>NW_026575040.1:13677500-16077500 GCF_905146905.1 Nyctereutes procyonoides
TTAAGTCCAGCATTGGGCTCCCTGCAGGGAGCCTGCTTCTCCCTCTGCCTATGTCTCTGCCTCTCTCTCTCTCTCTCTCTCTCTCTCTCTCTCTCTGTGTGTGTGTGTGTTTCTCATGAACTGGTGAAGTCTTAAAAAAAATCACTTAAGAATAAAAACATTATTTTCAAAATGTTTTCTCTCCAGCAGGAGTTTCTTTTCTAGGAAGGCAGTTACTTCTTCACTCACTGGCCAACTTCTTGTCAGTCCATTAAATTTTTTAGTGTTTTTAATCACGTCAGGTGGTCTACAAAGAACTCAGACCACGAATATGAAAAGTATCAGATTGACTATGTTCTTACTCTTGATCATGTTTACATTATAGCATTTTACTGATCTGACATTTCTTTGCATAAATATTTCAAAATTCACTATCCATTTTGTGGTGGTTATCTTTGTCAAAATTTAATAATATAAAATGTCAATCAATGAAACCAAGCACCAGCAAGTGCCGTTGACTTACTATGCTGAAAGCAAAGGGCTGAGGAACCCTCCTTTTTCCTGAGAATCTTTTACCATCTGGACCAACAAAGGACACTGTGACAGTGCTCATTGTTAATACTGAGAAAACTTAATTTCTTGCTTTTAAGATAAAAATATAAACAAATGTATTGATATCTTTTTTCCATACTGCAATGGATTATCTTGCACGTAATACATTCTGAAGACGAATATTCTAGGCTTTTAGTTGTTAAGGAGACCAAGTATCTTATTTGGAAGATAAACCTATTTATTAACTGAAAGAAATTAATTTGGTCCTTAATATAGAAATCAAAGAATTTGAGACCTGAACAGATGATTTCACTGAGAATGAGCAATACTCTACGTAAATGCTGGCCCTTTTTGAGGTGAGTAAATACAGTAAATGGTTGAATCCTTGTACCTGTACCTTGTCTGACAATTGGTTTCTGACCATTCTCTTTCAACTGACTCTCTGAATCTTTATTCAAATCAGTAATGGTATTTATTGGTTGTCATCACCTGGTACTCGTTGTTCTGTGTGGTAATAATATCTGATTTCTTATGTGGAATCACTCTTCCCATTCACTCAGTCCTTATGTTTCAGACAGTGTTGATTCCATATCAAGTTTCAGGGGTGGGTCTGACACAAGCCTGGCCAATAAGAGTATTTCATACATTCGGTCACAGTGATTAATTAGAATCAGATACAAATGCCACCTAATTTGGCCCACTGAGATTCAGACTTGGGAGTTGCTTTTAAATTTTTGAGATGCAGACAAAGTATTTTCTGCTGAATTTGCTCCTGACAGGACACAGGTCTGGAGCTCTCAGGAGCGACCTTGCCAATACATAGAACCCAAGGATAAAGCCAACATGAAGAAGAGCATAGCGATAAATGAAGAATCAGTGTTCCAGTGACATCACTTGCATTCAGAAACAAGATAAGAGCTAACTGTGACTGTAGCCAGCTTACCCCAAACTTTTTAAATTTTAAAAAAGATTTTATTTATTTATTTGTTTGTTTATTTATTTATTTATTTATTATTTATGGGAGAAAGAGCACAAGCAGTGGGGAGGGGTTGAGAGAGAAGCAGACTCTCCACCCAGCAGGGAGCCTGATGTGGGGCTCCATCCCAGGACTCCGAGATCATGACCTGAGCCGAAGGCAGACACTTAAGCCACTGAACCATCCAGGTGCCCCTCATTTTTTTCTTTATTCACAATATATTTTATTTTTATTTTTATTTTAATAATAAATTTATTTTTTATTGGTGTTCAATTTCCCAACATACAGAATAATACCCAGTGCTCATCCCGTCAAGTGACCACCCAGTCACCCCCCACCCCTGCCCTCCTCCCCTTCCACCACCCCTAGTTTGTTTCCCAGAGTTAGGAGTCTTCATGTTCTGTCTCCCTTTCTGATATTTCCCACACATTTCTTCTCCCTTCCCCTCTATTCCCTTTCACTATTATTTATATTCCCCAAATGAATGAGACCATATAATGTTTGTCCTTCTATTTAAAGTCGAGTGTGTGGTTTACAGAACTAAAAACACTCCATTTGATTTTACAGAGATCTGTCTTAGAACATGAAAAAATTTTCCTTGGCCAAAGTACTTCATCTGCGTAAGCCTCAGCTCTATGTTGCAGTTATTCTAAAGATGAAAGGAGATGCAGGTCCGTGTATAATAGCCTGGGAACTATGGTGGGGCAGCTGGGAGGACTGGGGGCTGTCAGGGGCCTGCCCTCATGCAGGGAAACAGGTGAGAGAAAGGGTGAGAGAGGCAGGCTAACTTGGAGATGGGGATTTAGGGACGTTCATAATAGAAATGAGGGTGATGTAGATGACGAACACACATGGTGTGCTTACTATCAGGGTGCCATGCCGAGGACTTCCCATGCTTGTGTATACTTCATTCCCACAACGTTCCTCTACCTGTGAGGTGAACACGAACAGAAAACTAAAGTCCAGAAATAAAAGCCTAGATTTTCACGGGGAGCCTTTGTAGAAATGAGCCTTTAATACAGATTGTGGGGCAGCCCCAGTGGCTCAGCGGTTTAGCGCCGCCTTCAGCCCAGGGTGTGATCCTGGGGACCCGGGATCCAGTCCCATGTCGGGCTCCCTGCATGGAGCCTGCTTCTCCCTCTGCCCGTGTCTCTGCCTCTCTCTCATTCTCTCTGTCTCTCATGGATAAATAAATAAAATCTTTAAAAAAAAATACAGATTGTGCAGGGTAGTCCTTAAGAGCAGGGATTTTGGAATTTGATTGTCTTTCTTCTAGCACTTAGGTGCGGTGACTCAGAGATTTACTTTTTCCCCTCTGTGCCTGGGTTTTCTCATTTTTTTTTAAAAAGTTTTTATTTATTTATTCATGAGAGACACAGGGAGAGAGAGAGAGGCAGACACAGAAGCAGGCTCCCTGCAGGGAGCCCAACGTGGGACTCGATCCCGGGACTCCAAGATCATGCCCTGGGTGGAAGGCGGTGCTAAACTGCTGAACCACCCCGGCTGCCCGGTCTTCTCATTTTGAAACAGATGTAGCATCCTCTACTTTGGAGAGTTCTTGTGGGGATTAAGTCAGTGGGTAAAGTGCTAGCCTATTCCTAGTCTCGATGCAGACACCAAGCACCTGGTCCAGTTGCTCCCATTCCACTGGGACTGAGGTGAAAACACCTGAGGCACCCCAAACCAGCGCAGGGCCTCATTCCTAGCTGGAAGTCTCGATGGCCAGCTCTTCCGGCTGACTTTGCCCGAGGCGGACTTCTGTTTCAGTGTCTGACGTTTTCAAGATGTTGGCCCCACAGCCCCAGCCCCTGACTCGGGTAACTCGGGGTCTGCCCTGCCTGACCCTGGCCCGCTGCAGAGATGCTGAGGCGAATTCTGCACACCTGTCAGGTAGGTCCCCATCCTTGGAGTGATCAACGGTGCCGGAGACTGCAGGTCTCACTCCTGCGATCGAATGTTCCTGTCTTTGGGAGGATGAAATGTGAGGAGAGAAGCTCTGTGGGCACCCCCAGCTGTTGGCACCAGCACGTCAGCAGGAGGCTGGGAGAAGGCGGGTGGTTGCTGGAGAAAACTGCTGAGCCAGGTGAGGGGCATCGGTTTTCACCGATGAGGGCTGTGATTTAGAGACAAGAGCCCACCTGCCCTGGTTGGCGCCCTGGGCTGCACCCCTCCACAAGGGGAGGGGACTCGATGATGGGGGAGTCTCCTCGCTCGCTGGCCTCTCAGGTAGGAAGGCTTGGACCCTGTTGTACGTGGTGAAGGCCAGCTCTTGCCTGTACAAGTCAAGTCCTCTAGGACGAGGAGGGCAGAGGCCCAGGCTCTCAGACTCTGCACAGAACCAGCGTTGGCATCAGAGGGTCAGCCTTGGAGCGCACCTTCCTCCCCGCTGCCAGGTAGGAGGCCTGTGTGGAGGCCTTGCGTGAAGGCCCGGCTTAGGAAGGACTTCTCAGTGGGCCAGGCAGCAGAGGCCAAGCGGCCAAACTGGTGGCTGTGGCTCCCACCCAGAGCCGCTGGGAAGCAAAGGAAGGCGAGGGGGCCCGTGAGCTGGGAGCACTGGCCAAGCAGTGGGGGTGCACGTTGACAGGGGAATGGACAGGGCAGGGCTGAGCAGCAGAATGAAGGAGCCCTGGACCTGCTTGCTCTCATGCAACGGCCCAGCTGTAACTGGCATGAGGATGAGAATAGGAAGGAGAAGAAAGTATGATTCCGGTTGGAAGACCTGGACTCTGCTAAGATGGTCCATTATTGGTGCTGCTTCTGGAGGTTTGATCTGGCTGTTGGCAGGTGCTGCAGTTTTTAGAAGTATTATTATTTCTCAACTCATTGTGAGTGCAAAGCATCGTCCTGGATGCTTTTAATTTTTTTTTAAAGATTTATTTATTTATGATAGAGAGAGAGGCAGAGACACAGGCAGAGGGAGAAGCAGGCTCCATGCCAGGAGCCCGATGTGGGATTCGATCCCGGGTCTCCAGGATCCCGCCCTGGGCCAAAGGCAGGCGCCAAACTGCTGAGCCACCCAGGGATCCCCTGGATGCTTTAAGAATATTTCATTCCCATGGGTTTGAACCCAGGCAAGTTAGCATGAGGTGTCAAACTCTTCACACTAGATCTTCTCTGTGGAAGACTCCAGTCTGGAGGGCTGGGGTGCAGGCTGCAGGGAGGGATGGCCTGGGAGGTGAGGGACATGGAGATGGTGAAGGAGAGAGGCTTTGAAGACAAACTCCACCTGTCTCACATCTTTTTTTTTTCTTTTTTTTTTTTTTAATCTCCGGCACTAGCCTGAAAGTATAAATCCTGCACAAATCAGGTCTTAGAAAGAATGTCTTTATGCAGTTTACCCTGAGGTATTAGTGCTATAAGCACGCTAGCAATCAAGTCTATGCCCACCTTCCAGAAACTTTTCCTGGAGAGAGTTTCCTATGCACACTTATAAAAGTAAGTAGGGACGCCTGGGTGGCTCAGTGGTTGAGGGTCTGCCTTTGGCTCAGGGCATGATCCCGGTCCTGGGATTGAGTCCTGCATCCGGCTCCCAGCAGCGAGCCTGCTTCTCCCTCTGCCTGTGTCTCTGCCTCTCTCTCTGTTTCTCATGAATAAATAAAATCTTTTAAAAAAAGTAGATACATTCTTTGAAAAGGGACAAATAAAAATAGTGGGTCAAACAGGCAGAAGCAGAGGATAAAAAACTTTAAGAGCTGTGAATGGAACAGCTGATGTGATCCTGGGTCGGGGTAGATTACGTGACAGGAAACACCAAACAGCTTAATCAGTTCTGTTCTTTGTGTTTCCATTCACCATAATGCGGCCATAGTCACAGTGATTTCTGTTCCAATGAACAGAAAGCCGGAAAGGGAAAGGATCAGGTGAGAAAAAGAGGAGAGGGTGGGGGGAGGGAGGAGAGGAAGTTATGTGATGCTCCGAGCTTACCACAGAGGGGCTTAGACTGGGCCGTGTTTTCCTGTAAGAACAGGCCATGGCTGGGTTCCTCCTCTAATGAGGAGAGAATGTTTATGCAAGGTTAGAGGAGGCTTACGGAGCACTGACTCTGTGGTGCCTTCAAGGAACTTAAATCTTGTGGAAGAGAAGATGTGTCTGCAAGGCAAGACAAAGTGGAAGGTGTCCACAAGACACAGATGCAAAGATGAAAGGCTGCTAGACCTGACTGGACCTGACTTTCAAGGATCCCCTCAAGGGCAGGGCTGATGGGAAGCTCTTAGCATCTGCTTTCTCTCTCCTGGCTCCCCAAGTGGGAACATAGCACCTGGGACTCCCCTAATCGAGTCTAACTCCATTGACAGGGTGCTTTTCTCCTGTACCTCTCAAGGGCACGATGAGGGAAGATGGTGCAGGCAGAGAATTTGATTTTCCTAGAGGTTAACCAGAGGTCTGGGTCTGCTCAGGGCCTGGGGAGGCCTGGACTGATAGAATGGCCCTGGAGTAACCTGCCTGTACCTGAGACACTGGGTCCAGGGCCAAGACCGAAGATGCAAGGGAAGAGGTTGCCATCCTGCTGGAAGACTGGCTTACTGGCATCTAGAGAGGGCTTGAGGAACAAGGGGAGACAACATGAGGAGAGGGCTGGAGGGAAGTTACTAGGATAGGATCTATGCCCACACAATGGTTGCACCGGGTCTGCTTCCCTGTCTCCTGGAGATCCCTCCTCGAGATCTCCCAGAAGTTTACATGGGAACTGAATGTCCCTAAAATGGATTCTATTTTTACACACCTTCCTATATTATGCTTCCTGAGATGTCTTATTTCTGTTTGGTCTTCAACTGTCGGTGTTTCCACAAACTTTAGCGTTAACAAACTGTAGCTTAGGGACGCCTGGGTGGCTCAATGGTTAAGTGTCTGCCTTTGGCTCAGGGTGTGATCCCGGAGTCCCGGGATCGAGTCCCATGTCGGGCTCCCTGCATGGAGCCTCCTCCCTCTGCCTGTGTCTGCCTCTCTCTCAGTGTCTCTCATGAATAAATAAGTAAAACCTTTAAAAAAACAAAAAACAAAAAACTGTAGCTTAAACAAACTTTAACAAACAAGCTTTAACTCTATTTCTACTTCTATCCCCAGGCCAGTCTTTTCCCTAATTCCTCCAGCTTACATCTATATACTCTTGAATGTAAAGGCAAAGTTTGAGTTGAACACTCTAAGAATTTCTACTTATAATTTTGCCTTTCCTGTTACGGATTTCCCAACTCTTTGTAAAGAGAGCAATGCTAGACCATCTGAGTCCCATTAAGGCTCATCTACTTAATGTCTGTGTGACCTCAGATAATTTACTTAAATGATATCAGGCTCAGTTTTTTCACTTACAAAGTGGGGTTACTAATCACACAACAAGTCCACCTAATTTAGGATTGTGCTCAGAATTAGCCATGATTCATACAGAGAGCCTGGCTTGGTGCCTGGCACATCGTAAGCATTCAGTAATGAATAACTATTTATGTTGTCTTCAAAGAGGTCATTTCTGTACTACTTAATACCCTGATAAATAACCCACAGCACAATCCGGGGATTTGTACCTCTTGCGTCGTGAGAACTACTCAGAATTTACAGAGCTTTCAGGCAAGTCCTGTTTGGGGGAAGTTTAGTATTTCATGGAGTGTTCAGATGTAAGAATCAAAATAAGCTCAGTTTTCATTGTGAAATGAGACCCTGTTTATTGTCTGACTTGACACATTAGAATCTAATTTTCATGAGATCAGGATTCATGTCTCATCTTGCTTATCCCTGTATCCCCGGTACCTAGACTAGTACAGTTGACCGTTTAACAACGTGTCGGTTAAGTGTGCTGACCCCTACACAGTTGAAAATCTGCATACAATTTTTGACTCTTTAAAAATTTAACTGTTAACCTACATTTGGCTAGAAGCCTTACCAATAACATAAATAGTCTAGATTAACACAGATGCTGTATGTTATTTATATTATGTACTGTGTTCTTTTAATGAAGCAAACCAGAGAAAATGAGATTTATTAAGAGAATCATAGGAAGAGAAAATACATTTACAGTATTCTATTTATCAAAAAAGTTTGCATATAAGTGGACCTATCAACAGTTCAAAACCGTGTTGTTCAAGGGTTCAGCTGTGCTTGGCACATAGTAGGCACTCAAAAAAGATTTCCTTGTGAATAAATGTGTAAATGTCAGACTATTCATGGTAAATTGTTTAAGGAAGCAAACATGTGCCCGTCTATATCTATGTATCTGTATATCCTTCTTTTATCTTTATTTTTTAGTTTTTTCCATCACAACATGTGTACTTTTGAATACTCATCTCTTATTTCACTCATCCCTCCACCCACCTCTCTTCTGGTAACCATCAGTTCTCTGTAGTTAATAGTCTATTTCTTAGTTTGTCTCTCTTTTCCTTCCCCACCCCCTTTAGTCATTTGTTTTCTTAAATTCTGCATATGAGTGAAATCCTATGGTATTTATCTTTCTCTGACTTCTTTCACTTGGCATTATACTCTCTAGTTCTATCCATGTTGTTGCAAATGGCGAAATTTCATTCTATTTTATGGCTGAATAATATTCCACCGTGTATACCACAACCTCTTTATCCATCCTCTCCATGGACCCTAGTTTGGCTATTATAAATATGCTGCATAAACAGGGGTGCATGTATCCCTTTGAATTAGTGTTTTTTTGGGTAAATACTCATTTATATGATCAGCATCCTTTTTGCTTGTTTTCAGATCTCTAACAATGTTGGTAATCATACTAAATGTAAATAGATGAATCCTTATCTTAGGGCCTGCTGAAGGAGGGGTACCAGTGTGTGTGTGAGCTGCCCTGGGAGGCACAAGAAAGCATCACAGCATTCCCCCATGGCACCTGAAGAGGGGATCCGACGTGATTGGGAGTCAGGTGGTCCACCAAGAAAGGCCTGGCATCAGAGCCAGGAAGAAGTAGAGTGAAGGGGCCCAGTTAGCAGGACCCACAGTGAGGGTGACCGTCATAGTGTGGCCAGTTCATAAAGATAAGGACCAGATAAGAACCACCAAGCCACTGCTCAGCAGAGCCAGTAACCCCTGACAATGGCTCTTGGTACAGATACCTCCCCATTGGAAAGAGGGATGAAAGGTAGAGAACGGTGGAAGAGCTTGGAGCTGAAACTCTGAATTCACCTTGGTGAAATATGGAACTACTGAACTACCTTGAACCGAACATGCATGTATGCATACTTTATGCAGGAATATGGCCAGACCAAAAACTTGTATGATCCCTACAGTCAAGTGCCTAAAACCACGTGATTTCAAAAATAGCATGAGTAAGAAAACAAGATTGGAAAACAAGTGCTGTCTAAAAACCTGGTGAAGTGGTTTGCCTGGCAGGTGCCAAGGTCACAGTTAATTTGGTAACTAATTATTTATCAGAGATGCAGCTGCTTGCCAGAATTATAACCAGGTTGAACTTTGGTCTGAGTTGGCGGTTTCCAGAGAAGCAGGTGGCTGAATGGAAATCCAGGCTCGAGTTACACGAGCCAGTGTCTGCCTTTGTTTTCATTGGGGTATTATGACTTTGAGGGCAATGACATGCAGCTGCTGCAGTGGGGTCATGATGCTCACATGGGTGACATGAGACCCTTGACTTTCAATGGCTGCTGCACCCTATAATTTTGTTTCCCTTTGCTTTTCCACAAGAGTGCCACAGGATGTACCACTCAGCTGTAGGGAATCTGGGTTGGGGGGATACTCAGGAGGTCAGGAGGACCAGTGGGTGGCCTGACTAGAAGGCTGGAGATGGGGCCTTCTAGGCCTCTGAGTGGAATAGGAAATCTACAAGAAATGAGACCAGAGCAAGAATTAGGGCGTTCCAAAAGGGGACTGGCTGACACCAGCAGTATCCCAGCTATCAGACCTAGAGCTAATCTAGCTGCTAAGAAAGCTTGATACTGAACACCACATTATGTGGCTGGTCAGATTAAATCTTTTTGCATTGGGTCAAGATATAGGGCCTGGGAACTGGAAGCGAGGGTGACGCTGGAAGTGCAGGTCCTACAGCCTTGGCCAGGAAACAGGCTAATCCCGGAATCTGTACCAGCATGTGCTGCCTTGACTAGCAATGTAAGTTGTGTGACAAGAGTGTCACATATCTCTGGGTCCTATCACTCCAACCAGACTGGACAGCAGGAACCATTTGCATACTTCTTTGCATCAGGTGCACCACTCACCTTTTCATTGGTGCTCAGTAAACATCCACTGTGGGTTGCTAGCTTTGGTCAGGTGGGAAGGCTTGATTCAAAGGCAAAAGGTCGGGAAGCCCCAGTGGCCCAGCGGTTTAGCACCGCCTGCAGCCCAGGGCTAGATCCTGGAGACCCTGAATCAAGTCCCACCTCGGGCTCCCTGCATGGAGCCTGCTTCTCCCTCTGCCTGTGTCTCTGCCTCTCTCTCTCTCTCTTTCTCTGTATCTCTATGAATAAATAAAATCTTTAAAAACAAAACAACAAAAAAAAAAAAGGCAAAAGGTCCAGAGAGAACCCAAAATTCTGACAAGACCGTGATTCACTGTCCTCAGGAGGTGAAGATATAGTCGAGATGTACACCTACATCAATCGTCTGTTTGTAGCCTCCGTATTGTTGCCATGATAATACCTATGAACACCCAGTGTGGCAACGTGCAAAGGGGGCCTGATCTCTTCACTTGGAAATTGTTTCTCTCTCTGAGCCTCAGTCCACTGATCTGTGAAATGACAATAATGACGCTCTCAATGTGCTGTGAAGATGAGTTGAAATAAAGTAATTAAAGGTATTTCTTAAGTTCAAGGGCTAAAACCATTTTAAGAGAAATAATTTTTTAAAGAGAAATAATTATTGTTTTTCCCAGAAATGGGAAGATATGGATTTGAAGAGGTGGTTGTGCATGGAGATCTAAAAATAGATATTTTTAATCTATTTTACATGTTTTTTTCTCTTTTGTGTCAAATAATAGTAGGGGCCTCTACAGCCAAGTTTTAAAAGGTAAAGAAAGACATCAATGAAATATTTGATAGACTGTGCAGAACCCAATCTCCTGATAAGATATTTACATTTCCACTGGATATTAATAGATGTGTGTTTTAAAAGAAAAGGCTTTCCAGGCCTTGATAACAGTCTTCCTGAACCACATGTCTTAACTAAGCATATTTCTGCTTGCCCAGAAAAACAAGATTTCTGTTGCTATTGGGTGTTATTGATTTTTTTTCTAATTATCTTGCTAATCCTGTCACGATTCCACCTCTTTATAGTATTTTACAAATAGGACCTTTATGGGATATTTTAAACTAAAAAGATTTCAAAGAATTCTGTTCACGTAGCTGTGCCAGTGTTAACAGCGTGGACCTGTATCAAAGTGGGGAGTGTGTGATGTAAGAGGGGCTTTGGCACTTAATTGCAATTTGTCAAAATGTTAAAGAGAGGGAAAGAAGAGGTCTATTAATAAAATTAAAGATAGTTCTGAAAGAGCCGGGTTATGAATGAGAAAACAATGTTTAATGTGACACCAGGGGGAGATATGGAGATATAAAAAAGACCAGGAATCCCAGTAAAAACTTTATGAATTAGGGTAGCAGTAGGGGGAATGATGCCTAGTAGAACAGCTTAAGGAATCAGGATCAGAAGTTTTGAGGGTCCCCAGTTGTAAATAATATGCTTTTATCAAAAGCACTATTTTATAAAAAATATTTTTTATCAAAATTATTTTAACCTGAAGACTATGCTAATATTTCAGAAAGTTAAAAAACTGAGAGGGCTATCAGCCAGAGTTCTATCACTTTCTCACAATTAGAATTTTTTCAGGGCAGACCCGGTGGCACAGCGGTTTGGCGCCGCCTGCGGCCCAGGGTGTGATCCTGGAGACCCGGGATCGAGTCCCGCATCGGGCTCCCTGCGTGGAGCCTGCTTCTCCCTCTGCCTGTGTCTCGGCCTCTCTCTGTCTCTATGAATAAATAAAAATTCTTTAAAAAAAAAAGAATTTTTCAGATTCCCTCCCATCCTTATCTATTTGTTTATTTTTCGAGATTACAGTTGTACACTTTGTACCATGTTCTACATTTCCATGTTGTTCCAGTCTTCATCATTACAGTTTAAATGGACACGTTTTATTTTTTGCTTTCTTCACCGCTTTTTTCCCCCTTGTTCCACAAACCCATTCATATTTCTTCATTGTAACAAAAAAGTCTTCTTTAGTTCTTGGTTTTAAATAGAGTCAATATGCATTGTCAAGTGAGAAAAGGAAAGCTCAGGAAAAAAATGTGTACGGAATTTGCTTGGCCATTAGAAGTAAGACATTCTCTTTGATTATAGCAAGTATTGATTTTTTGAGACTCCTCTTATTAGGAAGGGTTATAACTCTACCAACAGCAAAAGCTGTTGTGCTCTTTTTAGCAATTCTTTAGCTGTTTTCTCTTTCCCTCAGGATTTCTTGTCTTCCCCATATTGCTTCTTAATCCATTGAAAAATTGTTTCTATTTTCTGCCCTAGGAGCCAGAGCTATAAAGTCATAGCCTCAACTTTCTAATGCAACATCTAATAGGTACCCATTGTTAAAGGATATACTGAGGCATAAAAAGATTTTACATTTATTTGGCCAAAAATTAATTCCAGCTGGTGGGTAGCACCAAACCAGAAGTGGTTAGGAACACTCTATCAACAAGAGCTCAAAGGGAGAATTGTATAGAGAAAAGCGGAAAGTAAAGTAAAATTATTGATTGAAAACCTAGTTGGGGGGCACCTGGGTGGCTCAGTGGTTAAGCATCTGCCTTCAGCTTAGGTCCTGGTCCTGTGATCAAGTCTTGCATTGGGCTCCCTGTAGGGAGCCTGCTCCTCCCTCTAACTATGTCTCTGCCTCTCTCTGTGTCTCTCTCATGAATAAATAAATAAAATCCAAAAAAAAAAAAAGCCTAGTTGGCTGTTGGTGATTGGTTGTCCTTAGGGTTTGTCTTTGTGGGTACAAAGTGTAAGACACTTGCAGGCTTACATTTCGGTTTGTCTACATATGTCTGCCATTGTTTTAGAGCCACCTCAGTCAATGGCCTCCTGCTTTAATTAGTTTAAGACAATTTAGAGGACCCAAGGAAGATTTGATGCAAATGCCTTAGACCTGAGCCCAGAACTTAACCTACTGCTGTGCTTCTAAATACAAAATTGCTTCCAGACTACAGCCATTTGCCTGAGTTCCTTTAGGCCTCTGAATTAATCTCTACAAATGTCTAGGGTGTGCCAATATTGTGCATTTTTATTTGTGTATCCTATTAATACATATACCCAGACCACTATTTCTTGAACCTAAGAGCAGACATGAGCTGACTATTTTAATGAGGTCTGTCCACCATTTAGATGAATTAGCATCAGTACTTGATGGCATCAATCAGGAGGTTGCTTTCACTTTTCTGAACCATTCCCCAATTTGGATGCCCACCCCTTCTAGCACCCTCCATTTTACAGCAGCCAGAGCCCTTACTCTCTCCTGCTCTCCCCTCCTTTTAGAAATACACATCTGGCACTGTGAACACTGCCTGGTATGTAGTAGGTACTCAGTAAATCTACCAAGTGAATGAATGAAAAATCCTGATTCTCACAGAATACTTACTATGCAAGGTGTTTCACACTAGACCTCTTTTAAGTTCTGTAACCTTGCAAGGTATTATTATCCTCACTCTATGGAAGAAAAGCAGGAAGATTCCAGGAATATAGTGACTTTTTTCAAGACCATCTACCCATTTGTGGCGGGCTGAGTAAAAGCCCCCCAGAGATGTCCACATCCTAATTCCCAGAACCTACAAATATGTTCTCTTATATGGCAAAAGGGACTTTGCAGATAATGTTACATTAAGGATAGTCAGACAGGAAGATTATCCTGGATTATTTAAGGGGGGATCTAATGTAATCACAAGGGTCTTTTTTTTTCTTTTTTTGAGAGAGAGAGAGAGAGAGAGAGAGAGAGAGAACATGTGTGAGGGCTGGGAAAGAAAGGCTGAGAGAGAGGGAGAGGAGAATCTCAAGCAGACTCCCTGCTGAGTAATGAGCCCCATGCAGGGCTTGATCTCACAACCAGGAGATCACACCTGAGCCAAAATCAAGAGTCAGACACTTAACCCCTCAAGCCATCCATGCATGTCCACAAGGGTCCTCTTAAGAGGGAGACAAGAGGGTCAGCTAGAGAGAAGGCAATTTGACAACTGATGATGTGAGCTGGTGATGTAATCTGAGACCACCAAGCAAGGAATATGGGAGCCTCCAGAAGCTGGAAAGTGTATGGAAATGGATTGTTCCCTAGAGCCTCCAAAGAACATTGCCTTGATTTCAGCCTATAAACCCATTTTGGACTTCTAACTTTCCGAGTAGTCAGATAAAAATGTATGTTGTTTTAAGTCACTAAGTTTGTGGTCATTTGTTAGAGCAGTGACAAGGAGCTAGTACACCACCCTAATTGTCACTGAAAGGGCAGGACTCACGAGAACAATCTTATAGCAACTTAGTCTTTTTTCACTGGCACCCTGTACTCCTGCTGTGGAGCTGATTCTTTCCTGGCCTGAGATAAGATTTCATGCAAGTGTCATAACTTCTATGTAATAAAAGTCCCCAGTCACCTTAGTTTTCCAGTGATATGAGATCCATAATTGAAATGTCCAGTGTTGTGTTGTTTTTTTAAACACAATTATGCCATAAACTTCTAAAATAAAGCTGCTCCCTTTCCCCAGCCAGGACCTACTGTAGGAGCCTGCTGTGGCCACTTCGGCTCTCCTGGTAATACTGCCTTTCCTTCCCTCCTCCAGACTTGCTATAAATCCCAAAGACTGCAAGGTTGCAGTGGAGAGAGGAAGAAAAGGGAAAGGACAGGAAAAGTCTTACTTGATGAGCACTTTTCTGGTCTAGTCTCCTTTGACCTAGTAAGTGTTTAGAGATGATTTTCTCTTTTGTGGGTTTTTTGATGATGTGCTTCCAAGTTGAAAACTTTTCTCTTGTTGTTCCTTTTTGGGGAAGGATATGTATCTCCTGGCTGGTCACTTAGTAGCTCCTCCCTCTGCCCCTGTGTCTCTCAGTGCAACTTCGGCTCTCTTTCTTCCAAGGCAAACCCCCTATTGCAGAGCCTCAAGGTGGCCAGGCAGGCCTTTCTGCCAGGGCCCCCATCTGGTCTTGGGCAAACACCAACACATCCTTGGACCTCTGGGAGTGCAGTGACACCCTAACGGTACAGCTCCCTCTGCTGCCCAAATTGCTGCTGCCAGCATGCCCTCTCTAGCTGTCTCCCCCATAAAGGAAGCCCTTGGAGTAAGCCCTTCAGGCCCGTGATGAGAGCATGAGGAGGAAGCCCCCAACACACACACACCTCCCTCTCTGCAGTGAGCGCTGGGACCCACAGCACGCTGGCAGTTCTCTACGCACATGCTCCAACTTCTAATTTCCCTCCAGCTCTCTGATTTTAACTCCTAGATTTGCAAGTAGTGACAGGTTTTCAGCCACATCCTTTGAAAATAAAATTGACACTTTGTCCTGCTGCCATTTTAGGTAATGTGTGTATCATTTTTTCCCCAATCAGACAGGGGGAAAAAAACCCAAACCAGATTGCACTGGGAGATAAGCCAAAAATAATAAGCTCACCAAGTCTAGTTCTGTTCCCCTCAATAAGTGAAGCCTCGACCTTCTCCAGTCTGTTAGGTTTCCAGACTCTATAATCCCTACTTCTCCCAGTGGGGGTGGGGGCTGCCATTTGATTCCTAACCTGACTCTATCAAAAACTTTACCCTGACTTTTGCAGTATTGACATCTGACTGTATGTTATGACTTTGGAGGATATGATAATCATGTGAAAAAGTTGCTGCTTCTCTACCATGACAGGCTACTATTGATGAGGTAAAGTATCTATCACGGATTTTATTTTGTATTTCATTTTTTGTTTTTGCCAGTCAGTCCTTTTGAAGTCTGACTCCTTGAAAAAGTGAACTTCTTTTCTTTCCTACATGGTTTTGTCTGTAGATCTTATTTCTTAAATCCTACACAGGCTGCTAGGATTTGGAATGTGGGAGTGACGGGCACCTATTGGAGTCTCAGGCAAAACCAACATTATTCTCTAGTCACATCCTGGCCCATGAGTCCGGGGCAAGCCTGGGATTCAAAGCCGGATGACCTGAAGCCAGACCGTTTACTACCACACTTTGGTGTCCCAGCTATTATGGAGTTGGAGTGCCCTGGTTTCATTTAAACTTAAATGATTATCAACTTCATATAGGATGTTATTTGCAGAAGAGGCTATATACAAAACTAATGGTAACCATATATCAAAAACCACTAAGAAACATGCAAGGAATAAAGAGAAAGAAATCCAAATATAGTAGTCAAGAAAATCAGCAAAACATTAAAGAGAGAAAGGCAAGAAAGGATGAGAGAAAATCTCCAGAAACAACCACCAAACAAGCAATAAAATGGCAATAAATACATATCTATCAATAATTACTTTGAATGCAAATGGACTAAACACTCCATTCAAAAGACATAGGGTGTCAGAATGGATAAAAATATAGTAAGATCCATCTATATGCTGCCTACAAGAAGTCATTTTAGACCCTGCAGATTGAAAGTGACAGGATGGAGAAAATTCATGCAAATGAATGTCATAAAAAGCTGGAGTAGTAATACTTATATTGGACAATCTACTTTTTTAAAAAAGATTTTATTTATTTGAGAGAGCAGAGAGAGAGAGAGAGAGAGAGGGACCAAGTGGGAGAGAGAGGAAGAAGCAGACTCCCTGCTGAGCATGGAGCCCAATATGGGGCGGCTCGATCCCAGGACGTGACCTGAGCCAAAGGCAGATGCTTAACTGACTGAGCCACCCAGGAACCTCCAAATTAGACTTTAAAACAAAGACTGTAATAAAAGACAAGAAGGGCACTATATAATAATAAAGGGGATGATCCAATAAGAAGAGCTAACAATTATAAATATTTATGCACCCAACATGAGAGCACCCAATATATAAAACATGAGAGCACCCAATAAATAACAAGCATAGGGGGAGGGGCAAGATGGCGGAAGAGCAGGGTCCCCAAATCACCTGTCCCCACCAAATTACCTAGATAACCTTCAAACCATCCTGAAAATTTACGAATTCGGCCTGAGATGTAAAGAGAGACCAGCTGGAACGCTACAGTGAGAAGAGTCCGCGCTTCTATCAAGGTAGGAAGACGGGGAAAAAGAAATAAAGAAACAAAAGGCCTCCAAGGGGGAGGGGCCCTGCGAGGAGCCGGGCTGAGGCCGGGGCGAGTGTCCCCAGGACAGGAGAGCCCCGTCCCGGAGGAGCAGGAGCTGCACCAACCTTCCCGGGCGGGCGGAAAGGGGCTCGCAGGGAGTTGGAGCAGGACCCAGGAGAGCGGGGATGCCCTCAGGCTCCCGGGGACACTAACAGACACCTGCGAGCGCAGGAGAGTGCTCCGAGCTCCCTAAGGGCTGCAGCGCGCACGGCGGGACCCGGAGCAGCTCGGAGGGGCTCGGGAGCGGCTCCAGGGAGGGAGCTGCGGGGCGGGAGCGCGAATCCAACAGCGCAGGCCCCGGAGCACAGGGCGCCGGGACACAGCCCAGGACCCGGCCTCCCCCGGGACAGGCAGAGGCCGGGAGGGCCCAGGACAGCAAGGACGCTCCTGCCCGGAGCTGAGCAGATCAGCGGCCCCGCCCCGGAGCCTCCAGGCCCTGCGGACGGAGAGCCGAGAGCCCCGAGCCCCGTAGTTCCTGCGGAGGCTGAATCCAGGCTTCCAGAGTTGCCATAGCAACTGCGACTGTTCCTCCTGGGGCCCCACTGGGTAAACAACCCCCGCTGAGCCCTGCAGCAGGCAGGGGCAGAGCAGCTCCCCCAAGTGCTAACACCTGAAAATCAGCACAGCAGGCCCCTCCCCCAGAAGACCAGCTGGACGGACCAGTGATACTCCCCCGTGTTCCAATACAACTTGTTTCTGGCCACTCTGCACTGAGCAAAATGACTAGAAGGAAAACCTCACTTCAAAAGAAAGAATCAGAAACAGCCCTCTCTCCCACAGAGTTACAAAATCTGGATTACACTTCAATGTCAGAAAGCCAATTCAGAAGCACTATTCTACAGCTACTGGTGGCTCTAGAAAAAAGCATTAAGGCCTCACGAGACTTCATGACTGCAGAATTTAGATCCAATCAGGCAGAAATTAAAAATCAATTGAATGAGATGCAATCCAAACTAGAAGTCCTAACGACGAGGGTTAACGAGGTGGAAGAACGAGTGAGTGACATAGAAGACAAGTTAATGGCAAAGAGGGAAACTGAGGAAAAAAGAGATAAACAATTAAAGAACCATGAAGACAGATTAAGGCAAATAAATGACACTCTAAGGAAGAAAAACCTACGTTTAATTGGGGTTCCCGAGGGCGCCGAAAGGGCCAGAGGGCCAGAATATGTATTTGAACAAATCCTAGCTGAAAACTTTCCCAATCTGGGAAGGGAAACAGGCATTCAGATCCAGGAAATAGAGAGATCCCCCCCTAAAATCAATAAAAACCGTTCAACACCTCGACATCTAATAGTGAAGCTTGCAAATTCCAAAGATAAAGAGAAGATCCTTAAAGCAGCAAGAGACAAGAAGTCCCTGACTTTCATGGGGAGGAATATTAGGGTAACAGCAGACCTCTCCACAGAGACCTGGCAGGCCAGAAAGGGCTGGCAGGATATATTCAGGGTCCTAAATGAGAAGAACATGCAACCAAGAATACTTTATCCAGCAAGGCTCTCATTCAAAATGGAAGGAGAGATAAAGAGCTTCCAAGACAGGCAGGAACTGAAAGAATATGTGACCTCCAAACCAGCTCTGCAAGAAATTTTAAGGGGGACTCTTAAAACTCCCCTTTAAGAAGAAGTTCAAGTAACTCTGAATGTGAATGGGCTTAATGACCCCATCAAAAGGCGCAGAGTTTCAGACTGGATAAAAAAACAGGACCCATCTATTTGCTGTCTACAAGAGACTCATTTTAGACAGAAGGACACCTACAACCTGAAAATAAAAGGTTGGAGAACCATTTACCATTCAAATGGTTCTCAAAATATACCCTAAAAACTACAGAACACTTCTGAAAGAAATTGAGGAAGACACAAAGAGATGGAAAAATATTCCATGCTCATGGATTGGCAGAATTAATATTGTGAAAATGTCAATGTTACCCAGGGCAATTTACACGTATAATGCAATCCCTATCAAAATACCATGGACTTTCTTCAGAGACTTAGAACAAATTATTTTAAGATTTGTGTGGAATCAGAAAAGACCCCAAACAGCCAGGGGAATTTTAAAAAAAGAAAACCATATCTGGGGGCATCACAATGCCAGATTTCAGGTTGTACTACAAAGCTGTGTTCATCAAGACAGTGTGGTACTGGCACAAAAACAGACATATAGATCAATGGAACAGAACAGAGAACCCAGAAGTGGACCCTGAACTTTATGCTCAACTAATATACGATAAAGGAGGAAAGACGATCCACTAGAAGAAAGACAGTCTCTTCAATAAATGGTGCTGGGAAAATTGGACATCCACATGCAGAAGAATGAAACTGGACCACTCTCTTGCACCATACACAAAGATAAACTC
Organism: Nyctereutes procyonoides; assembly: GCF_905146905.1. Lineage (NCBI taxonomy): Eukaryota > Metazoa > Chordata > Mammalia > Carnivora > Canidae > Nyctereutes > Nyctereutes procyonoides. Next base: position 13,696,587 of record NW_026575040.1, read on the forward strand.
AAAATAGATGAAAGATCTAAATGTGAGACAAGATTCCATCAAAATCCCAGAGAAGAACTCAGGCAACACCCTTTTTGAACTTGGCCACAGTAACCGGAGAAGGACAAACAGTGTATGTTCTCATTCATTTGGGGAATATGAATAATAGCGAAAGGGAATATAAGGGAAGGGAGAAGAAATGTGTGAGAAATATCAGAAAGGGAGACAAAACATAAAGACTTCTAACTCTGGGAAATGAACTAGGGGTGGTGGAGGGGGAGGAGGGTGGGGGGTGGGGGTGAATGGGTGGCGGGCACTGAGGGGTACACTTGACGGGATGAGCACTGGGTGTTATTCTGTATGTTGGTAAATTGAACACCAATAAAAATTAATTTATAAAAAAATAAATAAATAAATAAATAAATAAATAAATAATAACAAGCATAAAGGAACTGATCAATAATACTACAATAATAGTAGTGGGCTTTAACACCCCACTCATATCAATGGACAGATCATCTAAGCAGAAAATCAACAAGGAAACAATGACTTTGAATGACACACTGGACCAGATGGACTTAACAGACATAGAACATTCTATCCTAAAACAGCAGAATATGCATTCTTTTCAAGTACACATGGAATGTTCTCCAGAATACATCACATATTAGGCCACAAAACAGGCCTTAATAAATACAAGAAGATTGAAATCATACTATGCACTTTTCTGACCACAAACTATTAAACTAGAAGTTGAGCACAAGAAAAAATCTGGAAAGACCACAAATACATGAAGGGTAAATAACTGCTACTAAACAATGAATGGATCAACCAGGAAATCAAAGAAGAAATTAAAAAAAAAAAACCCAACAGCCTAAAACCTTTGGAATGCAGCAAAAATGGTCCTAAGAGGGAAGTATATAGCAAACAGGACTACCTCAAGAAGCAAGAAAAATCTCAAACAACCTAACCTTATGTCTAGAGGAGATAGAAAAACAACAACAAATGAAACCTAAAGCTAACAGAAAGAAGGAAGCAATAAAGATTAGAGCAGAAATAAATGATATATAAACTAAAAAACAAAAAGCAACAGATCAGATCAGTGAAAACAGGAACTGGCCCTTTGAAAAAATTAATAAAATTGATAAATCTCTAGCCAGACTTGCCAAAAAGAAAAGAGAAAGGACCAAATTAGATAAAGTCACAAAAGAGAAGGGAGAAATAACAACCAACACCACAGATATACAAATAATTTTAAGAGAATATTATGAAAAACTATATGCTACCAAATTAGACAATCTAGAAAAAAATGGATAAATTCCTAGAAACATATAAACTACCAAAACAGGACAAAATAGAAAACTCGAACAGACTGATAACAAGCAAGAAATTAAATCAATAATAAAAAAACTCTCAACAAACAAAAGTCCAGGACTAGATGGCTTCACATTTAAAGAAGAGTTAATACCTATTCTTCTTAAACTACTCTAAAAAACAGAAAAGAACGGAAAATGTTCAAATTCATTCTATGAGGCCAGCATTACCCTGATGCCAAAACCAGTTAAAGACACCACACACATGCACAAAAAGAACCATAGGCCAATATTTTTGATGAATATAGATGCAAAAATCCTGAACAAAATACTAGCAAACTGAATCCCACAATACGTTAAAAAAAATCATTCACCAGGATCAAGTGAGATTTATTTCTGGGTTGCAAGGCAGTGGGTTCAATACTCACAAACCAATGTGATACATCACATTAATAAGAGAAAGGATAAGAACCATATGATCCTTTTAATAGATCCAGAAAAAGCATTTGACAAAATACAGCATCCATTAATGATAAAAACCCTCAACAAAGTACATTTAGGGGAAACATACCTCAGTATAATAAAGGTCATATATGAAAAACCCACAGCTAACATTATAGTCAATGGTAAAAAGCTGAGAGCTTTACCTGTATGGTCAGGAACAAGACAGGAATGTCCACTCTCACCATTTTTATTCAACATAGTACTGGACGTTCTAGCCATAGCAGTCAGACAACAAAAATAAATAGAAGGCATCGGAATGGGCAAGGAAGAAGTAAAATTTCACTATTTGCAGAGGACTCAATATAGATACTCGATATATAACACCCAAAATACTCCACCAAAAAACTGCTCGAACTGATAAATTCAGTAAAGTCACAGGATACAAAATCAATGTACAGAAATCTGTTGCAGTTCTATATACCAATAATGAAGCCGCAGAAAAAGAAATTAAGGAATCAATTCCATTTACAATTGCACCAAAACAGTAAAATATCTAGAAATAAACATAACCAAATAAGTGATTTATACTCTGTAAACTGTAGAATACTTTTGAAAGAAATTGAGGAAGACACAAAGAAATGGAAAGATATTCCATGTTCATGGATTGGAAGAACAAATATTGTTAAAATGTCTATACCAAACCTATCTACATGTTTACTGGAAATGCTACCAAAATACCACCAGCGTTTTTCATAGAGCTGGAACAAACAATCCTAAAATTTGTATGGAACCACAAAATACCCTAAGTAGCCAAAGGGATCTTGCAAAAGAAAAGCAAAGTTGGAGGAATCAATTCTGAACTTCAAGTCATATTACAAAGCTGTAGTAATCAAAATAGTCTGGTACTGGCATAAAAATAGACACATGGATCAATGGAGCAGAATAGAAAACACAGAAATGGATCCAGAATTATATGGTCAATTTGGTCATTATATGGTCATCTTTGACGATGCTGGAAAGAATATTCAATGGGAAGAAAACTGTCTCTTTAATAAATGGTATTGGGAAAACTGCATAGTAACATGCAAAAGAATGAAACTGGATCACTTTCTTATACACAAAAATAAATTCATGATAGATTAAAGAACTAAATGTGAGATCTGAAACCACAGAAATCTTAGAATATAACACAGTAACTTCTTTGACATTAGGCATATCATATCTTTCTGGATATGTCTCCTGAGTCAAGGGAAACAAAAGTAATGATAAACTATTAGGGCTACATCAAAATAAAAAGCTTCTGCACAGTAAAGGAAATAGTCAACCAAAACTAAAATGCAACCTATGGAATGGGAGAAGATACATGCAAATGATATGTCTTATAAAGAGTTAGTATCCAAAATACATAAAGAACTTATAAAACTCGGTGGCTCGGTTGAGCATCCAAGTCTTGATTCCAGCTCAGATTGTAATCTCAGGGTTGTGGGATCGAGCTCCACATCAGGCTCTGCACTCAGAGCAGAGTCTGCTTGTCTTTCTCCCTCCCTCTCTGCCCCTCCCCCACCTCTCTCAAAATAAACAAAATCTTTTAAAAAGAAAACTTATAAAACTCAACACTTCAAAAACAAATAATCTAATTAAAAATGGGCAAAACACATGAATAGACATTTTTCCAAAGAAAACATACAGAGGGCCAACAGACACATGAAAAGATGCTCAACATCACTCATTGTCAGGAAAATGCAAATCGTACAATGAGATAGTATCTCACACCTGTCAGAACGGCTAAAATCAACAACACAGGAAACAACAATTGTTGGTGAGGATGTGGAGAAAAAGGAACACTCATGCACTATTGGTGGGAACGCAAACTGGTGCAGCCACCCTGGTAAACAGTACAGAGGTTCATCAAAAAGCTAAAAATAAAGCTACCTCATGATCCAGCTACCTTATGATCTGCAGTGCTAGATATTTACCCCAAGAATACAAAATTACTAATTCTTTTTTTTTAAGATTTTATTTATTTATTCATGAGAGACAGAGAAAGAGAGAGAGGCACAGACACAGGCAGAGGGAGAAGCAGGCTTCATGCAGGGAGCCCGACGTGGGACTCGATCCCGGGACTCTAGGATCACGACCCAAGCTGAAGGTGGCGCTAAACCCCTGAGCCACCCAGGCTGCCCCAAAAATTATTAATTCAAAGGGATATATGCACCCTTATGTTTATAGCAGCAATATCTACAATTTCCAAATTATGCAAACAGCCCAAGTATCATCAACTAATGAATGAATAAAAAAAGATGTGGTGTGCATACAATAGAATGTTACTCAGCCATAGGAAAAAAAAATGAAATCTTGCCATTTGCCACAACATGGATAGAGCTAGAGAGTGTTAGGCTAAGTGAAATAAGTCAGAGAAAGACAAACACCATATGATTAGACTCCTATGTGGAATTTAATAAACAAATGAGCAAAGGGGATTAAAAAAGAGAGGCAAACTGAGAAACAGACTCTTAACAAACTGATGCTTACCAGTGGCAAGTAGGTGGGGGGGATGGGTGAGACAGGTGATGGGGATTAAGAAGTGCCCTTGTGATGAGCACCAGGTGGTGTATGGAAGCGTTGAATCACTATATTGAACACTTGCAACTAATATCACACTGTATGTTAAAACTAACTGGAATTTAAATAAAAACTTTTAAAAAGTGCTCTGGCTTCCCCTCTTAGTTTGTTGAGACTTTCATCTTTGTTGGTGCAATGGAAGGTGTTGTCACCAATGCCCCCATTTCCTTAGCTGATCTCAGGGAAGGAGGTTGTGGGGGGCAGCTGTCCAATGCTCCATAAATTCCGTCATGTGTGACACCATGGAAGAAATTTAAATCTGTGAAGAAAAGTCAATCAGTACTAACCTCATTTTACAAATGGGTTTTAGCTCAATGGTGACAATGAGATCATCCAGTGGTGTCAGTTCCTACGTGGATTGCAGCCTCTGTTATTCCTTCTCCTTCCATAGCTAGGGCTCACTTGATTCCTATACACAGGACTCACTTCACCCCCAATTACCTGGTCCTATCCAGAGGAGGCAGGTGATTTTCTTTTCTTTTTCTTTTCTTTTCTTTTTTAAAGATTTTACCTATTTATTCATGAGAGACACAGAGAGAGGCAGAGACACAGGCAGAGGGAGAAGCAGGCTCCATGCAGGAAGCCCAACCTGGGACTTGATCCCAGGTCTCCAGGATCACACCCTGGGCTGAAGGCGGCATCAAACTGCTGAGCCACCTGGGCTGCCCAAGGCAGGTGATTTTCAATCAGCTTTAGCCTTGTGTTCTGAGCATTGAGACCCTTGCACCACCACCATGAGAAAGATCCTTTCCCCTTCCCATGTTTTGTTCTTATCACTGAGCCTCGACCTTGGACTCTCTATGGGAACCTCTCTCCTAGTAAACTGCCCAGAGCCCTGTCCTCTTCAAGAGACTGACCCCAAACTTGAGGATAAACTCTGCTTGCCTCACATGAGGCCCCCCTTTGTCTCCAGATTCCACTTATTGGTTGGGAACATCCTGACAGTTTCACATGAGCATCCTTGCTTCTCCTCCATTGCTGACATTTGCTTTGATTGTGCCGGACCAATAGTACACCTGTTCACCAGACGGAGCCTCCCCTGGTTGGTCAGCACAAGTCCTCACAGGCTCTTCTCTGCCAGGTCCTAGGATCTGACAAGAAGCCTTTGTCTTGGGTGCTGATAGCGTGTGTCTCCATGACTTCTCACTAACCAAGCAACTAGTAGAGGCATTGCTTTTTAATATGAAGATGAAGGAAAAAATAATGACCTTCCTAATGCCTAGAAAGGCACAATTGATATTTATTCCACTTTTCTCCCAACTGCTTTTAAAAAATTCATTGATTTGAGAGAGAGAGATACAGAGACAGAGAGTACAGAGGGTTGGGGGTAGAGGGATGTCAAAGGAAAAGGGAGAAGCAGGACCCTGGGATCATGATCTGAGCCAAAGGCAGATGCTTAACTGACTGAGCCCCCCAGGAGCCCCCAACTGGCTGTTTTTTAAAAAATTGTTTCATTTCCACTCACTGTTGCTGCCATAACTTCAATGAGCCGACAGGACAGGCCTCAATGCAAAGGGCAACTTGAAGGAATTATCGAGAGTCTTGATATCCCATCTCTTCATCTCAGGCTCTCCTCCTACCTAATGGCTTCATTGCATGCACACATTTGTTCCAAGAGCAGTGGGCTGGAGGGAGCAGAACACCTTCAGAATGATGTGCAGCACGAGGACACTGGATAGAACCCAACCCCTTTGGAGGGGACCCATTGGAACATGGTCAATGGGCACAGACTGCCTCTCTTGTCCCTTTTCAGCCCAGATGCTGTCGCACCCCTGACCTCTTAGCATTGCCAGTCAGCTCTGCATGTTTCCATTTAGGGCTTTTCCCTGCTCACTGCAAGATGTCTCCCGCTGAACTACCTGTCTCAGTATCACCTTCCCACCAGCATCTGGCACCTAGAGCGCTGATGCGTCTGATGCATCTCACTCTGGCTCTGCCTGCTTGCTCTATGCACCCCCTCCTATGGAGCCTGACTACTTAGAGTCCCGAGCATATTACTAACTGAGCAGAATTAATATTAGCACATGTTCTTGTGCAAGGCGACTGAAGTGGGAGTTTATCCATCCTCATGCCTCTCATACGCATTCTTTTTCTTTAAAATGTGTCTTAACGATCAACCATATGCTAGGCACTGTGGGAGAGCTGACTAGCCTGCAGCCTGATGAGAGCAGCATGCCTGCAAGCAAATAATTGCTATTCGGTGTGACAAACTGCTGTCAAGTTTATCCACAAAAAATGGATGGTGACCTTAAGGCGGTCTCCTTCCCAGGGGAGGCACCGTGCAGTGTCAGGGACCGAGCTAAGTGCTTTGGCTATTCAATGAGTTTCCTAAAGTGGATTAGGCCCCACAATTGTGAGTGTGTGTGTGTGTGGGCGTGTGTGGGCATTTATGTGCATGTGCACTTGCCTGTGTGAATACAATCACACACCACATCTTCTGGGGCTTCTCAAAGCCATCTATCCTTTCTGTGATGCCTGGCCTAGGGCCAACACCCCAGGATTTAGTCAGAAGTCATAAATTCAATTCCAAACTCTGCTGAGTGATCCAGAGAAAAATATTCAAATTCTCCGAATTTTAGTTTCCTCTTTGAAACAAAAATCAGATCCTGCCTTCATGGGGCTGTGACAAGGACCAAGAGAAGTGATATACACATACGAAAATAGCTTTGTACTCTGAAGTGTTGAAAACAGGTGACACGCAGTGACTGTGGCCATGGTTTGAAAGAGATGCCTCTGTCTCTCAGAGACCTCAGAGCGGCCGTGCTCTGCTCCCATGCTTTGTGTCTTGCACTCACCTGGGTAAAGCCTACTGCCCTACTGCTCAGGTTGCAGGGCCTGCTGGCTGCTGCTGGGAAACCAGGAGGAGGCAATGAAGAAGAAGGGGCGGCTGGCCAGGAAAAATAGGAAGTTGGTGCATTTGGATGATGGTAGGGATATATATATATATACACACACACACATATTTTTTGGCTGGAAGATGAGTGTTTTTGTTAGTTTAAGGGGGGTAAGGGAGCTCATGGCAGTTATCTGAATGGACCTTGTTTGTGGATGGCTCCAGACTTTGAGACCTGGCCTGTGCTGGCACCAGGCAAAGCTGAAGTGTTTTTAACCCAGAGGAAAATCCCCAATGTCTCCTGATGATCAGTATAGTGCTGAAGTCTGCAGAGGGAACAAGCACTCAGGCCAGGTTGTACCCACTTCAGGAGGTTGTGCGGATGCTACAGAGACCCTGTCATTTCTGTTGGGTTTCTTTCTTTCTTTCTTTCTTTCTTTTCTTTCTTTCTTTCTTTTTTTTTTAAGATTCTACTTATTTGACACAGAGAGCACAAGCAGGGGGAGCAGCAGAGGGAGAGAGAGAAGCAGGCTCTTTGTTGAGTGGAGAGCCCAACGCGGGGCTCAATCCCAGGACCCTGAGATCATGACCTGAGCTAAAGGCGGATGCTTAACCCACTGAGCCATCCCAGCGGCCCTTCTGTTGTACTGAGACAAAAAGGGGTTGGAAGTAAGGGGAGCCCCGAGAGTGTTAGGGTAGAGGCTTGTTCCTCTCCCTGCAGTGAACTAACTGCAACAGCTGATCAGAGGGACAGCTAAGGTTTTTCCATGTTCCCAAGGCCTCCTGGGTGGATTCTGAGACACGGACTCTGTACCCAGATTGCTGATGAGCATTTTGGTCCAGAGTCAAAGTGCTTTGTGAGCTAGCCCAGTCTAACCCTCTCAGCCTCGCATCTGTCCTCTTGACCACGTGCTCATCACTCTCTGCCATTCCCTGGTCTTGCAGGTGTCCTTTTACATCTCCGTATCTTTGCCTCTGCTTGCCAAACCTTCCTGTCTCCTAAGCCGTTCTTATTTGTGATTCAGAGTTGCTGTGAGGCCCTCACCGTGCTCCCAGGTGGAGCTCACACACCCTCCTGGATTCCCAGGCGGCTTTGCACAAATCTGCATCAGAGGTCTTGCTGTAACCACACACACGGATGTTTGTCTGCCCCACTGGGGTTGAAGGCAGGGTCCAAGTCACTTTATTTTTTACATTAAAACTCTAATTCATGTTGGAACTCTCCTGATAATAGAGAAATGGATGTAATTTCATCTTCTTTCCAAATAGCTATCCAGTTGTCTCCAATACTGGACTATTTGAAAGCCCAAGTCATCCTCACTGATTTGGAATGCCTCATTAGCTAATTTCAAAGGAATATTTAATAGAAATCATTGAGCTGATTCTAATGTTCACATGGAAGAGAAAACATGTAGACTAGTTCCTCCCTCAAAATATTTTTGCAGAAAAGAACAATAAAGGGGGGGACTTACTTTACTAAATATCAAGATGAAATAAAAAATTATAGCAAGTAAAACAGGATAGTATTGACGTTGAACTAGATTAGAGATCAAAGAACCTAAAACGAAAACAGAGCCTTGCAGGGATGCCTGGGTGGCTCAGTAGTTGAGCGTCTGCCTTTGGCTCAGGGCAAGTCCCGGGATCGAGTCCCACATCGGGCTCCTTGTGTGGAGCCTGCTTCTCCCTCTGCCTGTGTCTCTGCCTCTCTCTCAGTGTGTCTCTCATGAATAAATAAATAAACCCTTTTCAAATATGCAGAGCTCTGTTTCTTTTTTAAATGAGGCTTATGATAAAGGAAATATTTTAAATCTTTGGGAGGATGGGTGGAATGCCTGAGTGGCTCAGTGGTTGAGCATCTACCTTTGGCTGAGGCCATGATCCCAAGGTCCTGGTATCGAGTCCCACATCAGGCTCCCCACGGGGACCCTGCTTCTCCCTCTGCTTATGTCTCTGCCTTTCTCTTTTTCTCTCATGAATCAATCAATCTTTAAAATCAATCTTTGAGAGGATGGGTAACATTTATTAAATTATATCAGGACAACTGGATTGCTATCCTTTTATAAAGAGAATGTCTTCCTGGCTTGTTTGTGTGCATATATAACGATAGAGTTGAGGAGATCTGGGGCTTTTCGTTTTGGTCCAGGGATTTGCTGGCTTAATACCTCATTTTTTGAGATTGCTTTTAGAAGGTCACCCAAATAAATCTGAAGGATCTTAAGTATAATGATAGAAACACTTTTATTCAGATGGCACACAATGACGTTAGCATGGACCCAGAAGAGTGACTGATGGGAGTGAAGTAAAGAATTAAGCTTGCTGGGCATGTCTGTAAGTGTCAAGTTGTATCAGATAAGCTTTTGACCAAGGAAATGCCTTGGCAATGAGCAGCTCTCCAGCTATGCTAAGAGCTCTTGAAGTGCCGCCAATGCTGGCAGCTCTGGGTGCAAACACTCAATGTCTTCTAGGGAAAAGGCCATTCCTTACCTTCCCCTGGCCCGCAGCTGGTCTAGCTGAGAATACAGCCCCATAGGAGAGCTGTGCCTCTGCCTTCTGGCTTCCCTAAACCTACTGTTAGCTCTCTGGGTCAAGGGTCAGTGGAAGGCAGCAATAAGATATTCTTGGGTTTTTACTTCAACTGTTGGTGTGTGTCCTCTTTGTCTAGCCCAAGGGCGACAATAGGAAGACATATGGTGCTGGAACTGCAAAAGTTGGAAGACAGAGAAAGCCTTAGAAGCAGTGAACAGGAGGCTAAGGGGGAAAGAGGTGCTAACTGAGGGAGGATTTAGGGGAAAGGGAGTTGTTTTGGTTTTGTTGGTTGGCTTTGTTTCTGAAGATGAGAGTGATTGAAAGCTATTTATGCCAAGAGAAAGATACTATTTTTAAAAAGGGTTTAAGATGGTGGAGAAATTTCTCTCCAGAGTCTCACTAATGGCCACAGCTTCAATGACCAGTCAAGGCGCTATTCCCAGTCCCCTCCCTCAAGAGCTATATTTGCAACTACTCACCTGACTTCAACCTTATCTGTAGCATCTTAATTTCTTACACAGAGAATCTACCCATGTAGTTAATGAGTAATTGGAAATTAATTTGAAACCATAGTCCCCAACATAGAAGGGAAAAACTTCTTTCAAAAGATGAGGTCCAGAGCATAGATGATATAAAAGTTAGTCTTGGATAAAGAGAAGAGAATGGAGTGAGGATACAAGAAAGTTAATGTACAACTACATATATTACCGTTTTCTGTGAAGTGGTTTGCACATCCTTTCACCTGCTGGGCATCAGGGTAAATGTCTTTTTCTAACCTTTGCCAGTTGGGAGAGGGTGCTTTTCAGCCTTCAGCGAAAGGAAGTGTGACCAAACCCCTTGCTCTACCTACTGGTCAGTTGAATGTGGGAACCTGGTCCTTGATAGCCATCTCTGGTGACTCACCATGCTCAATTCTGTGAAGCCTCTTCTGATCTGAGCCTAGAAAAGCTGCTGGTGGATTAGATTGGCCTTTATGGAATGGAAGGGGCAGGCATAATGCACCGGTGAATCCACTTGGAGTAAAGGACTAGGAATAGAGTGGACAAATTAGAGAGGAGATCATCTGCTGAGTGTCAGGGAGTGTGGAACAGAGAGGGCAAAAACAGTATATAGTGGAAGTTGCTGACCAATTGCCTCAAAGAACTGCCTGTCTGCATGAAGGCCCCAAAGTTCTCAACCATTCTCTCCTTATGTAGAGGGATATAAAGAGTGATTTCCTGTTTCATTTTATCTAAAATATTCCAACTTCATTAATTCATTAATACTACTGAAAAATGATTATGTGTCTGAATTTTCCCAGGGAAACATGCGTTTCAAAAGCCTACCTATAATATTCAGGAATAGTTAAGATCTGTACTGCCCTATCTTACTTATGGTTCAATTCATTGTCAGCAAAATACAAGCAATTTCCTAACCCCTTAATATGCTTTTTTTTTCTGTTGCAGAGTTTATTTTAGTCTTTTTGTCTAGAAAGAAGCCAAAGTGGAAGAGTTACCTCAGTTACCTCTACCCCAAAGTGGTTTAGAACTCTAAGAAACTCATTAAGAACTCTGAAAAAGAATCTCAGAGTGTGAATCCTGATTTCACTATTACAGTCACGTGACCTTGCAAGCCATTCAACTTCTTTGGTTTCAGGTTCCTCATCCTGTGTAGTGTGAACAATAGTGGCATGGGCTCCGTAGCATTGTTTTGAGGATGAAATGAGACAATCAATGGGAAGCATTTTACATGGTGCCAGGGTCTAGTAAACTCTGAGTACATCCTGGCCATATACAACATGCATAATATAAATGTTAAAGGATGCTGGATAGTCTATGCGCTACTAAAATATAATTCAGAAGCATAGAGCTTGAAAGGGATGCTTGAGATCATTTATACCACGATGGCAAATACCTACCCTATTTTCCATCATTCTTTCCACCAGCACATATTGCAGATATTACTAATCCATCCCAGTGTTCCTTCTAACCGGACTCAACATGGTATTTTATGTGATTACTACCAATTGATTGGAGTTGATCCTTGAAATGAAACCCATGTGCCTCCCGTAGTTGTACTCAACAGGTGAGGAAGTGACTTTCCTAATGCGACAGAATTTATTAGTTTTAGAGCTTGGACAAAAGTACTATTTCTTCTTGTACTGCTGATCATACCCATTGCTGCGTAACTTCAGCTTTATAGAATATAGACTTTCAAAAGGATCTAAAAAAAATCAATATCCTTTGAAGGAAATGGTATGTGGAAGAAAAATTTGTGGGTTAAACGGGAAATTGGAAGTTAATATTGTCTGTATTTTACCTCTTTACAATCCTGATAATTGGTCATGGTTTGTTTAATGGAAGAAACTTAGCTGCAGAAACTAGCCACGATGCATCATTTCCACAAGACTTTGTTCATGTACTTATTCAACAAAAAATACTTGGTGCCAGCTTTGTACGAGGCACTATACTAAGCACTAAGAAGAAAAGATGATCAAAATATGGTCTTGACTGTCAATCAGAACAAGGAACAGTAAAGGAGACAGACACGGACAAACCTAGATGCATCAGCAGTGTCCACTTCAATAAAGGCACGTACAGGCTACCACAGGAACAAAGTAATCAGTTCTACCCAGGGGGATGGGAATCAGGAAGGCTGCTTGACATGAATCATCAAGGAAAAAAGCAACCTCATAACAAGAGATCCTGGAAAATGTTAGTAACCTTTACTGGAAAGCTAGAAGTTGCATTTTTGGGTGATGCAATATTTGTGCACTTGGACTTCATTAAAAAATGTTCTTTTTAAATTTTTTATTTACTTATTTTCTTTTTTTTTAAAAAAAGATTTAATTATTTTAGAGAGAGTGAGCATGAGCTGAGGGGACGGGGAAAGAGCAGAGGGAGAGGGACAAGCAGACTTCCCACTGAGCAAGGAGCCTGACTTGGGGACTTGGGGCTTTTTTTTTTTCTGACTTGGGGCTTGATCCTGGGACCCTAGGATCATGACCTGAGCCAAAAGCAGACGCTTAACCAACTAGGGCAACTAGGGTGCCACCAGGTACCCCTAAAAATTGCTCTTAATAGCCCATATGGTTTTGTTAAGGGATTGTTATAGTGAGGTTGCTGCCTGATATAAGACTGATGACACAAAGCAATGTTTGTCACAATCACATTTTCAGGAGCAAAATTTTTTGTATATTTGCCTGAGTGACAAAAATACTTCCTAGTCTAGTAGACTCTCCTTATGTATCTGACACTGGAATTCAGTCTGACACTGGGTGAACCACGTAGGGTTCAAACCTGCTTGAAATCACTGGCAAGACCAAGCTGATGCTTTACCCTGTTTGACGTCATGGCCTGAAAATCAAATATGCTTACCCTCATTCTTTTGTTGTTAAGCATACTTTGGTTATTGTTCTGCTGTTTAGGTAAGGGGGAAAGATAAAGAGCCTCTATCCTGAAAACGCTGCGTTATAAATAAACACATGGTGGTGGCTGTGGACCAACCATCCAGATGCTCTTGGGCAACTGGTAGCCAATGAAACCCAGTGCTAAGTAGGTCGCCCAACCTGTTAAGGCTAATGTTAGTAGACCAACTTCTAAAAGTATTTTTCCACTCTCTCTGGCAGGGATGAGGGGAAATGTATTCATTTAGAGAGGTCAAAAAAATCAACCTTGCCTAGGGCTCTGTGTCTAATGAATGGCTCTACCCCAACATCAGTCATGGCAAAATGTCACTGACCCAGACTCTATGCTGAATCAACACCATTAAGAGCTTGAAAGGGATGCTTGAGATCATTTATACCATTTGACCCAGCTTCCACATGGCCTTTACTTTCTCTTTTTACAACTTGAATTGCCTAGGTTACTGCAGATGTTAAGAGATAAAGTTCCCATTGAGTAAAAGACTGGTGTGAATTCCTCAATTAGGAACCTTTGAAATGAAAAAAAAAAAAAAAAAAAAGGAACCTTTGAAATGAAATTTGAGGCTGAGCCTGGGATGCCTTTGCATCACACATAGTATCACACATCGATTGGACTCTTTTTCCATTTGGGGGAAATTTCAGTGCTAGCTCTTAATGCTGGAGACCCCCATGGGGTTGGGGGCGAGTGTGGAAGTTAAGATAGATTCAGAGGAATGACACATTTAGGGGTATAGTACAGGGGAGGGGACAGGATCGAACTGAGGGGCCTGGGCAGGGTAACAGTTTAGAGCCCATCTGGAGAGTCATTGGACATTCATTTAAAGGAGTGGCCTGCCTGAGGAAGAGCAATGACACAGGTCTGTCACCACTAGGAGCCTCTCCTCTCTGGTTTGGGCAATTCTGCTCTGTATCCAGATTTGTAGACTTCACTTGGCAAAGCAAAACTTTGAAGTCAGCTAAGATATTCATTATCTATTGTTACCAGAGCGCACCCTTTGGGGTTTTATATCCTACATCAAGCAGTTTATAGCTACAGACAGTTCAGAGTTGCAGTAGCTATAAGGCATTGCATTTCTGGTGGGATTTCAGGGTTTCTTATAGAGGACTACCCTGGGCATGACTGACTGGCTTATGCCTGTCATGCCAAGAGGAGAACCAGTAATGCCCTGGAAGAAAAGCCAGGATTCCCTGCTATGAGTCTTCTCTGAGTCTCTAATGGGTCTTTTTGTTCACCTGCAGGTGGTGGCCAGGGCCGAAAGCTGAAAATCCTGAGACTAGAAGGGTGGCCAGCAGGTTGAAACAGCCAATGGCTGTGGGACTGGGCTTGCCAAACAATGGTCCTATTGTGCTAAGTGGCCATGAAATAGAAAATCTGAAAATGTGATAAAAATATATATATTTTTAAAGAAATGTGAACCTTGACATTCAGAGCTTCTTATTTAGTGACAAACTCTTCCAGGTTAAATTTTGGCTTTTGACTTCATGCCACTTTTCTACTATCCTGACCCTCTTGCCCTTATTTATTCAACACATATTGATAAAGCATCTAGTTTGTTGCCAGCACAATTCTAGGCCTGGAACAGGGAGGGGGAGAAACCAACCCTCTGCTCTATTGGACACTATGTTCTAGTGAAGGAACAGACAATAACAAATACAGATGTAAGTGTATATTTTATATATTTTTATACATATCACTATATATATTATGTCAATACATTTTTCAAGGTGGTATTAAGTCCCTCTTCCCCTAGGAAGGAAGCATGGAGAGGCTAGAGAGATGTGTGCCTTGCATACTGTGCCTCCTTAGGCTTAGAGCCTGAATCCCCTCCTCTCTATGAAAACTTGGGCTGGAGGAATAAGTGTTCCTTTTAACAGGAATCAAGAAGTGTGTGCAAGATCAGAGGGTGACATTTCCTCTCTAGGTGAGACACACTGCAGTATTGCTAGTCCCTCAGGCTGGCCTTACATATCCCATACCTTGTGCATGGTTGGGCCACAGAGAACCAAGCCATCCAGGGCAGCTCACATTCAGGGCTTCCTGTCCCTCTCTGAGTGCTTCTACACCTGTTAACGCTGGATGTCAGCATTAGTGAGGTCTGAGGGCTTCTCTGCTGTCAGGGTGACAAGGTGCTGGCAGGGAGTCACCTTCATGGTTAATGAAATGACGATGATGCTGGCCTTTGCTGAGCCCAAGGGACTTCACCTCTGGTCAGTCACCTGGCTGGAGATAATTGGGGGACTCAGGGAGCGGGGAGTGGTGGGGTGGGGGCAGACAAGTCTGGATGGTGATGGCACCAGTGAAGGGGCATGGGGAGTGACTGCTAATGGATATGGAGTTACTTTTCAGAGTGAGAAAATGTTCTGGAATTCAAAGTGGTGATGGTTGCTCAACTTTGTGAATATACCGTGGACCATTGAATTGTATCCTTTGAAGAGGGGATATTATGGTATGTGAATTATAGCTAGGTTAACAAAACAACTCCAAATACAGCAGAAAGGGGGAAAATCTTTTTACTTCAGCTGTTACATTCCTCCCATCACATCACAGCCACCTCCTAAATGTATTATTATGTTGCCTTATCTTCCATCAAAGGAAAACACCATAAATTGAAAACCATTTGACCAATTCTGCCCCAGGCTTCCTAGGGACTTTTGGTTCTGTGTTTGCAATAAGCTAAATCATTTAATCCCACTTCAGATAAAAATAAGAGTAGCATGCTAACAGGAAGTCAGGGCCAACGCCTGCACTGCCTGCACACAATAGCGCAGGTGCAAATTACCATAAGAACAACCCATTTCCAGATGCTGCCATTGTTGATATGGTTCCTGGCAAACCTATGTGTGTTGAGGGCTTCTCTGACTATCCTCCTCTGGGCCGTTTTGCTGTTCGTGACATGAGACAGATGGTTGCTGTGGGTGTCATCAAAGCAGTGGACAAGAAGGCAGCTGGAGCTGGCAAAGTCACCGAGTCTGTCCAGAAAGCTCAGAAGGCTAAATGAATATTACCCCAATACCTGCCACCCCAGTCTTAATCAGTGGTGGAAGAACGGTCTCAGAACTGTTTGTGTCAATTGGCCATTTAAGTTTAATAGTAAAAGACTGGTTAATGATGACAACACATCGTAAAACCTTCAGAAGGAAAGGAGAATGTTTTGTGGACCATTTTTTTTTTGTGCGTGTGTGGCAGTTTTAAGTTATTAGTTTTTTTTTAAATTTTTATTTATTTATTCATGATAGTCACACACACAGAGAGAGAGAGGCAGAGACACAGGCAGAGGGAGAAGCAGGCTCCATGCACCGGGAGCCCGACGTGGGACTCGATCCCGGGTCTCCAGGATCACGCCCCGGGCCAAAGGCAGGCGCCAAACCGCTGCGCCACCCAGGGATCCCAAGTTATTAGTTTTTAAAATCAGTACTTTTTAATGGAAACAACTTGACCAAAAATCTGTCACAGAATTTTGAGACCCATTAAAACAAAAGTTTAATGAGAAAAAAAAAAAAGAACAACCCATTTCCGAATCACTAGACCTAATAGAAGGCAAGTAGGGTCACAGCATTGCTGAAGGTAAGAGCATAATACTGTTTCCCATACTGTTGAATTTTGGAAAGGCCTGAGAGGGGCTGTGATTACAATCAGTAACCCCATATTCTAAACACAACATGGCAGCACTAGCTTGATCAGATAGAGAAGGGAGGTGCCTTTTGAAGGTGAAGAAGGTGAAACTTTTGTTGGGTTGATGGAAGGATCTTCCCACTGCTTCCTCCAACACAACAATATCTAGAATCCAATGGGCATATGGAGCCTCACCATGATCACCCCTGGGATGACTGGAGAAACTTAGCAGAGGGCTCTCCTGGCTATGCCACTTACACCTGTAAGATATAAGGGAAGTCACACCCCCTCCATGAGCCTCAGTTTCTTCATCTGTCTAGTGGGGATATTAACATTTCCTTCCTGGTAAGGTTGTTGAGAGGATTAAATGAGATACTGCATGTCCACACTGTCCACACACTGTAAGATGTCTAAAATATGGTAGCTCTTCTTGGCTCTGAAGCAGCTGGGGGAGGTACTATGGCCTGATGTAACATAGAGAAACTACGATCAGAAAGAGTCTTCCTAGACACAGAACTGAATAAATTCCTATTTTATGGCTAGCTGAATGTCTATGGCTGTCGATGCTGTCTTAAAGACAATACACAAAAGGGATGCACCAAAGCAGAAGGCGGAGTTCTGCCTTCTCCCCTGGCCTCCTCTATGTCCTCCCTTTGCTGTGGTTGGCTCTTTGCCTTTACCATTGTGTGCCACAAGTGCTACCCTCTGTGCCCTAGCACAAGCTGGGGCCTCCACCCAGAGTGCCCTTTTCCTAGCCCATCATCTCCCACTCATTCCTGAAGGTCTGTTTTAAATGCTACAGACCCCCTAGAAGTTTCTTCACTCACCTGATCCTCATTGGTTCCCCTATCAATAATGCCCACATAAGGAGTGATTCCTTAAGGCCAAATACTAGGAGCCCGGGAACTCGGGATAGGAGGGGAGTGTTTTGTACTTGAATAACTTACTTAAGGCCTGTGGGAAATATAGAATTGGAGACACTGAGGTCACAGATCTAAAAACACTCCTATTTTCATGCTTACGTTTCACTAAAATAAAAATAACTACCATTACTAAACCATGAATAATATTTTTGCACATATTAAGTGATAATTCCTTAGAAATGTTTTAGAATCTGCCTCCATTGCAGTTTCAATGATAAGCTTCTCTGTGCATTTACTTTATACCAAGGTGTTTTGTTTTCCTTGTCTAATTTTATGACTTGAAGTCAGTGACTCTTGTCATCAATACCACCTTGTCCCAGAAACCCACGTAAATGCATAACTCTCTTCTTAACTCTCTTCCTTCTTATGAATGGGGTTGTGCATGGTTTACTTTTCCTTGTCATTCTCAATCCCTCTCCACGATGATTTGTAAGTACCTTTACTCTGCCATATGGGCTACCATCCTTTTTCCTTCGGGCAACCCTAGTTTGTTTGTTTTTTTTCCTTCTAATTATATCCAGGGAAATGACTTGTAATTCTGTGGCTGCTGAGAAAGTGGTAGAAGCAAATATGCGAATCCCAAAATTTGGCAAAAAGAGAGTACACTGGGATGTAATTACCTAATTATCTTAACTGGGGAATGATGGAGAAATGTTGATTGAACTATGAGCAAGTTAAATACGAGAATCTGTCTCCCTGTCTTATAAAGTATTTGCTCTATGAGAACAGGGCTGTAATTTATCCAGCGTGGGATTTCCAGTTCAGGGCTTGCCTCATTGTAGATTTCCTAAAAGTTTGTCCAATCGATGAGTGAATAAATAAATTTTTTTAAAAAAGAGTTGGATGACTAATGTCCAGGATAAATTTAGGCCTGAAGAACTCTAATAATGACTTTTTGTTTGGTTCCGAGTGGGAAGAACCATAAAGGCATGACCTTATGGTTTAGGGCAGATGATATAATGGTTACAGGAGAAAAGAGAAAACACAACTGTTTTCTATTAAGGTTAATGATCTGCAGAATGAAAAACATGGGGACCAGGAAATGAAAGCCCAAGATAAGGGAAAGGAATGGGAAGAAATACCTAATTGTTTGGAATAAGTTCATATTGTGGTTCAGGCAAATGACATGTAAATAGACTAGCTAGCCTGTCAGAATCACAGAAAACAGGAAAGTAGCAAAAGGTAGGAGATGGGAAAACATTGCCCTAGCTGTCAAAAAAGGAAATAAAGTGGAGCCTAGAAACTACAACTAATTTTTAAATGAATGCTTTGTGGACTCAGTGCAGTAAGTAGAAATCCACCAAGAGCCATCAGTGATTCACTGTAAATCACAACCAGTGATCTTTTTTCCCTTTTAAATAGGACTTTTGGCAGGTCAGATGAGGGGTATGCACCAGACATGGCATATCTGGATTGTAAGGAGGCATTAAACAGACTCTTTAATAATAATTTGGGGACAAGATTAGGAAATTGAATTATGAGAGACATTATAACTTTTTGAAAGATGGAAACTAAAATGCAATTGATTAAAGAATATATGACTGAATGGGAAGAAGAGTCCTAGATACATGCTGTCAAGTTCAATGTTCCTATCAATGACTTGGATGCACACTGTGTGTCTTGTCAAATTTGAGGTCATAAAAATGAGTGAGATGGTGAGTTTAATGGTAGAGGGAAGACACAAGATAAGTTCAGCAAGGTGCAATGGCCTGGATATAAATGTAAATAAATCTTTGCATTTAGATTTTCAACACGAACTGTCCCTGTAGATGATGGGAGCCATGAGGTATGACATGAGAACAGTCAATGTACTAATGAGCCAGGGGTTTAATTGATAACTAGTTCTGTGAGAGTCAACAGTATGTATGTTCTGGCTTCCAGAAAAGTATTTTTAAATACTCAGAATGTTGTTGGAAGTAATAGTATTCAACAACCAGAAAAAAAAATTAATGCCATTTAAAAAATTGGAGTGTGGTGTTTGGATGAAAAACATTCTATCCTTTGTTTTGCAAGGCAGACAACATCTGGAACACTGGGTTCCGTTTCGGGTGCTATAAGTTAAAGGAACTTTGGTACATTGGAGAACATCCCAGAGACTGGATTCTAGGGCAGTTTGGGCTTCCTCGAGCTGAGAGTGTACCCACAGTCCCACCCTGGGGGATGTGAACACATCAGTAAATTTGAGCCTTAGTGTCTGATGGTAAGCTTGCGGCTGGACAGGATCTGGAAAACTGGCTGGTAGATATATGGACACTGGGTACCACTGTTTGACAATCTTCTCTCCATCGAGATCTGACCGTTGGTATGTAAGTTGTTAGACGCAGTGACCCTGTATCAGACTTCTTCCCCTAACCTTCCTACCAACAAGTCTCAGCGAGTGGTTGAAAATTCATCTCTTTAGAGAAGAGCCCAAGGAGTGTGGCCACTTCCCATGCTCCCCCTAAGAGTATGGCCACTCCCCATCTCATGAGCTCAGCTTCCTGAGGGGCACCCCAGTTTCCTGCCAAAATTGTCCTTGTTTTTTGTTGAGCTAGGGAGAAAGGGTTTCTGTTCTTTGTTCTCTGGCTAAGACGCTCACGTTACACAGGGATAAAATGACAACGTTTGCCTTAAGGAAGGGGAGTCTGAGCCCCAAGGAAGGTACAGCCTTGCTTCCTCCTAGGCCTAGGGCAGCAAAACGTTGGCTGTGTGTGGGAAGGGGGAATCAGCTTCACCGAGGCAGCACTTAGAAAAAGGCCTTTTAAGTAGTTGAGACGTGGATGGGAGTGGAATTTGTTAATTCAGCTTAATAATCATCCCTTTGTTCGATGATAAGAAAATGTGGGTTCACTGTTTAAAAACAGGGCTTCACCATCACTGGAAATGTTTCGCATCCTATTCTCATGTTTACTGTGTCTCAGCTCAGCCAAGGGAAAACACAGCCCATCCGTGACATTAGTATTAACACGTACAAAAGGAGACATGAATAGTGTTTTCTCTAACAGAGAAGAACCTACAATAATGCTGAGAGAAATGTGAGTTAATTATTCTGACGGGGACTCTAATTCTGCTGCCCCAAAATGAATCATTTGTAAGGGCCAAACAAGTATTGCTACAGAGGACATTGTCCCAAACAGAGGGACAAATCTGACATTCTGTAATAGCTCTCTTTGTCATTTATGGTCCCAAACAGATGAGCTTTAGAACACGTAATTTTATTGCTGAAATCAATAAAGGCTGGCCTGGGGCCAGGGCTTTAAATAGCTGTTGCAGCTGCCTGGCAGATGGAGAGATTGCTGCCGCAGAGCTCCCGAGCTCAGCCCGCTTGTGTCAGTCTAGAGGCAAACCTGGTGCCCACCCACCTCCCACCCACCTTCCACCCGACCATGATGACGGTAGGCATCATCCTTCCTCCACAGTTACCGAAGAGCCTCCCAGCGCAGACTCAGCACCTCCACTCCTCGGTGTGACACGTCTTGGCTTCTCTCTTTCTCAAAAACCAAACCAAACCCCACAAACCATTATTTTTCCTTGCTCTGCAGGCTGAGTAATAAAGGCCACTGGTCATTTCAGGACTTTTCTCTCCCTTGTGGGAAAAGGATTTCATGCTTGGCCATGTGCTGATGTCTGCCACTGTCCTCATTGTGTGGCTGGCTCTGCACCTCCTGGCACTTTGGGGTAGTGGGTAAGATCACTGACCTAGGAACCTGAAGTTTCAGTTTCTCATTGTCTGCTACTAAGGGTGTGTGTGAGCAGGGCAAGATCCTGTGCTTCTCTGGGCCGTATTTCTTGTATTGGGTTGGCATTGGACTGGGATCAGGAGCTTTCAAATTGTCCTGCAGAGATGCTTCAAGGGATCTGTAAACACTCAGGTCAAATTTCATTAAAATATTAAAGTGTCTTTAAACAGTAATAAAAGACAGCAGGAATAATCAAATAGATTATATTCTAATTTTAACTATAAGATATATGAGCATATTAATTTGTATTTCCACGTGAACTTACTTTGTAGCCTTGCAAAAATCTTGTCTGGACATCTCCCCCATACATATAATATTTAAATAACTTGTAGATGCATATCAGCCTGGAAGGTTGCCACTTTTCACTGCTCTTATCTTAAAGTCAAGAGTGTCGTACATTGCAGAGCTCCTGTGTGCCATCCTGGATTAAAGGCTATGTCTTTAATGCATCTGCTTGGCACACACTCTCATTACAGATTAATTTTCACTTGTGCAATAACTTGTGAATGCCAAACATTTTTTTAAAAAGATTTTATTTATTTATTTATTCATGAGAGACACACAGAGAGAGAGGCAGAGACACAGGCAGAGAGAGAAGCAGGCTCCCTGTGGAGATCCCAATGTGGGACTCTGTTCCAGGACCCTTGGATCACGACCTGAGCCAAAGGCAGACGTTGAAACACTGAGCCACCCACGTGCCCCTTGAATGCCAAACATGTTGCAATGTGAAAATATTATGTTGTAGATAATTTAAGCAATTTCGTGATTTCTGAGTCCTTATTGCCTGGTTTATATATTCTTACATAATAACATGTATACAATATATACTTTATATGTTATGTATATAGACTCTTTAAGGCTCTCATGATGTTTTTATCCAACAAAGTATCTCCTGAGATTGACAGAAGAACTGTTAAAAGACTGGAACCATTAACATATTGAGAAAAAACAATGAACAACAATGACAATGAAGAAATAAGTTACTGAAGGTAACAGTCTAGTTGTCAACTACTGTTCCAATTTCAAAATGGTCTCTTGCTCATATTTTTGAGGATATAGTGTGCAAATTTTAATTTTGAAGTAAAATTAATTTCTATTAATAAAATATGGTATGCATTTGTTTTATAAATATCGGGATCCGAGGTAAGATTTCATTTGAATGAAGATGAGATATTTCCTACTAAAAGTAGGTGTTTGCACCTTAAAGTAGGTTTGCAATCCCTTGGGAGGATAATCCTTCCTACCCCCACTGCCATTCTGGCAGAAGCCAGCCCTGTGAGAGGAAGACACCTATGCAGTGTGATTTGGAGCTACGAGAGGGTCTTTGCTGTTGGGGTGATTTTCTTTACCAAGATGCAAAGTCTTCTCTGTGATAAGGATGAATGGTTATCATGCTATGATTCTGGAAGAAATGTCCAGAGAAGTTAATTGCATGAGGTGGGAAAGACTGACCTCAGCATTTCCCAGAGAGGAGGTTTTGGCTGCTGTGGAGGCCCTGGGTACATCAAGAGGGTAGAAATGAAGAACAACAATGGAGACTGGAGTTTTCTTACTTCCTCAGTGGTTTTGTTTTGTTTTTTTTTTTAAAGATTTTATTTATTTATTCATGAGAGACACACACACACACACACAGAGAGAGAGAGAGAGAGAGAGAGAGAGAGAGAGGCAGAGACACAGGCAGAGGGAGAAGCAGGCTCCACGCAGGGAGCCCGACGTGGGACTCAATCCTGGGTTTCCAGGATTATGCCCTGGGCCGAAGGCAGGCGCTGAACCACTGAGCCACCCAGGGATCCCTCCTCAGTGGTTTTGACAACAAATTTTTTGCTCTAACTCTAGAGAAAACAAGTTTCCAGTGACTGGAGAGAGGGGCCGTAGATCACCAACTATGAATTCACTGCACCGGGAGACATTCTCACTGGTGTGATCTCCTACTCCTCATAATAACTTGGCAAAGTTATTTCCAAGTTACAGATGAGGAAATTGAGATGTTGAGAGATTTTAAAAAAATACATTTTACTTACTTATTCATGAGAGACACACAGAGAGAGGCAGAGCCATAGGCAGAGGGAGAAGCCGGCTCCCTGCAGGGGAGCCCAATGCAGGACTCGATCCCAGGACCCAGCAATTACAACCTGAGCCAAAAGTAGATGCTCAACCACTGAGCCACCCACATACTCCAAGATGTTGAGAGATTAAACAATCTGCCCTAAGTGATCTGCTTGGAAAAAAGGCAAATTGGGACTGATAGTCTGGTCTTGCCTTCACATTCCACATTTGGGCAGAGGACAGAGCTTCAGCCCTGGAAGAGGACTGTGCTTGCGTGACACTTGAGCTCTGTGCACACAGCCACCTGGTGAAACGGCGACAGCAGGTCACTGAACTCGTTACTACTTAGGTTTGGCCTTTGCAGGACGTCACACTGCAGTGTGAGCTGGGTCACATCTGGTTTTAGCCTGAAGGTGTGTAAATTAAGCTTCTGGCAAGGAAGACTGAGGGAGAAAGAGCCAGATGAGTCTGAGGCTCTGAACTTGTCCTCAAACTTCTATGTGTTACTGGTTACTGATAGTCATAACAACGCTTTCTTGCATCCAGCTGATTCTGGTTACTGATTAAACCAGGGTGTGGTAATGTGATGTGGCTGCCGTTCTGGGCATGAGGCTTTGGAAGACGTCACTTCCACCCACTGGCCTGGAGCTCCCGGGGAGGGGGTTGCTGTCTAGAGGCTGTCCATTCAGCGCTCTACCAGCTGCCAGCAGCTGGCACGCTGGTTCTCAGGTAGGGCTTCCCCCTGAGAGATGGGATCCAGAAAAGTGAACTGAAAACCAAAATCTCCACCAGTCATTTAGTTGTAATATATA
Organism: Nyctereutes procyonoides; assembly: GCF_905146905.1. Lineage (NCBI taxonomy): Eukaryota > Metazoa > Chordata > Mammalia > Carnivora > Canidae > Nyctereutes > Nyctereutes procyonoides. The sequence continues at coordinate 13,720,820 of NW_026575040.1, forward strand.
CAGGTTGAGACTCACAAAGCACTTAATGGGTGGTCAATTTATTTTTCTTGAGCAATTAAGTAAATGAAGATTGAAATGAAGATTGTGGTGATCACGGAAAAGTGCCACTCAGATCCCTTCTGGCTGGATTACTAACTGATGGCCCCAGCTGCATTCACCTTGGGATCCACCACGGGGTTCACACAAGGCCATGCTTCCTGCAGGCAGCTTCCTGCCAATGACAGAACACGGTAGGGATACTCAAGGAGTCCCACTGCCGTGAGATGCCATGCTCCTCTGATGGGCAACTTTGACTTCAGGATATGCTACACTGTTACAGGCTAAATCATGTCCCTCCAAAATTCATATGTCAAAGTCCTAACCCTTAGTACCTCAGAATATGACTATATTCAGAGAGAGTCTTTAAAGAGGTAATCCAGTTAAAATGAGGTCATTGTGGTGGGCTCTAACCCAATACGACTGGTGTCCTTCTCAGAAGAGCCATATACAGAGGGAAGATGATGTACAGAAGGCAGCCATCTACAAGCCAAGGAAACAGAAGGAAACCAATCCTGCCAACACCTTGGTCTCAGATTTCTAGCCTCCAAAACTGTGAGAAAGTTTCTATTAAGCCACCCAATCCACAGTCCTTTGTTACAGCAGCCCCAGGAAACTACCTTCTTTAACTGAAATGCTTTTGGAACTGTGCTGCCTTGTGACTCTTCCTCCCCCCGCCCTCCAGCGCCTCCTCTCCTTTCCTGGGGAGCAGGCCTGCACTGAGGCCTAAGAGCTTTCTCTATCTACCTCCCTCCTCCTCCTTCTCCCTCACAGCTGCTTCCCTTAACAAACCTCTTGCATGTCTAAGCCCGTCTTGGCATCTGTTTCTCGAAGGACCCAAACTATAACAAATGTGATGGGAAAAAAATTATTTGGAAATGCAATATTCCTGAGATTTTTAAAAATTGATTATTCTAGAAAACAGATTTTTTTTTAAAATAAGCCCAAATTTATTTGGAAGTTAGTCCCCCTTGCCTTGATAGACAGATTTTCTGCTGTGACTGTGTGTCCTGCCCTGACCCTCTGGGCGCTACAGCTGTTTTGGGGCTGCCTACTACTGCTGGGGAAGGGAAAGAAGGGAAATGACCCTCGGGAGTAGAATTATAGCATGCCACAGCTGGAAAGGACCTCTGAGATAATCACTCCAGTCTCCCCCATCAAGTCACACCTGGGAAGACTGAGCACCCAGATGTAAGTGTCCATTTGACTCCCTCAGGGTCACAGGGCTGACAAATGGCTCTTCTTGGCAATTCCAGGAATGCCTTTCTTGGAAAAACACGGAGACGTATTTAAAGTAACATGTTTGGACTATCCGTGAGTTGCTAGTCTCTTCTACTGGTTATGTTGGGTCCTGTTAATAAAAATGCTGGGTTTTTTTCAGTTGTACATGTGACCAGAAGGAGAGAGGACTTGCTCCCTTTCATGAACACATAGGGCTATTTGTAGACACCAGCTGGACCGTGTGAGAGTGGGCTGACATTTTATGAGCTGTCGCCAAGGCTAAATCCTGGTTTGGCAGCTGAAGCCACAACACACCCACGCCGGGTACCAAGACCTGCCTCAGGCAGGCAGCGTACTGGACCAGGTCTGCCTCTGCACCCATGGGTCTCCAGCAGAACTCTTGTGCCCTTACCAGCAAGCCAGCTGAGCCTACCCTGCTCAGCATGGGGTGGAGTAGATGAGTATGGGACTCAAAATTTTAGGCAGAAGTTTGGCTTCAGTCTGAGCCCTCCACATCTTTCCCATTTCTTCAAAATCATTTGTTCCTGAATGGCTCGGGCTATTAATATGGGATGGTGGCCCATCACTTCTCCTCTTTGAGATGGAGTTATCTTACCCACAAAACGTAGCAGGCAAATGGACTCAGGTGATGATCGTCCATATCTGTGACTATACCAGAAATCGCTGAATTGTACTCTTGAAATAGGTGAAATGTCTGCTTGGTGAATTATATCTCAATAAGGCCGTTCAAAAAAATATGGGGCTGATCTTAGCTGTTAGCAAAATGGGGCATCTTCTGCCTCCCTACACCTCTCAGAATCAGAAGGTCAATTTAGAGTTGAGTCATAGGATAGGGATATCTTACAATTCTTAGATTAAAAAAGGCCTCCAGGCCCAGAGAGTTTCTTCTAAAACATCAACAGCTTTGTAGGCAGTGATGAGGAAGGGCCTATCTCCTAAAAGAGGTAGCTCAGCCACTGTAATAAAAGTGCTTACAGGGGCACCTGGGTGATTGAGCGTCTGCCTTTGGCTCAGGGCATGATCCCGGGGTCCTGGGATTGAGTCCCGCATCGGGCTCTCCCTCTGCCTTTGTCTCTGCCTCTCTGTGTCTCTCATGAATAAATAAATAAAATCTTAACAACAACAACAACAACAACAACAACACAGGCACCCTGCCTGCAGGCTATAGTTTGCCAGTTAAAAATATTGTATTAAAATATGATTTGCCTTGTGGTTGATTTTTTGGTGCTTCCTTAAATTTCACACCTGAAGTGGGTCCCACCACTGCAATACTTATTGCTTTCTGTCCAACATTTATTCTCTTCCTTCCTCCTACCAGTAGGCCAAGTTGCCTTTGAAAACAATCCCCGTGGTCTCTTACTCTCCACTGTGTGGTTCCAGTGGGATTGGTTCTACCACCAGCCCAGGAATGGGCCATGATTGGCTTAAACTAGTCAACATATCCCTTCCCCATGGGGTGGTTGGTTCCAAAGCATGGGTAATGAAACTCAAGGAAGAAGAAGAAACTGGAAACTTATGCTAGAAATTCAGGACCACACATATATCTTCCTCCTTGGGTTTCTTGGTGTGGGCAGGTGTGGCCAGGAGCTGCTGGGATACTGGAAAGGACCTGGGAGCTCCGGGCCACCCTCTGGGTTCTGCCAAGAAAGAATCCAGGAATGCATGCAGGTTCTGTGAGGTCCATAGCTTGGACAGTTTGGGGCCCTCTTTAAGAAAATGAATACATAATTGCAGATACACAAGTACAAGCATAATTATTTAACTAGAATGAGGGAAGTTATAACAAATGACAAATTTGAAAGACCCTACAAACACCACAAACATCACAAAAGCCAGGTAAGCAGTATGTTCTTATTAATTACTATCTGACACGCCTCTAAAGTACTTTTTCCATGGTTTTGACTGCATACTATTTAATCACCTCCTTATATTATGACTTAGTAATATCATTTTTTATAGAGAGGATAAAAAGATAATCTTTAATATGGATAATTAAAATATTTTGCTATTGATACTTCAGAAAGGTTTATTTCAGCACCATAACTCATTATTGGTAATGTCACATAACATTTTCAGGATTGCTGTTGGATAAGGAAAGCATAAGCTTCATTAACTTCATGGTAGATCTATCTCTTACCTCAATCCTCTCCCTGAGATAAACTACATGCTAGATGATGCCCTTCTTCTTCTAAAACTCTATGTAGGGATCCCTGGGTGGTGCAGAGGTTTAGCGCCAGCCTTTGGCCCAGGGCGCGATCCTGGAGACCCGGGATCGAGTCCCACGTCGGGCTCCCTGCATGGAGCCTGCTTCTCCCTCTGCCTGTGTCTCTGCCTCTCTCTCTCTATCTGTGTGACTGTCATAAATAAATAAAAATTAAAAAAAAATAAAACTCTATGTAAGAGTTTGGCTCAAATTCCTAATCCAGGCTTTATAAAAAAAATAAAATGCCCTTCTCATGATTTTTGCAATTCCTGGGGAGTGTATTCACATAATTATGGTAATTCTTTTTGGGTAGCTCAGCATCTAATCATTGTATTTCTAGCAACAATATTTTTGGTCTTTCCTCTCTTCCCCACTATTAATCAGTATAGTTGAATGGGACCCACCTCCAAAATTCAGTTGGAGCACATACCCAATACTTGAAGACCAGAAAGACATTACATTCCACCTGGTCACCACCTTTTGCTCTGGCATAGGCATGAGAACCAGTCAAAGTCCATGATACACAGTCTTTTTCTGAAACTTTTGGGGAAGACACACTTGCTCTCTCCTGAGAAGGTGTGAGGTCTGATAAAGTATTAAAATTGTCCAAGGAATTTTAAGACTGTGGGAGCCAGTTTGGAGAAAGAGGGAATAATTGGGCTAAATTTACCTGTATAGTATTTGGGAAAAAGGAATCCATGTTTTGTTGTTAAGGCTGACAGATATCAAGGTTACTACCAAAGGAGGGAAGACACCAAAAGGGAACTGAGGAGGATAAATAAAAAACAGAATTTGATTTCCTTAGACAAGAGAGACATTCATCCCATTGATTTATTTTTTAAATATTTTATTTATTCATGAGAGACAGAGAGAGGCAGAGACACAGGCAGAGGGAGAAGCAGGCTCCCTGTGGGGAGCCTGATGCTGGACTCAATCCCAGGACCCCAGGATCATGTCCTGAACCAAAGGCAGATGCTCAACTGCTGAACCAACCAGGCATCCCATCCCCTTGACTTTTATGAGTAAATGATGGGCCCAACCAAGGGCAAAACAATCCAATCTCTCTATAGCCAAAAAGGTTTATAAACATTAACCAATCAATGACCCATGTATTTATTTCAAGTCACTCTTAATGCCTGGAATGTTTGAGTTGGAAGGGCTCTTCTTAAAAGACAAGGTTTGAAAAAAAAAAAAAAGACAAGGTTTGGAAATAGTGGGATTTTATTACTAAAAATAAATTTCATATTCAAGGGAGTCTGATTTGTGATTTTTGGTAATCTTTCTTCTCAAAGCAAGACACTGGGAATCCCCATCTCTACATAGGGATCATGAAAGTGAAAGACACATTTCGATCGTGATATGTGTATCATGATCAGTCTATGTAGGTATGCTTATGGATTTATTTTCCCCACAAGATTTTAGCTCCTTCCAAAGATCTTGCTTATATGACATTTTCCCCCAACAAAGTCTGGGATAGAATGGACACGCAAAACAAGCTAGGCAGGCTGAGGTTTGGAATCTCAGTTCTTTCACTGGCTGACTAGATAGATGTCCTTAAATAAATTATTTTAACCTTTCTGAAAACTCTCAGCACATGCGTGGTACAGAATATATGCTCTTCCCTCTGAATAAATAAAACTGAGGAAAAAATTGATTTCCCAGCAAATTATTAAAAACAGATATGTCAAGAATCCATGACTTTTGGATCCTGGGCCCAAGAGTCTTATGTCCCAATCTCTCTTTGGTCAAGAGGAAGCCATTTCTGGAACTCATCTCCCAAATCCAGCTTTTTCATATTTGACAGGAAAGCCGTCATCATAGCAACTCCTAGCCCTGGTAGATAGAATGCTCTACGGAAGAAACCGTGTGGCTGGGCTTGTGCACAGCTGATTAAATATTTGAGCAACTCATTTTATAATGTGATTTCACTAAGTGCCAACCTATTGCACCAAACCCATTGGCAATTAGAGGGCATAGAAATTGCCTCAGAATGCAAAGGCACATCTTTCACTCACTGCTTAAAATAGAAAAATCACTAACGCTCTCCTGGAGGACGTAAATAGAGATTTTGGGACATATGCCATTTTTAATGACTCAGGCAGAGAGACAAGTCCATGTCAATGGGACTTCCATGTTTAGCCAAATGTTACATGACAAGTGGTTGTAAAGCATGATTTAGAATTTGTTTCTGGTGGCCAAATCCAAGGAGTGTGCTAAGGTTGGGGTTTATAAACACGTTAACCTCCTGGAGAGCAATCACTTCTTTTTGAGCTGTCTATGCTGCCTGGCTTCCTCTGACGTCAATGAACTAGCCAGACTTCCTTCCAAACACATTTAAAAAAGAGAATCTAATGAGTTAGAATTTTCCACTCATGTGCAGCATAGAAAACAGCAGGATCCATCACATGTAATAAAAAAGGATGTTCCACACAACATTTGTTTTAGTTTCATACATGAAATGCATTACGATATAAGGGTACTACTTATTGTGGATCAATTTAAGAAAAAAAAAAACAAACAGAAATCCGCTGGGTTTGAGGACTTCTGTTGTAAAGGTGGTTTTACCAAATGTTTGTCTTCATCTGTTGCCACAAATTTCAGTGAAAATCAAATACAATCACAGCTTATTTTGGTAATAATACTTGGTATTTGTCATATACCCACTCCATCCCTGCTAGTAGGGAAGGTGACTCTTAATTTAATTTCAAGCTAAGGTAAAAAATTCCCCATTTTAGCATTGAGGAGTCCAAGGTTTAGAATTATTTGTTGGTATATCTAACATCATGCCACTTGCACATATCTCCTGCTAGGCCTGCTTTCTTTTCCTTATGCACAATATTTTAGTGAAAAAAATTAGTGCAGCATTTAATGAAAGAATAAGTAAGGAGCTCTTAAAATCTGTTGATTTGGGTTTGGAAAAGATTTGAACTGTTGGGCTTTGGTTGTTTGGGAATTTGCACTCCCCTCCCCGCCACACACACAAAGAAAGGTCTAGATCTACTGGGAGAACACTGGGAAAGACAGAGGTAAAGAATGGATGCATAGCTGCCCACACTTTCTAGAAACTGACTTAGATGATCTAAGGAAGATGAAAATAGGAGGCAATCTGCATCAACTCTGAAACCAGAAAAAAAGTGTCCTCTCTATTGCAGACTTGGTGAGACTTCTGTTATATATAATTATCCAGGGCCAATTCACAGCTCTTTGTCATGGAAAGTCCTAGCAGTTTCTCCCTCCCTGGCTCATGCATTCCTCAATTTAGAGGGTGGATAACCTGCCCTCTCTGGCTCTAATCTCTTCTCTTTCCAGATGCTTTTCAAGACATGCAAAGAGATACTAGGGTGGGTTTGCCTATCCTGGGCTTGCTTGCTCTTAGGAGACTTTCTTGCTCTGTCCCCCACTGAGAAGGAGGGTCCTAAGGAGCAGAGCAGGGGATCTAGGAAAGGTAGCTGACTCCTGCAGTTTCTGTATTTCGAGCTCTTACATCAGCTGGCTGCTACCAATGGGAGGTGCTGGTAGACGAAGATTGGCAAGTGGGAGGGAGAAGCTGGAGTATTTTATTTACTTTCCTCTAATTTCGGGGGACATCTCCAGCAACTTTCTATTTTCTCTGTGGCTCCAGGTCCAGTTGGATGGGTCCACCATCATTCCAGTTTCTCCTGTTTGTCCCTGGTCTAGAGGTCATAGCATAGTGGTTGCCTGCTTTTGGACTTGGTTGTTTGGGAATGTTCACCCTCTGCCCCACCACACACACAAAGGTCTCAGAGCTGCCTCATCATATTCTCTTGGCCCCTTGCTTTTCCAATGCCTGTGTAATTTGTTCCATGCATTAAAATCCCATAGTTTTTAATCCTCAGGGTTGTTTCTATTTTCCTGGTTGCACCCTGACTGATAAGGTGGGGTGGGTGGGACACTAGCCCAGAGCCATTCTCTGAACCCCAGTTAGGTTCAGCTGGAACTCCTTGCTACTTACTTACCTGAAGACAAATAACTATGGCCGCGTGAGTGGGTAAATAATCAACCAAGTATCTGACACTCCACTGACATGTGGATTATGTGGCAGATGCTGGCTCTGGATCTTGGGTGACGGATTTCTGCAAGCAGCATCCAGACTGCTCCCCATGTCCAACTCCATGCAGTGGACTTGCATCACTGTTGGAGCCAGCACTAGCTGGATCTTGCTAAGGATGGGGAAAGAAGGAAAGAGGGAAGGGAGGGAGGGAGAGAGGGAGGAAGGAAGAAAGGAAGGAAGGGAGGAAGGAAGGAAGGAAGGAAGGAAGGAAGGAAGGAAGGAAAGGAGGAAGGGCTCCATCACCACCTCCCCTGCCCCATACTTAATCCTCTCCAGTGACTGTGAACCAAATAAAGGTCTTGCCTGGTTGTGAGAAGGAGGATACCCTAGGGTTTCCAGCCAAGGTGTATTCTTCACCTGGCCTTGACAGTTTGTTTCTTTTGCTTTTATAACAAATGAAGTATATCCTGAAACAAAATTCTTAGATAGTAAAACATACCTACACTTAGTCACTTTAACAAAAAGCAGTGTAATACAACTATAATATAATGGAGAAATAAAATAAATGTAATAATTTTAAAATTTATTTCATATAAATGGTGAAGTCTGATTTCATAAGACATGAATTGGTTGCATAATATATGAGTTGAACTTTAAGAAAAGGAAGCAAATAAGATGCAAGGGAGAGCAAAAGGGCAGTGGTCCTGGGGAGGACACTGAAGTAGGAACTGGCGTTAGGATACGTAGTAGCAGACCAGAGTTATTTAGCTGTGATAAGAAAAAGCAGGAAGTAGTCTTAATTGAAGTAAGGATAACATACCAAGACGAATGACATACTGACATGGTGGAGAAAATGAGGAAGTGTGACACAATTTCATTAATGAGCTCAGACTCATAAGTGTAGTAATAATTATTGCCTTTATTATGAGATGGGTCTGAGTGACAGTTTCATGGAAAACACACTTCCTATATTGAAATCCTGCCACACATTGACAGGTTTTTTTTATTTCATCTCTGGCACATTAAAGACACTCCGGAAAAGCGAATACTTCAGTAGGTGATGGAGAATAAAGAGTGGGCTGGACAAAGAACAGTCATTCAGGGGTAGAGTTGAGGGTCACTATTAGAATAAGACAAAAAAAAAAGGCAACCCTAAAATAAATGTTTAACATGATTACTAGATTTCTTATCCGTGTTCTAAAAATTATAAATAAATAATGCTAAGATTATGAATATTAAAATTGTATTAATGAAATGCCACAAGATTCTTGCATTTAATGTATATCCATACTTTAATAATATTTGGATCTAAATCTGCTGAGGAATCTGCTAAAGGGAGTTTCAAATTTCTTTTGTTACATTTTCGCATGGAATATGCTATAAGCACAGACTAACAGAGAGGTGTACGGTGCTAAGCAAGCATGTGACGTGATTCTCTGCAATGATGAACAACTTCTGGAATAGTTCCAAACGAAACAAAGTACAAACTTCCCCTGATTTGCATAGAATTTCATTCTTCGAAAATCAGTATGTATATATATTAAAAACAAAGCCCAAACTGGTTCATGTTATATGTAAAAGAGAGGTAGGTTCCAGGTTCATGTAATTATCAAAAAGGTTTTCTACTATGTGGATACCTGCTGGAGCATTCAAAAGTCACGCCAGACTTGGGAAAAGTCTTCATCGTATGGGACTGTCCTGCCCATTGCAGGTCATTTAGCATCCCAGTCTAGCCACCAAATGCAGATAGTGTTCTTATAATCATTGTGCTGACCAAAAGCTCCTTTTCAAATTATAAAAATGTTCCCTGAGATGTGATATCACTCCCTCTTTGGGAACCACTGCGTTAAGTCATGAGATGATCCGATATAGCTGTTCCCCAGCTGCTCCATCCAAAGCCCGTCTTCACTCTACTGCTTCCTGCCAGGGGGACCCCAGGGACAGAGCTGATGGTTATTGGCCAGTGCCTGGCTGATGTGACTTTCCTGGGTCATGACCGAGCTGCTGTGTTCCTGCACCACGTTAACAGGAGACTCCCCGACCCCTTCCCTCTAGGAGCAAGCAGCAGAGAGTCCACTGACTGGAATGTGACCTAAGGAGAGGGAGGACACGGGCAACATCCTTTTTGAACTTGGCCCCAGCAACTTCTTGCAACATACATCCATGAAGGGAAGAGAAACAAAAGCAAAAATGAATTATTGGGACTTCATCAAGATAAAAAGCTTCTGCACAGCAAAAGAAAAAGTCAATAAAACTCAAAGACAACCTACAGAATGGGAGAAGATATTTGCAAATGACATATCAGATAAAGGGCTAGTTTCCAAGATCTATAAAGAACTTATTAAACTCAACAGCAAAGAAACAAGCAATCCCATCATGAAATGGGCAAAAGACATGAACAGAAATCTCACAGAGGAAGACACAGACATGGCCAACACGCACATGAGAAAATGCTCTGCATCACTTGCTATCAGGGAAATGCAAATCAAAACCACAATGAGATACCACCTCACACCAGTGAGAATGGGGCAAATTAACAAGACAGGAAACAAATGTTGGAGAGGATGTGGAGAAAGGGGAACCCTCTTGCACTGTTGGTGGGAATGTGAACTGGTACAGCCACTCTGTAAACTGTGTGGAGGTTCCTCAAAGAGTTTTTTAAAAAAATAGATCTGTCCTATGACCCAGGAATTGCACTGCTGGTGATTTACCCCAAAGATACAGATGCAGTGAAACGCCGGGACACCTGCACCCCGATGTTTCTAGCAGCAATGTCCACAATAGTCAAACTGTGAAAGGAGCCTCGGTGTCCATCGAAAGATGAATGGATAAAGAAGATGTGGTTTATGTATACAATGGAATATTACTCAGCCATTAGAAACGACAAATACCCACCATTTGCTTCGAGGTAGATGGAACTGGAGGCTGAGTGAAATAAGTCAATCGGAAAAGGACAAACATTATATGGTCTCATTCATTTGGGGAATATAAAAATTAGTGAAAGGGAATAAAGGGAAAGGAGAGAAAATGAGTGAAAATATCAGTGAGGGTGACAAAACATGAGAGGCTCCTAACTCTAGGAAATGAACAATGGGTGGTGGAAGGGGAGGTGGACGGGGGGGTTGGGGTGACTGGGTGACGGGCACTGAGGGGGGCACTTGGCGGGATGAGCACTGGGTGTTATGCTATATGTTGGCAAATTGAACTCCAATAAAAAAAATTTAAAAAAAATAAGGAGAGGGAGGAGCAGTGTGTCCCATGCACCTTACTGGGGTGAGACAATATATTGGCTCCTAGACTTTTGACCACCAGTGTAAAAACTGCTTAGTCAGTAGGATTCCTCTCACCGCCCCTCCCCTTTTCCGGGGATTTCAAGACCCCTTTAAAGTTGAATGTCCGTCCTTCAGTTCCCCCACCCAGGCACTGCCCAGGCTGTTGGTAGCCCATATGGTGGTCATGATGGTGCCTTCCTACGGATTCCTGAGAGGCACCCATTTCAGACACTTCTGTAGTAAAATGCTTTAATACACGGATTTTGTCATAATAAATCTATAGATCTGCATACAATATGAATGTTCTCCTTCCTCCACTCAATCTACCCAACCCTTTTCTTCTGTACGGTTCAGGCCACTGCTACCTCCTAGCTTTGCTCACACTACTGTTTGTAATCTTTCTGATTCTGAATTAAATTAGCAAGAACCTATTGATCACCTACTGTGTGTAAGGCTCTGTGCTCAACACTAAGAGGGAAAGATAAAAGGCATCAAGACATATCTCCCTGAGAAACTTATCATTTGAGTTTGTGAAAAGATAGTGTGCTGTACCTTGCTCTGGCTGCTGTTTTTGCTCAGCAACTTCATGCTAGATAATTTGATTCACATTACTGCAGATGGTTTTACAAGAGAGATTCTCCTACCAAAGTCAGAGCCAGTGTTTGAGAAAGGACGATTTGGGAAAAAAATTCAGGCAACTTAAGACATTTTTAAAGTAGGGGCTTCCAGGATTTCCTTCTGCATACACACAGCTACTTTGGAATCTGAGTCTTGTTAGAAAAGTGTAAACTCTTGCCTTTTAAGAGACTCATTTTTAGGGGCTCCTGGGAGGCTCAGTCGGTTAAGCATCTGCCTTCTGCTTGAGTCATGGTCCCGGGGTCTTGGGATTAAGCCCCACATTGTCTCCCTCTTCCTATGCTGGTCCCTGTGCTCATGCTCTCTGGTACGCGCTCTCTTTCTCTCTCTGTCAAATAAATAAATAAAGTCGTTAATAAAAAAAAGAGAGACTTCATTTTATCTTGAGGCGAATTGGAAGATACATCACTTTTTAGAGTGTCCACTGAGAATTTTCTTATAGTGATTTCCTGGTGAGGTCCTTTGTTTTTTTTAGCTGATAATGCACATAGGATGTGCCTTTCTCAGGGAAAACTACAAATTTGTAATAAGAAAAAAATTGATGGTTTTAAATTAGTCTTTTGACATAAAGCAAAAATGCAACGATCATATTTTCCTTTAGGAGCTCTTCAGCACCTTCAACATGATTTAAGTGCACTAATAAAGTTGTCCCCATTATAAAAAGACAAGGAAACCATGCACAAGTCCTTAGGAACAGTGGCATGAGATGTTTCACTGTGCTAGTCAGGTCCTTGGTTGCAAGCAACTGAAACCGACTCTAGTCCTTTAAGCAGGAAAAGAATTTATTAACTGAATATTTTTATGGGGATTTTTATGGGCTTAGGAATGCTAGAGAACCAGACTTGGAAAATGGGGTGCTGTGGGAGTGGAGGAGAGGATCTATATAGTCAGGACAAGAGCCGAGGGCACATCTGCCATTTGGTCAGTCCCATAAAGAGTCTGATGCTGCCACTGGCCCCCACTGTCACAGAGAGCAGGTGCTGTGGCCACCCTTGGCCCTGCTTCTTTGAGTGCCTATCTGGAGGCATCTGATTGGTCATACCCAGGTTATGGACTCCTGCTCTAGGTACAAAGGAGGCTGGGAAAATGAGTCTGGCCTTTTCAGCTTCTGTGGCAATAGTTGGGCTCTGTATCCTACCAAACCACAAACTCAAGGGAATTCTGAAACATAGGAAGACGGTTCAGATGCTAGGCCATAAAGTCAGACAAACATTCCTATCTCTCATGGAATGACTAAAGAGAATAATGGGGACATGAATGTATTTTATCTTATTCAACTGATTATATTCATCACTTTTTAAATCATTATCCCTTCTTTTCTAAAAGAAAAAAAGAAAAAAAGAAAAAAAGAAAAAAATCCAAAGTGGTACTTTGGCTATGTTCGTCCAAGAGCTTATGTTTGGAAATAAATGACTTTTTCCTTGCTTAAGAAGCCAAAAGCCTGGGGATATAAATTGGTGTAGCCACTATGGAAAATAGTAGGAGGGGTTTTTAAAAAAATTAATAACAGAAATGTCATATGATCTAGTGATTCCACTTCTTGGTATATATGTGAAGGAAACTAAAACATTACACTGAAGTGATACCTGCACTCACAGCATTATTTACAATAGCCAATACATGGGAACAACCTTTGTGTCCATTGATGGATTGATGGAGAATGAAAATGTGAGATATTTATATGATGGAATATTATTCACTCATAAAAGAAAGGAAATCCTGGCATTTGTGACAACAGAAATGAAATTTGAGGGCATCATGCTAAGTGAACCAAGTCAGACAGAGAAAGACAAATAATGTATGGCCTCACTTATATGTGGAATCTGGAAAGAAAAATAAACTCATAGAAACAGAATAGATTGGTGATTGTTAGAGGAGAGAGAGAGGCAGTGGGCAGTGGGGGAGGAAACTTACAGTTATGAGATAAATAAGTCAGTAAGTCCTTGGGATGTAAGATGACTATACTTAATAATACATACAACTGTGTTGTCTGTTTGAAAGTTGCTAAGAGACTAGATCTTAGAAATTTTATTTCACAAGAAATAAAAAATTTGTATCATATGTGGTGATGGATGTTAACTAAACTTATTGTGTTAATCATTTTGCAATACATACATAAATCATTATTTTTGTACACCTAAAATTAATGCAGTCTTAGAGTTCTATATCTTAATTCAAAAAGCTAAGACAGTACTCGAGGTACTGGATTTCCTATCACCATCCTATGTTTTGATCATTTCATTCCCTGGTCAAGAACCTAAAGTGATTCTCCATTGTTCACCAACAGTGAGTCCCCACCCTCATTTCTTTGCAGTGAGCACTCAGTTCCTAGTAAACAGTCCCCACATGAATGGAAACTTGTTGAGCCATCTGTCAGTGACTCTTGCCCAATTAAATTAGTTTTCAGATGCTAAAGAGCTGACTCCTTCATGGTGTGGAACTCTCTGGCAGCTTTGGTCTGTGTATCACCCATAGAAAATTGGCTACAGAAGTGCCTGCAAGCTAATGCAGACAATGTGTGGACTTCAATCTGTGGGCCAAGGAAGGTCAGTGTGATATGAATGTTTCAATTATATAAATCATAGCCATCAAATTGGTTATTTTACATTAAAATGAGTACATAATTAATTATATTAGTTCTGACACAAAACTGTACTTGAATGGATAACAACTTTAGCTAGATTTTCTTTCATATCTGGCCACAGTCCTATGATCCTGTTGTACACATTTTGATTTGGCTTTGTTCTTTCATGAAAACAGAGGGGGAAAACAGCTTAACTGGGCTCATCTATTCTCTACTATAATGGCCTAGGGGTAATAAATTATCCAGTTAGTTTACAAGAACCTAAAATCCTTCCTTCTTTTTTTTTTTTTTAAGATTTTATTTATTTATGAGAGAGAGAGACAGAGACACAAGCAGAGGGAGAAGCAGACTCCATGCAGGGAGCCTGATGTGGGACTCGATTCCAGGTCTCCAGGATCAGGCCCTGGGCCAAAGGAGGCGCTAAACCGCTGAGCCACCTGGGCTGCCCAAATCTTTCCTTCCTAATTCCTAATTGGCCGAACAGTTTAAGGCCAAATTATATAGCACTAACTAACAAGTTAATATGGATGTGGATCACTGAGTTACTCTGTGTAATTCAGATTTCTTCTATTTCTGCCAAAAGCTGCTCCTTAAGTTATCAGAATATAGTCCACCTGGGTTATTATAATGCTCAAAGAGATCATGCATCCATTTCATGTATAAGTCCAGAGCATCTGTGAAAGAGCTTTGAACTTGGTCAGCCTTTCAGGTAGAGTCCTCAGAATCTTTTGTCATAATCAGCAAAGATAAAGATAAAGCAAAGATAAAGAACTGTCACAGTAAAACCTTTTTTTAGTTAAGAGAACGTGCAGGTCTTTGTTAGAATCATATAATGTTATAAATGTACAGGCCAAATGGGCATTTATTTCTCAATAATTTCCTCCAACAGAAAATTTCCCTTCTCTGTTTAAAGCCTCTTTACTGTAAAATATAACATCAAAGAGAAATGAGCAAGAGAACAAAAAGGTACAGATCAAGGATTAGTCACAAAGCAAGTACTTGTGAACCTACCACCCAGGTCGAGAAATGAAACATGCTTACATGAAAACCTGTACACAAATATTTATTGAAATTCTTTTTGTAATCACCAAAAATTGTAAACAACATAAATGTCCTTCATTGGGTGAATGAATTAGCAAACTGTGGTATAGCCATACAATGGAATACTAGTCAGTAATAAAACAGAACTATTACTACATGCAATAGCTTGGATGAATCTCAAAGGCATTACGAGAAGTAAAAGAATTGAGTCACAAAAGGTTATATGCTGTATGATTCAATCTATACAATAATCTTGAAAAGACAAAACTACAGTGATGGAGAACAGACCAATGATTGCCAGGGGTAAAGGGGTTGCAGATGAGGTAACTAACTGTAAAAGGCTAGCATGAAGGTGTTTTTTAGGTGATAGAACCCCCAAAACCTGGCTTTGGTGATGGTTACACGAATTTACACATATGTTAAAATTCGCAGAACTGTACAAAAAAAGAAAAAAATAGTAATTTTAACTGTAAGATTATTTCAAATATTATAAGGAAAGAAATGGAACAGAGTAAGCACCCTAGAGCCCTCCTGGTTTCACCTCCCAGGACTACCCTTCCTTCCTCTAAAGAGATAAGATTATATTATATATTTTTAAAAAGATTTATTTATTTATTTTAGAGAGAGAGAGCACAAGAGTGGGAAAGTTCAGAGGGAGAGAGAGAGAATTTCAAGCCAACACCCTGCTTAATGGAGAGCCCAACACAGGGCTGGATCCCAAGACCCAAGATCACAGCTTGAGCTGAAACCAAGAGGAAGACTCTCAACTGCTTGAGCCACCCAGGTGTCCCAAGATTATATATAAATTTTTAAGATTTTATTTATTTGAGAGAGAGAGAGAGCATGGGCCGGGGGGGAAGTGGGGGGAGAGGAGCAGACTCCTGCTGAGCACAGAGCCTGATATAGTGGGACTTGATTCTAGGATCCCGAGATCATGACCTGAGCCAAAGGCAGACGCTTAACCAACTGAGCCACGCAGGAGGCTCCCAATATTATATTTTAAATAATTGCTTTGGCTTATCAATATGCTTAAATCCATTCTGCTGTCAGGTGTGTAGCAGTGTTTTAAGTCAAGGGGCTACTCAGCAAATCATAGGAGTTCAGGGCTACAAGTGTTGGCTTGTTAGCATTTCCTACTCCAACATATTTCATTCAAATTGAAAATAACATAATACAACTTCAAGAAATACCTAGGGAATCAATAAATAAAGACTTAACAAAAGGTGTAAGAGATTTTCAAATCACTTGCAAATCATTCTCAGTTCCACTGCCACTTTACCCAAAATCATCAAAAAGAGAAATTGAAATTATCTGAAATGCGGGAAAGTTGTTTTTTGTTTTTGTTTTTTGTTTTTTTGAAGCATGTTCTTTACAAATTTTATTTTTGACAACTTGCATTACTGTACCTATAGCAGAGTGTTTTCTCTCTTCCCAAATAAAAACTACTTAAGGAGCTCTGCAGGACAAGAAAATTCAAGTTATCATAACTGAATACAAACCTAGGCAGCTGGGGGGAAAAAAAGGAAGTTATCAAATTAACCATGATCTGATTAATATGTCAAAATTGTTTTTTTTAAGATTTTATTTATTTATTCATGAGAGACACAGAGACACAGGCAAAGGGGGAATCAGGCTCCCTGGGGGAGCCGGGTGGGGGACTTGATCCCAGGACCCAAGGATCACCCCGAGCTGAAGGCAGATGCTCATCCGTGAGCCATCCAGGCATCCCCAAAATTTCTTTTTTATTGAGAGTATATTTTCTTTGCTTTTTGTTCCTTTGGGTTTTAAGCTTCTAAGTTGATACACATGGTAATTTTTCTTCCATTATAAAGAATGCTATTTGGTTATTAATAAATTTATGTACTCCGTGTAACACAGTAAACTTATTTTTATGTACTAAGGGCAAGTGTTGGAGGACTAACATCTGTGGTTTTTGTTGAGCATCCCTATGCTCCCTCTCTCCTGGGACAGCACCTGCTTGCAAGGAAGAGCTGCCTCTCCACTGCATTATTAAGAATCTTGGCCTGGGGCACCTGGGTGGTGGCTCAGTGGTTGAGCATCTACCTTCAGCTCAGGGAGAGATCCCCAGGTTCTGGGATCGAGTCCCCTGCTGGGCTTCCCCATGGGAAGCCTGCTTCTTCTGCCTGTGTCTCTGTCTGTCTTTCATGAATAAATAAATAAAATCTTTTTAAAAAACCCAACTTGGCACTGCCTCAGTGGTGTTACCTTCCTGGCACTGATTGGCTCAGGGAGGATCACATGACTAATCCCGGGCCCATCAGAAGCTTCCCCAGGGATTGTGTTGCCCTTCTTTCTTCTGGCATCACTAGGCTAGTTTGACACATGGCTACAAATGTTGGGAGCCACTGCCTCCATACGCTTTTCTCTCCACTCCACAGAAGAAGCCTAATCACAGTAGGAGAGGGAGAGATGGAGGGAGAAACCAAATGATAGACTGGTTGCTGGGACCAGGCATTGTTGAAGGCCCAATGTCCTGGCGCTGCCTGACAATTCACTGTGCATGCTCCTTGCCAGCATCAGGTGCCAGTTATACATGCCTTGTACTCAGTTGTAAACAATAGGACTAATAAACAGTCATGACAATCACTCACTGAGCTTGTATGATGTGTTAAGCTGCACCAAGTTCTTTGCACACACACACACCCCTCCAGTGTCATGTTTTATTCTCACAACCACTCTAGACTCTTTTTTATAGGTTCAATCATTACCCCTACTTACCAGTTGAGGAAGCAGGCACAGAGAGGTTAAGAAATGTGTCCAAGGTCAGAAAGCTAGTAAGAAGTGGAGGTGGAATTTAAGCTAAGGAAGTCAAACCTCAGAGCCTCAGTCAAGTTTCTAGGCTTCTGATGTGAAAGAGGTGCAGACGCAGGAATTCATGCCTTCTCTTTAAAGCCTTCCTGCATTATACAGGCTACACTGAACTCCCTAGGTCCCAGCTTTATTTTTGCTTATAGCCACATCACCAAGTGGTTTACATGAGAGGAGGTACAGAGTTGTGGTTAAGAGTCTGGGTTCCTATTCTAGTTTGGCCTCTTATGAGCAGTGTGACCCCAGCCTCAGTTTACTCATTATAAAATGGGAATAAAAACAGTACTTAGCGGGGCACCCGGGTGGCTTAGTCGTTTATGTGTCTTCAGCTGGGGTCATGATCTCAGGGTCCTCCAATCAATTCCCATGTTGGGCTCCCTGCTCAGCAGGGAGTCTGCTTCTCTCTCCCCCTCTTTCCTGCTGGTAATCTGTCTCTCCCTCTCTCTCTCTCAAATAAATAAATAAAATCTTAAAAAACAACAACAACAACCCAATACTTGGCTCCTGATGTTGTTTCAAGTACTAAACATGTTGCTTTATGTAAGGCATTTAGAGCAGGATCTGACCTGTGAAAAATTGCTATGTGTAGGCTGTTATCAACCCAATGTTCTCCAAATGTTTTTGGTGTCCACATTGCCTCCCCAGGTAGCGTTTGAGCTCCATGAATCTGGGTCCCTTGGTTCTTCTGGCATCCTCTAGAGACACAGGTGTGGTAGGGCTCGCACAGTAGGCATTTATGGGTTGAACGCTTGTGGGTGAAACATGCCATGTTTTGACTCTGTGTCCCCTCCTATAAGCATTATTAAAGATGCACAAGGCATAAATGCTCATTTGGAATTTTGCTTTTTATGCCTTATATTCATATTATCTGTGTCAGTGGAGGCCTTCAGTGAAATGTGGCTGCCCTACACAAATCAGAATGTAGACCTGCGAGTTAGGCACACTTTCTGGGAAATTTCCCACTCATGGCTCAGCATCAGGAAACCTGATGTTTCCCAGCAACTGTCCCAACAGGAGGCCACCTGGAGAGGAGTGAGCGAGGGAGGAGACTAGAAAGGAAATGTGAGCTCTGAGAAAACAGTCATCTCTTTCAAAATATCACCAGCTGAATGAGGCACGTCACATCTAGCTGACATTTCCATTTTATTGAAGAGATGTAAACAAATGATTTGGTAAGGGTTGCAGTCTTTATTGAATCAGTGTTAATTGCCCTCAGGGCTTTACTTAGTGAAATCACAAAGATCACCAGGCCTAAGCTACTGGAATCATCTTGGGGGAAGAACAGCTTCATCCTTTGTCAGCTGGAGCTATCCATTAGTAGGTAATTTTTTTCTGTGTGAGGTTGTGCATGAGCTCACAAGGCCGATTCCAAATTTTTAAGAGAGAGAAAGCAAAGTGTTGCAGGTGGGCAGAACTGGGTCCAGAACCTCGATTTGCCATCCCTAGCTATGTGACATTCCAGAGTCTTCCATGTAAGAAGGAACTAAATCACACCTGCTCTGCTGGAGTGTGGTGAGAATTTGAGATGATAAATGGAAACACCTCAATTGTGCCTTGCAAGTACTGGGTGCTCAAAAAGTAACTTTCATGAAAGAGATGATGGCAACAGCTGGGTTGAATGTTACCAGGTTTCCATTTAACAACTATTACCTAATGAAGCGGATTTGAGCCAGGATATATTCAATTTAAGAATTAAAATACATAGTTGAGACATGGAGCTTACCCCTCACAACACAGGTAACATCGAATGGGTATTCAGCTGACTTCATTAGTGATAACATTTTCTCTTTGTGTTTGTATTTTAACTGGTGTCTTTGAATATAGGGCCTTTTCATGTAAAAGAAAGGCTTAAAACAGGGATAAAATATGTGGCAATACCTCCTTCCCATGTGCCCATGACAGACATTACTTACCAATTACAGTTCTTATTGTTGAACCTGGATGTGGCTTCTCTATTCTCAACACCGCTCCAGACAGCCTTTACTAATTGAGCACATTTGGTATTTCAGATCAATCCTGGCTTATTATTATTTAGTGTCCTGGCTTACATTTTAATAATTCCAGAAATAACAGAAACCTATAATTTTGCCAGGTAGGCCTTCTGTGCCCTTTATTTTTTTTTCTTCTGTGCCCTTTAGATCATATCATAAGAAGCTGCCAATAAAATCTAACTAAAATGAACAAAAACATCCATTTGCCTGCAACTCTTTGAAATTTTGCAGCTTATAATATTGTTTTTATGTGGAGCTATCAGCATGAACCTAAACCAACACAACCTATTTCCTTTGAGAATTTGCTATATGTAATCCACAGAGTTATCACAAATATGACGGAGCCGAAAGCACAGAGGCAGTCTATGGAGGGGTCTGAGACTTGAGATGCCAAGTGGTTGCTGGTTCCTTTCTGTCATGCCAAGGAGGAGGGATGGAACATGCCTACCAGGGACCACTATACGTTTGAGGCCCTCACAGGAGTTCTTCCCTTAGTGAGGGCCACAAGGCTGCGGTTGGAACCGGAATTGCTGGTGTGGAGGTTGGCTTGGATCAGACTCGTAATGACTAGCAAGCCTAAATATTTCTCATGTCCAAAATTTAAATGTTTGGGCTGGAAAAAAAATTAGGTTCAGCAGGTCACACCAACCCTGAGGCAGCTCCCTAAATGCCAGAGCACTCGATGTCCTGGAGATGGGGACCAGTAGGGAGCCAGGAGGGAGACTTGCAGGTCAAAATGCCCATGGATTTGCAAACTGTGCTCCCAGAAGACCAAAGGATTCCAGGAGGCACTCTGGGAGCAGCTAGGGGAGTGAGTAGAAGGCTGAGGGATGGGGCTTTGAAACTATGTCCAGACCCTAGACATATTTCTCATCCCTCTGCTGCTGCTGCCCTGGCCTGAGCCACCTCATTTCTGGTGTGATTGAGGCAATAGCCCCCTACTCTCTTCGCTTCCATCCTCCTCACCATCTAGTCTATTCTCAAGGCAGCAGCCAGAGAGAGCCAGGTAAAACAGAAGTTACATCAGGGTACTCCTTGGCTCAAAATCCTGCAGTGGCTCCCCATTTCCCTCAGCGTGAAAGTCACATTCCTGCGACCAGAGTCAGACTGTGGCTTGCACAATCCAGCCCCATTATCTCTGCAGTCTCCTCTCCCACTGCTCTCCTCCTTGTTCACACACGCCTGCTGCCCTGGTGTCTTTGCATGTCTGACATGCAAGTGTGTCTCCACATAGGGCCTTTGCTCAGGGGGCTCCCTGCTTGAGATGCTCTTCTCCCAGACATCTACTTGGCAGTTTCCTCCTTTTTGAAATCTTTGCTGAAACCTCAGTTTCTCCATGAGGCTTTTCCCTGACTTCCTTCTCTCTTAGTTTTCCCCACAACAATCCCCATCCTCCGGCTTACTTTACTTCTTTCGGTTATATGTATCACCTTCTAACATATCATATAATTTGCTGATTACTATGTATCTTGTTTATTGTCTGCCTCTCCTTGCTAGAAAATTAAATTGTATTAATTTTATTAATAAAGGCAGGGATATTTGTCTGTTTTGTTCACTAATGTTTGCCAGGCAGTTAGAACACTGCCTGGCTCATAATAGGATTTCAAAAATAGGATTTCAGGGCACCTAGTGGCTCAGTTGAAAAGTGTCCAACTCTTGATTTCAGCACAGGTCATGATCTCAGGGTCATGAGATCAAGTCCCATGTTGGGCTCTGCCCTGGGCATAGAGCCAGCTAAAAATTCTCTCTCTCTCTCTCCCTCTCCCTCTGCTTCTCCTCCCACCTCTCTCTAAATAAATAAAGTTTCAAAAATAAAATCTCAATTAGTGTATAAATTAATGAGTGAGAGAGCAAGCGAATAAATAAATGAGTTCCTTGATCCATCACCTCTTCATCAACTGTAGCAATTTCATCTTTAAAATTTGCTTCTGCATAAGATTCCATTTGAAGAAAAGATCCAGCAGCTAAAAAGTCCATTTAGAAACCACCAGTCTGGGGGCAGCTAGGTGACTCAGTAGTTAAGCACATGCCTTTGGCTCAGGTCCTGATCCTGGGGTCTTGGGATCGAGTCCCACATCAGGCTCCCGGCAGGGAGCCTGCTTCTCCCTCTGCCTGTGTCTCTCATGAATAAACAAATAAAGTCTTAAAAAAAAAGAAAGAAAGAAAGAAAGAAACCACCACTCTGATCCAATACTCCCTTTCTAAAGATGGAAAGAGGAGCCTGGCCCTACAGGAATCACACACCTGGTTAGAGCAGAACCAGAGGATGACCAGCCTCTCCTGATTTATAATCTCAGCCTCTTTGGTCTAGTTCACTCATCATTCCCATCTAAATGTCCTCCCTGCTCCTTCTTTAAAATCCTTACATGTGCTTTTAAATGAGAGCATTTCCCGGGACACTTGGGTGGCACCATTGGTTGAGCACCAATTCTTGTTTTGGGCTGAGGTCTGGTGTCAGGGTCATGAGATCCAGCACCAAGTTGGGCTAAACTCAGCCTGTGTCTGCTTGAGTTTCTCTCCACCTTTCCTCTTCCCCTCCCCATCCCCTCACTTGCTTTCTCTCTCATATCAATCAATCAATCAATTAATCAAAAAAAGAATAAAGAAGCAGCATTTCCCAATTAGTCTAGTCAAGAGTTTGGCCACTAAGAAATAGTAGCAGGAACCTTGCTCTGAACAGTCCCCCTTCCTTTTTCAAGCTCTGATTACTGCAAGTGACAGGTTTGTAAGCATGTGATAAGCTGGCTTTTCTATTTCAGCTCAACCACCCCAGGTGTGATTAGGCTTATTGATGCTGTTATTGCTAGTAATTAGCTTTTAGATAGATTTTTGCTTTGGGCAACGCCCAGTTCCTAGAAATTTCGCAAGCATTTCTCACACAAACAAAGGTGAATGAAACAATCACCATCTGTCCTGTATTTTCCTCCACAGAAGGTGTTTTCCCCTGTCTTTTTTCCTTTATGGTATCTTAGCAGGGCAATAGTTGACCAATCATCTACCCAGAGCCATAGATACATTTTATGAACTTTATCTTGTTTCCAACTTTATTTATTATTTATTTTTATTTTTTAGAGAGAGAGGAAAGAGAGAGAGAGAGAGAGAGAGAGAGAGAGAGAGAGAGAAGGCATGTGAGCTGAGGGGTGGGCAGAGGGAGAGGCAGGGAGAGTCTTAAGAAGGTTCTGCAACCAACACAGAGCCCAGCTCAGGGCTCCATCTCGGACCAGATGCTTAACCAACTGAGCCAACCAGGTGCCTCTTCTTTCCAACTTTGAAAAAAAAAAAGAAGCAAATTCCCCAAAATATTAGTTAGGGGAATATGCTAATGCTAAAATATGCTGGGAACACAGCATTGTAATGGTGGTCATTCTAGGACAAGTGGTCAAGGCATCTAGCAGTGGCTGTTCCCTCTGCCTGGGATGCTTTGCCCGCCAGGCCCGGCTGGATTGGCCTGAGCTGCCTCAGCATCTTCACCATCACCTATGACAGACTTTCCCAATCTATTACATCTCTGTTGTATCATCTTCATGTTAGTTCCCTTCCTGTACCTGGTTTATCTATTGCTTTAAACTCGTTTACTGTCCATCTCCAGCCCCATCTAGAATGTAGATCCCATGGAAGCTGGGATCTCATCTGTGTTGTTCCTCGCTGCATCCCAGGGCCTGGAAAGGGGCTTGTCATGAGTTAAGTACATACTTCCACATAGCCAATAGTTCAGAAGCTTTACCTCATCTAGAGTTACTCTGGCCTGCTTCCCCATTCCTTTTTTGTTTTCATAGTCCTTCCCACCCTGCATAAGCAATTCCCTGTATTAGTACTTTTTTGTGAAGTACCCAGAGACATTTCTGCTTTCATGACTGGGCTCGTCAGTGGGTGATATGACCACCAGTCAATATCTAAAGTGAAAAAAACAAAGCTGATTTTATTGCATCCTCTAGTAAAGGAGGACATATAATGTCAAGCAGGCACATTCTGGTTAAGCAGAGAAATCTACTAATACTATGTAGGGGTTTGAGGAAGCATGGAGTTCAGGAATAGGAGGACTTTCAGAGGCAAAACTCTTGTTGACATAGTCTGTAGGTTTCATTACTTGGCTGGAACTGTTGCTGATTGGCTAACCCAGAGTCATGTTTATCAAAATGAGTCTATCTCTGACTGGCTGACCTTTAGAAGTGAGGGTGGACACTAATTAGTTAGCTTGCAGAAGCCTGTTCAATGAGGCAAGCTGTTGATCAATTAAACGGGTTTGAAAATAGTTTTGGTGCTTTCTTGTTACCAGGCCGCAGAACAATCAATCCTTTCTCAAGTTTGTGGAAATATTTTAATTTAAAATTTTTCTATACTATTATTTTTTAATTCCAGTATAATTAACATACAGTGTTACATTGTTTCAGGTGTATAAGACAATGATTTAGGAATTCTATATGTTACTCAGTGCTCATCATGTTAAGTATACTCTTAATCCCTTTCACCTATCTCACCCATTGCGCCCACCTCCCCTCTGGCAACCACCAGTTTGTTCTCTATATTTAAGAGTCTATTTTCTTGTTTTTCTCTTCTGTATTTTGTCTTAAATTCCACATATGAGTGAAATCATATGGTATTTGTCTTTCTCTGGCTGACTTATTCCACTTAGCATTATACACGCTAGAGCCATCCATGTTGCAAATGCCAAGATTCCATTCTTTTTTATGGCTGAGTAATATTCTTTTTATATGCATATACCACATATGTATACTACATCTTCTTTATCCATTCATTATCAGTGGACACTTGGGTTGCTTCCACACCTTGGCTATTGCAAATAATGCTGCAATAAACATTAGGGCGCATATATCTTTTTGAATTAGTGTTTTCATATTCTTTGGGTAAATACCCAGTAGTGGAATTACTGGATCATAGGGTAATTCTATTTTTAATTTTTTGAGGAACCTCTCTGCTGTTTGCCACAATGGATGCACCAATTTGCATTCTCACCAACAGTGCATGAAGGCTCCTTTTTTCCCACATCCTTACCAACACTTGTTGTTTCTTGTGTTTTTTATTTTAGCCATTATGACAGATGTAAGATGATATTTCATTGTGGTTTTGATTTATATCTCCATAATGATGAGTGATGTTGGGCATCTTCTCATGTGTTTTTTGGCCATCTGGATGTCTTCTTTGAAGAAATGTCTGTTCATGTCTTCTGTTTATTTTTTAATTGGATTACTTGGTTTTTTGGTGTTGAGTTGCATAAGGTCTTTTTATATTTTGGATATTAACTCCTTATCGTATATATATCATTTGCAGGTATCTTTTCCGATTCTGTAAATTGTTGATGGTTGATGGTTTCTTTCACAGTGCAAAGCCTTTTTATTTTGGCATGGTACCAATAGTTTATTTTTGCTTTTATTTCCCTTGTCCAAGGACGCATATCTAGAAAAATATTGCCATGACCAATGTCAGGGAAATTACTGCCTGTGCTGACTTCTAGGATTTTATGGTTTTGTGTCTTACATTTAGGTCTTTAATTGTAGAAATATTTTTATTCTCTGTTTCTCTCTTTTGGTCCTCATTTAGCCAAAGCTACAAAAGATCATCAAGGTATGTCCAGATCTTTGCCACCATCACTGAGTTTCCTAAAAGGTGTGGTTTCATTTGTAGACTTTCTGGTTTTCAGGTTACACATTGATCTGTTTTCTTTATAAAATGACTTAATGAATGAGCTGTCAATACAATGGCTTCTCAGTAGCATTTAAGACTCTAGAAAACAAAACACTGAATAACTGCAAGACAAATGAGTATAATTAGAATTATGATATAAAATGGAATGAGAAGATAATACAGAACCACTACCAGGATTGTCTAGGCCCAAGTAGGAAAGCAAGCCCAACTATCTCTTTGTGTCTATTTCAGATACTCATGTGTAATTACTTCTTTTAGGTCTGACATAGATTGCTGTATTCACCCATAGCATAATATAGGTACAACACGAAGTGTTGTGGGGCTACCACTCAGTTGGAGGAAAAAATTCAAGTGCAAAAATTTTTTTTTCTGGAAACAAACACTTCTGGAATTATAGAAGCAAAATCATGAGATTCCCCTTTATTGACTCTAGAATATAGTGTTGCAGGCAGCCCGGGTGGCTCAGCGGTTAAGCGCCGCCTTCAGCCCAGGGCATGATCCTGGAGACCCAGGATCCAGTCCCACGTCAGCCTCCCTGCATGGAGCCTGCTTCTCCTTCTGCCTGTGTCTCTGCCTCTCTGTCTCTCCCTGTGTGTCTCTTGAGTAAATAAATTTAAAAATCTTAAAAAAAAAGAATATAGTGTTGGTAGGTTACGAATATGACACCAGTGGATGCTAATATAAGAAGGAGAAAGTAATAGTATTTCATAATTAGCTAATCACTTAGTAGAAAAACGGGATGATTGTTGTTGAAACTGACTTATCTGGCAACAGATTTTAAAAGACACGGTACATGATGAGATGAGCACTGAGTGTTATACTGTATGTTGGCAAATTGAATTTAAATTAAATAAAAATAAATAAAAGACGAGTGGAGTTTGAGTACAGGGTGCCCAGTGAGTACAAGTGTTGGTCTAATAGTTCCCTGGAATACTGCCAAACCAGTCTTCAATCCTGGTGAAAACTCCAAAAGTGTTAAAGGATCCTAAGAGCTCCCACTCAGTATGTTAAAAAAAAAAAAGTTTAATTTGTTGCTTACTATAGTAAGGAGCTACATCGATCAGCACAGTCTCTCTGAATAGAGAAGTCTGCTATTATTATACAGGGGTTTTGGGAAGCATGGAATTTAGGGTTTGGGGGATCTTCAGAGGGAAAATGTGTTGACCTTATCTGTAGATGCTTGGTTACTTATCTGAAACTGTTTTTGGCTGGCTGTCATACAAAGGCATGGTTATGGAAGTGGATCCATCCCCAACTGGCCTGCCTTTGGAAGTGAGGGTTGACACTGATCGGTTGGCTTGCCAAAGCATGTTCATTGGAGCAAGTTACCGATTAAACAGGTTTAAAACCAGTTTGGTGCCTTCTCATTTCCATGGTTATGTAACAATCAGTCTTTTCCGAAATTAATGGGAACTTTCTTTTTATGTTCAACCCTAACTGATAAACCTCCCTTAGTTTAGGTCTGGACTCTTGGTCTATTTCCCACTATACCCTTTATTAACTTTGTGATATTTCTTTTTTTTAATTTTTATTTATTTGTGATAGTCACAGAGAGAGAGAGAGAGAGAGAGAGAGAGAGAGGTAGAGACATAGGCAGAGGGAGAAGCAGGCTCCATGCACTGGGAGCCCGATGTGGGATTCGATCCTGGGTCTCCAGGATCGCGCCCTGGGCCAAAGGCAGGCGCCAAACTGCTGAGCCACCCAGGGATCCCATATTTCTTGAAATAGTTACTTTATTCAACTTTAGACTCCTCATTTGTAAGACATGGCTAATGATACCTACCTTTAGGATTATTGTGAAAATAAATGTTACGATGATCATGAAAGTTGTAAATTATAAAACATCCTGAAAATATAAAACACTTGAAATCCTTTCCAATTGTTATGACATATGCCAAAGTGGTGTTTAAATTCTAAAGCACTTTATAATCATAAAATACTTAGATGATCCTTTTTAGTGTTTAAATTATTATCAGGGGCACATGGGTGGCTCAGTCAGTTAAGCATCTGACTCTTGATTTCAGGTCAGGTCATGATCTCAGGGTTATGAGATTGAACTCTACATTGGGCTCGATGCTGGGCATGGAGGCTGTTTAGGATTCTCTCCCTTCCTCTCCCTCTGCTCTTAACTCCTGCACATGCATGCATGCATGTGCACGGGCATGTGCACTCTCTCTCTCTCAAAAAAGTAAAATATGAAAAAAAAATTATTATCACTCTCTGTTCTTCAAGACCCAGCTCAAGTGTCCTTTTTTTCCCTCAAGAATATAGTTTTAACTATCCAAGTCTCCACTGATCTTCCTCTTCTCTGGATTTTCACATTTATCATCTATACCATACAAATTGTACCATCTTGATTCATGCACTATAATTTCCGATTATAGGTCTTAATACTCCAAACAGATTTTAAGTTACTGAAGGCAAGAATCTTGTCTTCATTAACATTGAAGGATATCATGTGTTGTCTTAGAATTCGTCTCACCATACCACTCAGGGCAACCTCTCTAAGTTCAGGATCATATGCCTGAGATAATGCTTACTTGCTAGTCTGGATCTACCCCAACCCTCTCACTTTTCCAAATGGTGAAATGAAGGCCCAGAGAAGGGGTGCGCATAGAATACAGAGCCAGAATGAGAACTTGTGTCCTCTAGTACTTGTCATCATTCTTTCTTCAGTATCACTACAATGCTGCATTGTTAATATCCTCGGCGGTGCCTGATACAGTTGCTGGGTGCTCAGCAAACACCTATAACCACCTTTCTCATGGCTGAGTTTACTCAGGTATTTGGAAAGCAGGGCATTTCTACAATTACTGTTGACACTATAATTTAATACTATTAAGTCTTCCTGGGGTGGCAGCTTAATTCATGATTGTGAATCATCTGACATTTCAGTTCAGATTTGTAGTTTTCATACTCTTTTCCTTCTATAAGAAGTTCCACAAAAGATGGCCCAAATCTCTTAAAGTACATACCCCCCTTCACCACTTGCCAAAGTCTACACCAGTAATACAAATGGAAATTAGTAATTGCACAAAACCTTCCTGGTTAAACATGGCAATGGAAAAATACACCAATCATTCATAGTGAAAATTAGATTTAAAAAGCATAAGTCTAAAAACATATTTGCATGAAATTAATTTACTCTCATTCAATTATTTAAGACTGAGTTTGATACTTCTGAGCTAATTGTTCTTTCCGGTTCTATCTTCAGCTACTTAAATGGGCACTTAGCAAAACACTAATTAAAGGCAGTCAGTTCTTATTAAGTCCAATGCAAAAATGGCATTTTTGCTTTTTGGAGACTGCTATTGTAAATTAGACTCTGACATGGAAGAGAAGATTGGATATGAAGGGGGTCTTTACTCAGGAAAAGCCCAGATCAGCAAACCCTTTCAGAAAGACTCCCAAATTTCCAATAATAATAGTTGCATTTACCATAGAAGCAAGCTATCCTCATGGCTTTTCACCTGCTATTGTTATCTCTGGGAACACTGTGCCTTCTACAGACAGGTTTAGCTCTATAGTTGCAACTCTATTTAATTTAGGATTTTTTCTCTCTCTCCCAAGAGTACTTTCTTTCCCTCAGTAAAAGAAAATATAACTAACAAGAAAGGGCAATTTATCAATATGCATTAGCAGCCATAATAATGTTCATATCTTTGATCTTGAAATCTCTTCACTTAGAATTTATTCTAAGAAAAAAATCAAATGAAGAAACATAATGGGGTGCCTGGGTGGCTCAGTTGGTTGAACATCTGCCTTCAGGTTAGGATCCCAGGGTCCTGGGCGCCTCATGTCAGGCTCCCTGCTTAGCAGGGAGTCTGCTTCTCCCTCTCCCTCTACCCCTCCCCCTGTCTGTGCTCTCTCTCGCTTACTCTCTCTCAAATAAACAAAATCTTTTAAAAAAGAATATAATAAGTTGGGAAAAATGCAAAATGTTTAACTATAGTGAAATAGTTATATTGCTTATCTCACATCAGCTTCAAGGGTTATAATACCAAAGACTAACAGCAACATAAACAACTCTCAATTATGATCATAAATTAAGAAGAGAAAAAAATTGATATGTTTATATAGAGACTGTTCTTGGAACCATATAATTCTAGGTATACTTATGAACAAAGAATGGAAAGTAGTGGACAAAGGCAAAAATAGTTTAGATCAGAGTGGCAGAAGAATTGTGTTTTGATGGTGATAATTTTTCAAAATGTTTTTTAATAATACACACAAAACTCATAGTTCATCAGTGTAGTTAGTCTCATGGCACTTGAAAACACAAAGCACTCTTGTTTGGGAGTCAGAAAATGCTACTAACTGGCAATATGACCCAGGAAAATCTTTTCACTCCTTGATCTTCCTTTTATCATCTATACACAATGAGGACACTGAACAACCTTTTTCTAAGTTGACTTGTATTTTAAAATTCTATTATCTTTCATGGACTTATTTTCTTCTTTACTTAATGTTCAAAAGTGTTTTAAATGTTTAAGAACGGAGGGATGCCTGGCTTGCTTGGGGGAGCATGCTACTCTTGATCTCAGGGTTGTAAGTTTGAGGCCCATGTTGGGTATAGAAATTACTTAAAAAGAAAATCTAAATAATGCATACTTACCTACCTACATACATACATGTTTCAGGATGGTAAACACTTGCCAAATTTCAAGGCCTTAATGTAGTGAAGAAACTTAAGCCTCGATCTCAAGCTTAGAGAAATGGGTTCCATAAAATAAAAAGTAATCTGTCTTGGCTCAAAAGTAGTCATTTTTCTTAAGTCAAAAGCTTGGATTTACTCACTTTTCAGAACAGCTCATACTTTCAACTTGCTGATGATTACATAGTTAATCATGCAGTAAAATGTCTTTAAAAGATGGATAAATAGATTTATCCAAGTGCAGTGTGATATTATGAGTGAATAAACCATGACTGCTGCTCTTTTCTAATTGTTTCAAGGCACACTGATATCCATGTTTTACTTTCAGGTGCTAAGGTGCCAGCAAGTCTAAATTCTCAGGAGGTGGCAATATGATCACCAAAGCTTCCCCCCAGGGACTGTTGGGGACCTAAGAAGCAGTTTCCAGAACTCATTTTACTTCTCTTGACCTCAAACATAGTTCCTTTGCCAAGGCTTCTTTTCTCCTTAGACCCCAATTCAGCTTCTCTTGGGTAAGGCCTCGCAGAAATTTTGTGGTCATATGTACATAGCTCTAGATCACTGGTCTTCCCCTTTACCAGCTGTATGGCCATACATCTTCTCTGTGTATCAGGATCTAGTTATCATGTCCTTCTTCACACATCTGGGGCACAAAAGATCTAATACTTGCTGTGTCTCTAGTACATTGTCTGGTGTGATGAGTGTTAAATAAATGTCAGAACCCTTCTTATTTCTCAGTTTCCTCCAGTAAGATTTCTTCTCTATTGCACTATTGTTTGTCTACAGCACTTTACTTTTTATTTTATTTTTTTTAGCATTTTTTTTAAATTTATTTATTCAGAGAGACTGAGAGGCAGAGACACAGGCAGAGGGAGAAGCAGGCCCCATGCAGGGAGCCCGGCGCGGGACTCGATCCTGGGTCTCCAGGATCAGACCCCAGGCTGCAGGCGGCGCTAAACCGCTGCACCACCTGGGGTGCCCAGTCCACAGCACTTTAATTTGGCACTTTGAATTGTTTCTCAAATGACTCGTATGGGTATAATTTATCTATTCAATTTCTTAGATGGAAGAGTCTCAGTTACAGGACAAGCATTTATGGAACATGCTAGAAGCTTGAGGAAAGTCCAGTAACATCATCCACTATGAAGAAACCAAAAATAGAACTAATATATATTAGGTGGTTCTACATACCAGGTGTTGCGCTGTGGACTTTGAATACATTAGCTCCTTTAATTCTTAAAAAAAAAAAAATCCCATGAGGCAGATAATTTTATTGCCTCTCTACTAATGAAAACATGACATTTAAAAAAGCTGATGGTGTGACCAAGACATACACAGATAAAGATCAACAGTTGAGATCTGGAACCCACATCTTTCCAATTTTGAATATAAATTCTTCTTTAAAAATGAATTTACTATCAACAACTGGTACTTGTAGAGTTGCTACAGAGTACCCAGCACCCATCACCCAACTGTAGATGGTGTAGATGGTGCTTCTGAGGGACAGTTGGAAATTGGCTCCACAGCAGTGTTCTTGCTCTGATGTCACTAGAAAGCTCATATTTCTGCTCTTCCAGCTGTAGGGTGATACAGAAAGGAGAGGAGAGATTGTCAACTCCTCAGCAAAGGTGATCTCTATTAACCTGCCTACAATGAAAGCAAGAGTGTCTCTAAGCCCTATTATTATTCAGCCTTTTCTTTCTTTCTTTCTTTCTTTCTTTCTTTCTTTTCTTTCTTTCTTTCTTTCTTTCTTCTCTCTCTCTTTCTTTCTTTTTCTTTCTTTCTTTCTTCTCTCTTTTTTTCTTTCTTTTTAAAATTTATTTATTTTAGAGAGACAGAGAGAAAGAATTGGTGTGGGGGCTGGGCTGGGGGTGCAGAGGGAAAGAGAATCATAGTGGACTTCCCACTGAGCCTGAAGCCTGACACCTGCGGCCTCCATCTCACCACCCTGAGATCAGGACCCTGAGATCACAACCTGAGCTGAAATCATGAGTCAGATACTTAAACCAACTGTGCCACCCAGGCGCCCCTATTCAGACTCTTCTTTAATAATTGTTATTTCCTTTCTTTCACAGTTGACTGTGATCTATGATAGATCTCTATCTGTGTTGGGGGCTTTATTTATTTGAGAGAGAGCATGCGTGCACACAAGCAGAGGGAGGAGCAAAGGGAGAGGGAGAAACAGACTCCCCACTCAGCAGAGAGCCCATGGATCCCAGGGCCCCACCTGATATCATGACCTGAGCCAAAGGCATCCACTTAATCAACTGAGCCACCCAGGTGCCCCTATCTGTACTGGTTTTAAATGACTAAATTCATAGCTTTGGGGGAAAAAACTCAATAATTCTCACTGAAGTTTAAAGCTTTTGTTTTTTTTGTTGTTGTTTTGTTTTTTGTTTTGTTTTGTTTTTAGCTTAAAGCTTTTGAATCACCATTGAATATTTAAACATTCTGATGTTCTAGGATTTTAAATGGATCCCGACATTATATGGACATTTTACACCAAGGTAATAATGATTACATTCCTTTACAGAATTGTTGAATTGCTGTATTGGACACCTGAAACTAATATAACACCATATGTTAACTATATTGGAATTAAAATTAAAAAAAATAACTTTAGAATAAAATTAAACCCTTTCCTCACAAAAAAAATGATTACATTCCTTTGAACTTCTGTCTTAAATATGGCCTTGGCCTAATTGTTATTGCTACTTCTTAATTATTAAAACAAAACTGTACTCAAAATGTTGTCAAAAACCAACCTCTGTACCTAGAAACCAAAATATATAAGGTGAAGACAGAGCTTGGTTATAAAGAAGGAGGACAGTTTATTACTTAGCCAGTTGAGGAAGCTGCTGTGGGCTAATGCCTCCAAGGTTGCAAGCCTGCCCCAGGGCATTTATAGAAAAACACAGGATCTGGGGCGTTTCCACAGGAATCTAGTACATGTAGCCAGCCCAATTCATCATGTCTTCAATTCATCGTGATTAGTACTGGCCTGGCCAGCTGAGTCTTGTTATTAAATATATATTGAGGTCAGTGAGATATTAGTATCGATACCAAGTTCCTGGAACAAAGAATTCTAGAGGAAAACAAGTGAAGAGGAGAAGGCTTCAAGAATGGGGAAGAGACAAATCTGTTCAGTTTAAAGTCAAGACTTGCCAAAGCTCTAGTGTGTCCCTCTTAATTTCCGTCTGTCTTTATGTTTGTGTTGTGGTTTCAAAAATTCTCAGGGGACCAAGGTACATGGTTGTAACAACACACAGGTAACAAAAAATAGAAACTTTGAATATATGCTTCCTTCAAAACATCCTTATATGTGCAAGTGTTGGCAAGGATGCAGAGCAAAAAGAATTCTCATATGTTGTTGGTTGGAAAGTAAGATAATGACTGGAAAAAAAGTTGTCAGTTTCTTAAAAAGCTAAATCTACACCTATCACATGATGATTTATCCATTCCACTCTAGTTATTTACCTAAGAGAAATGAATGCACACACCTACACAAAGTCTCATACATGTAAATTCATAAGAGCAAAAAACCAGAAGCAATCTAAGTGTCCTTCAAGAGGTGAATGGATACAAATCTAGCTTCCTGAATGGGATTAGCTTCTTTTTGTTAGCTTAGTTAGAATGAATTCCAATATGTAAAGAGCTTGGAAGTTGTCCTTTATTCTTAGAAGAAAAAAGCTGAACAAATTGAAAATCATTGGCTTAATGTGAAAGCCATGAAGTACAAACATGAAAAATCATGTTGTTAAGTGCTTCCTAAATGCCCCCAGAAGACCTAATCTGACCAGAGTTTGTCATCCTCTCCAATTAATGCAAATGCCATTATAATGCCATAACAAAATTCTTAGCTAATGGGATCTTGCCATGCTAATATGCAAAATAGCGGGTCGCCAGTGTGGCTCAGTCAGTTAAGAGTCTTCAGCTCAGGTCATGATCCCCGGGTCCTGGGATAGAGCCCCACTTTGGGCTCCCTGCTCAACAGAGAGCCTGCTTCCTCGCCTACTCCCCCTGCTTGTGCTCTCTGTCAAATAAATAAATAAATTTCTTAAAAATAAATAAGTAAATTCATTAAAAAGAAACAAACAAATAAATAAGTGAAAGCATACATTTCAAAATAGTAAAAATTGTGATTGTAAACTCCACGGGCTGCTTCAGGTTTATTCCTTCGGTTAAACTCATAAGCCTGGAGGCAAAAGAGCTTTATATACTAGAGCTGAACCACACAGGACATACTTTCCACTGGTGATAAGATATTAGCAGAACTTCTAGGAAAGCACTTGTCAGGTCACTTTGGGAGGCCACAGCAGCAAACTGGATTGAACTACAATAATCATATATATGTGAACCTAGAGGAAAGGCTCAGCGCTCAGTATCAGAGGAAAGGCTCAGGCTCAGGCCTGTCTTCACACAGGCCTTTCTTAACTACACAATATGAGGTGCCTTTTTTTTTTTTTTTTATCATAGTCGTGCTTTTGTTCATGATCACATTTTACTTTCTGAAGTGCTACTGAAATTATTTGTTTATTTTCTGTCTCCTTCCCCAACTTTGAAAACTAAATTCCATGAAAGAGCAAGGACATTTTGTATCTGATTCACAGGTATAAATCTAGATTTTTGCAAAGTATTTGCCCCATGATAGTTATTCTAAATGAATCTTTTAATTTTTATTTTTTAAAGATTTTATTTGAGAGATGTATTTGAGAGAGAGAACATGAGCAGGGATGGGACGGGGTGAGGGAAGAAAGGAGGGGAGCAGAGGGAGAGGCAAAAGGAGAGGGGGGCAGAGGGAAAGGGAGAAGCAGGCTCCCCACTGATCAGGGAGCCGAATTTGGGGCTCAACCACAGAACCCCAGGATCATGACCTGAGCTGAAGGCAGATGCTTAACGGACTGAACCAACCAGGT
This sequence comes from Nyctereutes procyonoides, assembly GCF_905146905.1. Lineage (NCBI taxonomy): Eukaryota > Metazoa > Chordata > Mammalia > Carnivora > Canidae > Nyctereutes > Nyctereutes procyonoides. Next base: position 13,755,900 of record NW_026575040.1, read on the forward strand.
GCTCCTCTAAATAAGCTTTTTGAAGCCTTTTATCTATTTTTATCCACTTGTTATATTTATTGCTCCCTCCATCTAGTTAATTAACTCTCATGACTTCACATATTTTTCTTCTCCTTCTTTGTGAGAATATTTAAGTTCTACACTCTTTGTAAATATTGTTATATAATACAGTGTTATCCCCTATTATCACCATGCTACACATTAGATCCTTAAACCTTATTCATCGTATAGCTTAAAGTTTGTACCCTTTTACCATATATTATACCATATATTGTTGCTTTAGTGTCATAGATTTCACATGGTACCCACTTTTTGCTCTTTTAAATATATTTACCAAAGATTGTATTCTGACCTAAGTCCTGGGAATGGATATAGGAGAAAGTTTTGTGAATTGTTAAAGTGTGTGTAAAAGAAAATTAGATGCAAAGAAATAATCTCCTAGACATGTTCGAGCCATATTAAAGCTAGTATTTTAGGTATAGATTATATTACCTTTGTAAAATCAAGTAACCAAGCTATTGATTTGATAGCTTTAAAGCTTTTTAAACCGGCACGTTGTGCGCTGTTGTGTGGGATTTGTCTTTGAATATGTTCGTATATTTAAACCACAAAGAGGCAAGGTTGTACTATGTCATATGTGCAAAGATGCACATACTTGAACCTAGTTGAGAAATATGAGAACTCTAAAAACAGTTTCTGTGACCAACATGCCAATGACATATACTCCCAGCTTCATAATTACTGGGAAGTTTTTCTTTTCATTTTTAATCTGAAAATTTTGGCATCTTCTACATCCAGATAGCTGGATTTCATTATTTGGCCATGTGAATCTTCGCTAATAATCTGATATTAGTACACATCTTCAAGGTCATTCTGACATTAGGTTGGTCTTTAGTATTTAATTGAGATGGTCTAATGGCAAGGAGTAAAAATACTGACAGAACTTATGAGGGATCCACTAGAGGGCAGTAAAGTGCAAACCAAATGTAAATTTCCCCAAGGAAAGGCTGGTGCTTTCGTGAAAAAAATCTGTACTGCAAGCAAGATTTCTTAAATGCAAAACATTCAAATTAGTTTAATAATGAAAAAGAATTTACATACACATGTTTCACTTTGTTGGAAGTAGAGCTCCAAAGATTCATTAGGTTGAAGAGCAAAATGAGAACAGAATTGGTCCTCGTTACATCTCTTACACTAATTGTGGGATTTGGGGCAATCTACAGTTTGTCTTTCTGGTTCTCTTCTATGATACATGGGTTTGCACAAGATAATCCTTAAAGTTTTTTTTGCCTCTAAAATCCCAAAGTTTAATGATTATATTTTAGTCATAAAAGACTTGCTGATTAGGCTCTTACATTGTTTGATCAACCATAGCTTGATATTAGTGGAGATTCTGTTTGGAAATATCCATCATTATTTCATGGAAAATTTAGGTTCCTGAAATACGTTGGTTACCTTAATAAAATGATACTTCTGCCCCTAAACTATTACTTGTATATAATCTAGTGACAATAGTGATTCCAATGTTTCCTGGAATAAGTTTCGCTATTTAAACCATCAGTGTAGTCATTTTTATATATAAAAAAAAAAGTGGGGCCCCTCTGTGGCTCAGTTTGTGAACTTCTGCCTTTGGCTCAGGTCAACATCCCAGGGTTCTGAGATTGAGTCCCGTGTTATGCTCCTTGCTCAGTGAGGAGTCTACTTCCCCCTATGGCCCTCTCTCTGCTCATGCTCTCTCTCTCTCAAATAGATAAAAGCTTTTTAAAAAATTTAAAATTTAAAAAATTTACAAAGCAGCGAAATAAAATCCCAACATGGAGCAGCCCTGGTGGCTCAGTGGTTTAGCGCTGCCTTCAGCCCGGGGTTTGATCCTGGAGACCTGGGATCGAGTCCCACATCAGGCTCCCTGCATGGGGCCTGCTTCTCCCTCTGCCTGTGTCTCTGCCTCTCTCTCTGTGTCTCTCGTGAATAAAAAAATAAAATCTTAAAAATAAAATAAAATCCCAACATGATATATTGTATGTAGCCAAGTTGTTTTCACTTTCCATTTATTTTCCTTTTAAAGTACTAGATATGTGAACTCAGTTACTCTACCAAAATTCTGACATCTTGAAGCAAGTTATACATTTTTTAAAAAGTTGTTGGTTTGAAGGCCAGGGATGTGGTGACTTAGCGTAAGTAGACTGAAGTGCGCATGAAAGGTCTGAGCTACGGTTATGTCATCATTCACTCCAGTAACCACATGGAGCTTCTGGCTGGGGCTGATTTGGACAGAGCCAAGGGAGTTCACAGTTATTCTTCACATTTGTTCAGTGATGGTCATTGTGGATATCTACCACAGTAACATTTTCAGTTTATGCCTGGGTTGTGACTAACACCGAAACCCTGTTTTAAACAGCATTTTTTTCATGAGCACCAGTTGATGAAACTCAACAGTTTAGTGCAAGCAGAGACAATTTCTGAATCCAGACTGCAAATGTGGTCATATTTAATACCACACCACATATTCACATATGAATATGTGAGATATTCAATATATGAATATATGAATATTCAACCTTCATTTAAGGACACATTTTCCTCCTGCAAATGTGGATGTGGAATCCAGACTGCAAATGTGGTCATATTTAATACCACACCACATATTCACATATGAATATGTGAGATATTCAATATATGAATATATGAATATTCAACCTTCATTTAAGGACACATTTTCCTCCTGTATGTGTAGCAAAGGAAGAAATAAGCTTGTTTGGCAGTGAGTATGAGCAAGGGAGGACAATCATCCCTTAAAACAATACATTTATTGTTAATATCAGAAGCCAGAGGTAGAACAGTATTATAGGTATATTCTAGACTACCTGCCCTGGCACATAGCTCAGCTGGGGGCAATTAGGCTAGCACTCTTTTTTCTATGATTCTGAGGCTAGTTAGCATCTTCTCAGATGGAATCTTAGACATTTGCATGAGAATATGAATTACTCATTTCAACCGATTTGCTTTTCTGCTAGGGTCTGAGGATGTGAAGAGACCCCTAACTCAGGATCCACAGTTTCAGATATAAGTTGCAGTCCCACAACAGTAATGAGACGAACCCTCCAGGTGCTTGGTATTACTTCTAGAAGGTAGTGAGTAAAATACTGATTGACTACGTACAAATCCTGACTCAGCTGTGTATTCAGTGCCTCAATACCCTCATCTGCAAAATGGGGACAACTGTGCCTGCCTTTTAGGTTTTTGTAAAAAAAAAAAATCAAACAAGTTAATATTTGTAAAACTATTATTATTTTAGCTTAGACTATTAAGATGGCTTCAATTTTTCCAGTGCTTCCCGCCGGATATGGCTAAAAGCATCAATCGGGTTGGCAGTTTCTATTAATAATTTACTGCTGGTCTTGAAAAAGTTGCTTCATCCCTGTTAGCTTCATTTTTTCACCTGAGGTCTTAAATGATGCTTCCAAAGTAATACACGCTCTAAGTTGGTCTCCGCGGATGTTGTGGAATAAACAACCTTGGATAGAGGAGGTTGGGGCAAACAGGTCATCAGGCACCGTCTCGTGTTAACACTTCGTGGGGACCATCGTCCGCGCATACTAGGAACACGGCTGCAGAACACCGTGTCACTTGCTGAAACGAAAGTGGGAGGTACCCACGCAGGATATTCCGTCCTTTATTGTGATAACGACTCCAGCAACATGTGTGCCAACGTGGGACTGAACAATGCCTGAGTCGAAGAGTCGATGAATGGCAGCTATGTCGCGCGCGGCGGCGGTCGGAGGCCGGGCCCCGCGGGGAGCAGCAGGGCGCCCAGCAGCAGCTCGCCCTGGCCCCGCAGGCGGCCCCGCTCGCGGCCGCGGCCCCGCTCCTCCGCCTGGACGCGCACGGCCAGGCGGCGCAGCTGCTCCTCCGACAGCCCGTCCAGCCACACGTCCTGCTCCGAGGCGGCCGCGCGGCTCGGCCGGACCACGGCGCTGCGCTGCGGGCGCGTCTGGCCCGGCGGCCGCAGCACGAAGCTCACGCGGCAGCCGACGGCGCGGGGCTCGGCGGCCTCGGCGGCCCCCGCGGCCCCCGCGGCCCGGCCCTCGGCGCCGAGCAGCCGCACGCGGAGCCGCCCGCTGGCCCGACTGTACTCGGCGGCCAGGCGCAGGGCGCCCCCGGCGCGGCCCAGGGCCACGGTGCCCTCGGCCTCCAGGCGCTCGGGCCGCGGGTCGGGGCCGGGGCCGGGCGGCGGCGGGGAGGGGGAGGGGGAGGGGGAGGGAGCCCGGGTCCCGGCGGGCGGCTCGTCCCCGCGGCCGTCCCGGTCCCCGCCGCACGCGGAGCGGGCGCGGGCCAGGCCGCGGCTCCCCCGGGCTCGCAGCGCGCGGCTCAGCAGCCCTTCGGGGGCGCGCAGGAGGCGGCGGGCGCGGGCCGGCGGGGCGGGCGCGCGCGGCGCCGGGCGGGGGCGGGCGGGGAGCGCGGGGGCGGCGGCGGCCGGGGCTGCGCCCGGGGGCGGGGGCGGGGGCGGGGGCGGGGGCGGGGGCGGGGCGGCGCCGGGGCCGCCGAGGAAGAGCGACTCCTTGCGGCGCGTGTGCGGACTCTCGAGCAGCGCGCAGAAGCCGTAGGCGGTGCGCCCGCGGGGCAGGTGCGGCAGCGAGAGCGCGGCCTGCGAGCGCGGGTCCCAGTCCGTGTGTCCGGCCGCAGCGTCTAGTGCGGCCGCCTGGCTCCAGGAGACCCGGAGTGCGGCCACGCCGGTGCAGGGCGCGAGGCGCGGGGGGATGCAGAACTCGGGGATGCGGTCGGGGGTGAGCACGTTTTCCCAGGCGGCCGGCGTGAGCGTCGGGAGCCGGTGGGCCCGGCCCTGGGGAACCCCGTTCCTGCCCCTCCGCAGACGCTCGGGGCCCGAGCGGAGCCTGTCCAGGCACCACATCAGGCGGGCGCGGGACCCAGGTGACCCCCGCGGTGCTGGCCGGCTTGCACTCCACGCGGCGCGCCAGCCGTCGGCGGTGGGGGCTGCGGGGCGCAGCGACCCGCGTCTTGCCTTCTGTTAGGGCTCCTGCCCCCCGCCTCGCCCGCGACGCTGCGAGCCAGCCCCCGCGCTGCTGTTGCAAGCTGTATTGCAAGTTTCAGGTGCGGACGGTCGTTCTCGGTCGTCTCCAGGAGGCATGTAGCCTTCGGGGCTTGTTGATTTAATCTCGATCCTCCTTCGCTGGCCGAAGGCGGAGATTCTCGAAACGTGGCCTTCTAACTTTGGTCGTGCCGTCCTCAGTGCCAAGAGGCGCTTTGTCTGTGCAATCGTTTCCCGAATCCTTGGGTTACTGCGCTCTAGTCCTTGGCGAGAATTACAGTAAGGATCCCCTCTAGGACTCACGGCTGCCCCCAGGGCAGTTAGACAAGGATGGGAGTCCCTCTTAGCGTACCTGGGGTCCGGTGTCAGGTGGGTGCCTGCACGGTCCGCCCGGGCGCCGAGCCAGAGGCGCGCCGCCCGTAGCAAGTTCGAAGCGCGCGCGGCAGGAGTCAGCAGCGCTGCTCCAGGACTGCGGGCCTGAGCCTTTATACCTGCGGCCCCACCGCTGGCCACGGGGCGGGCGCGACAGGCGCCGCTGGGTAACCTGACACCCGGCCTTCCGCTCTGCCACGTGGCTGGGTCGACTGCGCAAATCCAAGACGTCCAGTACTTTCTCTCTCCTGCGGCAGGTGGGTCTGTTATTCTCAGAAACCCTAAACAAGGTTCTATGTTGTCACATGCAAAAGGGTTAAATCTTGACTCTATCGAGTGCCTTAACCTGCTTTCTCGTTTTCAGTCCTGATTTTAAATGTGTTCTCTTGGTTGATTTTAAGTCACCCCACTTAAGCCATGTGTGCTGATTTTTTAAAAATATTTTATTTATTTATTCATGATAGACACACACACACACAGAGGCAGAGGGAGAAGCAAGCCCCATGCAGGGAGCCTGATGTGGGACTCGATCCCGGGACTGCAGGATCATGCCTGGACCGAAGGCAGACGCCAAACCGCTGAGCTACCTAGGGATCCCCCCATGTGCTGATTTTTGATTGGGGAAAATACGTTCCTGCATACAACTGTGCTGTTCAAACCATCCTTTGAAGCCACCCCCCACCACCTCTGGTCTTTCTAGGCTGTACCCACTTGGGAGACCCCTTTTCTTCCTTTTGAAAACTGACCTATTCTGTAAGAGAACTGCTTTCAGCTAGCTCAGATTAAAAGAGATTTGAGGCATTTTGTTCAGCATTTGGGTGTATACTGTTTCTTTTTAAAATACTGCCTGGTAGGGGGATCCCTGGGTGGCTCAGTGGTTTAGCGACTGCCTTTGGCCGGGGGCGTGATCCTGGGGTCCCGGGATCAAGTCCCACATCAGGCTCCCTTCTTCTCCCTCTGCCTGTGTCTCTGCCTCTCTCTCTCTCTCTCATTAATAAATAAATAAAATCTTAAAAAAAGATACTGCCTTGTAAGTTAATTGCTTCTCCAAATAATGTTCAGTAATTATATAAAATAATGTTCAGTGAAATCAAATTCATCCAAAGGTGGTTTTAGGATTGGGCATAAGCATTTTCTTTTCGGGATATACATACACAAACATTGTGCTCCATGATTTATATATAGTCTGTAGAATTGTCCCATAAATCTGCAAATTATGATTATTCCTAGTAACTTACCAAGTTCACATAGTGATGGAAAATGGAGGAAATAATACACATTAGCAATGAATGAGTTATTTTGGGAACTAAATGAATCTGATAATGTAAAATACTTAGCATTGTGCCTGGAACCTGGTTAGTGCTAAATACATAGAAGTAATGATTATTATTAATAATAATAAAAATAAAAGAGGCAATCGTGAGTGTTGTGGTTAAGAAAACTGGGCCTGGGCATGCGGCAGTGGCTCAATCACTTAAGCGTCTCCCTTCCACTCAGGTCTTGATCTCAGGGTCCTGGGATTGGGCCCCACGTTGCACTCCCTGCTTAGTGGGGTATCTGCTTCTCCCTAGCTCTCTGTCTCTCCTCCCACTCCTATTCGTTCTCTCCCTCTCTTCACTCAAATAAATGAAATCTTAGAAGAAAAAAAAAAGAAACTGGGTCTGAAATCAGACCTGGTTTTGATTGTAGAATGGCTTCTTATTATGTCACTTGAGCAAGTTATTTAACCTTTCTAAGCCACAGTATCAAATGTACAATAGTAGGTGGGACCTTTGACAGGTAATGAAATTAATGATAGTATAAAAGAGATCCTGGAGAGCTCCCTCACTACTTCTGATAATAATATGTACTTACAGGGTTGTCATAAAAATATAATAAGATAATCCATATTAAGAGTCTAGCATACAGCGTAAGATACACAATGTCTGATATGATGTGTTATTATAGAAGAGAACAAATTCTCATTTATTCATTCATTCAAAGCACTTATTTACTGAATGCTCCAGGGTTTCAGCCACCATGTTAGACAGGTGGACCCAGGCTGTATAAGATCACATCAGCTATATACATCCATCACAATGATGGGGATGAAATATTTTATTTTGTTTAGCTGAGGCAGGAGTGAGAAGGAACTATTGAACAGAATTTATATATGTAGTCTTGGTAGGGAGGTAGGGTTGACAGTCCCTAGGTTTCCCATGCCCTTAACTAGATATATCATTTTCATGCCTGGCCAAAACTCTTGGGGCTGTGCTAAATCTATGGAAGAATAATTGCTGAATCATATACTTGTGGGTCATGTTCATGTTTTGACTCACTTTTTGTTAGGGGACAAGAGGCTGTTAGTGCTCCAAGTGAGAGCTCAGAGAGCCCTTGATTAAAATGTTGAGGCTCACAATTTGAGAAGCAAAGCTATATTGTGGTAAGAGAAGGGGAAAAAGTGCCAGAGCATGAGAAATGATTTATGGGTGAAGAAATACAGACTTTGGAGTAAATTTGTCCCAGGTTGAATCTGTTTATGCAACTTTTTAGCTATGGAACTGTAGGGAAGTTAATTAAGCTCTTTGAGTCTGTGTTATAAAACGGGGGTAATAATACCTACCACCCAAAATTGTTGTGTTAAAAATACATGAAATGTCTGGTACACAGCAAGTGCTGGTGGACTGCTAGCTGTTATTATTATACAGGTTTACGTAGGGATTAGGTGATTCACACAAGGAGTCCTTTAAAAACATTTTTCTTTGTGGCCAAATAAGACAGATTTGCTTTGTTTTTATTAACAGTTCACCTTCTTCAGTAACACTTTAGCAGCATTTCCTGTATAAGGTTTCTTGAAAACAGCAGGCCTGTCTTTGCATGGCTAGTTTCCTGTAACCACATTAAGCCTTATGTTTTACTTACCTCAGAAGCAAGAGCCATGGAATACTTGGGAGGACAGTGTAACAGGGTCAAGCCCTGTGCCTGGAACACACAGATCTACTCAGAAGAAGGCTGTGGCCCTTCATGGAAACATCCATTAATGGAACTATAAAATAATTTGGTGAAGTAAGTATGAACAAATTACATACCATCTAGGCCAGAGGTGTTAGGAGGAAACTGAACAATGTAAAGTGGACTTAAAAAAATAATAAATTGGAGGTTGGGTGTCGCAGAAAGCAAGAAAAAGTTGACAACCGAATAAAAAATACCAGTGTTCTGGCTCATTCTTCTTTCTCATTTAAGGAGGTAGAGTATGGAGATGGAAAAAACACAGATCAGGGAGCCAGGACATTGGGTTTTAGCTCTGACAGTCACTAACTTGTGGAATATTAGCAAGTCCCTTAATTCTCTTTCATACTCGTCTCCACCTGTCAGATGAGGAGGTTGACTTAGCCAGATTTGTTTTCCTCTGACTCTCAAATTCTGCAATCTGCTCTAGTGCTTCCTGCCAGCCAATCTTCCTAACTTTCCTGACAGTCCACAGTGTTAGGCTTATTCTCTAGCTTTCTCCTTCATTTCCTTCCTTTCCCCCAAATGCCTTTTGCTTCTCTCAACAAAAGGTAAGGAAATAGCATGTGCGTATGAAGTAGTACAAAGTTAGAATTTCTTATATTTCAATTTTTAAACAAGAATTAATTTTTTTGAGAGGGAGAGAGCGTATGCATGTGATTTGGGGGAGAGGGACAATGGGAGAAGGAGAAAGAGAACCTTAAGCAGACTCTGCAACAGCACAGAGCCCAATATGGGGCTCCATCTCAGGACCCTGAGATCATGACCTGAGCTGAAATCAAGAGTTAGACGCTTAACTGACTGAGCCATCCCGGTGCCCCAAGAGTTGTTAACTTTTAACAAGTATTCCTAATTTTGACTTTCATTTTTAAAATGGAAATTATATTTTGCTCACCTGTTTTTATTGCTCAATCCCACATTGTGATTTACTTTTGTGATTGTCTTTGTTGTCTGCATGATTGTTGAGCCAGATTGTATATAAGAAATGTAATTGCTACAATGTTCACTTTCTTTAAACCTTCATATCCTCATTCCTTTGGGTATACTGCTATACATCAGAATGCTAATGGTGTTCCTTTACATTAGTTTGTTTTGGATTAGGACTGTAAATATCTGATTTCTTCAAGAAGTATGTAGGATTTGGAGCATTACAGTATGCACATTAGCAAACCCTCAAAACATACTTAAAATGGAAAATATTAAAATTTATAGGCTTTTTATATTATATGGTAATAGCATTATTTATACTGCCAATTTTGAGCTGAATTTTCCACTCCAAAATTTTCTGTTCTTTCATTAACTTTCCAAAGTAAGATATTTGAGAATTACTACTAGCCTACCACTGATTTAACTATAATTATTGAAAGAGAAAAGGGTAGCAATATTCAGGAAGCTAAAGGAAATTAATACCTGCTGCATAATTCTGGGTTAATTGCTTAATATTCCTGACTTATTTTTCTGTAAAAAAATGGTGCTAATACTACCTGCATTACTTATCTCACAGATTTCTTTTGTAGGATTACATGAAAATGTATATACCTTGGCTCATAAATTATGACTGAATATTAATAAAATGGAATAATCCATATAAAAGCACACACATTATTCTTTCAACAGTGTAAAGTATCATAGAAGTGCAAGGAGTTATTATTATATGAGGATTAGTATTGACCACGTCTCCCAGCGGATTGTGCCTTCTGTTTCATTTGTTTGACCATGTTATCCTGCCTATGGCAGCTTCCATATTATCTTGCACTGTTATTCATATATCCTTGCATTATTTGCTTAACTGTTTTATGGTGCATGCTTATCCCAACCAGAACATAATATTTTGTTTTATTTTCCCCTCAGTGCATCATTGGTGTGAGTGTACAAGGGGAGAGGGATTGCTGGAGGAGGATGGGCAGACTAGAAACACCTTGGGGACAGATTGAGGAGGGTGTTCTGAACACTGGAAAGTTAGTGGGTGTTTTTGAGCAGTTGACTGAGTTCACCTTCCTTTAGAAACTAGCTCCTGTGGCAATGTGCAGACGGACGGAGAAGGGAAAAGCTGGAGGCCATTTAGAAGGTGATTGTGTGCTCCAGGTGAGATAGAAGAATTAGGAAAAGTGGCAAAAACACAATAGACAGGTTTGGCTTTTAATTGGTTGCAGATGGTGAAGTGCAAACAAAGTGCCTCTGAGGTATTTTGTCAGGGTGACTGAGCAAGGAAAAACAAATGGTTAAGGATTTATTTTCTGTGTGTGGCAGTAGAGGGTGGAGGTAGATCTTGATAGTACTGATTTGTATTAATTCTTTCTTTTACATCCATTTTACATAACACCCGTTGCAGACTTTTTGATTTTTTTTCTTCTCCAGTGGATGTTGAACTTAAGTGATTTTTCTTTTTGATCCTTAGTCCATTCAGCCTATTGTAATAAAATACTACAGACTGTGTGGTTTAAAAACAATGCAAATTCATTTCTCACAATTCTGAAGACTGGAAGTCCAATATCAAGGTGCCAGGCAATTCAGAATCTGGTGTGGATCCACTTCCTGGCTCATAAGATTACTGGTTTCTTGTGTTCTGACATGGCAAAAGTAATGAAGGAGCTGTCTGAGTCCTTTTTTTTTGGGGGGGGGTGTCATTTTTAGAAGGGTACTAAATCCACTCATGAGGACTTTGCTTAATTACCTAATGACTTAAGTACCACTTTAAGGCCCCACCTCCTAATACAATTACCATTAGGGATTAGGATTTCAATGCTTGAATTTGGGGGGAGACACAAATATTTGGTTGATAGCAGTTGTTTAGGAGCACTTCATAGTTTTTCAGACATGATATGTAGCAAAGCCATTAATAAATATTTGTGATTACAAATAGTTTTGGCATTTAGGTTTCTGTCCACCATACCCCAACAGCTTTTTGAAATATTATAAAAAAGTCCAGTTCTCTGAAGAGAATTGGTCAGTGGGTGGTTAGATCTTATGAAGGTAGAGAGGCCTTGCATCATAAAAACCCCCACTCTCAATGTCTTGCCACACTGGGAACAGTTCAACTATAATAGGGAAGAAAGTGATCTCTAAATAACAGCGAACCCAGACTTAAAGGAAGTACTTGGTTGGTTCTTCATTTTCTTAAGGAGGTAACGGAGAAGTGGTTCCCGAGTAAAAGTGAATCAAGCTCAGGGAAAGGGCAGGAACAAAATGCATATTCAGTTGCCATCTTAATCTTTCATTTCTTTGATGCCATTCTGTTCCCTCTTTTACTTTTAAATAAAGTTTTCAAGAAGCAAAAAGAAACGGAGCTGTGTGGCGTTAACTGCAGCAGGACCAGGGCACAGCGGCCCCTTCCCCCCGCCTGACCCAGGGGTGAAAGGCTGGTTGCGTAGGAGGCGCTGCGGATGGACGCAGGGCCTGGGAGGCGCGGGTCCGCTCGGGGCCAAGCGGGGCACCGGGGATCTGCTTCTGCCCAGGACGGTGGGCTCTCGGGGACCCGAGGTCGCCCGACTGGAGGCGACGGTAGGCGCACGGAGCGGCCACATAGATGTCGCTGCGCTCAGTAACTCCTGCCCTTCCTTTTCTTTTTTGAATTTTTATTTATTTTTTAATTTATTCATTCATGATTGAGCGAGAGGCAGAGACACAGGCAGAGGGAGAAGCAGGCTCCCTGCAGGGAGCCCGACGTGGGACTCGATCCTGGGACTGCAGGATCACGCCCCGGGCCAAAGGGCTGAGCCACCCAGGGATCCCCGCCCTTCCTTTTCCTTAAAGGAAAAGTCCCGGTCCTCTGGTGCCTCGGGCTGCGAGGGCAGGCGCAAAGCCGGCCTCCGCGTTGCTCCTCCGCCCGCCCTCGGGTGGCCGGGACCGCAGCTGCAGAGCGGAGGCGAGCTTTCCGCACCGCGCGCGCATCCTGGGGTCCCCGGCGGCGGGGGGGGGCGGCAGCGGCGGCGGCGGCGGGAGCGAGGGCGGGGGCGCCTGCGCGTGCGCGCCCGCGCGCCTGCGCAGAGCCTGGGTCACGCGCGCGGCGTGGGGGCGTGGCGGCGCCCCCGGGGCTGTCATTCGCGGCGCGCCTCGCCGCCCTCAGCTGCGCCGGGCGGTTCCGGCCCCTCCCTCTGCCGGTCGGTTCCTCAGTCCCACCATGGTGCTGGAGTCGGTGGTCGCGGACCTGCTGAACCGCTTCCTGGGGGACTATGTGGAGAACCTGAACAAGTCCCAGCTGAAGCTGGGGATCTGGGGCGGTAAGCGAGAGGGCGCGGCGGGCGGCCTGCCCGTGCGGGCTGCGGGGGCCCCGCCGCGGCCCCTCCCGCGCGGCTCCAGCCCGGGCCCAGCTCCCTCTGCCGCCCGAGACTCCGCCTCCGGGGAGGGCGCTCGGCGGGGCCCCCTCCCCAGGCGGCAGGTGCGCGGGTGCCGGAGGCCCGGGGTGCCCGCCCGGCGGGGGGAGACGCGGCCGGGGTCGCGCTCGCGCTGCGGGAGCTCCCACCTTCCGGCCCCGGGGGCGGACCCCGCGCCCCGCCGGGACCCCCCCCCCCCCCGGCCTCACCTGGCCCCCGGGGCTCCACGGCCTGCGAAGAGAGGTTCCTCCTCCCGCACCGCGTGCAGCCGGCATGGCTGTGCGCTCACACACTCTGATAAGTGGCACCAAGGAAAGGAAGAAAAAGGAAATCGCCTTTCCCAGTCACCTTCTCCGGGCATTTTATGGCGAGCAGGACCTGCTTTCCTCCTCTATAGAGCGGCAGGATTTGAGAAGGGACCGATTGGCCCTGGAAGATCGTTACTAAAGGCCTGTTTAGTATGGGTTCTTACGATACTTTTAGCATCCGAGAAAACGATTTTCTTCCCTTAACGTTTCCTTCGCTCCAGTAGACTTTTTTTTCAGTTCTGTTTTGGATGACAGACAGAAATAATTCAAGCCACGACGGGCATCATCATTAGCTAGGCGCATGCCCCAAACGCACACTGCCCCCCACACCGAGTATGTACAAGTAGACGGGAAGTAGTATGCTCGCACGCTCTTCGGGAGGATTATTTGTGCTGATGATGCCTATTAAGCTTTGGGGATCTTGAGGATACTTGTTTCACTCTGTAAAGGACTTTTGGGAATTTTGTCAGCTTTGGAAGGAAACCCAAAGAACTGCTCAAGCGCGTGGAGCTGCTTTTACTTTAGTCTAAAAGTTAAAGACCTGCACTGCCTGATAGGGTAGCCAGCAGCCACTGCGTCTATTAGGCACTCCGAATGCAGTTAGTTCACATTGAGGTTTGCTCTGAGTGTCCAAGAAGGTGGAGTTTTGAAAATACTCAGTAGGAGAAAGTGTAGTATCTCAGTCTTTTATGTTGATTATGTGTTGAAATAATATTTGGGCACATTGGGTTAAACATAACATATCATTAAAAGTTCATTCCTCCGTTTCTTTTTTCCTTTTTTTTTTTTAAATCTGGCCCCTGAAATTTATAATTACAGACGTGAACCATATATTTATATCGAGCGATGTTGTTCTAGAACCATGAGCACTGCCCTAGATTGTGGATGAGCCTTCTTTGAAGAGGTGGCTGGTCATTTGATTGGTTCTGTGTGGTTTGCCCAACACTGCATTCTTTGTTTACATGCCCTATAATGCAAAAGAAAGAGAAGTTAAGATGAGACATTTAAGGAGTCAAACATGGGCTGCCTTCTGCAGCAATCAACCCTAGCAGTCAACTAGGCTAGCATTTATGAAATGTGGGCTCTAGGTTGTTGTGTTGGACAAGCCATTAACCTTCCTTGGCCTTCGTTTTTTTCATCTTAATTTAAACTTTAAAAGAAAAAAAAATCATACCAGATAATGGAATATTCCTATGTGGTCACTACTCAAAATCACCTAAAGTTAAGTTAAAGTAAGGTTAAGTTAAAACACTGTATCCTATTTACATCAGATGGATTTTTTTAAAAAAAGAAAGTTTATGGATATATTCAAAGGTTTCTTCTCTATCAAATCTTACTTTCCTTTTTCTTTAAAATTGGAAGTTGTAATAGGTAGCATCTGAGGTTCCTTCCAGTGCCAATACTTTCGTGTTAGTTGTACATGTTTTTAGTATGAAATTGTGAAGTATGCTACCTGGGGATTTTGAACTTTTACACATCTGAAATTAAAAATGCCACAATATTATGTCATTTAAAATTCGTCCCTTTTTTAGGTGGTATGTAGGAAAAGAAACTTTCTTTCTTTTTTCTTTCTTTTTTTTTTTTTTTTAGAACGAGGTATGCTGTTGGTGGCAAACATCGGTTTTAATATAGGGCTGAGAAAATAAACTCCTTTCAGGAACTAACTGTATCTACTGGAGGTCCACTTAGGGATTCCCTCAGCTTTATCAGCCCACATCTCTGCTTCTATAAAGTTTTGCCACCCTTTGTTTTGGTGGTAAACAAGTGGGTGTATTAATGAAATAGCTGATAATTTAGGACATCCATTACATTGACAAGTTTTATAAAGAATTGGAAATTTTATATAATCTTATTTGAAAACTTTTAGTAAATAAGGGTTATGTGTAGTAGAGTTTGGCTGTTTCCATTTTTTTCTTGTTAAATTTTTACGTTGTGATAAAAGAATTCAACTCTAAACATTTCACAGGACTGATGTTACTATTCTTTAGAAACAAATGGAAAACTAAATTGATATTGAAAAAAAAGATTTTATTTGTTTATTTGACAGAGTGAGCACAAGCAGAGGGAACAGCAGGCAGAGGGAGAAGGAGAAGCAGGCTCCCTGTGGAGCATGGACCCCAATGTGAGACTCAATCCCAGGACCCTGGAATCATGACCTGAGTGGAGGGCAGACACTTACCTGACTGAACCACCCAGGCACCCCGTAAATTGATACTACTTACCTGGAATGTTTGACTAGGCTAAAGCAGTGATTTTCGACTGGAAATGACTTTGCCCCAAAGGAATATTTGGCAATGTCTGAGACATTTTTGGTTGTCACGTTGAGTAACGGGGGTATGCTGCTGGGATCTAGTGGGTAGACCCTAGGCATACTGCTACATCCTGCAATGCACAGGACAGCTCCTTACACCAAGGAATTAGCCAGCCGAAAATGTTTGTTGAGAAACTCAGGTTGAAGGAGAATATTGAGTTTGTCTTTTGCATTTTTAAGAGACCTTCTGGGTGCTGAACAAGTTGTAATAAGAAGTGGAAAAGGACTTAGATGTATATTCCTCATGAAATTTGTAACTTGAGAGAAACATATCTTAAGTGATTGAAAGGTATGTTGGTAAAAATGCAAAATCTTTGGATGATATCAGGAAGTAGTTTTAAAAGTAAACAACTTGAAAAGGATTGTGGTGTATGTATATTCATACATATTTACAGTGAAATTCATAATAAAAAGTTGTAGAGTAAGAAGGAAAGGGAAATTTTATTTGAAAGTCTTGAATCAGGAAGAGTACTAAGAATATTACCTTTAAATTGGAGAAGCAAAAAAAAAAGCTATCTTTTTTGTTTTGTTTTTATTCTTTTAAAGATTTTTTTTAATGCCAAACAGTTCATGTATGTTTTCACAGTGATTTAAGCAGAATGATCTTTTAAAAAATCTTGCTTGTTGTAGGAAAATGAAGCCCTGGTTATTTACTGTGAGATCCATAGGCAAAATATTTTTATTCTTTAAACCTCAGTTTCCTTATCTGTAAAATGGGGAAATAGCACTGTGTTTGTGACACAGTCCGAAAATCCTCTGTAATTATAATTGTTAAATTGCTAACACTGATAGTAATAGTGATGATAAACAAACATAGCTGGGTTAATGGAAAACAGCCTGCTTTGTTTTATTTTCATGAGTATATTTCTTCTAGGCTTCAAACTTTATAATTTTCATATTCTGAAATGTGACAGTTTGGTTTAGAGCAAACACAACACATCTAAATATTTCTTATTTTCCAAACTTTTTAAAAGGAAAAAAACTCATTTGCATTTGAATTTGCACTTAAAATACTTACATTTACACTTATATACTTAGATGCCAGCTAGTTTGTAAGTAAGGCTTTCAGACCCAGAAGAGTCTGTGGTGGGCATGTTGCTTGCTTATGTAGGTAGGAAGGTTTTTGTTCTCCACAACCTGATACCTAAAGATAAATTGCACAGCCTTTAGCTATTTGAGCTGTGTCCAGGATATAATTGTTTTAAGAGTAACATATATTGAAAAGGTATGTTGAAACACCCTATCTTTTGCAACTTGGCTTAAGTAAGTATTGTGGCAATCTAGAACCTTTGTCGATTTGATTTTTCAAAGTGATTAACTGTGGAAAGTCAGCAGGAAAATCCTTCATTCCGAATTCTCTCTTTGATTAAACAGAGTATACCTAGAGACTGTGATGTGTTCGTTGCAAGGAGTGGCTACAGTGATCAGGAGTAGAAGCCAAGTGGAGTGCCTGCAGAGTTTGTATTTTTGCAAACCAGGCTGAACCTATGCTGATTACTGTTCTTCACCTCAGGCCTGATGCTATTCTGTCAGCTGCCAGATACTTTTGGGCAGAGCAGCATAAGGAAGTAAGGATCTAATTCCATCTCTGTTGGTGCCCAATTTGTGGGGCTTTTGGCAAGTCATTGACCAGACAACTAGTTTCTTATCTGTAGGTGAGAGGGTTGACAAGGTCATCTCTTCTGGCTTTTAATCTTTGTGATTGAACAAGGCCAGAGTAGAGGGATCTCCTTCATTGGATACGTCTTTGTGCCACTTGCTTTGCCTACATAGTGGGAAGTCGTAATCACTGCATCTTTCTTCTTTTTCTTCACTTGGAATGGTGAGCAAAGAGTCACAGGCATGAAATATAACATTAAGATAAATGAAATTCCAGCCTCATACTGATATATTTGTGAATCCAAATCTAATATTTTACATTATCTTAACAGGTAGCCGTAGAGTATCTTGAGAATACAAGAAAAATCTGGCCTCTTTGCTTCTTTTTAACCTTAACAAAACAGCAGTATCTAGATATTTCTAAAGTTTTAGAGGGATTTTTTTTTAGTCCTTTCCTCCTTCTGGCCAACCCTTGGTATAGTGAAGGCCATGCTTGTTAGTAGTTTGTCCTATAGCATGTAAAATAAATAACAGTTCAATATTGAAATATATATTTAGGCTCGGTTATTATCAAAGCAATGCTTAAAAACTTCAATTGAAAATACCTTACCATATTTTGAAATAGCATCATAAATGAAAATCCCTTTTCCAGAAATAAAACTGGAAGTTGGTAGTTTGATAACCATTCTGCTAGGAAGCTCTGCTACACTACTCACTATTACAAGATCCCTGAAAGGGAGAAAGTTTGCTGGTAATCTGGCAGTTTTTCATCTTTCTTTGCCAAGACTTCCTGTTTCAACAGGGAAATGGAAAGAGTAAGAGTCGATTGTTTCCTTTCCTTTTTTCTGCCAAGACAGAGTCTCTGTGAACTCCTAGTAAGAGCAGTTTGCGGGAGGCACCTACCTGGCTCAGTGGGAGGAGGGAGAGGCGGAGGAGCTTGTGTGCCTCTTGATCTTGGGTTTGTGTAGGGGTTACTTAGATAAATAAAACTTAAAAAAAAAAAAGTCTGTTAACTAGTTAATTTGGGTTGAATGGAAAGATTCAATTGAAATGAATTGCTACAATAGTTTCTTCAATATTCTTTACTAAACCAATGATTATTAAAAATAATTTGATTTATGTTTTAAAAAACTGCTCAGTCATTACTTTAACTCACTTTATTGGAGAATGAATGTCTGAATATTTTATATAATTTCAAATGAATAATGAGTCTGTGATAGATGCGTAAAGGTAACAAATATATAGCATTACCTGTTTATTATTCTTTTTTTTTAAATTTTTATTTATTTATGATAGTCACACACAGAGAGAGAGAGAGGCAGAGACACAGGCAGAGGGAGAAGCAGGCTCCATGCACCAGGAGCCTGATGTGGGATTTGATCCCGGGTCTCCAGGATTGGGCCCTGGGCCAAAGGCAGGCGCCAAACCGCTGCGCCACCCAGGGATCCCCCTGTTTATTATTCTATAGTATGCAAAGCTAGTTTCATGGAGTAACGCATGGCATCTTTGTTGGAGTTTTTTGTTTTGTTTTTAAACAGTTTTGAATTAGTTTGTTTTACATTAAGAACATTGACCAGGATTAGGTTTATCCAGTTTATCTCCGATTATCATT
Organism: Nyctereutes procyonoides; assembly: GCF_905146905.1. NCBI lineage: Eukaryota > Metazoa > Chordata > Mammalia > Carnivora > Canidae > Nyctereutes > Nyctereutes procyonoides. The sequence goes on from NW_026575040.1 coordinate 13,774,450, forward strand.
AGGTTCTATTAGCACTGCTACTTGTTAATTGTCTGATCTTAGATAAATTGCCTGATCTCTTTAGGCTTCTTTTTTTTTTTTTTTTTGGTTGTTATATGTAAAGTGAGAGGGAATTAGGTTTAAAGATATTTATGGTTCTGAATAACTTAGGAATTTCTTTTGTTTCTAGAAAAACGTAGATTTTTGAAAAGTCCTAAAGTGGTTATTTTGCAATGCTTTCTCCTGCTTCTGTATTTTCCACTGTGGCACTATCCTTTTTTCTGATAATCCTCCTAACATACACCTGGACTCTGTCTTTCTTACTGGTTTTGTCCTTGTTAGTTGTATTGATTTTAGTTTTCCTTTGTGTTTGGATTTTTTTCACAGTCTTAAAATGCAAAGACCAAAAGTGGATCCATCAACTACACAGGCCTCTCCGTGTATGGCATTTTTTCCCCTCAAGGGAGATAGAATTATTTTCAGAATTAAAATTCTTTACCCATTCTTCTCTGCTCTTTGGAAGACAGTGTGATACTCTGAACAAAACACTGGGCATCAGAGAATTTGATCTCTGGTCTACCACTTACTAGGTTGACATAGTAACCTTAGGCCAGTCATTAGCCTCCCTAAGCCTCGGTTTCTTTTGCTTGATGTCTATGTCCTGTCTCCTTCATTAGAAGGCTGTGAGGATCAAGAAAGGTTATAGCTCAGAGGGTCTAAAATAGAACGATTTTATGTTCTTACTGTAGTCATCCTACCCCAGTGAAATATGCATTCTAAATCAATTATGTCTGTTTATTGAGCACCTACTATGAGGAGACTCAGTAAGAAGTTTATAATCAGATTAGGGATTTATGTAGTTAAGTGCCACTAGAAAGATATAGCTAAACTTCTGTGAAAGTCTAGATAATTTCTGATTGAAGGTATTTAACATCAGTTATTACCTTTCTTTATTTATTTTGTAGACTATTATGTTTTAGAAGCCATTCTTAGACTTAAGCTTGTTCCATATTATGCCAGTACCATTTCATTTGTATTCACAAATCTACTCATTTGGTTGTTTTCTATAATTTGGCAACCATTTTTTTTCTATTGGTTTTTTTTATTTTTATTTTTTATTTTATTTATTTATTTATTTGTTTGTTTATTTATTTATTTTAATTTTTTTAAATTTATTTACAATAGTCATACAGAGAGAGAGAGAGAGGCAGAGACACAGGCAGAGGGACAAGCAGGCTCTATGCACTGGGAGCCTGACGTGGGATTCGATCCCGGGTCTCCAGGATCGCGCCCTGGGCCAAAGGCAGGCGCCAAACCGCTGCGCCACCCAGGGATCCCTGTTTTTTTTTTTTATTTTATTTAAAGATTTTATTTATTTATTCATGAGAGACACACAGAGAGGGTGGGGGGGCAGAGACACAGGCAGAGGGAGAAGCAGGCTCCATGCAGGAAGCCTGACGTGGGACTTGATCCTGGAACTCCAGGATCACGCCCTGGGCTGAAGGCAGGCGCTAAACCGCTGAGCCACCCAGGGATCCCCTCTATTGTATTTTTTTAGATGACTCCAACTCTATTTACGTTGGTGTCCTTTGCTAATTTAATAGATTTTTGTCATAATTTTCATCTTCTGGTTCATTAGTAAAGATTATTAAATTTTGATCCAGAATTTACCCTTTAAACTAGTTCTGAAAATACCCTTTACAATTAATTTGGAAACTTTGTGTGACTTCCTAGCTATGTATGCTCGTCAAAATGTTTCTAGTTTATTACTGAGAATCATATAAGGTGAGAATGAGAAGTCTTCTCTTTTGAAACACTGACTGCACTTACTACTTATCCTTTAGACCTGTCAGTCCATCATAAAAGGAAATCACTTCATAGAACTTCCTTACTTGTGTATCACCACTGTCTTCTTGGAACTTCTCTATGGTAGTAGAGACACCTGATTGTGAGGTTGGCTTTAGTGCCCTCCTTGCTGGCAGAGTTAGGTTTATCTAGTTTATCTCCAATTATTCTTTTTTTTTCTTTTTAAAGATTTTAATTATTTATTCATGAGAGACACACACACACACAGAGGTAGACACATAGGCAGAGGGAGAAGCAGGCTTCCTGCAAGGAGCCTGATTTGGGACTAGATCCCAGGACCTCGGGATCACAACCTGAGCCAAAGGCAGATGCTCAACCACTGAGCCACCCAGGCGCCCCTCCAATTATCATTCATTCTTTTTCTTGTTTGTTTGTTTTTTAAAGTCTTGACACAAATATTTATCCTTCCTCTAGGTTTTCAGGAACTTTCTATGGCCTCTGTACTTAGCCTTGTGATCTGGCTATAGCACTAAAGTTATTTGCTTATATATGGAATTATTATGTTATCTTGAAGTAGAAGCAGGAAATTAAATCTAACTTTTCCCTCAGTATTCATTTAAAAATAAAACGGTTGATATTTAGGAGGGGGTCTGCTTTAGTCTTAGTCTTATCAATTATTTTTTATGTAAACAAAATTTCTAATATTCTGAGGATATAGATAATTAAACTCCTGCAGATATGCCTGCAGAAAAGCATGCAGGTTAGTGGAAGGGTACATGTTAGCACAGTGCCTTACATAGATAAAGCACTCATCTACTGGTCGAATGAATGAATGCACTTTTACCCTGGTGTTAATCTGTAATATGCTGCTATCCCTCCCCTTTTCTTTGTGGTAGGGCTAGTGGCTCCACCTTCAGTGCAGATAATTTATAGAATGTGTCATTCTTATTTCATTGTTATATTTACTGTTAGATAGTATCACGTTTTGCAGAGAGGAAGTTTGCATTTGCTTGCTAGACTCTACGTAGCAGAAATAAGATACTTTTTAATGTGTCTTGTAAGGTAGATATTAGATGTAGGAGGAATGTATATAAATATATTGAGGTCCTACTGACATTAGAATTTACCTTTGTTTTGTTTTCCATTATTACAGTTTGTATAATATTAGCAATCATATTTGATTATTAAAAAAGCTAGAAAATACTGAAAAACATTAATTAAAAAAATCTTTAATCCTGTTAGCAATAATCAGTTACCTCTTTTGTCTGACTTTCTAAGTATACTTGTTCAACTGTGTTAATTGTATTGGTAGTTTTCAGTATTTCACGTTTAAATATCATCTATTTGGAATGCCTGGATGGCTCAGCAGTTGAGCATCTGCCTTTTGCTCCCGGAGTCCCAGGATCAAGTCCCGCATCGGGCTCCCCATTGGAAGCCTGCTTCTTCCCTCTGTCTATGTCTCTGCCTCTCTTTCTGTCTCTCATGAGTAAATAAATAAAATCTAAATAAATAAATACCGTCTATTCATTAAAGATGAAAGACTGTGATTAAAAATAGCCCACTTTTTATAAACGCATTTATATTTTTACCTACATTGTGTTAGTGTCTTAATAATTGTTAAAAAAATACTTTATATCTAATGTAGATTATTTGTGAGCACCCCTAATGACATTTGACCCACTAGTGAGGATCACTGAGTAGAGCTATCCAAATTCATGAGTAAGTTTGCAAGTCTCTTTATGGGCCTTAGATCTTGTTAAACTAGTTTGGATTGCTTCAAATATGTACTAGCATCTGTGCAGCTCAGTTCTTTTGACTTGAATAGAGTTCCCAATTGTGATTATTTATAATCCATAATTGATCAAATTAAATCCAGCAATATTTTTCCTTTTTATGTAATTTTTACATGCAATACTTCTTTTTTAAAAAGATTTTATTTATTTATTCATGAGAGACATACACACAGAGAGAGAGAGAGAGAGAGAGAGAGAGAGAGAGACAGAGACATGGGCAGAGGGAGAAGCAGGCACCATGCAGGGAGCCCAATGTGGGACTTGATCCCGGGACTCCAGGATCACGCCCTGAGCCGAACGCAGGTGACAAATCGCTGAGCCACCCAGGGATCTCCTTTTTTTTTTTTTTTTTTTTAAAGATTTTATTTATTCATTCAGGAGAGATACAGAGAGAGAGAGAGAGGCAGAGACACAGGCAGAGGGAAAAGCAGGCTCCCTGTGGGGAGCCCTATGTGGGATTCTATCCCAGGACCCTGGGATCATGCCCTGAACTGAAGGCAGGCACTCAATCACCGAGCCACCCAGACATCCCTACATATAATACTTAAGGATTTTTTTTTCCCAATTCCAGAACATGTGTCTTTTTTCCACCACTACTTTATTATTCCTGAATTTGGTCTGTGATGTCATCTTGTCAGTTCTACCTATAAAATAACTTCTTACCCTGACTCTACCTCTTTGACTTTGAAGTTACTATTTCAGGTTTTAATTTCTCTTTTAGCGTTTTTTTTTTTTTTTTTTTTTTTTTTAGAGAGAGAGAGAGAGCTTGTGAGTAGGGACAGGGACAGAGGCAGAAGGAGAGGGAGAAAGAATCTTAAGTAGACTCCTGGGTAAGATGGGGCAGCACAGGACAGGACGATGGGATGATATGGATTCATCTCATGACCCTGAGATCATGATGAGAGCAGAAATCAGAAGTCAAATGCTTACTGCACTGAGCCACCCAGATCCCCTTCTTTTTAGTGTATTGTGGAAGCTGCTCCACTGCCTGTACTCTTTCCCTTTTGTCCTATTATAATGCTGATACTATTTTCTTCCCACTTGTAAGGCTTACCTCCTTCTCTCCTTTTTTTTGCAGCTTTCAGCAGTTTATTTTAGAAAATTAAAATAAATGTATAACAAATGAACTTTATTATAGAAATAACCACTCTGATCATTATGGTATCTAGTTTTATAGTTGTTTTCTTTGTATGTGTACATATGTATACTCTTTAAATTATATCAGATTGTTTCAATCTGGGCATTCTTTGACTTTTTAAAAAAATTCATATTTTTTGAATATTTTCCCTTAGCTGTCTACACTTTTGCTCTATATCATAGATGTATTATGATGTATGCCTTCTAGTTCCTGAGGTCCTCCATCCCTCTAGTCTCTCTCCCTCCCATTCATCCATTCTTTCTGCCCTTCTAACCAATACTGTAGTATCCTTATAGCTAAATTGTTTGGACAGATCCATGGTTATTTCTTAGAAGAGTAGAGTAATGGTTCTAGAATACGGCTCTGATTTTATCATCCTTGTAATGTGTATTTCATCTTTGTGTTGTGACCAGTCTGAACTTTTCATGTTTAGTCTGGCTCCTGCCAACCTAACTTTATCTCCTATCCTTTTCTCATACCCTCCAGCTACATCAAATCACATGTGGTTTCTAAAATGTGTCTTACTCATGCAGGTGTGTTTGCCCTCTTTTCTTACCCACCCAGTAAATATTTCTTTAGCCTTCTAGCCTAGCCTTTCTGGGAAGTTCTTGATCTTCCTAGGCAGTTAGGTGTCTCCTTCTTTGCATTTGTGCACTTTTCTCCTCTAATGCCACTAGAATATTTCCAAAATTTTAGAAATTTAGTCTCCTTTGCTAGGTTGAGAGTTCCGTACTAGCAGGGATGTTGTTATCGTTTCTCTCTTTTCAGCACCTAACTCATAGGAGGTGCTTTTTGTTTGAAGAAATCTGAGATCTGGGGTAAAGTCATCTCTAGCAATGGCATAATAGAATTAAATATTCTTTTAAATTCACAACAAAATACTGCGAGGGAAAAACTCCTTGATTGAAAAATACGTATGGCTATAGCATACAAAGTATCGTGTTTTTAAAAATCTAAATGTGTCATGAGTGATTAAGAAAATATATAACAGAGGTGCCTAGGTAGCTCAGTCAATTAAGCATATGCATTTGTTCATGATCCTAGGATCCTGAGATTGAGCCTCCTATCAGGCTCCCTGCTGGGCAGGGAGCCTGCTTCTCTCCCTCTGTTCCTCCTCCCTGCTCGTGCTCTCTCTTTCTCTCTCTTTCAACCAAATAAATCTCTAGAAAGAAAAAAAAAGAAAATATATAACTGAATAAGTCATGCATTTAATATTGAAATGATAATTTTTATTAACCTTTAGATAATTTAAATGAAATGGAAACTTTCTTTTCATTAGATTTTTATGTAAGCAACAATGTTTAATTATAATATATCAACAAATAGGGATGCCTGGGTGGCTTAATGGTTGAGCGTCTGCCTTTGGCTCAGGCCATGATCCTGGGGTCCTGGGATCGAGTCTCACATCGGGCTCCCCACGGGGAGCCTGCTTCTCCCTCTGCCTGTGTTTCTGCCTCTCTCTGTGTGTCTCTCATGAATAAATAAAAAATCTTAAAAAAAATACATCAACAAATAACAGTACAATGTTTAAAACTGGAGTCATGTAATGGTATCATGATGGCTTTAAATAGATTTAAGAAGAATTGAACTAAACAGAACCATAGGGGCATCTGGTTGGTTCAATTGGTAGAGCATGTTACTCTTGATCTTGGTGTTGTGAGTTTGAGTGCCACATGGAAGGTATAGAGTTTACTTAAAAAAATAAAAGTAACTTTAATTTTAAAATTTTTAAAAGTTTTTTTTAATATATATTTATTCATGAGAGACACAGTAAGAGAGAGGCAGAGACCTAGGCAGAGTGAGAAGCAAGCTCCATGCAGGGAGCCTGATGTGGGACTCGATCCTGGGACTCCTGGATTACACCCTGAGCTGAGGGCAGGTGTTTAACTGCTGAGCCACCCAGGCGTCCCAAACAGTAACTTTAGAACCATAAACAATAATCATTGGGAAGTTAGCATGTTTGGAGTTTTAAAAGACCAACATTATATTCCTGTAGAAAATGTTCATTAACACCATAATTAAGGAGAAAATCCTGGGTTACAATATAATCTGTTCTAATAGTGATCTCTTTATGTCCTTTTTGTGAGGGGGTGCTTTGGCTTAATCATACAAAATGATAGGTACTTTCTTAGGTTCTAGAATTCTTCAGTCTGAAAGTCTCCAAATTCTTTTACATTGTCTATTTGAATGTTAGCCAGTTTAAATATTTTATAATTTCTTTTGTGTTGGGCTAGCCTATAGTATATATATATATATATATATATACACACACACACACACATCAGTGTATGTATGTATCCATGTGTCATATATATATATATGTGTGTGTATATATATATCTCAAGTGTTATTAGCTGCTTAAGTTCTTGAAGTTTCCTTTGCTTATTGTCTTTTTATCACTTAGCATAGTATCATAGTGTTTGGTACTGCATTATGAGGTTACATTAATTGGTATTTTAACTTCATATTTTTCCTTTTTTTTTTTTTAAGGTAATGTGGCCTTAGATAACCTACAGATAAAAGAAAATGCTCTGGTAAGTTTTCAAGCTATGTTGATTATTCAGTTAATTTGGTAAGCTCCCAGAAATTCTTGGTTACCTGGTACCAGATAACGTGAGTCGTTCAGGGAAGGATTACTTGTTTAATGGTTTGCTATAGGAAAATCTGAGATTGAAAATTTGGATTTTTTTTCCCCTGATGATCAAAATGGTATCTTTTGGGAAATGGAATGTTTTTCCTTGACTTGACTGAATAGCTTTATAGTAGACATTTGTCTTCCTTGAAATAATTTTCTCCAAAATTGTCTTTACATATTTTTTTGGTAAATAAGAATTTGATTTTAGCAATTTGTCAAATGAATAATTATATCTTTGGAAATACATTGACAGTCCAGCTTTATAATATTATGGTACTATTAATAAGTCAGGTAGCTTTTTTGGATTCTAGCTCTCTATCCCTTACTTCCCATCCCCTTCCCTGTTAGGCTTTAAGCCTATTAGACTTAATTTGATTCTATGAAGTCACTTAAGAATGAGTTTATTTATTTATTTATTTTTAGACTTTAAAAAAAATGTATTTGTTTTAAAGAGGGAGAGTGCACATGCAGGTGAGGGGAGGGGCAGAGGGAGAAGGGAGAAAGTGAATCCCAAGCAGACTCTGCTGAGCATGGAACCTGATGCGGGGCTATCTCACAACGCTGACATCATGTCCTGAGCCAAAATCAGCAGTCATACTCTTAACCCACTGAGCCACCCAGGTGCCCCAGAATGAGTAATTATTCTTTAATAATTGATCAAATTTCTAACAAACTATAGTATGTTTATAATCCTAGTGTTGACTTCTGGTTGGATTTCTACATATTAAACTGTGTATCTAAAGAGAGTCTTATACTCAAAGTGCTCACATGACTGGTCTCAGGGAGGCCAGTTTTGGATACTGAAGATCCTAGAGATCGAACTTTGTCACGAGAAGTAACAATTAATTTTGTTCTCCTGAAAATAACTTGGCAGGCATGGTGGAAAGGGCATGGACCTTGTAGACTAGCAGACCTGGGTTTCAGAGCTAGCTCTGCCCTTTCACCAGCTATGAGACTTCTGGCAAGTTTCTCAGTTTCCGTGAGCATTAGTTTAATCATCTTTTTTTTTAATTTATTATTTTTAAAGATTTTATTTATTCATGAGACAGAGACAGAGGCAGAGACAAAGGCAGAGGGAGTCTTATACAGAACTCAATCCCAGGACCCCAGGATCATGCCCTAAGCCAAAGGCAGATGCTCTACCACTGAGCCACTGAAGCACCCCCAGTTTAATCATCTTTAAATTGAAGTTAATAATACAAAATGATATAATATCTCTGTTCCTTTGTGGCTTGAATAAGATTAAAAGTAGAGCCTGGCAAGTAGTGGGCACTCAAAATATTTAAATTTTCTTTTCCTTTATATAGGATGCTACAACTTTTTAAACTTTACCCCAAAATTTAGAGCTTAAGACTCTTTTGCTGGAGACTGGAATAAAGGTTATTTTTTTCTTTTTTAGGAAAATATTTTAGAAGGAAAGAAGTATAAATAGAATTGCAGTGAGAGGATATGTATGTAACATGCTTAAGAGAGAAATTGAAATCTCTCTCAGTCTAGTTTGAATTTGGGTTATAATTAAATATAATAAATTATTTTGTAATTAATTTTCCCCATTAATTCAAGCTAGCTTCCTCAATTAAATTGGATTGGTGAGAATTTACTTTGAATATGGCTGTTTACGTTTATTTTTTGTGAAAAATTATTTCATGAGAGTCAAAAGTGAGCATGAGACCAAACTTTTAGAAGTGTATAGTTTACAGTTTGTATCCTGTATAACTTAAAGTATAAGATGAATGCCCTTGAATGCATCCCCCTCTCCCTGCACTTGCCTCTTCTCTCTTGGGTGTAGAGCAGCTCTCTTACCATCAGAGAAGAATTTTGCTTTTTGGTTTAGAAGAAGATCAGTATTGCGTTCAATTCCTGTTCACCTAGAATGCTTGCGTAATCAGATGATTGGGTAAAATGATTTTTTTAGTTAATTGTTACCTAAGGTATTTCAATCACCAGGTTGATAGTATGTACTAAGGTACATCTAACAAAAAGGCTATTCTGATTGGTTTAGTTTTTAAAAATTATAAAGATTCGGGGATCCTTGGGTGGCTCAGCGGTTTGGCGCCTGCCTTCGGCCCAGGGCATGATCCTGGAGACCCAGGATTGAGTCCCACATCGGACTCCTGGCATGGAGCCTGCTTCTCCCTCTGCCTGTGTTTCTGCCTCTCTCTCTCTCTCTCTCTCCCCCCCCCCTGTCTATCATGAATAAATAAATAAAATCTTAAAAAAATTATAAAGATTCAAGTGATCATTGTGAATATCAGTTATTGTTTAGTACTCTGTGACTATAAAAGTTATTTGTGCTTTCCAATCCAGATAAGTGCAAGTTTATTTTTATTAATGATTGGTACCTGTCAGTAACTTATCTAAAATAAATGCTAATTTGGTTAGTAATAAGTAGGGAAGCTCTCTTTCCTTTTAGGATTGTTTTATTTATTTACCAAATGTTTTATTTGAGAGAAAATAGTTGTTATTATTTTCAACTAATTTTTGTGAAAGGACTCTTCCTTTTCCTATTCTAGTATTTCAGTTAAGCAGTGTCCATCTATTATTTTAAAAGCTCCTGGCATTTCCATTGGTCTTGGTGTGGTTTATTAAAACAAGTAACCAGTTTACCCAATTACTTTAATTACTCTTTTTTTTTAAGATTTTATTTATTTATTAGAGAGAGAGTGCAGAAGCGGAGGGTGGGAGGGCAGAGAGAGAAGCCAATTCCTGCTGAGCAGAGAACCTGACATGGGACTCAGACCAGGGACCCTGGGATCATGACCTAAGCTGAAGGCAGACGCTTAACTGACTGCGCCACCCAGGCATTCCTAACCATAAACACTTTTTCTGTTGCCTCTATTTATAGTTGTGTTTCTCTTGTGAATCTTTCCTCAGAGTCCAATTTAAGTCACTAGAAACTTTTTTTTTCAGGATGTCCTTTCTGAATTACTCAGATACAGAAAATTTATTTCATGTTTTTCCTTCGAGATGATTGTATATTGTTTTGGGGGGGATTTTATTTATTTGAGAAAGAGAGCGAAAGAGCATGAGGGGGGTGAGGGAAATGGGGGGAGGGGGGTGGCAGGGCAGAGGGAGAGGGAGAAGCACACGCTCTTCTGAGCAGGGAGCCCAATGTGGGGCTTGATCCCAGGACCCTGGGTTCATAACCTGAGCAGAAGGCAGACGCTTAACCAACTGAGCCATCCAGGCACCCCAAGGTGATTGTGTATTTAAATGATGATACAAAGGTGATTTTGTGGGAGCTTAATAATTTAAGATGTCTTTAAATTTTTTTTCTTCCTTTCTAAGAGTGAATTGGATGTTCCTTTTAAAGTCAAAGCTGGCCAAATTGGTAAGTACTCTTCACTTGAGTTATTCTTAGTCCTTTAAGTTTTTTTTTTTTAATTTTTATTTATTTATGATAGTCACACACAGAAAGAGAGAGAGAGAGAGGAAGAGACATAGGCAGAGGGAGAAGCAGGCTCCATGTACTGGGAGCCCGACGTGGGATTCGATCCTGGGTCTCCAGGATCGCGCCCTGGGCCAAAGGCAGGCACTAAACTGCTGCACCACCCAGGGATCCCAGTCCTTTTAGTTTTTTATTTTTCCTGTGTTATTTAATCTAAAACATTTTTTAGCTTGGACAAAAATGTGAGAGGTTTTGGAGTTCTGGGCCTAATATATGCTATTGTAATACATAGATACTTTAAGATTTTGACAAAAGGGTAGAAAATTACCCTCTTAAAAAAAAAGACATTTGAAAGGCAATGATACTTATTAGGCTTTGATTCTACTGCACGAAACATATCTTGATATTCAAAATTGATATTTAAGTTTTGTATGCTTTTTCTTTATATGTGAAAGGGATATAATTTGCAAAACTCTAGTAAATATAATTCAAGTATAGCTTATTTCCCTCATATTTTGTTCAACCATCTGGATATATTATGCAGCAACGTAGTATAGAGGATATGTCTTGGTAAGTAGAAAGTCTTTGCAGCTAAACTTTTTTTTTTTTAAAGATTTTATTTATTTATTCATGAGAGACACATTGAGAGAGAGAGAGGCAGAGACGCAGGCAGAGGGAGAAGCAGGCTCTATGCAGGGAGCCTGACATGGGACTCGATCCTGGGGGTCTCCAGGATCACGCCTTGGGCTGAAGGCGGCACTAAACCGCTGAGCCATCGGGGCTGCCCTCAGCTAAACTCTTTTTTTTTTTTAATTTTTAATTTTTAATTTTTAATTTTTTAATAAATTAATTTTTATTGGTGTTCAATTTACCAACATACAGAATAACACCCAGTGCTCATCCCATCAAGTGTCCCCCTCAGTGCCCGTCACCCATTCACCCCCACCCCCCGCCCTCCTCCCCTTCCACCACCCCTAGTTCGTTTCCCAGAGTTAGGAGTCTTTATGTTCTGTGTCCCTTTCTGATATTTCCTACACATTTCTTCTCCCTTCCCTTATATTCCCTTTCACTATTATTCATATTCCCCAAATGAATGAGAACATACACTGTTTGTCTTTCTCCGATTGACTTACTTCACTCAGCATAATACCCTCCAGTTCCATCCATGTCGAAGCAAATGGTGGGTATTTGTCGTTTCTAATGGCTGAGTAATATTCCATTGTATACATAAACCACATCTTCTTTATCCATTCATCTTTCGATGGGCACCGAGGCTCCTTCCACAGTTTGGCTATCGTGGACATGGCTGCTAGAAACATCGGGGTGCAGGTGTCCTGGCGTTTCATTGCATCTGAATCTTTGGGGTAAATCCCCAACAGTGCAATTGCTGGGTCATAGGGCAGGTCTATTTTTAACTCTTTGAGGAACCTCCACACAGTTTTCCAGAGTGGCTGCACCAGTTCACATTCCCACCAGCAGTGTAAGAGTGTTCCCTTTTCACCGCATCCTCTGCAACATTTGTTGTTTCCTGCCTTGTTAATTTTCCCCATTCTCACTGGTGTGAGGTGGTATCTCATTGTGGTTTTGATTTGTATTTCCCTGATGGCAAGTGATGCAGAGCATTTTCTCATGTGCATGTTGACCATGTCTATGTCTTCCTCTGTGAGATTTCTCTTCATGTCCTTTGCCCATTTCATGATTGGATTGTTTGTTTCTTTGCTGTTGAGTTTAATAAGTTCTTTATAGATCTTGGAAACTAGCCCTTTATCTGATATGTTATTTGCAAATATCTTCTCCCATTCTGTAGGTTGTCTTTTAGTTCTGTTGACTGTATCCTTTGCTGTGCAAAAGCTTCTTATCTTGATGAAGTCCCAATAGTTCATTTTTGCTTTTGTTTCTTTTGCCTTCGTGGATGTATCTTGCAAGAAGTTACTGTGGCCAAGTTCAAAAAGGGTGTTGCCTGTGTTCTCCTCTAGGATTTTGATGGAATCTTGTCTCACATTTAGATCTTTCATCCATTTTGAGTTTATCTTTGTGTATGGTGTAAGAGTGGTCTAGTTTCATTCTTCTTCATGTGGATGTCCAATTTTCCCAGCACCATTTATTGAAGAGACTGTCTTTCTTCCAGTGGATCGTCTTTCCTCCTTTATCGAATATTAGTTGACCATAAAGTTCAGGGTCCACTTCTGGGTTCTCTATTCTGTTCCATTGATCTATGTGTCTGTTTTTGTGCCGGTACCACACTGTCTTGATGACCACAGCTTTGTAGTACAACCTGAAATCTGGCATTGTGATGCCCCCAGATATGGTTTTCTTTTTAAAATTCCCCTGGCTATTCGGGGTCTTTTCTGATTCCACACAAATCTTAAAATAATTTGTTCTAAGTCTCTGAAGAAAGTCCATGGTATTTTGATAGGGATTGCATTAAACGTGTAAATTGCCCTGGGTAACATTGACATTTTCACAATATTAATTCTGCCAATCCATGAGCATGGAATATTTTTCCATCTCTTTATGTCTTCCTCAATTTCTTTCAGAAGTGTTCTATAGTTTTTAGGGTATAGATCCTTTACCTCTTTGGTTAGGTTTATTCCTAGGTATCTTATGCTTTTGGGTGCAATTGTAAATGGGATTGACTCCTTAATTTCTCTTTCTTCAGTCTCATTGTTAGTGTATAGAAATGCCACTCATTTCTGGGCATTGATTTTGTATCCTGCCACGCTACCAAATTGCTGTATGAGTTCTAGCAATCTTGGGGTGGAGGCTTTTGGGTTTTCTATGTACAGTATCATGTCATCGGCGAAGAGGGAGAGTTTGACTTCTTCTTTGCCAATTTGAATGCCTTTAATGTCTTTTTGTTGTCTGATTGCTGAGGCTAGGACTTCCAGTACTATGTTGAATAGCAGTGGTGAGAGTGGACATCCCTGTCTTGTTCCTGATCTTAGGGGAAAGGCTCCCAGTGCTTCCCCATTGAGAATGATATTTGCTGTGGGCTTTTCGTAGATGGCTTTTAAGATATCGAGGAAAGTTCCCTCTATCCCTACACTCTGAAGAGTTTTGATCAGGAATGGATGCTGTATTTTGTCAAATGCTTTCGCTGCATCTAATGAGGATCATATAGTTCTTGGTTTTTCTCTTGCTGATATGATGAATCACATTGATTGTTTTACGAGTGTTGAACCAGCCTTGTGTCCCGGGGATAAATCCTACTTGGTCATGGTGAATAATTTTCTTAATGTGTTGTTGGAGCCTATTGGCTAGTATCTTGTTGAGAATTTTTGCATCCATGTTCATCAGGGATATTGGTCTGTAATTCTCCTTTTTGGTGGGGTCTTTGTCTGGTTTTGGAATTAAGATGATGCTGGCCTCATAGAATGAATTTGGAAGTACTCCATCTCTTTCTATCTTTCCAAACAGCTTTAGTAGAATAGGTATGATTTCTTCTTTAAACGTTTGATAGAATTCCCCTGGGAAGCCATCTGGCCCTGGACTCTTGTGTCTTGGGAAGTTTTTGATGACTTCTTCAATTTCCTCCCTGGTTATTGGCCTGTTCAGGTTTTCTATTTCTTACTGATCCAGTTTTGGTAGTTTGTGGCTTTCCAGGAATGCGTCCATTTCTTCTAGATTGCCTAATTTATTGGCGTAGAGCTGTTCATAATATGTTTTTAAAATCGTTTGTATTTCCTTGGTGTTGGTAGTGATCTCTCCTTTCTCATTCATGATTTTATTAATTTGAGTCTTCTCTCTCTTCTTTTTAATAAGGTTGGCTAATGGTTTATCTATCTTATTAATTCTTTCAAAGAACCAACTCCTGGTTCTATTGATCTGTTCCACAGTTCTTCTGGTCTCAATTTCGTTGAGTTCTGCTCGAATTTTAATTAACTCTCTTCTTCTGCTGGGGGTCGGGTCGATTTGCTGTTTTTTCTCTAGCTTCTTTATGTGTAAGGTTAGCTTTTGTACTTGGGTTCTTACCAGTTTTTGAATGGATGCTTGTATTGCGATGTATTTCCCCCTCAGGACTGCTTTTGCTGCATCCCAAAGATTTTGAACGGTTGTATCTTCATTCTCATTAGTTTCCATGAATCTTTTTAATTCTTCCTTAATTTCCTGGTTGACCCTTTTATCTTTTAGCAGGATGGTCCTTAACCTCCACGTGTTTGATGTCCTTCCAAACTTCTTGTTGTGATTTAGTTCTAATTTCAAGGCATTATGGTCTGAGAATATGCAGGGGATGATCCCAATCTTTTGGTATTGGTTCAGACCCGATTTGTGACCCAGTATGTGGTCTATTCTGGAGAAAGTTCCATGTGCACTTGAGAAGAATGTGTATTCAGTTGAGTTTGGATGTAAAGTTCTGTAGATATCTGTGAAATCTATCTGGTCCAGTGTATCATTTAAAGCTCTCGTTTCTTTGGAGATGTTGTGCTTAGAAGACCTATCGAGGGTAGAAAGAGCTAGATTGAAGTCACCAAGTATAAGTGTATTATTATCTAAGTTCACTTTGGTTAATAATTGGTTTAAGTATTTGGCAGCTCCCACATTCGGGGCATATATATTGAGGATTGTTAAGTCCTCTTGCTCAGCTAAACTCTTAACACTGAGATCATCCATAACTAAACATTCATCTTTGTTGAAGAAATTTTTAGTAGAACAATAACTGTGAAGTCCTCTCAACTGTTCCATACTTACCTGATTTTCACTTTTTTAAAATGTAATTTATACCTCTAGACAACTTGCTGTTACTTTAGAATTTTCATTTATGCCACCATCATTCCTTCCACTTCCATCACCCTGCTATTTCACCATGTGGCTTTCCTTCTTCACTTATTTTATATTCAAGAAAGGTATTGTCTCACTATTCTAGCATCTCTTAGCAATTACTTGAATACTTCTGTTTGAGTCTACTTATATTACCTATACATGTTCCTTTTTTTTTTTTTAAGATTTTATTTATTTGACAGAGAGAGTGAGAGAGAGCACAAGCAGGGGGAGTAGTAGGCAGAGGGAGAGGGAGAAGCTGGCTCCCTGCTAAGTAGGACATGGGCTCAATCCCAGGACCCTGGGATCATGACCTGAGTCGAAGGTAGACGCTTAACTGACTGAGCCACCCAGGCACCCCCATATGTGTTCCTTTTAATTTAAAATAACACTTTTGTGTTTCTGTCCCTTGAAACAGGAGATACTCCCTTAAATTGAAAGCTTCAGGCCATGCATTATCTTTTTTGTTTGTCTGTTACACAGAGCCTTGTGCTGTGTGAAGTGCTGATATTTAGCTATGGTGGTATCTAGTATTGCCACTCTGCATGCTGAATTGAAATACTACAATAAAGTTAAAGTCATTCTTTCATTTTTTTTTACCTTTGAGATATTTATGCACACATTGCTATGTGCAAGATTATGTAGGTAGCTGTGGGAGAGGCAAGGATAAATAGATATTTGTCTTTAAGGAAGTTTCAAATTTAGGACATAGTATTGAAATTGCATTTCCAGAGTATTAGATGAGTTATATTTGTCTAAAGAACTATTACATTATTTATTATGTTATTAGAACTGGGTTTATATTTTAGAAGAGGTTTGCTAATGTTTCAGAATTTGTTCTTTTTTCTTTTTCAATTATTAAAAGAATTAAATGACATTCTTTAGGATTACTCACTGACCATCTACATATAAGGATGCAAAGCATATTTTTTAAAAAATTTATCTCTTTTTTGGTTTATGGAGCATTTATATTAGTTATTAAACTTTTATTAGGTTAAAATATTATACCTAACCTGTGAAGTTAGTGTGACTAAGTTAAGCTCAAGTATGTTTTGGTTTGGGATGCCTGGGTGGCTTAGTGGTTGAGTGTCTGCCTTCTGCTCAGGGCCTGATCGCAGGGTCATAGGATCGAGTCCCACATTGGGGTTCCTGCAGGAAGCCTGCTTCTCCCTCTGCCTATGTCTCTGACTCTCCTCTCTCTCTCTCTCTCTCTCTCTGTTGTGTTTCTCATGAGTGAACAAATAAAATCTTAAAAAAAAAAGAATGTTTTGGTTTTCTAATAGCTAAACTGTGAGTTGGTTATCCTTTTACTTAAAAATAAAAAATTAAAAAAAATAAAAAATAAAACATTTCCTGTTCTATAAATGGGAAGCAATGATATAACTCAATTCCAGTGGAATTCAGGCTAATGAAGGATAGGAGGAAAAATGCGTTAGGGTAAATGGAGAGAAGAAAAGGTAGAGGGGACAGACAATCCCTTTTCCTTAAGCTATAGGGCTAAAGGGACATTTTCAACTTTTTCAGTCTCATGCTCACCATAAAGGCAATCAAATCAGCTTTATTTTTTTTTCTAAGATTTTATTTAATTTTAGAGAGAGAGAGAGTATGGGCATACATGAGCAGGGAAAGGGGCAGAGGCAGAGGGAGAAGGAGAAGGAGAATCTTGAGCAGACTCTGAGCTAAGTAATCATGGGGCCTGACAGAGGGCTCCATTCTGTTACCCTGAGATTATGACCAGGGCAGAAATCAAGAGTTGGATGCTATCCACTGAGCCACCCAGGTGCCCCTCAAATCAACTTTTTAGGAGTTTATGAGTTAACTACATATATAGCAATATTTGTTATAAATACAAGTGATTTTCACTGTAAAGTTATCAGACTTAGAAATGGACCAGGAGTATACTGGCATTACCTCTAGACTCCCCTGACATGGGAGCTGTTTAGGAAACTCAACAGGTTTATAAACTGAAGAAAAATAAAATTTAGATGGAGAAATAATTTGAGATTTTAACCCTGGGAATAGATTCCCAGGTAAAACTGGCTTACCTGCATAAGCCATGCAGGTGCATCAAAATATGCTCCCTTAAGTTGCATTATTTTATTTCCTCTTCAGCTTATTATCCGGTTAAACAGTTCCTTGAACTTTGGCATCTTTATTTAAAGATGCCAGTGATTCTGGTGGTATAAGTAGTTGAGTCATTCTGGCATCCACACTGATGACTTGGGTAGACTTATGTCATTTATTTAACTTCTCTGGGAATGAATTTCTTGTTTTCAAAATTGAAATAAAAGCTGTCTCATCCCTTCTTACAGGTTGGGAATATTAAATGAAATGATATCAGAAAGTTTGGAAAGCATAAAGCACAATATACATAGTTACTTCTAATAGTAATTAATATGGAAGAAATCTTTGCAAACTTCAGTATTGGGGTTTTTTTCTTTTTTCTTTTTTTCCTGAGTTAATATACATACTATATGTGTGAAGGGTTTTGTTATACTTTTTCTCTAGATGGAAAGTGGGAAATGTGTATTTTCTGGAGCAGCCCAAATAAGAATTTAAGGTTGAAATTATATTTCTTTAGATAAATTAACTTTGAAGATTCCTTGGAAGAACCTTTATGGAGAAGCAGTTATTGCAACCTTGGAGGGACTATACCTGCTTGTTGTCCCTGGAGCAAGTATGTTGTATTAGGTTATATCCATTCAGTAACAGCATAGTGAAATTAAATTGTTAACCTTGGTTAAGTATTTTAAAATGTTTAATAAAATAGATAATTCAAATAAACTAATCAATACATATATACATGTATTTTACATATATGCACATATATATTGCCACATTTGTATACAAAATAATTTATGTTGTAAGAAATTATTCCTTTTTTTAACCATTTGTTAAATTCTCTGTGAATAATTATTTTGCAGCTAAGTCTTCATTTTGAGTTGAGATGCATTAAATAATTTACTTTTGAAGAATGAAGTGAATTAAGTTTTTAAAAATGTACTGATGTGTTAATATACAGATTTAAAGAATGGAGATTTTTTTCTCTATTTTTTTGCTTCTGATTTTGAGGAATGTTCAAAAATGTGTGAAATAGGTCATTTTTTCATCGTAAATGAATGCATTTTAATTTTTAATGAATGTTGTAAAGCAGTAGTGTTTATTTAAGCAATATGTTTATTTAAGCAATGTATTTTCAGTTATAAGAATAATTTAATGTTAAGAAAAGTTTGGATATTTTAGGGAAAAATTACTTGTTCTCCCAATCATAAAGCAAACACAATTTTTATTTTTATATTTTGCTTTCCATTCTTTACCATATACATATTTGAGTTGATATATATCACATATAGACAACATGAATCTGAGTTTTTTACTTAATGTATGTATTTTTGATATGTGATAGTGGTAATTTTGAAAGGCTGTATGATATTTCATTGTGAGATGCCTACTGTTTTGGGCTGTTACATTGAACATTATAAACACCTTATTCTTAGAGATACCATTTTTGTTCTTTTGTGTTATTTCCTTAGGATACAGTATCAGAAATGAGATTTCTGGATAAAAAGGAAATATTTTTTTTTCTGATTGTTGATATATATTCTTGAGTTACTTTCTGAAAGTCTTTAATCTATATTGATACCAGCTAGTATTAGATTACATGTTTATTATACTTACTCAAAATTTTACCCCTCAGACAAAATAACTGGAAATTTTCTGATACATTTTCTGCCTGCCTTTTGTTTCTCCCTTTTACCTTTCTACTCACTCTTTCCCACTTAACCTTTTTTCCTTTTTCCTTTCTCCCTTTAATTCCGTTCTTTCTTCCTTTCTATTTTGATGAAAGCTTTGTAAATAAATAGGAGTTATTTATGTTTAAACTTTCTGTAAAACTAATTTAAAGAATGCAACTCTTTTGAGTTACAAAAAAAATGGCTTACAAGACTTACAGTACAAATACACAATCATAATGAGGTTGAACTTTTCCTCTTTATTTAATAATTGCATTTCCTAGTGTATGAACTAATTATATATTTTTAGGTATTAAATATGACGCTGAAAAAGAAGAAAAATCTTTGCAAGATATTAAACAGAAAGAGCTATCCCGAATTGAAGAAGCCCTTCAAAAAGCGGCAGAGAAAGGTATGTTTATGTTTTAGATAAATTTATATATATCTGTATTTTAGATAATGCACTGTAGGGAGGATGCTTTCATAAGACTCCATAAGTTGTCATTCCAAAGAAAGAATATTCTTTTAAGATCATATCTCAAAATACCGATTACAAATATTATAATGACTCACATTTAGAAATCATTGCCATGTGATTGTTTTATCTGCCAGTTTAATTTTCCCACTTTCCTCAACCAGTTGTTTTTATTGTGACTTTTCTGTGAGTTTTTGCAGGCCTGTTTGTTTTTGCCAAATGTTAATAGATTATTATACTTCTACATTTTTAGGTATATCCATGGATATATCTATGAGGATAATGAGGTTCAGCGTATCAATATAGTGAAATAATGTTTAGAAGAAATGGTGCTATAATTCTGTTGTTAGCTGTATCTCTTTATTATTATATAGGATATTTTTAAAAACTTGGTTCTTCAGATTTCAACATTTTAACATCTTGCCTTAAGTTTTAATTTTTTATTTTTATCTAAAAATAAATCTGATGACTTTTTTGATTTGGAGCAAGAATAAGGATAAGGATAAGATGAAAAAGCAGTCTATAAGGCAAATACGTTTAAGAACTTTTCCAAACCTCCAGTTTTTCTCTTTCAAGTGAAATCACACTCTGGTTGCTGATTCTCTAACTCACTCTCTGTGTGAGAGTTATTAGCATTTTATATCATTTTTGTATCATTTGGTTGGCATGTTTATGTATTTCTGTGATGAAAGAGGATGATACCACAAATGCTAATGCATTTCTCTTTGGTCTCTCTTAAAAGATATGGCAAACCTTGAATTAGAAATGACAGAAATTATATTCAGATATACTAAGATTTTGTTTTCTAGTTTAAGCTACTAATGTTTAATTGAATCAGTAAGAAATCTCTCTTAAAAATAGCTTACTCAGGGATGCTGGGGTGGCTCAGTGGTTGAGCATCTGCCTTCGGCACAAGGCATGATCCCAGAGTCCCTGGATCAAGTCCCACATCGGGCTCCTTGCATGGAGCCTGCTTCTCCTCCTTCTGCCTGTGTCTCTACCTCTCTCTTTACCTCTCTCTGTTTCTCATGAATAAATAAAGTCTTAAAAAAATAGCTTGTTCATTAAAATTCTTTATCAGTGATTCTAATTCTTTTTGCCCTGAGTGGTTTTTCTTTTCCTTTTTTTTTTTTTTTAAGATTTATTCATTTATTTGAGAGAGAGAGGGAGGGAGGGAGAGAGAGAGAGCACACAGAGGGAGAGGGAGAAGCAGTCTGCCCTAGGAGCAGGGATCCAGATGCGGGGCTTGATCCTAGGACCCTGGGATCATGACCTGAGCCAAAGGCAGACTTCTAACTGACTGAGTTACCCAGGCACCTGCCTGCCAATTGCTTTTCCTTTCTTTCTTTTCTTTTCTTTCTTTCTTTTTTTTTTTTTTTTTTTTGCCAATTGCTTTTTCTTATGCAAAGTGATTGATTCTTTTACAAAAAAATTATGAAAATACTTAAAATACAGAGAAGGTTGTCCTAATGGAAGAGATTTTGAAAAGCTTAGTATTTTTTCTTTCTCTTTTCATAGTTGAGCACATCTTATTTTCTGAAGCTTGAAAGTCTGTATTTTTATGAAAACAGTATCCTTCATTTCTATTACTTAGTGTGCCAAATAAAACAAGATGAGAATGGTTTTGTTTATTACAATTTAGTGTGATTATTTACTTTTACTCAGTTTTGGTTAATTAGTGTGTGTGGAAATAGTACATAAATTGAGGAGAAAGACTTGGAGAGCACTAGAATTTAGTTTCTTTCTTGATACAGTTCAGATTAAGTATATTTTTTAACACACTGTATTTAATGATACATATTTATCAGTAGGCGTATTGATATATATTTAGATAAATTGATACACATAAGAAAATATCAAAATATATGTATTATATGTAATACAGCATAATTATACACTCATATAATTTATTATGTATATACAAGATTATGTTATACTTTTCCTTTCAGAAACAAACCCCAAATTCCTCTTTCTTTTTTATTTTTGGATGGAAATAATTGTGATTATATAAAAAATATTTTCATGTTTACAGTGGGCTGTAAGAAAAAGCATATATAGTCTCTCCTTTTGTAGTAGTTGACAGCTTAATTGGTAAATGATAACCTGCTATACATATTGTATTGAGTACCTATGAGATTTTGACTTCTGGGTCTTAACGTTTAGGAAATTTATATGTTTAGGCCTGGCAGAGAGGTTAAGGATAATTTGATATGTTTATAGGAGCAAAAGAGATGATATATTTATAGGGTAAAAGATGAATTCTTGGTGCCTAGCTGCCTCAATTGGTAGAACATATGACTTTTGATCTTGGGGTTGTGTATTTAAGCCCCATGTTGGGTTTAGAGATTACTTAAAAAATAAAATCTTAAAAAAAAGAGATGGGATAATTGGAATATATGTTAATATATTTTAAGTTGCAATAAGTACATTTAATTATCTTGAGGGCGTATAATTTTTTTCTAGCTTCTATGAATATGGATCACCATAATGTTATTATTCATAGAAATGATAAAAAGACCCTAGTCTTTAGATGCTCTGCATTTCACCATTATTAATAGTTCTTACTTAATACCATACTTTATTTTTGAGACTTATAATTTTTCCACTTATTTCTTGGTTTTAAAAGCACAAAAGCACTATGGCATAGGTATAGAGACTCAGAGAGATAAGGAGAAAAAGTGATTCAACTCTGAGCAGCAGATAATATAATTGAGAACAAAATCATCTTGCTAATCTGCTTTTAAAAAGTATTTCTACTTAATTTGTTTCATTTGGTAAAATACAGTGCTGCCCACAATCGTGTGGAAAAAAATAAAACGAAAATATCAGTTAGTTCATTCCTAAACAATTTCCTCAACTGTAAAAATAAACTTCTTGATATTTTTCTCCTTTTATTTTATTGTGGTGAGTTTTATTTTCCTGAGAAGGCTATTATAAAGTAAAGGGAGGGATCCCTGGGTGGCGCAGCGGTTTAGCGCCTGCCTTTGGCCCAGGGCACGATCCTGGAGACCCGGGATCGAATCCCACATTGGGCTCCCAGTGCATGGGGCCTGCTTCTCCCTCTGCCTATGTCTCTGCCTCTCTCTCTCTCTGTGATGACTATCATAAATAAATAAAAATTAAAAAAAAAATAAAGGGAAAGATGAAATTCTTAGTGAGGCCAAAGATTCCCAAATGCTATATATTTTGTATTTAAAATGTTAATTTTGTCTAAGTAATATATACGCACACTTTAAAATCAAAGTTTTGCCATAAAGACTTCTGATGAAAAATGTCAGTCCCCTCTTCCACTCTTTTCTACCCTTTAGACCCATTCCTTAAAGGGAACCACAGTTTTAGAAATATTAATGTGGTGTCATTATCTAGTCTATTAATGTAAGGTATTATCTGGGATTTCCTCTTATGATACTTAAGGAGTTTACTTCTCTTACCATCTCCTTTCACTCTAAATTTCCCTCCCTGTCCTCTAAATGTGGTTATATCATAATTTTTGGCCAATTAGTAGTCAAAATTTACACTACTATGAAGTGTAATTGTTCACTGTAGGTGAAATATTGTACTATGATTATGTTTCCTTTCTTATGCTTATTTTTCTTGACTTTGTAAATGCCTTTTTTATTTGCTTTGTTTTCTTTGTAAATTTACCTTTAATTCTTTTCACTTACTACTTGAAATCTGTTACATGACTATCAGTATTACTTTCTAATTGCTCATACCCACCATTGGTCCCCACCCCAGACCCATTTTTCTCTTGAGATCTCCCTTTATAATGATTGTTTTTCAGGCCTGCTGCACAGTTGGCCTCCTGGAATTGGTCTTTTGTGTTTAATTCACTATTTTCTGGGTCCTTTGCCTTTCATTCTTTGTTAGTTTGTTACTTTGCTAAAATGTATCTAGTAGCTTTTAAGAAAGGATACATTGTATATAATTGTTAAAATCCTTTCAAGTCTGAAAGTCTTTGTTTACTTATAAACTTGTTTTAGGGATCCCTGGGTGGTGCAGTGATTTGGCGCCTGCCTTTGGCCCAGGGCGTGATCCTGGAGACCCGGGATCGAATCCCTTGTCGGGCTCCCGGTGCATGGAGCCTGCTTCTCCCTCTGGCTGTGTCTCTGCCCCCTCTCTCTCTCTCTCTGTGACTATCATAAATAAATAAAAATTTTAAAAAAAGGAATACAAAAAAAATAAACTTGTTTTATTTGGCTGGGAATAGAATGCTCGGTTTTAAATGAAAATTTTGAGAACAGTATCGTTTACTAAATGATATTACTAGGTTCTTTTGAGAAGTTTGATGCCAGTCTGCTCAACACATTGTTGGAAACATAAAAATCAGAAAATCTGTGAATCTTGCTGTCAATAACCTTACATTTTAGTTGAAAAAATAAGAAATATGCATAGTCATAAATAGGAAAAAGTGTTGAGTAACGTCAAAGAGGTATAGGATAAGAGTGGTAGGGGAGTTCAGAATGAACATATTATCTTAAGCCAAAGGGATCAGGGCAGACACTATGAAGATAAATATTTCAGCTAAGTCTAAAAGATGAGTTTGCAGAAAAGGAGAGAGGGTCTTCTGGTAGAGGGGACAGTATAGAGAGGGAAGTATAGAATAGGAGGAATAGGTAAGAATTTGGGAGTTTGATGGAGTAGCAGCTAACATTTATTGAGCATTTACTGTTTGTCATTCTTCAAAATGCTTCATATGTATTAACTAATTTAATAGTCATAATTCTAGGATATAATGCTATCATTGTTCCCAATTTACAGTTGAGACAGCTAAGTTAAATAACTTGTCCCAAGTCACACAGCTGGAAAATGATAGAGCTATAATTTGAACATACTCTGGCTCTATATAGATCCTGTATTTTTAGTTTTGTGCTATAATGGACTTTCATTTGTAACCAGTGGGAGAATCAGTAGGAAGTTTTCCTTTTTCTTTCTTGAAAAATCCAGGGATTGATGTCATCAAAGCTGTGTTTTAGGAAGGTTAAACTTGCTGTTGTGTCTGGGCTGTATGTGAGGAGGGAAATGGAGGATGATGCTATGTCACCATCACTAACAAGAATGGATAGAAAGGATTCAGACAATATATCTAAAGGGAACAGGTCAGACTAAAAGTAACTCTGAAGTTAATATTTCATTCTGCAGATGGGCAATACAGTGGGCAAAAAGGGAACCAAAATAGCAGACTTTTGCTGTTTGAAAATTTCCAATAATTCAATGAGTTGTTAGCCATAATAGATATTTGTCTGCCTTGCTTAATTTAAATTATTGTTATAATTTTAATTATTAGGAAATTTTGTTATAATGTTATAATAATAAAGTTTGTATGTTGAAATAATAGAGGTGGTTTCACTGTTTCCTTAGAAATATATTGTTTTGGTGTCACCACATTATACTTGTCTGTTACATGATTTCTGATTCTTTTAATTAAGTTTAGACATGTTTTACATGTGAAATTAAGGTGTCTCTCACATGCTTTGCATTCTGGTTATTGCTGCCATGCGGATGCAGGCGCACATTCAGGGGAATTCATATATGGCTTGGAAAGCTTTGTTTACAAGGACATCAAGCCTGGTGGGTATGCATGGTTCATTATATTTAGTTATTAAAAGATTATATTCTTATCCACTCTTGAGCTTTTAATGGAGTCCATTTGATATACCATTTTTTTAAAGAAAATATGGAAATGTAATTCATGTTTTTCACCTTTGCCATCATTTCCATTTCCCAGCCTTCTGTAGCCATTTGTTCATTCACTAAATATTTAGTGTCTTCTAGGGCAAACACTGTGCTGGATGCTTAGTGTTCATAGGGTGAATCAAACATGACCTATTGCCTCTTGTGAAGCTTGCATAGATCATATGGATAACTTTGAAATCCAGACTGACTGCCTTTCTGACTGGTTCTGCAGTGTAGTAGTTTCTCAATTAGGAAATTCCTCTCAATAGCAGTGGCTTTCACACTTGTAAAAAGCAATAAAATGGAACCTTTCTTAGTGAGTGAGACTTTATTTAGAGCCTTGATAAGAGGTGTTCCTCTGGGATTCTTCATAGCTTTCCTGATTGGCTTTTTCTCTGTAGGAGCTCTATAAGCACGTGGAGACTGTTGTCTTCTACAGCATATTAAACTTTGAGTCTTCACAGAAGGCATATTTGAAGGCTCACTGCTTGAGGATTTATAATAGGCCTTTTTTATATGATAGGGAATTAAATACTACAAGTACATTAAAATAATAATTCCAGTATTTTATAAAAGTATTTTATATATTTGTATTTTCTGTAACTTTGCTGGGGTTTATGATATTAGTCACACTTAAAATTTGTTTTGATTAAGTGGCAAGTGGGGTCTGTACTCAAAATGTAAACAGTAAGCATTATGTTAGAATTACCTCTGTAGCTAGAAGCTTCATTAATATTTAGGTTCATTTGACAAATGGAAGAAGAATTTACATGGCAAATTTCATAGCACTGAGTGAAATTACCCCAAAAGGCGTTTCTCTTTTAATAAAAACTGTCCCTTTAGCAAGTATAACTATGTTAATTTGTCTTACAGTTATTTTATTTAATTCAGAATATAGTCTAGAAATACTCATGGCTCACTGTTTAATTTTGTTATAATTGGACCAGATTTCTGCAGTCTGCCAGAGCGATGTTTTCTAATCCTTCTAGGAGTAATCTGCCTTCAAGATCCAGATGAATTCCAGTGGCCCATTTAAGTCATAACAAAAATCATTGGGCAACATTGGTGGTAAAAATAAACAATTCCCCTCCCCCTTCTGCAAAACCAGAGTGGTCACTATAAAGGAAAACCTAATTGATTCAGAGTTTACTCTGAACACTGCATTAACCTGAATAAAAAACTTGGCCTAGAATATTAGTGATTCTGAAACAAGAATAGTTAATTTGTTGATGATATCTTCATTTGGCTAGGACATAATATATACTCTGATCTTTTAATTTTTTACTTTCTGAGTGCACATTCCTTCCTTATTTCATGTCATTTAAAAAAATTATTCCAGGGCACGTTTCTTAAAACGTTAATACTGTTTTTCATTTTAATACTGAAATAATATATGATTTTTCACTGTGCTAACACTGGTGCTGATGGTGCAAAAGCATCATTGTGTAAAATTGTGGCTGCTTTAGCATGCATGAATTGGCAGTGGCACCAAACTTTATTTTATATTTTATTTTATATTTTATATTTTATTTTATATTTTATATTTTATTTATTTTATTTTATATTTTATTTTATATTTTATATTTTATATATTATATTTTATTTTATGTATTTTATTTTATTTTATTTATTTTATTTTTATTTTATTTATTTTATTTATTTTTATTTTATTTTTATTTTTATTTTTATTTTTATTTTTATTTTTATTTTTATTTTTATTTTTATTTTTATTTTTTTATTTTTTCAGCATGTCCACGCACCAAACTTTAATAGCAGCCATTGTATTCTTCACTACCATGTACTCACAGTAAAAAATAAGATGAAAAAAAAAGAAAAAGAGCACCAATTTTACTTAAGAATATTCTTGATGGAATAGGAAAAATTCAATTTTAATAAACTTAAGCTCTTGAGTATGTGTCTTTAATATTTTGTGTGACAAAGCAGGAAATATGTATCCTTAAGTAGGATAATTGTCTCAAGGACAAATACCAGTGCATTGTTTGAATTGTCAGCTGAACTAGTTGCTTTTTTCCTGGAAAACCATTTTAAATGCAAGAGTGATTGACTATTATTATTCAGATTTGGGTATTTCATACATACCCAACAAAACAAAACTACTTCAGCAAAACAACTTCAAGAAAAAACACTGATGATGTTTGTTGCTAATGATAAGATTTTACAACTTTTAAGCAAAAATTAGAATTTTGGAAAACTTGTGTTTGCCACCTGGAGCTTGGCAGCTTCCCAGTACTTAAAAGACTTTGCTGATATGATTGGTGGCGTTTAAAAAGATATGATACTAACAATTAGGATATGATACTAACAATTGTGATTTTTGATGTTAATGAAATCACTCAACATTGAGGTCTGTATAATTGAATGAAGCAATATTTCCATATTACCAATGCATGATATCAGGTATGTGCCAAAGGTCCATCTAAAGTGTAAGGTAGACCAATTGATTTTAATTCAGATGAAGAATTTATTGATAGAGTTTCAGATTCCAAAATACAACTAATCTTTAAGAAACTACCACTTGTTGAGTTGGGGTATAATATTCATGATTACATGAAAAGATCATGAGGATGTTCCTCCCTTTTTTATTACATATCTATAGTTAGATCAGATTTTCTTCATATGCTTCAATCTAAACATTATTTCAACAGAGCTAAGGCAGAAGGAGATAGGTGTATCTGGCTCTCTTTTGTCAACCCAGACATTAAAGAGATTTGTAAGAATGTAAAACAATGCTACTCTTTTTACTATAACTTTTTGTTTGGATAATATTATTTTCATAAATATGTGTTATCAGTGCTATCATGTAATTTTTAAATTTTTTTTACATAATGTTTTTAAAAATATGAATTAATAAATATTTTAAAAATTTGTTTTGATTTCCAATATGGTAAATATCCATAATTGTAACCCACACAAATAAAAAACTCTTTAGGGTTCTCAAGTAAGTGTGTTAAAGGTATCAGGAGACCAAAATATTTGAGGACTGATTTAGAGAGTGATACAAAATATCATTTTTTAATATTCATCAGATTAAATAGAAACTTTCACTAAAGAACTGTATAGCAGTCAGATTAGATTCTGAAATTATTTGGAGAGTTTTAAACACAGTACATATAACATTGAGATCAAAGATAGAACAAGGGGCTAAAACAGTTGTGAAGCCAGAAAGATCATAGAAGGTCTTATAAGAAGAGTAAGTTGTGATAGAATCTAAATCCAGGCAGCTGAGCCTATTTCTGAAAGCTATTCTAGACCAGTGAGATGGTTGGGAGACTTTGGCTTTCTTGTTTCTTTTCAAATGATATTTCTTTGAAAAATCCGTCTTTCCCTAAATGTTTAATTTGTGAATGAAAAAGACTCAAGAACCATCATTATGGCAAGAAATATTGGCAATAGCAAAGTTCAGATTCTTTACGTATTTATTAAATATTTCCTTCTTGGAGCTCAGGGTTTTATTCTTGAAATCCAGTATTTGGTTCTTAGTTTTTAAAATGACAGGACAATATGCTTTAAAATATAAAAGAATAATTTTAAAATTTCAAGCTAAATTTCATGTATATCCTATATATACATTTATATGTATATAGCATGAATTGAATTTATATATTTTACCATAATGTTCAGATGTGGATTTTTTTAATTCATTTGAACAGATGCGTTTCATGTGCTTTGTGCCCAGATGCTAGATGATTCTTGTCCTAATGAAGAGTCCTGACTGGTGACAAGACAGTTGTGCAAACATTTGTCATGGTATAATCACTGCTTAGTGGGAAGTCTTTATAAAGCGAGGAGGTAGCTGGCCCTAATGCTGCTTGAGATAGTTGAAGAAGGCTGCAGACAGGCCTTAGTGGACCTGAAATTTAGGAGCCTCTTAGGATTTTGCCTGGTGAGGAACTTCAGGGAGGGCAACTGAGGTTCAAAGAATGATCTATATATATATATATATAGAGAGAGAGAGAAGCATTAGCCACTAGAAAATTAGGCTTGTTTAGGAAATTAATAGTAGTTTCTGACGTATCCAGTGCAAGGATGAGTAGCAGAGGTAGAACACCACCACAGGGAGTTAGGGGCTAGATCATGAAAGGACCTTTGTGTCTTGCAGACACTTTCTCATTTATCTGCCAGGCTGCAGAGAGCCCTTGAAAGAGTTTTGAGCAGGGGATTGACGGGCTGTGAATGGTATTTTGGAAATGATCAGTCTGGTGGCACTGTAGAAGGATGTTTAGGAGGCAGAGTGGAGACTAGAGGCAGAGGAGACCATACAGAGACCACCTTGGGTGCAGACTGGAGATAATGTCTAGCAAGAAGTGGAATGTAAAGATTTGTAACTTGGTTAAGATGGGTGTTGGTTAATGCCATGAAAGCGAGGCAGTGCCAAATAAAAGATGAAGTTTTAAAGGAATTAATTAATTAGTAAGCCAATTTCAAAGACAGTTCTGTGTACAGTTTTTGCCCTTTTGGTGTTCTTTGTATCTTTAAGTCATTAAAGGATTTTGCTTTTGAGGTATATCATGCCGAGGAAGTCATCTGTCAGCAACCTACCTTCCCATTCATTTCATTTGTGTTCCTCTGTCCCTTCCATATATTTATGAAAACTTTTCCTTGAAAATTTTATATTCTGTCATTATTACATTTCCAATATTTTGATAACACTGAAGTTAAAATTAAACTTTGTATCATGAAAAGTTATTAGTATTATAAAAGGCTTTGTGTATGGATATTTTGCTCAATTCTTATATGATTGTACTTGCCAAGTTATTTGCTAGATATTTGGAGGTCATTCTAGACTAAAGGTTTGTGAATTTCTGTTTGTATTGAAATAGGTCAGTTTAGAATAAAGTGATTTGTACCAAAATTTGCTGTCAGGAAGAATTCTCTTGTTTTCTTTTCTGTCCTCTAGTCTGCTAACTTGAATTTTATCCTTTTCTCACTAAAATGCTTCCAATGAGAAGGACGTAAACGTAAAAAGCACAAAAAACATTTTAAGAAACCTTTTAAAAGTCTTGATCGTTCGAAAGGTAGGTAAACGTAGTTTTTATGCCATGTGTTATTTATACACATCGCCACTTGATTTCTGTCTCCAGAGGTAAAATGAATGTTAGATACCATGTAACTTCAAAAATAAGTTTTAAGTTGGAAGTGCATATTAAAATCTAAAATAAATCTAAAATAAAACAAGGACACCAGAATAGGCTGTCCTTTCTATTGAGTAGTGCTTTAGATATCCTTTGATCATTTGATTATGAAATATGTGAGAATTTCAACTCTTGACATTGTGTTTTTCTACTTTTTATAGATAAACCAAAAGAAGCCAAAAAGGATACATTTTTGGAAAAGTTGGCAACCCAAGTAATTAAAAATGTACAAGTAAAAATCACAGACATTCACATTAAATATGAAGATGATGTAAGTAATTTCAATTTAGTTTAAGTTAGTAGTTAAATGTGTATTTTATAATAAGAGTTATTGATTTGTCTAGATAAGGGTGACCTGTGCTGGATTTTAAATCCAAGATTGTTTTTTTTTTTTTTTCTGCTGAATATGTTACTGTATCTTCTTTCCTATGTCACGCTTTTTTTTTCAGTTAGGCATTTAAGTGTATAAATAAAAAACCACCATAAGCTCCTTTCTAAAGGTAGTATGACAGATTTCCCTGTTGTCCTCTATTATTTATTTTGAGTTTTAATGTGTTAAGATTTACACTATTATAACTTTAAAGATCTATATCGACAAAAAATTAATTGGTGGTGATGGAAATAGTCAATTATAATGGTAGTTTGTAGAGAGGGGACTAAACCTCAGGTCATTAGTCAACAACTTATTATGAAGTTGTCCATCCAAAGTCCCATCCTCTTTATATTCTTTCAAATGGGATTGAACATGCATGCACACCTACTCACATACATGTGTAAAAGTGTGTTTAGAAACCAATTTCACTTATAACCAGAGTTTAACATTAGCTGATTAAAAACTGCTGATTATTTTTTTTTCTTAAAGATTTTATTTATTTATTCATGGGAGACAGAGAGAGAGAGAGAGAGGCAGAGACACAGGCAGAGGGAGAAGCAGGCTCCATGCAGGGAGCCTGATGTGGGTCTCAATCCTGGGTCTACCAGGATCAGGCCCTGGGCTGAAGGCGGCGCTAAACTGCTGAGCCACCTGGGCTGCCTCACTGCTGATTAATTTTAAACTAAATATACATTGCTTTGTTTTAAAATTTGAAAAATATATAAAATAACTTTGAATTTTTTCATTTACCTAAGATGATGGAAATATTATTCCATCTCTTCTAAAATTGGGGTTTAATCAAAGCAGTGCTGACATATATAGAATTTTCTTTTTCTGATAAGTTACTTATAGAACTTAAATTTAAGTAAGACACATTTGTAGTTTTTCAAGATATACTATTACCATAAATTGATTTTACCTTTTAGTTTTATGTAGCCATTAAACTAAATTTTGTAAATAAACAACTCATCAATGCCCTTTTCCTAAACTTTGGAAAATAAATCAACACATCATGGAAGTAAAAGAATTATTCTTAAAACTAATGATATATTGATGAATGAGAACTTCAGTTTGAATTTAAATTAAGCTTTTTTACTGAGCAAGTACAATTAGGTACATAATTTCTCTCTTTAATAAAAAAATATAGAGAGGCACAGGAGTGGGATAAGTATATCAATTATGTTTAGGTTGGTATCAGTGACAAAATCTATTAAAATCTAAAAGAAAAAGAATTAAAAGTACAGAGGGATCTTTCTTGTATCATTCCTTTTTCAATGTGATTGTCTTATTTATTGTATATAGGATAATGAAAAATAGAGTTTAGGATGTGGGGAATAGGGAAAGTATAATAATTTATCATAAAGATGCTCATTGGGTGATAGGAGTAGTTTGTGGGTAGTGTCTTAGCAAGTGAGGAGTTGGTAAAGTTCCTTCTGAAATAGGTGCAAGTTATTTTGAACCAGTTGTGTGTAAGTATAAAAAGATGAGTGTGGGAATAAAGGAAGATATTAAAAACTGAGCTCACAGTGCTATTTGTGCTTTTCAGTTATTTCAGAGCTTGCGTTTTCCCTGCATTTTAGAAGATTCTATGTGACTATGGTCTGGAGTCCTTGTTGGTTGATTTAGAACATGATGTTTTTTTCTTCTCTTGAGTTTACCTGGTTTCTATCATAGCCAAAAAACTCTATATGACTTTTGGGCATCCTTATGATGTCTAAGACAATGATATTGTACACATTGTTGTACAGTGTAAGCTGGGAGTATCAATATAACTTATAAATGAAGATTAGGAATAGAACAAAAGTTTCATAGGTTAAGAGACTGAGGAAATTAAATGTTAAGAATCTTGGACATTCCTGTCAAAGCATTTTTGAAAAGCTAAGGATCTTAGAGACTTAAAGACAGTTCACATTTCTAAGTGTGAAAATCGTTAATATTTGAAAAGTAATTTAGTGGCAGTATTATTATCTGTGACATCTTGTGTTATTTGTCTTTGAAGAATATCTTTAATGATACACATAAAGAACCTGTCTCTTCTTTATTTGGGTAAGAATCTAGTTACTGAGAAAAGTGTTCACTTCATTAGGAAAGAGTTCCGTTGGGAAAGTGTCATATTAGTGTCCTGCCTACAAAATGTGGATATTCCTAGCCATGTTATTGCCTTTTTCTCTTCTTTTTTTCTCACAAATCCATTTGGGTTGTGTGACTTACTTGTAAACTAATTTCTCTATGTTGCCCATTTACAGAGTGGAACATGGTTTCCCTCTCACCATCAGTGTATTTTAATATCACTTTTCTTTTTTGATAGGTTACTGATCCACAGCAGCCTCTTTCATTTGGTGTCACACTGGGAGAACTTAGTCTGTTGGTAATGTTGACGTTATTTACAATTTTTGTGGAACCTGTAAAATATTCCCAAGTCACAGGATGAATTGCCTAAAATCAACTATTGATATAAATAGCTATTTTATTTTTATATATAATATTTTTAGTTTTTGTAGAAGTTCAGAATTTATAGTGATGCTGTTATTACTTTCTCTAATTATTTTGATTTGTCTTTGACCTTAACAAATACCAATATACCATTATCAAGCAGTTTTAAATAATTAAAAGCTATATCCTAAACGTGTGGGGAAATAGAAAGGTAAATCATGTTCTCATTCTTTGTATAGGCAGATAGAATTTCCAAATAGCTTATAAATGTGTACATGTATGTGTGTTTGTGTATTATATTGAGATATAGTTTATTTTGGTTATATATTTTATAATGCAGTTTGGTTTTTCTCCTAAAGATCTTTAAGGATAGATAGTATGTACGTTCAGGTTGGACATTTTTCCCTCTTATTTTCTATGGGTAACTAAGTGGTAGGAAAAATGTTTTAAAGTTAAAGATAGGGAACAGTAAATCATGCTGGGTATATGTTTGTCCTATGATAGTTATATGGAGAGGGCCTTGGTAGGGAAAGAAGGGGAAGAAAACTGAAAGAGAGTGGAATTCCAGAGAAAGGGAAAAAGGAAATGGTTTCATAGAGGCCTTCAGAATTATATTTTCATATGGAAGAAGTAGAGAGATTGAAGACCAAAGCAGAAACATTGAAAAAAAGAAAAAATCTGGAGAAACAAAGTTAAGGGAGTCAGAGAAGCTAGGATTTGTTATATTGTTTATCCTGTTTCTTTCCAAAACTAATTTTAAGTAGCTTTTAAATTTTTTTAAAGATTTTATCTATTTATTTGACAGAGAGAGAGAGCACAAGGAGGGGGAGTGGCAGGCAGAGGGAGAAGCAGAAGCAGGCTCCCTCCTGAGCAGGTGCCCTGGTGTGGGGCTTGATCTCAGGGCCCTGCTATCATGACCTGAGCCGAAGGCAGATGCTTAATCAACTGAGCCACCCTGGTGCTCCTTAAGTAGCTTTTGATAAAAAAAGAAATAATACAATAACAGAGACTAGAGATAATGCTCCAGAAAAACCAGACTGGCAATATTAGGCATAAATGAACACAATATTTTATGTTGAGCTTCTAGCTGACAAAACAAAAAATTATAAAATAGTCACGTACTTCTCATTGACTAATAAAAAGGTATACTAACACATAAGAATGATGTGTAGTTTCCTTAGTGTGTATTGTTGCTTGATTCTCTTTATCTTTTCTCAGACTCTTCATACTGTGTTCTTTGCCTGTATTACTTTTTTCCCTTTATCTCCTTGGTGATCCTATTCAGGTTTTAGTTCTTATGTTAGATGTTACTCTTTCTCATTCCCTTGTATTTTCCTCTTAAGAATTTATCACTCTTTTATGTTCCCCATTATATTTTATTATAGCACCAATATCATATTATTGTACTAGTTAGCATGGTGATCTTCTGTCTAACCCTCATTCATTCACTGACAAAATAGGACCTCTATTTTAGAATTTTGTAATGATTAACTGAGATAGTTAATGTAAAGCATTTGGCACATGTGTGGCTCGGCTATTTCCTGTTTCAACTATTACAATGACTGTAATAACAACAATAACCCTAAACTTACCTCTTTCTTTATCCACACCATTCCTTTTTCCCATTTTACAGTTAGAGTCTCTTAGACCTAAGGTAATCTTTCCACCTCTGATCTAAATCTCATCCTTCCCATGTCCTTGGGAGCCTTTTTCCCTCCCTTTTTCTCTGCCTCCTTTCCTCCCTTCTTTCTTCCTTTCTGTCAGTTTTCTTCTCTTTCCTAAATCTTCAAACCCCCCCTCTTCCACTTTTCCCTTCTCCCATTCCTTCTGTAAGCATTTAAACACATTCAGGTCTGTCTTTTATAGCAAAATTAAGAAGGCCCTCCTGAACCTTCTCTCACTCCTCCTAGGCCCCATCTACCTTGACTGTCTTTGTTTCCCCACCTCCTGCTGACTCCTTTCCCACTGTACTCTGACTCTGCTACTCCTCTGAAATTTTTCTTGACAAGTTCATTAGTAATGACCTGGCTGCTCAATAAATTAATTTTAGTTTATCTCATGGCAGTATTTGGTATTGTTGATCATGCTGGCTTTCTAGAACCATGGTCATGCTGTGATTTCCATATTCTTGTGGTTTTCTTTGCAATAATTATTTACTTGATTTTTAAAAGGGATGTGGACCTTCTTCACTATTTTATAGGCTAGCTCTTTTTTTTTTTTTTTTTTTTTTTTAATTCATGCCCAGTTCCTTCCACACAGACACATAGTGGCTCAGTAGTTATTTTCTGGATGAATAAACTCAGTTAAATTATAACCTCAATTCTATTTTCACTGTTCCTTTGATTTTGTCATATAGATATGTAGGGAAACAGCTTCCAGTAGCCATAATTAGCTAGATGTCTTTTTTAAAAAATCTAAGGAATTTTGTTACAGTTTATTAGAGTACTGTATTATGATATATATACTTTGTTTCACTGTTATTTATTTTCTTTTAGACTGCAAATGAACACTGGACTCCATGCATATTAAATGAAGCAGAAAAAATTATATACAAGGTATTAGACTGGATTAAGAATTTCTTGTTATTTTTCTAGGTACAAACACTTATTGTAGTTTTTTGAAACTTTGATGGGGCCCAATGTGTCATTGGAGTGTGAGTTAAAAGTAGAAGCTCCGGTTTTGGCTTTGCCACTTACTATGTGACCTTCTGTAATCACTTACCTTTTCTGAGGTTTAGGTTCTTCACCTAGCAGAAGAAATCAGATAAAATTAATATTTCCTAAATTGTGTTTTATGGAACATTAGGTAATTGGGATATGAGATTTGTAGAAAAAATATTTTCTGGTCAAGATGACTGACTAAAGTATTAAGCTGTACATAGTTAAACAGTGTGTTTCATTTTGTTTTAAACCACAGGACTGGACAGTACTCTAAATATGCTAATAAACATTGAGAATTTTCAAGAAGAGTGTTTATGTTTAGTATATTGCTTTCCCCACCTTACTGTTGTAGAATCCCCTCCCCTCACCTCTCCTTCTAAGCAGTCATTCATATCCACTGGAGGAATTGTGTCTTTCTTCTTATTCTGCAAAACATTTACAAGTCTGTTAAATAGTAAATTCTTAATTAATATTTGATAGCTGAATGAATGAATTTCCTCAGAAATAGTGATGCTGAAAGAACAATTTACCAAATGCTAAGATTAGTGGTAAAGTCTGTGAATAACATGCATGTATTTTTCCCATTTTTGCTTTATTTTTTTCCTTTAAAAGTTCAAAATGGCAATTGGATAATCCTAGGGTGATATGAGAATAATCTTTTAATACTGATTCATAATTTTCATGTGTTGCTTGACCTCTTTTATTTTTCTTTTGTAGCTTATACGACTTGATAGTCTTAGTGCCTATTGGAATGTAAACTGCAACATGTCTTATCAGGAGTCAAAGGAACAGATCTTGGTAATTTCAGTTTATAACTGGAAGAGCTAACTCCACTCCCTAAATTTTTTTTAACTTAAGTGGTATTTAATGAGGATAGGGCATATAGTCTTTTGTTTAAGTTG
Source organism: Nyctereutes procyonoides (assembly GCF_905146905.1). Classification (NCBI taxonomy): domain Eukaryota; kingdom Metazoa; phylum Chordata; class Mammalia; order Carnivora; family Canidae; genus Nyctereutes; species Nyctereutes procyonoides. The sequence goes on from NW_026575040.1 coordinate 13,811,350, forward strand.
TATTTAACTAAATCAGAATTGTGAAACACAGTTTTTGGAATCCATTCTTTTTTATTAAAAAATTTTTTTAAAGATATTTTATTTATTCATTTAAGAGAGAAAGTGTGAGAACACTAGCACAAGCAGGGGGAAGGGTCAGGGAGAAGGAGAAGCAAGCTCCCTGATGAGCAGGGAGCTTGATCCCAGGACCCTGAGATCATGACCTGAGCGGAAAGAAGGCAGATGCTTAACTGACTGGGCTGACCAGGTGCCCCAGAATCCACTTTTTAAAAAAGCATTTTGTTTTTGAGGATCTTTGTGAGATCATTCACTACACAATGAGATAATAACTTATACTGCTAATTTAAAACTGCATTTATGGTTTTTTGCACTCTTATTTTGATGACATTACATTGTATTTCGTATAAGAATGATTATGTAGAGCATTGTAAGGAATGATGATACCTTTCAGATCTGAAGAATATATTTTTAGCGAATTTTCTTTTAAATTAAAGTATAATTGACCTTAGCAAATGTTTTAAGCATTTGTGATAATGATTTCATCAACAGTGAAAGGTTAACTCAAAACTTCACTGTGCTAGTTAGTCTCAGTCCTTTTTATTTACTTAGAGGAAAAAGGAAGAAAAGTTGAATTTTCTGAACTTGAATTAATTCCAAGATTCTAGCTCTTATTTCTCAGAAAGATACTGTAATAAATAATTTGCCTTTGTCTAGAGAGTGTTTGAGATCCCAATTCATGGATGTTTTATTGTTTTTTTTTAAAGATTTTTTTATTTAAGAGAGAGACATAGAGAACACAAGTGACTGGGGGGAGGGACAAAGGAAGGGGGTGAGAGAGAGAATCTCAAGAAGACACCCTGCTGAGGGGATCCCTGGGTGGCTCAGCAGTTTGGCGCCTGCCTTTGGCCCAGGGCGCGATCCTGGAGTCCCGGGATCGAGTCCCACGTCGGGCTCCTGGCATGGAGCCTGCTTCTCCTTCCTCCTGTGTCTCTGCCTCTCTCTCTCTCTCTCTCTGTCTCTTGGTCTCTCGGTCTATCATAAATAGATAAATCTCTAAAAAAAAAAAAAAAGAAAGACACGCTGCTGAGCGTGGAGCCTGACATGGGGCATGATCTCACACCTCTGAGATCATGACCTGAGCCGAAATCAAGGGTTCGGCTTAACCAACTGAGCCACCCAGGAACCTCAGTTGTTTTTTCTTTTTTTAAGTCAGAGGGGAACGCAATGCTATAACACTTTTAAATATTTAGAATTTTAAAAAATTACCTACTTCTGTATTTTAGTCTAAAGAAATATAAATAATGCTTAGTGTATTTTTCTTATGGACTACTAATTATAAAGAAGAGAATAAAGATATTGATTTAAGAACCACATTCTTTTCCCCCCATGTGTAGTTGAATATGTATGAATTTTTTTCATTCTCCAAATTTTTGTTTAGGATCAGCTGAAAAGTGGAATTGTTACAAGTAGCAACATACCTGTAAACCATCAATATAGTAAGTAGTGGTAAAAGTTTATTTCATGTTATAGGAAGCATAGGATTAAATACTCTGGCTTACTGTACTTTCTTCTGATAAAGGTACTTTGACAAAGAGAAAGTATTTTATATTTTAGTTTTATCACAGTGTATTTGGATTATAACAAATTATTTAGGATAGATTATGACACATACAACACTGGAGAGTAAGAAGAGGGCAGTACGACTGTAGTTCACTCCTAGCATCTAAACACCCTTGACCTCTGTGTTTTCTTCTTGTTAGCACCTTTATTTTAGGAATTAGGTTTTCTTTTCTTTAATCTCTTTAATCAAAATCTGAGAGATTTTGGTATTCAGGTCAACCTTGCCATGTCACTATTGCAGTGTTATGACAAACCAACCACTCTAGAGACTTTCCTAAGTGGCTTTTCTAATTCTTGGCAGCCTTGCCTTTACTTATTTTTAAGTAACCCTCTAACAAAGCAGCCTGTTTATTAACGCCATCTGTTTTCTCCTTTTTAGTTTCATTTGAAAGAGACTATTGTTGGATTTTTTTTAATTGAGTATACTCCTTTATGTTTGTCTTCAGCTTTCATGCTCATCATCCATATTCCATGTTACTCTGGTTCATTGTTGTTTTCTTCATATTCTTTTGTAGCTGATTGCTATTATGGAAGAGTTGACACTTTCTCTTTATGTTCATAGATCTGTTTAGTGATGGTGTTTTCAGATGAAAGTGTTTAGTTTCATTCATGAAAGAACTAGTTCAGAAAAATCTACAACATCATTTATAAATGGGATCTTCCACTTATAAAAACCTCTAAATAAGTTAAAATTTTTATATAATCTTATGCAAATGTAAATACTGTAATATATCATAATTTATGTAATCTTAATATAGTTCACTATTAAAAATTTATTATATTACTTTGTCATTTTCCTTAATACATCTTTCATGCTAGTTCTTCAAGAATATTTTCTTATTTGATTCTAAGATGATATATATAATGATCATTCTGAAAATTATAAAGTGGTAAGCATTTTTTTCTTGGTAGTATGAATTTAATTCATAATTCTGTTCCTAAATTCTATCAATGTTTAAGTAAGACAAATTTTAAACAAATTAAATTTTGTCTCCTACCTTGTGTTAATATTTTTAGTGAATAATAAAATCATTAAATGTCTTGTAGTAAGGAAGAGAAGTTTAATTTTACCCAGACTGAATAGCCAAGAGTAGATTGTCTATTACTTTTGTACATTTTTACTTAGTAGCATAGGACTCCAGTTTCCTCCTTGGAGATTCCACTTTGACTTGCATTTGGTATTATGCAGATAAGTAGATGCTTAAATATTTTTGGGTAGTGAATTTTTACATTTTTTTATATATTTTTGATTATTTTTCTCTACTTTCAGAGTAATAGTGTTCTTATAATTATTTACAGTTGTTCATATATATGGGTATATAAACATAATCTTGTGTCTTCCCATGTGACTTAAGTTTTCCAGCCAATATCAGCTTCTGCAAAGCTCTACATGAATCCTTATGCAGAAACAGAGCTCAAAACACCCAAACTTGATTGGAACATAGAAGTACAGAATATTGCCATTGAAATGACCAAACCTCAGGTAAGACTCGGGTGGCTATTTCTAGCTTTTATTAGCCTTGAATCTCAACTGCTTTTGTCCTTTGTGATTATTCTTTCTCCAGTGCTCTAGTGGTTCTTTTATACATTTATATTTGTATTTATATATATATATTTTTTTTTTTTGAGAAAATAATTTCCTTCTTTTTATCTAGTCTTTTCCTTATTGGTGGAAAATCTTACCAAATTATAGCAAATGATGTTTTCCTATGTAATTTCCAATTGTTGATGGAAGATTTTAATGTGTTTTTTCTTCCTCATATTTTAATAGACACCTTTATAGTATATACTGTCTACTTAATTTTTAGACCTGCTATGTTGGTGCTTTTTTCCTTTGTCATTTGGTTAATACCCTGGGTTCGAATAACAGACCTGGAGAACTGGAAGTGAAAGAAGGACAAAAGGTTTAGCTAAATGAGCTTTTAGCTCAGTGTAGTCCAGTAAAAATATACGGTAGTTCCCCTTCTCCATAGTTTCTGTGGTTTTGGTTACATGGGTCAACTGTGTTCTGGAAGCAGATGATCTTTCTGATGTATGGTCAGAAGGTCAGTAGTGCCCTGACACTATGTCACAGTGCCTACATCATTTACCTCATTTCATCTCACTATTAGGCATTTTATCACAGAAGAAGGGTGAATGCAGTCAATAGGATATTTTGAGAGAGAAACACATACCACATACACATAGCTTTTATTACAGTATATTTTTACGATAGTTCTATTTTATTATTATTACTTTTTATTTTTTTATTATTATTTTTTTATTCATTCATGATAGAGAGAGAGACAGAGACACAGGCAGAGGGAGAAGCAGGCTCCATGCCGGGAGCCTGACGCGGGACTCAATCCCGGGACTCGATCCCAGGACTCCAGGATCGCACCCTGGGCCAAAGGCAGGCGCCAAACCACTGAGCCACCCAGGGAACCCCCTATTTTATTATTATTATTCATTTCTTACTGTGCCTAATTTATAAATTAAATTTTATTCTAAGTGTATATGTATAGGAAAAACGTAGCAAATGTAGGTTCAGTACTATCCATGGTTTCAGGCATCTGTTGGGGGGGGTCTTAGAACATATTTCCTCAGGATAAGGGGAGGATTACTGTAATGCAGGTTGTCTATGTAATTTAAAATTTTCTAGTAGTTGCATTAGAAAAGTAAAAAGAAAGGTAAAATTAATAACATTTTATGTAAGCCAGTGTATCCAAAATATTATCATTTCAGCATGTAATCAATATAAAAAATTATATCCTTTCCTTTTTTCTAAGTCTTTAAAACCTTGGGTATATTTTAAACTTAAAATACATTTAAGTTCAGACTACCTATATTTTAAGTGGTGAATAGCCGCATGGTAACCAGTAGGTAGAAATCATTAAGAAAAACTGAAAGGAGGAAACTAGATTTGCCACTTTCTTTATCTTATCTACAGTCATGTTGTGTGTGTGTTTCCCTCCATTTGAGCTCTTTACCAGGTATATGCAGAGTTGTATTGGTGGTAAGATGGGCAATTATATTGGTTTATCTTCCTTTAGTTATGTAATGATTTTCTGGAGAGACTTGCAATTCAGCTTATAGAAAGTCAATGCTGAAATGATGGTCCAGAGGCAAATATGTAGTTTTAGGAACAACCATGTTCCAGTCATTAGTTACAGATAGTGTATTTTATTATTTCTAGGATGTGCATTTATTTCATTGTGTAACATATTTGAAAATAGGATGTATAATATTATTGATGGTATGATACTTTGTTAGCACTGTTTTTTTTCTTTTTGTAGTGGAACTTAAAAATTATGTTACAACTTATAATTGGCGGTGTTTTAAATTTGAGAAAATATGATACTAATAGGTAACCATGATATTCATTGTTCCAGGAAGTTGGAGTCTTACTATACTGCAAATATAATAAAATTTGGTGTTTATCCATGTGTGCAATTAATAAATATAACTGTATTTTTGTTTTAATAGTACTTAAGTATGATTGACTTTTTGGAGTCAGTGGATTATATGGTTAGAAATGCCCCTTACAGGAAATATAAGCCCTATTTACCACTTCATACCAATGGTCGACAATGGTAAGTTAGAATTTTTTTTTTTAAATGAGAAATATATAAGTAGAAACTTCCAGATTTAAGAGACCTTTAAAGCCATGTAATGAAGCCACTTTTTTTTTTTAAATCTTTGTAGACATGAAAGGGATATCTTTTGTATTATGTCGTTGTTACTTTTTTCATAAACACATTCTCTTATACTCTTGCTTTTAGATTATTCCCAAATTCTCAACTTAGCATTAAGCCTTTAATCCTTTTTTGGTTTAACTTAGCATTAAGACTTTAATCCTTTTTTGGTTTTAGTGCCCTTGAGTCACCACGTGTAATGAATGTTATAACCATATTGGGATAGTATTAATTTTGTATGTCATTTTGTGTCTTATTGATTTTGCTTTGACATACCCTCTTACTGGAGTAATTTGCTCATTTTATAATCAATTTAAATCAGAGAATTTTACTGAGGAATTGAAATGCTAATTAGTGGGATCTTATAAGGAGAACAGTTAATAAGAACAAAAAATAACTGTGGATTTAAAAAATCTAAGCCATTTTCTTGCTTTTTCTTAAACCTTTGTATTCAAATGTACATTAAAATTTGATTTGCAGGTGGAAATATGCAATTGATTCTGTTCTTGAAGTTCATATAAGAAGGTATACGCAGATGTGGTCTTGGAATAACATAAAAAAACACAGGCAGCTGCTCAAGAGTTATAAAAGTGCCTATAAGAGCAAGTTAACCCAACCTAAAGTCCCAGAAGAAATACAGAAACAAATTCAGGTATATTTCACATATATTGATGAAAGCTAGTCTTTGTTAAATTATCCTTTAGATTTTCCTAAATTTAATTTGAATTAAAATATTATTTTAGAAAGAATAAAACTGACCTCTTTTTGAGATAATTTTATGGGAAAATGTAGAGTATTTTTTCTTCAGCTCTTTCTTCTTTAAACAAATCTTTTCCTCCTATCCTAATATCAGATTAAGTACTAGAATACTAGAAAGTATTTGGAGAAATGTACTTGGTTTTTATATAATATTTAGAAAATCAGTATCAGAGCTATTCAAATATATGTTTATTAGCTAGATGTATGTTATTAGTTTTTTGGTGTTTTTTTTTTTTTTTAAAGAGCTCAAAGTATTATATAAAAAACAGCTCTTATTGCTCAAAATAGGAACCCCTTTTGAAATACAGAAAAATACCATGCTGAATATATAATTTGCCTAATATCATGTGGTCTTGATTATATAACCATTTCTGCCACAAATTCATAATGTAAAGAATTAATTGAATTCCTATTATTCTGAAATATGTGAGAGACACTGATACTATATATTGGAAAAAGCATCAAGTTTCTCAGCATCTTAGGTCTGGTGTTCTCCTGTATAAAATGGAAACAGTATCTGTTTTACAGAGTTGTGAGAACATAGATTATCTCTTACACAGATTACCCAATACCGGTTAGATTCTTACATACTTTTATATAAATTCCCCAAATTAGCTTCTATTTTAACTTAGTTGTTGATTTGTAGAATTTTGCATTCTTAAATTTTGTGTTTTATAATGGTGCCTTTAGTACAATGGTTATAAAATATTATGGAAAAGAGTGAGTCAGTATGAACCATAAGGATTAACAGGTCCCCCTCCTACAAATTCTTGTTTCTATAATGGTCTCATTAAAATTCTTATTTTTATATTTTTTGAGGATTTGCTTTCTTGGATAACTTACTTCCCTTATTGCAAAAACTAAAAGTACAAAAGCCAAATGTACATTCAGATTTATACTTATCCTTTCATTAGATCACAATTAGTTTGTTCATGGACTAGATAATCCTAGAAATCCTAGAATAAAATTTTTTAATCTAATGTCATTTTTCTTGTTTACAAGTGTCTCTTTGTTTTATAGGATTTGGAGAAGACTCTAGATGTTTTTAATATAATTTTAGCAAGGCAACAAGCACAAGTTGAGGTAATCATTTTATGAGCTTTTTTTATTTTATGTTTTAAACATGTTCATACTATTCCTTTAAACTTGAGATCAAGAAATCTTAAGTTTCATGGCAGTTGTTCAAGTAAGAATAAAGATTGAGTTTCCGTTCCTCATTTGATCTTGGGAGAAAAAAATAGGAACAGTGGAAAAAAATCCACTAACATGGAAGGAAAAAATTTTGTAATTTTACAACAAAATATTTGAACCCTGCCTAAAAGGAAAGTAAATCAAAGTTATCTGTAATTCTAGCTATGTAGAATACTGCTGTTAACATTTTGATATACAGTCTTCCAGGTTTTCCCCCATGCATATGTATCTACTTACATATGCTTTTTTATCCCCCATCCTTTCACTTTATCTTTGCTTTGTTTCCTTTTCCCTCCCTTCCTTCTTCTTTCCTTTCCTCTCTTCTCCTTCTCTCCCTTCTTTTCTTTTTTCCTGTAATTGGAATCAGCCTGTTTATATTTCATAATATATGGTGATTGATCCCACTTGGCATATCCTACCTCGTCCCTATTGTTCCATGTCAATCCTTTTATTCTGTAGCATGACTTTGTTGGTAAATAAATTGCAAGTGCAGTGCAACTCACAATACAAAAAGTTAGGAAATATAGATATACAAAGAAAAAATAGAAACATCTATCTCACACTAAAGATACATTCTGTTAATATGTTTTTTTTTGTATATTCCTTTAGTCTTTTTTTTTTTATTTATAGATCTCCATACACATACTTAGTTTTTAAGTGGGATTAAAGCATGCACTGGTTCATTCATTTACTTAGTTAAGTACTCATTGAGTGCCTATTTTACTAGAATCATGGTGAAGACTGTGAACTCTGGAGTCAGCTTTGCCTACTTGTGTGATCTTGGGCTGGCTACTTAACCTCTCTGTGCTTCAGTTTCCTCATCTGTTAAATAAGAGTAATTCATAGTGCCTACATCAGAGGGTTACTATGAGGAGCAGTGATGATCCATGTACAAAGCACTTAGACTATTGAGTACCTGGCACATAATAATTATTGAATAAGTGATTTTTTTCCTTCATCATCATCATCATCTGCATCATTCTGCATACAGAAGTGAACAAAAATCCCTTATTTACATTCCAGTAGAAAAACATAAATAAAAATAGAGTAGAAAGATAACCCCATTCTCTGACTCTGTTTCTCTTGTATTTCCCTCATCCCCTCTGGTTTTCACGGACTCCATTTTCTCATTCCTTGGCCAGACTGTAGAATTTCTCTCAGGGGTTCAGCTGCTTATGCCTATGCAAAGCTCCATGACTGAGGACCTGCTTCGGTACACTCATGTGAAGTAGTTTTCTATGGCTGCATAATAAACATAGGGGCTTAAAGCAATACACGTTTATTGTCTCAGAGTTTCTGTGGGTTAGGAGTCCAGGTTTGGTTTACCTGAGTTCTCTGCTTAAGGTCTCAAAAATATTGCCATCAAGCTGTTGGCTGGGACTGTGGTTTCATCTGGGGGGTGTCAGTGATGAAGGATCTGCTTTTGTTGGCAGATTTTAGCTCCTTGTGCCTGTGGGATGGAAAACTTCAGTTTCTTGCTGGCTGTTGACCAGAGGCTGTGCTTAGTTCTTAAATTTCATTTCATTTCCTTGCCAGAAGGGCCTCCTGACATAGCCCACAACACGGCAGCTTGCTTTTTCAAAGAGAAAGAGACACTCCAGTAAGACAGCTGGTACAGTTTCATGCACATAATCACATACATCTTATCACCTTTGCCATGTTCTGTTGGTTAGAAACAGGCCACGAAAAAGGATTTATTATTGGATGCTATGGACAAAGGGATGGATATAGATGAAGAAAAGGCAGTTAAATTCATCCAAGATTGAAATTTTTTTTTTGAAATTTTTTTATTGTATAGGAAAATCCACAGGGTCACAGAATTTAAAATATAGGCAGGAATTATCGACATAATTATAATATTAAAACCAAGGATTAGACACTGGTATATTGTGTGTGTATAGTTCTAGGTCAGCTCTGATTTTTAAATGTATTTTTAAGTGATAATTGTCAACATATAGGAAAGTTTCTTTTCCAGTACTTTTTATTTTGTTGTTTTATTTTCTTCATGGTCATTAACACTGAAATATTTTGTGTGCTTTCTAATTAATTCACTTCTGTCTTTTCATTAAATTTTTCTAGATTTTTGAATTTATTTTGAAATTCCTCAAAATCTGTGCCATCCTCATCACAGCTTTACAAAGATATCAGTGCTAATAGTGGCTTTATCCTTTTTTTAAAATTTTTTTTCTAAGTTTTTTTTTTTCTTTAGGGATTTAAATAGAGATCTGGGAGGGGGAAAGTTGAATGTTGGGTTGGTCATTACATTATCTTAATGTCTCTTATTAACATATTTTTTTAATTCCTTAATGATTAAAAGTTTATTAGTTTATAAATTTACAAACTTTATAAATTTAGTTTAAAATATTTTTAAAACATTTTAAAATTCTTTTTCTTTTTAAGATTTATTTATTCATGAGAGATAGAGAAAGAGGAGGGAGAGGCAGAGACATAGGCACAAGCAGAAGCAGGCTCCCTGCTGGGAGCCGCTTGGGGGACTTGATCCCATACCCTAGGATCATGCCCTGAGCCAAAGGCAGACTCAACTGCTGAGCCACCCAGGCATCCCAAAATTTTTATTTTTCAAGTAGGCTCCATACTCAGTGTGGAGGACAGCATGGGGCTTAAACTCACAACTCTGAGATCAAGACTGGAGCTGATAATCAAGATTGGATGCTTAACTGACTGACCCAGCCAGGTGCCCCAACATTTTTTGTTTTAAGTAATCTCTGTGCCCAGTGTGGGGCTTAAACTCATGACCCCAAGATCAAGAATTGCATGTTCTATAGACTGAGCCACCAGGTGCCCCGATTTGGTTAAAAAGGACTTTAATAAAATATCAAATACTGTACAGCTGTTCTTGTATTTAGATTTACAGGGAACTGCTCATAAATCCACCTTTTTATTAAGTCCAGTATGTAAGACAAGTTTAACTTGCAGGCTCTGGTTGCATTTTCCTTAAAACCATTGCTGATAGACTCTTTAAAGCTTAAAAACCCAGATGATATACATTTGAGTGCCTTTTCTGAATTAGCCGTTTCATCTACTCCCTGCTTGATGATTTCTCCTGTTGTTGAGAAAATCTTGTGTAGTTATCTCACTGGTTCTGAATCCTGCTGCACATTAGAATCCCTAGGGAATTTTTAAAATGATACCTGGAGTCCACTTCCTGGTATGTGGTGGAGCTTGGGCATTGTTGTTGTTTTTTGCTTTTGTTAAAGCTTCCTAATGATTCTTAAGTGCATCAAGGATTGAATACCAGTGAGCTATGATATCCACAGTAGCTGCTTTGTCATTCACTTTTAATTTGCAAATTCTAACAGTTCCTGAATATATGCACTTATCTCTGGCTAGTGACAAAAATGTCACATTTTCCCATGCTTATTCTTTACATTCTCAGGCACTACTCTTGTCTTCTCCTGAATTATCAATGGTGTAATAGTGCTCTTTCATTACTACTTTTTTAAAATTCTTTTTTATAGGTTGCATGATTTCTTTATCCTAAGGTTTCATACCTGCTGATGAATTATGTAATCTGTATCTAGCTGCATAAGAAACTTTATTTCTTATTTTGTTTAGTTTGAATGTCTCTTCTCATTAACTTTTCAACCCTTTTTTAACTTCTCTTGTTATAAACACGATGGGGTTAGTTCCATTCAAAAAATATCTCAAAGCAAAAGACACAATAAGTACTTGGATTAACAATGTTGTGCCTAAATCTGACATGAATTCAGGATATTGGTGGCTGAGAATTGATTTGCTTTTGCTGAATCTTTGTGTTCCTGAGAATTTTAAAGTAGAAAGTTTGGTGACAGGAATAGCTAACATTTTCTTGATGTAATTTGCTGAGCTAACATTTTCTTGATGTAATTTGCTGAGTACCATCAATTCTGAGGAAAGTACTATTATCTTCAATTTATATTAGTAAATTAAGACAGAGAGAGGTTAAATAAATTCTCTAAGTTCTAGTTATGAAAAATATAAAAAAGCACACTAATCTTCTATTCCAAGAGAATAATGAAGTTAAATATTTTTTCATATGGAATATAAAGTAAACAGATACATATTTTTTATTTACTACATTTCTGACTAGTGAAATTGGATTGGTAAGCTTGCCACAAGGTAGTTATGGCTGAGGTATAACTGATAAAAAACTTTTATAGTTTTGTGCACAGATGTGGACCTATTTCTTTATATCTTTAATATTTAAATGTTAAAGAGAACTTCTTTAACTTATTTAAACTTCTCTTTACTAATTCAACTCTTTTTTTTTCAACTTCTCTTTTGGAGTGTTTCACCTTTTGTTACACAGGGAGGCTTGCAATATGTTACCTATAACTCTCAATTTAAAATATAAATTTTAAGTGGAAAATTATTAACGTTTACTTATTCAGGGAATGAGAAGATAGATTACTTATCCCCTTTATTTATCCTTCTGTTTTCTGCTTTTTTAGTGATTTCATCTCTTTTTTACTGTTTCAAGGAGTTACAGAAAATCAAGCTAGGATTTATTGAGAAAGGATGAAATGAGATTCAATGATTATTTTTATTTATATTCAACCCTTCTCCCATGTCTGTAGTTGGCAGGCCAGCAATGTATATGAATTCTGAAATATTGTTTTAAACTAATATTTCTGAGTGTGGAAGTATCTTCTTTTTAGAGAACTTTTCGTTTTGTAAATCTGCAGTCTTAGTGGCTTATTAACTTAAACATTTGTAAGACACATTGCTCAAAAAAATTCCTTGAAACCTTTACTGTATTTCTGACAAAATGCAACCTCATCAAAATTTGATCAGTAGGTGTGGAAAGTAAATGAAATTAATAGTGGAACTATATTGACCAAATTATTTTGAATACCATTTCAGAAGGCTTTCTTGACTGTTTTTTAACCTAACGTAGTGTTGAAAAAATTAACCATTGTTCTTACCTGGCTATACCTGGAAATGAAGAGGGCAGTTCCTCTTTAATTAAGTTTAAAAATTTTTACTTTTTAGGTGATTCGATCTGGGCAAAAATTAAGGAAAAAGTCTACTGACACAGGCGAGAAACGTGGAGGCTGGTTTAGTGGGTTTTGGGGTAAGAAGGAGTCTAAGAAAAAAGATGAAGAATCTTTGATTCCTGAAAGTAAGTTTCATCTCAGATAATTTGTTGTACACTGTTAAGAAAAAAATATATACATTTTATTTTAGCCAGTTAGTGGAGTTTTATGATGTTTATTATTAGTAAACGTATAACCAAATATGTCAGGCTGGAACATTTCTGAGTTTAACTAAATTAAAACTTTGATTTTTTTTTTTAAAGATTTTATTTACTTGAGAAAGAAAGAGAGAGAGAGAGAGAGAGAGAGCACAAGCAGGGGGGAGGGGCAAATGGAGAGGGAGATGCAGACTCCTCTCTGAGCAGGGAGCCTGACACAGGGCTCCACCCTAAGACCCTGAGATCATGGCCTGAGCTGAAGGCAGATGCTTAAGTGACTGAGCCACTCAGGTGCCTCAAAACTTTGATATTTTTGAGGAAGTTATTTCTGTGAAACTTTATAAGGTGAAATTCAGAAGTGTTAACTGACATTTCTTATTGTTAACTTTTTGCATGGATATTAGAAGTTTCACTTAATTTTTAACATATTTAGGGAATTCTAAAATCCTTATATGAGACCAGAATTTCTTTCATGGTGTCTCTTTGCCTTTTCTTGACGTAAGCAAGCAAATACATGATGGCTGTTTTGACTAGGCAAAGTAGCATATTAGAGGAAATTATCTGGCTGATATTGCTTTAGCATTGATTTTAGGGCACTTGTTACTTTGGTTTGATATTTTTTATTGCATCTATAATACTGAAGCAATTGATTTCTTAAAATACTGTCCTTTCTTTGTAGCTATTGATGACATTATGACTGCAGAGGAGAAAGATAAGCTCTTCACTGCTATTGGCTATAGTGAGAGCACCCACAACTTAGCCTTACCGAAGCAGGTGATTATTTTTAGGTGGTTAAAGAGACATTTTGTTTCATGTTACTGTATTATCTTGAATTGGGCTAAACGAGTTACTGATCTCTTATAAAAATTGTATTTGTTTCTTTTCACAAGAATGTATGAGAAGAATTGGAGTAAATTCTTATTTATTTATTTTTAAATATTTATTTATTCATTCATGAGAGACAGAGAGAGAGGCAGAGACACAAGCAGAGGGAGAAGCAGGCTCCCTGTGGGGAGCCTGATGTGGGACTCGATCCCAGGACCCCAGGATCACGACCTGAGCCAAAGGCAGACGCTCAACCACTGAGCTACCCAGGCGCCCTGTAAATTCTTTTTTAAATGTTTGATAGGATTTACCAGTGACTTTTTCTGGTCCTGAGGTTTTCTTTGGTGGGAGGTTTCTGATTACTGACTCAGACTCCTTTTTTTTTTTTTTCTGACTCAGACTCCTTACTCATTATTGCTCTATTGAGTTTCTGTTTCTTCATGAATCATGATGCAGTCTTGGTAGATTACACATTTCTAGAAATTTATCCTTTTTTTCTAGGTTGTCTCATTTGTTGATATATTGTTGTTTAGTAGTCTCCTGTGATCCTTTGTGTATCTGTGATATCTGCCTTATTAGTATCTCCTCTTTTATTTATAATTTTATTCATATGCGTTGTCTCTCTTTTTTTCTTGCTTAGTCTAGCTAATGGTTTGTCAGTTTTATTTGTTCTCAAAGAACCAACTTGGTTTTGTTAATCTTTTCTATTTTTTTAATCTGTTTCATTTATTTCTTCTCCCATTTTTATTATTTCCTTTCTTCTTCTAACTTTGGGTTTAGTTCTTCATTTTCTAGTTCCTTGAGGTGTAAAGTTACGTTGTTTATTTGAGATCTTTCTTTTTTCTTGTTATATGAATTGATCACTATAAACTTCCCTTCTAGAAGGAAGATGCTTCTGCTGCATCCCATAAGTTTTGTTGTGTTATATTTCTGTTTTTGTTTGTCTCATGCTTTTTTTTTAAATTTTCCTTTTGATCCAGTGGTTGTTCAAGAGTGTGTTGTTTAATTTCCACATATTGGTGAATTTTGTAGCTTTTTTCTTATTGAGATCTTATTCCATGTTTGAGAAAGATACTTGGTATAACTTATATCTTCTTAAATTTTGGGAGACTTGTTTCATTGCCTATTGTATGATCTCTCCTGGGAAATGTTCCTGTGGGCTTGAAAAGAATGTTTATTCTGCTGCTGTTTTGAGTAAGTTTGTTTAGTCTCTTTGGGTTATAGTGTTTTAAATCCATTGTTTATTGATTCTCTGTCAGGATGATCTATCTGTGATTGAGAGTGAGTTATTGAAGTCCCCAACTGTTGATATATCGACATTTATTTCTTTTTTTAGTTCTTTTTTTTAGTTCAAATTTCTTTTTTAAGTATTTGTTTTATGTATTTAGGTACTGCGTTATTGGGTGCATAAGTATTTACAACTCTTACATTTTCTTGATTGACTGATCTCTTTATCATTATGTAATGACCTTCTTGTCTCTTTTGACAACATTTAACTTAAAATTTATTTTCTTCTGATATAAATATAGCTCTCCTTTTTTGGGGGAGTTACTATTTGCTTGAAATATCTTTTTCCATTCTTTCACTTTTAGTCTATATGTGTCCTTAAGGCTAAAGTGAGTTGTCTTCTGGTAGGCAGCCTAATCATTGGATATATTTTTTAAATCCATTCTGCTGTTCTTTATCTTTTTATTGGAAAATTTAATCTGTTCACTTTTAAAGTAAGTATTGAGGTAAGGACTTGCTGTTGCCATTTTGTTAATTGTTTTCTGTTTTGTGGATCTTTTGTTCCTTGCTTCCTGTCTTAATGTCTTCCTTTGTGGTTTGATGAGAATCATCTCCCTGGTTCTCTGTCCTGCTTTGTTTTGACCTATCAATTTTTCTCAATAGTTTTTTAACCATCTAAAGACATCAAGCAGATGCTCTTTATATCTTGTCCAGTTTTTGAGCCAGAGGATTGTTCTGAATTAGTTTGCTTTAGTGAAAGTTGGCGAATTGAGTCTTTATGTGACAAAATATTTTATCAGGTTTCATTTCTACTGTCTTTAAAATTAGGAGAAGTGAATTTTGGATCTCTTGTAATTGTGTTATTTGGACAATTTTGTATTTAAGTTTCTGATCTTTTTTGAACATTGTATTTGGATCACTTTATAATACAGCAAATTTAAATAAACTATTAAAGTAATAATTACTTAAACTATAATAATTTTCATTCATTTCTTTTGTTTAGTATGTTGCCCATATAATGACACTGAAGCTAGTAAGCACCTCTGTTACAATAAGAGAAAACCAAAATATTCCAGAAATACTGAAAATTCAGATAATTGGCTTGGGCACTCAAGTATCTCAGCGACCAGGAGCACAAGCACTTAAGTAAGTTTTAAAAAGCTTATAATTTCAATTTTTATTTCTAGATATGACTTAGCCAAAAAATAGTGTATTTAGCATTAAACAACTGATTAATAATAGTTCTCTAGTTTCTTTTCCTTTTGTGTGTCAGATGGTCTTTTTACTTTTACATTTGTTTTGTTATGAAGTTATATGCAGAGTTCATCATTTATTCTACCCTCTGTTCTTTCCCTCACAAATACTTAATATTGCTACATTTATCAGTTTGATACTATGAAAGCTAGCATAGGAATAATAAATTTGTTTCTAATAAGTTTACCCTGTAGGTGTTAAGAATGAATAACCAAAAAGTTAATAATGTAATAACTATGTAACATATTAGAGAGCTCATAGCTGAGAAGATGCTGTAAAATGAAATCCTTGAGGTTAATGCTACACAAGTTCAGTTGCAGAGGAGAACTTGGGCTAGAAGAATTGGGACTTAGGGTAGCTGAGTAGAAAGGACTAGGAGAAAACAGGATAAGGTTGTTTTCAGGTGACATGAAAGAGAGAGATGAATTCCTTAAGTGAAGTGTAGCTTGTATTCATGTAACAGTGATCAGAACTTCTGTATTCTTTGGAAGTTGGCCAAAGTGAATTTCTCATGTGGATGAGGAGTTAAGAGCCAAAACCAAAACAAAACTCCAGATTGTAGGGTAATTAAATGTCAGGCTGAGAAGTTTGGACTTTACCTCTGGATAATAGGTATAGTACTGGCTCTCAAAGTAGTTTTTTTTTAAAGGAGAATCTGTATTTTAATCCATTATATTACTCAGCATTTTATTTATATTACTTATTTTTTTACTCACCGGATTGTAGGGTGGAAGCAAAATTAGAACATTGGTATATAACAGGTCTGAAACAGGAGGGTATTGTACCATCACTTGTGGCTTCCATTGGTGATACTACCTCATCCTTGCTTAAAATCGAGTTTGAAACCAATCCAGAGAATAGCACTGCTGACCAGACTCTGATTGTTCAGTCTCAGCCTGTGGAGGTCATCTATGATGCTGTAAGTGCAAGGAAAAAGTCCATCTTTATTAAGCCCATCGTACACTTCTGACGTATGATTTTCTTCTTTTTCCTCTTTCATACTTTTATTAAATATTGTTCATATAAAAAAAACATTAACATTTAGAGTTATTGAAAATGGTAGCTCAGGTTCTGTATCTATGGTTCCATCTTTTATTGTGATGCTCTTAATTCAGTCTAGCCATCAGGATCACTAATCGTTGTATCCCTTGTAAGTTGGCCCTACTGTGTTGTTGAGATCCATGATTTTTCCAATTTTCCAGTTTAAGAGTTTCACAGTCAGGGTGAGAGGCATTTTATAAAGACTCTAGAGTCATTGTATTCTCTGATTTTTAAAAAATTTAAATTGTAAAATATATTTAACTTACCATCTCAGCATTTAAGTGTATAGTTTAGTAGTAATGTCCATTACTATATCAACATGACACCTTAGAATGTACTTAAAGTAACCTTAATGATCTGCACACATTTTTTTCCTCTCTAGTAAGCTTACTTGGGCTATTCCTTTTTTTTTTTTTTTTTAAACCAGAGAGAGATATAGTAGGGTAGAGTATCTTTGGAAGTATCTCCTAAGTTTAGAGCCACCGTTGTTTAGAATTAAACTGAAGTTTTAAAATTTATAATATGGAAAGTACTATGTATGGCTTGCTTATATTTTAAATTATTTTACAGAAAACTATCAATGCAGTTGTTGAATTCTTTCAATCAAATAAAGGATTAGATCTTGAGCAAATAACATCAGCTACATTAATGAAGCTGGAAGAAATTAAAGAGAGAACAGCTACAGGTAAAGAATTTATCTGCATGAACAGCAATGAAATTAAAAATTTTGTTGTCTATTTTAATGTAAATAGTGTATTTAAAATAGCATATGTTGGTCTTTTTTTAATGACATTACATTTAATTAAATTACGTTTAATTAAAATATTTAAATTATTAAATTAAATTACATTGAAATTACATTAAACACATACAAACTGTGTTTTGTATACATGAGTTACCTGAAGTCAAATATACCTGTTAGACTGAATGAAAAAGGGAATAGTACTAGGCACAGATGATTCTGTCTGCCATTACCTTTAAGAACCTGTACCCCAGAGTGAGCTCGAGATGAAGAGCATCCCTCCATCTCAGTTCTTAAGAAACGGTTCATCATATTGTGTGTGAATCTGATTCTAAAGATACCTGCTTTTGTACAACATGGTCTCCGAACTCAAGCCAGCTTACTTTATGTGGTTGCTTAAATAAAGAAATGATGGATTATCTTCTTCTGGATAAAATACTATGTTGGATTTACTGTACAGTATAATGATATGATTGCTTCCCAATGACCATATGCAGTTTCATCTTAGATGCTTAATTTTGAAACTCTAGCTTGTGGGAACTGATGCTCCTCCATAATACAATTGATATTGTATTCTCATTTGTTTTTCTTTTTCTCATTGTTAATAATATAAATTACATATATCAATTTGACCATCTAATCTTTTGTTCTTTCTCTTAGGACTTACACATATTATTGAAACTCGAAAAGTCCTTGATTTAAGGATAAATCTGAAACCTTCTTATCTAATACTTCCACAGACAGGTTTCCACCATGAAAAGTCAGATCTTCTCATTTTAGATTTTGGTACATTTCAGGTAAGTGTATACCCATTTCTTCTCCCCGTTTTGCTCAGGTTGGAAGTTAGTTATCTGACACTTTGCTATTTTTTCCCCCAGAGTTTACTTAAACTTAGACTTATTTCTTCTTAGTATTTTGCCAAGCCTAGCTTAGATTTTATGTAAATCTTATGGCTATTAAAAAGAACCATGGAAAATCCCTAAAATTTTCTGTAATGGTAGATGATTTGATATTGAGGACTGGATTACTGCTGTATTTTTTTAATTGGAGAGAAGTTTTCAAGTACTCCTAGATGTCCAGAGTTTAATTGCTCAGTGTTATTTGTTAATTTACATATTCTGACAATAGGAAATTATACACATATTAATATATGTTTGTTATACCACTGCCAGCAATTAAGTAGAGAGTAGAACTCTAAGGTTTTGGGTGTCAAACCCATTAGAAATCCAAGCATCTGAGAAAAAGTGAAGATTTCAAAAAATAAAGTCCCAAATTCATCCTTGCTTCCTTTGGGAAGAGGGAAAAGGAAGTAGAAATTGGAGCTGAATTCTAATAGCCTGTTTATTCTGGTGATGTAATGGGAAGAAGAAAGAACAAAACCTGCGATTTCAGGGTGAAGACATTAGAATAGGTAGTAGGGGTGCTGAGCCTGAGTGGTAGTAACTGCTAAGAGCCAGGAAGAGTTGCATGTCTAGACAGGTTATTTGAGGTAGACAGCTGTCTAACCGATCTTCTAATTAGTACAACTATGCTGAGCACCTATTACCCAAGCATATTAAAGAGATATACTGAAATATTATACTCTTAATAAAATATTTGCAAATAACTGTCAGAAAATTAAGCAGAATATGAACTCATTAAGGGCAGTGTTTTCAGTTTTTAAGAAAACACAACAAAAGTATCAATATATTTTTCCATTTAGAAAATTGGAGTTTTTTTGTCCATTTTAGCTTAACAGTAAAGATCAAGGTTTGCAGAAGACTAATAATTCATCTCTGGAAGAATTAATGGATAAAGCCTATGACAAGTTTGATGTTGAAATAAAAAGTGTGCAGTTATTCTTTGCACGAGCAGGTAAACTGTTGCTCAATTTTTAGAATCTTGAAATTACGTTGAGTAGCTAAGGTTAAATATGTGTGTATATATGCATGTATATCAACCCTGACAATATTTTGAACACATATCTATTGGTCACTTAAAACCAAATAGAGCCCATTAGTGCAAATCATTGCCACAGTTAGTAATGAGATAAAAATTTCCCTGTTTATCTTTAGATACTTAGTGCTGTTTGAATCTAGGTCTAGTCATTGCCTCTTTTGTTGTGATATGACTATGAAACTGTCTAGAACACAAAAATAGAAGCTGCCCTCAGCTTACATTTTTCTTAGTGCTTTTGGGATGTCTCAGTGTTGTCTTCCCTTGTTGCTTCATTTTAAAATATTTTGAGTATATTAGGCTAGTCATTATTTCAGTAGTGTTATGGTCTTCTGCTTTTGTAGATAACTAGCAAGTATGAGTCTTAAAACCCTAAAGGCAGTAAATTATTTTCCAAAAGCTTTGGTGTTTTCTACTGCTTAAGTAAAGCCTAGACATAATCTAGGATGAAGATAAAAGATGTCAAATGGAGTTAGAGTGGACATGTGAAAGAATAAACACTGAAATTCCTTGGCATTAAGAATCCTCAATTTTAGTGCCTGGGTGAATTTTAATTGTTTTCTTTGACGGGAATTGTGTAATTTATTACAGAAAATTATTTTAGTATTCCTACAGGAGTAATAATCAATTCTATGAGAATTATTTAGTAATTAAGTGGGGAAAAATACCCACTTATTATAAACTGTTACTACTACCTAGAAAACTTTATTTATTTATTTAAGATTTTTATTTATTTATTCATGAGAGACAGAGGCAGAGACACAGGTAGAGACACAGGCAGAGGGAGAAGCAGGCTCCATGCAGGGAGCCTGACCTGGGACTTGATCCCGAGTCTCCAGGATCAGGCCCTGGGCTGAAGGTGGCGCTAAACTGCTGAGCCACCCGGGCTGCCCAAAAACATTTTAAAATAAGCAGTTACATTATTAACTGTCAATCTTATTTTTAAAAATATAGATCATTTAACTTCTATATTGAAAGAACTAAGCATTAGTATTTATGAATATTATGTTTGCTTTTTTTATATAAAGTTTTAGTAATTTTCCAAGGTAATTAGTTGTTTAATTTAAAAATTTTTTTTTAAGAGGAAAACTGGAAAAAATGTCGATTTCAGCATCCATCAACTATGCATATATTGCAACCCATGGATATTCATGTTGAGTTGGCCAAGGCAATGGTAGAAAAAGACATTAGAATGGCCAGGTAATGTATGAGTTTCTCTTTTATTATAAAATTAACAAGGTGAAATTATCTATATTCCTGGATTTTAAGAAAGCAAAACTAGATTTGTGAAGGACAGAAAAAATGATTATCTTATAGCAAAAACATTTTTAAGAAATTGTTTATTTAAATTATGGTGTATCACCTCTCTTAGAAGTATTTCGACTTTCAGATTGTGTAAAAGTTAGTTATCTGTGTTTTTTTATATTTTTTTATCTGTGTTTTTGAATGGATCAAATCCATGATTCAATATCAATAAAATAAAATCTTCAAAAATTAGCAGTGTGAACGGAGCTAGAGAGTATTATGCTAAGCAGAATAAGTCAGAGAAGGACAAATGCCATATTATTTTATTCATATGTAGAATTTAAGAAACCAAACAGATGAACATAGAGGAAGAAAAAGGCAAACCAGAAAAGACTTTTAACTATAGAGAACCGAAAGATCCTGGAGTGGAGGTGGGTGGGATGTGGGTTAAATGGGTGATGATATTAATAAGGAGGGCACTTGTGATGAGCCCTGAATGTTGTAAGTGCTGAATCACTAAATTCTACTCCTGAAACTAATATTACACTCTGTGTCAACTAGAATTTAAATAAAAACTTGAAACTAAAAAAAAAAAGAGGCTCTTTTGATTATGAAACCATGTAAAATCTTGAGAATAATTCAAGGGAATGAAAAGTAGAAGCTGAGTTTTGAATTTAAGGAGATAATTATGAAACATTTGTGCTGCCTTAATAGCCTTATTG
This sequence comes from Nyctereutes procyonoides, assembly GCF_905146905.1. Lineage (NCBI taxonomy): Eukaryota > Metazoa > Chordata > Mammalia > Carnivora > Canidae > Nyctereutes > Nyctereutes procyonoides. Next base: position 13,832,779 of record NW_026575040.1, read on the forward strand.
AAATATTATTGACATTCAGTAAGCTACATCTGTTTAAGCATACAATTTGATAAGTTTTGACATATATATAACCTATGAAACCATCACTACAGTCAAGATAATGAACACATCCATCATCCCTCTTTTTTTTTTTTTTTTTACAGTTGGCCCTTCAGCAATGCAAGGCTTAGAGAGACACTAGCCCCCATTCTATTCTATTCCCACATCTGCTCACTTGAAAATCCATATATTTTTAATTTCTCCTAAACTTAATTACTAAAAGCCTACCTTCTGGAAGCCTTACAATAATACAAACAGTTGACTAACATATATTTTGTATTTGTGATATATAGTCTGTTTTTACACTAAAGCTAGAGAAAAGGAAATGTTATTAAGAAAATCATTAGGGAGAAAAAATAGTTACAGTACTGCATGGTATTTATTGAAAAAACCACATATAAGTAGAACTATGAAGTTCAAACTCCTATTGTTCAAGGGTCATCATCTTTATAAGGGATATTTGTGCTTTTATTATTTTCGTTTCAGAGTATCAGGGTAATGTTGGTCTCATGGAGTGATTTTTTGGAGGAAGTAGTGTAGAATTATTTCTTCTTTATATGTTTGATAGAATTTATTAGTGAAGCCTTCTAGACTTGAGTTTTGTTTTTGAGGGGAGAATTTTTAACTGCAAATTCAATATATTTCATAAAGGGCTATTCAGATTTTTTTATTTTTTTTCAGATTTTTTTTATTAATGTTTGGTAGTTTGTCTTTATAGAAGAAATCTGTCCATCTTAGTTTTATTGTCGTAAGATTGTTTATATATTATTGTATTGCCTTTTTAACACATAGAGAATTTGTAGTGATGCTATATCTCTCTCCTTGCTGATGTTAGTAGTTTGTGCCTTTTCTCTTTTTTTTTGTGATTGGCTTATTAGTTTTGTTGATCATCTTCTGAAAGAATTAGCTTTTGGTTTCAATTATTTTCTCTATTGTCCTTCTGTTTTTTATTTCATTAATTTCCACTTATGTTTATTATTGCTTTTTTTCCCCTTCTGCTTCTCTTTGGTTTCTTTTGCTTTACTTTCCTAGTTCTTTAAGGTAGAAATTGAAAACACTCATTTAAGACCTTTCTTCTTTTCTACTGTAGGCATTTAAGGTTGTAAATTCCTCTTCAAGTACCCTTTTACTGTTCCTTGCACATATTGAAATTCTTAAGTCAGTAAGCTAGGGTATTACTAGGTCTTCCCTCATTTGTTTTGTCTTTCATCTGTCTTTTCTTGACTGATGTCCAATGTTCTTTTAAACCGTTGTTTCATGTGTTTTGTCCAACTTTGTAGTTATTTTAGGTGGGAGGGTTCATCAGTCCCTCTATTTGAGATACTTTTAGTTTTATGTAATGTTTCACAAATAATGAAGAAGCATTTTACATATTTATGGTGCTTTCAACTTACGGAGTACTTTTGTAGAAAGTTCAATATTTTGAGACAGGAACAACCAACTGACCTCTTTGGAACATTAATGGTTTGTGCATTATACAGAAAATCATTCTTTATGTAATGGTTAGGCATCTCTCAACCTGAGCTGTTGACAGCTTAGTTGGGAAGTCAAAGATAAATAATAACTGGAAAGAACTTCATGAGCAGCAAACAGCTGCCACAAAGCTGTTGAGACAGATAAACCTAGGCAGGTATGCTGAGTAGGAAAGCACAGTAGAAGCAGGTGCCGAAGAGTAAGCAACTAATGAAAGCACAGTAGTGATTCAGCAGTGAATGAAACAGATTTCCTCAGAGTGCTTATATTTTAATCAGGAGAAGTAAAATAAGCAAAGTATATATATATATATATATATATATATATATATATATGTGTGTGTGTATATATATATATATATATATGATATGTCAGGCACTGTCAAGTATGAGGAAAGGAATTAAGGCAAGGGGATAGGGAGTGATGGAGTGAGTAGACACTAGTAGATACGTGTAATGCAAAATCTTTGATGTCAGGAAATAATGTATAGTGGTTTTATAAATTAGACATTGTGTTTGAAAATAGGTTCATAAAATTAGTTAACTTTAAAAGGTTTGGCTGCTTAAGAGGGATACATTAAATTTATCTGGAAATTTGGCTTATATAGAATCACTCTGACAATGTTGACTATTAGTATTAGTTAGATTTAAACATTCCCAGAGTCACTTTGACTTCACAGTGTAGTCTCTAATATATCTCCCTTCCATAATAGAAAGAAGCTGGACCTTAAAACCTTACTGTTGAATTGTATTTTTAGATTGAAACTATCTGGAGGACTCCCTTTGGTGCATGTGAGAATTTCTGACCAGAAGATGAAAGATGTGCTATGTTTGATTAACAGTATACCCTTGCCACAGAAATCCCCTGCACAGTCTCCAGAGAGACAGGTAAATGGATATAATAAAAATGTTAAATCTTTTCATTTGTGGATACGGTGAATTTTTTTCATCTTTGAGCTAATTTATTTTTGAATATTTTTTAGGGCCAGTTTCATTTATATGATACACTTTTGAAGTTTAATGTTGTTGATTTTATACAAAAGTGTATATGGCATTGAATAAATAAAGTTTGAAGCCCCTTTTCGTTCCTGTTTAGAGTGGTGGCAGGAAGTCAGCTTTAGAGAGCAAAGGAAACAAAAAATACATAAATGAAAGGAAAACATATTTCACAAATATATGAAATGTGTTTAAAGTTAGATACAGAAATCTTTAAAATCTTTCAAAATAAAATAATTTATATGTAGTTTTCTTACACATTAGACTTAAAAGTTTTAGATAGCTTTAATTAGAATTGATCTTTACAACACAAAATAAGTGTTGAATTTCCGCTTGGAAATGAAATTTGAGAGAGCCCACTAATGCTGATACCATTTTCTAGGAACCTGTAATACAGACACACAGTATTGTCCTAGATAGCAACTAAATGACACACTATGATTAATATACTTATCTACTAGAGTAGTACCTAGTCTGCTCTTATAAATACAGGTAGTAGTCTTAATAGTTAGTGAACACTAGCCAATTATTAGTTGATGGCATAATGTGCTTCGTTGGAAGGTTGTGTATTGTGTGTCTTTTCATCTCTCTTTTGTTACTTTTTCAGTATTTTTCTCATTATCATTTGATCCTGCTAAATCAGTGTGTTAAGAAAACTTTTTTTATTCTTTGCTAGGTATCCTCAATTCCTGTTATTTCAGATAGGACAAAAGACCTACTTGGTACTTCACTGTTGCTAGATGGAGTAGAATCAGGTAAGGATTGTAAATGTTCTTTATTAAAGCAAGCCTGTATACATTTGAACATAGAGTTAAAATTTTCATAAAACAAAGGGATTTTGAAAGTGCTAAAGCAATTCACTGGTTTTAGTTATCTTTTTTTCTTTAAGATTTTATTTATTCATGAAAGACAGAGAGAGAGAGAGAGAGAGAGAGAGAGAGAGAGAGAGAGAGGCAGAGACACAAGCAGAGGGAGAAGCAGCTCCATGCTGGGAGCCTGATGTGGGACTCCATCCTGGGTCTCCAGAATCACGCCCTGGGCTGAAGGCGGCTCTAAACTGCTGAGCCACCCAGGCTGCCCTGGTTTTAGTTCTAGCTGTGCTACTAACCAACAGTGTCATTTTGAGTCACTTTTTTTTTTTTTGGTTTTATTTAAATTCAAGTTAGTTAACATATAGTGTATTACTAATTTCAGGGTAGAATATAGTGATCCATCAGACAGTTATGGTACTAGCACAAAAGCAGACACATAGATCAATGGAACACAATAGAGAACCCAGAAATGGAGTCATTTTAAAATAAGCTACTTTTTCTTTTTTGCCCCAATTTCTACCTGATCTTTTTTTTTCCAACTCTAGCTTAACTGATCTGGTTTAATTTTGAAGTAGATTATAAGCTTCATGATCCATGAGGATCATGTCTGTGCTGTTCACTGTGGTATCCATAATGGCTGGTACAGACTGATAGGTGATGGGTGGTGCCCAACAGTTATTTATATTGGATAGTGAATGAGTGAACTGAAGTGAAAAGCAGAACTGTTGAAAAAAAAAATAATAGGGTGGTTTGGCCTTTAGATGGGATCATCACATGCCAAGTTGAGTCACTTGTTGGGACTTTGAAGTAACTGTATTCTCATTCTGAATATGAAGATTATATCTAATAAATGAATTTTACTTTTGAGAGATTTGAGTGTTTTATGCAGTTTTCAGTGGACATTCTCTCAAGATGAATGTGTTCTTTAGAGTCTGATGATGAATATTTTGATGCTGAAGATGGAGATATGCAGACTGGCAAAAGTATGAGAGGTTCAGAACTAAAAAAAGTTGCAGAGGCCCCAAATGAGGAGCTCATTAATCTTTTACTAAAGTTTGAAATTAAAGAGGTATGTATTTTTGTTTTGTCCCTAAATAAATAGTTTTCGTCACTATCCTTGTAAACTATCTCATGCTAGATCTCAACATTAAGTACATTAAAAATGATACTCTGTCTTCCCTAGTTCCTAACACACACACACCACACGGTTCCAAGAAATGAAATGTTTTGTAAAGCTGGTATGAGAGTGATCTATACCATATCTAATCTATTCTGTAAAAGCCCAAGATACTTCTGTGGGGTTTTGTTTTTTATAGAATACTATACATTATTTTATTTTATTTTTTTACTTTTAAGCTAAATAATATTGCTCATTGTGATGTTTATAATTCAGAAAAGTATAAACAGCCTAAATTTTCAGCATGTTTTTATATCTATTAAAAGTTATGTAATAAAAGAAAACAGCAACATTGAAAGATGTTTACAAAGTATCATTATTCTGGAGAAAAAAGATTATAATATCAAGGACTTTATGATTCTATTTAGAAATTACACATGGATTTTTTTTCTTTGATAATACATAATGGACAGTGTTCATCTCTGTGCAGTGGAATTATATTTCTTATTTATGCCTGTTTGCCTTTCCATATACTCTAAATTTTTAATAATAAAAATGCTTTGCTTTCATAATAAAACACAAAGGTATAAGAAGATGTTTCTTATTGATTGCTTTATATCCCAGTGTGAGATAATGTCCTAAAATGTAATGTCAGAAATACCAGATTTTTTTTAAAGATTTTATTTATTTATTCATGAGAGACACACACAGAGAGGCAGAGACATAGGCAGAGGGAGAAGCAGGCTCCATGCAGGGAGCCTAATGTGGGACTCGATTCCAGGACCCCAGGATTACGCCCTGAGCCGAAGGCAGGTGCTCAACCTCTGAGCCTCCTAGGTGTCCCAGAAATACCAGATTTTAATTGTGTATATAAATCCCTCTAAGTATTATTGGTATTTGCTTAAAAGAAATATATGTTATTTATCTTTAGCCTTCTTTGACTTCTCTCTTTCTCTCATATGCACATCTAAATATCAGAAAATCCCTTGATTCTTACTTCAGAATACATTCAAATGAGTGCTCTTCTCTTCTACTGCACTGTCCACATCACCGTCTTGTCTAGGGTAGTGTAGTATCCTCATAATTGTCTCTCTGCTTCTGTAAGGTATTCTCTTCTCAACATGGTAACCAGATTCTCAACATGGTAACCAGAATGATCCTTTTTTTTTTTTTCTTTTTAAGAGAGAGCCTATAAGTAGGGGTGAGAGAGAGTTGGGAAGGGGCAGAGGGAGTGGGAGAGAGAGAACGAAGCTTGACACAGGGCTTGATCTCATAACCATGAGGTCATGACCTTGAAACATAATCAAGAGTTGAACACTTAACTGATTGAGCCACCAGGGTGCCCTCAGAATAATCCTTTTAAAGTGAAAGTCAGATCCTGTCATTTCTCTGCTCACAACTGTCCTCTGGCCTCCATCTTGATTATAGAGTAGAGGGCTGAGTCCTTCCCATGGCCTGTCAGGCCTTACATGGCATGTAGCTCACCCCATGTGACTTCTTTAAGATTCATCTTTAGTTCTCTTCTGCCTTGCTCACTCTGCTCCAGTCATGTTTAGTTCATCCTTTCAATAAATATTCATCAAGTGTCATCATGGAATGCATTGTTTTGAATATTGCAGTTATAGCAGTGAGCACAAAGTTCTTGCATTGAGGAGCTTACACTTGCCTTTTGCTCTTCCTTGTATATACCAAAGCACATTCTTTGTGTTTGCTGGGTTTGTTTTGTTTCGTTTTGTTTGTTTTTGCCTGGAACACTTTTTTTTTCTGCATGACTTGATACTTCTGTTAGATGTTTGCTCAAGTACCATCTTATTGGAAAGGCCTGACCACCTAATACAAGATAACAATCTTCACTTTCCCCACTCTTCCTAGAATATAAGCTCCATTAAGAAAAGGACCTTGTTGGGATCCCTGGGTGGCGCAGCGGTTTGGCGCCTGCCTTTGGCCCAGGGCGCGATCCTGGAGACCCGGGATCGAATCCCACGTCGGGCTCCCGGTGCATGGAGCCTGCTTCTCCCTCTGCCTGTGTCTCTGCCTCTCTCTCTCTCTCTCTCTGTGACTATCATAAATAAATAAAAGTCAAAAAAAATTAAAAAAAAAAAAAAAAAGAAAAGGACCTTGTCTGTCCTTGACAGTTTGGTGTTCCTATTGGCTGTCATGGTCTTGTACATGATAGATGATGCCCAATAAATATTTTTTTGAATATTGAATGAATAAACTAAAGTGATAAATAATAAACAATCAGAATCATCTAAGAAAAATATAGTACTATTTTTCCCAACTTCTTTGCCCTTTTGAAGTTTTAAGTGTTGCTGTAGTGAAATATATTAAATTTTTATTTATATCTTAGTGTACGTTTAGAAAATTCTCCTCCACTACAAAAATACCCACAATTTGGGATCCCTGGGTGGCTCAGTAGTTTAATGCCTGCCTTCAGCCCAGGGCGTAATCCTGGATCGAATATCACATCGGGCTCCCTGCATGGAGCCTGCTTCTCCCTCTGCCTATGTCTCTTCCTCTCTCTCTCTGTGTCTCTCATGAATAAATAAATAAAATCTTTAAAAAAAAATACCCACAATTTAATATTTTATGATTTCATTCCTTTCACTTAAATCATTGATTTTCTGAAAAATAACTTTCGTGTAACAACTCTGCACTGAATATCTTATTATAACGTCTTATTTCTATTTTTCAGATAACATGCCTAGTTTTTCTTAAGAATCTATCACTGCCAATAATGTCATTTTTGCTTTTTTTTTTCAGTATTTACATTGTTCAGACTATTATTGCTGTCTAACAGGTTATCTCAGTACATGATAGCTCAAAACAACTGTTTTATTTTGCTTGGAGTATTATGGGTTAGGAATTGTGGAAGGGCCCAGCTTAGCAATTTTTAAAAAAATATTTTTGTTTATTTATTATTTGAGAGAGCGAGAGCGAGCGAGAGAGTACACAAGTGGGTGCGGAAGCAGGGGAGAGGGAGAAGCTGATTCCCTGCTGAGCAGGGAAGCCTGACATGGGGCTTGATCACAGGACCCGGATATAATGACTTGAGCTGAAAACAGATGCATAACTGACTGAGCCACCCAGGCGCCCCTCAGCTTAGTAACTTTTGTGTATAGTCTTGCATGTGGTGGCAGTCAGATTTACTAGAGCTACAGTAACCTGAAGTCTCAGAGGGTTTCAGAAGTATCTCCCTCATGAGGCTAGCACTTGATACTGGCCATTGGGTGGGAGCTTAGTTTGGACTATTTGAAATACCTACTCCTGGCCTCCTGAACATGGCAGTCTCTGGGTAGTTGAACTCTTTACATGACAGCTAGCTTACCCTCAGTGTGCATTCCTAGGAAGTTTAATGGACCTTTTTTTATCATTGGAAGTTATAGTGTTGCTTTCTCTGCAGTCTATTGATTGAAGTAGTCACAAGCCTGTTGAAATTTAAAGATTGTAAGACAAAGGTCTCCATTTCTTGATGAAGTATCGAAGAACTTTCATGTTTTAAAAATTGCCACATAAATGTTTTGTTGATTGACTGAATATCCTGGCTTTCATAACCAGAATAAATTTAAGTGGTACTGTAATAGTGGATAGCTTGTCTTACTTTTTACTTTAATGGGAATGCTTTTTAAAAAATCAACAAACATGATTTACATGTGATGATAGGTTTAAACATGATAGGTTTAAACATTAAAACATGATAGGTTTAAGGGAAATATATTGAGTAAGGATCCATACTTTTGTATTTCTACTAAATTAAAAAAAGTAAAATGATAATTGATGTAAAATTATATGATTTTTATATAGATGTAGTTGTAGTCTGAATAATAGAATATAAGGTTGTAATTTCTAGTGATAGTAAATAACTTTATGGGAGTAAGGAAGTATGAGAAAGTTTTGTTATGATGATATATGTATAAAGAAAAATTTTGTTTTTAAGCATGGTTGAAAAATTTATCAAGGTTTTATTGTCTCTCCTGATTCTTTTAGGTGGTTTTGGAATTTACCAAACAACAGAAAGAAGAAGATACAATTCTAGTGTTTAATATTACTCATTTAGGAACAGAGGCTACAGTGAGAACATTTGATATAACTGTGGTATCTTATTTAAAGAAAATCAGCTTAGATTACCATGAAATTCAAGGTAATAGTCATAAAAATAGAAACAATGGTTAATAAATATCCTATCACTGAGTATCTGAAACCTGTGTATATAATAATATTTATAATAATAGCACTGTTCTAAGAATTTTATAAATAACTTATTTAACCCTTATGATAATGTTATTATCTCCAATTTACATATGAAGAAACTAAGGTATAAATTGATTATATATTTTAACTAAGGTCACACTGCTGGTTAGTGGCTAAACCATAATTAAAACCCTGGAATTTTGGCCTTGGGTTTGTATTCTTAACTACTATGATCTACTGTCTCAGTCCATATAAATCTCCTTTATATAGACAATGTTGTTCCTATTTTACAAAGAAAGATTAAATAAGGAGAGATTAAGTGGTTTATTCAAGACAATGGCATCTTATGAATGCTAAAATGTAGAATTTATCTCTGATTTTATAATATTAAAGTCCTTGTTCAAGACTATTGTATTTATATATCAGAAGCAGCACCAGGTTATAAAAATTAGAATGGGGGATAAAATTCATTATTTTAGAAGTTCTTATACTTTATTTATTTCTGTGTGCATCTTATGTGCTCATTGGGTATTTTAGGAATGATGGAATGGGTGAATCTATAGTAATTACGTAATATTTGCCTAATATTTTAGTCAAATCTAAAGTCCTATTTTTGTTATTTTTTTAACAGTAGAAACTAAAACACATCTCGGTTTAGAAGAAAAATGTTTTATATGTTAGTTTCTGTAAGCACTGTGTTTGGATGGAGTTTACATTACTGTCTTGAAGGAAAAATGTAAAAAAAATTGCTAGCTGTTTTTCCCTTTAGGGAAGGTTATGACCTTGAAGGTAAAGTGAAAATTCTGAGATTTCTCAGGAGCAGGAGTTATAGAATTGCAAATAATAAAAGATGGATAAAATGGTACGTAGATCACTTCTCCATCTGCAGCTTTTTGAGGCAGTTCCTTGCTATGTCTATGTGAAAGACATAGAGGACATATAGAAGTATACTTACAGTTTTTAAATTAAAAGAAATTTTGCAACTCCTCACCCTTAGAAAAATACTGTCTTTTCTAATAAGCATGTTCTCTTAGCCTAAACAAAGGAAAATTATTTAAATTTCTTTAATATGAATTAAATATTTGTTCTTAGAATTTTATAGCTCAGTAAGATATTACATATTTTTGTAGTTCAGTTTTGTTACATAGTTGAGAAAGCTGAGGTTGAATATTTCCTAGTAAGGATAGAGATGAACTAGAATTCATTTTTCTTAATTCTTAAATTTAATTCTTAATTCTTAATCTTTCTACTGCCATACAAATGCACATATGTCCTTAAAAATATCTAGAGAGGTGTTTATTAGTTTTGAACACAGGTATAAAATCAAATGAAAATAAATATGCATGTTTTTAAGTAAGTTGAATGCTAAACCTAAGGTCAGTATTTAGATTGGTTTATTTATTCACCATCGGTGACCTTAGTATTAAATAACCATGAAATATGTGTGGATAGTTTTCTAAAGTTTAATTAACAACATTTTTTAGAAATAAAAAGACATAGAAAATTCCAGTCTTAAAAAACAGTTTATTTGAGACACTTTTTCTTTTTCTTTAATCTAGGATCCAGAAAGAAACCCCTTCACTTGATTAGTTCTTCTGATAAACCTGGGTTAGATCTCTTAAAAGTAGAATATGTTAAGGTAAGGGCCATAAAATATTTACATATTTATCATATACTCTTAACTGTCCTTTGGAAGAAAAAAAGAGGGAAGAAAAAAAGATGACAGCAGATTACTAAATGCTCTAGATGTTTGTCATAGGTTTTAATCATAGGGATATCCACTGTTTCTCCTTCCATTTCTGTGTTACACTTTCTCTTTCACTTTAAGTACAAGAGAAGGACCATTAAAAAGCCACCAACTCTTTGTCTCCAAAGATGGAACCTTGAGATGAAGTAGGATGCACTCTTACCTCTTGGGGCATATTCACCTGCCTACATTCATTGTACATGTTGGTGACATTTGGCTAAATATCCTTCATCAAAAGGGATAAAGTCAAATTTGATTGGGTTCAGAAGAGAACTGCCAGGATTGGGAAGGGACTCAAAAAGATCACATGAGAAACGCTGAAGGAAGTAATGATATTTAGCTTCATTCAAGATTAGTTGATTTGTTTAATCATTCAACTATTTATTGAATATCTTTTTAGGTTTTGTTAGGCACTTGGGATACAGGGATGAATAACATTCCCTATATTCAAGGAAATTATGGACTTGTGGGAAGATAAGTAGATAATAATTAAAATATAATGTAATTGATTCTCTCACAAAGAAAAGCATAAAGTTTTATTGCAATAAAGAGGCAGAGTGGGGCACCTGGGTAGCTCAGTCCATTAGGTGTCCATTAGCCTTCAGCTTGGGCCACAATCTCTGGGTCCTGGGATAGAGCTCCAAGTCAGGCTCCTGGCTTGGTGGGGAGTCTACTCCTCCTTCTCCCTCTGCCCTTCCCCCCAACTCATGCTCGCTCTCTCTCTCTCCCTCTCTCTCTCTGTCTCTCAAATAAATAAGTAGAATCTTAAAAAAAAAAAAAAGTCAGCAGAGAAACTGGCCTATTCAGGAGGCTTCTCACAAGAGGTAAAACTGAATTTACTGTGGATATTCCCAAGAGACAGAACTTGAACCAATAGATAATTATGTTGGGAGATAGGTTTTTGACTTAGTATGAAGACCTAATTAAATCAATATTCTCTAAAGATCAAATTTGTAAATAAATGAGGATTCTTTACTGGAGAGAGCCTAACATAGACTTTCTAAAGATATAAAGGGATTCAAGGATTAGGTGATGGATGGGCTAGATGACCTTTAAGCCTTCTAGCCTTCAGAATTTATAATTCTGGTCTCTAGCTAGTGTCCTAGAAGTAAATGCTGCCATAGTCTTACATATTTGAAGAGGAGAACAAATTTGCACAATTGTAATAAATACTTTGAATGTAACTTCAAAACAATGACAATAAAATCAATTATATAATATACATAAAATAACAGTTCTGAATATAAAAAATAAAGATCATAAATAAGTGATTTGTTTACTTTGGTTTTAAATCCTTCTTTAGAACTCTTGTTCCCTTTTTTTAGGCTGATAAGAATGGACCTAGTTTTCAAACTACTTTTGAAAAAACTGAACAAACACTTAAGGTAAGAAATTTTGTTAAAAGAATATATCTTATTTGAAAATAACTTACTGTGCAAAGATCCAGTATTCTTCTTAGAAATAATGACTGGGTAATTTGATGAAATAACCAATAAAAGTTATAAATTAATCTCATAGATACCTACCATGCTCTATATTTATCATTGAGTATTAATAGAGCTGGTGTTTTAACTCTCTGTGGCACATCTTGATTATTTCTTATAAAGGGAATGCTATACATGATGGGACTTTGATTTACAAAGAAACAAGAGGATTTTAATCAAACTATACCCTGCTGTTTAAGGGAGGACCAAGAAAGTACATGAAATACAAGGAGAGATATTGAGTACTTCTGGAGCCACACTAACATAGTCACATAGAAAGAGAGGGGATAAAAAGTAGTTGTGGATTACATTAAAAAGAAAATCAGAGATAGGAATTTTAGGTTACACTTTTGAGAGCTGGGAAAGTCTGTTGAATATTGTGAGCCTTTTTTATAACTTTTTTATATCCACTTAGTGCTTTGAGACAATAAAAGCAAAATTCTTTTATATAAGCAAAGTTTTTTTTTTTTTAAATTTTCATTTGCTATTAGAAAACCACATATTCCTGAAAGCAATTTTTGTTGTTGTCTAGCTTTCTGGAGTCCTAGTTTTAAAAAATTAACTTTTTTTCTAAAAGATATATTATCTATTTAAATGATAGGACCTTTATTGTGGTTTTAGAAGATCATTTAGTAACTGAGAACTCACTTATAATTTTACTCCTTATATTTAAATCTCATGAATATCACATTTGAAATCATTTCTTGACCTAATCACACATGGTGATTTTGGAGCTTCATGATCTAACTTACATGTTATGTAATCGTAATAAAGAGTCCATTGAAGATCTAAAAACATGATGAATATTGAGATGGCCATGACAAGCATATTATAGGCTCCATGATAATTATGCTGCAAAATGGAGTAATTAGGTTACTTTAATATTTGTAGGAACTCTCAGTGTGTGTAAGTGTGATTTATTCTCCATATATATATTAAGGAGTCTGGGCTATGATACTTGATCTTCTCTTTCTTTCTTCCAAGCTATAGAAGCTATGATGTAAGCCTAGCTAGAAGACATTCAGGTCCATCATGGAAATTATAGGTATAGTTGGCCTGGAAAACTAATTTTCTTTATAAAAAATTTCTAGGTGGCTTTTTCATCTTTAAATCTGTTACTGCAAACACAAGCTCTCCTGTCTTCTATTAATTATCTGACAACCATAATCCCATCTGATGACCAAAGAAGTGATACCAAAGAAGTGCAAATTTCAGATGAAAAGCAACAAAAAAATTTAGCTCTGCAGAAAGGTATGGAAAACATTTTGTTTCTTGTTAACAAGCATATTAGAATTCTAGAGGTAAATGGAGAATCTTAAAGACCATTTAGTTCAGTCTTTTGAGTGCCATTTTCTCCACTTCTGTCCTTTTCTTCAAACAAAATAATATTTGGTAACTGCCATATAAAGCAGAGGTAACTAATACTGTTGCTTTAAAAAAAAAAAACAACCTGTTTTTGTTCTTTGAGGATGGGAGGGATGCTTTAGGTGGATAATAGGGAAGAAAACTTATATTTACATTGAGTTCTTCCTCCCCTACAATGGCTCCTGAACTCCATGGAGGGTTATCTTCCCTTCTATCATACAAATAAGGAAGTAAGGCCCAGAGACATGAGAGTAGCAGTGCAGAAATAGTATTTAATTGGCCAAGAGCCTAGATTTTGGATCAGAAACAATTCAGTTTGAATCCTGCCTCTGCGACTTAAATTATGTGACCATAGGCAGTTATTTAACTTCTTTGAATTTCAGTGTTCTTAATGTTATTTATTTTATGTTTTTTTTCTTGTTTTTAAATTATAAATGTAACATCTCAATGTGAAAAATGCAAACTGTACAGAATATATAAAAAAAATATTTGAAATCTTTAAGAACTTGAGAATTTTATAATTTTTTAAGACAGGACTGTGGATCACTTAATCTAAGGAAGAGACCTTAATAGAGTTTGAATTACTAGAATCCCATGTAATAGAATGCTTTGTTTTATTTTTAGCGATTGTATCCTCTAAAGATAGGGACATTATTGACTTCAGGCTGTTTGCCAAATTGAATGCTTTCTGTGTCACTGTTTGTGATGAGAAGAACAATATTGCTGAAATCAAGATTCAAGGTAAAAGTTCTCATGCTATTAAAAATTGTTTAAAAGATAGCTTTTTAAAAAATGTTAAAGAATATATAAATGTAGGGCTCTGAGCTGTGAAAACTGTTTTTTTTTTTTTTGAGGGTAATTTTTTTAATGACATTATTGAACTGCATGTTTTCTTTGCTCTTTGGGATGTAGATGCTGTTCAGAATCTGACCTTCAAATTGAAACACACATGTTAGTGTTTTGAATCTTTCTGAGAGTCGTCTCAGAGGTGAAAAGAGATACTAATGTCCATGTAGGGGTGTTATTATTGGGCTGGGATAAATGTCAATTCAGAATTGAGGTTAAGATCTGTGAATATGCTTTATCTTGGCGCAAATGCAAAACAACTTTATAATGAAAAAAAAATCTATGAGCCCATTATGTTCTTTTATGCAAAATCTGCTAAAATGAATCTGACTCTGTCTTTACCAGCTCATTGTGATATGATAAACATAAAGAATATGTTTAATGAAATTCTTGAATAAGTTAAAGAGAAAAAAATTACAGGTTTTTTTTTGTTGTTGTTCTTTTCAAGCTGGCAGCGTATCTATAGTGAATTTGATTCATGAAATTTAGAGCTTCTGTGTAAATAAGATATAAAAGATTTCCTAAAATCCCAAGAAAATCAATTTGTATTAGGTGTAATTTTTTCAAAAGGTTGAAAATTTAGGTAATTGACTTATAATGAATTTGTAGGTTTTATTGTTTATAACACTAAAATTATGCAATATTGCCACTTATTTATCAGTTGGGAGTTCAAATATAGCTAAATTTTTAAAAATATCACCCCCAAATAAAATTACACAATGAAAAGAAACCTCTTACGATCTTATTATGATAGGTCTTTAGAAATTATAATAATGTAATTTTTTTTTTTCAGGTCTTGATTCTTCTCTTTCTCTTCAGTCAAAAAAGCAGTCCCTATTTGCCAGACTGGAAAATATTATTGTCACAGATGTGGATCCTAAGACAGTCCATAAAAAAGTAGGTGTCATAAATAGATAGCTAATTATTTTTTGATAATTGAATATGAAATTCTGTTTTTAAATGTATTCTAAGAAATATTAATGAAATATATTTTGATGCACAAATGTTTCTATAATGATTGTAAATATGAGCCTTTTAAATGGGAAATGGGACTTTATTTTGTCATTATTCTCTTGGACAGAGTACATTCAAATCTCTGCTTTTCAGGCTGTATCAATAATGGGAAATGAAGTTTTTCATTTTAACTTGGATTTGTATCCAGATGCTACTGAGGGAGAGTACTATACTGACATGTCCAAAGTGGATGGTGTTGTATCACTGAATGTTGGCTGTATTCAGATTGTCTATCTTCATAAATTCCTCATGTCACTTCTGGTAAAAAATGTCTATTTGTATATTGATTTTTCAACTTAGAAATAAGTCTGGTAGTTATGATTGCAGATCTCATAAACTTTGGATTTTAGTATGTGCATTGTTTTGATTATAGATATATTAGTGTAGAGATCAAAACCTCTTTTTAATAGTTGAAATCTGAGTCATTTAATGATTTTTGTCTAGAACTGGAAATAGTTTTGCCAGGACAAAGCCAAATATTCAAGTGAAAAAACATACTGAAATTATTTTTTTAACTGTCTTCAGTAATTAGTCTTCAACTAAATTACTTTAGCCCTTATCAAGTAGCTCATAAATATAGGTGGATGATTGGTGATTCCTTTCTAATTCTAGATAAATAAGACTCAATTGAAAGTTATGTACAGGAAAAAAATTATGCATAGATGAAGAAAAAGATTGCATTATTAACAATGTGCTTATTATCTCTTTTTCTCCTTTTATACTTTGTGTCCGCAGAACTTCCTGAGCAATTTCCAGACAGCCAAAGAGGCTCTAAGTGCTGCTACTGCTCAGGCTGCAGAAAAGGCTGCCAGAAGTGTGAAAGATCTTGCCCAGAGGAGTTTTCGTGTTTCTATCAATATTGATTTGAAAGCACCAGTTATAGTCATCCCACAGTCTTCCAATTCCACTAATGCAGTAGTGGTCGATCTTGGGCTAATTAGAGTTCAAAATCAGTTTAGTCTTGTGTCTGTGGAAGACTGTTTAAACCCTCCAGTAATTGATAGAATGGATGTACAGCTAACAAAGCTCAAGCTCTCTAGGTATACTTTCTTTCAATAATTATGGATTTAAGTATGATTTAATGATTTCCATGAAATTTTATGTCCATTGAAATTCATACCCACAGTGTTTCTGCTGTACAGAATACTTTATTTTTTAATCAGCTTTTTATTATGAAAAATTTCAAACTTACAGAAAAATTCCAAAAATATTACCACGGATACACTTAAGAGTCCTTCACCTAGGCTTACCAGTTATTTACATTTGCTTTAACTTTTAAGCATATGCATATTATTATCATTTAAAGCATCTTTTTAATTTAATTTTTCCAGTTGAGATGAAATTGACATATTATCTTAGTTTCAGTTGTATAACATGATTTGATATTTGTGTATACTGTGAAATGATCACCACCATAAGTCTAGTTAACATTTGTCACCATACATAGTTACAGTTCTTTTTCTTGTGATAACTTTTAAGATCTACCCTCTTAGCAACTTTTTTTTTTAAAGATTTTATTTATGTATTCATGAGAGACACTGAGAGAGAGAGGCAGAGACATAGGCAGAGGGAGAAGCAGGCCCCCCACAAGGAGCCCAATGCGGGACTCAATCTCAGATCCCAGGATTACGTCCTGAGCTGAAGGCAGAAGCTCAACCACTGAGCCACCCAGGTGTCCCTCTCTTAGCAACTTTTAAATATATAATACTATATTATTAACTAGTCACCTTGCTATACATTATATCCCCAGAACTTATTTTTTTAATTGAAAGTTAAAATTTTTTTTGCTGAACCTTTTGAGTATAGACATCTTAACCCTTTGCTCTAAAAGCTTTAGTGTGTGTCTCCTAAGAACAAGAACCTGCATCCTCTTATATAACCATAATGTAATTTTTAAATTCTGAAAATTCAACACTGATTTAGCAGTAATATCTAATGTATAGTCAATATTCATATTTTACCAGTTATTCCAATAGTATCCATTATAGTAATTTTCCCCTTGATCCAGGATCACATATGGCATTTAATTGTGTCCTGTACTACTGAGGGAGTTTTCTGTATTGAAGTTACTTGCTCTGGAATAGTTCTTCAGCCTTTCTTAGTCTTTCATGATGATAGTTCTGAAGAGTACAGTCTAGTTGTTTCATGGAATGTCTCTCAGTTTGGTTTTGTCTGAGTGATTCCTCATTATTTAATTGAGCTTAAATATTTTTGGCAGAATACTATGTAAGTAATGATGTAGCTGAGTTCCCACCTGATGAACATGAAAGTCTATACATAATCAATTTTAAAGAAATTTTCTACCCCATCCAAGGACAATTAATTATCCTAAATAAAAAAGGAAAAATATAAGGCAAGTCCAGCAAATATTCCCAGAGAAGAGCTTTATCAAATTCTTTTTTTTAATAAAGATTTTATTTATTCATAAGAGACATACAGAGAGAGAGAGAGAGAGAGGCAGAAGCATAGGCAGAGGGAGAAGCAGGCTCCTTGCAGGAGCCCGATATGGGACTTGATCCTGGAATCTCTGGATCAGGCCCTGAGCAGAAGGCAGACAGATAGATGCTCAACCACTGAGCCACCCAGGCATCCCTTATCAGACTCTTTAGAAAATGCTAACTGTTCATCTTGCCATTTTTTAAAAATCATATCAATGCATGTATTAATCCTTGAACAGCTGTATTTGATGATTTCCCCCATATACAATATGAATTTCTTTAAAAAATTTAATCCATGTGTGACCTATTTGAAGGTTTTCTTGCTAATTGTACATCATGTATTTTATTTTATTTTTTTTTTTACATCATGTATTTTAATCTGTCCCTAAAGTGAATTATTGATTGAGATTAGAAAATACTTAAATAGCACTATTTCAAATCAGTGTTTAGAGCAGCAGCTTTTGATTTTGTGTCTTTTTAATGATAGGTTGCATTTTCTTGTTTTTCATTAGGACAGTGATCCAGCCGGGTACCTCCCATCTTGATATTCAGCTCTTGCACCCAATTAACTTGGAATTTTCTGTAAATCGGAATCTAGCTGCATCTTGGTATCACAGAGTGCCTGTTGTAGAAATTAAAGGACATCTTGAATCAATGAATGTAAGTATATGAGTGAAAAAAACTCGTTACTGAAATTTTAGGTTCTGAAGACTTTCTTAGCATAAACCTATATGATATGTCGAATTTTTTACTGATTGGTGTACAAAAAATTTCAGTGAGATGTTATCCAAAAGGATGTTTATTATTTAGTGGAATTTAATCTTCAGTTAAGTGTCATTTAACATTTATGTATATATGTATAATTGACCTATAACATATATTAGTTTTGGGTATATAACATAGTGATTTAACATTTATATACATTACAAAATAGTCACCACAATAAGTCTGTTATCATCTGTCACCTTACAAAATTAATATATTAGTGACTGTATTTTCCATACTGTATATTACATCCTCATGACTAATTTATAAGTGGAAGTTTGCCCTTTCACCCATTTCATATCTCTAATCCCCCTTCCCCTCTGGGAACCACCAATCTTTTTATCTATGAGCCTGATTTTTGTTTTGTTTTTTAGATTCTACATATAAATAAAATCATGCTGATTTCTGTATTTGTCTTTCCCTGACTTACATCGTTAGGCATAAGTGTTATTGTTTTCTTTGGGAGGATAAGCAGTAGTGGAATTGCTCTATCACATGGTAGCTCTAGTTTTTATTTTTTAGGAACCTCCATACTATTTTCCATAATGGCTATACCAGTTTATATTCCTATTCATAGGGCCTGTGGGTTCCCATTGCTTCATTTCCTTGCCAGTACTAGTTGTTTCTTGTCTTTTGGGTAATAGCTATTCTGAGAAGTGTGAAGTGATATCTAATTGTGGTTTTAATTTGCATTTCCCTGATGATTAGTGATGTTGAACTTCTTTTCATGTGCTTGTTGGTCAATTCTGTGTGTCTTGGAAGAATGTCTATTCAGCTCTTCTGCCTATTTCTTAACCAGATTGTTTTTTTTTTATTACTGAGTTGTATGAGTTCTTTATATATTTTATATATTTTGGATATTTAACTGCTTATTAGATACATGATTTGCAGATATCTTTTCCCTTTTCATGAAGGGAAAATGAATTTCAAATGAAAGGTTGCCTTTTCATTTTACTGATAGATTTTGTATTTTTGGTGCAGAAGCCTTTTAGTTGATGTAGTTCCAATTGGTTACTTTTCCTTTTGTTGCCTTGCCTTTAGAGTTAGATCTAAGGAAAAGTCTTTAAGACTGTTGTTAAGGAGCTTAACAACTATACTTTTTGTTTTTTTGTTTTTTAGGTCTCACATTCAAGACTTTCATCCATTTGAGTTGTTTTTTTATATAATATAAGAAAGTGGTCCAGTTTTATTCATTTACATGTAGCAGTCCAGTTTTCCTGTCATCATTTATTAAAATAGACTGTCCCTTCCCTACAATATATACTCTTGCTTCCATTTTATAAAGTAGTTGGCTGCATTTACATAGGTTTATTTCTGGACTCTAAATTGTTCCACTGATCTATGTGTCTGTTTTTATACCCAGTATCATACTGTTTTGACTGCATTAACTATGTAGTAGTTTGAAATAAAGGAGAATGATACCTTTGCTTTTTTCTTTCTTAAGATTGTTTTGGCTGTTCAGGATCTTTTGTATTTCCATGCAAGTTTTAGAATTATTTGTTTTAGTTCTGTGAAAGATACCATTGGAATTTTGATAGGGATTGCATTGAATCTGTAGATTGCTTTGGGTAGTATGGACATTGTTAATTATTCTAATCCATGAGCATGGAGTTTCTCTCCATTTATTTGTGTCTCCTTCAATTTCTTTTATCAGTGGATGAGTATTCCATTCTTTTTGGTGTGATTGTGAATGGGATTGTTTCTTGATTTGGTTTTCTGATAGTTTGTTATTAGGGTAGGGAAACACAATAGATTTTTTTGGTATATAAATTTTGTATCCTGTAGCTTTACTGAATTCATATGTTAGTTCTAAGAGTTTCTTGGTGGGGTCTTTAGGGTTTTCTATATATAGTATCATGAGATCTTCAGAGAATGACAGTGTTACTTCTTTTTCAATTTGGATGCCTTTTATTTCTTTTTCTCACTTAATTGCTATGACTAGTACTTCCAATATTATGTTGAATAGAAGTGGTAAGAGTGAGCATCCTTGTCTTGTTTCTGATTGAGATAAAAAGCTTTTAGCCTTTTACCCTTGAGTATGATGTTACCTATGGGGTTTTCACATATATCCTTTATTATGTTGAAGTACATTCCCTGAATACCTGGTTTGTTGACTTTTTATCATAAATGGATGTTGAATTTTGTCAAATGCTTTTTCTGCCTCTATTGAGATGATTATGTGATTTCTATCCTTCATGATTGATTGAACCATCCTTGCATCTTTGGAATAAATCCCACGTGATCACGGTGTATGATCTTCATAATCTATTGTTGAATTTGGTTTGCTAATATTTTTTTAAGGATTTTGCATCTGTGTTCAAAATACAGTATATAGATGTGTCTTGTTTATTTTATCCACTTAGCCACTCTGTCTTTTAATTGGAGAATTTAGTCCATTACATTTAAAGAAATTGTTGATAGGTATATACTTTATTGCTATTTTGTTAATTGTTTTCTGGTTGTTTTTGTAGTTCCTCTCTGTTCCTTTCTTCTTTTCCTATTCTATGCCCTTGTGGTTTGCTGACTTTCTTTGATATTATATATAGATTCCTTTCTCTTATGTATTTACCTGATGTTTTTGCTTTGTGCTTACTGTGAGGCTTACATAATTTATCCTGTGCATATGGGAGTCTATTTTAAATTTGAACATATCTTAAATTTGAACATATCCAAAACTCCTTATTCCCCACCCCCTGACGGTTTGTTCTTTTTTTTTTTAAAATATTTATTTATTTATTTATGATAGACATAGAGAGAGAGAGAGAGGCAGAGACACAGGCAGAGGGAGAAGCAGGCTCCATGTTGGGAGCCCGATGTAGGACTCGATCCCGGGACTCCAGGACTGCGCCCTGGGCCAAAGGCAGGTGCTAAACCACTGAGCCACCCAGGGATCCCCCAGAGTTTGTTTTTGCTGTCACTTTTTACATCTTTTATTTTTACTACTTTTGTTTTTTAACATTTTTAGTAGTTTACAAGTGATTAATCTACTATTTTTACTATATATTTACCCTTTCCAGTGATATTTTTACTTTTGTGTTTTTCTTGATTAATTAGTGCCATTTCTTTTCATCTTAAGGAAGTCTTTTTAACATTCTTGTAAGGCTTGTTTAGTGGTTATAAACTCCTTTAGCTTTTGCTTGTCTGAGAAACACTTTCTCCTTCTATTTGAATGATAAACTTGCTGGGTAGAGTAATCTTGGTTGGAACTTTTTTTTTTTAGTGCTGTGAATATGTCATCCTACTTCTCTGGCTTGTAAAGTTTCTGCTAAGAAATTTTCCAAAAGCCTTATGGATTTTCCCTTAAACCTAACAAGGTGTTTTTGTCTTGCTGCTTTTAAGATTCTCTCTTTATCTTTAGTTTTTGACATTTTAATTATAATGTGTCTTGCTATAGTGCTTCTTAGATTCTTTTTTTTTGGTACTTTCTGGGCTTCCTGGACCTGAATGTCTGTTTCGATCCCTAGGTTAGAGAAGTTTTCAGGCTTTATTTCTTCCCCTCTTTTCTCCTGTGAGACCTCTATAATGTTAATGTTCTTCTGTTTGTTGTTGTCCCAGAGGTCCCTTAACATAGCTTCATTTAAAAAAATTTTTAAGAATGTTGTTGCTTTGTCTTGGTGAGTTTTGTTGCTTTATTCTCCTGTTCACTGATCTGTTCTCCTTCATCGACTCTGCTATTGAACCCCTCTAATGTATTTTTCAGTTCAGTTTTTTGTATCTTAGTTCTCTGAGTTCTGTTTGGTACTTTCTTATATTTTATAACTCCATGTGGAAGTTCTCACTGTGTTTACCCATTCTTCTCCTGAGTTCAGTAAATAGCTTTATGATCATAACTTTAATTCTTTATAGGGTGGATTTCTTATCTCTAGGTCATTAGGTGTTTTGCTGAGGTTTTGTCTTATTCTCTTATTTGAAAATACTTATTTGCTCATTTTGCTGGACTTTCTGTTTTTTTTTTTTCTAGCAGAATAAACTAGATACTTTATTTTTTTTTCTTTCTTTTTTTTTTTAATAAATTAATTTTTATTGGTGTTCAATTTACCAACATACAGAATAACACCCAGTGCTCATCCCGTCAAGTGTCCCCCTCCGTGCCCGTCACCCATTCACCCCCACCCCCCGCCCTCCTCCCCTTCCACCACCCCTAGTTCATTTCCCAGAGTTAGAAGTCTTTATGTTCTGTGTCCCTTTCTGATATCTCCCACACATTTCTTCTCCCTTTTGACTTTCTGTTTTTGTTTCTATTTATTAAGTGAAACAGCTGCTTTTTTTCTGTCTTGAATGGCCTTGGTTAGGGGATGATCCTTCTCATTCAGCATTGCCATAGCTTGTTGTCTCTTGAACTTTTGTGGTTGCCTAAACCACCTGATTTATTATTGGTATGGACCCATTGTTTAGGGTCTGTCAAGATCTGTGAGTGAATCCCAGAGGAGGAAAGTTATTTAGCACCTAGTTTCAGGCTGATTAGAAGCCAGACTCTCAGGCAACAGCTTTTAAAATATTCAAATATATACAGTCCTTTGGGACTGCATTCAATATCTTTGCTGGGCTCCAGATGAGGAGATGTGAAGGTGTCCATTGAACAACAATTGAAAAAATTGGTTTATAAATTGGTGTATAAAGGAGTGTATGAACTCCTTTCTAGGAAGTCTTGTCTAGCTGTAATGAGGCTAAGGGGATGTGCAAGGCTAGTTTCTCCCTGTCATACCCTGGAAACACCTCCTTAGTCTCTAGGTGTGTGGAAAACCTGAAGTCTGTCCCTTAGGCTGATGCTTAAGGTTGAGTGAATAGGTCTTTTTCACAGACTGAGGGTACGTTTCAGTATGCTGTCTTTGCACTAAGAACTGTCTTTTTGATTGTTATGGTCCTGTGGAGCTCTGGAACACCAACCCTCTTGACTAGCAGGACCAGGAGATTGAAGGGTATTGACTTTGTGGATTGCACATGCCTCCTGCCTTTAGGAAGACACCTGTTGAGTGTAGGGGGCAGAGCACGCTCACTGGCTTCAGGAAGGCTCTGGGAAAATGTCTTAACTGCCTGTGTCCATGGGCTTCAGTGCCTTGTGTGCATTTACTAACTTTAGGCTGGGAGTGGAAAAATGCCAGGAGCACTCCCCATCTCTAGCCACGGGTGTATTGCAACTGCTTGCATTTGCAAAATTTAGCTAGGAAGTGGGAGAATTCCTCTCTGGGCCAGCCCCTTTGCTAGGGAGCACTGCAATTGCCAGTGTACTCCAGGCTCAGCAACTGTCGTGACTGCTCCCCCACTCATCCCAGCAAGGCTCTGGGAGGGTGCTGTGTCTGAGCTCTCTTGTCTATGCTAGCAGGCTATATGGTGAGTGCAACAGTGGTATCTGCTAGCATGTCAGTCTCCCAGGTTTATTTCAGATGTCTTTTTCTTCTACCAGTGCCCCCAGATCAGCAAGTGAATTTCCCTCACATATAGTCTAGGTGCTTTTCAAACTGCTGTTTTTCCCCTGGATCTTGGGGCAAGCCCTTTAAGAGGGGAATATTTCTTTTAGCACTTTGGGACCCCTGGAGGTCAGCCCTATTGCTCTTCCAAGCCAGACATTCTAGGGGCTCCTCGCTGTGGTACAAATGCAGGGGCACGGGTACCCCATGAGGACCACCAACTCCTCACTTCTCCCTGAGAAGCACCTGTCTGGTGAGATCCTTCTCTTTTGTGTGACGAAGAGAGAAGGATCTCTGGGGGTAAGCTTTTTTGGGAGACCATGTCTGTCTCTTCCTCTCCAACTCATCTCATTGTGGTCCTTTTATCTTTTGTTTTGAAGAGCAGTTTATCAGGATTCATGTCTTTCTCAGGGGAAAATGACCCATATGTAGTAGTAGATTTAGTGTGTACATTGGAGGCAAATTCAGCATCTTCTTATGCCACCATCTTGGACCCCTCTCCATTATTTAACTTTTTTTTAAAAGGTTTTATTTATTTGACAGAAAGAGAGCATGTGAGAGCACAAGCAGGGTTAGCAGCAGAGGGAGAGGGAGAAGTAGGCTTCCCACTGAGCAGGGAGCCCGAGATGTAGGACTCAGGACCCTGGGATCATGACCCGAGCCCAAGGCAGATGCTCAACTGACTGAGCCACCCAAGCACTTCCATACTTAACTTTTAAATTTGCTATATGTACGCAATAGCAGAGATCTATGTGTAAATTATATATTAGCATATTATATCTCATTCTATATGTTATATACCCATACTTTTAGGGATATCTAAGTACTTCTATAGCATTGAGGAAAAAGCTTATTTTTTTATATTGAAGATAGCCTTTTTATTTCATTGGTGGTATTATTTTTAAAAATGTAGAATTTTTGTTTTTTTTTGAGTTTTGTCACTTTTTTTGAATCTGATTTCTTTTTTTTTTTTTAATTTTTATTTATTTATGATAGTCACAGAGAGAGAGAGAGAGAGAGAGAGGCAGAGACACAGGCAGAGGGAGAAGCAGGCTCCATGCAGGGAGCCCGATGTGGGATTCAATCCCGGGTCTCCAGGATCGCGCCCTGGGCCAAAGGCAGGCGCCAAACCGCTGCGCCACCCCGGGATCCCTGGATCTGATTTCTTTGATTATTATCTTTCACTATGATTTATAAAGTAGATGAAACTAATACTGACTTATAAATCACATTTTTTCTCCATTTTATTATCTTAGAAAAATTTAAAAATGAAATAAGTAGTGAAATAATTGTGTAGTGAATATATAATTTTTCAGTCATTGTGTTAAGGTTATTCTTTCTTTTATGTCTTATACATAGAAATTTATTTTCTCTATTAAAATTTACATTTTAAAATGAAGAATCTTTGTCTTTTAATGATATTTTACAGGTTAATCTGAATCAAGAAGATCTTAATCTTTTATTTAGAATACTAGCAGAAAATCTCGGTGAGGCTCCTGAAGACATAAATAAAATGAAACCAGGAGTACAAAAGACAGGTGAGAGACTGACAGTAGGTGGCATAATACACATATCCACTTATTTTATAATTTAGTAGGGGCGACAGACAATAAAATTAACAAATATATATTTATAAATTGTGATTTGTGTTCCCATGAAATCAAAGAAGATGTTACTTGTTGAATAAATATCAAATAAAACTGTAGTAAGGGCTTATGGACTCTTAGTTATTTCAACAGTCAGTTACAGCTTCTTAACTTTTTCTAAGTTGCATAAGTTAGGAGAACCATAAAGAAGCTTTTTAAATCTGGTGGATTCCTGAAATAATTATTGAATTTGCATGTATACAAATGAAAGCATTCAAAGTTGGCAGTAAGCTATGGTAACACTTAATCTGATTTCTAAATTAGGTTTTGTAGTAAAATATCTTTGAGTTGAAACATTTGATAAATTACGCCTTAGCAAAGAAAATACTGAAAAATTGTCCTGCCATAAAAATTCAGAGAATTTAAATTATTAGTTGCAATGGCTTTTTAATTTAAAGGGAAAGTAACTACCAGACTTAATTTTATAAACTGTTTCCTATATATATATTATATACACAGACATATATAATCATATTTTCAAAAAAATGGTACTATCCTATAAATATGTGTGTGTGTGTATTTCTGCACTTTGCTTTTTTCATTTAAATGACAGTTTATTTTGGTGTTCATTCTCTATAAATATACTATGTACAGATCTGTCTATTCTCTCTAATGGCTATCTGATATTAAATTGTCTAGAAGTATTATAATTTATTTAGCAAGTCTGTGTTCATTGACATTCCATATTGTTTTAAAAGTCTTTTACCACATTGCCTGTATATCCTTGTCCATACAGTTTTATAAGTGCATGTATATCTGTGGGGGAATACTAGAGCTATTTGATTGAAGGGTATTATTAACTTAATATATGTTAAGTTAATGAATTTAATTAATTTAATTGAACATTTTTGGCACATCTTACCAATTGCTCCCCTTAGAATGTGTACTATTTTTGCACTCCCACCAGTTCATCTTTCTGTATTAAAATTTTTGCTAAATAAATGCTAAGTGAAAAATGGTATCTTACTGTATTTTTATTATTTAAAAAACCTTTTTTTTAAAACTCTTTTACGAAGCACAAATAGTAGTAAAAAACACAAATCTTAAGTGTACAATTCAGTGAATTTTTATGTATAGCTATACCATGTAGCTGTTAATCACCATGGCTAATATATAAAACATTTTCAGCTTGTCCCAAGGCCTCTTCTTCTTCTTCTTTTTTTTTTTTTCAGAAGGGCTTTTCTGTGCCCCTTCCTAATCAGTACCAAACACCCACCCTACCCTCCAATCCACCAGAATTAATGGTCTTCCTAATTTTTAATACCACAGGTAGATCAGTTTTGCCCATTCCTGAATTTT
This sequence comes from Nyctereutes procyonoides, assembly GCF_905146905.1. Taxonomy (NCBI): domain Eukaryota; kingdom Metazoa; phylum Chordata; class Mammalia; order Carnivora; family Canidae; genus Nyctereutes; species Nyctereutes procyonoides. Next base: position 13,859,418 of record NW_026575040.1, read on the forward strand.
ACAAAAATGGAGTCATACAGAATTTATTCTTTGGTTTTGCTTTTTTTTTTCAGTCATTATTTCGTTTGTGCAATTCCTCCATGTTGTTTATGTGTAGCAGTAGTTCTTTTAATCCTGCTCATATTCATCATGTGAATGCATTAATATTATTTTATCAATTCTACCTTTGATGGAAAGCATTTGGACTGTTTCCATTTTTTGACTGTCTTGAATAAAGTTGCTATGAATATGAACATGTCTTTTGTTACACATATATACTGTCTTCTTTTGGTTGTATAGGTAGGCCTTACATGTTAGGCTCATACACCAAATGATTTTCTGAATGGTTGTACCAATTGTACCAAATTACCAGCAATGTATGAGAGTTGTTTCACATTTTCTCTCTTTTTAAAATAAGGTTTTATTTATTTATTCATAAGAGACATAGAGAGAGTCAGAGACAGGCAGAGGGAGAAGTAGGTTCTTTGTCATCTAGCCCGATGTGGGACTTGATCCCAGGACCTGGGACCATGCCCCGAATCAAAGGCAGAAATTCAACCTCTAAGCTACCCGGGCATCCCATTGTTTCATGTTATCACTAGTCCTTGGTATTGTCAATATTTTTAAATTTAGCTATCCTTTCTGATATGCAGTGGGATTTCTATGGTTCTTATTTTTTCCCTGATTATTAATGAAACTGAAACCTTTTCATATGACCATTTGGATCATACTCATTACTGACCATTTGGATATCTTTTTTTATGACATGACTACTCAAGTCTATTGACTATTATTTTCATTGAGTTTTCTTTCTTAGTGATATATTGGAGTTCTTCATTCATTCTGTATATGAGCCCTTCTTGGTTTAGTGTGTTACATGTATATGTGCTGATATTGGCATAGAAATATCCTATCCCTATCTGTGATTTGCTTTTCATTCTTTTAATGGCTCTTTTATCAATAGAATTAGTTAATTGTGATGAATTTCAATTTATCATTTTTGAAAGTGATTAATGCTTTTTATTTCTTATTTAATAACTCTTTACCTATTTCAGGAATTATTTTGTAAAAGCAAAATATTTGCTAGAGTTATTTCCCCTGGATCACGCTTTGGAACAGTGCTGGAATAAGGTGATAGCTAAGAAATCTCACCCTATGTATTTCTTTCTTTCTCAGAGTTAATAATTGACAACAGTGGTTTTCCATATGGTTTTCTGGTATGGTTTATGGTATAAGATTCTTGTGTTAGTGATCATAGATAACATTCACTGCAATAGTATTGATAACTAATGTAACGAAATTGAGGGTTAGTTGGGAGTACAGGCTGTCATGGGACTGATGAGTTTGGACTCTATTATTTGCTATCTCTGTGATGTTGGGCAACATCCTGACTGTCTGAACCTCAATTTGCTCATCTGAAATGAAGATAGTAAACTTTCTATCTTGAAGGGTTGATATAAGGATGAAATGAGACAATCCATATAGCATAGTGACTAGCACAGAAGTAAGCACTGGGCATTTGATAACTATTATTAGTTTTGTGTATTACAATTTACAAAGCAATTTTATTGCATTTCAGGGTATGTGAATTTCAGCACAGTATCAGTTTCATACAGCTTTACTTTTGCTTTTTTGTATGGCATGAGAGGTTGTAACCATCCCTCCCATTTTATTTCTTTTCTAGCCTTAACTCTTGTTATCCTCCTCATGATTTAATCATAGCAAACTCTGTTCTGTTTCCAAAACCTATCATGATGTGCTATGATTTTCCAAAATATCTTATTCTTGGATGTCTTCTCTGTATGAGGAGGTCCTTAAGCTCTACCTGAATGATAACTCCCTTATTAAACCTTTCTTGACCTCCCCATAACCATTTTATGTTCTGTATTTTCTACAGTTTTCTATAGTCTATTAACATTTGTCCACTTAATGTGACCAAGTGTAGTCTGCCTCTTCTGTTTGTTTGTATTTTAAATGTTTATATCTCTTCTATTAAACCATAAGCTTTCTAAGGGCTGGAGCTACGTGTTACTAATTTGTGGATTTTCAGAGCTTACACAGGTCCAGAGTACTCATACATGTCCTCAGTGAGTATTTGTGGAAAAAAATGTGTGGATGGAAATGAAAAAATTTCTTTTTAACATCTTTAGGTGAAATTAAAGGACCGCTTGAAATCTCTACAGCAAAACAAGATGTACATGCTTCCCATGGTACTTCAACAGCTGGAGTGGAAGAAATGAGATCTGTAGACATTATTAATGTGCTGCTGAATTTTGAAATAAAAGAGGTATATAATTGTCATCTATTTCTGTAAAGTGAATAAATAATAGATATTTGAAATCACCTCTACTAAAACTTGTGGATTATTGATATGTATGAAAAAAATCTCAATGTAGGCTATTTATAATTTGTATGTAGCAATACAATTTGTAGTAAATTTGAGAGTTTATGAAAGATGAGTTATATTTGGGGTATATACTGTTTCATAGAGAACATGGTAACATGTCCTGTAACATGCTTTTCAGATGATTTTAGAACACTTGGGATGTAGCTTGCTTTGGATTTCATATTAGAAAGTCAGGAAAGGGAAGTAGTGACAGAAATCCTTTGTTAATTTTAGAAACCCTTAATAGAATAAAACATGTAAAAATATGTCTATATTTTTAAAATGTTATATTATCATATATAATATACATGCAAATATATATGATATATTTGGCACAGATCTCTTTGCCGTTAAGAAATATGTTCTATTACCACTATCTGCTTTCCGTCTGCAGAGTCTTGAGGAAAGAGTAAGTGGATTTTCCTTGTCTGTATTTGCACATTCAGATATCCATTGCATGTGCTAAGTGCTGAGGATAGAGTTAAAAGGCAGAAACTCTGAACAAGAAAACAATTAAAATTTTTGTAAGTGCTCCCATTACAAAAGTGTCTGAGGACATTGTGGCTATAATAGTAAGCAGGGGGAATGCATCTAAGCAGGATGAGAGTGTCAGGGAACATTTGTTGGAGGAAGTGACATTTGAGATGAGCTTTTAAGGAATATAAGTAGAGTCTGAGAAAAGGAGATCAGGAAAGGAGCTGGGTGAGTAGATGAGAAAATGTAGTAGACCCAGGGACTTGCAAGAACTTCCTTGCAAAATCCCTTCATCATTATATATATATATATTTAAATATATATATATATATTAAAGATTTCATTTATTTATTCATGAGAGACACAGTGAGAGAGAGAGGGAAAGAGGCAGGCAGAGACACAGGCAGAGGGAGAAGCAGGCTCCATGCAGGCAGCCCAATGCGGAACTGGATCCCAGGTCCCCAGGATCAGGCCCTGGACTTAAGGTGGCGCTAAACTGCTGAGCCACCCTGGCTGCCCTCCCTTCATCATTATGGTAGAGATCATGTTCTTCCTCTAAGTTAAAAATAATAAACTTTAAATCAAATGAGTTCTACTTTTCTTATCTGAAATATATGCTTTTCAGCTAATTTCTTTCACCTTAAAACTTTAATGTTTTGTGGTTAATATTAGAGTTATTGAAGATAAGCTTTAATAATTGAAACAATGATAGATGAATCATTCTATTTGCAAATGAGCTTCATTAACAAGTGTGCATAGAAAACCCATAAGCTGTTTTTAATGTCATTTATAATAAATACTATTATAGTTCCATTCCCTGAGGACATGGAAAGCAGGGGAGGCAAATTTGCATTCCCCCAAGCCAGTACTTGACACTATCTTAAGACATTTTTGGTTGTCACCATCTGAGGAGAGGGAACTGCTGACAACCAGTGTGAGAGACCACTGTTACCACTAAACATCTTAAAATGCACAGATCTGCTCCCTCACTACAAAAAATTATCCAGTCCAAAATGTCAATGGTACCAAGCTTGAGAAAGCTTGCCTTAGGATTAGTATAAAAATTGACCATTTATCAAATAGATTTCCAGATGAAAGGCCATCCATCAGACTAGACTTCTGGGAATTAGGCAGAACTACTTTCTTTGTTTTTTTAAATCTTACCTTAACGATCACTAGAATACACTGGCAGTGTTTCAGAAGTCCAAACAAGTAAGTGTACTTTCCAAAGTAAATAACACTAGGCATTTTTCTAGGCACAAATAGTAGTACACATCTTTACATTATGTGAATTTTTTTTATTATATCAGTCTGAATGGCTATGAAATTGTTGACTTACCTTCATGATATATTAGTGGAATTGTATGTGATAATACTGGGGCCTTTTCTAGGTTGTGATTACTTTGATGAAAAAAGCAGAAAAGAAAGGAAGGCCTTTACATGAACTGAATGTCCTGCAGCTTGGAATGGAAGCTAAAGTTAAACCCTATGACCTGACTGCTAAAGCTTATTTAAAAAAAATTAGTATGCGATGCTTTGAGTTCAGTGGTAAGTGTGAAGTATAGTCTGTGTAAATTATTCATGTTAGAGACATGGTCTATACCTTTTTGTCAGTAGTAAGTACATTTATTAATGTTACCATAATTATTTAGTTGATTAAATTTCTTATGTTGATAAAAAGGAATTTGATATTTAAAAATTTATTTTCTATATAGTTACCATAAAGTAAGAATATATCTGAATATATATATGTTCTGAATATATATATATAAATATATATATACCATGAAGTAGAATACATTCAAGTCCACTTTTTATTGTGTATCAAGCCAACTTTTAAAATTGTTATGGATGTTTAAAGTTATAGGAACTCTAGGGGCTAACTTTAAAGCAAACATCTTGAGAATAATCCTTAGTTTATTTTATAGCTTTTTTCTTCAATATATTCTTTCTGATTTGTTCAAATGAATAATACCAGTAGTGTAAATATTACAACAGTTATAATTGACTGGTACTGGGTATTTTTCAAAAATTTTTATGGAGTTTTTTTTTTTTTGGAGTTTTTTTTCAAAGCCACTTTTATTGAGGTATGATATATATGCCTTAAAATTCTGTTTAAAAATACATTTGAAATGTCTGAAAGACTTACTGGAGTGGCCCTGTGTTTTTTATTTTTAGACTCTGTAGGACAGCCGCTTCACATTATTAACTCTTCTAATGTAACTGAGGAGCCGCTGCTAAAAATGTCACTGACAAAGGTACCTGGTTTCCTTCTAGGATTCTTTAATATTTGAATATATGAAGTTGTGTAATTCTCCCATATTTAATATTTCAATTTTCCTCCCTATAATTTTTCATTCTAAAGCTCATTGATTACAGTGAATTAGCAAGCATCCAACAATAATCTTTTGAATTAACCCTTATATTGAATAAGTGAGTATGTACAAAGTTTTGTGGTAATCTGAAGCAAATTTGTCATAATCTATATATGCTGGCATTTTCCCTTACCTTTAGCATTTATTCCTACATAGGATAAAGAATTTTAGTTTTTGCTTCTATAGAGTGTGAGAAATGCTTCAGGATTTTTGGCACATGCCTCTTTGCCATTAAGAAATATGTTTTTAGTGTTTTCATAGCATCCTTGAAAAGTAGAGAATGTGTATGTACATATATATGTGTGTGTATATACGTAGGCACGTGTATATATCTATATAAGTATATATTTGTATATATATTTTTTCAGTGTGTGAGTTCTTAGTATTTTCAACCCCATGGTTTAATCTTCCACTATTTCTAGGCAGACAGTGATGGACCAGAATTTACAACCATTCATGACAATACCAAACAGAGACTGAAGGTAAGTATTTTCTAATTCACCATAAGGCAGTATTATAGTGGAGTTAATGAGTAGAGGTAAGTATTTTCTAATTCACTATAAGGCAGTGTTAATGATTACATCTAGCTTTGTAGCCATCTTTCCCTGCACCCTCACCAACAAATAATATACTTTTTAAGGGAATTTTATACATGATTATTTGGCCTAGTATTGATGGTAGCATTAAACATATGAATTAAATATTGGCTTTAGGGTTAGAATAAAATTAAGGACAAGGCTAAAAGTATGGCTCAGTACAGAAATAGTTTACGATATATTTGAGCTTATATAGTCTGTCCTGGATGCATCTGAAATGTTATTGATCTAAGGCCCTATATTACTTACTGTATCTTTCCTTAAAACCCACCAGTTAAGGTCTGAATAACAGTTGAGCATGAGTGGAGACAGACTGTCAGTTTATTGTCTGATTGAGATTAACCAGTGATTAATAGTGAGTTCTTTCTTAAAAAAAAAAACAAAAAACCTTAATTGATCTTTTCTTAAATGAATTGTCCTTCAACATATACAAATAAGTATATGTCACCATATACCATAAAAATGTCACCATATCTGAACTCTGCCTCTCTAATTGTTTATTATCTTAGGTTTCATTTTCATCCTTAGACTTAATACTTCATTTGGAAGCTTTACTATCCTTCATGGATTTCTTATCATCTGCTGTTCCATCTTCTGAACCTTCCTCTTTGGAAAAGGAATCATCTGAGCTGAAACCACTTGTGGGGGAGTCCAGAAATATCGTTGTCAAAGCTGGTATTAACTTTTGAGTCATGGTCTAATACTTTCTGTCTGAATTTTTAATAATCATATGATAACTTATATTTTCAAGCTAAGACAAATATTTAGCATCTTAATATTACAGCTGCTCTGACAGATTTAGTTTCAAAAGTAAGCAAATTTTACCTCTGCGGTAGGGACAGGATAATTTTGTGAGAGATTTAAAAGAAATTTTAATATTAATCATGTATTTGTATTTTATTTCACTGTCTGTCCTTTACATAAAATAAAATTATACGTAGGTACTTTGTATTGATGTCTCTGCAGCCTTCACTTCAGTGCAAGTGAGAACAGAAGAAATTAAAATATGAATACAGTCATGCATAGTACAAAGGCCCATTTCTGTCAGTCACATAAGTGTTTTGTAGGGCACAAAAGGAAGAAGAATATCATGGAAGAGACAGACTCATTTTAGTTTCTAACCAAATTTGAGTTTAAATCACATAAAGTTATGGGCATATGTTCCTTAAGCATATGGCTTGTGCTATGAGTTAGATATGATGTTATCCTGAGTGAACATGCACCTGTTTTCAAGCCATATATCATCTAAATTATTTTTCTTTCATATGACGTGATTTGAATATCCAAAACTAGTAATTTAATTTTTAGACCCTTACGTGTTTTGAGTGACATCTGTATTACTGACATCTTTAAAGCATAAAGCTTTAGTAATATTAGATCTGATGTAAGGTTGAGAATTTTTTAACAAGGTGTCAGAGCAATACTTTTGCTATAAACTAAAGAGGTTTATTGTTGTGTACTTGTTATATTAATATCTGTGGAAATACTTCTTTATATAACATACATATATACATACATGTGCACATACAATTGGATAAATGAAAGAGCAATGTTTAAGTTCACAATAAACTACAAAAGTTATTAATCCAAAGAAATAGTCTTCCAATTGTGCTCTCTAGTTGATTTTAGTGGTTTGATTATAGTTTTTATGGTTTGATTTATATCTTAGGGGAAAAAAATCTCTGTTATCACCTTAGTGATTAAGGACTGATGTCCTGTGCTTTTTTACAGTATTATAGGAAAAGGAATGTTTCCCTCATCAAGACATATCTCTAGAAAAATATATCCTAAATTTATCAATCAAGACCTGGACCAAAGTTAGATTAAGGGAATCCATTTGATTGTGATTCTTATAGACAATACACATACTTTTTTTTTGTATTTTTTAATCTTTAGCTCTTTATATTTATGCCTCATAGACCTAAACCTTTTTTCCAAGAAGAAAAATTATAGGAAAGTTTCCATCTAACAAATTGTACTTTCAAGGTTCTATTAAAGGTTGCTTTTATTCTTAAGTTGGAGGGGAATAGACTCGTTTCTGATTGGCATTTGAAAATTGAGTAAAATCCATATTAATTTCATGTTATCTTAACGGAAGTCTTTTTGATTCTTCATAGTTCATAATGTACTTTTTGTGAATTTTACATTATTTAGTCTGTTATACCGTCTTTGCACTTTGCTAATCTCAAGGTTTCTGTTATTTTTCAGTATCTAGCAGTACTTCTCAAGATGATGTGTTTGATTTAAAGGTCATAGCTGAATTAAATGCATTTAATGTCTTTGTCTGTGATCAGAAGTGTAACATTGCAGATATTAGAATACGTGGTAAGTAATGATTTCCTTGGCGTAGGTATTTCTGTTTCTTTACATAGACCTCAAGGAAGAGTGAGCTTGTGTATGTTAGGTTTCATATGAGTCATCATTTTGTTTACTTATATTGAAGACTTGCAGAAGCTTTTCAAAGATGTACTTTGAAATGTTGGACATGGATTTGTTAGGATTCACAGCTGACATGAAACATTTCTTACATATTTTTCAAATTTTAGAATAAATCTAAGGCTTCGTTGCTTATGTTCCTTTTATATTTTCAGAATAATATAACCTTAATTTAAACTGAGAAATTAATATCACAACTCCTCACTAAATAAAGAAAATGTTACTATCTTTATTTCCCTTGTCTTTTGTACATATAGAATCAAAATAGAAGTACCTAAAGGAAATTTTGTAAGCATTACCCATCATCAGCTTGATGAAAGAATAGGTTCATATTATACCATGGGTTCTTGAACCAGACTGCCAAGATTCAAGTTTTGGCTCTAACACTTATTAGCTGACCGTGAGAAAATTAATTAATTTTTCTGTATCTTAGTTCCCCTTTTGTAAAATGGAGATAATTATAATAATTACTTATGGGATTGTTGTGATAGTTATAATAATTATTTTTAGGATTATATACACATTTACATATACTTAGAAAAAGTGATTGGTACATAGTAAGCACTTGAAAAAAAGGTTAAAAAGTAAGTACTATTAACAATTATTACTAAGTATCTCTTTCATGGATGGCATGTAATAGGTTGAACTTATTACTGGGTCTTAGCTATAGGCATTCTCTTTTACTAAGGAGTGGTTTTAAAAATCATTATGCTTTTAGAAATTATGGGAATAACCAAAATTTTTTGAAGGGAAAGATTATATTTTAGATACACTTTATTGTAGAATGAATATTTATTCATCAAATTATATTCATTTATGCTTAGTTATCAGAGCATTAGTTTTCATAATAAGTGCTTGTTAAGAAATACTGTGTGTCTTCCTCTGTGACTACTTGTGATCTTGCCAGTGCACAGGATATTTGTTTGAAAACCTGTGATTAATTCTCTTTGAAATTTGGTTTTGTTTGTCTTTAAAATTTCCACAACTTTTATGTATGAAATACCTGTAGCACTTAAAGATATTGTAACCTTTATTCGGCATCTCATACATAGAAGTTGATACCTTTAGTATGTGTAATAGTAATTTTATTCATTCTTTATCTTGGTAGTGTATTTTTTAACTTGATTAAATACCACTAAATTGGGTCACTTGGGTTGGATGAAAAGTTTGTAAATGTTATGTTTCCCATAGGAATGGATGCCTCTATTTCTGTGAAGCCAAAGCAGACTGACATGTTTGCCAGACTTAAGGATATAGTAATTACGAATGTTGATTTGCTGTCCATTCACAAAAAGGTACTTAAAAAACAGGTTTCAGGAAAATGAGGCTGTTCGAGATGGCAGGGTAGGAAGGTCTTGAACTCACCTCCCCCCACAGCCATAATAATTCTACAGAGCCAAGTGGCATAATTTTCTCTGAAAAGGTCTTGAAAACTAGATGAATAGCACCTTCACAACAAAAGATAAAAGGGCCATATTGAGATGGGTGGGAGAGGCAGAGATTCAAGTATTTCATTCATTTTGAATTAAATTTGTTATATGGCATAAAGACAGTGGTCCAAGTTTATGCTTTTATATATAGCTGTCCTGTTTTGTTGATAATTATACTCTTTGGCATGTAGCTGTCCAACACACTTATTGAAAATATTGTCTTTCCTCGTTGTGTAGTCTTGCCTCCTTTGTTGAAAATTAATTGATCATATGTACATGGGTTTATTTTGGGGCCTTCTAGTCTGTTCCATTGATCTATGTGTCTCTTTTAATGCCAATACCATACTGTTTTGATTACCATAGCTTTGTAGAATCTAAGACTGGAAGCCATAGTACTCCTAGAAGAAAACATACATGGCAAGGTCCACGTTGGTTTTAGCTAAGAATGTACAGATTAATAGAAACCAAAAAAATAACATCAAAAAATGTTTTAAATGAAAAATAATTTCCATATTGAAATTTTGTTTTGATTTTTGGTTGAGATGCCTTTATTCATTTGTTCATTGTATATTCATTAATAGTAATGTGTCAGGCAATTTGTTAGGGATTGGATATGAATATGGTTATTATGTGCTTTCACATTGTGTATAGGCTGGATGATTTGTAAGTTATATCTGACCAATTAAGTGACTGATATTTCCATTAATTAAAACTTTTTTTGTAGAAATAGGAAAAAGTTTTGTGAGCAAAGTGTTTTTAACAATTTATTGAAGGTTGAATTTAAATAGTGCTTCTTCATATGTTAAGGATTTTTTAATTAGGAAACTTATTTATATTTCAGCTCTTTTGATATAGTGTAGCTCTTTTGATGTAATAACCAGTTAATTTAATACTTTTAGGCTGTCTCTATTTTGGGAGATGAAGTCTTTAGGTTCCAAATGACTCTTTATCCAGATGCTACAGAAGGAAAGGCCTATGCTGATATGTCTAAAGTGGATGGGAAACTTAGCCTAAAAGTGGGTTGTATCCAAATTGTTTATGTTCATAAATTCTTCATGTCTCTTTTGGTAAGTTTATTTTTAAATGTATTTATTTCTCATTGAGACCTAAATATCTTTGCCTATACATTTGAACTTAGATAGTCAAAATATTTACTAATAGGGCTGTGTGCTAAACACCTAGATGCTGAACAGAATATTATAGTGAAGGAATTCCTTTACATGATGGATAACCAGATGAATTTTTGTTATCTTTGTTACCATTCTTTCACATTTCCATAGTTACATAATTTAAAAGTACTTTTTTGTGTTTTAATTTAGGTATTTTCAGTGTTGTTTTGTCAAATACCCTTAAAGATATTTAGCTAAAAGAATATTTTTATGAAGGACTAATATTGGATTTTATGGCTTTTAATTATAATTGATCAACAAAGCCATATAGTTATTTTCTTCTAATTATTTCCATGTAAATGTTATGGGCTGAAGAGTTTTAATCTGTTTATGCCTCTTAGCAGGGCTGTTATTCAAAGGTTATAAGTTATGGATTTCTACCTAAACAATCAGAGGTGATGGTTGTTAGTATCTCAGAGTATGTCTGTGTAGACTTACACTCTCCATATATACAATTATAAATAACATCTCTTTTAACTCTTTTATTTAGTTTTTCTTTTTAAGGTAAATGCTCTTTAAAGTTAGTTTTTTTTTTTTAAGGAAATCTAAATATCAGTCTCTTTCAACAGAACTTCCTCAACAATTTCCAAACTGCCAAAGAAGCTTTGAGTTCAGCCACAGTCCAGGCTGCAGAAAGAGCTGCTTCCAGCATGAAAGACTTGGCTCAAAAGAGTTTCCGCCTTTTGATGGATATTAACTTGAAAGCACCAGTTATTATCATTCCTCAGTCTTCAGTATCGCCAAATGCTATTGTAGCAGATCTGGGTTTAATCAGAGTTGAAAACAAATTTAGCTTAGTTCCTATGGAACATTATTCTCTTCCTCCAGTCATTGACAAGATGAACATTCAGCTAACTCAGTTGAAGTTGTCTAGGTACAAATATATAATTCATTTGTATACTACTGCTAGAAACAGAATTCTCATAAAATCTTTGGTAGGGATAAAATACTCTCATGATTTGTGGTTCTCATCCTTGCTTTTTATAATTATAAAACCATGACCATTGGTTTTTGGTCAGTGATAAAACTAGTGTGCCTCATAGAATCTCTGTTTTGTCTTACCACATTTATTATGTAGTTTTCTTCATTTTGTAGACATTAAGGGGGGCACATGATATAATGAGCATTGGGTATTATATAAGAGTGATGAATCACTGACCTCTGCCTCTGAAACCGATAATATATGTTAATTAATTGAATTTAAGTTAAAAAATTAAAATTAAAAAAAATAAAATTTACTCAGTATACTTAATTTAGACTTATTTTTATTCTTCACTTTGCCTATAGCTATTTTCTGTCAATGGGAGAAAACTTCTTAAAATGTAATAAAAGTTAAGATTTTTTTTCTCATTTCTAAACCTTGCCACTTTTGGGAATTCTCAGTGTGGTATGTAAAGGATTACTGAATCCAAATGGGAAAGTGTTGAGTCTGTTGAAAGACTTTTTTTTTTTTTTTTTTTTTTTTTTTAAGATTTTATTTATTGGGCAGCCTGGGTGGCTCAGCGGTTTAGCGCTGCCTTCAGCCCAGAGCGTGATCCTGGGTACCAGGATTGAGTCCCGCGACGGGCTTCCTGCATGGAGCCTGTTTCTCCCTCTGCCTGTGTCTCTGCCTCTCTCTCTCTCTCTCTCCCTCTCTCTCTCTCTCTCTCTGTGTGTCTCTCATGAATAAACAAATAAAATCTTTTTTAAAAAAAAATGTTAAAAAAAGAGAAACAAATGTTAACATTTGTTTGCATGATGCTAGTTGCTAATATTCAACAGTCTTTGTGAAAGTAGTAAATAGTATAATAGTCATACTTTCTGTCTTTGAAATCAGCATTATGTAGGTTTTGTATCAGAAAGGTCTTGATTTATTCTGATTTGGATTGATTTGTGAAAAGAAACATGTTTTAAAGAATTCTTATAGCAGCCTTCAATATCTAGGTAAACTATGGAAACTGTTAGACAATATGATAGTCTTCATTCTAAAACATAAATGTCAAAAATATAAAATAAATTCTTGTTTATCTTTCAGAACTCTTTTGCAGAATGGCTTGGCACAACCTGACATTGAAATTTTAAAACCAGTCAACTTACTTTTGTCCATACAGCGAAATTTAGCAGCAGCATGGTATGTGCAAATTCCAGGGATGGAGATAAAAGGAAAACTAAAACCTATGTTGGTAAGTATATGTGTACAGTATATGAAAATTGCTGGGTAGGCTTTTATTATTCATCACAATGCCATTCTAGCATACATCAGAAGTGATGAAGCAGGGGTGCCTGGGTGGTGCAGTTAGTTGGTTGGGTCAGACTGCTGCTTTTGGCTTGGGTCATGATCTCAGGGTTGTGAAAGTGAGCCCTGCATTGGGCACTGCACTTAGCACAGGTGCAGAGTCTGCATGAGTTTCTCTCTGCCTCTGTCCCTCCTGCTTGTGCTCTCTCAAAGAAATAAATCTTAAAAAAAAAAAAAAAAAAAAGCAGTGAAGCATTAAAAGGGAATACTTTGTTAACTGAAAATGAGGTCATCCTAATTCTCACACTTTATTTCACTTTAGTCACGTATCTGGTAAATCCAGCAAGAAATCTGAGATAAAAACTCATTGGAATCTACTGAAAATATTATTAATAATTTTGGAAAGTTCTATTAAAGTTTAAGGCAGTAGAATAGCAAGATAGTATAAAGTACTATTTAGATACCACACTTTAGGAGTATTTTTTTTTAATTCTTTATTTATTTGAGAGAGAGCACAAGTGGGGAGAGGGAAAGGAGCAAGCAGACTCTATGATGAGCATGGAGCCTGACGTGGAGCTAAATCCTGCCACCCTGAGATCGTGACCTAAGCTGAAATCAAGAGTCAGTCACTTCACTGACTGAGCCACCCAGGTGTCCCTCCCTGCTTAGGAGTATTTTTAATGTAAAGAAGCACTCTTTTAATTAGAAAGTGGACATTTTAAATAGGTGAGTATGTAACTTGGTAAGCATATAAATATGGAAATACTTATAGTGTAGTTAGCAGGTCATATGTTGGCTTACAGGGAGAAATGATAATGGCCAAAGACAGTTATGTAAGTATAGGAATCCTATGGTCTTTGTGTGCCTGTATGTGAAACCATTGAAGCCAAATACTAGGGGATAGGGGAAGAGAGAGAGTGACTGAACAGAGATTGTGAAAAACAAATAAAAATTTAGTAGTTTTTAATACCTGTGATTACTTTAGAGTAAGTTCTGGATAAAACAGAAAGGGTTAGAGGAGCCGAGTTCTATTAAAGAAGTTAAAATTGAAGTTTATTGTAGGGATGAAAGGTCCTGTGTGTAGTTTTGCGTAAATATGGTACATGGGAAGAGTGTCTAGGGTATTCATAAAGACTTCTCTCTTTCAGAGTATGTGACTCTTCCTTTAACTTCTCCCTTACTATTGAAAGATTAAATCTCAGGGCTAATATTTGACCTTTTCCCTTTGCTTTCAAAGATTGTGTGGTTATAGGTTTGCTGAAAGCAAAAGTAAAGCCTATATGTTTATCAGTAAGAGAATATGGACCAAACAATGGTATATTCATGCAGTAGACATTATAAACCAGATAAAGTGAGTGAGCTAGAACTTAAAATGGATATATCCTAAACATAAAAATGGAAAAAAATTGTGTTGTAAAATAATAGTATAATTCTATGTTATTTCAAGTTTTATAATGAGCAAGACAATGGACAGTGCTATCTATTATTTATAGGGAATGCAGTAGTGGTAAGTATAAGAAAGCATTCATGGGAAGAATAATTCAGGATAGTGTCTTTCTCTGAAAAGGAACATAGAGGGGATGGGGTCTCATAGAAGTAAACATGGGGCTTCAACCATATCTATAATGGGGAAACAAGACCTAAAGGAAATATAGCAACTTGTAAGATTTGACAAAGCTAAATGATAGGCATATTGGGGAGGATTATTGTATCTTCTCTGCTTTTCCTTTATGCTGGAAGTATTTCAAAAGAAACTAGAAAAAAATAGTAAGAGCTCCGTCAGTTTAACATCAAAGCATGATCATCACTTTAACTAAAAGGACCCTTGTTAAATCAAGAATGCAGCCATAGTGTGTATAGTTTCCACTGCTAATGTGTCAGCAGTCCAGGCCTCTCAGAACACTCCTTCTTGGGTATTGAGTCTGTGTACTTTTCCTAGGTCTAGAGTGTAGCTAAAATGGATATTTGGTAAGTGATACCTGTAAGTTGTTTTGGGTAGATCATCTTGACAGTTCTTAAAAAACTGTGGTGCCATCTCTTAAATTGTCCTTCAGACTTACTGAAGGGTCAGTCTGAATATGTAATACAGCTGCTCTTTTCACCACAGCAAACCAGAAGAGGTGATGAAGTTAGCTGCTTTTCAGGCAGTTGTTATTTCTTGGTATCACACATGAGAATGAAGATACAAGGAAGTTCTAGGGAGTTAAAGTGACATCTGTTTTCCTAGGATTGGGGCTTGTAGCAAACAAGAAATCCTTGGTCATTACTTCAGGCTAAAATATCTCCCCATTTTCATTTAGGCTGGGAATCAGAAAATTTTCCTGTCAATAGGGGCCTAATTTGGGGAACAAAGGGTTCTGTGGTGTTCAAAGGAGAAGGTGCTGTGAATGCATGCATGCCTATATCAATTTGTGTTTAAGTACTTGAAACAGGGCTTTTGGACCACTGTATGTGTAGGAAAAATGTACAAAAGATAGAAAGATTAAAAGGTTTAATGGATCTTAGAGCCAGTGGCAGCTACTTTTGTTCTAGCTGCTTCATGTTGTATAGCCACCTATGAGGAAGATGATATTATTTCTGTTTTATTATTTTTTTAAGATTTTGTTTTAGAGCATGTGCACACTGGCAGGTGGAGGAGTAGAGGGGGAGGAAGAGGGACAAGCTGACTCTACGCCCAGTGTGAAGCTTGCTGGATCCCAGCACCCTGAGATCACAACCTGAGCTGAAATAAAGAGGTTGGATACTCAATAGACTGAGCTACCCAGGCACCCCATCTTTCTGTTTTAAAGATTGAGAAACCTGGCTTAAGGAGACTAAGAAACTTGGCAAATATCATAGTCTTAAAGTTGTAGGGTTGATACAGAGCTGGCTGATTCAAAAGCTCTTGCTTTTCCTCCCTCCCTTCCTTTCTTTTTCTCTTTCTCTTCTTTCCTTTTTTCTTGTCACATATCCCCTTTTATAAAAGTAGGAAATGAATAGGATATTCCTTTCCTGCTCTGTGGTTTGGTTTGAAAAAATTCTTTGTAGACACTTTGGTTATTTTCCAAGTGACATTATTCTTGATGAGTTGAACAAATGTCTTAGGCATGTCCAGATGTATTTGTATGGGGGAATAAAAACTACATTGCAGGAGAGCTTCTTGGCAGAAGGTAGAAATTGAACAGCACTCTTCTTGTATTGAGTTTGGATGGAAGTGAAGTTGAAGAGGGAGCAGGTACTGAGCCAGAAGAGAGAGAGGCCGATTGGAGATGAGGAGATAGGAGAGGGGAGAGAAGCACAGGTTCAGGAACATACAATAAAGATAGGAACAGACATGAAGAGTGACAGATGCAGGGGCTTGGGTGTGAGTGCAGGCAGAGTGTTTTTCCACATGCAGAGTGTCTCATACTATACAAGATGAAATCCTTATCTCCTATATTTACTGTCCCAATTCCTTTTTTGTTGTTGTTGTTCAGATGGACATTGAATATGAGGAACTGTAAATTAAAACATGGATGTGATATTCTGTGTTTTTATTCCTTTATATTAACAACTTATTGTTGCTTTCTAGATTGCTCTCAGTGAAGATGACTTAACAGTTTTAATGAAAATTCTGCTAGAAAATCTTGGAGAAGCTTCTTCACAGCCAAGCCCTACACAGACTATCCAGGAGGCTATAAGAATAAGGAAAGATGTTCTGGGTGGGTCCGACCACCTCAAAGGTATAAATTAATGAAGATTTTTGCTTTGATCATGGAGAAAAATTAGTGTTAATGCCGTATGTATGTATAGTGTCTTTTTAGTTGTCTAGCATAATGTGGTATGAACTGATTCAGTATTATAGTATTTACTATAAAAATTGGCTTGGTACAGGGCCTGGGGCTGCCTTGGAACTCCCAAAAAAGGAGGTATGCTCATTGTCTTCTGTAAGAGGAGAAACCACCTATTGTCTATAGGATACATGTTGGCCCCTTTACTTAAAAAAGCTGAATTTGCTGAATTCAAAAGCCACTGAGGTGGTGGACCTTGAGATTATAGCAAATTAGGCATACAGCATAGTAAGGTTCCAAAATAATTGAGAGAAGAGGATCTCGGTATCCTACACTGATGACTGGCCCACAACAAAGGAAGGTTGTTTTGTACAAAAACAGCTTCATTTATTTGGTTTTATTGGAGTGATATAGTCATATACGTAAGGGAATTTTCCACATTATTAGAATGGGATCTTTTAAAATTATTTTAAATTCATTTTTAAAAGATAATTTTTATAAAATGAAAGTGTCCTTCGTGCTCAAAACAGTTATTTAAAACATAATTTTATTTTATTTTATTTTTTTTTAAAACATAATTTTAATCTGTTTTAATCATTTAAAGTCATTGATGGACATCATATGTTTTATTAAACTTATAAATAGGTTATGTTTCCATGGCTGAAAAGAGATGAAGTATCCCTTGCCCTTCTAATAAATGGTCCCATACTGTTGTGCTTTTATAATGTCAGATCATCAGCTGTTACTTCAGAAAGTAATAGATAAAAAAACTCCCAGTTAATAATACCATTAATATTGCTTCTTCTATGGTTGGACCCAGTGTGTTTTGAAATCACAAAATAAATGACTAGAGCAGTGTGCAGAAAAGGTTTTTGTTTCAGGTGGATAGTAATGAGTACTCCCTGGGCTTAGTGAGGCCAGCATCTTCTCCCCAGATTGGGTTTATGCTACAGTATGGATAAATGCTAGATAAGCAGGCTGTTGCTATGGTTAGACAGAACTGTGTACAGATGAATAAAGATAGCAGGCAGGCTTTATGTGATTAATGATCTCATTATGTTCAGCTGTGGTCAGTTTGTTTATCTGGTTCTGGCTATATTGTTAATGTGGTCCTTGGGAAAACTTGTGAATTCAGATGAAAGCTGCAAAAGAATGAAGATTAGAATGTGAATTACTTTCAGGAAGAGTGAAGGAAAAAACTAGTGTTTTCCAAATCGGAGAAGCATTTATCTGGTTAAAATTATGCAGTGTTTTCTCTTCTAGCATCTTGTAAGAGCGCTTCCCTATAAATGATCAAAGAATAGAATCAGTCTCTAATAGAGATGATAAAATCACTTTGTAAGAATGATTGAAAGCAGTATCTATTCTTACTCTTATTGTCTAAAAAGTTTTTGCCTAAAGATAAGGGAATGGACAAAATTACTTCTTGAAATCTCTTACCTTGGAATTTCAAAAGCTCCCTGCCCCATGTTATATTTGAGCTCTGTTTGACTCAGCTATTGAATTATATTCTGTTCTTGTCAACATACTGAGTTGGGTGATACATGTAATTAAAAATAGAATTACACCATGCTAGCAGAGTATCTGTTACTAATTGTCTGTTATAGGTCAAAGTATTTTATTTTTCTGTGCCTCCAATTTCATAATAAGACCCCTTCTTTTTGTTGCTTTTTAAAAAATGTAGATGGCCTGCCTCTGTCATTTTGCCCTGTACTAAACATATACAGAATAAATCATTGCCATTTTATTTTTTATTTTTAAATTAAAAAATTTTATTGGAGTTCAATTTGCCAACATATAGCATATCATCCAGTGCTCATCCCATCCCGTCAAGTGAATCATTGCCATTTTAATTAATTGTCTCATAATATGGTTTAAAGAATCCTAGAAGTATGATACAGATTTAGAATAATAAATTATTAGCTTTTAAAATAAGTATAAAATAATGTACCTACTTAAAGCTTTTTAATTTTCATACTTATGTTTGAACCATCAGAACAAGATTTGACAGACTCAAAGCTTTCCGTGGACCAAAATGTCACTCTCCAATTTGACTTTCACTTTGAATCTCTTTCCATTGTCCTTTATAACAATGATATCAACCAGGTATGTAGTCCATGTCTTTATTAGAGATAAATCTAAAAATGCTAATAAAGGGAAGACAATGCAAGACCAATGTATATTCTCTAGGCCAAATAGAATTTAATAAACGTATTAATTTTTTTTTTACTTCTTTCCAAGTAACATCAGCACTGAACCACTTAGATCCATCTCTAGTAGAGGAATTTATGTATACATATATAACTATTTAAGGAGAATAATTTAGTAGTGGCTTTGAAATGTTAGAGGATCCTTTCAAAGTTCATGATTATCCAGTATATGTAAGCATTAATTGTATTTCTATTGAATAAATTTTATATATAATAGATATGTATGAAGGATACTCATTAGTAGATTGAAGAACGAAGATCTAGTGCCATGATTTGAAGTAATTAATGAATCAGTAGTATTTTAGAAAGCTATTTTTTTGTTACGTAGATAGTATCTTCAATAAATATTTTTACTATATCAGTTATGTTATATTGCTCATAATAAGTACATCATGTGACAATATCCATAATCTGCATTGATTATATATATCTGTTGTTAATGTTTATTTATGTTTTATTTTGTTTTCTAAAAGTTATACAATATTCATATATTATTACTGTTGAGCCTTGAGCTAGTATCTGCCATTTATGCAATAAAGTACTTTCGTTTCTAATGTTTAATGTTAATGAAAAGAACAGAAAATGACCTTATGGAAAATGAACAGTTAAATGTATTCTTCATTTCACTTAAGGAGCCATCATTCTACTGGTTCCCCAGCCTTAGAATGTTGGTATTTTTTTTACTTTCTTCTTTGTTCACCTTTATTCGTTAGACACTGAGTATTACCATTTTTTTCTTTCTTTCCTGTCACTTCTCACTGCTACTTTATTTGAAACTTCTTAGCTCACCCTACTGCAATGGCTTCCTTGTTTGTTGCTTTTTTCTTTCATCCATACTAGACATTGGCACAAGTTCAGTTTCCTACATGAATCTCATGTAGCCATTTACAACTTCCCATTTTACTAAAAAACATTCAGTATTATGTTATCTGAATTTTACCTTATTAAAAAAATTAAGTGGCTCCAAGTTGTTTACATCAATAACTATATATTGTGATGGGTAGATATGTCACAGATCATTTCTATTAATAGTTACAGATCAAAAGTTTGTGAATTATTTATATTTTAAAAACTTACATTCCAAATTTGCCAATAATAATGTCAGTAAGGCCTGACCCATATGCATCCAATGTACTGTCTTGAGTGACAGATGTAAAGTTATAACCAAGTGTGTCAGGAATGGCACATCACTAGTACTCCTTATATCCATGTCATCATCCTTAGTGAGTAATTATAATTGAGGTTCTTTACTTCCCTGAAGAGATTTTTGTTGGTTGGTTGGTTGGTTGGTAGGTTGGTTTTTTGCTTTGAGGGGGAGTTGTTTTTTTAAGGTCCGAGCATATGTACAGAATTTGGAGGTATATGTTACGATTAAATAATTTTTTTTCCTGTAAATGAAAGTTTAAATCTTTAGTTTGGAATTTGAGATCTCCATTAGGCCCATATATTTCTTTCCAGCTCTCATTCCCTACCATTCTTTTTTCTTTTTTTTTTTTTTTTTAGTTTAAATTCTAGTTAGTTAATTGGTTTCAGGAGTAGATTTTAGTGATTTATCACTTACATACCTACCCTTTTTTTTTTTTTTTTACCTACCATTTTTTTAATTGGAATATTCAAACCTGAAGAGCTGGTACCTTGTGCCCTCAGAGCATCTTTGAACTATTTACTCATGTTTTTTCCCCCATCTAGAATGTCTTTTTTTTTTTTGTCTTTCTAAATTTTATTGGCACTGAAATAGAACATGGGTTGAGCATAAACCTCTCCAAAAACAATTTTTTAAACCCCAAAGATACACACACACACACAAAAAAAAAACCTGAATACAAAATCTAACCTTTATCCCCAGCCTCCCTGTGGATGTGTTATTGTCCTTAAGGCAGCTAGATTGCCCCACAATTCGAGGTTTGAATTTAGCCAGTATAGGGCATATCACCAAGATAGCATCAATATAATTCACAGCAATGCACATAAGACAGGCGGATGGGTCAGGGAGAATCAAAGTCAAGGCTCTGGCTAGGGCACTGCATGGAGGGACAGTATGGATGGGGTCAGGGAGGAATCAAAGTCAAGGGCTCTGGGCTAGGGGCACTGCATGGAGGGACAGTATGAACTTTAGGGACTGAACTCTGGGGAGAAGAGAAAATAAAAAGAACAACAAAACCAAATACTAAGTACTTTAAGAATGGACTATATGACCTATGGTGACAGGTGACATCACTAACACTGAAAGTTTATTACAATAATGTTTCTGGCAAAATATTCTTTTAAAATATATATGCTTCCCAGGTATGGGGTGGTAAGGAAATGAGGCCAAAATGATCCTGCCTCAAAACTAAGAGTACATTAGCAAGAAACACAGAAATCATTATTGAATTAGATGCCACTAGAATATATAATTCTGGTAGAGAATAAAAGAGCACACATGAAATAGAAAGGAGGAGGTTACTCCTGTGTTGAGAGAAAGAGGTTAGAGTGTAGAAGGGATCAGGTTAAAGTCTCCAATAGCTCTCTGAAGCCCAGTGTGAACATTTCCCCTCTTCGTGATGAGTCCAAGAAGACTGCCAATGATATGATCCATGCTGAGAACATGCGACTTGGCCGAGACAAATACAAGACCCTGCGTCAGATCCGGTAGAATGTCTTTTACCTGCTCTTAGCCAGTCTGATCTCATTCAGTTTCTGAGGCTCAATTCAGTTCTCACCTTCTTCATGAATTTTTCCTAGCCTGTGCTGATCTCTTTGACCCTTTGAGCTTTTGCTGTTTGTATTCTTTACCTAATCATTAATACTCTTTGTGGAATATGGGAGGATTAAATATGAATAAATAAATGACTATATGTCAGTCTTTGATCAGTTGCAACTTATAGCATCTCCTTGTAATGTTTCTTGTAATATATTTCTACTTCCTATGTTTGTTAGGGTACAAGCTTACTGAGATCATCTACTGTTATCTTGTTCTTTCTCATAAACCCAATAGTTCGTTCCTATCACAGTGTTTTTTACAGAAGAGCTTATTAAATATTTATTAGACTGATTAACAAAAATATTTCCCGATTATTTTTGTGTTAAGCTATGAGATAAATTTTGTATATATTAACCATTGTTGAATATCAGTGCACACATTATTTTTTGTATGTACTTATACACTCACAAACACACATACTGCTCTGTTTTATTCTTGTATTTTAACACCTATACCTTTAAATTTTGTTTTATTGATTTGCTTTTGTCTCTGAGTTAAGAAATGTGTTCAAAAGTAATTACATACTATTTAAAGATAATTGATTGTTTTGCTTGAAAATATTCCACAGGAATCCAAACTTTCATTTCACAATGACAGTTTCCGGCTTGGTGAACTCAGACTACATCTTATGGCCTCCGTGGGGAAGATGTTTAAGGATGGCTCAATGAATGTCAGCCTTAAACTGAAAACATGCACACTTGATGATCTCAGAGAAGGCATTGAGAGAGCAACATCAAGGTTTGTCATCTCTGAACCTGCTGTACATTATTTAAATTTGACGTTATACCTTGCATTGCTGCCAGGCATTGATTGCTGGGCTTGGGATTATCAAAAGATGTCTTTGGTCATGCTTCAATTTGAAGTGCCTCAGTAAATAGTGCTAATATCAAATTCAATTGCTTTGAAGTTTGAATTAAAGGGAAACTTAATAATAAAATGGACTACTGTCTTAAAAGCAGGAACCAAGAGAATGTAAGAATTTTAATAATGAAATCCACATGGGGTGGTTTGTTGGTATTATGTTTTTCTCAATTGTCCCCAGTAGGCAGGATCTTTTTTTTTTTTAATGTCTAAATATCTAAATGTCTAAAACCTTCAGGTTTTAGATCATTGTCTTACTTATTTTTTCTATATATTTTAAAACAATGTTCTGAAATTTCTGTCAAAGTTTTACTAGAAATGGAACCCCTAGCATTTTTACCTTGATTCCAGTTTTATTTTTTTATTTTTTTTTCTTTGTCATAGTTTTTATTTTTATTTTTTTTAATAAATTAATTTTTATTGGTGTTCAATTTACCAACATACAGAATAACACCCAGTGCTCATCCCGTCAAGTGTCCCCCTCCGTGCCCGTCACCCATTCACCCCCACCCCCCGCCCTCCTCCCCTTCCACCATCCCTAGTTCATTTCCCAGGGTTAGAAGTCTTTATGTTCTGTCTCCCTTTCTGATATCTCCCACACATTTCTTCATTCCAGTTTTAAACAGTAACTTATATCAGCTTTCAATAAAGTGGGAAATAATGTAACTTTAATAGTCTAATTATATTTTTATTACTCTCTCAAATAACAAGACATAATATTTTTGTCCTTGACATTCTTTGGAGGAAAACTATGCTGCTCCCTAAATCTAAGACTCCATTGAATACATACTGGATACTTCTGAGCCCTTTGTTTTTCTTGGAGATGAATAAATGAGGAAAGAGTGCTGTCATGCAACCAGCTTTTCTAGTTTGCAAATTTCATGTTTGGGGTGGCTATCCACTATTGTATAGGCAAGGATGGTAAAGGCCGTTTTCTGTTTGGTAACCTGCTCTTCCTAGCACATGTGAGGACATAAGGGAACTATCATTGCAGACACTTGATAAACATTGACTGCTTTGAATTGGATTGAATACTTTTGGACTCATTATATAGGATGATCTTTGGAAATAAATTCATTCAAGAAGGTTTTATTTCATAAAATAATTTAAAGAGATTGTCCTTTAAATTTTGTGGGACCACATTAATGTCTTTTGTGAATTGCCAAAATTCCTTTCAGTAGTCATTCATTTATTTTTCTGATATTGCATTATAATTATATTCTGCAATTGCTTAATAACATGAATCTTGCTGTGGAGATTAGAGGACAATGTCTTAGTTGCTCATTAGCTAATTAGACTCTGGTTAACACTGACCTGTTTTCTGTTCAGATTACAAACCCAAAGGTGAATGAAAGATTATTTTAAGATGTTTAGGAAATTTTTCATCTTTTAAATTATTTTTGCAAGAATAAAATAATGAATGTACATATTTTTTAGAATGATTGATAAAAAGAACGACCAAGATGACAACAGTTCTATGATTGATATAAGTTACAAACAAAGCAAAACTGGAAGTCACATTGATGCTATTCTTGACAAGTTATATGTATGTGCCAGTGTGGAGTTTCTGATGACTGTGGCTGATTTCTTTATCAAAGCTGTGTCTCAGAATCCAGAAAATATGGCAAAAGAAGCACAGATTCCACTACGACAGACGGCCACAGCAAAAGTCAAGATGGAGAAAGGTTAGCAGCAAAATGTATCTGTCATAGATGACAACTTGTCATATATTTTAACAAAGATTACAGACAAAAAGATGAATGGACAATTTAAGAAAGAAAATTGCTCTTTCTAATTTAAATATATTCTGTGGAAAAACTTCAGTAAGCATAAATTTTTTAGAGATAGAGTAGAAATATATATTGGATTAGGGGCTAAGAAACCTCTGCTCTGGTTCTAACTCTGCCATTAACATTTCCTTACTTATCCAAAAATTGGGGGAGTTAATCTGGGTCTTTGGCTAGCAGTCTGTTTTATAGAAGGGCAATCATTTATTCAAAGAAAATATATGAAAGAATTATATAGCACATTGAAGAACAGTTGAACAGATAGAGCCAGAGAGTGGGGATATGGAGCACCCAGCCTGATGCCCCTGGACATCACTGTAAACAGCTTTAAACTCACCGGAGCATTTGCACGTGTCTGGTATTGATGTACACTGAAGTTATTTCCCTGCTCAATAAATTGTTTATTCCAGCATTACTACATAGACCAGTGATTTTCTGTGTTAAATTATAATAGTTTAAGGTCAGGCATTTATCTTTCTAATGTATAACTGAGCAAGATTGGAAAATGCCATTTACTGGCAAGATCAGAATTTAATTTTTCCATTTACCGTACCTAAATAGTAATCACATATGATATCTCTATATTCACATATATATTTAATGTATTTATAGTATAGATTGTAGTACACTGACTATGCATTTTATGGTAAAATCAAGGCCAACTTTGATATCAGAGTCTCTTATCCTCTTCCTTATATTCCCCTCTCTTGTTTTTTCCTCCTTGTCTTTGCAACATAGTCTAATACATGCTCATGTATATTATGTACACACTTGAATTCTGACAAAAACGACTTCAAAACCAGATTATTCTTGCTAGGTCAAAATGGAAATGTTCTTCTTATGACAGAAATCAGATTGCATTATCCCACAGAATCAGCTTTTGTTAATAATCATTTATCATTAGTATAACTATTAATATTGTTAGTTCTCCAATATCCATTATAACAAGATAATAGAAACAACTTAGTGACTTAAAGATAATATATACTCAAGGGACAGGATATATTTTACTACAACTTTTTTGGTTCCTATTTTTGGTCTTTCAGACGACTCTGTAAGACCAAATATGACTTTAAAGGCCAAGATCACAGATCCCGAAGTGGTATTTGTTGCCAATCTGACAAAAGCTGATGCTCCTGCTCTGACAGCCTCATTCCAGTGTAACCTCTCTCTGTCAACATCCAAACTTGAACAGATGATGGAAGCTTCTGTGAGAGATCTTAAAGTCCTGGCTTGCCCTTTTCTCAGAGAAAAAAGAGGAAAAAACATTACCACAGTAAGAATTATCTTATTATAAGCTTGGAGTGAGAATGACAGAAATCGTGGATTCATAGAATCCTAGAATATGAGGGCTCTATAAGACTTTAGAGATTATTTGCTGCAAATGTGAGGTTTTACAGATAAGGATGTGGAGTTAAATGATTCAGCCATGGCTGCTAGTGACGGAACTAAGAACTATCTTTATACTTGTTTTCTTTTCATTGTGCCATCTTTTGTTGAGCAGTTTTTGAATTTTAGTAAAAATCAACATTCCTCTTCAGCTGTTTTTTCATTTGTTTACCACAGTATATCCAGTGAATGAATGAACAAATGCATGAACGATTATTAAAATCTTTAAGCTTAGAATGAAAAAAATTTCATTTGGAGTCATGTGACCAAAAGAGATTGTGTTTTGCTGTATCAAAAGTTAACTTCAATTATTTGTTCACATTATTGTTGAAAAATATGATTTTAGTTAATTGGCTTAATTGCCATAAGAATAATTTTTAAATGTTAAATTGGAAATTTAACCTTAAAGAGGATAATTATATGACCCTTTTGCAGTGTTACTTTAAATTAAAATTTTTAGTGGCCTACATAAAGAAATGCAGTGCTAGGCTTAGTCTGTACTTTATCATGGAGCATTCTTTAGCAGGATCATCTTCTTTTGGCATATCACAGAGAGCTTATATTAATCACTCTGTTAAAAGTTCATCCCAATTTGTTTGAAATGACAGTTATGCAACACTTAATTCCCTCATTCAATTCAGATGCAAGGTTAGTTTATTTCTTTAATGATAAATGTATATAAATGTAAGCTTCAAAGTTTTAGTACATCATTGGGTTTGAAGATTTGAAATTTATTCTTGTAAGGACCTTATATAATACTTAGGACTGACCTCTTATTGATCATATGGAAACTTTCTATTTGCCTACCTTACCATAGTCTTTTTTAAATGTGTTAACAGAACTCTTTATGTAAATTAACAGTTTCAAGTGATTTAGTGGTCATAAAAATTACAATGAAATAACAATTTCATTTCATCAGGTACTTCTTTGTGAATGTAAGGCTTTAACATAGTCTTTACTTCATCTTTACAGATATTTTAAATGCATTTTTTTTTTACAGAGGGCATCATTTAAAGTATATTTCAGTGAAAGGAAATATTTTAAGATTCTATTAGTAAATGTACATTATTACTTATGAATTTGATCTAGAGGAATTAATAAAAACTGCTTTAAAGTACTTTTACAATGTTCACAGATTTGTCATAGTTCAGAAGAGCCCTCACAAGAAATTCTCAACTAGTTTAATTTGCCTTTTGCTTTTAGTAGTAGACTGTAAAGATCTCCAGTTAAGTAAGACATGTTCTTGTGTGTATTTTATATATACGTATATATGTATATATATACATATATAGGAAATGTGAATTTCATTTATTTGTTTCTAGGTCTTACAGCCATGTTCTTTATTTATGGAAAAATGTATGTGGGCCTCAGGAAAACAAAATATAAGTATTATGGTTGAAGAATTTATAATTAAGGTTAGTGTCTCTCATATTATTTGAGTAAAAATTCTTATTTTTCTAACAATATCTTTTACTAGCTGTTGTAACTATAGCATTATGCTAGTCATTCACATATTTAAACAGTAAATACCACTAACATTAAAATACTTTTTTCTTGAAAGCAAATGTTTGTTTCTATCTTTTTATAAAAGAGTACTTTTAAATATCTACAAATGATCAGGATAGTTTTTATCTCTTATTGGCGTGTGTGTATGTTAGAGAGGAGATTGGGTTTGGGGGACAAAAGATGAGGTGGAAAGAGAAGGCAAGGAGGGATGGAAAAATGAAGTTGTTATCGTTTGTAGTAAGTTATTTTTAGGCTTTTGAGGTATGATTTGAATTTAATAATTGTGTAATTAAATGTTTTATTTGTCTTATGAAATATTTACAATGAATGACAGATGTATGCTAGAAATAAATTATTAGGATTTACTTTTTTTAAAATCTCTTACATTTGAAATATTGAAGAAACAATCTCTTCTCCAATGGCATTTGTATTGTTTAAGTATGACCTCATGATAGCTTATAAGTGGAAGATATAGAATACTTACCAAAATCTATTTCTTTCTCTGTCCAAAGGACCCAAGATTGAGATGGTTAATACCAATTCTGATAGTAGCTATAAAATAGCCAATAGTGATTAAACCAAGGCTCAAACTAATGTCATTTGAGTTACTATACAAATAACAATATAGATTTCTCTCAATGTTTTAAAATACTAGGTAGTTTTAGATTTCATTTTGTTAACAAATTTATTTCTTTAAAAACTTAAAGTAATAAATGGGGGAAGAAGTTCTTGAATTTACATGCACTTAACCTAAGACAATAGGTTAGGTTAAGGTGCTGGGGGAATTGTCTTTTCTTTGTATATCAGCTTACTTGTTTATTAAGCAAACATTTTTTGAGTTCTTACTATGTATGAAAAATGTCCTGTACAAGGTATTGGGAATATAGTCCCTACCTTCAAAAAATTTAATGACATATGTGAGAGAAAGAAGTAAATCAGTGAGTCCAGCTTTCAGAGCTAGAGGTGTGCACAAGGTGCTACAGGGAGCACAGGCAAGGTGCCTCTAATTCAGACCAGGACATCTGAACAAGCTGCCTTAGAGTGGGGCTGCTTGAACTAAGTTTTCAAAGTCTGATGAAGGTTAGATGGACGGGAAAGGTAAGGGTTATTAAGACAGAACCTGCAGTATGCACAAAAGCAGGGGTATGAAAAACCCTTTTAAGACTTAGAGGGGTAATCCCACATGGCTGGAGAGAAAAGTGTGGTGGAGTTGTAAGATTGAGAGCACAAATAGGTGACATTGCTAAGGCAAGGACGAAAAATGGACTTGGTTGACAGGTAAGTTTGGGAAGAAGTACTTATCAGATCCTTCATTTGGTGATGGAATCCTATCTTTTTAGCATATTAAATGAGTAAAGGATGTGAGAACTGAACAGTATAGGAATCCACTTAACTTACTTAACTCCTATTGCTTAGACTTTAGGTTTCCTTTGTTAGCTAATTGATTAGGCGTTAGTCACAAAGGCCTTTGTGTTCCTAAGCTGAACAGAAGTTTGAACTTTATCCTTAAAGTTATGGGAGATTGAAGATTTATGGCATAGGAATGGCATTCCCAGGTTTGGGTTTTAGAAAAATAGTACTTGTGGAAGTGTGGAGGATGGGTTCTGAGGATGTGGACTGGACAAGAAGGCATTGTCAGCATAGAGCTAAGGCACAGTGATAGGAATAAGGAGGTGAGCAAAGATACTATACAAAGATAATAAGTATAAGTGTAAGCTAAGTGTAAGGCTAAGCTAAGGGCTAAGTGTAAGGAGATTCCTAGTGATTCTTAGGCTTTTTGTTTTAGTAAGACAAATGAAAACCATGTATGTATACCTTGCTGAGGATTGTGTATGTTAGTTTAGTTAATACAGCTATTTGAAAAATGAAAAAATCAGTTATACTTCTACATTTTTCTGTTCACATAGCACTTTTTTATTCTGAATTGATCAATTTAACTTTAGTTTTTAAAAATTGACATATAATGTTAATTACTTAATTCCAGATTAGCCTGAGCAGAAATCATCATTATGAGAGAAGTTAGTTGACTTGACATATAATTTTGTGTATTCCCTTTTGTTTTCCTTAGGTTTGAATGTAATATATTTAATATTTACTTATATTTAATTCATTTTTTAACTTTTGTGTTATGTATTATTCTTATGTGGGAAACAATTTATTCTTAAAACTTTTCTGCTTTCTTTTAAAGATTTCACCAATAATTCTGAATACTGTGATGACAATCATGGCTGCTATGACTCCAAAGACAAAAGAAGATGAATCCAAGGATACATCTAAGGAAACAGAAAATCTTTGGGGTGTCAAACCTATTAGTGATTATAACTCTTGGTTTCTTGGTGTTGACATGGCAACCGAAGTAACAGAAAATTTCAAAGACATTCAGCATCAATCAGTAGAGGAAAATTGTGCTGTTGCTGTAGAGTCAGTTCAAGTTACTTTAGAATGTGGCCTTGGACATCGAACTGTACCTTTATTGCTGGCAGAGTCTAAGTTTTCTGGAAATATTAAAAATTGGACTTCCCTAATGGCTGCTACTGCTGACATGACATTAGAGGTATGATACCATCATTTAGTACTTCCAGAGCCAACTCCTCAAAAGTACAATTGCAGAACTAGGATGTGAACTTTTGTTTCTGCATCATCACAGCAAGTGTAATATCTATTAATAGATAATACATTTTAACATTAACTTGTTAATACATAGTATTATTTCATTGGCTATTATTTTTTGTTAAATAATTTGTTTATGGCAGTAAAGTAAGAGTAAAGGAAAATGCACCCTCCTTATTAATAGATATTCTTTGTGTCTTCAGATGTGTTAAAATGACAATTGACATGTAACATTAATTACACAATACTTTTTCCTACTGGTTATAGAAATATGTGGTTAAAGTTGAAAGACTCTGTTAATATAATTCTGTGCCTTTCAGGTTCACTATTACAATGAGACTCATGCTATTTGGGAGCCACTGATTGAGCGAGTGGAGGGGAAGAGACCATGGAATTTAAGGCTTGATGTAAGGAAACCATGAAATATCTTTATATTGAATGGTACTGAGGACATTCATTTATATTTTTCAGTACAATGATTCTCAAGATGTGGTCTAGGATTCTAGAGGCCCTTTCAGGGGGTCCATGGCATCAGAACTATTTTCATAATAATACTCAGACATTATATATTGTTTTTATTTTCATTCTCTCATGAGCATACAATGGAATTTTCCAGAGACTATGTGATATTACAACAGAATGAATACTGAGCAAAAATGAGAATTTACCTCTCTTAAGGCAGGCACTAGAGAGATTTGAAATACCCCTCTTTTTACTAAAAAGATAACTTTAATAGTTATCGTTCATTAAATATTATTTAACATATAATTATTATTTAAAATGAATATTTAAAATTTTCTTCAGTTTTAGTTTCTAATAGAGTTCACAATGATAGATATAATGCATATAAATGAAGCTCTTTTGAGATCTTCATTGGTTTTGGTTTTAAGAGACCAAAAGTTTTGAGAAAACTTGAATTCTAGTTCATGATTTTTTTTTGTGTTATCTCCTTATGGTATTTCTTGAGAACACTTTAGAATCTTATATACCAAAGCACAATTTCTAAACTAAAAGGAACATGAATTATATACCCTTAACAAATTATTACAATACCATTCTCTGGAGTAGCCTGATTGAGTGTGAGGCACTGAACTTGACTCAGCAGATGCTTATTTTTTAAAAAAATGAGAAGTCATTTAACCTGTTTCCCAATTTCTTCTCAGTAAAGTTGAAAAATATTTCTGACCTACCTGTCTCTGGCACGGACAGGCTAACAATTTTTTATAAGGCTTTGGCTCTATTAGAACAAAAACTGTGATGGAACATGATAACTGGTTGAAAGCTTATTGTAGTATTTATAGATGGTAATGGTAAAAAGTAGAAGGACCTCCAGTCAGTTTAGAGTTCAGGGTCATCTTTTTTTTTTTTTTTTTTTATTCATGAGAGACAGAGAGAGAGGTGGAGAAGCAGGCTCCTTTCAGGGAGCCCGATGTGGGACTCAATCCCAGGGTCCCGGCATCATGACCTGAGCCAAAGGCAGATGCTCAACCACTGAGGCACCCAGGCACCCCGAGTTCAGGGTCATTTTAGATCACTCATCAACACTTAAGGACTGATTTAGTCAGGTGACACTGGGCAAATATTGTTAGCTGACTTTGAGTGCTTTCATGGCACAGCCTTTGTTTTTAAAGATATCATTTATTTATTCATGAGAGAGACAGAGAGAGAGAGAGAGAGAGAGGCAGATACAGAGGCAGAGGGAGAAGCAGGCTCCATGCAGGGAGACCAGTGTGGGACTCGATCCCAGGACTGAGGAATCAGGACCCGAGCCAAAGGCAGATGCTCAACCACTGAGCCACCCAGGCATCCCTCATGGCACAGTTCTAAACATTAGCCCACACACTGACTACGCAAAGAAGGACTGCTGATCTGTGGTAAATCTAGGCGAAGAACTAATTATTTTTGAAAATGAGGCTATTAAGGAGTCTTCATATAAAATGACCAATTTAGGAGATTTTAACTCTTTGAGAGTTTTTTAATTTTAATTTTATTATTAATTGACTGATAACTTAAATATGCTGTTATTTATTCTCATAGATAAAGAAGAATCCGGTCCAGGATAGAAGTTTAATGCCAGGAGATGATTTTATTTTTCTTCCTGAGCCACAAACTGCAGTTCATATTTCTTCAGGAGATACAATGAATATAACAATATCCAAAAGTTGCCTTAATGTCTTCAACAATTTAGCCAAAGTATGTTTGGTTTTTGCTTTGAATATTTCAAATGGGATTCAAAATTGAAACATGTATGAATTATTTACATTTGTCATCAAAATTAGTTTCTTAAAAATGTATAGTCATAGTTAAATTTTGGAAAACATGAATTTTTTGAAAATTTTATTGTGATATTATGTTCCTTTTCAGGGTTTTTCAGAGGGCACTGCTTCTACTTTTGACTACTCTTTAAAAGATAGAGCTCCTTTTACGGTAAAAAATGCTATAGGTGTTCCTGTCAAGGTGCAGCCCAATCATAGTCTTAGAGTAATAGGCTCCCCTGGGAAAAGTGGTGTTTATGATGTTGATGTTGGTCAAAATTTGGAATTGGAATATGCTAGCATGGAACCTTCACGACAAGGAAAATTATCTGTATTGAGCCGTCAAGAAAGCTCCTTCTTCGCTCTAACCTTTGGTATGCTATATTTATTTTATTTTATGGGCATATTTGGAATTATAGGTGTGGTGCTTATTTTTGATAAAATTTGAAGATACTGTTGCAGATATCATGGGAAACAGCATTTCTAAAGGCTTGAAACAAATAATTTTTTTATAAATTTATTTTTTATTGGTGTTCAATTTGCCAACATATAGAATAACACCCAGTGCTCATCCCATCAAGTGCCCTCCTTGAAACAAATAATTGATCAAACTCTTTTCTTCTTCTTCTAAACCTGAAAAAATTAAATTTCGTTAGGAATTACCTGGTGTGGGCAGCCTGGGTGGCTCAGCGGTTTAGTGCCTCCTTTGGCCTAGGGTGTGGTCCTGGAGACCCGGGATTGAGTCCCATGCCGGGTTCCCTGCATGGAGGCTGCTTTCTCCCTCTGCCTATGTCTGTGCCACCCCCCTCCCTCTCTCTGTGTTTCCCATGAATAAATAAAATCTTAAAAAAAAAAAAAAAGAATTACCTGGTGTGCCTAGGTGGTTCATTTGCTTAAGTGTCTGCCTTTGGTTGAGGTCATGATCCCCAGGGTCCTGGGATCGAGCCCTGGGTTCGTCTGCCTGCTCAGTGGGGACTCTGCTTCTCTCCCTCCCTGTTTCCCTCCCTACTGCTTATGCTAGCTCTAACTCTCTCACTTGTTCTCTCTCTCAAATAAATAAAAATATAAAAAAAAATTTTAAAGAATTACCTTAGATCATGATCCTCGGGATTGTGGAATCGAGCCCTGTGTCCAGTTCTGCACTCAGGGAAGAGTCTGCTTGAGGTTATCTCTCTCCTTCTGACCCTGCCACCCCACTAACATGCATGTGCTATCTAAAATAAATGTCTTAAAAAAAAAGATTTGCCTTAGAAAGTTAGATTTTTTTCTGTGCCCTTAAATAATACAATATGTAGTAGGCTTCAAAAAGAACATGTTCAAAGAGGAGAGGAAAATCAACTATATTCAGAAGTCTTAAAATATTGACACTAATATCACTATTACAACAAAAAGGTATTATTCTATATAGTTGAAAACAAGGAGCCAGTTGGATGTTTTAATACATTTTTTAAGTTTTTATTTCAATTCCAATTAGTTAACATACAGTGTAATATTAGTTTCAAGTGTACAATATAGTGACTCATCACTTCCATACACCGATACTCATCACAAGTGCACTCCTTAATCCTCATCACCTGTTTCACCCATTCCCCCCCCCCCCCCCCCCCGGTAATTATCAGTTTGTTCTCTAGCGTGAAGAACCTGTTTCATGGTTTGTTTGGTCTTTTAAAAAGATTTATTTGTTTGTTTATTTTGAGAGATTGAGAGTATGTATGTAAGAGCAAGAGGAAGGAGGGGCAGAGTTCCAAGCAGACTCGCTACTGAGCGTGGAGCCTGAAGGAGGGCTTGATCCTAGGATCCCAAGATCATAACCTGAGCTGAAATCAAGAGTTGGATGCTTAACCAGCTGAGCCACCCAAGTGCCCCTGTTTCTTGGTTTTAGTACAACTTAAAACCCCAAGAGAAATTGTTTTGGGTCAAAAAGTTTTATAACTTGATTCTTTTCTTTTCTTAAATTTTAGTTTCTTCAGTTTCCTTTCTTTGTTAGTTCCTGTGTCTTAGAAAAGCATTTTGTGTAGTCATCAGTTTTAGTCATGAAGAGGAATAGTCTTGTCATTATTTTAAGGTGTTGATAAGTACTTTGTCTCAGAGAAATATAGGTAAATATTTGGAATGTTTCTCACTCATGCTCTGCCTTAGTACCTCATGGATATACGGAAGTTGCAAAAGTCCCTGTTGCCAGATCTGGAAGGCGATTGTATAATGTACGGAATCCCAATGCCAGTCATTCTGACTCAGTCTTGGTACAAATTGATGCAACTGAAGGGAATAAAGTAATTACCCTTCGCTCTCCTCTGCAGGTAATGCATTAAAGTGAATTGTGTCCCTTCACATTAAGAAGTATTCAGTCATTTAGCTGAATATATGAAAATAGCAAAACATTAGGTCAATACTGATTATTCAGAAATAAATTGTAGATTGAACTGGCTGCTATTTCCATTCCAACTTGCTTTTGTAATACTCTTCATTTTAAATGTCTGATTAAACAGTCTTGCTACTTGAAAGCCCAATTTTGTTATGGTCTAGGTTTAAAACTAATGAAGCTTTTTGTCTATTTCTTTAAAGACTTAGAACTGGGAGTATTAATAATTATAGCTGGTTGTCAAATAGGATAACATTCTATTCTCTTTGTTTATCACTTGGGACTGTGTTTTTCTAGTATGTGTAAGAGAATATTGGAATGATTTCCCCAGAACAAAATTTTAGTATCTTAATATTTTCTACCTTTAAGTCTTTATCCATTTTTCCTCTGTCCATTATTACAGGTTTCATTATATGGTCATCAAAAGAACATTTCTTCCTACTTATAGCATCAGATCAAAAATTAAAAGATTATTAGCCATTGTTATCTCTCAGCGACTAGCTCAAGCTTATATCACATTGTAATGAAGAAAAGAGAGTTTATTACTTTCCCTCATGTTTCTTTTTCTATCCTTTTCTATTTTTATATGGTGCATTGAAAAAGGTTGTAATGGGGGAAATATTATGAATGAACTCTTCAAAACTAGTATGTTTTATACATTAACAGTGAACATCAGCATAGAG
Organism: Nyctereutes procyonoides; assembly: GCF_905146905.1. Classification (NCBI taxonomy): domain Eukaryota; kingdom Metazoa; phylum Chordata; class Mammalia; order Carnivora; family Canidae; genus Nyctereutes; species Nyctereutes procyonoides. The sequence goes on from NW_026575040.1 coordinate 13,894,633, forward strand.
CATGTGAATATCTTAGAAATTTTCAACTATCACTTAAACATCTAGTCTCTCACATATAGCATTTAAATATCCTAAATTCTAATTATCCGTAAAAATATCTTCTAATACTGGGTTTGAAACTTTTTAGATCTAAAATAACTGTGCAGTGTTCATTTTTCTTTCAAGTACCTGTATCTTTTTAAACAACTTGTATATCTTCTTTATCTAACAGATTAAAAACCATTTCTCTATTGCATTCATCATCTATAAATCTGTTAAAAACGTTAAGCTATTGGAGCGCATTGGAATAGCCAGACCTGAAGAGGAGTTCCATGTTCCTTTAGATTCATATAGGTACATACTTCTTTGAACATACCAAATTTTAAAAGGTTCATAATACATATTTTTAATTCTGTGAATTGGGATCTATATTCTAGAAAAGGTAGCCTTATTTTTCATTATCTAAAGATATGTAAAAGCCAATTTTAGGAAATATATAGAGAAATACATTTATTTAATTATTGAATTTACCAGATGAAAATTTCTTGTATATTCAGTGTTTTAGAATTTTGAAATATATCTTTATTAGATTGCCTTTATATTTGAAATGACTATTTTTTCTGACTTGTCACTGTTTACAGATTTTTTTTTTTCTTGGAAAGTTCTTCCATGGGTTAGCTATGTGACTTTGGGCAAGTTTCTTAACCTTTCATATCCTTGTTTTCCTCATCTGTAAAAATTGGAATAATAGTACTTACCTTACAGTGTTACCAAAAAGATTTCATGAGATTCTTTTTCTTGATAAAAAAAATTTTTCCCTACTCTGTTTTATTTTTTTTCTCTAGATGTCAGTTGTTTATTCAGCCAGCTGGTATCTTAGAAAATCACTACAAAGTATCCACCACTTATATTTCTTGGAAGGAAGAACTTCACAGGAGCAGGGAAGTCAGATGCATGCTTCAATGTCCATCAGTAGAAGTCAACTTCTTACCTCTCATTGTCAATACTGTTGCTCTGCCTGATGAATTAAGCTATATATGTACCCATGAGGAAGACTGGGATCCAGCTTACATTATTCATCTTTATCCTACCCTCACTTTGCGGAACCTTCTCCCATATTCTCTAAGATACTTACTTGAGGTATGTCTCCTGTATTTTGTTTGACCTTTATTATTGCAGAATGAATTCAGGTTTTTTTTTTTACTGTGTTTTTAGGTGAGGTCAGTATTTTCCATAGCATACTCATAATGCTTTAATAATATTAATAACAGCAAAAACTGATACAGCATTTAGTATATGGTAATCACTGTGCCATGTGATTTACATGTATTAACACATTTAATCCTTGCAATAACCTTTTGAAGTAGGTACTATGATTAGGCCCATTTTACAGATGAAGAAACTGAGTCACAGAGGGGTTAAGTAATAGGCCCAAGAACCCACAGCTAGTAAGTTGAAGAGCTGGGATTTGAACCATGCAATTTGGCTCCTTTGCTTGCTACCACTGAACTCTGCTGTATCTGCTATGAGTTAAGAGCCATAAAAATTTCTGTTAATTAAGTAAAATTCCAGTAGCTAATAGATAGAAAAAAGCCAATGGGTAAATACTTCATCTTATATTCTTTTAAAGTTTATTTTAAAGTTTTTATTTTAAAGTTAATAGTATGATTATTTGATCCAGGTTTCTGTTGAACTTAAGATAGTTTGAGAAATAATGAGTTTTTAATAATGATGTATAATAAATATTTTTAGATTTTCATGCCACAACATTTTAAAATACAAAAGTCTGGGTAGTGTTGGAACCTAAATTATTTCTTTTCTTTATCTGACAATGAGCTACCATTGAGGTCTAAAGACTAAAATGAATTAAATGAACTAACTAGTACTTATGTAAGAGAAGCTTTCAAAAAGAAAGCCTGATTTATTATTTGGCTATTATTCATTTTGGAAATAATTCTACCCTATTACTTAGGTAGCTTGTCAGAATAGTTTGATATCACTTTCCTTCTCCTATTTATATGGGAACCACTAGGCATAGTGTGTGAATAGCAGATAAAGCAGAAGCCCAGGCAATTAAGTGGCTCATTTAATGATGCAGACAACAGCCAGCATTCCTGCATCCATCCTTTGATTCTTGGCATAGATCTTTTTTTTTCAAAACTTTTGGCTATTGGCCTACTTATGGCCAAAAGATAATTTTTTGCCTTTGGCTATGATACAGTGTTTTCTTTCTAGTTCTTAGTGGTTATTGGACACTCAGAATATGTAAACATGGTACTTCATTGAAGAAATGTCAGTTAATCTGAATCTGATAAGTTATTTATTAGCCTTTGTATAAAATATGGATATTGCTATTGCAGAGGTTTTAATAAAATCACTAAGCAAATTTCATTTTTGTTTGTCTTTAGGGAACAGCAGAAACTCATGAGCTAGCAGAAGGCAGTGCTGCTGACGTTCTACATTCAAAAATCAGTGGGGAAGTAATGGAATTAGTTCTGATGAAATATCAGGGCAGAAACTGGAGTGGACATTTCCGTATATGTGATACACTTCCCGAATTCTTTCTTGTATGTTTTTCCTCTGACTCTGCAGAAGTGATGACAATTGACTTGTCAATACATGTCAGACGAATTGGCAGCCGGATGGTGCTATCTGTCTTTAGTCCCTATTGGCTAATCAACAAGACATCTCGGGTTCTCCAGTATCGTGCAGAAGACATTCACATGAAACATCCAGCTGATTTCAGGGATATTATTTTATTCTCTTTCAAGAAGAAGAACATTTTTAGTAAAAATAAGGTGTGTTTTGGTTAATTTAACAATTAAAAATAGATAAATTCCTAACCTGGAAACTCATGAGTCATTAGCCTTCCCTGAATCACCAGTTGCTAAGTGCCACTGGTATGAAGTAGGTCCAAGGAGACTTTTCAGGAATACATGATCAAGTGGCATGTTAGGACCAGCAGGTTTCCCAAAGCTGAATTGCCCTTTTCTCTATGGCCTTTAGAATTACTTCTGTTCTTTTAGTAGTGTCAGGTAGAAAGCCAGATTTACCAGTAATGAAATAGCATTTCCAAAGGTGGAAGAGTTGGATTTGGCTTATGTTAACTGAGCTCACCTAGGTATGTAGCTACTAAGCCAGGCCTCTGAGAAAGAACCTAGGGTCTACGCCTGATCTTTTGTGCTCTGGTCCCTTCTTTCCTTTGTAGCTTCCTATCTTGGAATTGCTTATCATATACACCCCAAGTACTTGCTGCTAGACCTTTGTCTGTGCTGCATCCTCTGCTAAGAATGCCTCTTCCCCTATGCTTTCCCTGACTGCCAGATCTTTTCTGGCTATCTCTGCTGTTCTGCCATCGACTATCATTTTGCTCAGGCCTGACATGTGAAGGATTTCTAACTGTCTGAAGTGGAGCTAGATGTTACATCCGTGTCCTCTTAGAGCAGGGGTTCTCAAATTTTAGTATGCATTAGAATCACCTTTAGAGCTTTTAAAACACATTTCTGGGTTGTTCCCCTTTCATTTGATTTACTAGGTCTGGATAGGGTCTGAACATTGCATTTCTAACAGATTGTCAGGTGATGCTATTGGTGCTGGTCCAGGGACCCCATTTTGAGAATCACTGTCCTAAAGTGTCAATTAATCTATAGATTGTAGTTACTTGTTTATGTGTCTTACCTCTGGTTGTCCACAGGTTTTTTATAATCTAGTTGGGTAGACAGAGGAACACGATTAGATCTCTTCTATAAAACTTCGTCTAAATCTCATAGCCAGAAGTAAACGTTTTACCTTCTCACCTTGATAGCATTTTGTACCACTCATATAGCTCTTAATAACATTGAGCCCCATGTCATAATTATTAGTATATGTTTCTCATCTCCCTATTTAGTTGAAGACTGGAACTGTGTCCTCTTATCTTGTATTCTGCTGATCATGATTCCCTTTATTTAACATTTGCTGAATAATGTTAAAGGCATAAATTCTCTATGTTTTAAAACTTTAAGAATTTGTTAGCTCAGTATCTTAAGTGTAATACTGAAAATATTTTACATAATTTTTTTTTAAGCAATGGAGGGTCTCATTGGTATACATTTTTAAATTTGCTAAACTCATTTCATAGGCGAATAGGAAGATCAGAGCTCTGCTTTTATTGGCCTCTGGAACATCTATGGCTGTATGACCCATTGGCAGTATGACTTTATGTTTTTCGGTGTCCCATGATACTAAATCAATTTCTGTAGTCTGACAACTTTCCCTCAAATAAAATACAACATAGTCTTTAAGGTTTCTTTTGTAATGATTATGTGTTCTCTGGTATAGGTACAATTAAAAATTTCAACTAGTGCCTGGTCCAGTAGTTTTTCATTGGATACAGTGGGAAGTTATGGGTGTGTGAAGTGTCCTGCCAACAATATGGAATACCTGGTAAGAGTCTGCTTCCTTATTTACTTCTTACTTTATTCATGTTTTCTTTGGTTCATTAAACCAGCTAAATTCTAGGGGGCACAGAAATTTGAAATCGGAGTATTATGTAAAGGACTGTTACCTCTATAAATTTCTGTGGTCCTAGTATCAGGACAAAACCTGAATTTGATATCAAAGTTTAAAGCAGCAAGTTGAATGCATTGAAGTAAGCAACTTGGTGAATATTCGGAGTATATTAGAATCCTCATTCCATATTACTCCCTGCCAAATGACTGAAAATTTGAGTAATCTGATACCATTTGACCTGTTTTATTGCTACTTTGAAATTCTCTTCTTAGTTCATTAACAGAGAGATGATAAAGCAGCAAAGCTTGAGCCTCTCCACTAAATATAAAACAATTTATATCTGGAATGTTAAAAAACAAAAAATATAAATAAACTAAATATGTTATTACAAGTCATCATTAGTTAGATTACCCCTTGATATTTCTTGAATTGATTTCAGATGGAGCCAAATACAGGAACCAAAAATTTTTGAGTTAGAACATTAGTTGAATATGGCTTATATTAGTTATTTCATTTAACAAGTGTTATTTTAAAATACTTTAAGAAATCTATGTGTGAATGGAGTATGTGTTTGTAGATTTCAGAGAAGCTATATAAAGTACTGGGAAATGATAAATTTGTTTGTTACTTTATACAGGTTGGTGTTAGCATCAAAATGAGCAGTTTTAATCTTACACGAATAGTTACTCTGACCCCCTTTTGTACCATTGCAAACAAGTCATCATTAGAACTAGAAGTTGGTGAAATTGCATCTGATGGCTCAATGCCAACTCATAAGTGGAACTATATTGCTTCTTCAGAGGTAAAATATTCTTTACTGGCTGCTAAAATGTACAAATAAATATAGACATACAAATAAGAATTGCATATACTTCTTTGTTATATTCATTTTGCTATGGTATTTGTGTATTAAAATATGATAGCCAGCTTTGACTTTTGACTATAAACTCATGTTTCAAAAGAAGAAAATTACTGGTAATACTTATCATCAGTAGAGGGCTAACACCTAGTCTTTAGTTCTTCCTATATGTGTAGAACATATGGATGTGTACTGTGAAAACATAAAGATAATGTACTATGAATTATCTCAGTAGTGAGGAAAATGTCTCTGCATTCAAGAAGCAAATAATCTTGTTGGAGGGCTTAAGATTCATATAAATTAACACATGGAAAAAAAATATGCTAAATTATAGGTGGTTTTAGAATTTCTGAGTAGATTATCTGGAAGTTTCCTTAAAAATTGCCTAAAATTCAATTCCCTCACTTTACTGAGAAGGAAATTGAATCTCATACTTTTCTAAAATCAGTACAATCATTGGAAGTCTCAGTCACTGTGGCCAAGATTAAAGGGAATGTTTCATAGAAGAGATGGGATTTGAACTAAATGTTGCAGGCTCAATAAGATTTTACAAGTGGTAAGGGAGTAAGGAAAAGAATGAAGAGGACAGGTGCATAGATGAGCATTACTGCTTGAATTTTCCTGAGTTTTCATCCAAAACAGCTGATCTTAAGGAAAGAATCATTCTTCTGTACATCTAAAAAACAAAATTATAAATATATTTAAAAAATATTTAGCAAGAAGTTTAAGATGGAGGATTGCAGTTATACAGATATAGAGTTCTGAGAAGCATGAGTTTTCCAAGGCACTTAGAATGATGTCTGTAGACTTGGCAACAAATAAATGCTCATTATCATTGATGTGGGTTTGTTAAGAGTAGCATTTTTTTTAAGAGTAGCATTTTTATTCAGAAATAGAACTTACTTAGTATTGTATAACAGAAGGACATTTTGTATATTAGGAACTAAAATCTCAGTTTTACGGATAAGGCTCAAAGAGGTTTATGCTTTAATTAAGATCAAACAGGAAGATAACATTAGGACTTCCAGCAAGGTCTGTGGTGTCCTCTTCTCTGCCTTCAATTATCTTTCTAGTTTAAGATAATATGTGAAATGATTTGTAGTGCTTTAAGGAGTTAAAATAGGATATGCACAAAAGCAAATGTTTTAAATTATAGGTTTTAAATATTCAAGATATTTGAGGGACTCTTAATTAGTAAGATCTTTAGTTTCTCATAATTATTCTTCCATAAGTGCATATAGACTAATACATACATGTGTGTTCTTCTGATGGAATTTCTTTGGTTTCGTAAGAGGGTATTATATTGTTAATAATTTTAACATGCTATATAGAAGAAATATTTTAAACTTATTAATAGTTGTATCATGATCCAGTTTAGAATTGAAAACTTAATTAGCCATTGTCTTCTACCACAGTATATTTTAAGACTGATATTAACTTTTATATTTCTAGTGCCTTCCCTTTTGGCCTGAAAACTTGTCAGGCAAACTTTGTGTGAGAGTGGTGGGCTGTGAAGGATCCTCCAGACCATTTTTTTATAATCGACAAGATAATGGCACTTTATTGAGCTTAGAAGAGCTGGTATGTTTTCATGTTTTAAAATAAAATGTCTTCAATTTTTAAAATTTGCTTTAAAATATTTTATTAAAACATGCTATGAAATCTGGTAATTCTTTGAAGGTGCTAATATATATATTTGTAAGGTGCTATACATATGTTTGTAAGACATCAGAACCAGTATGCTTTTCAGTAAGAACTTAAGAAAACAGATTTTTCATGTCTACATAACTAATTGAAATTCGAAATGTCGCTGCAAGTTAAACCAATACCTCAAACACATTTTTTTTTTTATGATAGAATGGGGGCATCTTGGTGGATGTAAACATTGCTGAACATTCAACTGTCATAACCTTTTCTGATTATCATGAGGGATCTGCACCTGCCCTAGTAATAAACCACACATCACAGGATGTCGTCACATATAAACAGAGGTATGAAAAAAAAGGTTCATGGAAAATCTCATTTGCTTTTTACTGGTCCATAGTCTTTTCTAGGAAACACTGAGATGGTAGATGTGTTTCACATTCCACATGTTTTCTGATTTTAGAAGGGTAACGTGAAACACATGTTGTTTATTGTAATACCCTTGCCAGGTTTTGAGACAGTTCTCTGGAGTCCAATACATTAATATTCCTCTGGCAAAACTTATAAATATTCATACAAAGAGGGATAAATAAAACTATTTGTATTCTCACATCAGTTCAGATTAAGTTTTTTAGCTAAATAACTCTCGACACAAAACTAAGAGAAAAATCTTTGGACTTTTGGAGTTTTTAAAATTTCGGAATTGCATATAAAGGAATTGTAAACCTGTTTAAGTATTATTATTCTTTAGTAACTGGTAATAGTCAGTGAACCTCTCCCTATAAATCTATCAGGTTGTTGTTTTTTTTTTTCCTCCCAGTAGCGATGGTAGAAGATTAAATGAGAGGACAATGAATAGGTAGCAATGTTGAACAGAAGTATAGAATGAGGACAGCCCAGGTGGCTCAGCGGTTTAACGCCGCCTTCAGCCCAGGGTGTGATCCTGGAGACTCGGGATGGAGTCCCACGTCGGGCTCCCTGCATGGGGCTTGCTTCTCCCTCTGCCCGTGTCTCTGCCTCTCTCTCTGTCTCTGTGCATCTTTCATGAATAAATAAATAAAATCTTAAAAAAAATTGAAAAAAAAGGTATGGGATGATAGGAAATTTGTTCTTGCTTGTGCTGTCATTTGGCTTAGATGATGCCATTATTTAATGACATCACAGATGGTCTTAAACCCTTAAGATATATATTATATATTTTCCAAGAATAATTCTAAATCTGCAAGGCATTATTTCATATATGTATAAAATCTTTATATATAAGGTTATTTTTACGTGTAGAATTATTTTATATAAAATAATGCCCTGCAGATTTACCTATTCTTTACTCTCCTGACTTGAATCCACTGAGAGATTTATTTATTTATTTATTTTTAAAAAAGATTTTATTTATTTATTCATGAGAGACATAGAGGGGTGGGGCGCAGAGAGAGAAGCAGGCTCCATGAGGGAGCCCGACGTGGAACTCGATCCCGGGACTCCAGGATCAGGCCCTGGGCCAAAGGCCCAAAGGCGGGCGGCACTAAATGGCTGAGCCACCCGGGCTGCCCCCAGTGAGAGATTTAAAAGTAAAGAATGTGATTGAAACCTAATTGGATTCCTTTTGTTGTTATTCTCTAGAAAGTTTTTTGTAATATGGACTAACACTTCTTAAACTTTAAGGATAAATTTAAAGATCTCCCAGAAGTCTTGTTAAAATGCAGATTCTGATTTAGTAGATTTTAGATGAGGCCCAGGATTTTGCACTTTCTGCAAGCTCCGGGTAATGTTTCTGCTTCTCCATAGATCACACTTTGAGTAGCAACAGAATGGACGTAAATATTTTTTTCCTAAGACCCATGTTTCTTATCTATTGCATTTGATTAAAAAACTTAAATTTAAGCACTGAGTGAAATTCTGCTGCTGCTAAAGAATTTGTAGCTTTTCCTGCAGGTGAGCTCTGATGTACCAGTTTGTTTACCTTAACGAACTCCATTGCCTGCATCAATTTGGAGTATACTCCAACTTCAGAGAGGCATTCCTTCATGCTTCAAAACTGTTAGTTTATTGAATATTTTAGAGTACTTACTTTTAGGCAGAGCTCTGTTTATTAACAAGGAGTTTTATAAGATTTTTATATCAGTCCCCTCCTTTGTAAGCCACAGGTCTGAGTTTCTCAAGGCCTAGATATTTTAATCTTCCCTCTGGCTATTGTGTTTCAGTGGGTCACAGGAAGAAGTACACTTGGTGCCAGGAGAAGCTCGACTCTTTGCTTGGGCAGATCCTACTGGTACCAAAAAACTTACATGGACGTATGCAGCAAATACTGGAGAACACAGTCTGTTAAAGGTATCATTTGATGGGAATGAGTGCTGTATGTGTTGCCTGGTGGCTAAGGAAGCAGACAAGCAGCTTCATACAGTCATCTTTGTCCTTACTGAACTAAAAATGAATTGAAAGTTGGTTTTGGAGTTTAGATTGCAAGTAGTTCATACCAGTATTTTAGATTAGTCAAGATAACTTATTTACGATTTGAAAAAGGGGCCTGCTTTATCTTGCCCAAGTAAAGACCAATAAAGTATCTTTTTATATACCATTTATTTTTTAAAGAAAAGCATTTTTTTAAATATTTATTTATTTATGATTGTCACACACAGAGAGAGAGGCAGAGACATAGGCAGAGGGAGAAGCAGGCTCCATGCACCGGGAGCCCGACGTGGGATTCGATCCCGGGTCTCCAGGATCGCGCCCTGGGCCAAAGACAGGCGCCAAACCGCTGCGCCACCCAGGGATCCCAAAGAAAAGCATTTTAAAACTAAGAGAAAACAACTTTATTTTGAACATATGCATACCACTGTTGGCTTTGAGGTTTTTAGGCATATTTTCCCAATGAAGACCTTGTGTTTTAATTAGAGGAATCTGGCAGTATACAAATTATCCCATGTAAGAAATTTAGTGAAATATTTATTGAAACTATTAAGGTAGCTAATTTGATCAAATATGTTATTCTTAGACTCTTAAACTTTGGGAGGGTCTTAAGAATTCGCTACCAGGCTTTCTCTAGTGTAGGAATTGCTCTTGTGTTAGTGATATAGATCATCTAGTTTCTGTAGAAATATATTCTATTATGAAAAGTTCATACAGTGTCCTCTTCCACTGTCTGATAATGTCAGTTTTTAAAAAAGCTTTCTTGACTTTTGCTTTAAAATGGTAATTGGCCAACAGTGGCTGAATTATCCTTTCCTATATTCCCTCTGAAATACCCATAAAAGAGAGAAAGACTTATCCACTTCTGAAAAATTAGACTGATAGTTCCTCTGTTACAAGATTCTTGGAATAATTTTCACCATGACAATCTGATGGATCTCTACTCACTTGCTTGTGCTTTACTTTTTACAAGACAGAAACTCAAGGTTTGCAAATGGTACAGAGGCTTAAATTCCCTGATCCTCTTAGCTCCCTGGCTCAGAGACATGGGAGTTCTAGCAGAGGTCTCTGACTATGCTGGTATTATTTCCCCTCTCCTCCATTTAACCTTTAAATAGAATATGATGATATGACAAAGAAGACATGACAACCATAAACTTTCATGCCAAGAAAAACATGGTATCAAAATATAAAACTTAAAATACTAGAAGTTAACTGAAACACAGGTATCAGAGGATATTTTATTTTTAACAGATCAAACATGAAAAAATGCAATTAGAGAGTACTTCAGTAATAACTAAGACTGAAACCAAGACATATCAAATTTTGTACTTTATAGAGAATTCACCTTCTTAATAGATATCTCTGAAATATTTGCAAAATTTGGTTGCATACTAGAATTTGAAAAATTGAATAGGCTACTTTGATATATATATTAAAAGCAATAGATTTTTTTAAAGCAGTATGTTGATGAGGATGTGGAGAAAAAGGAACCCTCAGGTACTGTTGGGAATATAAATTGGTGCAGCCACTGTGGCAAATAGTATAAAGGTTCCTCAGAAAAACTAAAAACAGAAGTACCACAGTATCTAGTAATTCCACTTCTGGGTATTTACACAAAGAAAACAAGAACACTAAGTTGAAATGGTATATGCACCCCCATGTTTGTTGCAGCATTATTTATAGTAGCCAAGGTATGCAAACAATCTGTGTAATCAATAGATGAATGGACAAAATACATGTGGTTTATTATGTATATATGTAAAATGGAATATTACTCAGTCTTAAAAACAATTAGTTCTTGCCATTTGTGACAACATGGATGGACCTTGAGGGTATTATGGTAAGTGAAATAAGTCAGTGAAAGACAAATACCCTATGATTTCACTTAAACATTGGAATCTAAAAAACAAACAAACAGATCCATTAATACAGAGAACAGACTTGTGGTTGCCAGAGGTTGAGGTGGGAGGGTGGGTGAAATAGGTACAGGGGAGTGGGAGGTACAGACTTCCAGTTATAGAATGAGTCACAGGGCTGACAGGTACAGCATAGGGAATATAGTCAGTGGTATAGTAATAATGTTGAATGGGGACAAATGGTAGCTACACTTGTGGTGAGCATAGGATAGTTAATATAGAGTTGTTGAATCATTATGTTGTATACCTGAAACTGATGAAACATCGTGTGTCAACTATACTTCAACAAAAAAGCGATAGATGTCAAACAACAACAAAACTCAGCTATTCATCTCCTCTGTATAAATCCTTTATTTGCTTTTTTTTTTTCCAGGAAAGCATGAGATGAAAGGCACATACTTTTCATCTGCTTGTACTGCTTGTTGAAATGAACTGTTGTATTAACATGAAATGTTAAGCCCAGAATGAGGAGGAATCATTATTTCAGTCTCTGAAACCACTGACCAAATCAAGTCTTATATTTTTAAGCACTATATGAGACCTTTAACCAAGTAGATTTTGCAAAACAGTACACACTAAGTACAAACCATAGTTTTATTGTTTAATAGTGTGATATATGTAAATATACATTTGCAGTGTTATAAGTTATTAAAACATAAAAATAAACTGGGTTAGTTTTACCTAAACTAGGTTACTTTTATTCTAATAAACTTAGGAATCTCTCCCTCTTGGAGACAAGTAAGTGTCTTAGGGCCCTGGAACCTTGAAGGGTACTCTTCTTCCTGCCGAGTGCCCTTTGAACAGTCAAACCTAGGACACGCAAAAAATTAAGCACTCTTAATGTTTGTTGTTGTTTGAAAAAAAATTGGGGAGTTATGTCCTAAAATAGGTTATTTTAATTTTATTTTAATTAATTTATGTCATTTTGAAGATTAGTTTTCCAATTTATAGTCATGGTTTTTAACTTTTCTAGATGTTCAGTTACTGTAGTTTAACTTTATGTAATAAAAACTTACTGCTCATGGGTTTAATACAAAGTCTCTCTTTTCCCCAGGATGAATGTGGCCAGTTTCCCTATGATGCAAACACCCAGATACACTGGGTATCATTCCTAGATGGGCGCCAGAGAGTGTTGCTTTTCACTGATGATGTTGCCTTGGTTTCCAAAGCACTGCAGGCAGAAGAAATGGAGCAGGCCGATCATGAAATAACCTTTTCTCTCCACAGTCTTGGGCTTTCCCTGATTAACAATGAAAACAAGCAGGAAGTTTCATATATTGGGATAACCAGGTATGGCAGAAGGAAGATAAAGCATCAGAAATCTTTAAAAAGCATTGAGTTCATATCCAGTTTAGTGAGAATAATTAGCTGTTCTGAATTTTGATGTACTGTATATTCTTTCAGCATAATTTATGGTTTTTTTCACTGGAGTTGAAAAGCCCCTAAGATAGGAAGATGACTAAAATAATGTCTTCGCACTTACTGTACTTATCATCAGTTGGTGGGGGAAGAAAGGTTTGCTTCTTTCTTTGTTTTTTGGTATGTATTTTTTTTTTGATGAATTATGATAGCAGAAGTGCTACAAAGAAGTATATATACCTGCAATGGAAGTACAGAGATAGAAGCAACTAGGTAGTTTTCTGCAGTACAGGCTGAAGAAACTGGCATGGATTAGGGGAAGCTGACAACAGTGGGTCAGACAAATTGGAGAAAACATTCATAAAAGAGGCAGTATGACATGAGTACATAGTCTTTAATGGGCGATTGTTTAGAATGTTTTAATAGTGATGGTACCAGGTATTTTTCTCTGATTCTGCTTGTATCTGTATGAGAAAACATTTGAATTTACTTATTATGACTTTTTAAATGTCACTAACTTTGGTTAAAAGACTCATTCTTTTCTTGGAGGCTGATGGGTAGAATTTTGTGTATAACCATCATAGTATTATTCACTATTAATAATGTTTAGTGAGGTAAACAATAAAGTCAATAAAAGGATCATGTATATAGCACACTTTACACAACACCCAACAGATTAAGGGTTCTATAAAGGGTATACATACAATGATATAACATTAATATATTTGTATATATATATGAATAATATATTCTCTTGATTATACATTTCAGTATTTTATAATATTTTTAACCTAAATAGGAAAATCATTTTTAAGTCCTAGAAATTCCGTTTCTTCACTCTATTGTTCTTCAGTATAACTTATTTTTACTTTAATATTAATGTTTGGTATTATATTTTGTCAGATTGGTCTTTATAAGGACTTTTAAAAATTCATCTAAAAGACCTTGCTTATCTTCTGACACAGTACACAGTTAATACCCATTCATTGGGGTTGTGTACTAAGGAAAAATATATGTTAGATAATTTTTTAAAATAACCTTTTATTTTTTTGAGCACTTTTAGGTTTACAGAGAAATTGGCTATAAAGTACAGAGTTCCCAAATGCCCTGCAGCTTTCCTCTATTATTAACATCTTGAAATAGTATGGTACCTTTTTTTTTACTATTGATGAGCTAATGTTAATACATTATTATTACCTAAAGTCCAGTGTTGATGTATTTTAAGTTAGAGTTTGCTCTTAGTTTGTAAATTCTGTGGGTTTTGACAAATGAATAACGTATACCTGTTATTACAGTGTCCTATATCATAAAAATCACCTGTGTGTCACTTGTTCATCCCTTTCTCCCTAACCCTGAACCTCTGGAAACCACTGATCTTTTTACTATATATAAAGTTTTGCCTTTTCCAGAATGTCCTATCACTGGAATCATTGAGTATGTAACCTTTTCAGATAAGCTTCTTTCTTTCACTTAGCAATAATCTTTAAGTTTCCTCATGTCTTTTTGTGGTTTGATAACTCATTTTTTTAAATCACTGAATAATATCCCATGTCTGGATGTACCACAGTTTATTTACTATTGACTATTGAAAGACATCTTGGTTGCTTTTAAGTTTTAGCATTTATGAATAAAGCTGTTATAAACATTTATAGGCAGGTTTTTGTATAGACATAAGTTTTTTTTTGTTTTTGTTTTTAAGAATTTTATGATGGACACAGAGAGATGGCCTAGAATCTATGGCAGAGACATAGGCAGAGGGACTTGGTCCCATGACCCCAGGACCATGCCCTGAGCTGAAGGCAGATGCTCAACCACTGAGCCACCCAGGCATCCCTAGACATAAGTTTTTAATTCATTTGTATAAATATCAAGGAGTGTGATTGCTGGATTTTATGGTAGGATTATGTTTAGTTTTGTAAGCAATCACCTAATTGTCTTTCAAAGCGGCTGTACCATTTTCCATTTCCACCAGGAATAAATGAATGAACATTCATTGCTCCATTGCTCCATGTCCTTGTCAGCATTTGGTGTTGTCAGTGTCCTAGATTTTGGCCATTCTAACAGGGATGTAGTGATATGTCATTATTGTTTTAATTTGCAATTCCCTAATTACATGTGCTGTTGAGCATCTTTTCTTTTTTTTCTTTTTTTTAAAGATTGTATTTATTCATGAGAGACAGAGAGAGAGAGAGAGAGAGAGAGAGAGAGAGAGAGAGAGAGAAACAGATACAGGCAGAGGGAGAAGCAGGCTCCAAGAGGGAGCCTGACGTGGGCCTAGATCCCCTGTCTCCAGGATCAGGCCCTGGGCTGAAGGCGGTGCTAAACCGCTGAGCCACCCGGGCTGCCCATGAGCATCTTTTCAAATGCTTATTTGCTATCAGAATATCTTCCTCATTAGAGTCAAGTCTTTTTCCCATTTAAATTTTTTTCATTTTCTCATTAAAAGTTCTTTATATATTTGGGGTACCAGTATTTTCTCAGATACGTGTTTTGCAAATATTTTCTCCCAGTCTCTATCTTTACATTCTTTTCATTCTTTTAACAGTGTCTTTCACACCAATGAGGTTTCTAATTTTAATAAGCCCCCGCATTGATTCTTTCTTTCATGAGTTATGGTTTAGGTGTTATATTTTAAAAGTTACAAAAATGCAAAGTTACTTACATTTTCTCCTGTGTTACCCTCTGGATTTTTTTGGTTTAAGTTTGATATTTAGGTCTCTGATAATACATCTTGAGTTAGTTTTTGTGAAATGTGTAAGCTCTATGTCTAGGTGGATTTTTTTTTGCCACGTTTGGTTCTGTCACCATTTGTTGAAAAGATTGTCCTTTTTCCATTGAATTTCCTTTGCTCCTTTCAAAAATCAGTTGACTATATTGGACCTCTTGGTCTTATTCTCTTGGTGTGTTTGTCATTTCTTTCAGTTATACCATTGTGTCTTGATTTCTCTAGTTTTGTGGTAATCTTAAAGTCATGTAGTGTCAGTCGTCCAACTTTTTTCCTCTTCAACATTATGTTGACTATTTTGAATCTTTCACCTTTCCATATAAACTTTAGAATTAGTTTGTCAGTTAGCTCAGATATTGGTTGGAATTGCATCTAAGCTATAGATGAACTTGGAAAGAACTGATATCTTGACATTATTGAGTCTTCATATTTGTGTACACAGATCCTTGTATTCAGATCTTTGATCTCTTTCATCACACTGTTGTAGTTTTCCTTATATAGTTTTTGCACAAATTTGTTAGATTTTGTTTATACCTAAGTTATTTTATTTCTCTGGTGCTAATATAAATATTGTTGTGTTTTTAATTTCAAATTTCAATTGTTCATTGCTGATACATAAGAAAACAATTGATTTTTGTATATTTATATCTTGAAACATTAGTTGTAGGAATTTTTTTTGGTTGATTCTTTGGGATTTTCTACATACACAGTCATGTCATCTGAGAACAGACAGCTTTATTTCTTCTTTCCTAATCTGTGTACCTTTTATTTTCTTGACTTATTGCATTATTTAGTATTTCCCAATGTTAAATAGGAATGGTGAGAGAAGACATCCTTGCTTTGTTCTTGATCTTAGTAAGAAAGCATCTAGTTCCTCACAGTTAAGTATGATGTTAACTTTAGTTTTTTTTGTAGATGTTATTTTTCAGGTTCAGGGAGTTCTCTCTCCCTAATTTGTTGAAGAGTGTTTTTTTTATCATGAATTGATGTTGGATTGATTGATTGATAGATTGATTTGTGAGGGGGGGAGAGGGTCATAGGAAGAAGGAGAGAGCAAATATTAAGCAGGCTCCACACTGGGTGCTTGATCTCACAACCCTGAGATCACAACCTGAGCCAAAATCAAGAGTTGAACACTTAACTGACTGAGCCACCCAGGTGGCCCAAGATTTATATAATTTATAGTGGATATTTTATTCATTATTTTCATTGACCGACAACATAATACAATGAGGGCATTGTTAACAGTATCATTGATTAATACCAACAAACTGTTAAATTAAAATATTATGGAGTTTTCTTTTATCATTATGCAAATAGTATTCTCTAATCAGGGATCAGCAAAGGATGGCCTAGAATCAAATGTAGCTGATGCCCTGTTTTTTCAAGACCTGGTCTAAGAATTTTTTATATTTTTGAATGGTTGGGAAAAATTGAAAGAAGACATTTTATAATACATGAAAATTATATGAAATTCTAAGTTTGTTGCCCATAAGTAAGGTTTTACTAGAACACAGCCTCGCTTATTCTTTTATATGTCTATGGCTGCTTTTGCACTGCTGCTTAGCATACAACAAAGGGCAAATAGAGTGTATTATTGCCACACTTATAGCTATCCTGCAACTTTTATTTGGTTTTTATTACTAATGCATTCTCATCATGTCAAAAGAAGTAGAGAAAAGTGGATTTTTAGTGTCTCTCTTACAGATCACTGTTATTGAATGATGTGGCAAAGCATATTTTATTATGTAATGACCCTATACCTGTGCTAAAAGAATACAGTATATATTGACATTTCCAAACTAAGAACACATCACAGTATGCCCACCCAACAGGAAAAAAAAGTGGCCAGAAAAATCAGAAAATTTAATCAAAATATCTCATACAAATAAATTTCTTCACACAAATAAAATAACCAAAAATGAGGCTGCAACCAAAGTTAGTTTCTGAATAACTCATTTGTTAGCCAGGTAAAAAATGGCTTTTACCAATGGCAAATTAATTAAATCACCTGAATGTAGCAGCTGAAGAAATGTGTCCAGAGTAAATAAACTTAGGGCCCTTAGCCTTTTTGTGAGAATAGTTACTTGAATTGAGGACATTCAGAGCAACATCAATAGTCAATTAAAAATAAGGCAAATAATTTTGAATGGTTTTCCTTAGTTCTTGATGAGTCATCAGATGTTACCAGTGTTACCCAATTATTGTATATTTGAGAAGCGAGTGCTGAGTTTGAGGTGACTGAAGAATTAACCTCTATGAATACTGACTTTGAGCCCCAATTAAGTGAAATGTTGTCACCCCTGAGAATGAAGAGTAAAACAAAATTTTTGTAGTATGTACAGTGACAGATGTTAACTAGATTTATTGTGGTGGTCATTTCACAGTATTTACAAATATTAAATCACTATTTTATATACCTAAAATTAATTTAATGTTCTGGTTCTATGTCAATTATACCTCAATAAAAAGTAGAAATATATTTTTTCATTAGTAGATTTATATTTTTAAAATTTTGCTGAATTGTTTTTATATTTTGAATTTCATCAATTAGAAAAATTTGTCCAGTTTTTTCTCTCTTATTATTTAAGCACTTATTATAATCTCAATTTTGTCTCAGCCACAAAATCTAAACTATTTACTATATGGGGACACATGGGTGGCTTGGATGGTTAAACATCTGCCTTTGGATCAGGTCATGATCTCTGGGTTCTGGGATGGAGCCCCTGTTGGGCTCCTAGCTGAGTGGGGAGTCTGCCTCTCCCTCTCTCTCTGCTTCTCACACTGCTTGTGCTCTATTTCTCTCTCGAATAAATAAAATCTTTAAAAAAATTTACTATATGGCTCCTTACAAAAAAATTTTGTGAGTTCCTTGATTGATTGATGTCAATGTGTGATAGAACATTTTCCCCTGCTCCTTTTTCTTATGTACTTTATAGCACCAATATATTTTGTTGTTTTAAAAAAATCTCTTGCATAAGTATAATTTTCATAGGAGATTTATAGTTGAGATAATTTGAAGTTGAATGACAATTCCAGCAAGCCTAATATATATTCCTAATTTAACTTTCTCTGAATTGTTTTAGTTCTGGTGTTGTTTGGGAAATGAAACCAAAACAGAAATGGAAGCCTTTTAGTCAAAAGCAGATAATGTTGCTGGAACAGGCCTATAAAAAATATCAAGTATCAAGAGACCATGGATGGATTAAACTAGATAATAATTTTGAGGTATACCAAAATTTTTTTGTTTTGGTTTTTATATATGTATTCTGTTGGTAGAAAATAAGGAAAATTTACTGTCCATGTAAAAAAAAGGTGTATTCAGAAACTGTTTATTAGTTAATAAACTCTTATTTATTAGTAGTATTGACATGACTGATATTCATTAGTACATTTTAAATTAAAATGTTATTAAGCCATATACTATGAAACATGATTTAAGTATGTTTCTCTTTTGCATTTTTTTCATTTCTTCTGTTTATGAGACAGTTTCATGGAACTTGTTTTCAGTAGGATTATGCAGAAATTAATATTGCTTATTGGAACTTTTTTCTGTTTTGAATGATACCAATATATATTGGCAAATAAAGTCTGTGAAAACTTATGTTTTTCAGCAGTAAAAACCCTATAAAAAATTCACTCAATTAAATTCATTAAATGTGAACAATTGTTGGACATGGGTAGATGTTACAAATACAGGTGTTCTCTCTGCAGGCCCTTACAGTATTACAGCTGAAGGTTTGCTTGCTCTAGGAAGACCCCAGAAGCTTGACTGCAGTTTCTCATTTGCTCTGCTTCAGTCACACAGTTTTAGTTACTCTTTGTCTTTGATATCTAATGGTTGGTTTTGCATTGATCATCAGATATGTCCCCCACCCCATCCTTACTTATCCCTATAAATGTTGGCCATGCTTAAATGAAAATAAACTGTCAGACATAAATAAGCTATTAACTATTCATTGTTTAACTTTGTTAAAACAAAATTTAAGAGTTACCTAGAATTACTCATTGCTCTTGAGGTTTTTAAAAAATAAAAAGCATGACTTATATAATTGAAAAGTTTATATAATTGAAAAGTTCCTCAGTTATTTTCTTGTTTTCCTCATAACTGTGGTGGAGAAGTGATTCTGCTTCAAAGATCTCAACTGTAGATCACCTTAAGGCAGATCTTTTTTGGTGAGACATAGAGATTAAAATGTTTTCCCCTTCCAATTTGTGAGTAAATGGATATTTTAAATGGGCTACACTGATAATATCAAGTCATCATAAATACATGTGCTTTTTCCCCAGGTCAATTTTGATAAAGTTCCCATGGAAATGCGCCTCCCTGTTCATTGCCCGATAAAGCGAGATTTTTTATCCGGGATTCAGATTGAATTTAAGCAGTCTCCTCACCAGAGAAGTTTAAGAGCCAGACTGTACTGGCTTCAGGTAACGTTGTCATTTTCAGTTCAATAAATATATCTAATCACTTTGGGGATCCTGGGGATGAATTTTTTCTACAAGACTCTAGTATAGGGCAGGCCAGGTGGCTCAGCAGTTTAGCGCTGCCTTCAGCCCAGGGCCTGATCCTGGGGACCCAGGATCGAGTCCTGCGTCAGGCTCCCTGTATGGAGCCTGCTTCTCCCTCTGCCTGTGTCTTTGCCTCTCTCTCTGTCTCTCATGAATAAATAAATAAAATCTAAAAAAAAAAAAAAAACAAAACAAAAAACCTCTAGTATACCTTATAAATCGTATTTTTTTGTTGTTTGTATGTTCATTCCCCTTCTCCTACGTATCCTGTGGATTCTCTAAGCATCATCCAAGTCCAAAGACTTTGCGACTGTTGAGACTATTTAATTTGACCATCTAGCCTGCAAGAATATTTTCCTGCACTGAAATTGTTATTTCTAAATATTCCTTTGAATTTGTCATGGGATCCAAAAATAAGATTTTCTTTTTTATTTTATTTCATTTTTGTTTTTTTAAAGATCTTTATTTATTTATTTGACAGAGAGCACAAGCAGGGGAAGTGGCAGGCAGAGGGAGAGGGAGAGGGAGATCAGGCTTCCTGTGGAACAGGTTGCCCAATGCAGGGGCTCCATCCCAGGACTGTAGGATCATAACCTGAGCGAAAAACAGACACTCAACTGACTAACCACCAAGGTGCCCCCAAAATAAGATTTTCTTATCATTCTATACATGAATGAGCTGGGCTTAAATTGGAGAATGTTTTTGT
Organism: Nyctereutes procyonoides; assembly: GCF_905146905.1. Lineage (NCBI taxonomy): Eukaryota > Metazoa > Chordata > Mammalia > Carnivora > Canidae > Nyctereutes > Nyctereutes procyonoides. The sequence continues at coordinate 13,915,233 of NW_026575040.1, forward strand.
CTCTTTGCTTGATTGCTCCCTTCTTGCTTCCTTCTCTTCTTTTTAACTACTAAATATTAGTTAGGACATGTTTATCCTTTTTCTTCTTTCTAATTTCATATCCAGTCTCCACTTACAGTTTATAAATTATAAGCTGTCAAAAATCTCACATGATCCATAGGCACAAATATGTTGATTAATAGTATATATGCTGCACAGTATTAATGCATTTATGAGGATATTAAATATTCCTTTATGTAAAAGCTTACCCTTGCTGAGATATGTATGAATTTTTTATCTAACGTGAAACTTCTCATAGTACCACATATACAATGCAGATATTTAATTATGATGAAATTAGCAGCCTCTTCTATAATATTCTCTATAAAACTAAAAGTTTTTTTTTTCTTTCTTTCTTTCATTCTTTCATTCTTTCTTTTTTTAAGGTTGATAATCAGTTACCAGGTACAATGTTTCCTGTTGTATTTCATCCTGTGGCTCCTCCAAAATCTATTGCTTTGGATTCAGGTAAAAAAAAAAAAAAAGATTGAGATATTCCAATTTAAAAATTAAATAGACATTATATTAATCTAGTATAAAGCTTGATATTTTTCTCTTGGTTTTTGTTGTTTTCTTTCTTTTTTAGAGCCCAAACCTTTCATTGATGTGAGTGTCATCACAAGATTTAATGAATACAGCAAAGTACTACAGTTCAAGTAAGTAAAAATTCCCCTATTTATCTAAAGGAATTTAAAATGAGAATCTATTTTGAAAATAAATTTCACTCTTGTGAGGCTGACTTTCATCTAAAACTTATATTCTGCCTGAATGTACGAATCCACTTTTGATCAAGTAATTTTCTGTGTTGAAACTTAATTTAATAATAGCCCCTCTATATTTTAAAGTGTAAAATTCCTTAACCACTTTTCCTGTTTGTAATTCCAATTAGAATATAAAATAGCCAGTGAAATATAAATGATGTATTTGTGAAATGTGCTCTTGAAAGTGATTACTATGTACCTTAAAAATGGAATAATATATGCTATATCATCTAATTGCATTTGTCTCTCCTATAACATAACAAATATGGGATTTGAGACTTTAAATGCTAAGTTTCAAGATAACAGTACTACCTTTAGTGAAACCTTATCTCTAGTGGAAAAAAACAACTCAGTTAAGGATGCTTGATCTTGTTAACATAATACTTTTTAAGAGTGAGATCTTATTGTGACTTGTGGCCAAAATCAAAGTTTTAACATTGAAAATTGCAAAGTTTGATAGAAATCCTTTTCCATCTTTAACAACTTTTTTTCCTTAGGTACTTTATGGTCCTCATTCAGGAAATGGCCTTGAAAGTTGATCAGGGGTTTCTAGGAGCTATTATCACACTGTTTACCCCAGCAACTGACCCTGAAGCTGAAAGAAAACGGGTAACAATTTTTATTTCTTGGGAAAATGATAAACTAAAAAAAATTAAATGAGCCATTCTTTAACTAGAGAAAAAAATTAAAATAGAAATTCTTGATTTCATTTTTTTCAGACAAAGTTAATCCAACAAGATATTGATGCTCTAAACACAGAATTAATGGAGACTTCAATGACTGATATGTCAGTTCTTAGTTTCTTTGAACACTTCCATATTTCTCCTATTAAGGTTTGTTGTAATATTGTTTTGAAAACAGGGTAGAATTGCTGTAAGATTTTTAAGGGCTTTGTGTACAAATGTGTGTTTTAATTTGTTGCATCAAATATTTAGTGGGAATTTTGTTTGATTAATTGAAATAATTAAGACAATTCTCTGTAACATATGTACAACCATAATTCCCACAGAGAAACCATCAGAGCATGTTCTCTAGTCTTGAATTAATAACCCCTTTATTCAAGGAAGGAGCTGACAAAAGCATTTCTTAATTAAGCGAAGAAGTGCTCACCAACATTTAATGTTTTGGTTGCACTTTGTAACTACTATCACTGTCTAAACAGAAAGCTATAATGGGTGCCCTAACCAGAATGTGAAAACGCTGAAGTAGGTATTATACTGTTGATGTGGTGTTTTTCACCCTTCCAAAATTTGATTGTAACTAAGGGAGTGGAAAATTGGATACCTTTCACTTGCCTGATTTTGTACTTTATGAACCCATTTCCTTTTCTCCTTTTGTTGTTCTTTTTAGGTTTTATAGGAAGAGGTGACTGCTTTAGTAAATTCACAAATGCTATTAACCATAATGCTCTAAACTTGTGTAATGGGCCAGATTTACAATTAAGTAACTCTAAAATATTGATGATCCTTTACATTCTCAAAAACTGTTTACAGCACATTATTTTCAATTGCATACACCAATCCTTTCAGCTAAGTAAATTAATTTATAAAATGGAATTGAATTATTATTTTAAATTGATGTACTAGTTTGGTACTATTAGACATTTATTGTGTTAGGTTTAAAATTGATAATCATTTTATGTGGTAGATTATACACAATTTCTTTTTCATTATTAAGTGAAAATCAATTATGAGATTGAACAATATTTTCAACAAATATTTACCGAATGCCTACTATGAAAGTTGCTCCAGAAGGTATAAAATGACTTTATGGAACATATAATCTGAGGGGAATGTTAAAAATTGTTAATTTATCAATTCATGATTTATCGATTTATAATTCATGATTCACACATTGGAAGTTACGCCATGAAGTTGAATAATTAAGAGCATGAGCCATTATTGTTTCCTTATTCCATGGTGACTTTGCCTTAGGGAAAGGCTGGACCTCTGTCCACCTAAGCTTACATTTCCTGGATCTGGACACTGATTCTGCAGATGGACAGAAGTCCACATCAAAAAAAAACAAAATAAAACCCAACAACCAGGCTTTCCTAGTTTTACCCCAAGTCTCTTCTATTGAGCTCTACATTGGTTAGGTAAAATGCAGAATAAGAAAGGAAGAGTCATCTGCTTTATTTGCACAGATAGAACTATCTTCTGCCTGTGTCTTTTGCCACTATTGCACTATTGATGATATAGCACAAGGTATAAGAAACTAAATGGGAATGTGAAAATCTCACGTCTAAGTATGAGTTGAAGGAGTCTGTGGAAGCTGAAAACTGTATTACTCTTTTAAAATTTATTTAGCAACTTGCTAATTGTTGCCATAACTGTCATGTTGTTGCTACCAATTATTATTGTATAATTATAATGTTATTGTTAATTATTTCCATGAATTATTTACCTTAATTGGATGAAAATACATGATTATTTATTATTTTAACCAGTAGACATGTTTTGTGTGCCAGTTGACATGGTTTTCTTTTTCAAATGATTATACTATTTTTGTAAAGTGTTTTGAGCCATTCCATATAAACACAATGGTATTTATACACTTTAGATAAAATTTTAGCTCTTTGGAACATACTAATTTGTACTTTATCAAAAAGCAAATATGAGAATCAGATATTAGTGAGTTACCCTGAGTAGTGTGTAGAATAACAATAACAGCTTTCTTTAGGACTCTGGAAGATATGACATCTATTTGTATCTGTAAGATTTTGTTCCTGTGTATATTAATTTTTGTTTTTGTTTTTAACTTTTATTTATTGAACATTCTTTTTCTTTTAGTTGCACTTGAGTCTGTCGTTGGGTACTGGAAGTGAAGAGTCAGACAAAGAAAAACAGGAAATGATTGCAATTCATTCTGTCAATCTGCTATTGAAAAGCATAGGTGCTACGCTGACTGATGTGGATGACCTAATATTCAAGTAAGATTTATGTTTAAGAAGATGGGGAGGATTTTGTACCAAGTTTGTTTCTAGATATTAATTCTTTCCATTTGGGCTAGAATGTTAGCTTAGGAAATGATCATTCTCACTGTACTTAAAGTTTGGCCTCTTTCTTAATCGTGCTTTTTACATACGCTTGTTTTACTCATGAAGAGTTTTATTTTTTCTTCAATTATTCATATGTTGATAAAACATGAATATAGAATAAAAGGAAATATTTTAGTAGTAGCTTATAAATTGACGGTGTTTTAAAACACATATTTAGAGATAAGTAGCCGTATGGTGAGATTTCAGTATGGGAGACTATAGAAAGTAACTCTTTGCAACATTTATATGTGTGCTAGACACATGTAAATTCAATGAATGTTTATTGAATTGAATATCCAGCAATGATATTGGAACAAGTACTTACCTTGGAGAAAGAAAAACCCATTTGTATCATTTCCACCTGCTCATATACTATCAAATTTCATCGGAATGCAAGGGTAAATATAAAATACAAATGAAAAAGACGAAATTATCCAGGTTAATCGTTGTCAAATCTCTGAGTAGAGGAAATATTCTCAGTTTAAGAGCAATGGGAAAATCTGCAGTGAAAATAAAAGGTAGATTTGACTACATAAAAATTAAACACTTTTATAACAAAATCAGTGGAAACAATTAGAAAATGAACTGGGAAAATACAATGGCAAGTATGACAGAAGATTAATAGTCCTAATATTAAACTTCAATAAGGCAAACCTAAAGATTCCAGTGCCATAATTGCCAACAGACAATAAGAGATAATTTTCAAAAGGGAAGATACAGTGGCTGATAGATATTTGAAATACTCAGCTTTATCATTTATCATATATTATATGAAAATTAAAGAAAATTATCAAAGGTTTCAAAATATGAATAATCCTAAAACTAGAGACAGTTGGTTCTAACAAATGAGAGCTTTAAAAAAAAAAAACTATTTGTATGAATGGAAAGAGATATGTTCTTGTGGTTTTCACTCAGTAATTCTTTTATTGGGAATTCAGTAAGCAAAAAAAAATCTTGAAATGCAACCAAAGAGTCATATACAAAATTTACATATGGCAGTGTTAATTATTATTGTCAAGATTTCGAAATGTCTGACAATAGTAGAATTGTTATGACACTTCCACATTACAGAATGCTATGCATCCATTAAAAATGGCTACATGGAGTTTTGAATAACCTAGAGGAATACATATTCACAATATTGAATGTAAAAATGCATGCAAAATGTCTTAAATATTTTTGAATTGGATAGAAAAGAAAGAATTCAAAGTGGGAAATGACAAGAAAAAAAATGCCTAAAAAATCCACTGTATAAAGAGATTATGGTTGAGTTTTTCAACCTTTTTACTCTTTATGTATTTATGAGAGACTTGTATGAGAGTGCACTATTTTTACAGTAATTTTGTTACCATAATATTAAGATCTCAAACATAAATTATACCTGGCATATGTACAAATTGAACTGTGAAAGAATTAGCAGTGATTAATTTATCATTGAAATTTTAAGTCTCTTTCTTTCAGAATGTAATCATCATGCCTTTGACTCTTTCTTTATCCTCCCAGACTTGCTTATTACGAAATTCGGTATCAGTTTTACAAGAGAGATCAGCTTATGTGGAGTGTTGTTAGACATTACACTGAACAGGTAATTGCCTATCATAGTAGTTCACAAGGAATATACTTCATAAAATATCAAACAAAACATCTGTATGTGACGGCACACTGTGCTATATTGTTTATCTAATTTACCTCAATTTGCAGTCTCATTACTTTGTAGTTTTCTTAACTTTTTCCCTTTGCAATTATACATTTACCACTTTGGAAAAGAATACTAATGTAGGAGGCATCACACTTATTTTGTAAATGTCTACAGTTCTAAGCATAATCTGGTAGAGTCAGGAGAGGAATTCAGGCCAGGCTCTTTGCCATGCCTCAGTTACTCTATGATTTGAATTGTATGCAGAGGCATAGTAGTTGTTTTAGGGTAGCATTGCTGTACCATGGAACTCCAGGGTGACATTCTTCTTTCCTTCCTCTGCTGGAAGGTCTTTTCTCCTACAGTGTACATAGACATTATGGTTATTATGTGTTCAAATAAGGATATGTTTTCATTTGTGTTTTGTTTTGGTTATTAATTATTTCCCCCATCTAGTTTCATAGTAATAGTGATAGTAACTATTAGAATAACCAAAATAAGTAATTATTATTGAATTAGATATTCATTTAATATGTGTTCTCAGCCATGCAAGGTCCATGTAATCCACCTCTCATTTTTTATAAGAGGAGACTAAGGCCTGTAGAGACCAGTTGACCTGTCCAAGGTTACATAGCTGTTAACTGGCAGACTGCCTTGAACCTATACTAGTTTAATGACTGGCACATAGTGAAATCAATTAATGGATGTAGTCACGGTTGTTCTGTATAGATTTCCTTTAACAACCTAATGTAGCCAATATTCTCCTTTATTCCCAAAGCATCATGTTACTATTTCTTACAGCTATAGCAGGAGTAAAGGACTTAATATATATTTTTTTCCTCTTTAGTTCTTGAAACAGATGTATGTCCTGGTATTGGGCTTAGATGTGCTTGGAAACCCATTTGGATTAATTAGAGGTCTGTCTGAAGGAGTTGAAGCTTTATTCTATGAACCCTTCCAGGTATTGACCTTTTATTTAAGTATAGGTACAGAAAATGATATTCTATTTTTTAATGACTGATAATTTATATTTTAATTGTATCTGAGAATTGAATAATGTTCAAATAACAGAAATACATTAATATCATATTTTATTTAAAATTGCTTGAGATGACATTGAAAGATTGTTGTAGAAGTAATCGAGCATGTCTAGTGTCTGAGTGATAAAACATGCCCAAGTTTTCCAGGATTTCATGTAGTTGTAAGGAGGAATGATAGGTAGATTAACCCCATTTTAAGGCTATTTCACTGCTGTGGGAAGGACTCATGGAATATGAAAGATGATGTCTTGTATTTAGACTTTCCTGTAACCTGTTCACTTACACTTAAGGGATTCATGAGCTCAAAGTAGGGAGAGTTTTAGCAGGACAAAACAGAACACTTGGGAGAACAAGACTCTGTGGGCTCTCATTCTTGTTACCAGGGCAGCTGGCTTCAGCAGTCTGATGGGACTTGGTACTGGGAGGCCAACTTCAGATTATGACTAAAGCCATAATTTATTCCTATCCAGTTTTTATCATCTCACAAGAGTTTCCTGAGAGCATATAGATCTGCTGTCCATATTTGAGTTACAGTGTGAAAACTGTTATAGCACAGTGTTTGTCGATCTTCACAGATTCTGTATCTTCCTGGAAACCCTAAAGTACTAGATTAAAAGTTTTAAGTTTATTTTAAATTAGTAACCTTTTTTTTTTTTTTTTTTTTTTTTTTGACCAGGGTGCTGTTCAAGGCCCTGAAGAATTTGCTGAGGGGTTAGTGATTGGAGTAAGAAGTCTCTTTGGACACACTGTAGGTATGTATCACATATTTATGTATATAAATATATGTACTTTTTACTACAGTTATCTAAAATGCAGGGTTTACCAAAAATAGGGGCACCGGAATGCCTGGGTGGCTCAACGTTTGAGCGTTTAGTTCAGAGCATGATCCTGGAGTTCCAGGATCAAGTCTTACATTGAGCTCCCCACAAGGAGCCTGCTTACGTCTCTGCCTACATCTCTGCCTCTCTCTCTGGGTCTCTCATGAATGAATAAATAAAATCTTTTTTTTTTTTTATAAGAAGACTTCTCTCCCTCTGCCTATGTCTCTGCCTCTCTCTCTCTCTCTCTCTCTCTCTCTCTCTCTGTGACTATCATAAATAATTAAAAAAAAAAAATATCCCTGGGTGGCGCAGCGGTTTAGTGCTTGCCTTTGGCCCAGGGCACGATCCTGGAGATCCTGGAGACCCGGGATGGAATCCCACATCGGGCTTCCGGTGCATGGAACCTGCTTCTGCCTATGTCTCTGCCTCTCTCTCTCTCTCTCTCTCTCTCTCTCTCTCTCTGTGACTATCATAAATAAATAAAAATTAAAAAAAAAGACTTCATTCTTTTTTTAAGATTTTATTTATTTAATCATGAAAGACCCAGAGAGAGAAAGGGGGGGGGGCGGGTGCGGGCACAGGCGCAGGCAGAGGGAGAAGCAGGCTCTATGCAGGAAGTCTGACCTGGGACTCGATCCCGGGTCTCCAGGATCACGCCCAGGATCACGCCCTGGCACTAAACTGCTGAGCTACCGGGGCTGCCCATAAAATTAAAAAAAAAAAAAAAAAATAGGGACACCTGGGTGGCTTAATGGTTGAGTGTCTGCCTTTGGCTTGGGTCATGATCCCAGAGTCCTGGAATCGAGTTCCACATCAGGCTTCTCACAGAGAACCTGCATCTGTCTCTGTGTCCTTTCTCTGTGTCTCTTATGAATAAACAAACAAAATCTTTAAATAAATAGTGATCAGTTTTCTAATCCCTTTTATAACATATGTACCTACCCTTGTTCTTTTTTTTTCAATCAGCATAATGTGGATTCTAGTTTTCTTTTTTTTTTTTAATTTAAACTCAATTTGCTGTCGTATAGTATAACACCCAGTGCTCATCTCATTATATGCCCATCAAGGAGGGCGTATACTGGGTTTACCCAGTAACCCCATCTCTCCACCCACCTCTCCTCCTGCAACCCTTTGTTTATTTCCCAGAGTTAGAAGTCTCTCATGATTTGTCTTCCTCTCTAATTTTTCCCCACTCAGTTTTCCCCCTTCCATTATGGTCCCTTTCACTATTTCTTATATTCCACATATGAGTGGAGCTATAAGATAATTGTCTTTCTCCAGTTGACATATTTCACTCAGCATTATACCCTCTGGTTCCATCCATGTTGATGTAAATCCTACCCTTGTTCTTAAGTGAAAAATAATATAGACTCATGGATTTGTTTATATTTCTTTGTAGTGTTGAATCAGTGTGCTTTTTAAAAATACAATATTTTTTAGAACAATTTTAGGTTTACAGAAAAATTTTGGAGAATCCATGTACTTTAAATAGTTTTATTCCTCTTCTTGGTAAATGTAAAATGTAAAATACATTTCTGTATGTTTGTATATGAGACAGAATCTGAAGCACCTGTTTAAAGCAGGGGGTGCTGTGTACTGTGGTAATGCTATTTATTTTTTTTAAGATTTTATTTATTCATGAGAGACACAGAGAGAGGCAGAGACATAGGCAGAGGGAGAAGCAGGCTCCACACAGGTAGCCTAATGGGGAACTCAATCCCAGGACCCCAGGATCACGCCCTGATCCAAAGGCAGATGCTTAACTGCCAAGCCACACTGGCTTTTTAAAGAAATAATGTGATTTATTTCTCTGGGTCTTCTAATAGGTGGTGCAGCAGGAGTTGTATCCCGCATCACCGGTTCTGTTGGAAAAGGTTTGGCAGCAATTACAATGGACAAGGAATATCAGCAAAAAAGAAGAGAAGAGATGGGTCGACAACCTAAAGATTTTGGAGATAGCCTGGCCAGAGGAGGAAAGGGCTTCCTACGTGTAAGTCTCTTATACTGGATATTCAAGAAACCCTGAACTTTGATGAACACTTTAGAATATGTACTTTAGCTGGTTTCTTTGAAACTTGGAATATTACTTATGAGTAAAGGTCTGTCAGGAGCAGGAGTGATAAGTTGTGGGCTTTTCTGTTCCCTCGTATGCTCTCCTTCCCCGATATCACTGTCACATCTATCCCCCAATCCCAGACTTGGTTTGGCACTTGGGCTGGAGTGAGAACTCTGTAATGATGGCTGGTTAGCATTCTTCTGGAAGGCAGAGAGGCAAAGCAGAGAGAAATACGGTAAATCATGGTAACTAGAGGGAGGAGGAGTTGTTCAGATCATTATCAGTTGACCATTTCTGTGGAGGGGAAGGTATACTAACTAAGCATTCATAAACCAGGAACTGCCTTTCATTGTTTTTTCAGCACTTTAAAAATTACACAAATAATATATGAATATTCTCTTACAAGTAATTATAAGAATTTGTAAGTTCTTCTTTTAATAAATAATGGAAATATTTTAGATAAAGCTATAAAGTACTATTTGATCACCCTCACCTCTTCCCAGAAATTTCTCATCTTCTCAGCAGTATATATACTTCAGTTCTCTTTCTGTGCATTTGTATAATATATAGGTGGTCTTATTTACTACCATTATTTGGCAAGTATTAAGAATGTATAAATGTATTACTATTTTAATTTTGGAAACAATTTCAGAAACTATAATTTCTGTGTTTGTACCAGTGACGTGTAATGTTGTATAAAAGTGCTTTACTTATCAGGCTATTTGGGATTCTTCACGGGACCCTTTATTTTCAGTTTTCCACACTTACACTAAATTACAAATTTATTTCACTAAAATTTATCATTGGATCTTAGGGATTATTTGGCTCAACTCATTCATTTTACTGGTATGGAAACTGAGACTTAAAGAGGTTGAATCAGTGGTTACATAGCTAATTGGTGCCAGAGCCAGATGTAGAATATTTTCACTTGCTTTCCTATTCTTTCTATCATAAAATTTTACTTCTATAAGATTCTTTTATTTAAAATTTTCTATTGTATAATATTTAAAATAGTGCTCACTTAGGTATATGTTGTTTACATTATCAAATAAGTCCTCATTCTTTAAAAATTATTTCTAGTATGTATGTAGAGACCTCTAGTGGTTGACATAAGATTAAGCACCTTCCATTCAGGTTTATGATTGATATTTTTCAGGGAGTTGTTGGTGGAGTAACTGGGATAATAACAAAACCTGTGGAAGGTAGGTTGAGAATGTTTCATTTGTGTACAAAGTCTAAAGAGTTGATATGTAATAAACATAATGTTATTGCTACTAGTTATTTGATTGAGAGAATTTCTAATTTTATGTTCATAGTCTTAAATTGTTTTTTAATGAATGTACTTTCTTCAGAAAGTAGAGTCTATGAAGTAATAGACTCTGATTCAGATTTTGAATGTAATTTTCAGCAGGACGATAAACTAGGTTCCTTTAGGTCCTGAATAGCAACTGATTCATTTTTTTTTAACCCTCTTTAAAAAGTACTTTAATCAAAACCCCAGTTGGCTTTTTTACAGAAATTGATAAGCTGATTCCAAAGTGTATATGGGAAATCAAATGACTCCAAATAGCTACAACAATCTTGAAAAAGAACAAAGTTGGAGAATTTACAGTATCCAATTTAAAAACTTATCATAAAGATACAGTACCTAAGATAATGTGTTACTGGCATATGTATGGACATATAAATCAGTGGAATAGACTTGAGATTCCAGAAATAAACCCTTACAATTGTGGTCAATTGTTGTCAACAAGGGTGCCAAGATAATTCCATGAAAAATAACCTTTTCAACAAATGGTGCTGGTATACTTGGATATAAACATACACTTTATGTGTCTGACAACAACTCCACTTCTAGGTATATACCCAAGGGAATCAAAACCATATGTTCACTCAAAAGCTTATATATAAATGTTCACAGAACGTAATAGCCAGAATGTGTTAGCAGCTTAAATGACTTCCAACTAATGCACCATTAAGCAAAATGTGGTATACCTTTACAATGGTATAGTATCCAGCTGTAAAAAGAAATCAAGTACTGATACAAGTACAGGATGGATGCACCTTGAAAACATATTGCTAGGTGAAAAAAGCTGGTCACAGAGACCACATATTGTTTGATTCCAGTTGTAGGAAATGTCCAGAATAGGCTAATCCATAGAGATAGAAAGTAGACTAGTGGTTGCCTTGGTCTGGAGGGCAGGGAGGAAGGAGTTAAATTGCACAGGATCAGGTGAAGATGGGTTGAAGGAAGTAGAGAATGATCCCAATGGTCATGGGGTTTCTTTTTGAGATGATACACATTTTCTAAAAATGATTGTGGTGATGGTTGCACAGTGCTAATAATGTACCAAAAACATTTAATTTGTATACTTCAGTGGGTGAATTATATGATATGTGAACTATAAGATTCAATAAAGTTCTTACATTTTTTAAAAAGTACACTGCTTGGAAAATCTCCTGATGGTAGACATAAAGAGAAAAATTCCTGGTCATTTTTTTAAGAATCGGAGGTTGTAAAACTTGAGCATAACTTAGGATGACCTGGAGGACATGTTAAAACATTGATTGCTAGGATCTATTTCCCGGGGTTTCTGATTCAGTAGGTCTAGGGTGTGGCCTAATAATTTATGTTTTTAACACATTTTGAAGACCACTGGTTTTTATGGGTTAGGATTAGATTTAACTTCTTTAGAAAGCCAAAATTTAGAAGCGTCCTGAGTAAAACAGTTCAGTATTTGACTCAGGCTTTTGTTGAGTTCAAACTTGCTTATTATAAAATATCTTTATACATTCATTATCCTGGTTCTATAAAGGTGCCAAAAAGGAAGGAGCTGCTGGATTCTTTAAAGGAATTGGAAAGGGGCTTGTGGGTGCTGTGGCTCGTCCAACTGGTGGAATCATAGATATGGCTAGCAGCACCTTTCAAGGAATTCAGAGGTAATTAAGTATGCGTACTGTGTGCAAGGTATGTGTCTGTGTGCTAATGGTTGCTAGGAATATATAAACGAGTTAAACACTGCCTGTTCTTCAGGATGTGGAGGTCTAAGTGAAAACTATGATGGATCACAAGGTGGGGTGCCACCAGAAAGGAGTAAGAAGAGACAGCTTTTACAGTTCACTTTCTCTTTTGTTCAACAAATGTTGATTGGTACCTACTACATGCCAGGCCCTGTGCTAGCTGCCTATACAGAGTGGACAACCTAGTCCCTGCCTTTGTTATTTTGTTATTTTTTTTTCTCTAAGGAAAAGTGGGGAAACTTGGAGTCTGACAGACTTGGTTTTAAAAAAGACTTGCCACATTATAATGGGCACATTATTTAAAATTATTGTTTTTATCAAATGCTGATATCATATGAAATGTACAGTATTTAGTATTACATATGTATTTCTATTTATAATTTTGAAAGATTCTCATATATTTTCTTATATTTATTCTGCTGCCCTATACAGGGCCGCAGAATCAACCGAGGAAGTGTCCAGGCTCCGTCCCCCTCGTTTCATCCATGAAGATGGCATCATTCGCCCATATGAAAGACAGGAATCCGAGGGCTATGATTTATATGAGGTATAAATTCTCTTCTTCGTGGTCATGGGTAAAATTTAATATTAAATATTTCTAGGACAAGAATTTCATGGGTCGTTCTTAAAGCTCCTGATTCATGAACTTCATTAAGGATTACACAGGGAACATGGTTTGTAGAGTAGAATTTATTATCTATTTCTTATTTTTGCATAGTGTGTTAAATCGGAATGACTGGTAGTTTTTTTCTACACAAGAACAAAGAATCTTTGTGCAGAGAGGATGTTAAAAGATGTCATAGGCTTTTTACTATTTGTGTGGTAGTTCATTTAGTTAACTGTTTACTTTGGTCTCCTACTTTTGTAGCTAATTATAGGAATTCCACTGCTTCTTTTTCTCCAGGCCAAATTAATTTATTTGGATTACTCTGTAAATCTAGATTTATTCAGATAAACAGAAACTAGAGGAAAGAGAAAAAGATTATGTACAATGACAGTCTTTTTAAATCTTAAAAATATTTTAGGGTGGATTTTTTTGGCTTTTATTTTAGTTTTAACTTTACTACATTTAAATAATACTACATACATATGTAAATTGCTTTTCTCCCTTGACTGGAATCCCCCTTCCCAAAAATTTAATGTTTCCCTACTTTGACCTCAAAATAATATGATTCTTTATTATTCTTAGCCTTTGGTTTTTATTGTATTTGACTACATTTTATCTTTCTGCATGCTTCTAACTTTATTTTCTTTCTTTTTCTGCCTACACAGCAAGAACCGGAAATACAGGAGTAAATGTTTCCTATACTACTACTTGATTTCATCCTTAAAAATCAAAACAAACTGTGGTATTAATTGACTGTCTTAGATTTATTTAGATTGAGTGTTCATTTCAATGAAGTTTTCTTTACAACTCTCACCTCTCAGCTTTTTATTGTAGTAGCTTGACTACAAACAAAGATGATGGTATTCTTAGTAATACTGCACAGGAATAAGAGATTAGTAAAAAAAAAATTAGAGGGTGTAGGAAATAAACTCTCCTCTTTTTTAATTGGTGAAAGACTTTATTTGTGTCCAGAAGCAATTTTACTATCATTTTGAAAATTTTTTCTTTTCTTATGGTATTCATGACTTTCAGGTAAAGTTGAAAAATAAGGACAATTGTCAGGTCCAGTCTATTTTGTGTTCTTTACATTTGTGAGTCCTGATGATGGAATTACATAACTCTGTTTCACACATCATCTGAGATTGAATCAAATTATAGGGGTGTTAACTGGGGCATATGTTTTAATAATTGAAATATAAGTAGCTGTTGGTCTGTCCTTAGACCTCAATCAGAGTTGAGGCATGAATTTTGAGAACGTGTTCCCTTAATCTCTTTTCTTTTTTTAACCTCTCAGAACTCTCACTGGACAAATGGCAATCATATTATATATATATTACATACATCCTCAGCCGTTAGTATTTTTGCTTTTCAGAACTTGAATCTCTTTTTTTTTTCTTTTAAAGATTTTATTTATTTATTCATGAGAGACACAGAGAGAGAAGGCAGAGACTTAGGCATCCATTAGCATTTTTGCTTTTCAGAACTTGAATCTCTTTCTTTTCTTTTAAATATTTTATTTATTTATTCATGAGAGACACAGAGAGAGAGGGGCAGAGACTGTATGGAGTCTGATGTGGGACTTGATCCCAGGATTCCAGGATCATGCCCTGAGCTGAAGGCAGCCACTTAACCACTGAGCCACCCAGGCATCCCCAGAACTTGCATCTCTTTGTTGGTTGTGCTTATTTCACATGTTTTAATTAACATAAATAGGAGTAGAACATGTAATTCGGCAAATTATTTATGTGTCCATTGAATTTATATATAACTTTATTTTTTATAGATATCTTTATTTTTAAAAACCAATCCTTTTTGCTTTTAAGTTCTTAAGGAGGATTTATCTTAATGAGAACAAAAATTATTCTAAAGTGTCATTTTGAAATTGGTACCCTAATAGTTCTGAAAATAAATTGTGTTTTGATTTCTCTTCTTTTATAAGTGGTAGAAATGTTTGAAATGTTTGATTTGATTTAGCAGCATCTTATCTGGCAACTTTCATTCTTCTCCCCAAAATTGAAACCAAAGTGTAAACTTATATTTAATGTACCGTCCATTTGTAGAGAGTGAAACAGCTGACATATAACTGTTCAGTTGGATTATGTATTGTTTAAACTGCAGTTACTGAAAGAATAAATTGAATGCTTATTTAAAACAAGCACTTAAAGAAGAAAGAATGACACCTAAAGATCAGCCTAAAACCATAGCTGACAAACTTTTCTTGTGCCTAGATAATTGAGGGTTGGCAAAAATGTCACCGCATGTACAGTTTCTGAGAACCAAGCACAGTAACTAATTCAAGATGCTGTCTTAAATCATCACTAATAATTAGCCTTCCTTCTTAGGTAAAAATAACGATTTTTAATTTTCCTGGATATGTTGTCATTTTAATGAGACTTGACTTTTGGGAAATTGTATAACTTGTTTAAATTTTTTTCTTATGGTTTACTTTTTGTTTGTTTAGCTCTTTATGTTATTAATCTTGTGATTTCCCTTTTTATAACTGTATGTCTATAAGCACAAAATTCAAGTAACTTTTTATTATTTTAGCTGAGTATCTTGTCTGATTTATTAGTTTTTGTTATGATATCAGACAACCTTTTAAACTTTAATATATTATTATAGTTACTGGAAAAAATAGAATGATTGTACATTAATGAGAGGACTTGATAATTTTTTTCCATGAGTAACAAGGGTAGGCATAGATAGTTAAATTCAGGCTATTTCATTCCTTGCCTATCTTGCTGTAATCACTTTGGTATGAAGTATTTATTATCTAAACTGTGCTGGATATACAAAAGAAGTAAGACTTCAGTCCTTAAGGGACCAAGTATATCAAAACATGTAGTATTAACACTAGAGTGTAAAAATCTGTCCTCCCAACCCTTACTGTAATATGGGTACATTCTAAATTATTTGGGCTTCTTTTCATTTACCCTATTTTCCTTTTCTCTTGAGTATTGCTTTGTATTCTTGACTCAGCTTGGAAAGTTACTAAATCATATACTATGTTTTCATAGGATATACTTTCCTGCTTATCCTTTATTCTCCTAAGATAATTACTGTTTACACATGCATATATATATATGTACACACATATATATGATACATATATGAAATATATAAAATAGTTTTTATTTAATATTCTCTTGGTTTACATACTTATGACTATATAATATTTAAAATGTTTGTTGCTTTTTAATTTTAATTATTTTTTCCATGTTCATAGAAATATTTCATTCTCAATTCTTGCATTACCATCTCTTGAAGTAAACTTAACAATGTGTATTTGACTATTCCAAGTTGTTGGCCTTAAAAATACTTGTTATTTTACTAATAGTAATAATTCTGTGATAGACATCATTCATTATACATACTGATTTTTCATATATTATTTACTTAGAATTTACTTGAAAATATTGAATGCTTTTGCTAAATATTGTAAATTCCTCAAGTTGCATTTTGGGAAGGGAGTAAATATTTTATCAGCTATAATCTGGTCTTCTGCTGCCATCAGTGACTCAATATCTTAATCTGATCTCAGAGTATAGTGGATTTTAGTCATACTGAAAACAGTTTCTATCATGTAGTAAATATGATGATAAATTACACTTTAAAAGCTTTCAGTGGTTCAGAATACAATAGCCTGATAACTAATGAAAATGCATACACAATGGAAAGTGGGTAGTATTTCTTTTACATTGCATCTCACATCTAAATATTTTAACATTTAAATTTCAAAGCTAAAAATAAATATACTGAATTGTTCTATTCATTTCCCATTTTCTCTTAATTAAAGAACTTAAGGTATAAATGTTAAAAGATTTTAGCTAATCCACAAAGGCAAGATGTGAAACAAGTGACTTAAATACCACTTGTCTCTGAGACTCATTCTAAGATGAGATCCCACTTCTGGGATTCATCTTCTTTGTTCTTGGCTTTTCATAATTGTCAAGGAATGACTGAACCAAGAATTTTTGGAAAATGTGTATGTATGTAAGCATTGAAATAACAAATGTGTTTTCTCTGCTTGTGATTATTATCGATTGTTATCCTTTTAATAATATTGATGTATTCTTGGTTATAAATGTTATAGTCTTATTTATTAGTTATATTTATGTTCTGTAGTTTCATATACATTATATCATCTGATCCTTAATCATGCATTATAGATAATGTCAATAATATTCGATTAGCATTAATTATAAAAATAACTATTTTACTCATTTTTTAATGTGTGCTTAATTCAAATCACAATAGTTTGGAGATAGTTGAAATGAAAATAAATGTATTTTAATGTGCTACTATTTATACTTGAATTATTTATGCTTGTTTATTGTCTTTAGCAATAAATTGTGCCAGCTATTTGAAATCTTAGAAATTTTTCATGTTTGTTAATATTGACATTATATTTTCTTTTCTTTCAAGAATATAATTTGTTACATACATGTACTTTTCATGCATGTTTAATCTATAAGACCAAATACTCAAAAACATTAGGATCAGCTATCTTGAAATTTTATTATGTATATATCTATCTATATAAATCAGTGGTTCGTAACCTTTGAGAAGGATCACAGACCTACTAAAAAAGTGATGAAAAATATGAACCATCTTCTGAGAAAAGTTGCAGAACCACATTTTCAAAATTTTATGTGCTATTTTAGGTGCAGTTCATAGACCTCCCAGAGTCTTTCCATGGGCCCAAGGTTAAGAACCCCTATAACGTTAATGTCACACTCCATATTAGCATGTGTTCGTATTCCATTAATGAAAATGCGTGATTACCTCTGGTAGATATTTTTAAACCTATGTGTTGTCACAGAATGAGATGTATTTTATAAGATCATTTAGTAAGCATTTAATACAGATTTGTCTCTTAAGGCACACTCAGAGTTATGCTGTGAATAGTTTTCTAGCTTCACATGCCAATATTGTGCCTTTGTTTCTAATATTTTTTTTCCCTAACTAGCGCTGTTACTATAATTAACTAATATACAGTATTGGAAATGCTATTTGGATGCATGTACTATGCAAATTTTGAGTCTTGTTTTCTTTTCAGAATCATATCAGAAAGTTAGAAGGAGAGACGTATCGATACCACTGTGCTATTTCTGGAAGCAAGAAGGCAATCCTTATGATTACAAATAGGTATTAACTTTAAGTGACATTTTTTTTCAAATGCAAACTATATAGATGATAAGAATTTCGAAAACTAAAATGGCAGAGGACTTGGAGAACTGTACTAAAATTATAAAATGCTCATTGTCATTTAGTCACAAAAATACAATCTAGATGAGTCCTTTGAAATCATCTGTTCTAACCCTCTCGTTTTGGAGATGCTGAAACTGAGACTCAGCATAGTTAAGGAGGTTATTCCAGTTAAACAACTACTGAGATATGGGGTCTAGAATAGACTTTGTAGGTGTAGTAGTCATACTATTACATGTGAATTGTAAATCCAGCTATGGAGACTGGGTTCATGAATTACTTTTTCTTACTATAAGGTTTTATTTTAGATGATTAGCATACCTTTTTTAAGGATGGTATTACATCTGTGTGTTTTTTTTAATTTTTTTCTAAGTATTTTGGGAATGGTAGATAATTTTTCCAAATAGAAGAACTTGGACTAAACCACTAAGTTTATTTTCCTGAAATTTTTCCTATATCACTTGTTCCAAAATGACTATTAAATGTTAACAATTTTCAGAACCTTCTAAGTTATGTACTTTAATAGGATTAAGGCAGAGTATTTACAATAGGCAAAAATCTGCATTAGATTCCTTACTCTACTGCTTTGAAATATATTTGGCTGGAAGAAGAGAAAGGAAAACTAAAACGATAGGATTCAGACTTAAACCACAAACTTTTTCAAGGAGTTAACCAGTCACATGATTTGCCCATTAAGTAAAAATATGCGCAAAACAATCTAAAAAGTGTTTTTTTACTGATTGGACAAGTAATCATTTATTTTTATGGCCATAATTTTGTATTTTGTGCATTAGATTAGACTCAAAACAGTGTTTATTTGTAGTATATGTTGTACTTAGCTACAATGGTAATGTGTTAATTCATTTTAAAATTGTATACCTTTTATGTAATTCAAAACTAGGTAATGAAAATAGGGTTTTTTGGGTGGGTTGTTTCTGGTAATAATACTTTAGAACTTGTTTGATTTAAGTACTTTGTAGGAATATTACTGTACATGTTATATATCTGGTTTTTCTTCAAGTAAAATGAAAAATCATAATAACTTTAAATCTAGTCACTTATAGAGGTTTTTTGGGAAGTAATTAGTAAGATATTTCTGACCAGTACAATTATTTAGTCTCCTTGTAGCTTTAGAAGACTCTAATAGGAAATGCTTTGACTGAAGTAATTATCATTATGCTGATCTGTTTTACCTTTAATGATTACATAAAAATAGCATTTCTTCTAAAGTTGGTGTTTAAAAAATAACTCTTTTATTGCTAGAATTATGCTTATTCATTGTAGATAGTACAGATCAAGAGTCAGCAGAATTTCTTTAAAGGATCAGATTGTAAATATTTAGGCTTCAAGGGCCATAGTATGTTTTCCAACTATTCATTTCTGCCCTTGTGGTGGGAAAACATGGACAGTATGTAAATGAATGGGGCGGGTATCTGTTTTCCAGTACGATTTTATTTACTAATACAGGTCATGGGCTGGATTTGGCTCACAGGTTGTAGTTAGCCCACCCCTGATAAAGACAATAATTTAAAAAATGAAAACAAAGTAACCACACATTGTAGTTTGTTTAGAACAGAGCTGATTTGCACCTTTTGTCCCAATTAGCAACTATCCCTTTCATTTTTATTTATTTTTATTTTTTTTAAGATTTTATTTATTTATTCATGATAGACATAGAGAGAGAGGGAGAGGCAGAGACACAGGCAGAAGGAGAAGCAGGTTCCATGCCCGGAGCCTGACGCGGGACTCAATCCCGGGACTCCAGGATCACGTCTTGGGCCAAAGACAGGCACCAAACTACTGAGCCACCCAGGGATCCCCTCCCTTTCATTTTTAAAAATGTTTTGGTTTGAATCATAAATTATGATAACCCCTAAAAACAGCCTTTACCAACAGTCCCACCATCCAGCTACATATGTATTTTGTAAAAACTATGTATTTCACAGCCAGCTGCAGTACATTTAGTGAAAACTATGTACAAAAATACGTTAGGTATATTTAACTAACCTAGGTTTTTCACCAATGTATTATTATCATCTTCCCAGACCATTAGATAGATATTCATAGACAACATACTTTTTAATGACTGTAATATTGTATTTATGGATATACTATGACTTATTTAAATGCTATTTATTCCTATTTGATATTCAGTTTTTCCCTCCCAGTACTGTATTATTATAAACACATCTTTGCAACTCAGTCTTTTTTCTATAATTATTTCCTTAGGATGAATTCTTATCAGTGGGATTGCTGATCTGAAAATCATGAAGATTTTTGAGACTCTTTTATATATTGCTAACTTGTTTTATCAGAACAATTGTATTGATTTTTTTGCATACAGCCAACAGTTTAAGAGAATGCTCTTTATCCTGTGAGTTTTGCTAAGACTAGTGTTATTATTTAAACTTTTTTGTTCTTGCTAACTTAATGGGCAGAAAATAGTTCTTTGTTTTAATTAGCATTTATTTGATTGTTAATGAGTATGAACATTTTAATACATTCATCATGTATGTATATTTTCTATTCCATAAGTTGCTTTTTCATACCCTTTGTTCATTTTTTATTATGTCATTCTTATTACTGAATTTAAATAACATTTTATAAATTAATATTAGCTCTTTTTACCTAATACATTATCAATATTTTAATGACTTTTTTGAGTTTTCCAATATATAAGGCTCTTAATTTTTCCATATTGGAGTTTATGTAAAATTTAGTCTGAATTGTTTCTCTTATCAGTTTTTAGAAAAAAAATACAAGTTTTCATGACCTAAATTTATCAGGCTCTATCTTCACTAGTTGGTCCTAACTCCTGCTTAGTATTTTAGTAATCTTCATTAGGAAATTGTTCTCTGAATAGGCATTTTTTTTAACTTTCTGTGTTAGTTTGTATGGGCTACCATAACAAAAATACCATAGATAGGTGGCTTAAGCAACAAGCATTAATTTCACAGTTCTGAAGCCTGGGAAGTCTAAGGTCAAGGGGCCAGCAGATTCTGTGTCTGTGAGGGCTCCCTTCCTGATTCATAGATGGTCATCTTGCTGTGTCCTAACATGGCAAAAGTGGTAAGGGAGTTTCCTCAGGCCTCCTTTATAAGGGCACTGATCTCATTTATGAGGGCTCTACCCTCATGACCTACTCACCCCCAAAGGTGCCACCTCTAAATACCATCACACTGGGTTTGGGATTCAATGTATGCTTTGGGAGAGGACATACATATTTTGACCATTGCACTATCAGTGTCTGACAGATATAGGGACACAGTTAAAAGTTATATCTTCTGTCCCCTCATCTAAAGGAGGGTCTGGCACATTATTAGTGACATCACAGTATACTAGATGCTAAGATAAAGTGATATACAGAGACTCTGGAAAGGAAAAATGTCTTGGTTCAGTAAGGTGGGAACCTAGGTATCATGGGGAGTGTGTTAGGGCAGATGTGCTTGAGCTGTCTTACAGAGTATGGAGTTTTCATACACCTAAATAGCAGGCAGTCGGATTAAACAGTACGGCATTTTCAACAGTATGATCATTTGAAATGGCTGGACAGTAGGATGTTGGTGGGAAAGCATTGGGAGATGAAATAAGTCCTAGGTATCTGCTCATGACATCTGAAGGGTATAGATTTCATCATTAATGTGATGGAAGATTACTAATTTTTTAAAAAGTATAGATATTTTACTGTTCATTATTGCAGCTTTTCACATAGAGGTATATTGCACATAGCTCACATGTAAGTCTCTCTTTTTTTCACTCCCGCTGAAGGTTTGTGCACGAGAACTAATATGATGATGTTTGCAGTTTAGAAAGATCTCTGGCAGCAGTTTAGATGTTGAAATGGATGAGGATCACAGTGGAGTCAGGGAGACCAGTTAGAGACCAGTTAGTTTTCTATTGTTGCATAGAAAATTACCATGAAATTAGCAGCTTAAAATAACACAGATTTACTATCTCACAATTTCTCTAGGACAGGAGTTGGCTATGGCATGGCTGGGCTCTCTGCTCAGGGTTTCACAGTCTTAAATCAAAATATAAACTTCCTTTTTAGAAGGCTCTGGGACAGAATCCACTTCCAAGCTCACTTAATGTTGTTGGCAGAATTCAGTTCCTTGCAGTTGTAGGACTAATATCCCAGTTTCCTGGATCTCTGTGAGCGGGGTATCTGCTAACAGCATCTGGAACCTATCCTCATTTTTTGCCATGTGGCTTTCTGCTTCTTCAGTCCAGCAACCAGCACTCTGGATTCTCAGCCTCTAACCCAGATTTAAAGGGGCCTGTGTTTATGCCATGCCCATGCAGATAAACTTTTTCTTAAAATCACCTTTGCCTTATAATAAAGACTAATCATGGGAGAGAAATCCATCATAGTCATAGTCATGGGGATTGTACAGGTCTATATACTAGAGGACAGGGAATCTTCGGGACCATAGGAGAATTCTGTCTACCACATAACTGTGGCAGTGGTTCTGATAGGAAGCAGTAAGGCCTAAACTAAAAGAACAAAGACAGCCTTGAAAAGACTAGGGCTTGGCGTTGTTTGAGTTTAGAAGAGAAAGGAATATAAGAGGACTTTTTGGTTTGGGGCTTAAATACCAAGAGTATTGGTATTATCATTTATAGTAATTTAAGGAAAAAGATTGTTTTTGTTTCTGTTTTTAAACTTAGTGAATTTCACGTAGCTTTGAGATATCATAGTAGAGATGCCTTAATAGTCCAGGGGACAGATAGAGATGTAGATTATAAACATAGGTGTAGATAGTTGGAGTTTGGATAAGGATTGGAGTTGAGATCTTGGAGATTTTCCAGAGTGTGTGTGTCAAATAGAAGACCAAGATTTGAGCTCTGGTAAACATGGAATGGGAGGAAGAGAATGAAAAGGATTTAGAGTGCTACGAGAACAATATTATTATTGGCATGGTGAAGAGAGAATGTGAAGACAATGGGAATGGTGAATTTGCATTTTACACAGTGATTTGTAATTGTTATCTGGAACTCTTAGCTCTTGTGATTCTCTTCTGGAACAGGAAGTGAAGGGATGGAATTCACTTCCTGGAGACTGTTTAGAATATGGAGTGGTGTTGAAGGATGTCACAATGATGAGAGAGCACTTCTGGCCCTTTGAAGCCTTGAACTAGGGATGATGAACTTCCTACAGTACACAACAGTCCCAAGTCAGCCCCAAATTCCAGTACTTCCTCTGCTGAGAAATAGTGCTGGAGGTTTAGTTCAATCCCCACCCTGCATCAGTCACCAGGTTCATTCAGCTCTACCTCCTAAGCATCTAGAATCCACCTTGCTCTCCTCCTTTTTCATAGCTACTGTCTTAACTGAGGTTCTGTTCCCTGATTGGACTATCCTATTAGTGTTCTACTTTGATTATGCCTCCTCTCCTCCCTTGGCCACTAGAGCTGTGACTCTAAAATGGAAACTTGATCATGAAATTTCCCATTACCTTACAGATTTAAAGTCAAGATGTACTAAAATTGAAAAAAAAAAAAAAAACACCAACAACAAAACAAAACAAAACAAAACCCCAACAACAACAACAACAAAAACCCTTCAAGATCTGGCACTAAGCTAATTTTCTCACCTTTGTGTATATGTAATATTCCAGCTATAGACCTCTACATTCCTCAAATAAACCCTCCCTTTTTTTGTACCCTCCATTATGTTAGTGCTCTGCTCCCTTTGTCTGGACTATCTTTTCCCTTTCCCACGTAGAGAACTCCTTTCTTTCAAGAATCAGCTCTTATACCACATACTTTACCCACATAATCAGTCCCTCTTTCTTGTGCTCCGGAATAATTTTCTGCACACTGTCCTTCTGCACTCATCTTATTTTGCTGTCAGAATATTTACATGTTTATTTCCCTTCTAACCTATAAGTGCCTCTCAAGCAGAAATACTATCTTCTTGGTTTCTCTAGCACCCTGGATATTTGTAGAATTAACAATTCCTTTACTTTCCTAGTTATGCTTTCTGTAATCAGAATCAAGTATGGTTATATCAGTAATTAATCTGAATCACACACTGGGAAATCAGTGTGGATGTCCTTTAAGGATTCCGTGATTTTTCTTTTCTTTTTCTTTCCCTTCTGCCTCCTCCTCCTCCCCACTCCCATCTCCTCCTCCTTGCTATTAAGTAAAATGGGATACTCACTCTGATACAGTACATTAGTGTTAAAGTGTTCAAACCTGATATTTATTAGTAGGCCTAATGTGAATCTTTGCTGACATTTGAGGTTTGTGACATTTCCTGCACATTCTTTCTTGACTGGAAGGCATAGATGATTGACAGTAAAGAGCAATTAATAATTTTCCAAGTAAAACATTTTCAGGGGCTTCTGCCTTTATTGCTTCCCAGGCGAGAGTACAGCCTGTTCCTTATGTGTTTCAAAGATGATTTAAGTTTTTTGGTCAGTTAAAAAAAAATGACACTTTTCTGAATTTTGCAAGATTGGCAGAAGGGGAACTTTTGAAAGTCTGCTGTGTTAGTTGGTAGGTGCCATATTTTCTCTTTGACAGTTACCTAGGCTTTTTTTTTTTTTAATGTAAAGCATATTTTTTTAGTGCCAAGTTATATTTATTTACTGAATACTGCCTGTGCCGTCCAGCAAAGTGAAATATTAGAATAATGAACTATCTTTATGACTACCTGCATGCTTTTGTTTCCTTTTGAAAAACAGGCGAGTGTTGTGTATAAATGAAGTTGAAATCCTAGGCCATATGTCCATAGACTGGCAATGTCCATTTGAAGATTTTGTATTTCCTCCCAGTGTCCATGGAAACATGCTAAAAATTCCAGTCAAGGTAAAAAAACATGAATTACATGTTTAGAGCCAAGACTTTGTTAATTGAGTGGAAACCAGTGCTTTCTGGCTGTCTTTTACAGTTAACTACACAAAGTGTTTGAAGGATCATTGTGATGATTATATTATTGTTATTATAATATGGTGAAATGTAAGGAAAGATGTATAATCAATTTATTTCTGTGCTGTATTCTTTTGACAGTCTTTGATTATGTCAAGTAGAATTAAGATGTGGATGCTTCCTTTTTGTAGAGTAAAGCATTAGTAAATAAGAATTATTTTTTTTACTTCATATGAATAACTATTCTGCTGTAATCTTAAATGCTTTTTGGAAGATTCCCTTTTTAAGGCTTTTAGGAGATTATTACAAATATACCTGAAACACTCATGTTTTATCACATTTGGCACTTACAAAATTTAAGTGCATTAAATGTACATACATTAAATGTATTTACTTAAATGTAAATACAATTTAAGTATATGATAATACTTTCATGTCTTTCCTTCTCATCATTTTCTAAGGAAGAACTTTTAATTACATAGCAAGTGATTAACAGAAATGATACCCCAACCCTTTGCATAGTTCTCAGGCTTCACTTTACTTTGAAATGTATCATTTTTCTTATATATATATTATAAATTTATTTTCACCCCTTTAAAAAAAAAACTACAAATTGTCATTCTGAGGGTGGTTATTCTTGGAATGTGTATTTTCTCCTAAACAATAATGATACCTGTTATTGGAACTATCTGAAAAACATTTATCATAAAACTTAATAGAGATGCAGGTACTATTATCCTTTAATTTATGTTTTCTTTTCATACAAATTTACAAATAAAAGAACTGTAAAACAATACCATTTTGCATTTCAACTTTACCTCATTGTAGAGCGTCGAAATTGAAAGTACCCCTTGGTATATGAAACATAGTTTTCAAACCAGGGAAAACTGTGTCACTCTGCATATATATTACTGTCTCCTCAGTTATCACTTTTCTTTCACATCAGTGGTGAGAATTGACTCAATGTGTTTTACATTATATAAGAATTTTATCTATCAGCCAAGGAAATGAAGGAAGGGTTTTTTGATTTGTCAGATGTGGTGAGTTATCAAGTGGTGTTTCTGTAGGCTATTTATCATAGCCTGTAGAAAGCCATTATTTTACCCAGATAGATGTGTACTCATCCAATTTCATAAATTCTAACAACTCACATATGGAACAACTATCCTTGTACTGAAATGATTTAGTTCTTATCATACCTGAATATGGATATTTGGTTAGTCTGTTGGTTATAAAATAGAATTGACATTTAAGCATCCAATTAAAGGATATCATTTTTTTTCTTCCCCAGAATAATTTTTCTGTCATTGTTTCTTTTGAAACAGGAGCAGGGACTATTCCACAAAAAAGACAGTGCTGGTTATGGCTACCGAAGCATTTACCTGCAGGACGCCGCCACAGCAGAGGTAAACAATTGACTTTACAGAATGCCCCCTTTGTTTTTTAGCTGGAAGAATTTTTTTAATCTGTTATACTGATTATTTCTCCCAAAAGATTTTCCAGTTTTAACTCTGGATGGATATGTTAGCTTAAAATAATATATTGTGGGCTCACTAGGGCATAAGGGTCTTATTTCGCATTATACCTATGGACTAGTGTATTCTTGTTCTTTGCTGTTGGACCTCTATGGAAAGCTCCAACTCTTGCTTTTCTGCCTTTACCCATAGATGAGCCTGTACTTGTCTTTACCATTCATAGTAAATATTTTATTTTACAGAAAGCATATAATGCCATTGATGATGCACAATCAATGAGACAACAGCAAAAATTGAAGAAGCAGTCATCACTGAAACTTCTCAGGCCCCAAATACCATTTTAATCACACTATTAAAGCAGCCCCAGAGGGCTGCTCCCGGGAGAAAAACCAACTATCGGTCTTGTCTATAAATCACTCTTCTTTATCTTGCTAAAGAGAATTTTTAAAGCAATCCTTTAGTTTTTGAATTCTTTTCCAGGGTAACTGGTATTGGATTTTCCATTTTTTTCCCCTTTAGTTTTGACTCTAATTTTGTAACCATGTCTATGTCAGCAATTCACTTCTACGCTGCCCCCTATATGCGTCAGGCCCTCAAAGAAATAACACTTTCAACTCAGAGTGGAATTTCCATTAACGTTAAAGTTGTGAAGCAAAGGGCAATGGGCTTGTTTTTAATTAAAGTTCTTACTGAAGAACGAGAAAAAAGCTTAGAATGACTGGTGTTCTTTAGGAGATTTTGGACAAACCTTTGTACACATGTTGGATATTTTATTTAAGGGTACTTTTTTGTTCAGTAATTGAACTGAGGTCATATTTTTGGTAAATCAGATAATTGAAGAAAAGCCACTAAAGGGAGAGATGACATGTTTTCTGTTTTCTCTTCATGAAAACATTATTTTTCTCCTAATAAAAACATTTTTTACTTTGGTGCTTATTTTTCTTCCTTGCATTAGAATATAAAAACATATGGAAAATCAAATCTCAAACTATCTGTGGTCTGTAATGTAGCCTTCATAAAACTTTTGAAATTATTTACGTGCTCTTTTGAGATGAACTTAAGTAGCACATTAATAACACTGATACATGAAAATAGTGTACTTTGTTTTTCGAGACTCAGAAATATGAAAAGCTTGATATTTTTATATTTCTAGAAATTATTTTTTTATAAGTTGAAAGAGTTTTATGGGCATCATAAACTAATGCTTAATCCTATTGCATACCTTGAAATGTATTTTAAATACTTACTAAGAAGTATGAAAAATGTCTAGTTATTTTATATAAAAATAAAATAAAGCACATATGACAACACTGTGGAAAATACCTGGTAAGTGTATCCTTTGAGGGAGCAAGCTTATGAGAATCAGTTCAGTACAGTATTTTATTTTTGTCCTTTCCACATCTTACTTATGCTGATCAGAGATATACTGCGTATAAAAGTTTCTTTAAAAATGATGAGAAGTATTTAATTTCCTTGAATGAATCTTTATATTTGCTCATGGTTTTTAATGTGACATTTATTTCAAATCACCGAATTGAAGAAATGAAGATGTGGACATACTTGATTTGCTCTGTTTTTGTTGATATGTGGTCAAGTTTCTACAAACTTTATGTCTGTTTTGTAAGAAAGCCGTAAAACTTTTAAAATGTTTCCTAGTTATTATTTACTATAGACTCCAAAAAGAGGATATAACAACTGATACCCTAATATCAGTTAGGGTACCAGTTATCTGGTACTTGATCTCTGATACAGTATGGTGGACCTTGCCTTTTCAACATCATTTCTTTTTCTGTGAAGGAACGTGTCATATATAAAACTTCTAGCCTTAAACAGAATTTCTGTATCAGTAGTTAATTGCAGTATATTAAAAGAAGCATCATAAACAGAATTTCATAGCAAATGCACTAGTGTTTTGTATCTTTAAATTTGACTTAATCAGGAATTTGAGATATCTGATTATATATTTCTTTTTTATTTTTTTTTGATTATATATTTCATAGGAATCACAGCTATTGACAACGTCCTAAATATTTAAGAAACCATATTATACTGATGGCATATACAAAACATTGACCTAAAATTTTTTATAGATATATTTAAATTCATCTCAGTTGAGGTAAAAATAAACTTTCAAATGTTTGTAACATTTTAATTTGATTTAATCCTCTGGGATAGAAATAATTCATTGGTAAAGTATAATGTATTTTGTGTTTTTAAAAATGCTTTGAGAGTTAATTGCATATGAACTACTGAGAGAAATAAAATATTTGGTGCATTGTTTACAAGTGTGAAAACTTTGTAGGTGTGTGTTAAATATTCAAATAACACTTGCCTTTACTTTCTGTGTCTTTCCCCTTTCCTCTTCCAGTCCTATCCTAGTGGGAAATTAATAGTTACAGAGCATTTAAAAAAAATGCTCCTGAATGGAAGCCTTTCCTGGAGAGTACTGAGCCCCTTGACCACATCTCGGGCACAGGTATTCAGTGCAGGGGGAATACAGAGAACATATTTGTCAAGGGCCCTGCTCCCACACTTCAAAATCTTTGGCTGCTTTTGCACTGGGGTTATGCCTTCTGTTGTTTCTATTAGTCATTGATGGCATATGGCAAGGATACGAGTGCAGGCCCATTCCTGGGAGACAGGAATTCCTCTGATAGCTAACTGGCTTGAAGACTCTTCAGTGGCCTTGCAGAACCTTTCTTAGACTGCATGATAGTCTGGGAGGCTCCTTTCTGTTTCTCTCTCTTCCCCTCCCTCTACTCCCTTTACTGGGAGATCAGACTACAAATCTGAAAACTCTCCCAGTCCTGGATTATGCAATAAAGAAGAACAGGTGCGTGCTGTGGACTGTAGCAAAGTAGAGGCATCAAAATAAGAAAGAACAAAACATTGGAAGGTGCAGAGACCAAAGTATCATATGAAAAATCTGATCTAGGATGGATTTACTTACATGTGTTTCATATTTTGAATGATGTTTGAGGGAAGACACTGTACGCTTTCCTCTAAGTCTATTGATCTGGTGTTGCCTCTGTCTGTATTTTTAAGTGTCCCACATGCATTTCTTAAGGCACAGCCAGGACTAAAAATTAATGCTCTGGACTTAATATAATTAGAAAAGAGCTCTACAAATGTCTATGTTATTTAAAATATGGAGCTGTAATTACTACCAGAGCTACAAGAACCATCTTTCTACCAGGGAGAAAACAATCCTCAAGGCACAAGACCTTTTGGTTGAGAATTACTGCCAGAATGCCCACTACTACTGATGGAAGTGAGTTTACTACACGTTATGTGTTGGTTCTGAAAAGAAATGGAAACTCACTGGAGCAGAAATGGAAACTCACTGGATCCCCCACTGGAACTCAATGGGGGATCACATTTCTCTTGGTAATTGTGACCATAGTGGAAAAATGTAGGCTTCTTTTGAAGTCATGCTTGAAAGTATCGAGTTATAAGGCTATTTCATTCAAATATTCAACATAGTGGATCTCTTAGAACTGAAAAAGCGTTTAGAAAGGACTTTTGCATTTTTTGTTTTTGTTTTTACACCTGACAGACCCAGGATCCCTTACCAAAATTCAAAAAGCTCTGAAAACTAAAAAAGTTTTTCATAAATTTGAAGTAAACACATTTGATCAAAAACTCAACTGAAGTGACATAAAGCTAATTTTGGTATTTATTATATTTGGTTTAAATGAGTTGTGCTGCAGCAAAATTAATATATTCAGTTATGAGGTACTGCTCTGGACTTCATTGGAGGTGTAGAAGCTGTGGTATATGAAGCATATTGCCTTTCTAAAATTTAAAAAGCTCTATCTTCTGAATTCTATCTGGTTGAAGGGTTTCAGATAAGAGATTGTAAATCTGTATACCCCCAAAATTACCAATTTATTAAAGTTGCTTCCCAAGTTTTAGAAAAAAAACTAAAATACAGGAGGAGGAACTGAATTTTCTTCTACTTCAGATCATGTCAATGTTCCATTTTACAATTATGCTGGAAAATTGTTCTGATAAATGTTCAAAGTAATTGATGTTGACATTCAGGAGGCTGAAATGTTACCATAGGATGATGATGCATCATAAAGGTTTGCAAAAACTCTGGAGAAAAAAATACAAATTAGAACCAAGTCATGGTTTCTGTCTGCTTTGTATATTAATTAAGTAAATATCTGGTGGATGAAAAGTTTTTAGAACTGACCTCTAGTGGGAAAATAATTCAAAAGTAATGAAATAAGCTCACATGATCCTCTACCTTGATAGTACCCAATAGGATAATAGCGAACACAAAGAGGATTCAGTTCTTCAGTATTTTTTTTAACTTGAAGAAGAACCAAGTAGCTTCCCCAGAGATTGACTATAATGCTTAAAATTTCTCAGGTATAGTTAAAATTCCATGATAAATAATTTTCATCAAAAGTAGGTTTCAGATCTTGGTCTTTGGGTTTGTTTTTGTAGGAAACATTTACATTTACCTTGGGGTGCCTGGGTGGCTCAGTCGGTTAAGCATCTGCCTTCAGCTCAGGTCACTATCCCGGGGCCCTGGGATTGGGCCCCATGTTAGGGTCCCTGGCTCATCAGGGAGTCTGCTTCTCCTTCTGCCTCTTCCCCCACCCCTGCTTGTGCTTGCTGTCTCTCTCAAATAAAATCTTTAATTGAAAAAAGACATTTACTGCAGCCCGGGTGGCTTAGCAGTTTAGCGCCGCCTTTGGCCCAGGGCCTGATCCTGGGGACCTGGGATCGAGTCCCACGTCGAGCTCCCTGCATGGAGCCTGCTTCTCCCTCTGCCTGTGTCTCTCTGACTCTCCCTCTGTCTCTCATGAATAAATAAATTAAAAATCTTTTTAAAAAATAAATACATTTACCTTATAATACCATTTCTTTCCCCTCAAACCATTTTCCTCCTTTGTCATCATTTAGGCTTTATATATCTTCTTTCCTTTTTTATACATTACTTTATTTCTCTTTATGATGTATCTCTATTGTTAAATTCTCTTCATTAAGTGGATTTTATATTGGCTTTTGGCATACTGTAGCCCAGGAGCCAAAAAAAAAAAATCTGTTCTTGTAAGTAAAGTTGTATTGGAATGCAACAATATTCATTCATTTGTCTTGGTTATGGCAGTTCCCACTCTACAGTGGTAGAGTTGGGATAGTTGTGACAGAAGCAATATGGCTGGCAAAACCTAAAATAGTTACTATCTGACCCTTTATAGTACAATCCATCAATCTTGATATTATACTATATAATGAATCTTACAAATGGAATAGAAACAAGACACTAAATGATTTTCCCAAGATCCTGTGATGAGATAGGAGCTAAAATTAGGATCCAACACCAACCAACCTCCCTCTTATCTCCACCTCTTTCTAGAAAAAAGGATACTTGTGTCAACTTTGAATGAACGTGGCCAATGTTAGCTTCTTGGATCCCTTTTAGAACCTCACACTCTTGTCTCAAATTTATCTATGTATTTTCTCATCTGTGTTTTAGGCTTAACAGTGACAAGCATTTCCCATAGTAACACTTGAAATCTAAACTGGCCCTTTGTCTAAATTTATTTTTTCCTAGGGAATTCTTATGCATGGTCTTATATTATTGTGGCAGTTTACTAGCAAACATAGCTTTTGAGCTGTAAAAATTAGGAAAAAAACAGAAAACTTGCCTCTTTTCTAATGTCCAGTCAGAACAATGAATCAAACATAGGGTGTTCTACAATAGTCAAACCATTGGAGAGTTCTACTGATTCAGAGGCAAGATACATAGTTTATCACAACTAGGTGGGGGCTTATCAAGGAAGAAATGATATTTTTAAGCACAGAATATCATATGATAAGGCAATGATGTAACAAATGAGCAGGTGTTTGAAGGTTGCAATTTGAATGGAAACTACAACATTTTAGCTTCATCAGAGGATTCTGCTGCAAATTGGTTAAGCAAGCACTTATTGATAGTATAAATTAAGAAGCCACACTTTGGCCACACACTAAAGATCCTTAACCTACTGTAACACTTCTGATCAACTCTTCCCTATTTCATTCAATTCAGGTTAATGCACATTTTCAAAAATAGTTTAAGAAAAAGGGTGTGTGTGGCATGAATAG
This sequence comes from Nyctereutes procyonoides, assembly GCF_905146905.1. NCBI lineage: Eukaryota > Metazoa > Chordata > Mammalia > Carnivora > Canidae > Nyctereutes > Nyctereutes procyonoides. Next base: position 13,947,911 of record NW_026575040.1, read on the forward strand.
AGGATTAAGAGAATTCTTACTTAAAAAAAAATAATAAAGATTTCCTAGACTCCGCAGTCATTTGAATATCAGTAACTATGTTATGTCAATAGCAGATTTTTTTTTTTCTTTAAGCTAAGAGAGTCATGCTTCTGAGAGATTCTGAAATAGTTGTAAGGTCTTTGTGACATTTTAATACATGTGGAATTATCAACCACAAACACATTGCAGGAAACAGTTGCTTACCCATGTTAAAGATTCCTATGGTTAAAGTTTAGAGATCTAGAAAATGCTTCGTTTGAGTTGACCCCAAATGAATAGAGTGGAAATCTTGCATGACTATTATTACAATCCAGATGGTGAATGGATACTATTGAAAACACTGTTTTGTAAGAGCCATAAAGACTGATTACCCATGACTTAGACTGGCGAATAAGAATATATTGCCCATTCTACCTAAAATTAATGACTCAATCAATGTTGAATTATATTGCAGCTCCTTTGGAAGCACCAATAATGCTTATTTTATGTCAGATTGATTAATTTTAATATCACTCATTTTTGGGGAGAGAAAAAAATTCATTCAGAGGCCTTTGTTTTAGTTGTACCTAAATTCATAGAATTATAATAGTCCCTTGTTGGAAAGTCCTTATTTTCAGCATGAATCTGTTTTCCTGTGGCTTCTATCTATTGAACTCAGTGTCAAATACTTGGGGCCATCAGAGTAAGAATAGTTCTTTTTCTATTTATGAAAGCCTGTAAAGGGGAGCACCGCATAATGGAATTCAGGGTTGGTCTCATGTCCTACCATTCATTCAGCAAAACATGTAAGTTTTCAAGTTCTCATCTTTTTCTGTCTACCATCCCTGATTAGACACAACTTCAAGTCGTCAACAGTTTACCCATGCCCTTCTCAGATATGGCACACTGAGCTGAACGAGTATTGTAGGAACTAACTAAGATGGAGTGGAAACTTGAGCAAGTCCATATTTTCTTCTCCTATCCAAAGAGAAGAATCCCAACCTATTAACTACTTAAAATAAAACTACTCCATTGTTGTAATACTTTTCCCCATTATTATACTTCATTCAACTTACCACTTTTACTTACACAAGGAAATTGTTGAGTTATCCCTTTGATCACTATTAATAAAAGCAAGAGTAAATTTTGTGTAGTATTATAAATTTTAAAACCAAAAGACCATTTTAAAAAAAATCCTGGGCAGCCCCCGTGGCGCAGCGGTTTAGCGCTGCCTACAACCCAGGGCGTGATCCTGGAGACCCTGGATCAAGTCCCATGTCGGGCTCTCTGCAAGGAGTCCGCTTCTCCCTCTGCCAGAGTCTCTGCCTCTCTCTCTCTCTCTCTCTCTCTCTCTCTCTGACTCTATGAATAAATAAAATCTTTAAAAAATAAATAAATCCTTTTACCTCCCTTAGCCTCAGTTTCTTTATTTGAAAACAAGACCTTTAGACCACACCTACCTTTTTGTGACTGTTACGAATTTTAGTTACTTATAAAACATTACATTGACAATTGTTATTTTGAACTGTGAGTTGTGTTACTTAAAGTTTGTATTCCCTTTTTCTCACATAAGATCCCCATAGACATTAAATATGTATTTTAAATCATCAATAAGGTTTTGGGTTTTTTTTTTTTGCACGACAAAGCCTTTAACAGTGAAAAAAGAAGTTTGAAATACTGTCGCTAGTCCCTGCAGGTGAGAGTAGTCTGGATGTGGGGACTGCGGGTAACTGGGTGCCAAAAGAGAGCCTTTATATTACCTGTGAAGAGGAATGGCCACTTCTGGAGCCAGGCTGCTGCTGTGGAGATAGAAGTCTGCTCTTCTTTCTCAGCAGTGCCCTTTGGTTGTCTGAGGATCCAGGCTATATTTGATGGAATCATAGCTCACAACATGCTATACCAGGCCAACCTATGCTCTCTGTAAGATACTGCTACAATAGATTCTGATATTAGGGGGCAGGGCTTTTACATAGGTTATGAGGACAGGGCCCTCATGAAGGAGATTAATGCCTTTATGAAATAAAGACCCTGACATGCCTAGCTGACTCAGAAGAACCTATGACTCTTAATCTTGGGGTTGTGAGTTCAATCCCCATGTTGGCTATAGATTATATGAATATTTTTTAAGTATTTTTTTTTAAAAAAAGGCCCTGAGAGAGACTTCATCCCCAACTATGTAAAGACAGAGAAGGTGCCATTTTGTCTTTGAAGAAACAGATTCTCACCAAACACCAAATCTACTGGCATCATGATCTTGGGCTTCCCAGACTCCAGAACTGTGAGAAATGTTTGTTGCTTATAAGCTACCCAGTTTATGGAATTTTTGTTATAGCAGCCCACATCCACTCATAAGATTCTCCTGCTGGCTAGCCCTATCACCTGAAATTTTTTTGGAGACCTTGCTTAGAGAAAGGATTATATATGTTACCCATTTGAGTCAACTTGCCGAATCAGAAAGAGGATAAGTTACTGCTAGGATTAGACTGCCGGAAAATTTAGAAAAGAAATATCCAATAAAAAAATGTTAAGTAGATATACTTAAAAAGTATTTAAAATGAGATACTATAAAAACACGAGGCAAATTTGAATAATAATTCAAAGTGGGTCTTCTAGAGTTGGAAAATATTGAAATAAAAAGTCAATGAACAACCACAATAGTAAAATTAAACCTAATAGCTGAAGTAAAAATTAGTGAACTGGAGAACAGAATTGACTCAGTACATATCCTGGAATGCAGTAGAAATTAAGAGATGGAAAATATAAACAAGTTAAGCAACATAGAGAGTATAAAGAGAAATCCAACATACTTTTAATCCAGGTCACTTTTCTTCTTTTATTCAGAAAGAAAAAAATTATTGATACATTCCAGAATTTATGAAAGATATGATATGACAGATACAGGAAACAATGCAAGCCTAGAGTAGGGTTAAAAAAAAATAAATCCAAGCCTAATATAATTGGATTGAAGCTGTAACAGTGCAAACACAAAAACAGGAAAAAAAAAGATTACTGACAAAGGATCAACAATTAGATTTACAATAGAATCCTCAGCATAAGAGCACCTACAAGACAACGGAATATTTACACATTTCTGAGAGAACCAACTGTCTACCTGGTTGTATTTAATCAGCTAAATTATCCCTGAAGAGTATGGGTTAAATAACCGTTTTGAGAAAAAAAGTATTTCCCAGTTTCAGATTTTTTTTTTAATTACCAAAGAATGACCATCAGGAAAAAAAGAAAGTTGAACTCAAAAGAAATAAAATACAAAGCAATGGGAATAAAGAAATAGATAAACTTTAAATCACCACTCTAAAAAGCAACAAAGCTGCACAAGTTTATCAGAACTTTGCAAGACACCGAAAATTATGAAACCCTATTGAAATAAAGCTTAAATTTTCTTAGATGGGAAATTATACAATGTTCATGAGTGGTAAGACTCATTTGAGAGTAATCATGTTCAAACTCATCTATAAATTCCATGCAGTTCTAATCAACATTCCATGAACTATTTTTGTGGAGTTTGAAAGGTTGTTCCAAACATTCACATGGAAATTGAAAGGCCAAGAACTGTCAAATCAATTTGAGAAATAAGATCAAGTGGAATCAAGTTTTTTTCTTTCATATTATATCTTACTAAACAACCTGTAATCTTAATGAAAACAATGTAATATTTTTGGAAAGACAGGTATATGTAACAAAAGAGATAGTAGCAGAACCATGTATACATGAAAATACCTAATAATAAGAATAATAAGGAGAGTAAATAAAACATTGTTACTATATAAGTTTCAGGCAAGATTGTAAGTGCTTTACATATTCTTTTTTTTTTTTAAGATTTATTTATTTGAGAGAGAGCAGGGGGAGGGGCAGGAAGAGAAAATCTCAAGTAGACGCTGAGCTAAATATGGAGGCCAAAGTGGGGCCTTGTCCCACCACCCTGGGATCATGACCTGAGCCAAAATCAAGAGTTGGACACTCAAGCAACTGAGCCATCCAAGTGCCCCAGTGCTTTACATATTCAAACTCATGTATTGTCAAAGGTGCATTCAATTTCAGTCAAGCACAGCAGCATTACTCATAATAGCCAAATGGCGAAAACAGCCCAAATGTCTATCAAGGGATGAATGGATAAATAAATCAAGGTATACATATACAATGGACTATTATTGTCTAGCCACGAAAAGGAATGAAGTATTGAAACATGCTACAAAATAGATGTGCCTCAGTGGTACTCCTGTAGGTGAGAGAAGAAAGACACAGCAAGTCACATTTTGTATGATTCCTTTTATATTAAATATCCAGAACAGGCAAATCTACAGGGACAGGTAAGCAAAGTAGTGCTTGTTAGAGGCTGGGGAAATGGGAAATGGAGAGTGATTACTTGAAGAATATGGGATGTTCTTCTAGGGGTGATGAAGAAGTTGTCTAACTAGACAGCGGTCAGTGGCCACACAACATTGTGAGTTCACTAGAGGCCCCTGCATTATATACTTTAAAATGGTTCATCATTAATGTGAATTTCATCTCCATAAAAACATTCAGTCATCAAGAATAGACCATTCAATAAGCATGCTTGGAGACTGATTTATTCATATGGAGAAATAGGAAGATTTCTTCTTCACACCATACACTAAAATAAATATCAGGTATATTAAGGCCCTAAATGCAAGTAATATGTCAAAACTTATGGAAGAAAATGTAAGAGAATATCTTTATGGTCTTGAGAAGCTAGAATTTTCTGCAAGAGTAAGGACCACTAAAAAGTGAAGTGACAGACCACAAACCAGGAGGGAATAATTTGCAGCCAGTACAAGGGACAAAGGGGTTATTTTTTTTGTGGGGCGAGGACAAAAGGTTATTAATTGAGAATATATGACTAACTCCGTCATATCAGTAAGAAAAAAGACAACCCAATAGAAAAATGGGCCAAGGCAATGAACAGAAAATTCACAGGAAAGGAAATCTGAAAAGTAATCAGGAACATGCAAATTGGAACAATGACATGCCCTTTTACATCTGTCAGATGGATAAAAAAAAATCCAAGTTTGAGCACAGCTGATGTTTCACGGGACGCCGATATGTGGTCCCAGTGAAACATTGCTGATGGGATGTAAAATCACTTTAGAGAGCTATTTGGCGTTACCCACACAGCTGAACACAGGCGTACAAAACAGTTCCACTCTCGACATCCAACCTAGAAAAATTCTCAAACAAGCAAAGAGGAAATAAGTAAATATACAAGGATGTTATGCAACACATAAAGACAAAAATATAGAAACAACTATCTATCAGTAGTGGATTTAAAAAAAAAACCCATAAAAGACTACTAAAATAGCAGTTATAAGAAATGAACTCTGTGTGTGTGCATGCACGCATACATACATATATAAGCTAAAAAACAAAATGTTGAGTGAAAACAAGTCGCGAGACATTTCAGGCACATGAAAATCACACATGCCAACTCTAGGATGCTGATTATTTCTAGGAAGGGTGGGTGAGAAAAGGAATGGGTTGGGAGAAGGATGGCTTTCTGTAGATCTACAGTGACTTGTTTGTTAACAGTGAAAGAGTGACTGCTAGCAAAAATGGCAAAATGTTGACATCTGTTAAATCCAGGTGGTAAGTGCATGAGTGTTTATAAGATTGTTTTTCACACTGTATAATATGCAAGACATTTCATATTTGAAAGAAAGAGAAAAAGAAAGATCATGGCCTTATGCTCATAGTAATATCTGCACCGAAGAAGAACGTTAGCCCAGCTCGGTGAGTTGAACCCTTCACCCACACCCCTTCCAGCCCCCCCAGGGCCACCCCCGGATGAGCAGCATGCAGAATGCAGCAAAGAGCTCCTCTCAGACCAGAGCTAGAAAGGTTGACCTTTCCTTACAAGGGTGGCTCCTGGTGAGGGGAAAAGGGCAGATGCTGAAGTTACTCTGCGTCTTGGCAAAAGGCAAGGAGGGAAGGGGCCAGATCAAATACGGAATGAACCCCACTCTGAGAATGTCTGTGTAAACAGAGCAGAGCCCTTGGTGCGTGCATCTGCTTTCTCCCCACACTCCCTCCACGCCACAGCAGTGAACAGACACGGACTTCGGGGAGGGGGGGCAGAGAGAGGTGTCCACAGATTGCACTGTATTGGACTTAGCAAACTGGAGACAGCTGACGTTTATAGGGTGTGGTGGGGACAGGGGAGGGGAGAGGGAGGCGGGGTGGATCATGCCGAGGAACCCTAGGCCGACCTAAAAGTAAAGGAGGCCGTGATTTGGGTGGAACTGAAAAGAGGAGGATTTGTTTAAAGTCCTAAATGAGTAATTAGATCCCCATATTCCCCCGCCCCCAGCTAGCTAGGATTCCTTTTCTGAACTTTGAAGGAGACAGGTGGGAGGAAGGTGTGTGCAGGGGTGTGATGGGTGGGGCCAGTTAGCGCCTGGGGAAATTGACAGAGCTGCCCTCTGAGATACTAGATCCACTGTGTGGGGAGATAGTTTGGGGTGCTACACTGAAAATGGGGAGCAGTTAAAGAAAAATTAATATTTTAATGAAACAGAGCCCCCCCCCACCAATGCCCCCAGCACCCCTTCTTCCCTCATGCTCCCAGGTACCCAGGCTCAGAATCCCAGACAGGAAAATGGATCCGATTCCCTCTAGAGAGCTAATTTGCCCAAGAGATTTTTGACATTTTGAGATTCTGACATTAGAGATTTTTGACATTTGATGGTCTCCCAACAAAGTAGCTGGGTTTGATTCTGACACATGATGGTGGCTGCAACAGGGGGAAGCGTGGACTCTCATGGGCGGTGGTGGGGGGAGGCAGCGGGGGGGACAAGGCCCTTTTACAGAGCCCTACCCGAGTCTCGGGGAGGGAAGGGGCCTGGGCACGATGAAAAGGAAGGACAATGAAAAGAAGTCAGACTCCACACTACTATGTACAATGCAGGTGTCTTTTCCTTGAAGATAGAAATGCTATAAAGTATAGTAAAAAGGTACAAAGTCAGACTCCGCAGAAGGGAATTTCGCAGGAAAGCCGATTCTGTTATTTTCAGGTGCAAATGGTTTTGTAAGTTAAACGAGCCTACCAAAGGATGGTCTGGCCAGGGCTCTGGGGGACCCACTTTAATGAATTAGATAAAGTTGATTCATATCTCATATACGAAATGATTGTCAATTGCTGCTTCTAAGGTAATTGAGAATGCTTGAGAGTAATTTAAGTGACACTTTACACTATTAATTAGCTCTACCTAACTTTTTTATTTCATCGACAGAGCAGGGGCCTGGCTTGAATTACCTCGGCAATCCAAGCTAATGAGGTTTTCTGGGTAAGGAAATGTTTCTGGATCTAGTATGGCCTGAGAGAATCTGAGTCGGGTTTAGGACGCTCTTCACCTTGGATGACATTTGTCTGGCCTTTCCCTATGGCAGCCCAGCCCGGCCCATACCTTGTTGAACACTAACTAAGCGCTTGGATCAGAAATCTCCCTCTTCTAAGATGGAACACACGCACTTGAAACAAACATATTTTAGGGCTGATTTGAATAATTAGTTTGAAAACCGGAGCTCTGGGCAGTTAGCTGCTCCTAGAAACATTTGTTTTTGATTCAACATTTTTGTCAAAACAAATAGAAACAATGTGGCCTCCTAGAGAAAGATGATGTTCCACTCATTTGCTCCCTAAGGAAGCTTGCCATATCTTTTTTACCTCGCGTCCGAAATACAGGAGTGCCTTTTCATAAAGAAATACTGTACACCTACCTCCAGAATGGCTCTGGTCTTCATGGGGCTCATAATCTAGCAGGAGATCCAATAAAACACAGCGCCGTGTTGGAGCGTGTGGCTAAGGAGTGGCTCAGACAAATCCGCACCGTCTGCATTTGATTCTACTTTATGATTTTTCCTTCTTTCCCTCCAAATTCCTTTTTCTTTTCTTTTCCTTTTTCTTTCTTTCTTTCTTTCTTTCTTTCTTTCTTTCTTTCTTTCTTTCTTTCTTTCTTTCATTTCTTTCTTTCTTTTTTTTTTTAATCTGCCCCCTTTCCTAGTTCCCAGCTGGCGAGGAGGGGAGACTGTGTGTGACCTCACCTACGGTGGCATCAGGAAAATGACATCAGGCAAAGTCTACTGTACTGCTTGCCCTGTGTTCCTGGACTGCCCGACTCTGAGATTGTAGACCAAGAAGAGATCCTGTTATTTATCTTGACGATGCTGCTTTTTCTGTGATGTGGGCAACCCCTGGAGACCCAGCCACACAGGATAAGAGAGAAGTGCCAGTTTGTAGTGGGGTCTCAGGGCTGCCCTCAACTCTCGCCTGTCCCCTTGATGGGAACCGAACACATTGGTTCTGAAAGCCCTTCTAGTCCTTTAATGGGCTGAACAGTTTGAACCATGAGTGAAAGGCCCTGGTTGTAATGAGCTGGACATTCTTTTACAGCATGGCAGGTACATTTGTCCCTGGTGAAACTGAGAAACCTTTTTAGGGATCAAACCTGCAACCCAAGTGTTAGTACAGGTCAGTTAAAGGAACAGTGAGCACCTGCCATGTGCCAAGCCCTGGACTAGCTGGGGACATAGAAATAACCATTCTCTGCTAATCTGGGACATTTGGCCTAAGGAGGCACCAAGGTAAGGAAGACACAATTGGGTCTCGCAAAACGTTATCATTTTCATTGCTCTTGAAATTTGAGAATAAAGTTTCCTTATGTTAATTCTCTTAAAGTAAACTTATATATTAACATGTGCATAATTATTATTAATCTAAGCACACTTGAATTGTACACTTCAGAATTAAATTATGAAGCACAGTCTTATTAATGCAAAAAGAAAATGGATGGGTGTGCTGACGGATTTAGTTACCTTTTATAAACGCTGAATTGGCTTCTTGAATTAAAATAATCATATGTGTCTCTTGAAAAGATATTTACACTGACAGGTTATAAATGCTAACTAAATTCCTTTCAGACCAAGCAGCCAGGCCCCTTAGACTGGAGGCATTTAATTTAGGAAAGGTGAAGTTTAAGATTAATTAATCATTTTAAGTTATTTTTTTTACATTACTTATAATATTTTACTTAAGTGCTCCAAAGAAGAGCCACAAAATCTTCTTTTTTGCAGGGAGTGTCTATGTTTTCAGATGTGTTATTCAAAAGCTGTGCTTTTTGGTAAATTTGGAAGTTATGTCTTCCTGGGAGCACTTACTACTCTTTTGTGCAGTTTGAGTTTGATTTTCAGGGTTCTTAGTGTATCCATGTCATTTGGGATCAGAGACACTGTTTAGCACCATGTTTCTTTTCTTTTTTTTATTATTATTTTGTTTTCCATGTTTCTTTTCTAAAGACATCTTTGCATGAAAACCTTTGGCTGAATGTCCCACATCCTTTTCCTTTTAAGTATTTCCTTTAATTTGACCTTCCTGATTTGTGACTTAAATTTTTTTTTTCACTCAGCATCCTTTTGGATGTGGGTACTTGAGAAGAGGGTGAGGCTGCCAGCGTTTACATCACCTATAGGAGAGGCAGTACAGCAGAGAGGATGGAACAGAGGCTTTTCCAGCAGGTGGTGTGAGCCTCTGCACAGTGGCTGCGTGGCTCTGTTATGATTCTTAACAATAACATGGAAACAATAACAATACCCGTCTCATGGAGGTGCTGGGGAGATGACATGAGATTTTATGTGTAAAGTGTCTGGCAGGACGTCCAAAGCTCAGAGGAACCAAGTAAAAGACAGCAAATAATTAAATCCTAGTGGTCTATGATTTTGTCGGGCCATGCCCACGAGCTAGGGCGGGACGCTTCTGCTGCAAGCGTCCAGTCCACGCGCCTGCGCGCTCTGCAGAGTGGACTTCATGCTTGAAAGGGACTCCTAAAAAGACCAACATGTTTTGCAAATGAAGTGATGCGATTTATAGGTTTTTTTTTTAATTTTTATTTATTTATGATAGTCACACACACAGAGAGAGAGGCAGAGACACAGGCAGAGGGAGAAGCAGGCTCCATGCACCGAGAGCCCGACGTGGGATTCGATCCCGGGTCTCCAGGATCGCGCCCCGGGCCAAAGGCAGGCGCCAAACCGCTGCGCCACCCAGGGATCCCAAAGTGATGCGATTTAAAAAGAACAGCCACTACCTGCCTCGGTTTCAGACCTCCTGCCCGAAAGGGCTGTGCCCGGATTTGATGCCCAGACTTGAAAGTTCTCTGAACCAGGAGAACCATGTGCGAAACACATCAAGGGAGCAAAGGCTTCCCAAAAACCCAGCTTCGTTGTTTTTCTTGGAGGCGGAGAGAGGGGCCGTTCAGAAAAAAAAGTTGCAAGGTTTCTGGGACTTGTTATGGATTGAAGGTCGTTCCCTGGACTGGATCCGTGGGAGGCACCGGAGTCCGCCCGCGGGTCAACGTGGAAGCAGATGTGCGCTGGCCGTGCCCTCCCCCGAAGCGGAGGAAGGAAAATCTGGAAGAAAAACTGCCTTGGCTCGCCCGCTCAGGCTTCCCCCGCGGCCCTCCCGCCTGTCTTCCCGCCGACTCCCACTAGAGGGCGCCGAGCCCCCGGCTGTGCCTGCGCTCCAAGGGGGGCCTGTGCTCCGGGCCCAGGAGACGTTTGGGGCCTGCTGCGGAGACACGGGACGATTCTGGGTCCAGTCCGGGGTTCCGGGTAGGGAGTGTGAGAGCCCTACACTTAAGGACAGGGACTTCAGAAACCCCAATGAGGGTTTTTTTTATTATTATTTTTGATTTTCTTTGTTTTATTGTTTTGTTTTAATTTATTCATGAGACACAGAGAGAGACACAGGCAGAGGGAGAAGCAGGCTCCATGCAGGGGGGCCCCGACGCGGGACTCGATCCCTGGACTCAGGGATCATGACCTGAGCCCAAGGCAGATGCTCAGCTGAGCCTCCCAGGTGTCCCTTCTCTGTTTCCAAAGGGCACTGCAGGGGTGAACTTTGTTAGAGCCCAGGGCTCTGGGGGCTGGGCTTCCTGAACCCCAGTTGCCAGGCCCCTCCGAACACACATGTCCTTCTGGGAGCACTAGACTGGAATATTTGAAACCAGAGCTCCAGAAAATCCAGAACAGATGTTTTCCCTGAAAAAGGCAGGCTCTGGGTCCCAGAGCCGCCAGGCTTCCCCGCCCCCCGCCCGGGCTGCTCCTGCCCTGGCATTGTACGAGGGAGGGGGTTCCTCTGGGACAGGCCAGCGGGCCGTGGGGCTCTAAGTGGGCTGCCTCTCGGCGCGGTCTGTAAGCGGCGGGGGGCGGGGGGGATGTCTACCAGTCGCGCCCTGCCTGCCCCATCCTTGGTTTCTCCTGGCTCTGTCTTGAGGACCTGAGCCTGAGCCACCTGCCCCTGCATAAATTACTCCTGCCACTTTGAAACATTCACTGCGGGCAGCCCGGGGGGAGCGGGGGCTCAGCGGTTTAGGGCCGCCTTCGGCCCAGGGCGTGACCCTGGAGATCCAGGATCGAGTCCCATGTCAGGCTCCCTGCATGGAGCCTGCTTCTCCCTCTGCCTGTGTCTCTGCCTCTCTCTCTCTCTGTGTCTCTACGAATAAATAAATAAAATCTTAAAAAAAAAAAAAAAAGTAACACTGAGAAGAACCAGGAACCACGTTTCCACTGCGCTTACGCCTCACAGCCTCCTTTTGCACACTTTAAGCCACGTGATACCTCCACCATGGCGAGGCGTGGCTCTTACCCCTCCCACCTCACGGATGGGAAAAGCAAGGCCCAGAACGAGTAAACCCGGGCACTGGGACTTGAACTCACATAATCTGATTCAAAAAGGATTGCTCTTTTTTTTTCTTTTTTTTTTCTCTTTTTTTTCAGGTCTTGGCCGCAGCAAGCATTGATTTGGGTTTGACTCCAGGGACAACCTTCTGACTCCCTGAGCTTCGCAGGGGCGGGTGCTGCCAGGAGGTCATGCGGCTCCCAGCCTGTGCAGGCCGCGGACTGTTGCAGGGCGTCCTCCCTTGGGGCCCTTCTGCTCTGTAAAACGAAGCCCCCGGAAAGAGACCGGTGGGTCCCCTTTACGGCAAGAACGTTCGCGGATGATTGCACGAAGACAGGCGATCTCCAGGCTGTTAATACCTACCGCGGGGTCTTTCAGGAGGTGCACGTTCTCCATAAGCGATTATAAACATTCTATCCCGCGGAGGCGCTCACGGTCCCGGCGCGCGGCGGCCGTCCCGCGCGGAGAGTGCAGTTCCCCCCGCGGCCACAGGGGGGCGGAGCGACCTTAAGCTTCCTCCTCGCCGTCCGCTCTCGGGCCCCCGAAGCAAAGCTCTGGTCGCAAGGAGCAAGATGGAGCAACGTTCAGAGCGTCCTGCACTTCACGTCTGCAAGCGCCTGAAAGGGGAGCAGAAAGAACTCTGTTTCCAGAAAGTCAGGGATGGGAGGGGGGAGGTAGTAGAGGAGCCCATCACATGCCCCGGCAGGTGCCAGGTGCGCTGTCCTGCAGAAGCCCACCTTCTGGCGTCCCTTCCCGGAACGACCGCCCTTCCCTCTTCTCTCGCTGAACTTTCTTTCCTGGGGCTCTGCTCTTGAAGATGCCTTGTTCCCGGTTTTTACTCGTTATTTCTTGAAGAGATGGTTTGAGTGCTGTAGAAATTTGGGGGGGGGGTGATGCACAGTCCAATGGGGTAAGGACCCGTTGCTGAGCCTCAGACGTGGAATATGTATCTGACACGAGTGGCTACGTTTTGGGGGATGGAGGGGAAATATTGCAAATCCGGGACCCACTTTGGCCTACAGGCACCACAGCCACACACACACATGCACACGCACACACGCTGCGAGCTCAGCGGCGCCTAGACTTGCAGGGAAGTGTGCTGCGGGCCTACTGTGTGCATCACGCTGTAGCTGCGAGCTGCCGTCAGGACGAAGAGGGTAAGCTCGCGCCCTGGGGTGGGGGTGGGGGGACAGGAGCCTGACAGATCCCTCTGCTGCCCCACCCCCCCAAACCCTGGGCTTTCACCTCCTGCAGGCCTGCCACGCCCTGGATGCCTCCGCAGAAAGGTAGCCCGGGTTTGGTGTCCGTGGCTCTGGTCTCTGTAGCAAGATTAGACGAAGCAAGGTTGAATTTCAATGTGGGAACAGCTTCCAAGCACATCTTGAGGGATGGAGGAGCCTGTGACATTTTGCTGTAGAAGGATTAATATTCATTTTCTTAAATTTGAGACCGTGGAGGTGCGAGCGCGCTAGCCCGTGTTTGCACCTATGACCCACAGGCCCCGAATGGGGAGGCCTTGCTGTCCAAGTTTCAAGGCAGAGGCTCGAGGGAACAGCTTCTTTCCTCCCTCCGCAGGCACTTCCACAGTAACATTTATGTCATTAATTTCTAAATCTTTTTACGGATATTCACAGAACACCTACTGTGTGCCAGGCAAATTAAAATGAATCAGAGTCATGCTTATTTTTGGAAAAAGACAGGCCCCAGGGAACCCATGCTTTATCTGAGAGGGAGAAAGCAGTGCGGGAGCCCCAGGGCTGAGAGCACAGGCTGGGGGCTGCTCCCTGGTGGGGGGGGGGGGTCCTGGCCCAGGCTCTTCCCATCTGTGCGTCATTCATTCAGTTTCCTCATCCAAATATGTGGGTAAACAGTAGCACCCACATCCCCACACCGTTGTCAGGAGCAAGTGGATGACTATGAAGGGCTTTGCACCATGCTTGTAGAAAGGAGTCCATGAAGAGGGAGCCTTATTATTATAAGAACAGCAAATAGTTCTGCCTTTCTCCTGGTGAGCGAAAGCTCCCCACGATCCTCTTTTTGACAGAGCTAACATGGAGAGTAAAAGGTGACCTGGACACAGCTGTTTCTGTTCAGGGAGCTGGGGACAGCTGGGGAGACATGTCCATTGACAGTGGGGAGGTGGTGACAGAATGGACTCAGAGATGAGCCCAGTTGGGCATGGGGTGAAGGTGAGGGGCAGTCGCGGTAGCCCCTGACTCTGACGGGGTTGCCTGCCCAGGAGCCGCCATCTTCCTGAGGCATCACTGTTCAGAAACTATAATCCCTTAAGGAGAGTAAGAGCCTCAGAAACAAAGAAGGACCCTTCTTCGGTCAAGAGGATTCTTGGGGCATCAGGAGATTGCCTTCAGAGAGTCTAAGGTCTGGTTTCTGAGGGATCCCTAGGTCATGGAGCCCCTGTGTCACCTTTTAGGATTCGGTGGTCAGGTCCATGCTGGTGGCCAGGAGACAAGATGCTCCTGACAAGGTAGTGTCTGCACACTTTACGCCTGGAGCCGTGCCGTGCCTCACCCAAGTTCTTCCGGCTTCACGGCTGAGGGTGTGTGGAGGGGAGCCATGTGCTCCGTTCCCCAGGCCTTGAGCAACCTGGGTTGAGAATGAGTGACCTCAAGCTCTCAGCAGAGGGTGGACCAGCTTCTGTCCGGGAGGCTCCAAAAGGCTGTGAGCTGAGATCCACTAGGGACTTGATGCTGCCCTAAAACCAGGACTGTGGTGGCTAACAGGCAGGTGGGTGGTCTTGTGGTAGCTCGGTGCCAGGCACCAGGGGGTGTTCTGTAAGTGTCTGCTGGGAGAGACAGATGCAGAGAGGACAAGAGCGAATGTCGGGGCCCCACACCAGGCCCCACAGGGGCAACGAGATACCGTGGGAGGGGGTGACACTAGGGAGCTGAGATTCTTTGTTAGCCAGGTGCCCTTGAGTAGACTATTTCACCCTGTGGGACCTCAGTTTTCAAATCTGTAAAATGGGGAAGAACAAATGTTGCCTCCCTCACTGGGCTGGACCAATGTCAGGGAGCCTGGCTGGTATGTGCAGACAGCTGTGGTCCCCGGAGAGAGGCTTCTCCTCCAGGGCCGGCGTGTCTGCAGTGTCCGTGCAGGCATTCCTGGCATGTCCCCTGCCTGGCTCCAGCTCTGCCTCCTCCAGGTGAGGAGCACTTGGGGCACCCACAGACCATCCGTCCTCACCATATGGCTGACACATGTCCTTTCCAGAGCCAGGTCCCCATCAGTTTTGAAGTCATCAGGCTCTGACCTGACCAAACTTCTCCGTTCCCTGCTCTCCCTCCTACCTGTCTTGTGCTCCTTCACACTGGGGTTTCTGTGGGACGTTTCACCTTTGCCAACACCCTGTCCTTCAACCAAACCCCGGGGTACCTCAGTTTCCAAAACAGGCCATCCAGGCAACCAGGCAACATGGGCATCATAACATGAGAGTAACACCATAATGGTAACACCATAACACCCCTGCCCACTCTCGCTCTCAACCCGAAGCACTTTCTCTGCAGTGCCTCAGACTTAAGGTTTGCATAAAGAAAAAATATTTGGGTCTAATGACAGGGCCAAAGGGGCCAGAGACTCCTCTTACCCTTCAGACTACTCAGGAGGCTTTGCCCTGGTGTTGGCTTTGCTGCTGTGGTTCCCCCTCACTCATCCCCATCTGAGCTTGTGTGAGGACACATATTGTCCCCTCTCCCTGGACTCTTCCCCATACCCCTATGCCCTTGGCACCCATACTGCTTATCCCACCCACCCCCCCGTGGGTCCCACTGACATGGACAGGTTCCTGCTCCCTGGTAGGGTTTGGGGTTTGCAGCATGACTAATTTATGTCGCCACTCACTAGGTGCTTGTAGACTGGTTGGGGGAGACAGATGGGCTTTAGATATGGCCTCATTCTTGCATCTGTAAAATGGGTTTAACGGGTCCCTCAGCTGAGCAACACCAGACACCCTATTTCTCAGATCCACTGATGCCAGACCATCATGTGTCCCCATTAACGTATACTGAGCAGCACTTCCTGTGTTCCCCGTACTGGCCTGGGTCCTGGGGGATTTGCAGTGCACAAGGCTGTTTTCCCCATGGAGCTTCTAGTCTAGTGGAGAAACAGAGGAGACCTAAAACTACAGATTATTATATGTATTAAAGTGGTGATGACTGAGTAATTGCTATCCTCGCTTCTGTCCCATGGCATGCCAGGGTGCTGCAACTTCTTGGGAAGCTCTGGATTTGTCTTCTGTGGATGAGCCTCATTTGCTTATTTTGGTGTTTTCATGCAGCCCTTTCTCCACCAGTGTTCCTCATGGGAACCACAGAACACGGGAAATGATCTGAGTGACAATTTTCTTAACTCTGACAAGGATCTAACTAGGACCATTCTGGATGCAGAGGAGAGAAGCAAATTCACTATATACAATGGATGCCTTAGAGCACTGGGCACCCCTCCGCCCCCCACCCCGCTGCTTTTTGTGTTCTTCCATTTTTCATTCTCTGAACATGGGTTTCTCTCACTTCCTATCTCTTCTGGAACTTTTGTATTTTTTTAATTCTTGAATTATTTCTTCTATCTTTTGTCCTCCAGAGCACAGAGGAAGAAACAGAAACACAGGGCAGCGGTGGGATACTTTTCACAAGTGATGGATGAAGGTTCTTCTTGATTTAAAAATCTACACGCAGAGGAATGGAATATAAAGGTAAAACCTACTGCCAAAGGTAGCCAAACAGGATTTTTTTTTTCAGGTTAACCATTAAGAAGAAAATAAAAGCCAGCAAATACCTGCTGTATTCATGCCCCACCCCCTCAGGGTGGCTAACTTTGCTAATAGAACAAGGTTCTCCTGGATGGTGTGGAAACCAGGGCAAAATGGCATCTGGGCAGAAGGAAGCATTCTGGCTAATGGTGGTGGGGTTTGTAGACTGAGTGCAAGAATAAGAGGCTCTGGTCATGAGCAGTAGCCCCTGTGGCCACTGCTGTGCCTTTTTCTCCTGATTTTTCCTTGGACACCCAACTCCTTTTTGTAGGGGCATGAACCCTATTCAGTGTGGGTTGAGGGTATGATCCCTACTCACTGTAGTCTAGGGTCTCTCTAACCCTGGGTGGAGTGCTTGGAGGACAAGAAGATGAGTAGGACTCCTTTCCAAAAATGCCCAGCCCAACTGTGACTTTGGTGCTGAAGGAAGGTTTTACAGGTTGAAGACAATGATCTGTTATTGTTATTGTTTTATATTCATCAAAGGCCTGTAATGTGCTGGACGACATTGAAAAAGATTCGGAGTGGGTAAAATTAAACTGAGCTCAGAACTGGCCTGGTGCCTCTGGGTCTGGCAGGCCAAGTTCTGGCGTCTTCTACTTGTCCACAGGAATGACCTCAACAAACAAGGAATGAGAAGCCCTCTCCCCCCTCAACATAGACCTTTTATCAACAGGTCTCCTTTAAAAAGGCATTAATTCTCGTCATTTTCCCTGCCTTGGGTTAAAGAGGGTACAGTGATATGATGATCTTCAAGAATGGAAGATCCAGGGAGGGAAGATGACCCAAAAAGGTAATAAAGCAAATCAATGTGAACAAAATCTTTGAGCCAAATCTATGACATCAGCAAAGCTGGGCTTCAGTTCTTCCCTCCACTTCTCCCTGATTTGGATGCTCACTTCCTAAGACATGTGGCTCCTCATTCTCCCTCCCCCTTCAAGACCACCTGCCAGGAGATGATTAGACGTTCATTCAAACTAAAGAACGTTTGGGGCACCTGGGTGGTTCAGTGGTTGAGCATCTGCCTTTGGCTCAGGTCCTGATCCCAAGGTCCTGGGATCAAGTCCCTCATCAAGCTCCCTGCATGGAGCCTGCTTCTCCCTCTGCCTGTGTCTCTGCCTCTCTCTCTCTCTATGTGTGTGTGACTATCATAAAAAAAAAAAAAAAAGACAAACTCTTAAGACAACCTAAAATACAATGACCATTATGGGGGAATGTTCCAATTAGACAAGATCATTCATTTAAGATGTGCACCTGAAAGCAAGGGTTCCTGAATTAAACAGACAGAATGGGATACCTGTTTTAATTGGTATTCATAAGCTTCCAAAAGGCTTCAAGATTTTAAAGTAGATTTTTTTTGAAAGATTCATTACAAAAACTAATGAAAAGTTGAAGACACAAGAGGTATCCAAAACAAAAGACATGACTCCTACTGCCCTTCTCTATCCTCCTTTACCTGAATACTCACTCATTCCAGTTATCCTCTAACTTGTCTTTACATTCAGAAGAAATCACACAACCATAAACAAAAGTCTACCAAGTTAATGACCTTACAGATGCCCCTAATATTTACCTTTGAAGGAGTGCTCCCGTATGGACCCACCCAGGATGGATGGGAGTCTGAGGGGTTTTCTGGTAAACCACTACAGTAAACAGCTAAGCGGAACTAAAATTTAAATTAATGGACAACCTCACCAAGTTCTGGCAGCTTGCAGAGGCTACAGATGGGATCCTTTGCATTGCAAGGTGAGAGTTCTTACCAGAATCTCTACCTATAGTGCCTGGTCAACAGAGGAAAATAAAATTTCATGTGATCCCTTCCTTTCCAAATCTAGTCCCATTGCCTATCGATCCTTTTTTCCCCAGGGACAGCCATTACCTTCTTGTTTGTGTTGTTTTGTGTATTGATAATTGGGCTTTGGTCAGGTTGGGGACTCCAAAATATGAAGAGACAGAAATGTGGTTTGAATCCCATTTGTGTCAATCTATGTGTGGACAGAAATGTGGGTTGAACTTCATTTGTGGCTGGAGTCCTACACACCTCAAGGCAATTGTCAGTGTTGCTTTCTTCTGGTTATCTTTGGGAGTGGCTCTGGATCTTGGGAAGGTAATATCTATACCCTCTTTGGGCTTGCCTCTTATATCCAGGGCAGGTTATTTAATATTTCCAGGAATATTTGCTGCTTGTCTTGGCTAAAACCTAAGTATCTGAAAGGATTTTTTTTAAGTACCTCCGTAGTCAGAAGTTGGCCAAAATGGAAGCTGATATGCAGAACCTGGTAGAATTTTTTTCCCCTCTAAGCTAAATGTGTCCAGAGAGTGAGGGAAGACACTTCCTGAAGCCTTTTGGAAAGGATTACTAAGACATTCCAAAGATACACAGCCCTAAATCCAGAACATAGGAATACGGTGGTTTGAAAGGCAGATCAGCTCCTTGATATAATTTAAACTGCCACTCAATTCTTTGAGGAATCAAAAACAACTGTCCTTATCTTACAAATCTTTGCAAAACCAGAAATGCAGCTGTAGCAGCAAATCAAAGTCCACCTATCCTTTTTGCCAATCCTAGGAATTCCCCTACTTATCTCAAAAGGCTCCTAAGTATTGTAAGAATTCTGGCCTTAAGAAACAAAATTTGTTGTTGAAGCAATTTGCATTCTTTCCCCATGCCTTTGAGATGTAAGTGTTCTACCTGGTCTTTTCCAGGAACTCCTATCTGGATCACCTCTTTGAAATGTGAATTTCAGGGAGGACATTCTTATCAGAAGGAAAACAAAAGGGGAAAAGGTGATTTGGAACTTTGGTGAGTGCAAAATCTTAACTGTCTTCCACAAATACTAGTAAAAATCTGTAACCCCTGAACAGGCAACCATAACTTATTCCATCTGCCAGAAGCACAATTTGGATCTAACTTCTTTTATAACCAGTTCTCTTTGTACTATTTTACCAGATTCATCACTAGAACTTCAGAATGGAATTTGTAACATCTCTGTTTGCGTCTGTCTGTAGGCTTATATGTTTCTCTCTCCATATATGTTGTAAATCTGTGATACCTTTCTATCTTCAGATGGTATGGCTAAATTATTTTATAGAAGAGCTCTATTTAATTGATTCAAAGATATCTAGTTGATAGGTAGGAGGGGCTGAGGTGCTTAACTATTACCCTATGGCATTAAATGTACCACACGTGGGATGGTTTACTCTTTAGTCCAGTAGGTTCAGCCCTGGCTCAATATTAGAGTTACCTGGAAGGGGTCTTTTAAACCATACCGATGACTGGGGCCCTCTCCTGAGATTCAAATTTAATTGGTCTGATGGGGGAGGGGAAGCAGCATTAGTGTCTTTAAAACACTCTCCATGTAACTGCAATGGGAAGGTAGAACTGAGAACACCTGCTAATGAGGAAGGCCAGGGAGAGGGGCAGCAAACACAGGGGAAGACTTTCTCCAAGGACTGGGTGATAGCTATGACTGTGCTTACTTAAAGAAACTTGATCTTGAGTCCTGGGAAGTAGTGAAAATGAATAAATTGTGCTCCCAGGGAAGAAAGAGTGGCTGGGTCAGCTGAAATTCTGGGGCTCAGGAACCAGCCTTCTAAGGCAGTATCATTAGGGTAGCCCTCAAAGCTATCTAGTTCAGAGAGAGACCCAGAAATCTGGGACTATTCCAGCAGCCCTCAGGGCCTGACCTTTGTTTTTCTTTACCCCCTGGCAGTGACTGGCATGACCGGAGGAGCCATTCTCCAAGAGTCCTAAGGTGCCACGGAGAAGGGCCCTGGAGGTGGGGAAGAACATGGCATAGTGCAGACCAGGGAAAGAGAATTTGAACCTTTGGAAACGTGCCCCCAGCATGAAAGTCCTCCCATGGCATGGAGAACATTGGGTCCAGATCCTAGAAGGCATTTAGTCTCCCTGTGGCTTCTCTCCCAGGGCATGCTGCCCATGCCTCCACTTGGTGAATCCCATTGGGATAGGGTTGGTTGTTCCCCAGTCTGTCCTCGCTAGCATTGTAAGGCCACCTGGCAGTTTGAGAGTGTATCTAGTTCATCTTTGTACCCATCCCCAATGCTGAACACAGAGCCCAACATAATAGGTATCCAAAAGAATGGCCAACCACCCCAGTTTGCATGAGATGGAAGGGATGCCCAGAATGTGGAATTTTTAGTGCTAAAATGGAGAAAGTCTTGGCAAACTGGAATGTGTTGATCGCTATAGTGCCCAGTGACACCTCTGAAGCAAGACTCCAAACTGGTGAGTGGTTGGCTTTCCTAAGGCTTCAAAGCTGCCTTGGATAGTGTTGGCCTAGCCCATCTGGGATGCAGCTATCTTCCTAAAGGATGTCTCTGACATGGCATGAAGACCCTATCAAGGTCAATGATCCACCAATTATTTTCCATTTCTTGTAATACATGGAAAAGGAATGATACCAACTACATGGGTGATGAGGGCAGGAGAAGGGGAAACAACATCCTAAGTCAGAGGCTGAGAGTCTTCAGAGACAGCTGGGAAATTTACCTCTGCCCCTAAGAAGAGAGGAATGTCTGGAAAACAACATCTGGCTGCATGAATGGTATAGAAGAATGACACTGTACTAGGTGCAGTACATAATACTATGAGAATAATGGCTACTGTCTTTGAACACTTGTGTTATGCCAGATGCTGTGGTTAAGACATTTTTAAAAAATATTTATTTAAAAAATATTTATTTGAGAAGTGTGGGAAAACATACAAAATTAAAATGGCCTATAATCCCAATTCTGAGATGGTAGGTGTGGTTTACATAGAGAGTTCTCCTGCCTTCACCTGGGCCATCCAGTGTTAACGCACTTTGGGGCTGACCCTTCTTGACTTTATCCAGGTAATGCAGATGAATCTCTGTCTGTGTCTGTGCAGACGTGTCTTTACGAATGGAATCCATCGGTACATTTGGTCTGCAACTGTTTTTGTTTTGTTTTTAATATATATAGACAACCTTCTTTCCAGATCATTGGATTTTGATCTGCTTTGTTCTTTTAACTTCCGCATAGCATCCAGTGTAGGAATACGGCATAATTTTTCTACCTTTCCCTTATTGGTGATTTACTTATTTCAGGTATCATTATTATAATCATTATAGTTACAATGCCACAATTAAACATTTTTACATTTTTTTTACTTATGTGTACAGATATTTCTGTTGAATACAGTCTTCTAAGTAGGGGTGTGTGGACCAGAATTCATCTAAAGTCTGATCTTCATAAATATTGCAAAATTAACATCCCAAAATACCACTTTTTATTTTCATTTCCACTTCTCTATAACCATGCCATTACTGGATGGTATTATTTTCAAAAAACCATTTGCCAAACCTATGAGTGCAAAGTGATATTTTCCTGAACAGGCATTTCGATGATGATCTTTTTGATCTGAATTTAAGCATTTTCTCATTTGTTTATTGGCCATTTAAATTTCTTCTTCTGTTTGTATCCTTTGCCTAGTTTGTCTATAAAGTGCTTGTGTTTTTCTTATAAATGTATTTTTATAAGACATACAAACACTTGAGCACTAGATCTTATCTATGATACTATAGTTTTTGTTTTTCAAATGAAGTTTTAATTTTGATTTGGTGAAAACCATTCATTCATTGCAGTTTTCTCTCTCTTCTTTATATATCATGTGATGGTACCATGCTTGCTAAAATCTTTGCCCATATTCTTATATTTAAAGAAATGGTGCAAAGGGGCAGGAAAAATCTGAAGGACCTGAGAGATAGCAGTAATAGGGATTGAGTCACAAAGTGGAAAAAATGTCGCAAAGAAGGAACATAAATTTCATAGATTTTGCCAGGTAGAAACCTGGCCAGATTTTGTTATGGGGGAAGCATACAGAAAGGCTTCCATCCTTTTCTTACCTTCTCTATTCATTTTTGGGTTTCAAAACACTCATTTCGGAAAACCTGGCTTAATTGGTCTAGTTGTAAGCACCCTGCCTGCCCTCCTGCAGGCTTCCCTAGCTGTACCACCACTGCCACACCCTGGTGAGATAAAGCTGTAAAAAAGAAGAAAAAAGAAAGATGGAAAGGACCACCCATGGTGACAGAAAGTGGGTTTCTAGTCATAATACTAGAAGGTGTTTAAACTTCTTGATGGAGTTTTTATTAGAGAAAATGTGGTCCTAGGTTCTAGTGACCTATAAGCCCCCTACTCACCCTGAGATTCTCTGATTCTGGGACTCAGCAATGAAATATATTAATGGGAAGGAATATCATATAATATGTTTTATAGTAGTAAACTGGAAATCATAGAAGGGGAATGGGAGTATAGCAAGTTTTCACTGGAGTGCAAATCCCAACAGGGAGGGAGGGTGGTGGTGGAGAGGGCAACAGGAGTCCTATTTTAGGACTATATGGATAGTACTTTTTAAAGGCCTAACACAAAGCTGGCATGGAGGCAGGATCCAGGAGTGAAGGAAGACTTCAACCATCTGGCCATCAGCCTGAGTCTCAGGCAGCTAAAAACAGATAATGTCTTGTCTTGCCTTGCTGACAATTTCATCTCTAAAGGGAGAGAAAGCAAAGAGGAAAACTGGTTAATTGGGACCTGAAGGACTCTATCTGGAGTAGGAAAAGACAAATCCCCAGAGGACTGTGGCCCCTGTCATGGAATTTGTCACGAGAGAAGAGAAGCTGAGAGTGGAATGGGTAACATCGTCCTTATATTACTCCCAAAGAGTCAGAGTGGAGGGGTGATTCTTACCCCCCAAAGCCTTAAAAGATAAAACTGGTTACAGAGACAGGAAGCTCCCAATGCCATTCTGTCTATGTGACTATAAGCGACCCAAAAGAAACAGGTGGAAAAGGCTCATAAAGAAGCCACTATAAAAAAAAAAAAGAAGAAGAAGAAGCCACTATAGCCACACCAAAGAGGGGAGAGGGAGTGTGTCAGCCTTCTCCAAAGAAACAAAACCAATGGGATGAACACACACACACACACACACACACACACACACACACACACACTTTTTTTTTTTTTCAAAGGAACCAGCTCACATAAAAGTCTGAAATCCATAAAGCAAGATGACAGATTGGAAGTTCAGGTAAGTGTTGATTTTGCAGTCTTGAGTCCAGATTCTGAAGGGCTGCAAGTTGGAAACTCAGACTGGGTTCTAATGCTGCAGTCTTGAGAATTCCTTCTACTTTGAGGAACTTCAGTCTTTGCCCTTAAGGCCTTCAACTGATTAGATGAGGCCCACACACATTATGGAAGTGAATCTACTTTATTCAAAGTCTACTACCTAAATGTTAATTTCATCTAAAAAAAATACCTTCCTGGTGACATCAAGACTGGCATTTGATCAAACAACTGGGCCCTATAGCTTAACTAAGTTGAAACATTCGTATCTATCCCAGGGAGCACAAGGCCAAGGGCAAATATGAGAACACTGCTGTGCTGTAGGATGAATCCCAGGAAGGATTAGGTGGGAAATGGCTGTAGAGCCACCTAAAGTCCATGGTCCTGTGTCGTAGGCAGGTGGAGCACAGAAATATAGCAGAGCACAGGGCACTTGTCTTCTCTCTTTGCCAAGGAGAAAGATCTCCAACCTGGAGTAGATAAAATCTGAATGTATAAGAGAGAACTGAGACTGGAGACAAGAAAAGACCCAAGCACCTTTAAAAGGCCAAGGCTGGAGGCCAGTTCAGCTCAGGGTGCTGGAACTTCCTGGAGATGCTGGACTCCTGTCAGGATTTTAGAGAGATTACACAGGGCCAGAAGGAACCAAAGGGTTGCAGGCTAGTATTCAGCTTTTCACACAGGGAGCATCTTGGATATAAATTGCCAGCCAATTTCTAAAATAAATTACAAGCCTCTGGTCTCAGCATTTAGAAATGAAAGGTTTGCAGAGTGAGAGCCAGCCCGGGGTATCAGGTTTGAGATATACCTTGCACCTGTGCAAATGCACTCCTGAGCACAGGCTTGGCTTCACTCATTCCCCATAGTATCCCTTCTGGAAGCTGGGCAGAGTCAGAGGCTAAGGGATTTGCCCAAGATCCCACAGCTGGAAGTATGGGACTCAGTGCATTACCGAAGCTTGTGCTTATTCTTTCTCTAAAGCGGGGCAGCAAACTATGGCCACAGGCTGAATCTGGCCCTCCAGCTGTTTTTGTTTGTTCTGTGAGCTAAGAAAGGATTTTTTAAATGGTTGGGGGAAAAACAACAGCATAAAAAAAAAAGGGCTTATATTTGTCAACATGTAAAAATGATATGAAATTCAAATTTCAATGCCCAAAGATAAAGTTTTCCTGGGCCGCAGCCATACCCTTTGTTTATACTCTGTGACCACTTTTATATGAGAAGAGCAGAGTCGGGCAATTGTGACAGAGATTGACTTGCAGGGCTTGAAGTATTTCCTGTCTCTTTGTTGAAAAAGTTTGCTGACCCCTGCTCTCCAGCCTCTAGGTCGGCTCCTAGGTTAGCAGTTGCTGTCTTACCAGAGGGCATCTAGAGAAACATTTCAGAACCTGGGAACCAAAAAGATGAGAACCGGTTTTCAGGTTGGCCCAGCTTGAGTGAGATGATACCATGTGGCCCAGGGAGGGAAGTGGGGACAGGACGAGGGGGCATGATGAAAGATTCTGGGATCTATTCTAGTTTTTTAGACAAGGGGCCTGCTTTTCAGTAGAGCCTTTGCAGCGTCTCTTGTGATAGGTGTGGGTCTAATACAAAAAATGTGGATCTGATGGTAACAATTAGATAGATGTGTCATGAGCTGGTCAATTGTCCTCGCAGGATGTGATTAATGAATTGTTGCCAACCGAAGGCTTCTCGTAATATGTGGCGGGGTCATGTCTCTTGAGCCCATCCTAGCTCACAATTAGATCAAATGTCTGGATAAAGACACAGAGAGCATGTTTACCCAGTTCAAAGTAAAACAAGTCTGGTGTAGTAGTAGTTGGAGTTAGAAGACTAGGAGTTTATAAGATAAAATATCATGAAAAAGCAAATGTAGTTGTAAGGCTAGGAGGAGAAGTGTAGTCAAGAGAAACCATGGGACATGCAGTGTGTTGGGCAGATGTTCTGGGAGCGTCACATCCTGTCCCAGGCACCACCTGGTAGAGAGACCTCTGCGAGGGAGAGGACTAGTGAGAATGTGGCCATGGCAGTTAAGGCCTGGAAACAGTGCTGCATGAGGAATAAGAGATGGGCACCAGGAATATTCGGCTCGGGGAAGAGAACTTAATTAAGTAGGGCATTGCCTTTGTTGGCTTCCCCCAAAACAGACAGCAAGACAAGGGGTGGGACATGTGTTTTATTCAGCAAGTACAGAAAATGCTGGAAGGGATGTGGGGAAGTGAGGCAGGGAAGGAAAGGCGGCCAGGACAGAGTGTGTTATCCATGTTGTGCCCAAGATTGCGAATCCGAGAAACCACCACAGAGCCGACACCGATGCAAACACACGAGGGTTACAAGTTTGAGCTTGGGTCCAAGTATACACGACACAGCAGAGCAGGGGCTTGGACCCCAAAGTGGGTTACAGCTGGGTTTTTTATGGGCTGGTCTAGGGGATCTTCAGAAGGGGTGGAGAATTTTTTTCCATTCCAGTATGGGGGAAAGGGTGGGGGAGTTTCTTAGGATCTGATATGGGATTCTCTGCCGAGGACATTCTGAGTTTTATTGTCTTTCCGATATGGGATTCCCTGCCTAGGACATTCTGCAGTTTTTCCTGTAAAGTTCAGCTCTTCTTCCCAGGGGCCTAAGATGGCTGTACTTGTGCTAATGCTAAACTTGAGGTGGAAAGGCCTTAATTTTTCTCGGCTTCCACAATCCAGCCAATTCCCACTGTGGGTAACCCGGTTTAAAGCTTTGGAGAAACTCGGGGAATTGGTGTAGACACGTTTCAGTGATTCCCCCCACCCCGAAGGATGAGGGATCCCAAGCGCTGATTGAGGACTGTGCCCAGGGGTCTACCCAAGGCTTTGGAGGGAGCCCCCAGATCAGAGAGCCACAGTGAGAGCGGGAGGCTGTGTGAGCCTGGCACCCACACACGTGCCATGGGCTTCAGAACTGTCCTCAGATCTCTGAGGAGCTGTGATGTGCGTGCGAGCTAACAGGAAGCAAATCCGTGGTGAAGGGAAAGAAGCCTTTTCTAACAGTTGTAACCCCATGAACTGGTGGCATCACAGGGCACTGTCACCCCCAGCAGCAGGGCCTTTAGGGGCCTGATGTCAGAAATGCTTTGGAGGCATCCTGGCTTTGAGGACAATGCTGGCAATAATGACAGGCCATCCCTTTACAGGTGCAAGGTGCTCTCATTGAATGAATGAAATTCCAGTGGGCTGTGGAGCACCCGGGGGGTGAGAGACCCCCACCAGGATGGTGAAGGGGGCAGGTGGGTGACATCACAGCCCACATGCTGGGCCCCACGTCCCCCGGGCCCGCCCTGAAGTGATGGGGGAACTGCGAGCCAGCTCCAGTCCTGGGCTTTGATCCTCCCGATTCCCAGCATCGGGGTTGGTGAGTAGAATTGAAGTGCGTTTGAAATAAAGCTTGAGTTCAAATACAACCCTTTGGGCAAAAGCATTAATGCAAGAGGCAGTGGGGGTCCCGCATGCCCCCCAGCCCAGTGGCCCCTCAGCTCCATTTCAGAGACCTCGGGGCGCTGGGGCTCGTACCCCTCCACGCCTCCCCTCCCAGACCCTCTGAGCTGGAGTCAGCCGTTCACGACAGAGGCAGCTCATTATTTTGCTGCAGTTGACTTGAAATCTGAAATCAATCGGGTATCAAATATGCAGTCCTCAGTTTGATACCGTTTTTCAAAGGTGCAATAACGTTCAGAAATGACACCACATTTCCTAATTATGAAATTCTGTCGTTGCCGCTCAGTTGAGGATGACTTGGCTGCAGGGTTGTCTTTTTCTTTCTTTCTTTCCTTTTTTTTTTTTAAAGGTTTCATATACACCACGATTATTTTAAAATTGCTTTGGAAGAATGTATTTCATCAGTGAACTGTGAGTGTGCTTATTACCGAAGTTTGGAGGCAATTTGAGAGGAAGGATAAATTAGCACGGAGACTCTGGAGGCCTCGGAAACGTGCCCTCCCTCAGCCCCACCACCTCCTTCTTAACATAGCTAAGAAAAGCTTTCACTCTTCAGGACTTCTAGACTCTTCTGCCCACCTCACCCATGGCGGCCATGGCAAACTTTTTGGGGATTAGGAAATCCCTGCCCTACATCAGAACTGTGGAGCAGCTGGGAGGAAGGATGGAGAAGATGTGAGAACCCCAGGGTTCCCTTGGACCCCCTGAGCTCCACAACCAGAAGAGATGCTACAGATGCGGGAGCTTCTGCAGAGCCAAGGCTCTCTTTGCTCAGAAACACCAATGCCTCTGTGCACAGTGGGACCGTTGAGGGAGTTCCCAACATTGAAAAAGTGGTTTGACGCAAGCCACTGACACACAAAGGCATCCCGAGTCTCCAACACATTATGGTGAATGAAAAAAGCCAAACAAAAATGGGCATGAGTCCACTGGTACTGCTGCTCTGGGATACTCGAAGCTCATCTACAGTGATAGATGCCAAAATGGTGGTGCCCCTTGGAGACATTGACTGCAAAGGAGCATGAGGAACATTGGGGAGGGGGATGGGAACATTGTCTACCCAGATTAGGGTGTTGTCACATGAGTATATAGGTTTGTCAACATTCATGGAAATGTACATATGTGTACATATTGTAGTGACTCGAAATGACTTAGATGAATGTAGATGGAAGCTTACAGCTACTTGTAGCCCACCCCAGACACTCCAGGTACTCAGGCCTCTTAGGGGGGCACCATTTCATTGGTTTCTTTCTTTCTTTCTTTCTTTCTTTCTTTCTTTCTTTCTTTCTTTCTTTCTTTCTTTTTTATTGGAGTTCAATTTGCCAACATATAGCATAACACCCAGTGCTCATCCCATCAAGGGCCCCCCTTAGTGCCCATCACCCAGTCACCCCCACCCCCTGCCCACCTCCCCCTCCACCACCCCTTGTTCGTTTCCCAGAGTTAGGAGTCTCTCATGTTCTGTCTCCCTCTCTGATATTTCCCACTCATTTCTTCTCCCTTCCCTTATATTCCCTTTCACTATTATTCATATTCCCCAAATGAATGAGAACATACACTGTTTGTCCTTCTCCGATTGACTTACTTCACTCAGCATAATACCCCCAGTTCCATCCACGTCAAAGCAAATGGTGGGTATTTGTCCTTTCTAATGTCTGAGTAATATTCCATCGTATACATAAACCACATCTTCTTTATCCATTCATCTTTCGATGGACTCCGAGGCTCCTTCCATTTTGGCTATTGTGGACATTGCTGCTAGAAACATCGGGGTGCAGGTGTCCCGGCGTTTCGTTGCATCTGTATCTTTGGGGTAAATCCCCAGCAGTGCAATTGCTGGGTCATAGGGCAGGTCTATTTTTAACTCTTTGAGGAACCTCCACACAGTTTTCCAGAGTGGCTGCACCAGTTCACTTTCATTGGTTTCCATTGAGAAATAGAGTTACAGTGGCTACCCATGCCTGCTTAGGGATCTGCCCTGTTATCCTAGCCAAGAGCCAAAGACCTAAATACTCCCCACTCTCCAGGGAAGCAACTTGGCTTTCTACGTAATTGATTCAACCTTGAACCCACACCATCACCACGTCAGCAAGGCAGTAACTGGCAGCCCTCGCATAAAGTCAAATGCTAGAGGACAGATGTGGGCAACACACAGGTACCTCCTGGGGCTGGGGTGAAGGGAACCCCTCAATTTGTATGAGAGGACACTTTCCGAGGAACTTTCCCCCCCTTACTCTCTTTTTCTTCTTCTTCATTCCTCCTTTTTTTTTTCTTTTTGAGTAACAAAGACCTCTTCACATTGGTGAATTATGAATATGCAGGAATGATGGTGTGAGACCACTCTGTGTCTCTGAACTGAGGCCAGTTTAATTCCTAGGACTCCAGTCACTGGTACTTTTCCTGCATTTTCAGCAGCACCTGAAATAGATTTCACTTCATATGAAATGCAAAACACTGCAGAGTAGAAAGCTCACCCTGGTCTCTGATCCAGGCGAGTGTTCTCAAGCCTGGTGTTCATATTTTTTTCTCCCTTTCTTCAAAATACTGCCTTGCTAAGCCCACAGATGGGGATCATAGGATAAGTAGATGCATAATATATTACCCAAAATATTCCACCAGGCATCTCCTCTTACAGGTCAGGAGGACTTGCAAATGGAGTCTTCTGGGTCACCGCATTTCCATCCGAGAGAAATTCTCTCTCATAATTAAGATTATGTCAGCATTTCCATTACAGACCCCAGTGGTAAAATCCACTCTGAAGTGGAGCTTGGTTTTAAAGCTCTTGGTCTTGAAGAAAACTCCCCCCGTTCTGACATTGGTTGTGCAGCACTTTTCCCCTTGGAAACTAGAGAAAGGAAAACACACAGTAAGTCAGGAGCAGGAGCTCTATGTGGTTGGTCCAGGGTTTGGAAAGAAGGGCTCTGCTTGGGCCTCGTGGTCTCCTGGACAATGCCAAGTACATGTGGAAGAGTCTCCAAGTCTAAGCCAGTGTTCCCCAAATGCCCCCTGCAGATCTCCTACATCAGAATCACCTGGGGAGTGCCATTCCCTCTGGATTCTTACTCTCTCCTACAGTTTACCTGCCCCACCTGCCCCATCCAATCAGAAATCCCAGTTGGGGCCTGGGAATCAGGGTTCTGTAGCTAAGTTTCCTAGATGATTCCTTTTCTCAGGGAAGATGAAGCCTCCTAATCTAGGCTTTGCTATTTTGTTGCTGGTGACCTTGGCCAAATATCTTCACCGCATTATGCCTTGTATCCTCATTTATAAAGTAACAGCTAACATTTATGTCAAGTATGCTCTAAGAGAGTCCCATGCTTTAGCTCTTCTAATCCTCACAGAAGTCCTATGGGGTTGGCACTATAGTTACCTCCTTTTTGAGGATAGGGAGACCCTGAGAGGTTAAGTGAGTTCCCTCAAATCATGTAGCTAGTCAAATGGCAGAACTGGGCTTTGAACCCAGGGCACCTGGCTCTCCTTGTGCTACCTTTTAGAGGACAGTTAGAACTCTCACCAACCTGTGCTGTGAAAGGCAAAGGAAGAAGAGAATGTCAAATTGCTCTGTGGCCTGTGATTATTGTGTTGGACCTCTGACACCAGGTTCTCTGACCCCTGGATCCATGCCTCTTTCCCATTCTTCGTGTAGGACGGTCCTGGTTCTTGGACGGTCCTGGCTCTTCCTGTTGTCCTGTCACCCTCCTTCTCTTCTCCTGGTGCTATTCAAATCTTTGACTTTTGAATAGCTAATCTCACCAGCTCATTTACACTCAAGTGTTAATAAATGATGATAGCCTAATGCATTTGCTTTACTCAGATAACACACTTTCATTTTAGCTGAAGTTTTAACTCAGAATTCCCTAATCTCCTGACACTAGGGAGCCCCCTCACTATCTTTCTCCTTACCAGCTCCATGCTCTATGAGGTGTTTCTGAAAGAAGCAAACTTCATTAATTAATTAGGAGTCAGTTCCACATATACATCTTTATATTTTATAAAATGGAAGAGAATGTGTGAGCATTATTTCAGTGGCTTATTTGAAATCTTGAGAACTTCAGAAGGAACCTTCCTCATTGCCGTCTTACTGGGTCACCAAGTGTCTGGAGACCCCTTGGAGGAAGCCATTGTCTCTCCCCAAGGGCAAAAGAACAAGGTAGAATGGAATCTGCCAGGGTTGGGGTGGGAGGTGGGGGTGGTATGATTATGAATTTGTAACAGGCAGTGTCCTGCTCTGTCTCTGGGTTGGGCTGGTCGTGCTGCTCAGGACGTTGTCCCTGGAAGCCAATGAAAGGATGGATAGCAGTCTCATTAAAGGGGCAGCGGCTGGAGTGTGCAGCCCATGGGGACGGGCCAGGCGCGCCTCTGTTACCTGGCAGTCTGGGGTGGGGACAACATGATGAAGTTGCCGTGAAAGGTATGTTTGTCAGACGGTCATCACAGTGAAACTTATACTTTCCCCTATCTTATTATTGGGTATATTCCTTGTACTCAGTATGTACACCGGACACACAAAGGGGTTCAATATACACTGGGCATGCAGGTGACTTTGTGGCTTGTGCTTCTTCTTCCTCTCCTCTCACTTGCTCTCTTCTGGCCCACTGGCATCCTAGAACACATTGGGCACACGCAAGGCATGCTCCTGCCTTGGGGCCTTCAGCTGTTTTCTTTCTTAGGGTTTTATTTTTGAGAGCCTTGGTGTTAGTACTGGTTTTAGCCCTTGAAGTCTCATATCCTGGAAAATCCTGCAGTGCCGGCAAACTGAGTTAGTTAATCACCTACATTTCTCTGGAACATTCTTCTCCAAGATACCAATCAGGAGAACATCTTCCCTCCCATCAGGCCTCTGCTCAAGTCTTGCTTTCTCAATGCAGCCCGTGGCTTCCCATCCTCACCACTCTGATTAGCCTTACCTTGTTTCCTCTTTTTTTTTTTTTTTAATAGCACTCCTGCTCCCTCTTTACTCTCCCTAGGTGGCCTCACTCACTCATAGGGTTTCAATACTTTTATATTCTCATCCCTATGGGTGTGTCTGTCTCCAGCTTAAATCCTACCTCCAAGCTTCAGCCTCTTGTGCCCTGCCTACTTAGCATCTTCCCTTGGATGTCATCTTGGCCGCTCCTGCTGGCCACAGCCCAACAGAACGAACCACCAGCCACTCCTAACATACTCTACTTCCTGGTTCCTTTATTTCTGTTCATGGCACCATCGCGTAGCTCTCTGTCAAGCTGGAAAAGTGCGAATCGTCCTTAACTACTCTTTCCCCCTCACCTCCTATGCCCAGTAAAGCATTGAATCTTGTTAATTTTACTTCCAAAACATTTCTCAAATATGTCACTTTTATTCTATACCAACAGCCTCCCCTGCTTCCATTCAGGGTTACTCCAACAGCCTCCTAACGGATTCCGTGCCTCCGGTCTTGTGCCCTGAAGCCCATCCTCCACTCCACACAGCTGTCATTCTTTCCCTACTTAATATCTATCCTGTATAAAACATGGTGATAAGTATTAGGGATATAGCAGTGGAAAAGACAAAGCCCCGATTCTCATACATCAGTGGGATCCACATAAATAATAAATCTCACATTGGCCGTCTCTGGCCTACAAACTAAACATGTTTCATCCCTTCTTTCAGCTATCCTGTGCATGTTTGGAGTCATGAGCTCCTTTTAGAATCTGATAGAAGTTGAATTCACACATAAAACGTGGCTTACTGGATTTTTTAGATTGCTCACTTACACATTTTAAACTTCAGGGGAGAGGACACTGGACTCTAGAGGCCAGTCTCTAAGAATCCTTGACAATATACACAGCCTTCCATGGCCTGAAGTGTGACTCCTCTCCTGGCCCTGTCACCTGAGTGGCATCATGTCCACCTGCCTCACTTTTTTGGTGTCATAGCAACACGGAACTTCCTGAAGTTCCTGGCATGCCTCATCCCTTCATCTAGTGACCATTTATTAAAAACTTATATTTTTTTAGATTCTGAGTCACCAAGAGTGTAGAGGTAAAAAAGATTATGATGTGGGCTTTACATTCTAACTCTGTGCCTTGTCCTCACGTTGGCTGTCCTTCTCCAGGAGCCCCTCTGGTCCTTCCCATTCACTGGCCATTGCTCACTTTAAAATTCAACTCAGGTATCTTTCTTCCTGGAGGACTCTCCTAAATGTTATGTCCCTCTTCATTTTGGCTTCGTACTGAAGTCCTTCGCTGGGTACCCATATTTCCTAGCAAATGTCTGTTTCCTGTTCCTTAGTACATTGTATGATAATTTTCTTTCTACGTGGATGTTTCTTACGCTAAATTAGGAACTTTAAGGATAGCAACAGTTTTGTTCTTGATCACTTTATTTCTGTGCCTGCTTCAACTCAGTACACAACAAATATTTGTTGAATGAATGGATAAATGGGAGGGATGAATAAGGCTAGAAAGGCTGTATCAAGCTACACCAAGGGAGATCCCGGAATGCTGGCCAAACTGTTTCATTCATTACTGAGTAGTTTATGGAATAGCTGCTGGAAGTGGTGGGTAGAGGGTGATAGGGTAAAAGTGAGTCTTGGTAATCGCTAATCTGGCAATGGCTTCTAGGGTGGGTGGAGGGGATAGGCCTCTGCCAAGGGCAGGATCTAAGCACTAAGGGGAAGAGGCAACTTAGGCCTAGTGGAAAGGCTGGCTTGAGCACTCAGGCACCACTGCTACCACCTTGTAGCTGTGTGCTAGTTATCAGGCATTTCTGTCTCCTGGCCCTAGTGTGTACACCTGTTAATTTAGGGAGTTTAAGTGGATGCGTTTCCGGGATCCTGTTTTGTGTTTCTGGGTTTTTCCTCCAGGATAGCACCTCTCCCTTGCAGGCCCAAACCCTCAGCTTCTTTTGGAGCCAGAGATTTCCCGGGCGCTGGTTAGGAATGACCCCGGAGGCCACCGGAGCCCCCTGTGCCTCGCTCCACTTGGGCGCCTGGGCAGACACCTCAGACCAGGAAGGCAACCGGCGATGTTTCAGGCTTGAGAGGGATGTCAGCTGTCAGCGGGGCTTCGACTGCCCGGTAATCAGGCCTCAAGCGACGGCTGGCTACGTCTGCAGCCCCGTCACTTCCCTCCTTGGTCGGAGAAGCCGCTGCTGGCCCCCACCTTCCCGCCGCGCAGCCCTCGAGGACCGGACCCGGCGCCGCTGGAGGAGCCGAGTGGAGGTGGGGCTGCGTGTGCGCCTGGGGCTGGGTGTGCGCCTGGGGCTGCGTGTGCGCCTGGGGCTGCGTGTGCACCCCGCCTGCAGCAGCCTGACCGGCCAGGGCCCGACTCGGAGTGGCCATCCCGGGGGTGGGGTGGGGACGGGGCCTCATCCGTGTAGGCACGTGCCACCTGCCCATCCTGGGGGAGGGGGGGGACAGGGCCTCGCCTGTGTGAGCATCTGCCTCCGGCCCACCCGGGGGGGACAGGGTCTCCCCGCACCCCCGCAAGCCACCAGTTTCCTCTTCCCCAGCGAAACGAGGGCGTCAGGGCCGGGAGAGGCGGAGGAAGCGCCCAAGTATTTCCACCCGGACTCCTTAATACTAAGGTCTGTGGTCTTTGCAGCCACCGAGGCCTGGAGAATCAGCCTCTGGGCACCACAGGTGGCCCACACTGGGACTTCGTTTATTATCAGGGAAAAATAAAGGCATCTGGGAATCCAAGATGTGGGTTGGAGTCATGAATGCCACTTACTACGTGAGGTGGGCAAGTGACTCTGCATCTGAGAGCTTCACTTGCCTTATCTGTAAAATGGGGATGTTTCCACTTACCGTGTGGCCTAGTGAGGAGGAGCTGGGGAAACACAACTGCAAATCCTTGTCATTCTTGGTGGGGGGGTTTTGGAGGGTAGGGTGGCACCAGACTTCCCCTCTAATGGCTTCTCGTTTAAGGATTTAAAGTGGACTCATTCCAATGACAGGGCCTGGAAAGAGTCCTGTATTGTTATTTTTCGTCACTACCTTCCCCGGTCAGGAGTGGGTAGTTTGCACGCCTCTGCCTTCCTTGGATGTGGTAGCTGTTTCTCAGTCTCCCTCTCTGGAATCGAATTCTGATTCCCCACCACTCGTGGTCACCATGGTAGGCCTGGGGACTACCACTGAAAGTTGATAGGCCAGACTTTCCAATGGGTCATTGCTGCCATGTGGGGGGGGCGGGTGATCGCCCGAGGTTATCTAGAGTCACCAAAGCTGAGTATATCTCCCATTGTCAGCTGCACCTGGGCTTCCAACCTGAGCTTGTGCCACCCACCCAATTCCATGGCTGACCCGGCCAGGCAGGCCTTGGTTGCCAGGGGTGTCAGAGACTCAAAGGAACACAGTCTCTAGAGGCTTATCTGGAAGTGACAGAACCACTGTGGGAGGAGGAGGAGGAGAGGGACATCACCAGGGCATCCTTCACCCTGCCTTTGTGGGAATGCCCCAGTGTTATCAGGAAGTAGGGCTGGAAGGGCTCAGGGGACTGGGTTGGGATAGAGGTGAGGATTAGTAGAAGCCACACACTGGGAGACAGCGACCTCAGGAGGGAAGCCCAGGCTCAGCACTTGTTGGCTGGGACGCTTTGTGCAACTTACTCCACCTCTCTGCACCTCAACCCCTGCATCTGTGATTCAGTGTACCTCACAAGCTATTATACAGATTTAAAAAGGAGAGGAGGCTGAAGGGGAAATAACAATATTGAGGATACATAGTTTCTAAAAATTTGGGTTGTTGGGTTAACATGGAATATTTTTTTCTAATTTGTGAATTTATTGATATAAAAAGTCTTACAAATGGCAGAATTTTTTTTTTTCAGCTCACAAAGGCCAGCTGGCCCCTGGCTCCAGAGAGCAAATGATTTATTTTTCATTTTTTATAATAAATTTATTTTTTATTGGTGTTCAATTTACCAACATACAGAATAACACCCAGTGCTCATCCCGTCAAGTGCCCCCCTCAGTGCCCGTCACCCATTCACCCCCACCCCCTGCCCTCCTCCCCTTCCACCACCCCTAGTTCGTTTCCCAGAGTTAGGAGTCTTCATGTTCTGTCTCCCTTTCTGATATTTCCCACACATTTCTTCTCCCTTCCCTTATATTCCCACAAATGGCAGAATTAAATTGTGTTTTGGTGTAACTTAATGAATAATCCTTGTTTCAAAGACTCCTAGCACGTTGAAATTCTGGTTAAAAATCTAGGCTACATGATCAGTGTTGATAAGGAATCCTTTTTACTCTTTTTTCCTAAAGACAATTGCAAGAGGGACATTGGGAGAAATCATGACAAAAGCGGCCAGGGAAAAGAAAACCTTCACTGTCTCTTATAACTATTTTGAACACATCCACTGAAATTTATTTTTACCTGTTGACTCTTATTCCCCAACAAGGACATTCTTCCTCCCTGAATTCCTTTTTCTTTCTCCCTTCAGTATTAATTCTACATACGGTATCCTTTTCTAGAAACCAAAATAATGATTTGCTTGATGATAAATAATGACATAGTACGTGGTCCTGGACTAACACAGCACACCAGTTCAGGCTTGATGTTTCCCTATTATTTATTGTGCTATGAGCACAGCTCTCAATTGGATCCTGGTCTTAAATCAGGGATCCCATCACAGAACCTAATGTGAAAGAAAGCCAGATGCACCAGGAGCCTCCTTTATTTATCCTCCCTGGCTTGTCAAGCAGTCAGAAAACGGAGACTCGACATTAAAAGGTATGTGCTGAATAACTCTGTCTGGTTGCTAATGACACTGTGATGTGGCGAAACTCCAGCTATTGCTGATGCTACTCCGAGCAGATCTGCATTCTAGAGGAGTCAGGCCCAAAGTCCTTTGTCTAATAAGACATTTAGCATTTCAAACTTACAGCCAGCGCATCCTCAAGGC
This sequence comes from Nyctereutes procyonoides, assembly GCF_905146905.1. Classification (NCBI taxonomy): domain Eukaryota; kingdom Metazoa; phylum Chordata; class Mammalia; order Carnivora; family Canidae; genus Nyctereutes; species Nyctereutes procyonoides. The sequence goes on from NW_026575040.1 coordinate 13,984,817, forward strand.
ATTTTGAAATTTTATTTGAGTCTTGTGGGAAATGCAAAAGGGTCAAGGGATTAGAAGAGCTGTTTAAAGAATTTTGAGGTTGACTCAGTTTGTTAAAATCTGCTAGAGATTTTGCTCACCTTCCCTGGAGATGGTATGGGATTGGTCCCCTGATGAGCTGCATCTGGGTCTGGTACATCAATCGATTGCCAACTGTGTGGCAGGCACTGGGCTGCACTCTAGAAATGGATGCAGAGGTCAAAACCCTTGGTGCCTGCCCTAACTGACCTGTACTCCAGAGACGGGCAAACAAATGGTTGTGGTATATAGGAAAGGCTTTTGCAAGACTTCCTGTGAGGGTAACTGGAGGCCTGTTGGACACTAGCTTTAGGGTATGAATTCTGAGGAGGGCTTCTGGCCTGTCCTCCCTGACCTCTGCCTCCTTAGAGAGCAGAGGTGACTCCAAATTCCAGAAGGGTGATTTTCAGGGGTCCTCTCTTCTCACTTCCTGACAGTAATTTACTAAAGAGCAAGGAAAGACATTTCAGTGAAAGAAAAGTGGTAGCAGGTGAGATCCTGGATGAAGTCTTCTAGTGCACAGATGGCTGTCTCCTTCTACCTCCCCACCCCTGCCCCTACAGCTGGTAGGGGGAAGTATGGGTATATGGAAAAACCTGTCCTGTTTCCTGGCTGTTACTTGCTAGACATGGAACCAGTGATATACTGATAAACTGGCTCTCAAAGGGGGAAAGAAAAAACCCTGATTTGTAATTTTTGCCCATTTCCATAGTGTAAATACTCCCATGATAGCTAATTTCAAGCTATCAATAGTTGAACACCTGGCTTGAAAAATCCCTGAAAATTTAATAGGCTCTGGGCAGCCACAGAAGGGGGCTTCGGCACACCACTGCATGGGACCTTGATGAACTCTCCTTTCTCCAGGAGTAACAGCTTCTGCCCTGGTATCTGCAGGACTGTGGTGAAAATGGAAATGAGGTAGGCTGTGCCATGGACTGTCACGGTGTGTGGTACACGGGGGTCTCAATAAATGTTGTTTCCTTTAACTCCTTTTTCTTCACCCTGGGAATAGCAGAGTGAGATATGTACTGCCACTCACTCACCCATTCAACATTTACCGAACACCAGTGAAGTGTCAGTGGACCTACTAGGTCCTGAGGGGTAAACATAGACCAAGACAAGAGTCTTGTCTGCATACATCCTATAGACCAGTGCGGGAGACAGAGCCATAGGTCAGAGCCTTGGATGGGAACTTGGGCATTAGTCCCATGAACTTGCTGTACAGAGGTTGTCAAGGGAACAGAGAGGAGAGGGAAAGAAAAATGGGTGTTCAGAGAAGGGTTTTTTTTTTGGTTTTGTTTTTTGTAGTAGGGAACATTGCACTGAGTTGTGCAGCATGAGGTAGATTAAAAGGGCAGAAAGTCACTCTCAACCAGTGTAGACAAGTGACTGTCTTTTCATTATTGCTCCCCTAAGGAGCTTTTTCCCACATTTTTTTTCCCCTAATCATTCTTCCCTTCCCTCATGAGATTTTAAAATATGCTATATATATGTTTACATACTGCATGAATATTTGTGCTTTATATATTAAAAGAGTAAGATATTGGGATCCCTGGGTGGCTCCATGGTTTAGCGCCTGCCTTCGGCCCAGGGTGTGGTCCTGGAGTCCCGGGATCGAATCCCGCATCGGGCTCCCTGCGTGGAGCCTGCTTCTCTGTGAGCCTGTGTCTCTGCCTCTCTCTTTCTCTGTGTCTCTCATGAGTAAATGAATAAATCTTTAAAAAAAAAAAAAAGGAGTAAGATATTTTTCAGCTTCCCCAGAACCAAAGGGCAGTATTTCCCCCATTGGAAGTGTGTGCTCCAGGTGTAAAGCCCCAATGGGTGGGTGCTTAGAGACCATGACTCCTCTTGCTAACCAATGAGCACACAATAAGCAGTTAATAATTATTTGCAAAACGAATGAAGACATAAATAAATGTCACCGCCAAAAGGAAGAACTAGTGCAGGAGGTGGGGCAGAAGAATAAAATAGCATCGGTGAATGAGGCAATGCAGGGTTTTGCTCCTTTTTACAAATAAGGAAACTGAGGCTCAGGGAGTAATTAGTGATAGAGCAGGAGAGGTACAGTTGGGTCCATTTGGTAGGTCCTCAAATGCCAGGCCGAGATGTCACATTCCATCTGATAAGATTCTTGAGCCCTGGGTTCACACTGAGGAGAGACTACCTACGGCTCTTAGGGCTCTTCATTGCACCCTTAGTGATGAGCCAAGATGTGGACGCCAAGGCGGAGACGCACAACCACTGGCTAACTTATTACGCTCCAAAGTTTTAATGAAAGAGCTACAATTACCAAGCTCTCTGCCTTTGGCACTTGAGAATCCATCTCAATTTCCCCTTTCTTTCTGAAGCGACAGTGATTAAGGATTCATTCTGCACATAAAACAAGTGATCAATGGCTCCTGGCAGTTGCCATTGTCTCTCCCCCCACCCCCATCAGTAGACAATGTATCTTGGGGAGCTGCCGGGACCTGAGAAAAATGAGTTTGCCAGACACAGTTCTATTTTGATTTAGATCACAAATAGCTCAGCTCAGTTTTTACATTGATAACAAGGAGATGGGCTCCATTTCCTGAGTTCTGCAATCTCAGAATAAGTCCATCTCTGTTGAGAGAGAGAGCAAGAGAGATCGATCTTTTTGTGTTAGTTGGAATGCACTGTACCCAGATTTTTGTGGTCAAGCATGAGAAAATTCAGGCTGACTGACCTGGCTTCTTTCCTGCAACCTCAGAGATCAGTGGAAAGGGGGTCCAAGCCCCACCCCTTTTTTGTGGACAGGCTGTGGCTGCTGAGGACACCAGGGGGAAGGTGGGGCACTTGAGAGGAGTTTCAACCTCCTCATTCAGTATCCTAACCCCAAATGTTCTCCTTTCCCCTAGTCCTTTTCTCCTAAAGGGGAATACTGAATTTGCAACTGAAGAGCCCAGGTTAAGAGTAGATGCCCCTCACAAGAACAAAGGGTGATCCCTGAAAGAAGTGTCAGGAGAAGCAACTGCTGAGGGCTCTGGGGAAGCTTCACTGAGGAGTTGATATCTGGGCAGACGATGAGGAGAGTTGGGGCTCTTCCACCCGGCAGTCAGGGGAGTGACATTAGAGTCACAGAGGACACCATCTGAGTGAGGACAAGGATCCTGGGCAGGGGGTTCAAGGAGAGAATGGTGGTAGGTAGGGACAAGGGGTGGACCAAGTGTCCAGGGAGTGGTACTGGGGGTTATTCTGAGGAAGACTCCCCATAAGATAGTGTCTGCTTATAGTTTCAAGCATGAAAGTAATTATTGAAAATAAATTTCAGAAGGAAAAACCCCAAAATGTTAGTAATGCTTATCTCTGGTGGTCATGAATGACACTTTTGTCCTTTGCTATACTTTTCTGTACATTCCATCTGTCAGAGCATGTGCTACTTTACTTTTGAATTTTTAAACAGCTTTGGTGAGGTATAACTCACATACCATATAATGAGTCACAGTTACGTGACCATCACTGCAATCACTTTGAGAACATTTTCATTACCCCCCAGAAGAAGCCCCATGTCTATTAGTACTCATTCCCCATTTTCTCCATCTATCCCTACTCCTGCTGTCTCTATAAATCTTTTTTTGTGGAGATTTCATGAAAATAGAGTCATACAATGTGTGGTCTTTGTGACTGGCCTTTCTTGAAATCGTGTTTTCAAGGCTCATCCATGTTGTAGCATGTATTGGTATTCCAGTCCTTTTTATGGCTGAATAATATTTTATTGTGTAGGTATGACAAATTTTGTTTATCCATCATTAGTTTAAGTGGACATTTGTATTATTTCTACAATCTAGCTATTATGAATAATACTATGAACATTCATTTACAGGTCATTGTGTAAACATAGGTTTTCAATTGTCTTAGGTATATATACCTAAGAATGGAATTGCTGGGTCATATGGTAACTATATGTTTAACTTTTTGAGGAACTGCTAGACTGTTCTCCAAAGCAGCTCTACCACTTTACATTTTTACTGGCAGTGGGTATATGTCCCAATTTCTCCCTATCTTTTTAAATACTTATTGTTATGTACTTTTTTTTTTATTTGCTTATGATAGTCACAGAGAGAGAGAGAGAGAGAGAGAGAGAGGCAGAGACACAGGCAGAGGGAGAAGCAGGCTCCATGCACCGGGAGCCCGACGTGGGATTCGATCCCGGGTCTCCAGGATTGCGCCCTGGGCCAAAGGCAGGCACCAAACCACTGCGCCACCCAGGGATCTCTGTACTTTAAAAATTTTTAGCCATCTTGGTGGGTATGGAGTAGTGTCTTGCTGTGGTTTGCATATCGCTAATGATTAATAATGTTGAATTTTTCATGTGCATATTGGCCATCTGTATATGTTCTTTTAAGAAATATCTATTTAGGCCCATTGTCCATTTTTACATTGGGCTATTTATTTTTCTATTGTGGAATTATAAGAGTTCTTTATAGATTCTGGGCATAACACCCTTATCAGATGCACAGTTTGCAAATATTTTCTTACATTCTTTGAGTTATCTTTTTACTTTCTTGTTATCTTTACTTTCTTTCCTTTGAAGCATAGAAGCATTTTATTTTTATGAAGTCTAAGTTATCTGTTTTCACTTTAGTTGCTTGTTCTTTAGGTACTAAGAAGCCTTGTCCTAACCCAGGATCACAAAGATTCACCCCTATGTTTTCTTCTAAGAGTTTTATTGTTTTGGCTCTTACATTTAGGTCTTTGATCTGTTTTGAGTTAATTTTTATATATGATATAAGGTTCCAACTGTATTCTTTGCATATGGGTGTCCAGTTGTCCCAGCACCATTTGTTGAAAAAACTATTTTCCCCCCCATTCAGTTGTCTTGGCATCTGATTTTTAACTGTCTTAAAAATCAGTTGCCTTTAAAGGTACAGATTTATTTCTGGACTCTGAGGTCTGTTCCATTGATCTCTATGTCTGTCCTTATGCCAGCACTTTATGCCACACAGTTTTGATTGCTGTAGCTTTGTAGTAAGTTTTGAAGTTATAAAGTGTGAGTCCTTTGCTTTTGTTCTTTTTAAGTAGTATTTTGGCTCTTCTGCATCCCTTGAATTATTATATGAATTTTAAGAACAACCTGTCAATTTCATCAAAGAAGCCTACTGAGATTTTGATAGAGATTGCATTTAATTTGTAGTTCAATTTGGGGGCTTTACTTTGAAAAAGGAAAGTGGTCTTGAAGTGAGACAATATGGTATAGAAGAAAGAATGGATGAAGGAGTTGATGTCTGATTTCTCGGCACTGACTTGTTTTGTGATCTTGGGCAAATTGAGTTGTCTTTGAGCCTCAGATTCCTCATCTGAAAACAGGCCTAAGGATGCTCACTTTAAAGGTGTTTTGAGGATTTAATGAGCTTATATGTGTAGTGTGTAAGGACAGTGCTTGGCACATAACCAAATGTCCATCCATTTCCTGGGGCTACCGGAACTCACCCAGTTAATAGGAGGGAAAATACTAGGTTAGAAAAATGTGAAGACTGGGGAGACCTCAGTGATTAAATTAACACATTGAGATGTCATCATCTGTGACCTGTCTTTCCTTTACCCCTAGAATATTTTTCTCCTTATACCTTTGTCAAAATTGTATCCACCCTCATAGCCCAGTTGGAAGTAATCTCTTTTCTGAACATACCCAACACTTTTTCTTCTCCCACAGCATCTAATTCTGTTTGCCAGTTTTCTACAGATTTGAGTATGAATCTTGACCCTACTTCTAAATTGTAAGCCAATAGCAGCCGGTTGTTAGCCCTACCTTCCTTGGAATATCAGTGTGGCAGGGCTGGATAAAGCGTGACTGCATTCATGTTTAGACACCACAGATCTGTGTGTGTGTACAGAGGGGGTCATTTCCCTGCACTCTCACCCCGCCCATCCTCCCCAAGTACACGCTCCCCACCTCACGCTCAGCAAGACTCTGCTAAATGTGAAATGTTGGAGGACAGAAGTGAATTGACTCTTGAAGACCACTGAAGGCTACAGAGGTTTCTTCTGCCTTCATCTTCTGCTCACTTCATCATACACGCCTGGCACAGCTGGCAGGCTGCCAATACCTCCAGCAGGGAAGAGTTGCTTTTAATTTTGCCAGTTGGACAGATGGAATGTAGTATCATGTCTTGATTTGTACTTCTTTCATTACTGCTGGCTTTGATTTTTTTTCATATATTTATTAGCCATTTGTACTTCTTTTTTGATTACCCTTTCCAGCTGAAGTATTTCACCATTCGGATTTGAACTGGTATGGGATAGACTGGTGACTGGTAGGAGAAACAGTTCAAAGCTTGTCAGAGGCCGATAAGTCAGAAGCTCAGACTGGTACAATGTGGGGATGTGGTGTGTGTGTGAGGTGCCTGAGAGACCTAGAGATTCATTGCTGACTTTGTTCAGTGCCACTGTAAGGCATGATGGCATTTATGCCATGCAGCCCCTATTTCATGCAGATTTTAGCCTTGTAGCCTTCTGCATAGAGCTATGACTGAGATCTGTTTCTCTTAATTCTTTCATTTAAGCCTTCTTGCTGACTTCAGATGTTGGCGCCTCTGTCAAAATGTCTCTTATGTGTGCACAGGCTTCTGATCACTTCCCTTGGAAAACAGAGTTGAACATTACACGCCCCTGTTGGGGTGAGAAACTGCTTTTTTGTGTCTGTTGCCAGTTGTCAGTTAATTACCTAAATGTTTGATGAAGGCTAGAAGCTGGGCTGGGACTGGAGACAGAAAGGAAGAGAAGATTCCATGTGCTCACTTGCTGCTGAGAGAGTTCCTGATGCCTGGAATGTGCTACTGGAGCAGGATGCTCAGAAAAAAGTTGCATTAGGCTCTGGTATTGAGTCCAGGGTAGGATGAGAAGTAAGCACCTTGTCCTTGCTCAGAACCCAAGAGGAAGGCTTTGTGGATGGCTTCACAGGGCTGGAGATGTTTAGACAGAATGTGGGTAGACAAAAGATGACCATGCTCTAGGAGGAGGGGACAGCCAGGGCAAAAGGCCTGGTGCTACTAAAGAGCCTGACATGTGGGAAGTGGCAGGTGATTGAGATGATTGGGGCTCTAGGGTAATGACAGGTGAGGATGAATGATGAGGATGAGAAGTAGGTCCTGGGTGGCTTAAGGAGGCCTTTGGGCCATCTACAGGTGATGGGGATATAAAGTTGGGACAGCATCAGTTAGAGTGCTCAGGGGAGGGAATCTGCTGCCTCTGTTAATGGGTCAAGAGATTAAGTGACGGGGGCTGACTCTGGCCTGACTGGATGGTGTTGTCAGGAACTGAGATAGCAGGTATAAGTAACAAGTTCAGAATAGAACATGTTGAAATATTGAAATGGAAGAGTCAGTGGTATATGTGAGAAGGTGGGAATTTGAGAAATACTATGTATGGAGCAAGGAGAAGCTATAAGAGAGACAGAGGTTAGAGGAAATTTGTTCCAGGTCAGTTTCCTGAAAGCCTGAAGAGGCGGAGGTACTCCCTAAGAAGACGACACTGGTGATACTGTCAAATGCCACAAAGAATTTGGGCAAGATCAGTGTTAAGAGTGGAATTGGTTTGGTAATGTAGCGTTCAGCTAATCTCATGGGCTTTAAGTTGAGATGAGCCTAGGTTTTTAATGCTGGTTCCAGCACTTAGTGTCTATAGGGTCTTAGAGATTACAGTTAACCTGAGTCTCAGCTTCTGCATCTATAAAATGGGAAGACGATAATGGTAGCCACTTTATAGGTTGTTGTAAGTATCAGGTGATTTATTGCAGATCAGGTACTTGGCACAGATCCTGGCACGTTGCCAGCAGGCAATAAATATTGCTGTTATAGTTATGGTAGATAAAAGTGGTAACAGTTCTTTACAAACTGTGGTAAGAGTTACATGTGAGTATGCATGAATGTCATGTCTCTTGTTCAGTCTCAGGTGTATGGGGGTGTGAAATTATAGTAAGAAATGTATATTTAGTCTTTGTCCCTGTTCCTGGCACAGATCTCCTAAAATCCTTGGAATTCCCTGAGTATTGAGAACCGTAAAGTTGTTTTTTGTTACATTGATGAGGTGACTTTTGGAAAGCACCTTTGGATGGGGCCTGGTTGTCATGGAAACCAACCCTGTGAGAGGGTTGGAACTTTCGGTCCCATCCCCCAACCTCTGGATAGGGGAGAGAAGCTGGAAATTGAATTCAATAGCCATAGGTCAATGATTTAATCAATAAGGGCTATGTAATAAAGCCTCCATCAAAACCCAAAAGGCCAAAGTTTGGAGAGCTTCTGGGCTGGTGAACACATGGAGATTCAGGAAAAGCTACATGCCTGGAGAGGGCATGGAAGCTTCACACCCTTTCCCTATACACCGCTCTATGCATCTCTTCCATCTGGCTGTTCCTGAGTTATATCCTTTTATAGTAAACCAGTAATCTAGTAAGTAAAATGTTTCTCTGAGTTCTGTGTGCCATTCTGGCAAATTAATCAAACCCACAGAGGGATTTGTTAGAACCTCCAACGTATAACCAGTTGGTCAGAAGTACAGATGACAACCAGGACTTGTGATTGGTACATGAAGTTGAGGTATGGAGGCAATCTTGTCAGACTTAGCCCTTAATCCATGGGATCTGTTGTTAATCTCCAGATAAATAGTGTCAGAATTGAGTTGAATTGTAGGACACCCAGCTGGTGTTGGGGATGTGTGGCACCCAAACCCCCCAGACATACACACAGTGTAACTGTGAGTAGAATGCTTAGTGGGGGTGAGAGCTGGCAAAAGAAGGCCAGGGAGAAGGCATAAGCTGGGATCAGGCCAGGAGTAGTGTGGTGTATGCATGAGAGACACCTGGAGCATTAGATTCAAGTTTTTTGCAGGCGGGTTTCATCTGAGAGGTCTGAGAATACTTTGAGACTGAAGTGGTAGTATTAGGTGGGAGTTGGGTTTTGGGTTTTTTAAAGTGAGAGTTTGAAACATAAATCTAGACAAGGCTAGGTTAAGAGGTTCCAAAGAGTGAGACTTGTAGGCAGACTGGAGCAGTGTGGACTCAAATGGTGGGTGCTTGCTTTATGGGGAACTGTGGCTCAGACCCCTTGTAGGAACTCAGGAGCTGAGTCTACCCTGCAGTGCACAGGCATGAGAACTAGAGACTATCTATAGACATTGCAAGCTCACAGGCAGGGCTCTGCATGTTCCCCGGCTCTCCCTGGCCCAGGATCAAAACCTGGAGCGCTGAGCCTGTGGGTGTCAGGGTACATTCTGGGCAGCTTGGAATCATTGTTTGCAGATTGACTGATACTATGAAAATGCCCACCAGACTGGGACTTCAGGTCAAGATGGGGTTCATGCTTTGAAAGCCCCTTGATTTAAAAAACATTACGACACCTAACTCTGGGAAATAAAGAAGGGGTAGTGGAAGGGGAAGTAGGTGAGGGGTTGGGGTGACTGGGTGATGGGCACTGAGGGGGGCACTTGGCGGGATGAGCACTGGGTGTTATGCTATATGTTGGCAAATTGAACTCCAAAAAAATAAATAAGTAAAAAACATTACAATGTTAGATTAAATATTTCAAGTAGAACTTAAACATAGCCACATTCAATAGGAAACAATGCAGTTGAAGATGGCAATTGAGGTTATAGATTTGCTGGGCTATTGGGTGTGGGAATAGGGCTTGAAATATGGTTGCCATGAGATGACAAGGACCAGAAGTTCTGGACTCATAATTAAGAGTTAGATTCTAGCTCATTGGGAGAAATTGAAGGGCTTACTGCCAGCTCTTCACAAGGAGCTAGAAGAAACTTCAAATACTGCTTGGAGATGCAGCATATTTTAGAGCTGAATGCCCAGGTGAAGAGAAGGAGCAGGGGAAGCTATACCAGAAGATCTCAACTATCCACTGCTGGCCCAGTGATTAGATCTGGGTTATCCCCCAAGATACCTCAGCGTAAGAAACCTGAGTAACCAAATCAGATCTGACTCTGGCCTAGGACTTTTTAAGGGAGGAAACTCCCAGACAAGAAGGGGTGAGAGGAGAAAGTGAGCTTACTAACCAAAGTTCTAAAGTACATGAAGGAAACTAATACTGAGAAAGATAGCCAGGAAGCTCAACAATCAGTAGAATTCACTCCCATTGAAAATGCATAATAGAGCATTCTGAAAATGACTTTTAAATGAATATGTTTGAAATTATCAAACGTGTCATGGTATGAAGAAAGGAATAACATCTAAAGAGCAGGAAATTATGAAACAAAATCAGGCAGGTAGAAATCAAGAACAGGTGTATGTGAAAATGAATTAATTAGACTCCAGAAATGAAAAATCAAGTAATTGGAATAAAAATACGTTCAGGAGACAAGATCAACTCTGGACTCAGTGTGTGCAAACAAACACCAGTGATTTGGGAAATATCACTGGGGAGTTCACTCCTTATGTTGCAAAGAGATAAAGAGATAGAAAATAGGAAAGAAAACTTAGGAGACATGGAGGATAGACTGAGAGTCTCCACTTGGGCTTCCAGAGATAGAGAATCGAAGGAATGGGAGAAAGCAGTTTTCAAAAAGATAAAATCTGAGAAGATTCTGAAATTTCAAAAAAGACACAGGCCCTCAGATAGGAAGCACATAGTAAATTCTGAACCGGAACATGCCCTAGCACAGTGCCTGGATTGGTTCCTTTCCCTCTCTCCTTCTCCTCCTCTGTCCACCTGTACTTCTTTTCTTTCTTCCTTCCTCTTTCTGAAAATAGTTACTGAACATCTGGTATGAGCTTGACACTGTGCTGAGCTTTGGACAAACAGAGATGACTATAGTACATTCCCCCTGACAATAGCTTAGAGTTTGGTAGTTAAGACAGATGTATAAACAATATATTCAATAAAGTTATAAGGACTGTGACAGAGATCCATATAGGACCTGGAAGGTACAAAAAGGAAGGAAAGGTGTGTGTGGGTATGTAGAGGGGGAGGTTTGATAGACTAGGTGATCCTTTCATAGTGTCATGAAGGAGGACAAGCAAAGGAGAAGGAACAGCACAGACAGAGGGAAAGGAGGGACAAAATTGCAGAGACCCATGCTCTTGCATTTGGGGAGCCTGTAGGCAGCTTCCTGTGGTTGGAAGGGTTGCATATATTTTTCCTGTTTTCACCCCATGTATTCTGAACTCCCCAAAGGTAGATTCTTTGGGGACAGTACTTTCCCAGAGCATATTCAGTAGGATCTGTGAACAGCTGACCTTAAAAAAGTGTCCTGCTGATTCATCTGCATAGATGCAGGGTTCTCTTAGTAGATGTTTTTTGTCACCAGATTTTAGGAGAGCAAAGACTCAATGCCTGTGTTATTCACAGTCAGACAGTCCTTAAACCCATTTCCCTTAGGACACTTGCTCCAACAGTCCCAGGGAAGTGCTGATCTGGAGAGAGACTGATCTGTGCTTGCAAGTCCTTGGCTGATTCACTGGGAGAGTTTCTTAGCTTCTCTGTCCTTTCATCTGTCACTGAGGAATGACAATGCCTGCCACCTCTATGTTTCACAGATATGTTGTTATCAGGAACATTGGCAACACTCTTTGATATATAGAGATGAAAGATGCTGGATTAATTCAAAGCTTTATTTGTTGTTTTTCACTATTATTACTAGTTAAATTGCTGAACACACTTTTGACAGTCTTGTCAGAAGCTCTCCCATATGTCCTTTCCTGGGAAGAGTAAACATTGCCTTCAGAGGCTTGACTACTATTTTTTTTCTTTCTTGGCAGTGAAAAATGATTTCAAATCACAGTATTTAGGATGATGATATTTTTGATGTACTTTCTCTTCTTTCAAGCTCTTACTCTACTCCTTCCTGTGTAAAAATGAAAGGGCAGAGAAAAATTCAGATGTTAGCCTTCTCTTGGCCTCCAGAGCCATCTAGGGGTCAGTGTGAGGTGGTTGTCATTTGATGGGTAATGAAGAGGGGTAGCTACTCAGAAGCAAAAAGACTTCTTGGATGTTTATTTTCTTGGTGGATGCTAGAAGGACTATACAGGGTTCTGGTCTACATGTCTGGCTGTTACTGTCCCCTGAGACACCACTGAACACAGATCTGCCTAAGTCACAAGGTTCTCAAGGGCTTTCATTTTGTGCAACTACTTTTGTCCTCTGGGTGGAAAAGAATTTTTTGAAGTTAAGGTTTCAGGGTCCTTCATCTCAGATCTCATCCAAGACCCAAAAGAAGCCCAAGCAAAGTATTCATATGTTTTTGTAAAATTCACAAAAGTAAGATATTTTAGCAACCGTTAGTTAAGAACCCAGATTCTTTCCATTTAATTTCCTCTCCATCATGTTTCCCTTTGTGTCTAGGTGGTGCAGAGTGACCATGAACATCTTTGGGGTTCTGCTAAAGGAAAGTTGGCTTCAAATATGCCAGTTTGACTTCAGTTTGCAAAGATCACTGGGAACATATCAGTAAAACAAGTAAGAGTTTACAGATTTTCAATTTGGACCTATGTGAAGAATACCTTCCTTTGTCACCTTCATTTATTAAAGAACTATGAGAAAATTCAGATGAAGATTAAGAGACCATGAAATGAAAGCAGTAAGATACATGATGAAATCAATACAAATTTTTCACTTCCTGATGTCAGAATCACCATAAAAAATTTCAGATTCTATTAAAAGGAGAAAATCTATAAGAAAAAGAGATACATTTTAGAATTCATTGACATCTAGAGCTAGATATTTCTTATCAGTAGCTATCCTGGGCATTATAGAATGTTTAGCAGCATTCATGGCCTCTACTCACTAGGTATCTGTTCTACCTCCCCAGTTGTGACAACCTAAAAGTCTGTAGACAAAGCCACATGCACTCTGGGGGCAAAATAGCTCTTTCTGAGAACTGCTGACATAACACTGAAGGGGGTGGAAAAGAAAGGAGCTCAAGTACTTCTGGAAATTTGGGTTTTGACTTGATACAGTAAGGCTAAAGACAGAAAGAACTGCACACACACACACTTTTCCTACCGAGATATGGGTTAGCAATTGTGAAACTGCTTTCTGTATACACTGGGGTTGAACAAATAAGAAAATGTATTGTAGATAATGAGAGCCAGGTTTCTCACTGTAAGAGAAACAAGCTACAAATAAGGAAAGAGGAAAGTGTAGAATGAGTCTTATGGTCCTGGAGTGGACTCAGAGAATTAGTAGGAACTCTTAGTGTATATAAACACATACAGATAAATACAAAAATAAATACAGATGTGTATGCACATATGGGCTAATATACATGCCGAAACATTCTTCTGTTCAATAAGAGGGCCTGAAAGCAGGAAATGGGAGCAATAAGCACATCTAGCACCCACATCTTGGTTTCCAAATACTATTCTTCATTAGAAGGAAAAGTGGCTGGTTCCAGGGCCGATGTAGAGAAAAGACAAGAAGATCCTGGAGCATCTTGTGGTGCCAGAAAGTAAGGAAGTTCTTAAAAAAGAGGAGGGAAGCATGTTGATGGGCACAAGAATCAATCTGAAATAACTCTTCATGGTTAAAACTAGAAGAATTTGAGCAAAAAGTCAATTAGGACAGTATTGGATTATAACTCAAAGAATAAGTAGCCCTGAGTCTATACTCATATGAAAAGTAACTGCTAAATGAATAAATTTGGTAAAAGGGATATATGAAAGAATTCCACTTAATAAATGTCAAAGGTATTAGAGAAATAGAAAATCATCATTAAAACCTTGGTATTACCTCAATAATAGTCATTAAGCAAGCTCCACTAATGGATAATAAAATTAGAAGATGAAAGTTTAAGGAGAACCAGGAGGGATCCCTGGGTGGCGAAGCAGTTTGGTGCCTGCCTTTGGCCCGGGGCGTGATCCTGGAGACCCAGGATCAAATCCCACGTTGGGCTCCCGGTGCATGGAGCCTGCTTCTCCCTCTGCCTGTGTCTCTGCCTCTCTCTCTCTCTCTCTCTCTCTGTGACTATCATAAATAAAAAAAAAATTTAAAAAAGGAGAACCAGGATTTTTCATAATCTTAAAGATCTCTCCTCCAAATAGTTATTTAATACAAATTGGGAAATAGTAACTTTTGAGTAGAGAAGCCTGGAGATGTCACTTTTACCAAGTGATCAATGTTAATCCCAGCAGTAAGAAAAGCAACGTCCTGTCCCCCTGACATGACACACTGGGGCATATCTGTTCTGTGAAATTCTTTCCAGTAATGCATAAGCTCAATTTAATCATGAGTAAATACCAGAAAATTCAAACTGAGGGGCCTTCTGGAGGGCTCTTTGAGAAGATCAAGATCATGAAAGACAAGGAAAGGTTGAGGAACTGCCTCAGACCGGAGGAGATTACAGGGACACAAAAACTAAATGCAGTGTGGACTAATCTTGGAACAGAGAAAGGACTTAAGTGGGAAAACTAGTGAAATCCAAGTAAAGTCTGTAGTTTTGTTCATAGGATTGTACCAATGTTAACATCTCACATTTGATAATGGTGCTATAGCTACATAAAATGTTAAAATGAGGGGAAGCTGGGTGAACTCTTTGTACTACTTTTTACATTTCTTCTGTGAGTCTAAAATTATCTCAAAATTAAGAAAAATTTCAATTAACCACACCAGAGGAAAGATTGAATTATCTTTCTAATTTTTAGATAGGAAATACTATAAAATAATTGCTACATGAAGTGGAATTGCAGAATATGCTGTCAAAAATGTAGGAAAAAATAGTATTATTGAGGTATATAGCACAGTTAAGTAAGAAAAATTTTGTTTTATTTGTCAACTTCTTGTAGTTGTAATTTATTTTATATAAATGTTTATTTTTGTACTTAAGTTTGTGTTCTTGTAATCAGAGTCAGGCGCAGAGGGGGTGACTATTACACAAGTTGGTTTCCAGTCTCATTCTTTCTGTCTCTCCTGGCCTGTTGGCTGTGCAAGAGACTGCTTTCTCCACAGGTTTGCCTTATTCCCCTCTACATAATTGTGAGGTTAACAACCTTCCTGCTCCCTCCGCCTATAATTTTAACACACTCATGGTATGTCTGCAAAACAGACCCAATGGTTAAATAAAGTTCTCAGAATACTGCTGACCTAAGACTCGACTCCTAAATTTTCTAGCTGTCTATCCAGTTGCAATTTAAATCTCTTTTCTGTGTTTTATTCTCATTGGAACTTCATTATTTGGGGTCTCCAATGATGAGAAAATATATATGCTTTTTCTTTTATTTTTTAGGTCATTATTTTCTCTCCTAAAAAAGAATTCTGTCTTTGAAATGGAAGAAAAAGAATTCTAAGATATTCTAACCCTAACCATGACCATCATAAATATTTTGATATATCTCCTTCTTGTCTTTTTCTTATGCATGGGGATGTGAATATGTATATTTTAAAACATAATGGTACTAATGCTGTATGTACCATTTCTTTCCTGCTAACAGCACAATGTAAATGTTTTCTTACAATGTTTTGTCTAGTCTTTATATATATCATATTAGTGACAAAACACTCTTCTGTTGAATGACTATTTTAATTGACTTAACCATTCCTGGATCATCGGATGTAGTAATGTACTTTATTAATGAAATATGTGCATGCATATGTGCACTCCTATGTGTGTCTGTGTGACTTTTATAAGATGAACTAGGGCTGTTAGAAAACCTCAGATAGGTATAAGCAATTTAGGGAAGGGCAGGGTCTTTCCTAGGTTCCTGGAGTCATCCCTTGGAGGCTATGAA
Organism: Nyctereutes procyonoides; assembly: GCF_905146905.1. NCBI lineage: Eukaryota > Metazoa > Chordata > Mammalia > Carnivora > Canidae > Nyctereutes > Nyctereutes procyonoides. The sequence goes on from NW_026575040.1 coordinate 14,000,556, forward strand.
AAGTAGGGCAGACAATATCAATAGAAACACAGGTTTTGGTTCTAAGAAGGGTCTGGAGTTCAAATTTTTGGTTGAGCTAAATGGTTTTTCTACCTTCAGGATGAGTGCCTAAGAGGATGTTTATTAAGCACCAGGAGAAATGAAAATTAATGCAAATGTCTATTAGCCACTAAAGCCCAGGGAAGGGCAGAATGAGACATTGCAGCAGAGAGGAAATGCAATCCATAATAATGGAGCAAACAGCATGTGTGGAGACTTCCAATGAAGACAGAGACTTGCAATGTAATTAAATCAAGTCCTTGGACAGCTGAGAAGCAGGGCTGTTAATGTGCTGAAGCCCACTCTGCAGCAGAGGAGGCTGAGGACGTATTAGAGATTAGAGCCTTAGCTTCCATTGTCTGTGGAAGCCCCACCAATTCTGTAGTATAGTATCGCAAAGAATGATTGTGCTGATGAGTAACATGAGTGATATGAGGGCTCAGATTCTGTAGATTTGCCTCAGGGAATTTGCTTATGGTCTTTTTATTTTTATTTTATTTTATTTTCAGATGGTCTTTTATGTATTTGCAGAAATCAACAATATTCTACCAAGGGAGGGGGCTATTCAGTTAATACAACTTTGGACAGTCTGCCCCTAAACAGTCCTTATACTTTGAAGGATATTGGTGACATTCAAAAGTTCAGAAGTGCTTGGCATGGAAAGAAGGATAGGAACTTAAGACACGTCAGCCCAAGAACTCTGTAAAAGCCAGCTAAGTGCTTTGAAGCAAGCTGGCATTAGAGATAGTCAACAACTACTAGAGGAACCCCAAGGATTATAGGGGTTGCCACTCAGCTCAGAAAAGGGCTTTTTATCAGAAGCCCCAGCTCTTGCCATTTATGCCATCTTGATGCCTGTGATTTCCCACAGATGTTTCTAAACAAAGCAAAAATGCTATTCTACACATGTCCATAGACCTTGTCAAACAGAGAGTCGGATTCTCTCAGGGGCCTGCTTAACTGCTCAATGGAGAAAGGAAAATGAAAGAGGAGAAATTGTTCTTTTGGTGCAGAATGAGTGGGCTGAGGTGATTCCCTGCACCATGTTGGCATCTGACAGGATGAGAGTTATTTCTAAGCCAAATGTAGAGAGAATGTCATTGCGTTTTTGAAAGTGACTGTTTTTTTCACCCAGTGGAGGCAAAATCATTATGTGGATTTATTTCCAATAAGGCAATAGTTTTCAGAAAGGAAAGATAATAAATTCTAGTGACAAAAATCAGTAAACAGCTTTGGATTCTGTTTCCTGTCACTCCTAGGATGATGGCCCATACTTTGGTACTAAGGCTTGCTAAAAAACAAAAATTCACCTTAGTAAATGTGAAGAGTCATGATCCCGTCTGGCAGACAGAATGGAGCTCTGAGGACCTGTACAAAATAGATAACTTTTATCGGCAGGAGGTGGCAGGGCAATGAAGTTATTCTAGCAAACACTGGATTGTTTTAGGCAAGGTCACCTACCTTTAGGGTATGGCAAGGGTCTATCTATTGGATTATGTCACTGATGTTGACTGGGAAATGCAAACTGACCTGTTAAGATTCCATTCCTGGGAGAGGCTGAAACCACAGTTAGTTTAGGTATTAAGTCTCAGATGACATGGGTTTAGCACAAGTGATTCCATTTTGGGACTGCTGTCTCTCTTTTTTAACAGGCTTTTTGTGATCTGGGCATTTTCCAGCTTCATTTTCCATCACGTTTCTGCCAAGGTTATGCTACAGCTGACCTTGTGGTTTCTAGAACATATTAGGCTCTGTCAGTCCTCTAGGTCTTGAAATGTTGATGAAATGGATGCTTTTCTCTGTCAAATGCACTTTGCCTTGGGAATCTTCCATGCATCCTGTGAGACCCAACTTGACATTTTTCCTCTCAGGGAATCCTTCTATCAGACCAGACGCCAAAAGGAAACAGATAATGTACTCACATTAGGGTGCTATCAGGAGGGTTTAGTAAAGTTACCAATAGAAGGTACTATTCGCAGAAGAATGGACAGGGTCTCAGCATCCCTAAGTCCAAAGGGTGAGAAAAGAGAGGAGTTACCAGAATCCAAACTGAGAAGGACAGAGTTGTGCATAAAAGGCTATCTTGAGAAAAAACAGGCCCACTTGATCAAATAAATACTCTGAGTGCCCACTCTTCCTCCAATCTCCTATTGGAGCTCCCCTGTTGGAGCTATACCCAACCAGAAGCCAGAGGCATGGGAGTCTTGTTGAGAGCCAAATGGATCAGCCTAGGGGCAGAGAACAGGGCAGGTAGAAAAGGAAAGAGAGTGGATCTGAAGGAGAAATAGAAAATATTCATCTCAGTCCACCCCTTTTGTCCCTGCGAATCCATTGCTTCTTTGTGTGCAAAGTTCATATTCTTTAAATAGCAAATGCAAAAATTTCAGTAATTCAGTTTTACTCATATGGGAAACCTCACTCACTAATCTCTACTGATGTTCTTTATATAAAGTACTTGGGGGAGTAGGAGGAGAAACTAAATCATTAAGTAACATAAAACATAGCTATTGTAGTCCTTAATTCTATAGCTAATTTTGTGGCCCCTGTTGATAATTAAAGCTGTTTTCTCTTACCACCAATTCCGTGTGCCAGACCCTTTGCCAGACCCATAGGTTGTATGGGATTCTTTCTCTTTATTGCTAAGGATTCTGAAATCTTTATTCCTATAAGGTCAGAAGTCTTATTTGTCTTGATTTTATTGTGTCTTGTTGATCAAGGCCACTGGGAGGGGAAGTAGAGAGAGGAACTCTAGTAAATATTTTGGATTTCAAACTTAATGCTTGTTTTTATTGAGTATCAGCAGTCCATTTTCCACCCAGCAATTGGGATCATGCATATGCATACCAGCCATTGGAATAACTCCTTTAAATTCCTTTTTGTTCGATAGTATGAGAAGCCCAAAATGGTTAGGGGAAATCTCAGTTTTCAATTTATTGGAACCATGACTAACAAACTAAAAAAAAAAAAAAAAAAAAAAAAAACAGTTTTCTGAGCCCAAAATTATTGGACTGTGAAGCAAAAATTCTCTAAGTGACTTATGGGGAATAAGAGAGCCACTTACATTTCCACTACTAGTTTCTTGAACCCAGTATTCCAACAGGGAGAAGTGAAACCCTATAAAGGCTGCTAGTTGGGATGCCTGGGTGGCTCAGTGGTTGAGCTTCTGCCTTCGATTCAGGGTGTGATCCTGGATCCCTGGATCGTGTCCCATATCGGGCTCTCTGTGGGAAGCCTGCTTCTCTCCCTCTGCCTCTCTCTCTCTCTCTCTCTCTCTCTCTGTCTCTCATAAATCAATTAATCAATCAATCAATCAATTGTAAAAAAAATTAGAAAGGCTGCTGGTTTAGGATGTGTTTTGCATCCTGCAGGAAAGTAGCCTAACTTTGGACAGTCTGCCTCCTAAATAGTCCTTATATTTTGAAGGATGTTGGTGTTTCTCCAGCTGGTATGTAACTAAAACCTTTCATGAAGTGTTTCTCCAGCTGGTACTTAACTAAAACCTTAAGCTATCCCATTGTTTTATCAAGCCAGCTGCATCTGAGTATAGGTACAATTCATTCCTCAGTGTGAGCCCTTGTCTGACTCTCCTTTATTATTAAATGTGTCCCCCTGGTTGGAAAGAACATTGTATGAAGTACTGCAGTTTTGAATAAGATATTCTGTAAGTCTATCAATAGTGGCTTTAGCAGGCACAGTTTGGGTACAAATGGCAAATATATACCTGAAATGTGTATCTAATTCTGTGAATATAAAGCATTAATCATTCCATGGCAAGTAGTCAACCTGCCACCTGGTATCTGACTGGTCCCCACAGGAACTGGTGCCACTCAGCAATGGTCTCTGATAGCATGTTGGACACTTAATATTGGAAGTAATCAGATCAGCCTTGATGAAGGTAAGACTATGTTGCTCAAAATACACATAGTCTAAATCCCTGAAAATACAGCCACTTTGTACTTGAACAGTCATTGTACCCCTTGAACAGATATCAGATGACTGGAGAAAGGGACTGCTTGATATCCACTGGGTTGATCATCTTGTCTACCTTACAGTTGAGAGCTGCCTCTACTATGGATGCCTCTAGTGGGCATTTAAATGGACTGGTGTCTTCACATTCCTTACCTATTCTGAGAAATTTGTCCTCTTACTTCTTTTTCAGTATTTCTGCCCATACTTCCCTAATTTCATCAGCCAGCTTACTTGGTAGAACTTCAGGCCGTTTTTCCTTCTACATGTTATTCTTTTTTTTTTTTTTAAAAAAAAAAACATGTTACTTTGTTCTTAACTTTGGCATATGGATAGATTTCAGGGAGCTCATGAACTTGGATAGGAAATAATTACATCCCCATTTTCACAAACATCTAACTAAAATTTAGAATTTCAATTATGAATAGTAGGTAACAACCTACATTAGTGTCAATAGTACCTGTGATTCTGTCATGAATAGAAATCTTTATAGTAAAAAAAAAAGGAAGAAATCTTTATAGTATAGTTGTTTGTGGATACCTTGAAATATCATCAGTGCCTTACTACTTTGAAAATACAGTGGTTTCTTATGTTTCTAGAAGAAACATGGTTTCAGTCATCCTACATATATATTATCTATCTATCTATCTATCTATCTATCTATCTATCTATCCATCCATTTATCTGTTTATGGAAGGGTACACTTTGATAATCCAGATACCTATGATGCTTTTCACTATTTCCTGTCTACAGTTGGTAAATTTCTGAAAATAGTTTAGTGGCTTTCAGTGTTTTCTAAGGGTTTGAAAAACTGTATGAATGTTCAATAAGAATTCTTAATTATGTGTAGAGTATTTCCAAGTTTGGATTTGCCAAATAAAAAGAAAAGCCATATACATTAGACAAAAATGGACTGCTTTGTGGACTGGAGCAGAAGGAAAAAGTTGATAGCAACACTCTTGTTAAATGATGACATCTGATCTAGAGTAGTTGATTTAAAAAAAATTCATTCTGAAGTCTGTCACTTAGAATTGGCAATTTTGCCATTCTCCCTCAGTATATGGCTACATGTAAACAAAGATTTTTCTTTTTCTTTTTTTTTTTTAAAGTAGGCTCTATGCCCAAATGTGGGGCTTGAACTCACAACCTTGAGATCAACATTTTTCACTGTAGCCAGATCCTTGCTTTTGGTCCCTGTGTGCATGCTGATGCATTTTTAAGAATTCTTATTTTTGTGAGTCCCTCTTGGAAACTACAAAACCCTTTAGTATTTTAGAAATGATAAAAAGTTTTTTTTTCCTCAAACAAAACTTTGCCTAGAAATAAAAGCTTCAGACTGCACAGATGGTGCTTCTACAATACTTGATGATGCATCTGCTTTTGGTATATAGTGAAACTGGAAGCTCCTTACATTTGTGTCACTTATTTCTTTTCATACAGACATGTATTTACATTATGTTTAGATTCCTTCAACAATTCTGAAAGTTTGGTAAATGCCATAAAGTCATTAGCTTTATCAGGAGCAGGTCTCCAAATCATAGTATTTACTTTGTCAAGAAATAGGAGTAGAATCTGAGGAGCTTTTCTACTGCATGGAGGTCCTTTGGAAAGAGAACCTCCTAGCTACTGCTAACAAACTAAGAGCAGAATTTTACCTTTCTTAAGGAAAAAGGAAATCTACTTTGAACCTTTCTGAAAGAAAGGATTTTATCCATGAATTGACTTACCATGTAGATATTTTAAGCCATGTGAATAAGATAATAAATCTTTCAATTCAGGTTCTTGAAGTTACCTTTATGGATGCTGCTGAAAAATTAAAAAACTTTCTTGCCTTAGGTACTGATAGGGAAGAAAAAAGTAGAAGCCAACATCCTTACAAAATTTCAATTGCTAGAGGAGTTGCTTTTCCAAGCTAGAGTTGAGATACAAAATTCTGTCAATTTTGAAAAGATAAATCAGAAGACACATAGAAACTCTTCAAAAGTTTTTCAAAATTTATCTCTATCTTGATGGCACTAAAGTTGAATTATGGACTCACAGTGCCTCTCTCTCTGATATAAACTATGTTGAAGATGTAGACTGAGTGAGCCAAAGAACATGTTGGTTTTAGGACAAAAGACTCACTGCAATTGGAGTTTAAAACAGCCTAACAAAATGTTTGATGTTCCCTAAGGGAATCCCATCTTGATCTTATGAAGTGAGCTATGGAAACTTTAATTCTGCTTGTAACATTGTATCTTTGTGAACAAGAATTTTTAACATTTGTAATCATTAGAACAAAATGTCAAAATTATTTGGATGTCCAACTTTATGTGTGTGTGTGTGTTGCCAGTCAATGATCACTCCAGAGGTTAATGTTATTTTACATGCTAAACAATGGAAGACCTTACATTACATGTCCTATTTTTTTTTTTTTTAGAGAGAGAGAAAAGGGGAAGAGGCCGAGGGAAAGGAAGAGAATCTTAAGCAGACTCTGACCTGAGCATGGAGGTTGGCACAGGGCTCAATCTCGCAACCCTGACATCATGACCTGAGCAGAAATCAAGAGTCTGACAATTTACTGTACCGCCTAGGCATCCCAAGGTTAAACTTATTTTTTTCTTTTAGGTTAAACTTATTTTCTAAAAAACATATAATATGGGGCACCTGGGTGGCCCAGTCAGTTGTGTCCAACTCTTGATTTCTGCTCAGATTGTGATCTCAGGGTCATGAGACTGGCCTGGAGTTTGCTTAAGATTCTCTCTTCCTTTGCTCTGCCCCTCCTCTTCCAAATAAATAAATCTTAAAAAAAAAAAAAAAGTAAAAAGTAAATTTAATCTCAACTTGCCTATATTATGTTATCTTGGTATTTAATGTAATAAAAAGTATATGTATTGCTATATTACAAGTACATAACTGCATATATACATAAATTCATGACATGTATAATGAAACACATATTTCAATATGATTGGCTTTCTGCATAGTCTTCTGTGTTTTATTTTGCGCATTTAAAACTATTAATCTGGACAGGTTACCTCTCTTTACCTCACCAGATCCACAAGAGGACCAGGGGACATAAAAAAGCTAAGAAGCTCTGTTCTGAATGCAGCACCAACCGAAGTTGTCCCCACTAAGAAGGAGCTAGTCAGGGAATAAATAGCTACTGAATTCCACCTCCCTTGATCCTTTGCTGAAGTTCCTTACTCTCTGAGCCCTCCAGAAGCCAGGTCAAGGGAGACTTTTAGTATATTCATAGAAGTCACCCTAAAAGGACAGGCGGCAGAGTAGAGGGGTGGGAAGGATGAATCTGGAGCAGACAGTGCAAGCTACCTGGAGACTTTCTCTTCTTTTCCTCCCATAGCTGTGTCACTGAGCCACATACTTTATGCTTCTGTCACATTAATGGTATTTTAATGACTTCATTTCAGTTCTGCTCAGAAAATATTTTTTGAGTATCTACTAGAATCCAGGATTCATATATTATCTTGCTTAATACTTGAAAAGTGGATATTAGCATTTCCATTTTACAGAGCAAACAAGCTTGGTCACACAGTTAAGAAATGATAGGACTCACTGCAGGACCTTTTAACACTTGCCTACAACATCTTTCCTTCTAATCAATTCATGCAGGTCGGGAGATGGAAGACTCTGCACTATAGGAGAGAGGTAAAACAGGTCTGGGAACATTTGTATACAAGTATGTTAGTTGTTGCTAGAAGCAATAGGCTTGTGCAACTTTATGTTTGGACTGTAGGCTATCATAAAGAATAGAAGTTCAAGTTTAAACACTTACAGTGAATATTCTGGGCCTATAAATAACATAAGACCTATTTACGGGGAAATTTGCCAGAATAAACTTAGCAGTTTTTCTTCTTTATGCAGGCTTAAAGTTTTCTCCTATGTCTATATCCCCTTGTGTGTACCCATGAAAGTTACATTCACATGAAATATGTATTACTTAGGCTTTTTTTTTTTTTAAGTTACCACTGCCCTAATTTAGCACCTCACAGTTGTCCTTGTCTTTTGCAATAGCCTCCTGGCCTATTGCCCTGCCTCTCATTTCTTCTTCTTCAATAGAATGACTGAAAAGTAGAATGTAGGAGTTAAAATCCTATTCCAAATCCTTGCAATTTAATTGACACACACACACACACACACACACACACACACACACATATATATGTGTGTGTGTGTGTATTGTATATATACACATATGTATGTATTTAATTTTTAAAATCAATTTAATTAACATATACTGCATTATTAGTTTCAAAAGTAGAGTTTAGTGATTCATCAGTTGCATATAACACCCGGTGCTCTTTACTTCAAGTACCTTCCGTAATGCCCGTCACCTAATTACCCCATCCCAAAGTTCTGTCCTGTTCCTCTATGCTGTGTCTCTAGTTTCTCTCTTGGCCGGTCAGACCCATTTTAATTGGAGGGCTGACCAAGCCTAGTGAGTTCAAATATCACAATAATTTGATTCCTAAATCTTTATATTCATCTCTTTCTTAGTTTCAGACACATTGCCTACTGCATGTCACCACATAGATAGATGGGTCAGCATGACCAAAAAGAACTCTTCTTGTTCCCCTTAGAATTTGCTTCTGAACTTCTCAACAAATAGTGCTAGAAAAATTGGGTAACAAATGGTGCTAGAAAAATTGGGTATACGTAGATAAATAAATAACCCCGTACCTCATGCCATATACAGAAATATACTCAAAATAGATCATAGACCTAAAATATAAAACCTAATCTTTGAAACTTCTGGAATAGAATGTAGGATTTAAAATTTTGAAACCTTGGACAAGGCAATGATTTCTTAGCCAAGACACAAAAAGCTCTAACTATAAAAAAATTTTTTGATACATTGGACTTCATCAAAATTAAGTACTTTTTGAAAGCATCATTAAAATTATGGAAAGACAAATCACAGACTGGGAGAAAATATTTGCAAATAATGTATGTGATAAAGGACATATTCAAAATAAGAATTCTTGCAACTTATTAGTAAAACAAACAACCCAACAAAAAATGGACAATTTGAATAGACATTTTACAAAAGATACAATCTTATAAATACATGAAAAGTTGCTCAACATCATTATTCATTAGAGACATGCAAATGAAAACCATAATAAGATTCCACTACACACCTATTAGAATGGCTTAAATGAAAATTAATATCAGTATCAAAAGCTGGTGAAGATGGAGTGCAGTTGGAACTCTTAGATTGCTGGTGAGAATGAAAGACGTATAGGCATGGTAGAAAAGTTTGGCAGTTTCTTAAGACGCTAAATAAATACTTCTTATACAACTGAGAAATTCTTGGTCTTTAATCATGAGAAATGAAAACAAATGTACACATAATAACTAGTACTTGATTGTTTATAACAGCTTTATTCATAATAGCCACAAACTGGAAACAACCGAAATGTCCTCAGCCAGTGAATGGATGAACAACTTATTACATACAATGACATGCTACTCATGATGTAAAGGAGCAAACTACTGAGACACCGAGATGAATAAATTTCAAAAGTATTATGTTAAGTGGGAAAAGGCCACACAAAAGACTACATACTATATGATTCAATTTATGTGGAATTCTGCAAAGGCAAAAAAATCTGAAGAATCAGATCAGTGGTTACCAGATCTAGGATAAAGAGAAGGGAGCCACTTCAAAGAGACTCAAGAGTACTTTATAGGATGATGGAAATACTGTGTATCTCAGTACTGAAGGAAGTTACGTGGCTATATGTGCTTGTTAAACCTCAGACCTACGTACCTGAGACAAGATGGTAGCAGCGGGAGGGTGGGACTGCAGTGTTGGTGGCCAAGGCAGCAGTGCTGGTGGTGGTCCCATATGCAGGAGAGGCAAGGGCCACAGCAACTTGCTGGACAAGTGGAAGATTGATGACAAGTCTGTAAATATTGATAAATGGGATGGATCAGCTGTGAAGGATTCTTTGGATGATTCTGCCAAAAAGGTACTTCTGGAAGAGTTCAAGTGTGCACTTTGGTATGATTTACAGTCACTTCACTATCATACCATCTCCTGTTTCTTTGCCATAGTGACTTTGATTTGGGGTATATGCCCCCCCTTCCATAATATAAGCCTGTTTTGGCTTTGTGTGTCATATCCTATTTTGAGATGATGGCAATCCTGACCATTTATATTCATAGAAGGAAAAGAGTAACTTTCTTATGTCCCACAGGAAACACTCTGGAGTTGTTGTTAAATCCTATAGGAATGGATCCTGAGGATATTTGGCAACTGTCCTCCAGTTTCAAAAGGTTCAGTGGTAAATACGCTCTGAAGCTGACTCTCATGAGTAGAAGAACAAAGCAGCAGCAGAGAGTTTGAATACCCTAAGTCCATTGCTAAGTTTTTTGACCACAGTGTGACACTGGTCATGGATGCATAGGAGCCTGAAGTATCCAGTCTCTATGACATTCTTGCCACAGAAAGAAAAATAAAATAGCCAATTCTAAAAGCAGCCATCTTTCTGCTGGATCGTGCTGAATTTCAAGGTGAAGGAGAAGGAAACAGAGAACCTAAAATGGATAAAGTAAAATATGTTAAAATGACCCTGTCTTGTCCTGAAGTTTTATTCCATTCTGACGGGACTTTCGAGTTCAGATATGGGAAGTTGTAGCTCTGATATCTAACTTTAGCCTCCTTGATCTGCTGATTGGTGTCGTTTTTATTTGCTTTTCCAGAAAAGCATTTTTTAAACAGCCATACAGACTTCCTCCTTCATACCTAGCAGTACTTTATATCATATAGCTTTGTGCCATGCAGCATTTAAAGACTCAATTTTTAAAACTGTTAACCTGTTGCTGACTTTCTTGTGTTAATTCCTGTTTCAACAGCTATTTCCCTTGTTTTGGAATACAACTTCTTGTGTATGACAGCTTTCCTTCATACATCATTTTTGTGAGTGTGTATATATCTGACTTGGGGAGAATTAGGGAAAAAAACACAGATTTTTAATTTGTTTAAAAAGACTTCCTGCCTGTTACGTTTTGTGCTCTTAATCAATTAAAGGATCCACGGGCATTTTAAATTTTATACTGTCTATGTATTCTACTAGTATATCCCTGTTGATATGTTTGTGCCCTTTATTAACTGCCATTTTCTAAAATTTTTTAAAATAAAAGAAGATATGAAAAAAAGGAACTACATACTTAAAATTGATTAATTAAAAAATATTCCCTCCAAATGACTTCTCTTTCAGTGTTCTCTACCTCAGGAACTGGTTCCACCTTCCAGTGAGGTCCCCAACCTGATACCTGTGTGATGATCTATTTTTCTGTTCCACCTCGCCAAAACAAGCAATGGCAAAGTCAAACAAATTGTTCTTCCTCTAAAACTCCTGAATCTCCCTTCAGCTCTGTGTCCCCACTGTTTCTCTTTTGTTCACCCCGTTATCCTTCCTTGCCTGAATTATTGTGACAGCCCTGATAGGGCTCTCTGACACTGGCACTATGCTTTCCACTGCTGCTGAGTGGACCTAGCAGAAAGGCACCCTTCCTCGTGGCATTCTCCTGCTTAGAAATGTTCAGTATTTCCTATTCATTGCATATAGGATTTATATCACCTTTTATTCACATCTGGCCCTTGTTTATTCTTTTATTCTTATTTACCATCACTCTCCCATATACACCCTATGGATTTTTACCTCATAGTACTTGCTCAGTTTGCATGACGAATCTATGGTTTCCAGTGTGAGTTAAGCAAAAGCCCTGTACTATATCAGAAATTCCCTTACTCCACTGTTCACCTTACAGACTCAATTCAAGCATGCCATCACTCTGGAAAGTCTTCCCTGACATCTCTATTTGGGCAACACGCCCTTCTGTGCATTTCCATGGCACCCCATGCATGCCTTGAACATGGAACTTGCTGAATTATATATTGAAAGGCTGAGCTTATTGAATGCAAGTATGTAATTTTTCATTCACTTATGCCAAGAACTCAGCAGAATTCCTATTTTATAGTTGCACCAGTTTTAGATTCCCTGGTGTTGGTATTTCCCCTACCACCCTCTCAGTGAGGCTCTCAGGACCTCACTCCCTCCCTTTGCCGCTCAGCAATGCTATTCTTCTAAGCAACTCCCAAGGCTTTCCCTACATCTAGGCCCACATGAATTTTCTCTGATCCAAATTATTTCAGGCCAGTGGTCCATAAATTATGGACTGAAGCTATTCCAGAGTTCCTTGAAGGGGATTATTAGAAAAATAAACAGAATATTTTAATAGCGAAGAATAGGAAGGTGGTGAACAATTTGATTCCACTCCAAATAGTTTTTAATCTGCTAGTCTGATCAACCCCAAATGTTAGCTTGAAAGGTAACATATAAAGGGATCCATTTTCAACATTTATTGCCTGTGAACAACCTCTTTTAATGTTATTAGGGATTATGTGCCCTCATGAAGGAGAGAAGTAAAGCAAAGAATGTGTGTGCATATGTCTTCAGGAAATGCTAACTGAGTAGCCTGCAAGTTAACTTCCCAGCTTTCTCTTCCAGAGTCAACTCACTTCTCCCCTAATAGGCAAAAGGCTCTGACTCCTGAGGAAATGCATGTGTAAGTAGGTGACTTTGATTCAAGGCAAGAACAGGGCTTCGTCCTGGATAAAGGTCGATTGGGAAGATAAATGCTCCCTCTGTGTCCATACTTCACACCAGTGAATAGAGTGATAGTCAACCTGTTTATTTTCTAGCAAAGGGGACACGGCCATGTGACACGTGAAGAAAGAGCCTGCATTTACCTCCCAGATATTTGACCCTGTCCTTCTGAGAGCTACCGGGCATATTTCAAGTCTAAATCCACAGGAGAGCATTTCCAGAGCACTTGGCCGAGCATTCAGATAGAGATGAGGAAACAACCTGAACAGAGCTGCATTAAGGAAATCCAATTCCATGACCTTCATCTGTGTCAGGTACAACACCTGCATCTCATGTCATTTTTTGGTAATGGGACTTGACTGTCATTTTTCTTTTAATTTTTCTTCTCACCATCCTGCCTGGTCATTTCTATCAAGTTCCTACCTTAGGAGTTCCTCTAGGAAGCACACAATTAATCTTTTATAGACCTATTCACCTAGGTTTGAAGGTAGTTTGTTTACAGCATTGTCATTCCCATGAACCCAGAATCCCCCTGGAGTGTGTGTGTGTTGAGCCAGGGTCCCAGCTGAAAGGAACGATGGATTCAGTACAGCTCGGGAAACCATTTAGAGCTATTTGGTTTTGATTCAGAGGAGGTGATTTTCAGAGATGGTGTTAGTGACTGGTCAAAATGTAGTTTGTTTACAGAAAGCTTGATTCTCTGTGTGTCTGCCTGCATTTGTATGAGGGGCCATGTGCCCTTGTATGGTAGGAGACAGACACTCACAGCCTGAACACAGTTGTATTGTAGGGTCATGGCTTCCTAAGTTGTTGCTAAATAGCAGAAACCTATTTTAAAAATCTCATAAGAAACCCACATATTTAGCAGATAAATTGGTAGGTATTTTAGTAGCAAGATGGAGTTGAATACTTGATATACAGTTAATCAATGAAAGCAGAGAAGTATATTTGTGGAGCAGAGAAAGTTAAAAGTGCTAGCGATTGATGACAGTTGCAATCTTAGCAATTTTAGCATCTACTTTATTTCTTTTTTTTATATATAGGTTGTACTATATCAAGAAAAGCTAGATTTACATAGGTTAGTAATTGTGGTTCTACATTTTTAACGCTTACCGTATAATCTCAGAATACTCTTCATAAAAGAAAAGGCCAGAGAAGCTTCGTTCTGAGGTCTCAGTAAAAATGAAGTTACCTGAAAGTTCCAGTGAACACACTGATATTTTCCTTTATGTTAAAATTTGGGATGTAACACATTTGCATGTCTACATGCTTTACAACAGTTTGATAGATAATTGAGAGCTCTGATGCTACAGCATATGGAGTTAACACACTCTACCCTGTCTCTGCCACTAAAAGCAGCAAGAAATCCTGGACAGGACACATGAAACGTCTATTTGAAGACTCTGAAAAGTAAATGGTAGCAGGCAGATTGGGAAAGGAGACCAGAATTTGAAGTTCTAGCACAGTGGTAGTGAGGGAATTTCTCTCTCTCTTTTTTAAGATTTTATTTTTAAGCATTCTCTACACCCAATGTGGGGCTTGAACTCATAACCTTGAGTTTGCGAGTTGCAAGCTCCACAGGCTGAGCCAGCTAGGTGCCCCAAGGAAGTTTCTCTTTTTGTTTTCCTCTAATGTCACCTGATTCAGACTCAAAATAGCCCCAAACTTAGAGGTGCACAGTGGGTATGGAGACAAAAACTGAAGAGAACTCTTCTGTTTCTCATCAGAGGAGCAGAGAAAGGGCTCCTTCAGGGCAGAGAAAGTGGGAGGCATCTTTGGGATTTACCCTCTTCTTCCATGTCCTATCTTTAGGCAGCACCATGAAAATAGTGGTGACCAGAAAGGGTCCTGAAATTCTAAGGGAGAGAATCCGTTCTGACCAGAATATCTGTGGTCCCAAGAGTATGAAGTGAAACTCCACTGATTATATTTTTTCTTTCCTGTGCTCTTACTGCTTAGCCCTACATTCAGACACGATTGTGGGAAGTTCATGGTAGAGCAGGGAAACAAAAATTACAGGTTTTTAGTTGGAGGACCAAGAAGAGGGGCCACAGAAACCAGAAAGTATTGGGGAAATCATAGAGAGAAAGGAGGTCAAGAGAATAATCTCATAAATGGGTATATGCATTTTTGAATTCACTTCTGAACTATACATACACTAATCTGATTCTAAACAGCATACCACAGGCTTTGAGAACTGAGCTACAGGCTAGATCATCACCATGTTGCCAGATTGGCTACTCTGGCACATACATAGGATAGATCTAGGTAACAGAACACTTTGAAACTTGAACTGATACTGTAGTAATAGCCCATGAAAGGCAGATTAGAATTTGCAGCCTGAATCTAAATTAGGTTATTGCTTTCTAAAACAAAAACCAACATTCTTTTCATGATTTATAAAAGGCCTAGAGTCTTAGAACAAAATATTCAAAATGTCCAGAATACGATCCAAATTTACTCAGCACTTGAAGAACCAGGAAAAATTCAACATTCAAGAGGAAGATAATCAACAGAGTCCAATCTTAAGAAGGCACAGATGTTGGAATTATCAGGCAGAGACTTTAAGAGAGTTAGTATAATTGCATTTTGAGAAGTAAGGTCAAACATTCTTGAAATTAATAAAAAGAATTCCAGCAAAGAAATAAAAGACATAAAGAAGAACCAAAAGGAAGATGAGTGAAAGAGACAAAAGAGATTAAGAGGTACAAACTTTCAGTTATAAAATTAACATGTTACAGAGATGAGAAGCACAGCATAGAGATTATAGTTCAGTAATACTGTATTAAAGTTGTTTGGTGGCAGTTGGTGACTGCACTTGTGGTGAGCACTCAATAATTTATAGGATTGTTGGGTCATCATGTTGTACACCTGAAAATAATATCATTGTATATTAATTATACTTCAACAATTTTTTTTAAATAAAAAAAGAAGAACCAAAAGGAAACCAAGAACTGAAAAATACAATATCCAAAATAAAAAAAAAATAACTGGATGGGCTCAATAGGGGCATGAAGACGACAGAGAAAAAAAGCTATTGAGCTTGATGATAGATCACTAGAAATTATCTAGTCTGAGTAACAGAGAGAAAAAAGACTGAAAAAAAATAGAGTCTCAGCAGCCTATAGGATAAACACAAAAAATGAGATTTGGAAAACAGATTCGCTGATCAAAGGCATTTATACACATTAAATCTAAACCACTTGTTACAAGAGGGGAAAAGTTTTCCTTTACTTGAGGAGTTGGTAGTTGTTGCTTAAAGACAGTGAGAAAAATGTAACCTGTCACTGCATGTTTCTTATCATTTTGGTTTCCAGGAAACTGAGTTAAATTCCAGGCCCAACTATCACAAGTTGGGAACCTTTCAGACAGCCTTTCATTATTTATTTCCAGTGCACAAAGCAAAGAAATATATAAAAGGGACAAAATTAGAAAAGAACAGGCAATACGATTCCTATTGGCAGAGGACATGTTTTCAAAGAAAACGTATGGAATCTTAAAAATTATACTAGAACTAATAATTTAGCAGGATTGAGGATTACAAGGTCAATATAAAAATTAATTCTATTTCTAATACTAGTAATCACCAATCAGAAAATGAAAATTTTAAAAATCATTATAATTTATAAGAGCATCAAAAACTACAGATACCTAGGAATAACTTTAAGGAAAGCTGTGAAGGACCTCCAAAATATACACTACAAAAACATTGCTGAGAACAGAGCAAATTGAAAAAAAACTTATGCCGCATCTGTTTTGATTTTTTTTGTTTTGATTTTTAAATGTTGAACCAACCTTGCATTTCCTAGCATGAAACCCTCAATCATGAAATATCAATCTTTTCTGGATTAGAGTTCTTAAAATTTCATTAAGAATTTTTGCTTTTTGTTCATGAGGATATTATTTGTGCTTTTCTTATAAGACCCCTGTTTTGATATCAGGCTTATGCTAATCTCATAAAATGGTTTGGGAAATTTCAGTCCTCTACCAAAAAGAAGTTGTGTACGATTGGTATTATTTATTCTTTAACCTGAGAAACTATCCAGACTGGACTTTTTGGTAAGATTTGCTATTATATTAATTTCTTAGATGAAGGGTTGTTCGTATTATCTGCATCTTCCTGTGTCAGTTATGCTCATTTGTATCCTTAACATTGACCTATTTCATCTGCTTTGTCCACTTTATTGGTATAAAGTTGTTCATGGTATTCCATTTTTAAAAATGTGGTATCTCTAGTAATGCCATCTCTTTAATTTCTACTTTATTCTTTTATTTTTGCTCAGTCTATTTAAAGGGATTATAAAATGTGTGCTATTCAAAGAACTAATATTTATTTACATTTGTTATATTTGTCTATTTTCCATTTCATTGGCTTCTGCTTTATTCCTTTTCCCCCCATCATTTTGCTTATGTTAGTTTAAATTTGTTCTCTGTTTAGCTTCTTAAAGAAGAAGTTTAGATTATTGGTTTTATACTCCCCCTCCCAACCCCCCCGATAGAAGCATTTCGAACAATAAATTTACCTCTAAGCACTGCTTTGCTTATATCCCACACATTTTCAACTGATATATTTTTATTACTACTCAGTTTTATGTATTTTAAAATTTCCTTCATGATTTCTTCTTTGACTTATTAGTCATTTAGGAGTATTCGGCTTAATTTCCAAAAATTTGAGGATCTTCCATATATTTTATTGCTGTTTTCTAGTTTAAGGCCATTGTATTCAGAGACCATACTCTGTGATTTCAGTTTTCTTAAATTTACTGAGCCATGTTTTATAGCTTAGTATATGGTCTCCTTCTGTGACTTCTTAACGCATTGACTTGTAAAGAGGCTGTGTTCTGCTGCTAGATGGATTCAGGGTTCTCTAAATATCATTAGGTTAAATTACTTGATGATGTTGCTCAAATTTCTATTATTGATTTTTGTCTTCTACTTCTATTGATTACTGAGAAGGGTAGTCAAAACCTGTCACTATGAATTTGAATTGGTATATGTTCCCTGTCAATTCTGTCAGTTTTTGCTTCTTGTATCTTGAAACTCTGTTATTAGACCTAAACATATTTAAGACTGTTATGTCTTCTCCCTGAATTGACCCCTTTATCACTATAAAATGTCCTTTTAAATCTCCAGTCCTTATTTTGAGGCCCATTTTGTTATCTACAAAGCTGCTTATGATTAGTTTCTTCTCCATCTTGAACTTTGAATTTTTATGTGTCTTTTATAGTTAAAGCATACCTTTTATAAACAACATGTAGTTTGATCTTTATATTTTATCTGGCCTGACATTCTCTAGCTTTGAATTAGAGTCTTAATCCACTTTCAGTTAATGAATTATCAACACGATTGACATTAAGTCTACCATTTTGCTATTTGTTTTCTATTAATTGACTGTATTTCAGTATTCCAGTTTACTTCCTTTATTGGATTTTTATTTATATCACTCTTCTAGTTTTTCTTAATGTTTGTTCTAGGGATTACAGTATACATTCTTAACCTATTACAATGTACCATGAATTAATATTTTATCCACCTCACCTATAATGTGAGGATGCTTATAATTAACTTATAATAGGATGCTGCCACTTACCCTATTCCATTCTTTGTGCTCTTGTTGTCACATGTTACTTCTATAGTATAAATCCATGATATATTTTTTATTGTCTTTTCAAAGGACACATATTTTAAATAAATTAGTCTTTTATATTTTACCCACACATTTGCATTTCTGTTGCTTTTCACTTCTTTGTGTAGATCCATGTTTCCATCTGGTATGGTTTTCTTTTAATCTAAAGGACTTCCTTTACCTTTTACTATAGCATAGGTCTGCTGGTGATGAATTGTCTTACTTTTATTTCCACCTTTTTTTTTGAAGGATACTTTTATTGAATATAATATTCTAGGTTGATGGGTTGTTTTATTTTAGCATTTTAAAGATATCATTACATTGTTTTCTGGTTTGTACTATTTCTTTTAGGGAGGTGGTACTTACTTTAATAATTGTTCCCTGTAGACAATACATGATTTTCTTCAGCAGCTTTTAGGATTTTCCCTTCATCTCTGTTTTTTATCTCTTTGTCTCAGATGTATGTGGCTGTGGTTTTCTCTGACTTCTTCCTAGTTGGGTTTGTCAAACGTCTTATATAGGTTGATACTTTTCATCCAATTTAGATATATTTTAGCCAGTATTTTTCCAACTATTTTTTGGCCCTAATTTTTCTCTCCTTTACTTTTGAGACCAAATTATATTATAGTATTGGCTTGATGTTTTCGTACATGTCACTGGAATTTTGTTCATATTTTTCAGCCTTATTTTTGTTTTAGTTTTCATGGTATTTATTTTTTTTAAGATTTTAAAAAAATTTATTCATTCATGAGAGACAGAGAGAGAGAGAGAGAGAGACAGAGACAGAGACAGAGACACAGGCAGAAAGAGAAGCAGGGTCCCTGCAGGGAGCTTGATATGGGACTGGATCCAGAGACTCCAGGATCACACCCTGGGCAAAAGGCAGGTGTTCAACCACTGAGCCACCCAGGCGTCCCTAGTTTTGAAGATATTTAAGTTGTCACATTTATTTGTGAGCTCCTCCAGTGAATTTTTTCTTTCAGTTATTAAATTTTTTAGCTCCAGGATTTCCAGTTGTTTTTAAAATCATTTCCATTTATTTATTGAGTTTCCCAATATTGTTCACTCAATATGTCCATCTTTTTAAAAAGTCATTAAACATGATAGCTATTTTGAATCATCTGCTAATTTTAAAATCTGTGTTATTTCTGGATATATTTCTATTGATTTTTACCCCTAGTAATGGATTAACTTTTCTGACTTTATGCATCTAATATTTTTTTATTATGTGCTGGATATTGTTGAGAGATTATATTTCATTGTCTTTCTTTAAAGAGTTTTGTTTCTACAGGCAGTGAAACAAATGGTCAGTTTGGTTTGATATCTTTGAACTCTATCAATAAGATTTATTAAAGCAAGTTTAAATGAGTGCTTACTATGACTGGCTAAAGTTCCAGTTGAATGACTGGGAGTATTAGGCAAGGTCTGTAAACTCTGGCTATTCAAAATTCCTATGTTTTGTAGCACCATGTGACTTCTGGAATCTTCATGTAGCTCATATTGCCTGAACATGTAGAGCTTAGTACATGTTCTAAGCATATACAAGTTAATATTCAGCTAAAGGGTTAAGGGGACACCTCTTTGGGAACTCCTCTGTGGAGCTTCTTCTCCAGTGTTACCCTGTATACTACAAATCAACCTACTTCATCAATCCTGAATTTCAGTCTATACCTGTTCAATTCTTTGAGGCCTTAAAGTTCTGCTTATGAACCACCTCTACTTTATTGTGCAGAAACTAACTGGGCAGAAATGTGGGTGGTAGTGGTGATTACCATATAGATTTTTTTGGTCTCTCAGGGATGACAGTCCTGTGCTAATTTCCAATGACTCAAAATAACTTATTCATGTATTTGGTCTAGTTTGAGAGTTGTTTACAACAGCAGGGATAGTCTGGTGTCAAATATGTCCTCATGATTAGAAGCAGAAGTCTCATTTACTTATTTTTTTTTACCAAGTTCAACCTATTATTTAGAGTAGCTGGAAGTTAACTAAATCCAACTGCTGTTCCTTCTCACTGTCCTTAAAACAAGTCAAAAACATATGTGTTCAACTAAAATTTCAAGGGCTAAGATTATGAAATATATGTAATTAATACTACTGCACTAATAAATTCTACTCTGTAAACCAAAGCTGGAATTTAAACTTGAATTTTGAGTTTAGCATAATAATTTTTAAGACTCTTCAAGGAAGAATTTTTAAAAGGCAAACCAACAGCTCTCTATAGATTAAATATTGGGAGTTGTGTTTTTTTTTTTTTTTTTTTTTCCCATTTGGAAGCATCGATTTCTTCTCTGCCTGGGTTTTTATGTGATGCACTGATTGACATGGCTGCCTAGGATGGCAAGTCCATTGCATTTCATTTTTTTTTTTTATCATCTCTGAACATCTTGATTCAGGCCTCAGAGTCATTGATTGATTGCAGTGTTGTCCTGAACATTGTGATGGGTTGTTTTGTTTTTAAAATTTAACCTCTGTGGGTAAAGTGAAGAAGTGTCAATTATAATTTTGTAGACCTACTTTTAAGTGGCTACTTCTGTGGCTACTTATTCAGACTTCCATAATTTGTGATTTGTGGTTCTTTAGGCAAGTGCTAGCAGAGGTGAATCTCTTAGCTCTTTCTTCTTAATAGAAGCAAATAGTTCTCAGGAAGCAGAGAACTCCTCTCCTCATTTTCTCCAGGTCATATGACTTGCAGAGGCATTTAGGATTAACACGTCACAGAACATGGCTCTGAGAAGTTAATCACTTTCTTTGGCTTCCCATTAGTGTACCAAGTGAGTGAAGCAAAGGCTGAACTAAGCACAGCCTGAGCTCAGGAATTATAGAAAGAAAACTAGCAGGTATCCCCACTTGTATTCTAAAGTTCTGCTTTGTTTCTGCCAAATGTTAATCTCCTTTGCCCAGGTTTGAGGACTACTTCCTAGGCTTCTTGCTAGTCACTTATCTAGGACTAGGTTTTTCTTAGGCCTAATATGTAGAGTATTTCATATGATCTCAGCTTTTTTTTCATATTCTACAGAGTATGTAGACAGTAAATAGGAATCTGGTTATATTTTAGTATCAGTTACTTGGCCATGTTTGGCTAGGTTTGCTGTTTTTTCTGTATTTTTCTGAATATTAAAGCTACATTTTTTTTAAAGAGTAGTTCCCAATTCAGACTTTCTCCTAGCTAATCTACTTGAATTAATGACATTTTGATGTATTTTAATTTTGGAACTCAAAACGGTGAGGTTTTTTTTTTTTTCTTTTTCAGTTTTCAGTGCAATACAGATTGTTCAATAGTTGCACAAAGAAATTGTGTTATTTGTTTAACGTTAAAAATACTTAGATAATGTTTCAGATCTATTGATGTAATGCTTATTTTATTTGCTCCTAGAATTCAATGTTTTCTAATTACATACATGAGTAATCCACAAATATGAGAAGCTCAGGTGTCCATCTATCTTGTGATCCTCTTAACTCACTGTCCTGGGATATATACTCTTGGGAACAGCTCTCTATGGAAAACAATGAAATGGGTGGACTCAAGAATTCCTCTGATTTTTCACACATAGAAATATATGGTCTGTCAGGCCCATTTACCCTTTGGATGTCTCATAATGAGCTGGTAGTACAAGTGAAGTTGAGATTTCCCTGAGTCCTACTGTATCCATGTCTTTTTCCTTCCTTTCCATTGTGAAGGTTTGTCAGGATTCTTGCCTCAGACAAAGGTTAGCTAGTCTTTTAAAAAAATTCCAATTTTTTGAAATTGGTAGCAATCTTTAACTTCCCACCTGCAAAGAAAGAGAAGAGGAAACTCTTTAATAATAGGATAATAATAACTAGATTTAGTACAAGTCTGAATTCACAAGGGCCCTTCTAATGAAAACCTTACAACAAGCCTGGGAAGCAAGCAACATTATTATTATCACCGTTGTACAGAGGAGAAATGGAGGTTTGTAACCAAGAATGTAAAAATGAGAATAGCCTTATAAGTGAGTAGAGAGATTTTGAAATTTTGAACATTAAGTTTTGCTTTTTGATTGAACTATGGGACTAGAGGGGATCTGTGAAGTTCAGCTCTGTGGTCTTATTTTCCCTAGACCCGGGGAACTAGGGAGCTGCTGACACTTGAAGGACTTCCCAGTATTACAGCTGGAACAGAGCACCATGGCTAGAAAAACAACACCAGGGCAGAATGGATCCACGTTCCCAATAGCTGTTTCCCCTTACGAATTTCTCAGCACTTCTGGCCAGGCTGGACATAGGAAGAAAGCTTGGCTTGTTGAAGGCAAGGTAAGGGCAGGTATATCCTGCCCTAAGGTCACTTTTGCTCTAAGGCATTAGGTCTCTCAAGACCCTCATTAAAATGCAACTCTTTGGTGTGGGAGGGGAAAGACACGCAGGCAGTATGCTCCGGCATCATACCAGCACGAATTAGATCATCTAATTGGCCTTGCAGTATGACTTCCAAGGTGACAGCTGCTTGGGCTGGCACATTTTTATTGGGCAAGAAAGGAAATGAAAGACAATAGTGCACAGGACTGAAGAAAGTGAATTTAATTGGGGCACATGATGGACAGTTGTGGAGAGTTCAACAGGCATTGGGCATCTAGGTTTGGCAGGTTGGGAGAACACCAGGCTTCACTGAGTTTTGCATAGGGCTAATTCTGTTTGGATCTTTCAATGTGACTCCAGGGATTGATCATTCATTCATTCATTCATCAAGCATTCTGGATTTACTTTTTCTCAAGGAATTTTGCTGAGCCTATTGTAGTTAGAGAAGATTAATTAATTAAGCCAATGTCACATTGTTGTGTTCCTAATATAGACACAATGCTAGGCACTAAGAGAATACAAAGATGAAAGTGACATAGTCCTCGACCACAAAGAGTTTGCAGTCTAATACACAAATAAAGACAATGATATAAAAGGGAGTCAGATGTTGATACTCAAGAAAATATATGGAATGTATTTTAAAATACAGAGATGAAGAATTTTTGTGCAGCTGTGTGTAAGTGGGTAAAGAAGGGTCCCTGGAGGAGGTGGCATTTGAACTGGCCCTCGAGGAGTGATAATGTCACTTACAAATTTATATCTTCAGGTCACATGTCTCTCTTGCGTCCACACTCCTGTGTCGAATTGACTGGTCAACATCCTCATGCAGATATCAAATAGGCATCTCATACCTGATATGTTTATAATTAGACTTTTGATTTTACCGCCCCAAACTGACTTGTACCCCAGTTTTATTCATCTTAGTCACATGAACTCCATTCTTCCAATTGGTCAGGGCTTTTCTCTTCTCCTTAATCTACCCCTTTCATTTTTTGCCAGAGCCACCATTTGTGCATTCAGTAGATTATTGCTGTGTGAGACTGAAACTTTTTGATGTGTTAATGAGTCTGATAAATAGCCAATAAGGACTCAATAGTATTTAAAGATGATGTCTTATACTCTTAAGACATCCAATCAGTCTTTCTTTTCTGAACCCAGGACTTTAAACATATCTGTATCTCACAGGGGCTAATACATTCATAAGACTTGTGTCACCCTTTACAATTTTACCAAGTGTGCTCTCGCTGTGCCTTTTCATTTGATTTCATAGCAAGAACATTGGCACAGATTTCTTACTTTTCTTATTCCATGGACAAGGAAGCTGAAGGAGAATGAGTAGCTCACCTGTGATATTACAGCTAGTCCAAAGAAGAGCCTGGACTTACAGGCTGGCCCTAAAGACTCCTGGGCAGCTTGGAGCCTGTAGGCAATCGGTGCTTCAGTCTGAGTGGGGGAACAATGGCACATTACTCTGGAGAGGAAGTTTGAGACTCAGGTGTAGAGAGCCTTAATTGCCACTCAATAGTTAGGACTCAATCTTCTGTTTGTTTGTTTTTTTTAAGATTGTATTTATTTATTCATGAGAGACACAGAGAGAGAGAGAGAGAGAGAGAGAGAGAGACAGAGAGACAGAGAGACAGGGAGAGGGAGAAGCAGGCTCCATGCAGGGAGCCCGACATGGGACTTGATCCCGAGTCTCCAGGACCACACCCTGGGCTGAAGGCTGCACTAAACCGCTGAGCCACCCGGGCTGCCCTAGGACTCAGTGTTCTAAAACAGAGAGTACCTGAATAGGACCCACCCTTTCTAGGCGTATGCTAGGCAGTCCATCTGAGCATTGCAAAATATTAAAATTTCTATTGAGATTTGTAAACCTCCTCTTTCTGACTGCTATTTTTATTAATGTTTTATAATATGGTTATGTATTTCCAGAGTAACACATGAATATACACACACATATGTTTCTATCTCAAAATTGTTTTTATTAATAGAGTGAAGCGGCATGCTTTGAATAAGACAGTATCATAATGACGGTAGTTCTTAGGGAAAAGTAGCTGTGGGTACCATAGCTGGGAACACAAAGAGAGCCCCATCCACCAGGGTTCCTGAGCACACCAGACAGTCTGGTCTGCATGGAAGCATAAGTGAGATGAAGCAAGTGAAAGCACCCTAAAAATATAAAATAAACAAGAAAGCATACCAAAAGATGCAAACAGGATTTGTCTTTAAAACTGCCTAACAGCTGATGCTAGATTCTTGGAAATCGAGGACTCCATTCGAGGCTAAGAGGAAAAGCTTAAAAAAATAAGATGAGGAACTTGGAAGCGAGGCTGAGGAAACCCTTTTCAGATCTGACTGAGCAGATTTTGAATTGTTTATTTACTTGGCATTCCTACTGTCTGTTTTAGAATCATTAGAGCCTTATGTGGAAAAATAAAAACACTTTAGAAAGTGGAGCTGTGCTTTGAAACACCCAAATGAGTTTTTAAGGCATCTTTACCTTTTTATACAGGATAGCATTTATCATTCTGTGGTCCAGTGCTGATAAAACATTAGCAGAAAGGCACATGGTCTAGGAAATAGCTGTGTGAAGAAACTGACTACCCAAGCATTAATAAGTAGGAGGTTCCATTTGTTCTCAGCCCCCTCGAGCTTCAACGTTTTTTATGCCCAGAAGCCAAGGCGACATTTTTCTGTTTTTCAGAACTGAGCTGAACCTGTGTTTCAGGAGCTCTGGCTTGAAAAGCTTTTATTCTACAAGGAACAAAGTGGCAAACTTTCTAATTTAGTTAAAATTCCTGTAACTTAAGAACCAGCTAAAAAGGATCTTGGTGCAGAACAGTCTGTTTGCCAGAGTGAGGACTCCACTGGCGTGACAACTATTTTTAGGGAGAGTGCTGGCAGGCAGCATTCTAATGAAAGGCACAACAGAAGCACCCTAAATGCCTTCCCTCTTTGTCCAACCTAGACTGGAGAGAAGGGCGGTTTTACAATCACATTTTCTTTAGTTCAAAGATTTTATGTGATTTTATGCATATGTGCATATTGCATATGATTCGAACGCTAAGTTCCACGGAGGGGGAAAAATGCCATTTGCAAATCCGTGGCTTACGGTGGTTGTTGGTTGGTTAGAAATGATCAGTTCCTGGCTCAAGGAAGCCTGTATGGGCAGACATCGAATCTTAGCTAGTAGTGTAACTGAACAAAGTCCTGAGTAAACTTGAGGCCATGGAAATAAGCGAAATTCAAACTTGTCTTGGAGGAAATAATGCGTTTGTTGAGACGAATGCCTTTGTCTAAGGCAAGAGGTTTTTTGTTAGAACAAAGGATTCTAAGTAAACAACAGAAATAAACAAGACATTCCTCACTGGCTGCTCTGGGTTTGGGTTTCCTGTGGTTGGGCTTCTTGCAAGGAGAATTCTGGCTGGAAGAGTAGAGGGCAGCAGGAGCCCTGAGCTGGGTGAAGGTCAGGAGACCTTGGTCTGCTTTGTCTCTGTCAAGAACTCACTCTTGGGTGTGACCTTGAGCAAAAGCTTCTGCTCTCAGACCTCAGTTTCTTTTCCTGTGAGGACGCTCTCTCCAGTTCTGAGACTGTGACTCTGTACCTTCAGTTTTCCACGTTTCTCCTTTTTTTTTTTTCACTAGAAAATGAGAGTAACTTCTTTCATTCAGAGACAGAGCCCTGCATGGTTCTGGCCCTGTGCCTTCCCAGTGGGGCACAAGTGCTGTCTTCCATTGAATCAAACTCACCTTCGATTGTATGCTGCACCCTTATGTTATATACTACTAAGAAAAAGAACACACAACTCTACCTATGAAACTTTGGCTGTCAACTGTGAGATGCACCCTGACTTCAGAAAGAAAAAAATTTTTAAAAAAGGTAATAATGTGCATCTGAGGATAATGCAATGTAGCCATTGAATGTAGAGTAGTAATTGGTAGAACAGGTGCTCAGGGAAGCACCAGAAGGAGATGCAGTTACCCTGCCTGGGAAGGGTGTGGTCAAAAGTCTTTCAGAAGGCTTCTGGGTCAGCTGAGAGGCAGTGTAGCATTGGAACTCAGACTTCTTTCCCAGCCCTGCCGTTTATTGGCTGCAGGACCTAAGGCAAGTTTCTTCATCAATTTGTAACCCAGTTTTCTCATCTGTAAAATGCGGTATAAGGATAGTAATTGAAAAATATTAAATTAATGAGTATATATAAAATATGTGGGACAGAGCCAGGCACTTAGTAAGCACTCCCTGAATGATACAACTGATATGATTCTGTGATTATCTGCCTGCCCGCTCCAGAATGTGACCCTCAGGAAAGCAGGGAACAGGCTCATTTTGCCCCCAATTGTAGTACCAATCTCTGCCTGCCATATAGTAAGCGCCTAATAAATGAACTTGCTATCCTTTATTGGCCAGTATTCCCCTTTATCCATGATAGTACAGCCCATTCACTGGCTCCCAAGGCTCTTCCATGAAATGAGCATGATGAAAACCTACTGAAATTAGTTTTGGTACTTAGTTAGCAAATGTCTCGCAGAACTATACTTTTAGGTCCTTGCAAATGATGAGTGTCTTTGTCTTATCAGTCTGTAGACTCTGGCCTACCAATAAGGACAAAAGTAGGTGCTAGAAATAAACAAAACAAACAAAAAAAAAGACCTGCTGTTCCCACAGCTCAACTTTTTCAAGGCTCTGCTGATAGGAAGGCAGATGATGTCCTTGAGCGACTCCACAACCCAGATAAGGCTGGCTAAGACAAAGGGACTGTCCCTACTTTGACAAATGGGACTGACCTTCTAGTCCTGGTAAAACATTCTGGTTTCAACAAAGTCTGTATCAGGTGGAAGATGATATATGGCTGGAAGTATGTAAATCCACAGGCAGGTGTTAACTGGCTGCTTTGTTATGCAATTAACCCACAATTTACAAGCACATCCCAGAAAGAAGGGAAGTTGTATTTGCCTTCTCTTCTGGCTTTTTAGTTAAGTGGCTGTATTAAGAAACACTTCTGAAAAAAGAAAGATTCATTAGTCGTAGATTCTAAGAGTCTCTATCTGAATTAAGATTCTGTAATTCAGCTTCAAATAACACTTGTCTAAACACAAGATGAGTCAATTAGCAGAATTGGAGGGATATCAAGCTTTCTTTGTATGTTTTCACTGGTGCTACCCCCAGCAGTCAAGGAAGGTAACTGCAGAAATGTATTTATCAGGCCGGAAGTGAAGTGGCGATGAGAAATGAGAATTTCATAGTTAATTTGAGTCACAGGAAGAAAAGACATCGTATATTATTTGGTTCTCTGTCCTCAGTTTCAGATAGAAACTTGCTCTCCCATCCATTATGTTTTGTCTGATCCAACATGTCAGCCTGGTTCTGTTTCTCTGAAACTAATCCAAATCCCTGTATTTTTCCAAACTTGCAATTCAGTGTCACTATATTGCAGATGCTTGAAATTTCGAATTACTAATTGAAATTTTGATTCAATTTGTAGAAATGAGGGCCTGGGAGGACATGATAAGTACCTTCAAATAGTTGAAGGTCTGTCATGGGAAAATGAAAAACATTCTATAAGGGTGTAGAACAAGGGACAGATGCTGCAGAGGGAATTTTTAATTCGTTGTAAAGATGGATTGTTTATCAATCAAGGATGAGCAAAAATGAAATGGGAAATCCCAGGAGATAGAGTTTTCCCATCCCAGGGTAATCCCTGGATTTGCCAGTCATTAGTGCCATTGCCAGCACCTGGCTTTATCACTTGGGAAACGGACATTTCTGGCCCCTTAGTGGTTAAGCAGGCCTTGTTGTTGTCCAAAAACGACCTCTGTGCTTCTGAGCCAAAATACGACGTGAAGACTGATTTTGGGATAAAAAGGAACAATAGCTTTATTGCTTTGTTGGGCAAAGGAGGCTGAGGCAGGCTAAGGTCTTTAGAACTGCAAGCTTACCCCAGGAAGGGGCTGAGGGGCTGGAGGGATGTGGTTTATAGGGAAATAGAGGATCTGGCTGCTTTGGATAGGAATTGTGTACCCGCTGTCAGCCTCCTTGGTCATGTCTTCAGGGTGGTGCTGAGTTCCTGAAACAAAAGGCTAAGAAGGGAAAAGGGAGGTTTGCCAAAGAGAGGAAAAAGGCTACTTAGTTTAAAATTGAGCTTCACTAAAGCATTAGTGCAGCCATTTTGATTTTTGTTCAACTTTATGCTTTTAAGTGGTTTCGGTGTGACTAGTTCCTACTGTTTGGTCTAACCTGTACTATTAAATTACCAGTATGAAACCTCAAGGGTTCTCTTCCCCTGCCAGTGTAATCTAGAAAGCATGGGCCTGGACCTAGCATCCATCATTCTGATTCTCAGGGGGTAACCATGAGCAGAGACTCCTTGTCATCCTGCACTGAACATACAACAAAAAGGAGAAATAAATGTTATTTTAAGCTACCATAGCATAACCTAACTCATCCTGAATATGGATTTTGTTCAGTTATCCTTGAGCAGCAATAGGCTCAGGAAGGCAGATCCCTCCCCCAGCCTCGGGGTTGGATTGTCATTGGTCACAGCCAATCGTAGCAATCCCATTTCCCTTTTCTAGAGAAAAAAATCCCCAGTGGCTGGCCACATGACCACAGTCTGACTGATGAGAGTTAAGGGAGGTCTTGGATTAGAGAGTCTTTTGGAGAAGATTTTCCTTCCTGATAAAAAGAAGGAAAAGAGCAAGGAGAGGAATTATTTTCTTCCTGCTTTTGATTGTTTCATGTGAGATCATGACATGTGAAGGGGGATAGGGAAGACATAGTCCATTTTACACAGAGAGGGTGCTAAACCCATGGAATGCTTTATTCTAAGGGGTTGCACAGGTTGTGCTTTACGCAGTGACATTCCCACTTCTACCTCCGCATCTAGCCAAATGATACTTTTGCTTTTATGTCTCACCAGCAATTCAATCTCATGTTCAAAACCTGTTCCTCCTCGTGGGATCCCTGTCTCAGCTAAAGGAACAATAAGTCTTCTCTCTTCTCCAAATCAGAAACCTGGGAATGACCCTGCTTTTGCCTCTGCCTCATCAAGTCCCTTATATTTCCCAAGCCCATCTATTCCTATCTGTTTCCATTGCTTCCGCAGAAGCTCAGGCCCATCAGTACCTCTGCAAAGGGCTGCTTACCTGACCAGGTTGCCTAAAACCTAACTCCTCTGCAGCACAGGTCCAGATCGCAGCCAGAGGTATCTTTCTAAAACAAAGTGATCACGAAAGTCCCTTGTTTAAAATGACTTCAGTGACTTTCTAATGTCCCCAGAATAAAGCCCCAAATCGTTGGCTGAGTTTACAAGACCTATCATGGCTTGAAAGCCTGTATCTAGAGTCTTGATTTAGGCCACTCCTACTTGTCACTTTTGCACCATTCTTAACTCTATTATCTATAGGTCACAGAATGCTGCATGCTCTCTTCCTTCCCTGCCTTTTGCACATGCTGGCCTGTTTTCTTGGAACTATGCCTTCTGTTTCTCTTCTCTCTCCCTTGTCCAGCTAACTTTGCATCTTCTTTAAGGACATCCTTCCTTCTCATAGAAGTTATATTCTTTTCTTTTTTTAAAAAAGATTTTATTTATTTATTCATGAGACACACACACAGAGAGAGGGAGGGAGAGAGAGAGAGAAAGAGAGAGAGAGAGAGAGAGAGAGGCAGAGACACAGGCAGAGGGAGAAGCAGGCTCCACGCAGGCAGCCCAATACAGGACTCAATCCCGGAACTCCAGGATCATGCCCTGTGCCGAAGGCAGGCGCTAAACTGCTGAGCCACCCCAGGATCCCCTAGAAGTTATATTCTTTTCCTGGAAGCCCCCTCCCTTCCTCAGTGCTGGCTGTGCTGCCCTTCTCTGTGCAAATAGCACATTCTTTTGCTCTTACCAACTTAATCTTTTTTACCACTGAGTTATAATTTCTTATTAATTCTCTGCCTCTCCCATTAGATTGTAGCCACTTGAGGGTGATGACTGCCCTTTCCATCTTTGGAAGAGTATCTGACACGTATTAGGTTCTCCACGAAGGGTTGTGCGTGCTGTCATTATATGCCTCTTTGCAAGACAGAAGAGAAAGTCTATGCATGTGGGTTTTGAGAATACTGCTGTAATGAGCCAAGGGATGGATGGCATGAGATAGGGATGATGGTGAAAGAGACAACGTGGGTTAGACAGCTTCTGAATCTGGAGTATAAGCCAGGCAAAGAGCATATACATGATGAAGCCAGAAGTCAAAGCAAGAGTAGGTATAGAAGCTCAAAAGGCATGACCAGAGCCTGGGAAACTATCCAGCTGGACAGATCCTGGGCAAAAGCCCTAGAAGGAGAGAACACCCAGGTTGAAGTATCGAAGGCCTGGAACAGGGATCTGGGGCTGTCTCTGAGCACAGAGCAAGGGGGAAGCTTGTTTTCTTCAATATAGGGAGAACTTAGCTGACCTGAGGAAGATGTAAGGTGGAACAACAAAAGCAAACTGTGTTAAATTGGAGAATGCTGGCTCTGTAACCATGCACATAGCTGTGAGTACCCTGCCTATATAGACTATGTACCCCAAGAGCCTTCACACTGCAGTAGATTAGACCTGTCAGCAGGCAGACAATGATAGGTAACCTGGTTCAGGGTAAAGGAGCAGGAGAGCTGTGGTCCCAGCCTCAGCCACCTTCTGGGAGGAGCATTACTAAGATCAGCATACACAGGTCCTTTGGAGTGAGGATGTCCCTGGTTTCTGCTACAGATTCACAAAAATGGTTCATAGTCATGATGGATCCATGAAGATCCACAGATCTTAGTGAAGAGTTAATAAATTAGGAGAAGCAAAACTGGAACTTTATTGGAGGAGGAATTTATTAAGTAGACAGTGTGGACTGTAAAGCCAGAAAAGACACTTTGCCCAAGTCAAGGTTTGCTAATATCTCACCTTGGAATTTCATGTGTCACCTGTCATTAGAACTAAGAATCCCCATGAGAGAGTACAGGCTTGTTTACTGGTCTTTTCTGAGACTTAAGGTGGCCCGGGGGTTTAGAATCCATGTCTTCCTGTTGGATTCAAGCAACTGATATCCAAATGATGAGTTAGAGTCTTCTAAGAATTATAAGGACAATAGAGAAAACTGTCTCTTTGCTCTCCATTGTCTTAATGGGGCCATGGTGGCTTTTTCAGTCTCCTCTAAGTCTAGACCTTTGCCCTACTCACTTCCATAGGCCAGTAATACCAGGATACTATATGCTTTCATTACTTTATCTTTATTTTCATTTTATGGACTAAAACTTTGCTTGAGTGACTCTGCCCCACCCCCTTGTTCCCTTTGTTGCTACTCTCTGGGCATTCAAACCTAGCCTTGTTATTTCTTTTCAGTGATGATGAATCATCCTTCACAGGGGCATGAAGATGAAGCAAAACACCACGGTGAGTTTGCATAGATGGAGTACATGCTTCATAAATGCTTTTTCCATGTACAGTCAAGCAAGTCAGACTTGTGAACACCACTGAATTTAGAATTAAACTTAATATTCTTTGAGTCTTTCTGTTCCCAGGAGAATTTCTTTACAAATATGTATCTAATAATTGTTTCTCTTTTGTTTCTGATTTTTGAAAGAGACCTAATATTTTGGCATGTAAGACATGCAGCTCATATTATTTTCTGTTATCCTAAAGAATAGCATGAAATCTATCATACAGCATGAAGTCTTCATAACAAATGAAGGAATTTTTTAACAAGCAAGGAAATGTTTATGACCAGTCATTAACAGTGACATGATATGGACTGAGAGGAGCCTGCCAGTGAAAATATAGAATGGTCAACTGCACTCTGCCAGGCCTTCACTGTATGCCTCCTGGGCCCACACTCCATTCGTAGAAGAGGGTATATTTTCTGGAGAAATGAGCAATATTCAAAATATGTTCAAGGGAACTAAATCTGCAAAACAGAAGTTGCCATTTAACATATCACTCACATCAAAGGAGATCAAAGCAGGAATATCAGGGCAGTGGCCAGGGAATAACCTCAGGTCGAGGGTAGAAGGGATCTCTGAGCTAGAAACAGTTTCTTCCATCAAGGGACTGCAAGGACTCTGGCCTTTAATGCCAATAATGAAGAGACATGACCCCACTAATAATAACAAACACGCCATAAATACTGTATGCTGCTTTAAGAAACTTACATATTTTATCTTTTGTAATTCTTATAACTTCAATAACATGAAATAAGCATTAGTATCACACCCATTTTATAGATGAAGGGAAGTGAAGCATAGAGAATTTGAGTGGCTTACCCAGCTTGAAAGTAGCTGAGCTGGGATTTAGAGCCAGGCAGTCTGGCTGCAAAGCTTGCTCTGCACTATTGCCTCCCTACAGAGATGATGAGATTAAAATCTTTAATTTTTGACTTGGTAGTCCATTTTCTGTTCTCATCTGAAGCAGCTCTTTGTTTTCAGTAATATATATATAGTGACTCTCACTAGAAGCTAGATGCCAGTTTGCATTGTTTGAGCTCTCACTGGTCTGGAATTTTGGGGGAAGTCCCTAGAAGATACATGGTAGATGTGGCAAGTTGGCCTTGGAATGAGCCAACCATAGGGAATTAATTTTTTAGAAAACTTTATTTATTCATGACAGATACACAGAGAGAGAGGCAGAGACACAGGCAGAGGGAGAAGCAGGTTCCATGCAGGAAGCCTGACGTGGGACTTGATCCAGGGTCTCCAGGATCACACCCCAGGCTGAAGGCGGCGCTAAACCACTGGGCCACCGGGGCTGCCCAGGGAATTAACTTTTTGAAGTCAGTAGGTTCCACAGGCCAAAATGAAAATTGGGACCTATGCAAGTGGTTGATGCTTGAGCCCCTCCCCTTAGAACTTGTCTCCCACCTGGCCCTGTCCAGCTGGTGATTTTTGGGGCTATGTGTTTGGTGAAGATATGTGTGAAAACACCATTGTTTGCTTGCATTTTATCCAGAGGGAAGTGAAAGGGGAAGAGTGGAAATAGAAAAAAGGACCATCCTCTTGTTGGGGTAGATCACTTAAAGGAGAGGCCAGAGTTCTGTTCATACCGCCACCATACTCTCTCCCAAGTCCCCTCGGAGTCTCAGCATTATTGGTAGTGCCTTCTCCCTGCATTTCAGCCTGCCATAATCCCACACATTTCCAGGGCCCAGATCAAGGCTGTGCTCATTTGAGATGCTGTCCTGCCCCCCAGTCCTCCCCACCTTGCCCTTCCTAGAGCCCCTTGGCATGTTCAGAAACAGAGAGCTCTGAGGGGTGGTTTGCTCCTATTGTTGCACAAGTCTTCTGCACTATACCAGTATGGAAAGTACTAGAAGATAGAGATTGTGACTTTATCATGCTCCCCCAACTCCTCCACTGTACTGGCCCATTGTCTACTGTCTACTGGTCAGTGTTTCATTGGTACCCAGACATTTCAGCACAAGGTTTGTGTAATCTCTGGGTTTAGGGTGCGGGGGAGACAAAAGAGAAGCTTGAGAGGAAAAAAAAGGTAGTTTGCTTTGGGAGAAGAGAGATGCTTTCCTAATAAAAGATAAAATGGCCAAATGGGGGTAGGCTTGTGCCCCTGAGATAAGAGGAAAGGTCATTTATTTAAATGGTAAATGGCTAGAAATGCAGATCGGATTTATAGGGCGCCTACAAATCCATAAAAAAGCTTGCACACAGATGCATGCATAATAATCCCGAATTGGCTATGAAATTTATCTTCATGAGTAAAGAGAAGAGGGATTGTTGATCCTGTTATGATTTTTACCCCATCTTTCCAAAGAAGACAGGATTAATACCAAGAGAGATAAATCATGATGTGATTTTTGTATATATGCACAAAGCAAACACAATGAATATTTGATTTTCTTCAACTTCTGCAGGGCTAAATCAATTTGAAGAGATAATGGTAGAGGATTAAGTTATTGGAACGTGTGTAACTATAAAGTTTTGAATACAGTTAACTCACAAGTTATTACAATTTCAGTATAACATCTGTTATCATTGAAATAGCAGATGTGTTGTGTATTGTGAAACTAAGGGAAAATTGGATAGGCACATGTTTTTCAAAAGAAACCAGGCTCACATTAAATTATTTCTGAAATGCAACCCTGTAAAAATTATTGCAAAGAGTAGACTAACTGAAGGGGTATCCTCAAAAATGAGGCTACATCACAAATAATGCTATTAATAGAAAGTCACCTTAAACTATGAAGCAAGTGAAATGTTATATGTATCTTTGCACTACAAAAGTAGAAGGAAGGGAAGTTAACATACTTAAGGACTTAGAAAAATTTAAAGCCACAGAATGGAAAATAGCAATTCCTAAAGGTGGGTGTGTTGTAAAGAATGATGGCTTCCCAACTTTGTGGTCCATGCTCAGTGCCGGTGATTTTACTCCTTCATTAATGTGACTAAACCACAGACTCTTCATGATCAGTGAGTTATGTCCACCCTCCTTTCAGCAGTCATATTTTCTGAAGCCAGAGTTGGGACATGTGTTTTAATAAGAATAAGAATAAGAATATGTGGATGTGCAGGAATGAGGGAAGAGGATATTTGACATTGAGGTTTTCTCATAAAATCCAGAATGTTTGGTCACTTTTCCTGCGTTGCCCAGCAGAGTGCTGGCCTTAAAGCCAAGACTCGGAAACCATTTACTCACGGATCTGAATTGCAGCCTGTTCTTTGCCAAGTGCCACTCTTGAGGCAGCTCTGTGAGTTTTCTGATTACATTATTGTGATTACATTATTAGTAGCATTCAGCTAATATTTTGTCGAGAGTCTTGAAATTGGTTGCTACATTTTAATTTTTTTCTCCCTCTGTCCACCCTTATGCCTTTCTTGTTTGAAGGTTCGGGGAAATGAATCCCACAGTATTGTTATTTATCAAGTTTCATGGTCAAGAAAGAAAATACCAGAAATGTGAGGTTGGAGGTGGGGGGAGATCTAATTAAGCTTGACTCTGTCTGGTTTTCAATTCTATGACCGTTGACAGCTCGCTCCTAGGAGAAGGAGGTCCCAGTTGGTCTCTACCACAAAAAGGTTTTTAATAAAATATTCAAGATAGCTGAGGACCTTTAGAATGGATAATTTTATTCAACATACACTATGATCTTCCTGCTGGTTGTGGGCTCTGGACCAATACCCAGGAGCTTCTCTTGGAGTGCATGACTATTATGCATTATGTTAGAGTATTCTGTGAAAAGTCAATTTACTCGGAGTCAGATACACCATATTTTAACTTTGAGACTAAAATTGTCTCTGGGGTTTAGTTTGCTGCCATGATTAAGTTCTTACTGTTCTGCAAATCCTAGATTTATTTTTAACTGCTTCGGTGCTGCATTTTTTAAAGACTAATGAATGGTTAAAAAAAGAGAAAAAAAAACACAGAAAAATCTAGGGCTCAGGAAGAATGCTCTGATAAAGTGCAAACTTTCATTAAATAATGCCTGTAGTGAGTTTACCTGCCGTTGGCTTTGCCTCTGGTTTCGAGAGCCTGCCTTACCAGGCCTAAGACTTAATGAGGTGGCTCCCTTCAGTGTCTTAGACACTTAGCTCTAAAAAATCTCTATCTACAAACCAATTTTTTCCCATCCATTACAAAATGAGCAGGAGAAATTGAATGCGTGGGTTGAAATCCCTGTTAATCAATTGGACTACTCCCCTTGGGTTGCGGTTGAAGAGCAAGTTTTCATTATCTCCAATAATTAGCATCATTTTTTTAAAAATGAGCTGAATGGACTGACACAGTAATCTGTGGCAGATGTGTCATGTGTCTGTCCATTATTAACTTTTTTTGGGAGGAGGGAAGAGTAGGTAGGGGAAGAAACAGACTAGGGAAAATTCTTTTCTTATCTTGGTGGCATTTAACACGAGCATGTGGCAGGGAGTGGGGTCTGTTTCAGATGTAATGAGCGTGACTTTGGAGACTTCATCAACATCTTGAATCCTGATCCTATAGTTTATTTGGTGAGTGAAATTTGGCAAGTTCCTTACCTCTTTGAGCATGCATCTGCCTCTATAAGATGAAGGTAGTAACACCTCCCTAATAAGGTTATTGTAAAAATTAAATGAGAGAGTGCATATAAAGTGCCTATTAAGTTACTGGCATTTAGTAAATACCCAGTACATTGCAACTACTGTTATTGCAGCTTATTACTTTAGGCAGCTGTCATATTACATGGAAATTCTTTTTTATTCATCATATATATTGATGGATTCACTTAACTACTATATGCTCAAGACTCCTGATGAGGCCCTGAGAGGCATAGAGAAATGTATTCATTGTTCTCATAGGAGGATCAGAGGTGGTCAGAAATGACCCTGGAGGAAGGTGGGAGGTGACGAGTGCCACAGAAGATGAACAGGGCAGCGCCCGGTGCAGTGGTACTAATGGAACAAGCACCTTCATTGAGTGGTTGATGGCAGAGGAATGTGGGAGTGATTTTGGCTGTGGTCTCTGGCAGCAGAGCCCCTAAGCCTAGCTTTCTTTCCAAAGGTGTTATAGACTGATTGTTTATGTTCTGGCCTCTAAATTCATATGTTGGAACCCTAACCTCTGATGTGATAGTATTTGGAAGTGGGGTCTTTGGGAAATGATTACGTTTAGAAGAAATCATGAGAGTGAGGACACTCTGGTGGCTTTAGTATCCTTGTTAAAATCAAGAGAAAGAGACAAGAAGAGTTCTGTGCTCTAGCTCTCCTGTGCTCTCCTGTACATTCTCTCTCTCTCTCTCTCTCTCTCTCTCTCTCTCTGTCACATCAGGGCATAGCAAGTTGGTGGCTGTCTGCAAGCCAGGCTAGGGCCCTCACTTGGAACCAAATCTGCTGGCCTCCCAGTCTCTGGAAATGTGAGAAATGCATGCCTGTTGTTTATGCCACAAAGACAGAGGGCTTCGATGAGCTGCCTGTTATCCTTTTATTTATTTATTTTTAAAAAGATTTATTTTATTTATTTGAGAAAGAGAGAGAGAGAGATCATGAATGGGAGGGGCAGAAGGAGAGGGAAAGAGAATCTGAAGCAGACTTTGCACTGAGTATGGAGCCAGATGTGGGGCTCAATCTCATGACCCTGAGATTATGACTTGAGCCAAAATCAAGAGTCAAACTCTTTTTTTAAAAGCTTTTATTAATTTATTCATGAGAAGCAGAGAGAGAGAGAGACAGAGACAGAGACACAGGCAGAAGGAGAAGCAGGCTCCATGCCGGGAGCCCATCGTGGGACTTGATCCCGGGACCCCAGGATCGCCCTGGGCCAAAGGCAGGTGCCAAACCGCTGAGCCCCAAGAGTCAGACTCTTAATTGACTACGCCATCCAGACACCCCCTGTTATCCTTTTAACAAGTCCCTTTTCTGCTTTCATCAGCCAGAGTCCACTGATACTCACTACTAGGAAGCTGACCAGCATACCCATCAGTGGCAGGGTCCACATTGTGAGGCTGTGGCACAACTTGGGTTTCTGGTCCTCTCTGCCTGCCTTCTTTCTCATCCTACTCTAAGAGGCTAAGTCCTTTAGGGTTCCCCCATACATCTTCCAAATTGGAGAATCTGAATGGCTTTGCTAATTACTACTGGGCAGAGTGGGACTTCAGACCACCTCAATGGACTATAGTCAACTTGGAGATTGAGCCACAATTGGTCTAATTAGGGGCAAAGATGTGCTCAAGGCCAAGGTTGGGACACCTTCCCTTAGTATAGGGCACAAAGGAGGCATGCTCTTGACAGGGATAGTGAACATGGTAGGCACCATGATTGACTTTTTTAGTATAGTTTTTACCATATAACCTCAATTGAGGCACAAACCGGCAAGATATGTGGTAGAGGGGAAACCAGGGCTGGGATGGAATAACTCAGATGGACTTATTAGAGAAAGAGATGCCAACTCCACGAAACTCTCAATTATAATGGTTCAGATATGATGGATGGAAGACTATTTCCCACTTACATAAAGAGCTATGTGGGAGTCCCTATTAGTGGGTGACTCCCTCTAAGCAGGGGTCAGGGATCAGGACCCTTGTGTCATATGGCTTTACTGTCTTCAGCATGTGGCTTCCCAGGTCTCTATGCTTTCCTGCATTAAACTTGAAGATTCTGCTTGCAGAGTTTTATAAGCTAGGCCTGGAATTGGCACCTGTCACTTCCACTGCCTTTGGCCCAGGGCGCGATCCTGGAGACCCGGGATCGAATCCCACGTCGGACTCCCGGTGCATGGAGCCTGCTTCTCCCTCTGCCTGTGTCTCTGCCTCTCTCTCTTTCTCTCTCTGTGACTATCATAAATAAATAAAAATTAAAAAAAAATTAACACATTCCATTGGCTAGTGTGCAGTCTCATGGCCACCTCTAAATGTAAGAGATGTTGGGAAATGTAGTATAGCTATGGCCTGAGGAAGAAGAGGAAATGATTTGGCACATAGCTAGCTAGCTTCTTAAATCTTGACCTGGGTTGCAAAGAATGAGAAGGATCTGAATAGACGGAGATGAGAGAATGACATCTCAGCAGCAGACATGAGAACTAGACTATGGAGAGCAAGAAGGGGGGCTGGCTGTGAGGAGCTCAGAATGGAAGATTAACCTCTTATCACCAAAGTTCCTGGTCTGAGATTTTAGTATATCAAACGATGAAAGAATGCTATGGTTGAAGATGCTAGGTTGGGACCTAGAACACTGGTTCAAATCTGAGCTCAGACACCTACTAGCTGTGGTATTTTTCTTTAAAGATTTTATTTGTTTGAGAGAGAGCACAAGTAGGGGGCAAGGAGGGGCAGAGGGAGAGGGAGACCCAGACTCCCCGCTCTGCAGGAAGCCCAATGTGGAGCTTGAGCCCAGGACCCTGGGAACATGAGCTGAGCTGAAGGCAGATGCTTAACTGACTGAGCCACCCAGGCGCCCCTCAGCTGTGATATATTGCATAATCTCTCTGTGCCACATTTTCTGCATCTGTAAAATGGGGCTAGAAATACGATCTATGTCTAGGCAGGTTGTGAGGATTCAATGAGTTAAAACCTATAAATGATACAGAAGAGTGTCTGGCATACAATAGAATTCAATAAATGTTACTACATTTAGTCTTCCTGTATATATGTATATCTATTGTGTGTGTTTAAATTATAACCCCACAAGGACATGGATAGAGAAATCAGGGCTAAGGGAGAGAGAGGGAGGGCAGGCAAGGGATTTGACTTTAGTGTTGTATTTTGGTCACTAATAATGTCACAACACTCTCTTATTAATCTTATTAATCTTAGTACTTTGGACAGGCAGCACTTTCTTCGGAATGCCTTTTCTGTCTCAGCAATTATCAATTGGTTCTTTAGTGATATTTGGTCATACATTTTGTATTTTGTGTTATGACATAAGTCTTTTCTCTCTCCCACCTTTTGTCTGAAATTTGGCTCATTTGTACAAGAGATATAATGATGCTCATTAGTATTGGTGGGACCCAGCTGCTGCCGGCTTCCTTAGAGCAAAGCCCCACTCATGCGGGCCTTTATTTCAGTGGGGTGTGCTGCCCATTCATGCAAGGTCATTGCCAGTTCCTGCTCTTGATTCCCTCTTCCTCTCTGTACCCCTTCTGGCTTGCCCATCCAGTTGCATGGTGGGCTGCTTTTCATGGTCAAAGACCACCTTTTACCCACCCTCCTTACTTGGGCTGCAGGTTCTTGGGGTTCTATGGAAATATCCCCAAGCCAGCAGCTGCTCCAAGTGCAAGTCTGGTGGCCACCCCACCAGCTGCCAGGAGGGGCGGAGCAGCAGCCTCCGGATAAGGTGATGGGTAATGGGCACTGACATATGATGAACTACCTCTCCGCATTCTTGCTTCACAGAGAGGCCGAGTAGAGTGGGTTTGCCAAGTTCTCAAATAAGAAAACACTGTGTTTCCACTCGGCTTCACATTCGGAAGTAAACTCGCTGGGCAACTTCTTCCATGAGGCTCATGTAACTTTAATGCCTTGTCCTGGCATTGTTTACTTGCCTGGCTGGTACTGGCCCCTCTGCGTGGCCTCCTGGAGGACAGGATTTGTTCCGTGCCTCGAGGGCATGCCGTCCCAGGTCAGCAGATGGCCTTCTGATTACTATTTCCAGCCTGTCTTACCTGACCATTCCCTCACTGTATGAACAGCTGTTTCCTTCACTTCAGTGCTGCCCAGCCGGATTGGTGATTTTTCTTCTGCCCTTTTGTTCGCACAGAACATAAATCTTTCTCTTTTTCTGACCTGGCCTGCAGTTCCATCCACCTGTGCCTGCCTTGAGCAATATATAACTCTCGCCAGGTTCTGTTTCCTTTGCTCACTTCAGCCCATAAACCAAACTTTCTTCTTCCTTCTGCCCCCTCTCCTGGGCTGATTCAGCACTCTCTTAGCACCTGGCTGCCAGTTAACACTTAACCACAAAAAAATACATTACTTTATGGGTCTGACCTGAACTGGAAACTTCTGACAGAATAAGATATGCAACAGAAATCTCCGTCCCATTGGCCTCCTTTCTCTCTTTTTTTGGGGTCTGAGGAGACACAAGTTCCATCAGGTTAGCAGCGACTGTGCTAATTGAAAATGAGTTAATTAAA
Source organism: Nyctereutes procyonoides (assembly GCF_905146905.1). Taxonomy (NCBI): domain Eukaryota; kingdom Metazoa; phylum Chordata; class Mammalia; order Carnivora; family Canidae; genus Nyctereutes; species Nyctereutes procyonoides. The sequence continues at coordinate 14,041,673 of NW_026575040.1, forward strand.
TAACTCGGTACTTCGAGCTGTCAAAATATAGCCAGTCAATGGAATCAATCCAGTTAAATGTTTAACAATGGTATAAGTTGAAAGGAATCGTGGATATGAAGTAAGAAGGGAAAAGGAATCGCTATTCCTAAGAGGGCACTCATGTGGTTTCTAGAATATGACTAGTCAAATGTTATTGATTTTTTTTTAAATTACTACAACTGTTTCAGTAGTGTTTGGCTTTATAATTTTATTTTATTTTTCTGGATTAGAAAAAAAAATCCTGCAACACATTTTCTGGTTGCCCTCTTTTCATTGAAGGTGTAAAATGCTCTCAAAACATTTGTTTCTCACTTCTAGTTTAAAACCAAGAAAGTGAAGCATTCATGCAATAAAGTTGTAGCAGCAGGCTAGTCAAAAAGAGGGGACCCAGAACTCAGCTATGGTGTTAGTAAGCTTGCAGTGAAATGAATGAGGTTCTCTGGTAGATTCTAGTCATAATGTAACACATACTCCAGACGTGTGACAGTTTGTAGATGACAACTGGTTGAGAATGCTTAGCTACCTTTTCATTTATTCTGGATGTTAAGCCTGTAGTTTTTTTTTTTTTTAAGCCTGTAGGTTTTAAAGATGGATTATCCCCCCTCGCCGCCCCCATCAGTTTTGTTTTGCATCAGGCCAAGATTTGGTATGTAATTAAAACCCAAGTATCTAAATGAGAGCTTAATTGACAGGCAAGTATATGTAACATAAGGGATGCCTTCAAGTTGACTTAGGCTGAACTGACAGGGCAGTAAGTATCTGGATGGAAAATTCTGACAGTCCATCCATTTGGGAGGTCTCTTTCACCTCACAGAATTGGCATGTTGAATCCATTCCACTTGAATTAACTGATTATCCCATTTCTTCAAGAGAGCAGAATAACAGTTTATGGAATTTGTATGGTGGCTTTTATATTTCACTGAGTTTTTACATCTGTTATGCCTCTTGACCCTGTGAGATAGGTCAGATATAACTTCCTATTTTAGGGACACCTGGGTGGCTCAGTGGTTGAGCATCTGCTTTTGGCCCAGGGTGTGATCCTGGAGTCCCAGGATCAAGTCCCACATCAGGCTCCCTGCAGGGAGCCTGCTTCTCTCTCTGCCTATGTCTCTGCCTCTCTCTCTCTCTCTCTCTCTCTCTCTCTCTCTCTGTGTGTCTCTCATGAATAAGTAATAAAATCTTAAAACAAAACCCTCCTATTTTATATGTAGTAAAAGAGTCAGCGTGGTTTACCTGGCTTGTGTGCAGTTTTAAAACTAGTTAGTATCAGAACTGGAATGAGATGCTAGACATCCTGATTCCTAGTTCAGTGACACATTTTCATTTCACACGATCTTTGAAAGGTATAGTATTTGAACTTTAAAAAAACTAGCATGTAGGGACAACGAGCTTAAATTTATGTAGAACTCTTTTTTTTTTTTAAAAAATTTATGTAGAACTCTTACCCCCAACAGCAAAGGTCCATAATCAGGTACACTTTGTGGTGCAGTTTTGCGGTTTGAGTCTCTAGGGACAACCAACCCTCTGGCACTACCAGATTCTGAAGTGCCACCTGAGTCATCAGATCAAGAGTACATTATGCGCACTGTAGTTCTAAGACCAAGCCACTGTTGACAAACATCATCTTCTTAAACATTCATAATTTATATGTGGTACTTACATTATTTGTCAAATAAATAGAACATTCAGCTATTCAGAATGGCAAGTATTTGTTGTTAATGGGTAGGAGAATAAAACCTGAAAGATGACAGAGAAAAGTGAGCCATGTAGTTGGCTCTTTTCATTTTAAAGATGTAGAAATCAAGACCCAGGGAAATGAAGTGGCTTGATCAAGGTCTTGGGCTATTTGACAACTTGCTCAGGTCCTCTGCCTTTCACTGTGTTGACTTTTACCATGGTGTTATCTCAGCAGTGTGACCCTGACCACCCACCCTCATAGCGGTGGATAGAAGCCTTCCCAGGGAGACCTTGGGCCCCTCTCACAGTGACTGAAAGTACAAATAAAGTCACTATAAAATTATAGTTTATTTAAAAGCATGGAGTTTAGAGAAACTATTTATTGTCAAAATATTTGAATAAATTATAGATACAGCAGTATTCTGTATTGAGACTTGTTTAATCATTTGTAAATTCACTAGAAGTTAAGATCATAAACATTTTTCTTTGTTGGTTAGGTTTCTGGAACAACAAATTTCACGTATTTAAAGCAATAATAGCCAATATGTAGCGAGAACATATTCAAGCACTTTGATTATTTTTTCCCGTTTAATTCTCTCAAGCACCCTATGAAGCTGATACTGTATAACCTGCATTTTCAGACATTGCTCTTCAGTCAACTTGGTCATATATCAAAAAGAATTTCATGAACTTCTCATGATGTTTGATTTCTCTGGTAACTATGAAATGGACTGCAAATTAAAATATCGTAAGTTGCTCAGCATTTTCTGCTAAGGACTTCTGGATTTGGTGGCCAGGCAATGCAAGGGAAGATCCCCTCCTGAATTAGTTCAAGAGGGTTTCTCCAAAGGTGCTGACCACCTACAAACATCTTGTGGAAGGACTTCTGGGTGTGAAACTTCTCTAGCAAGTTCTGTATCTCTAAAGAAATTTCTGAGCACACATAAGGAGCAGTCTCTATAAGAACCTTTCTTATCATCTGAACACTTGTTTTAGAAGGTAGTGAAGACGTATACCTAAAAAGATAACAGGCAGTATGAAAATAATGATTAAGCCAGATGTTTATGCCCAATTACTGTTTTTATTTGTTTGTTTATAAATTAAAAATAGGGCAGTAGAGTTACATCTTTTTTTTCAGCTTTATTATTCTCTAGATGTCATCATCCAATTTTATCTCTGATCGCTGAAGATTCAGTGTGAACCATCACAGCACAGGCGGGCTGCCCATCTCAGGTGAGAGTGCTTGGAATAATTAGCTTTTGATTTTGTAACCACACCAATTTAATAAGGAAGAACCCACAGAGAGCTTAATCAACCTCACAAAGTCTCTTTTACAACTCCATTTTCCCTTGACTTACCACCGACTCTTTCAATAAACATGAGCTTGTGAAAGAAAAAGCTACATAAAATTTTATACTTCTCATATTCTGTTTTCCTTTTTAAGTCGCAGACTCAAGCCTGATTGTACTGTACTCCAACCAAAAGAGCCCCTCAGGCAAGAAACACATTATGGAAAGCTATTTATAAGGTTTAAATTATCCATATTAACATTCTTAAGATTCACCAGTGTGGTTTCTAGATGCCAGATCCAATCCACAGTGACGCTTCAGTGTTGGGTTATATAGTTGACTGCATAGACTCTCTCAGGAGGAAAATGCAGAGTGAAACCACAGGGCTGGAAGACCCCTGGAGGAATTAACTAATCTGTCCCCCTGCCTCTGGCAGGACCAAAAGCAAAACCCATTTAGGTACCAGCACAGAGCTATATGCTTGTTTTGTTTGCAAAGCCTGATTGGGTCCATCTCTTTCCACTTTTTTAAATGAAAGCTGTAGGCAAAGTATAAGAAAAAATTACTTAGTATATGTAGACACACACATACAGCCAACCCTTGATCATTAAGTATTTATGAGAATTCTCCTCTATTAAAAGGACAGCATTAGGCCCAGAGAGTTAACCTAGTGTAGGTAAAAACACAATGTATGTTCACAAGGAGCTTACAATTTGGTTATGAAGACATGATATATATTAGGAACATTCACATTTCAATTCAGTACAGCACTGGCTTGTGTTGACATAAGTATTAGAGACCTAATGTGTACAAGCACTGACAATTCTAATCACATTCACTTGGCTTTCTAGTTCTTGTATACTTTCATGTCCTGGGAATTCATTCATAGCATTTTGAAATTACAAAAGCTTGATTTTACAGAGGTTAGAGTCATCCAATTTTTCTCTCTTGAATTCTTGCCCAGAAATGTATCTGCTCTCTGTATCCCCATCCCACGGCTAGCAATTAGTAGTGCCACCAGTTGGACTGATGTAAGAGACCCAGGAGAGCAGGACCCAGCCCTCCCTATAAGGCTTTAGTTCATGCACTCCCTTGGGCTAAGGGCAGGATTTTTTTAATTGGGCAGAAATGGTGAATGGTCTCTCATTTTTGTCTCTCCTCAGGTAGGGTCAGCAGATTCCTACTTGGGTCAGAAAGAATGGAATTAAACAGAAAACTGGGTAGAAAAAAACCCTTCATTAATTCATGCACTCATTCAGTGGGCTATAATGGACTAGAGACTCTGGAGCTACAAACATGGGTGGTACTTAGCTCTTGTTTGTGAAGAGCTCACCCCTGATACTGTGGCCAATGACAATAATAGAGATAGGGACAAGGTGTACTATGGGAACCAAGAGGGAGAAGGATTATATCAGCAAGAAGTCTGCAGAAAGTCTCATAAATTTTGTAACATTTAAATTGGGCTTTGCAGGAGAGATTTCATCAGAGGGAGAAGGCACAATAATCATTCTAGACAGAAGGAACACTATGTGTAAAGCAGTGGCCCTGGAGCAGAGTGTGGTCAGAGAAAGTCAAGCAGAAGAGGACCTGTGGAAAGGGGTTGAGCTTGGAACAGCAGTTAGGTGGCCACATTACAAAAGTCCCTGTAGAAAGCTCGGTTTGGGAGTTGGGATATGACTCAGAGAGAAGGGTGGCGACAAGGGATGGGGATCAGGTTTAGCCCTTAAAGAGGAAAGGACATGTCTGGGTTCAGGCTTTGGGAAGATTACTTCAGCAGCCAGTGTGTGGAAGAAATACTGAGGTGAGAAAAGCCCAGAACAGGGAGACTGGATTGGACACAATGGCAACAGTCCAGTGAGAGAAGATGAGGGTTGAGCCATGCAGGAGAGAGAGTGGCCTCAGGAGATGATTGGCATCATCAGAGGTGGCAGGATTTAGAGACTGGATCTTGTGGGCAAAAGAGAGAGAAAGCTAGGCAAATGCTCTGTTTCTTACCAGACTCAGAGAGATAAATTTATTGTGACAAGAGAAGCAAGCCTGTAAGGGGTGGGTGTAGAGCCGACGAGTGGAATGAGTTCAGTTGTAGATACATTGTATTCGTGGGATTAGTGATGGGTGATGTTCAGTTCAGCTGAAAATTTAAGATTGTACAGCTGGGAAGTGACACCTAGGTGGGACAGAACAGTTAAGTTCTCCCTGGGTGACTGAATGGAGGTTGCATTTTGGGAAATGCTGTTGCTGGGGAAGTCTCCCTGTCTGGATTCTCAGAGATAGTCGTGGGATTATTAGTCTCAGCCTCACTGTGGTTCATGTCTGTCAACAGTTCTTCAATTTCTTCTACCAAGATGTCCCTCCATCACAGGGGAGACTTGGGTCTGGGGGATGAGGAAAAAATTTCTTTCAAGTACCTGTTTTATCTGAAAAATATATGTAATGTCTGAACTCTGTTACATAAAATATCCATATTTACTTTTATATAAATTATGTTTTAAATTATTTACCAGTTAAATTATGCATGTCAACCGCTCCCACCTGAATCTGTGCATATCCAGGGAGATGCCCCTTGGTTAACCTATGGCCTTGGCACCCCCTGGCCTGTGACCACCTATGCCTCTTGCTTTGTGAAGCACCGATCTAATCGAGGTCTGACCATTACAGTGGATAACTCTTTCCCTGTTTGGAAACAGCCTTCTAATTCCCACATGCTTGAGTGTCAGGTTGTGATATATCAGAATTCCCACGCCTTCAGGTAGGGTGTGAGCAAATACTATTGTAACAAGAAAAATTGCAGAGCTGGTTGTTTTTTTCTCTCTTTTTTTTTCCTTTCCTTTTCTTTTTTTAAAACACTCCACCTGGGATCCCTGGGTGGCGCAGCGGTTTGGCGCCTGCCTTTGGCCCAGGGCGCGATCCTGGAGACCCGGGATCGAGTCCCACATCAGGCTCCCGGTGCATGGAGCCTGCTTCTCCCTCTGCCTGTGTCTCTGCCTCTCTCTCTCTCCCTCTGTGACTATCATAAATAAATAAAAAAAATTAAAAAAAACACTCCACCAGATTATGTATTTGACTTTTTTAAATTACAAAGATTAGACAGAAAAAAAATGGAATAATGTAGAAGTGCATGAAATATTAAGGGCTTCTACCTTCCTCCTGCCTTCCCCCTTCCCTCAACCCCACTCCTATCTGAATAACTGGGTGTGTCAAAATGACTTGCTACTCAAACAAGTGACCTTGAACATCAGCCTTACCTAGGAGCATGTTAAAAATTCAGAGTCTCAGACCCTACCCCAGCCTACTAAATCAGAATCTGCATTTTAAGAAGATCCCCGGGTGATTCATATGCACATTCAAGTTTGGGGAGAGGACTTTTTTGTGGAACAAGGGAAAGATAAAGTTTATTTCCTTTTTCTGCAGGAGGGTCTAGTTTTTGAATCCCCCAAATCCTGCTCTCTTCAAAGAAGGAGATCAGCCTACAGATGGCCCTGGAGCATCACATCCACTCCATAAGGGATCAGTCCCCTCCTGGCCAAGGAGTCGCCTGCCAACTTGGCTGTTTACAGACCCCATGCATTCCCTTAGCTCTCTCTGCCCTCAAATTTCAGGGGAAACAAAACAAACAAAGCAATAGACGACTAATTCCCCAATTCTGCTTTCTGATGAACTCCTCAGCTATTCATGCTCATTTGAACATAATTTGGTTCTCCTGGTGTTACTCAGAAGCCACTAGGGAAGGAGAAAGACCAGCTTCTTGTGACACATCACCCAGAGTTTCTTTGTGCCATGGCCACTGCTAGGGAGCCCTTGGCAAGGTTGCTGGTGGAAGTGTTTCATCGGGGCCTAGTAAGAGATAAAAGCAGACACTTCATAGAGAAGACATCTAGATTCACTATAAAATTTTATAGACTGGAAGCTGCCTTGCTGTGGAAGAAACTGAGTTTGTATACTGTTGGCATGGATCTAGGGCACCTGGGTTATAAAGATTCAAGTCAGCCCTCCAGGTCTCCAGCACAGTATGGTTGATTGTGCTGGTTGTGGGTTATGGATCTTGGGATCAGACACAGACACAGTAGTCTGCCCTTATCCTTTATATGGTACAATGGCTGAAATGTGCTAGGTGACCTAAAGCAATTGCACAGGGTTAAGCCATGATGGGGACCACTACGACTGGTTCCTCTACATTGCAGAAGGTTTGATTGCAGGGATCTAGTAGTAGTAAAACATACATGAAATCACTAAGAGGATGATGTTATCAGACACGTTATTTACTCATTCAATATGGAAGTTGAGCATGAAACAGGCCAGTATTTTTCATTGTTTTAAAGCCTGTACTTTACTTTGATAAAGTACAGCCTGTACTTGCCTTAAAGTCTGTTTCTTCACTGCCAGGCTTATGATACTCTCTATATTACCTCCTCCAACCTCCACCATCTACCTCAAAAATCAATGTCTTCTGTGTATCCTCACCAGTGAAGACGATTTCTTTTTTTTGGACTTTAGTTTCTGTGCTATGAAAATAGTGGTTGTGTCTTAATTTTTCAACTATAAAAGCACAGTACTGAATATGTTTTCTCAAACTACATACTGTCTCTGTGTCTCACCTGGGGAGTTTGATCTAGCCCTTTAGAGATTCTCTCTCCTTGGAGAGAATCACTATAGTAGGAATTTAGTAAGGGTGAAATTCTGGAAATAATCATCTTGTAAATATCATGCCAGAGATCTCAGAAAAATAAGAAGGCAGCTTCTTTTAACAGATAAAGAAGGTAAGATGAAAGATAGGGCAGATAATAAAGTTTTGGGTTCTAACACTTTTTTCTCAAATACACTTTCTTCCAACATCTGCTTATATCAAATATGACTCTGGGAAGGCCCTTTGGCTATTTCTAAGTTATAATTTCAGCCATGCTTGCCGATGTGTGGGATTTCTTTACTAAGAAACCAGTTAATCTTTCCTATTGGAAGTTAGTTTTAAAAGCCCTAGGATATCCCTCAGATAATGAAATTCCTACTGAAAATACAAATGAACGATTGAGATCTTTCCTTAAAATAAATATTGATGTGAGAGGAAGGAAAGAGCATGAGAGTTTTTAAATCTGAGAAGAGAAGGTGGAAAATCCATAGAAAGAGAAGATACAGGATGTGGAAGACAGGTGTGGTTAGTCTGACAGTTATTTTATAGGGGTTTTGGTGTTTGGATGTCCTCTGGCATCTCCTTTCCATGCATAGGTGGTGAAATACCAATATGTTTCAATTTAGGTTCCCAATATACCATTTGACACATAATAGATGCTTAATAAATGCTCGATAGATAAATGAATTCTTAAAAATACTACTTGTTATCTTCTCTAACTCTTACCCCTGTCACAAGGGAAATAATACTCAGTGGGCAGATGGCTTGTAACAACCTAGGTACTTAAGCTGAGGTACAGAGATAATCTGGGCATCTTAAGAGAACTTTATAGAAAAAGATAATTTCTCTGTAAGGTACAGAGAACAAATGTCAGAAGTATGATTTTAGGTTTGTTACTAGTAGTCTTGTGAAATTCTCCAAGTCTCAATGTTTCATCTGTAAAAAAGTAGTAATGAATTTTTCATAGAGTCATAAGGATTAAATGAGATGTGTAGGGTATGAGGCATAGAGACTGCCACTGTATAGATGTTAAAAGATATACTGTTACCCCAAAGTTATTCACGATAAGTGTACAATCAAATTGAGATCTGAGTTCTTGCCAGTTTAAATTCTTTTGGAGTAATGATGTTTAGGCCTCTAGATTCTTTGACAAATGGTATATTTCAGAAGCATGGAGTGGTCCTTTATGGGAACATTGCCTCATTCTCAGGCAGGGGGAATATTGGTTTTTGACAAGTCTGCTCAGAAATGTGACTCAAATCAGAGGTATAATTCAGAGACACTAGGATCTTCTCATTCTAAGAAGATCCTTGCATTTAAGGAAGATGTTATAATAATGTTTTCAGAAGTCATAGGCTCTTTTAGTATTTGGCCTTATAGTCTTAAAGCTAAATATTCAGGTCTCCGGGCCTAGGCCATGAGCTTATTAGAGGCAAGGGATTGTAACTTTTTCCTGGTAGCTGCACAGCTTCTAGTCAGGGCCTTCTCATAGCTGGTAGATATTTGCCTGGTAAATGAATTCCCAAATAAAGGAAAATCAGAGAAATAAGCTAGGGAGGTTAAGATTGGTGAGAGAGAACCAGTACAGCAAGAGGGAGGCTGGTGATGGATGGGAATAACCTTGGTAGGTCAAATATAAGAGACAGTGCAAAAGGTAGGTCAGAGCGAAGTTCTACCCAGGCCGGTTCGCATGGATATTTTTGGGTTGTAAGTGCCCCAAACTTATGTTCCAACAGGTAGCTTGGTCATGGCCTTGGAGTATCATGGGTCACTATGGGGAACTGACTTGAAGAAAGGCTGAATGTGGATCATCTTTGGTGCCAGGGTTTCTTAATCTGCCTGCTTGCTGTTTGAGTGGGTACAGAAAGCTTTAGATACCTGGGATCACTTGTGTGTGAGTTACCTTTGGGCCATAGTCATCTGTTTCTGTGTATGGTATCCTGGAACTGTTGCAAACAATTTTGATCATGTCTTTAGTAGTGATTTTTTTAAATAAATTTTTTTTTCTCCTTTTAAGATCCACTTGTTAGCACTGGAAACAAACATTCATGAGCTGGTCTAATAGGTAGAGCAGCAGAAGAGCATGTAGCATTTCTTTCTTTATCCCTAGAAACTTTTCATTATGAAGAATACGACCCTCCACATCCTCATCAAATGGTTTTTCAACAAACCTCCTATGTACTGCCTCTCCCTACCACTGGAAGCAAATCCAGGCAAATTATTACTTCATAGCCTAGAGGTTCAAAATATCATCATCATCACCACCATCCTCATGTTATCATCATCACAATCACCATCACAGCTTCCTTTGAGAATCTCATAAAAACTATAGCCTTTCTTTATCAAAAAATAGCAGCTGCATACTTGCACCCCAAATCCTGCATACTATTTCAGGGGATTCACAAACTTCCTGAAATGTGCCAAGGACTCTGTATTGAGAAACCCTGCTTTGGAAGTCATCAGCTGTGGTATTTATTCTTGGATCTCCATCAGGCAAGGATAACTGTTGATGGACATGGGAACAAAATGGTGTTTGGCTGTGGAGTGGGGAAGCTAGGTCCTTGCTAGGATGAGTTGAAGCCTGTCCTGATTCATTACTTTAGCCCACCTCTGGGGTGTCACTTACATTAATATGAAGCACAAATTATTATTTTCAATGAAGGTGGAACCTTTAAAAGTAATGCTTATGAATATGTAATAAAAAGTTAGTCTGGGTTTATTGAAGTAACAGATACTTCCAATGAATATTAATAAGGGAATATGAGACTAACAGATATAGTGGGTTATAACACCAATGCACTGAAACAGAGGAAGATAAATTTTAACAAAAATTATTAAAATAATTGATGCTAATATAATTTTTATATGTTCCAAATTTTTAAGGGACAAGAAATTGCTTTGGAATTCAAGGTCAGCAGATTACATGTTTAAATGCCAGCTCAGCTACAACTGTGCCATTACTAACTTTCACTAAGTATTGAAAAATCTATGTGAGGTGTATTTCGATTTCCCAATTTTGCTCTTTTTAAGAGAGAAAAGTTAAAAGGCGAATCCATCACCAGGCTGGTATTTAAGCTCATAATCAAGATGACCAGCATAACATTTAAGATACAAGCTGCTGAAAATAATTGATTATCTCATGTACAGTCGATCTCATTAACATATGGCAAGGATTACAGCATAAATATGAAAGTCAGCATAAAATCCCCTTGCTCGAAAGTACTAAAAATTATATTATTAGGTAACCAAACCGATGTCATCTTAACAAGGCCTGGGAATGATTTCCTCATGCTCTTGCCAACTATCTTCTCTTGTTTTGCAAATTTCATCTTCAATTTCCTTTGCTGTGGTGGTTACTTCTCCCCAATACCTAAGTACTCTAAGTAGACCATTTAGAAAGATAGAGATGCCTGCCTATCACTCACATAACTACCATTTCCTAAGTTATTGTCTTCTAGGTGGCTTTATAAGAGGGATCAGAGCCATCTTTGGACATTTTTTATCATTTTCTACTGCTCTAAGCATCTCCAGCCTAGGATTGAGAATAAGCATGCTAACTTCTGACTTGACTTCTATGTGTGGTGTGTGTGTGCATGTGCATGCATGTGTGTGCGTTTGCTCACAAATGCGTTTTCTCCTCTGTAGGTGTTCAGACTTGCATTGAGAAAATAGTGTATATCCAGCAGTTCTAGATATTTGTGGTAGAAGGACTTTCAGATTATCTTTAGTCTTGCTATTTTTCTAGGACTATAAGTTTGTCCTAGTTTCCTTCTGTCTCTGCTTGTCTGTGTCTAGTGCTGACTCCATCCTCAGGTTCCACATCATAGTGTCCGGAAGGCTATTGGCTTCTCCATTGTGGTACCAAGATGACATCGACAGTTTCAGATACTCACACAAACAAATCCAGAGGAAACAAGATGGTTTCTTATGGTAGTTCTCCTAGAAGAAAGAGTACTTTGACTTTGCTGGAAACATCTTGGGTCTTATTGGCTCACATTGGGCTGCATGCCCATCCCTGAGCACATCACTGTGGCTGGGGATGGCATATACTAGGTGCTGAAGCCCTCAGGGGGATCATCCTTATATGTAGAGTGAAGGTCCTACCTCCACTGGATGATAATAGGACAGAAATTCAGAGTATTGGTGTCCAGAAAGAGGGAGAATGTGTGCTGGACAGCAAACAGCAAATTTTCATTTTTCTTTCCTTTTTGCTCTTAACCTCTGATGTGCATTTAATGAAAGATGTCCAGGTGCTTGTTAAGCCAAAATTGGAGTTTGCAATGGTGAAATCATCACACAAGGATCGGTAAAAGAATATGCAATACCTCTATGTGGAGGCAGAAAAAAATACATCATAATGTTCTTTAGGTGAGGAATAGGCTATTATGAGGACTTTAAGGTCCTAAAAGCCTAAAAGTCAAAGTAGAATCCAGAGTTTGTAATTCCAATGGTTGATGTTAATACTACCATAAATAGAAATAGTTGTATAGCAGTTTACTATTTATAGGAAACTTTCACATTCCTTTACATTTAATGGTATATATAAGGCTGGTATGAATTTCATTTCTAGGATCAGAATCCCTACAAACCTACCAAATAACCCAGTGATTTGTAGAAGTAACAGCTTGTTCTAAAATTAAAACGTTATTTTGCTATGGAAGTAAATATGTGCTTCAAATGACAACACATTAGCTACTCAAAGTTTTATGTGCAAAGATATTTATAACAGCAACAAGAAGAGAGAAACTACATGAATATTGAACAGTAATAGAACAGTTAAATAAATCATGGTATATCTATTTCATTGCATTATTAGTAGGTGATTTAAAAATGATTTCCTCAAAGAATGTCTAATGACAGGAAACCTTTATTACATAGGTGATAAAAAACAATTTAAAAATCTGAATGAAGCAATATTTAGTATGATTCTAACATTATTAAAAATAAATACATGGGGAGGAAACATGCACACAAGTATAGGGGTAATATTAAAAATATATAACAATTGTTATAGCAGGTACTAATCAATCAGAATGGACACCTTGTATTTTCAATTGATATAGTCGTGCCAGTGGTTACTGGCTGAGTATCTATTCTCAAAAAACTAACAGTGGCAAGATAATGGGAGTGAATTTTCTTTTTTTCTTTTTGTATTAAAAACATTTTTGCATCTTTTTCTGTTTCCTAAGTTCTATACAATGAGAATGTATTATTTATAATACAATAATAATAAGAATTAATAGAAAAGAATGCAGTGGTTTAATATTCCTTTTAGAGGAGTGTATAATTTCCTGGAATTTTACAGTGGTTTTTGCATTCCTGTTTCTGTGGCCCTACCCCACCCTCCAGTGACTTTGTTTGCTTCAGTCCATGCCCTATACAGAAAAATGCCAGAAATGGGTCAAAGATGTGCTGTTTGAAATGCCCAAGGAAACTAAACTAAATCAACACCATAAAAAAGGAAAGCTTATTGTCTTAGTGATTACTGGTGTAAAACCACAATGTGACCAGTTATATTTTTAGTGGTGGAGTCCTACTGTCTGCCTACCTATTGACTATGGAACTTTTTTCTCTGTCAACAGAGGAAAATCATTACAACATTTATTTAACTCTCACTGTGCACCAGGCCCCATTCTAAGCACTTTCCTTAGATGATCTCCTTTTGTGCTCACAACCATCCCGTCAAGCAGGTGCCATTATTGTCTTCATTTTATAGATGAGGCTTAGAGAGGTCAAGTAATTTGTGAGAGGTCACACAGCTAGCAGTGGTGGAGCTAAGGTTTGATGCGAGAGAGTCTGACTCCACAGCTTTGCTCTTAACCAGTTCATTATCCTGCCGCCAAGAGTCAGCATGATTCTAAAAATAAAAGAGTGCAAATACACTATACTTTCATACACATCCACCCCAAAGGAACATCATTGGTGCTTACTAAATGTTAGATAACTTATTATGGAACCTTTTGGCATTTAAAGCTCCTTCTAGTAGACAATGCTTATAGTGTAGGACAGGGCCTCTGATGTGTAGGGATTACTTAGTCTCTGTTCTTTGCATTAATAGCTATGATCTTCTGCCTCAGTTTTCTTTCCCATCAAATGGAGATCATAATGATACCTACCTTTCAGGCTGTGTGGATTAAACAATTTTAACTTGTTTAATATAAGTTATAGGCTTATAAGGCATATAAGGCTCTTAGATCAAAGTCTGACACAAAGGATGTAGTAAATGTGAGCTGCTGCTATATTTTGTTGAGTTTTTTTTCACTTAGGGACAGAAATATCTGCCTATGAGGGAACTACATGAAGAGGTTTGAGCTAGTTCATCAGAGAGGCTTCCATGACAGAGGCCAGGCACACACTCTTAGATCATAAAAGTCAACATAGAACATTCAGTCATTATCTTCATTTCCAGGCCTGATATTTATTTGCACTCTAAGTTCCAGATGATTTTCCCATAAATAACCTCGTCCTCAAAGACCCTGCTTTGCACTGTAGTTTGGTTAAGACTTCCCCTAATCAATTTTGCACACACTGCCCTTATGTTGTTGATTTAAGATTAGCTTAGAGTGAATTTCAACCAGCATGGACTTTGGCGATTGATTGTAAGTTCATTCATAATATGGCCAGGATGAAGAGAATTTTGTCCAGTGGTTTGATGGACATTAACAGAATGTGAGGCTAATGGGGTATTAATTGAGTAGTGAGCATGTAATTAGGAACCTCAGACGGCTTGGGCTGGCAGCCTGGTGAAGGTGCCCAGTGAAGGCTGGATTGTGGGTCTTGGAAAAGGACTAACTAAGCTTGGCCATTTCAGTACTTTTCTTGTAGTCCAGTGGGCCTTGTCCTTCCAAATTTTCTGGGCAAGTGGCAGCTGCTGGGACAAAAATCTTGATTTGAGGAAGGGGGAAAGGATGGTGAGAGAAAGCTCTCTCCCTTCCTAAGGATGAAGACAAGCAATTGATTTCTGGGGCAGGCAATCTCTAAACGATTGTGCACACCCTGATAATTTGGGGAGCTGCTAACATTTTTGGAAATGGGAATATATTTAAAATTCTAACATATAATTTCTAGCTATTTCCAACCTCCCATATGTGTATCGCCAAAAGTGAATTTTGAGAGCAGTAGTGGGAAAATACTGCCTGGGGATAAAGAAAAGTTCCTGCAGGAGTCTGGTTTCTATATTAATTTATTTCACAATAAGAGCAAATTCCTTTCCCTAGGGGAGTATTTGACACAGTAATTGCACTGGGGGACAGTCACTGTTTCATTTCATTTTCTTTCTCTTTTTTAAACTTTCTTTGTAAAGCAAAGTGTTATAAATTTTCCTGAAAGAGCCTCTTAAATAAGATATGTAAGCTGTAAGATAGGTGTTTTATGTATGTATGCATATATAACGAGCATCATACATATAGATACATGTCATCTATTCATTCATTCATTGTTGGATATCAGAATGACATTTAATCAATCAGAAGAAAAACTTAGAAAGGCATGAGATCAGAGATACAATGAAACAAATCTTTCCAGATTTAGGGAATAAGAGAACACAAGCCATCCACATATTACAGATCATGAGCAAAAACCTGAGCCCAATTTGCATGATTTCTGACCAAGTGACAGTGATTTTATCACCTATGAAGATTTTTAAAAATTTAAATTGTATTTATAATGTAAATTTTAAATACCGAGTTCCTATAAATGTGATAGTTTTAATGACTGGTATATATCCAATTTAAATCACTGTGCTTTGAGATAGAGGAGTTTGAGAAGTGTATCATTCTGTATTCTAGTTCTCAATTGGGACCAGTCCTCTGGAATCCTGTAACACTCAGCAGCCTCCCTGTTTCAAGCTCTTTCTCACCTTCCCCAGGGTCTCAGTACTATCAAACTACTCTTACAACTTCAGAACACTTCTAATTAACTCAGTTGTACCAAGGTTTGGGGACTTAAGCTGCTGTCCCTCCCAGGAGCATTTGTAACTGAAAAGACAACACAAATGAGAGCAATAGATCCCACTATTAGAAGAAAGATGGAATTTCAGGCATAAAGAGTATGTATTTCACGCTGGAAGGCTTTCTGGCATACCTCAGTCATTATCATGAACAATGTATGCGCATAGTACATGCATACCACATTCTGCAAAGAAATGAAGCTGTAAAAATTAAAAAAAAATAAAAAAGCATTACAAAAACTTAAAAAGTGAGTGAGGGAAACAAAGACAATGAGAAAATAAAGAGAAAGATAAATTGATTCTAAGGAGATTAACATTTCAAACTGATGTTAAATTCTTTATTATATTATTATTATTTTGTTGTTATAAAGATGATGTAACACTATGGGAAGCTGGAAAATTGATGACATTTTCCTATAATACTTTGTCCAATATGAAAGTTACTCTGAAAAAATTTTTGTTTTAACAATCATAGGGATCAATTTTATAGATTAAAAAACTGTTATTTAGAAATATTAACTGACTTGCTCATGATGACAGCTCATTCAGGATTCAAGACATACAAACAGGATGCACATTTAAGGAAGATTGATAAATATATTGGAGCATTCCTTGTTAGTTTTCAAGTGCCCTTAACTGATACCAGCCTGTGTCTAATCATGATTCTATGATTAGTATATTTCTTTGGATTACATTCCAGTAAGAACTCTTCCTGGACATCACTGTGACTCTAGAACAAATCATACAAGCAGAACTATGCCAGACTCTAGGATTCCTGTCTCTAAGCCCAGGCCTTCCCTTACTGCACTTTGCTTCTCTATTGACTGAATTGTTAAGTTTAGAACCGATAGTTGATAGTTTTCTGTGAATGATTTCTCCTCTTAGATAAGGAGGACAGGTGCTTTTCATATGAAAATAAATTTAGGGTGGGAAAGAAAAGGAATGACTCTGAGACAGTTAAGTATTATGGTCTTTTGATCATAGATGAAGAAACCATGGCCCAGAAGGTTGAGTGGAAGAGGTTGAGTCAGGACCAAATGCAGGTCTATGAACCTCAAAGCCCATGCTCTCAAACACTGTAGCATGGGTAGAAAATATGGGTGAGTTGTGTGATCACTCTTCAGTTCTGTATCTTGCCAAATGTTGCTAATTAATCACCATACACTTTTCTCTTAAGCTTAAACTCAGCCTCAGAATCCTTCTTAACACAGTACTCTGGGCAATCACAACCAATCAGTGGGAATTGACGTAGTCTGAAATCTATGGGCCAGCCTGACACTGCAGTATACTCCTTTCCTGAACGAGGCTTGTGCAATGGGTAGAGCCCTGAACATCTCTCCTATCTGTTTACTTTTCTGAATCTGTAAGCAACCCCCTTAACTCGGAGTATCTTTTTCTACACTATAGAGGAGAACAATACTATCCCCTTTTGTAAGGTTGATGTGAGGAGCACACCAAATGAGGAACTGCATGTAAAAGCCCTTGTTAAACTGTCCTAATGTAAGGATGAAAATAATAATTAGTTTTATAGATGGAAAAACTGGTTTTACATATGGAATTCATCACCCCTTTAGGTGTTTATTATTTTTAGTCTCAACTTCCTTCCTTCCCTCCCCTCCCTCCTTTCCTTCCTTTCTTCCTTCCTTCCTCCTTTCTTCCTTCCTTTTAGAGAGAGAAAGAGTGTATACACACATGTGTATTCAGGGTGGGGAGGGCCCGAGAAAGAGGGAAAGAGAATCCCAAGCAGACTCCATGCTCTGCGTGGAGCCCAACGTGGGCTCGATTCCATGACCCTGAGATCATGACCTGAGCTGAAATCAAGAGTCGGACACTTAACTGACTAATCCACTCAGGTGCCCCATTTTTAACCTTTTTTTTTTTAAAAGAAAGGTTAACATACTTTCTTTTTTTAAAATAAAAGATTTAATTTATTTACTCATGAGAGACACAGACACACACAGAGAGAGAGAGAGAGGCAGAGACACAGGCAGAGGGAGAAGCAGGCTCTATGCAGGGAGCCCGACGTGGTACTCGATCCCGGGATTCCAGGATCATGCCCTGGGCTGAAGGCAGGCCCTAAACCACTGAGCCACCCGGGCTGCCCGGTTAACATACTTTCATTATGCATTGTCTCACTTATAGCCTGGATACCCAGAATGAGGGGAAAGTTGCTGAAATTGTGCTATGAAGTTTTGCTACTGATTTTTTTTCTCCTGCTCCCTTTTATGGTGATAACAATACTACCTGCCCCAATAATGAGGTTGTCCAACTACTATAAAGAGGATCTGGCTTCTTACATCCTTTTCATTTCTTGGATGGTCTTGACTCCATCCTTTTCCTTGCCCCTAGCACTGGGAAAATGGGAAGGGAGATGATTTACAAAGGCATGAGCAGGATGAAAGTGCCACCAAAGGAGGTACCGTATCATCAGGGTTAAAACTGATGAGGAACTGTTTCCACCTGGGCATGCAGGAACATGAGACAGAGTGGCTACTGGAATGCAGAGAGGAGGGCTGTTTGAGAGGGCTGCTGGCCAGGAGCTAGGACCTTTGGCAGAAGAATGAATGTGGCACCCTGTGACCCAACAGACAGTGAGGCATAACTTGGAAGGCTAGGGAGCTATGGATGTGGTTCATATGCTCTACCTCTTGGGCACAGAGAAGTGGAGAAGGAAGAGACTGGGGTAGACAGAAGACATCTAGAGCAGTACACATTCAGAAACCTGAGTATAGTAGTATTTAGAGGAATGAGATTTGTTTGGGGCTGTGACAGGAGATGAAGAGGAGAGGGACAAGAGGACATGTGATACATAGCTACTGATGGTCCAGATGAGAAAAGTATTCTCATATTTTGAAGAGGTCTCAGACTGAATCACTTTTCTGAGGGTGATGTGGGGACCCAATATGAAGTCCTGAAACCAACCATACATTCTTCTAGTCTTTCTATGTTCCTTTTCTGAAGCAAGTGGGATTACCAGAAAGCTAAATGTCTGCCCTGAATTTCCTACTTCCTAGGGCAGTCTTCCCATGGCAGTGACATAATGCTCCATCCTCAATTTTTTAAAATAAAGATATAATTGAGATATAACATTATGTAAGTTTAAGGTATACAGTGTGTTGATTTGATACACATATTGTGAAAGGATTACAATCATAGCATTAGCTAACACCTCCTTCACCTTACATAATTATCATTTCTCTCTTGTGAGAACATTTAAGATCAACTCTCCTAGAATCTTTTAGGTATACAATGTATTGTTGTCAACTATAGCCACCATCCTTTCATTAGATCCTCAGAACTTAATCATCCTATAACTGAAAGTTTATACTCTGACCAACAGCTCATTTTCCCCACTTACCAGCCTCTGATAACCACCATCCCCATTTTCTGTTAGTTCAGCTTTTTTAGTTCCACACATACATGAGAACATATAGTATTTGTCTTTCTCTGTCTGACTTATTTCACTTAGCATAATGCCCTCAAGATGCATCCATGTTGTTGCAGATGGCAGGATTATTTTCTTATGGCTAAAGACAATGCCATATATATATATATATATATATATATATATATATATAATTTTTTTCTTTACCCATTCATCTGTTGATGGACACTTAGGTTGTTTCTATTGGCTACTGTAAATAATGCTGCACTGAACCTGAGAATGCAGATATCTCTTCAAGATTCTTTCTTTTCTTTTCTTTTCTTTTCTTTTCTTTTCTTTTCTTTTCTTCTTCTTTTCTTTTCTTTCCTTTCTTTCTTTCCTTTTCTTTCTTTTCTTTCTTTTCTTTCTTTTCTTTTCTTTTCTTTTCTTTTCTTCCTTCCTTCCTTCCTTCCTTCCTTCCTTCCTTCTTCCTTCCTTCTTTCTTTCTTTCTTTCTTTCTTTCTTTCTTTCTTTCTTTCTTTCTTTCTTTCTGATATATACCCAGAAATGAGATTGCTGGATATATGATAGTTCAATTTTTAATTTGTCTCACCAGTTTACAATATACCAGCAGCACACGGGGATTCCCTTTACCCTACATCCTTGTCAATGCTTTAATGATAGTCATTCAAACAAGTGTGAGGTGATATCTCATAATGGTTTTGATTTGCATTTCCCTGATTAGTGATGTTGAGCATCTTTTCATGGATCTTTGTCTTCTTTGGAAAAATGTCTATTCAAGTCCTCTGTTCATTTTTTTAATCATTAGTTTTTTGCTTGATTCGATTGATATATGAGTTCTTTACATACTTTGGATATTAAGCTCTTATCAGATATATGATTTGCAAGTATTTTTTCCCACTCTATAGGTTGCCTTTTCATTTTGTTGCTAGTTTCCTTTTCTGTGAAGAAGCTTTTAGTTTGATGTAGTTCCACTTATTAATTTTTGCTTTTGTTGCTTGTGCTTTGGTTTCATATCCAACAAATCATTGCCAAGACCATATCAAGGAGCTTTCCCCTTGAGTTTTTTTTTTTTGAGTAGTTTTATGGTTTCTAGTTTTATGTTTAAGTCTTTAATTCATTTCAAGTAATTTTTGTGACTGGTATAAGATAGGGTTCTAATTTCTTTCTTATGCATGTGGTTATCCAATATTTCCAATATCATTTAGTGAAGAGACTGTCTTTTACCCATTGAGTACTGTGGCTACACTGTCAAATATTAGTTGATCGTATATGCAAGGGTTTATTTCTGGGCTCTCTATTATATTGTACTGGTCTGTGTTCTGTTTTTATGCCCACATCATACTGTTTTGATTGATTGATATAGTTTTTTTTAAAAGATTTTATTTATTTATTCATGACAGACACACACAGAGAGAGAGGCAGAGATAGGCAGAGGGAGAAGCAGGCTCCATGCAGGGAGCCCGACGTGGGACTTGATCCCGGGACTACAGGATCAGGCCCTGAGCTGAAGGCGGCGCTAAACTGCTGAGCCACCTGGGCTACCCTGATTGCTATAGCTTTGCAGTAGAGTTTGGAATTGGGAAATGTGATGTTTACAGCTTAGTTCTTTTGTAGGATTGTTTTGGCTAATCACGGTCTTTTGTGGTTCTATACAAGTTTTAGGATTGTTTTTCCTATTTTTTGTGAAAAATATTCTTGAATTTTGAATAGGGATTGAATTGACTTTATAGATAGTTTTGGATAGTATGGACATTTTATCAATATTAGTTCTTCTGATCTGTTAACAGTATTTGTATCTTCTTCAACTTCTTTTATTAGAGTCTTAAAGTTTTCAGTGTATAGATCTTTGACTTCCTTGGTTAAATTTATTTCTAGCTATTACTTTTGGTGCTGTTGTGAATAGGATTATTATCTTTATTTCTTTTGGAGGTATTTAATAGTTATTGTATAGAAATGTTCTGGATGTTGGTTTTGTATCCTGTAACTTTATTGAATTTGTTGATTAATTCTAATAGTCTTTTGGTGGAGTGTTTAAGGATTTTCTTTGTATAAGATTCATCATCAAAAAAGGATAATTTTATCTTTTCCTTTCTGGTTTGGAAGCTTTAATTTCTTTTTCTTGCCTGTTTGCTCTGGCTAGGACTTCTGGTACTATGTTGAATAGAGTAGTGAGAGTAGACACCCTTGACTTATTCCTAATCTTAGAGGAAAAGCTTTCAACCTTTTATTGTTGAGTATGATGTAAGCTGTGGGCTTGCCATGAATGGCCTTTATTATGTGTTGAGTCATATTCTGTCTATATCTAATTTGTTGAGACTTTTTTTATCATTAAAGGATGTATTTTATCAAGTAGTTTTTTTGCATCTGTTGGAATAATCATATAATTTTTTTTCTTTCATTCTATTAATTTGGGGTATCAAATTGATCTTTGGGTGTTGAACCATCCTTATATTTCTGGGATAGACCTCCTTGATTGTGATGTATGATCCTTTTAATGTATTTAATACAGTTTTCTAGTATTTTGTTGAGAATCTTTGCACCTATATTTATCAGGAATATTGGCCTACAGTTTTCTTTTCTTATACTGTCCTTATTTGACTTTAGTATCACAATAATGTTGATCTTGTAATACGAATTTAGAAATGTTTCTTCTTCTTCAATTTTTGGAGGAGTTTGAGAAGAGTTGGTATAGAATTTGCCAGTGAATACATCTGGCCCTGGCTTTTTCCTTTTTGAGAGGATTTTGTTTATTTATTCAGCCTCTTTAATTGTTATTGGTCTGTTCAGATCATCAACTTTTTCATCATTCAGTCTTGGTAGGTCGCACGTTTCTAGGCATTTATGCATTTTTTTTAGGTTATCCAATTTGTTGGCTTATAACTGTTCACAGTAGTTTCTTATGATCCTTTGTATTTCTGTGGTAGCAATAATAATGTGTCTTCTTTCATTTTGGATTTTATTTATACAAGTCTTTTTTTCTTAGTCTAGCTAAAGCTTTGTCGATTTTGTTCATCTTTTCAAAAAACTAGCTCTTAGTTTTATTGATCTTTTCTGTTGTTTTTCTGGTCTCTATTTCATTTATTTCTGTCATGGTCTTTGTTATTTCCTTATTTCTGCTAACTTTGGGCTTGGTTTGTTTTTCTTTTTCTACTTCATTGAGCATAACGTAGACTGTTATACCTGTAAAGTATTTTATGTAAGTCTGTTGGTAACCACAAAGCAAAAGTCTACAATAAATACATAAAAAGAAGGAAATAAAAGCATACTACTGTGAAAAACAAATCCAAAAAGGAATGCAGCAAGAGAGAAAGAAAGGGACAAGAGGATGCCTCCAAATAGGCAGAAAAAAAACTTAATAAGATGATATTAGTAAGTCTTTATCTATCAGTAATTACTATTTGTGTAACTCAATTAAATTCTCTAATCAAAAAGCATAGAGTGGCTGGATGGATAAAGAAAAAACAAAGCAAGATTCAACTATGTGCTGCCTACAGGTGACTTTCTTCAGCTTTAAGGGCACACATAAGCTCAAAGTGAAGGGATGGGTAAGATATTCTATGCAAGAAAAACCAAAAGAGAGCAGGAGTGGCTATACTTACATCAGACAAAATAGACTTTGAGCCAAAAATGGTAACAAGAAACAAAGAAGGTCATTATTCATCAAGAAACTGTAACAACCATAAATATATATGCACCCAACATCAGAACACCTAAAATATTAAGCAAATACTAACAGATTCAAAGAGAGAAATAGACAACTATACAGTAATAGTAGAGGACAATATCTCATTTTCAATAATAGGTCTATCAATCAGACAAAAAAATCAAAAAGGAAACTTTGTGCTCTCCAAACACTTGTTAGAGCAAATGGACCTAGCAGACATATTTAGAATATTCCTTCCAACAGCAGGAGAATGCACATTTTCCCCAAGCACACACAGAATATTCTCTAGGATAGATCATATGGTAGGTGACGAAGTAAGTCTTAGCAAATTTAAGAAGACTGAATTCATACCAAGTATCTTTCCTGACTACAATTGTATGAAACTAGAAATCAATAACAAAGGAAAGCTGGAAAATTGATAAATATGGGGAAATTAAATAACAAACTCTTGAACAACCAGTGGGCCAAAGAAGGAATCAAAAGGGAAATCAAAAATTATCTTGAAACAAACAAAAATGGAAACACAGCATACCAAAATTTATGGGCTGTAGCTAAAGCGGTTCTAAGCGAGAAGTTTATAGTGATAAAAGCCTACATTAAGAAAAATAGAAAGATCTCAAATTCAGTGTTCTATTTAGAGTTGAGTTTTTTGAAAAGTCACTCCAAGAACATTTCTTTCCTTAAATTGCTTCCTGAGATAATGATGATGATCTTTGTGTTGTTCAAAGAACATGCCACAAATTCTTGAATATCAGTATTTATCATGTGTGATCACTAAATCACTTGAATCAAAATTATCAGGAATGAGTATTAAAAGTGTAGATTCCTGGGTCCCAGGCAAGAGCAAATGAGTCAGAATCTGAAAGAGGAATCTGAAGAATCTATTTTACATAGGCCCCCAGGCCATTTCTAGGGATCCTTAATTTTGAGAAACACACAGTTTTAGAGTTTTATACCAGAAAAAAACAGTGTTTCTCTAGATCTATGTGATTGTGATTATGGCACATGATTTTGAACTCTGTGGCTTATTGTTCAAACATCTCTCTTCTTTTCTTACTTGCTTTCACCCTTTTATCCTTGTTTTGTCTATGTAAGCCATCTCACACAGTTTTAGAAGTTGACAAGGTATGAACAATTAAAGAATAAAGTTAGGGTATTATAAAATAATAGTTTTCTCACACTGCTGACTCATATACATTTATTTTAGACCATGCAGGTTTTTTTAATGTGAAAATTTTACTTTTTGATAAAGTTGTTTTAAAACTTACACCTTTGACTTAAAAACTCACATTCTGACTCATCCATTTACACACCACAGTTTGACTCCAGGCCTGCATTCCCAACATCCACAAGCAATTGCACTTATACTTAAAAATGTGTCTCATTTTCCAGGTATCTCTCTTGGGGTCTGCAAGAGACTAGATATGAGTATAGTGGGAAGGCTAATGGGGGAAGGGTTCCCAGAGATGTTCTATGTTGCTACGAAAGGTCTGGCACTCTGGCTTGCTTTACACTAAATACTTTCCCAAGGGCTCTTGGAAAGTAAAGATGTAGTGATATGATATTGGTCTATCCTTAGAGTCTGACAAATGTGGTATAGGTCTGGCTTTGTCACTTACTGCTGTGCTATGGTCATGATTCTTAACCGCTTAACCTTTGGCTTTAGAGATTTCGGCGGAGGAAATAGCAGATTTGATAAAGCAAGTGAAAATGAGCAATGAAGTTAAGATGATGCTGAGACTGTTTTTTGAAGGTCAGAGAAAGGGTTTATTTCCATGAGAACTCTCTGGGAGCTTTAATATGGTTGAAGGCTGACCACAACCAATTAATTAGGCAGGTGCCAATTTTAGGATCTCAAGTGCCCTTTTCAAATTGGTAGCCTCAAAAAAAAAAAAAAACCCACACACACGAAAAAACAAATTGGTATCCTCTTTCTCTTTACAGGTGCCCACTGACCTTTTTCAGTAGAGATCCCCTAATGCCGTGGTCAGCAGAGTGCAGCCAGTAGGCCAAATCTAGGCTACACATTCTGTTTTTGTAAATAAAGTGTTATTAGAGCACAGTAACATCTATTTGTTTGTTTATTATTATTATTATTATTATTATTATTATTATTTTTAAAGATTTTATTTATTCATGATAGTCACAGAGAGAGAGAGAGAGAGAGAGAGAGAGAGAGAGGCAGCGACACAGGCAGAGGGAGAAGCAGGCTCCATGCAGGGAGCCCGACGTGGGACTCGATCCCGGGTCTCCAGGATCGCGCCCTGGGCCAAAGGCAGGCGCCAAACCGCTGCGCCACCCAGGGATCCCTATTTGTTTGTTGATTTATGCATCCTCTGTGGCGGCTTTCAAGCTTCAACAGGAGACTTAAAGAGCAGCCACAGAGACCGAGTAGCCTTCAGAGTCTAAAATATCTGCTATCAGGTCCTTTATAGCAAATGTTTGCTGACCCTTGCTCTGACATGGTTTTCTCACCCCACCTATCTCTTCTCTCAGGGCTTTTGGAGGACATTGGCCAATCTGAGACATTCTCTTGATGAAGTCATTCCTGTGTCAGCCCTCATCTATAGCATTCTCTTTTTAGCATCAGTCTTTAAAAGCCTTCTGCTAAGAACGAAGCAGAGTAGAAACTGAAGGCAGAGTCAATGGGGTGCATTTTGGATTGTGGAGATTTTGTCTTCACTCAAGTTATACTACATTGACAAGACACCTACAGAGACTGAACATATTTTTGCAATTGGTAGAACTGAGAAGAGCTTTTGCTCACAGACCTCCTTCCTGCTCATGAGGATCAGCATTCTCAAATTAGAAGGGAGGCGGAGATAGAAGCAAGAATGGGGAACAATAGGGCAGTTTGGGGGCTACCGCTTAACTCCTTCAGGCCTGTTATGTATCTCCTCATTGCACCAAGGACTTGGCCAACTTGGGGGAAGGGAGGGGAAGTCCTTATGGTAATTGGAGGTTGAGTGATGAGAGCTGATTCCTGCTGCTTCTTAGGCCATTTACTAACCACATCTGTTGGGTTGCCTAAAGATGACTTCCACTCCTTCCTCCAGATTATTGTAGAGACCCAGTGACAGAAAGCTTTGGGGTCAAGTCCTGAGGTTGACTCTCAATTCCTGATCCCAGCCTCCTCGGTCTAGACAGAAGAATACCTTCCAATCCTTCCCACCCTCCCGGCTCAGTTCATGTTCCCTGTCCCTTGGCTGGCTTTTCACACCTCACCTTTTGCTGTTCCTTCTGCTCCTATTTCCCTTCATCTCCCTTCCTCTTTGGTGGACAAACTCCCATTCCTCCTTCATATCCCAGATCTAATGTCTCCTCTGCTTGTGAATCTTTCCCTGGCTCTGCCAGATGGACTCTTTTCTCTCTGCGACCCCAGAATATTTTCCTACTCTGTTGTAGCCTCATTCAGATGGTATATTTGCATTTTTATCTCTTGCTCCCTCAGCTAGTGGGCGAGGACTACATCTTTTTCATTTCTGTATCCCAATTCCTAGCACAGTATCCGGCACACAAGAGAGCACCAGTAAATGTAAAGCAGTCAAGCATCAAGGTTTTGAGTAGGAATTAGAATCTGTGAGACCCTGGGCAAATTAGTTAACCTGTTTCAGCAGCCATAGGATTGTTGTAAGGACTAGAGGGGCTGATTAGGTAAGGTGCTTTGCCCAGTCCCTGGTATACAGTAAAGTCTCAGTAAGTGTCAACTGCTGCTATTACTAATAACACACTCCAGTTCTTTAATTATCGAATGTAATAAACAACAATATTGATGATAACAACTTGAGAACTTGATGGACGAATGCTTATTTCTTTCTCTTTCATTCCCTTAATGGGGCCATTGACGAAGACCAGTATGCTACCTATACAGAAAAGCTGTTCTGAGTAGTCAGGGACCTCGTGTCTTGCAAAGCTTCTCCTTTTCTGGAAAGTCTTCTCCCTACTTGGTCAAAGTTTGGAGTCTCTGAACTTTTCTTTCTTCAATCAGGTCAAGCGATCCTGTGCAGGGGGGAAGCAACACCAAAGGCCAAGGAATGGGCTTCAACACCCCAACTCATTAATATCGTCAGCATCCTAACAAATGGGAGGCCGGAGAGCCAGACCGAGCAGCCACTTGGTCACATGGCGGGGGTCTGCCCCGCGGCCCTGCGCACATTGAGCGGACGGGCACAAGTGCCATCCATATTTCTTTGCACAGCCCCGGCCCCCACCTCCCATGTCAGCCTGCTGAGCAGGCTTGGCTGAGGTTCTTGTACTTCACAGAGAAGATTTATTCTTCAAGACTGACCTACATGGACGTATGTATCTAAATTCACAAAAACTTGAGTTTGATGGCAAGCAACAAAAGGTCAGAGGAAAAGCAGGCAAGGCGTTTAAATCAAAATGATGAAACTGGGTAATTTCATTAGCAACAGTTGTATTTACTGGAAGTCACAGATGGTGCAGTTTAGCTCATAGCCAAGTTTTTAGGACAAAATAAGAATGAAGAAAGAAATATTTCAAGGGAGAGGTGGTTAAAAATTAAATAGGCACCAGATGGCTCAAGATTGTCCTTCCTATAAATTTGGTGAACGAAGGCATGCTGAATCCAAAGGCTTTCTGAATGGGATTAGAGCTTGAAAAGGGACTTTAAGAATATATAAATAAGGCCTTTAAAAGACAAGGATATCAAGTGTGAAATTTATTGAGTGGAGGTGACAGTTAATTATATAAACCAAAAAAATTATATAAACCATTTTACATTTCATTTATTTAGTTAGCATTTATTGAGAGCCTACTGTGTGCTAGGTCTTATTTTTAATGTCCAGCAATGATATATTTTCCTGGAATGTCAGAAAGCCCCTTGCTTAGGCTGAGTAAGCAAGGGCAAACATGGCTCTGAAATGCATTTGGCTATGGGGACACACTTGTTTCTTCTTTAGTGAATTTGGTGAGAAATACTCCAGTGATTGAGGGACCTGCATTTCATCAAGCAACCCAGCTGATGCTATTGTACACTAAGGATTGAGAACCACTGTTCTGGACTCTTCTCTTACCTGTTGTCATCATATCATCTGTTCAGTGTGCAGAGAGCTAGTTGCCACTCTCTGAATTCCTATGCCTGATGCCCTACACCTTTGTACATGGTATTCCCGAAAGCATTTTGCCATTTTGTCCTCACATTCACCCCCATCCTCTCCCAAGTCTCAGTTTAAGAACATATCTTCCCTAGAAACACCTTTCTTCCTACCAGAGGGCAGACCATATAAAGCCATTGTAATACAAACGGGCTGGTAGTCTGGGTGGAAGGGGGCTTTTGCAGTTTTGAGTAGAGGAGAAATAAGCTATGACATGAGTTTAGCAGGCTCATTCTGAGAGTGTCAGTACTCATAATGATAAAGTGGCTTTTATTGGACTAACCCTCCTGCTGATATAAACTATGGACAATATATAGAACAATTGGTTAAAGGCACTGGAAAGAAATATATAGCAGGCAGAAGCTGGAGAGGACTCGACATTTGAAATAAGGGAAGAATATTGAGCGAGGCCCTATCTTAAGGCTTTTCTCTTGAGGGCACTCCTTAGTCTATGTAAGGTGTAGTGGGGGAGCTCAAGGGGAAAGCCGTATTGATACTGGTTATGAGGGCTGCCAGAGCAACTGATAATTGATGCAGGAATACTGGAATATGGTGACCATCAAAAGCTATGTATAAGCTTCCCTCAATTCCTTGGCTGACCCCTGACTTGTGCAAAGAGAGGTGAGATTCCGGGACCCCAGAGGAAAAATGACAGATCACTACAAAAGCTCAGGGGAGATTTCTGCCTTTGTAGGGAGACAGTTTGGAATTGAATCCCAGCAAGACATAGAGGGGCTGGGATAACGCCCTGGGCTTGTCATTAAAACCCCAGGAAGACCATACGTTATAGTAAAAGATCACATTTTAGAGCTAAGACACGGATATAGACCTGCCCTAACAAAGCCTAAAACCAAGCTTCTACTAGTTCAAGGTGATCCCCTGGTAATTTAAATGTCTGTAGAGACAAAACTCAGCATTCTTCAGAGGAAGCTCTATGATATATTGTTCACAATGTCTATGTACTTTTAATGATAGAATTCCCCAGGCAGAAGAGGCTGGGAATATATGCGCTTTAAGATTTTATATCTTTTGCCTGTTTGATTTCTACCCTACTGGAAAAAAAAATCTCTATCCTTAAATTATTTCAAATTAAGCAATACCCTACTTTAAATGCTTTTGACTGTCAGGGTCCTGAAATAGTCAGTGACGTTTCCAGTGTTACTGTTTGGTGGAGTTGGAAGCTAGCTACTTACCTTTGGGTCACAATGCATATTCTTTCCATGTGCATAGGATGCTCTGTTTCCCTTTCTGGTCTCTGACACTACTCTGTGTCAGTTCTCACTAATTTCATTAGAGACATACATGATGTTTCCAATATTTTGGGCTTCCAATTCCTTCAGCTCTTCTTGCTGATGATTCTGTTTTACGAATTCAGCCACTCATTTTTGAGGTGAAACCCTAAACCTTGTTGCTCCCAGTGACTGCTGTGCCACCAACACCCTCAGTTGCAAATATCCATCTCTCTGACCTCTACCTTCTGTCTGACTTACGTCCTTTCCTCTGCCAGCTCCAACACCCCTTCCTCTGTTAGCCATTAATCCACCAACATTACGTCTCTCTCACTCACTTTCCAGAAGCCTCCTTTTCTGTTCTTACCATTTCCATTTCTATGCATACCCCCACCTCCCTTGCCTCTTTCCCACTTCTACATTCTGGCTTGATTAACCAGGAACTTGATGAAATCCAACCATGTGTCCCCCAGAGTCCTGTGCCTTTGCCCCTGGACCTAAACATAAAATTGAGGTGAGGGCTTCCACAGGGGCTGTCCAGGCTGCTCTCTCTCCTCCCCACTGAGATAGTTGTTTTCACTTTCTCCTTTCTTCTCAAAGCTTCCAAATCTCTTTCTCATTCTTCCATCAGAACTTGACTCCTATTTCACTGAAAAAAAAAAATTTTTTTTTTTTTTTAAAGAAAGAAGGAACCGGTGAAGAACTTCCACTGACTCACCAGCACATCTCCCTCCAGCCCCTTCCATCCTGTGCCATGTTGTCTGCCTGCTGCAATGGATGAAAACCCAAGAGGTCCTACCCCTCCACTCAGGCACTACCCCCTCAAGGGTACTGCTCCAGCACATCTCTCTTTTCCCTTAGAACATCAACTGTTTCTCTCTCCACTGGATCATTCCTAACAGCATACAGATCCATCAAAAAAAAAAAAAATAAAGTTCTTTGACTCCACTTTCCCCTATAACAACAGCCTGTCACTCCTCATTACTGCCACTCTCCTCAAAAGTGCTGTCCCCCGTTGCTGCCCAGCGTAACTCTTAAACTCTTTCGTCTTTGCAGTATCTCTGAATTGTATGTGAGTTGGTTCAGTAGAGTGGTATATTGTCTTTTTATTTTTTTTAAGCAACATTGTATTTCAGTTACGGGTAATCATGATTTTCTTCCTTTTACTTATTTGTTCCTTCTAAATTTTCTATAATGAATATGCAAAACTTTGGTTAAAGTGGGAAACAATAAAATTATAAAAAAAGAAACACCATATTTTATGAATAATTTACAATCAATTTTTATAGCAAAAATTGGCAGCGGGTTGGAGTGGAATGGGCATTGGGACGGGGGCCAGTTCTACTCTTGACTTGCTCTTGAGAAGCCACTTAAATTCTCTGAATTTTAGATTCCTCAGCTGTGAAGGGAAGAAACTGCCATTTTCTCAGCCTTCCTTTCAACGGTGCTGTGAAGATCTTAAAAGAAGATAGACGTGAATATGTTTTGGGGGCTACACAAAAGTTAGCCCTTAGTACCCCTTAACCAGACATATACTGTGAATTACACAGAAGGCATCTTCCGTGTACTAACAAAAAAAACAAAAAAACAAAAAAACCAGGGGTAATGAGATGATGCAGGCTCAAAGCCACATCAAAGGTGTGCACTAAGAAGATCAGGTTTTGATGATTCTTGTCCAGATTTTTCTCTGCATCCCAATTTCTTCATTTATCCCATCTCTAAAATATCCAGCAAGATGGTCATAAGCACTGGCTGTGAGACCCAAGAAGGGGTGCTATGAAGCCATCTCAGACCACCAGACACCGTGGAGATAGTGACTGAATGCATTTGGGCTTTTAACATCTATTAGAGAGGATGCTCCTTAGCTATGTGGGACCTTCAGAGAGATTGATCTGATAGCTTCATTACATGCCAATCTCATGATCTGGAATTGACAAAACCAGGGCCTGCTTGCATGTCAGTGCTCTGACTCAGGTGCATGTGGAATGTGAAATGTTTGTGTCAACTGTTTGACTCCTATTGTTTGCTCTCTTCACCTGACATGATCTGGAGTTCTTAAGTGGGGTGGGGAAACCTCACTGATATCTCAGAGGGAATAGATTTGGTGCATCCCCAGGTCTGACCCATTCCTGATGTTAACCACCTGCTGGATGAAGAAGTACTTCCCTTTTTACTTTTCCTCAAATTCAGCCCTTAATTTCCTAGTCCGAGCTTTGGTGAAAGAGCACCTATTTTCACTGAGGCAAGTAATTGGTAAGGCATTGAACTGACAAATGAATTCCTTCACTGCCTAGCCCTTTATGTTTTGAGCCAGAGGTTCCCAGTTCCCAGGAGGATGTTTCTCCCTGCTTTCCACCAATTGCCTTCCCTATCCTTCACAAATAAGAAAATAATGTTTCCTGAATGTTTACTTGGTGCCAGGGATATTATACACTTTGCTTTCTTTTGTCATCAGGACAGCCTTTAAGTTACATATTAACCCATCGCCTTGTAGAGATGTAGAGATGAACTGAAGCTCAGAAGACAAGCCATGTGGGGCTGGGATTTGAAGTGAACTCTGTAATTCCAGACCAGGACTCTTTTTGCCATCCCAAGTGTTTTCTTCAAGGCTTTTCCTCTTTAAAGTTTTCCTTGACAGCTCCTCCCTCTTTACCCACCAAAATAAAAGAATGATTTGGTCCCATGCTTTCCCAACCTTCATCTTTCCCTACGGAAGAACACATATATTTTTAATTTTGTCCTTGAGTGTGCTGGGATGCTGACCAAATCCATCCAGACAGGGACACTTGGAGCTGCTTCACACTCAACAGAGGAGTTTCCTGGGGGAGGAGAAGGCCTCCACCCAAAAGGCTTAGAAATGACATGTTGGTTTTCTTGATAATTGGATTGTTAGAGTTTTCAGGGAAAGAGTCTGAATCCAGAGAAGCACAATCTAAATGTAAATGAATGTTTACATGGGTATTTGGAGGGACTCTGGGGTTGGAATACTGATGTGTGGTGCTTCATAATGTGCAGGAAGCTGATTTTGCAAGCCAGGGGTGGGGAATTACCCCTCCTCCTCCTGCTTCCGTCTGGATAGAGAGAAATGGATATGCTCTGCCTTAAGGGCCACACCAGGCCTGTTTAAGCCTTGTTGTCAATCAGTTGATGAAAACACAATAATGGAAAAACACTTATGGAGCTATAAAAGGAGCTACAGAAATGGCCCCAAACTCTCAGTAGTTACAGTCCAACCAGGTTGCCCTTAGGGAATCTGTCTTGTCATCCAATGTCATTATGTTTTTTGTCCTTGACCTCCCTGCTGCACTTCACACGGTAGATGGCTGCTCCTCCTCATCTTCTTAATCTCAGGGAGCCCGGGACTCAAGACCTGAGGCTTTTGCTCTTAGCTCTGCTTTCTCTCCCCGGGACAGCTCATCTGCCCTTTTTGCCCTGATGGCTTGCTCCCCTCTGCTGGTCATTCTTCCTCAAGTTTGGACTCATGGGTATAGCATCCTCCCAGCCAAGTATTCAGATCCTATTTTCAAGAACGACCTTTCTCCTTGCAGGTAGACAGCATAGTTAATGCTGCTGTATTCCTGCTAGGGCAGAGCCCATAGTAGATGCTCAGAAACTGTTTTGTAATTCTTGCACACAAAATCAAACACAACGTTCCGCTTTCAACAAACATGTAATGAATGTGGATGTAATACATAGTTTTAAGATTAATACAATAAAACAGCACGTGGAATCACATGATCCCTCCTCCACCCTACCCTCTATAAGGCTAAAGAGATATATGAAGAGAAGATTTCTCTTAGATGGGACGTAAGTGTATGATTAAGAACACTGTTTGTTTTCTCTGTTCAATTAATTCAATTAAAAACTATTTATCGAGCCTCTACTATGTTCCAGGCCGGCTTGTGCTAGGTGCTAAAATGTGATTATAATTTGCTGTGCTCTCTGGGACATCACACTCTGGAAGAAGACACAGACAAATACAGGAGGTATGCAGTGCAGCACGACAGGGGTCAGCGCCATATGGGGAGATGGGGCTGCTGGGAGGCAAGGAAGACTGTCAGAAAAGCATTCTAAGGAAAGGAGATATCTGAGTTTTGTTGAAAATGCTAAATAGAAATGTGCTAGGCAAGAGAAGAAGGGGGAATGCCAGACAGAGAGTGCTGTCTAGGCAGAGACTGGGATAAGCTAAGACAACAGTGTTAGAGGCCTGAGAATGGCTTATCACTGGGGCATTTTTGAAGTAAAAGGGAGAATGGCAAGGAATGAGAGGCATAAAGAAGAAGAAGACCTCTGAAGTCTATCCTGAGGTCTTACTTTTTCTCTTGCAGCCATGTAGAGAAAGGGAAGGGCTACAGCAGAGGAGATGCATGGCCCTGAGCAGCTGTAAAAACATAGGAGCAGGGTGGGGCGGCAGGCCCAGAGACAAGTTATAAGCCTATTGAAACAGCCCCAAAAAGAGAGGGTGAAGGGGGAGAGAAGAGGGAGATATGACAGGTGCATTTTTGCTACAAAAATGAGGACGTGGGAGGTAGTGAGACAGCAATCCTCTCGAATTCCTCCTTGTTCCTCCAACCCTCTATTCCAAGGAACAGTGTTTGATGTGTTGTAGGCTCTTAATAAATGTGAAAATGAATGCCTAACCCCAACTAGTGATCTAATTCTCATAATTGGTTAAAATTAAAAAACAAACAAACAAAACCCCAAAATAGCTGGGTTTGGAAAGTATGGGTGGAGTAGTATCAGCAAATTTACATAAGGCATTTGTCACTTGTAGACTCTAGAGGAATTAGGACCAGGCACCCTTTGATTAAAAGGATCAAACTGGATAATTGATAGGACAATGTATGGCCTTGAATGATAACCTTTGAATTATCCAAGGTCTAATTTTCTTATCTATCTTTATGATGGAGAATATGGTATTTTCCAAACAGACATGTTGTGAAGATCAAGAGAGAAAATGTATGTCAAAATATTTTGCCACCTATAAGGACCATAAAAATGTTACTGTTGATTAAGGAGTGCTCAGGTTAGTGAGTTGGGCACTGATCAACAGGGCTGATCTTGGAAAATCAACCAGCTGCCAACAAAGCTTTTTCTTTGTCCAGCTCTGGCTGTTCCTCTTGAAGAGACCAGAGCCCTAGGAGCCAATATGCTATCACTATCTTCCTTCTCTACTCTGGTGCTCTCTTTTCTGTATTTGCTTTTCTTCCTGCACCTGCCGTAGGCTGGTGCCCACTTCATTGGTGGCACCCAAGATGATATCACCCCTTCTCTTGCTCAAACACTAACCTCTTCTAGATAAACAAGTATGACTGGGAGCCCCTCAGCAGCGGCAGGTCACTAGAGAGGTGATGGCAGTACTGTGGAGGTGGATCCCAGTGGTAGAGCATGGCCCAGCATGTGGGTGGGTAGAAGACAGGTGTTCTAAGGATTTTCTCACACATAAGCATACTGAGGTAGAGAAGTGCATGTGTGTGTGTGTGTGTGTGTGTGTGTGTGTCCCCAAGGTAGGGGGTGGGCAATACTCAAAAACTATGCCATCATGACCAAGCAAATGAAACCAGCTGAAGTTTAGGTGGTGTGTGGGTTTCCATAGGCCTTTCCCTTTTCTTCCATCACATAGTCCTGACGATATCTGGCTGAGGTGGGGCTGTTACTCCCACTTGTCCAAAGAAGAAACAGTCTCACAGTGATTTGCCCAACCTGCCCTAACTGGTAGCTGGAACAGTGTGAGCCCTGAAAGAGCTTTCTGAGCCCTTGTGCTTTTACTCCTTTGCTGTCTTTGGGAGATGAACATGGATGCGGTGCTCATTTTTATAGTAAGTTACATTTGGTAGGAATGTGCGAAGAAAACTTGATAAAGTTAACCTTCTTTCTGACACAAAAGTCCTCCGTGCTTATTGTAGTAACTAAAAACACAGAAAAGTCTAAAGACAAATCACAAATCATTCAGGATCTTGCCATTCAGGGACAAACACTATTAACATTTACTGCATTTCCTGTAGTCTTTCTTCTGTGATTATCCTATGTATAGTGGAGATTGCAATTTACATGCAATTTTATATCCTACTTTCCACTTAACACTATACCGCAAGCATTTTCCCATATCATTAAAACACAACTGTGATTTTTTTTTGGCTTCATAATATTCCTTTATATATCCATACCCTAATTGACATAAATATTCTCTATTCATTGGTCACTTAGTTTAGGAAGGAGTTACTCTTTGATTCATTCCTCAGGTCCCATAGATGCCAAAGCCACATCCCAACCAACACCATATTTTAGAAATTTGACTGACTTCAGAGATTCTCAGTCTTTTGGGTTAAAACAATTTGTGTCTAAGTAAGTCGGCACTTATTTATTTAAAACACAATAAACACATCCTCCAATGAGAATTTAAGTTCTACACTGGATGGAGGGAGATGACATGAGAAGTCCCTACTCTTGAAGAGCTTGCAGTATTACATGGCCTAGAAAAACTCCAGTACATGAAACAAGCAATATAAGGCAGATGCTTCTTGCTTGCCATGGTACTCACTGCCAGACTGCCCATGGAATAGGTTTGCAGAGACAGAGCCATGGCTATCAGAAGAGCAGGTGACCTTCCTACCCCCTCCTACACTTCCTTTCATAAACAGGTCTCCATCTCACAGGTTTGCACCCTAAGAGTTTGTTATGTGCTCAGTGATTCATTTGGTAGATGGGGCCTGGCAACTTCTATGAAGTCTGTGCTTTTCTGCTGAATAGCCCGAGTATAGATAGTGACTACAACTAATATGTATTGAGTGTTTCAGTACATATTAGTATGTATTTTTCTGTGTCTCAAGCACTGTGAAATGCAACAGAAGAACCTCTTTATCTTCCTTGTGCATGAAGGCTGTGTAGATTAGGGGCCCAAGACCCAACAGCTAGGGTCAAACTGTTTGCTCACAGTGGGACTTTTGACAAAATGTTTGACCTATTTGTGTTTCTGTTTCCTTCACTGTGGAATGGAGATGGAAAAATGTCTACCTAATAGGGTTGTTGAAAGGATTAGCTAAGTTAAGAAACATAAAGCTCGTAGCCTAGTGACTCATGTTGCATAGTAAGTATGCAACAAAGGTGAATTACTTAAACCTCCCAAGAAACTTCCCAGTAGGTTCTATTTTTATTTCCATTTCATGGAGGCTGAAATTGAAGCATAGAGAGGTTAGGTGCCTTGCCCAGGGTCACACAGACAGAATTCCTATTCCAGAATCCCAACAGCTGGACTCCAGAGACCACACTCTAATTACCATGCTGTAATACCTTGAAGGAATTTTCCATCAGGAAAGCAGAACCCTGTAGAGCAAAGCAGGGCACACTAACTTTTGTATGTGGCCAGGGTTTCAAAGATTAAAGCAGAGCCTGAAAAGGGAGGAGAAGGCTACAGATGTTCGTCTGCCAGGGGCCCAGGCAATGTTAAAAAAGAATCTTTATGGCTGCCAGAAGTCAGGGATGCCAGATGTTTTTAGAAGGGGAGAAGGTTGAGGGACTTAAAATACTTCTGGCTGCAACAAGGTGGCCCACAGGCTGCTGGCTCCTGTGCTGATGATGCGTAGGTGCAGGTGATTCAAATTTGGCGACAGCAAGCACTTGTACCTGCAGCAGTGTCCTTGCACAAACCCTCAGTGGGAATGTGGGCCTGGGCAGAAGGACTCATAGGGAACTTGATTTTGTTTCTTTTTTTTTTTCTTTTTATCTTTAAATTGAAGACACATTGTACCCTCTGTGGTTTCAGCCTCCTCTTTTCCTCTCTGCTAATAGGAATGTGATGTGTTATCTATTTCCCTGTTTACTTCTATAGCCACCCAGATGGTACCATACCAACCTTAGAGTTATCAACTTGCTTTTTTCACTCATTTTGTGTTGCTGCAACTTGTTGGTGTCATTATGGACCTCTCTAGTGTCTTCATTTTAACTGCTGCGTAGGAGGTCATCCCTGAATTCTCTATAATGTATGCATTTCCTTACCGACGGACATTTCCATTTTGTGGAGATTGGCCATTTCAAATAATATTGCAGTGAGCATTTTTATACTGTTCTCCTTGTAAAAAATGGGTGAGGATTTCTGGTTTGGATATCAAGTATCCTATAAAATGAATAGCATAATTTTTCATTTTCACCCTCAGTTGCCCAAAACTGTTTGGATAATATAAGGATTATGTGTGACATTTTGTTTTTGTTTTTTTCTTTGAGGGTTTGACAGAAATCAGTTGTAAACCATTTGGATGGGTTTTCTTTTGGAGGAATGATGATATTGGAAGATATTTGACTAGACATGGAATTGCAGAACTAGAAGATAGGCACATTTTTAACAGCTAAATTGCTTTCCTAAGAGATTGTACCGATTTATATGTCTACCAGTATTGTATGAGAATTAC
The DNA here is from genome assembly GCF_905146905.1 of Nyctereutes procyonoides. Classification (NCBI taxonomy): domain Eukaryota; kingdom Metazoa; phylum Chordata; class Mammalia; order Carnivora; family Canidae; genus Nyctereutes; species Nyctereutes procyonoides. The sequence goes on from NW_026575040.1 coordinate 14,079,035, forward strand.
TGTTTCCTCACATTCTCTCCAACATTTGGTATTATTTAAACCTGATGATACCTTGTAGTTTTAAATTTGCATCTAATGGATTATTAGGGACATTTTGTTTCCTTCCTTTATGAATTGCTTCTCCATATATTTGACCATTATTCTATGGGGCATATTTGTCTTTTTCTTAATGATTTTAGGAATTCTTTACATGACCTGCATTCAAATGCATATGGCCAGCTTTGCCCTAAGTTCGTAAATATATTCTTCTATATTTTACTGTAATATTTTATAAATGTTTGGTTTTTTAAATATAGGCATTTAATTTATCTGGAGTTTATTTTTGTGTACAGTATGAGCCAGGAATTTTTATTTTTGCCATGTGGAAAACCAATTATTGAGTAGCAGTTCAGCTTATTTAATGGTTATCAGTTTAGTCATACACACATATTTATATCAAAATACACATATTTATATGTGTACCCACATCTGTACCTCTCTGTATTTTGATGTGGCTATGCTTTTCCATGTCACATAATTTTTTGAATTTATAGGAATTCTCTTTTTTCATAGGGTACTCTTAGGTAGGTGTGGTTCATCACTTTTTCTTTCTTTTGTCATTGAGCAGATTTGCTGGATGTTTTCTTTCCTACTAGCCATTGAAAAACCAGCTTTTAGTTTTATAGATCACTAATATATTTCCCTATGAATTTTACCTCCTATGTTTTAAAATTTATTCCATTCTATTTTCTTTGGATTTAATCTGTTTTTCTTTCTCCCACTTCTTGAATTGAATGTTTAACTCATTTATTTTCAATATTTAATACATGAATTTAAGACTATAAATTTCTTTATAATTCTCTGCTTTCACAGACTCCCATAAATTTGATACATAGTGCTATCATTGTTATTCTGTTCCAAATATTTCATGACCTCTATTATGAGTTTTTTCTTTAACTCATTGGTTACCTGAAAATGATTTTTTACTTTAGAAATCTATGCTTTTTTTCTTTTTCAATTTTATTTTTCTTCTAATTACTCTGTAGTCATATAGTGAGTTATGACATAGAGTCTATGGAATTTCTGGAAACAACTTTGTGACCTAGTAGGTCTATGGCTGTTCTGTGTGTGTGAAAAGAAGGCATATCTTCTGCTTGTTAGGTCATAGGGCACTATGTATCATTATTAAATCAAGATTGATATGAGTGAAAAAAAAAGATTGATATGACTGTTGTTCATATCTATTTATTTACTAGTTTTTGGTTTGCTTGATCTCTTACTAAGTGATGTGTGAAAAAAAATTTCCACTAGCTGTGTTGATTTGTCAACTTATCAATCCGATTTTGTCATTTTTGCTTTATGTGAGAAGATACTGTTGGGCATACACAAATAAATGATGGCTATATTTCCTTGATAGATTTTTGTGTGTGTGTTTTGTGGAAGGTGCAGTTAGTACTCTATATCTTTGCTGTTAGGTTGGGCCATCCGACTGGTCCTGGAGCCTGTGTACTGTGAGAAGTGACATGTGTCACCTCTGGGGTGCCTCCCTCATTTCTCTCTTACCCCACTATGATCATCTTGGAGGCCATATGTTCCAGATGACATTGCTGCAATGTGGAGGCACTTCTCCTCACCAATAGTATACCTTCTCTATTAAGCCACTGGGATTTCAGAGTTTTGTCAGTCATAGCAGCTAGTGTTAATTATCCTGAGATACACTCTGCCATTATGCTTTTGCCATAAATTCCATTTCCTATTTTGTTAGTATTTCCCAAATATATATATTTGGGAAAAAAGAGGAAGTGATCAAAAAAAAATAATGGAGGCATGCCACATGAACACCAAGTCAACTTGAGGAAACTCCCAACAGCAAATCTGAGACGTTTTGAGCAACAATGTAAATAATGATAGTAATGGATTATGACCCATATGGGGGAAAATGTAAATCTCTATACATTATTCTCTTTTGTTCAAACTTTACTTATCAATTCCTTTATATTCAACTTTTATGTTCAGCCTTGTTTTAAAAGGTGTATTTTAAAAAAGAGAATATTACTGGGTTGAAAATTCATTTACTTAGTGGATTTAATTTTACTTGTGATTACTGATATCTTGGGTTTTATTTCTATTATTCTGTTTTGTGTTTTGTATTTGACAAGCTTTTTCTTTGTTTCTCTCCAACTACCTTCTTGCTTTCTGTTAGATTGCTTTAGTTTTCTCTATTTGCTTTGTTTTTGTTTCTTTGTAGTACTTCTAAAAATGTAATATGTGATATTTCAAATATATTTTTTTATTTCTAAGTTTTCATTTCATGATAATTATAGACTTACAGAAGGTTGCAGAAAATACCATAATTCAGCATACCCTTCTTCATTCCCCAGATAATCACAGTAAAATGATCAGAACCAGGAAATTAACATTGGTACAATACTAATCACTAATCTATAAACTTTATTTACATTTTTCAAGTTGTCCCCATAATGTCCTTTTCTAGGACCAACCCAGGATCACTCACTGCATTTAGTTATCATAGCTTTTTAGTCTCCTCCAATTGAGGACAGTTCCTCACTCCTTTATCTGTCATGACCTTGACATTTTGAAGAGTACAAGCTAAATAAGTTTTGTAGAATGATCATCACTTTGGGATAGTTTGATATTTCTTCATAATTAAATTCAGATTATGTATTTTTGGCAGATATACCACAAATATGATATTGTGCTTTTCTCAGTATGGCGTGATACCAATTTGTTAAATTATTGGCGATGTTAACATTGATCACTTATGGTGATGTCTGCTTGGATTTTCTTTTGTAGAGTCACCATTTTTTCTTTCATTTGAGAAATATCTTGTGGGGGGTGGATACTTTGAGGCATGTGAACACTGTGATTTTCATCATCCACTCATTCAGTTTTAGCATCCATTGATGATTCTTGCCTATAATTCTTAGTATTATTGCATTTGTAAAATGGTGGTTCTCTCTTTCCATCACTTCTTTACATTTATTGGTTGAAATAAAATCTGAGGAAGAGGTGTCCCTTTTGTATATGTATTTCCTCAATTATTAAATTCCTATTTTTATGTACTCACTTCTTCCTCCATTTGGGTCACAATCCATTACTATCATTATTTATATTATTGCTCAAAACCTCTCAGATTTGCCATTGAGAGTTTCCTCAAGTTGGCTTGGTGTCCTTGTGACATGGCTCCATTATTTTTTTGATCATGTCCATTCTTTTTGACAACACAAGATGCTCCAAGGTCACCTTTTCTTATCCTTGCCCCTGCCCTGAAATCTGGCATTTCTCCAGCAATTACTGGTTCCTCTTTTTGGAGACTGTATTCTGAAATCAAGATCTGGTAGCTAGGTGGGCATGTTGCTTCTTAGTACTCTTAATGGATAAAACTAGGAAATCATTCCTTATAAGTTCAAAGAATCTTCTTCTTTCTTACAGCTGCATAGTATTCCAATGTGTGGACGTACATCATTCATTTAACTATTCTTGTATATGTGGGTATTTAGGTTGTTCCAAGTATTTTGCAATTATAAACAATGCTGCAATGAATAATCTCTTATAGGTGTATTTTGTATTGTTGGATGTATATACCTTTAGGTCGAATTCCTAAAAGTGGAATTGCTGCATCAAAAGGACATTTCCATTTTCACAGTGGTGTTTGAGAGTAATTGCTTTCTGTTTCACCATAGCTTTGTCAGTAGAAAGCATAGTCTTTTAAATTTTCACTAATGTAGTAGGTGAGAAATGGTAAATTTTTAAATTTCTTTTAAATTTGAATTTATCTAGTTATGAGTGAGTTTAATATCTTTTCTATGTTTGGGGACCATATGTATATTTTTTCTTTTTGGTAAATTGTTCATGTGTTTTCCCCATATTTCTGTTGGCATTTTGGTATTTGTCCCTCTATTTCCAAGAATTCTATATATATTAGTGATATTAGCCTTTTGTGATATCAGCTGTAAGTAGTAATAGTTTTTCAGTTGGTTTTTTTTGACTTTACCTTTTTTCTTTTCCATAAATAGATAAAATTAAAAAAATAAATAACTATTTCTATAAACAAATTTCATGGAAAAAATTATTAGTCTTTTATTATCTCTGGATTTTGAGTTATCATTAGAATGCCTTTCCCTATACCGAGTTAAAAAGAAAGTCACATTCATATTTTCTTTAGTATTTACATGGTTCCATTTTCTATTTTTTTTTAAAGATTTCATTTATTTAATCATGACAGACACACAGAGAGAGGCAGAGGCATAGGAAGAGGGAGAAGCAGGTTCCTTCCAGGGAGCCTGATAAGGAACTCGATCCCTGATCCCAGAATCATGCCCTGAACCAAAGGCAGACGCTCATCTGCTGAGCCACCCAGGAGTACCAGTTCCATTTTCTTTTTCTTTCTTTTCTTTTTTAGAGAGAAAAGTAGGGGTAGGGGAGGAGGGAAGGAAAGGGGTTGGAAGAGGAAGGGAGAGAATCTTTTTTTTTTTTTTTTAAGGGAGAGAATCTTAAACAGGCTTTATGCTCTCAGTCCAGAGTCTGACATGGGGCTTGATCTCACAACCCTGAGATTATGACCTGAGCCAAAATCAAGAGTCAGATATTTAACTAATTGAGCCACACAGGAACCTCTACATGGTTCCATTTTCTTTTTTCTTTTAAAAAAAGATTGTATTTATTCATTCATAAGAGACACACAGAGGCAGAGACATGGGCAGAAGGAGAAGCAGGCTCCCTGTAAGGAGCCAGGTATGGGACTCAATCCTGGAATCTCTGGATCAGGCCCCAAGCCGAAGGCAGACAGACCTCAACCACTGAGCAATCCAGCCATCCCATGGTTTTAATTTAAGTTGCTAATCCATTTGGAACTTTTTTTTTCTATTGTATGAGCCATTGCTTTAATTTTATCTTGTTCCAAATGGCTACCCAATTCCCATTGGCACCATTTATTCAAAAGTTCATCTTTGACTCTGTTATTTGAGATATCTCAGTTTACCATATTTTAAAATTCTACATGTATTTGTATCCATTCCTGGGCTTTCTATTCTATTTGGGCAGTCTGTTTGTCTATTCATGGACCAGTACCACACTGTTTTAATTATAAAGGCTTTACATTATATTTTAATGTCTGTCTGACAGAGTTAGCTCCCCCTTGTAATTTTGTCTTTTTGTCATTCTTGTCTTCTTCTTCTTCTTCTTCTTCTTCTTCTTCTTCTTCTTCTTCTTCTTCTTCTCTTTTTCTTCTTCTCCTTCTCCTCCTCTTTCTCTGTCTCTGTCTCTCTCTCCCTCCCCCCCCCTCAGTGTTTTCCTGGCTTTCCACGCATTTTATTTCCTTCTATGAACTTAATATCCACTTGCTAACTTCCTAAAAATGCTCATTGAAATTTTATTGGGCTTGTATTAAATTTTTTAACTAATTAAGGGAGAACTGACAATTTTTTATGATGTTGAATCATGTTATTTAAGAATGGATGAGGCAGCCCGGGTGGCTCAATGGTTTAGCATGGCCTTCCACCCAGGGCCTGATCCTGGGGACCCGGCATGGAGTCCCACGTCGGGCTCCCTGCATGGAGCCTGCTTCTCCCTCTGCCTGTGTCTCTGCCTCTCTCTCTCTCTCTCTCTGTGCCTCTCATGAATAAATAAAATAAAAAAAAAAGAATGGATTCCTTCCATTTATTTTATTTGTTTTTGTGGCTTCCAGGAGTGTTTTAAAGTTTTGCTTATAGATTTTACACATTTCTTACAAAGCTTTTTCGTTAAGTATTTAATCTATTGTATTCAATAGATACAGTATTCAATCTGCTATTGTAAAATTTTTTTCTACCATTATTTCCTATAGCTGGTTATTATGTACATAGAGGGCTATTGGCTTCTATACTAACATTCAGTTATAATTTAGTAAACTCTTTCATTCATTACCTTCACTCTCCTCCTGAACAATGTAAGACTTAAACCTTGCTCTCTACTTACACCTTCCATTTTATTTTCCTCCAGTATTTAATTTTATTCTTGATTTCTTCTCATTCTTGTCATTATTATTATATGATAATCAGTCAATGCTTATTTAGATTTATCCACAAGTTTTCCATTATCTTTGCTTATAATTACTTGTTGAAGTCTTTTTTTCATTCTAGGTTCACTTTTTTTCTTCCTGAAGTATACTGTTCGTAGGTTTTTCCAAAAGGGTCTGGTTGTGGTAAATTCTTTCAATCTTTATCTAAAAATGCCATTGTTTAGCATTCATTCTTTTTTTTTTTTTTTTTTGGTAAGACTTTATTCATTAGAGAGAGAGAGCATGGGAGCAGGGTGAAGGAGCAGAGGGGAAGGGAAAAGGAGGGAGAAAGAATCTCAAGCTGACTCTGTGCTAAGCATGGAGCCCAATGCATGATGCAATCTCACGACCCTGAGTTTATTACCTGAGCCACAATCAAGAGTTGGACACTTAACTGACTGAGCCACCCAGGTGCCCCTTTAGCATTCGTTCTCGAATGCTGGTTTAGCTGAATAGCATGTTCCATTATCTCTGACATCTGTTGTTGCCTACAGGAAGTCTTCAGTCAGCCTAATAATTGCTGCTTGTTAATTTCTCTTTTTGTCTCTAATGGCTTTTAAAGTTGTCTATTTATTTATAATGTACTATTATAGTATTATGTGTGCAGGTGTGCATTGTTTTAATTTATTATTCTTAGGGTTTTGTATGTACCTACACTATGAGGACTTCTGTCTTCAATTCTGGAAAATTCTTGTGCAATATCTCTTTGAATATTGACTCTTCTCCATTCTTTCTATTTGAACGTTTTGTTAGAAATTAGTGTATTTCCATATATGTTCATTGTTGTTCATATTTTCTGTCTCTTTATGTTGCATTCTGAGAGTTGTTTTACTTACTTTTATAATTCAGTTAGTCTCTCAGTCTATCTAGTTTTCTGTTCAACTCTTCCACTGGATTTTTTCACTGGCTCTATATTTTTATTTCTAGATTTCATATTTGATTCTTCAAATCTTTTCGTTTTTCCTGTTGCCCTATTTTTACCCTATAATTTCTATTCCTGCTGTTGACTTTTGAACCAGAGGCAGATCAAGGTTTTGTGGGACCTGAAGCTTCTCCATTTTGAGAGGCTTCTCTTTAAGAACAAGAATATGCAATTACAAATACAAAATTAAGCACAATAGTGAATATTTAGTTGGAATGAGAAAAAAAATCACACACCAAAAGATATTTAAAAACTGACAAATACTGCAAACATTACACACAAAATCCATAAAAATAACAATATAATTTAATTAATTGCTGACACACCCCTCTATGTTTGACCTCCTCTCCATGGGATAGGTTTATAATATTATTTTAAAGGAGAAAATAAAGAGATAAGTTAGCCTTTTCTTTAACGTATTTGACCAAAATTTAATTTTTATCATTTGTGGTTTATAAACATTAGCTTCAGCTTCACACATAGCTTTTGGCATATCATTCATTTTAAGAATTGCTGTTAAATTTGGGAAAACATCTAATTTCTTTCACATACAAATTTTAAGAATTGAAAGAATTTTTTACATATTAGCATTTAGCTCTATGCATTTCAATTATTTTTTTATTTTCTATTTATTTGTGGTTCAGGTAGTATAGGACAAATTTATATTGGGATCCAGTCTCTGGCCGTGTACCTTCATGACACTGTATGGAAATGATTATGAACCACATAAATATGTTTCACTAAATCCAAACTAAATGTCTCCAAACTAAATGACTCATTGCCATTCCACTGCTTTCAAATAAAGATAGAAATGTGATAAAGGCAGAAAGGAGAGTGGTAAATAACCTTAACCAATTAAGGTTAAAATATCTTTTATAAATTTTATGAAAATATGAGGCAACCTGAGTACATTGCTAGAGTCCTTCTCAGGGCTTTGGGAAGGGTCAGCATTAGTGAGAGGCCCTGAAACTTTAGTTCCATTAACCTTATAATACATCCACCTCTGCTGTGAACATCTCAATCATAATTATTTTTTTTCAATCATAATTATTTTAAAGCCTCTTTCAAATCACTTTTATTTTTAAATTTTTATATTTTTTAAAATACTTTTTTTATTTATTCATGAGAGACACCAGAGAGAGGCAGAAACGTAGGCAGAGGGAGAAGCAGGCTCCCTACAGGGAGCCTGATGCAGGACTTGATCCCAGGACTCCGGGATCATGACCTGAGTTGAAGGCAGATGCTCAACCACTGAGCCACCCAGGTGCCCCTCAAATCACTTTATTTTATCTAGGCACAACAATTACATCAGTGGACTCTTTCCATTGTGGTTTTACTTTGTATTAACTGTAATCCTGGTTATGAAGTCTACTTCTGTGGGGCTTGCTCTCTATGGGAGTCCAGTGGGTAATAATTACTTGTTGATTGCCTTTGCCTGGGCTCCCTGGATTCCATTCCATGTTTATGTTAATTTCTCAGCTAGGGCGGGGGGGGGGGGCGCACACAATAAATGATATACAATATAAAAGTTGTTAGTTTAGACTCACAGATTTACATGTAATGTCACAAATGGGACATTACAACACTTGCTGGTGAGTCTTCACCCTTGTGTGGTGGATATCAGCCTTCCTTTTTTTGCTTCCCTGAATCAATGGGTGAAGCTCTTCCGGACTCTGATTTGAGGCAGCCCTTCATGGGTCCTGGCAAGATCAGTTTTAGCCTTTCAGGTACATAAAGCCATTGGTCTTTCTCCCTTCCCTGCATACATCAGAAACCCATCCCACAGCTTTTAGGACTTAAATCCAGATCCAAGACTCACACGGGCCATTTTAGTTTCTGTTCTTGCTCACCACACCGACTTTGAGTTCTCTCTTTATTTTTGTCACCTGCCTTGCTTTCAAACTCTGCTATGCATCCAACATTCTTTTGTTAGATTTTTATCTTATATAGCCACGTGTTTGGAATGGCAGAATGATCATTTGAGGCAGATCAGCAGCAACTCATTCATTCATTCAACACTATATTTTTGAGTGCCCTTCATGTGTCTAATGCTTCCTAAAGTACTAACTATGCATCAATATGTAATTCAGTTCCTTGCCTTTGTGGAGTTTACTTTCTAGTAAATTGAAATCTGTTTTTTGTTGTGTGTGTGTGTGTGTGTGTGTGTGCGTGCTGGGGACTCTTCTTCCCATGCAGAAAAGGTGAAGGAAGTTAGCTTCCCTCTCTTCTCAGGATGTATCTGAGGTTACAAACATGCTGTAGCAGTTCCGTGGTTATAAACCCTGTCTGAATAATCTGAGGCTATTTAAAGTAAACTATGGGTCTTCCCTATAGTCTTAGTGTTCTCAAACATTTTACAACTGTGGACATTTATTTAGGAAGCATTTGTCTATCATACACAGTGCAATAATAATTAAGGCTCCTGCCCCAGTTGTTTGTACATGCTCAACAACATAATTATTTGAAAATAATTTTCCATTTTATTCACTTTTCATTTGTTTACATACAGAAAAATTCACCGTTTTTGGTGTACAGTTCTAAGAGATTTGAGAAACTGTACAATCATGGAACCATCACCACAGTCATGATACAAAATGGTTCCATCAGTCCCCAAATTCCCTTATTCCTTTTGTAGTCAAATCTTCCTCTTCACTCTGGGCTTTGGCAATCACTGATCTATTCTTGACCCTTCAGCATTGTCTTTTCAAGAATATTGTTCAAAAGGGATCATACAGGATGTAGTTTTAGGTGTCTGGTTTCTTTCACTTAGTTTAATATATTTGAGATTCAACATATTATTGCATGCACCTGTGGTTTGTTCCTTTTCTCCCATTTTTTAAAAAGGCCCTAATCAGAATTTCTTGTTCATGAAAGCTAATCATGGTCAATAAGAATTGATTGAAATTTGGTATTTCTAGTTGCTAAGATACTATCAAATAATAATGTCTAGTGTATACCACATTATAGATTTTTAGGGAAAAATAATTTTAAGACTTCCGATTTTTAAAAATATTAAAATAGGAACAAACATGATGGTGGGAACAAACAGAAAGTATTGCAATCCCAGGCCAAGTCAAAAGAATATGGTGATCTTTTAGTAATGTGGGAGACCTGATAGATGGTTAATATAAAATTTTATAGTTTCTTTGAGTAGTACTCAACAAATGTTTGTTGAATATATGAAGAATAGATTGATAGAGTCTAATTAAACCTTAGGGACTTCCTGAAGCAAGGAGACTCCTAAGTTGGTGATTACTTGCCCAGAAGACCATTTGGCTTTGACCCCAGCTGCTACCTGAAGTTCTCTCTGATGCTGGAGTAGCAAAAGTTTTAGCATCTTCTCAACCTCATGGCTTGTGAGGCAACACAAAAGAGCAGTCAGTTAGCATATTGCAGTCATTGTCCTATATCTTTCCAGAAGCTTATCTGGGGTCTGCCTGCCAGGCTGCACACCTGCTCCAGATTGCCTAGTCACATGGGCCACTGAGCAGTGAGTTCCCTAACATGAGAGGGCCACACACCTGTTTTCTTTAGTCAGACAAACAGAAGTGTTTATAGCATGAGCCAAATTTCACCTTTAGATGCATACTCAGAGTCCCCATTGCAGGTGACAGGAAGCCACTCTACCTCTAGGGGCAGGGATGGGCCCCTGTCTCTTTCCACACCTGTGTGCTTTATAATCAGGCCAAAAGGATATAAAACATATATTAAATACAATCACTGCTTCGAAGTAGCTTACTGCCATTTTGGAGGCAGCATGCTGTGGTGGAGAAGGTTCTTGCTACATGCTTGCTGAGTGAATGGTACATCCCTGTCTTTTTAGGTAGGAAGTATAGGTGTATAGAATTTCGGTCTTAGAATGATCTTAAATGTCATCCAGTTGAGCTAACCAGGTGACCACTGTTGCTTGGACGGCTATCTCTGCTTCTCTGCGTCCCTGCACCCCTTTGTTGCATCACAAGAGATAGCTGATATCCTACCATGGATTATGTCTCCCTGAGGGCATTTCCAGATTTCCCAGTTTAGCAGCATGAATGAGCTAGGTTCCTGGTTATGAGCAACATCTGGTACACGAACTGGGAATAAGAGTGAGAGGCCCTGGTTTTGTCTGGTGATAATTAAAGCTTGCTTGTGGCCAAATTCCTGATAGACCAGGATTTGATTTAAAAGTCCAGTCCTTTTCTTTGATTTTTGTGGGCAAACATTGCATACATAAGAAAGATTTTCTTAGCTTCTCTTTTTTTCACTTTTATTTTTATATAGGACTAAGGACTTTATTAGAATTCTACAATGTAAATTATTAGGGTTTACTAAAATTTGGAATCCAACACTAAAACTGCTAGTTTATTAAAAGTTTGAGTTAGAAAGAACTCCTTTCCTTACCCATATAGACCTTCTTGGTGTCCCTTGAACAAGAAAAGCTCATTCCTGCCCCAGGATCTTTGCTGTTATTATTTCCTTTGAAGACTTTGGGATAATAATGACTACAAGAAATCTCTATTTTTTATTAGGCCGAGTCTGTTTCCTTTTGTGTTTTCCTCCTTGGCTAATTTTTTTTTCCACTGATACCAATTGCATGCACCCCTGGCTACCCCTTTCAGAAAGAAAAGGGAGACAAGTATTGCTGAAATCTACCTCATCTTCCAAGTGCCTGGACTGTGTGATGTAGGTTTTCACTAGCTGAGCTTTAATATTTTTCTAACATTAATTTTGGACTTTGACCTTCACTGGGAGAGGCTAGGTCCAAATGCAGCAATTAAAAGTTTTTGATTGTGTGCTCTTTGTAAACATTGAGCAAATGGCATATACACAGATTGTATGTTCCAGAGTTTAACCTTCTCCTACTTTGTGATGTAGATTAAAATTGTTTTCTATAAATTTTACAGATCTCTAAAATAGGAAATGCACTCACATGTCATCAAGAGGTGACCGCATTTGCCAGCCTTTGTACAGAGCATAAAGTATCCCCTGGAAATAAGACAATTGAAGCCCACAGTTCAAAGAGAGCTCCTCCATGTTTTAGTTTAGCAATCGTAGCCAAGGAGCTGGGTGAACAGTGATCAAAAGCACAAATGGTACTCGATGAAAGAAATTCATAATATAGTTTAAGTATGCACTGAATCTTTTATTAAAATATTTTGGCTTATTAAATGCCATATTTAAGGTTGTTTTTCAAATACACTTTTAATAATGATCATAAGTGTACTGCAGTGTAGCTGGTGCACCCATTAAAAGGGAGAAATATGCTTACACTGTGTAGTCATAAAACCTGTAAACTGCCATTTTGTAAGTGGCTAAGAAGTGAATTGCCACAGAAACCCAGACTTCAGCAGCTGCAAATAAAGGAAAGAAGTTTCTTAATGCTGACACCGGTCCTGAAACTGATATTTTATTTAGATGTCCTTGCAGCACAGAGCTCTCGGAAATCATGTTTATAGTCTTCATGCAATAGAAATACAAGCAATAGTGTATATTTTGGCAGGTAGTGCCCGATTTAGTTGTAATAATTCACAGCACTGCTCCAGGGCTTCCATGTTGCTCCAGGCAAAAACCTGTATTATAAATTATAGCACACAAAGCTGAATTTGACCTACCAGTTGATGCATAATAAACTGACTTAATTCTGAATATTAACTACACATTGTGGCCTAAAGGTTTTATGCTCTCTAAATGTAACAATAAATTATACAAAAATCTTCCTCTTGGGTGAAGCCTAAATATAAATAAATCCCCAATCTTAATACTATGCCGAAAGACCGGTTACTATAGATACCAGAGAGAATATATTAATCTTAAATATTATTGCCGAATAAAATAACTTCAGAATATCACTAAGTACCTGAACTAATTATAGAAACTTTGGGGAGAAGTTTCTGTACTTTAATAAACCAGTTTCCCATTTGGCCCATTTCTTGAGTGGTAAACTGAAAGATATCTCCTGTCTTCAATGATCAGCCTGAAAAAAATGGTTTGTTTTAAAGTATTCCACTACCCACCACCTGCCTCCCCATCCCAAGCACAGGGTTTGGTTCAGAAAAAATGTGTCCAGATAAGTGCAAATATTTGTCAGTGAATGAATGAGTTATGCATGTTTTGAAACATTACATATCAGATCAAAACAGTCTTAGATTTGAGGAACGTGTATTCCTAGATTTAGGTATTTTGTTCTACAAATGATTTCCTGTGTGATTTTGAGCAAATCACTTTGCTTCTCTGAGCCTCTTAACTTGCTTATATAGGGAGATTGCAAGAAAAAGGACCCATCCCTATCTCACAGGATAGTGGTTTATGAATAGTTGAGACCAACATCTGTGAAGTGTTTTGAAAATTATTATCTCTAGCAAAGATGTCTTACACAGGCAAACAATGAACAACTCAACGTAAGGGGTAGACTCTCTGTGCCATACTTGCATCATGTGACTCTACTCCTCCTGACTACAGTTGACTGGGCCTGGGATAGACAGCCAGATCTTCTCTTTTGAGAATTTGAACTGAGAGATCCAGAGCCTGAGAGTTGATTCAGAATTGTCCTCAACCTAGAAGTTTCTTCTTGGGGTCTGGTTCTGTTTCCTATCCCCACTTTCCATGAGTTACGCTTGTATCCTAATAACAAACCTCTCTTTCCTCAAGTTATATTGAATGGGATTCTATTTCTGGCAATTGCGCATTCCTAAGACAGTTTATTTTTTTACAAGTCCCTGCACCCATTTCTGGAGCAACTACCATAATTAAGGGATTTTTTGTTTAATACTAGGAGAATCAAACATAAAACTAACTACAATATGAGTCAAAAATGAAAAATGCGAATGCATATAAAGATATGAGTTGTGGTTTAAGTGAGATATCAGGGAGAAATAATATCTGCTCAAGAATAAGGGGAAGGTTAGGAAAGACCTGAAAGATGAGGAGCCTTATATTCATTCCCTCTTTTTTATGTACACTGCCTCTACCATGGTGCAAACTCCTGATTATATCTTGTGTGGACTATAATGGTAGCTTCCTGTTATCTTTGCATTTAGCCTGCCGCCCTCCATATTGCTTCCAGAGTTACCTGATGACTAATCTAACATGTAATTTCAGACACTGGTCCTAAACAACACTTCAAAGACCCTCACACCTATGGGTTAAGGTCCAAACTCTTACCTTGGCACAGCCAACACTCTAGGTCCCAGAATTTCTTTCCAGGCTCATGTCCAATGCCTGCTCTACACACTCTGGGTTCCAATCACTTTGAACCTGCCCTTGTTCTTGATCATGTTTTGTACATGCTCCTGTGCCTTAACATGCACCATTCCCTTATTTCTTGTCTTTCACTGGAAATCCACTGCTCCTCATAGCCTCAGCTGAAATGCCACCACCTCTCTGAGCCTTCCTATGATGTTATCAATGAAGAATTAATATCTTAAGAATTTATCTGTGTCTCCATGATGCATTATACATATAAGCGCAGTGTATATGCGCTTCTGGAAGGGGCTCAGTACTGTGATTATTTAATTGGATGGGGATGGGATTTGAACTGGTCCTAGAACAATGGCTCAAAATTTGAAAGGTGAATATAGGACAGAGATTTTAAGGACTAGAGAACAAGAGTCTGAACATGAAGGGGCAGGAATGTTCAGAGCAGTTTCAGGGAGAGCATGACATCCAGTTTGGCTGGAACAAAGGGAAGAGATAATGAAGATAAAGAAAGAAGATAATGTTGGAAAAATCAGTTGGGATCCTCTCGTGGGGGATTTTAATTTTAAAAAAAATGTGAGCTTAATTTTGTGGGCACCAGGGAGCCATGTCCATTGAGCATAATGGTGATGTGATCAAAACTGGCTTTTAAGGAGATGAACCTGAGAGAGGTGCAGAGAGAGGGTGGGTTGGAATGGAAAGGCCCAGGTTGTTCTCATCATGCTCCAAGGGAAGAGGGCCAATCATGCTCCCCCATTGTTTCCATCTTCTTAACTATTTCTTTAGATTTTACTATTCTCTATTTAGACAAATTAAAAAAAAAGAGTCGCCCACCATGGCAGTCTCCTTTTCCTTCATTTGAGGTATTGCAAGGATTTTTCTGGCTTTAAAGCATCTGATAGACAAGAACAAGGGCATATCATCCCCATCCAGATGATCGTCCTGACTTTCATTTTTAGTAACGCTGGAGAGATGGAAATGGTTTGATATGGAGACACGCTTGACCTGTTCTATTTTTGCCATGCTTTCAGGCGGCTTAACAAGAACACTGGGTTCCTGCTTCGACAAGGGAATTGGAAGGTTTCACTTTCCCTCTGTGGTGTTAGTTTCCCTTCTGGCTCCCCATACTCAGCAAAATTCAGAAACCATGACCTCCAAGTCTCAGCTACCTTATATCACAAATATCACTTCCTCTGTGAAGCCTTCTTGGATTCTTCACCATCCCCCAAGCCTGAAGTGACTCCACCTCTATGCTATTTCCTTTCCCTCCCTTAAATTCTGATTATTTGTAACATGACTTTGTGCCTTCTAGCCTGAAATGTCCTTGAGGTCAGAATCAGCTCCTATGCATCCTTAATACCCCTCTCCACTCATCTTGTTTGTTGATCCATGTGTCTTACACAGCAGGTACTAATACTTTATTTTTGAATAGCACTTAATATTTTGCATGAATTATCTATATATCAGGAAAGGAAAGTTTTATCATCCCCACTTTCATTTTTCTGATTCAAAAATAAGTGTTTGAATGATATACCTAAGGTTGCATAACATGGCAAAGCAAAGACCAAAAGCCATTTTTTTCCTTCTAAATTCATAAATACTCTTTCTACTACACCCTCCTACCTCATGCTGTCTGATGAATGAGTGAATTTGAATTTTAGCAAGAATTCCTTCAGGGGGAATTACACAAAATTTTAGTGAGGAAAGAACCTGTTGAGATGCCATCACACTCTGCAGCATCCTGGGGAGGCACGTGGTGACAAGCAGGGTGGTGTGGGAGAGTGCCTTGATCCATCTCAAGTGTTTAAAATTCAGCCATTAATCATAACAGCTGCATTCTTGCTTCAAGTGATCAGCTACTAATGATTTCGACATTCTGAGTTTTAGAAATTCCCATTAATTGTCCTTAAAAAAGGGCAAGAATGAATAATCTTGACTTCATTTGTGAGGAAAGAATCAATCTCTCACTCTCTTAGTTGCTCTCACTTTCCTTTTTTCCTCTTCAAAATCATTTGATCTAACGTGCAGTTGTTTTGTGGGCCTTTATTTCTCTGGGTCTGACTTTGAAAGGCTACATGTTCTAGGTAGCAGTCTGGCCTCAGAATCAACAGGGTGGGGTGGGCCCTTTGATAATAGGTGCCTCTAGGAGCAGCTCAGACACAAGGCAGGAGGCTAAAGGGTAAATATCCAACCCATGCTATTATGGTGATGAATTTCTTCAGCATTGAGAAGACAGCATAGCTTTAAAGATAATATATGAATTTATATATGTGTGTGTGTGTGTGTGTGTATATACATACATGGACATATGTGTGTGTGTATCTATGTGTGTATGTGAGTGTCTGCATCTGTATCATCCGTATGTAATCACCATTTGCCATGTTTGCTTAATACAAAAGCTCTTGAGTTGTTCCATAGTGGCTTTTAGTCCTTGCTCATAAATTCATAGAATTCAGAATGAATGTTTGGGGGTTTTCAAAATGGGGTTATTTCTCATCCTAACTTGCTATGCAAGTAATCAGTCAGTCTCCACTAAGTCACTAATAATTTCAGAAAGACTAAACCATGCCATATAGACAACAGCACACAATTGCTAATAAGTTAGGAATTTAACTTTCTTTCTAATGGGAATACTTCTAAGATGATTCCATCAGGTTTATTTTTAATCATTTGCATTTAGACATTTTCTATGAAGCTGTGTATTAGTTTGCTGGGGCTGCTGTAACACTATACTATGGGGGCACCTGGGTGGCTCAGTCCACTGAGTGTCTGACTTGTGATTTCAGCACAGGTCCTGATCTCAGTGTTGTGAGATGGAGCCGCAGGTCAGGCTCCACGCCTAGCAGGCAATCTGCTTGATATTCCCTCCCTCTGTTCCTCCCCCCGCTACTCACACGCACACTCTATCTCTCAAATAAATAAATAAATCTTAAATAAATAAAATGAAACACTGTACCACAAACTGAGTGGCTTAAGCAACAAAAATTTATTCTCTCATATAGCTGGAGGCCAGAAGTCTAAGATCAAGGTGCTGGCATGGCCATGTTCCCTCTGAAGGTGCTAAGGAGGGATTATTCCCAGCATCTCTCCCAGATGCTGGTAGTTCCTTTGCTCAAGGCAGAATTTCAGTGGCATTCTTCCTGTATGCACATCTGTGTCCAAATTTCCCCTATTGATGATGACACCCTATTTCAGTATGACCTTATCTTAACCAATTATATCTACAACATTCTATTCCCAAATAAGGTCACATTCTGAGGTTCTGGGAGTTAGAACCTTAGCCTATGAATTTTAGGAGGACACAATTCTACCCACAACAACCAATTAAATTTTCAGTGTTCTAGAAGGACCCAACTACACCCTCACTCAAAGTTCACATTTTGTTTTTGATGTAGGTATCCTCACATGATAAGGCAGCCACCAGAGATGTTGACCATTAAGCCAGTCAAATTCTATGGAGTCAATTTCATGGCTGCATGACTTGCCAGGGCAAGGTCTCAGCTCCATTACCTGGCTCAGCTAAGTTGACAAGCATTAAATAATAATAGACACCACTTGTCAGGTTCCCACAATATATGAAAGAGAATTTTAGGGTTGTTATAGATATTATGTAATCCTTAGAGAAACACTGAAAGTTACTATTTATAATGCCCATTTTATAGATTAGAAAACAGGCTCAGACAGTTTAGAGACTTGCTCATGGTCATAAAGACTGCAGAGATCACACTTTGCAGTGTTTCAGAAACCTGTTGCCATGGTTGGTCTGGAATCATCTGCAGACCTGGTGTTTGATCTGCCTTGAGTAACTCGTCAACATGGCCTCAGACCATTTGGGACCTTTGGTCCAAATACCCAGGAATCTTCTCATTTAAAAAAACAATTTTTTGTTTTGGTTGATTTTCCAGTTTGTTACTACATCTAGAGACCAGAGCTATGGTTTATTGACTTGGTTGGCACCTCTTCCTTCTTCTTTCCTATCCCCTTCTAAGGACTAGACCCCTGCTCTTGAAATCCTGGCTACTGGCAGTGATACTGGACCCATTTGGAAGGACTGCTTGGAGCAGGACTTGCTAGTAGACAGTTGCTCTGGCTGTTTGAGCAGTCTCCTCATAGATGGAGCTCAGCTTGAATCATACCCTCATTTTTCCAGGTTCTTGGGGAAATTATGATTGACACTGCTTGTGGATCCCTTGGGTGGGCTTGGGTTGGCATGTGAGAGAGACTACTGTTAATGAGTAATTAGTAAATTTTGTGAGCACCTGTTATTGCCAGGCACTATATTATATGTTAAACAATACTAAAAGCCACAGCCATGTTTTCTTTCCTCCTGGAGCAGCTCAGTCTTGCCCCAGGCCCGGTATAGTTATCTATTCTTGAGGTCCTATCATTGATATCTTAGCATGCTCTGCAGCCGTGGCTTCATGAGTTAGAACATGCATAAGAGATAGAAGCCTGTGGAATTCTTAAAGTGAAATTTGCAGATAATCTGTGCTCCAAAAGTTTCTGGTCATAGCTGTACTATGTTACTCTCATTCACATGTGTTCACAGTATTATTTCTTGAGTAAATAATAAAGTTATGGAGGTATGGTTCATATTTTCTCTATGCCAGGAGCCTGAATTTGGAGACACCATGAAAGTATGTGTTGTGTTTCTAAATGTCATCCATCTTGTGTGCCATGGGGCAAAAATTTAGTAACTGCACATTAGGTCAATTTCAAACGATTATGGCAAACCCCAAACACCTTGCCTTCTCCTCAGTGATCCAAAGCGAATCTCTTATTTCACAAACGCCTCTAAACGTGCTTTGAGTCTATTTATAAGTGGCCTATACCACCTCCAGGGCTGGTAAGTCCCATAAGTTTCCTACCTGCTGTGTGAGGTTATATTTCCTTTCAATTGTTCCCAAATGGCTTCCTTCCAATTTGGAGCCTGCTCCCCAGTCCTCATGTGTAGGGTTAGCTGAACAAGGCCATGTACAACTTCTCACTTCCCTTCATCATTATCTTCGGAGACTTTGATTGGATTGTTTCTGAGTTCTGGTCTTTTCAGGCTGAGGAAGCTGTATCGTTTGAAAGCTTTCCTAATACGGCGGAGGCTGCCTACCCTTGATCATCCTGGCTTCCCATCACAGCAGGTCTACTCTTGCTGTTAAATCTCTAGAATGATGGCACCCAGGATGGCAGGGGGCCTCCTAGGCAAGACTCCCTCCACCCTCACCCCCCTACACGCCAGCCCAAACCCTTTGCCAGCGATGATAATGAAATCTCTTGGTTCCATCTTCCTTGATTTCATCCCCTGAAGATTCCTTCAGCCAAGAGAGTGTCCCTCTGAGAATTCTAAAGCAGCAGACATCCCAGAAAAAAGGAAGCAAATTTCCTCCAGGGTCACGTCATGTGCTGTCATTCCAAGCATCTGATTTTTAGATCCTGAAGGTTTGAAAGCCCCAAAAGAGAAGGATCACCTGCTGAAGGGCTGCATGGCTAGCCAGGGTGAGTCTCTTGAAGCAGGCTTTATTGAAAACGTGAGGACCTGGTTTATTAGAAGGGGTGGGGGGAAAAGCCCACACCTGAGACTCCTCACAGGCTTGTAAAATTCAGCCCTGAGAAGAAACATGTTGGGATCAATCAGAATCAGCTGGCCACCTGGCTGGAGGGAGATGGTGAGGAGGGGGATGGTGGACTCTTTGAAAATTCTGCCTTGAATAAAATGCCCTGGCTCCCTGGGGTTGGACAAGGATGAATGAAATCTGCTTGGGCTTGTGCTGACATCCAGTCCCTGGAGTGAATGGCATCTGCCGCAGGAGGCAGGGGATTCTGTTCTTCTTTTTTCAATAGGAGTCTTTGTGGTGCCTGGTTTAGAATCTCTCAACCCTGCCATTCCCACTCCCTTTAAAAGATATCTTGTCAACACTGAGTGTTGGGTAAACCTTGAAAAGGTGGTCTTGTTCTTGGCCAAATGCTGATTTAAAATTAGGTTTTTCTCCATACTTGTAATCAAAGATCAACTCAAAGACTTGGCTTAACTAAGAGTAAGCCAATGAGAAAGATAAGTAACTATCTTAGTGATAGCCCTGCGTTTTTGAGATTATTCACTGAAAAGTGATTTTTTTTTTTAACTTAAAGTGTGACACTATTTTACATTTAACCACTTGGAGGTAGAGAAACCCAAAAGGGAAGACTAGGGAAGCATGGATGTATTGAAATGAACAGAATTTCGGGTTAGGCAAAACTAGCCACCGGATTTGGCAGGCTATGTGATCTTAGGCAAGTTAATTAACTTCTCAGGGATAATGACTATTGCAGTGGTTGGAATGAGAAATAAATATGACAGTCTCTATAAGGTAGCTAACATAATGTGTAGCACATGGCAGGTACACAAGAAATGTTAGTTCCTTTTTCATTTTTAGAGGTCCAATCTAGGGTCCTTTTTACAAAGGAAATGTTTGCTGGTATACAATCATGCACTTTCTCCTTGCTTAATTTCCTTGTTTGTGTATATACTATGGAAAAAGATAAGTGAACTAACAGCAAGATGTTCATGAGGGGGGATAGTTATCACTTTGGAGGGTGGGTGGATGGGTAGTCCCTTTGTCCTTCCTCAGGAGGGCATAGACAGGAACTGAGCAGCTTCCCTTTTGAGGATGCATAGAAGGTCTGTGATGGAGGTGTTCAGCGAGGATAGGTTGAGGAAAAATAGTCTCACTTCATGAGTGTTAATAATGGAGAAAATATTAACAGTATATATTGGTTCCATGGCAATTTCATGTAGATTCTTAGGATTTTTATCAAGGTTGGGCAAACATCAATCAAAAATTTTTTTTTTCTATAAGAACTAAGATTTCAGGGTGTTTTACCTTTTTCTGTTCATTGACTCACCTTCAGTGCTCTTTGAATTGATTATATTAGGAATGTTTCTGGAAGCTAAAATGGCTAGCAATAACCTAATTATACGTGGAAGTTATGTTCTACACAAATACATTCCACTAAAGCTAAACTAAATGTTTCCCCAACTCAGCTTCCCCAAAATTGTATCTCCCAAATGCTCAGGGCCATTCTAATGGCTGCTGACTCCAAAGGGGAAAGACAATGGAGGGAAAATTGGATTGCTAAGAGACAGCACTAAACCAATTGAAGTTAAATTACTTTTTGCCAATTTTAAAAAGTTATATAACCTTAACCTTCATCAGTGTCGTGGCTAATCTGCCTCCATCCTCTTGACTCTCGACCTGCCCACAGAGGCACCTGGTAGAAGGTCAATTAGATGAACAAAGGGTACTCTAGGCCCTTGTTTACATTCTGACCTCACTAATACCGTCCCTTCACCTTTCCTCTATCTAGTTCCTATCCAGCCTTTCAGGTCCAGCTGGCATACCACCTCCTCCACTCTGATCACCTGGTTTTGTATTGTTCACATCAGTTTCCCATCTGCCCCTGCCATATTCCCAGTGAGGTGATTGTTAATCTGGGGACAAGGACACCTAGCACAGCTTTGGCGCTTGAATCCATCTGTTTTCCTATGGTTAACTAATTGGTGACTGCCATCCTGACCTGGGCCACTCACTAGAGCCAGATGTTTCTCCAAGTTATTTTAAGGATTCCTTTATAAATGGAATTTGACTCCTTTTTCCAAAGATAAAGGAAAGCCTGCTGGGTTATTGCTCTCTGCCTACAGAATGTACAGAAGAGAAAAGCCTTTCATAGATGACTGATTTCTAAAACAGATGTGCCAAGTTCCTTGGGCTAAAAACTCTTTAGTTGGAAATGAATCAGGGCATTTTTAATATGAGTTTTTAGAACATGTACTTTGAGCAATGCTAATAATGATCACTGTGATGGTGACTTGGTTTAAGGGTTTTGAGGATTGAGAGTGCTAATAAAACTGCCCAGAGGAACACGAGCTCACCTGATATAACAGAACTAATGAAGGACTCAGTGCACAAAAGTATCTCTTGTCAGAGAGGAAGTATTTGTGCGTGGTCTCATCCTACGATGCACTTGACAAGGACAGAAATAGAAAACCGTTTGTGGCCACCTGGCAGAGATTTTCCTGGTGTCTTGGTTTATTATTCCTACTATTGTACTTCCCTCTTTCCTAAAAATCTTTTTTCCCCCTCTTTGCCTTTTCAGTTGGCTTCAGCACCTTTTGTGAGTTTTCATCAGCACATTTCATTCTTTACTGAACAATGAAAAGATAAGGGAGGGAGAAATGAGAGAATGAGTCTATTACTAATTGTGATGGGGAAGTCAGGGGAAATTGTGCTGGCTTCCCTGTTGTTCATCCAAATCATGTTGTTAATTTTCCTTGACACATCCAAGAGCGAGATGAGGGTTCCTGTATTTAAATGAAGAAGCATGAGCATGGGGGACCTTGCCTTCTCTGTGGTACGATGAAAATTATTATTTATTGAGAACCTACTATGTGTTGGGCTCTATGCTTTGCCCTGAGGCCAGAGAAGAAAGACAAATTTCCTGTCCTAGGGGAGCCCAGAAGCTGTCTAGGCTGAAATGTGTCAGCCTTACAGGACAGTAACTGCAATCCTTGCTTGAACATCTAATGTGTGTTAGGAACTGTCAGAGATCTAGAAAGATAAGATAGCCTGTGTCTAAGGATTGCAAGTCAGGCAGTATGTGGCCATGCCAGAGAGCAGTCAGGCCTTACAACCCTGAGAGCAGAGGGAGAAATCTATGTGTGCTGGTAAGGGAGCAAAAGCGCCAAAAAGGAACACAGTGCTTAGCTGGTAAGCTCACGGCAACCCTAAGAGGTGGGTGTTTTTTCTAAACTATGAGGCATCCTCTCTGTGTTCTATGTTCCACAGCTGGAGATGGAGCTCCTTAAAGGATGGGGGTGTTGTATTCGTCTGTATATCTTCAAAACACCCTGGCACAGGGGAAACCTGAAATCAATCCTTGGGAATGAAAGAAGTAACTGGAAGTACTGGAAGCAGGTTTCACACTCGGATACAATTCCAGGTCCTGTGGTCTTTCTTCTATTCCATGATGGATACATCTGACAGAATTAAGGGAGTCAGAATGAATAAACAGATTGCAGAAACAGACCCAAGTCCATTTCTAAACATCTTGAGTTTCAGTGACAATGGGAATTACTCAAGGTCCCTGGGAGATAGGGGACTGATGCTGAAAAGTGAGGTCAGGGCTGAAGAGCCAGACTCTGGAACCTTAGGGAGTGGGCACAGGAGATGAGGTGGATGTAGACGAGAAGAGGGAAGAGGAGGAGAGGCCTAAATGTGGGGAGATAGACCTTCTTAGCCTTATTTGATGGTCCTGGTTGGGTAGACCTTGGACCTCATTCAGAGCAACACCACATTTGTGGTGAGGAAACTGAAAATGGAGAGGTTAGGTGCACATGCACTCAGTGGCTGAACTCATGCTAGAGCCCTGACTCATGTTCTCCCTGCACCTCCCTTCCCCAGGAGTTGCTTGTGGTCACCCATGAGCACTTATTTAACATGTCCACTGTAACTGGCATCCATATTTGCTTTGTACTTCTATTTTTAAAATGGAGATTAAGGGCAACTAGACAAGCATTAGAAACCAAGAAAAGGTCCTGTTTTATTTGGTTTGTGACATTTTCATAGTGCAGGTCATTTGGTCATTGATCTCTAAAAGGATGAGACTTGTCCTCACCTGACAAATGGAGATCTTGTCACATAGTGTCCAGCATTTGCATGACTCTCCATTTGATTTTACACTAATATTGCAAGGCTCTGAAGGAATGATGCAATAAAGAATATCCTGTGTACAAATTTGATAAGCTCTTAACAATATGGTGCCTGACAGGCTCTCACTTAAAGAGAAGACATCCTGTCAATCAACATGAAGCATGTTAAAATCTCCACTTCCATAAAGTTCTTTATGCCTGCAAAGCAGCTTTCTTCTCTCCGACTCTAAGTGTCTTTAATATAATATGCCAACTGTGGCAATTGGAAGCATAACGAACAGTAAGTTGCTTTCTTACTCTCAAGAACTTGTTATTCCCCTGGCACCAGCAAGGCTCCGGTTTCTGAGCGAAGATGCATTAGCATGTTTTTCAGTCCTCCATCCTCTGCTCACTACCCTACTTGGAGGGCAGAATGGAAGCAAACAACCATTGATTAGGCATTTGCCTCAGCTGGGCACTATCCCAGATGATTTCTGTTCACCCTTTTACTTGATCCTCACAATAGTTAGAAGAGTGTGGGTGAGGGGTACAATAGTATCTCTATTACAGCCATCAGGAAACTGAGTGTTATGGGATGCCTGGGTGGCTCAGTGGTTGAGCATCTGCCTTCGGTGGGGATTGTGATCCTGAGGTCCTGGGATTGAGTCCCACATCGGGCTCCTTGCAGGGAGCCTGCTTCTCCCTCTGTCTCTGCCTCTCTCTTTCTGTGTCTCTCATGAATACATAAATAAAATCTTAAGAAAAAAAAAAAGAAACTGAGTGTTATAGACCGAATTGTGTTCCCTCTTGAATTCATACGTTTAAGTCTTAATCTACAGTGTGAATATATTTGGAGACAGAGCCTTTCAGGAAGTGATTAAGGTTAAGTGAAACCATGAGGGGGGCCCCTAATCCAACAGGACTGATGTCCTTACCAGAAGAGGGAGAGATACTGGGGACACAGGCATGGAGAAAAGGCCATATGAAGATACAGGGAAAGGACATCCAGTTACGAGTCAAAGAGAGAGGCCCCAGGAGAAACCAAATTTGCTGACACCTTGATCTCAGATTTCTAGCCTCCAAATGTGAGAAAATAAATTTCTGTTGTTTGAGCCTAGTCTGAGGTCTTTTGTTATGGCAGCCCTTGCCAAACGAATACACTGAGGCTGAGGGAAATTTTAAAAATAGCCCAGAAATGGCTATATTCTCCATTTTGAGACTCCAGAGACTTGTTACTGTGTGTGAGATGATGTAGCACACAGATCTGGCCCAGCTCAAGTTCTAACTGGCTCCTTCCTAGCCAAGGCTTCTCAGATAGGTGTACTTACTATTTCTAAGCTTCCATTAATTCATCTACAAAATGGCCAAAACAAGACTCTTTAACTTAAATGGTTGCTGTAGAAGACAAATACGGTGCCCCCTGCACATTCTCAACACAGAGCAAAGCCCCATATATACTCTCTATCATGTTGAGGATTGTTATTGTTATTATTAAGGTCCCAGAATGGTGGGCTGTCTGCTGTGAACCCTGCTGGCTCTTGTCAGAGCATGGCATTTAGAATCATCAGCGTCAGGCTTCAGTTCTGACTATGGCACACACAGGCTCTGTGAGCATGGGCAAGGCACTTAGCCTCTGTGACCTTTGAGGTTTTGACAATTCTGAGTGTTAGGTTAATGCCTACTGTACAGATGACTAATTGGCATAAGGCATTGAATGTGTTTTGTTAATTATAAAGCTGTGTATAATTGTGAGGAATTACTTCTCCAAGCAGGGATCATTTCTTCTGTTTTCTGTCCATATCAAATACTGCCAAGAAGCTTGCTCAGAAGTGCTTGAAGGGTGGGGAGAGTAGAAGGGATGGAGGTTATAACAGCATACAGATATGTCATACTAAAAAAAAAAAAAGACGTGTCATACTAAAGGAGAATCAATGATAAATTTAGAGGGGGGTGGAAAATGTTCCAAAGCTGTTCCCCTCCCCAGTCATTGCTAATGACTGTCTCAAGGCAGGAAGGCATTGACAGGACAAACACTGTCTTGACAAGTATTTGTGAAATACTTCTAGCTAGTCCAGACAGAGCTGGGATACCTCTGCTAAATCCTTTCCAGTGGCTTCCAACAAGGTCAGTAGTGAGAAAGGGGAGGAGTATCTGCTTTCTTCCTACCTGGTGCATAAAGGTGTTAGACTTCAAGCAATTTTGAGGTTAGGCCTGTGGTTCCTGGTTGTGGCCCATTTGAAATATCAGAGGGCCAGACATTTAATAGGCTGAAGTCTATGAGGATTCCTATGGCCAATGGAGAAGGTAAAGTCAAGCCTCCTAGGTCCAGCAGTGGCCTCTTTATTTATGAGATCCACCTACCCACTCTTCCTTCACCCTCATGGAAGCAGAGGTGATGGTGATGGGTTCATGGGTTGGAATCAATAATTTAAAGATGAGGATGTTACAGGAATTTTGGCCATAGACATTCTTTTTGAAGCCTCTTTCTCTGAATCAGATTGGTTTAGGATATTTCCTGACTCCCATTGCATAAGGAACACCATGAAGCCAATAAAATTTCCTAAGATGCTTTTATTCAGTAATTTCTATCTTAATTTATATTACTGTTTTTCAAATGTTTTTGAACAAAACTCACATTAAAAAGCATATTTTACATAATGATGCAATTCTTACGTATATGTATGTACATTTATATTTTTTCACAGCTTAGTACTTATCTGTACCTTGTACAATGTACTGTGCTATTTTCTATTCTATTCTATTCTATTCTATTCTATTCTATTCTATTTCTATTCCATTCCATTCTGTTTTTTAAGTGTTGGTTAAAACCCACTACACTGAAGTCACAATGCACAAATAGGTTGTAGTCCTCAGCTTGGAACTACTGGGATATTCCATAGCATGCAGAGATATCAGAGTATCCTGCGAAGAGTCAGTTAGCTGTAGCTTTGTGCCATGTGCACATTCTGAGACAGGATGTCCATGTGGAAAGATCATGGGCTTTGGGGTTAGACCAGGGGCCAGGATGATCCCATACTGGTTGAAGCTCCTGTTTCTTCATAGTACTACTTTGCAGAGGAATTGTAGGATTGGGTGATCACATGTATGTGAAAATATTTAACTTAGCCTGGCCCAAAGTGGGACTTCAACAAACATTAACTCTCTTATAATTAAAAAAAAATTTTATCTGAGTGTATTTGACACACAGTGTTATATTAGTATCAAGTGTACAACATAGTGATTCAACAAGTTTAAACATTAGGCTATACTCTCCACAAGTGTAGCTGCCATCTCTTACTGTATAGTGAGTGCTATTACACTATTACAATGTCATTGACAGTATTCTTTATGTTGTACCTTTTATTCTTATGACTTATTCATTCCATGATTGGAAGCCTGTACTTCCTAGTCCCCTTCATCCATTTTGCCCATTCCCCCACCCCACTCCCTTCTGGCAACTGTCATTTTGTTCTACGTGTTTGCAAGTCTGATTTTGTTATTGATTGATTTTTAGATTCTACATATGAGTGAAATCATACAGTATTTAACTTTCTCAGTCTGACTTATTTCACTTAGCATGATACCCTCTAGGTCCATCCATGTTATCACAAATGGCTTGATCTCTTCCTTTTTTATAAAAACTGTGTAATATTCCATTATATATATATATATACATATATATATGCGTGTGTGTGTATATATATATATATATTTACAATACACACACACACCACATCTTCCTATTTACTCATCTATCAATGGACTCTTAGGTTTCTTCTATATCTTGACTATTGTAAATAATGCTACAATGAACATAGAAGTGTATCTATCCTTTTGAATTAATGTTTTCATTATCTTTGGGTAAATACCCAATAGTGGAGTTATTGGATCATATAGTATTTCTATTTTTAATTTTTTTGGGAACCTTCATACTGTTTTTCACAGTGGCTGTACTAATTTGCATTCCTACCAACAGTGTTCAAGGGTTCCTTTTTTTCCACATCTTCACCCATACTTGTTATTTCTTGTCTTTTTGATTTTAGCCATTGGGAGAATATATTTGCAAATGATATATTGGATAGGGGGTTAATATCCAAAATATATAAAGAAATTATATAACCAAAAAAACCCCAAATAATTCAATTAAAAAATAAACAGAGGACCTGAATAGACATTTTTCCAAAGAAGACATACAGATGGCCAACAGACACATGTAAAGATACTCATCACTAATCATCAGGGAAATGCAAATCGAAGCCACAATGAGATATCGCCTCATACCTGTCAGAATGACTAAAATCAAATTCTCTTGTAATTTTTAACCAAATTGAGATCCTTATTATCTGATGATACTTGCAATTTCTTAGAACAGCTGGCTCTGGTATGTCTGTCTGTTAGGTTCAGACAGTCTTTGATGAGAAACAAAAGGTTGCTTCTCTACACTGATTGCTTGGAGGGGCTTCATTGGAATTGATTCAGTCATCTCAGGGTTGCTATCGGTGCTTCAGTATTTGCACTCAATGAATTTGATGGCAAGGGATCTTACAATGTAGAAGGATGAAATTTTTGGCCTTAGATCTTTTCTGGATAAGAAGGTACTCCATACAAAAATCAAGAAGAACATTGCCTATTATGAGAGAATTACCTTGAATATGAACCCAGGTATGATCAAATTTACCAGTAGCTGAGCCCATAAAAATGTAGCACCAGGTTATTAATTAGGTGAAATGCATGTGAGACTCCGTGCTTGATCTCAGATTTTTGCGTGCCATGTTTCACTTCCTATGACACACCCTTGCTTACAACTGGACTCAGTATAACTAGTTATCACTACCTGTCTGTATCCTAGACATATTATAGGAAGATCAAGGCTTGACTTTCTGGATATTGGAGGAAAGTGTGGTTTGTTTTCTCCTCCTTGTTGTTTTACAACTCCCAGCACTCACTAACAGATTTTCCTTGTCACTTTGCAACTCCTAGCACTCACTAATCTAACAGAGACCCCCCCATTCTCTCTGGATACTTTGCTGCCATTTCATGCTAGCCACAGGAGATGGATAGCAAAAGCAAGACAGCCTTCCCCATCACTCATTGTCTAAAGTATGAACACCAACTTTCCCACAAGACTTGTGGTTTAACATACTTGACTGAGGACTGGGGTTAGCTAGGGAGATAAGAACAGAAGACAAACAAATATTCTTGACGCTAAGCCCATAACTAGTCATGTGCCATCCCTGGAAGCCTCTCCTGGACTTGTCACTAAGCCCTGCCTCCCTCCATGATATTAAGGGTCCATTCTCTAATTCATTCAGATCAGAATCCTCGCTCTCATTTTCTCTCATACTTAAATTCTGCCTACCTCTGACACTCCCTCGTCCTGATATCTCAGAGAAACCTCAACTCAATTTATAGTGCAATAGCTTCTCCCCTCAAAGGACCTGCTTTATCATGCAGATCAGTTCAGTTCTTCTTTGGTTCGGTTTCTCCCTTTCTTTGCAGAAAACCCACTGCAAGCCTATAACCTTCAAAAATTATTTTCACTTCTGAAATATTTTTTTTTTACTCCTGGAATTTAGAAATGGTGACAGTGTTTTGTTTTGGTCCATTATACTTAGGACGATCACTAGCTGAGTGGGGTACCTTTAACAATTTTATGCCCACCTCTGAAGTTACTTCTTGGATCTCAGACTATTTCTAATATCAGATCTCTTCTGGCTGGTCAGTCTCCAGAGAGATAGGAACTACAGAGTAATGAACTTTGTTCTCTATAGGAAAGGACTGCATCATGGTCATTGTTAGGAAGAGAGGAGGTGTCTTAGCAAGACCATAGCAGCCAGAGGCTAGTTTCCATGAAGCAAGACTGAGAATCAAATATAATCTTGCTGTAAGTAGCATCCTTCTGGCACCAGGTAATAACAGTTCCTGGATCCCCCGTTAAGAACCATCCAAGGAGTAGAGATGTCTGGCATGTGTGGAGGACATTAGATGCATTAATATGTTATTAGGAGATGATGGGAACAAATATTCAAACCAGGGACTTGGCTTTTATCAGTAGGGCTCTTGATGCATTAGGAGAGAAATTACCTTTTCACTTGAGATGCACAGTGTGTGTTCAGACCTGTGAGTCTGGTTTTGGAGTCACAAATGGAGATGCGCTGAAGCTGACAGAGGTGACAGCTTCTCACATATGGAAAACTGAATAATAACAACAATTCCATTTGTGAAGAAGGGTTGGAAATTACGTTTTCAATTCTAATGCAAGGCAGGGGCTGAGATGAACAGATTCAAATTGGAGTTTGCCTGGCTCACTATTTTCCTTTATAAGTGACAAAGGAAATAATGGTTGATGAAGTTGCCTCTAGGGGATCTGGGAAAAATTCTTTCTGCTATTTAAAAAAATGAGATTTCACATGGAGGCTATTAATTACTACCAGCCATTAGATAAATGCAGCCTGAACTAGTTTAACACTATCACACATTATATTGCTCATAAATGCTTTGAATGGCATAGGTGTAAATACAGATTTCTGATATTCAGAGAGGACTGTCTGCTTGTGAAAGGCATAAGTTGGCTTTTTTTAATGGATAGGTATGATAGAGCTCAGAATATAAAGGAATAAACATATAATTCACATTACTTTGGAAATTAGTATTAAGACAAAACTGGCTTTAAAGGGAAGAAAACAGAATCTTGAGTCCTAGTTTCTAAAAAGGATCCAATATTTATACAACTATACCCTAAAACTGAAGTTACTTTCAATTTCAACCAATTGTAGGAGAGTCTCTAAGAGCTTCAGCTCTGGAATCCAGAGGCAAATTAAAATGAGCCCATGTTCTAGCTTGTTTTTTAGTTCTTGCCTATGTGGCTAGTTGACATGGGCTACTGGCTCCCACCCCTGAAGTCAATCATAGATTAAACCTTAGAATATAGGCTAACTACCTTGTACACTGGGATCACTAGTACACTGATATTGAAGGCTCTGACTTGGAGAAGCAGACATCTAATGAGCCAATTATCCCATAAATAAAAGCTATAAATTCAAGACAAAATATAAAAACAATTCCTTGAGGGTTTTGGAAACTGAAATAAAGTAGGCAGATTTTGAAGGTGAATTGAACCTTGAAGTAAGCAACTCCTGTGAGGTAAGTCTATGGCTCAGTGGCAGCCAAAATTGATACAAAGCCCTCTGAAGTTCTGGGCAGAGGAACTAAGGGAAAGAGCCCAGGTCAATCAGGGATGCCAGTGTATGAGTGGGAAATCCTGAAAAGGAAAGAGCTAGAAAAGAGGAACTCCAAATTCTGTGTTTAAACACAGCTCAAGCTCCTGACTAATCTCTAAGTCATGAATGCCTGACTGGGACAAATTGGAAGCCTAATGCAGCTAAAGCCAGGAACTCAGCTGAGGTCTGAATGTTCCCCACCTCATTTGTGACAGTTTTAGTCTGAGCCTACTCAAGAAAATTATTTACTAAAGCAAAAATGTCAATAATCTTTTAAGAAATGTAGCATAATTAGAGATTTACAATTTAATATTTACATTGTCTAGAATACAATTCAAAATTATTCAATATATTAAGAGCCAGAAAAATGCAATATGTTCTCACAGGAAGAAATGATTAACCCCTATGTATTAGTTCCCTATGACTGCTACAACAAATTACCACAAATGCATGGTTCAGAACAACAGAAATTTCGTACAATTGTGGAAGTCAGAAGTCTGAAATCAGTGTGTAGGTAGAATTGTTTCCTCCTTAAGGCTCAGAGGAAGAATGCTTTCCATGCCTTTTTCTTAGCTTTTGATTGTCAACAGTCCTTGTTGTTTCTTGGTTTGGAACTACATATGTCTAATCTCTGCCTTCATCTTCACATAGAATTTCCCTCTGTGTCTCTATGTATTAAATCTCTGTCCTGGGGGGATGGTTTGGTGCCTGCCTTCAGGCCAGGGCATAAACCTGGAGACCTGGGATCAAGTCCTGCATCGAGTCCCGCATCGGGCTCCCTGCATGGAGCCTGCTTCTCTCTCTGCCTGTGTCTCTGCCTCTCTCCCTCTCTGTGACTCTCATGAATAAATAAATAAAATATTAAAAAAAAATCTCCTATCCTTTCTCTTATAAGGACCCATAGTATTTTAAACCTAAAATTATGTATAACTATAGCATTTGCAGGTCTACAAATACAAATATCCACATTAAAATTATTTTTTATTGAAGTATAATTAACATATAGTATTATATTAGTTTCAGATATATAGCATATTGATTCAGCAATTCTATACTCAGCATTCACTATGATAAGTGTAGTCACCATCTGTCACTAAACAAAGTTATTATAATGTTATTGACTATATTCCCTATGATACATTTTTCATCTCTGTGACTTTTTTTAATTTAATTTAATTTATTTATTTAAGATTTTACTTATTTATTCATGAGAGACAGAGAGAGAGAGAGAAGCAAAGACACAGACAGAAAGAGAACCAGGCTCCATGCAGGAAGCCTGATGTGGGACTCGATCCCGAGTCTCCAGGATCAGGCCCTGGGCTGAAGGCGGTGCTAAACTGCTGAGCTACCCTAGCTGCCCTCAGTGAATGTCTCAAAGTGGCAGGAGTAATAAACCCTCATATATAAATACTTGCTATAAATATAAATTAATTCTCAAATTAAAAGACAGAGATTGCCAGATTAGATTTTAAGCATCAGTTTTATGTTCTTTAAAAGAAACTAAATCATAATGAAATAGAAAATTAAAGTAAAAGGATGAGAAATGATTTATCATGTATATATTAACCAAAAGAAAATTAATTTATCAGTAACAGAAAGAGTAGGTTTTAAACAAAAGAACAACCTTGCATTTCAAAAGGGTCACTATATAATTCACCAAGAATATAGAACAATTCCAAACATGTATGCAATTAATAAAATAGTCTTAAAATATACAAAGCAAAACTTGATAAAGCTATAGGGATAAATCAATAAAGCCTTCATCATAGTAGGGAATTTCAACTTACCTCTTTTGTTTATTGATATATCAGACAGACAAAAAGATTAGCAAGATGCAAAATTAACAGGTATAGTCTAATGAAGACTTAGGGAAATCTATAGACAAAAATTAAAGAAAGCACATGTTACATTTATTATAGTATCTTTTTGTTATTTAAGATGTTTAAAACTGGGTAGCAATTTTTGAAAATTTTTTGGTGTGTTGTTTATATAAAACTGTACATGCTTTTTTAATTTAAATTCAGTTAATTAACTTACAATGTATTATTAGTTTCAGAGGTACGGTTCAGTGATTCATCAGTCTTATATAATACCCAGTGTTCATTACATCATGTGCCCTCCTCAATGTCTGTCACCTAGTTACCCCATACCACCCAGCCCACTACCCTCCAGCAACCCTGTTTTTTCTGTGATTAAGAGTCTCTTATGGTTTGTCTTCCTCTCTGACTTTGTCTTGTTCTATTTTTACTTCCGTTCCTCTGTGATCTTGTTTTGTTTCTTAAATTCCACATATGAGTGAGATCATAGAATAATTTTCTCTGATTGACTTATTTTGCTAAACTTAATATCTTCTAATTCCATCCACATCATTGCAAATGGCAAGATTTCATTTTTTTAATGGCTGAGTAGTATTCCATTGTGCAGATATACAATATACACCATATCTATATCCATTTACCTGTCATTGAACATCTGAGCTCTTTCCATAGTTTGGCTATTGTGGACATTGCTGCTATAAACATTGGGGTTGCCCCTTCAGATCACTAAATTTGTATCTTTAGGGTAAATACCCAGGAGTGCAATTACTGGGTCATAGGGTAGCTCCGTTTTCAACTATGTAAGGAACTTCCATACTGTTTTTCAGAGTGGCTGCACTAGCTTGCATTCCCTCCAAAAGTGTAAGAGAGGTCCCCTTTTTCCACATTCTTGCCAACATCTCTTGTTTCCTGGTTACTTTTAGCCATTCTGACTGGTATGAGGTTGTATTTCATTGTGGTTTTGATCTGTATTTCCCTGATGCTGAGTGATGTTGACATTTTTTCATATGTCTGTTGCCCATTTGTATGTCTTCTTTGGAGAGATATCGGTTCATGTCTTCTGGATTTTTTCACTGCATTACTTATTCTTTGGGTGTTGAGTTTGTTAAGTTCTTTATAGGTTTCGGATACTAGCCCTTTATCTGATAAGACATATTTGCAAATATCTTCTCCTATTTTGTCTGTTGTCTTTGGTTTTGCCAACTATTTCCTTTGCTGTGCAAAAGCCTTTTATCTTGATGAAGTCCCAGTAGTTCATTTTGCCTTTGCTTCTCTTGCCTTTGCACACATGTCTAGCAAGAAGTTGCTGTGGGCAAGGTCACAGAGGTTGGTGCCTGTGTTCTCCTCTAGAATTTTGATGGATTCCTGTCTCACCTTTAGATGTTTCATTCATTTTGAGTCTATGTTTGTGTATGGTGTGAGGAAATGGTCCAGTTTCATTCTTCTGCATGTGGTTGTCCAATTTTCCCAACCCCATTTGTTGAAGAGACTTTTTTCCATTGGACATTCTTTCCTGCTTTGTTGAAGATTAGTTGACCATAGAGTTGAGGATCCATTCCTGGATTCTCTATTCTGTTCCATTGATGTATGTCTGTTTTTGTGCCAGTATCATTCTGTTGTGATGATTACAGCTTTGAAGTCCGGGAGTGTGATGCAACCAGCTTTGGTTTTCTTTTTCAACATTTCTTTGGGTATTCAGGGTCTCTTATGGCTCCATAAAAATTTTAGGATTATTTGTTCTAGTTCTGTGAAAAAAGTTGATGGTATTTTGATAGGAATTGCATTGAATGTATAGATTGCCCTAGGTAGCATAGACAATTTAACAGTATTTGTTCTTCCAATCCATGAGCATGGAATGTTTTTCCATTTCTTTGTGTCTTCCTCAATTTCTTTTATGCATGTTCTATAGTTTTCTGAGTACAGAACTTTTGCCTCTTTGGTTAGGTTTATTCCTACATGTTTTTGAAAGTATTCTGTATTAGCTTTCTCTTGCTATATAACAAATTACCATAAATGTAGCAGCTTAAAATAGTACAAAGGTTTCTGTAGGTCAGAAGTCCAGCATGGTGTGGCTGGATTTTCTTCTTAGGATCTCGCTATGCTAAAATCAAGGTATCTACCATGGATCAGTTCTTCTTTGGGGCAGAGGGTCATTGGTCATGGGCAGAATTCAGGTATTTAGAGGTCCCCATTTCCTTTCTGTCTGTCAGTTGGTGTCTGCTCTCTTCTTCTGGGACCATTCATGTTCCTTCTTATGTGATCCTCTCCATCTTTAAGCCACAGTGGCTCATGTAACCCTTCTCATGCTTCCGGTCTCTCTGACTTCTTCTTATACCCTCCTCTCATACCATCAGTCCTTCCTTTTAAGGGCTCATATGATTAAATTAGGCCTATCTGAATAATCTCCATTTTTTTTTATGATAGGCACACAGTGAGAGAGAGAAGCAGAGACACAGGCAGAGGGAGAAGCAGGCTCCATGCACTGGGAGCCCGATGTGGGATTCGATCCCGGGTCTCCAGGATCGCGCCCTGGGCCAAAGGCAGGCGCCAAACCGCTGCGCCACCCAGGGATCCCTAATCTCCATTTTTTAAGTTCAACTGTTCCATGTAATATAACTGAATAATGGGAGTGGTATATCATCAAATTCACATATACCAGAGATTAGATATTGGACCTTTTGGAATCATGCCTTGAAATCTACCTACCATAACCTTTCACCAATTTTTTACCCTTGAGTTCTATTTTATTGTTATAAATTCCATGACACAGTACTTTTGCAGGGACACATAATCTATACTATAAAATCAATGACTATGTTTCATAATTTCTTATGTGATCATCTCTTTAACTTATAGGTATGATGTTACTTAATTTTTAAACATATGGGAGTTTTTGTAAACCTATCATTTTGTAATTGATATCTCATGGTCACAGGAATAGACTGCAAAATATTAATGCTTTGGAATTTATGAAAACTTCCTTTGAAATCAGTATGTAGGTAATTTTTATGAAGTTTCTATGCTTTCTCAAAACTGAATTCATGGTCTCCATTTGGTAAAAACTTTTATTACCAAAATAAAATATTTAAAGTGTTAAAATATTTGTTACATTTAATTCATTGTCTATATCTTCTATAACTCTCTGAGAGAAGTATGTTAAAATCTTCAACTGATTTATTATTCCCATAGAATTCTCATTTCAAGGCTATGTTTTAGGTACATGTAGGTCATTATATATATTCTTTTTTATTAGTTTATGCAACTTGATTGAAGACAAATAGATCAATTATAGGCAGAACTATTAGATGATCACTCTTCGATTGACAGCTTTCAACCTTTTTTTTAAGATACATTACAGATTTTATTGGGAGATTGATTGTTAACACTAAGCCTCTTAACAATTTATTTATTTATTTTTTTAAAGATATTTATTTATTTATTTATTATTTATTTATTTATTTGTTCATTCATTCATGATAGACATAGAGAGAGAGAGAGAGGCAGAGACACAGGCAGAGGGAGATGCAGGCTCCGTGACGCGAGCCCGACTTGGGACTTGATCCTGGATCTCCAGGACCACGCCCTGGGCCAAAGGCAGGCGCTGAACCGCTGAGCCACCCAGGGATCCCCACTTCTTAACAATTTAAATAAAAATCAGAACATGTTGAAGACTCTCTTTTAGAATTAAGATGCATTTCATTTTCTATTTTTTAGATGCCAAGAATAGGAAGAGGTTATTTCTTTTATTATAGAAGATACATTACATGCATAGACTATATATCACATTTTGCATTGCTGATCCAGCACCAATTCTTTAGCTACCTCAGTAGAAGAGCAGAAATTGTACCATGGACTTCAGACTTCTAGCATTGGAGTAAACAAGATGGCTACTTTTATAGCAATGATGCTTTTCTGATGTGATAACTGCATATCCATCTCTCTCCTCCCCCACCCATAGATGATCTTGTAAGCTGATTGGAGCAGTGAGGAGTGATTTGGGCATCAAAACAAAGCTAGGTTGTAGCATTGGTCCCATAATACATAGATCCATGTTGGAACATTTGAATCTTGGCAATCTGTTCTCTTGCAACTGCATTTTCTAAATGTATTGACTATCCAAAGCTGCAAACACCAAAGTCCTTTTGAGTGGGCAGATACATGAATAGAGGAAAATAAACAACAAAAATTTAAAAGCAGAATTCATACAGGGGAGCTGACAGATTAGAGAATAAGGACCAGTTATTTAAAATCCAATTCCTCTTATAGCATAGGTCATCCTGACATTAAAGTAGCATCCTTGCTTGTCATCCTTCTGAGTCTACCCTTAGATATTTTGTTGCTTTTCTTTGTTTTATATTTTTATGCAATCTCTAATACTAGAGGGTCATCTGGATTTGGATTATATAGCAGTGAAAAAAATAGATGAAAGAACCTTTAAAATAGTTAAGGCAGACTACATTGATATTAATATGTCTAGCAAATATTGCCATTACGGTTAACAAATGGATGATAAATTATTTTAAATGCAAACTTTAGTGGTTTCAGTGCAATGTTAGGTTGGTCTGTAAGAAAATAAATTTTCAAAAGGCAAGCACTATTTGATCCCATGATTGTGACTTGCCAATAAAACTTATCATTTCTGACCAGATCTACAGAACATTGTGCAGGAAGGTCACGGGCCAAAGAGCTAAGTTTCAGTGCCACAGTTTATCCTTTTTTTGGTCTGGCTCTGCAGCCTTTTGATGTGGGCACAAGATTCTGACCAGAATACTTGATTTTCCTGGAGGACAGGAAGGGTGCCTTTTAACTAAATGGGCATCAGGTTGGACAAGGAGCACAGAGTCAGAGGCCAGTCACAGGATGGGTGAGGGGGCAGTGAGAGTAAATGGCAGTAGGAATTTTTAGATTCAGAGAAACAAAGAGAGCCAAATAAGACCGTCTGTTATATATTCTTGATTTGTCATTGTCCCTTTTATCTGCATATACTATCTTTATTTCTTACTATAATTTCTAGCTTTAAATCCTGGGTTATATTTTGACTCAATCCTGTTTGTTGGACATAAAGGAAAGTGGAGGTAGATCCTGGAGGATGGGGTGAGTGTACCGTCTTAAAGAGGAGAGGCCTTTGCAACATGTGGGAGTGATGATGGGAAACGCTGGCCCTCAATAGGGAGGAGCTGGATACTTACACAGGCAGGATGATTCAGGGGAACCCAGGGATCAAAATACATTACTGCACTAACCCAGTTGATAGATCTC
Source organism: Nyctereutes procyonoides (assembly GCF_905146905.1). Lineage (NCBI taxonomy): Eukaryota > Metazoa > Chordata > Mammalia > Carnivora > Canidae > Nyctereutes > Nyctereutes procyonoides. Next base: position 14,117,124 of record NW_026575040.1, read on the forward strand.
AGGATCCCAGCCTTTCCTAATCAGGGCCCTAACCTTAGAATAGTAGACCTGCCTCTGTTGAGAACTGAACCTTCTCCAGAGCTCTGCTACTCTTGTGATCAAGTCCTGGTCTTAGTCCTGATCTTCTGTTTTACCTTTCAACATCCTAAGGAAGCCCTAATGGTTTTCCCATTTAGCTTTGAATTGATGATTCACTACTCTCAGCATTTCCTTACCTTCCTCTGAAGTCTCAGGTATCCCCCACAACTGCCACCCAAATCTATCGTCCTTAACATTTCCAATTCCCTTATAGTTCCTAAATGTTTGGCCTATTGCACTCCTTCCACAGGTATACCTCCCCAGTTCACCACTTGTGAACATTTTAACAGTTGCATTGCAAACCTGTGCTAGTTACAAATGGTGCTCCAATTACCACTGGCAGCATTGCCCTTGATCTGGCTCCCAATCCCATTGTAATATTGCCAACTTGGACCATTCCTGGCATTAAATGTTACGGGTTGAGATCCCCCAGAAAGCAGGCTCTGAGACTGAGATCAGTTTTAGGTATTTTATCAGAGAATACTCTGAGGATTAATACATGTGGGGAAGGGTAGGCAGCAGGATGGGGTGGAAGGAGGTTGGAGGCTACAGAGCAGTCTCAACAGAGGCCTCCGCTGACCACACAAGAGCTCCAAGCCGGGAGTGTTCATTCAGCATTATTCCCAATTGGAGCTAGAGAGGTGGACTTTTATATCTCTGCAATGACTAGATACTAGATATAGGTTGTTCTATACTGGGTATAAGAATGGGGTGTGACCTTGAATGACCTTTTTACTTCAGTTAAGGACAGTTTCTGGGGAGTGCTGATGGCTGAGACACTAGGATCAGCTGTATGATGTGTGATCTGGGTGGGACATTTGCGCTTCATGGAAGAAGCCAGCAGCTCTTGTTAGTTTATTATCTAGTTACTTGCTTCTCTATCTCCTAAAGTTGGTGTGTTGATTAAATATTATGTTTGTAAGGTACCTGGCATAGTTGGTGCTCAGTATATTATTATTGGTAGTAGTAGTATTAATATCAGTATTCATGCCCTTATAGTACTTTGCCATGTGTCTGTTGTCATGTTTTTCTAGAGCTGTAATCAGCTAAAATTATTCATATTTTTCATGTTGCCACCTAATTTTTATAACCTTGATTTTGAATGGTGCTTAATATTTCATTCCAGTGGATTTGTCATAATTTATGACATTGTCTTTTACTTTGTATATACTTTTATGTTTTTGCAATTAGAATGTTGAGCTGGACTTCTTCATGTGTCAATATTTTTCCAGGCTTCAGAGTGTTTTCGTAGGCTAGATTCCCAGAAATGGAATTACTGGGTTAAAAACATTTCGACAGCTTTTGATCAAGAGTGCCAAATTATTTTACAAATATACTATAATAATTTTATTACACTAGCAATATAAAGAATATCAATTTTCCTGAGGTTTCACCAGCAATTCATTTTGCCATTAAAATATTGTTGCTTTTATAATAGCAACTGGTCTTAATTTCTAATTCTTTGATACCAGTAAATTGAATATTTTTATAAAAATTTATTTACTAATATGATGTACTCTATTTTTATTGATATCACTAGGGCTTTAATATAATCAGTTTTATGGGCTCATTATATAAGATTGTTCATCTAATGCTTTCTTCAACATATTTTGTTAGCCTGTTATTTGCCTTTCTTTCACATTATATACTAGTTTAGATTTTTAGATAGTCATATTTGTTGATTAATGTTCATCAATTACTTTGTAATTAATTCATCCTTTTATAATTCAGCATATCATGTCACCTTATGAATATTCAATTTTATCCTTATAATTTTTCTGAAATTCTTTAGCCAACTAAAGAATCCAGAATTTATCTTGCCCCATTGCATGATATAAAACATACAGCTGTTAACCTCATTTTCACATTATTTTACTAGCAAATGTCAAAAGGTATGGGATGGAATAGGGGATCAAAAGATAAAAAGGATTTGGAAGATAAAGCCTTGCCATGGTAGGGAGTAGAATTGAGAGAGGTCGATCCATGAAGCCAGGTCAGAGTGTTCTACTCAGTATGGTTTTCAGTTGCATTAAATAGTTCTGGTAGAAATAAAGCTTGATACTTTGACATTGAGGAAAGATGTTGGAGAAGCACTTGACCAAGGGTGTGAAAGTTCTCACTCAGGGAAGTCAAACTAAGGAAGCTTCCCAGTCCCACATTTCCAAGTTGTACTGTTTCTTTGGAAGCATAAATGCAACCACAGTGAAGGCCAATAGGTTGTTGAGAAATTGTTCTTTCTCTATTGATTTATAATCTTGGAATTAGTACCAGACTGTTTTATTTATTGATAATTTTACTGTATATTCTGGCTTTTGGAAGGGCTTCTTTCACCCACATTATGTTTTAATATACTTAGAAAATATTTTTCTTCAATTTTTCTTCCAAATTAATTTTACAATAATTTTATCCAGTTTAAGCAACAACAATGAAAGCCCTACTAGGATTTTTATTTAAATTGCTTTACTGCAATATATTAATTGAAAAAAATTAACATTCTTAAAATACTTAGACTTTTCATAGAGGAACACGCTCTTTCATTAGTCAAGTTTTATTTTATATTTCTCAGTGAAATTCTCAAGACTCCTACCCCCATCTCTCCCAATCTAGGTCACACACATTTCCCATTAAGATTCTATCTTCAGATTTTATATTTTGTGTTCTATTGGGAATGGGGTTTTTTCCCCCATGAAATGTTCTATATCTTTATCTACTAATTTTATTGATTTTGAAAAACTAATTCAAATAATTTTTTCAATGGATTTCTGTAAACTATAATTTTTCTGTTTCCTTTCCAATGGTGGTATTTGTTGGTTTAAAACAAATATTTATACATTGAGTGAGACATGCTTCTATTTCCACCATTTGAAGATGTTTTATGAATAGTGGGTATTGAATTTTATTGAATATCTCTTTATATTTTGATAAAGTTGTCTGATTTTTCTTACATGGCATATTGGTGAAATTATTACAGTTTCTAGTACTGATCTGTCATTACTTTCCAGAAATACTCCCTATCGATTATAATGGCCAGGTCTTTAAATTAACTATTGAATTTCATTTACTACGATAGTTGAGGTATATCTGTATTTATACTTAATGTCTATTTTTATACATAATATTGATTCTATAAGTCTTTATCCTATGTACTTTAGATTTTGTGACACTTTTATATTTGCTTAGAATTGTGTAGCTTTTAATATCTTTGTGTTCATATTTTATGGAAATTTTAATGGTCTTTTTTTCCTTTATCTTCTTTAGAAAGTTTTTTAAAATTCACCTGTAAAAGCAATTCATGCCAGAGATTTTGGAGGGATATTCTATTTTTAAGATTTTATCTTTATTTATTTTTCTATTCAGATTTTATCTTGCATCAATTTTAGTATTTTTGCAAAGTATTACCAATTTCATTCGTGTTTTCAAATCTAACAGTATTCTTTCATTCTTATAACTTGGGTATCTGTTGCTAATAGTTTCTTCCATTTAAAAAAAAGTTTATAGGTCTTTCTCCCTGACTTCATATATCATACTTTATTCAAAAATACCTAGATACTAGTTTTATTTAGTAAATTCTACTATCCAAAGACAAAAATCTACCCACAAACACATTATTAGGAAATGGACAGCAGAATTATTAAATGAAATTACCCTGATCCCAGTTTTCTCTTTCCTTTGTAGATAATCATTTCCCCTGATTATGCCTAGGTCAATTCTTTCAACAATAATCTTGCCTTCAACAAGTCAGCTCTTTTCAATTCAAAGAATAAAATCCTTTTTTTGGAAAATGTTCTTCTATTCTTTTTAAACCTCATGGCTTCTTAAAATTTAGCTTTTCTTTTTATCAAAGTTTTACATGCACATGATTTATTTTATTTTTTTATTTTATTATTATTTTTTTTATAAATTAATTTTTATTGGTGTTCAATTTACCAACATACAGAATAACACCCAGTGCTCATCCCGTCAAGTGTCCCCCTCCGTGCCCGTCACCCATTCACCCCCACCCCCCGCCCTCCTCCCCTTCCACCACCCCTAGTTCATTTCCCAGAGTTAGAAGTCTTTATGTTCTGTGTCCCTTTCTGATATTTCCCACACATTTCTTCTCCCTTCCCTTATATTCCCCTTCACTATTATTCATATTCCCCAAATGAATGAGAACATACACTGTTTGTCCTTCTCCGATTGACTTACTTCACTCAGCATAATACCCTCCAGTTCCATCCACGTTGAAGCAAATGGTGGGTATTTGTCGTTTCTAATGGCTGAGTAATATTCCATTGTATGCACATGATTTAAAAAGTGCACAGGCTTGCTATGAAGAACATCCCTCTCTCCCTATGAGCCAATCCCCCTTCCTAAGTATTTTTGTATTTTTCACAGGCATCTATTTTCAAATCTTAGTTTTAACCTCTCTTTTTTCCCCAATAAGATGCTTATTTTATTACATCTCAAGCATGTTACATTCTTATCATGGAAGTTGTTTTAACAGCCCCCCTCTCCATTTCTACCACACACAACACTTCCTGATCTCCATTCTCCCAATTTGGTCTTCTGATTTTCTTACATTTCCTCCTTATTTTCTGTCTCTTGGGCTTTTTGCTCTGAATTTGGGGAGGATTCCTCAAGTTTACTTTTCATCCTTTACTGTCATTTTAATGGGATTCTAGTATTGCTAAATGCATTTGTTCACACTTCCTTTTTTAAAAATAATAAGTCTGATTTTTGCTAGTTTTCTGTCCTCAACTTCTGGTATAAAAGAATTCCATGTATTGATTCCATTTCCTTGGTTCTTCTCTCTTCTCTTGACATTTACAAAAACTTCAGGAACCAGTCTTTTAAAATATTCCCTCCTTTTTTTTAATGTACTTCCTGCTCTTCACTGTCTTTATTGTTTCTTAAAAAAAAAGAGGGGGAGATGATTTATAACCTTTTCCAATAACACTTCCATATTTTCCAGTTGCTACATTTCTTTGTGTTTTACTGAATATATAAATATGTACATTCAAGAAGCATGATATAATATTTCCTGAATCCAGTCTATTTCAATGGGAACTACTTGCCTCACAATTTAAACTTGGTTCTTCTCTTTCAAATTGTTGGTCTCTTCATTTATGCTATATATTTTTTTGTCTTCTGGTTTTATGAGTAAAGGTTTTTGTAAGTAGAAATCTCATATTTTGAGATCAAACTTGACAGCTAGTGCAGATTTCAAGAAGTATGGCCTATAAGCTGTGTGTGTGTGTGTGTGTGTGTGTGTGTGTAAAATGAACTGTTATTCTATTTTCCCTTGTGGGCCTCTCTACAGAGCAGTCTCTTTCCTCTCTTCATTCATTTTTAGGAGTGTTTTTCAGATTTGTTCTCTACTTCATGAATCAAAAGGTGGTTACTACATGGCTACTGCAATTTTATTTTGAAGTAGTCTTTTTAATTCAATAAAAGCCATGTTCAATAGTATCTTATTGAAAACATAAAGCAATTGTTTTTTGTAATATTGTATGTTTTTATTAATTTTTTTAAAATTTATTTATTTATGATAGTCACAGAGAGAGAGAGAGAGAGAGAGGCAGAGACACAGGCAGAGGGAGAAGCAGGCTCCATGCACCAGGAGCCCGATATGGGATTCGATCCCAGGTCTCCAGGATCGCGCCCCGAGCCAAAGGCAGGCGCCAAACCGCTGCGCCACCCAGGGATCCCATATTGTATGTTTTTAGAGCAAATCTATTTCAGAGAAAGAATTTTACCCTGATGGTAAAGGTATTAGTTCTTAATACCTTGTGCTGGATATTATCATGGACTTCACTTGGTTTTATTCTTTTCCTATTCCTTTGTTCTTGAACTAGGAGAAATGTTGGCTCAGTGGTGGTAAAGAGTCAAAAAGTTGAGGCTTGCCATCAACCCCTTTGTATTGCGCCTGAACACTGTGCAGTCCATCTCTCAGGTCAGTCACAGCAGTTCTTGTCTTATAGAAATAATTATGTGCCCAATTCTGAGTTCTTCCAGCCTACAAAGCCAGGGCTGTCTAGTAGATGATGATACTATATCATCATGGTACTATATCTGCTCTAATAGATTAGCCATTAGTCACATGAAATGCAGTTGATGTGGCTGAGGATCTGAATTTTATTTTATTTTATTTTTAAAAAGATTTTGTTTATTTATTCATGAGAGACACAGAGAGAGGCAAAAACATAGGCTGAGGGAGAAGCAGGCTCCTCGCAGGGAACTGATGTGGGACTTGATCCATGGGCTCTGGGATCACACCCTGAGCTGAAGGCAGATGCTCAAGCACTGAGCCACCAGGCATCCTGAGGACCTGAATTTTAATCTAACCTGAATGCATTTGAATTTGAGTTTGAATAGCTATATGTAGCTAGTGGCCACCATATTGGACAGCAGAGCTCTTGGCATCTCAAAGCATTCAGGTTCAGGAGAATATTTCCCTTTCAAGAGTAATTCTGAATCCAGATGAGAAAGGAGATGTCATCCAACAGAAGAGCCCTTGGTCTACAAAAGCCTAAGGAAGAGATAGAGAGGTCTTTTGGTTTGGGAAGTACAGATTCAAAGAATAGTTGGATTTCCAGCATATAACATACAGATGCTTGGGGATAATGAACCAAATGCTCATCGGAATTGGAGAAAATAGATACGTGGGACTCAAAGTTACCTCTGACAGGGGCTTTATCTTAATCTTTGACCATCATTTCACAATTCCTGGCAGCACCACATACCATTGTTTCTTGCTTCTCCCATGGCTGTAGAAAAGTTCCCTTTCATAAGGTTTAACAGATACTTGAAGGAGTATTGGGGAGAGCTGTTTCCTTTTATGACTTAGCCATATTCACGGAATTCTCTCTTGATTTTATTTTCAAACTTGGAAAAAGAGCTAATTTATCAGCCAGGCAGATAAAATTATTAGTTTGATCATCTGAGAAGTGGGAGCTTGTAAAAGGTATTTGCTTGAGCTCTCCACTTAATCTTGACAGCACCTTGCTATCTGACACTCAATTTAATGTTAAATTTGGAGACAAAGTAGAAAAGGAGGGGTGTGGGTGTCATTTGTTATCACTTCAAACACAGGGTCACTTCGTCTGCCAGGGTGCTCCCCATCCCATTCAAATCCCATCATCTCCAGTCATTTTAGCCTGAAACTCATCTCAGCAAAACAACTCCCCACCCTGCTTCACCCTAATCAGATTCTTTTAAAGTGAAAAAGATGGGGTCCATGATTACATCCTCAAAATTCCATCCATTTGGCACCACAGCCAGGTTTCCAAACAGCCTGCACACTTCCTATCAATGAGTTCTGTGAAACCGGTGGCACACCAGGATGGCCTTATTTGCTTTCTGCTTTAAGCAGAAAAATTGGATTTAGAAAGCTTTTCCTAATCTGGATCTCTGCAATATATAATAAACTTCTTACATCTGTCACCATCAGCATTCTCCTTGCTCTCTTTACTTTTATGTTTTAAAGAGGAAAGACAGGGTGCCCTTTCTTTCTCTTCCATTTCAAGCCCTGTCTTGGGACAGCTAGCCCTGAAGATTAGTGACATCTTCCTGGCTGGGATGATGGGGGACCAGAACTAATTTAGGATTGCCCTCTATACCAACCACATTCTGTCCTTATTAACTCTAAGGAGCAACTCTTGATCTGGAAGCTTCTAAATGTTTTGAAACTTTTCAGATAGTAAAATAAAAGGTAACCCTAAAGCCCTCTGGACATCCTCTTTATTGATAACATTGACTGCATTTCCGAGGCACTGTTTTCAAAGTAGGAGACTGAAGCTCACTTACTTTAGAATTACTGTACTAGGTAAAATGCAGATTTCCAGGCTCTACTGACTCAGAATCTCTGGAGACAAGGATCTCTCTGCATCCTAACACCTCCCCAGCTGATGCCTGTGCATTTTGAGAACCATGAAGAAAGAAGTAATGTTATCAAGTTGTTTATTCTCTTGTCATTCTTCAAGCCTTGCGTATTAGAAGCCTTTTGATCAGCAGAGAAGTGGTCCAGTGGAGAGTAAGGTGTTAAGTATAGGAAAAAGGAGTCACAGTTTTAAATCCTGAGCCATTGTTTGCTTGCTGCCAGACAATAAGGAACCAACTTGGCCTTTCTGACTTGGTTTCCTTGTTTGTAAAGCTGGTAATCACAGGCTTGATGAGGCATGAACATAAATCACCTGGCACATAGTAAGCGCTGGATAAACATTTTATATTATGATTTCTCAACAGATGCTGTTTTTTTAAATTATCTAGGAAACAACTTCATTTTATGAAGCAATAATTTATTTATTCATCAAAGACGTGTATACCTGCCAATTAGAGTTCCAATGAGCCTGAGTTCTCCCACTGATGTCATTCCTGCCAGTTGCAAAGGAGCTTGGTGTCTCAGTCTGCACATTGCCATTTGGTTTCTTGAAATATTCAAAGAGCTCCTGTACCCCTATTACTACAACCTTTGTCAGTTCCTATTGGTACCTAAAACTCTGGTTGACAGCTGCAAAACTTTACACTCATATATAGCTAACAGGGACCAACTTTCTCCTGTGTCTTATAATTGAGAGGACTATTCAAGATCCCATGGTTTGAACTTCACACTTATGCTGTGTTGTGCTGTCAAATGAGCATTAGTCATTCTTGTATCATGAAGCACTTACCCATGATTCGAGGGGTTTATTCTCCCTCCAGAAATATCTTTCCTCATCCTTAACAGGTTAATGCATAGAGTTAGATTTACCTCGGTGCATGGAGAGTCTAGGGATCTGGCCCTTACTCTATGAAGAAGTCTGAACTGTCAGAGTACATGTCTAGATGGGTGTTCATAAGCTACAGGCATTCTCAGAAATGCCTGAGAAATTGAGGGGGGGTCTGATAAATAAAATCCACCCTTTATAACCCTCCTCAAGTGCAGTAGCTCTGTGCAGAATCTGTTTAGTGTTTTATTTTTCATTTTTTAAATTTTTAAAAAAGATTCCATCTATTTATTCATGAGAGAGGCAGAGACTATGCAGAGGAAGAAGCAGGCTCCCTGTGGGGAGCTTTATGTGGGACTCGATCCCAGGATCCCGGGATCACTACCTGAGGCCAAAGGCAGATGCTTAACCACTAAGCCACAAAGGCACCCCTGTTTCATATTTAGTATGTAAAATTTTGTTTGAGAAAAGAATGTCATTGTGAATAGTGAACAACAATCTTTGAAAATTACTGATATAGTCCAACACATTAAAGTTTGAATCATGGCTGAGCAAACTGAAGTTCCATCAGAAAGATTAAATGCCTAAACTAAGGACTCACAATTGTTGGATTAAATGAATTTCAGCAAACATGTAGTAGGTATTTACTGTAGGGCTGGATAAGGAGAGAGAGACCAAGGAACGTGATCTTTGACCACAATGGTTGCAAGACATAGTAAGGAAAGAGGAATATAATTAACTATACATGTAAATATTCTGAAATAAAAGTTTTATGGGAGCCCAGTGATGGATAAAAAAATGGTATGTAACACAGTGCTAACTCTGGGTTAGACACTCTGTTTGATTCTAGCTAGCTAGCTAGCTAGCTACCTACCTACCTACTTACCTACCTATCTTTATGAAATAGGAATAATTTCTCCTATTTTACATATAAGGAAACCAAGATTTGGAGATTTAGGAGAGGTATGTCTTCACATAATTAGTAGGTGACAGAAAATTGAGATTCCAACAGATACAGTCTGACTCCAGAGCTCATATCTTAATCTACTAGGGAAATCTAAGAATATTTCAACCAGGGATAGTTTTTGAACTGGCCCTAAAATGCTAAGGATTTTTCTAAGTTAGTGGGAAAGGAGCATGGTTAAGGAAAACATCCCAGGCAGAGTGCCCTGTATAGACACAGTATATAGTCTACTAAAATGGCAAAAATGTAGAAGGGGGGCACATTTTGAAGAACCTCTGTAATTTGTAACCACTAGGCAATGATGGGATGGGAAACAGCATGGGATACAAAGAGGGTTGCAGTTAGTATCTGCCACATCCCATCTATGTGACACTAAACAAATGACTTAATTTCTCTGTGTGTCAGTTTCCTCCTGTCTAAAATGGGAGCACAAATACCTCACTATGATGAAGATTAAATGAGGTAATGTGCACAGGGCATTTAGCATGGTGACTTTTACATGGTAAGTATTCAATCTGTGGTAGCTAATTATTTTGATTAACTCCCAAGCTTATGGCTAATAAGGCAAGCTAATATTTTGAGCACCTGTAGGTATCAGACTTTGTACCATGCACTGCACATGCATTATTTAATCTTTACAACAATAGCTCTGTTAAGTAGGTGTTATTATCTCCCTGGTTTATGAAAGATGGTACTAAAGATTCCAGGGCTGATTCCATTGTCTGATTCCAGAGTTCTTAATTCTATAGTGTTTTACTGTCTCCCTTTATACTATACTGCTTGGAAGTTTTATCAAGATTTAATGTAGGTAGGAGGGTGGTACCGTGGTTCATTGGTGAGAGAGATGTTTAGAATTAGTGGCCTTTGTAACAACCTTTTCAAGTTATATCACAGAATTGATAGCTAAACTTGGGTATTATACCTTTTCAAGGGCTTATAACCTCTTGCTTGAGATCCATACTTTCACTTTATGCATACTCTTCTACCATCCATTCCATGAACATATTTTATTTTTTCCATATCTTGTGAAAAGCTGTATAAATCAGCTTTTCCTATATCACAATCTCCCCCAATAGTTAGTAACTTAAACTGCTGTCATTTATTTAGTTCACAATTCTGTGGATTAGCAAATTGGACTGGGCTCAGTGAGGTGATTCTTCTTTGGGTCTTGGCTAAGCTAACTTTTGTGCTTGAAGTCAGCAGCCAGATCTGCTGGGGCTCCTTAGCTGGATGGTCTGGTACAATGTTCATTCAGCTGGATGATTCATTTTAGCTCCTTCCATCTCTCAATTTCTAGGATTCTAGTTTGGACTTGTTCTTATGGTGGCCGAAGAGTCCTAAAAACTATAAGAGAAAGGACAAACTCCAATGTGAAAACACTTTTTAAGTTTCTGCATTTGCCATGTTTGCTATTTGTCTCATTGGCCAAAGCAAGTCACATATCCAAACCCTGAGTTAGTGTGGGAGGAGACAAGGCACATGAAAAATTTGAGTGCATTATTGTAACAGTCTACCACCCAGGCTTTATAGTTGGTCACAGTCCCTCCACAGAACAAGTGTATTGGCATCGGCTTGGAAGGATGGTAGAGGAGGGCATCTCCTGTGAAGCAGCTCTGAGTATCTAGCTTACTTAGGAGCAATTAGGCATCCTTTGGGTGTGACCATAGTACTAGATGGTACCAGAAGGTTACATGACATGCCAGGGAGGATATACTCCCAAGTTTTCCCTTTCATATCCCCATGCCCAGCTTTTTAATCTGAAGGAGGCAGTGGTCAAAGATAGCATTCTAGTAGCTGGTGAGGGCTGAGCTATGGAATGACTGGTTTATTTTTACCTTCTATCTTCACTATGCTCCCAGGCTGGCATGGCCTGGAGATTAAATGGCTGTTATATCCATTAGAATTTATAAAGTCTTTAAAATACCTTGGTAAAGGCATCTGCAGGCCTCTCTAATCACTATCATTCCAAAGAGCCTCTAACTTGATCTTACTTATACTTGAAATCAGACCATGGTCGTATCATTACACAAACTTTCTGGGCTAATACGCTTTAGGCTTAAACATTCAATTTGGTTACCATATCAGTGATTTTCCATAGTTTATTTCATGAAGAAAAAAAAGTGCTGTAGGGTATCTGAAGACCTTGGTATCTGGTATCAAGCTGGATGCGCATAATGTTAGAACCCATTGCTCAATTTGGGTTGTCCTGGGAAATTACAATGAATAGTCTGGTGGAAACAATTTTTTAAAAAGTACTTCTTTCCCTCCTGTAATTTCAATATAAATGATGGCATAATAATACAACCCACTAAAACAGGAAAAATTCTTTTCCTCTTTGTAAGTATCTTAAGAAATCATATAGTGATACTTTGTGCTCTGAAACTTGAGGCTTGGAGCAAAAGATTCCAAGGGAATGAGATGATGAAGACCATCAGGGTTCAGCCTTGCTTACTGCCACTGTTGCTGTATGTAATCCAGTTCTGGATTTTGGCCTGCTGTGACTCCAGTTTTGGTTCCACAGGCCTTGTGTGGAGAGGCCTCTTTTGTATATGTGGTTTTCCTTCACTTTCCACATATAGTGGGTTTGAGGATTGAGGGTTTAAAGATCCCAGGCTTCAATTCCCTAGGGACATGCTGTTGACATTAGACCATCAATTTCATTCATTCCCATAAGCATTTGTGGAGCTCCTTCTAGGCCAGAGTATGTGCCTGGCTGTATGTACAACAGCCCTGACCTCTAAGACTTTAGAATCTGGTGGAAGTCAGCGAAAGAGGCAGGCCTGTGGGCTAACAGAATTCCAAGGAGATAAAGACATTAAAAAGTACCTAAAGAGAGGGATTAATTCTTGTGTGGGACAGGAGACCAGAGAGTTGATGCTTAAGTGATGTTTTAGAAAATGAACATTGTGGGACATTCCACCTGACTTGTTGAAAATTGAGGTTTAGAAAGCTTGACTGGACTACTATGTCTGGAAAGATGATCTAGATAATCTAGATAATTTGTAAACGTCATGAATATGCTTGACAAAATATTTAAACTATCTAAATATACTTAATAAAATGTCCACTATGTCATAATTTTAAAATAAGATAGAGCATACAGGAAAGTAGGGGGAAATTCTCCAACGTTAAGAATGGAAGAAGAACAGGAGTCCAAAGAGGTAAGTAAGTGAGGGGTGAAGTTGCTGCCGACTTTATCACCAACCGCCAGTAAATTTCAGGGGATCAGGAGCTCTAGCTTTAGTGGCCATGCCTATGTATAAAGGAAAGAGGCAAAAAAGACTATATAGGGAGTTGGGCCAGTTGGGGACTCCTAAGGGAAGCTGGGACTCATGAAAGAAGTATCCTCAGGGAAAAGATGAATTAGAAAAAAACATCCACTCCATGGAGGCAGACAGCAGAGAACCTTGACCAACTCAGACTGACTGTTGATGGTAGAGAAAACAGCAATGCGTAAATTCTTACATGGATTTGGGGCCTGAATTCATGGTATTGTCATAGTCCTAATAACCACAAGCTGAGAATTTTAAGCAGACCTGGTAGGCAGGAACACAGATCTCTGGAGGAATTCACATTTAATCCATACTGCAAAGAATTCCTCATAGGAATGAGGACCCAGTGAACATGTACTCAGAAATCATAGAACATGAAGAAACATTGAGTACTTCTCATGCATGAGAATTAACAGAGACAACCAGTAACAGCAGTGACCTCACACATTTAACACATTTAATGTGTTTAAAGAAATAAAAGAGGAAAGTAAAAATGTGAGTAAGGAGCATGAACCTATCAAAAATGACCTGATATGGTCATTTGAACTTGAAAAAATACTGAATGAATGTCTGGAAATAAAGAAAATAATAGTAAGAAATTAAAAATTAAATAAAATAATAGCCCTAACTAAGACAATGCAGAACTCCATCAACAGCAGAAGGGATAAATAAACTGATATGTTCATACAGTGTAATGCTACAATGCAGTGAAGAAGAAAAACTTAAGCTAATGCAACAATGTAGAGACCCCATAGCTATACTGTGAAGCAGAAGAAGCCAGATAAAGAGTACCAGTCAGGAAGTTCAAAAACAGGCAAAGTATATTCATGAGGATTGTGGTCAGAGTAACAACTGTCTCATGCAGAAGAGTATTGATTGAGAAGGGAGATGAAGGGGTGCTGGTGGTACATGAATATGTATTCCTGCATGATGTCATCAGAGATGTGTGTTTTCACTGTGATAAATGTGTTATACTTCAATATAACACAACAAAAACATCAGTGGCCCTATCTTCCAATTCTTTTGACCCTGGAGACCAGATAAGACACAGCCAAAGAGAAAATTCATGAACTGGAACTGAAGAAAATATACAAAATTCAGCACAGAGAGGCAAAGACACAAAGATGACAGAGACATTAAGAGATATGGAAGCTAGAGTGAGGTCCATGCAGAGCCCTAAAAGGTGCAATGGATGAATAATTTCTAATAAAGACATGAATCCTTTGGTTCAGGATGTCTAATGAACTTCAAGGAAGGTTAATAAAAGAAATCCACACCTAAACACATTGTAAAACTATAGGCCAGAGACAAAAGATACTAAAAGTAGTCAGGATGAAAACAGTGATCATCTGCACAGAACTGTCAATTAGACTGTGTAACGTTCCACATCAGTAGACAAAGGATGATACCAGCAGTGCCTTGAGGAAAAAGGAATTCTCAACCTAGAATTAAAAACTAGGGAATGGGAGCGAAATAATATTATAAATCAGGTGAACAAAGCAAAACTGAAGATGACAGATTTCACTACCAATAGACCCTCACTTAGGGATTTTCTAAATGGTGTACCATTGAAAGAAAAATTGTTACCAAAGGGCTGTATGAAGTACAAGAAAGAATGAAGAGCAAAGGAAATGTTAAATATTAAGATACATATACAAAAGGGGATTAGTTGGATGGATGTGCATTGTAAGAAAGGAGCTAGAATGTCGTACGGGACAGAAGCCTCACCCGAAGAGCAGAGCACACAGACCAAAGTTAGTTGAACTGAAGCTGAACAGAATTCTACTTCTACCTGTTTTAAGGTCATTGTACATCATGAGTTTGGGACTTTTGTTAGATTCTGCTGAATTCCTAAAATTGCCACTGAACCATTGACCTTGTTAGATCAATCGAATCTGCCATATCTGATAATTGTCAATGTTTGCCTTCATGGTAATTGTTGAAAATAGCAACTCCATAATAAGATAGAAACAGATTTTATTCTAATAATGCCAGTAAAGCCTAGAGATTAATTAAAAACAGATTTTATTCATTTACATAATTAGGAAATTATTTGCAACATCAGTCCTAATAAACTTGGAGTTGTTTGACAAATGCGATGATTTGTTCCAGGATAAATATGTATCCTGTGTAGATACTTTTGATATTGATGGAGGGAAGGGATCTTTAAGGAGCATATGATATGAATGCCTGCCCTTTGAAGAGTGTCAAGTGCTATAAAAACCAGAGGCGTATTCATCTCCATCCCCGATCAGTGAGTATAGCACCCTGCAGAGGGTAGAGACGGTGGTTGCTGGTAGCCACAGCTGATAATTCAAGAATCCAGTTTCTTGGGATTCTGCTATCACTGTTGGAATGATAGACTGCTGGTTTCAAACCTTGACCTCAATTTTCTAGTTCTTTCACGACCCCACTGATCCCTCCCATCCTCAACAGTCCTTTGGTGGCATTTCATTCCTTAGTGAATATTTTAACCTAAATAAAAATTTCATCTTTTCCACTTTTAAGAGACAGCTCAGATCTTACTTCTTTGTAAATTCTGCCCTGAATTCCCTGGCAGGACTAACTATACCCTCCTCCACGCTCCCCTGCTACTCATATCTCTTGATAGCAATTATTTGTTTGTAAGTGGCCAGAGAACTCATGGATGGCAGAGGCTGTGTGGGCTTCTCCTTTCTCCATGTCTAGTGAGCGGGCATATAACTGCTTGTTACTTTGAAATGCGATTATTTCTGTTTGAACAGAAGGGTGGTTTATGTGAGGCTGCACCTGATGAAGACGATGATGAAGAATTCTGTTTCTGCAGTGCTTTATGTCTTCAAAAGCAGTTCCAGCGACCTAATCTTATTGCATCTGCCCCCATTAGGTAGTTAGAGCAAATTTTTGAACTCTTGTTTGACAGATAAAAAGCCCAGGGAGAGAAAGTTTAAATGGCTCACACCAGGTCCTGCAGTTCGTGCGGAGGGTGAGCCAAAGGAGAGGGTTGCAGATGGGAAATAATAAGGAACAAGGTTTCTACTCCTTAGAGAAATCACTTCATTAATTTTCTCTCCATTTAAATCCAGCTCCGCCTTCTCCCGTCCTTCTCTTCACAGGATCAGAAAAGCAGCCTTTTGATAGAAAGAAGACACACCACAGAGATGCTGAATGTGTGCTGACCCTCACGTGGGGACCATTTTCCTGTGGAAGCAGCAATAATCATAATCATAATGCTTGCTTGAACTTGGCACTTCTCTTCAGTGTAGAGCCTGAAATTACCCGCTGATGCCTTTGGCGTGGCAGTGGGCTGCTTGAACAGAGGAGAGGCTGGGGACAGCAAAGTGTGTTATTGTGGAAAAATTCTCGAAGCTCTCAGGGTTGTGAATGACTTTGGTGAATAAGCCAACCTGGGGCAATTCAATAGGCAGGGTGTTAAGTAGGAAGCTGTGTCATTGTTTCTATAGAAGGGGTAGGCTGGAGATCTCTCAGGGGCTGTGTTGTGTTCAGGCCACAGGGCAGAAAGGCCCCTAGGAGGACCATGCCAAAGCTTTAGACGTAAACAAACAAAACCCTACTTCTCAGGGACCCCAGAAATGACAGAAACCTAGTTTCATAGAGGATTGGGAGCATTGATAAAAATGAATAACTCTTTGCCTTCTTTCCCCATAAACAATGTCACACACAAACATGAGGATTCTCAGGTGTCGATTTTCTTTGGTGTAAATGTAACCCATTTCTATGGTGATCTCCATTATGGAGTAATGCAGTGTTTTCTCCCATGCAAAAAAAAAGAGAAATAATGAGAATTTAGGAGACTTGAAGGGAACTCTTCTTCGGTGTATTTATTTATTTTTTTTTACAACTGATAGGATACACACAACATAGACCTCCCTGACCTCAGCCAGGTGCCATTTTCTCCCCCTGCACTAACCAGCTATATAACTGAGATATAATTGACATATGGTTTAAGTTCAAGGTCTGTAGTATGTTGATTTGATACACTCATATATTGAATAATGTGTCACTTTAAACTTGGGGCCTTTTGTCTCTCAGTTGTACTGGAGTTATGTTAAAACTGGATGGTCAGATCCAAGTGGTAGGGGAATGCATTTCAGGAGCCTTGACTTTAAGTCGGGTTCCCGATCTCCGTGGTACATGAAATACTGATGCTGTCTGCCATCCCTGTTCTGATTGATCTGGGGGTGGGGGCTTTTCACAGTCCCCACAATGCAGCCTGTGTAGAAACCCCTGGACTCTCCCCCTGCTCAGGGGTCCCAAATTATAGCAATCACCATTGGGGCATGTGAGCACTCTCCTTGGGTGAGACAATATTAAGCTTGACTAAAGGAGTGATGGTTGAATCTACCCATGAGTTTTGCCTCCAAACTCCCACTAGCTCAGTAGACAGGTGGGCAGGCTTCTGTCCTAACCAGGAGTAGACAACACACTCCCGAGGGAGCTGTTTGGGACCCCAGCCAGCTGCTTGGGTTTTTCTCCCTGACCTAGCCCTGACCTCCAGTTCTCTGACCAACTGCTCCACTTTTTCCTGGTACTTGACCTCCTCCCTGGCCCCAAATTCCTATTCTAGATGCATTTTTACATTGCCTACTTGACTCCAAATTACCCACAAAGAAGCAGTAAAGAAGGAAGAAAGGAAGGAAGACTCTTTGTATTGATTAGGTGACAGGAAAAAGAGATGAATCTGACCAGTGCCTATCCCCCAGGAGCTCACAATCTAATTAGAGGAGACAGCATGACAGCAAGGGTGCCACAAAATGTTTCAGGGGCTGTGATCACACTGCACAGTTGGTGTAGGAAGAACGGAGGGAAACATCAGTTCTGTGGTAGGGAAGGGGACTTAGGGAAAAGGTGGAAAGTTTCACGTAGGAGATGACTACAAAAATGGGGCAGAGAAAAGGGAGTGGATGAATAAGACAGCCTAGCATGCTCATGCTCACACTCATGCTCATACTCATGTTCATGCTCATGCTCCTGCTCATGCAGTCCTTCTATATTCCTGGGGTATGGAGATTAGGGTGGGGGGCAGTAAGAGATGAGGCAGGAGAGATGGACAGGGACTGGGCTGTGGGTACCTGGTGGGCCAGGCTAGGAAGTATGGACCAAAGCCAGGGGACTGTCCCAAGGGTAAGGCTGGTCGGCCTCAAGGAGGCACCAGAGTTCAAGTCATGGTGTCTAAAGGGGGACGGCATACTTGGGTTTGATTTAGGCTGTGTTGGTATCACAGGGCCACAGAATGTCCTTAGGGGTATTCGAGGCTAGATGTTGGTGACCTGTTCATTTGGAGTAGGACTTTAGGCAGTTGTAGGAACAAGATGCAGGACTCACCTACCTGCACAAGAGGGTCAACCAAAACAGGCCAAATGTGAGAGTCACAGGAAAATGGGCTGGAATTCATGGGAGGAGCAGCCCAGTTGTGTGGACTAGGCCAGTCCAGCTAGAGTAGCGGAAGTGTGGCTTAAGAGATTCACATATGGAGACCAAGTCTAGGCAGCTGAGTAATTTCAGCTCCTACCTTCCAGCAGAAAGGAGACATCTAAAATGCTCCTCTGCCTCCCTGCCTGCTCAGGCTAGCTTGCAGATTCAGTGGAGCAGAACTGCAGCTGTTGGGGAAGGGTCTAGGGAAGACAGGCTGCCCTGGAGATTTCAGAGCAAAAAGTGGTTCAAGTTTGAGCAAAGGGGAGCTCCCTTCTATCCCTGGATAACTGCACTCTGTTTGGGCCTCTCACAGAGTATTTTCCTCAGTCTGTAGCACTCCCCTAGCTCTGATTTCAGCCAAAAGCCATTAGGGGCCTACAGGCCAGTCCATAGCACCAAAAACTCAGTATCGGTATGGGAAACCTCCCCACCCTCAGTTGAGCCCCTACCCAGAGCTCTCTCTTGAGCTCTGCTCTGAGTGAAAGCTAGGACAGACCTTCTTCTCCAAGGCTGCCTATAAAACAATCCTCTGCATAGGGGCAGACCTCACTTCCTTCTCTGTGAAAAGAATTTCCAGCTCTCCAAGGGATCAGCCTGTACCCCTGTCCTGTTACCTAAAAGTCATTTTGTGAGGCTTCCAAGGGCTGTATTTTCAGAATGGTTTATGAGAAATCTGATCATCTAATCTGCCCAATCCTCAGATTCTTTTTCTTTTTTGTCTACCAAATACACACATTGCAGTACATTTCCTGCTAATTTCAAAGAGCTGCTGATGGGTTTCTCTTCCCTTAGTCATCTGGAAGGCTGAAAGATTTTAAATTGTATTGCTACCACACTATTGTGAAGAAATGTGTTAAATAAAACTCTTCTACCCACTGAGACTGTGCTCAAGACCCTTTGCCATAGCCTGGGATCCAGTCTCCAATCCAGGTCCACCGTGTTGTTACCCACCTGACTGTGAAGAGTCTGAGCCAATGGACAACACATGGCCTTAGGCATTGCCCAGGCACTAGTGACATCCTTGTTGATTTGCTCACTCATTGGCAAGGGTGACTCCTATTGTTGTTGCTCTGAAAAGGTGAGTTGAATCCATCTGCTGGATGAGGATGGCACCATCTCTGGGGTCAAGCAGGGTTCAGAGTGCAGAGACTTCTCCGAAATGAGGCTGTCTGGGGTGTGGTGTCTGGAAGGATGGGAGCCAAAGGAGTGTCAGAGACCTGGTGTCGGATTAAGTGAACCCAGCCTCAGGATTAGGTGAACTTGTTAGAAGAGCCTTTCCATCTCTCCCTCAGGAGCTTTTTTATCTCCTTAAGCTCAAGTAGGAGCTGAAAGTGTGGATAGCTAGTGAGCCTGGGGTATGTGTGGCTTAGGGAGGGGCTTACCACTGGTTCTCTGTACCCCTCTCTCCTCCTCAACACCACATCTTCTCATTCCCTCAGACACAGTTTTCTAAGAAAGCCAAAGAAGCAAATTAACATGAAAAAGAGAATTATAAGTATTCTGCTGGGTTCTTTATATACATGATCCATAAAAAACTTGCAAAAGAATCAATTTTCTTATTTCTAGATAGGCACACCAAGACTTAGAGATGAAGTCATCCAATCTGGGACACGTTTAAGAGTAAAAGGGGTCCTAAAAATACTTACAATTACACACACGTATATATTTTAAAGTATTTACTGTCTGAGAAACTTGTTCTATTGTATTTTAGACTTATAAAATAATTCCATTTAAAAACTTATTAAGGATAAGATGCTTTCTAAAAAAAAGTTGACAGATACAAACTGGATTATCTCTGACATTCAGTGACTTTTCCAAGGTCACATGGCTAGTTAGTGACAAAGCCAGGCTTCCAAGCCAATCTCTTTTCATGATTTCATATTGGTTAATTTTAGGGGAGAAGGGTGCCAGATATCCCCTAAATGTTCCAGAGGGTTTTTTTTTGTTTTAATTTTTATTATTATTATTTTTTTTCCCAGACTCACGCATGCCTCTTTCCACTTGGGAGTTGGATTTGTCTGCCACCCCATTTCCTTCCCACCTCATCTCTTTCCATTGTGGCTTCCCTGGGGCCTAGGCCACTCCCTGGTCCCCTCTATTGCTGGCACTCTGACACATCTTCGGCACTTGGCCTGATTTCAAACCCACCCCGTACCTTGACTTGTGACACTTCAGTGTTATTAGACCCTGACCATCTTCCCATAAATCGTCTCTGTTTCTTGACCCTTCACTGTGACCTTCTGGTTCTGGCACTTGGGTCCACCTTAACCTCCAGCCCTCCACCTCAACTCTGGGACCCCAGATATAGTTTCCTTCCTCCACGGCTTTGCCTGCCTCTCCCTGGCTTGGTTTGTAAATTCATCCCTGGCTCTGGTCTCTTTACCCCACCTCCAAACCACATTCACAACTTGACAGTCTTTGAGATTTAATCAACTAGTTCATTGAGCAATCCAGGTGTATACCCACCTGATTTGAAGTGATTTAGTTTAATGAAGATAATCATGTGGCCCAGGTTTTCTGGGGCAGCCCTAATTTTGAATATTACGTATCTTTGTCCTCACAAAAACTGAGTACTGAAAATCCCAGTATTTTGGCATATAAACACCATCTTCTACATTGCCTTAGGCACCCAGAAAAAAAAAACAAAAAAAAAAGGTATAAATCCCTAGTCAGACAATATGCCCTACCTTTGGCTCAGGACATACAGATCTTTGTTAACCTTATTTTTGTCAGCAAGGGTAAGCCTAAGAAGGAACAGCTTTTTGTGTGTGTGTTTAAAAATCTCATCAGTATTGGTGTCCTGTTGTTGCCCCTACATTCTATAAAGTGTACTTGATTTCCTTCATTGAATGACCAGTGTATTTCTTGCTGAGTAGCACTGCGGGTTTTGTGGTCTATGTATCCCTAGTGCTAATACCAATTTTGTTGTGACAACCTCAGTGAGGTAAATCCCTTCCCTGTGAGATTCACAAGGGTATGATCTCCATGCCTCTTCTGTCTCCTAAGCCCCCAGGGAAATGGTACTCATGGCAAATGTCTATCCTGGGCTTTGGCTGCTCAACTGCAAATGCCTCCTCCCTACCCCCTGTTTGGGGTTGCTTAGTGAGATCATGTGTCAGGATCTTCTGAAAGCTAGAGCAGCCCCAGCTCTAGGCTCCCATCCCAGGACCAGTCTGGTTTTTAAGAAGAAGGTACTTCTTCCACAGATGGCCTCCCAGATGGCCTCTTTCTACTGAGGAAAGAGGAAATATCCCAAAGAGGAGGAACATTTTGAGTGGGCACAACTGCCAGAATGAGGAAGCATGGCACAGAGAGAGAGAAGCAGTCCCCTTTGGCTGCATTCTGAGGACCACTGGTTCCTGAAATGCTTCCAAAAGGGATCTGTGGCCAGTGGAACTGTAGAAAGCTTCACAATGGCTGAGAAAACCCATCAGCACACTGAAGTCCCTGAGAAATTCTGCAATCAAGTCAGTAGCTTTTCCTAAACATATGTGACCACAGGACACCTTTTTCAGATAACAACCTTTAACATCTTAAAGAATCAGGGTAAAACAAAAGTGCAGGGGTTTGGGGTTAGAGGGCCCTGCCTGGGTTCAAGTTCAAAATCCTCACATTCACCTGTGTCACCTTGGGTTAAGTTATTTAACCTCAGTTCCCTCATCAGTAAAATGAGGATAATGACCAATGACCCTACAAGGGTTGTAGTGAGAGCTAAAATGTACTGGATATGATAGCACTTGGCATGGAAGATATTTATGAAAGGGGAGGCTTTGTTTAGGCGCAAAATTCACTCAGCTAATATGCCTTGTAATGAAGAGTAATTGCATTGATATTGACTGGTTCAGAAGCTGCCCTTCCCCGTATGTGGCTATTCAGGGTGCGCCAGGAGCGGCATATTTGGAATGAAATGTCAGGAGTCTTTGATAGCTAGACAATGGAGGATGCTTTTGAATTAATGTATGCTTTTAAGAAAATATTGTTAAGTTTTGTAGCAAAACACAAGATGAATTAGAGAGGAAAGGCTTACTGTCTTCCCCTCTACAGACTGAAGCCATGAATTTAAAAAATTGCTAAAGATACAGCAAGCGAGCCTGGTATGGATGGAGAGGCTGGGGTAGCACTGAGGACAGGAAGCTCTCCATGGAATCGATATGTGTGGTTTGGAAAGTTTGCTTTGGAATCTTGATTCCTTTTTCATGTATACATAAGACATGACCCTTGCATATTCTAAATGTCTTTTAATGTCTTGGGTTTTTGTTTTCTTTATACATTAAACCTGGAGTTCTTTTTTTAAAAGATTTTGTTTATTTATGAGAGACAGAGAGAGAGAGAGAGGCAGAGACACAGGCAGAGGGAGAAGCAGGCTCCATGCAGGAGCCCAATGTGGGCTCTATCCCGGGTCTCCAGGATCACACCCTGGGCTGAAGGTGGCACTAAACCACTGAGCCACCTGAGCTGCCCCTAAACCAGGAGTTCTTAACCTGCACAGCATAGACCATTAGCATGGAGGTGCAAGGCCAGGGAGTATGCTTTAAGGATCCAGAAATTCCTTGAAATTAGAAGGAAATTTTGTTTACATATGTATGTTTTTATAGGGAAGAAAGTTCTAAGCCACAAAGTGGGTTTTGGTTTCTGCGAACTGCATAAATCCCATTCAGAATAAACTCCCTGGCCAGCAGAGTTCACTGTACAATTGATAATTGGACAGGGGCCCAGGCACTCCTATGAACCTCCTGGGCTTCTGTGACTGGTCCAAGGCATTTGACTACACTGCTTCATCAGCAAGACCTTGATTTTGCTTGGTCCTCTTGCTCTGGGGAGCTGTAGCTTCTCTGTGATTCCTCCTTCCCTCTTTGGCATGCAAAGTCCTTGAAACCTGCTGTGGATTCTGTTATAAATCCTAAGTACCTAGAGGTAGCTGACATGACTTTCACAATTATACAAATGGAGCAAGCAGTGTGAGTATCAGATAATTCACCTGCCTGCATTTCAGCAGATTCGTTATTAGATACCTGTTGGTGCCATGCACTGTGTTAGAACTCAGGTATAGGTAGGTGACAGAAGATAAAAAAGGATGGCAAATAGTCCCTGCCTTTCAGAGGCTTCCTGTCCAGTGGTTTTGGGCAAGTATAACTCATAATATAAGCAATAAAAAGGAAATGATATAGAATTGTGACCCCTATATTGTTCAATTTGTACTGTAACACTAATGGTATATAAAAGTGAGTCTGCCCTGTGTCCTGAGGTCTCATCATTTATTCATCTAACAAATATTGATGGTGTGCCCTTTGTAGGTCAGGCACTGCACTAGATACTAGGAATTCTTGGGCAAGCAAATGCAGACAAAAATGGAATTCCTACCCCAACAACAACAGAAGTTTTCTGATGAGCCAGTGTGGTGATGTTAATTAAGTCAAATAAATACACACACACACACACACACACACACAAATGTGAAATTGCAACTGATATGAACTATAAGGATGGGAGACATGGTACCTTAAGAGAATATTATAGGGGACATTTGGCCTTGTCAGAGAGATCTCTGAAGTCTACTCTAAGGAAATAATACCTGATAAGGAAAAAGGGAGTTAACTAGGTGAAAAGGTAAGCACAGGAAGGGAATTCCAAGCACCAGGAATAACCTGTACAAAGGTCTAGTGGCAGGGAATAGTCTGATACCTATTAGTAAGTAAAAGAAAGTTCAGTAAGGCTGGAATCCAGAGAGAGTGAAGTGCACTGCACAAGATGAGGACAGGCCACACTGCAAGGAGCTTTGTAAGAAAAGTTGGGTTGTTGTCTTTATCTTAAGTTCAATATCAAGTCTTTGAGATGTTTTAAGCAAGAATATGATAATTCATTTTGACTGGGGAGATAAGGGAAGATTTCACCTCTTGGAGCTGACTTTTGGAGGATGAGTAGAACCTCAATTGTTAAGAGAAAGACCTTTATGGAAGTAGCCAAAGATGAAAAATGTCAAAGATGTATGTTTACACTGTGCCTTGGCAGTGTGCCGTAAGTAAGCTGTAGCTATGATGGAAGCTTCGTATCTTTGGAGGAATGATAGGAGAAGGTGAGTGAAACCAAGCCATGAAGAACTAAAGTGCTCTGCTTGAGGGCTTAGGACTTACTGAATGGGGAGTCAGAGTTTTAAAGGAAGGACGTAGTATGATTTCACCTGCAGTTTGCATTCTGAGATTTTCACCAGAAACTGCTCTATCATGTTTAGCCTCTGGTTTCCTATTTCTGGTTGTATAGGTGAGGACTTTAAACAAAGATTACCAGTTGGTTAATCAGAAAACTTCTGCTGTTGGGGTAGAAACTATTGCTTGGTTCCATTTATGACATGGGTTCACTTCGGTCATCACGTTATATTGGAATTGGTCATCTTGCTTCCTAGTTGAACTGAAGAATTCTACATCTTAATCCATGCAAAGCACCGAGATCCAGAAGTTCTCCTCCCTCTCTGCATCATTTATGGATGAGGCTGCACTGCTCAGGGAGTTTCCCAGGAAAGCAAATGGAGGCTAAGCTTTATTAAATATTTGGGAAAACATTTATGTCTTGAGTTTGAGACTTCTTGTCAATGTGGTGGATAGTGGAAACAATTCTGAACTTTTCAGCTCCTATGTTGTGGAGAAATTTTAAATGTCTTCCTAGGTCTGGCAATTGTTTAGCTTGGGGAATGTGCCTGAAAGACACCAAACACTTAAACCATTGTAGAAGAAAGTAATCATTGTGTGGAAGCAATAAGAGCACCCAATTTTTAAGCATAAGTTGTAGATTGGAATAAAGGCTAGATGTAAGCCATGAAAATAAAGTAAAAATACATGCTGGGTGTTTCTTCCTAGGAAACATTATGAAGATGAAGATAGTACTTTAAAAAATTATGTGTATTGTTTGAGGGTTGAATATTTTTCCCCTTGGAGTGGCTAATGGAAGAAATGGAGTGAGGATGAGAAGTAGATTTTATTGAGTCTTTGAAACACACAGTAATTTATCCATCCATCTGGCAGCCTGCAAATCAAACTTTACTTGAGGTGAGGACATACAACTTGTAAATGGCAGAGCTAGAATTTGAGTTTAGGCCTGTCTCCAAATACCATGCCTTTTGCATTATTCCAGTTCTACAGACGAAGATCTGGAAACAGCTGTTTCATTATTTAGATGATAGTGTCAACTCTCAAGTCTGATCATCTGAACTACCTGCCATAGGTCCTCTGGATACTAATGGGGTGAAGCCCCAACAATCATCATCATAATAACTAGTGTTTGTGGAGCACTGTACTAAGGGCTTCACAGGTTTTATCTAATTTAATTTAATTCTCATAAAACCTTTGAGGTAGGTGCTTATATTATTCCTACTGTACAAAAAGGGAAACTGAGACAAAGAGTTGCCATAATTTATCCATGCTCATGTAGCCAGTAGGTGCTACATCTGTGATTCAAACTGGGGCAGCCCAAGTCTAAAACCTGTGGTTACAGCCAGCTGGCCACACAGCCCAGCTTTCAAACAACCTATTCCAGAAGCTCTTTTAAAAAATCCCTGTTCCAACTGAGACCGATGCTTCTGGTTTCTCACCAGCACAGCTGGTTGGTCCAGTGTTTCCCTTGATTTCCATTCTGTCCTGCATATAAAGATACTACTTGAGCATGTCATATCAGGCTGTGGAAGTGCCATCGGTGTGTTCTCCTTGACCAGCCACTAATTCAGAAGGTTTTGTTCTAAGCATCCTGGAAGAATTCCACTAAGCTTAATTTACAGGGCCATAAGCCATAAAGCACAGCTCCTTTTTGGGCAAGTTTCATTTACTGACTTGCAGGATAGATGACTCATAAATAAATTGCTCCTTTTCCTTGTCAATTTCTGTCCCTATCTTTGGGAATGCATGGTTGCCTTAAATATCTGCAAAGAAAAGAAATTGGATTCTGTGTTAGTGACACTGCTGGTTCTCTCTCTCTCTCTCTGACATACTCTGAATATTTTACCCTTTTTTTTTCCAGCATGGAAATCTTTATAGTCCTAATAGAATTATTCCTTGTATGGGGCTTTATGCAAAATGGCATTATTAATATTAAAATGATAAATATTGTGACTCCTGAAATGATATGTTTTGATCACACTCTAACTGTGGCAAACCACTTTTTTAGGATCCTTCACATGTTGTTATAACCTTATATTCACATGCCTACACAGATATGGGTCATCTGGGCTGACATTTAAAAAGATGAAACCTAGTTAATTCACCCACAATAGGCTTTGATATAAATTACAAGGGAACACAAATTTTTTTGCCTCTAATGAATATATGGTAGGTATGTCTCAAAAGAAATTTTAATCTCTTCATTGGGATAGGAAGCAAGTCTTAAATGGATTTTTGGACATTGGGTTACATAGCTGAATTTTTGTGTTAACATAGCCTTCACTTGCCAGACAGGGGTTTTCTCCATCCTCAGGAGAGAGAGCCAGTCCCAGTAACTGCTGCACTATCTCAGTCTGATGAAATAAAATGAAACTAGGGCAAGGGATTTGGAGGCCCAGTTCACTTAGGAAGATATACTGAATGACTTGGGCCTCAGTTTCTCCACCTGAACAATAAAGGGCTTGAATTAGATAGTTGCTAAAGACCTGCTGGCACTAATATTCCATGATGCAGTGGCTATTAATAATGTCATAGTTGAAATCCACTATGGTCTTTCTCCTAAGTGCTTAATGTAGAATTAATACGGGATCCCTGGGTGGCGCAGTGGTTTGGCGCCTGCCTTTGGCCCAGGGCGCGATCCTGGAGACCCGGGATCGAATCCCACGTCAGGCTCCCGGTGCATGGAGCCTGCTTCTCCCTCTGCCTGTGTCTCTGCCTCTCTCTCTCTCTCTCTCTCTTTCTCTCTCTCTCTGTGACTGTCATAAAAAAATTTTAAAAAAAATGTAGAATTAATACTTTCTCAGTTGCCGTCCTCTCTAGTTTTTCTTAGAAGGAGCAAGAAACAAAAAAAGTTATAGGAATTTATAAGTCTTGATATAGTAAAGAATATTTCTTATTATGTGCCTATAAATCCCTGTAGAGGGCTAGGTCCTCTGTCGTTTTGTACCTTTAACCTAAAAGAAGAATATTGTCTCATTCTACAGGTAAGGAATCTGACATTCCAAGAGGCAAAGTCACTCACCCAAACTAACAAAGCTACTGGTGGCAGAGCAGAGAGGAACCCTGTGTATGGGGTTCCCAAGACTGAGATTTGCTACCATCTTCACAGCCAGCCCCACCCTGATGATTGTGGGGTCCAGGCGCAAGGGTACAAATGGAGACCCATGTCCCATATGTTTAAATATTTATTTATTTAAAAAATTTATTTATTTATTCATGAGAGAGAGAGAGAGAGAGAGAGAGAGAGAGAGAGTCACAGGCAGAGGGAGAAGCAGGCTCCATGTAGGGAGCCCCACGTGGGACTTGATCCTGGGTCCCCGGGATCACGCCCTGGGCTGAAGGTGGTGCTAAACCGCTGAGCCATCAGGGCTGCCCATGTTTAAATATTTAAAAGTTAAACTTCATGTTGACCACATAGGGGCCATCTTTACAGGGTGCATCAGTGTGGCACAGCTGGACCCGACTCCCCAGAGTCAAGGTCAACAGCAATGTCCTCTGCTCTCTGATTCAGCTCCCCTGCTTTGCACAGCTGCCTTCAGCTGCCTTTCCTGAGGGGGAGACAAGGCATTTCCTAGCTGGATGTAAGCATAGCTTTGGAATCTTGGCCAGCATTTCTTTTGCTCCCATATTAGTTTCCCAGAGCTGCCATAACAAATTACCACAAATGAAGTGGCTTAAAACAATAGGAATTTATTCTTTCACACTTGCATTTGAAAGTCTGAATTCAAGGTGTCGGCAGGGCCAGGTTCCCTTTGACAGCTCTAGGAGAATCCTTCCTTGCCTTTTCCAGCTTCTGGTGGCCCCAGGCATTCCATGGCTTGGGGCTGCATATCTCCAGCCTCTGCCTCTGTCTCCACACAGCCTTGGTCCCTGTGTGAGATTCAAACTTCCCTCTTTGTTTCTCTTATAAAGATACCTGTTATTGGATTTAGGGCTTAAATCCAGGATATTCTCATCTCAAGATCTTTAACTTAATTATATCAGTGAAAGCCATTTTCTGAATAAGGTCACATTTATAGGTTTTGGGGTTTAGGACATGGTCATATCTTTTGGGGGCCACCATTCTGCCCACTGCAGTCCTAGATGCCACCAACTGGGCTCAGCTAGGCCTGAGGAGACATTGTATGAGCCAAGGAACAGATGCAGGCAAAAGGGACATAGGGAAGAATCACACTGTTCAGAGAAAAACAGGTAATGGCTGCAAGGGAATGGAATGTCTAATGGGAGAGCTACAGCAGTTGGTGTATCGGGGACCAGGTCTATGGGACAAGACCCACATGGAGACACCCACTGTCAATAGCCAATAGGTATTGAGTTTCTACCCTTTGAGATCCTACAAAGAAGCCAAGATATTTGACTGAATGCTGGGGGGGGGGGGGTCTGCAGACTGGGAATAGGAATTACTGAGAGGAGAGAGCCCTTGAAAGTTCAAATAATAATCCAAGTGGTCCCAGGATGCCAAACATACTGAGGCTCTAGTGATACTATGACAGTGAAAGCTGGCAGGAAACTAGAATAGGGTTGGATAGTGACCAGAGAAATGATTTAAAATCCAAAATTTGGCTCAGCAAAGGGCAAAGCAATGAATAGTAAGCAAGGTAGGCTAGGTGGAAGTAATCATTGTCCCTGATTAAAAATATCATCAATAATATTAACAGGTACCATTTATTGAGGCCTTACTATATCAGAGGCTCTGTGCTAAACATAATTTTTAGTGTCATTATCTTGTTTGAGCCTCACAACAGGCTCATGAGTTGGGCACCATTTTTTAAAGGAGGATTTGGGACTCAGAGAGGTTTAGGAATTTCTCTTCATTTCACAGGAGCATGACTTCATTTCATCTTGGGCCATGAGTTTAGTGTCCCTCCCTTGAGTCCCTGCCTAAGCATATGGGTACAAATCTGCCCCTGTCTGGCAGGGCTCAACCAGTGCCTAGGAGTGCAAGGGGATGCTGAGTCAGCACCTAGGAGGGAGGAGATGTCAGCAAGTAGGGCTGGGTTGAGGGTAGAGCTTCAAGCAGGGAATTAGTCAAGGAAGCCAGCTGGACCACTGAGTGGGGATTGAAGCAAAGGCCACTTCTGTAGCCCAGGCTCACAGTGGAGATGGCCAAAGGCTATGCATAAGAGCTCCCCTGGACCTCACAGCTTGTGCCTTATATGTGGAATAGTGGAGGCAGCAAGCCAGGCTTCTTGCGAAAGAAGAGGCCCATGAGCTTGGGCATGCAGAAACCATCTAGGAGTTTCCTAAAGTAAGGAGTGGGCTATTTGGGTTCTTGCTTCAAAATAAGATCAGCCCAAGAGCAGGTTAGAGGCAAAGGAATGGACTGGGGGTATGTGCAACAGTGTACTCAGTCATGAGAGGCTAGAGAAAGTCAAGGAAATAAGGCAGCAGCCAGTAAGAACAAGTATGTGTTCAATACTGTGCGTGTGTGTGTGTGTGTGTGTGTGTGTGTGCACGTGTGTGTTTATCAGGCCACGGAGGGAGATAGGGGGCTGGGCTGTCTGTTTTGATAACTGAGGTAGAGGCAGGGGCTCTCACTGCAGTTCTCCCAAGTTTCTCTCTGGTTTCTAGACCCCACTATCTCAGAGTCTTATTCCTTCCCCTATAAAAAGTTAAGGCTTGTGCAAGTTCAGAGAATTTCTCAAAATGAACTTATTAGCACTTTAGTTGTATAAATAAGTATTTTAATTTTTGTGGTGCACATTAAAGTTGGTGGATGGGAGACTGTCAGAATTCTTAATCGTCATGAAATATGCTCTTAATAATCAGTCTTATTAAATCTAAATGAAATGCCTGTATGAGGCCCTATTTTAGTATTTTCTGAACTCACTGCAGCTTTTTTATCTCAAACAGCAACCAGAGTCATTCTAAATCATCATCAAATTAACTATTTATGCTCCCTTTCACCGGCCTTCCCTCTCTCCCCTGTTCTGCCTCTTTACCACCCTCTCCCAAACCTCATGTTTTATGGATAAATAATCAGCTCTCACAGCTCGGCAGAGGACACCCTTGGAGCTCTAGAAGGGAGATCCACTCTTGGGCAGGACAATCCCCTGAAACTCCAGGAAGTCCACGGGAGGCATCTCCTCAGAGAATGCTGTTTCTGAACAAAGAGTCTTTAGCACTCAGAGGCAGAGAGCATGCCCACTGGAGCAAGGCCTCTGTGGAGATGCCTGATTTGCTCCCTCAGTCAGTTTCTCTTGGCAAAAGGCCAGTGACAAGGTAATGCCTCATCTCAATTTCCTTCAGATGTGATTTGGAGGAAAGTAGCTGACCAGCTTTTCAAGACCTCATCTTTTTTTTCTTTTTCTTTTCTTTTCTTCTTCAAATTGCCAACACACAGATCTGAGTTGGCCGAAACCACAGTGGCAGACACAATGTGATGTCATTTCAAAGTCTGGATCAGTTTTGCCCATGACTTTCTGAGGAGCAGGAAACTAGAAAGTGCAGAGGTGACATCTTCTAAGTAGGGACAAACTCCCCCTTCCCTTACTTCAGGAAAACAAATTGGACTTGCAGTAGACAAAAAGGGAAGGGATGATGAAGTGGTGTGCCATGGGAGCATACGGAATACAAATCTCTTATCCTAAAGTAATGGCATCTTACCATAGACCCTGCTTGAGACTGAAGCCATCATATGGGCTATCTGCCCAGCTTAAGCCTTTGGTGCCTTGACTTCCCTCCATTGATCAAAACAGCCTGGGATTAAAGTACCACCCCCATTTTCTTCAGTCCTTCTGTCATTTGTTCTTATCCTCATTTCCCTCTGGGGGTGGAGCTGAAACTGGCCTTGAATCAGGGCTACTGATTTCAGATTCAGAGGTAGCAAATGATACAGGGGCCAGCCAGACATGAAGGAGCAGAAGCCTTTATACTTTCCTAGGGAAACATCAACCTAGCTATAAGCACTATAGATACTGAAGCTCCTCATCTACTTTCCCATCTTGAAAAAAGAGGTTTTGTCTCTAGTAGTTGGGGGAGGGAGAGAAGTAGAGAAAGTCTGAACACCATCATCTCTGTCACATCCCTCAATAAGTAAACTAAGTGTGAGAGTATTTTGGCCGTTCCCCTATAACACCTTTGTTAGCACAGAACCCTGACCAATTCTTCACAGCTCCTGGTTCTGAACTTGACCATAGTATCTCCATGATCTATGGGAACCTTCTATTTCTCCTGTTCTTCCTCAGTTCAGCCTTCCTGAATCCCTCCTCATCACATCTGGGTTCTCTTTTGGCATCTGAGTCATGGAGGCATCTTGGAATTTGGAAGAAACCTCTGCTGTGGTGTTCAAGCTGGGTTTGAATTCCACATTCACCACTCAGAGACAAGTGATCTTGGTCTAGCTAGATCACCCTTCCAGGTCTCCTGTTTTCTCATCCTTAAAATGAGGGCAAGAATGTCTCCCTTGCAGGATTACATGAGAAAATGCATGTGAATTTTCTGACCCATGCTAGGTATTTAGTAAATGCTGCTTCCTTCTTTTCTTCTACAACAACAAATCTAATCAGTTAAGGGACAGGATTCAGGACTGTGTTTGGCATCATTTAGATGCTGCCATTATACAAACAAAGATGTTTGAGCCTGGACTTGGCACTATCCTTCTGTAAACTGAAGTTGTCATTAAACTCAAATGAGCACAGTATGTCAAGTTCAGCTATTTTTACACCAGGAACAAAAATGCTGTCAGTTAAGGACACAGGCTCCATCATAAGGAGTTGGGAAGGACTGTTCCCAAGAACTGACATGAGGCAAATGAGGGGCTTTGCCTGAGTTCAGCTCTGTGTCCTGGCAATGTGATGCTTTCTGTTTTTCTCTGACCTGGCACAGAGGGGCCAGAAGTCCAGAGCACAGCTTCAGCAAACCCTCTGAGGGCCTTGCAGGTGGCCAGCTGTGAGAATGTACCTGTGTCCTGGTTCTTCTCAGCCTCACACCCAGGTCCCATGCCAGGTGACCGGACAACATCCTAGTCCTAGTTTCTTCCCATTAATCATTCATTTATCAAACATGAGTTTTCCCTTTCATGCTAAGCTCTGGGGATGCAACGATGATCAGTGGAGCATCAGATGACCAAGGTACTTAAAAATACTATTGTCTTTTTAAAAAATATTTATTTATTAATTTTAGAGACAGAATATATTGGGGGAAGGGCAGAGGGAGAAGACCTTCAAGCAGACTCCCTGCCTCGTATGGGGCCCAATGCAGGACTCAAACCCAGGACCCATGAGATCATGACCTGAGCTGAAACCAAGAGTCAGACACTTAACCAACTGAGCCGCCCAGATGGCTCGGGTGTCTCTCAAATAATATTGCCTTTAAATGACAGAAAGCTTCATTGAAATATGTACAATGACCAAGCAACTGACAAAAACCATGACATTTCAGCAAATGCAAGAAATAACTTTGCTGTAAAATTGGCCGTTTTGAAGTGAAAGCCAGGTTTGCTGGAATTACCTGTGCAGTGACGGAAAAAGAATTAGATTGCAATCCAGGGTAGCTAGGTCTAAATTCTGAATCTTGGTTCTGGTTAAGTTACTTCTATGAGCTCCAGTTTCCTCCCGTGTAAAAGTGGAGCCATAAATACTTTCCTTATGGTTTCCTTAAGAAGATTAAAGTCAGTGAAGTTTATGAAAACACTAGGTACAGGGCCTGATATATAACCAGTGCTCAGTGAATGAGGCCAACACTGAGTTTGGAGAGGCTATAGAGGGGTCAGAAGCTTCTAACAAATCTACATCAGATAAGGTTCAGGCAGCATGGCTGAGAACAGATGGCTCTTCAGTTATCTAAATTAAATTGTATGAAAAATCTACCGTGGAGATTTTTACGTGAATTTAGATGCTGGACCTACTCTTCAGTATTTTAGCTGCCTCGCTGGACCACCCACTGTGTAGAGTTGTTTTCTCTTTAATCCATCCAACATTTACTTCTCTCAGACTCTTTTTTTGTCCTTGTGGACCTTAATTCTTTATTGGCACAAGGAGTTAGCAAGTCTGTGGGCTAAAGAATTGAGTCTCTATGAGGCCACTTGTCAGTATCTGCCTCCAGTATCCTCTGCTGGGCCTGTTTAAAATACAAACCAACTTGCCTTCAACTTCCTTAATTTCCCTCCTGCCCTTAGTCCTATCCCTGTCCCACAAGGCATCTGCTGTTGATTTCAGTTGACATCAAGAAGTCATAAAGTCATAGGCTGGGAAGTGACAGTGAATGACTGACTGCCAGAGATGGGAGAGTCCCCCCATCTTCTGATTCCTGGCCCGTTGCTCTTCTCCTTCCTTCAGTCACTTAGGTACCACTGGGTGTTCCGGTGCCCAGGTCTAGCATCTCCTCTTAACTACACTCTCAGGAAGAGCACATGTGCCCCATCAGACTCCTGAAGACTTCAGCCAGGAGGCACCTTGCCTTCCTCCTCACCTGTCTTGAACAAATGCCTTCTTCCCTGCAATCTGGCACAAGGAAACTACCCCAAATCTCTGCTGCAAAATAGGAACAGTACATATTCCTAGTGGACGTATCAAAACCTATGTTTGTTTTACAACTTGCATCTTTTGTGACTGATGCTGTGGTTCTTTCTTTTTTTTTAAGGGAAAAAGAACAATCTTTGCAATTACATAGCAATTTATACTTTTCAAGGCATTTTTACGTATATGATTCCAGTTGATCCTCACAAAACCTATGCAGTAGGCATGACATTATCATCCTTAAAAAAAAAAAAAGAATGGATGTGATAAAAGCAGAGTCTTCTGCAGTGACTCCCCTCAGCTCACACAGCAAAGCCAAGGTGGAACAGAAACTAGCACCCAGGTCCCAGTCTTCAGGCCAGTACTCTGGGCCACACCTCTCTAAAGGCGCCGGTGATCTTTAGGGAAACTCAAGTGCCAGCTCTTGGCGATGCCCTTTGCAGTTCCTCTTCAGCTACATCCACCACCCCTCTGAACACTCGCAGGCCTCTTTCTTCCAGGAATGATTACGCAGAAAATGGGAACTGACAGTGATAGATGGACTTTTCCATTTTCTGCTAACGCGGCTATGAAGTCAGAGCCCATTTTAATGAATGTCCATTAAGGTCAAATTTGGAAAGCAGGTATTAAGAGTCATTGCTGCTAATTACACCCTGAGAGCTCTATTTGTATTTCCAAATTGGATAAAAAGGTTAGTAAAATGGA
Organism: Nyctereutes procyonoides; assembly: GCF_905146905.1. Taxonomy (NCBI): domain Eukaryota; kingdom Metazoa; phylum Chordata; class Mammalia; order Carnivora; family Canidae; genus Nyctereutes; species Nyctereutes procyonoides. Next base: position 14,151,846 of record NW_026575040.1, read on the forward strand.
ACGTTTCAGCACAGGCTGGCTCCCGGCTCGCTCTCCAAGTTTTCGGAAATGATTGGCTGCCCAAACTTGCTGAGAAATAATGTTCTATCTTATTCTTGCCTCATGCCTCACAGGTGAGCCAGCACCATGAGGAGTGGCTGCCTCTTGAATCCTGTCAGTCTCTGGCAGATCCGATTACATCTGGGACCCTTAAGAGTACTTGAAGCAAACGGCACTGGTCTATTTTAATCCCGCTCCTTCTAGAAACTAGAAACTGTAAGGAGAGTCTTCCTGCTGACAGGTGGCTCCGTGAAAGTCGTCCATCTGCTGCTAATTATGGCAGAGAGAAAATTCACACAGCCGAGTTTTCAGTTTATTTGCTAAAGATCTCCAAAGGTGTAACTGTCTTCCCAGATCACAAGGCCATTCACAGCATTACATCTATAGCGCCTGTTAATTATTTAAATAATTTAAAACCTAGGGTGGCAGGGGGCATTTAACAGAAGTCAGGCTGGGTGAGATTGGTTCGATGGTCTATCCTGGCAGAGGGAGGTAATCTGTTCTCACAGCTCACAGAGTCTGGACTCACAGGATTTTGGTTTTTCTCCTTACTATTCTTTTCTAGGGAAACTCAGAGTAGAGCAGAATTAGACATATTTCAATCTTGAATTGCTTTCATTCCCAAACTCCAGTTCACCTCTGGGGTTTGTGGTCTCATCTGTAAAATGGGTATAATCTTCCAACTACCTAACCCAGAGGCGACTGTGATCTTAGAATAGGAGAACTTATTAGAAAGTGCCATGTTTGGAATAATATAGAGCTTTTTAGGCCCATTAAAAAATAGAAATGGTTACATCTGATAGATCAGAAGATGAAATGATTTAATGAGAGAAGAAGAGATATTTTTTTCCTCCCCTGCAGTTTTTCCCTTTTTTTAATGAAGATATCAATAGAATTTAAAAGTTGACTCTTCGAGATGCCTGGGTGGCTCAGTGGTTAAGCGTCTGCCTTCGGTTCAGGGTGTGATCCTGGGGTCCTGGGATCAAGTCCCACATCGGGCTCCCTGCAGGGAGCCTGCTTCTCACTCTACCTATGTCTCTGCCTCACTCTCTGTGTCTCTCATGAATAAGTGAATAAAATCTTTAAAAAAAAATAAAAAGTTGATTCTTCTTTTTAAAAATATTTATTTATTTATTTTAGAGAGGAAAAGAGAGAGAGAGTGTGTGTGTGTGCACATGAGCAGGGGAAGGGTAGAGGGAGAGAGAATCTCAGACATACTTCCCATTGAGCATGGCACCAGACTCGGGGCTCAGTCTGCTGACCCTGAGATCATGACCTGCGCTGATATCAAGAGTTGGATGCTTAACTGACTGAGCCACCCAGGTGCCCCAAAAGTTGATTCTTTATATATATTTTCACATATATACACAAATACAATTGTGTGTGAGTATATGTATGTGTGTGTATATACATATATATATATTCCTTTGTTTATTACTTATTCCACAGTAATAATTTTACATTATATTTTAGTTATTGGTTTATGGGTCCATTTCCTTCTGCAAGACTTGGAGTGTTTTGAGGATGAGAATAACGTCTTCTCTATATTTTATGCTTCCAGTGTCTAGCAGAGCCTGATACATAGTAGATGTTCAATGTATGTTAAATTGAAGAGCCTAGACATTAAGCAAATGAAACAAATGTGATTTTACTTTATGATGAAGTTATGTTCAACATTAACCTTAATAACTGGCACTGAATCTGTCAGGTTGAATCTTTTTTGACATATTTGATGATTTTTATGCAAGTGCTAGAAATTCTATAAAATCTACTTCAAAAAGACATATAGCTCCAAGTTGGATGTAATGAGCTGGGACCCTCCTGATCTATTCTCTAGATTTTGTCCTTGGCTGTTATGTTGTACCCTACACCAGAGTCTGTTTTTAGGTCTAAAATGAAGGTATGATATAGTTAAGTAGGTGACTTAGATTTCATCAAATATTTCCTGATGTCTGGAATTGGGAAGCCACAAACTAATCCCTTGTTGAATCATTTGCAGAGAATATACAAAAAAATATGCAAAGTGAGGTAATTTTACACAAAAATGGTAGAATGAGGCAATAGTGAGGTCAGAGGAGAGGAGTCCACCTCATAATGCAAAGCAGCACTAGGTTCCTCCCAACTCTGGCCCAGGTGTTGCACTGTTATTTGGATGCCCTTTAACCTCAGTGATATTGTTGGAGTACAGTTCATATGGCTTTCCATATATTCAGGTATGCATGGAGAATAGGTTGGGAAAATAAATTATGATAAAAATAATGTTAATACAGGTAACAATAAAGAAATATTTAAAAAGGGTTAGAAGGAAAAAAAAGGCTAGAAGAGAGATCAGCTGGATAGTGAAAAGATTTTTATTCCAAAATGTCCTATTAGATCAACCTAACAGCATTTGTTGTGATCTTACTTTTAAGATATTTCATTCTGTGGCTCTTCGCAGACTTTCTGCTTGTGGTTGTTCAGCTCCTCTATTCTTAGAGTTGTTACACGTGCCCTGAGGCTGTAAAGCGGGCACTAGTTTTGGATAGGCCTCCTTGTACCAACATAGTTTGGGATCCCAGTTTTGAACTAAATTGCCTGACTCACCTTGCCTTTAGCACCTCCTGTTCTGATCTTACCAGCCTCTTGCGTCATGACCCCATCACTTGAATCTGAGTCTTATTTGGCCTCACTTCTTTGGCTCTGGTCCCTGGTTTCTTTCCTTGATCTCTCATCTAGTCATGCAGCCTGCAAGCTTGCCAAGCCACCTCTTTTGGCCTGGTATAGTCCCTGAAAGCAGAGTTCTTCTCCTGGCCCTTCTGGCCCCATGAGTAAGACTCCAGCAGGACACAAGGTCGATGAGTCTCATGTGTGATTCTTCCTCTACTTCCTCCCACCTTCCACAATCTTTTCCATTCTCCCTTACACTGTTTCAGAGGTTCCCATAGCAGGAGTTTACACAACCTGATTGTGCTCAAAGCCTTGTATATTTGATAAATAAATAAAAATGGGCTCCTACTTGGGAAAAGCCTGCAGAATCTTTGGCTCATAATTTGCATATCAGGAAATAATACCTATTATATATTGCTGTATGATATTCCTTGTGTATTGATACTATCTGCCTAAATAGATGGTCACTTCCTTAGTATCTGGGTACTTCTCTCTTGTATCTCTATCAAGTTTGACGTGGTGCCACACATATTCTAGGACAATTTTGTAAGTTGCCATACTCTGTTAACTCCTGCCTCAGTGCTGTTGCTACCACCAAACAGCTTCTAAGACTCACATACTTCTCTGTCCTTGTTTCTTTAAGATGAAATATGTTTGTGAACCAAGACTAAATGAGAGGTTGTACTTCTGTTTTTCAAGAAGAGGAATTGGTTAAAGAATACCAATAAACTTAATATGATATAATGATTGCTTACATACCACGAGTAACCTTTTTGGGGGTGATTTTATATTTCAGCAGAGATTATTTCTGTGATAAAGTGAAGTATATATGCAAAAAGTTTTTGGTAACTATTTTCTTTAACACTCCAGTGTGTGGCCTGATGTTTTGAGAAAATACCTCCATTGTCACTAGTCTGGAGCTTTTGCCAAGGTACATTTTGGTTTGCTAGTGTAGAAACAGTCTTTCTGTGACCATTAAGGATTTCTTGGCAATCCTGAATCAAAATGTCTTTGCCAGAACCTAATTTGGGGAATTGCATTTTTTTTCTCACTAATTAACTCCATTGTTTCAATTAGGAAAGAACTATTCCTTCCATCCCAGAATTCTGTCTCTGTACAGGAAGATGGCTTTGAAATCTTTCACAATGGAGGCAAGGATTTGTACTAAGCTCACCCAGCATCCCTTGTTGCCACATTTTCAAAATGGCTGGCCCTATTTTTGAGGGTCAGTATGTTGGAATCAAAGGTTTATATAGAGTTGAAAGTGACATCAAAAGAATCTACAAGAAGTTAAAAGGATTCTTCTTATCCCCATCTGATGAATAAAGGTGTACTGAGGTCAAGTATGTTGTCCAGACTCATCATGGCTAGAAAGTGGGAGAATCAAGATTAGAAGATAGGTCTTTTCTCTTTTTGTCTTAGGCAGAGTAGTTCTAACTGGCTCAAGTGGAGCTCACATTCTTGAAATTGATCTCCTTAGAAGTTTGGTAACTAGCCAAGTTAATCAGTCATAAATTCTAAAACTCATATCAGCCACTTGACTCTCATGGTGCATGCTGAAGAGATACTTTGAACCTAGAGTATAGAACATAGCAGTCTGCGATCTTTGGTTAGGAAATCTAAAATTACTTCCTCTCTATTAATGCAAATTATTATAATTAGCATCAGTGATGTATTTAATTGCTATTTGTAAAAACTACTTTATATATGCATTAGGCTTTGGAAAAATAGCTATAAATATTTTGGCGGTTTGTGATAGTAAATTAATTGCAGTACTGACTTAGGAATGACTGTGATGTACACCTGAAACTAATAGGATATTGTGTGTCAATTATATTTCAATAAAAGAAGAATGATTTAGAATCTTGTTGATCTGTGAGCTCATTTCCCCAAATGACTTTGCCCCCTTGATCTGGGAAAAAAGTCACCAAAGACACCTTTAACTTCGACACATGTTCTTCATCTGTCATCCCCATATTGAAGATTTTAATGTTCAAGGAGAATAGTAGAATGGGAAAGATGCCTTTCAGAAGAGGCTCTGGGAGCTGATGGGAGGAGGGATAATATTAAGTCACTGTTTTCTATTCCTGTAAGATATCCTGTCTCACATCACCCATGGAATATTAACTGATTATAAGAGATGGGATCTATGTCAGACATTTACTCTGTCCAGCTCAAAATGTGCTCTAACAGCAGCTTCAGGATTGTCAGAGCTGACACCAAAAGCATAGGAATAGAAATTAAACAATCTTTTGTACAGCTTCATTATGTATGTTCAAATATTAATCTATAGGTTATCATCTCAGCTAATATCTCTTCTTGATTTAATAAGCTCCTTATGTTGACTTCTGCCTATATGAAGAATTTCATTTTATCTATTTGTTCTTAATCTACACTTGTGAGAACTACATGTATTCTTCTCAGTTCTGGTGTTGCTGGTTTAATTAGGCCAGGGGTGGGGATATACTGGAAATAGTGTGGCTGATGCTCCAGCCACTGCTAAAGGCAGTCATCATGAGAACACCATGTCTATAATACTGTCTCCTGTTGTTTCCAAAGTTGCTAGTCTTTGGGGTGCTGAGTTTGTCAGAGAATTGGAGCAAATGTCTCCCTCCCAATGTTGGGATTTTTTATCACCAGCATCCAACTAGTACTACTGATAACCAAATCCTTGTTCCTGCTCAGCATTTCCTTCCTAATGATGCCCACTATTTTGCTGGAGACTTTTTTTTTTTTTTTAGAATTTTGTTTATTTGCTTGAGAGAGAACATGGGGGAGAGAGATCACAGAGGGAAAGAGAGAAGATTCCCCACTGAGCAGAGCCAGATGTGGGACTCTATCTCAGGACCCTGGGATCATTACCTGAGCTAAAGATAGATGCTTAACCCACTGAGCCACCCAGGTGCCCCTGGAGATTTTTTTTTAGTAGCTGTACCTTGATCAATATCTTTTGAAAACAATGATTTTTAAATCCATTGTTTAGTTTGCGACCTGTTTCCTATGTATTAGGAGAAGAGGATCTTACCATTTGAGATTTATAGATGAAGTGCTGTTTAGAAGACTGGACTCTATTGTAAGAGCTTGGGAGGTTAAGAATAGTTTTTATTCATGGTTTTATACTTCTTGGTGCCTAATATATTATCTAAAACTTAGTAGATACACAATTAAAATTACCTAAATTAAATTGAAGAAATGTCTATAGCTTCCTGTGGTCATCCACAAGTCATCTAATAAGAGACGGAGAGATTGGATTTTAGACAAGATACTGACACAGGGTAGTAAATATACTGACACATGGTAGTGAGAGGAGGTAATTCATGGCTTTAGAGAATGTTTCATTATTTCATTCATTTGATAGTGATTTACTACATTCCTACTGTGTTGCAGGCATAGTGCTAAGTTGAAGGAAGCTAGGATATGGTTTGAAATTCTTTTGGGAGAAATCAGAATTACTTAAATTTTTTTTAATTCTATATTGAGGTATAATTTATGCATAGTAAAATGTATAACTCTTAAGTTCACACCTAGATAATTTTTTATATTTATGTACCCATGATCAAGTTATATTTTCATCCCCTCAGAAATTTCTCATGCCCCTTTCCTGTTAATTACCCTTGCTATAGAACTAATCATCTTCTAACTTCTACCAGCATATATTAGCTTTCTGTACATGAACTTTATATAAAAGGAATCATGTAGTGCATACTTTTCTGTGTGTCTGCCTTATTGTGTTTACATACTCTTTTTGATATTAATTCATATTGTTGCTTGTGTCAGTAGTCTGGTTTTTAAAAAATTGATTGATATATTCCCAGAATTACTTTTTGACATTAATTAAAATGGTATTGGATAGATTCTGGGAGATGGCAGTGGCAATGACATATTATTTAAATCTCCTTATATCCAACTATTAAAAAAATCAGAGTAACTAGGACGGCAAAACCAAAAATCTACGTACAACATATATAATAAAGATAAGTGAAATGATATCTTCATAAATGCCAAAATTTGGGCAATATTAACTAGACCAGTATAGTAAAAAGTAAGCAGAGGAGGGGTAAGAAAGTATCTGATGAATGGAGTAAGAATTCCCAAAATGACAACAGACAGTCCAAATTGGTTAAGTTAGGGACAGTAGGAACAAGAGAAAAAGCAAAAAGCAGGGAAGAGGAGCAGAGTCAGCAGATATCAGTAACTATGATTGTGGGTAAACCACATATAAAGTATTATAAGGAAAAGAAACAAAACCAAAGCAACATCCCTGTCTTTAGACGATCAAAGAAACCAGAGCATTGTACACATAAAATAAGTGAAAATTGTAAACTATCTTAAGATAGATGTAAGAAAATAATAAAGCTATGAAATAACATAAAAATGAATTAGAAAAACTCAGAAATGATATAAATAGAGAAAAGGAGGAGTTGGTAATGGATCTATCCAAGCTCAGACAATTATTTAAAATAAAATATTATTTTAGAAATGAGGACTAAATGAAATGGAGTACAAGAATGACACCATAGAAAATTCCTTAAGAGAAATAGAAGATGAAAAGGAGGGGGAGAATGCTTAAACCAAAAAAAAAAAAAAAAAGAAAGAAAGAAAGAAAAAGAAAATAGAAAGTGATACAGAATATAGGCAGTAGAGATCCAATGCATGTATAATAGGAGTTCCCCCTAAAAGAAGCCAAAGCATGGAATAGAATTAATATGAAAAACTACAATTCAAGTAAAATTTTCTGAGATAAAAGGTAAATTAAATCTATACACTGAAGAGAAACATATTATTTTGGGGGAAATCAATTTAGTGTGGCCAAACTGGCTTTAAAATGAAAGGAAAAGCTACTTTGAGCATCCAGACCATAATATTGCATCATGTACAAGGCAGGAAAACAAACCAGATTGTAAGTCTTTCCAAAAGCAATGGTTTATGATCTGAAGACAATGGCAAATTGAATTTAAAATTTTTAAAAATGTAAAAGAAATGAAGACAATGGAGAAACATATTTGTGATACTCAAGGACAAAAAAAGTGAGCCAAGGAGTTTATACCCAGCCAGTTTATACTGATTGTCAAGTATGAGGATTGTAGCAACATGTTATATACATGTAGGAATTCAGGGACCAGCTAAAGAATCTACCAAATGACAGAAGAGGCATTGACATAAGGACCAGCATTTAACAGTAGCAATCAACATGTGTGATAATAAAATTGTATATGCATACGTCTCCATTTCTTCTGAAAACAAAAGGTTTGAATGCAAAAGAACCTTTCAAGCAGATATGAAATATAAAGTTAAGTATAGTCAAAGCTGACCCAATAGTGTTCAACTAATTCAGGTACTTGAGGATCAGAGACAGATTTACTATGGATGTATCCCCCATAAGGAAAACATTAATCGTGTAAGGTGAAGCTCTGAGTGCCATGATGGATGAGTAGTCATAGGTCAGTATCCATGAATTATTGGCTGCATTGGCTTTTCTAAGGATCTATTCACAGAATGCCTGCAAAGAATTCCCAGAAGATCCATACCAAAAGAGAATAGCACAGAAATACCCTCTAGAAATAACCACCTAAGACAACTTTCCTTTAGGTAACTATTTCTAGAGTGAATATTACCCTGTTCTAAAAATAAGTCATCTGTGTAACCCTAAAAAGAATAGTCACAGGTATCCTGATTTTGAAACCATCACACGGGTTTGGGGGCACAAGGTGATATGTTGAAAATGCTGTCAAGAGAACTGTGAGGCATTTTTGAGCTAGAACTTGCTACACATGGTTCTCCTATGAATGCCTACCTATAATCTGAATGCCTGGAGCATGCACATGATATTTCAAAGTTTTCTGCCTGGCTTTGCCTATAAAACACCACATTCTTCCATTGCAACAGTACTTACAATTTAATTTGCTAAGCACAGCTGACTCACAGTCACACCTGGAACAGTAGGATTGAAGGTCTGCCTCAAGCAACTTATTCTAGTGCTTTGGCTACATGAGCTGTATGGCCTATACATCCTATTTCTACAGGAATGATTGTTTGGGGCATTTGGAAACAGTGAAGTGCCTTGTTGCATGTCCTTGGTCCCCAAAGCCAAGGATTGTTATTATTGCCAGATTGTATTGCTTGCAGAAAGATAGGACACAGTCTTTGAAACTAATGGGCTAAATTTTGCTGAATAACATTTTCCTTGTTTTATTTATCCCCAATAAGGATAATTTTGAGATATTCTAAAAATAATTGTATTGGATACAACTTTCCTTTTGGAATTGAACTGAAATAACCATGTCAGAAGCCAACAAGCAGATGGTAAACTTTCCATTTCTGCTGATTTGGGCTAGATTTTTCTTAAAGCTGAAGAGGGGTTTCATGCCTTAAGATCTTAATGCCTTCCGGTACCTTTTGACTATAACAGATTTGGGTCATTCACTGAAGACACACATTTATTTCTAGCTTAGATAATCTCAGTGTTGTCTTTCTGCTTAATTATTATAAATGATTGACACCAGAAGTGCTGAAACATGAATGTGAAATTATAGAACACTCTTAATTCTGGTGTTAATGAACCCAGCATCATTTCTTATTTGTTGTTGTTATTGTTGGACTTTGTTTCTGTTTCAAGGTGTTGCGGTCGTATAAGCTCCTTTTTTTTTTTTTCTTGGATAATTCCAGAACTATGTACTGCTTATAGACGGAGCTAAAGGTGTCGCAGGTCAATATACTTGTGGTTCCCGGCAGACAAGATGTAGTTCATGACTTCCTCCATGATTTCTACTTGCCTCTTTAGTGTTGCCTTTTCTTCTCAAGGATACTGCCCCTTCTCAAAACTCTACCTCCATGATTCCACAGCATTTACTTAGCACTCATTCTGTGTTAAGCATTTTGTTAGACACATCCAGTTTCCCAACTTAATCCCTGTAGTGGCTAACTTGTAAATGGTAGGAATATTTGTCCCTCCTCTTCTTTAAAAGATGAGGAAAACTGGAGTTGGTTAAGGAAGTGACTTGCCTAAGGCAACGAAAAGCAAGTTGCAGAGTAAGAACTTGAGTATTCAGATTTTAGAACCAAAACATCTGGCTGTGAATTTTTTTTTTAAGATTTTATTTATTCATTCATGAGAGACAGAGAGAGAGAGAGAGAGAGAAACAGGCTCCATGCAGGGAGCCCGATGTGAGACTCGATCCCGGGACTCCAGGATCACACCTCAGGCCAAAGGCAGGCACTAAACCACTGAGCCACCCAGGGATCCCCTGGCTGTGAATTTTAAAAGCAGCATTTACTAGCCAGTCACTTAAACTGATTGAACTGAGTTCCTAAAATAGTTTTAGGTTTATGACAAATTGAGAGGAAGGTAGAGATTTCCTATATACTCCTTGCCCACACACATGCAGAATCTCCCTCATCAGAATAATACTCTTTTTTTTTTTTACCAACAATGCACCCACACTGACACATCATAAAATGTCCATAATTTATCATAGGGGTCATTGTTGGTGTTGTACATTCTATGGATTTGGATAAATGTATACTGACATGTATCCATCATTATAATATCATGCAGAGTATTTTCACTGCCCTAAAATCCTCTATGCTCTGAGTTCCTTGTTTATTTAAAATGAGGATCATTCCTATTTTATACAGTTGTGAGGCCCAAGATAATATATACAAAAGTGCATGGCACAGAGTCTGACACATAACAAATCCTCAAAAACTAGTAGTTGTTAATTTTTAAGAACACTCCTGTTATAGTTTTAAGTGGTTCTTATTCAATGTAATACAGAGGCAGGGGTTTAAGGCCTGGAGATAGAGGTTTGGATACGAATCCTGAGAATTAATTAATTACTTAATTTCTCAATGTCAGAGCTTCATTATCCACAAAATGTAATAATAATAACATCTACTTTATTAGGTGGTAAGGATTAAACAAAATAATACCAATTGAATTTTTTGAAAAGTACCAGTGCCTGGTAAATATTTGATAAATTCCAGTTTGTTCCTCTCCTCCCTCAATGTCAGCCCATTCTTAGAAAAAGATCAGGTGAATTCCTGTGCCCTAAGAATTACGTTGATGAAAAGTCTCAATACAACATTCCACCCTGACAACTTCTTTGACTCAGGTTTTACTATCTGGTGGTGAATTTTATGAACCAGCAGCAGAACCTGGGAAAACAGAGCCTCTGTCTGTTAGAGTAAACTGTGGTCCAAATGTATTTAGCCTTTCGAATTTTGTGGAAAAATGCATCCTGCTGGCACAGTTTGGTATCTGATCCTCTAGTTTAAGTCCAGTCCAGAGAATGCTAGAATCTTAGGTGGAAAGGACATTAGCAGTGATCTGGTTTGTTTTTCTTATCGTAAATTCCAGGTAAGTTGTCATACCCTCTCTCTGCAAGCTGATTTACTGCTGGGGATTGAGCTTAAGTCTGCATCTCCCCTGAAACCCTCCCCACTGTTAGAAGGACACTGCTTTTTTCCACACTCCTGATTCACCTACTATCTTGAGGCAAGTCTGCAGGGCTCTGTGTCATTTCTTGTGTGCATGTTTAATTTCAATCTTTAACTTTTCAGAAGTCTATGACTTGCCTCCCAACTAGAATATTAACTCCCCAAGGACATGACTCATGTGTTATATTCCTTTGGACTAATTAACAACCCTGTGTTTCATCCTCTGCAGTCAGTGAGGGTACAAAAGTAATTGTCAAATAAGCTTTTGAGGCCCTCAGTCAAAGATGGGAAAGGCATTTCACTTTTCCTATCGGCACCAATCAATTGGTAGAAGCTTCCTGGAGTATGCTGCACATTTGATAACTCTATTCTGAAGTGATCTGTGTTTAGAAAAATGGCATGATGTGCTGGAATATTCTGGAAAAAAAATGAAAAGGGGGCCTTATGCTGGGCCTTGAGAGATAGGCAGAACTTTAATAGAAAGTGCCATGAATGACAGTGGTAATCCAATTGGGGCAAAGGCATGAAAAGTATTGATTATAGCACAGAACACCATGCTTTGAACACAGCAGGTATCTCACCAAAGACAGTTGAATTACATGTTTGTATAAAGGGACTTGCCTCCAGGGTCAGATACAGGACAAGTCCCACGAGAAGAAGGCATCATTAAAAAAATAACAAAAAGCAAAACACCATCAAAGTAATCAGAATCAAATACCATATGATTCCACTCATATGTGGAATTTAAGAAAAATGAGCAAAGGAAGAGAGAGAGAGGGAACAGAGGGCAAGCCAAGAAATAGACTCTTAGCTCTAGAGAACAAACTGATGGGTACCAGAGGGGAGATGGGCAGGGTGATGGGTGAAATAGGTGACGGGGAGTGCAGTTGTTGTGATGAGCACTGGGTGGTGTATGAAATTGTTGAATCACTGTATTGTATACCTGAAACTAGTATCACACTATATGTTATCTCAGTGGATTAAAATAAAAATAAAATAAAATTTTTTCTATCTTAAAGAAAAAATCATCAAAGCATTGAATCAGCTGGCTATTTCCTGGCTCGGGTGTTAGGATTTAAATGATCTGATCAGGATATATAAGGAATAGGAAAAGTAGTGGGTGACTAGAGAGAGATCTCTAAGAAGGCTTTGATCTTTTGTAGGTAGCTATGGAAAATGATAGTCATCATCAGCACTAAGGGCCCCCTCTGACTTTTGCAGAAAGGTTCCTACCTCCCTCTTGGAACAATGGTCTCTGAAGTTGGGCACAATATATGTTATTATGTAATTATTTGGACTTAGTTCCAACTTTCAACTTCCTGAGTTTCTATTGTAAGAGAGGGGCTTGGTGGTGAGGGAGTAATATGGGCAGGTGGTCAAGAGCATAATTTCTGTGTATGAACCAGCTCTATAATTGCAAGCAAGTTACTTAGTCCTGCTAAGCCTCATTTTATTCATCTGTAAAATGAGAATGACACTTAGGCCTATTTCTAGGTTCAATGTGAGAATCAAGGAAAATACACCACTTAAGGTATGCCAGGCACTTGTTTTAACTACTTCATGTATATTAAGGCATTTTTAAATGATTTTTTAAAAGATTTTATTTATTTATTCATGAGACACACACAGAGAGAGGCAGAGACATAGGCAGAAGCAGGGTCCCTGTGAGGAACCCGACACGGGACTCAATTCCAGGACCCTGGGATCACGACCTGAGCTGAAGGCATATGCTCAACCACTGAGCCTCCCAGGTGCCCTATTAAGGCATTTTTGACAGCCCTTAGATGTAGCTACTATTATTTTTTCTGTTTAATTTGTGAGGAAACTAAAATTGAGATTAAGTGATTTGCCCATCACTACTATCCCAGACATGTGAAGATAGTCTTTTCTCTGATAAAGAGTTCCTGCCTCTGGATCCACAGGATTCTTCTTCTTCTTCTTCTTTTTTTTTTTTACTGTTTCTCATTCTCTCAACATGAGAGCTTTCACTTTCTGAGATGGCAGAGGGCAGGCAGTGTGGGCTCCTCATGAACCCAGCCACACTGACAAAAGCCTTGGTTAAGGTTGACTTCAATTTCTGTCTCATTCCCTGAGCCTGCATAGTCTTTAAGTGCCAGGATTTAGTTGTTGTTGTTGTTGTTGTTTTATAATCTACATGATTTACCTTTTAGGAAGAAATCAGTCATAATTCTCACAAAATTGTTTTTTTTGGGGGGGGGTTTCTTTTGTTTTGAAAAGAACTAAGGCTTAAAAATCACATATTTGTCAATTTCTGAATTTGTCTACCCATTGTCATCTTAGACCAGTAGCATTTGTACAATAATCCAAATATTTTCTCATGTCTGTTACAATCTTAACCAATATCATAGAGTTTGAGACTGGGAGGGGAAAAAAAAGCAGCACCACTGCTTTGTTGTTGAGTTGTGCTTCAGTTTTTGTGAAATGATTTTCCTCATGAGCCTGATTTCTTCCTTAAGATGACAATGGGGACACAAAGGAACAAAGCAGGAAGACAGCTAAGGATTTACACCAACTTGTCACACTGAGCAAGCTTGAGCTTCATGTCTACAGAACCTGGGTCTTCCCTGGGCCACCCTCTTCTCCATTCCAGCAGGTCTTGACCTGTCATCAGCCTGTACCTCAAACTTAGCATCCACAAAAAAATACCCAGAGAATACGTAAAACATACATTCCTGGCTGCCTGAGATTTAGTAGGTCTAGCCTGAAGCCCAAGAATCTGCACATCTAATATATTCCCTAGAATCTCACCTAGAATTGCTCAAGTCTGCAGAGCAAGCTCATTCTTACAGCTACCTATTTGTTTTTATCCCACCCCCCCCCACTCTCCTAGGACTGATAGACCTTCCTCCCACTCATTACCAATCTCAATCCTGTCCATTCTTATAAGTCCAATACTAGTTCGTTCTCTGCCATAAGCCTTCCCCAGCTCCTCTTATCTTTCTCTCCGCCTCTCTCTCTCTCTCTCTCTCTCTCTCTTTATCTCTCTGCCTTCAAAACAAGACAAAACAGAACTCCTTTTAGTTCAACCCCAGTCTCCTGATCCCAGCCTCACCATTCTGTGGCTTGAAGGAGAGGGCAGGGAGTGTGATAAGCCATGGAAGAACTGACTTAGGCTGGTCTTAGGAATGTCACTCATCTCTTTCCTCACCTGCTGTCCAAGCCAAACAGACCCCTAGACAGAATGGCCTGGATGCCACCAGGAGTTCCAGTTCCCCTCATCAGAGCCCCAGCTTTCCAGGACTGGGTGAAACTGGGCAAGCAGAGCCTTCTGCACCCTAGCACTTGGACCTACAAAGTCCATGTCTTTGTGGAAAAAGCTCTCCCTTTCCTGTCTCAAAGTGGAGTGTTCTAAAAAGTCCGAGTGGGTTGTGAGAAGCCCTACTTAACCTGCATAGGTCGCTCATCTCGGCACCATTTCCCTGAGCCCTTGGTTATTTTTACTCTCTCTGAGCTTCTTCCCATTCTTCAGGTGCTGGGCGAGGTGGCGTTCATTTGGCTTTGCTTCTGACACAAGATAAACGAGCTTGGGGCCCTCGGCGATTCACTCTGGCTGCCAGGGGGTTCCAAAATAGCAAACTATTTTTCATAACAGCAACGTGATATGAAGGGAGATGCAGCAGGTGCACTCAGATTTCCCATCGCCGTCTGGGGTGCGTGGTGGAGGGAGAGGATTCATTAAAGTTTGCACTTGTATCCAGGAGAAAGAAGGGCCGTTCTCACAGTGGCCGTTTCCCTTTGGCTGGGTCAAGGTCTCACCTCCTGAAGGCAAATCTTGTCCTTGGGCAAGGTGGAAGTGCAATAAAACAGCAGCCCGCGCACCCCCATAGAGTTCCATGCCTTTTTGTTTTCCCTCGTACAAAGATAAAGTTATGGATGTGAATATCCGCCAAGTATTTTTTTAAAACACTATCTTGTGTGTTAAGTGAAAGAGCAAGATTTCTTAAAAGTTGCAAATATTTGGCATTTTAATTCATTAAATGTGTGGGCATTTCAGAAAATTTAAAGGGTCAACTTTTCTTTTATTGTCCCCATTTCCAGAAGTGTGAAGGTGAAAGATTAAACTGGCATTGCCTCTTTCAGTTTCTCTTATGCTCTTGACTCATTAGAAAAACAGCTTCTGCTTCTGCAGTGCTAGTCGCTCTTAAAAAGTTGGTCCCCAGCCCTACATCTGATAATCTCCCCTTATCCCCCATCATGAATTATGTACATGTTTTTAGGATGGAAATTGTAATAAAGCAATGAGGACTTTAATTTATATTTGTATGTACTGTGAATTTCTTTTTGATGTTTCTCTCCCTCCCCATCAAGTTACTAGATATTCTGGTTAGAAATGAAAAATAAAATTGAAGTATATGTTATAGTAATAATGATGATGAATGATGACAATAATAATAATGGCTTTCCAAAATTGGAATGAGTCTGGAGGGACAAATCTGGTACAAAAATGTCCAGAGTCAAGGCCAGAGTACAAGGGAGTAAGTATTATGTTTAAGAGCGGCATGCTAGTGAGCTGTAATTGAGTGCATAAGACACTGGATGCTGTCTTATAATACATCTTAATTTAAACATTTCTTTTTCTCAGGGGACCACAGAGTATGTGGTGCATGAATAAATAAATGCCATGACTTATTTTGGAGGCCCCAATCATAATACAATTATATGCATTGCAAATTTTCCTATGCTACTTTTAGTTTCTGGTGTGTGTGTGTGTGTGTGTGTGTGTGTTTTAATTATTAAACTGCATTGCAGAAAGAGCTATACCTTAATGTGGCCACAGAAAAGGAGAGGTTTCTCAAACCAGACAGCAGAATCTCCTCCATCATGAGCTTGACCCCTTCAGAGAATGGTGATTAGGTTTTATATGGAGTTAGACTTATTCCTGGCCTGGCTCAATCAGGCACAGAGAGTCTGGGTGTAGAACGACAGAGCTGTGACTCTCGCTTATGGTCTTGTCTTTAGAGACCATTTCTCTTCTCAAATCAGTGGTAGCTCCTGATCCTACCAGAGAAAAATAATACATTTTTCCTCCTTAAGAACAGCATTTTCTTTCCTCGGGTCACTAAGATCCATTTGCTAAATAACTCTTGAAGTCTAAAAAATCGTCTCTGAGTAGCCAGAAGAGGTGAATTCAACCTTGCAAATAGTTCTCTAAAACCATCACCCCTCTCAAAAGCCTTTTCTCTTTATACAGTGTAAGTCCTACCCATCCGGAATAATTTGCTGTCTCATATCTCTCTTTCCTAACTATCTCTGACTTTGGTGTCCCTATTTCTCTTTATTAAGAAAGGATCTGGGTGGCTCAGTAGTTAAGCATCTGCCTCTGCCTCAGGTCGTGGTTCCGGGGTCCTAGGATCGAGTCCCACATCAGGGACTCTGCCTGTGTCTCTGCCTCTCTCTCATGAATAAATAAATAAAATCTTAAAAAAACAAAAAAGAAAGCATGAGAGAGATGCAAGATAGTGGAGAGGCTAAAAGCACTGGCTGCAACCATACAGACCAAGGACTGAATTCTTTATTTTCTACTTCCTACTTATTTATCAGCTGTGTGACCATTGGCAAGTCACTTAACCTCTCTGTGGCTTAGTTTTCTCACATATAAAAAGGTGATAATAATAGTACGTGTCTCACTGGATTGTTGTTAAGATGGAATGAGATACTGCTTATAAAGTACTTGAGAGAGTATCTATATGATACTAATAAATATTAGCCATTATCCTACCTTTTGATTTTCCAGACCAGTCTAATTAAGAAATTGAAAACAATCAGATATTTGCATTAACCTGATTTGGGAGCTGAATTATTCTCCTTCATTTTGTAATGTCAAGGAAAACCCAGAATTTTTAAAGCAGATACACCCTCCTTTCCATATACCCCAGTCTTATACACACTGAGTGTGCTGCCTTCATAGGTATGGCCGCACATAAGACCGGATGAATAGGGAATTGAGGAGCAAAGCAAGGTTTGTGGTTGATTTTATTTTCGGTCTACTCAGACACGTTGACTTATTTTCTCTCTCTTAATATTTAGGGTCCTGATGATTCCTCTCTTGCTGGAAAGCTCAAGCTCTGGACTCATGAGCCCCCCAGGAGACTGATTATTATAAATTATCGTTGACCTCCTGTCCACTTAAACCCAGAGGTCAGAACTTGAAAGACGGTGTAAAGATTGACACAGGTGCAATTGGGCTTCAGCTTTAAAAGAACCTGATGGTGCTGTGTGGGAGAGATAACCGTGGCTAATAGGCCTGGTGGAGCCTGATAGGGAGCCAGGATCCTAAGGCTGGTGAGAGAGGTAGAGACTTTAGAATGAAGGTCATGGACAAGGGTGGCACACCAGTGACTCTGGCCAGCAGGTGGGGCCACAGCCCATCTCCACCAGCCAGGTGGAGTCCCCTGCATGTTTTCTACGGCCTTTGATTTTCATTTTTTACTTTGGAACTTGATTTCTCTGTGGGAGTTTTTTTCTGTTGTCACCGCATTTCTTTTCCTTCCCTTCTTCATTCTCATTCAGTTCATTTCACAGATATTTGAGTGCGTACTATGTGCCAGGCACTGATCTAGGCACTGTCGTTAGAGGATTGACTAAGGCTCATAGGGTCTCTGTGTTTTAGTTGCTGACATACAGAGACATAATCCAGTGCTTCCCAAACATTAATGTGCATGAAAATCATCTGAAGGTCTTGCGAAAATGCAGATTCTGATTCGGGAAGCTTGGGCGGGGCTGGAAATCCTGCAGTTCTAATTACCTTCTGGATGATACCAGTGCTGCTGGTCAAAGACCTTTATTTTGTGTAGCCACAACACGAAGCACTTCTGTTCCCCCTCCTCTCTTCAGTCACTGGCTGACTGTCCTCATTAATGTCGGTGGAGTTTCACAATATCAGATTTGACCTTTCCTGTGAAGCTGTCCAGCTATGTTCTGTGACCCTGACCTAAGCCGGCGTTCACTCAAATATCCAAGAAGCACAGGGAGAAACAGGTGGGATGATATGGTTAGGTGACCCCAGGACTTTCCATCCTGGCCAAGTCTTCGGTTGTACTGTGAGTGGGGCCTCTGGGAATCAGCTGCACAGGACAGCTCTCGGCTCCTGGTTGTTAGTCGTACGTCAAGCACATTGCGTGGTACAGCCTCTCTGGTAACTGGGGTGCCATTTACTAATTTACCGCTCTTACATGACTAATTTAACTCTAGTTACTACTCGGTCATTAGGGAGTCACTTATTCACAAAGCAGAATCAGGCTAAGTAAATAATAGGAAGCTAGGAGAAGAGAGGAGGAAAGTAGAGAGTGGAAGTTAGCTTTTAATTCAGGCTACAGATTGCTGGTGTTTCATACAGACCCGCATTTAGAGCACAAATGCAGACTCTTCGTCTGTTTTTAAGTCCCTGTGACCCTAAATGAATAGAATCCTGTAGCAGAGAGCAGCTACCTTCTCTTCTAATAAGAATCACATCCCAATAGAATGTACATTTCCAATTACTATGCAAAAACAATGGCAGAGTTACTTAAAAATGTACAGCCCCCTGAGGGCTCTCAGTGCTGTAGTTCATGTGAATCTATCATTTGCATGCAACTATTGTGGGGAACAACCGAACCCTCCATCACAGACTAGTTAATCAAGCGAGAAGCCCCTAAATTTCTCTGCAAAGATTTTCGAGTTCTGGAGCTAAATATGCAATGGGTAATATATTCTGGCTGTCTGCACGCAGCCTTCCTCGTTTCATTCTGAATGGCATGGTGTTCGCGTTGACATTTAGATGATGGGTCATCTTGGATTTCTCCTGTTCACAGCTGGAACTTTAGTGGCATCTCCCATTGGTAATAGCTGTGCTATTTTCCCCCCTCGTGACTGAGCCGTTTACAAACCAAGAAGAGGAAAAATTATATATTTGGGTATAGACTGTAGAAGAAAAATAAACTAACAGCACAGTAGGAAAGGTGCCTAGGGTTACTTTCTGTGGATAACTGAAGATCAAGTGGAAGTAAAGGACTCAAATGATGTGTTTCCCCCACCCTGACCTGCTAGTGCTATTGCCAGACTTGTTATTGGAAAGTTAAATGAAAATAGTCTGCAAACACACACTCCAGGATCAACCTCAGCCACTAATGCAATAAGATTTGAGAAAAGTGGAGACATTTCTTTCTACAAATATCTGCTTTTCTGATCTATTAAAGGCGCTTGGAATTCTCTCTTGCATTAATCTATCTGTCTGTCTGCCCGTCTATGTTCTCGAAATCCCCTATAAAGATACAAATGGGTTTTCTGAATGGAACTCCCCTGCTAAGACACTGGTAGTCACAAACATTTGGTATCAGCTTTAGCAATCTGTATCAGAGCCCTGAGGTGCCAGTGGGGCTAGCGACCAGGGAATGCAGGCCAGAGGCAATGCTCTCAGAACTACGGAGCCCCAAGTGCCAAAACCAGAATGGTCCATTGCCTCTAGTATGCAATGCAAAATAGAGACAGTTTTGTACTATAAAATTAGTGTAAGAAAGTCAAACTCAGTTTTGATTTTTCCTATGATGCCAAAATATTCTCATAGCATTTTATGTCACTATCTATTTTATGAGTGTTCTAAGCTTGTGCTTGGCCAGCCAAGCCAACTTTGTTGGTTCTGGGAGCCAGAAAAATCCAGGAAGAGTCAAGGCAGGGGATGGAGGTTTGGCAGAGTCATGGGCACAAAAGGAGACCAAAGAGAAGGGAGTAAAATATTTCTCCATGAAATCTACCTATTTGGTAATTTTGCTAAGATTAGGCTGGGTGGTTTTTCTTTCAGGGATGAAAAAGAAAAGCCATCCCTCTTTTCCTTTTTAATCCCTCAAATCACTTTCTATTCTTGCCCCTGCTAAGTAATAGCTCAGCTCTGAGGTTAACTCAGCAGAGCACTTGTCACTCCGCTGATGAATTGTGAGGGTTTGTTGGGCCATTTGGCTGGAGGTGGCATCTCCTTACACCCTCTCTGAAGTGGAGAGAAGGAAGGACTGGGAAAATGTGAACTGAACAATCACTGTACACCTTACCATCCTACCAGAAGAATGGCAGAATCTGGGCCACTTTTCTCATAGTGTAGGGCTTTGCTTGTTTTAGGTAATGATAAATGACCCATTTTCTAGAATTAGGATGGGATGATGAGAATACTTATAGTAATACTTTACATCTATGAGATATCATTATGTATATTAGCTCATTTACACCTCACAGAAGTTCTCTGACGTAAGTCTACCCACCCGTAGCATCACCTTGATGTCATAAATTTGGAATCTGGGATCCACAGAGGCAAGTTAAACTGCTCAGGGTTACGCAACTAGAGTATTGCAGAATGGACTTGAACTTGAGTCTTCTGACACTTTCCCACTGTATTCCACCGGTGGGTCCCATTCTTAAGTCCTACACCGGAGAAAAATAGGAGTCTCAAAGGCAGAACTGGTCGTCTTTGTGATACCTGCCAGACATACGCACAGAACATCTGCCACCATCATAAAGGCGAGACGTACCCAGCTTCGAGCAACTTGAGAGAAGAGCCAAAATGATTCTGATGGGAATTGGAGAGAAGAGTTGGTAATGAGAAGAGTTTGTAATTTTCTTTTAGACTTTATATGAACATAATGGGGATTACAGACTGTTCAGACAAGCCATTCTGAAAAGTTGGCTTGTAGTCTAGGCTTTATAGAATGATGGCCACAATTTTATTCCTAACATCATTAGGCTCAAAGAATCTTCCTGAAGAGCAGAAACTGCAAATGACAGCTGACTCCAGAAACTTTCATCATGAACCCAGAGCTCCTGCAGATATCTGAATGGTGCTGATGGTGCTTTGACACTGTTCCAAGGAGTTTACAATACTAATGCATTGACTGACCATAACAACTCTCTGAGTAGGCATTATATTATCCTTGTTCTCAGGATAAGGAGACTAATGCAAAGGGAGATTAAGATGAAAAGAGATCATAAGATTTGTCTTTCTCCTATCAAAATTCTGAATTTAAGCAAATTCAGAATTTTGCTTAAAGCTTTGAGGTAGGGCAAGAATTGCAACGTATGTTCCCAAACAGCCACTGTTGTTATTGGCAGCTTGCTATATATAAGCTCTGTGCTAAATGCTTTATTTTTTTAATAAATTAATTTTTATTGGTGTTCAGTTTAGCAACATACAGAATAACACCCAGTGCTCATCCCGTCAAGTGTCCCCCTCAGTGCCCGTCACCCGCTAAATGCTTTATACAAAGATCCTGTGAAGTTAATACTGTTACCCCCCCCCTTTTTTTTAATAGATTAGGAACGGCAGATTAGAGAAACCAAGTAATTTACAGGGTCATACTGTTAATAAGTAGCTGAGCTCAGACTAGAACTCAGGGCTCCTGGTTTCTAAAAGCCATGCTCTTAACCACACCAATAAGCTATTTTTCAATTCCTAAGTGGACTAAAGCTACTAAGAGTTGTTGTGTGGATCCATTAGTATATTCTAGTTCCTAAGTACCATGAATGGAATTCAAATGCCTTGGGAGGGACCTGGACAATGTAGAATTGTGAGGTTCATAGTAAAACGCTTGGCAATTACAGAGGAGAAAAACAGTGATTTTGAGGAGGCAAGCATCAATGAATTTCAATTCATTTCACCTGTAACTACTGGCCACTGGGTATAAACTGTCATTCTATTACACATTTCAGCGTGATGAAAGAAAGGTGTGTGTTATACCTGCCCTCAGGAAACCCACAATCTTATTACAGCGACAAGGTGTTACATAATATATTTGGCAGTAAGCACAGAGCTTGATGCAAGCAAATTCTGGCCACCTAAAATTTTAGCATTTATGGTGCCAAAAATGTATAGACTGAAAAAGATGGAGAAGTTGCAAGTTCTTTTTTTCTGGGCAGACTCCCTTCCCTTCCACCTTCTACCTCTCTGTAGTCCTTCATGCAGCACTTGTTAGTCTTTAGCATCAAGACCACCAGTCCCTTGAGCCTTCCCTATTCTTCCACTCCACCACCCCTCTTTTGGATCCACTTTCCTTTTCCTCTGGCCAAAACCCAGTGACCATCTGTTCCTTCCTCTCATAGCATTTATGTTTCCTGTCTTCTCGTATGACCAGTGATGTCCTCCATTCCTACCTGTCAGTGTCCAACCTGAGTAACCTCTGTTGCCTGCCTTCTCATCTCCCATGACTTGGCAGTCATGAAAACAGTGGTAATGTGGTCCACTAAATTCCACCCCCTAGCTGGCTTCTGAGTCCATAAATGTATTGTCAGCATCCTGCTGCATTCTCCACAGTGGTTGAGTCAGCCCTTCTCTATGCTTCTTAGACTCCTATGTCTATTTCCATTTCTTGCATTCAGAGAAGATTAAAACCCATCATCTTTACTGCTCACGGCTATACAACTTTTAGTCTACTGCCTTTTACCACAGTCTTTCAGTATTTTTACTCACCATCCTGCTCTCATTCCTATGTCTGCAGAAGAAATAGCTTCATTTTCACAGAATTCAAACTCTTCAAAATAAGGAGGCTCCAAAGGCTAGTATGAAGTATGTTTTTGGAGGAGATAGTTCTACTGTACATTCTTTCTCTTTCTACTACCCATTCCGGCTCTCTTTCCTCAGCCTAAAATATGCTTAAGCCTCCATTTTCTCGAAACAAACACAAAACCCTCCATTTCCCATATCAAGGTTTAGGCAGACTTCTTTAAAAAAGAAATCAAAATACATTTCCTTGCCAACTTCTAACTCATTTTACTGTATTTGGCTTCTGCTCCTATTACTCCATAGAAACTGCACCTAGTGTTTGGCTTCCTGGTGTTAGAACTTTTGGCCTTATCTCAGATTTTATCCTGTTTGACTACTGATGGATGTTTCATCTGAAAGTGAAGGATATGAAATTGGAAGGCAGGTCCTTCTGAATGAGCCTGGCACTCAGGATCCATGCAATGGTCCCACCATACCTTCCTAATGATTACTACTAACACTCTTTTCCATTCATCTTGTCATCCAGTGCAACACTCCACAATAGACCCAATTCTTGATCACATCTGCCCTTTTCCTCAGCTGAATCTTAAATTTGGAATTTACTTCTTCTACTCCACCTATCAAAATCTTCCACCTATTAAAATCCTACCCATCCTTCATTGTCTGAGTCACATATCACCTACCCTCCCTATTTTTCAGTGTTCACATCTCTGTGTCAACTTTGTACATTCTACCTTTTACATATTTTTCTTTCCCTCCCAGATGATGACTTAGGAGAATATCCAGGCTGACAGAAGTTATCTAATTTCTTGTTATCATTGATTAGTAAAGCACCTAAAGTACAGCAGATGCTCAGTAAAATCTTATTGAGTGAATTGTTGAGTGTTCTCCATGGTCAAAAAAAGGAAGAAAAGAAAAGAGAAAAGAAAAGAAAACACACGCTAGCATAGTCAGGTCAAGTTTCATGGTGGAGGTACTCTATAGCATTATGTATTCTTTTGGTGTTACAGAAACTATGGTGCACTTTATTCCGCTTTGGCCACAAATGTCTTGTAAAGCCTACCATATCTTGCTTGTTTGTGTTTACTGTGCTGCAGACATGAGACAAGCACGTTTGTTGCATTGGTCTGCTTATTCTCAAAATAACCCCTTGGCATGAGTACTAGGATTATCTCTCTTGTTTAGATTGGCACTTCATCTATAAAATAAGCCTTAGAATGTTCAAATAATTTGCCAGAGGTCACAGTTGAAAATGGGCTGAGATGGGATTTACACTCAGGTTAAGAGAAGCTAAAATCTAACCTCTTAATGATCACACTATATTATTTCCACACTAAGCTTGATTTTTAGATTTTTTTCAGACTTAAGATCATTCATAAAATCTATGTTTAGTCTCAGTCATTTGAATCTAAACATTGTGTTCAAGTTCCAGTCTCTCAATTTATTCTTGATTTATGGCTCAGTACCCCGCTGTGGGTTGTGGAGGCACCTGTCATTTTTGCTACACGCATGACTTTTTTCATTATTACCCCAAGAATGGAGGCTGATGTTTTCATTAAAGTCATATAGAATCTCATATTCTTCCTGAAAAGCTGTTGATTTCACCTTTAAAACTCATCCATGTTCTCCCTTGTCATGGTGAAGTCATATGTTGTGATATTGACCTGGTGCAGGGATAGACTTGTCTCTTCCTCAGAGAGAATAAATCCACACATGATAGATTATATGACTTCAGAAATAATTACCTTACAGAGCACTATAATCTCCAATGTATAAGTTCATTGATAGGAGGGAAAAAATCCTGCCTTCTCAAGGTTATTTTATGTCTTACTATATTGTGGGGCGAAAACCATTGCCCATTTTTTAATGGCTGTCTAGACTTGGCTAGGTTTTAGAACAGAAAGCTCTTGAACAAGCTGGGTTAATAACGGAATGTTGCTTTTCATTGAGTAATTACTTAGTAATTTATAAGTGCAAAATGGCATGAGTTATCATATGTTGCACAATGTATTTGTTATCTTTGAGATAGCATATCCATGGCCAGGCATTAAACTCAATGCTTTCTCCATGTTAATATGGAAACAGGAAGGGGTGCTATCAGAGAATTGTCAAGTTAATGAAAATATTCTCTATCTTGCTATTTATTTATTTATTTATTTATTTATTGAGCAGGCATGTGTAAGCAGGAGGTGGGGTGGGCAGAGAAAGAGAGAGAAAATCTTGAGCAGGCTCCACACCCAGCTAGGAGCTCTACACGGGACTGCATTTCATGACCTTGAAATCATGACCTGAGCTGAAACCAAGAGTCAGACACTTAACCAGCTGGGTCACTCAGGCACCCCTGTATATCTTGATTTTAAGAGGTAAAGATTTAAAGAGGTAAATATTTAAAGCCCCATTAGGGGCTTCCCACAGTGCCACCATGTTTAAATATGGTGGAATCTTTTTTAGGGTTCACTGGATCCTCTCAGCCTTCATTTATTGGAAAATCTCATTTAAAAATGAGTGTGCTCTTAATATTTCCTAACCCAGAAAGCAATTTTGTGATTTGAATGTAGCAATCTAATTTTCTAGAATTATTTGTTAGCAAAAACATCCATTACAAAATAGATATTAGATGAATTAGGTGGAAAATGAGTGAAACGTTCTAAGATCCTTGGAGCTCTCTCAAACCATAGAGATATATGTATTATCATTTGTAAAACTAAAACTATTTGGCCATCATGGTGACATTAATGACCAGAATTTTCTAGGAGGAACTCTTGAAGTATATGCATTCCTGCCTCCCTCCCTCACTCACTCACTTGATCATCTAACAGGTACTGTTTAAGAAACTACCAGATGTCAAGATTTTGTTAGATGACTTAGATTGTCTGTCAGAGCAGAGTAAGATGGATTTGTACTCTAAGAAATTTCAAACTTAGTACTAGAAGTAAGAGATGAACATAACTAATGATTTGTGTATTATGAATCTAACCAAGATATAAATGACAACTGTGAACTAGACCAGGGGTCAGTAAACTCTACTCTGTGGCCCACTGCTGATTTTTATAAATACAGTTTTATCCAGCACAGTTACACTTATTCATTTACTTCTTAACTGTAGCTGCTTTTGCACTACATCACAGAACTGACTAGTTGCGACAGAAACCCCATGGTCCACAGAATCTAAAAGATTTGCCAACTTGACCTTTACAAAAAAAGAATGATGACCCCTGGTCTAGACTTTATGAAGGAAGGTTTTATAATAAAGCAGCCTAAAAGCAAAGATAAAAGTATAGTTATCAGTGACTTTAGGTTGGTTTTACATTAGGGTATCAAGAGAACTGTGTTCCAATTGTACTTTAGCAAATACTAGATGCAAGACTTTGGGTAAACTTGGCTTAGATTGCTTTAGCTTTGAAATCAAAAGGAAATTTTTCACATCTAAGTATGTGTTTTAGGGGAACTCAAAGTGAGCATGTACTATTCTGATCATCACCATCAGGAAGCTTTATGTTGTAGAGAGACCATATGACCAGAGATGAGGCATAGGCAGCAGTTAGAATTTTTTAAAGACTGTGATAGATATGTGAAGATTTTAGCTTAAAAACACATTCTGAGTGAACTGTGGTAAGCTGAGAGTATTGTTGATACAGAAAAATATTTTACATACATTCTAATAACTCAAAGCAATGATTAAACAGAATCAACGGAGAAGCCAGATTGAGGTGGGGAAAGTTATCATTGTTCTGATAAAAGCCAAATTACACCCACCATCCCTTTGAAGAAGGAAATTCCCTCTAATTTTATATTTCCTCCTCCTTTGATTTGAAGTTTCTTTTAAAAGCGTTTCTAACAGCTGTAGTACATGACCCTTGGAACACATCATTTATCTGGGGAATAACATTCATTTTAATATCGTTTCACCAAGGAAGCAAGACTTAAACCCATATTTTCTGATCCACTTAGTTGATAATATTCTTGTGTGGCTGGTGAAAGGAAGATAATTTAATTTAAAGAGATTAGATATTGCTTGAAATGCAAGTCCCCCAGAATTTGACAGCAGAACAAGACCAGTGAACAGAAAACTCATCTTGCCTCCCTGCTAATACATGCATCAGGGAATTTATAAGTTGGGCCGTCAGTCTTTGCTCCATGGAGTAATGTCAATGTCGTAGATTCTTAAAATCTGACATTCATTAAAAGCACCCAGTGTGGATATGTAGCAGGATTTTTGACAAATCAGCCAAGTGTCACCATTCTGTAAAGGATTATAGAATGATGCTTTTCGACTTTGAGCTCTTTCTTTACACTGAATGGATCTTGTCTTCATAAAGCACATGAAAGGTTGGGTTTCATTGCCATTCCAAATAGGCTGATTTTGTTTTTCCTTTTCCTATCAACTTAGAGGGAACTTCAGAGACATAGGGAAGTTAACATTTATTATTTATTTACTATAAGCCAGGTACTGTATAAATTCATTCATTCATCTACCTACCAACATATAAAAATGTTGCACAGAATAGCTGTGTATATCACAATAACCTATGAGTTAGCTGTTATAATGTATCCCCAATTAACAAAGAAGGAAACTGAGGCTGAAGGAGATCCAGTCATCTGCCCAAGTAATAGAGCTTCAGGGAAGAGAAAGTTTTGTGAGCACTTGATAGAAAATTTATCAGTGACCAAAAAGTGTCATACACAAATACGTGGGTAAGGGTGTTCCTTCTGCTTCCACCTCTGAGGGGGAACTAGAAATCTAATAGTGCTAGCTGACTCTTCAAACTCCACGCTCTCCTCAAAAGACTGTGCGGAAACACCGTCGCAGTATTTATTATTTCGAAAACAAGCACACACCTGGCCCTGCCCCCAGTAGTGTTGTTAGATTGGAAACAATGCCGCCTGTGGCTCTCTGTACCCTCCCCTCTCATTACAGCCCATCCTTGGAACACAATCATTTTCTGTGTTATCCAAAGGTGTCATTACAGGGTGCTCGCTATATAGTTAGTGCAGCGTCAGCATATTCAGTGTGAAACTCCCTCCCACTCCCACTCTCCATCCCTGGAGGATATAACTAGGCCATAAGCATTCCTTTGGGGCTACTATATATTGGGTAGGGACATAGTTGTGTGTCTGGGGAAACTGTTTTCAGTGGCTTATTATCTATAGTTTTAGGTCAAATTTGAATAAATTATCTCCTCCATTCTAGGAAAACAATAGATGCACAATTTGGATGGAACAGTAAGTGGATTTGCATGAAGGCTTTGGGGAAGTCAAAAAGAACACAGGCTCTGGAAAGAAAATTGGAGTTACAGCTTTTATTTAAGTTGGAAGTTTTAAAATTAATGTATTTGAGGCAGAAGTGTGTGTTCTACTTTGTATTTTATGCTGGAATCTAATCTTCTAGCAACTAGTTTAATAGGAAGTTTAAGATTTGCACATAATATTTCAGAGTCCTGAACATTCCACACAGTAATGTCCATGTTTTCCCTGTGGCTTCACCGTTGAAAATAAACTATGCCTTTTTTCCAACTTCAAGTATTTTTAAATTGAAAAATACAAAGGGCTGTCTTCAGAGTATCCCTTTAAGGTAAAGAATGTATAGATTTTTAGCTATGAGAATAATAACTACATTTTATTGTTAACTAATATAAAAACGACCCTTTATTAAGCACGTTCTAAGACCTGGAATCAGAATGCCTAAGCAATTCAGATTTCATCAGTTCCACAACTTATGAACCATGCAACCTTGGGCAGGTTACTCAGTCGCTTTGTGTGCCTGTTTGCTTCTATGTAAAATTAGGATAATAACATTTACCTCCATAGGGTTGCTATGAGGATTAAATGAGTGGATTCATGTGTCAAGGAGGAAAAACTTTTTCTTTACCCTCTTAGGTTCAGTATCTGGGGACCTGTGAATTAAACTAAAAAAAAAAAAAAAGCAGCTTAACAGGAGAAAAGGCACACAATGTTTTCTTAATATTTACATGCACTGAGTTAACAGAAAAGAAATAAAACTCAAAGAAGTGGTTACACTTGGGGACATATATACCATTTTAACAAAGGAGAGGGAGTTAGGGCTTTGGGGGATGATACATTGTAGGGAAGTAGTGAGGAAATATATCGGGGAAATATAGGGAACTAATGGGCTTATTTTAATAAGTCTGGTTATGCAAACTCACCTCTATGTCAACTCTCCATCTCTGGTGATAAGAGTTGCTCTCCTTTTCCTGGTACACAGAGTCAATGGGGAAACACCTTCACAAAGGAAAATGTATGCCCTGATTTCAGGCAGATAAGGGGAGGGCAGATTTTTTGCATCTGTTGATTTTCAATTGCCTTCACCTCAAAATAATCCTTATGCCAAAGTGGTATATTTGGGGTTGACATATCCTGATCTGCTTCACATATAAAGTGCTTAGAACAGTGCTGAGGATCTAGTAAACCATACAAGCTTTGTAATTTTTACTAATAATTAAAACTGTCTGGCACAATGGGCAGCCCCAGGGGCGCAGCGGTTTAGCACCGCCTGCAGCCGGGGGTGTGATCTTGGAGACCTGGAATCGAGTCCCACATCAGGTTTCCTGCATGGAGCCTGCTTCTCCCTCTGCCTGTGTCTCTGCCTCTCTCTCTCTCTCTGGGTCTCTATGAATAAATAGATACAATTAAAAAAATAAACTATCTGGCACTGTTAAAAACATCAACTCTAACCATGAACTGTAGATTAACTTCCATTTTACAGATGAAAAAAACCAGCCATGAGAATTGGCACTTTAAACACCCACAGTAGAGACAGGAACAGGAAACTGTCACTGGGTCATTGGGTTGTTCCAGGCAGGGCTTGATGCGTTTTCTGAAGTAGTGGTCACTACTTCTTTAGCTGAGTAGACCTTTAAGTATTCCTGCATAACAGAGAGCAATTCCAAGCCCTAGAGAATCATCAGTTTGATTCTAAGGAAGGAGTAGATTCTGTGTAAGTACCTTATAAACAATTATCAAGTGCCAACTGCACACCAGGAGCTTCTGAGAAATGCAGATGCTGAGAATTCTCCTAGTGCTCCAAAGCCCTCAGGAAAGCCTGTCTATCAAGGGCACCCCAGGTACAAGTGCAGAATGCATGTCCCCTCCCCTCCTGCAATTCACAGCCTCTGATGGGTTGCAGAAGAAAGGGATATTCAGGGGATGCCTGCGTGGCTCAGTTGGTTAAGCATCTGACTCTTGATTTGGACTCAGGTTGTGATCTCAGGGTCCTGAGATAGAGCCTAAGTTGGGCTCCATATACTGGGCATGGAACCTGCTTAAGATTATCTCTCCGACCCCCCTCCCTCTGCCCTCTCCCCTCCACCTCCTCCCACTGCTGTGTGCGCTCATGTACCCGGTCTCTATCAATCAAAATAAGTGAATAAAATATTTTTAAAAATTAAAAAGAAAGGGATACTCAGGACAGAGGTGGGCTTCCTTGGAAAGGAACTTCGTGAAGTGCAGAATTTCCTTGGGGGGCTCTGAAGGATGAGATAAATATGAATGGCAGGGAGGACATCTTTTACTTCTTTGGGCTCCTCAACCACAAGAACTTTGTCTAGGTCAGTTAGGGTACCCTACACCTCAGAAATAGGATTAAGCCTCATTACACATCACCCGTCCCACAAACCCCACCCCCATCCATGCAGCCACAGAGCAGCACTGTCTAGTCCCATGGGGCCTGGCCAGGTACAGAGCAGACTCTGGCCCAAAGGTGCAGGGGAGGGATGGCAGGAGGCAGGAGGCCACACTGGGGGAGTCAACTGTGCATGCACGGCCCCAGAGCCTTCCAGAGCACCAAGGACCCAGAACAGTGAGGCAATTGGTCTTCTGGAGCAGAACCCTGTAGCCACAAGCCACTATCTGTCGAGGTCCTAGGCAGTGGCATCCCCACACAAGTCTTTCCATTGCACAGCCCTGGGGCCAGCTGTTTCTCTCAGCAGCTGCAAGTTGTCTAAAATTTGTCCCAGATGACCATAGCTGCCTGTTCCTGGAGCTTTTCTGCTAAAAAGCAACCTCAAGTCATTACTCTCTTTCAGACATGGCCCACCCATCAGCACCCTGCAATGGGGGACTGCATTCTTCACCCAACCCCTCCATCAGGGGTTGGCCTGGGGGGACACCTGTGGGCTAGGGCCTGGGCAGGGTGGATGGAGTGTGGAGTTTCCCAGGAAGGCAAACAGAGTGCAGGTGGAGCCATCAGAGTGTGCCCCAGAGTGTGCTATATGACTGTGGAGTAAGTGAAGGTCCTAACTTAACTAATCGAGTCAGGGAGAGGATGAGCTGAGGTGGGCTGAGCGTTAAGGGGCCCAGACAGTGGTGGAATCAGGCATGCTGCAGCTGCAACCACTTTTCCCAGAGGGAGCCAGGTCTCCTGGGATCTGGGCAGCCCTACAGGGGTGGCAGGGGAGTCCTGGGATGAGAAACATCTGGGTAAGCTTAAAATGAATTGAACTGACACAAGCCCCAAAGATGGAATCTAGTAAATTGTGGGCTAAATTCTGCAAGGAATTGAAGGAATCGAGATAGAGGTAGAAAGAGATTGAAGATGGGCGGGAGGGAGTGGGGGTGGGGGTGGGGGGGGAGGAGAAGGTTGTTTTAAGGGCAGGGGTTCCTGAGGCAGCACACCAGCTCAGTACATAAAAGGACCCAACCATTAGTCACTCTGCATTGTTGGGGGTGGTAATAGAAAGCGCTTCAGGGAACTCACAGCCTGGTTAGGGACTCAGGATGACCAAGATCCAGCCTGGGTCCTTTGCAATGCAATTGGAGTAGTTTGGAAGAGATGATACTCCCTGGGAACTGAGGAAGGCAGAGGAAGGGCTGGGTGTTGCTACATGACTAGGAAAATGTCATCTTGAAAGAGTGTCTAATAATTTTCCAGACTCCATGTGTGTTCAATGAGGCAGACACTGGCCAGAATAGAGTTACTAATAATAGCTAACATTTATTGAACACATATAGGTCAGGCCCTATGCCAAGCACTTTGCATGGGTTATCTGATTTGGGTCATGCTGGAAATATTTACTGAGTGCCTACTGTGTGTGTCAGGCATTGTTTTAGGCACTGGGGATTCAGCAGTGAACAAAAAAACGTATGTCCCTGCCCCTGTGGAGCTTTGTAATTATTCTTCCTAACAACCTTATAATACAGATAATAGTATGATCCTCATTTTACAAAGGAAGCAGCTGAGGTACAGTACAGAGAGATTAATTTGTTCAAGATTACATGGGTAGTTATCAGTGCCTTAACTTATTAATGTAGTAATTGCCAAGCCCCTACTATATAAAGGAGACTGGGGTAGGTGCTGGGGATATGGAGGTGGATAAACTATATTTTGTGCCCTGAATCAGCTTATAGATGAGTGGAGAAGATGAGCATAAAGGCAATAATTAGAGGTTGATGTAGTAAATACAAGGTGTCTGGAAAATAAGGAGCAATAAACTTTGCCAGTAGGACAGGGAAGACTTCCTTTAAGAGACAGAAAAGGTTGAGTAGGAACTTAGTGTGTAGAAAAGTGGTTGGAAGGCAAGAGGACATTTTAGACAGGGAAAATAATATGCTGCAAAAATATAGAGGAGAAGGGGTAGGGAAGGAAGCTAACCGTTGTTGACTATGTGCTTCGTACTAGTGCTTCACAGATTTTTCAAATTAAATACATAGGGGCGCCTGGGTGGCTGTTGGTTAAGCATCTGCCTTCAGCTTGGGCCATGATCCCATTGGTCCATTGGGATTCCCTGCTCAGCAGGGAGTCAGTTTCTCCTTCTCCCTCTGCCCCTGCCCCTGCTCATGTTCTCTCTCTCGGTATCTCTCTGTCTCGAATGAATAAATAAAATCTTCAAAAAAACTAAATACATAAAAAAATATTAGTTGCATATAAATATAAAAATAAGTTTAAAACAACCTATACCTAACCACAGAACTTAAGAAATAAAATATAGCTTTTAAAAAGTAGCCTTTCAAGTAGGCTAGGTGAGGTTGAGTAACATGTCCAAAGTCCCAGAGTTAGTAATGGTAGAGTCAGGGCCTATTGCCTAGCCAGTTTGGTTTTTGGAGCTGTATAATATCACAACTCCTCTTGTGGGTAGTGGAGCACTTAGGCAATGATGGGAGATGCTACACAGAAGCTTCCAGTGCCCCAGTGAGGAGGGAAGAAGGAGAAAAGAGCCTGTACTCACTGCCATCCTCTGAGTTGAGACCCTGATGGAATAGAAGCAGACAAGAAACAGGAAAAAAAACATATTAGTTTCAACTAGTGATAAATCCTCAGAGGAACAAAGCAATCTAGAGTGCTGGGCCTGGGGTAGAATGTGACGGGCTGAGTGCATTTCTGCTTTCTCTAGGATGGCAGAGTGGGCCTCTGGAAAAGAGGCTTTGTCACCTAATTCCTGAATGGTGACAACGTACTAGTGATGTTAAGACCTAGGGGTAATGTTTCAGGCAGAGCAAACAGTGAGTGCAAAGGCCCTGAGGTGGGTTCAGTTGAGGCTTTCACAAGGCCAAATACTTTGACCACAAGACCTTAGCCCCAGGCAGTTTCACCTTTCTACATTGTGCTTAAATTATATGTGCAGTAAAAGTAGAAATGTTGCCTGAGTGAAAAACTGGCCAAATGTTGAAGTTTGTACTCAAGCCAAATATCATTATCATTGAATGAACTTCTAGGGGATAAGAATCCATCTAATATATTGTTTAAGTCATCATGCCAAGTTTTGCAGTTTTATTGAGATATAATTGACATGTAACATGTATTAATCTAAGGTATACAACATAATTTCACAGATGTGTATATTGTGAAATGATCACCACAATAAGTCTAATTAATATCAATCACTTCACATAGTAACAGTTTTTTCTTATGATGGGGACTATTTTTTTAAGTTTTTTATTTATTTAAATTAAATTAATTAACATATAGTGCATTATTAATTTCAGGGGTAGAGTTTAGTGATTCATCAGTTGTATATAATACCCAGTGCTCATGAAAATGCTCCCCTTAATGCCTGTCACCCAGTTACCCCATCCTCCCCACCGAACCCACCTCCAGCAGCCCTCAGTTTGTTTCCATGGTCTCTTATGATATGATGGGAACTTTTAAGATCTACTCTCTTGGTAAATTTCAAATATACAATACAGTATTGTTAACTATAGTCACCATGCTCTGCATTATATCTCCACAATTTGTTTATCTTATAACTGGGTGTTTATACCTTTGAACTCCCTTCACCTATTTTCTCTACTGTCCAATCCCTGCCTCTGTTTTTACAAGTTCGAGTTTTTTAGATTCCACATGTAAGTCAGATTGTGCAGCATCTGTCTGTCTCTGCCTTATTTCACAGAGTGAAATGCCCTCAGGGTCTGTCTGTGTTGTTGCAAATGGCAGGAATCCCTCCCCTTTTCTCCTCCCTTTTGTTTCTTTATCTTGGCTATTGTAAATAATGCTGCAGTGAACGTGGGAGTGCAGGTATCTTTTTGAGCTATCTCCTCGAGACAGTGATTCTGTTTCCTTTGGATATATACCCAGGAGAGGAGTTGCTGGATCCTATGGTAGATGTACTTTTAAATTTTTGAGGAACCCCCATATTGTTCTTTGTAGCGACTGCACCAATTTACATTCTACCAACAGTGCACAAGGATTCCCTTCTTTCCACATCCTCTCCAACACTTGTTATCTCTTGTCTTTTTGATGATGGTCATTTTAGCAGGTGTGAGGTGATAGCTTATTGTGGTTTGGATGGTTATTTCCTTGATAATTAGTGATGTTGAGCACTTTACATAGACCTGTTGGCTGTTTAAATGTCTTTTTTTGGAAGAATGTCTGTTTCCTCTGCTTGTTCCTAAAATTGGATTGTTCTTTTGCTATTCAGTTGTATGAGGTGTTTTGTTTTGTTTTCAAGGATTTTATTTATTTCTTTTAGAGAGAGAGAGCTACCAAGACCAAGCAGGGGAGGAGGAAAGGGGAAAGAATCTCAAACAGACTCCACATTGAGCGTGGAGCCTGACATGGGACTTGATCCCACAACCCTGAGATCATGACCTGAACTGAAACCAAGAGTTAGATGCTTAACCGACTGAACCACTCAGGCGCCCCTGCAGGAAGTTTAAAAAAAAAAATTCAGATATCAATCTCTTATCAGATATATGATTTGCAAGCCTTTTTTTCCCATTCTGTAGGTTGCCTTTTCATTTCATTGATGGTTTTCTTTGCTGTGCAATGACAATTTTATTATTAAAATTTTATTAGTCAGATTTTCCAGGTTTGTCATTAGGGTGCAGGAATTTCCAGTACTACATAGAAACTCACTTTAAACTGACATATTTAATAACATCACTAGACTTACATACACAACAGACCATAATTCAGGATAAAAGGTTTTCAGTAGCACAGGTTCTAAAAGGAACTTTGTCTTTAGGACACATGGATTGGACAATCTAAAAGACTTTTCCTTTTAAATAATGAAAATGCTTTGCTTAGTAGTGTGTGGTATAGCATCTTTTAAACAAGCTTTTTGTTTAAAGGTTTACTTCCATTGGGGGCTAACCATAAGAACTGTCTTCCTCAAGTACTCTCGCCAACTCAGGTGTTCTGTTGAAGTTTGTTGAGGATAAAATGTGTTTGGGCTTCTTATTTGTGTTAATTTCCTCTTTTATTATTCCTATTTTTTCTTTTTCAAAAAATAATGGCTGACATTTATTGAGCTTGTACTGTGTCCCAGACACATTCTAAGCCTTTTGGGTGTATTATTTTTATTGAGGTATCATTGACATGCTGTATACTAGTTTCAGG
Organism: Nyctereutes procyonoides; assembly: GCF_905146905.1. NCBI lineage: Eukaryota > Metazoa > Chordata > Mammalia > Carnivora > Canidae > Nyctereutes > Nyctereutes procyonoides. Next base: position 14,187,236 of record NW_026575040.1, read on the forward strand.
TGGTCAACATAGTGAGTCAGCATTTGTATACATTATGAATTGGGCATCACAATAGGTCTAGTTACCATCAGTTATCTTACAAAGTTAATACAATATTATTGACTATATTCTTTATGCTGTACATTACATTCCCATGACTTACTTATTTTATAACTAGAAGTTTCTACTTCTTCCTTCCCTTTCACCAATCTCTCCCCTCTTTCCCAATCACCTGCCCTTCTGGCAACCACCAGTCCATTTTCAGTGTCTATGAGTCTGGGTTCCTTTTGTTTTGTTTGTTCTTTTGGTCTTTAGATTCCACTTAACCCTGAAATCATGTGGTATTTGTCTTTCTCCGTCTGACTTTTTTACTCTGCATAATTCTCTCAAGGTTCATCCATATTGTTGCAAATAGCAAGATTCCATTTATTTTGGAGCTGAATAATATTCCATTGTGTATACATACACCACATCTTTATCCATTCCTCTGTTGATGAACATTTATTGTTTCCATAGCTTGGCCCTTGTAAGTAATGCTATAATGAACAAGGAGGTCCATACAAAGAGGTCGATATATCTTTTTGGATTAATGATTTTGCTTTTTTTCAGATAGATACCCAGTAGTGGAATTACTGGATCATATGGTAGATCTATTTTTAATTTTTTGAGAGAACTCCATATTTTTTCCCACAGTGTCTGTACCACTTTACATTCCCACCATATTCTTTTTATTTTTCATTTTGTCTGGACCGAAGATAATTTATTGTGAATGTTATTATACAAGATTCTGGAGTTTTTCCTCCTCATGAAATTTTGATATGGCAAATTTGACATTCTCCTTTTAATTTGTCCTCACAAGATGTGAAGAATTCCCAAATAAGACTTTTTCTTAAAAGATTCTTGGCCTAAATGGAATTAAATAATGACAATTTAAACACACTCCTTAAAGGTTTTTTAATATAATGGATGCTAATACACCAAACAATTCTACAAGGATTAGAAATATGATACAATTGAATCTCTATTATTCCACCTTGCATTGTTATTTAAATTTCTATATTTAAATAATTCCTTGGCTCAAAAAGGATGTAAGTTAACTAGCTAACATATTCTCTTAGCATTTATATCAACTTACTTTTTTATTTATTTAACCATTTGAATACTGAATTGTTTTCTGATACAAAAAATTTTGTATACTATCAATCATTGTAGCATTTTACTTACAGTAGTAAATATACATCATATACCAATTGACTAATAATACTCAACTTATAAACCACATAAGGAGATTTTTCCTGTTATAGCAGGAATGCTTTTCCCATATTTGAAAATAACAATAAAATCAAATGACACCTCATTCATATTGCTGATTTTACAATGTAGTAATTAGAAATAATGGGTATGGTCACATGAGCATTGTTCATGCATCAGTTCAAGGAAACCAGAAATGACTTTGAAGTAGGCATTTTGTTACTTGGCTGTTCAAAGCTGAAGCTGAAACCAGATTAACGGCCAATTCCAAGTGTGAGGCTGGTCTTACTTAGTGTAGTTACAGACCTTTTTTTTTTTTTTTTTTAACTTTTTATTGGAGTACAACATATAATGGAAGTACTTAAGTTCTAAGTGTTCACAGGGTAAATATACCCCCAGTAACTAGCAACCACATCAGGAAAATCCAGTAGCAGTAACTCAGAAGCCTTCCTTTGTGTCCACTTCCAGGAACTATCACTGCCAGGTGAAGTGACTGTCCTGCCCTTTAGTATAATAGAGGCTCTCTCTGATCTTGAACTTTATTTTATTTTTTTAAAATATTTTATTTATTTATTTATTTATTTATTTATTCATTCATTCATTCATTCATTCATTCATTCGTTTATTTGATACACAAGGAGAGACAGAGACACAGGCAGAGGGAGAAGCAGGCTCCTTGTAAGGGGCCTGATGTGGGACTCGATCCCAGACCCCAGGATCACGCCCTGGGCCTAAGGCAGATGCTCAACTGCTGAGCCACACAGGTGTCCCGATCTTGAACTTTATATGTAAATGGAATCACCCATATGTGTTCTTTTGTCTGCCTTCCTTAGCTGAACATTACCTTTGTGATATTTATCTACGCTGTTGTGTGTAGTTGTGGGTTGTTTACTATTATTGCTGCATAGTATTCCCTTGTGGGGTTTGTCATTCTGCTGTGGATGGAACTGAACCTAGACTCTTGGCTTTTGTCAAAGACTCATTTTAAAAGGAAAAAAAAAAAGGTAAAGATGTAGTTTCTGTATTTGTTATAAAATTACCTTTGAGGATCTTGTGCATTCCATCATTCCATAACCTCTGAGTCATGCCCTCATTTTAGCTATTTCTTTCAGAGTTTAGTGCCAGGGAAAACCTTTGTCTCCCTTGAGGAATTAGTATGCATTCTCCTCTCTTTTAGTAAGTGTGCTTATTATATCCCACTTTGTTCCAGAAAGAACTAAAGACAGCTTAATGAAATAAAGAAAACTTTGCAAAATTAAAGACAGATAAAAAAAGATGAGGCAGAGTGAGAACTCGAGGAGCTTCATCTGTGAGCTTCAGCATCAAGGCTTATTCAAGCATTGGTAGGATGAAGTCCTCTACACTTTCTTACTGGGGCCCAAATTCAGCTCTGAGCTTCAAATCAGCTGATTCTAAAGAGAAAATAAAATCAGTCCTACCAGTCTGTGTCCAAAATATGAAAGCACGCCACTTCCTCAGAAGGCTACTTATTCCTGGTATGAGGGACACATTTTCTCAGGGTTTCTTTGGCAGAGTCTGTCTCAGTGTCTGCAGCGAATTACAGAAATGCGTTCAAAGAGGCTGGGGTTTTTTTGACCACCTCTCATCATAGGACAATGGTATCATACTAGGAGGCAACTCAGGTATTTAAGCAACTCAGAGGAAGCCCTGGGAGGAAGTTGGGGAAAAGTTGTTCATTTACCATCATGGAAGTCATTTACTTCCCCGTTGACCCAACCTAATCCCATGGTAGGTATTGTGTATCTGGAAGAAGGTAGACAAGAAATCTTTTGAATTATCCCCTCCCAATAAATACTGCTTCTCTCAATAAACTTGAAAGATAAAGGGTGGTAGAAAGCTTGAAGTCATACTTCTTGGCAAACATGAAGAGTGGAGTTCTTGTATGTTGCCCATTAAATGCAGTGCCATTTGTGGTAACAGCCAACTGAAAAGGAGGCTGAGTTAATACCCTTTCAAGAGAACTAAAGATCTCGAAGGGAAGACTCCCCACCTCTTTGGCTGGACCAGGATTCAACATAGAAAATAATTTTGAATCTATTCTCTCTAATGCCCATATGAATGACTCCTCAGAGCTGCTGAGTCCTAGTCCATGCACATGGCCGTAATGACTGCAGCCTGGACTATTTTAAGGCAGTTATAAACAAATGCCCAAAGTGGCCATTTAACATCATATTCCTCTTTGATCCTAGTATGACAGTTATATAACATGCTGTGTTTCCCCTCTTGTCCTAGCTGGCAGAATTTCTCAGACAATTTTTTTTTGGTCTCAGAGACAATTTTTAAAGCTTAATTTTTAGCTTTAATTGCAAAGCTTAATTTTTAAAGCTTAAGCACAGCAGCTTTGCTTTGCTTATCTTTACATTTAAAATATGTACTGCTGCTTTTTCCCTTGACTCGGCTTTCCTCTTTTCTGTTCCTATTTTATATCCTTACTGTAGATAAACCTTATTTTGAAAAAGGTCTCAAAGCTTTTCAGGGAAAAGACATGGTCTAAACAAATTTTAAGAGAACAAAGTATAAAGGGTGAGGAAAGTGATCAAGAATTGGCAAATGTCTATTGCTTGTCTCCAGTTCTTCTGCCCTGGGAATAAAGACCTGTCTGTACAAAGGCTTCTTGACAGCAGAAGGAACAAAATGCTCTCCGGAAAGAAAAGAGCCAGAGTCGCTCCATCTTCCCTCCACCCCTGCTTTAAAACGAAACAATGCTTCCCAAAGGAGCTGGCAGCTGGCCCTTGGCAGGTGGTAGAAACAGCACTGCAGCTTGCACAAAAGGAGAAAACCCAAACTTTCAGCTTTGGGGAGCAATGTGATTATTCTGCCCACTATCTTCCCAAAGGAAAGGGATCGCCACATCAACCAACCAGGATGAGCTTCTAAAAACCATAGGCTGCTTCTCTTTCTCTCATCAGCTTCCATTTTTTGGCTCCCATCACCTCAAAGTTGACAGTGGCATGACTTCTGACATGATCCCCTAGGTACCTTGTTCATTCGAAGTGTGTTTCCTCATCTTTTGTTGATGTGCTTGTAGTGGCTGCTGATATGCCAGTAAGGCATAGACAGAAGGGCTAGGAAAGGAAAGAAAGTGAAAAGTCAAGGTCTGCAAAAAGAAGGGTTGGTGATGTACATCCTCCACCCTGACGACCTGGCGAGGAATTGAAGTTAAACTTGACTTGGATTGACAGTGGGGTTTCTGGCTTTTGATGCTTGTTTTGAGTCTAGTAGGAGGTGAAAAATAGAATAGTTTTGATGAGACAGGAATGTCTTTCACCTCTCTCTCTTTTTCTCTCATCCATCTTACCCAAGGATGATGGAATGGAATGATAACCACCTACTACATGGTCATTACTATATGGTACTCACTGATTACCTACTCTATGGTCATTGTTTTGGTGTATTTGTCAGTTGCTTACTATATGGTCATAAATACAGGATATTGATTGCTAATATGGCAAAGTGAAACAAGCATGGTCTTTGCAGCAAGACAGACTTAACTGTGCTATTTACTAGCTCAGATACTTGGGGCAATTTAGTTGGCCTCCCTGAGCCTCAATGAAAATGTGAAAAATGAAGATGCTAACGCAAACCCTATAGGGTTTCTCTCATAATTACGTGGAGCTAACTCCTGCAAGGTACCTGGTCGAACACAATAGTGGCCACTCGAAAAATGAATGCTATTATCATTAGAATAATGGCCAGGAAAGACACATTCGTTTTAAGAAGAATTGCATTTGTATATTGGGAAGTTTGCGGGTTGATGATACTAAATATATGATAATATATTTTCTATTTTCAAAATGTCTAATTGCCTTTTCTAGAACCATAATTGTGATCAGAGTCACCGGAGAAGTCACTGAATCATTGGATTAAGAAGATAGCAAGAGGCTCTTCACTTTTGTTAGCTACAGGGGCAGATTAGCACCAGGAATCCCTGGAGAGTAGAAAGACAATTGATTGACAGTCCTAGGATGGTACCAGGGTGGGAAAGTAGGAACTGGGGCTAGAGAATTCTAGTCCTTGCACTTTGTTGGGTTCTGTGACTTTGAGCAAATCACAGAAAACAACAAAACAGATAAACAGGTACCATTTGTTCACCTACTCAGTTCCAGGCACATAAGCAGTTGATATAATACGATCTCATTTAATCTTGTGGTGAAGAATATTTGCTCCTCACAAAACTCCTCCAAGGGTCAAATGAGATGGCAGATGCCAATGCCCTTAGTATTATTATTGCTACTACTTAAATTGAATGGTCACTAGTCATGGGAACGTGGCCTGCACTTTCCCTTTATGGAACTTGTCACCTATGCCTTATTGCTTGAATAATTTGTACTGTGTCCTAAAAACTGCCAATGGACTCTGGACCCAATTCAATTCAGTAATTATTTAACACCACATATGTTCAAGGCACTGAAATAGGGTTGCAGCCTTAGTTTTCACCCCTAACCCCTGGTGCCCCATGGGATTTATGTTTTCGTGGGGGCTATTAAGAAAGCTATAGTTGCTTATAGTTGAATATAGTTACGTGGCAAGAAAAATACAAGCAATTCTAGTGGGGGTTTTGAAGAAAAGGTTATGTGTCTGTGGTCTGGGGGGTAGTGAAATTTGGAGAGGCATAAGGCATCAGAGAAGTCCTCCTGAGGAGGTAATATTTGGGGATAGACCTGCTAAAGTGATGTTTTAAATTATTTTTATACCCAATTATTAAATCAATACATGCACATTATTAAAAATACATAAAGGCAAAAGAGTGAAAAACAATTTACCATATGGCAACCAATCAAGGACATTGTTATATTTTGAGATGTTCTCTTATAGCAGCTTTCTATGTACTCAAATATGTAAGTTTATGTATGTACTTAAAAGTGCACATAGGTACATGCATATATATGTATATATATATACAGATACATAATTTTATATCCTTTTTTTTCACTTGAAATTTTAAGTATTTTCTGTTTGTAAAGACTTCTCATAAAAATGATTTTAGTAACTGCATTTTAATGTCCCAAAGAACAAATATGCCAAAAATATACCTAACATTTTTCCATGTTTTAAAATACTCTGATTTACCATTTTTAGCTATTATAAATGACCCAGTGATGTGTTTAGCAGAAGCAATAAAGCTAAATGTCAATTATCTGGTCTGGGACTTTGACAAATAGGTTGTAGGTATCAAAAGATTGTCTTTGACAAGTGTTTTCCCCACTCCAATCCTTTCTGCCTACTAACCTTCATAAATCATTTCACTCCCACTTTCAGAATATTCTAGTAAATTTCAGTTGCTTATAGTGTAAAATCCTAACTTCATTTCCTGGCATTCCAGGCTCTCCAAACCAGATCCAGCTCTGATTCGTTCTTACTTGCTGCTCTTGCCTCCCCTCAAAGATGTTTCCTGTCCTTTCACTATCTTGTTCCCTATTTTGATCCCTTCAACCTCAGTTAAAGACCCTTCCTCCTTCGGTCCTGTCAGGTCCCTCTTGGCCTCACTTTCCTTTCCTTTAAATCTCATTAGAGCCAATTTTACATGATACTGAAACTGAAGTCTCAGGGCTCCTCACTGTCAGGCCCTTTTGGAGGTGCTGTGCCTGATTTTGCATTTGTAATTTTGCATTATTTTTCTTAAAGAATGCCCTCAAATTGTATAATCTACAGACCCCACAGAGCCTATATCTCCTCCTGACCCCCATGGTGGGCACCTTGCCACTGAAGAATCTCCCATCGTCATGAAATTTTATTTTCTTTTGTTTGTTCCAGTGCTTTTCATGTTCTCTGTCCTAGAATTTCACATGTTAAGTTATAGTTGTTGGTGTGATCCTAAGTTCCATAAGGGCAGCAGCTGTGTCTGACTGATATTTTTGTCTATAATAAATACGTTTGCTGAATGCCTTGCTAATTGTTGATGTCTTGCAACAAGCTTCCCCTTTCCAATACTGCTGTTACTACTTCTAATGACTCCAAACACTTTAGAAAGTATACTAGGTACGACATACTGTAGTTCCCCAAAATAGCTACAGTAGTATTTCTGGTGTCACATGTTCTTTTAGATCTTGCCACTCCCCATCTAGAGGAGATGTCAGTTCCCCTCCCTGGGAACCTGTGTGGGCTCCAATCACTAGGATGTGGGGGAAGTGATGCTGTGTCACCTCCGAGGCTGGGCCATAGAAAAGGGTACCATTTCTCACTCTTTGTATATTTACCTTTGGAACCCAGCTACCAGCTGTACAGTAGCAGGAGTCACAATGGGGAAGCAATGTGTAGGTGCTCTAGCCAATACCTGTAGCTCAGACCTCAGCAGTATCCTTCACCTTCAGATGATTCCACCCTCTAGGCTTTGAGCTGCCCTGGCTGATGATCAGAGGCAGCTGTCCCCACCAAACACTGCCTATATTGCAGCTAGTGAGGAAAATAAATGTTGTATTAAAGCCACTAGGTTCTGGGGTCATTTGTTTTTCAGAAATAGAGGCAGCGTGCTGCGACATTTAAGTGTATTACCTTGGTGAAAAAACAGAGACCCAGAAAAGGAAATGACTTGCCCAAATTCACCTTTTCTCCACCTAGCCCATTCTACTAGGCTACAGGCCACACCTCCTCTATTAGGTCTTTTGGCCTGTGTGGACGCACACAATCCTCCCTTCTTTAAACTCTCACTGGTCAGCTGTGTTCTTGACACTTGTTCCCCACCTCGGCCTCATGATGTAGATGTATCACATTCCTTGTTTTACAATTGAGGAAACAGGTACACAAATAATTTGGAAATTAACTTAAGGAAACAGTGGTAGAGGTCTGTCTCCTCTAAATCTCATTCATCTAGCTGTTCCTTAATTGCCTTTCTAAGGCTTTTATTTGATCTGTGTATAAGGTTTTTATTTGGATCACTTATTTCAACTTTTAATGTGATATTGTCTTGTTTGATACCTCAATCACCTTTGTTTTTCTATTTCCATCTGCCATACAGGATTGTGTACCCCTAGGCAATAGGGGCTATGTCATACATTTCTCTGGGATCTTTTCTAGCATTCTGCACAGTGCTGGGCACAGAAAGGCACTCATTGGTTGAGTCCATGTAAAAAGCCATATTCAGCATCCACAAAAGGTATTTTTAGAGCTGTATTAAGAAAAAAAAAAACATAGAAGTGTGAAAGGTAAACCTTACAACTAAATCAGTAAGGCCTTTAGGCAAGTCTTAGTGATTTCCTTTTTTTTCTGCCTAAAAATATCTCTTCTCCTCTGTTTAAAAATGTTCAAATGTATCAAGCATAAGTATTGGGTTATATCTTTTTAAATAGCTTATTTTAAAAAAATCTAACATTCTCATCAACCTAGTATTTTGTACAGTGCTAGAATCTTTTCTGTTTTTGTTTTGTTTCTTTTAGCAGATGAGCTATTTCAATGGAGGCCTCATATCGATTTCACTTATTGCTGCAGGCTCCAGCTTCAAATTGAAACTTGATCAATATGGATTTGAATCAGTCTGGAACATTAAATAAGACCTTGTTAGACTGATATTTTTTCTTTCGTGTTATTTACTTTGGAGGGGCAGGGAACAGGAAGGATGGGTGAGAGATGGGTACATACTTTAGTCAACTGCTGGGAGTAAGTGTCTCGATATTCTTTCCTGTGGCTTCCTCTCTACAGCAGTCGTAGCTCAGTGGTGACAAATTGAGTGGCACTGTTATGACTGTTCCATGTACTCACACTCCCCTCATTCAAATGTAGGTTATATTTTTAAAAGATTCTCTTCAAGCTCCTAAGAAGTTTAGAGGGAAAGAATGGCACTTTGAGGGCCTCATCCAGGAAAGAAAAACATGGGGCCTTTCCTTAATTCACTTTTAACACTCATTTACTGAGCATCTACTGTGAGCCAGGCTAGGGGATAGCAAAATGGAAACCACAATGTGGCTGATCTCAAAGAGCTTGTAGCCTCGCCTACCATTTCAAGGCAATATTCTCCATGAAAGATACGGGGCTAGAAAGAGCTGTCAAAATGTAATCCCATCTGACATGACTGTTCTCATAGCAACCCTACCTTATAGTTTTGCTGAATATAGGTCTTATAGCGTTTCAGTTTAATAGTTTCTCAATATAAACTTCCTGATGTGGGAGATCCTTCATGTCTGCACATCCTCTAGGCTTGATACTAATTTTGAGGCATAATGTAGGCAACTGGCATTTAAAAAAATGGGTGCTGAGAGGATAAAACATCACAATATAGAGGTGGGAGTGATGAGACCTCCCCTAATAGAGATCAGGAAATGGAGACACATGGGAATGAATCACTGAACTTCATCAGGATCCATAAATCATGTGGACACAGTCACTTAGCCAACACACATTTATAAATGAGGGTGATGTCCTTGGCAGACCCAGTGGCACTGAGAACACACGATAAATAAGATACGGCGTTGCCTTCAAGGAGCTTAAGTTTAGAAATTACAGCAGTGTAGAAAGAAGAAAATAATAGTAGCTCATTATTTTACCGTCTTCTGAGTTCAAGACTATTTTGACGTTCCTAACTGTAGAATAAATCTTTTGGGTTCTAAAGTTTGAAACTTTCACTTCACCTTTATTTGAACAATGACATCCTTGCCCCCGTTTCCTTTGGGTTGCTATACTGAGTAAATTTTGCATGGCCTCTAAGTCTCCCCCCTGCCACTTATTAATTGAATTTGTGGGTTTTGACCCTCATAGGCAGTTCTTTGTATCCTACTGGGGAAGTTTATCCCATTCACATTCATTTTCACTAGTTACATTTGGTTCTCTGTCACCCTGCTTTAACTTTCTGCTTTTAGTAATTTATGTCACTTGACAAATATACATGGGTTTTTTAAAAAAATCTTTTTCTATCTTAAGTGGTTTAGATGATATAAAGCCTGTTTTCTTTCTATTAATGGTTACCTTTACATTGTTCCAGGATGCATTTGAACCAGTTTTTTAATCTCTAACAATGTCACGAACAAATTATAAAAATACAGATTCGTATTTAATACAAACTTGGGAGGGTGAAAATGAATCTCTAATTTTTCTGAAAGAATACTGAACTTTAGTTTACACCAGTGGTTTTCACTTAAGTGTGATTTTGCCCCCCCCCTCCCCGCCCCCGCCTCCCTGGGGATATCAGGCAATGTCTGGAGACATTTCTGGTTCTGAGGGGAGGATTGTGTCCCTGGCATCTAATAAGTAGAGAGCACAGATCCTGTAGCTCACAGGACAGCCCCCACAATGAAGAATTATCTGGCCCCAAATGTCCAGTAATGCTGAGGTCAAGAAACTCCAGCTTACTTTTGCTTGGTTACACTTGCTAAGTGAATTTTACCACCACAATTACTTTTTTTTTCTAATTTCAAGATTGAAAACACAAAAGGAATTACATAGGGATGCTTGGGTGGCTCAGTGTGAGCGTCTGCCTTTGACTCAGGGTGTGATCCCGGAGTCCCAGGATCGAGTCCCACATCAGGCTCTCTGCATGGAGCCTGCTTCTCCCTCTGCTATGTCTCTGCCTCTCTCTCTCTCTCTCTCTCTCTCTCTCTGTGTGTGTCTCTCATGAATAAATAAATAAAATATTTGAAAAAAAAGGAATTGCATTTATTTTGTCTATATTCTTTCTTAATGTATCTTTCATAGTTTATTCTGTTGAAAATTCAATACCTCCGTTTGATGAGACATCTCTGTTGTTTACTTACTTTGTCCCCACTCTTCTCAAGCATGCTGCATGGGAGTTTAGGCATTATTTGAGGGTGGCACATGTAAGGGGTATTATTCCTTTCACAGATGTAGATTAATTCAAATGAAAACACAGATGGCATCAAAAGATTCCTGGCCTCCTGAGCTCCAGCCTTCCCTACCTCCCTACTTTCTTTTTTTTTTCTTTTTTTAAAGGATTTTTTAAAAAGATTTTACTTACTTATTCATGAGAGACAGAGAGAGAGAGAGAGAGAGAGAGAGAGAGAGAGAGAGAGAGGCAGAGACATAGGCAGAGCAAAAAGCAGGCTCCCCACAAGGAGCCCGATGTGGGATTCGATTCTGGATCCTAGGATCACTCCCTGAGGGGAAGGCAGATATTCAGCTGCTGAGCTACCCGGGCATCCCACACCTCCCTACTTTCTTAACCCACTTGGACCTGAGCCTCATCTGGGGGTAGGAGGCAGACATTCCCTAACATCTGAGGGATATGCATATACACACAGCCAGGATTGCTGCTTGTGGGCACTGAGAACCTCCCTCAGGCAGAGCTATTTAGACTGTAATAATACACTAACTTAATTGTTTTTCCCTTGAGGAAAGGGTAAATATAATATGGAAGTTTAGAGCCAGATTGTTATTAAATTATTTTCATTACACATCTTTCAATAATTGTTATTAGTGATAATTATTTAATTAACTGTGTTTTAGTACAGTAATTCTGAACCATAGCTACACATTAGAATCACCTGGGGAACTACTTAAAAATACTTTTGGGGGGTCCATTCAAGACCAATTAAGCCAGTATATCTGGGCATAGCAATGAGGCTATGGTACTCTTAGAAGCTCCCCAGGCATTGCAATATGCAGCAGGTTTAAGAACCCACTGGTTTAGTGATTGCACTACTCAGCACCATTTTTTTTTATAACACCACTCCCTCATTTTTGACTTCTCAATTTTATTCTTCTCTTCACAATTCTCTTCTGATTCTGTACACACAGATAATATCATTGGTTGCCATTACATACGAAAGAGAATTTGGCAGACTGTTGTGTTCAGATTACTATTATATCTTCCTACCTATGGTTAGAACTGTGTAGACATTGCTCCTTTGCTTTTTGAGTTGCATTTTATCATGAGTTTTTCCCTGCCTTGTTTCTTCTGTGATATTTTCTTTGTCCCTGAAATTCAAAAACTTATGAAACTACACCTGAGTTTTTTTTATTTTTTTATTTTACTTATTTACTCATGAGAGACACACACACAGAGAGAGAGGCACAAGCATAAGCAGGCTCCATGCAGGGAGCCCAGCATGGGACTCAATCCCAGGTCTCCGAGATCATCCCCCGGGCCGAAGGTGGTGCTAAACCACTGAGCCACCCGGGCTGCCTGGTTTTCTCTCACTTTATCTAGCTCAGCACCAGTGAGCCCTTTTCATGATAAGGCACAGGTTTTACCTCATCTTAGGATCATTTTCTTCTGTTTCTTCTGTTTTTTACTTCTCTCCTGTGTGCTTGATCATATTCTTCTGGAATATCTATTCCACATATATTGTAGTGGTCCCTAAATTTGTTTACATATTATGTTCATCTTGTAAAACTTTCAAAGTTTAAGATACACTCAGTCCAATTAAATCACATTCTCTGGGAGGTAGAACACAAACACCAGAAGTATTCAATGTTCCCAGGTGATTTCAATGTGCAGACAACTTTGGCAACCACAGATGTGTTGGTTTTCTGGCTCTGTTTTCCATGACTCTCTTTTTGTTTTATTGTTTTTAGGTGTGTTCCCCTCTGCATCCAATATAAGATTCAGAAGTGCTCAAAGACCTGTGTCAGCCTGAATTCTTCTCCATTTGCTCTCCAGATCATGTAATTTTATAGCTATCTTTATTTCTTTGGCATGGTTCATATCCTAAATGGCACTGTTGCTTGGGTTTGTTTCTTGTCTTTATCAATGCCTTCTTCAATGGCATGCATTTTCATTTCTTATCTTGGTGCCATTACTTACTTTTGGGATTCCAGGTTGCTTAAGAAAAAGTAATCTTTAAGCTTGGTTTGGAGTCCTATGAATCTATCCCAGTGATTTAAGTTAAATTATTTTGGAGTTCAGAAGGCATCAGAAATATTTAGTGTTTTCCAAGTCATGATAATATGCAACTAAGATTGAGAACCACTGTCCTAAGGCCTTTTGTTAGCCTATTTTTGTGTGCTGATAGGAGTGGTTATCAAATTGTGATTTGTGTCAGAATCACTTAGAGAGCTTCTTAAGACAAATTTTGGGTCCTTCCCTTCAGAATTTCCAATCTAGTGGGTCTGAGGTAAAAACCAAAACTTGCATTTCTAACAAGTTTCCAAGTGATACAGAAGCTCTCTGAAAACCCTACTTTAAGAATCTCTCAATCAGGATATAGTTGGGCCAAAATCATTGAGCTCCTGACCCTCCCCTTGGATTTATCTAACCATGGTACTGTCTTACCTAATGTGTATATTTTATATGCATGCATATAATTGGAGGTCTTGATATTAGAACATTACAGTCAGGTCTATCAGAGTCATTTGGAGTGCTCTTTGGCAAGTACTTTGTATGGCAAGGTGCAAAAACAGGTGAAAAGCATGAAATGGAATATGCTTACCCAATTAGACACCCTCCCATCCTACTTTACTTGGGTAATGTTTTCAATTGCTATAGTTGTGGAAAAAATGATGGAGCGAAATGGTTGGAAATTGGGAAAGCTATTATTCTGTGGGGGAAAAGCGTAAACTGTACATATATTTGTGCAAATTTACTCCTTGGGGTTGACCCTATAGAAATGCCTTTTCTGTTGCCATTATGCCTCTGTATATCTTCTGGCTGCCAACACCTTAAACCTTTTACAAACTGGAAAGATCTTTGTCTTTTGAGAGACCAGGGTTGCCTTGGCATGACAACACCACTTACTGACTTGATTGTACCTCTTAATTTAGCAAAAGCATTTTTTTTTGCTTCAATGATGTGTTGTTATCTTCTCTCTTTGTGACTACCTGTTCTAGTTTCATAAACACAATAGCCTCTTAAAATATGTTGAGGAAGTAGTTAGAAGGTTTCAAAATTGTTTTCTTTTGTAGTAATTTTCTTAGGAAGACATTAGCTCTGATTTCTCAGTCTGGGTCCTCATTTTGTGGACTGCAGAAAGTTTGTCTTTTTTAGTGATTTTTTTTCTCCCTGTGCCAATACTTTCCAAAAGAGTTTTATGCTTTTCTCAAGCTAGGGGCTGAGGTGGGCCTTGTCAGATTCTGTGAATACTCTGTTTCAAATTGCCTAGCTAAAGGGGGAAGTTTATTTTTCCTTTGCCAGTGTGTACTTGGAGTATAGTGCAGATATCAAATTCAGAGGCTGTGAATCAGGAGGCTATACCTCTCAGCTGAAAAATTAATGATTACTGATGGCAGGCAGGAATTATCTGGATACTCCTTCATCTCTTTGCCTAGTGGAGGCCCACAGTGCCAAAGTTGGGTCAGGAGTCACACAGCTGTGGCTTATCTGATTGGGATGGCCATTGGTGTTTATGTGTTTTCAGAGGAATTGTGGGAGTCATGGGTTGCTTACTGTCCATCTGCCTGTCTTAATTTCAAGCACTCATCCCTCCCAGTTTGTGGATGTCTTCCTCTTAGGTGAGCTATTCCTTAATGGGTGGTCAGGTAAGGAATAGATAAAAAATCTCCAACCTTTTTAGGTAAAAGGCCAGATAGTAAATATTTTAGGTTTTCCCGGAGATACCGTCTCTTCAAAACCACTCCTATCTGATATTTTATTGGAAGGCAGCTATAAACAACACATAAACAAATGGGTATGGTTGTATTCCAGTGAAATTTAATTACAAAAACAGACCATAGTTTGTTGAACCTTGAAAAAAATGGTTTGGTTTGCTTTCTATGCAGCCCACCACAACTTTATCAATCAAAAAGTCTTCAAAGTTTCTTATGTCCTTTCTTTCCCAATTTATAATTTGATACAGTACTTTATTTTTATATTCTATTTATCATTTCAAAGATGATAATGGAAGTGAGTCAGACACATGTCCTCAAATTGCCATCTTTCCAGGAATCCCCAATGCCTATTTTTTTTTAATGTTCAGTATCACATTCCATGATAAAGACCTTTAATGTTCTTTAGCTCCACATTGATATTTAGTCTCAAAAAATGAACACTGGTATCTGAAACCTAGCTTTTAATTTTCTTTTTAAGAATTCTCTTCTATACTTATTTAATAGCAAAAAACCCACTCTTCTCTAGAGACAGTGAGGCTTGTGTGAAGCCTGAATTTCTTGGCTTGACTTCATTTTTTTTACTGTTGCAGAGAGATTTTCATGGCTATAGAAAAATAAGTTTCCTTCCAGATTCTCCAACTTAGAAAATACCAGCATTTGAGCCCCATTCAGGGTACAGTGAATACTCAAAAATCTCCTTCTCAAGGTCATATCTTCAATAAATTTTGAACAGATGAACTTTTGGGATGTCCCTGGGTGAAAATTCAAGCAGTAAATATAAAACAGCTGTTCTGTTCTAGACACTGGGGGTGTTTTAGAGGTTTAAAATTGTAGTTGCTAGCTTCTAGGAATCAACTGTGAAATTGGCAATTATATCTGATTGATTATTTCATTCTTTTTTTCAGTGTACATTTACTGAGTGCTTATTATATGTCCATTCCTGTTCTAGGCCCCACAAACACAAAAATTAAGACATGGTCCTTGTATAGATGTTTCTAGTTGATCAGGGAAGCTAGATATGCAAACTAGTAATAAACATAGAGAGTGTGAGGAGTGCTATAATGAAATAGGTCACAAAGTATGATGAATGGACTCAAATTTTCTGGGGGCAGGGGAATTCAGGGAAGACTTCTAGGAGTAAATGAAGTAGAGTTAATTGGGCTACATGATAAGTATTGTCCAGCCCGATGGACAGGAGTTGGCGGAGTATGCAAAGTCATGGAGCAGTGAAATCACACGGAGGCGCTCAGAACTGTATGTAGGTGGATCTTCACAATGTCCACACTTAATGTTTGCATTTTTAACTACTCTCAGCCAACTCTCCGGGCTATAGTAGGGAGTAATTGGAAACTGCTAAGATTCAGTTTTAAATTACCCGTGCAGAATGGGGGTCTTAGTTTATTATGGTGTCTTCAGCACCTAGGACAGTGCCTGGAATGTAGTGAATTAGAATGTTGGTTCCATCAGTGATCCTTTAGTTAGTGAATGAATGCAACCGAACTCTCAGGGGATGATGTGGTTTTGATATTCTGTACTCAGCCTTGGTGATACAAGTAAAGATGGCTAAGAGACTCAGGTAGTCAGCTCTGTCTCATTGAATGTTGGAAAGTCTGGGTAACCTTATCTCCTCTGTTTCTTTCACAGCCCCTTTATACACACACACACACACACACACACACACAGCCTGTCACCAAATGCATTGTCCTTATCTTTGAAATACAAGATGAATTTAGCACTTTTCTCCTTCTCCATCACAGCTGAAGTCACCATCATCATAGATGACCATCACCCATTGTAGTCACTACTTCCCTTTTCTGGTCCCTTTGCTTCTATTTGCCAATGAACCCTAATGATCTCTTCACTACCAAGAGCCAGAGTAGCCTTTTAAAATCAGTCAGCCCTTTGCTCAAAATCATCCAATGGATCCCCATTTAAAATATTCAAGCCATTTACTGTGGCCTACATGCCCCATTATAGCCATGCCCCACTTCTCTCTCTCTGACCTCCTCTCCCACTACTCTTCCCTCTTGCTCACTGAACTGGCAGCTATGCTCATTGGACTGCTGGCTATTCTAGGCCTCTTGCCATTCCTTGAACACATCAGGTATATCCCCTCTTCGGGGCCTTTGAACTTGTTTATGCCTCTGTCTGAATTACTCCCTCATGTCCATCAGTTGTCTACAGCAGTGCCACCTTGTCAGTGAGGCCATACTTGAACTCCACATAAAATAATATAAAATAATTATATATTATTCCGGGGATACAGGGGTGCTAAGTGTCCATTTGTTTACCTCTTAATGAACTTTTCCTTTTACATAAGTTTTATGGGATCATCGTTTATTTCCCAATAATAACTATTGACCAGAGAAGTAGAAACTTTTATTACAGAGTGCAGTTTTAAACTTGGGGGCTGGCTGGGATCTACGATGGGAATTACTCTCTGTTCTGTGTGGAAGCAGGAAGGAGGCAGAACACAGAGCTGCTTCAGGAAGGGCCACACAGTTCTCCTTCAGAAACTTAGGCAGGGTTTAGCTAAGACAGGTTTGAGCCTCAGAAACTACATTTTTTAAAGGAATGCAAGTGATGTAAAATTTTTTTCTGTACGTCTATGATAAATAATGACTAACATTTGTATATCAACTATATAACCTAGGAAGTAAGGGTTGTATTCTTTCTATTTTATAGATAAGGATAAGGTACATAGAGGTTAGGCAACTTGCTTAGAGTCTCACTTGGAATAATTAGCAGAACTGGGATTTAAACCGAGTTGGTCTAGAGCAGTCTGGGAGGCTCAGCAGTTTAGCACCGCCTTCAGCCCAGGGCCTGATCCTGGAGACCTGGGATCGAGTCCCATGTCGGGCTCCCTGCATGGAGCCTGCTTCTCCCTCCTCCTGTGTCTCTGCCTCTCTCTGTGTGTGTCTCTCATGAATAAATAAATAAAATCTTAAATAAACTGAGTTGGTCTAGCTTGCTACAAAGTCTGCTTGCTCAACTCCCTCACTGCTTTGCCTATGAGGGACAAGGAACAAAGAACGTTTCCCTGATGTCTGCTCCATCACATGCCCAAACCAGATTCAGTCTCTTAGTTATACTAAGTACTGCTTATGGCACCATATTGCAAGCTTTGTCTTAGCTTCTTCACTGAAAATATACTCACCACTCTTTCAGGAGTGCTGGGAGCAGACTGTGTGAAATATAATAAAATGCACTCATTCACCATACAAATCAGCCTTAAATGGGGCAGAAGGATTGAAGACCTCTCCCCGAGTGAATGATTTTGTAGATTATTGATTTGGGCAGCAGTTTATTTAAACATTAAAACCTTGAATGAAGTAACTTAGCCTGAAGAAAAATGTGTCAAGTACAGTCCTTGTTATAGCTAGTTTTCAGCCTCTGAGGACTTTGTAAACTGTCCAGATGTATTTATTTTCTAAAAAATATTTTCTCAAGGAAAAAAGGATGGATTTGGAAAGGGAGAGTGGGATTTGTCTCTAGAAGTGATAATCTCTCTGAAAAGGAAAATTTGAAAGGATTTTTTTTTCCAGAAGCATTCTCTGCCTTTGGAGCCACTCATAAAACATTAGATGTTGTTATTCAGATTCTGAAAAATGTAAAATGCTTCCCTCTCTCTTTCCTGTTGCCTGCATCCCCTTCATCTTTCTTTGTTACAAATGGTACATGGACTTGGTATTCTACCAAAGAAGTTGGAAGAGATGGAACCACTAATTAACAGGAGTAATTCTGTGCCAGTTTGAAAGTTGGGGGTGGAGTCAGGGGAGGGGAAAGATAATTCCAGTCTATGGGATCGCCAACTAACATTAAACAAACATTAATGCTATATAGTTGTGTACAATTCCAAGTACCATTACACATATTTCTTTTTGATGGCAGTACCACTGACTGTCCTTTTAATGGTCTCGTGTGTTAATCATGGCTTTAAAACTAGTGTGCAACTTTCTCTCAACAAGGCCTTATGAAGTTGAGAAGGTGGGATCTCAGTTCTACCATTTGCCATGGCTGTGTGAATTGGGCAAGTTATATCTGTAATTCTCAGTTTCCTCATCTATAAAATGGGAATAATAATAAAGGAATAAGAAAAACTAATATTTATAAGTTTATCAAGGCAATGCCTCAATTTGTTTTACCAGCATGCTTATCCAAGGTCTTTCTAAGCCTTCAGTGAATTATTGTGTTAGTCTTTATATTAACTAGTTTGCTCTAAACATGGCATCACTTGAAGAGAATCCCTTTCAGAATGATCAACGTTTAATTTCCAAAAAATGGAATGAATGAGAAAATTAGGAAGAAAATACCAAATTGATGAAAAACATAAGATCAATTATAGTGAGTACTGCAGGACTCTGGTAAATTTATTTATTTATTTATGATTTTATTTATTTATTCATGAGAGAGACACACAGAGAGAGGCAGAGACATAGATGGGAGAAGCAGATTCCCTGCAGGGAGCCTGATTCCCCTGCAGGGACCCCGGGATCAGGACCTGAGCCAAAGGCAGACAGACACTCAACCACTGAGCCACCCAAGTGTCTCTCTAGTAAACATATTTAAATTAGAGCCCCTTTATATGTATTTTATCATCTTAACCCAGATAGATCCTTATTAAGAATGAAAACACAAAGCAAAAACAACTCCTGGCTGGAAAGAATGAATTTCTAAGTATATATGTAATGAGTTCTGCTATGTCAGGAGCAAGGCTTCCCTGCTGTATTTTAAGACTTTGAGATTTCAGGAGGTGGGGCTAGAAAATTGGACTCATTTGAGTAAAATGTAAAACCATTCCACATACTCATTTCTTACCACAGTAAGCTGGCCCTTATCCCTACCAGCCAAGTCTTTTGTCCCCGGATCTCCAACCTAGAAGCTCTGATTGACATCTGTTTCCCATTTCAGACTTTTTCCTGAGCAAGTTCCCAAAGTATGAAAACATCACCACTAGACATCCTCTACCCCAAAATAGGCCCTTAAAAATTATTAAAAAAAATAAACAACAAATGAAACCAGATGCCTTCATTTTATAAAGCAACAGTATTTTGGAATCAATTGAAATGTGGTGAAATATGAATAAAGTCTGTGATTTAGTTAATAGTGATGTTCTGATGTTAATTTCTTAGTTTTGACGAATGTATCATGGTTATATAATATGTTGACATTAGGGGAAACTGGTGAAAGTGGAACTCTTTGTACTATCTTTGCAACTTTTCAGTATCTAAAATTACTTCAAAAAATGCATATTTAAAAAAATAAAATTTGAGATAATACAATCTATTTCTCTTACTTTAAATAGAAAGAAACTGAGTTCCAGGACTCAGAATCTTTAGTGACCAAAATCCTGGTTTTATGACCTCTTGGTTCTGTATTAAATTTGAAAATGTACTTAGAAACTTTTGGTCAGTTAATTTAACCAGTGAGCTCCTTTATAAAAGAAGTTTTTCATTTTGCCATGCTGTATCTTCATAGACATCATTAAAGTCCTTCTGATGGGGTCTAAAAGTGTGGCTACACTAAGGAGTTGGAGTATGAGGCTAAGAAGTAGGGTCTCTTACCCAAAAGCATCTGGCCTAAATTCAGCCCATTTCTGTAGTCCGATATTTTGATACCTGGAATTGGTATCATGTGGAATTAGAGGTCAGGCCCAGAAGATAAGTGTAGGTGTGGGTCTAAGGAGCACAGACTTTTCAAAAGGAATACTGGCTCTTTGACCCAAAGCAATGTTTCAACCTTAGTGAGTACACATTGGCTGCTTGAACTCATACTGGCAAAGAAGCCCATCTCTTGGGTTTGTTGAGTTGGAACTTTGATGTCTCCTGTTGACTCTTCTGATTTCTTACACCTGGCCATGCCCCTGCCTTAAACTCCTGCTATGCTCCTGGGCTTTGGCATCCTACCTGCTCTCTCCTGGCTTTCAAACCTCCTGACTTTCCCACTAGTCATTGGCTTTACCTTTTCCACCTGGCTTTGACAGCTTGCACCAGCCCTGTCCTGCAATGCTTATTGGCTCTTGACTGGTAAATAACCATGGCAGTATGTGATAGTGTTTTGAGACAAGCCTGCCTTCTCAATCAGAATCTAAGCTTCTTTAAAGGATCATACTTCATTTATTTTCTTGAACTAACATCTATCCTAGTTTTGGAAAACATCACCACAGATGGCCTGGAAGTTGATTCAGCATTGATGATCCCTTTCATCTTTTTCCATGACCAGTAGCTAGATATGACCTCATCTTAGTTCTGGTTCTAAATGAGAAGAATCCCAGTACCAAGACAAATGAGCAGACTTGGATTTAGATAATAATGGTTTGAAGTTGAACCTTGTCTAGCCTCTTGGAGCTTCAGTTTCTTCACCTGTGAGAGGAGTTTATTTGTTAATAGCTCAAGATTTCAGAAGAACTGTACCCAACAACAGTCCAAGTCATTTCTTCACAGAGAATACAATAAAATTGTCATACAACACGATCGGAAGTGAATAGGCCTGGGAGTCCTACTGGTGCCTCTTCCACAGTTTAAGAAAAGAACAATTACTGGGTTTCCAGGAGATCCCACTGCTTGAGTAGATTATAGAATTAATGGATAGAAGCACATTCTTCAGTTTGATCCAAGAGTCTTCTAAGATAAGATAGTCTCCTCTTCCAACTTGTGTTAATTCATCCTGAGATGTCTGGGCATTGCCATTCTTGCTGTGACATATCTCAGAACTAGAATACAAACTTTATAAAGAGCATGATGGCAATTTTGTTTGAAACTTGCATATGCATAGACTAAAAGGAAATATGCTAAGATGTTAAACAGTGGCTATATTCTGGGATTATGGGTATTTTTATTCTTTTACATTTTCCTTTTTCTCCAATGCATATATTGCTTCTATAGTCAGAAAACAAATAAGTAGTATACAAAAATATTTTTGAAAATCTCAGCATTTAGTAATGCTGAGGAAGAAAGGAAAAGTGGTAAGAGGAAACAGAGGCCTTCGGTAAGCTATGCTTTTGTTCATTCATTCTTTCAACAAATATTCATTGACTACCTAATACTGGTCTCTAAATTCTGTCCTTGTTAAATGTAAAAGTCAGAAACAGGAAAGTAAATCAGGAAGTTGACCTCTAGGAACTCGGTCTTTAGCTGGGTATGTACAAATGTATACAGAGCATGCAATTTTAGAGTCTGTGCATTCAAGGCCATATGAAACCCCCACACAAGGAGCTTTGGCTTGAACAAGATAAAGGTCATCTTGGGCTTACTAGGAAATACTTCATTAAGAGGGTGGCATTTGATTTGGGCCAGAGAGGGGTAAGTAGGATTTTGGTATGCAAAGATGGCAAGAGGAAATCATTCTTTTCTCCCCCCATGTCCTTTTCTCTCCCTGTAGCTAGCTATGAGAGATTGTAAAAATGAAAACTCTAAACTTCCAGTGGTATGAAGATGGACCTGCAGAGAGCAGAGTAGAAATGATAAGCTTCTGAAGAGCAGGACCCTCCTCGTTTTTGTATCTCTAGTCCTCCAGACTGGCCATGTAGTATCTCTGTGCATAGTTAATGGTTAGTAAACGGAGATATAAATCACCAGTGAAGTCCTAAGCAAAATGATCAGTAGTAGTGCTGGAGGAGGTCATCAAGAAGCCATGACAGCAGGTTGTTCATGAGCTGGACCTGAGCAGAGGCTCTTGTCCCCTCTCCTGTCATTGGAATATACGTTCTGCCCACTGTTGGCAGGTAGCTGTTGCACCACTGCCATTCTGTTGCAAACATCCCTCACCTCTCCCTGGAATCACTGCTGAGATGGCCTAGCTGGTCTTTCTCCTTTTGCGTTTGCCGCCTACAGATTCTCCTCAGTACAGCACCTCAAGAGATCCTTTTAAAACATAGATCGTGTCATTCCTTTGCTCAGAACCCTTCAGTGGCTCTGCATCTCACTCAGAGTAAGTGGCCCACACAGTGTTACATGATCCATGCCCTTCCCCTCACCTGTTTCTTCATCTCCTATACTCCTTATTTTTTCTTCACCAAATGCACTGGCTTTCTTGACATTGCTTAAGCATGACAAATTCTCCCTGCTAAAGCCCTTTGCATTGCCTGTTCCCTCTGCTTGGAGATCTGTATGGCTGTCCCCCCTCACTTCCACATCTTTGCTCAAATGCCACCTTCTCCATGAAATTTGCCCCATCCTAGTCATGGCACTTCCAACCCTTCTTCTCCTATCCTAGCTGTAATTAATTTTCAGCATATTCTATACTTATTATGCTCATTGTTTACTCTGTTTATTTCTGTTCCAACACAGCCTTCATGATAAGGATCTTTGTGCTTTCTTCACGAACACACACCCAAACATCTAAAACAATGCCTCCATGTGGAGGGCACTCAATAAATATTGAATGAATTAATGATGCCTTCCATACTCTTTCCTCTCCCCTCCTAGCCAGTCATTCATCAGATCCAATTATTTACACCAACTCCTTCTCCAGCAGGCTTACCCCATTCTACCCACACCCATTGCCCAGACCCTCATCATCTGTGACTTGAGCTATTTTTCTTTACTGTGTTCTGGATCAAATCTCTCCTGAACATTTCCCCTAAATTCATTTACACAGTAATCTCTACTATACTATGAAGTTCCTAAACATCAGTGATACCCTGTTGTCCATATGATGAAATTCTAACTCCTTAACCTGGCTCCCAAGGGCTTCTCACTCACCCTTCCAGTCTTACTTCCCAGCATCTCCCCTCCCCCCACCCCGGCATTCCTCACTACAGCTACTCTTACTGCCAGATAACCTTACCTTCAGTCTTTCAATGGCATGTTACCATTATCTTCCTCTGTGCTTTAGCACATGCTGTTCCCTCTTACCCATAGTCTTCTCCTCTCTCTGATCTGTTCTCCAGGGCCTACTTAATGCTTGTGGTATTAATGCTTAATAATGTATAATTAATGCCTTAATAAAGTAGGCATTGACCCTGATGTGCTCAAATAGCCCCTGATGTGCTCAAATAGCCCCTTTACATACATGTCAAGGAAAGCAAGGGTATGTTTTAGAAAATATTGTAAGGAGCCAAGAATAAATGCTGTGCTTAAGATGGGAGGAAATGAAGGTACCTAGGATGGCTTGAAGGATTAATTTGATCTTCTTTTTTTTTTTAAAGATTTTATTTATTCATGAGAGACACAGAGACAGAGAGGCAGAGACATGGGCAGAGAGAGAAGCAGACTCCATGCAGGGAGTCCAATGTGGGACTTGATCCCAGGACTCCAGGATCACACAGGCCCTGGGCTGAAGGCAGGCGCTCAATCACGGAGCCATCCAGGCGTCCCAATTTAATCTCCTTCTTATAAAAAGCATTTCTGGCCCCCTTGGCCTGAAAAAATATCTCACCTGACTTCTCACTTTATTATCTGTACAATACAAATGACAGTTTTTATGTATTGCCTTATGATGGCTTCTTAAATATTCTCTTGAATAATTTAATCATGTATTGCCATTTTATTTCTCATGTGTTTATTTTTGCTTTTTTGCCCTCTGTATGGACAGGAATCATGACCTACTCTTCTGAATATCCCTTAGGATACCTATCAGAGCTCCTTGTACAAAGTACGTGCTCATTAATATTTGCATTGACAAATAAGACCTATCATTACCTCTTTGTCCACCACATTGGATGATAATGAAAGGAAAAGCTACCTCTGTTTTTAACTGTGCCATCTATGGCTTTGGAACCCCAACTCTGAACCCTAAGGGTCCCATTTTACAACTTTTTTTTTTTTAAATTAGGATTGGGTAACCAAGCCCAAATACCACTACAGGCTGATCTTCATGCTGGTGATTGGCAATACTCCAAGAGACTGATTTTCCAGGAACAAAACATCTTGATCACACCTTGCTTATATCAAGGGTTAGTCACAGGCTCTTCTCTTTGCCCTCCACCAAAGCCTAGTAGGGGATTTTGAGGGGTAAAAGTAGGAGAAGGAAATGAGGAAGATCAGAAAAGGGCAGTGGCAGGCATGGGTCCCATGGATACAGGTTCAAATGTTAATTCTCTGGTTTCCTAAATGTTTGATTAGGGCAAGTTATTTGACCTCTTTGAGTCTTGATTTATCTTCAGCTTTTAAGTGATGAAGAATTCGTGTCCACACTCCATTTATGAGGATTAAATTTAAAGCATCTAAAATAGTGCCTGACCTATGGTAGACACCTAGTAAGTAAATGGCCCCTAATACATGTGTTTTTGAGTTTCCAAAGTGTGACCACAGTCATGAAAGCATTAATAACTCATAATAACCCTGTGAATCAGGTAGGTATATTTACTGTACCTCTTTTACAGATGAATAAAAGGTCTAGAAAAGTTAACTGATTTTCTTAATGTTACTCAGAAAAGTCATGACTGAAGTTTGCAAATCCAAATCTTCTATTTCCTAAACCTAAAACACTTTAATAGATTATGGTTGATATAAATAAAGCAATGTATTTAAAGTACTTACAGATTGAGTGATAAAATATTTTTATATCAGTTGCAGGTATAGCATGGTGTGTTTTGTTTTGTTTTAGAGAAGGGGAGGTGGGTGGAGGAGACGCAGAGAGAGAGGGAGAGAAAGCATTGTAAGCAGGCTCCACACCCAGCTCCCAGCCCCATGAGGGACTCAGTCTCACAATGCTGAGATCATGACCTGAGCCAAAATCAAGAGTCAGATGCTTAACCAACTGAGCCACCCAGGCCTCCCAGTATGGTGTATTCTTTTAATTGGATCCTTGTATTTAATCAGTTCATTTGATACAAATTCACAAGTGGATATTATTTTTGAGGCAGAAGGTTTATTTTTTTCTTTCAACACCTTATTCTATAAGTTTTTGTCACTAACCCAACATATAGTAACCTAATGCATTTTTTATTTTCTTAACACAAATGTAAGGGATTTCTTTATAAAAAGTAGCTGAAACTTTTTTTTTTCCTGAAGTGGGTCTCCAAGGAAGCAAAGAATTGCCAGACAATTACTTTCTTCCCCCTCCATATAGGAGGCAAAATGTAGTCTTATTAAAATCCTGAGAATGAATTCACTTAAGCTCCCCACTGCAGGATGTTTTTCTGACAAGTTCTGTCTCAAAAAAGTATGTTGTACAACTAATTAAGAAATTATTTTGACAGGGTGAATGTTTTGAAGATCTGTGTTGTACACAACCTAATATAATCTAATTTTCTTCCAGTGAAACAAAATATGTGGATTTTAAAAAAAAAAAGCATGGCCAGATAATATCAATAATAGGAGTGCCTCCATTTCAGCTGAGAATTCAAGAAGCAGCCAGCCAATTTGTCTAGGGAAATTTGCTCTTGGCTAAGATGGTATAAAAGGTCTTACCCCTGGGCAAACCATTTATTTTAAAAGTTTAGAAAAAACATTTTTTCATTGATTGTAAGATTTTTTAGAGTTACCATTTCTGTGTGAGAGGATGCAGGATGGGAGGTAAATGGCTTGCTTTCTAGAGAGATAGCAAATTGAGAGTGTTTTTGAGTATTTATAATTAATCTCCATTCTGGGTTTTAAGCATATTCTGGTCTTGAAGCATATTAAAAGAAAATTGGTAGATATACCAGGACATTTATAAATCCCTAGCTAACAAACTATCCTAATTTTTTGTGCATGTATGTATATGTACATATGTAGTGTGTGTACACAAGTGTGTGTGTATATATATACATATAAGTAATTCCAATAATCCAAAATCTTTATTTTCCCTAATGTTTTTGTTACTAATTAATGGTGCTTTTAGAGTACAGGTGGGAAGACACATAATAAAATGAATACTTTAACAAACAAGTGCTACTTATAACATGAATTTTTATATTAAAAACGTAGTTTTCCTTATAAAATGAGAAATATATTCTTGAAGTATATATGTGTGCATGTGGGGGAGCTATCCTAAATTTCACCTAACAGTGCAAAGTACAATGAAAATCCTCATACACAAATTAA
Source organism: Nyctereutes procyonoides (assembly GCF_905146905.1). Classification (NCBI taxonomy): domain Eukaryota; kingdom Metazoa; phylum Chordata; class Mammalia; order Carnivora; family Canidae; genus Nyctereutes; species Nyctereutes procyonoides. Next base: position 14,213,884 of record NW_026575040.1, read on the forward strand.
TAACATTCCCTGTCAAAAGATATTAGGCTTTCAAAATTATGAATATAATAGTTGGAAGTAATTTCCTGTTTCAGAAGGAATGAGCAAACCTATATAGAGGGGCTGTTTCTAGGTCTTTTGCTATGTTCTATAGGACAGTGTTTCTTAAATACCACTGAATCAAATGGGTTTTCTTTTTTTTTTTAAGATGTATTTATTGGGACACCTGGGTGGCTCAGTTGGTTAAGCATCTGCCTTTAGCTCAGGTCACGATCTCAGGGTCCTGGGATCGAGCCCCACATCAGGCACCCCGCTCAGTGGAGAGTTTTCTTTTCCCTCTCCTTCTGCCCCCAAATTTATTTATTTGAGAGAGAGAGAGAGAGCAAGCAAGCAGGTAGGGGAAGGAGGGGCAGTCTGAGAAGGAGAGAATCTCAAACAGACGGGAGTCTGACCCTGAGCACAGACCCTGACACAGAGTTTGATCCCATGACCCCAAGATCATGACCTGAGCTAAATCAAGAGTCAGATACTTAACTGACTGAGCCTTCCAGGCACCTCTCAAATAAAGTGCTTTTTAAAAAGTACCCCTACCTTAGCCACCTGCCCAACTAGCTGAATCACAGCTTTCCTTTTAAAAGCTCCTTAAAATTATTTTACAAAGAGGACTTAGTGATGAGAGAATTAAGGGAGAGGAAGTAATCTAGAAGGACTCTGTTTTTCTGGCCTGAGTTATAGGATATGATGCCAAGGGAGAAGCAGATTTAAGGGGAAGGAGATGCATTCAGTCTTGGAGAGGTTACATTTGAGGTGCTGATGAGAACCTAGGTGGAGCTAGCTGGTAGTTGGTTGCGAGACACAATCTAGAGGTCAGTGGAGAAGGCCAGATTAGAGACTTAGATTATGGATTTGTCTCTTGGTTCTTGATCAGTTAAGTAGCAGATATGAGCAAGGTCTCATAATAAGAGCATAGAGGAAGAAGAAAGTGGTGATCTTTAATTCATAAAACATTTCTGGTTACTTACTATGTGCCAGGTGTTGAACCAGACTGTGGGTGATCAAAATGAGTAAGTCTCTTCCCTCAATAAATTCACTGTTTAGTTGGGAAGAAAAATTCACTATAGAATATTTTGAAGAATAACAATATTCTAGCCTAGAGACCTAGAAGGAGTGGCCATAAGAGAGGGCATCTTGGAAGCCCTTAATATTTGAGATAAACAAAATGAGAGTGAAGAAAGAAGTAAATACTCTCAGTGATCAAGGTGGTTTGTCATGCTTGGGGAAGGCGGATAAAGAATTCTCAAAGCCCTTCTACCTTAGGATTACCAGATTTGGTCCCATCTCCCCGCCCCAAATCAACTCAAACCCAGGATGCCCAGTTAAATTTGAATGTGAGGTAAACAACGAATAATTTTTCAGTGTAAGTATGTTCCATCCAGTATTTGAAGCATACTTATGGTAATCCAGTTCAAAATTAACTGGATGCCCTGTATAATTTTTCTACTTAAATGATTCAGTAATGATTCCTTGTTATATTTTTCTTGTTGTTGTTGTTGTTATTATTATATATAATTTTGATAGTGCTTTTTAGTATTCAAAATATTTTCATAACCTTATGGTAGCCCTAGGCATGGTGAAGCAATATACCTTCTCACTGGGGAATATTTGTGCATTTGATCATAGTTTCTTTGTCAACAGAATGTTCCCCAAAAACATAACTATATTTCTCGTGATAATATCCTGTTTAATTTCATTTTGGTGGACAAAGTATTTTCACATAACCAGCTCACAACCCTAAGAAGTTCATGGGGCAGTGCTTAGTACATCCAGTTCCATATTAAAAAAACAACAAAAATAACAATGACAGCTATAGTGCAGTTTAGTGACTTCCCCGAAGTCACACAGTTTGATTGTGATAGAATGAAACCCTAACCCATATCTACAGACTCAAACTCCAGTGCTTGCTTATTGGGTAACCCATCATGTTGAGGTTAGACTCTGCATTCTCAGATTTTACTTTATGTAGGAACATAACCTCTAAATTATATTTGGATACCCTAAAAGTTGGGGCAAATGATAACAGAATGATGGAAAGGGAGGTGAATAAATAGCTATAGTTATAGAGAATTAATAAAAATCATCAAAAACTTCGATATATCTTGTGAACAGCTGCCATTAACGAAGCCTTGAAATATTCTTTATAATTTCACATTTACCACTAAGCGTATTCTATTCTTATGACTTCCATATTTGGAAGAAAACATTTGCATAACAGTATATCCAGTTCCTTGGTGTCTGTAAACTTGTAAATAAGTTCATGAATTAAAAGGCTCAAGAAAAGAACCTAGTTTTATAACTGAAAATTTAATAGGGCCTAGATATTTATGTAATCTATTACTATATATTTGCTCAGTAACATATTCCCTATATGTTTTATGGGATATGAATCTGATCTCTCAGAGTCTAAATTGAGGTTAGTAAATCTATCATAACAAGGATACTAGATTGTTATTAGAAGAACATAAAGCCTTTTACTTTTAAGTTTAATACTTAATGTCTGTTGAGGTTTTTTTTTTAAGTTGCTAAAAATAGAAGCCCCGTGAAATAGGTAAAGAACCCTCTTCCAAAGCAGTTCTCTGTTTTCTCTCACCAGCCCCTGTTCCCCTATTATTTTCTTTGCCTGCTGCTTTTAGTTCATGCTCAATAAACGATATCCGTATTTTCATGTTAAATACTATGTTCTTTTTTAATTTTATTTTTTCCCCTGTTTTATGGAGTGTTATGAAAAACTGCTCACTTTAAGAAATTGACAGGTCCATTAACAGAGAGCTTTATGTCTGAGAGTCCAAGCAGTTAGGGCTTCTGGATATTCAGGAAGTGGAGGGTGTCAGACCAGTCATTTTTATTGCAGACTAAAATGATGGCTGCAAGGAGATGGGCTCACATTATCACTTTATATAAATCACCCAGCCTGTCTTTCATTTCTTGCCTTCCCTTAGAAATTGGAAAGCTCAGAGTTTTTATACTTCAAACAGAAAAAGAACAGAAAGCTTAGGAGACTGGGTCTAGCCTAAGGTTTGTTCAGTCCAGCCTGTATCTCAGGGTACCAAGGGAGATATTAAGAAGACGTGCATGTCCCCTCTGATTGTTTTCAAAGAGTATGTGTGTCTCTTAAACAAATGTTTTATAACCTGATAGACCTGGTTTATAAATCTCATCCTTGCCATTGACTATCTGGGTGGCCATAGACAGGGTTATATGACCCCTTTTTGGGGGGAGAGTCGATAACACAGTGATAGTAATGACTCTTTTTAGTTACTCTTCTGATGAAAAAGGTAGAGGTGGATGGGATCCTGAATTACCCATCAGCTGGAAGTGTTTGTTGAAGAACTTCAGAGGGGGCATTCAAGGAAAGTTCACTGTTTATGACCATAGCTCTAAGTGGAGTTACACCCTGGTAAGCTAAAATCTGAAAGGGCCATTGTTCCTCTGGCCAAAGACCCAGAAAAAATATAGCCTTCGGAGTCCCTTCACTCTTACCCACTTTACCTAGGCCTTTGGAGTCTTACTCCTCTGATGGCAAGAAGACACATGAAGGGGCACTTGGGTAGTGCAATAGGTTAAACGTCTGATTCTTGGTTTTGGCTCAGGTCTTGATCTTGGGGTCATGGGATCGAGCTCTGCATTGGGCTCCACACTCAGTGCAGAGTCTGCTTTAGATTTTTTCTCACTTTCCCTGCCCCTCCCACTTGTGCTCTCTCTTTTTCTCTCTCAAATAAATAAGTAAATCTTTAAAAAAAGAAAAAAATAAGGTTGTGAAGCATCCCCTTCACCACAACCTAATGTAACACCAGCCTAACCTGTCTCCCTAACCCCAGACCCCTTTCCTGAAATCTACCTGGTCTGCCACGCTGAAGGAGTGCCAAAGAGGGCAGCCCCAGGCCCATCTTGTGATACCAATCATATGGATCAAGGCCTTCCACTCAGAAAATTCAAGAGGCTTAGCGATGCCAAAAGAACCAGGAGAGGAGAAAGCCAAGAGAGCAAGCCATGTGTTTGAAAATTCTTTGCCCAACAACTGTGGTCCAATCCCATGTTTTTCTTCCCATGGGGTACAGAAGAATTTCTCAACCTCAGCACTGTGGACATAAGGAATTGGATAATTCTTTGTTGTGAATGGCAGTTCAATGCTCTGTGGGATGTTTCTCAGCATCTGCAGCCTCTATCTAGGTTGGTAGCACCCCCATTCCCAGTTGTGACAAGGAAAATGTCTCTAGATGGACCTGGCAATGTCCCCTGGGAACAAAATTGTCCCCAGTAGATAACCCTACTAGGTTAGAGGGAACAGGGGATCTTGAAATATATCTGGAAGTTGGAATAAGTCACTGATGCCTCTAGAGCAGAATTAGAGACAGTAAGGAAAGGACCTTACACGGAGGCTGGGATATAAGAGGGGCTCAACAAATTTAGCTTCCTTTCATTCCTCTGTCCCTGGAGTGGATACTGTGGGGTGCCACCAGATACCCATTTAAGGACCAAGACACTCATTCTCCCAACCACCAGGAACATGGGCTGTGGCCAACTCACAGCTGAGTCTCTCCACAGGGACTGCCCTCAGCTGAAGGGTGCTGCCTCACTCAAGGTATGTCCTCTTCTCAGGAGCAGCCAGGACCTAGTGACTAGTCATTGCAGGATGTAATTCCTGGCCCCCTTATCTGGATTCAGGGCATCCCTGAAGGGCCATTTCAGCTTCATAGCTCCTTGGGGGATCGTGGGATCACTGGAGACTTTTGTGTCTGCACTGTTTCTACAACTCTCTGGTGTCTCTCACTCCTGACAGTGTTACTGTGAGTCAACTTTCCCTAGTCAACTTCCTGCCCACAAATCTCTGCCTCAGAGTTGTTTGCCCAGAGAACTTAACCTAAGACATACACACTCCTTCTGTTTCAAGCTTTATGGGAATCTGTCATTTTTTTTTTATAAATTAATTTTTATTGGTGTTCAATTTACCAACATACAGAATAACACCCAGTGCTCATGTCATTTTTTAAATGAGATAATGCAAGTCAAATCCTTACTTAGTATTACATAACTGTGCAACAAATATTAGCTATTAGTATTTTTATAATGTATCCATGACATTATTTAAATTATCTATAGCTTAGACTTCATCTGTCCCTGTGGGTGATGTGTTTCTGAGGCAATTATCCCTAGGAATAAACTGTATATCCTTTATCCCCCACTATTCTACCTTTTGAGATTCATGGAGCCTAATTCATTCTTGTGTGGGTTCTGATGAACATATCTGTTCCTATTGATGTTCTCCTAATTTTGTTAATTTTGATCATAGGTGGTAATCCTCTTCTAAAGGTCTCCAGCTGGGGAGCCTGGGTGGCTCAGCGGTTTAGTGCCTGCCTTCAGCCCAGGGTGTGATCCTGGAGACCCGGGATCGAGTCCCACGGCAGGCTCCCTACATGGAGCCTGCTTCTCCCTCTGCCTGTGTCTCTGGTCTCTCTCTCTCTCTCTCTCTCTCTCTTTCTCTCTCTGTGTGTGTGTCTCTCATGAATAAATAATTCTTAAAAAAAAATAAAGGTCTCCAGTGAGCACATTGAGACAAACTCCTGAGGGACCACAGCAGGCTTTTAGACTCCATCCCCACTCCAGGTTATGAGACATTTTTGTCTGCGCTGCTGCCACACTGTATCATACTTGTAAACAATAGGCTTTTTCACCTGTCAGAACAAAAGTTCTGGAGGGGTCATCTTTGCATCTCTTTCCTCCATCTCTATCTCCATTCCCAATATCTCCCTTCGGTTGACAGGAACCCAGATGTGGTTGAAAGAAAAGGATGAGTTGGCTCAGAAGGCATGGAAAGATTGTTCAGCTGAGGGGCAAAAGCAAAGCTTCTCTTGTTAGAAAACATGAACCATGGGCTTCTCAGTGAGACACCAGGAGGCATGAGACCATAGCATGAATACAAAATCTTTCCAGAATATGATCATGGACGTCAATTCGCATAACACTTATACACACTACATGTGCTTGCTACATACAGGAGCCTTTTGTCTGATCTTTTTAAATCATTTTCTGATATTCCACTAAGAAAAGATGGTCATTAGCTCCATTTCTCAGATGAAGACATCTGTGTCTCAATAGACACAGACAACTTATTCCAACTGGAAGAGTAGAACTCAAACACAGATCCATACAATTTCTCTAAATGACCTCTTTAACATAAAACCTCCCACATGATCTGGCCAAAACCATTTAAATAAAATATTATGGAACAGAATGCAGAATCTTATGAAATTTTAAGACAAAATGATGAGAGAGCCAAAAAGGAAAAATCACACTGGGTGGAAGTAAATCACATTTAGCTACCTTTTCTGGACTCCAGCTCCATCAACTTTTCACAGGAAAATTCATTTTCTCAATCTTGGTTTCCTTGAGAAATAATTCGCTCCCCACACTTCCCAGCCTCTCTTCTCTATTTTCCCATACCCCTGGGGATTTAAAGTGAACCTGTCTGATTATAAATGTGGAAATGAGTAACTAAGCTTGCTCAGTTCAGTAACACCTTTGTTCTTTGTCTTGCAAATACCCCCTACCTTTTTAGAGAATGGTTGAGGTCCTATAGTTTTCCATACACAATTTTTTCCTGGGTAGAGCATCATGTCAAGACCAGGTTGATAAGAAGCCTTCCTAGCTCAGAGGTGCATCCTAGCTGATCCACTGGACTCTCACCTAAGCTATATTCTCTTGCTTAGCTTCTGTGAGTCGTCAAAGTGATACTTGGCCTCCACCTTGACCCACTCTTCTGATTCTCAAATTGCTCACAGCCTGGCTGAGAAAGGAGGCCTTTTTACTGCAGACTCCATTGGTGCCTTCAACATTCCCGATTGCTAGCAGTATTTGGGAGAAGCTGGAGATCTGCGGGTATATGTACTGAACTTTCTTTTACTTTGCTCAGCCCTAGCCTGGGAGTTCCTCCTAAGTGAAAAGTCCGTTTCTGATTCCTCTTTCTCTCTCATAATCTTCCTCTTGCCAGAGTCCACAGCAAGGATCTATGTGAGAATTTTATTATCTACCTAAGTTTCTTGTGTGTAGAAAAACAGGCTACCTATCATGAAAATCTGCTCTTCAGAGATGATCTGGTTGTTTCAAAAATGATGTTAATAAAAATGACATATGAAATTGGCCGTATTCATAGGGTACCCATGGTAAGATTTTTGTTGTAACTGACAAACCAGGTGCAGAATATTCCATGTATAATTTAGACCCCTTCCCTGTGGGCTGCGCTGCTGGTTTTGTATATAACCTCAGTTATTATTGCCATTAAGAAAAGATATTTTAGGGACAAACTCATTTTTTGAATAGATTGTTATCTCAAATTAAAAAAGATTACGGGAACTGGCAATCAATGCAGCCATCTAATTGCCATTCCTCCAATTAAAAATTAATATACAGAAAGAGCTGCCTGGAACCAATTGGTCTTAGGATAATTTTGAAATGAGGAGAAAAATAACAGTTTAAAAGCAGTGGGCTTGGGTTGGCTTGGGAAGGGTTGGTGGCTGCTAGTCTGGCTGCAGGGACAGGCATGTTCCTGACCTGTGGCCTGTGGCAGCCACACCCAGGGCTGACTGGAAACAAAGGAACGAGGAGCTCCTGTCTCATTGTTCTTCCTCTGTTAAAGATTTATGTATAAAATCACTTATTTTGTGATGTACTTAAGAATAGATGGCAGGTGTCATTTTTGTACAGTGCATGTCATTTTATCGAAGCTGTGGAAAACGTGTATGATGGTGCTTGTGCTAAAAATGTTCCTCTGTTCTTTGAGGATGTCAGTGATGCCATCCCAGCTTGTTCTCTTCTGCAGAAGTTCATTTGCTGAGCAGTGTTCAGATAGATGGGGACCAAGGAATATGAAATCAAAGAGAGCCTCTTGTGTCTTGAAGACAGGACATCCTTCTACTTGGTTCAAAATAAGCCTCTTTAATCTGAAAGAGTCCTACTTTGCATATTGAGTATATCAACTACTTAGTTTTAATTTGGAACAAATCATCATATATAGTGTGTGTATACATACATGCATATGTATGAACATAAGTACATACGTATACATATAATAAGTACAGTAGAGGGGGGCAGCTCAAGTATCCAGAGGTCTAATCAGATCCCAGTAAGGAGATGGGTTTTAGTGAGAAAGGAACAGCCCTTTATTTGATGGAGAGGGGCTGTGGGTGGAACCACACGGTATCTACGACCTGTGATACTGGAATGTTACTTGCGATCTTCCCACTTCAGGAAAGATAAGATAGAGCTAGAGGAGATACCCAGAAAGAGCATGAGACTGATTCAAGGGACAGGCAGCTGACTGAAAAAGATGAAACTGTGAGGTGAAAAGACTGGGGCAGGGAAGGAACATGTCAACTGCCTTCAAATACATGAAGGGATTGAAACTGACAGGTGAGGTCTTGTCCAGTAGGGCCCAACTGGTCCCACCCAGGGATCATCTGTGAAATATGTGAAGGGTGATCGAGGAGTCAGAAGGAGAAGAACTGAGGTGGAGAGGAGGCTGAGAAGTAGGCTTAGAACCAAGAAAAGGAATGTTACTTAGAATATAGGAACCAAATTTTTGGTGATCATTGTCCCCAGATCGGGTATAATTTCCATACAAGTGGCTCTCCTCAACATATGGTGAATGTATGATGTGATGTCAAGGAAGATCAGAGAGCCCTCCCCAGATTCCTTGTTCTCTGCTTCCTCCATCTTTGCTCTGAGCCTCACTCGGCAGCCTTTGTGGTCTTCAATAATTAAGTTTGAGCCTGGGGTGACTACCCAGACACCTCATCTTCCTCTTAGCTAGCCCTCAAGGCTTTGCATTTGTGACTCCTGAATACCTCCCTAGTCAACCCTGGTTTTTAGTCCTCATTGCCACCTGCCTCACTAATATTCAGAACCTAACAGGGATCAGTTAAATCAGCCTGTAGGGGGATAGGGTGAGGTCAGAAGCATTGGTGTTTTTAAAGTTAGCCTGTCTCAACCAACCAATTTTCTCTTCTCAAACATACCTCCAGATTCTACCTCTTTGCTTTTGATCATACAATTTCAGCTTGTGGAATGCCCACAGTTTGGACCCAGTTCCAGTGCCATCTTCTCCAAAATTTTCCCAATTGTTACTCCAGCACTTTGAAAGAAATGGCTCCTTCTCAGAACTCCCATAATACTTCCTTCGACCTCTGTTATGGTACTTATCACTTTGGATCTAGGATTCTGGATATGAATGTGGATGGATATATCATTTCTCTTTTAAGAATTTAAGTCTCTTGGAGTTTTTTGCTAGCCCTTAGTGTCAGAAAGTAAAAGACTTTCAACACGGCAAACACATGGTTCTAAGATCTTAATAGGTACTGGATCCATTAGTATTCATAACCATCCTATAATGTAGGTACTTTTATTAATATCATCACCCTCATTTTGCAGATAAAGAAACTGAAAAAGCTAAGCCAAGATTACTACAGTTAGTATGTGGCTGACTCATGATTGGAACCTAGGCAGTCTGGCTGTGTTCTTAATAGCTATGCTCTGCTGCCTTCCAAATCCATGAGTAAATGAGTAAGGGTACATGGGTTAGTGTAGTGTGCATTTTTGGCAGGGTCTTTCTGACCACCAGCATATCTGTGCAAAGCAGTGATTCCAGGGTTGACAACAGGACTGGGATGGGGTGCTCATTGGTGTTCGTAGTTCTATGCCCCAGGGAACCCACCTAAATCTCTGTTCCCTTATCTCCTGGGCTCAGACCTTTGCTTTTCTCTTCCAAAAAAAGTAGCATGTAAACATAAGAGGCAGCACTCTCCCATGTGGCATAGGGTGTAAAAAATTGATTGCATCAAGTATAGGTGTGTTGAGGGTGGGGTAAGAGATTTCTATAGCTGCTTCTGTGGCTTTTTTTTTTTTTTTAAAGATTTATTTATTTATTTTAGAGAGAGAGTGTGTGTATGTGGTGGAGGGGTTGGGGAGGGGCAGAAGGAGAGAGAGCATTTCCGAGCAGGCTCCCCACTGAGTGCAGAGCCCAGCTCAGGGCTGGATCTCATGATCCCAAGGTCATGACCTGAGCCGAAATGAAAAGTCAGATGTTTAACTGATGGAGCCACCCAGGTGCTCCCGTGCTGTTGTTTTGTTTTTTGTTTTTGTTTTTGTTTTGTTTTGTTTTAATTGAGGATGGGTTTCGGTATTTCTAAGCTCCTGGACTCAAATGTTTCATATTTTATCATCCTATAGGAGAACTTTACACATGTAGGGAAGTATTTCTCAGGTGTACAAGAAAGTGAGGTGTTCACAGGGCCAAGTAAGGAGCAAGGGGTTGGAGGGTGGGGTGAGGGAGACCGATGCAGTACTTGACTATTTCCTCTTCTCTGTAGCAGGGAGAAGTGGTGGGCAACAATCATCAAATGAGGCCACAATGACTCTGCAGCCCAGACTAGCCAAAGCCAGAGTGCCTCTGCCCAGGCTGCAAATGCTGAAATTAGCCAACTGCAAGATTTTACAGGCAGCTGCTTCCCTTGAAAGGAAAGAAAGATAATTTAAATTTTATATTTACAAAGAAAGTATAAACATGGCCACTCATCCCACAAATAAAATCTAGTCAATTACTCCCTTGTTCATCTGTTCGTTCATACATTGAACATCTGTGTATTGGAGACCAACTCTGCCTGAACCCCAGGATTAGGCATTGCTAAAGGGGAACAGAAATTTAAAAGGCCAGCCCTGTCCTTGGGGAGATAGGCTCATATATGACTAACTATAATTGTATTTAAAGAAATCACTAGATAGGATGTAGATATAAGTATACAGGATAAAATGAGTTCCTCATTTTTATGAAGTTTAATTGAACATAGTATTTAAAATTGGATAATCAGTAAAATCACACAAACATTTGAAACACACACATACATTTGCTTTCCCCTCCAGCACCTTTAATTTTCTGTGCCTGATACCTTAGATGAGAGCCATTTTCTAGTTTGTTTGTTTGTTTGTTTTCTAGCTTTGTCAGTCTATACCTTCCTCTCTTTTCCTCTGGGCAATCTGTTCTCCCTTTATACAGGACTTACTGGATTAGGACTTAACATTCAGGGACATGTGTCTAATAGAAGAGAGTGTCTGGGTCCTCTTTGGTCTACCCTTAATGCCAGCAACACCACTAACAGCCTCATCCAGTATCCTTTTTGTGGATCAATGAGATGGTGATTAGAAACGCAAGCAGAATGAGCTAAATAGAGTGAGCGGATAGGCATCTCCCAGAAGAACACCGGAAATTGGGTCCATTAGAGATGTACCCTAAGCTAGCTACTTTGTCCACACATCTGTTAGAGCAGAGAGAGCACAGACTTGGGGCTAGAGCAACCTGGCTTTGAATATCATCTACTTGTTATGTAGCTCTAGGAGAAGCATTTGACCCTTCTGAGCTTCCGTTTTCTCATCTGTAAAATGGAATTGAAAATACCCATGTAACGTAGGATTGTAGTGAAAACCAAATTGAGGAATTGGAGAATAAATATAAAATATTTATGTATAATGTATATATAATCCTATATAATGCTCACTAGATGCTGGCTAATATGATTAGCTATAATTACACAGCCTCTGTGAGGCTTCATTTCATAGGACTTTAATGAGTGGCTCCAAGGATGAGGTGAGTAGGAAGAGAGGCTGGATTCTGTTAATGTGGATCACATTCCTTCCCTTTAACTTCCTCACTGAGGCCAAACCTAGAAGCCCTGAGACCTGTCCTGGTGGACGCACTTGGTTCAGGTCACACTTGCGCCTGCTATCATCTGCTCCTGAGAACTAGCAGCTAGATAAGGATGCCACAGAAGACAGAGAGCCCATGTGTCACTACCTTTTCCACTGTCTGCTTGGTTTTTCTTAATACCTCAAGATGAACTCCGATCCATACCCTGGTTACTGACAATTGCCTCTGTACTTTATCATTCTGAATACTGTAATGGGGGAATCCTGGCCTAAAGTCATAGCCTGATCTTTTTCTGTCATATGGTCTCCAAAAAAAACCCTGAGACCCATACTGCCCACACTGAGACATGTTCCCATGAGAGACTGAGAGATTTGCTTTTGGTTTTCAGTCCATATTTATCTCAAAAAGCCAGTGACCAGCAGTCTCCATAGACTCCACTCCATCTACTGAACAAAGGCTAAAATACACAGAAAATTATTTGTACTTCTGTTGTAGATGTAGAAATTCCTGGAATCTTCTGGAACATTCTGTTCTGCTAACAAGATTCCAGAATAGCATGAGGAGGACATCAAATCATTTGAATTACTTGCCGGGACTTTTGGAAGTTAAGCAATCTTTAGCTAACCTCTGTTTTATATTTGATCTTCAAAATCCACATCATAATACTTGGGAACAGTGAGAGAGGAACTTCCTTTTCCCAAGCCAGATTATGATTTGGATAATTTTTATACTGCCTGTTGAAATTACTTCTGATACTGCCTCTGGACAGGAAAGAGACTTGGATTTCTCTGGATGGAAAACTAAGTTCTAACCTTACCCTTCCTGTTACCCCACAGTCCATGTCAAGACTCTAGTGACTTAAGTGGGAGATGATGTGTCAGACCAAGTTTGAAACTCCTCATTCTCACTCCACTGATATAAAAGAGAAAATCACATACCTACTAGGAGGTTTGGGGGTGGTAGTAGGACTTCATGGTCCTACAAGCCACAGCAAGCAATATGTCACTAACTAAGGCAGCAGCAAAATGAGAGGTGAATTGTGCTGCAAAGCCAAAAGGTAATGTCTGTCATCTAGAAGAGCAAGATAAATTAAAAGGCAAATTGCTTCCCTGTTCCTTCTTCTTCTCCCAGTATCTGCCTCAGACTGACCCTTGAGGTTGGATAATAAATTTTTTAAGCTTGCTTTCTATTTCCAAGAGTTTTTAGATTAGGTCGACTCCTACTAGGATATTTTAGCAGTGAGAAGCTGCATGACATAGAAGGAGACAGGAACGCCACATTCAGGGCCTCCCTTTACAGCCATGTCCCTGCTACCTTCAACTTGCTTAAAAGACTTCACTGCCACTCTGGTCTCATAGCTAGTTCTATCATCTCTCTTTTTTAAAATTGTTAATTATTTTAGAGAGAAAGAGCCTGAATGGGGGGAGAGGCAGAGGAAGAGAGAGAATCTCCAGCAGACTCTGCGTTGAACACAGAGCCTGACGTGGAGCTGGATCTCCATCACCCTGAGACCATGACCTGAGCCAAAATCAAGAGTCAGAAGCTCAACTGACTGAGCCACCCAGATCCCCGCTAGTCCTGCCATCTTAGCAGTGATAGTCTCGCGAGGTGGTGGTGGAGTCACTGAACACAGAGAATGTTGGCGTTCTATAGTGCTATTGTGATGGTCACCTATCATCTTTTTCCTAGCTGGATATGCCACCTGACAGGCAAAAATGTTCATATTTCTCCAGCACTGTCTATCCAGGACTAAGGAGTTGTTTAAGGTGGTTAATGCCACCTTGGGAATATAAAAATATTCTCTCTGGTCAAAAGGCCCCCTCTTCTCAGAAGAGCACCCAGGTCCCCAATGTCAGATGTGCTCTGCCACTCATGCAGGAAGTCTTTGGCGAGCTCTTCTAGGGATCCCAGCACCAAGATAGGTGTCAAAACCTGGAGCTCTCACCCCTGAAGAGCTTGTGATGGCATTTTGAATTTTACTTCAGGCTTGGGTTTCAATTTAGGCAAATTGGAAAGGAATGAATGAAATAATAATCCTGAACTAGGAATTCAATCCACACTGAGCCACTCTCTAGATGGTGACCTGGGACAAGAAACCTGACTAACCAGCTCTAAATCTGTTTCTTCACTGGAAGACAAGGAGGTAGTTTTCTGATATTAACAGTGTTTGCTGTATATTCATACTTGTCAAATATATAACAAATGAAACTCAGATTTATCTTGCATTTTTAATAATGATGTAACTGTAATATATAGGGTTTTTTTTTCCTTATTCACTTTTTGGGGAGAGATCTGTGCCTCAAACCTTCTGCTATTTGAGAAGGAGTGTTTGTGCTCCCTGATTCTCATGGTATCATTCAGTCCTGTGCTTTTCAGGTTGTACTCCATCAGCTAAAGGGTCCTTTCAGGTAGACCAACTCTACTTCTGTTTTATATTTTTAGGCCTCAGCTGAGATTTTGTTCAAGGAAAGGGCTTCTCAATCAGCTAATGAGAGTCTGATAACTACTAATTTGAACTCATTGCTCTTGTTCTTGGCACCTGTGCCTGGAATTCTGGTAGCATTCCAAGAATCTTCTGCTCCTCTCACCTTCTCCTTGGGTGATTTTTCATTCTAGAGTTGTTGAGAGCCACTTGCAAGATATCTTCACCTAGATAGAAAACTCATTTTCTCACTCAGAAAACTGAATGATCATCTTCTCCACCTCCACCTTTTATCTCTCAAACCTCTTCTGTCTTCTGTATCCTCCATCTCTTTGGGTGGCACCATCAACCACATAGTTTTCTAAGTTAGGAACTTAGAACTTACTGCCTCTCCTTACCCCACGCTACCAATCAGACACCAAGGTCTGCTGTTTCAGTCTCTTCATTTTCTCTCCAGTGAATCCTCTTCTTGCTATTCCTTCTGCCATGACTTTAGTTCAGACTTTGACAATCCTTTTACTGACCATGCCTTCTCTACAGTAGAAATATGATTATGTCTGTCCACTGCTTAGAACCCTTGCCCTGGTGCCCTCATTACCTACTAGTGAGATCTGAACTCCTTGGTACAGCGGATGGAGTTGTGACCTGGCCTCTGCGTCCTTTTTTTGTATTCCTCTTCTACCTTACGCTTGATGGTCTCACAATATCGAAGTTCTTGAGGTCCCTGAGATGCATCACGCTGTCAACATTACTCACTTCCCACTTAACTATTTCTTCTGCCTGGAATGCCCTTTCACCCTTGTTTACTTGGGGAATTAATGTTTATTCTTCAAATGGCAGGCTTCGTAGACAGCTTCAAAGACTCCTCACAGACAGGGGTACTTATTTCCTTCCCCACACGCTATACCTTTGCTGTGTCACTAATCAAAAAATATAACAATTTGTTTGCATGGAGACATGGAGCTAAGCTGAATTCTCATTGAAGGTAGCTGAGTGCCAAATTACCAAATTATAGGGTTCCTTAGTGATAAAGAGGTAACTCACTTATTTTATTCTAAGTTGTCAAAACAGTCATATGTTTTAAAACATCCAGTCATTATTCTGCCTAGAGAGGAATAAAGCAAATGGGAAACCAAAACTATGAAGACAAGCGTTTTGCGTTAGGTGCAAATTAAAACACCTAGGTAAATAGTAAGAGAGTCACAGTGGGAGAGTTTAGTGTGAGTTCCTCAGGAAACATTTACAGCTAATACTTTTAATTGATATTTTCCTGAAGCTGCGAGTGTTCTACTGTTTGACTGATTTGTTCCCATTTATTTTTACCTTTCAGCCGACTTTATCTTTGCATAGATTATCAGTGCTGGTCCCATTTTAATTCCAGTTGCTCATGGTGTGCTACCAAAGTAAAGCAGTTGGGGGCCCACTGGGATTTCATAGCTGTTTGATTCAAAAATTTATTCTAGTGAAACCTCTTTAAACTATGGTGTTTAAAACCTCATGGATAATCAAATGAGATGAAGAAATGGTCCCCTCTGGGAAAACCAACTTCAATTTGTAAAATATTTCCCTCAGATGTCTTAGGAGGAGAGGGGAGGTTTTCTCAGAACCTACTAGCAGCATGACATGATTTGTGTTAAGAGGTAAGCTCTCAAGGTCTGGGTCAGCATCAAGGTGTTTGAAGCCTCTTGGTTCCTAGAGCTGTACACGTTCCTATCTGAGGTCACCACCCAAATCCACCCCACCCCCAGAGAAATTATCTTCCTTAAGTTTTTATTAAGAGGGAAGCCTATGTAAAAATCCAAGCTTTTTCAGCTAAAGGCAGCTCATTTCTTCTTTAGGTAAATGCAGCAGAGGCTGACCTAGAGTGAGCAAGCCCTGGGGTAGCTAACCCAGGTCTCTCTAAATTAAAAAAAAAAATTAACTGGGGATAGATAATGGAAAATTTCTTAATCTTATGTGAAGTGTGGCTGAAGCTCTTCCTCAGGAGGTTTTGCCTTTTTATTTATTTATTTTAGTTTTTTGGTTTTTTTCTCAATCTGTGTCAGGCATCCTGAATAAGAACAGTTGGCTCGCCATGTAATGCAACTTGAACGTAAATCCCCGAGAACATCTTCCAGTCAGTTTGCCAGGCCTGGTTTATAGAAGTTCCGAAGCCCCCTGCTGTCTGTTCCCAGTGGTTTAGAAAGCCTGTTTCAAGATCTTAGCTACACTCCATTCGAGGCCACATCTTAGGAGAGTCAGCCAGTGGTCACTTCGGAAGAAGCATGGCTGTAGCTCCTTAGGGAATTCAGGCTTCTCTGCACTGATGTTTGTTTGCTTGTTTGGTTTGGTTTTCTGTCTTTTTGACTTTTTAAGTCAAAGTTACTGAGTTATGATTTCCCCAGAATGAAATTCTATCCACTATTTGTGGATAGTTCTGTGAATGTTGATAACATCAATAGTTAGCCAATCACCACAGCTGTCAAGATCTAGAATATTTCTATCACCTCAAAAACTTCTCTTGAACTTCTGTGTAGTCAATCCTCTTGCTAAATTGGCCCTTGGCAACCACTGAATTATTCCTTGTTCCAGTAGTTTTGCTACTTTCAGAATGTCTTGTAAAAACAATCAGAGAATATTTAGACCTTTGAGTGTGGCTTCTTTAACTTTGCAAAACACAAATTTGTTTTATTGCATGTATCAGCAGTTTGTTCCTTTTTATTTCTTGGTAATGTTTTATTATGTGGATGTTCTACAATTGGTTTATCTGTTCACCAGTTGAACATTTGTATTGCTTCAAAGTTGCCATACACATTTGCATACAGGTTTTTATGTGGGCATATGTTTTCATTTCTCTTAAATGATACCTAGGAGCAGAATTACTAGTCCTATGTTAACCGTATGTTTAACTCTATAATAAACTACCAAACTGCTTTCCAAGTGACTGTACACTTTTGCATGTCCACTAGCAATGTATGAGAGTCTCTTTTGTTCTACATCCCTACCAACAGTTGGTATTATGTTTTTTTTTTAATTTTGGATGATCAGAATAGTGATGAATAGTGCTATCTCATGGTTTTAATGTCCATATTCCCCGTGATTAATGATTCAGTATCTTTCCATTTGCTTTTTTGCCATCCATAACTCTATTTTGGTGAACTATCTGTTAAAGTCTTTTGTCCATTTTTAAGTTGGGCCATTTGTTTTCTTGTTATTGGATTTTAAGTACCTTTTATATATTATGAATAAAAGTCCTTCATCACTATATTGATTAATATGTTGGAAATATTTTCTCATAGTGTGTGGCTTTTTGTTTTTAATTTTCCTAGAAGTAGTTTTTGAACAGCAGCATTTTAATTTATCTGTCTTTCATGTATGGTTATCATGGTGAAATCATAAACACACTTGGAAAAAGGCAGTAGAATAAGGAATTCAATATTTTGGGAAGAGGAAGTGGAGAAAACATCTGATACCTTTAGTCTTTACCTGGATTTCCACTCTCAGTCACCTTCACTACTAAAGTTTCTGTCTTCTTTTCCCCTAACTATTCTCTCTACCATCCACATCTTTTTCTCATCTCTCCTGTATGCACAGCTACTTCTACCACTACCAGCTTTCTGTCTTGATGTGGTTCACTGAGATCTGAGATGAAAACACCCCCTGCACTCTAACCTGACTGATACTTTCCCTTCTAAATTTTTAAGGCACATTGAAAATGTATCTCCTCTTCCAGTGTGCCCTCAAATGAGAAAAAATGACATCTGGAGCCCATATGTACTTCTAAAAAGTTCTCCATCCAACTTTAATATATGCTATGGACATTTTGTAATTATTGTATTTTATGTGAATGCTTCTGCTTGGATTTTTAAAATCTCTTAAAATTGATTCTGCCTATTTATCCAGCTTTGCCTGCCATGACTCCACCCCAGTGCAAATCTCTACCCATCCCATCTGCAGAGGCTTTTTCCTGGGCTTAGAATGGTCTTCCTTGCCTGTATCTTGTCACCCTGGAGAACTCCTCTTCTTCTCTGGGGACCCCATGAAGTCTCTTGCTCCATTGGTCTTCCTCTATCCTCTGTGGTTCCCTTGCACTTTGCATATGCCTCTGAGAGCACTTTCCATTCTGTGGTGGTTACTGTTCAGTAGACATTCGCACTCCTTCTAGACCACAGATTCCTTGAGGACAGGAACTTCTGATTTGTCTTCATGTTTCAAGTTTTAGGCAAACCCCCTGCCACATGGCACAGGCTCAGTCTATCTTTGTCAAATGAGAAAGTCCACTTTTACCTTTTCTCTTCTGTTCCCTCCCTGAAATGTTTCCTTGATCTTCCTTTTACCAACTCAAATCTCACCTGTCCTTCCAGGTCTAGCTAAGAGATAGTAGTCTCTTCTGGGGAGTCTTCCTTGCCCATTCCAGATTCCACCCAACTCCCTCCACTCTTAAGAAGCTCTGTGTGTGTGCCTCTTCCTCTCTCAGTCACTGCACTGCCTCCAACTATTGCTCCTGTTTCATTTGTAGTTGTTCTGCTACCATAGCCTGCTTATGGGATAATGGAGGGCAGAGGCTTTGCTGTAAGCTTCTTTGTGTCCTAAAAATATCTGGTATAATGTCACCTCTCCCACCCTGGCTGAGACTTTCTCAGACCTTCAGAATTGACCATGACCTCATCTGTGCCACCTTGTGTACAATGTAGACTTCTGTTGTGGGCTTCTGATGCTCCATTGAACCTAATGATGTACCCACCCATCTTCCCAAGACACACTGTAAACCCCTCCAAGACAGAGACCAAAAGCACAGTTTTTAAGAGTCAAACAATCCCAGAGATCAAATTCCAGCTCTTCCACTTACTAGTTGAATGACTTTTAATTAGTAAGGATCATCAATAGTAGTCGCAATAACAACCCCACAGTCTCAGGGCCTTAACACTCAAAGGCTTATTTCTCTGGTACATCAGTCTCTGTGCCTGTTAAGTCTGTCTGTGTTTGCATGGCAGGAGTTGCTGCTGCCCACAGTCATTCAAGAGCTTGGGGTCCTTCTATCCTGTGATACCCCATCTTCAGCATGGATGAATATTACCAAATAGAGGAGCAAGCATGGAAGATAATGGGGGCAGGAGTTTATTACCTGGACTGAAATAATATATAGTATATAATAATAATAATAATAATAACTATAATATATGTAATATATTAGTATTAGTAGTATATATATATTATTTCCATTCATATTCCTTTGGACAGAATTCAGCCACATGACGCCAGTCTAACACCAAGGGAACTCAGAAATGTATTCTTCCTATGTTTCCAGGAGAAAAATGATGTACATTTATGTTACATATGTACCTTCATATCTGTCACAGAAGTGGAAGGAGTTCCTTGACTTCTCTAGGATTCCTTTGCCTCATTGGCAATGCGGAATTATATCAGTTAGGTCCAGGTTTGTTCATGTATAGTAAAAAGTCTAAAGTTATACTGCTTAACCAGTTGTTTTTCATGTGTATCAAAAGATGTTCAGAGTAGATGTCCCAGGAATGGTACAATAATTCCACAAAATGGTGAGGGACTCTGAATCCTTATAGCTTTGTGCTTGACTATGTCTAGGATATAGCCATTATCCTCATGGTTCAAAATGGAAGCTAGAGCTCCAGCTATCACATGCTTCTTCTAAGAAGCAGAATAGATGAAGGAGGCAAGAAAGGGACATGTCCTCTCTCTTTAAGAAAGCTTCCTAGAAGACTTGAGACTATTCTGCTTATATTTTACTGGCCAAGTTTAGTTACAGAGCCACACTTACATGTGAGTGTCTAGGAAATACATTTAACTTACAGAGCAAAAATATATCCAGTTGGAAATCAAGTTTCTATTTCTAAAAGAAAGGGCAGAATGGATATGGAGGTAGGCAGTTAGCATTCTTTGCCTCAAAGATGAGGATATTTACTTACTGGATTGTTTTGAGGGTGAAATGAGATAGTATATGAAAATAGTGGCCAACAAATGGTAGTTATTATAATTATAAGCACTGTTACTGTTATTTGCATGCCCGGCGTGCAATCAATGCATATTTGAAATAAATGTCAATAAGCAAATAAGTGTTGTCCTGAATTTAATTACTTCATTATTCCGTTATTTATTTCTAATCATTAAGTATTCTTTTTTTTTTTTTAGATATTGAAGGCTCCTGTTCTTCTAAAGAGGTGCTTATTTGTTGAAATTGGTAAGGATTGTTTTTTCATAATATCTTGTTGAGCCCAGGGTCACCTGCACTTATGGCAGTAGGTGAGGGTTTGGGATGAAGAATGAACGAAGAGAACCAGTATAGGGTGAAGATTTGGGAAACCTGACTCTTAGAGCTAACTCTGTTACTAGTCAACAGTACAGCTTTGGGAGGTTGCCTTACCATCTCTGGAATTATCCCCATCAGCTTTAAAGTAGGCTCTCTTCCATGGCCCACATTGGAATTATGTATTTTGTTTCCATTTTAGTGATAATCTCTTATTAAAAAAATAGGGGCTTCACTTACTTCCTAAGTGCCAAACACTATAGCATGTGTGTGAGCTGGTTTTCAGTCCTGACTCCACCCCCAATAGAATGGATGAACTTGGGTAGGTCGCCCATCACCTGTCCTTCGCAGTCTTCCACTTTCTCGGCTCTAAAATGAGGGATTGGCTGAGATGATCTCTCAGAGCACTTGCAGTCCTAAATATGATATTGCAGTATAATACCCCATTGCCTTCACTGCACATCCACCCTGTCACATTGATGCTACAATATAAATGCTGGTGGTTTTCTATTGGCTGAAATAATTTTGCTGGCTCTTTGTACTTCCTAAAAGACTGGCACTTGGTCCTGACACACTTGGCCTGTGTCTGGTCTCTGGTTCCTTTCATCAACAACAACCTGAGTCTTGAAACACTTGTTTGGCCTATTTCACATAGTATGTCTTCCCAAAAGTCAGATCTTTGACTGCCTGCGTGCGTCTACTCTGCAGGCCTGAGCAGGTTAAATAAATGTTTTGAACCTTAGCTTTGAAATTATAAAAGGGGTATTATGATATGTACCATAGAGAATTCGTTGATTACTAAAAATGAGTACAAACTCCTGGTACCTGTAAGCCCTTCAGAAAACTATTATTTCTATCCTTCACTGTTCATGACTTCCCTTTCCCCTCCAAAGCCATGAAAAGGAATCTAAGAATAGTTGGACAGTTGATCACTAGAAAAATGTGAGCAAGTCTCCAAATTCCAGTTCTTAAAGCAAAACTAAAGCAGAAGGCGAGTGAGCAGAATCTATGGTGGAAATACAGATGGGTCTCAGATCCTCCGAGTCCCAGGTTGTAAATGGCTGTGAAACTAGAGGTGTAACACCTCTGAAATGCCCAGCACTGTGCTCATAGGTATGCCCCAGGAGAAACAAATGCTCACTGGTGTGCCCCAAGAGTATTCATTGTCATCTCTCTACCTAGGGAAAACCTATCACAAGCAGAATAAAACAAACTTGAGACATTTTACTAGTATAAACTTTTCAGAGAGGTATATTTCAAATTGGCTTTGTTTAACTATAAATTGTTCCAGTTAATGCCCATCTCTAGGGGCTGATAAGAAGTTTAAGCAGCATCAACAACAACGTCAATAATAAAATTAACAACAGCATCAGGTACCTCTTAAAACATCCCTTCAAAAAGAAGGTAGAATGCTGAAGGTCCCCACCAGCTTAATTGTTTACTGTTGCGATTAATTGGGTAATTTATAAAATTTATTATTCCCTTCTGGCCAGCAGAGCCTTTCTACAGAGGAATGTAATAGATGTAATTTGGGTTTTAAAACCAAAAAGGGAGATCAAGCCAAAATCTCATAAAAGCCTCTCTAAATCTTAGAAGGATCCCCATTCATCCCTGAGCTAGGTTAGGTCATCCTGCAGATATGTCTCCCTGGATTAGCAGGAGACCAGGGAGAGAGAGAATAACCATGGAAGTAGAGGCTGACCTTCCTAAAGGCTGCCCTGAGTAAGAAGCATGAATATTGCTTTTCAGACTCATAGGAAATGCTATGCTAGAAACTTATCTCTCTTCCAGTTGACAGCCGAGAGGGTAGCAGGCTGGAGAGGCAGTCCATCTGTCCCCTGTGTTCTGCACACTTGAAGGCATTTTTTCCCAAAGTAGAAAAATCTTAAGCCCATAAACAATTGGGACATCTGCCAGTGTTCTGGGGCAATGGGACAAGCCATCCAGGAAATCCAAGTCATCTTTTTTAAGGAGTGTTTGACATATCTCTGATGATTCAGGGTAAGGGACTCTGAACTTGACACCCTTCTGTGGTGCCCTACAACTTATGAATGTGTCCTAGGCTACCTGGTACCATGAGCTTTGGGAACTCCCCCACACTGGGGACCTCCCCTCATGTCTCTTTTTCAGTAGGTCAGGTGCTCCCAGTTGCTGTGCTGTCTGCTGTTACTATCATTGGACATGGTGCCTGGGAGGGGCATAAAAAAAGCCCTTCATCTCCTGGAGAGCTGCTTGAATTATCTTCTAGGCAGGCCAACTTGAAGGAGATTTTTACTTATCAACAATGATCAGGGTTTATGTTAAACTAGGCAGAGGAACAGGAAACACTATCTTCTCTTTGCCCTACTAGACCTCAAGCTCCTTCAGGTCATGGCCACATCTTATTTGACCTTTGGGAGGTTCTGATGCCCAGCATGGTGCCTAGTTCTTAGTAAGGCCCTCAGTAATACTTTGCTGACAGAAGGTCATGTTTCACAGAAGGATAAAGCGGAAGACCATCTTCTTGTTTGAAACCTACCTGACCTTATTGCCAAAAATAGACTGATTTTTCTGCTTCCTGTTGCCACAGTTGAAAGTCCATAAATAGATGGAGTGCCTGGGCGTGCTCTCCAGGGATGGTTTAGTGGTCCAGGAACACCCGCACACACTTCAGTTCTTTGAGTTACGAGTCTATGCAACTTCTAATGGGACCAACGTTCATGTGTGACAGCTTCTGGAATTGCAGATATAATTCAGAGATTCATTAACTTGGACTGGATACCACACCAGGTGCTGTTGGACAGCAAAGATGAACAAAAAGAATCTTTGTTTCTGAGTTGCTCACCATCCAGAGTGAGAGGCAGTCACTTAAACAAATGAGTATAATAAAGTGCAATAAAAGACCCAGTAGAGGGATTTCAGAGTGCCACAGGAGTGCAGAAAAGAGATTGGCAGAGGGCAGAGAGAGCTTTTAAAAGAAGTGAAATGTGAGCTGGCTCCTCAAAGACAACTAGAAAAGAGGGAGTGTCATTGCAGGCCCTGGGACCAACATGTCCCAATTCAGTTCCCAGGAACACTCAAGGCCATCATGGTTTTGAGAGCAGTAAAACAAACTTATAGTAGGACATGAGGAACAGTGGCCACAGATAGGGCAGGGAGGTGGGCTAAGGCCATGTCAGGGTGCCTGGTACGCAAGGTGATGACATTTGGGTTTTTACCTCATTCATTCATTCATTCACCCAAATAATATTTGTTGTGCCTATCATGTGCCAGACACTGTGCTAAATGTTGAAGCTTCAAATAAGCAAAACAAACTAAGACCTTATCCTCAAGGCACTGGTATTCTAATGGAGGGACAGACAGCTGGGATTGAACACACAAACGGAGGAGGTAATAGCAGACTGGGAGAAGTGCTGGGCAGGAACTAAAGAGGATTACGGAAAAGAAATAATTGGTGATCTCTTTAAATATGAGCTTATTAGAGGGCAGGTGACATTTAAACTGTCTCCTAAGGCAGTCATTCAGTCAGGATAGATGGAGAGGAGTAATCAGCAAGAGGAGAATTTAGGAAGCTGGTGTAGTCAACTGGGAAAGACACAGAGATGGGGTAAGAATAAGTGAGATATTTAGCATGAGATTCTATAAGCCTCCATGCACAGGGTGAAGGAGAAGGAGACATCTTGGCTGACCCTCAATATTATGAGATGGTAATGCCATTTAAAAAAAACAAACAGATGTAGGAGACAGTTGAATGTGGACCTCAAGTGAGGGAGAGGAATTGGAGAGTCCCCAGCACTGAAGTCCTAACAGATGTCCATCAGATAGGACCACACCTTCTATCTCACTGATAGGGTATCTTCCTCTTGTCTCCTCCTTGCTGGTGGCAACTGTGTTACCAATAGCAGTAGGATGCCTATTGCTTCCATAAAGCCATAGCCCCCAGCCCCTTGGACACTGGTGGGCAGATCAAAATAGATTCTGTAGCCCCAGTGGATCCCAGTTTGCTTCAGAGCTGCCAGGCAGGTGTGGCTATTGAAATGGATGTGTAGATAGTTAAAAGCGAGTATACCAGGAGGGGATCGCAGAGCTTCCAGAGCCCATGAGATTCACCCGAGAACACTGGTATGCATGTTTGATTTGCATTTCTTTAAATGTAATTCATTGGGACTCTCACAGCTTATTTGAACTAGGAGGGCCTGGGGGGATCATCTGGTCCCACTTCCTGCTTTTGGTACTGAGAAGGTCAGCATCAACACGATGGAACAGATGTGGCAAACTGAGGTCTAAAGCATTTGAGTGATGTTTTCTGGGTTTATCAGCTAATACCGTGTGTGTGTGTGTGTGTGTGTGTGTGTGTGTGTGTGTGTGCTGGAAAACTGGTCTCCTGAGTCCCGTCCCAGTGCCTTTTCCATGATGCCACATGGGGAGGTTCTTGGTGGAGTTAGGGATGAGACTCACTGTCCACATAGCCATGCTTCCTGAAGAGGGCTTAGCATCCTAGACTGCCACAGCTGGCAGTACTCTTTGAAATCATCTGGAATAGTTCCCAAGGGTACAGATAGGAGCACTGAGATCCAGAGACAGGGGTGACTTTCCCAAGTTACAGAACCAACAACGAAGGGCTTGGACACAGGTATGCTTTCTCTGGACTTGTGATTCCACACCCAGGCTGCACAGCAGAATAACCGGGGAACAGTGAGAAAGCTCTGGTGTTTGGTCCTCACTCCAGAGGTTTTGCTCTGGTTGATCTCAGGTAGAACCTAGTCATAGTTTGTCTTTTTAAAAATTGTCACCAGCTTATTGTAATGTGTAACCAGGGTTGAGAACCACGGTCTATTCCAGTGACTATTTCAAGACTTATAGCCTATTCTCGCTGAGAAAATATTGACAGAGAATGCAGTAGTGGTGAATTTGCGGAGGGTACCCCATATGTCAAGGTGCTTCCCACGATTGCAGACCCACTTAGTTCACTGTCTGGTTTCTGGGGGCTGGGACAATTTCCAAAGACCATCATCAACAATAGTAAATGTAGGCAACTGTGGGTTAGAAGAAAGAAGTGAGGAAAGATATGGATACCAAGGAAAGTACTAAAACCATTAATTTCTTATTAAAGAAAAGCCACCAAGTTCTCATCTTCCCCTAAGCATTGGTTAGCCTCATTCCCTCTACTTTTGAAATAAGGCTCATGAACCCCATCCTTCCTTCTCTCTTTCCTCCTCCCTCTCTTGTAGAGCTTTTAGGAGACACAAGCAGGACAGTGACACCCTCAGGCTTTTTGAATTTTATTCAGGAAGCACAGATGACTTAGCCCATGTCTGCCACTCCTATTCACCTCTCCTCCACCTGCTTAGAGCCAGCATATTCTTTAGTGAACCTTGTCAGCTCAGGGCTTTGAATTGAGCCCCTGGCAAATGTTAATTGTCTGTAGCTCCTAAGGCCACGTTTCTCTGGCCCTGTAAAGCCTATCCCACCTCAATTTGCCTCTCAGGGGTCTCCTTGCAGTCACTTTGTGCTATGCCAGTGTCACTTTAGACCCTTTCTGTTCCCTAATAACATGGTACCTTCTCTTTCTGCTATAGGGTCTTTACATGTACTGTCCCCTCAGCCTGGAAAGCGCTTAGCACAGACCTTATTTATCATTCATTTGTGTAATTATTTGTTTGATGTATGTCTCTTCCCATTAACTGGCAAGATTTCTTAGGACAGGTAATATAGCTGCTTTTGCCTATCACTATATTGTTGGCACATAGTACAGTACCTGACACATAGATGGTTAATAAATATTTACTCAATAGATGACTAAGTAAATGGATGAAGGAGTCACAACTTGTTTGGGGGATTTAATGGAATAATATATGAAAGTATCTTATAGACTATAAAATTGTTGTGATAGGGCTGCTCTGTTAAGATGCCTATTCCTTGTTGAGAAGACACTATAGAGAAATACTGACTATGGCCAAGTGCTAGATGTGTTATGGAAAAAAGATTCTGATCACCAGAAGGTTGTCACTTCTATCTGGGCCTGTTCCATCCTTGTTTATGTCCCCTGAAGGGGAAGAATTAGACATCGGACATGGATGATTTCCAGCCTCTTCCACTGTGAGATCTCACTTGATTTGTTGAGATAGTTTTGGCATGGAACTTAAACTTTTTGAGTACCCTCGTGTATCAGGAATTCTTTATCTTGCCATTTAGTTAATTTTACAGTGATTCCAAAGGCAGACATTAGCCAACTTTATCGAAAATGAAGAGAGAGTAAGCAATTTGCTCAAGGCCTCACAGTTAATAAGTGGGTGGTGTGGAATGCAAACCGGAGTATGTCTGTTTCCAGGGTCCTTGATCTTTCTTCCACTGTATGTGCTGGCTCTCCAAGAAAACCCAAGTGGCCAGTGTACAAGCAGACCTTGGTTGAGGAAAGCCAAATCTTGGGCTGTTAACAGATAGGAAATCTGAACAATAGAGAAGTTCAAGTGGTTTCCTCCCAAAGTCATAGCAAGCGATTATGGCACATTTGGGGTCTTGAACTCAGATCTTAACTATCCCAGCCTAATGATATTTAAATTATGCTTGTCTGACATAAAAATATATTGTAACTTGCTAAAAAATGTGCTGCCTGCTGGTAAGTGCTGTCAGTTGCTCCCATTTTCGTCTTTTTCCCCATCTTGTTCTACTTCGTGTTACTCTAAAAGATACTGCAGAGTCCCATGAAGCATTTTTTGACATCTGTTACTTTAAAAAAATCTTCTTTTATGGTTTTATTAACTATTTTTATTGAAAAAGGAATACACACGTTGTGGAAAAATCCAAATGATACAGTAGGGCGGGTGGAAAATGAAAGTCTCTCCCTCGTTGCAAATCCCCTCCCACTATGACCACTTTCTTGGACATCCTTCTGGAAATATTCTACATAGATGCAAATTATACATATATATAAATATTATGTATATAAATAAATATATGTGTACATATATAGAGAGAAACCGAGAGAGACAGAGATGTACACGCACAGGCACACAGTTACGCATACCTCTTCTAATGGCCAAAAATAATTCTATGTTTTGTAGAAGTGATAATGTGTATCATCAAACATTTCTCTCTAATACTACCCAAATTCTTATTTCAAACTCTTAATTGCCTTCTATTTATTTATATCGTTGGGATTCATTATTGGAGGTGCAAGGAACTTGGCAGCACCAAGGCATTTGGCAAGAAACCCTTGCTTTTCTTATAGTAATAATTAAAACCCTTCCAAAATGAAGTGAATCTGGTAGTTCAAACGAGTAGATATTTATTAGGCTAATAGAAATGCCTTGGTGTGACACAAGGAGCATGGAAAGCCGGGAATTGGGAACCTGGCTGTTCTATGAGCAGTGTGGTCCTTAATAAGTCACTTCATCTCTTTGAGGTTCAGTTTCACTACCAGTAAATACAGAAAGCTGGGCTAGATAGTTGGTAGGCCCCTCCTTGCTCTGCCACTTGATGGCTCCGTGAATTGTGGTTAATTGTGGTTAAAAAGACACCAGGCTCAAAATAGAGAACCCGGGATTTGCCACGTCACAGTCATTAATTCCGCAGATGAAATAGTTCTGGTTCTTGTAGGTACATAGTAGGATTATTCTCCCTCTTCCTATGATGTGGGTCACAGCTATGTGACTTGCTGGTAGTCCCTGAAGTGTCAGTAGACATGATGACATGCTTCACTCCCGGGCATAGGCTTGAAGAGCCAGGGCGTGACTCTCTGTGTTCTGTTTTTCTGTCTCACTCTTCTTGGACTTGGGGAGATCAGTCTGGGACCCCACATGAGGACAGTGGAGAGCAGAGCACCAGTCGAACCACAAGGAGCCTATAGTGTAAGCAAGAAGTAAGCCTTCCTTGTGTTAGGCCACTGAGACTGGGGGGCTGTTTGTTATTAACACATTCCTCAGCTTATATCATGCGAATGCTTGATGTGGTTCTGAAAAGTCTGAAGCTTCAGAGCAGTGAGAGAAGCCTCCCAGTATGTACATAGCTCACTTCGCACATAGGAGGGACTTTGCGGTGATCTTTCTGGCCATTTTTTAATGCAAGGTAGAATCAGGAGTTGTCTTTCTCCCCCTCTATCACCTTTCTTCTTTTTTTATTCATCTCTGTTCCCTTTTAATCTGTTTCCTCAACTTTTGACCTATTTCCCTATTTTATATTCCATCTTCTGAGAGCTTGCTCTCTCCGCTCCATTCCCTCCCGTGCCTCTCTGCTCCCTCCAAAGTCTTTTCTTGACACTTATCCCCTGACAATTGCTTCCCTGGGTCTGCCTTTCAGCTTCATAAAGCCCCATGTGGTCCCCACCTCCAGTTTTTTTTTCATGCATCTTCTGTCTTTCTTTTGGATCCTCTGTAATCGGTTTTGTCTGAATTCTCTGATCAAATGGACAAATACCTTATCAAATATCTTTTGGGCCATCCTCATCCTCTACCTGCCCCTAGGGTGGCAGATGACACCTTCTTTCTTCTTTGGTGCCTCATTTTGAGTGACTCTTCTCAATCATGGGCATTCACTTTGATTTCAATTCAACTAACATTCCCTGAGTCTCTACCATAAATGAGAAACCTGAAGGCTGTTTGACACTCAGGGATAAGGCTGAGGAGTAACACACCACATGAGTGCCAGAAATATTTCTAGACAAGGACAGGTGAGACCTGAGAGAATTGTGCCTGTAATCATCTAGTGCCATTTTGTCTTTGCCTGACCATTAGCTGGTGTTCAGTCAAAGGACGCTCAGAGCTAAGAAAGCACCTACCTGAATCAGAGTTGTGGTCAGGAGCCAGGCACAGAAACTTAGAGAAGTGGATGAAGTTTTAGGACATGGGATCTTGAAGAGGTGCTGAGGGGGCCGCCGTGTCAACAAATTCTGATGGTCAGAGTTCTGCTAATATGGAGATCCCATTAAAGAGCCAGAGGGGTCTTCAAGGTCCTGCCTTAAAGGTGCCACCTGACAACTGATATTTCCAAGCCCATAGAAGAGGTGATCATACAAGCAACTCCTTCTAATTCAAAGTGGACTGAGAGAGCTGTCACAACTGGCTAGAAGCAATTTGTCATTACAGCAGGGCAATTTGCCTCTATCCTCTTGATAGAGGCAGCCATAGCGTATTCAAGTCAAAAAGGCTTCACAGAGGAGATCTGAGCTGGCCTCACTCAGAAAACAAGAACAATAATCCCTAGCATGCTGCTTATGGTGAGGAGTTATGGAGAGAGGCTACATGAGGTGGGGGGTCAGATATATGGAAGTTGGCACAAGTCTGTGGAATTATATTGGCTGCAGAAGGATGGATAAGAGGAGAGAGGCAAAGAATTGCTCCCATAATCTCTCTCATTGAACCCTGAACCCTGATTTCCTTTCTTGAGATTGTCCTGGATGGGACCTTAAGTATGATTCTTTTGAAGCAGATTCTAATTCCAAAATGAAGGGGGTTGTTTTGTAAAGTGGCTAGGAGAGTCTGTTCTGGAGTCAGACAACCTGGGTCCCATCTTGGCTTACCATTTGTTAACTAGGTGAACACAGGCAAGTCATCTTATCCATCTAATCCTCTGGGTTTTTTCATCTGTAAAATGCAAATGATTGTAGTATTATAATGAAGATTGAATGAGATGATGCTTAGTATAGGCCTGGCAGATGGGAAGTGTTCAATAAATTATTTCTTACGATCACTAAATGTATTGGTAATCTGTGTTTAGTTGAGAGGATAGAAACCACTCTAGATATTTCACACAGAAAAAGACTTAACACAAAGAATTAGGCTTTCAAAAGCTTTGGAAGGACTGGCTACATAAATTAAAGCAAAGGGCAGCCTCTAGCTTTCAGCTTTGCCACCAGAGCTGTGATTCTGAGAATCAGGAAGCTACTGCCACCTCCCAGGGGTCAAGAAACTGCAGAAAACCACCACGGGCAATGGTCACAGCTGGCCCTGCAACCCCTGACAGTCAGGAGAACATGGAAGCCACTGATAACATGTAGCCAAAGCCATATGTTCACCAGCACTGCCAGAGGAAAAATGAAAAATGACTGCTACTTCTCTTCCAACACTCATTTAAGTGCATCTCACAGGCAGAACCTAAACCATAGCAGGGACAATGCTGACATAGGAGCATAGGAAATGCAGTCATCACTCCCTTAAACACTGGGAGAGCATCGAAGGGGCTGGGAGTGAGGCAAGTGACAAGTAAAGCCCAGTATGCAGAAGATGTGCCTGCATCTGGAATTTGAGCAATGGGCTAGAAGGCTCCAGTCTGTTTCCTTTCCACGTTCCATAGTTGACACCCCCAGGGAAACTGTGGCTGGCTTCCTTTGAGCCTCTGAGTCTGAGCCTGCCATCAATTGGTATCCTTACCTGGCTGCTCTGGGGTCTCTGCTGAACTCAGGGACCGTCCCCTGTCACACTCAATGCTCCTGCCTGCCACAGTGAGGTCAGTGTCTTCTTTGTGATCATGCCAAATGCATGCACAGTGTTTTGGATCCAACTACACAAACTTTGGACTGGAAGGGAGACAGTTTTAGCTCTCAGAATGCTTCAGCAACATATGATTCTCCTCCGCAAAGTGCCTCCCATATGTCCCAGCAGATTTTTCACACTTTCTTTCCTTTGAAGCAGTTTTAAGTTGACCGAGAGTTAGGGGCATGGCCTTCCTGCTTTAGATGGGCCACCCATTGGCTGTGGGACCCTGGACAAGTTGCTTCACCTTTCTGGGCCTTGGTTGTGCCTTGCACAAAATAGGGGTGTTAAGTTGGATGGTCTTTGGGCTCTCTTCCAGGCATGATATGTTATGACTAGAAGCTATAGGGTGCAGTGGTTAGAGTACAGACCAGCACATAGACGATGCTATGGAAGCCTTGAATATTATAATTATTGTCTTTGTGTCCCTGCTTGGTCTGCTCCTATCCTACACATCCATCACCCATTCTCCCACCTTGGTAAGGACTCTTGTGTCAGAGACCATGAGAGGAACACCTCGTCTTGTGTCCACCTTGTCACCATGGACAGCTCAGACGCTGCTCATTGGCACATGCAACCTGCTGAGCTGGGGCACCAATGAGGGGCCGGGCAAATCCATGTTAGGACAGGGACACGTCATGGCTCATTTTCGCCTCTGAGGCCCTCTTTGTTTGGAAGACGCTTGTTGTCTAAAGGCAGCTAAATTTAGCCATATTTTGTCAGCTAGAATGTACGCTCCTGAAGAGAAGCCTAGCAAATCTCAGGCATGTCACACTTTATTAGTCATGCGAGCACTTAAAAGCATGCTTAGAAGAACCCGCTTCCTGGGATTGGTGGTAGCTGTGCTGAGAAATGCTGTGCTGACTCTTTTAGGATTTACCTCAAGAAGCAGGATGGAGGGGAAAGCATGAAATCTAAACAATGAGTTATTTTTTTTCCCTTTTTTTGCAAGATTGGCAAATGGGATATTCAAACTAAGAGAAAATGTACAAAGTGACAGAGGTAGTGTTCATGTGGCCTTTTTCTTAGATACACCATCCAAACTCTGCCCTCCCACCTCAGTTCGAATTTAGAAATAGTTTAGTTGCTGGCATTTGGTTAACTATTTAAGGTATAGATAGGGAGAGAAGGGAATCTTTGTTGAGAACCTAAGGTGGGATAGGTGATTTATGCTCATCGTTGCCTCTGGTTCTAAAAACCGTGTAGTAAGGTAAGTGGTGTCACCTTCATTTTACAAAAGAAAATCTAAAACTCAGGGAAGCGAATACCAAGTGTCAGGTTGTAAATTCAGTTTGCTTAACTCCTAAGACTCTGTTCTTTCTACAACCTGGGTCAAGGTTAAGTACATGGAGAGATTCAACTTAACCATGATTTTGAGATTTAAACACCTCTGTCTTTTTATTGGCTTCCTATTTCACTGTGCAGAGTTCTTTGTCAATGTGATGCTATTTTACACAGCAAGGCTCAAGGGTCAGGACGTGTGTTTGAGCAAAAGCTGCAGATCTCCAACTGCTGAGCACTTTCCTCAGGGTTGGGCCCAGGTTGCTTTGGCAGTTGCTAAAACAAAATCTCCTGTCTGCAACAAGAGACATGTGTCTGCTCTTCCACAGGGCCCACAAAATGAAAAGGCAAACCCCTCAGCTATCAAGGGGAAAAGGAACTCTCCACAGCTTTTGTTCATCTGTGATTCTATGGCAGGTTGACAATTTAAACTCTCTCCTAACAAACCCTTCCTGTAAAATTTCCGGAGTTTCTAAATAAAGATAAATGCTTAATTCAATATGACAAGATGCCTCCAAGCATCCTGCAAAGAGTAATCGTTTCAGTGTCCCGACCCCACCACATTTCCTCTTTCCCGGGAATTAAAGGCCCAATAAACACACCAGTCTGGATTGTCTGAGGTCTTTTCTCTCATCTAGAAGATCATAATGGGATTCATGACCCTCTGTGAACTGGCTCTCTGAATGTTAGTGATGGAAGGGGCCTCGGAGATGAGAAATTGAAGTCAATGGACCTGACGTGATCCGTGCAAGATTCGACTGCTAGTTAGCGACAGAACCTGGGGTAAACCTGGGTCTTATGACTTGAAGATCAATAGGTAACATCACAGTAGTGTTGGAGAAAGAAGCCTCTACTCTTGATGCTGCCTCTTAGTAAGCTCTATGACCTTAGAAAACTCTTAAACAATCTGAGTTTCAGATTGTTTCTCATCTGAAGCAGGATGAAGGGTTGTAATGGTGATTGGTGATAATAAAATATCCAGGTAGGTACCATTGTACAGTGAGTGCTCAGTCAATGGTAGCTAGTATCATTAAAGGATAAAAACACTAAACATCATAAGGAGTTCAGGGAAGGACAAGACCAACATATTGGAGTAATGAGGCATGATCGCTCAGAGAAGCATGTTGAGTTGGGCCTTGCAGGCCTGACAATATTTGGATGGGAGTAAGAATGGGCAGAGCGTTGTTGATGGGACAGTAAAATGAATACACACTTGTGAGCAAAAAAGCCAAGATCCGATTTAAGGACAGCGAGTAAATAGTTTTGGAGCATTAGGTTCAGGAAAGTGAGTTGCTAGAGACTCACTCAAACTGCCAAAGCCGGATTGAAAAGAAGCTGAATGCCATGCTAAGAAGTTAGAGGTGTAGGCCGTAGGGAACCTCTGAAGGGTTTGGACCAGAGGAATTGCTGAACTCAGTAAATCAGTCAGGTAACGGCATGGAGGGTGAACTGGAATAGGGAGCAGCTGGAGATTGGAAGAATTGTGGAAAGGTTCTTGTAGCAAGCCAGCAGGAGAAGAAGAATGCAAAGGAAAGTTGTGGCATCTGAAATGAATAGGAAGAGATGAGTGTGAAGGATATTTTAAAGGGAAAGTTGGCAGGAAGAATCAATACTATTGTAGGAAAGAGAATTTAATTAGCTTTGTAAAAGTAGAGAGAGAATATTCATGGCTTGTTGGGTTGAGTACTATATTTTAAAGCAAAGGTGTCCCAATCCACAAATCTAAGAGAAAAGGAACATGATAAATGATTAAGCTAAAATGACTAAAAGACTTTAAGAAATGATAAAATGAACTCAAATGAAGATTAAATGTTCCGGATCTGCAAGTCTTGGCTCAAACAAAAACCCTTAGGGTTAACTTTCAATACGCATTTTGGTGATTCTTCAAAGTCTTTTCACTAATGGCAGGTCTAGTTGCTGAAAAATGATGATTGCATATTAAAATTGGTGGCAAATACAGCCTTTGGTCTACCTTCCCTTATTTCTACAGGTTCACGGAGCCAGTTTGAGCCTTTCTTAATGATCACATTAAAAAAAAAAAACTTAATAGTAGTGCTCACAGCCACTTTTCTCCAGGAGTGTTTGGCAGAAGGCTGAACCTCTGAGCTGTCCCTAGAG
Source organism: Nyctereutes procyonoides (assembly GCF_905146905.1). Lineage (NCBI taxonomy): Eukaryota > Metazoa > Chordata > Mammalia > Carnivora > Canidae > Nyctereutes > Nyctereutes procyonoides. The sequence goes on from NW_026575040.1 coordinate 14,248,140, forward strand.
GAAGAGGACACAGTCAAGTAAGGCCTGGAAATGTCATGTACCAGTCAGAGGTCAGTCTGCAGACGGAAACCTATCAATTATTTGAACAGAAGGAAGTTCATATAAAGATAGATGGAAAACTGTTAACTTAAAGTAACAGAAAAGGCAGAACAAGAACACTAAGTTATCACAAATGTAGCAACTGTAGGAAGCAGTGATCACCCCCAGGGCTGGTATTATTAAATATACCAGCTGGTATTGATAGGGCTGGTTCTTATTAAATCCTTACAGCTTTTAAATCCTTAAAAGCTTACAGGAGGGGCATCAACTTATTAAAACTTAGACCTTTGAGGAGGGGGATGCTGCTTGTCAGGTGCTAGACTCTGAGGTCAGAGGAGGAAGAGGTCCCATGGGTCTGGAATGCAGACCTCTGAGGAGCGGTGTTAGCCGGCTGATGCTGGCATCTCCTATGCAAAGAGGCTGGCTCTGCAACTGTTGGAAAAAGAACAAAGTAGATTCGGCTGCTGCTATGAAAAGTAGTTGCCGCTGCCAACTCAAAAGTGCTGCGAGGGTGACGCTTAAAGCAGTGAACAGACAGGAAACAAACAGGAAGTTCCTCCTCCATCCTCCCTGTCTCACCACCACCACCACCACCACCACCACCACCTCCACCTCCACCACCACCTCCACCTCTACCACCACCTCCACCACCACCCTGTGCCCCCTAGTGGCAGAGCATATGGGGGGGCAGGTGGCAAAGCAGATGAAGGTGTGCACAGTCCCAGCACCAGCCCTGCAAACTAAGTGAAGAGAGTGCTTGTAGCTGAGACACAGTAACTTCGGGACTGACACACACCACTTACTGTCTCAGCGTCTTGGGTGGTCACAATGTATATCAAAGGCTCTGAGCAGCTCTAGGGAAAAGAAATCAAATTACCTTTGTGTAACTGAGCAAACTCTTGCTCAAACTCTTGCTCAAACTTAAACTCTTTGACAGGAGTCTTCCTATTCTACCCTTCCCCATATGATGGAAAATGTAAGTGTAAAAACGAATGGGCTGGATCTATACATACTGGCATAGAAAGATGCCAATTACTGATCACTTTACCTTTCTTTTTTTTTTTAAGATTTTATTTATTTATTCATGAGAGACACAGAGAGAGAGAGAGAGAGAGAGAGAGAGAGGCAGAGACACAGGCAGAGGGAGAAGCAGGCTCCATGCAGGAAGCCTGAGGTGGGACTTGATCCTGGGTCTCCAGGATCAGGCCCTGGGCTGAAGGCGGCGCTAAACCACTGAGCCACCCAGGCTGCCCCTCACTTTACTTTTATATTAAAAACAGATTATATGTTTATGTAAAAAATAGAGAAGGCTGAAAGCTATATACCACACCGAGAACAGTGGTTATTTTCTGCCAGGGCAGGTATTAGTTATGGGGTTCCTTTCACTTTCTGTCTCACCTCTGTAGTGTTGGAATTTTAATGGAGTAGATATTATTTCATAACCAGAAAAAATAACAACACTTTTGGGTTAAAAAAAGGGGGTGGGTGGGTAACCACCTAGAAAAGATAGTCTTCACAGTGCTATCGGTTTTCCTGTTAATATGTGGCACTAAAATGAATGTACTATTTTTGATGAGAAGTAAAGAGGTAAGCAGTATTTACTAAATACCTACTGCATGCCAAGCCCTTGGGAATGAGACATACATTCTCCCATCTCATCTTCTCGTTGATTCTATTATTTCCATTTTCCAAGTGAGGAGCAACCTCAAAAATATATGTAATTTCCCACAATACCTACTAAGGAGATACTGCATCCCTACCACCTTGTACTACTTCATTAATTTTGTAGTTGTATATTTCTTATATTTAATTTGTTCTTTCTCCAGTGTATTTTTTAAAGATTTATTTAGAATGAGTTCGCATGTGCACATGCACTCATGGTGGAGGGTTGGACAGATGATGAGAGTGAGAGAATTCTCAAGCAGACCCCCCTCCCCCGAATTTGGAGTTGGAGATCAGGACCTGAGCTGAAATCAGGAGTTGGCTGCTTAACCGACTGAGCCACCCGCGTGCCCCTTCCCGGGTACATTAGTTCTTCCCTAAGAATTTATATCTTATTTTTCTAACATATCTTAATCCTTTTGAGGGATGTTATGGGCTGAGATATGTGCCCCCCCTCACCTCAGTTCATATATTGAAGGACTCACCTCCAGGATCTTGGGATATTACAGTATTCGAAGATGAGGCATTTAGTAAGGTGGCTGAAGTGAGACTGTTAGGGTGGCCCTAATCCACTCTGACTGGTATCAGCATAAGAAGAGGATATTTGGATACACACAGAGACACTGGGGGTGCAGGCACATAGACAGAAGGGCAACTCCGAGAAGATACAGTGAGAAGGTGGCCATGAACAAGGCAAAGAGAGGCCTCAGAAGAAACCAAACCTGCCAACCTCCTGATCTTGGACTTCGAGCTCCAGGACTATGAGAAAATAAATTTCCATTGTGTAAGCACCAAGTCTGTAGTATTTTGTTATGACAGCCCTCACAGATGAATAGGAATTGGTTTATACTTGTTTAAATTAGCTACCAGTGTTTTGCATGTAGTAGATCCTTTGTAAGCATTTCATTATTTATCACTCTGATCCTATTCCTTTCATTCATTTATTCAACAAATCTTATTGAGCAGCTCCCTGTGCCATGTACTCTTCTAGACACTGGAGATAAACAGTGGACAAAAGGAGAAAAATTTCTGCCATCATGAAGCTTAGATTCTACTAGGGAAGAAAATAGAAACAAGATAAACAGGTAAATAACATGATGTTAGGGATAAACAAAATATATAATACACTGACAAAAGTTAAGAGAAAAAACAAAGCTAGGGAGGGGACATGGAATGGGAGAGGGGATGTGTTCAGGGAAGACTTCATGAAGTAAGTGACTTTGGAATAAAGACCTTTAATGCTGTTAGAATCAGATGCCCTCCAAATCAGAGGGTGGTCTTGAGTGGATTTCCAAGGTCATTTTCTGAGTCTTCTAAAAGTCAGTAAGCATGCACTTCCTGCACTCCTCCAAATCCAACCCTGCGTCACAATAAATCCTTAAGTCTCTGAGAGATACACACTGGTCAATTGCAGGCCTGCTTCTTCCTGCAGAAAATGGATTACTCCGAGGGCAGCTTTTCTGGTTCAGAAACCCTCCCCACACCTTCTGCTCACTCGCACAACCCTCCCTTCAAATTTCTACTGTGACAATCATTAAAAAAAAGAAGAAGAAAGAAAAAGAGGGGCGCCTGGGTAGCTTAGCTGGTTAAGCAGCCTACTCTTGATTTCAGCTCAGGTCATGATCTCCAGGTCCTGGGATGGAGCCCCACATCCGGCTGCACACTGAGTGTGGAGCCTGCTTAAGATTCTCTCACTCCCTCTCCTTCTGCCCCTCCCCACCATCTCTCTCTCTCCTTCACTTAAAAAAAAAAAAAAAAAAAAAAGGAAATAATAATAATAAAAAAAAAAATAGAAAAGCCTCAAAGTTATTTCCATCCAGTCAAAAATGGAGATAGCTTTTAGCCTGTTTGCATTCCTACTGGAAAAGACCTATGGTGTTTTATGTTTGCTCACACAGCTTCATATTTAAACAGCAACAGAAAACAGGGAAGGCTAGTAGTTGGAGAAGAGCAGAGGGACTGAATCATTTCCAGTATTTACTGATTTGCTGGCTGACCTCGACCAAATCTCCTTAACCTCTTTTTCTTGAAGCCATCGTTTCGCACAATAGCAGGGATAAAGAAATTTGCGGTTTTGATGTTGTTATCTAATGTTTAAAGCTTGTGGTTAGAAGAGACAAAAGCAGTCTGCTGTATTTGCATAGCATTTCCATTCCCTTCGTCTCTGCTCCTGTTGCTGCTGTAATCAACACTGGGACAGGCGGTTCTTCTCCACAGCCCTCCCAGACCCCAGAGGAGACAGGCTGCCTGTGACCTCCTGCTTCTCTGGCTCTCGGGGACAGCCGTTGCTCAAACCTGGTACCCGGCTGGGAGCGAATGGTTAAGGCTGTGGCCACCTTGACTTGCAGCGTCCCCACAATGTCAGCCCCATTATGCCTATCTGTACCCGCAGGGCAATGTCAGGGTCAGCCAAGAAGCCCACTGCACAGGGCGAACTCAATGAATTTCACAGACTCCACTAAGCCACCCTGGTTACCTGGGAATGAAGGGCACGACCAGGACAGGCATGCTCCCAGAGAGGACCTTCTCTTAGGATGCATCTCCCGGCTCTAGATCCTAAGACCGAGGGAAGCAAATCTTCTGTGTCCATATCTGCAACATGGGATACCAGCAGCCATGAGGAACTCTTTCCTGGGCTCCTCAAACAGACAAGTAAAGACAGCACAAGGTGAAGAGGCTCTTGGTAATTGAGGCCTGCAGGCTACTAGCAGCATCCCGGATTCAGCCCATTCCCAGGACCTCATCCGCCCGTGCCAGATCCCCTTAGGATTCCCCCAAATGACAGATGGCTCTCCCGGATGGCCAATCAGCACAGATGTGATCCCAGCCTTTAGATAAACAATAGCTCTTGCTGGCGTAGACAGTAACCTAAATTTGTCCAATTATAAGTCCAGCAAATGCCATGGTCCTGGACAGACGCTGTTTGGAGGCCCCCATGGTCAATTTAAGGACAGAAGCACTGCATGGAGTAGATAAAATAACTCGTGGGGAAAGTCTGAGTTCTGGTCCCAGCTCCTTCGCCAGAGCTGAGTGACCTTGGCCACATCACTTTCCTCCTTACGGCCTCAGTGTCCTCATCCATACCGATGGTAGATATGTGTCCTTCCCATTCATAATCCACGTGTAACGCACAGGTCATTTTCAGTATCTGCCCGTTGAGATCCTACTAAAGCTCTTTGAATCTCACCCCACCTGTAGTGAGACCCCCATCTTCCCAGTATCTCGGGGTGGAGGGTAGGAAGAGGATAAGACTCAGAGCTTTCCCCTCACCTCTGCCTCTGAGTTCTAGTTTCAGGTGAATTCCCTCACTGTATAGCTCACATGTACCAATCCAGCTCTGGCCTGTGATGATCTCTGTATAACACTCCACTGTTTCATTGATAGGAAATATCAATGAACAATCCCACAAACAAATCCCTTGCACAAGGCAAATCTAAAACATTTAGGAGATTGAAGGAAATCATAAACATCTGCTCTTAGATACCCTGGTCCTTGAAAGTCCATTCCTGACAACCTAGGCTCTGGCCGGATGGGAGGGGCTTCTTTCTCCCTTTCCATCCCCTGTGTCCTTCCACGTGCTGTGCAGAGCAATTAATTTCCTGTTCTGCCCCTTTTCTTCCAGTTCTGCTTTTTTTGTTCTAGACCTTGTTCTGGAGGCTTTATAGTTTCACTCCCAAATGGCTCAATAATACACTTTCCTCAGTGTAGCCAGTTCCTTTCTAAGAGGAATTCCAATGCTAACTGTTGTTGTGTTGACACATTCACATGTTTAATCCTTTGAGATCTGTAAATCTTTAACATTTCAATCTAACAAGAATTGGTTGAGCACCTACTGTGCTTTATATAGGAGTGGGGGGGACTGCTCACCATGGGATCTAAAAACAAAGTATCCAAATTGGCACCTACTCAGGCAGGAAAGCAAATGAAAACACATAGAACATGGATTATAATTAACTGGTAAAATGTATGCTAGGAGAGGTTAGGAAAAGGAAGGACTAACTTGATACAGGGGATCTTCACAGGTAGTAAATCTTGAGAGGGGCCCCAACAAATAGAATGTCTGCACCTGCATATCCTTCTGGAGAAGTCAGTCATTTTCATAGGGTAAGAAGCAGATCCATCACCCTCTGAGAGATGGAGAGATGTTCTGTTTCAAACATATACCTTGTTAGGAAGTTGAGCTTAAGCCCACATGCTTCTACATCACAGAGATGATACTGTTCTTCAGCTGGTGTTCCTCTGTCCTTCCACTTTGCAAGCATTTACTATAAACCAGGCACCCTTCTAGGCTCAAATCTTTACCCTCATGGAGCTTTATTCTGGACAGCTCAGTGTTGGGAGGTGGATTGGTATTTATGCACTGGAAATCATCTGCCACTGGAAATGGGCACCTGGGTCTGATTGCCCAGCTGGTTAGATCAGAGACACAATCTCTGAGAAGATGGCTAAAGGCAGAGTATAGTCCATGACTGCAGACATCAAGAAAAATAAAGATACAAGCCCAGGGCCTCCTAAGCAGCAAGGATGTATTCTTTCCATTCATTCTTTCACTGGCCATTTATATAGAGTACTTAATTTGTGCCAGAGGATAGAAATGGGAGTAAAACCATTCCTTCTCCTGACGGCATAACCAGTCTTTTAAATCCTGTATGATGACTACTATGATATAAATGGGTCCTGAGAGCTTCAGGAGCACAAAGTGAGAAGAAACCAACCTTTTAGGTCTAAGGGTCATAAGAGAAGGCTTCACGGAGGAGGCAACCTTTGGAAAACCCTCTTAAGCAGAAATAGGGGAAATGGAAGCTACAGAAGCTTAAACATGTGAAAGAATCTTCCAGAAATTGAAGTTCAAAATAGATGTCATAAAGTCATTGAGGTGGAAGCACCTGGGTGACTCAGTTTGTTAAGCGTCTGTCTTCAGCTCAGGTCATGATCCCAGAGTCCTGGGATCAAGCCCCATGTCAGGCTCCCTGCTTCTTGGGGAGTCTGCTTCTCCCTCTTCCTCTGCCTGCTGCTCCCCCTGCTCGCTCTCTCTCTCTCTCTCCTTCAAATAAATAAATAAATAAATAAATAAATAAATAAATAAATAAATAAAATGTTTTTTAAAAAGTGTTGGGGTGGAAGAGATGAGAAGGAAGGGTGGGATCACAAGGCATCAACAGAGAGCAAAATCTTTCGTTAAACCATGTTTGGCTTACATCCCATAGCAGTGGGATGGGCTTCTAAACCTGTAGACTCCGAAGTTCTCCTTGTCTCTTAGCTCTGGCATTGGTGTGAAGGACGAACTGAATTATAGGAGGCTGGTAAACAATGAGACATGAAAGGGCTACAGTCATCTAAGCAAGATGGGCTGAGAGACTGTACTGAGTGAGTGTGGTTGAAGAAATTAGGGTTGGCCTAGCCCCGGTCCGACTGTTGGCTTTGTAAAAGAAAGATGCATTAGTTTTGGGGGTGGGGGTGTGAATGCACTTTCTATGTATTAAAAATTGTGGCCCATGATTAAAAAGAGACATGTATTCCTAGGAGTCTCCTTGAAGGTGACCTGTAAGAACTTGGGATAGTAGTTGCTAGGGAGTTGCAAGCTGGTCTGTGAGCCCCTCTGCTCTCACAGAGATTGCCTGAAGATGTATCTAGTTGCTGAATAGAACGTGCCTCTTTTGCTGCCTCTTAATATGATGAAGTCCCCAAGCACAAGGGGGAAAGTGGGCCATTCGGCACAGAAGTGATTATAAAAATTGACTTTTATGTTGATTGTAGATTCTCTGACATGCCTCCCACCCCGTGGTGTGAGAGAAGAAAAAGTGTGACAGGTCTCACCCTGAAGGCAAAGGCACAGCACTTGCTGGGAACTTCTGCCAACCTGGCAATCTGGTGCTATGGCCAAAGGTGTCCTCCAGAAACATGGAGCCGAAGGACATCGTGGCTGGCTCTTTCCTTTCGCCTCTGAAAGCTGCTATTCAATAGCTAGCTCTCTTTTCACTCCTCTAAATAGTTCCCTGAATCTATATACTTAGGCGTGAAATTGTTTTGCAAGGGAGTCTAAATTTTACAGCTGGATTTTGGGAGGCCATAGAGAAGGAATCCAATAAACTCCCTCCTCCTAAGCTAACAAACACCAATTAAACAACTATGCTTGCACCTGGAACAGCAGAAATTGCTTTAAAATCCTCAATCTGTAGCCGTAAGTGCCAGATCATATATAGCAATGTGGGTTTTGGGAGTCATTATGGGTGATAGTAAAATGGCCCATTTATTGCCCTTTCTTGGCTAGAATGTCTCTTGAATGAGTTGTTTTCTACTTATTGGCTCAGCCAATAATGCCAAACATCTGATCAACAGAACCAAAATTTCAGCCCATTATTTGTTGAACAATGTAAAAATGAAATAATAGGAAGATATAGGGGGAGAGGCAGTGTTAGTACAGGGGAGGGAGAAGAGGGGGTGATCTGTCTACAACATTCCAAACATTTAGATTAGATCAAGTTTTCACTTAATTGAAAAGATCTTTCTCAATGATGTGTTAGGGACACAAGTCTTGAGTGTCAGTGACTCTTAAGTCTGGTTTCATGAAAATTCAATGTTGCCTTTCCTTCTTCTGGGTCAAGCAGTTATTTTGATCTTTTTTTTTCCTTTTTAAATTTGTATTTATTTATTACATTTATATACATTTTTAAAATTTGAATTCAATTTGACAACATATAGTATAACACACAGTGCTCATCCTATCAAGTGCCCTCCTCATTGCCCCAAGTTACCCCATCCCCCCACCAACCTCCCCTTCCACAACTCCTTGTTTCCCAGAGTTAGGAGTCTCTCATGGTTTGTCTCCCTCTCTAATTTTTCCCACTCAGTTCCCCTCGTTTTCCTTATAATCCCCCTCACTATTTCTTGTATTCCACATATGAATGAAACCATATGATGATTGTCCTTCTCTAATTGGCTTATTTCACTCAGCATAATACCCTCCAGTTCCATCCATGTCGAACCACGTGGTGGGTATTTGCCATTTCTAATGGCTGAGTAATATTCCATCGTATACATAGACCACATCTTCTTTATCCATTCATCTTTCGATGGACACCGAGGCTCCTTCCACAGTTTGGCTATTGTGGACATTGCTGCTATGAACATTGGGGTGCAGGTGTCCCAGCGTTTCACTGCATCTGTATCTTTGGGGTAAATCCCCAATAGTGCAATTGCTGGGTTGTAGGGTAGCTCTATTTTTAACTTCTTGAGGAACCTCCACACTGTTTTCCAGAGTGGCTGCACCAGTTCACATTCCCACCAACAGTGTAAGAGGGTTCCCTTTCCCCACATCTTCTCCAACATTTGTTGTTTCCTGTTGTGTTCATTTTCACCTTTCTCACTGGTGTGAGGTGGTATCTCATTGTGGTTTTGATTTGTATTTCCCTGATGGCCAGTGATGTGGAGCATTTTCTCATGTGCTTGTTAGCCATGTGAATGTCTTTTTTGGAGAAATTTCTGTTCATATCTTCTGCCCATTTCGTGATTGGATTTTTTGTTTCCTGGGTGTTGAGCTTGATAAGTTCTTTTTAGATCTTTGATATTAGCCCTTTCTCTGATATGTCATTTGCAAATATCTTCTCTCATTCTGTAGGTTGTCTTTTAGTTTTGTTGACTGTTTCTTTTGCTGTGCAGAAGCTTTTTATCTTGATTAAGCCCCAATAGTTCATTTTTGCTTTTGCTTCCCTTGCCTTCTCTTGTTACTGTGACCAAGTTCAAAAAGTTTGTGCCCGTGTTCTCTAGGATTTTGATGGATTCTTATCTCACATTTAGATCTTTCAACCATTTTGAGTTTATCTTCGTGTATGGTATAAGAGAATTGTCCAGTTTCATTCTGTATGTGGCTGCCCAATTTTCCCAACACCATTTATTGAAGAGACAGTCCTTCTTCCAGTGGATAGTCTTTCCTGCTTTGTCGAATATTAGTTGACAATAGAGTTGAGTACCCAGTTCTGGATTCTCTATTCTGTTCCACTAATCTATGTGTCTGTTTTTGTGCCAGTACCACACTGTCTTGATGATCACAGCTTTGTAATACAGCTTGAAATCCAGCATTGTGATGCCCCAGGCATTGATTTTCTTTTCCAATATTCCTCTGGCTATTCAGGGTGTTTTCTGATTCCATACAAATATTAAGATTATTTGTTCCAATTTTGTGAAGAAAGTCCATGGTATTTTGATAGGGATTGCATTGAGCATGTAAATTGCCCTAGGTAGCATAAACATTTTCATAATATTATTCTTCCAATCCACGAGCATGGAATGTTTCTCCATTTCTTTACATCTTCCTCAATTTCTTTCAGAAGTGTTCTATAGTTTTTAGGGTATAGATCCTTTACCTCTTTGGTTAGATTTATTCCTAGGTATCTTATGGTTTTGGGTGCAATTGTAAATGGGATTGATTCTTTAATTTCTCTTTCTTCAGTCTCATTAGTGTATAGAAATGCCACTGATTTCTGTGCATTGATTTTTGTATCCTGCCACATTGCTGAATTGCTGTATGAATTCTAGCAATCTTAGGGTGGAGTCTTTTCAGTTTTCTAGGTACAGTATCATGTCTTCTGCAAAGAGGGAGAGTTTGACTTCTTTGCCAGTTTGAATGCCTTTTATTTCTTTTTGTTGTCTGATTGCTGAGGCTAGGACTTCTAGTATTATGTTGAATAACAGTGGTGAGAGTGGATATCCCCATCATGTTCCTGATCTTAGGGGAAGGACCCTGTTTTCCTCCCATTGAGAATGATATTTGCTGTTGGATTTTCATAAATGGCTTTTAGGATATTAAGGAATGTCCCCTTTATCCCTACACTTTGAAGAGCTTTAATCAGGAATGGGTGCTGTATTTTGTCAAATGCTTTCTCTGCATCTATTGAGAGGATCATATGGTTCTTGTATTTTCTCTTACTGACGCGATCTATCACGTTGATTGTTTTACGAGCGTTGAACCAGCCTTGTATCCCGGGGATAAATCCCACTTGGTCATGGTGAATAATCCTCTTAATGCACTGTTGGATCCTATTGGCTAGTATCTAGGTGAGAATTTTTGAATCCATGTTCATCAGGAATATTGGTCTATAATTCTCCTTTTTGGTGAGGTCTTTGTCTGGTTTTGGAATCACGATAATGCTGGCCTCATAAAACGAGTTTGGAAGTATTCCCTCCCTTTCTATCCTTTGAAACAGCTGTAGTAGATTAGATATTATTTCTTCTTTAAATGTTTGGTAGTATTCCCTATTTTGATCTTTCATCTTGGGATTTCTGAATATTTGGAATGTTATTCTGATGGTGGTGTGCTAGGCCCAAAATGTGTCCAATGAAAAGTCAGGAAACAAAGATGTGGTTTCCTACCAGTCAGATTTCAAAGAGAAGGCTGACTGTGAGTGTTCTCTAAAATTCCTCTACATCCTGGAGGTTTATGGTAAATAGCCAAGACCTTAGGTGAGTGATAGAAGGAGGCTTGAGACTGACTTCTGGTGTTTCCAACCAAGCACCATGGGAACTGCATTTTCTGTCCCTCTTTTGCCTGCTTCCAAACAATAAGTGTCTCAAGGCCACGTTGTTTTCTTTATTTATTGTGCTAATATTTAATTGAGCCCTTACCATATATCAGATACAGCTTCACATTCATTATCTTACCCTCAACCCTACAACAAGGTAGATATTATTATTATTATTATTATTATTATTATTATTATTATTATTATTCCCATCTTACAGGTGAGTAAAATGAAGCTCAGAAGGATCAAACAGTCTCAAGGACACACAGCTCCTTTGAGTCAAAGCAGGATTGGAAAGCGGTGTGTTGCTCCAGCATCCTTTGCCTAATCAGTAAACTAAGTGACCTCCCAATTAAAGACCCAACTCCTCCTAAAGCCCCTTGTAACAACCCCATCCACAGTTCGGTCTCTCTCCTCTGGGTTTCTTTTTACTGTCTGCAGCACCTATCTGGAAACTTTCTATTGTCAAGTTAAGTATTATATAATTTTGACAGTTTTTCTTGTTATCTTTAATTACTATTTAATTCTTGTGTTTTGTTTGTGAATTTTCTTCTAAAATATATTTTAAATTATGGTAAGTGCAGACTGTATCTTCAGTAGCTTTATACTTGTCATAGCCATTCAAATAACATGAGAACCCAGGGATGACATGCAGATGGCAGGCCTTCCTTATTATCAGCAGCAGCTGGTCACTTGCTATAGTGAAACCCTGTGGCCATGTTGAAGCTAAGCTCATGTGGAGTCTAGCTCCTGAAGTCCTTCCCTCCACTTGGGGAGTATGGGAATGGGTGCTCTGAAACATCACAGTTCTGCTCAGAAATCTGAGGCTCTGAGTTAGGGGTGAGATTTACCCACTCCTTCATAATAGCTGGAACACTGGACAAGTTTGGAAGGCTGGAGACATTTTTCTGACTTGAATGTTGGCATCTTAGTAAGACCTCCCTCCCTGGAGTGTTAAGTGGGGGCCCGAGAAGTGGGTAGGCAGCCAGTGTACAAGTGTATAAGACTTCTTTTCTGGAGATTACACAGAAAATGCAAGCAAAACTTGCAAAGTGGTTTCTATGTTCTTGGAGTTGTCATTTTTGTCACTTTATTTGGCTGTGAAGCTGATTTTCACACAGGCCTGGTGGTTGTTAAAGTACACACAAGTATAGTATTAATATCCCCTGCATATATTTAGGTAAAATTGACATCCAGTTGAAGTCAGGAACTGGTTTGCTTACTCATGGTTCTTGGAAACTGTACACATACTGATTTAATACTTATGTTCTCCACATATACTTCCTGACTAACAGTATCTTCTCCTCAACTTTTACAAAATTTTACAAATTTAAGCATACAAAATATGCTTAAAATATCAAGTGAGTATTTTGCAGCCACTATACTTTGAGAATCTGCCAGGCCTACACTCAGAACATGATTCTGAAATATTTTGCTTTGAAGCTTTGGGAATTCATTCATTTCTTTGGATTCATAAGTTATTGACTGCTATTAAGTAGACATATATTTCTTCTATTAGTCACTCCTATTTTGCAAGAATCCTCATTGGACAATGGAACTGACCTCAGCTCCTTGTCAGCTCTAGCATATGTTAGGAATGAGGTGATGTGTCAGCCAATGTGATATTCAGGAGTAATTGGTCTAACTAAGAAAAGGCTTCCTCTAACCTGGAACTATTGTTGGCATGCAGATTGCTCTGGTGGCCCCTGAGTCTGGCTTCCTTAACTGTGACTAATGGCATTTTATTTTATTCTATAGTGATGCTCTAATGACACTTTTGTGATCTATCTCTGTACCACTGCCCAGTTCCCCATAGTTGACTACTGTGCATTAAGCATTCAGTTCAAAGCTATATAGACCTAGTCTTTGGCTTCAGAGAGTTTACAATCTATTTGGGAGAGAATAATTAAAGACCCAGTAATGTAAATTAACTAAAAATTCAATGTAAAATAGACCTGCCAAAAACCTACAGTAACTGCCAAATGAATGATAATTATAGGAATTAAAGGAAGGCAGATCACCACAGTCTGAAGCATCAGAATTTTGCTAAGCAGCAAGAGAAAGTGAGCTAGCATTTATTAAGCACCTACTGTATGCCAAACTCCAGACTGTTATTTTCTCGCATTTAGTCTTCAAATAGACTTCAAATCATTTCATTAAAAAAATTCAGTAGTGGGGATCCCTGGGTGGCGCAGCGGTTTGGCGCCTGTCTTTGGCCCGGGGCGCGATCTTGGAGACCCGGGATCGAATCCCACATCGGCCTCCCGGTGCATGGAGCCTGCTTCTCCCTCTGCCTGTGTCTCTGCCTCTCTCTCTCTCTGTGACTATCATAAGTAAATAAAAAAAAAAATTCAGTAGTATTTTTTATTGGGATTGCATTAAGCCTAATCTGGAGCACTTCTCAAATTATGATATTCAGCCCATTCTTCTAGAACAGTTGTGTTTCTCCATATATTGAACTCTTCTTTTATATCACCTAGTAAAGTATTTGACTTTTCTTTATGTAGATCACACTTCTTATAAGGTTGCTTACAGGTGCTTTATATGTTTAGCATTACTATGTATTTATTTTTTTCCTACCGTATTTACTGCAATAGATATTGCTGAAAAGTTTATTTCTATATATTGATCTTGTGTCTGACCACTATCCTGAGCCCTCTTCTTGAATCTAGGAGGGCTGTTTCTGAGGAAATGTTTTGATTTTCTTCCCTTTTCTATGTTTAATGAAAGGTCACATGCAAATAGCTAATTTATCTCATTTTTCTATAGTTACACCTCTCACTTCTGATTCATGACTATTGCATTACCTAGATCTTTCAGAACAATAGTCAACAATTTAGTGATACTTTATATTATATTAATTCTAATTTTACAAGGAGTATCTCTCATTTAATGATTTTAACATTTGATATATGTTAGAATGACCTGGGAGAAAACCCCCAGGCATGTGTATTTGAGGTGTAGCAGAGAATAATCTCCATAAGTAAATTTGGAAGTACATCAATTTTACTACTATCCTTACTATTACATATTATCATCATCCTGGAATTTGGTATACAAATGTTATTACAAATTTACTGACTATTACTAAGTTCCAAGTACTACACTACACACTTAACGTGTACACTTTAATTATACTCACACCAGTCCTATGAGGTACAAAATTATTATGCCCATTTTACAGACAGAACTGAAGCAAAAAGAGTAAATAATTTACTGAAAGCTTAACAGGCATAAAATGATATAGCCAGAATTTAACCTAAGTCAGAATGATTTCAGAGCACATTACTCATAACCAACATTTTATATAGCTAGGTGTAATGATCAATGATCATATTAAAGACCTTTTTTTCTCCAGTTTTATGAAATATACTTTAAAAATTTTACCTACTCCTCGTTTAGTACTCACTGAGATGTTTTTTCTCCTTTGCCCTATTGGTGTTATTCATTACAGTGATAGTTTTCCTAATATTAAATCACTTTTTCATTCCTAGGATAGTTTTCTAATTGTAGAAAACAATTCTTTGAGATGCTAATGAATTTGATTGAGTAGTATCTTATTTAATATTTTTCTGCCTATGTTGATTAGTGTCATTGATCTGTAGATGGTGTGTGTGTGTGTGTGTGTATTCACCAGGTTTGTGTTTCAGGGTTATGCTTCCTTCATTAAAAAACAAAACTGTAGCTTTTCAGCTTTTCCTATCCTCTGGAGCAAATTAGGTGGCAGCAGAATGATGTGATGTAGTTCCTGCAGCATTTGAAGGAATTTACCGATAAAGCCTTCTGGCCTCTTGACATGGTTTGTAGATAATTCTTTAATAACTTATAACATTTCTTCCATGGTGATTGATCTGTTGGAAAGCATTCCTTACAGGTGAAAAAGGTGTCATTGTTATTTTCTGCAACCTGCTCGTTATTGAAAACTTAGAAAACACAAAAAGTCGAGAGAAGCAGAAAAATAATCACCAGAGTCTCATACCCGGGATTCACTGCATTATCATTAAATGGATTTCCTTCCACGTTTTTCAAACTCACAATTTTTGAATTTATGCTGCACACAAAATTTTGTATCCTGCTCTTCTCAATTACAGTGATAGCATAAACATTTTACTTTTATTATAAAGATTGTATGAAGTTACTTAATAATATTTTGTCACTTTCAAGGTGCTCTATCCTGATTTAAGTTCTGCACACTTAGTTAATGATTGCATTCCAACTCAGCTAGCTGTAGAACAAAGGAACAAAGGAAAGATAATATACAAATGAATTATCATTAAAAATGATCCTGAACATTAAAAACCATGTTCCCTGGCAGTCAAGTGCAAGAGAAAGCCAGGGTAAATTTCTATGCCCTCCAGTTTAACTCATTTTTAATCTTAAATATTCAGTTACTTGATAGTTGTAGCACTCTATACTAGGAAACAGCAATAATCAGAGTGGTAAATGACTCCATTGGTGTAGGGGAATGAGGCAAGAGTATTACTGGAAGAAGGGATAGCTTTAATATGTTTTTGAAGGATAAATAGAAATTTCTAGGACAGCAGCAAATAGAAAAGTCAAAGATGTAGAGGTATGAAACAAGGAGGTGTGTTGAGGAAATTATAAGTATTGTCTGAAACACCAAGAGTGAAGGATAGGTGGCAGAAAGTAGGCCCAGAGAGGTGGGTGCAGTTGAGATCCACGAGCAGCAATGCTCAATAGCTGGTGATCTGGAAGCCAATGGCAGTTAGACACTAATTTAGCCGTGCCTATTGATATCATTCCAGCCTGCAGGTGCTGTCAGATTGCCAAGTTTTAAAAAATATTTTTACATAGATGCTTTTTTAATCCTGATTTCATCAAACTTTGATTTATTAGGTAATTATTTTCTGCTTAGTTGGCAATAATCGGAATCATAGTTTGTGTTCTCCCAGAGGCAGACCCTAAGACAAGGCTTTGAGTACAAGTAATTTGTTTGTGAAATGAGCCCTACCTAGGAAGTATGAGTAGGAGAGTGGGGAAGGGAAGAGGGGTAGCAAAGACAGTCAATATAATTATTATTGTGAAAAACCAGAGATTCATTACACGTGGGAATTCCAGGAGTATAAAACATGCCCCCTAGAGTTATATAACCTAAGGGGCAAGGGAGCCATTGTACATACACACCAACTCCTGCTGATCAGTGGTCAAGGACTGCCGGGGGACAGCAGGTAGTTAGTTCCCTGCCTGTCTGTCCTGCTATGGATGCAAGCAGAGTGTGCTCTGGAGGCCAGACGAAGGCCTCAGATAAAGAGGTGCAGATGGAAGTTAGGCCATTATGCACGAAGATGTGGTTTATGTATACAATGGAATATTACTCAGCCATTAGAAACGACAAATACCCACCATTTGCTTTGACGTGGATGGAACTGGGGGTATTATGCTGAGTGAAGTAAGTCAATCGGAGAAGGACAAACAGTGTATGTTCTCATTCATTTGGGGAATATGAATAATAGTGAAGGGGAATATAAGGGAAGGGAGAAGAAATGTGTGGGAGATATCAGAAAGGGAGACAGAACATAAAGACTCCTAACTCTGGGAAATGAACTAGGGGTGGTGGAAGGGGAGGAGGGCGGGGGGTGGGGGTGAATGGGTGACGGGCACGGAGGGGGACACTTGATGGGATGAGCACTGGATGTTATTCTGTATGTTGGTAAATTGAACACCAATAAAAATTAATTTATTAAAAAAAAAGACTCAAGGGGGTAGGGGTGGGTGGGGATGCTGACAGTTTCTGCTACTGCTGGACATTTTGTACTCTAGACATAATATAATGAGATATTTTCAAAGCTGCTTTGTATCTATAGGCACTTCTTTCTTTTGACAAATTCCATAGAATCGTAAAAATTGCAGAGTCCAACAACCATTCTTACACAAACCTTTAAGATTTCATGCTTACAAATTGTTCTTGGAGCCCCATTTGAAACTCCCAATGATGCCGCACTCCCTCCCTTCTTCCCAAGACAGCCCATTGAATCTCCTGACTCTTCTGTGTATTAAAATGCATCTCCTAATAGTCTGCGAAGACCTCTCTCCTATCCCTTGGCTCTTGGCTGCATGCTGAGAAAATCTAATTTCTCATTTACGTGGGGCTTCTCAACTCTGGTTGTGTGTCAGAATCACCAAGGGGACCTTTTAAATATACAGATTTAGGGAGGGAGAGTTCCCTCCAGGGCACCTTGAATAAGAATCTCTTGGGAGTGGGACTGAGGAATACATAGAATGATCTCAGGACATTCATACAGAGCCAGTCTAGCCCCTGTCTATGGGTTAGAGTTTGGGACCATTGCTGTATATATTATCTTTCAGTAAACTGTCACAGCCATCACAGCCATCTCAAGAGTTCCCCTCCCCACAGAAAAGCTTCCCGTTCCCTGCAAACATCCCTAATACGACATGGCTTACAGTCCCTTAAACCTCCTCTCCCCTCTTTGACTATAATTGTATCTATTTTTACATTAAAATATGCTACCAAGAACCAAATATAATTGTGATCTGAGAGTGTAGAACACAGCAAAATTATCCCCTCTTGTCTTCTGAACAGTATAATTTAATTAATACAGCCTCAGGTCACATTAACACTTTTTGAGGCCTATTAAACTATGGATTCATGATGCACTCACCATTGACTGAAGCCTCTAAATCTGCCTTCTTTACCTTGGAAGTTGGAGTTTTAATTTAATTTGGTTTTGACTCCATTGTTTTCCCTTTTCTTCAGTGTTTTTTTTTTCTTTTTATATAATAGACATTAAGGGAATGGAGTCAATAAGATTTGGTGATAAAGTATATGTTTAAGTGTAATTAAAATAAAGGGCCAAGGAAGCCTCCAAGAATTCTAGCTTTTGAAGCTACTATTTATTAAGAATTTTGGAGGTGAAGTAGTTAAGGATGGAGTAGAGATGAGAAATTTGGCTTTAGCCATATTGAGTTTTGGGTGCATCAGGCAGGGATGTCTAATGAATATGAAACTCAGACTGCAGGTTAGAGACATGAGTTTGGATCCCATAGGTTTCTAGGTGTTAGAGCTGTAAAACTATTTTTCTTAGCATGGGTTATTATTCACAAATTTTATCAATCTGTTTTTGTTACAATACAGTATTGAAAAAATAAAGGACTGCAATGTGGTTCTAAAGACCTTCCTTTCACCGCCACTGATCACCCAGAACATACTTCCATATTAAGCCTAGTTGGACACTGTAAGAAATCTTGTCAAATCTCTAAACGAGGTTCAGATATATTACGTCTTTGTCATTTCCTTGGTGCCCCAGATCAGTAACCAGGTAAAGGGAGTGAGGTCTGACTTCAGGAAGGAGCCATTAGCAAATTGTTTCTGCTTGCAATTCTGGTCACAAAGTTACTTGTTCATTGCCTAAGTAATGCTTTTTGGCTTGATCAAAAGTCTTTGCATAAGAACTGCATTCCAGGCCTGGCTCTCTTTAAATTTTTGTAAATTGTTTAAAAACATTTGATGAACCAAACATAGTTTCAATTAATGAACACTCTTTCTCCAACGAGAAACTTTTAGGAAAAAAAAAAAAACCCAATGGATTAATTTAGAAAGTAAAAGTAAGCCAAAATGATCTTAACAAAGGTGCGAACTGTTTCTCAGCAGTCAGGTCTCAGGTTGTGAAATGGTTAAAACAAAAAGCATTTTGGGGTTTTGTTGGAGAAACGGTCCCTGGGATTAAATTCTCCTTTGACTTGACTTCAAACAAAACAGACAACAGGATGGGGGTTCTTGGTGCTTTCGGTATGTATGTGATCACTTCCTTGTTATGAATTGCTTTTAAATTATTCCCTTTGCTCCTGTTTACCTCATTATTCTTTGAGCATAAATCTTACCCTCAAATAATTTATGCGTAAAGGAATCTGATAGAGGAACAGAACAGGCTCACCAAGTGTCTCCTGCTCATTACAAGTGAATAAATAAATAGGAATACCAAACAATCATTCTCATCAAAAGAACGTGGTTGGGTTTTTTTTTTCCTAGACATCTCTAATAATTACTGAGGGATTAGGGGAATCTATCCACTGTGAAACTTAGCAGAGGCATATGAAATCAACACAGTCGAATATCTGGGATTCAGCCTTGGTGTCATTATTTTCTGCCATGATAAGCCTCTTCATGATTAATCAGAGATTTTTATGCTGTTGGGAGCTCAATTCCCTGTGGAATAGTGTGGGCTTAGGGATAAGGTGTGTTTTATTGGGAGAAGGGGTGGTTGAAATAAAGCACTTTTTTTTTAATGATACAATTCAGGGAATTGATATAATCTCTTGCCTCAGATTATCTGCTAATGTATACTAACCCTGAGTTAATCATGAACAAAGGAATAAATCTCTTTGGCCCACATGGGTGTTATGTATACACTTTTGTTCTCATTAGCACAGCACACCAACCAATTATTCTTACCTCTTCCTTCTTCTCTTTCACCTTCCTCTTCTATCAAATCTAGGAGTCAAACGCCCGGTCCAGTGTCACCCTTTATTACCACATATAAGTTGTTCACTTAAGGTCTCTTAGATTGGAAAAGCTACCCTCCTGACTCTTCTTTGACATCCAAGAGCTCATACTAATAGTGAGTTTATGGAGGGCAAACGATGCTGAATTTCATCCTAACCTAGAAATAAATGAATCCCATCTGAAGTTTAACCCCACTGTGATGGATGCTGGACCCTTCTGCCCAGATTCCCCTGGGCAGAATAAAGGACTTCTCGCTCCAAGTGCTAGGAGTGCTCATCAGCTGTAGGCCCTATTTGGGCCTTGCCTTTTCTGATGGAAACTGCTTCACCAAAGGTCACATGTCTCTGCATGGCAGCCCACATTCAATTCAATGACTGACTGATTAAAGGGTACAGCTCCCTGTAGCGACTCAGGACAACTTTAGAGGACCATCCCAGCTCTGGAGCTCCCCGTTGGGTCCCATGGAGCTTGCAGTGAGACTTCATCACAGCTGGCATCTCCTTCTGCCCAGTCCAGATTGTTTCCACTCCCTTCCACAGGTACTTTCCCCAGGAATTTTCCATAAAAGCCCTGCATGCTAATTTCCATCTCAGAATCTGTTCCCGGGAAACCATTCAATTTTGATGCATGTAAATTCAGTGTATCCTATGTTATTTCATTGGTTATACCCCAGATTATTCTAAAAAGAGTTTAATTTAGATCAAGAAACAATCTGAGTAGGCAAAATTCAGTGGCTATTGGGGCTACTTTGGGAACTGGGCTTTTGGCTGATATATAAATGGTAGGACATGCGAATGATTGAGGGTGATAAGTAGGGGTTTTACTGTAGAGGTTCCCAAGCTGTCTTCCTTAATAGAACTCTCCAGGAGTGAGACCTGGAGAACTCATATTTGTTCAAAGATCTCCTGGGATTCTGAAATGCAGTCCTGTTTCACAATCATGGCTTTAGGCCATCCTGGAATCCTGACTTATTACAAAGAACTCAAAGTACCAAGCCCCCAAAGTGGCACTTCCGTTGCCCTGACAGAAATGTGGCAGTTATTAATAAGTTCAAAATGGATCACTTGTGTTTTCTTCTTGGCTCTGGAGAAATGTATCTCTGGGAAAGTTTCCAGGGTGTCTTTAGGTCTGCTCTCTACCAGATATTTAGGTCTAGCCAACAACTGATACATACTCTAGACCTAGGAGCCCAAGTATCCAGCTTGACTCTGCTGTACTTGCAGGAGAACACAATAATTCAGCCCCTAGAGACTGACAAGCTCAAAGCTGTGTGTCCAGGTTTGCCAGCAATGGACTCAGTGAGCCAAAGGACACACATAAGCTCTTGGAAACTTTGTGCCACTTTGGGGAGGTCTTACCAAACTTTGCCAACATGAAGCTGTCCCTGGGAGACCACTGGAGAGAATGCCTGGACACCTTCTTAGGTCTTAAAAGCATACTTCTTCCCCTGTCAAAGACATGTCTTTTTTTGGTGAAGATTAGTCAATTTCTCACTCTGGTACTCTTTTGGGAAAAGCAATGGAGTTTGCAGCTGTCTTTTTAGGGCTCACACAGGGGTCTTTCTCCATATGACTGTATTCCCATCCTATAATACCACCCCCACTACCATCACCACTTCACCCACCTTCCCATCTTGATCCGGTGCTCAGTTGCATAAGTTCTTTATCTTGGAAGCTATGAAATTAATCCTTTCCTAAGAAGACTATGAAGACTTTTGGAGAGAAATTCCCAATGGTAGAATTTTGGTCATTCTGGCAGGACACGGGGAGGTGTTTTTGAGCACATGAATTCCATGTTCACCTTCAAGTCATACAAGAAAAGAGAAGATTGCCTCCTGTGTTTAATTCTGAAGTTGTCCCAAGGAGGGCAAGGGGGTGTGCAAGAGACTGACTTGAGATAGCCAAGAGAATTCATCTGACAAGTCTCTAGTACAGGGGTGCAATTGCGTAAGGGCCAAGCTGCACCATTTTGAAAGCCTTCCCTGCATTTGCATTGATGCCATGCCTTTTATGTGTTTATCTGTCATGGCTTAGGGAGGATACTAAGGCAGGCATTTCTGGAAGACCAAATTCCACTGACAGCCAGCTTTGGCAAACCCCCCAACAGCCTTATAGAACCTCCCCTAACCTACACGTCAGTCTGAGATGCTTCCACCCAATCTCTCTCTCCTTTTCACAAAGTAACCAGATGTGCATGGCAGTCTGACAGATCTCCCAGATCTTTCTCCTTTGCCCCATTTTATCTCACAGGCATATTCTATAATAAAATTCTCATACATTTAACTCCTTCTTGCTTTCTACTTCTCTGAAACCAAGATCAATGAACTAGGCTTCTATCTTAGCTGCAATATTTGACCATTTACTAATTGACTTTTTCCACCACCACCATCCCCCATATCAAAAGAGGTAGAAAATCCCCTTTCCATTAGGACAAAGAGTTGTAGACTCAGGGGACCTTAGAGAAAACTTAAGAGAAAGGAATCAGAACCAAATAATAAAACTAATGATAACAACAATAATACCTTTAAAGATTAAAAAGAACATTTCTATCTATCATTAATTTAATCTCCCTAACTATTCCATAAGAGAAAAGGTAAGTATAACTACTGTTTATTGAGTGCCTACTACATGCCATGCATTTGCTCCAAACTTTAATAAGAGGAATATGAATATCAACCCAGATGAACAGATGAGGACTCTAAGGCATGGAAAGGCAATGCAATTAATCCATGGTACCAGTGTTAGCAGGAGATGATTCAGTATTCAAACACAGCATTGTAGGACCTCAGAATCTCTGTAGTGCCAAACAAGTGCTCATTTGGTGTGAGTAAAATAAGGATTTCTACTCCAGCCTTTTGGCTGTAGGATAGAGAAATGGAGTTGGCTGCCTTTGCTGCTAACAGGCACTAGGGCGATTTCGTGGTTGTGTTGATAAGCCAGGACTAATGGCAAAGCCTAGGGGAGCAAGAAGGAATATGAAGAACTGCCTTATATACAAAGAAAGTCCAAGACAAAGAAACAAACAACAAAACATTTCCCTGGGAGGCAAAGCAGAGGTGCATCTTCACTAATAATCACAACATCCTACAGTAGTTCCCTCATCCCTTCCCTCCTGGTCTTTTGTGAGCCACTTTCCTCTTATGTTTACTCAGATGCTAATTTGAATTTGATTCAAAAAGTTTGAGGTAGGGGGAATTTGGGAAGAGGTATACAATTTTAATTGTCCCAGGCTCTACTCTACCAGGGGATGGCTCTGCCATTGGGCTGCTCATTTAACCCAATGGAAAATTTGGTTCCCTGGAGAAACTGGCTTCCAGAGATTTGTAGAAAGTTTAAATTTCCTTATCCAGTTCAATCCAATTCAAGAAGTGAAGGCACTTTTATTAAAAAAAAAAAAAAAAAAAAAAAAGAAGTGAAGGCACTTAGGAATGACTTAGGAATGTCTTCTACCTTCTTTATAGAGCCAAAAATTGTTCTGTAACAACAACAAAATTATGATACAGAAACTCTTAGGAAAGTTCTACTTTTGCTATTACTAGAGAGAGCTTAGAATGAGAAGGAAATTATAGCAATGTCTTTTGCATCCTGGAATCCTTCCAATTCCCAGCATATCATATCAGTCTAGTCTTTGGAACAGGGATAGGAATATGTATCTCCCAAAGTTAAACAAATTGAACGATGATCCACAATTTTATTTCTCTACTTATATGTATATATATTTGTAAATTTTATGAATATACTATTCTCATTTGCTAATATTTCAGGACACAATATATATAACTGCATTAAGGCTTATACTTCATGAGAGTAGATACAAATCTATATTTCAGATAGTCTTTTATCATTTCTCATTTTCTTATTCTCATATCTCATTTCTAATTGGATCATCATTGTTTATATCTTTTATAAAAGGCCTTGCTCCTTCTTGGACTAGAATTATAAGCTTGGATATTTTCTTATTTTCTTTTGTACTTCATTGATTCAAAATATCTTCCGTGAGATCCATCTTCATGGATCTCTCACTTTTTCTGTGTGTCTTGAGAGCAGAAGCTCTGACAGCTTTCATTCTGGGCTGTCTTTCCAAGGATGTTTGTATGGCAAACAGCCTTGAAACATAAAAATAGTGGCTCCCACTGGAGCAGAGAGCAAGTTTGTTTTCTGTCCAGTATTATAAAGATAATGTCTTTCTCTGGGGCAAGGTTTGGGCAGGTTTTCTAGCAGTCCCATTATAAAATATTTGGGTTTCCTTCACTCAGGTTTTTCAGCTAAGATACAAGCACACTGAATGTGCAATATCTACCAGGCTGTCTGTGTTGGCCCTTTGGGACTTGAGGGCCAAAGGTAGCCTGAACAAACACGACGTTCCTGCTGCCTGTCATACCATGAGTAATAAAGTGCTTTATCTCTGACACAGTAGTCTTGCATCTTCCGACAGCATCTATGACATGTGGCAGACAAGCTTGTTGGCTTGCAAGTGGGTTAAAACCTCAGATCCTCCACAATTATTACAATATCTTTATATTACTTCTTTTAAGTAAAGCAGGAATTTTTTTAGTCATTTGTCTATTTTATGGGGGCTAATTTGGTGAAAACTACAATTCCTTGAATAACAGGTTTGAACTATGCAGGTCCCCATATATGCAGATAGTTTGGTAAATGCAGTACAGTTATTGTAAATGGATTTTATTTTCCATTTGATTTTAATTACATTTTCTTTCTTCTACCTTATTTTATTATGAGGATTCAATATATAAACCTATATCATACAAGATAGGTGATGATTCAGTATATAAACATATAACATACAAGGTATGTTATCAGTTAGGCTTCCAGTCAGTTGTAGGTTGACTATTGCCAATTAAGTATTTGGGGAGTCAAAAGTGATAACAGATTTTTGACTGCATGGGGTGGGGTTGACCCTCCTAACACCTGTGTTGTTCAAGGGTCAACTATATATATATATATATATAGTTATAGTTATAGTTATAGTTATAGTTATATTATTGTATATATTATATTATTGTATATATGTATATTATATTATTGTATATATATTATATATATAATATATATAATATTGTCGAACTCACTCAACTACACACACCCTAATTCATCTCGACACACTAACATGAAGATGAGTGCCAGGCCCCCACTATCCATTTGTCCTTGTTCTGACAAGCCCACTTCTTCCTTAGGGTAGCTTGTCTGCCAACCATGTTGCTTGGACACTCTGATACATAGACTGAGGGAAGTTACAGGTTGACTCATATCTTAAGCATTAATGAAGCTACTATCTTTCCTTTGTAGATAAAATACAAGTATCAAAAGAAATAAAATCTTTTTTTTAAATCTCATGAATCTTTTTTATTCATGAGAGAGAGAGAGAGAGAGAGAGAGAGAGAAGCAGAGACACAGGCAGAGGGAGAAGCAGGCTCCATGCAGGGATCCTGACGTGGAACTCGATCCCGGGTCTCCAGGATCATGCCCTGGGCTGAAGGTGGCACTAAATCCAATCTTTTTATGCTCCCAAAGGATGACCTTGGTACCTCCTTTGGAGACCACTGCCTCTAAATGTGTCTTCCTTAACCTTACATTAGTAAGATTAAGAAATATCTATTGTGCCCATAATATCTATTGAGCACTTTTGGTGGACCAGTCCCTGAGCTAAGCATTTCAAATGAATTGTTTTATCTACTTCATTTTATATCTGAGCCCTATCATATCTGTTTTACATGTGAGTTACCTATGGCTTAGATACAGGAAGTAACTTTTACATAAACTTTTGGGTAAAAGCCTCTGTGGCTACAGCCTGAGCTCCAGTACTGTCTCTCTCTATCACCAAGATTGAAAGCTGAGGTGACAGACTGCCTAGTTCCTACCCAGCACCACTTTATACTATGCCTTCCTTGTTTAAATGGTGTAGGAAGACACCCTATGGTCTGTCTTTGTTAAATGACTTGTGATTATGAGTAAAACTTGATTATTTTCCGTTAAATGAATTCTATCTTGTTCTGAAATAATATTAGAAGAAGGCATTTAATTTTTTTTTATAAATTAATTTTTATTGGTGTTCAATTTACCAACATACAGAATAACACCCAGTGCTCATCCCGTCAAGTGTCCCCCTCCATGCCCGTCACCCATTCACCCCCACCCCCCGCCCTCCTCCCCTTCCACCACCCCTAGTTCATTTCCCAGAGTTAGAAGTCTTTATGTTCTGTGTCCCTTTCTGATATCTCCCACACATTTCTTCTCCCTTCCCTTATATTCCCCTTCACTATTATTCATATTCCCCAAATGAGTGAGAACATACACTGTTTGTCCTTCTCCGATTGACTTACTTCACTCAGCATAATACCCTCCAGTTAGAAGAAGGCATTTAAGTATTGCTCCTTGTTTGTGTTTTGAACATACAGACTAAAATTTTTACCTTGTGGATTTGGGGGGGAAAGAGATTAGGCGGATTTGAGGTAAGAAAGATTCATTTAGGAAACAAAAGGAGAGGATGGCCTGCAAATGACTCTGTCATACTCAGGGACATATGCAGGATCAAATACACACATGCATGGGAAACAATTAATTCTACTGGTTCCACGGTTAAGATATGATAAATTATCCTCCTCAAACAGAGACTCCAGCAAGTCAGATACATCGGATCTGAGCACTTGAGCATGTCACACTTCATGCCTGCTGGTCTTTAAAAAGATTGATTATCCTTGACATGCTCTGAGAAGACCACCACCATGTTCCACCAGTATTTTCTGTCTTCTGAAAACAGTATTTCAATTTAATGGAAAGTTTCAAAAACCGCCAGGATAACTCCACTTCTGAAGTTTTAGAGGGAAAGTCATTCAAGCTTCCAGAAGTAGTAAGAGTGCTGGCATTTGTGGACATGGGGAAACAGGGAAATAAGGAGGAAGGCTGAAAGGGGGGGAGGAGGAGCTACATGTTTCCACAGGAGTGTAAACAGTGTGGCAGTTTGCTGTACAACCTTACCATAAAACCCTGCTCAGGTGCCCCATTTGTATTCTGTGGAAACCTTTCTGGGAATTACTAAATATGTATCTGTTAGAGGCTGCAAAGGCATGTGGCAGGAAAAGTTTCTGAGGGTGGATAATGGTTGGGGAAAGAGGGTGGGCAAGAGGCAGGACATGGGCTGGGCAGTGGCAATCAGATTACTTGAGGTGCAAGTTTTTCTTTCCTGTCTTTGGAAAGCTCTGTGATAGTCACTGGCTAAACCTGTCTTTGCCATTCTCTAGATGATTCTGGTTCACAATCATTTTCTGGCTCATGATAGTCTTATAAATGAAAAAGCAGTAGATACTCGTTTGTCTCCTGAGACTGTGTCTCAAAAGGGGATACTGCATATTTCTGGGCCCTTTGTGGAGAAGGAAGCAGAACATGAAAAAAGATATCAAGATAAATAAACCAATTTACCTGTAATCTAGGGAAGTATGTCAACAGTTTTTCTTGGCCATTGATTAGGAAATTTTGAAATTAGTGAATAGAGTAGCTAGGAATTTTGAAGGTTTTTTTTGTCCTTAGAATAAAGTATTTTTTTATTTTTTAGATCCCTGATTATATATCAAAATGTTCCAGTCTTAAATTAGAGACAGGCATAATGAGATCATAGGACTGGCATCTAGCCCATCCTTCTCATTTTACAGAAGAAGAAATTTATGCTTAGAGACATGAAGGGACTTATCTGAGGTCACATGGCATGCCAGTGTTGAAACTAGGTCTGGAACCCACGGGCCAGGATGAACCATCAGCCCTTCTTCTAAAATGCAAAATTTCCTGGAAGGATCAGGAATAATTCTCTAATATCTCACTTCACAGATGAGTTTTCCCCTTGTCAGAAGAAAGATGGATGGCTGAAAATCTTTGGGTTCTAAAGAGGTGGAGAGCATGGACATGGTCAGCAAAAATCCTAAAGACAAACTATTATTTAATATCATTGTCCAGAAACATTCCACCCACAAAGTTATTTTCTTAAAATCCTGCTGTCATCTGGTCATTCTTCTGTTCCAACATCTTCCATAGGCTCTATCATCATCTATAGAATAAAAACCAAACTTTTAATCTGCACAAAAAACAGCTCCAGCTTGAGGCGCCTGGGTGGCTCAGTCAGTTAAGTGTTTGACTCTTGATTTTGGCTCAGGTCATGATCTCAGGGCCATGAGATAGAGCCCTGCTCTGTGCTGAGAGCTAAGAGCTGAGTGCTGGGCATGGAGCGTGCTTAAGATTCTCTCTCCCTCTGCCCTACCCTCATCCCTGTGCATGTGCACACACTTTTTCTCTAAAAACAAAACAAAACAGCTCCAGCTTTCACAGCCATTCCTCTCCTGTAATGACTCCATACCTGAACAGGTACCTACTTGGTGTACTACATTGTGAAGACGTGGGAGACACAATAGTAATGGCAAAACAAGATCCTTTTCCTCACAGGGCTTATATTCAATAGGGAAGATAGTGACCAAATAGAGAAATGAATGAACAAAATAATTATGGCTTATGTTGAATTTTGAGGACAGCAAACAGGGGAAGTGGTAAAGAGTAGTTGGTGGTAGTGAGGGGGGGAAGGGATAAGTGATTGCCTAACTCCTTTATCTGGAAATGACATGTGACTTGAGATCTGAAGGTATTGATGAGCCAGCCTTATGAAGAGCTAAGGAAAGAACTATCTAGAGAGAGGGAATTGTAGTTGCCCCAACTCAATGGCTAGCTAGTACCTGCCTTCATTTCTTCATAAATGCCATTTCTGCTGCTGGAAATGCCTTTCTCCCACTGGCCTATCTTGGCTAATCCCATTTGAACCAGTACCAAATAGTGGTTACAAGTGCGGGTTCTGAGTTAGAGGTGGGTTTGGTTCTCTCTTCAGCACCTGTAAGCCTCGTGACCTTGGGCAAGCCACCTCATCTTTATGAGCCTCATTTTCCTTATCTTTAAAGTGGAGATGGTGATAAAACCTATGTTGAGGGATTAATATGAAGATTAAGTGAAATATTTCATATAAAACACTTAACATAGTAAAACTCAATAATCAAGAAATCAATAAATGTTGGTTATTGTCTACTCTTCAAGACCCAGTTCAAACCATAGCTTCCCTGTAAACTTTATGGACAACAGCAGCCCAAGTAGTATTTGTTTCATTGGGCTTCTTATGTTTCTGGACCTGAATTCCCCCCTGACCCCTGTGGGGGTTTTTGTAGCAACCTTCTCTTTTTATCTATTTTGTGTATCTCTTTTATTCATCTTCCCTAGTAGATTGTGTGCTCCTTCTCTGTGATCATGGTGTATTTTCAAATTGTTCTGCTTATAATAAGTTACACTGCATAATAAATTACTACTGTTCGGAGTGCATATGTATGGATGGCCAAGGAGGAGGAAGAATGGAGAGGCAATGCTTACGTAGTTATGTAAGTTAGGATAAATGGATTGTAGTTCTACTTTTACCCTCTTGATTATGGTGGCTCACCTCTAAGCCCCCCAGTGATGTGCTCCTGCTGTTCATCTCTTGCGTAAACTTCCTCACTTCAGTGCAGGTAAGACTTGTGATCTGCTTCTATTCCAAAGAATATGGAGAAGCTGATGGGATGTTGCTTTCATGATTAGGTTGTGTAAGAGTGTGACTTCCATCTTCCTAGAAGACTCTCCATTTGATAAAGCAAGTGACCATATTTTGGAGAGGCCTGTGTGCAAGGAACTAGGGTGGCCTCTGGCCAATAGTATGCAGAGAACTAAATCCTGCTAACAAGCAAGTAGGAGAACTTGGAAGAGGGTCTTTCCCTAAGTGAACCTTCAGATGAGATGAAGCCCTAGCTGATACCTTGATTTTAGCTTGTGGGAGACTAGAACAGAGAACCCAGATAAGTTGTACTTGTATTTCTGATTCATAGAATCTATGGGGTAATAAATGTGTGTTGTTCGAGCTCTTGTGGTAATTTTTAATGACATGGTAGTAATTTGTTCTGTAGCAACAGACAACAAATACACTTGATGAGTTCTCTGGGAAAGCTAACTTCATCTCCCTGAACTGTTCCTCATTAGAGATCTTTGTGTCAAGTACTAGAGTGGGCACCTGGTCTACACTAGCAAACAGGACAGGCAGCATCCTGCCCATGGGGCCGCTCTTCTAGCTGCAGCCCCCATGGGATATTGCTTTCACCCTGCTGGTTGCCCAGGGAGCATAGCAGCTTCAGGCCTTTCCATTAGAAGGTCAACCCAACTACTAGATAGAGACAAAAGGCAGCCATTCTGGAAGCCCTTAAAAAGGAAAATAAAATTAAACAAATGGGAACTTTCAACATAAGCAGATGCATTTAGGCTTTTCTTTGTTTTTTTTTTAAAAATTACTAAGCTTTTAAAATGATGGCAAATGTGGAGCTCCTTCTAAGAATTAAGTATGTGACATGGAAAGCCATGCTGTAACCGAAGCACATTCTGTTTACTTCCAGTTCAGACCAAAGCCTTCCTACTTTTTCAAGAGAGAAACATGATTACCAGTATCATTTGATGCAAGGAATACTAAGACATTACTGGGTGATCGGGTCAATTCTGGGCTAGAAAAATGTGTCCCTGTAAGAGGCTTTGTTCCTTTCAACTATCTCCACATAGACCCTGAGACACCTGTCAAAAAGAAAGGCCCAACGTCCCAACCTCTGGACTCCTGAGCCACCCCCTCACCACCATTCTTCAAATCTCTTGCCCCAGCCTCCTCCTCTAAGCAACATTCTCTCTACCCCATTTCTGTAGGCACCACTTTTAAGCTTACCCACAATTCTGAAGTCTACCTCTTAATTTCTTCATTACTACTCAATGGCCTATGTGAAATCACTCTCTGAAAGGATTCTTAGCCCTTAAAGAAACAAAATGTGGTTATCTTCTTAAGCCTAAGTGAAGGCCTCAAAAATAAACGCCTGTTGGCCCTCCCTGGATAAAAGCATTCAAATGCTTTCTCTCTTTGTTGAGATACACATCCACATGTGCTCTTCACCCTTATAAACAATAGGCAGAATGTTGTCTTTAAGAGTAAAACTCATTTACTGGATTCAGTATATTAGCTCAGCCACTTAGAGCTGTGTGGCCTATGGCAAATTATTTAACCTCTCTGGTCTGTTTTTTAAATGGAGACAATAATACACATACCTCACAGATAGGGTGTGAAGTGCTTAGAATGGTGCCTGGCACAGGGCAAGCACTCAGTAACTGTTAGCTGTTGCTATTAAGGTAGCAAAAAGAACAAACAAAGCAGTTTTCATTTCTGATTATTTTGAGTTTGATCAGGATACAAGTAGAAAAAAAACTAGAAAGATAGGCAATATTTGTCCTCGGAGCTTTTACACTTTTGTGTAAAAGCTGTACCCCTGTCTTTTCTCAGCTCCCCTCCTCTGTTCCCTTCTTGGCCAGACCCCCTCGGGGTGGGACCACCTCCCCCAAGCTTCAGATTTTGCTGTCCCACTTCCTTCTTCATCACATCTCTCCTTTCCTCTGTCCTTGTCCTTAGGCCTTTTGCTAGCATCTGATCAACTAATTTGTGCCAAAATGTTAATCACTCTTGGTTTAAATCAATCGTTCTGAGTTTTTTTTTTTTAATATCCCCACACCATGCACATGAAATGCATAATAAATCCCCCTTTGTAATAACAACCTTCACCTCCCCAGTGACTTCAGCTCAATGCAGGAAGGGAGGATGTCCTCTGGAAGCATCCCCACCACCACAGGGTCTCCCCACAACCCCTCATGATGCTAAGAATCACAGCAAGTGCTGCCTCCCAGATTTGTCTTTTGGCAGATACCTACAATGACTTAACCCAAGTAATAATGATAATGAAAGTTTTCACCAGCAGAACCATATTTAAGGCTTGGGAGGGGTTGCTGGGTGGAGGCTGGGAGAAGGCATATTTGATCACTTTTCTAATCACTCATGTAACTGTCCTCTCCATCCGTCTCCAAAAAACCAAGTAACTGTGGGCTCTTCACCTCATTTTCCTCTGGCTTGCAAATAAAATGTTAGGCTAGTTCTTCAAGGCCATCCTCTACTAGTGTCTTCAGAGCTGGCCCTAGGAAAAGGGCAACATCTTTGTTTAGAAGTAGGAATGATATAGAAATTTGGCTCTGTGCTTATTCAAAGTAATGTATTAACTGTTTAATAGGGGAAGCCTTCTTAATGCTGAAGGTTCTGGCTGGTCTGGAGGACAAGATTGGCTGGGAAAAACTAGCTGGGCTTTCTGCTTCTATTCCTTAGGCCAGCCAGGCCATAGTAACTATGTACACCTTGATACTGGTGTCCTAGTCCAGGAAGTCCTTGATGTCAACAAATCCCAGTCCTCATCAGATGGTCCTAAAAATGCAAGTTTCTCCAGGAAGAGATACACTTCATGCTATTGTCCCCCTCTAGGTTGAATTGGGAAAAAGCATCATCAGAGTTGTATCTCACTGTTTGAAATGAGTAAAAATCACCAGATCAGACCTACCTTCAAGTATTTAAATCTCTTTCCATAAAACCAACTAAGATATTTAATATTTTATCATCCAAACAAAATCTTTGAATTTGATCTGCGTGATGGTTGCATGGGTTTCGCTTTAAAATATCCTATAAATGGTATAAATTTTGTGTATGTATATATATGTTTACATGTTTGGATGGATCTAGTAGAACAGTGGTTCTCAGACATTGCCGTATATCAGAATCAGGTTTATCCTGGACCAATTACATGACACTCCCTCGGGCATTAGTATTTTCCAAGTTTCCCAGCTGATTTCAATGTGCTCAAAGAAAGGGATCCATTGAAAACAAAACAAAACAAAAAAAGATTTCTTCCCAAATGAAGACTTATCTGTAAGATCCTTTTCAGCTCTAAGTTTCTCAGATTAAATAAATATTTGTTGCTTTACAAAAGGAAAAGTACTGCCAGACTATCTCCTGCACCTGGCAGTTGCAGGAGTGTGAACAAACAAACAAACAAAAAAAATTGGTTCAGAAAACCTAGTCCCTAGACTAGAAACTTTGAGACTTGCCAAATAGAAATTCTGAGAATTTCCCAGTTTTCCAATGAGCTGGCCCTATCTAGTCTCATGAAGGCATTCTTAGATGTACATTTGATTCCTCCTGGGAAAGATGCCCTGACATGGACAAGCGAAGACTAAAATCTAGAGGTTAGTCGGAAACCAAGTTCCCTGGCTAAGTGTTGAGTCCTGCCTGTTGGGTTTGTGTAGATGGAGGTCTAGGGACTCTATCTAGGCTGCTGGAGACATCATTAATTTCAATTAGGTGGAAAGTCTTTGGAGTGGATTGCTCCAGTGACAGTCATTTCAGGGTGTCCTGCTAGCATGCATGTTTTGTTTTTGTTTTTTGTTTTTTGTTTTCCCCCAAGGATACTGCTAATGGAGTTAGCAGTATCCTTGGGATACTTTCATCTCTACAGAGGTTTTATTAAGTCTCCTCACGTCTGTGAGTACCTGTAGCTGCCCCGTTCCCTCTTAATTCATTTTCTGTGCTGCATTCAAGAGTATTTGGAATCTCTGCAAGAACAAATAAACCTCTGAACTCTGATACACGTGTAATCTGCCAAGGTCCACCCCACAACTCCAGACTGTCCCCAAGCACCACTGAAACAATATCAAAAAGCATCAGTGTTCTCTGTAATCCATTTGCCAAAGACAATGCACCAGACGTGTCACCTTTCCTATTTCAGCTGTGCCTGGCATTGCGTTCCCTCCGGTAACTGGGGCAAGGGGTCAGGGGAGACTCTCAAGGTGACAGATTTGTTAAAGAAAAAAATGCAGTCACTTTAGCTCCCAGGGCTCAGCATTAACCACTTCTTATCTACTTTCCTTGTTCTTCTTTTGTTTTACTCAATGGATTAGTGAAGACCTTGTGTACGATGGGAAGCACAACTGAAAAGTCTTACATGAACCAGCTGTGTGACCTTGGGCCTCAGAGACTGCCTTTGTGAAATAAAAAGTCCTCTGCATGCTCTCAATTTCCCTGTTTCTATCCTAATAAGCAGAGGAAATAAAAGTGGGGTTATTTTTATGATCACAGGCACTCTTCAGGCTCAACTACCTCTTGACAGCGAGGTTATGGTCCTCAAGACATGTAGACAGCTTTCCAAATACTGGACAGAGGCCTTAGCCAGCCTTACCAGGGAGCCTAGAAGCCAGCCCTACCGGGGACTCGGTAGATGGGTACAATGCCGTCCTCCCAGTTTCTGTATAAAACCATCAGGAACCAGAAACACTGGGGACACTTCTCCCTCTCGTAATTACTTGGGAAGGAATGTCATAGCCTCAAGCGTAATTAACAGCATTTTAATTCATTCTCTCTTTTTAGGCTGTTCACATTCTTGCTGTTGCTAGAATGAACACCGCATTATGGTGTGTTAACTGTTTAAAACGAGGCCAAAGATGCTGAACTATGGCCATCCTCATAAAGAACCTCGCTCTCTCAGCTTAAACACAGGTTGGGAAAAAGCGTTGTGTGGCTGCCCAGAAACACACACAGGCCTGCAGTGGTCCTGTGCTCCCCAAATGAGCTACAAACAGCATTTAGCTGTGCTTATCCAAGGGAGTGCCCGCTCATTATCTGGCCAGCAGGGAAAGATTCCACAAATACACCGCCCACTGACAAGTTACACAATTAGCCACAAGACTGTGATGGTGCATCTGCGGGCTTGCCCTCCCTCTCCACATCCTCCTTATCACTAGGCCAGCATACTTCCCTAGCTGCCACCGCAGCCATACTCACCCTCTTCAGCCCAAATTTTAATGAAGAGAAAGGTTCCTGTGTATTTGCTTGGGAAAGACAGTGCATGTTATCTCATCAAGTGGGGTGTGATGATCTCCTTTCTCAAAATGTTTTCAACTCTCATGGGTATCTTTCCTTACTTTGACATACACGAAGACACAAACCTATCCATGCATATATGCACACCGACTTCACCAAAGTGACTAGTTCTGCCCATCTTTTAATTTCATACTTAATGGTAATGAGTTCTTTCAAACAGAACCAGTAAAATGTGAAGCTGACATTGGTTGAAATTTAGGGCATCCTGCTTTCCTACACATTATTCCTTGCTTCTAAAATATTCATAACCACTTAAAGATGATTTATAGATGCATATCTAGAATTGTATCCTGATAATAAGAGCTTTACATATTTTTATTTCTCAGAGTATGGATATGTTTGGTAGCAATTGGAGACCAAAATGCAGTAAAATATTTGTATGTGTTTAATTATGTAATATAAATATACATGTAATACATGTACATATATATTGGCCAAAGCTCTACAATGAGAGATACCATGTCAAAAAGCGGTAAACTGTCAGGAATCTATGAATATAAATAGTTTTTAGCAATAGCATATTATCAAGGCATTCTTAACTACATTTGGCATTTTTGGAGCAAGAAAAATGCTGGGGTTTCATTAAACTGCAGTGCAAAGGAAATAGAGAATTTGGATCCTATACGGGAATGTCCTTGAAATGAATAGATTGCATAGAAAAGTGGAAAGGTTTGTTCATGCAAAAGCACTCCCACTCCCCACAAAGGAAATCTCAGTTCATTTTTAAGTGCCCAGAAATTAACAGAAAAAAATGTAGTAAATAATTAAGAGTATGTTTAAATGTCATATATGACATTATTCATGATGAAAATGAAGTTCATAAAAGATTCATTTGTTTTCTTATTCATGTAAGAGAGCAAAATCAAATAGAGTGAAAAACTATATTTTTGTGATCCATCTCAATTGTGTACATTCTTATTTGATTCTGAGAAAATTGCAGATGATGTTTAGTGATTTACTGCTAGGAAAATATGTTTTTTTTTTTCTTGTGATGTATGCTAAGGGTAAATAGCGAATTGAAGTTATAAATGATTCTTAGTATGAAACACCCAGGCGATATTTTTACTGTATTTTGGGTGCCAGGATATCACCCCAGGTACCTCGTTTAAGCCATCCAATCTGTGCTGTTCTCAGAAAAGAAGAATGCATTTCTGGGAAATTCGCCATTTGAAATTCCAATGGTTGCTTATCCCCTTCTGAGGCTAATGGTGCCAGTTGCTAAGAAAACAGGGCTTCTTGGCTGGCCAGAGGAACATAGCTCTTTCTCTGTGTTGCTGCAGGATCAGGGATCAACTCTGAGACACTCATTGTCCTGGAAAATTAGTGTATTGTGAGCCTCCTCAAACTTGGCATCCAAGAGTGTAATCCATATTGCTTGTTTTTTGATCCCAGGGAAGGCACTGATAACAATTTTGAAGTCAATGTGTGCTTGCTCCCAAGATGCTCATATTGTAAAGAACTTGAGGTCTGGCTGGCTTGTGGAAAAGACTTAGGGGAAGAATTTCTTAAGGCAGAGCCAAAGAAGAGGGGCTGGCTTTTAGTTATTTTTAAATCCCTAGCCTTCTTTCTCTCCCAACCACATTGATAAGGTACATTAGTTTTGGGGTATGCTCTCTATCTCTTTATGTTCTGTTGGGCTCAGTGCTGGGCCCCTGATGACGCTGCTGGAAATGCGCTCTTAAGGAGGGGAACCTTAGTTTCTGTGCCTGCACGGCATGCTGAATTAGGCCAGAAACAAAATGGCTTACTCTCTCAAGTTGAGACTCCATTCTATGTAACAATCAGGCTGCCAGAAGTAGTAGTCAGAACTGTAGACAGCATCTTGAATCAAATTTTCTCTAGAACCCAAGACCTCATTTTCATGTATGAGCTAGATTTTTTTCTCCAGATCCTTCTGAATGTGAAATTCAAAGCCTATCTATATACCTAGAATTACTTGAAGTAGAGAATATGCTAACTGGCGGAAGTTCAGTTGGAGGGAGAAAGGTTTTAGAGGAAAGCAATGATTTAGAAAGATCTGTGGAGTGAATAGTGAAGGAAAGCAGTGTTGACCAACATCACCCCCCTCCCCGAAGATTGGTATCTATTCCCTGACAGTAAACTCTAACCTACTCCATGACCGCCACTAACATCTCCCTTCCTCTGGCAGTGATGTTTCTCCTTTACCCTTTGTCCTCCTTCATGAAATAATACAAATGTTTTGACTACTACTAACCATTTATTATCTAGTATGTTCCAGGCCACATATGTATGCTATCAATAATCCTTACATAGACGGCTCAAGGGAAGTTAAATTTTCATCTTTTTACAGATAAAAAAACAGACTGAGAGAAGTTATGAAATGTACCTAAGACCACAGAGCTGGTAGGTGGCATAACTGGTTTCAAATCAAGTTGGTTTTAAATCCAGCCTGTCAGAAGCCAGCCTGCTCTTTTACCTACTGTACCACACTCATGCCACTCTAGTGGTGTACATGGAACCTTCTTTATTTTTGCTTCCTCTGTCTAGCTCTGCTCAATAGCAGCAGCTTAGGCTCCCTCCCGAACCTGAGACCCCAAATCCAAGTCTATCTGATGCCAGAGCCTCACCATTTTCCACTAAATCTGCACTGTGCAATACCATGGCCACTAACTGTATGTGGCTATTAAGTTATTAATAACTTAGAATGTAGCTACTCCAAATTGAGATGTGGTCTATGTATAAAATACACACAGATCTTGAAGACTCCTACTGAGACTCATACTAAAAAAACAATGAATTTAAAATATCTCATTAATAATTTTTATATTGAGTGCATGTTGAAATGAAAATATTTTAAATATATTGGGTTAAATAAAATACCTTATTTAAATGAATATTACCTGCTTCTTTTACATTTTATCATGTGACTCCTAGACAATTTAAAATTAATATGGTTCTCAGCATTTTTTCTATTGGGTGGCATCATACAAGATAGGATCAGATAGTGTCTGTATGGAACTGTATAGTGAGAAGCTGCTGCCAACCTGATCAGGAACGTTACTATTTCCACTTTTCCAAGCTCTCAGCTCCCTGCCTCAATATCTTGTAAGTAACTGCTTCCCATAGAAACACTGGTGAATCCTGGAATAACAGAATTTTAAGGTTAGAGGGAAACTTACAAGTCATCTAGCCTAAACCACCAAAGCAGTACTTTTATCACCTCTCTTTATGGCACTGACATCGTAGTAGATTATGTCGCTGTTCCAGAGGTTTGCTGCCTTTCATACTTCTTCACCCCATTGATGCGAAGGTTGGCCATAGGACTTATTATGCCCCTTCCTGGTGGAGGACTATATCTCTCCCCTCTTTCTAATGTGGGAGTAGCTTGTCACTTGTTTTGGTCAATGAAATATGTATAGCAATGTCACTTCTGAGCCATGGCTTTAAGAAACAATTCAGGACTTGCCATGACTCTTTTTCCTCTGACATGAGACCTACAATGTCCCAGGTAGGGGCTGCTTTGTCAGCCTGGGCCTCCAAGGGAGGAGGATACAGAAGAGATTCATGGCAACCATGATGGATGTGTAACCTGAGTGACAAGTTAAGTGAATTGTTGCAAGCCCCTGAGGTTTTGGGGGTCTTTGTTACTGCATCAAAACTTAGATATAGATGCTATCTCCACCACCAAATTGTGAAACAATTACATTTGAATCCCTCCAGTGGCAGAAATCATTGCGTCTTTGGATGGTCCTGACTACTAGAAAGATCTTCCTCATCTTGTACCGTAATCTGCTTCCTGGGACAAGCCTTTTCTTGTACAACAGATTGGGCTCCCTTCTAGCTGTCAGCACAAGTGAAGGAGTAACAAGCCAAATCCAGAAGTTGGCTGGGATCAGACATCAACAAAAGCAGAGGAGGTCACTGCAGCTTCCTTTAAGAGAAAGAAGAAGAGGAGGGTGAGCCAGGGGACCATATTTATAGCTGGAGGGGAGAACAAGAAAAGCTGAGCCCAAGAGACAGATGAGCTCCGATCCATGGAGTAGATGAAGAGGAAAAGCAGGGGGAAGTAGGAAATTCATTCACAGCTGGTCTGCTGGAAGTTGTCAGGAGGCCTGTGACACGACAGGCTCTTAGGAACACTCTGCCCCATTGCACATGCTCTGGTAATGTAAGAGACTGGAACTCTGAACTTGCCATTGGCACCCTCAGTCATTTGCCTATTTGTTTCACCCTTAGAATAAAGTTTTCTTCTGCCACAGGACAGTCCTCTGTCTATTCATAGACATAGGTACATTTGTGGCCTGAGCAGACTAACATCAATATTTTGTAATTCAGCTAGAAGTGTGGTGAAGTTTAGAACTTGCATTTCAGAGTCAAATTGGATCTTTTTTAAAAAATATTGTATTTATTTATTCATGATAGACAAAGAGAGAGAGCGAGAGGCAGAGACACAGGCAGAGGGAAAAGCAGGCTCCACACAGGGAGCCCGACGTGGGACTTGATCCCGGGACTCCAGGATCACGCCTGGGCCAAAGGCAGGCGCTAAACTGCTGAACCACCCAAGGATCCCCAGTCAAATTGGACCCCCATCAGTTGATAATGGCATGGCTTTCAGCGATTTTTAACCGCAGTAAGCTTCATTTATCTGTTAAATGGGAATACTCCCAGGCTTGAAGGGCTATTGCTCTAAGGATTAAATGAAATAATATAAACTGCATGCTACTATATCTGTATCTGCCCTTCAGTAAATGGCAGTTATATATTTTCCTCTGGTAAAGCCAAAGGAAATGCTTTTTTAAAAGATCCACTATAAGGTAGTAGTCACATTGATAATGCATTATATCTTTAGGGACTCATTTAGAGTCTTGCAAATTGCTCAGTAACTATATTTGTCCTTATATTTTAGGACAGAATCATCTGCTATTGAAGTTTTGCCACATGACCCCTTGAAGCTTCATTTGAGGTAATTCAGAAAAAGGATGCATTCCTTATTTCTATTTGCATCCTATTTTCTGTTGTATTTCCTTATCTAATTTCTCCCTTCATTGAAGTCAATGCTGAGAACCAGCACCTTACAGGAACATTACAACAAGGAAGTGTAGGAATTCCACAGCCAATTTCATATAAATATTTGAAAGCACAAGAGAAGGAAAAGGTGAAGAGAACACTTATCATGCACCGTGCAGTCATAAAAGCATCAGAAATATTGCAACAGAACTGGTCTAGCCATCCAGCCAGCTCAAGATACTATCCCTGGCACCCAAGGTGTCCTTCCCCAAGTCACCTTAAGGAGTTCGAGTCTGCCACAAACAACTTTGCTTTACCTTTATATCCTAGTAAGCCCATTAATGAAGCATAATAAATGGTTTTTAAAAATTCCTACTTCAAAAAAAAAATTCCTACTTCAGTGTGTGTGTGTGTGTGTGTATGGAGAGAGACAGAGAAGGAGGGACAGTGGGACAGAGGATGGGGGGTAAGGAGAGAGGGGGAATGAATGAATGAATGAATGAGAATACCCTTTGGCCCGCTTGAAATCACTATGTCATTAGAACTTACCATCCCTGGGATCCCTGGGTGGTGCAGTGGTTTGGTGCCTGTCTTTGGCCCAGGGCGCGATCCTGGAGACCCGGGATCGAATCCCATGTCGGGCTCCCGGTGCATGGAGCCTGCTTCTCCCTCTGCCTGTGTCTCTGCCTCTCTCTCTCTCTCTCTCTCTCTCTCTCTCTGTGACTGTCATAAATAAATAAATAAATAAATTAATTAATAAATTAATTAATAATTAATAAATTAAAAAAAAAAAGAATTTACCATCCCTTTTCACCAGGTCTTACCCAATCCTGTGAGCAGGAGGTCTGGTTGTCTCTTCCTTTAGTCACTTCACATGTCCTTCTCCAACATTTTTCAAGGTGCCTACATTTTAGTGAGGCTCAGTGACCAGAAATGTTTTAGGTAATGGGACACATTGTGGTACCTGATTTTCCCTGTCAAACTTTAATGCCCTGTTGATGATATTCAGGATGCAGACCTCCTTTGGGGTGCTAGTGTATCCATCTTATGACTCTAGTCTACAATAATTTGTATACAAATTACACAAATATTATAGCTTATAAATAATACAAACTTGGGTCCTATAGTTCTAGAAATACTCTGAGGATCTTATATTTACATAACCCATCTGAGGGTCTTATATTTATGTAATCAATTTGTAGTATATTTCCAAATTTCTAACCTGATTTAAACTGTTATAGCTATTCTCCATCTGTTAACGGAACTTAGTCCTCAATTACATTGTGCTTACTTACCTTCGGGGGCTACAATAAAATAAAGTGCCTA
The DNA here is from genome assembly GCF_905146905.1 of Nyctereutes procyonoides. Lineage (NCBI taxonomy): Eukaryota > Metazoa > Chordata > Mammalia > Carnivora > Canidae > Nyctereutes > Nyctereutes procyonoides. The sequence goes on from NW_026575040.1 coordinate 14,288,982, forward strand.
CATTTTTGTACAATTAGGGTTTTTAATTCCCTTGTACCATCTTCAATTAGCCCATTTTCTGTCTTTATTCATTATAGACTTTAAACTCTGGTACACGTATATTATATACGTGAGATTTTGAAAATGTACTTATGACTCTCAACTTCTGAGTTGTCATAGTGGTAAATTGGATGTGCCCTGTAAACCTTCCCCCAATTTCCTATTAAAATGCTCCAAAAACATGTGAAAAGATAGATACTAGTAAAAGAATTATCAACTAAACTTGCCATGGTCAGAGATTTACATTAACTGAGTCATTGGTGAAAATGGATTGAGAAGCCTACTGTAGGACCAGATACCACAAACTACACATCCCACCCTGTGGGTACTTAGCAAGAAGGCTGTACTCATACCCACTGTCCAGGCTCACTGCCCTGCCCTTGAAAGAAGGGAGGTGCAACCCTATTCAACACTGACCTCTTAGCCCAAAGTGCTACTCTTCCCCACCCCGATGAGTTGTTTTCCTACATACATTCAGTCACTGTAACTCAAAGCTTACAACATGAAGTAAAGTGAAGTAATAGCACTTAGTTGTCTAAGGAAAAATCTCACAGGAGTAATGACAGAAGGAGATTTATGGATGCTGGATGTTGTTTCAAACTGCACTATTGTCTAGGTCATGTCCAAAAAGCAAATATCAGATCAAGGTTCAACTGAACATACCCTTACACTAGAAGAAGCCTGTCTGTGGCAAACTGAGCAAGGGCACTGCATATCAAACTGAACTGAGGAGCAGGAACTGCCAAGCGAGCAGCAGGGAGAGCTAAGGGCACCCTCTTTTTTGGTGATGAGACGCTAGCCTGAGAAAGCATTTTCTCTGTGTGGATGAATAAAGAAAGATGGATGAAAGGATAGATGAAGGGATGGAAAATGGAAGGAAGGGAGGGAGAGAGGGAGGAAAAAAACAAGGGAGAGATGGAGACAAATGGAGGTATAGATATAGGTGTAGACATAGACACAAATATGAATATATGTATTATGAATTGATAGTAAGACATAAAAGAACATTTTCTGAAGACTTGGAGGAAGAGATTATCTTTAAAAACAGAACAAGAACAGGCTGTCACAACAGAAAATGACTAAGGTGGGGATAAATATGCCAAAAGGATCCAGTCAAAACAAGAAATAACTACAAAGCAATACAAATTTCAAGATTAGCTTAAAAATTCTTACGGGAAGACACGAAGCACGGCAGACTGTACAACATTCTGGTACTACACAAATAAATGGAATCAGTGGTGTAGAGACAAATACAAATAAATAAACCATCCCAAATACATATGGAAAGTTCAAGATAAAAATCAATGACTGAGAAGCTGTTCAAGAGGAGGTCAGAAACTGACTTTACAGTAAAAGAACTATAAGTGATTTTGAGGATTAAACCCAAACAATAGAAACAGAGAGAGTAATCCGAGATATGATAGAAGGTAATTTTTCTGTGCTAAGTAATGAATTGAAAGAACATAAATCAAACAAATAAAAAGGAATTCACACATTTGGCTTATCTAGTTAGCTAGCTAGCTAGCTAGCTAGCTTAACATACTAGCAATGTTTCCAAATTTTGAACAAAAAGACCTCACACACATCAAGGAAGTAAAACAAGTTACCTTTAAGTTAGGTTTACCTCAGACTCCACCTTCAAATAAAGCAAAACAAGTGAAAAGCCAGAAAACAATGGGGAAATGCCTATAGATTTTTAAAAAGGAAATTTTGTGGTACATTCAGAACTCTTAACATTTATAAATGAAAGCATATAAAGAAAATTCTAGAGATACCTCAACAAATAAAATATACCATTTTCATCAAAATGAAACCAAGAATTGGGAAGTTATAAGACGTAATTGTGCTGGGCATTGAAACCCCTGAAAAATAAGGGGAATAAGTGATCTCACTATGAGTCTATCTTTTTGAAATTGTTAAACAGGTTCTTGCTCTCACTTCTCATCTCCTAAAGCAGAATCCTTGAGAGATGGAATCTAGACATTTGTGTTTTCTAAGGGCTTCACAAAAGATTGAGATATGCAGGCAAATTCGGGAATCCTTGTAGTAAAGAGGCAATATTTTTGCTTGGACTTCCCTTCTTAACCAGTAATAAAGTTATACTTATATATATTCATTAGCTATTTTCATTGCTTCTTTTGTGAATTATCTGTGTCTTTGACAATGTTTCTTCGAACATGTCAATATTTTTTCTTGCTATTTTGAATTTTTTATTGTGTATTAAGAAAATTAAGCATTTGCCATAAAAGGCGCAGTTGTTTTTCACAGTTTATCATTGCCTTTGAACTTTTGCTTGAAAGTATGTCTGGTCATTCACTTCATAATCATGGATTTTAACTATTCTAGAGTCTCTGGGTCTGTGTAACATTTTTAAGTTCTTACACATCTTTTTTGAGTGCCTGGCATTCATACATCAAGAAAAATAAGTAAAGAAAATATGTGTTTCTATCAGACAGCCATAGCACTATATGTAGAGGAAGGGCAGTAACTAGTAGAGATTTTTAGAAGTAATTGTAACAACAGGAAAATCTCTGCATGCATTTGGCCTTTTAAGGCCATTCCATGTTGAGGAATGCTAGTTCAAACATAGAAAGAAGAGGTAATGACTTTTCAGGCCATGATTTCACACAACTCACTCAGTTCCAATTAAGAACTTTTTTGCTAAACCCTCAGAGGAAGACCATCTTGTCTTTTCCTCTTTGCTTTTTTTTCTTTGTTGCATGTTTAGAAAAGCCTATCCCACCTAAAGTTTTTTTTTAATTGATCTATACTTCTTCTAGCCTTATGTATTCACTTTTCACCTTTAACTTATAAAAAATGTGCAATTGGTGGATTATTTCCCATTTTTCAGGTGACAATATGAAAGCTCAGAAGTGATTTTAAAAACTTGGCTCAGAGTCAGGTCTTCTGATTCTAAATTGGTTTATTTTCAGCAACCCTAGGATGTGAACTTGATTTTCAACCATGATAGTCTCATACAACTCCTGCCATCGTAGGAACTGTGTTAAAGAACATGATCTAGAATGGGCCAAAGACACAGGTGGAATAATATCTGGCTCATCAAGCCCCTACCCCTACTTATTGCATCAGTGCAATAAGAGTGATGGGAGAGATGCTTTGATACTGCACAAGGCAATGAGGTGTCATTGATTGGTCTTTGGGACCAAGTGGGAACCACCATCATGAGTGTTCAAAGTTCAGCCATAAGAGCCTTTTCCAGAAGGGACCTCTGGAGCCTTCTCATATTTTGGCCCTATTATTTTTCTCCATATCTTTTCAAGAAACTATAGGACTAGGGTTTTCTTTAAATATTTTTTTATTGAAGTTCTCTTTGGGGACTACTGTTTTTTTAATGATAAAAACAAAATTGCTTCTCTATATAGTAGGTACAAATCAATCAGTCTCAGTGGTATGAGTTGAACATTTTATCCCAGTGTTTGTTTTAGCCTATTAAATGAAAAATAATTACTGTGATCTTTCAGAAATGTGCTTGTTTCAGCTTGGGGAATTATTGAGAAACATTATAACATTGGAGAAAAATATGCTAGATAGTATCACAAATTTACTTCTACCTTTCTGACACCTCTTCAGTTACTCTAACTCTGAAATGTAGGCACCCACTCAAGTCCTTTTGAACTAAGGTTAAATATTAAATACATTAGTTTGTTAATACAGAGATTTACAAAAGGACTGAGAAAGAATTTCTGTATGTTGTTTGAAAAGTAAAATTCAAGATTCTAGTTAATAAATCCCTACTTGGTAGAGTGGATTTTTTATTGAGAAGAAAAGTAATGCCAATGTACAGTCTTAATTAAAACTCAGTTTGGCAATTGTTCTTTCTTTAGAAAGACAATGAGAAGTAATTTAATAAAAAGATTCCGGTTTATGAACATCCACATCTTTTACTGATATCTCATTGATAAGAATACATGGTTCTCAGAGTATAAACTAAGTACTCACCTTTCCTTGTTTTTATTTTTTTATGGTAGGGATAAATTGCAAGCACACTTTTCTGAGATTACTAAGATAATTAAATGAGTTAAATGTAATTTAACACACCATGGCCAGTGTGGCATAAATACTTAGATAAGTTGGGCGTTCTACTAGATAGTTGGAACATAAAAATGAGGACCTCAAAGAGCTCACAGGCTAAAGGGACTCTGGTGAGTGACATCATTGCAATATGATGTGATAAATGCTAAACAGAAGCATGTGTAAAGTATTAATGCAGAATAGAGGAGGAAGAGGCCAATCCGCCCATGGGAATTAGGGAAAGCTTCACAGAGATGATAATATTTGGATTGAGTCTTAAAGAAAGGAAGTTTGCCACACAAACAATGTGCTCAGAAATAAGAGATCTTAAAGAACAACTAATGTTATGTGTAGAATATAGTTAAGAAAATCAGTCTGGGGATGCCTGGGTGGCTCAGTGGTTGAGTGTCTGCCTTCGGCTGGGGACATGATTCTGGAGTCCCGGGATCGAGTCCCACATCAGGTTCCCTGCATGAAGCCTGCTTCTCCCTCTGCCTATGTCTTTGCCTCTCTCTTTGTGTCTCTCATGAATAAATAAATAAAATCCTAAAAAAGAAAATAAAATCAGTCTTATTTTAGAATATGGGGAAATAATGTTGGGAGTGTTAGGAAAGGAAACCGAAAAACTGGCTTGAGGCCTAGATCTGAGTCAGCAGTTTCTTTTGTAAATATAGTAAACATTTACAGCTTAGGGGAGACTTACTCAACTCTATCCTTGTCATGTGAATGCAATTGTAGACAATATGTAAATGAATGGGCATGGCTGTGTCCCCATAAAACCTTACCTGAACTTACAAAAAGAGTTGGTGGGCAAGATTTGGCCCAGGGGCCATACTTTGACAACCCATAGACTAACATGTGAAGGGTATTTTAACGTCATATTATAGATTTGAACCCCATGCGATTGGCATCTTTAGGCATGGCATGATCAGACTTTTTCCAGGGAGGCTGTTTTGTCATCATGCAGCACAGTGGGAGTAGAGATGGACATTTGGAAAATGGTCTGGGTGTTGAGGGAGAAAAAGAAGGGCCAGATATTTGAAGTAGTTCCAAAGTCAGATGGACAGGAACTTAAAGGTAGAGTGGGAGGGAGAGGCTGGAATTAACTTTACTCTGAAGTCTCCCCTATGAGTCTTGATAATCAATACAGAAAAGATGGGATTTTCCACTTCTGTAGCCCAGATATCCTTTTTGTCTGTTTTGAAAATGAAACCAGAAGATAAGACAAAAAGATCTGTATCTAAGGTAGGAATTGTCTGGTTTTAGGTCTCAGGTCTTCTCCAGTTCTCAAACTCTAAGTAATAAAATTCTTGGAATTGGTCTCAGACCTGGCTATACCCTAGATCAACAGATCAGTTCTCCCACTGAATGCCTGATAGTAAATGCCGTGTTTTTTTTTTTTTTCCTAAAGAATCCTTGGAGATCTTAAAATCTAAATATGCAGTACAAGGAATAAACAGAATGATGAAAAATTCAATTTTTTTTCATTTACATCTTGTTTTACATTCTCTTCATGGATGTTAAATGTTCCAAATGGTTGTATCTTGACTATGAAATGTCCAAAGTGCATTGGAACTTAAAAATAAATCACTGCCATGACTCAGAATTGAAATAACCATATCATAAATTTCTTAGTAATCTGTCTATCCCTGGGCACCTGGCCTTGTCATGATGTGTTTAAATCCTGTGATTTACTCCTCACCCCTTCTTTGCTCTCCCACCCCCATGTTGGCTGTAATAGACCAGAGTCAACTCTTCTAGACAGAACATTATTGCTCATCATTAGTGGTTTGGCTTAGCCTTATAGACATAGATCAAGTCAGAGGTCTCCTGAAGCAGCTTTTAAAAACTGAGATACTTGACTTTGTTTGGTCATTGTATTTAAAGCATGACTTATCAGTGAAGCTCATTTGAACACTTTTCTATATCCTTATGACTGATTGCTGGCTTTCAGAACTCAGTCTTCCCTTGTGCTGGGTTGCATTGTGGGGCCATCTTGCTTTGTGGGATTGTTGAGAACCCAAGACTTCTCTGCCTCCTCAAAGTATTGCCTGGTAACTCTGAGATTTCCATTGCTGCAGGTGGATGTGTTTGACTGGCTTGTCTTTTGTTCCTTGGAAAGTATAGGTAATCTCACATCTCCAACATAAGTTAAAAACACAAAGTGATAAATGAATATGGGTAGAATTTCTACTCCAGAGATATTCCTTCTGAACATTGTCTGCATGTTAATAAGGAAATTGCAGCTCATTTTTACGTGTATTCTGGTTTCCTGATTGGATATATGGGCAAGCCAAGTACTTTTTTCCCAGGGATTTTGCTTTTAAAATGAAGGAAAAAAATCAAACACATTCTAGGCTTTTAAAAATTTTTTTAAAGGATTTTATTTATTTATTCATGAGAGACACAGAGAGAGAGAGAGGCAGAGACACAAGCAGAGGGAGAAGCAGGCTCCATGCAGGGAGCCTAACATGGGACTCGATTCCAGGTCTCCAGGATCAGGCCCTGGGCTGAAGGCGGCACTAAACCACTGAGCCACCAGGGCTGCCCCATTCTAGGCTTTTAAAAAATAGTTTAGCTTGGGCAGCCCAGGTGGCTCAGCAGTTTAGCGCCATTTTCGGCCCAGGGTGTGATCCTGGAGACCTGGGATTGAGTCCCACGTCAGGCTCCCTGCATGGAGCCTGCTTCTCCTTCTGCCTGTGTTGTGTCTCTGCCTCTCTCTCTCTCTGTCTGTCTGTCTCTCATGAATGTATAAATTTAAAACATTTTAAAAAATAGTGTAACTTGATTCAAAATAGTATGTATTAGGATGACTTTTAGAATGCCATATATTAAAAATATTTTATAGAGAAAGAGCCTTATGTAATTAAAGCACAGTTAAGACTTAAGAGAAGTAGGTTCTTGTTTGGATCACAACCAGTAATTGTGTGCTATGACAAATTAAGTGATTATTTATTTATTTATTTATTTATTCATGAGAGACACACAGAGAGAGGCAGAGACATAGGCAGAGGGAGAAGCAGGCTCCCTGCAGGGAGCCCGATGTGGGACTCAATCCCAAAACCCCAGGATTAAGACCTGAGCCAAAGCAGACACTCAACCACTGAGCCACCCAGGTGCCGCCAATTAAGTAATTTCTTATTTATAAAATAATGAAGTTGTATTAGGTGCTTCATGTCCCAATCAACTTTAAAAACATTATATGTGTTTCTTTTGGCTCAAAATGAGATGCTTGACAGTTTGGCATACCTCTTATGACACTATGTCATCTTTCTAAAGAAGGAGCTCTGTCTGGGAATTGGGATATAGCTTCTGAACCATTACGTTATTGTATGCAGGGATAGGATTGCTGTTCTCTCCCATCTGTGGAAAGGAGAAGATGAGCCCTAATGCCCTCAGAGAAACTTTACTTCCCTTTCTTTGCTGGATCTAGAGTGGAGAGCACACAGGAAATTCTGGATTATGCCAGCTCTTTCCCTGTTCTCACTTTCTTCTCCTTCATCTGGAAACAAGAGAGATGGATGCTGTGGTCTCTTGGGCCTTTTCAAGTCCTGAAGTTGAAAGCTAGCATATAATTTACTGTTTTTGAATCATAACGTTTAAAAACTTAGAGATAAGATTTGCATGACATTCAGTGACATACGATCTCTGTGGAAACCGGTGAAGCAGAGAGAATCACAATGATTTGGGAATATTGGAAAATAACATCCAGTTTTGTAGATCAGCAAGCCTCATTTCAGTCCGCATGTTTCAGCTGGCCTAAAATACTGTTGTGACAATATGACTAGATATAGCTGTGTTGTGCCATATAATAATACAGCAATGCCAGGGAATGGTTTGGGGTTTTGGTGGGGGGAGGTTGTTTGTTTCTCTTAGCAATAATTTAGTCAGGGAACTTGACATTGAGATTTGTTCAATGTTTTGGGTTGGGGCTCCCTAGAAGCAGGTTCAGAGATGTGGTTTCTTGTCAAAGTGATTTATTGAGGAGGATCACTCTCACTTGAAACTTGCAAGTGAGTGAGAGGATCAGCAGAGGGCAGGAGAAGCAGTGAGGCAAAGACATGGACTGAGCTGACACCTAGCCGCAGTCTGATGCCACCAGGATCTCTGGAAAATACTGGCACCTTCCAGTTGTCCTGCCTAGATGCAACATGGCCTGCCTTTTCTAAAGATCAGTCAGTCATTAGCTATGGGTCACCATCCCTGTCCCCACCCTGGTCTTATTCTTGACCTAAAAGTATTTCATCACTAAAATGTTTGCCCTACGTTGTTTTTTTTTTTTTTTAAGATTTAATTAGTTAATTAATTTATTTATTTATTTTAATTAATTAATTTATTTATTTGAGAGAGAGGGGGGATAGAGGGGAAAAGGGAGAGGGAGAAGCAGATTCCCTGCTGAGCAAGGAGCCCAACATGGGACTCCATCCTAGGATGTTACGATCATGACCTGAGCTAAAGGCAGATGCTTAGCTGACTGAGCTACCCAAGCGCCCCTGCCCTACCTTGCATTTAAAAAATAATCCCTTCGTAGGTAGAGTATATTATTTTAAAACATACATGGTTGTATTCAGGATGCTTATATTCTGTTTGGTATTGATGTATCTATTGTCATAACTGAATTTAGCTTATTTGGTATCAAAGTTTTACCAGGTTCATACAATGAACTGCAAGCTTCCTCTTTTTTTCTCTATCATTGAGAATGTTTTTCATAATATTGGGATTGTCTATGTATGAGTTTCTTGAGGCTACTATTATTGGGTACTACAAATTTGGTGAGTTAAAACAACAGAAATTTGTCCTCTTATAGTTCTAGAAGCTGGAAGTCTAACATCAGGTTGTCAGCAGGGCCATGCTCCTGCCAGAGACCCTAGGAAAGACTCTTGTCTCTTCCAGCTTCTGCTGGCTATTGCTCTATTACTCCAATCTGCTTCTGTGGTCACATGTCCTCCTCCTCTTCTGTGTGTCCCTCCTCCATGTATCTTTTGTAAGGACACATCATTGGATTTAGGGCCCATCTGAATAATCTAGAACAATCTCCTCATTTCAGGATCTTTAATTATACCTGCAAAGGACCTTTGTTTTCACATTCCGAGGTGCCAGTGATTTGATGTAGGCATACCTTAGGGGGAGGCTGCCATTCAACCTGCTACTATCCATTTCTTAAAAGTTTAGTAGATTTCATCTCTAAAATAATTTGCCTCAGGAGAGGGATTTGGGGTTAAATTTTTAAATACCTTTTCAACTTCTTTAATGATTTTAGGCCTATTCATTATTTCTTCTTGAGTCTTTTTGGGCACTTTTTTTTTTTCTAAAAACATATCACTTTGACTGTTTTCAGATTTACTGACATGAAGTTGTACATTGAATTCTCTTAAGATTTTCTAATCAAAATATATTGTAATGTACTTATGTACCAGAAGCTGGAAGAGACAAGAAAGAATCTTTCCTAGAACCTCTGGCAGGAGTGTGACCCTGCTGATATCTTGCTGTTAGATTTCCAGCTCCTAAAATTATAAAATGATAAATTTCTATGCTTTCCCAATATTGTTTATAGCTTATTACCATGAGTATATATTCATAGAGATATAATCTATTTTATTACTATATAAATACTTATCTATTATAGTGCTAATATTATTTCAGTGTGCTCTGTTGCTCTCCTTTTATTAATTTTTGATCATATTTTCTAGAGGTATCTAGTTCCATTCATTTTTAAAAGAACAGAAGGCATTTTCTTTGAGATTTTCTGGAGCCATCCCCTCTAAGATTTTTACCTCCCAGGCCCCATGCAATTTCATATTTTTTTAAGATTTATTTATTTATTTGAGAGAGACAGAGAACATGGGAAGGAGTAGAGGGAGAGAGAGAGCCAAAATCTCAAGCAGACTCCCGGCTGAGCAGCGAGCCTGATGCAGAGTTTAATCTCAGGACCCCAAGATCATGACCCCAGCTGAAATCAAGTGTTGGATGCTCCACCTACTGAGCCACTCAGGCACACCCATCCCCCCATGCAATTACTGTATACAGCTTCCTTTCCTTATTTTTTCTCCTTAATACACATCACCATCTAGCATACTATACATTTTGTTTGCTCACTTTGTTTATTGTCTATCTGCCAAGTAGAATATAATTTCTATATGAGCAGAGATTTTTATCCATTTGGATCACTACTGAATCCTTAATATCTATAATAGTTAATAAATGTTCTTTGAATGAATGAGCAAAAATTTATCTTAAGTGTGTTAGTCTCTGTCATTGCTTTGTTTTCTGGTCATTAATTTCTGCTCTTTATCAGTTATCCTTTTTCCTCCTTATGTTTCAATACTTTTTATTTGTTCTTATTCCAACTTCTTGAGTTGAATATGTAGATCATTAATTTTTTATCTTTCTTCTTTTCTAATTAAGCATTGAGGATAGGGATTTTTTTCTCTTGGTACCTCCCTTAGCAGTACGCTAAAGTTTTTATTTGGAGTATTTTCATTGCCATTCAGTTCTATATGTTTTATTGTTTCTTTATGATTTCCTCTTTCACCCATGAATAATTTAGTAAACTGTGGGTTATTTTGAAGGCTCTTAAAGAGAAACAGCTCTCTCCTTTTTAAAGATTTTATTTATTTAGAGAGAGAAAGAGAAAGAGATAGCATGTGAGTGGACAGACGGCAGAGGGAGAGAGAGCATCTCAAGCAGACTCTGAGCTGAGCAGGGAACCTGTCATGGGGCTCAATCTCTCTACCCTGAGATCATGAGCTGAGCCGAAATTGAGTCTGACACATAACTAACTGAGCCTCCCAAGTGCCTCCCCAAAAAACAGCTCTTATTTTGTTATTAATTTATAATTTCATTGTACTTCAGTGGAAAAAATACTCCTTGTAATATGAATTCACTGAAATTTGCTGAGATTTGCCATATGGCCTACAAACATACAAATTTTTGTGAATGTGCCATTTGTGTTTGTGATATTACAGATATGATAAATTCTTCTATTACTTTTACACTTCCTTGACCTCAGGCATATGATTCTCCTTAGTAAAAAGTCTTGAACTTCAAACCCTATGAACACTTCCATTAACTCATAGATTTGTCTTCCTGACACTCTGGTCACTGTGTTGCAACTATCAAAATCCATTTCCTTTAATAAAAACAATGTTTTTTGCACATACACAAAGGGAAGTTAAGTTGTAGTTGGACATTACTCATCTGATTATTAAAATCAGCAGTATTATATATTACTCCAAAGTGTCAGACTTAAATTTCAGGACAAAAGTTTCTTAACATTTTTCAAAAAAATAATGTGAAATATCCGCATCGGCTTTCCTTACTATATCAATTGGAAACATTCTCATAAACTTTATTTCCTCTATTCTGTAAAACCAGGAACTGAAATTTTTTTAAATTGGCTCTTCCTGTATGTACATAGTTCCCTACCTTTTAAAAAGTTTGTTTTCAACAGAGTCCACATTTTTTTTTACATTAAAAAGTTTATTCTTTTCTGGGAGAAAGATATTGTCATGTCAAAATGAGAATTTTTAAACTTAAAGAATGTCTCCTTCAACTTGAAAAATATTTTTGTCAGTGTAAGAGTTAAAATGAAATGTCAAAAAAATTAAACATCAAAATGTCACCAGCATCTCCTGACCCAAAATGTGGGTATTTGAATATATATGTCATGTATTATAATATCCAAGATAGTATAGGAAGCCTCAGCTCACACTAAAAGGTACCTTATAAAAATGTTCCTTTATAAGTCAGTTTTTGGAACTTGAACCACAGTGGTCCTCAAATAGTGTTAAAGGAAAAGAATTAAATCCTAGCCTAGTCCCATTCCTAATGATTTACTAAATCCAAATGTACTAGGAATACGGTATAATATCACTTAATCGCCGATGAAATAATGTTCTCCCCCAAAAAACAAAAACATGTTTAGAGTTTTAGCTTAGTGAGTCAGGCACCCATTCTGCTATTCAGTAAAGAGTGGAGACTCCCCTTCTCCTGCCGCCCTCAGCCTCAAGCTGCCAGTGAGGGACTGATGAAAATGCTTACAGGATCAGAGTTTGCTTGGGAGCTTCGGCACATTGCTGGTAAAATGAATTAATGCAAAAGCACAAGACTGAAAATAGTAGTAAAGACCAGGAGAAGTGCAACATTGCCTCGTGATTGGAATCTTTCCTCTGCTCCTTGCCTCTTGTCCAATCTTGGTTTTCAGTGCTTGCTCTGAAGCCAGCTTTCTCTTTGAACAGACTGCTGCACTATACTTGGATCAGATGCTTTCCAGGCCTATACTAGCTCTTTGAACCGTAATTCTCTTCCCATGACTCCACTTCTACCAGCTTGTTTTTGTAAGCCCTTGATTGCCAGATTTGTGAGAATCAAATTTCATCCAATTCCCGATGCCCTTGACTCTTGGATCTAACCAAATATGGGCAGCTAGTAGTCCGTACATTAGTCAAGGCACTGAAATAATACTGTTTTGTTCAACTTTGAATGAAAATTTCTTTTTTAAAAAAGATTTCATTTATTTATTTGATGGAGAGAGAGAGAGAAAGAGAATGAGAGAACGAGCAGGGGGAGAAATAGGTAGAGGAAGAGAGAGAGGGAGAAGCAGGCTCTCTGTGGAGTGGAATGGGGAGCTGGATCCCAGGACCTCAGGATCATGACCTGAGCCAGAGGCAGATGCTTAACTGACTGAATCATCCAGGTGCCCTGAATGAAAATGTCTTAACTATAGACCACATCAAGACTCAGAACAAAGCAGAGATTTCTAGATTCTCCTAATACCAGTGCCTGACACAAAATAGTGGTTGCATCAGTTGACAATGTGTTGGCCTCTAGTGATAGAAAAATCTGACTGCAGTTGCTTTCACAAATAGGGGTTTATTTTTTTCAGATAAGCAGTCCAGGGGTAAGCATCTGTCTGTGTTGATTCAGCTGCTCACCACTGGGAATCCAAGCTTTCTTTCCTCCATTTTCCATAGCATATTGGAGTTTTGTCCTCATGCTTAACCACGTTCGCAAATGCCACCCCCCACAAAGCCCAGGTATCACAAGGCAACATGATTGTCCAAGTTCACCCTCATCTCCCTCCTGATATGTTGCCACAATCTCCAACCCATCTCTCTGCTTTCACTCTGCCACTACCCCCAAGCCCATTTGCAATGTAACAGCCAAGATGATCTTTTTGAAAATAAAATTAGGTTGTATTTTTCCTCCTTACTTAAAACACTCTTATGTTCCTAAGAGATTTAAAGGAAACTCCAGACTTGTGCCCTTGGCCTGCAAGGTTTTAGTGATCCAACTACTGCCCCCCTTTGCACCTCATCTGCTGCCATTAGACCTGTCATTACACTTGACTGCACTGCATTCTTGTTGTTCCTCAGAAGTATGCTTACTCTAGGCCCTCTGCACTTGCTCTTCATGGAATGGAATGTTTTGCTGCTTCTTTTTATCTGTATCTCAGCTCAAAGACCATATATTCAGTGAAACCTTCTCTGACCATACACAGTAAATAGCCCTGCCCTCTGCTTTCCACCTCCCCTCTTTCCCAGGCAGTCCCTTTTTCTGTTATACCATGGCTACTTGGCAGTTCCCACTCCAGACTGCATGTCTGAATCACCTGGAATACTTTTTCAAAATATTGCATTGCATTCAGCTCCTATTCCATAGGTTCAAATTTAATTGATCTGGGATGGGCCCCAAGCACTGGTATTACCTTTAAAACACTCTGTATGATTGTGTTGTGTAGCTAATATTAAGAACTACTGAAATACATGGTTAGAGGTAAGAAACCAGGAACAATAATTTTGGATAATCCTATAACACTGACTTTTTTTTCTTGATATGATTTAACTTGATAAGGAGTCATTAAGAAGATATTCATTCTCAGTATATATTCCCTACAGCATCTAGTGGGTATTTGTGTTAAATCAAAACTTATAGTAAAGAATGATTTTCTTAGAAGAAGGTGATCCAAATGAGATAACAGTGTTTGCTGTGTATGTGTGTGTTCCCAGAGAGAACATGGTTTCTTGGGGTGCCTGGGTGGCTCAACAGTTGAGCATCTGCCTTTGGTTCAGGGTGTGATCCCAGGATCCTGGGATCAAGTCCCACATCGGATTCCCAGTGGGGAGTCTGCTTCTCTCTCTGTCTATGTTTCCATTTCTCTCTCTGTCTCTCATGAATAAATAAAATCTTTAAAAAAAAAAACATGGTTTCTCAGTTTAACTTACCCTCTGCACCCCCCTAGTCTGATTGTGTGGGAGTTGTCAGTTTTAGGGAGAGGGACTATGGAGGCAGGGACCTCAGGGGGCTCTCAGCAAGCCTGGAGGTGGCCCGAGTGGTCTGTGAGAGGGAAGGCACGGGTCAGAGCCTGACAGATGGTCTTTCTGCCACACGGACTGCAGGCAGATGGCTCTGACAGTTTGGACAAGGCCACAACTTTGGGTCGCTAAGGCAGAGCTCTGAAAAGATGCTTGAAGAAGCTTCTGATGACATCCCTCTTTCTTGCCCTGAGCAGACACTGAGCTTGAAGATGCAGAAGAGGTGGGGAGGAGGAGGAGAAGCAGGAGGAATAGGAGAATGAGGAAGAGAGAGAGATAGAGAGAGGGAGACCCTGCCACTTGCTTGCTCAATGGACGCAACTCTTCCACTCACCCTCTCCCTCCATGCTGCAGAAAGCCAGGGGAGAGCTAAGCACCCAGGCTGGGAGGCGGGAAGAGTAGTGGTTAAGTTCATGGGCTATCACCATGCACAGCTGCCCTACCTTCCAACTCTGCTGCTTACTGTACAAGTTTCAGAGGTTATCCCAACATCTTGTAATTCCAGTTTCCTCTTAACTGAATCTAGGGCAGCCCTGGTGGCGCAGCGGTTTACCGCCACCTGCAGCCCGGGGTGTGGTCCTGGAGACCAGGGATCAAGTCCCACATCAGGCTTGTTGCATGGAGCCTGCTTCTATCTCTGCCTGTGTCTCTGCCTCTCTCTCTCTCTCTCTCTCTGTGCCTCTATGAATAAATAAATAAAATATTAAAAAAAATAATTGAATCTAACTCAAGGAATTGTTTTGTGGAGGCAACATTTGTAAAATACTTGGCATAGGGCCCACATGAACTACTCCTGGCCGGTGGGCTCTGACTTGGGTGCCCCAAGGCCTAAAAGAAAGTAAACCCAAATGGTGGCCTTAGTATTAACACATCCAACACTTTTTCTTCTGCTATGTGACACTAGCCTTCTCTTTTCCTACCATATGCTCTTATTTTAATTTACCAATAAGGTCCATTTTTACTGAAAGCAGGGAGATGAAGTGTAATTAGAAAGGAGCTCCATGAGGAGAAGGAAGCCTAATCTCATTTCTATCTCTTTTTAGCAGGAGGCCCAGGCACCTTACTTAATCCTGTGCAACAATTGTTGCCATCTTGTAGGATTTCTTTGATTCCAGTCATCTCTTTCAAAGTTCAGGTGAAGGTTTTTATGACTCTCCCACTTTGGTCTGTAGACATCTGGGCCCTGCGGTAAGCACGCCTGTCCTCTTTTCCCCATGCACCAGATTTTGCAAAGCCTCCTGGCACAGAACTACAGTAGACATTTAATTAACATAAAACACTCTATAACACCATTAAGACAGCTAGATTGGGAAGCTGGCAATTCCCCAACCCCATGCAGCCAAGTTCCCAGACACAGGTATGTCCTTCAGCTTGCTCACAGTAGTTGAAGTTGCAGGACGTCTTTCCCATTCCAGATCTATCACCTCTGAAGCTTCGCCACCAACATTTTCTGGTGTACCCATTTGGGGCTGCAGTTAGGGGGCACTGCTTCATCCCCTTCTCCCACCTATCTTTTGGGATCATTCCTTTGTGGTCATTGGGTCATCACAGCTGTATGCTGAATAACCTCTGAAAACCCACAACTCCAATTCAGAACACTTGGGGAATTCAGAGTCCCATCATTTTTCCTTGCTTATGCCAATCTGCCTTCTTCACAGCTCGTTCCCAAGATCCCACCTTACAGCTTCCACCTATAATGTGACCAGAGCCTGAGGTCCCCGTGGAGGCTTTTATCTCTCACCTAACTTTGTGCCACACCTTCTTCTCCAATTAATTGTATCATCCTCATTTTAACTCCTGTCACGTGTAAAAAAAAAGGAATTTGTCCAACTGCTCAACAAACTGTAATTGAGCCCTTGCTGTGTGTCCAGCAACTAAAAGCATAAGGCTGAATAAGATGTGTCCCTTGACACTGAGAGGACGTGTGGTCTGATGGCTAGGGCCACACATGCATCTCACTTTAACGTGATGTGAGAACCAAACGCTGCTGAAGGGGAGACAAAGGACAGTCAGACTAACCCCCTAGGCTGGAGTGGCATGGAGAAGCAGAAGACACCAAAGGATTTGTTTTAGCCAAGTTTCTATGACGGCCACACCCAGCCTTCTTCCTTGTTCCAGGCACAGCTCTCAGGTCTTACAAACACATCCAGTTGGATGATTAGGGATGTCAGAAGACCTCCCTCTGGGGCCTGGTCTACATCTGAGATGTCAGTGTTGGAGATTTTTTTTTTTTAATTGATATCCTTTAGGGAGCAAACACTCCTTGAAGAGGGAGCACATCAAGCCTAGAAGATGCTGTCCTTTTGAATTAATTGAGCCTACTTTTCTTATTTTGTTCCTCTTTGGTTATCCTTTATTCCTAGAAGGAGAGAGTGACAACATGTAATTGGAAGGTAGAGGTGTGCGTAGAGGTTCCCTTAGGGTTGGGCCTTCACATGGGTAAGTTTCCTCTTCTTCTTAGTGTAGCCAAAGACACTATATGATTTTCCAAAAATTACTTTCTGAGGAATTGGGTGACTGGGATGGGGGTGGCAGTGGTGCATAAGGGAGGAAACAGCAGATGAAAGCATATAGCCCAAACCAGAAATAGTAGCATTTACAAAGACAGTCTGATGTGGTAGGGCAAAGGTGGTTTTGTGTGTTAGGAGGCCTGGACTCCGGTCCAAGGGTAACTACTTTTTGGTTTGCAACTATCTTTGAACTTTAGCTTCCTCCCCTACACTTGTCTACCTTTCAGGTTTATTTTGCACGTCACATTCCACACTGTTATGTGAATGGCCACGCATGGTTGGATAGGCACAGCTTATTTCACATGGATCCTCTTCAAAGTGTGTTCCTTGAACCAACAGCATCGGCCTTACCTGGATACTTGCAAGAAATGCAGACTATTAGGCCCCAGCCCCAACCTAATGACTTAGAATCTGTATTTTAACAAGATCCCCACTGATTCATTTTCGTACAATAAAGTTTGAAAAGTCCTGGTCTAGACCACTAGTTCTCAAATGTGGTTTCACATTAGAATCACGTAGGGAACTTTAAAAATACTGGAGGTGAAGTGTCTTTCTCAGAGATCTTCATGTAACAGCCTGGCCCTAGAGGTTTCTAAAAGCTCCCCAAGGTGATTTTAACATGAAATGGGTTTTGAGGACCACTGTTCTCAAGCAGTGTTTCTCAAACCATCTCTGGGAAATGATCATTTTGCTTGTACATTTCCAGTCCATCTGGTTGTAAAATTAAAAAGTGCTACCAGCTTTGCATATTGCAGTAAAGTCAAATTGGTATAAAGGTTAATAAATAATTACTCTCAATTTGTTCCTCTGCCTGTCATAAACTTGTAACAAAAAGTTCTCAGACCAACAACGGTCTTTGGGGAACACTTGAATTGAGTTGCACTGTAGTCCAGAGCACCTGTCACCCCCAACCAGGAAACCAGTCCCACCCCACCTCATCCCCATTGGCTCCCCTCTTCTAGGTCAGAAGTTAGAGTAGACTTTATTTTATTGAACGCACACTTACATAGCACCTATCTTCTATCAGTGCTGTTCTAAGTTTTACAAGTCTTTACTAATATTAATATTAAACTGATGTATCATCACCCCTTTCTTTTTATGGGAGCAGAAATGGAGGTCCCAAGAAGTTAAGTTACTGGCCCAAAGTCAGAGTATGTGGCAGAGGCAGGATTCTGAACCTAGGTCATCTGGCTCTTAAACAATAAATAGGCTGCCTTACCCACTAGTGCTTGTGGGGAAAAGGACTAGTCTCCCACATATGCTACATCTTTTTTTTTTTTTCAAGATTTATTTATTTATTTAAGAAAGAAATAGAGAGAGTAGGCAAGGGCAGAGGGAAAGGGAGAGAGTCTTAAGCAGACTCCATGCTGAGTACAAGGTCTGACACGGGGCTCAATCCCACAACCCTGAGATCACAACCTGGGCTGAAACCAAGAGTCAGTCACTTAAATGACTGTGCCACCCAGGTGCCCTTGCTATATCTCTTTTACCCCTAAATGTTTCTCAGTGCAATCCCTCCATCTCCATCCCTTTGTCCTCTTCCCACCTGCTGCCTCCATCCAGGCAGGCTCCCATTGTTTCCTGAACCATTGCAATAATCTCATCTCTCCCTTCTAATATACCTTTTGAAACTTTATCAGTATGATCTTTTTAAAATGCAAAGCAGGCCAGGTTCTAAATCCTTTAATGGCTCTAAATCAGTAATATTCCTTAGCACTGCAGAGCAGCCTCTGTGCAATGGAGCTTTACCTTTCTTGTTCCTTCTCCTCCCCTCCAGCCATACAGAACCAACCACACCTGCCGTGGACTTTGCCTCAGCCACTCTTGCATCATATCCTTTGTGCATGAGGCTTCCTGGATGATGGAGGTCCTCTGTCTAAAGTGAAGCTTTAACTCAAGCACTGCCTCCTTCGCAAAGTCTTTCCTGAATACCCTCTGCTGAAACCACATCTACTGATAGCCTGCTGGCTTCTCATTCCTGCTTAAACTTCTCCCATTGCATTTGCAATGCTGCTTCACGGTTCCTAGTTTCTGTGTTAGAATCTCTTTTGACTGTGAGCTCCTTGCAGCAGTGACAATGTTTTAATCAACTTTATATTCTTAAACTAGTACAAATCCAGGATCATAGCAATTATTCACTATTTATTTGGAATGATTGAGTGAGTGAGTGAATGAATGCAAGCAGACTATTATACCACTTTAGAGACACAGTAGATGCCTTGTTGCTTTCTTCCTTCCCTCGCCCCATTCCCTTACAACCCCTGTCACCCATTGCCTTTGAACAGGATACCTATGTGTCATCTTTTGGCTTTGCTGAAGCTCTTTAACTGTCAGGTTAGGGAATGCGCCCCTTTCCCCTAAGAGTGTCAACTGTTAGGCAGCCAGCACCAAACAGTGGTCTAGCTTCCTCTTATCACTTCCTTGCTCTGTGTGCCCTGGAGAGAATATTAAATGTGTCCACAAAGTACATGCTAAAATATTCATAAATAATATTCAGAAGGTTTTTACTTAAGCCCCCTTTGTCTGAAAATAGAGAAGAGACAAATAGGCAAACATGACACACACAAGCATGGAGAGAAATATATAAGAAGCAATTTTGCAACCGATCACTTTGCACTAGGCTACCTAAAGACCAGTCTTGAAACATACTTGAACATCAAAGGAGAGATATACCCCCATTGTTGGAAGAATATGCTTTTTTAAAAATGCATATCTTCTTTCTGTCTTTATGACCCTGTGATCTGTCACAGTATTGTTCTGCCTCCCCCACCCCCCAACTTTTTAACATCTGCCCCATTTCTTGAGACCAAGCCCTAATGAGCATGGAGAACTGGATCAGTCTGGATGGCCTTGCCTCAACTTGCCTGGAGTTGTGCAGGGATGGACTGGGGAGAGACCTTGGGGTAGGCAGCCGGATGGTGACCCTGGGTGGTGACTACAACTGGTGTTGTCAAGTAATCTTAGACAGAAGCAAGAATGAATAGCCTTACTGGAATGTGGGGTCGAGGGCTCTCTGTCCTTAAAGGTCTCACACCTGTGTTCCCATCTCACTGGTTTGTATAGAGAGACCCAGTTCCTTCACCAATGCCTTGCCAATCAGCCTTGTCCCTGGGCATGTCCCACATTCTGATGTATAATGTTAATCCCTTTTACCATTCATTTTCTTCCATTTCTCTTTCCTTTCCTCCTTCCCTTCTTCTTTCCCATCCTTCCTTTTCATTTTTTCCTACTTTCCTCTGGCTCTCTTTTCCTCCCTCTGAAGAATCATCTTCCTATCACTGCCAAACCTGGAACAGTAGATATTTAGTAAGTGCTATTTTAAGATTTAGTACATGATTTGGAAGTTAAGCTTCAGTAAAGAGTCTCAAAGCCCACTGTCCACTAAGATACAGCTTCTTTTAGGGGCTAATATGATGATACTTGTATAAAAAGATGACTGTGCTAACATCAGACTTAGGCTTTGGGAAATGCCTGGTGTCAGACTTAGACTGAGCAAGTGGCCAGGGTGTGAGAGAAAGGCCAAACTCTAGGAGTGGAGAAATAAATGTGTTTCGTTGTTGTTGTTGTTATTGTTTTTTCCCCAAAGAGCATGAATTTTTTTTCTATGTCACTTCCTGGAAGGACAGTGCTAAGGTGGGAAATGAGAACTTGAGAGACAGGACTCAGGCTGAAATAAAAGAAGATCAAAAATGTCCCCTTTGCCTAGCACAGGGGTTGGCTCAGCCCTTAGGCCTAGGGTGGTTTTGCACTGGGAAGCTAGCCTCCTGGCCTGGGAAGGAAGCAGTAGGTCCCATGAGAAGTCTCAATGTTTGTGATACTGCTTTGTGTTCAGTATATCTGTTTTCCTAATCTTTTGTTCAATTCTCACTTCAGCTACTGTTTGTGGTGTGTGGGGAGCTAGGGAGAGACTAGTGTCCACCCCTGTGGAAAAGGAGTATTGTGGGAACAGGGTCCTCTCCCTGAGGCCAGGAGTGGGGGTAAAGCAGCTTCATCATGCTCAGGCAGGGCCAGGTCTCAGCAGGGCCATGGGAAGCCGGTTGGTGGGTGGTGAGGTGTCATAACCAGGAGATCCAGATAAAGAATTTAAGTACTTACATCCTGAGCAATGAGAGGTGGGGGCCTGAACTAAACTCTTCAATACAGCTGAAGGCTTTTGAGAGTGCTGACTTCCAGCCTAGTGTCAGCAGGGGCTGTGCCTCCATCATTGGTGGCCAGTGTCAATTTGAACTCGGATAACAATAGCTCCAGCTTAAAGGAAGACAGAGCCTGATCTGCTGAATGAAACGTGGGTCTTTATGTTAGACAAAGCAGGGTTGGAATTCCAGGCCCACTACCTTAACTTAAATTCTAATACCTTAATAACAATTTCTACCATTTTCAAAGTGCCTCTCAGAGCCAGTATATTATCAGTAACAATAGGGATTAGTCAATGAGTCTGCTTGGAACTCACAAAAATAAAATCAAAGTGGAATAACCACAGTGCTTTGTGTGTATTGTTAGATGATCTAGATTATCATGAAAGGTTCTTTTCCCCTATATCTAGGGTTTTTATCAGCATTTTCACTTGACAGTGGGAGCTTGCACAGCTACTGGTAACCTGGCACTTTCATTCTCATTCTGTTCTTGTACCATGTGTGAATAACACTCTCAGGGTAGGAAGTAGGGGAAAGTGGGGAAGAATGATTATTGGGAAAGGATATAATTGTTCCTGGTCTCTGATAAAAATCACATTGTAGTGGACAAACCTCTATTGTAATGCTTAATGATTATAAAAAGGAAATCGATCCAAGTAAGGATGAAGACCACTGTGGGAACTTGGTCTAGACCTGAGATTTAGGGTTCCAACTTTCCTCAGAGACTATAACCTTTCTTCGTATGTTCAGTTATTTATCATTCTCACCTTGGCCTATGAAGTCCCAGGTCATATGCTGCCCAATACTGTGTTCTGACCTTGAAACCATTTTATTCAAAGGAATTATGTTGGGGGGCCAGATGTGATGGCCAATCCTAACTATTTTGTTAGGGCGTAAGGTGAATACAAGTTATGTTCTGCTCAAATCCTTTGAGGGAAAGAAAGCAGTAAACTATGTATGAGTAAAATGGGGTGTTTGATGTTCAAGGGAAAAAAGGATATTGCACGTTGCAAGGCACCATGCTGATGTCAAGTACTCCGATTACAGTAGAGGGGAAAGCATGGGTTCTAGTGGGAAAGACTCGAGTTTAAATCCCAGCTCTGTCCCTACCAGTGATGCGACCTTGAGCCACTTCCTCTTCTTTCTGGATATCTGCATCTTCATACATAAAAAACAAACAGGGAATGACTGTATCCATCATGCCTGAGATAATATATGGAAAATAATTTTATAAACCAGAGCACAACGAGGCATTTTAGAACACAGACAATGTTAATTGAGGGTCCTATGTATGTTTGCTGTTGGGGATTGGACTTGCCCTGTGAACTGACATGTGGAGAAGGGGCCCATGAGGAGAGCCCACACAGAACCATGAAATCAGCAGGGTCCTCAGATGATTCCTCTAAGTGTTTTCAACTGTAAGTGAGTGCCCTGGCTTCTAAGCTCCAGATTTTGCTAAGTCATTTAGAAGTTACATGCCTGCCAAGGTGCCAGAAGAGCGTAACTTGCTACACTGCTCTTGTGAGTGTGAACTACACTTCTCAGGTACGACAGGGCTGGCAGGACTATTATAATATTTGGTGTGATGTTGCCTTCTATTATCACCACCTTATCCTCTCCTCTTTTCCCAAGCTGTGAGAATGGGAGAGGTGCTATATGGTTCATATGACTGGGCTGTATTTGGGGGTTTGGAGAAAAGATCTATACATGCATTGTACCTCAAAAAATTGTTATTCATGCTGTTACAGTCCTTTACATAGAA
This sequence comes from Nyctereutes procyonoides, assembly GCF_905146905.1. Classification (NCBI taxonomy): domain Eukaryota; kingdom Metazoa; phylum Chordata; class Mammalia; order Carnivora; family Canidae; genus Nyctereutes; species Nyctereutes procyonoides. The sequence continues at coordinate 14,311,771 of NW_026575040.1, forward strand.
TTTGGTGGTACTGGGGCCACCCACAATTTACCAGAAACTTGAATATATATTTGTTTGGGATTTTTTTTCTCACCTCAAGACAAGTACTGTATCTTTTCTCTTCAATAGATATTCAATAAATGTTGACTAAGTTATCTCTCCGTTGGACTTAGCCACTTCACAATTGAAACAGCTATTCAAATGCTTAAGAACTGAACCCACCATCATAGAAAATCACCAGTAGGTATTGGCAATACTGAGTGTGGTGGTCAATATCAATAGAAGGCCTAAAACCAGTGGTTCTCATCCCTATAAACACATTTGAATCTTCATTCCAGAAGATTCTTGTTTAATTGGTCTAGAAAGGACTGTAACTAAGCCTTGACATCTCTAGTAATCCACTGATACTGAGGCTTGGTTTTACTTTCAGTAGAGGATCTCAACATTGACTATATGTTAGAATCACCTGGGAAACTTTAAAAAGTGCTGATGACCACCAGGGTTTGACTCTCAGAGATTCTGATTTGATTGGACTTGTATGGCCTGGGCATCAAGACTTTATAAAGCTCTGTACATACTTCATGGAGCCATGATTGAGAAACAATGACTTAGAGGGAGAAGCAACTATGTCTTTTTCTGACAAAATTACAACTCATACTTAAAACAGCCAAATTTAAATAATAAGATGTATAGGACTACCATTACACTGTTGTTCCTTATTCAGTGTTCACTCAAGTACATTTTACAGAAAACATTTTAAAAAGTCAAATACCTCAACCTTTTTGCATAAATCTTAGCTGTGAATATAACCTGAGACTTGAATAAATTACTTCTTTCTTAAATCTTGGTTCAGACTCCTGCTGAGATGACTCATGACGTTTAGGCCAGTTTGTTGTCAAAAATTTCTGGGAATTTATTCTCAACCTCCTGGCCCCTTTCTCTCACCTTAGCCATAAAGAGACTACTGCCCTCTAACCAAATGGATTTATAGAGCTATTCAAAGGCACCACTTTCTGTCTGAGCAACAGTTAGGAAAATCACCTACTCCTCTGACTTCCCAGAGTTCCCATACTCTGTACAGAGAGAACACAGTTGCCAACCATATACATTGTAGTATCAACTTTAAAGTTCAACCCCAAATCCTGTCTGGATTTCAGTTGAGATGCATTGAATATATTGATCAAAATGGGAGAGGATTAATATATTTGCTGTATTAAGTGTTCCAATATATGGAGACCATTTTTTATTTAGGTATTCTTCAGTGTCATTCAATAAAGTTTTATAATCTTCTCTGAAGGATATTGATATATATTTTCATCATGTATATTCCTAAGTTATTGAGGCATTAATTGTATCTTTTAAAAATTTATTTGTTGCTAGTATATGATTTTGGAATATTGATTTTTTTTCAATCTGGCAAACTTACTGTACTCTCTTATGAATTCATATAAATTTTCCATGGATTTTTTTTTGGATTTTCCAAATATAGAATCACATGAACTACAACAATGACAAAAAAATTTATTTTTTCTTTACCAAAAACTGTGCTTGTTGTTTCTTTTTCTTCTCTAACTCCATTAGCTAAGATCTCTGGTGTCCAATGAAAATATCAAATGAAAGTGGTCATGGAGGCATCTTTATGTCCTCCAGTCTTAAATGGAAAATGTTTTCTTGTTATAGTTAATATGGTATGTTCTGTAGGTTTCTGTTAGTTTTTTGAACACATCTTTCATCTGTTAAAAAAAATCCCTTTTTTTCTAATGTGATAAGCTGCATTATTATTCCTAATTTTCCACTTTCCCTGTATCCATGCTTTCTGTCATGTAACATTGCAGTTCTTCCCACTTAAAATGGCATCTGTTTCCCTATCCCCATTGATAATTGGGCTTGCCAGTTACCGTGACCAACAGAATGGTGATAGAAATGACTGCTAGTTCCATGCCTAGGCATGAGGTGATATCCTATGTTTCCACTCACTCTTTTGTTGTTTCTGCTATGACCACAAGAAAAACACATCCCTAGTAGCCTATCCTAATCTCCAAATATGGACAGACTTGAACTTAACCTAAAATTTGAAATCAAGCCCAGACAAAACTGAAGTAGATCAGCCAATCACGAACTGACCCGGCATTGTGTTATATTGCATTATTGCGTCATTAGCTCACAAATGCATCTAATTTGCTAATAATGCTTTTAATCATGAATGAATTTTAAATTATATCAACTGTCATCACCTCCTCTATTGAGATGAGCATTTTCTCCTTTTAATCTGTTAATATGATGATTACATTAATTTAGTTTGTTTTCCTGATGTAAATCAGTCTTGCTTTTCTAGAATAAATCCTACTTGGTTATGATGCATTCTCGTTTTTATAAATTACTTTATTTGGTTGGTTAATTTTGTTTTGGACTTTTACATCAATGTTTATGACTGAAATTCCTTGCCATTTTCTTTTCTTGAATTGTCCTTATCAAGCTGGGTAGCAAGGCTATGGTAGTCTTATACAATAAAAAATAAGGATCACTCCCTTTTTTTCTGTTATTTGGAAGAGATCATATAAAACTTGTATTTATTTTCTCCTTGAATATTTTTAGAACTTGCCAGTAAAGAAACTAGACCTAAAATTTTCTTTTTGGGAAAATTTTTTACTTCTGTTTTACTTTTATTTATGGCTCTGAAATAGTCAGGTTTTATGCTTATTCTTAAATCAGTTTTAATATAGTTTTTCTAGGAATTTGCCTATTTTATAAAAATTATTAATAATATCTACTATTATTTATTTAATGTCTGCAGTGATTATTATGTTCTCCATTTCATTCCAGATAATGGTTATTTGTGCCTTCTCTCTCTTTCAGTAAATTTTGATCAATCTCACCAGTTTTAAAGTTTTTAAAATCATCATCTTTTTAAAGAACTAACTTTTGGTCTTGTCGGTATTCTCATTTTTTCTCAGTTTTATTAATTTCTATTCATCTTATTGCTTTCCTTCTACTATAGCTACATAATTTCAGTACTTTGAAATCAGCTGGGAATTGCTTTGTGGCTCAAAATAGAGTAAGCTGTTAATATTTTACCTGTCTTTAAGGAATGTATGGTATGCAATGGTTGGGTGTAGTGTTCTCTCTTTGTCAATTAGACCAAGTCTGTCAATCACATCATTCAAATCTCTCCTGTCTTTACCCATAATTTTGTTGTTGCTTTTGCCATCAGTTACTTTTACAAGGACTGTAGATTTTTCCCTTTCTTCTGGTAGTTCTGTCAATTTTTGCTTTACATAGACACATACAAGTTTCACATTGTTGTATCTTCCTGGTCAATGGAATCTTTATCATTATGAAAATTTCCTCTGTCTTCAGCATTTTTTTTTCTTGACTTTAGGTTCATTTGGTCTGATGTTAATATGGTTACACCAGCTGTCTTTCAGTTAGAATTTACTTGGTCTATCATTTTCTATCCTTTTACTTTTAACCATTCATTAGTTTTATGGTATAGATGCAATTATAAGTTGTTAGCTTTTTAAAACTCATTCTGACACTTTTATCTTTTATTTGGAACATTTATCCACTTATATTTAACGCAGTTGCATATATATATATGTATTTTTTACCATCATATTTTGTACTTTATGTTTGACTCTTGTTTATGACCTTCTTTTCCATTAGTTATTTTAACCTTATTCAAGTTTTTCTCTACTACTCTTTTGGTTTTTCTTGTTTTTGTTTTTGTTTTTTTTTTTCTCTACTACTCTTTTGGATTTGTGTTCTATGTTTCTATCTTCTGTGACTACCTGGGATATTACAGTGTATTTGTGTAATCTCTCAGAAGCTAAAATTAATATCTGTATCTTTCCCCAAGACAAGAAAAGAAACTAAGAAAAGTTAAGCTTCCTATCTACCCACTCCCCAACTTATATGCTATTTCTGTAGTGTGTTCTAATTCAACCTTTTAAAAATAAAGCCCTTAGTAAAGATATTAGTCACATAGTGCTAGGCTTTATAACAAATAAATCCAGGGATCTTAGTGATTGTACTATGAAAGTTTATTTCATACTCATATTCCAGTCCCATAGGGGATGCTTCTGATGGGACATTCTTCCATGGAGTCATTCAAGGATCTAGGTTCCTTCCATTCTGTGGCTCCACCCTCCATTTAGTTTTTGGATCATTCTCCATTAAGCCACCAAATGGGGAAAGAGACTTTGGGAGAAGGTGTGGTGATTTCCTTACCAGCTTATTCTAGAAGTTACCCATATCACTTTTACTCAAGCACTAACAGCCAAAATGCAGCCACATGCCCATACGTAATTGCACTTAACTCAGATTCCTCATGATGAAATGGAGAGAACAGTGGTAACTACCTGACAGCATTTTATGAGCATGCAGGTGAGCATATGGATGAGTATCTAGTTAAGCGCTCACCATGTGGCAGGTACTGGGCTAAGTGCATAATCTTGTGTAATCTTCACAACTTGCAACTGAGGAGCTAGTTTATCTCCATCTTCAGAGAAGGCAATCAAGGCTTCAGGTGAAGGGACTCTCCCATCTAGAAAGAGGCCTGTAGCTACTTCTCTCCTATGCCAGTCTCCTCACAGCAGGAGAATCCTTCAAGGCTGAGTACTCCAGGAAGCCTCTTCTGACTCCTCCAGACCTTATGTATTTTCTCCTCTTTTCACATCTCAACCATGCCATTTGTATTTACATGAGCCACCGTGCGTGATTCTCTCTATTGGTTCTGTGTAAATCAATGCTGTTTCCTCAATTAAATGGTAACTTCGTTGATGACATGTCTAATGTCTCATTTATCATCTCCAAAACTGAAAGCACAGAACCCTGCACATAGTAGGGTCTTAATGCCTGTTGTTGATAATGCCTAACACACTTTTTTAAAAATCCTTTACAATTCTTAACACAGTACTGAGCGCATAAAGGTTACTACATAAATTGTGTTGATTGACAGATAAGTGTATCTTTAAGGGCAGGATTATAAATGTCCAGGTGGCCACAAATAGAACGGACTAGAAGCCATTAACTAATTGTGTTAATGTGTTAACTAATTTTGGATTTTAATTCCCTGGGCTTCACCTTTCTAATTTGTGAAATCAGGTATCTGAGCTCAATATCATAAGTTTAACTCTAAGATTCCATAATGTTGTGGCATTTGGGGATGACAAAATTTTTAAGTTCTTACATAATTAATTCATTTAACACTCACAACAAATCTATATGGCAAATAATAATTATCCCAGCTTTATAGATGGAGAAACTAAGCCCAGAGAAGCTGAATAACTTGCCTAAGGTCACACAGTCACCAAGTAGAAGACTAAGGATTCATGCCTGAGTCCCACAGAAAGCAAAGCACACATTATCCCTACTTCACCACTCAGCCACCTAAAAACCTCTGCCTTAGCAGTAATGGAAGATTTTTATCAAATTTCCTTTAACTGCTTTTCCTCTAAACAGACTGTCTCAAGCTTAACTATGTCAGAGAAAATCCTAAGCCTATTAGATCAGCAATCAGTCTCTGAAAGCCCCTCCTTGCAAGACGCATGTTTGGCTCACTTCAATTTGTCATTCATTAGGCCTGGAGGAATGAACGGAGAGACATCTTTGACTTTGCAGGAGCCAGAAGAACAAAGTTATTACCCAAACTCAGCATAAGCACTTGGGTATCATTTGGGTTTGAGATTTTGGCAAAGGTTCAGAGCTTTCCATTTCCTGTGAAGCCATTGCCCATTCCTGTGAGGAGATCAGTAAATTTTGAAAGAGATTCCAGAGCTGACGGATGAGTCACAGACGTCCAGAATCCATACAGCCTTGCTTGCACAAATGAAATGACCAGATAAGGCTTCTTTGTGTTGCATGGACATTTACCATCAAACATGAGATAGGACTGGATTTGTAATGCCAGTGGACGAGAGGACAGAAAATTATAAATGGCCACTTAGAGGAGTGTCCAGAGGATCTCCTGAGACTTCAGTCTGATTATATCTTAAGATACTGTCAAGTGCTGTAGAATCATCAAAGGTGCATCAGGTACAGTGCAGAGCAGTGGGTGAGGATGTGGAATTTGGAATGGGCTGGCCTGGAGTTGAATGCCAACTCTGCCAAATATTCTGGAACTTGACAAGTTACCTCACCTCTCTGAGCCTCCACTTTCTCATCTACAAAATAGGAATGATATCAGTAGAATGAGCTATTGTACAAATAACAAGAAATAACGTATATGAAGAAGTTAGCACAATCCCCAGCACACAGTAAGCACTCTAGAAGTTGTAGTGTCTTTGACATTAAAATATCAGGTGTGCAAAGCCTTAGAGACCATGTGGTTCACTATCTTTTTGGAGAACCAAGGAAACTGAGGCCCAGACAGATGAAACAAACAGCACTTCACTCAATCAATCATGCAGAGGCAGGGTGAGAACCTATGTTTCTTGACATAGAAAGTATTTCCCCCTATTGCTTGACTGAGCCACCTAGAGAAAGCTTCTGGAATGTCTTCTTTACCAGTTCATCTGGCCCAAGATGAGCAGGGAGCAGGAGGGTAAGAAAAACAGGACAGCCCTGGGTGTCTATGAGTGTTTGGAGGTCTCTATCAGGCTGGGCAGGTCAGACTCTGTGCTTATTATACTCAGCAGGACTTCAGTTTCCCACTTCATACTGTTCATTTGTTATTGCTTGTAGAAAGCTGGGCTCTAAAAATGTCTCAGAGGACATTTTGGAAGAGAAAAAGTCTCTTTCTGGTCGGGCCTTAGCCTTTAGCAGTCTGGCTTGGACCTTCAGGTGTCTGACATTTTCAATCTGGGATAGAGCTGAAAGGCAGGTTGCATTTGCATTGAGAGAAATTGGCTTCCGTTGTCAAGGCTTCCCAGAAAACTGGAAACTGAATCAACGTTTCATCTAAGTAGCAGAGAAAATGTCATTGGAATCCAAATCCTAAGATAATAATAATGAAGAAATCTCATGTGTTGGATTTGTTTTCAGACTTTTTCATTACAGCCTGGGGCATCAGCTGAGTAGATGTCCATGGCTAGAAGTACTAGCTCTTTGCCTTCAAGTTTCACTGCAAAGAAGGGTACCATTGGTAGCCGTAAAGAAATTCCGTCTTCTCATAAAAGACCTCTCACGTCAGTACCCCCTTCATCTTACACTCAGTGTCCAGGATGCCCAATAACTATGACAATAGAACTAGGCAGTTTATAAATTTGATCAGTCAAAACACTTTCCCCATGAACTAGAAGAAATGCAGTGATGATCTATATTACAACTTGTATTTTACATTAGATTTAGAGGGTTTTTATTGGTTGTTACAGCCCTGTGTGTATCTCTGTGTGACAGAGAAATTGAGAATATTAAACTCATTTTAAATAAATGTGGTAGAAGTAGTCTGCTGAAAGCTAATATTTCTGTTTCTCAAGATATGTTCCTTCAAATGATAAGAACAGTATGTCCGGGGCACCTGGGTGGCTTAGTCAGTTAAGTGGCTGCCTTAGGCTCAGTCCTGATCCTATAGTACCTAGATGGAGCTCTGCGTGGGGCTCCCTGCTCAGCAAGGAGTCTGCTTCTCCTTCTCCCTCAGCCTCTTACTACACTGGCTCACTCTCTGTCTCTCAAATAAATAAATACAATCTTTAAAAAATATAAATAAAGTTGTTTTTTTTTAAAAAAAGAACATTATGTCCAAAGCCTGATCCTTCATAAAGAGGGATTTCTTAAAAAATCTAACTGTTCAAGGGAGCAACTACTAGATTTCTAATGATTAGTCAAAATTAAGGTATTCAGGTCATGATACTGTAATTTCTTCAAAGAAAATCACTTCTCCAAATATCTGAAGCGTCTATGAATTCATTTAGTTTTAAGGGGACTTGACCAACAAAATGAAGCGATAAATAGTTCTTTTTAATGCAACTATAACTTATATACCAAAATATGTATCCACTACTAAAATAACCCCCAAACCACAACATTTTTATGCTCAATTAAAGTTTTGTTTTTTTTTAAAGAAAACTACCAAACATTCTTGACCTTAAAAGAACACTATGGGATAAAAGATACATAGAGGATACTGGTTTATGTGCTTTTAAAAGTATATCAATAGGGATGTCTGGGTGGCTCAGTGGTTGAGCACCTGCCTTTGGCTCAGGGTGTGATCTCACCATCCTGGGATCAAGTCCCACGTCGGGCTCCCTGTATGGAGCCTGCTTCTCCCTCTGCCTACGTTTATGCCTCTCTCTCTGTGTCACTCATGAATAAATAAATAAAATCTTTAAAAAAAAGGATTTTAATAGTTATTAATATTTTTTGAGCACTTATTATGTGCCAGGCACTGTCTGGAATTCCTTGCATCCACTACTTCGTTTGTAATCCTCACAAATCACAATGAAATAGATACTATTCTTACTCCTTTTTAGCAGATGAGGAAAATAAGAGTAGAGAAGATAAGTAACTTGCCCAGGGCCATGAAGCTTATCAAGTGATAAAGCCAGGCAGTCTGTCTCCTGAGCCTGCCCTCCTTAGAAGCCACAAAATAGAGCAGAGGAACATGGACCTTGAAGATAGAGACTACCTGGGGATAAAATCTAGACTCTACCACTAACAGACTGTGTCACCTTGGGCCACACTATGTATTCAGAATTGCTATGTTGCAGACTGCTTGGCTGGTAGACAACACTATATTGATTAGGAATTATGCCAACTGAGTCACTGTGTGTTGCTGCATATCAGATACCTATAATAACTCATCAATAAGGCCAGGGATGTTCTGGTAAATGTTTAATTCAGGCCCTGCAAAGGAAAAGATTTTCCTGATTGATAATGTTTGCTGATTTCCGTGGTGTAAATACTACTCCCATGGCTGATTTCAGTGTGCTGTAACTAAATGCTGATTTGGAAAGATATGCACATAATCAGCTTTTCCAAGCTGACCTAGCTGGCTCCAGCACACCACCAAGTAGACTTATTCTCATATTCAGCAAGTGAGTATCTTGAGTGCATAGTTCAGGTCTTGAGGGCTAGAGAGAACATCTGGACATCAGTCAAGTTACTCTGTGATTGTGATCCAATTTACTTATAAACCCACTAGGATATTCATCACAATGTTGCTCAAAATAGCAACAAAACAAAACAAAACCCTTAGACACAATTTAGTCACACAAAGTATGGGATTAGGAGGTATTACATACAATGCAATGTAGAAGTGCTTAAAATATTCATGAGAGTGTTGTCAAATTTAGATCAATGCATACAGTTATATTTCTGATGCAATTGAGGGAAATACTATTATGGATACATTCAACAGCTGGAATGTTGTATTGGATGGGCACCTGAAATAGGAATAGAAAGGTACAACAAGGGATGCCTACATGGCTCAGTGGTTGAGCCTCTCTGCCTTTGGCTTAGTCATGATCTTGGGGTCCTGGGATCAAGTCCCACATTGGGCTCCCCACAGGGAGGCTGCTTCTCTCTCTGCCTGGGTTTCTGCCTCTGTGTGTCTCTCATGAATAAATAAATAAAATATTAAAAGAAGGGGAGTGGGATGCCTGGGTAGCTCAGCAGTTAAGCATCTGCCCTTGGCTCAGGGCATGTTTCCAGGGTCCTAGGATCTAGTCCCACATCGAGCTTCCTGCATGGAGCCTACTTCTCCCTCTGCCTATGTCTCTGCCTCTTTCTCTCTGTGTCTCTCATGGATACATACATAAAATCTTTAAAAAAATAAAATAAATAAAAATAAATTTAAAAATAGGTACAACAATTTAGAGGTAGGAGGAGTAGCATCATGCCAAACTGATGCCAAAGAAAGACTTAGAGTTTACTATAAAATATGAAAACTTGGTCTGTTGGCAATATAAAAGAATGTTGTAATGGCAATTGATATTGTTAAGTAGTTTCAAAGTGATGAAGGCTGACCAATTCCCTTCATCATTAATGCAAAGCTCTTAGCACAGTGCCTGGTACATAGTAAGTGTTTGACATACATTGGTTGTAATTATTATTATAATAAACAACAGCATCCCATATGATCTAATGGTCATTAGATATATTTTATAGAAGATATATTAACATGAAAAGAAATTCACAGTGCATTTTAAGATAAAAAAATAAATTTTATTCTATTTTTATAAAATATGCATGCCCAATTTGGGTAAGAGAAAAATATCTGAACTATCTAATGTGTTTTTTTATGGATGGCGTGATATTGGGTAATTTAAATTTCTTTGTTGTGTTTATGAAGCTATCCAAGTTTTTCTACAATGAATATGTATCATTTTTATTATTCAAAACAATTTTTTAAATTAAATACAAACACCTATATAACTATTTCCTTATTTCCCTGGAAGGAGATTCATGACCTGTTTATATGGTTCAACACCAGACAGCTAGCAAGTCTTGTCTTTGTTAATTTTGTTGAAAAAGAGAGCCTGAATTATATTTTAAGTGTTGTACTACCCCATGAACCTGGATGACTAAAATCCACAGCAGGCCCAGAGAATGGGAAATGAAGCTAGAAAAAAAAAAAATAATGAACACATCAAGAGTAACCTCATATCTTTTTTCCTTTTTTTAAACTTTAAACTATATCTTTATATTTAAAGTAGATTTCTTTAGACCACACATAATTGCTCATTTATCCAGTATGTCAATCTCTGTCTTTCATTTGGAATGTTAAGAGCATTTTCATTTAATAAAATTATGTTTAAGTATAAATATATTATCTTGGTATTTCTTTTCTGTTTGTCCTGTTTGTTCTTTGTACCTTTTTACTTTTTCTACCTTCTTTTGCACTGAATAGTTTAATAATCTATTTTGTGTCCGCTATTGGCTGATTAGCTATACCTCTTTTTCTATTTTTTTATTTTAGTGGTTGCTCTAGGATTTACAATACACATTTTAACTTAACAATGTAATTTATTCTTCATTAAAGCTGGAAGCAAACACCTCATCACTTTTGTAGCATAGGTAGTATATAAGTCAACTAAAATTAAGGAGTAAGACATGTAAGACAGTAAGACATGTAACAGTAAGACAATTAAAAATACAATCATGAATCTGATATAGATTATGTACCAACTTTTCATTGTAGGAGTACCTATATTGTCTGTGAGTAGATTTTATGCACAGTTTAAGAGTTTTCCTCCATTGCCTCTTTCTACAGGGTTCTAAAGAAGCAGCCCAATGTAATAGAAAGAGCATGTGCTTTGAATTAGGATATCTAAAGTTAGATACTTTGTGTTACCACTTTGTTTTGTGACTTTAGATAGATTACTTAAAATCCTGAGCCTCATTTATAAAAAGGACATAATATTTATTCTTCAGGGGCTTTATGAAAATAAAATGGTATTATGTATGTAAGCATTTTGGGAAGGGAGAACACATACTTAGTGAATGACAGTAGTTTTCAAATAGCAAGATAGGTACACCCTCATTTAGTAATTTTTAAATAACTTCTTTTAATCAAACTTATCTTGGAGTCATAATGAATTTTTATTTCTCGGCAGCTCAACCCTATCACCTCCCTGCCCCCTGCCAAAAAAAAAAAAAAAAGTCAGGCTTTAAATCTTGGCTCTCACACTTACTATATGAAGCTGGGTAAATGACAAACTTTCAAATTTTTGCTTCCTTCTCCATAAAATGGAGATTATTTTGTCATAACTTTTTCAAAAAGCAAGTGTTAGATTGACCAGAACTCTCTTTTATAAATAATTCTACCACCAATAGTATGTTACTATCCAAATGTATAGTAATAATTGCTAATAATGCTTTTAATAAAGATGATAGTGATAATAAATACTGGAGTGTTTTTTTTTACCACGAATTTATCCAAAACATATGACATGGGTTCTTCTCCCAGTGAACTTGCAGTCTAGCTGGAGGGAGATGGATGACAATTCATGAGATAATGTTAAGCATAATGGGTAGTGTGTCATCACCAAATGAGTAGTGGAAACACCAATGCTAAAACATTTCAGGGAAAGGAGAGTTCATGGACCCAAAAGATAAGAAAAGACTTACATCTTAGGGGAGGGGAACATGAGTAATCATAAAAATGGGGAGGAGTCATATGAGTGTTGGGGGGAGGGGAAGGCCAGATGGAGGACATGAGCCACACCAAAGGGTCAGGATGAGAAACACAAAGGCTGATGTGCTTATACGCAAAACAGAATATCCACTGTGAAATGGTTTTGTGGTGGTAACTAGAGCCAGACGGGGATACCAAGGCCTTGAATTTATCTGTGAGGAATCTAAACATTTTTCTGTAAACCAAATGCATTAGGAAGGGAGTAGACTGGAGTGGTATTGGGACTATATATGGAAAGAGGTCTTAAATTTAGTCAGACCCTATATTTGCTGTTCTGTCAAACTAACATCTAGCAATCTACAAACATACTTTTCTAAATGTAGAAATTTGTCAAGAATATTGCAAAACAATTTTATATAACCCTATTTATCTGGAATAGTCAACTAGTTTCAAAACTAAGTGTGCATATTTTATATAAAATAAGACGAGAATGTTTATGCAGAAAACAATATTTGTTCCACTTCATGGAAACCTTATGTAAGGGCCACACACTCTTTCGAGTTAGAATATGGAAGCTGAGGAAACTTTACAGGCTGCTCTCTGTAAATGATCCACTCTGGAAGCAGATTACTTTAGGACAGGATTTGAACTTGATTTAAAAGACAATGTGCAGACTTTCTTTTCGACTTTTTCCTTTCCACAGCTTTTTTGTCCATTCTATATTGACTAGTTTTTTCTTCATAAGGGAAAATGTGGGTAGCAAAGTTTTGCAGGTGAAGTAAAAGTTATTTTTAGCCGTTTTTTTTTTTATATATAAGCTACTGTGGGAAATTGCATTTCATTTACCATATGTCATAATGGCTCTAGATGGAATGAAAAACGGTTAGACCTGAGCAATTGGAAGATCCAGGCCAGTAATACACATTTTGTCAATTCAAAAAAACTCTAGGATAGTACTCACTAGAATAACTATTTTACTTAAGCTATAACTAGTTCAGTTAACTTGGCAGGCTTGGATTCAGTTGAAATCCAATTCGGTTTTAAAAACACTCAGGCTGGCTGATGGAATTAACTAATTATTTGACTAAATTGACTCACAGTGTGAAATGACTAGTCAGTTTAATCAAAAATGTTCCTACTAGTTGTGCATGTTGATGTAAAAGTAGACATTTCAACATTCTCTCCCGGCTATTCTTTATTCAACAAAATGACAAATGTACAGAGTTTTATTAAGTATAACATGAATAGCAGATTATGCAAAATGGTCCAGAAAGCCAGCAGTTTTTGCCCTGGGATTAGCAGTCAGCAATCTCACAGAGTTTGGATCCTCTATGTGCCGGATTCCTGCTTAAACTCACATCCCATTCTCAGCTTTCCTTACTATCCCTATGATACTTCTGTTCATTCTCTGGACAAATAAAATGTTTTGAGGATCTGTTCTTTTTTTTTTTTTTTTTATAAATTTTTATTTATTTATGATAGGCACACAGTGAGAGAGAGAGGCAGAGACACAGGCAGAGGGAGAAGCAGGCTCCATGCACCGGGAGCCCGACGTGGGATTCGATCCCGGGTCTCCAGGATCGCGCCCTGGGTCAAAGGCAGGCGCCAAACCGCTGCGCCACCCAGGGATCCCTGTTCTGTTCTTTATACACTGTTATACTTTACTCTTTATGCATACAAAAATTACATTTTCTATTTGAGGGGAAAAAAACAGATCAAATCATCTATAACATGTTCTAACAATGGACCAAAACATTTTCTGCCTGGGATGTGTAATTGCCAAATTACGTGTCACAGGAAGAAAGACAAGTAGGGAAGAAAGAAGGGAGAGACGGAGGGAGAATGGAAGGAAGGAAGGAAAAAGAAAATTCATTGCATTTTAGAGAAAAAAATATTAAATGGAGTCAACATATAAAATGGGTAAGTAATTGAACCAAATTAAAGTATGGAATCAACTACCTTCTAACTCTAAGAACCTCTCGGTCTTTAAAACAAAATCATTCCTTAGCACAATTCATCCTTTTTGCCAATATTTTATTAAGATGCAGTGGTGCTTCTTTTTAAAGAAAAGGACAGATTTTAAAGATACAGCATATATTCAACAGCATGCAGGACTCTGGAAATTGGAGTTCTGAGTGCTGAGCCTGAATGTTACTGTCTTTTGGGAAATGGGTTCAGTAGATAAGTCCTCCTTATTGTGGAGAAAGAAAAGTTGAACAGTTTGAACACTTCTTAGCAGTGAAACCTCACTCTGAAGAGCCTTTGAGGTGAGTGAAATGAATCAGAAACATATGGATTACATTTTGCTTCAAGTGCCTCAGGGCTCAGAGTGTTTGGCTAAGTACATTTTAGGTTTTTCCCATTACAGAATTGAAAAAAATACTATTGCCTGAAGCACTTTCCCAAGCCCAACTTGTACTAGGATTCAGCTGAAGGAACGTCCTGCCCCTCTCTCATTAGAAATGCAAATGAGCACAAAGCTTGAGTTTTTTCAGAATGCTCTCAGGGAATGCAAGCCTGATCTATAGGAGGCATCTGCATAGATGGCATTATTTATGAGGGAAAAAAGGGAAGGGCGGGGAGAAGAAGGAAAAGGAAAAGAAAAGAAAAGGGAAAAGAAAAAAAAAAAAGACCTCAGATCCTCCCAAAGAGGGGTGAGTAGTACTTTTGCTAAAATGGATATAAAAATATATATTACCTTCCTACTGCAAGGGCAGTAAGGATTTTGGTAGTAGATTTCAGTTGATTCACCTAGGATTCAAATAATAAAGGTTAAAATGATGCCAGATATTTATTTTATATGGATAATCTTATTTCAACAAATTTTATGATCCCATCTCTAAATTCTGTTTTGATTTTCTGGGATAGAGTATGGATATTTAGTGTCCAACAGAGAACATGTGCACCAGGAAATGTGTTTCAAGACTGGAGTAGTATTCTTTCTGTAATTGAAAGAACAAAAAACCTGAAAACAGCCCAAATGTTCCTTAAACAGCAATATGGAAAAATAAACTACTCAATTGCCGCACAATGGAAATTCTCTACAGCTGTACAATAGACTATGGACAAAAGCTTTGAACACATAAACATGGCAACATCTTAGAAGCACATGGAGGGGACACTCCCACTGGAGCAGCCACTCCTCTTGACTCTGAAGACCAGATGTGGCTGCCATTGCTGCCGCCTCCCATTGTCAACACAGATGTTTGCTGTCCCTGGGGTGATGGTATCTGACTGGCACACCTGGCCACTGCTTCCAAGACAGCCTGGTATAGCAAGTATCTGTTACTTTCTAATTCTTTAGTGGTACGTAGATTAAGGTCTAAATCATCAGGTAGGAAATTTCTAAAATAGAGGAAGAGAGATTGGATAGGCAGCTGAAAAAAATAGGAAACATTATTTTAAACCTCAAGAAAAAAATATGAGATACAAGAAGCAGGAGTGAATCAAGAAACCAAATTCATGACTCTTTATTAAGTCTAAATAAGCTGTACTTAGTAAAATTTAAAAACACTAACAATAATCTAGAGTTTAACGCCCAGATAGTATCTTATGGGAGATGAAGACATAGGGAATTAAACATATGCTAAGCTTTTTGTTCACTGATTTGGAGAATAATATAGATAATAATTAACTCTAGGCATTCACAGAAAAATATGTTTAAATAATTACACTAAAAATATAAGGACGGGGGAGAGGGATGAATAGGTAGAACACAGAGGATTTTTAGTGCAGTGAAAATAGTATAATACTAAAATGATGGATACATGTCATTATACATGTGTCAAAACCTATAGCATGTACAGCACCAAGTGTAAACTGTCATGTGTCATGGACTTTGAGTGATAATCATGTGTCAGTGTAGGTTCATCAGTTATAACAAATGTATCACTCTAGCAGGGGATATTGATAGTGAGGGAGGCTACATATGTGTAGGGGTGGGGGGCAGGGGACATATGGGAAATCTCTGTATCTTCCTAAGTTTTCTGTGACCTTGCAACTGTCCTAAAATAAAAAGTCTTTTAAAAATTGTAAGGGTAAAGTCTTGGGCAGTAATAATTGGAATGGACTGCAAGAAGGATTTCAGAGGTACTGGTAATGTTATTTATGGGATTATATCAGTGTGAAAATATAGCATGCTGTACATTTGTGACATAGGCACTTTTCATGTCTATATTATACTTCAATAAAAAGATTTTCAGATTTTATGGGTTCATCCTAAAGAAAAACTTTTTTGGAAAGTATAGAAAGACATAGAGTAAATAGTAGGTCTCCCTCATACTTCACACCCACAATCTCCTGATTCCTACCTAGAAGCAATACTGTAATCATTTCTTCTAAATCCTTCCAGAGATATTTTAGGATTATATACTGATGTTTATGTGTGTTTACATTTATGAAAAAATGTATATACATATATATTTACATATATATGCACATAAATATTTATGTGCACATGTGCACATAAATATGCACATATATATGTTCATGTATATTCCCCCTTTATTACATAATCATTATGCCAGTACACTATCCATATTGTTCTGCATCTTGCTGATTATGTTGTCTCTTCCTTTTCAAGGGCTACACAGAAATCAGGGATTCTATTGTATAATTACTACACCACAGTTTATTTAGTCAGTCTATGGCTACTCAAAGTAGTGCAGCAAAAAATATCTGTTTAAGGATTTCATTGCATAATACATGTATGAATGTATTTTATATAAATTATACATGAAGGTATGAATATATCTACATGAACATATGGAATTTCTAGGACAAATGGCATATGCCTTTCTAATTTTGATAGATATCACTGAATTGCTCTCTGAAAAGACTGTACCCTTTATGTTCCACCAATAGTGAATGAAAGTACTATTCCTCCCTGTCTTTACCAGCACAATATGTTATCAAACTTTTTTAATATGGATAGTCTGATAGGTGAAAAGTGCCACTTGTTCATTTTAATTTGCATTTCTCTAGTCAGCTAATTTATTTATTAGGATTCCTTTCATATGTTTAATATCCATTTGTATTCATTTTTCTGTATGTTCTTGTTTTGCTCATTTTTATAGTGAGTTGACATTTCTTTATTATTTCTATTGTGGCAAAATATACATAATATATCATTTACCATTTTAACTATTTTTAAGTGTACAATTCAGTGGCATTGTAATTTCACATTGTTATGGAACCAGTGGCACTACCCAGCTTCAGAACTCTGTCCTCATCTTAAATTAAAACTGTACCTGCTTTAGTTATTCCTTATTAGTTTTATGAACTCTTAATGTAATTTTTTAAAAATATTTTATTTATTCATGGGAGACAGAGAGAGGCAGAGACATAAGCAGAGAGAGAAGCAGGCTCCTCGCAGGGAGCCCAATGTGGGACTCGATCCCAGGACCCTGGGATTACACTCTGAGCCGAACGTAGATGCTCAACCACTGAGCCACATAGGTGTCCCTGAGCTCTTAATGTATTAATGTAATTCATGATTTTGTTACTTAAATCCTGACAGTAATCCTGTGAAATAGGCAATCCTTTTATGATTCACTCTAGTTGGACTTTACCCTCAGCACTCAACTAAAACTGCTCTTGCCGTGGTTATCAATGACCTACATATTGCTAAATCCAATCATCCATTGCAGTTTTCATCTTATTTGCCATATCAGCAGAATATGATAAAATTTATCATTTCTTTTTTTGATCCTTTCTTATAGTGCAACTTTTTCCATCTCAGTCTCCTTTGTCAACTCTTCTTCTTCAAGTTTCCTAAACTTTGGAGAGATCCAAGTCACCGTACTTGCATTACTTTTCTTCCTTTTCTATACTCACTCCTTTGATTTCTTCCAGCCTTACAACTTTAAATAGTATCTATATGCTAAGGACTACCAAATTCATAACTCTAGCCCAGATCCCTCCCCTGAACTCCACACTTGTGTAACACTTGTGTTTTTAACTGTCTCTTCAATGTTTTCACATAAATATGTAATAAATATATCAAGACTAACAATTTCAAAATTTATTTCCTGGATTACATCTTCTAGTAATAGTAAAACAATTTGGTTGTACTGTCCCTCTTATGAATGGCAACTATAAAATATGGGAAAATATTTTAAAACACACTTGAAAACAAATGAAGAAAGAAACTGTAGAGAGATTGACCCTTAAAGATAGGAATTATACATGGCAATGTGTGCATTCTTGTGGCCATTTGCCTGAAGCCACTCACTGAATAACATGAGGCAGAGCTAGAGAAAATCATAGATTTATGGAATTGAGGTGTCAGAAGGCAGGCACATGGCCTGGCAGAGTTACCTGAAAATAAAAGAAGGGGAGAAATACCAGAGATGAGGGAGCTACAGAGGGGTCAGACCCCAAAATTATGAATATGACTCTTTAAACTATTGAGTAATCATTGAATTGTGTATGTTCTGGAGATATCCCAGGAGTCATCCAGAAATGGCATATGGAAAGTTTAAAGAACTGAGAGGGAATCTCAGCTGCTTCCCACTGCAAGAAAGACAAAGTTTTGAGTTTTGTCAATACTCTTCAATGGTCAGATAATGGACTCAAGAGTCTCTACAACATATTTCATAATGTCTAGATGTCTAGCATTTAGTAAAAAATTACTAGATAGATGAAGAAACAGAAAAGAGATCTAACTAAAGAAAAAAAACTATCAATAGAAACGACCCAAAGATTTTTCAGATGTTAGAATCGGCAGATAATAACCTTAAAGCTGCTTTGTATACAGTGTAAGGAATTAAAGGAATAATGAATAATGATGAAAAATCTGGCAAAGTAATGAAAACTATTAAAAAGAATACAATAATTGAAATAAAAATTTTATGAGTTTAGAAGTATATTGTAGATGGCAGAAAAAGAGCCAGTGAACCTGATGATGGATCAATAGAAATTAACCAACTTTAAAAATGGAGGAAAAATATGTAAGTATTATGCTCATCAACCTATAAGAATATTTTAAGCAGTTTACTATACATACAAACTGAGTTCCCAAAGTGAAATAGAGAATAGTGCAGAAAAAAAAATTTTTGGAAGAAACAATGGCAGAAAATTTCCAAAATTTGGTGGAAAATACTAAATTTTCAGATCCAATAAGCTTAGTAAGCCTCATGATAAACACTATACCCAAACACATTATAGGAAAACTGCTGAAAGACAAAGAAAAATATTGAAATCAGGAATAATTAAACAATACATTACAAATGACAAACTGATTTTAAATAAAAAATAAGACAAAGAAGATGATGGGATAATATTTTTAAGAAAAGGGCTATCAACTCAAATTTTTATATTCAGCAAAGCTACTTTTTGCAATGAACACAACAGAAATACATTTTTAGAGTAATGAAAACTGAATTTGTTGTCAGCAGCTTTGCCACTATAGGAAATGTTAATGGAAATTCTTCTAAATGGAGAGAAATGACACCTGATGGATAATAGGTAGAAAGGAAGAACATCATAAATGGTAGACATGAGAGTAAATATATAAATATAAATATGGAGTAATTACATACCTATATATATGGTGTTTTTATTTTTTAAGAGATATATGACAATTTAAAAGAAACAGCTATTTAAAACAAAAATTATGATACTATATAATGGAATTCACAATGAATATAGATGTTTTATATATTATAGCAATAATGCAAAGGATGGGGGATAAATGAAACTACACTATTGCAAAATTTATATATTTCATGTGAAATTATACATTATAAACTCTAACACTTTCCTAAATTAAAGATATATATTATGTTTCCTGAAGGAACTATTAAAAATAATGCAAAAAGTATAGTTGAAATTTTAATAGAAGAATTAAAATGGAATACTAATACAATTCTATTACTCTAAACAAAGACAGGAAAAGAGAACAAAGAAACAAAATTAGATAGAACAAATGAAAAATACATGACAAAAATGGTAGACCTAAATCTAACTATATTGATAATTATATTACAGGTAAATTGGTAAAACACCACAATTAAGAAGCAAAGATTGTTGCATTGTTTTTTTTTTATTTTATAAATTAATTTTTATTGGTGTTCAATTTACCAACATACAGAATAACACCCAGTGCTCATGCCGTCAAGTGTCCCCCTCCGTGCCCGTCACCCATTCACCCCCACCCCCCGCCCTCCTCCCCTTCCACCACCCCTAGTTCATTTCCCAGAGTTAGAAGTCTTTATGTTCTGTGTCCCTTTCTGATATCTCCCACACATTTCTTCTCCCTTCCCTTATATTCCCCTTCACTATTATTCATATTCCCCAAATGAGTGAGAACATACACTGTTTGTCCTTCTCCGATTGACTTACTTCACTCAGCATAATACCCTCCAGTTCCATCCATGTTGAAGCAAATGGTGGGTATTTGTTGTTTCTAATGGCTGAGTAATATTCCATTGTATACATAAACCCCATCAGGGAAATACAAATCAAAACCACAATGAGATACCACCTCACACCAGTGAGAATGGGGAAAATTAATAAGGCAGGAAACAACAAATGTTGGAGAGGATGTGGAGAAAAGGGAACCCTCTTACACTGTTGGTGGGAATGTGAACTGGTGCAGCCACTCTGGAAAACTGTGTGGAGGTTCCTCAAAGAATTAAAAATAGACCTGCCCTACGACCCAGCAATTGCACTGTTAGGGATTTACCCCGAAGATTCAGATGCAATGAAACGCCGGGGCACCTGTACCCCGATGTTTCTAGCAGCCATGTCCACAATAGCCAAACTGTGGAAGGAGCCTCGGTGCCCATCGAAAGATGAATGCATTGTTTTTTTTTAAAGCAGGACCTAGTTATATGATGTCTACAAATGATACACTTTAGGTACGAAGATACATATGATTTGAGAGTGAAAAGAAAGAAAAAGACATAACTTGCAACAAAATAGACTTCAAGATAAGGGGCATTATCAATGATAAAGAGGAACATTTTGCAATAATAAAATGATTAGCTTATTAAGATGACATAACAATTATGAATATACTGTAGTGACAAATATACACTTTGGTGCTTCAAAACATATGAAGCAAAAAGTGACAAAAGTAAAAGGACAAATAGATTAATGCTCAATCACAATCATAATTGGAGATTCTCTCAGCAATTGAGAGAACAAGGGAAAAAACCCAGTTATTAGTATATAAAAGATCTTTACAACAGAATTAAACACATTGACATCATTGATATTTATGTAGTAACTACATTCAACAACTATAGAATACATTATTCTTTCAAATGTACACTCAACATTCATCAAAAAACACAATATACTAAGACATAAATAATATTTCAAAAGATTTCCAAAGTATGTCATGTGGTCACAGAGGAATTAAATTAGAAATCAACAATAAGATATTGAGAAAAGCCCCCAAATATTTGCAAATTAAACAATATGGTTTTAAATATTGCATGAGTCGAAGAAAACAAAAATGAAAGTTAGAAAATATTTTGAAGTTAATGTTCATAAAAATACAACATGCAAAATTTGTGAGATGCAGTTAAAACAGTGATTGGAGGGTAATCTAGAGCTTTAAATGTTTATATATTTTTAAAGTGCTTAAAATCAGTGATCTGAGTTTACACTTTAATAAGGTACAAAAATAAAAGCAAATTAAACCCAATAGAGTAGAATGAAGGAAATAATGAAGAGCAGAGATTAATGAATTGATAAACAGAGAAAATATTTGAAGTCAGTTGTGTTTCTGTATACTAGCAACAAATTAGCATTATTCGTTTAGAATATCTTCAGGGGATCCCTGGGTGGCGCAGCGGTTTGGCGCCTGCCTTTGGCCCAGGGCGCGATCCTGGAGACCCGGATCGAATCCCACGTCGGGCTCCCGGTGCATGGAGCCTGCTTCTCCCTCTGCTTCTCCCTCTGCCTGTGTCTCTGCCTCTCTCTCTCTCTCTCTCTGACTATCATAAATAAATAAATAAATGAATGAATGAATAAATAAATAAATAAATAAAATTAGAATATCTTCAAAGATAACATATTCAAGAATATTTTTGTTTATGTAAGACTAATATCCTGAAGACTACAGAACACAGCAGAGAGAAATTATTGAAGATCAAAATTAGTGGTGAGATAGTTATGCCATGTTTATCGATCAGAAGACTCAATATTGTAAAAATGCCCATTCTCCCCTCTCCGTATTGATCTACATAGATATAAGAATTCCAGGCATAATTCCACCAGGTTTTCTTATAGGAATTAAGAAGCTAATCTTAAAATTTATATGACAATGAAAAGAACATAGATTAGTCAAAGTAAAGGAAGACCTGACCTCAAGACATTTTATAAAGCTACAGTAATCGAGACAATGTGATGTTTAAGTATAGATTAGCAAATCGGTCTATTAAAAAAGAGAGAGAATCCTAAACATTATCTCATATCAAACACAAAGATCCATTTGAGAAAGATTATTAGCCAAAATAGAAAAGCCAAAAACTATGAAGACTTAGAATAAATTATGGAAGAATATGTTTGTTACTTAGGATTAGTCAAAGATTCCTTAGAAAAGGTAAGAAAGGAAGTTTACCATAAAACAAACAGATAAATTAGACCTCATCAGAATTTAAAACATTTGTTAATCATGAAGTAATATTAAGAAAATTAGTAAATAAGCCAGAGACTGAGAAAATACTTGTAAAAATATATATGATAAAAAGAACTCTATAATCAAAAGACAAACTAATTCAAATATGTAAAAGACTTGATTAGACAATACACTAAAGACAATATAGGAATGGTAAAGCGCACGAAAATGTGATTAACATCATTAGTCATTAAGAAAATGCAAATCCACATGACTTAAGCATTTCAGACCATTAACATGGCAAAGGTTAAAAAGACTGTCACTCTTCTTGTTGAGAATATAAATTGATATGCCACTTTAAAAAAATCTGATAATTTCTTATAAAAGTAAACATATGTGATCTTGACCTGGCAATTCCTCTCCTAATACTTACCTAAGAACCAAAAGCGTATATTCACGGAGACTTGTGGAAGAATGTTTATAGCATCTTCATTTATTATAGCTCCAAACTAGAAACAGCCCCATTTTTCGTAGGCCGAATAATGATATACCAAGTGTGATATGTTTACACAGTGAAACACTACAGAGCAATAAAATGTGGTATATTCATATCATGGAATACTATTTAGCAATAAAATGGAACAAATTAATGATTGATGTAACAACATGGATGATTCTCAAAAGCATTATGCTGAATGAAAGAAGCCTTGCACAAAAGAGTACATACTGTATGAATCTCACAGATATCATGCTGAGCAAATGAAGCCAGACAAAAAAAAGAGAGACACAAATGATTCCATTCATGCAGGCAAAATAAATCTATTCTGGAAAAAAAAATGCAGAGAAATGGTTGCCTCTGGTAACTGAGAAGGGACAGGGGGACTCTTGGGTGATGGAAATGTTTCATGTCTTGACAGGAATGTAGTTTAACAGGTGTTCTTTTGTCACATCTCATCAAGTTGTAGAGTTTAGATTTATGCATTTGAGCGTATGTAAATTTTAGATTAAGAAAAAAGCTGTAAACTAATAATTGAACTCAAATTAGTAGATTTCCTTTTTCACTGCCTTTTGTGTATTTCAGGCTTCAGCAAATGAGAAAATATGTAAAGGATGAGGAAAGTCAGGTTTCTCACTGTTTGGGAAGGGAGTTACAATAAAAGGAAGGAAAGGCAAGAATGTACCCAGTGCTTCTGGATTGGAATTGGAGATACCAGTATGAACTCATGGATATTAAGGAAGGTAGGCAGACGAATAGATGGAGAGATGAAGAGAGAAGGAGAAAGATTTTATATATGACATATGAAACATATGGTATATAGACACATTGGTACTTATGTGTGTATACACACATGTATATACAGTTAATGTTTGTATATCATACACACACATATCTATATGCCATAGCTATGTGATCCATATTATCAGACATTGTTTGCTGCAGGGCTCAGAAGCAATGACATGCCCATAGGAATAAATAGGAATAAAGGTACCTAGGGTCCAGATCGTGGTTTATGCCTGGACTATATCCATATGGCTTATCCCCTTAAACCCTTCAAGTATTTTCTTAAATGTCGTCTCAGTGATGCCTAGGCTAATCTATCTGATTTAAAATTGCAACCCTTCACCCAATCTGTACCCATCAGCCATTTTTGCTTTTTATCCCCAGTGCTTATATCACTTTCTATCATGCTATATAGTTAATTATTTTATATATTTTCTCTCTCCCTGCTAGGGAGTGAGTTTTTGGAGGGCAAAGATTTTTGATTCATTGATGATTTGTCAGCCCTTAGAACAGGGTCTGGTACATAATAGGTACTCAGTAAGTATTTGTTGAATAAATGAGTGACTGACATTGTTATAGATAAGGAAACTGAGGTTTGAATTCATGGCAAGTAAGTGACACAGGTGGGGTGTATACCCATCTCCTGAACTGCAGAATTCATTTCACAAAATGCCTTTATCGTGTGAAAGATTGTGATGTGGGACCAAATCTGACTCCAGAACCTAAGCACTACACCCTCTATGGCAGTGAAGATAAATTTTGCTGGCTTCCTAGATGGGCCCAGGCTAAGTCAAGGCCAGTGCAGTGATTATACTCAAGGTCCCTTTGTCTGGAATGCCCATCAGACCAGGCCTTTGAAGTAGGTATGGTGGTGCCTACCAAGTGAGCCCACCCTGGGGACAATACTTTTCTCAGCTCCAGAATTTCCTGGGGCCTCAGGTCACATGTATCCTGTCTCTTTATTCTCACTCTCACCAATAGCGTTGTAAGAATATGCATGTAAATTCCTAAGAATTTGTCTATCTAGGGGGAAAAGGAATTGAAAATAAGAAAGATGTCACATTTAGAGAGTTATCTGTCAAGAGGAACAAAAATTAACATCAGAAGAAGCAGCTATTAGAGACTAAAGGGTAACTGTTCAAGAGAAAGAAAAGACTGGGTTTCTCCTTAGTAGAACCACAAAGCTAAAGTCAACAATAAGCAGCTAAACCAACAAAACAGGGAAAGCTATGTCTGGAAATCTTGGTTCAGAGCAATTGGAGGCTGGAAGAGGAAAAAGAGAATATGTCCATTTAAGCATCATTCAAGTTTGTGGAATTGTGAACACAGATCTAAAGGTGCAGTTACCTTAGGTTTGGTTCCTCAGCCTGTTGGGTTCTGAAGGGGCTGCTAATTACATGATTTACCCCTTTGGTCATAGGGAAAAAACCATATTATTCTTGCCTGGTTGATCTTAATACCTAGAATCCTTGGTTGTGGTGATTGGCTGAGAAATTATCTTATGCCTGCATAGGCAGGATTTTTTTTTTCCCAGATTTCATGTAGAGACTGAGATAAGCCCTCACTTTCTCCTGGGTTTCCTAAGGTGGGATGGTAGAAACTTGACCTTGTTAGTGTCCCTGCTTCACTCCTCTTGCCAATAGAAAAGTCCATGGACAGGAAAAAAACAAATGAAGCCAAAACCCAGTACTAACAAGACAGAGGGAGTAAGAGAAGCATGGTTAGCACTGTCTGAATTCCTGGTAGCCTTCATAACTAATCCTATTCCTGGACTTTCCAGTTGTTTGAGTTGTTTCTAGCTACTTCCAGCAAAGAGAGTCCTGGCCAACAAACACACCCCTCAAAAATCTCATTTGTCTTTTTGTCAAATGTTTCATGATACCATTCTAAGCAGTGTAAAGAGGGGAAAACTGCCATGAAGCCAGTACTCTGAAAGTTGAAAATATAAAACATGCAGTAATGGCTATTTGGATTCTAACAGTCCCTCGTTGTGCTTTAGTAAAAATCAGATGGGCTCACAGGGATCTAAGCAGCATTGATGAGGGGGACAAGGGAGGACATTTTGATGAGACCAAGTTCAAGAGGGACTTATGTAACAATAGGATGGACTGTGAGGAAAGCACTCAGAAGATCATATAAGAGCTAGATTTGGGCCAGTCTCAAAATCAAGGGAGATCCAATATAGGAGTGAGACAAATGGACAGAAGCATAAATAGTGGATGAATCTGTGAGTCAGAAGAGATAGGAGAATTGTGGTTCCAGGCAATTAATCAACGGGAGGGAGAGATAGTGTTAGCCAGAGGCTGGAAGTGTGAGAGGTGGTGCCAAGATCCAATTGGCCAGAATTCAGCAGAGTGCCAAATAGGCTGTAGTTCTTTGGAGATTTGTTTTGCCTTTTCTGTGTGGACAAGACACTAGCCAAGTAGTCAAATTTCATTGTGAGAACTGAGAGCTTAGAATTCATAGAGGGCTCTGAGTCTTCACTGTAGGGGGTGAACCAATGATGAGTATGTACAATCATAGAAAGGGTCAAAGCATGAGCCAGAAACTGAAGTTGGGCATTCGTATCCAACAGCTTGTGAAAAATCTAGAACTGGAAATGAGAGACCAAGCAAAGTGGTCCAAAGCTGAAGAACCAAAGGAACAGAGCATGAGGCAAGAGAAGGGATGAGAACAAAGTGAATGCTTCTCAAAATTTTTCCCAAAGGAGATTGTGGTTCACCCAGCATGTTTTTATTAAAGGACTGCTAGGTGAGATGTGGGTAGGTCAGCCTGTTTTAAAAGTGTAGGGGCTGGTGGACATCAAAGGATAAGAAGATCGAAGGTAGATGTCAATGATGCAGAATGAGCAAACAGTGAGGCTCTGGGAAAGGCAGCATATCAGTAGGTATGCCGGATGCCTGGCTTCCTCCCTGGACAGTGTTGGGGTGGAATAGTGACATTATTTACTGGATTCTGAGTTGGGGTCCCAATAACGGCAGAGTCCTGTTCTGCCATCCACCCCATTCACTCCAATAGAAGAGCATAGTATAATCTGTATGAGCAGACTGCTTGAGTTCAAAGGCAAGGTTTACTATTAACTACCTCTGTGACTTTTAACAGGCTATGTATTACCCTAGTCTTCGTTTTCCTCATCTGTATAAAGGAGAATATTTTGGTACCACCACATAAGATTATTAAAATAGTAACATTTATAAATACACATGAAGCACTCAGCACTGTCCCTAGCAAGTATTAAGCACTCAATGTTAGCAATTAATACTGTCTCTCAAGAGAGAAATACAGGGGAACAGTAAGCATATAGCACACAAAGGACCACTTTGCTGTTAGTTTTCAAGAGGCCTAAGAAGCCCAATGCAGAGCTCTTTAAAAAAAAAAAAAGATTTTATTTATTTATTTATGAGAGACACACACAGAGAGAGGCAGAGACATGGGCAGAGGGAGGAGAAGCAGGCTCCATGGAGGAGCCCCATGTGGGACTCGTTTCTGGATCCCAGGATCCCGACCTGAGCCGAAGGCAGCCCCCCAACCGCTGAGCCACCCAGGGGTCTCTCAATATAGAGGTCTTAAGAACAAATGACTTGGCTCAAAGTCAAGGGATTTTCACCGTTCTCTAAACCTTCAATCCAAATCTTGGATCTTAAACAGTGTCTGGCCTGGCTTATTATTAAAAACTAAAGGAAAGAGCATCATATTTGGGAATATGTGAGAAAAAAAAAAGGGCAAAACCTACATCTACTTATTCACCAGTTGAGTAAAGAGAGGACAGCAAAACGGGGAGTGAGCCTGAGGTTATAACACTGAGTGACAATGCTCCTAGTAAATGCAGTCCAGCAAATTCCCCAGGCAGCTACACAATCATATTAGCAGCCTATTTTCCTATTTAGGCAGAGGTAGTAGGAAATAGGAGTGGGGTGAATGCAGGCAGTAGAATCAGGTCTCTGTCAAGAGAATAGAAGTATGTACATTTACTTTCATAGATGGACATCTAGCCAATTGTAATAAAGCTACTTCCAGAATCCACAGTCTGATGGGTCTGAGCTAATTTCAAAAAATCCTTTCATTTTTAGGATTTGCTCAAGAACGGCCTCATAAGAAGCAACTCATCATAGGCCAAATGGGCACTCTGGCAATTCACGGAAACTTTACCCTTGACCATACGTGTCTAATTTCTAATGAAGAGTGTACAAACTGGGATTGATACTTTCTAGAATGATGAGTTCATATTTACAACATTCTCTCCCCCATCTTTTAAAGAAGCCTTTTTTTTTTTTACTACTAATTGGCTCAGTTAAAGCAATTGAAGAAGTGTAAACAGTGGGCTCTTTCAGTGAGTGTCCTGCAGTGCTCCCCAACTCCTTTATAGCCTATAGCACTACTGCAGGCTGCTTTCAAATTTATAGTTCCTGATTCTGAGGGCAGCCCCCGAAGCAAAAACCATACAGAGATAAGACACCTCCTTGGTGTGCACCCCAATTGGAAAGGATGAATACACACAGGCGGAAATCTGTAAGGGAATATTAAGAAATGTATACAATTAATATTTCTGTCATTATGAGACAAGGGCATCTACTAGAATGTGATGATTGCATCTGAGCAGGGTAGTTACCTTCAAATCCAAGTCTCTCTTCATTTTTGGTAGATTGGATTCTATAGAGAAGATTTGTGGCAAACCTCCTACAGTGAAATATTGTTGCTAAATCTAGAAGAGCAGAAATTTTATTTTCCCTCTCTTGTTTTTTTCTTACTCCAAAATAGTCTCTTTTGATTAAGTACAGACAGATTTCACAGAATCACATAGTCTTTCAGATCTGGAAGCAATTTCTTTGGTCATTGTTTTTGGTTTTTTTTTTTGGTTTTTTTTTTTTGGATACATATATCCTTTCCAGGATCATCTTTCTTTTACTTAAAGTACATGCTTTAAATATTCCTTGAGGATAAATCTGTTGTTGGTAAACTCCAAGTTTGCTTATCTGAAAATGTTTTGTTTCATCTTCATTTTGAAAAGATATTTCTCCTCGGTAAATAGAGGCAGTTATTTTTCCTCATAATTTTGAAAGTAATATTTTCCTGCATTTTGATTTTCATGTTGCGATAAGGAACCTGATATGGATCTAATTGTTATTTCTTTGAAGGTAATCTTTTTTAAAAAAATACTTTTGGTGTTTTTATTTATCTTCCTTATCCTATGACTTTATTTAGAGATACATATTTCTTTTGTGTTTCAGGTTTGTTATGGTTCCTGAATGAGACTATGTGATTTTCATTATTTCTGGAAGTTTTTCATTATTTTTTCAAATGTTACTTTTTCTGCTTTTTCTAGTCTTTTTTTCTGGAACTATTAAAAAGTGTTTCCTAGATTTTTTTTCTCTTTTGATCTTCCATGTTTCTTTAAATTATCCCAGCACATTTTCATCTTTTTCTGTAAACATTAATTGTTTCAGTATACAGCAAAGTACGTAAGTGATTTCTTTAGTGCTATTTTCGAGTTGAATAATTCTTCCTTTAACTCTATCTATTCTGCTCTCTGGTCCATCCACTGAATTTTTACTTTTAAGAGTTATAGAACTTTTTTATTCCTAGGTGTCTATTTGCTTGTTTTTTCAAGATTTCCTGGTGTTTTTTTGCAAAACACATTGTTCCTTGATCATATTTTCAATTCTTTTTATTTCTTTTACAAGTTTTAAACATACCAATTGTTTATTATTTTTTTCTGAGAGTTTTTCCCTAAGGTCCATAGGAATGTAAATCTTTGTTTGTAGTTTGGGTTTGTTAGTGATTTTGTTTGTGGTTCTTACTCATTTTGGTTTGATTCTCAAAATTTTATACTTTTGCTCTGTGAATTCTACAAAGTCCACTTTGAGAGTGGTGCTTTATAGGAAGAATTTACTTCTGTTTCTGCCCAGAACTTGTTACATGATCATTGTAAATTAATATTTTTGGCTTGAGGCTTCCTAGATCACCTAAAGGTATAGGAATAAACCTGAAACCCATGTGAGCATAGACCTGTGTTCACAAATTCTCAAAAGAGACATTTTTTCCTCACAAGAGCTCACACCCAGATTAACAAGTTTATCATCTTGCCAGTAGGCTAGTGTTTACTATCTTTCCCTGAAATTAGACTGCTTTTAAAGCTCTTTATTCTGTATATGAGTTTTAAATTTAATTCTATACCTTGCACAGTCCCAGGACTTATCTCTTGTCCTCATATGCAGCCATTAAACCCCACTGTGTTCCAAGGACCAGCAAAGGCCAATAGCCTAAGCTTCAGTCATTCTTGATTTCTTTTCCCTTTGAGGGTTTGACCCCTTAGGGTTTCCCTTACTTTGTTATAAACTTAGCCAAACCTATAAAAAGTCTTTATAAAACTTATATTTTATCCTATTTTTCTAGGTATTATTAAGCAGGTAGGGTTTTTCAAGATATTTAACTAAAAATTCCCTGATATGGATCATAAGTTTAATTAACCTAGGTCTGTTTGTTTGTATCTTTGTTTTAACAACACCACAACTCTGACTTCAAATGATTTGCAGAACCTCAATATGTTAAGATAAACAACAAACTAAATAGAATAGAATAGAATAGAATAGAATAGAATAGAATACTATAGAATGGAGTCAGTGTTTCTCTGGCTATAGCTGGGCAAGCCCAGAATTCTGTTTATTTGGAGTTTTTCTTGTTCTTCATGACAGCACCCAAGATACCTGCTGGGACCTGTAGGACTATACAGGTCATACCTTGAGGAAAAGTCCAATGTTGACCAAAGCCCTGATTTTCAAAAGAAAAAAATTCCATATTCATATAGCTTGCCATAGTCCAACTTCTCTCCGGACTGAGTCCATTCACAGATGGAAATGAGGAAAGATGATAAATTCAGGATAGCATCTCTGCTATTGAGGCATTTGTTTTCCTATTTGTAAATACAAATAAGGCATAAACATAACCTTAAGGCTGATGTATTTATATAGTTCTCTTGTTTAAATGCACAGTAACCTTGATTTCTAAAATAGCTACACTCTTGGAATGCCTGGGTGGCTCAGTTGGTTAAGTGACCAATCCTTGATTTTGGCTTACGTCATGATCTCAGGGTTGTGAGATCAAGCCCTGTATCAGGCTCTGCACTGGACATGGAGCCTGCTTAAGATTCTTTCTCTCCCTCTGCCTCTGTCCTTCCCTACCTTCTCCCTCTCTCTTAAAACAAACAAACAAACAAACAAAAACAAAAAACCAAAACAAAATAACTAAATAAAATAAATAATAAAAAGTAAAATAGCTGCACCCATGAAACATTCAGTATAAACCAAATCCTGTTTTCCTACTTACTTTCATTGTAGTATCAGAGCTCTCTTCCTGTGAGAAAAACAGTATGGCCCCAGGATGCAAAATTACCTTAAAGAATGCAGAAAATCTAATATAAGTGCATGTTAATTTCTATAAATCCCTTATTATAAAATATTATCTCTTAATAAAATATTAAGCAAAAAAAGGAACATTGTAAATTAGATTATAAATGAAATATAGAAGAAAGAAGCCTCATTTCATTAATCAAGCACTCCAGTCTTTAAAATATTTTATTTATTATATCCACCAACCCCATCACACTCAAAGACAGCTGCACTGAGCATATTTTGTCTGATTGTTCACTGAGAGTTTCTGGTTCACGCTTTTCCCAAGTGTGTTTGGACAGATGAAAATGTAGTAGAGTAAAAAGCTGATCATAGACACTTAGTCTTGGATTTCTGCAACAAGAACCATTATCATTGTGAAGCCTTCACTCTTTCTTTTCTGGCCACAGATACAAGCCAATACCTTGTAGTAGCTCATTTCAGAAGTCAGAGCCAGAAAGATTTGTGATTGAAAAGTTTGGAAAAGTGGGATTGGGTAAAATGGCCACATGGCTTGGAGGTTGGTTTGTTTCCTCAGCAGGATAACAAGAACAAAAACAAAAACGTAAAAGTGAGGGGGATCCCTGGGTGGCTCAGGCACCTGGTTTGGCACCTGCCTTTGGCCCAGGGTGTGATCCTGGAGTCCCGGGATCGAGTCCCACATCAGGCTTCCTGCATGGAGCCTGCTTCTCCTCTGTCTGTGTCTCTGCCTCTCTTTCTCTCTCCCTCTTTCTCTCTCTCCCTGTCTCTCATGAATAAATAAATAAAATCTGTAAAAAAAAAAAAAAAAAAAAAACAAACAAAAACAACAAAAAAAAAACCATAAAAGTGAGGCAGAAAAGAAGGAAGACAGACCAAAAGAACACAAAGCGAGAAACAAAAAAAGAATGCCTTTCCTCAGATGAGCAGAGTCAGATTAAAGAAAGGGCATTTGCACCCTTCAGCTCCTCTCAAATCCCTCACTCAGTGGCCGGTATTCTCCACATTTTGTGGTATGGCTTGTTTTCTTGACTTTAAATTTCTTAAGAGCAGGGCATAAATAATAATTATTATATTTTTGTAACACTTCAAAGTTTATAATGAGATTGCCTCTTAATATCATCTCACTTATTCAAATTAGGAAGGCATTTATTAAGATTATCTGCATTTTACAACTAAGAAAATTGAGTTTTAAAAGGTTAGGACTTTTGCCAAGGGTCACATAGCTAGTAAATAACAAAGCCAGGAGTTGCACAAAGTTCTTTACCAATGTTCCTGTGTTCTTCCTACCAAAGCAATACCTATGTTATATTTCTGTGTCAATCATCACATCTTCCATAGGATTTTAAGCATAGCAGATGTTTATTGGGTGAAGGAATAAATATTTTTGGAAGATAACAAACTTCACATTGAAGAGTCTTATAGGAATCATTTCAAGTGAGTCATGATAAACACTATCCTATCCAATTTGACTCTCCATTTATACTTCATCTAATGTGTTATATGTGGTTAATCTGTGTCACATTGATTTTCCAAATGTTTCCAGACCTTTCTCCCATATGGTTGGGGCCAATTATAGGAGTAGAGCCTTTATATAATAGCTTACATTTCATGGTCTCTTCTGGAGGCTGGAGTAGGCTTCTGCCATTGGGAGTGATGGTCAAACTGCTAGAACTAACTAACATTTGTAAGCCATCCATCAGAGGGCAGGACAGTGGTTAGCATTTTGATTCTATCATATCATATAATCCACTTAAATATGATTTTGTGAGATAGGGTTATAACCAACAAGACTTCGAGGCATTTCTCAGATTAAGTAACTTTCCTGATGATTGTGCTGGTAAGTGGGAGAGTAGGGATGCAAATTGAGGTTGATCTCATTCAGCAACATCTATACCAAACCCACTTGGTTCCAGTGAATTTTTAATTGAGCAGAGGAAGCAGATAGGCAAGATTGTAATCCTGTGTGATAAGGGCTATTTGAGAACCAAAAGCAATGTACCATAGCAGAGGGTTTTAAGGAATAGCAAAATGAGATTTGGGAGTCAGAAGGCTTCTGGGAGAAAATGACCTTGAACTGAGTCTCTAGGGATGTTTGGAATTTAATCATATGCAAAAAGGGAACTAAACACATTAAAGACAGGTGCTGTATTATGCATTAGATATAGGAAAGCAAAACATTGTAGGTCTTTGGACATGATGAATAGTCAATAGTAATTTCATAAAAGAATGAGCAAGTGAATAGATGGATGGTTGGTCTTCTCAGAGAACTGTCAAAAAGCCAAAACTGAGAGTGTGCAATGGAACTATGGAAGTAATAAAAGTTTTGCATCAAGCTAAATAGTTTGAGCTTTGTCCTGGAGGTGATAGGAAAACCACAGGAAAATTTTGAGCAGGGTAGTGATATGAGATTTATGTTTGGGAAACACCACTCTTGCAACAGGTAGTGTATATTGTGAAAGTGAAGCGAGCCCAAACTCTTTGCAAAGAACAGAGATAGGAAGCTCCTATGATAATACAAGATGTTGTAAGAGGTTAGACTAAAGCAGTAATGGTGGAAAGGGATGGAACAAGAAGACTAACTGGAGGAGACTCTTAGGACAACCTATAGGACTTGGGAATGATTGAATTTGCAGATGACTTGGCAGTGCTATTTCCTTTTAATGATGATGATAGTGACAGTAGAAAATTTGTGTAAGGGGAGTAGATTGTGTTAAATTTGGTGATGAACACCCTGAATTTGAGACCCCTATGAAAACATTGGAGGACACCTCGTTGAATATGCAAGCTTGGAGTTCATGAGAGAAATAGACTCAGAAAATGGACTTGGGAGTTACCAGCTTATAAGTGGAATTTTAATCATGAATTAGAATAAGATCACCAGGAGATAAGAAAGGGGAATCCAAGGATACAACCCCAAAGAACACTGAATATAAGAGGCAAAAATAAAAGGAGCCCAAAATGAGCCTGTGAAGGATAACCCAAAAGAGGAAGAAAACCAGGAATATAGGAGGGAAAGTTGATATGGACACCAAGACTAAGAGGGAATGGTCACTTTTCCCAAAGGTCAGAGAGAAGACACTTGAAATAAGGACAGAAAGTTGTTCTGTGGATTTCATAACAAGGAGACCCTGGAAGCAATGATATCTGGGTGGAGTCATGAACCACAGTGTGAGGGCTGCAAGACTGTGTGAGGAGTGAGACAACAGTACACATTCTTTCAAGAAGCGTGTCTGTGGAGGGACGAACTGAGATAGGACAGTACCTGAAGAATGATCAGATAAATGTGTCGGGAATATTTTCTCCTAACCTGAGGATTACTAGTTAATATTTGTATACGCATGTCTCTTAATGAACATTTTTGTTTTGCTTTGTTTTTTAATGATTTTAGTTATTTAGAAAGAATGGCCATAAGGGGCAGAGGGAGAAGGACAAGCAAATTTCCCACTGAGCAGGGAGCCTGACATAGGGCTCAATCCTAGGACCCTTCGTTCATGACCAGAGCCAAAGGCAGATGCTTAACTGACTAAGCCATCCAGCCACCCCAAGCAGTTTTTTTAAATTTTGATCTTTTATTTTTTCCTTTACAGTCAGGGCTTTCTGTGACTGCTCACTGAAATCACTACCAACCTCTTAGGTCATGAAGATATGCTCCTATGTTTACTTCTAGAAGCTTTCTAGTTTTAGCCCCATGTTTAAATCTATCATCCATCATAAATTAATTTTTGTATACTAGTGTGAGTGAGGAGTTGAGGTTCATTTTTCATATGGATGGCTATCCAGTGGTTCTAGCACCATATTTGAAAATACTTTCCTCATTGGGTTTCTTTGGTCAAAGCAAAAATTATCAAAAATTATTTGACTGCCTAAATGTGGGTTTTTTTTCTAGCTTCTAAATTCTCTTCTGTTACTCTGTTTGCTTACCCATTTGTCCATACTTTATTGTCTTGATGACTGCAGCCATTCTAACATGGTTCCAATTATTCAGTTTTTAAGTAACTAGTAGTTCAATTGACTCACCATAATTATAGAGACATTTGCCGTTGTTTCATTCATTCATTTTTTCATTTATTCAATACATGTTTATTGAATGCCAGCCTTATGACAGATGCTGTGGTTGGTACTGGGAAATAGCAATGGATAAGGTAAATGTAATTCCTATCTTAAGGGGCTACCATAGTAAGGGACACACTCACACAAACAAGTAACTATTATACAATGTGCTAAAAGAGATCACTCAGTCAATAAATATTTATTGAGCATATGCTATCAGCTTGGCAATGTGGAATCCTGAGCCTATGTCAAATTTCAGCTTTGCTAACACAAGTGTGAGCTTCTCTTCCTAACCTCAGGTCGCCCACATAATATGTTTTCTAAGCTACACACTCTCTGCTAATTAGTTAGATCCTTCTCTTTTGAACATTTTCCCACCACAAAAGCACAATAATATGAATAGTAATACCTTGTATTAGCATACTGCTTTCAACTTTTCAAAGTGGTTTTACATCCATTATCTTGTTTTTTCTTTTCACATTTCTCCTGTGCATTAGGAAAAGCAAACATTATTATTTTTATTTGACAGAGACAAGTAGATCACAGAAGCGGTAAGTGATTTGCTCACTGTCACACAGCGAGGGCCCCAGCCTTCCCCTTTCCCGCCCCTCACCACAACTCCCTTCCATCTTCCTTGCCCATTATTCTCTCTCTTCAGCATCTTATCAGTACATACTGTACCTGGAAGGCTTCCAATTTCAGGTACCACTCCTGGGCTCCCAGTTAAGCTGCCACAATGGTACCTTATGTTGAAAGACTACAATAGATTGTCAGTGTTATCTTCAAGTGCTGACGGAGATTTATGAATGGGGATGGAGAAAAGAATCATGATCATTTTCACCATTACAACTGCCTGCAGAAGATTCATAAAATTTCTGACACTTTCTTCATCCTTTTTGCCAGGCATCAGCTGTCAGGGGAAGGTCGCCCCTTCCCATCCAGCTTTGGAATGAAGTGATAAATGTGTCAGAAAGCTCATGCCGGGTGCAATTCTCTGCCTTGTAAACAGTTTTCATTGATACATACATTAAAGTTTGCTTTCTTTTTTTAAGCCTCCATAAAAGTGCTTGGAAAAGGGAGCGCTGTCACTGATAAATGTCTCGCTTATTGTGGGACTTTTAAGGATGTGGGTTTGTTTAAAAAATATAAAGATGTGTAAGTGGCTGGATATCTGGAGTCTTGTTTGACAGCAGGCCAACCGGGGTGTCAAGGTTGGTGCTTTTACATGAGGAAATTTATACCAGAGTTCTGAATTTTCATGAGCTCATTCTCTTCTGCTAGCCCCTCTTTTCCACCTCCAATATCTTACAAAAAAAAAAAAAAAACATTATCAAGTCTCTAAAGACATGGAAATATTGAATGCACTTTTTTAAAGGATTTGTAGGTCAGTTTTTTTTTTCAGTGTTTAATGCAGAAAAGGGCCCCATTTTGCATTCCCATCGGCAATGTAGACAGAGTGAGGAGTGTGTAATTGGGATCACGGCAGGAAGTGTGCTAGGGACTGAGAGAAAGTTTTGCAAAATTAGACTATCAAGAAGGTACAGTGGGGAAAAAAGAAGAATATCTCTTTGGGCAGAATACAGGATATAGCATGTGCCCATTTTTCAACAGAAGATGAAAGGGATGCGGAAGGTCCCTACCAAATCAGAAAACAAATAAAGCTAGCAAAAACAGAACATGAAAATGATCCGTCTAGCTCCTAGGTCTTCAACTCCTATTATTCTTGTTATTATTAAATCATATATTGCCCAACCAAGCTTCAAGATAAAGAGAATAAAGTCAAAATTGGATCAGAATGTTTGATCAAGGGACACCTGGGTGGCTCAGTGGTTTGGCGCCTGCCTTCAGCCCAGGGCGTGATCCTGAAGTCCTGGGATCAGGTCCCGCATCAGGCTCCCTGAGTGGAGCCTGCTTCTCCCTCTGCCTGTATCTCTCCTGTCTCTCCCTCTCTGTGTCTCTCATGAATAAATAAATAAATGACTTTAAAAAAAAGAATGTTGGATCAAGCATACATTTACAGGACTCTCCTTTTCTTAGTCACCCAAACTCATCATCTTGGGCCCCACTGATGGATGAAGTCAAGAGAAACAGAGAGACTAGATGGTTTTCCTAAGGTCACACAGCTAGGACACCATTCCAGCAAGAAACTGAGTCTTTTTGAGTTAGTCCTCCTCTTCCCCATTCTTACCCAGTCTGTTAGAGTGCCCTGATGGTTTTTCTGCTTTTCTTCTTTCGTGTCATTTCTGCTGCCTCCCTGGTCACCCAGTCTCTCAGCACTTTATCAAAGGTCCTTCACTCCGGGCTCCTCCTGTCTTACATGTCTTAGACTCTGACCTTCAGAAGCATGACTGTCACCATGTCATTCCCAGGCAGGTCTGCTCTCCTTCAGCTTTCTCAGTGCCCGTCAGAATCCCTCTAACCCATGCCCTTCTGTATTCATTTCCTACAACTGCCATAACAAAGTACTAAAAGCTGAGGGGTTGAAAACAACAGAAATGTATTGGCTCACAGTTCTGGAGGCTGCATGTCCAAAAATAAAGATGCCAGTAGGGCCATGTTTCCTCTGACTCTTTCCTTGACTCTTCTTGGCATTTGGTGACTTGCCATCAATCTTCGGTGTCCCTTGGCTTGCACCTACATAGTTCTAATCTCTGCCTTCTTAATCATTTGGTGCTCTTCCTGTATATCTCTGTCTTCACATGGTCCTCTTCTTATAAGGGTACCAGTTATGTTGGATTAGGGGCTCACCCAACTCCAACAGGACCTCATCTTGACTAAGAGATCTGCAATAACTCTATATCCAAATAAGGTCTCATTCTTACGTACCAGGAGTTACAATGTCATCATATCGTTTTTTGCAGGGGTGTACTTATCAGCTTCTAAGATCTTCCTAAAGTGACCACACCTGACCTAGCTAATTTTAAATCCCAAGCTTCCAACATGTAGCCTCAGTCTGGTTCTAACTGTGCAAGCCCAGAGATAGCATCACCATGAAGAAGGGCTGAGTCCGGAGAAGCAGGTCTACTTGGGAAGGAGGTTTGCGCAAGACTCCTAAGGCATAACAGCTAAAGGGAATTATGGTCAAGGTGAGCATAAAAGTTGCTGGGTAGGACTCCATACTCTGCCTTGTCCAGAACTCACCATATTCATTCCCATTTCTGGGGCTCAATTTATTTTGTTTCTTCCCACCCCCAGAAAACATCCACTCTGCTTATTCTTCTAAGTCCTGCCTTTCTGTGAAGTAATTTGAACAGAATGAATAGTAATTTGAATAGAATTCCCTATTTTCTGGGAATCTTCTAGACAACTATACAACTTGCATTGTTTTCATTGGACAACTATCCAGTTTTCATTGTTTTCATTCTCCAACCCTAATGATATCTACAGCTTGCATACCACAACTTTGTACTTACTTGTGTACTGCCCACCCCTCTCTGCACCATATGTGACCATTCATTCTCTGTCCCCCAGAGGGTAAAGACCTAGATGAACAGTTGGAATGCTGGAGTTCTTTAGAGCTAGATGGAACTTAGACACCATCTATTCCATGATTTCTTAAAGTATGCTCAGGGGAGCCACGTGGATGAGCACAGTGAGAGGGGATGTGAGCCTGGAAGGGCTTCAAAGCCAGCAACCCCTCTGCAATCAGAATCACCTTCCTTTGATCCATTTTTTTTTTCTTAGAGGGACCTGTATAAAAACATCATTTGGGTTTTAAAGAGTTCTTCGGCTAAAGAAAAGTTTGAAAACACTAATTTAGTTTCCTCATTTTACAGACAGCTAAACTGCAACGCAGGCAGGCTAAATGTCTCATCCACCACGACACAGCTAGTTTGAGAACCAGAGCATATTTTCCACATCTTCCTGTTTTCCACTTTCTTCTAGAAGTATATCTATTTCATCTTGTATAATTCTTTTGACAAATTTTTAGAACAGGCATTCTTATTTCTCTTTTAAAATTATCAAAGTTTGGGATCCCTGGGTAGCGCAGCGGTTTGGCACCTGCCTTTGGCCCAGGGCGCGATCCTGGAAACCCGGGATCGAATCCCACATCGGGCTCCCGGTGCATGGAACCTGCTTCTCCCTCTGCCTATGTCTCTGCCTCTCTCTCTCTCACTGTGTGCCTATCATAAATAAATAATAAATAAAAAATTAAAAATAATAATAAAATATTTAAAAAAAATAAAATAAAATAAAATTATCAAAGTTTAATGCAAAATAAAATTCACACGGTTTGCTTGAACTATGCCAGTTAGCAGGGGTGAGAATGCATCCTAAATTGCCTGCTTATTCTCCTGGACTACACTGAATCAGAAGAATCCGAAACTCTTGGAGCTAAAGCATGAAGATAATTTAGTTGAACTACTCTCATGATGTTTGTGGTAGGAAAAGAACCCGGACCTCTAATCAGAAACTCATTCCACATTGGCCATCTCATGGCAGGTGATACACATTAGGGGTTCAGTGAAAATTGATTTCAATAAGGCTGTCATTTGGTCATATTTTAAATATAGACTCCCCCTGAAATTCATGTATTCAACTTTGTAATAAAAGTAGTATTCTACTTTTTTCCCCCAGTAAGATTGGGATATAATAGATTCTTATTTAATGTATGCTCCTGCTGAAATTGCATCATAGGGAGGCATTTACTCTATTGGTATCTTCTTTAGTGCATTATACGGTAAGACTTTAGTTTTCCTTCATATTCCCTCTCTTTTGTGCCTCTTTTCATTTCCAGACAGGCTGGCTTCTTCTAGAAGCACAGCCATAACTGCTTTTGGAAAAGTACTTCAGTTCTTCTGTGAAAGCCCACTTACAATCCACAGAGACTGAGTGAGGCCATATTAAACTGAGAGTCTACAAAGGTCCTGGTTTTTTTTTCTGGCCTCGGGCAAGAGGTCTTCTTTGAAAACAAATAAGGATTTCTAAACTCTCCCCCTGAAACCAAGGTGCTAGAAAGTTAGTATATAAGAAAGCTGAGGAAGATATCTTTCAAGTTTCAAATAGTTGTTCAATATTTTATTTCTGCACACCTTTAAAGTTGCCACAGCAGTGGCTAGTGTCTCTCTGTGTTAGTTATGGGGGACGCAGAACTGGCCAATGAAAATTTAAAAAGGATACTTTCACTTTTGTCTGCTCTAGATGGTATTTCTTCTCAGGAGGGTAGGCATAGCGGAATTTCTGAATTCTGATGATATGTTGTGGTATTTTGATATAGGGAGAGCTAGAAAATTGTCCCCAAAGTAAGCATCCATTTAGAAAAAGAGTTAAGAGTAACATGAGCCCTATAGTGTTGTTGGATTATAATGAGAGGTGTCAGTATGAACTCATGGTTTTATCATATATATATACAAAATGATAGATATGGATATAATTATAGATGTGTATGTATGTATATATACATGACTATATATAAATACATATACATATATGTATTTCCTGGCTCTGTCCAGTGAGAGGATCTAGAAGAAATGGCATTCCAGCAGGAACAAGCACACCTGGTGCCCAGATCTTGGTTTCTAAATACCATTCCCCAATAAAAGGAAGAACTTGGACTCCTTGGAAAAGTGGTTGAGTATAGAGTTGGGGCAGGGAAGACACAAGAAGAGCCTGGAGTATCTGGGGTGCCAAAAAAGTAAGTGTTAAAAACAGGATGGGGATGTGCTGAAAGGTCAAGAAGTTCTCAGTGGCCAAAGTCAGAACAATTTGAACAATAAAAAATAATGATAATATTGAATGATAGCCCATAAAATGAAATAAATATTCATAAGTCTATGCTACTGTAAATGAATAATTGAATAAATAAATACATGGAAAAGAAGGAACAATTTCTCCTTACAAAGGAGTTCCAATTAATCATTGTAAATGAAATATGCAAAAGACAAAATCAAACACCATAGTAATAATTGTTTCAGACAGGATATACCAGTGGATGCTAAAATTAGTGGGCGGAAGTTTGAGATGGAGTAGGATATTTGCATAGTCTAAAAGTCTCTCAGGATTTTTATTTATTAGAGAAGGGATAATGTTAATAATTTTACAGTGGTGAAATCCTGCAGGGCACCATCTTCACCCAAGTGATCGAGGTCAGCTTTGATGTCATGCAGCTATGATGCACGGTGATGCACTTGCCAAGTTGGCAAGTTTTAGCATTTTTTGCCAGAAATATATGACCCCAGTCTCATCATGATAGAACATCAAACAAATCCAAGTTGAGAGACAGTCTACACACTAGCTGACCACTACCCTTTACAAGTGTCAAAGTTGTGAAAGACAAGGGTAGTCTGAGGAATTGTCACAGATGGAGGGAGGCTAAGAAGGCATGATAACTAAAAGCAACGTGGGATCCTGGGCTGGATTCTGAACCAGAGAAAGGTTATTAGAGGAAATACTGGTGAAATTTGAATGAAGTCTGGAGTTAGTTAAAAGTACTCTGCCAGTGTTAATTTCCTAGGTTCAATCATTGTACAGTAATTATTTAAGATGTTAACATTATAAAACTGGGTGAAGTGTATACGGGAGCTCCCTGTACTATTTTTGCAAATGCTCTGAAAATATATAATTATTTCAAAATAAAAAAAATTAATTGTAAGTAAGCATCCAGCTAGGACATTTTCTTTCACAGTGCAATTTGATTAATTGCAACTCAACTAACTGGAACCTGAAAGCATTGGAAATGTTTTTCTCTATACTTCTGCATTAAACAGAAAACCTTGCAAATAAGCTGTTACATGGGATTTATTCAGAAATTTCATTTCTAAGGGGAAGTCTGGGGTTAGTGTAGATCTAGTACAGTCCACAGTTCCAAATTCTGAGGTGAGCCCCACCCAACCTGTCTGTCCAGCATCTTCATACCTGGGTAGCATACTCTCCAACTGGTTTCTGAACCGAGCAGGCACTTCCACATCCCTGTATTGTCTACGGTCTTTCTTCAGCCAGAAAGTGATTTTTCCTTCATCTATGCACTGGCTTTGGAATCAGCCAGAGAATGGTTTAAATGATGGGTTGTCCTGGCAAAAATTAGTTATATGAGTGTAAGTGAGTGACTTTATTCTCTGAATGTCAGTTTCCTCATCTGTAAAAAATAGGCACTAATCTTTACCCTACATAAGTTTTGAGGCATTTAGCACAGTGGCTGATCCACATAGACACTCTATAAATGGTAGCTCTGCAGTTGGTATTCATTAATGATGGAAAGCTCAGCTGTACCACCTTTTCTGAGAAGTCCTTAATTGATTAATTCATTTACCTATTAATTCAACAAAAGTCTACTGAAATCTTCCTCGGGCCAGGCTCTGTGCTAGAGCTTAGAAATACAGCAGTCGGCAATGCAGACTCATTCCTGCCCTGGCACAGCTTACAAAGGTTAATACAGGACATAGGTATTAAACAAGTCATTCCCAATGAGAGCAGTGCTGGAAAAGGGGAAATGTTGGTTTTGAAACCCGGTATACTCTAACTGATTAGAATCAATTACTCCTCCCTCTGCTTTCAGGTAGCAAAGACAAATTCCTGATATTCACTGATTTCCTCTGGTTAAGCAGGAGGAAGAGCAGGCAAAATTAAGATTATTTATGCCTAGATATAAGAAATACCGAGTTTTGGGGAAAACTTCATTTAAGTAGAAAGTGACACTTTCCATTCACTGAGTGTCCTAGTTAACTGCAAATTAAGTCTAATTCTTTATCAGTGCTACTCCATCTATGCATTCAGGTGAAATCTGCAAGGGCTTAGTTTTGGCCAAGTATTTTGTTGGACTTTGGCTTCACTGGAGACATCAGGATACCTAAATATTACAATGCTGTGTTAAAACCCAAAGGTGGGAGCATTAAAATCTGTCTTGAGGGAGAGGTCAGTGAAAACTTAACTAAGGAAGTGATAATTCATCGGGGTCTAAAGGAAAACAAGAGCACTTTTTTGAGAAGGACAGTGATATCCTTTTGCAGAGGAGCAGAGAAGAATAAAATAATTTATTAACTACACAGTAGTATGTTCCCAGACCAAAAAGTTATGTTGTTTCTTCCCCACTGGATTTTCTAGGCTAGGAGCAAGGACCAGTTAGAACTCTGAGAAGGAATACACTTGATGCTCTTTGCTGACTGTCCTGAGTGCCAAACTTGGGCTAGGTTTGGTTATGTTCACTGAGCTGGCACCAGTTCTGGGTGATTTTGTTCTTTTTTCAAGTGTTAAGATTCTTTTGATTAATATCTGCATATGAGTCACTCCCTAAGCTCTATCTTTCATACTCGTCATACCTCTTGCAGTCATTTTCAGACACCTCCCCTCCTCTCAAACGCTTCTCTGCTGTGGGTGTTTTTGCAGAGAGCAGATCCTTCCCCAGAAGCCCCGGGCTCCCATGTCTGTCACCAAATATACCAGCAGTCTATCCACAGTGAAGGTGGAAATTCCTGTCCTGGAGGGCACCATCTAACCCTCAGGGATGTTTGCCAGAGGTTCCATAAACTTGGTTTCTCAGAAGAGTCAGGCAATGAGATGTGCCAGAATGGGCATGCATATACTGCACCTGGAATCTTCTTCAGAGTCTACTTTTATTTTCAGAGCATACAATGGGGATGCTACAGCTGGGGTTATAGAAAGAGCTTTAACCTAGGAGTCGGGTGATTTGGATTCAGCTCCAGTTGTATCTCTTATGAGCCACTGTGAGTAAGCTTTAACCTCTCTAAATTTTAATGTCCTTTTCTGTTAAATGGGGAGAATGATAATCGAACATGCCCATCTTCTTGTGAAAGCCATATGAGATAATGAACAGGAGAGTGCTCCATAAAC
Source organism: Nyctereutes procyonoides (assembly GCF_905146905.1). Lineage (NCBI taxonomy): Eukaryota > Metazoa > Chordata > Mammalia > Carnivora > Canidae > Nyctereutes > Nyctereutes procyonoides. The sequence continues at coordinate 14,355,819 of NW_026575040.1, forward strand.
TGTAAAGAACTGTACAAATTAGAGCAAGGTATTATTAATTTTGATGATAACCGTAAATAATCCTGAATATGATGAAATTATTCTCTGTTGACATTTTCAGATTTTTAAGTTAATCAGCACCATTTTCCTAAGACAGATTATTATGATTATCACACATTATTAGAAGAAATAAGTTGTCATTTATCTGAGCTTTTCTAGATACATCACTTTTTACTACGTATGTTCAGTTTGTCATATACTTCTAAACTCTTACCAAACTGCAAAGTTTTAGCATGAGGTGATGCATTTGGACAATATCCCTCCCACCAGAGTTTGCCTGTGAGGTCACAGGGAGAAAAAGGCTGAGAAAGCATATCCAGTGCTAAGAGCTCAGGCAGGGGGGTGACCAGACACCTAAAGTTTGGGTCCTGGCTCAGCTGGGTCAGAGCTGGGTGACCTGGGCACCTTACTTGACTTCTCTGAGCTCCAGCTCCTCACAGGAATAATTACACATCCTTGTTAGGTTAGAATAAATATTAAATAAGAGAATGCATGTGGAGAATTCTTTGTAAACTCTTCAGTGCTTCAGAGAAATTGTAGTTCCTGTCATTAGGTGAGAGATCTTGTATTCTTCTCTAGCTTGACACAAATCAGTCATGCCTCTGGGCAGCCATGCGTGTGGAACAGTGCTCCACCTAATAATGCATTAGAAGGTAATGGAGAAGATGGTAAACAACAGTCAGTCTTCTTGAGTTCAAATCCTATCTGGCTCTACTCTGACCAGCTCAGTGACTTGGGGCAAGTTCTTGAACCTGTCTGTGCCACAGTTTCTCTTTTCTAAAATGGAAATGACAACTGCTTTGGCTTCATAGGGGTCTTAGGCAGAGAAAATGAGCAAGAGAATGAATGAAGGGCTTGGCATGTAACGGTGAATTCTTTTTAAGACTACGTTTTTTGTCTGTCTAGTATTTCAAAAAAGCCTCTTCTTTCATGTTCAGAGTACAGACCTGCCAAAGGAAACACTTAAATACTGTCAGTGGGCAGCAGCCCTTCTATCTCAGAAGTCATTTTTCCATCAGCTAGTTTATTTATGCAGGGTTTCCATTTGAGAAGACTTGTTTTTCCTCATCTTTCTGCCTATGCCCTAACTGGCTGCAATATCCAAAAGCAAGATTGGCATTTTCTTGGAAACCTGCTGTCATGGGATGCATCCCCAACTCAAAAGGTTTGTTTGGGTTTTGCTTATCATGATTTAGATGCCACTGTGTGGGAGATGGGACGCTGGTCGGGGAGTTGCCATGTTCTGACCCCAGCTCTGCCACCAACTTGCTGTGGCCTTGAGCAAGTTGTTTCAACTCTGTAGCTCCGTGTGTCCTCCTGTGTGCACTGAAGAAGAGATACTCCATTTACAGAAATGCTCTAGTTACCAAAATACGTTCTGTCTACACTTGTGTAAAAAAATATGTTATTATTATTCTTTTTATTTCCAAAACAACACACACAAAAAAAGATGGCGGGGGAAGTTGAGTTATTTGGAGATTGTTTATTTTTTCCTTCAAGTTTTTTATTTAAATTCCAGTTAGTTAGCATACAGTGTAATATTAGTTTCAGGTTTAGAATTTAGTGATTCATCACTTACATGCAACACCTGGTGTTTATCACAAGTGGTCTCCTCAATACCCATCATGCATTTCACCGACCCCCCCACTACTTCCCGTCCAGTAACCATCAGTATATTTTCTACAGTTAAGAGTCTGTTTCTTGGCTTTCATCTTTTTTTCCCCTACGTTCATTTGTCTTGTTTCTTACATTCCACATATGAGTGAAATCGTATGGTTTTTGGCTTTCTCTTACTGACTTATTTCGCTTAGCATCTTCTAGCTCCATCCATGTCGTTGGAAATGGCAAAGTTTCATTCTTTTTCTTGGCTGAGTAATATTCCATCTTGTGTTTATACCACGTCGTCTTTATCCATTCATCAGTAAATGGACATTTAAGCTCTCTCCATAGTTTGGCTGTTGTAAATAATGCTGCAAAAAACATCAGGGTGCATGTATCCTTTGAAAAGATTGTTTTTATGACCATTTTGAGGCAGAAGTAAAGCTGGTAATTCTCCATTGCTGTGCATATGTACTTTTTAAACCCCAATTTGAAAGCAACTGCACTAGTTCAGATTTGGAGGCCTGCACTAGTCCCTCAGTGCTGACTGCCTGATAACTGAGCCCCTGCTTCCTCACCTCGCCCACTGGAAGGAAAGACTTTGGGCATTCCACCTTGCCATCATTCATTAGGAATAATAGGCTACACTCCTGAGTGTGTTTCAGAGTTATTATTCCCTGGGAGCAAAGTAAACAAGTACAATGTGTTTAATGAACAGTCACAAGAATGGATACTCACTTTCCATTTTTCTTTTTCATTTCTCCCAGCACCATATCCCTCATCATCTCCTAGTGCATTAATCTGTCTCCTCTTTCTCCTCTTTAGACCAGAAGCACCTTCCTTTGTGGGAGGGTTTTTTTTTTTTTTATCTTATTCTTCTTTGTGTCTTTGGTGACTAGGACCTGACTCCACACATCCTAAACACTTAATAAACATTAGTTAAATGAATGAGTGATAAATGATGGGTGTGTGATCTCTAAGGTCCTCCCAGCTTGTACATCTTGTTACCTAAAGTAAAATAGTGGCTAGTTTATTTCAAATTGTCTTTTCCCATTATTTCTAGCATAGCCCCCTTGTCTATGAGGACAGCACTAAAGTATAATTTATTAAATATGGAAGCATGTCCTTTCTCCTTGCCTTCCTTTGATCTATAACAAACACTGTTAAGTACAATTGAACGTACATAATCCCTGCCTTCACAGACCTTACAGTCTTACAGTTAAGGAGATGATCGTTAAACAGATAACCCCAAAATAGAAAATCAATTACAGTTGAGGATGGTAGGAAAGCAGAGGAGAAGGCATGAGGGCAAGGGAAAGTGCATGCTTCCTAAAGTGGAAAACTCTGGAAATCCAGCTGAGATCTTTCTGTTGGCATTTCAAGAGTTAAAGTAAGCTATGTCATAGATTGACTAAAGTGCTTCTCCTGAGACCATCCCTACTTAAATTCATCTCTGCCAATCATAATGTCCTACTTACACGAGCTTGCATGGGTATTATCTCTGTCTGAGTAACATAATCTTTTACCCTCTCCTACCTACCTGTGCTGCCATCTTATTTTTATCCTAATGGATCACATTTCCTTCTCTGTGTGACTCAACATAATATTGTTTAACTCCTTCACTGGTCAACACTCTCATTTCCCTCTCTCTGTTTTCCAGTGTTGATATTATCTGCTTTGTAGCTAGTCTTTCTACTACTTGCCCTATTAACTAATGGGAAGCGAAGGATTATAGAGAAGAGAGTCTAGAGTCTGGGCTTTGAAGGCAGACAGACTTGAGTTCAAAGTCCAGCTTTACTAATTAGCAGTTATGTAACCTAGGGCAAGTGGTCAGTAGTTCCAAATCCTCAGAGATGTCAAGTAAGATGAGGAAATTCAGAAAAATGTCTCCCTAATAATTTCATTTAATCTTGATTAGCTGAATGCCTTTTATAATAATACTTCTAATGGTGTGTTAGGCACTTTTATAAATGCCTTACACATATTCATTCATAAACCCTTCATAATGCTCCTAGGAGATGAAATAATAAACCAATGAAAACCTTCAATCTCATCTCTATTCCCATGTTAGACACAGAACACAGTAACACAGGAAGTTGAGGTGTGTGCCCAAGCTGTGACAGCTATGAATATCAGAAGCCTGCTCTCAACACTGACATCTCAGTTCACACCCATGCACTGGGTGCCTCTCTGTCCCTAGTACACCTCTCAGTTCTCTCATCTGTAAAGTGAGACTAATAACATACACCTCTTAGAATTGTCATGAGAATTAAACAAGATAATGTACAAAAAACCCCTAATGCTCTGCTTGCCATCTTGTAGACAGTAGACAAATGTCCATTCTACCTCCCTCCTTTATTAAAAACAAATACATTCTGTGATTTTCCATTTGTCTTCATTTTGTTAACATGTGCTCACTATGTGTTACCTATTCTTCATTCTGCATAGAAATGTATCATGATTTTTCTTTTATAAATATTATCTTTTATATATTCATCCATTATTAAATTTCCTGACATTCTATAGCCTTTATTTAACAAAAATTATCTGTATCAATGTAACCACATATATAGTTCAAAAAGGCAAACAGTAATAAAAGATTTATCCTGAATGATATCAGTGCTCTAACCATTGATATCATACCAAGTTCTGTTCTTCTTTTTTTTCCAAGTTCTGTTCTTAAGAGGCAGTTACTTTCATCTCTTTTAGTCTATTTCTAGAGTTTAATTTTATATTTTTAAGAAACATACATATGCTATGTATCTTGGCTCTTCAATTTTTTTGAAAAATAACTTTTCTATTGATATCTTACCATGGGGGTTAAAGAGCCACCATTCTTGGCCATATGCACAACAGCCACAATTCCTAGCCATATGCACAACTGCCCCACAACATCCTTGTCTTTAAATGTTATCACAATTTTGAAAAAAAGTAATGTTTTATCTCTGTGTCATTATAAATACAGTTAAATATATTAATGTATGTATATAGATAGGTGGAAAATGTGTGTACGTGTATACATATATATTGTTTATAGCCTAATATAGTAGGTTACTATGATTACATTTAATTTATCATTCATATTTTTGTTTTTCTTAGAGTTAATAACTACCTTTAGTTTTCTGAGTCCTATCATTAAATAATCTGACATAAGGGAGATGCCAAACTTCTGACAGAAGGGAATATTTACTCTTAGCAGACCCAGGGCAAGAGTACAAATGGAAGCCCACATACCATATGTTTATATAGTTAAGAGTTATCAATAAAGCTAGTAAACTGTCACATAATTTCCTATGACCTCCTGCATTGAAAAATAATCAAAACAAAATATGTGTAACACAGCCAGTTTGTTTCTAATACCTGAAAAACAGTAACAAATTAGTTTAATTTTCTGTCCAAGAGCAGCAGAGGTGGCCATTCCAAGGTTAAAGAATGGAAAAGAAAGAATTTCTTCTCACTTGCTGCTTTTCTTGAGCTGGCGTCGCACATGTCCTCTTCCAACCCTTGAGAAATCTATAGGGTCAGTACACACTTTTTTTTTTCTTTTTCTCCTGTTGGAGACTCAGTGCCTTGCCCATCCATCTCTCCTTGGGCAGCTTCACCATCCTGAGCAGAGAAAGAGAGCTGGGATTCTGTATGTAGACCTCCTCTCCCCTCTTGCTTTCAGTACAGTGCCTCACCCCTCCCTTTTCAGTGCTTCCTGTTCCCAGGTCTGGGGCTTTTCTGTTCCACCATATTCATAGAATAAACCTCTAGTTCCTTTTTGGGTAGAAAACAATAGAGTGCCCCTAAAGGGATGTTTGGCAACATCTAGAGACATTTTTAGTTGTCACAACTGGAAAGGGAGGACTATTAACATCTGGGGCATAGCGGCCAGGGATGCTGCTAAATCTGCAATGCCAGATAGCCCCCCGCACAGAGAATTCTCCTGCCCAAAATGTCAGTAGGGACAAGGTTGAGAAACTCTGCTTTAGACAGAATTTCCAGCAGTCATCCTGTTTGCAGTCCCTCTGTTGTCTCCAGAGGAACCTGGCATCTCTGATCCCTGAGCTTTTCCAAAGCACTAAAGCGTGAATCAGCTGGCTTTACACGAGTACCTCTCTATGCAGGCATTCATGTCCCAATTATCCTTCATCCACAACTTTTCTACCTTCCAAAATACTTTTTAGCATCTCTGGTCCATTGTTATCTCCTGTCCTATTCTTCTTGTCCTTGTAAGCTTAAAACAGTTTTATTCTTTTACTATCTTTTAACTGAGTTTTGAGAGAGAGCATATATATATATATATATATATATATATATATATATATATTCAATCTGTCAGGTTTTTTTATTTTTATTTACTTATGATAGTCACAGAGAGAGAGAGAGAGAGAGAGAGAGGCAGAGACACAGGCAGAGGGAGAAGCAGGCTCCATGCACCGGGAGCCCGACGTGGGATTCGATCCCGGGTCTCCAGGATCGCGCCCTGGGCCAAAGGCAGGCGCCAAACCGCTGCGCCACCCAGGGATCCCAATCTGTCAGGTTTGACCGGCAGTCTAGAACCTTCCCAAAACTCCAAGAACTATTTTCTTACTTTTTCTTTACAATCCAGTGTCATGAACTACAAATTGTTCCTGTGTTTATCAAATAAAGATTCTGAGAGCCATAGAGCCAGGTGAATTGTTATATAAGGAGGAAGGATGAGAGATGTCTAGTTCTTCTCTGTAAATGTGTCTGCATTATCAATGGAAACAGCCTTCAGTGGGCTGGGTGAGAATGCCCAGATTCGAGTGCTGCAGAAGCTGTTGGTGGCATTAGACTAGGGTTTCCTACCTCCAGTCATTCTGTCTATATCTATTTGCCTCTTGTACAAATAATAATACTCATTAGACATACTTCTAAAATGTAAAATTTTATTTATTTTCAAAGAAAGCATTGTGTTACTAATATTACCAGAATACCAGGATTACCTGCCATCATTAGAAAGACTTCAAATTCAAATACCATTGGCAGGAGCGGAGGGGCTATGATATTTAAATTCTAGCTAGATATTGCTGCCTGCCAAAGGTTCTGAGCTTTGGGTTTGTTTTGAAGAAGAAAAAGAAAGAAAGAAAGAAAGAAGAAGAAGAAGAAAGAAAGGAAATTGGTAATTTGGTAAAAAATCAGAGAGGTGTTAAAGATTTATCAGCACCAAACTGAGGTCTTCTTCATGATATAATGCAAAGAAGAAAAAAAAAATACTGAAAGAAAGTTACAAAAGAGATTAACATTTTTATTACGTAATGCAACATTACCAATTGTCACCCCAGTCCCAGATGAGCTGTGTTAAGCCTCTGCTCCATTGGGAAGCCCTGGCCTAGTCTAATCATTCTCTTCATTCCTCAGATGATGAGGGCGAAACACCCTTCACCAGGGTCCCCAGCTAGGTGACAATAGTGCTGGGACTCAGGTCCAGGACTTCAGACTCCCTAGCCTGTGTTCTCTTTCCTGTATACCACCAATTTCCTGCGGAAGTATAAATGTGAATGAGGCAGTGTGGAAAGAACTGAGTGACAAAATAAGAAATCAGAAAAAGTGAGGCCTGTGTCTCTTCCCCCCTCTTTCTGTCAAATAAGGATGGTTAAATTTACGTGAATATGTCACGAAAGCTCTCTTTGTTCCCCTCTTCCTTTGGATCATTTTTCAGTTAAGGATTGTTTTTCTTTTGAAAATATGTTTTAGCTACTCTTTCACAACATTACCCACACTCTACAGAAAGGAAGCTTATTAAAAGTTAAAAAGGAGCACAGAAAATAGCACCTACATTTCCGCTGAACAAAAGAATGCATATGGCGGAAAACTGAAAACTCCTGCCTTTATTAATTAAATGACAGGATCACAAGTTCTGTTTTCATATACATTTTTAACCAGGCAGATTTAGAAATAGATATTGAACAGTCATGGTCCTGAAAATATGAATCATATTTTGACTTGGAGTTTTAAGACATGTAAATAGAGGAAGGCAGATATCGGGCATAATTAATTTGCAATAGAGATTCTTACAAAGAAACAAAACTAAAGAAACAAAGTAATTCCCAGAAATTCCTGGGCTCTTTTATTTCTCCAGTCTTTATTCCTAGATGCTTTTCAAAGCCTACTTTCCCTTCCAATTAAGCTATTTTTTGCCCTCTTAGAATGCCCCCATAATATGGGATGCTGGGGAATCTAACAATTGCTGAACACAGTTTTGTGTAATGCAAGGGGGCATTTTTTGTAATGAGGTGGGATTCATCTAAACATATTACCCCCTACATGTTTTACATGTCTTATTTTATTTGCTACCATCATAGCAGCATAATATCAACCCTAATAGATAAAGTATTGGCATGTTAGTCTTTTCCTCCCTGGAACCCTTTTTATCTTAACACATGGAGCCCCCTCTGGCCAGGAAAGCAGGGTTGTGCTGCTCTTTGCACAGAAGTGGTCCTTGACTGAGGCAAGATAGTCACTTGACCCAAGAAAGGCCTCCAGTAGTGGTCAGCAACCAATGCTGATAGGAAAAACTTTCTCCAAATGCGATGACAATAATGAGATAATCCAACCAGACTATCTCCTTCCTCAGGTTGACACTGATAAAACAGAACTGCAGTCAACACACGGCAATGGAAATGCTATGCAAAAGAAATAATTTGGACCATAGAAAAGTGCAAAGATCTGTAGGCTTCATTCTGAACAGCTTCCTACTTTCAGGTTAATCTGCTTGCATTTTTGCAATAATTCCTTTTTTCTTAAGGTGGTTCAAGGGAAGTCTATTGCCTCACTCGCAGAAGTAGGTAATAATAGGCCCACTTTATAGATGAGGATGCTAAGGCTATGAGGTAGTCTATAAAAATCACTCATATAGTTCAAAGTCAGGCCTGCCTTTGTCTCAAGCCAATTTACCATGCCATGCCACTTCCCTAGAATCAGCATCAAAGATCCTAGGATCTCACACAAGTCCAGGAACATTCAGAAGAAATGAAAGGAGTCATTGTCAGACATACCATTAAAATACATCCCCCATTCTTCTACTTTGCTTCCTCTCCTCTTTTTACTCCCTCAGTTAAGACCTGGCTCCATCATCTTGCAGTTGAAACAGGTGGACCTAAATAGACTGGCTTTTGCCTCCCAAACCCCTTTCCACTAGTTGCCAGTGATTTGCCTAAAATATCAATTGATGTTCAACTGATGTTCTGCTTCAAGATGGTGGATTGAGTATACCTCTTAAACTACCTGTCACCTACCCCACTTTCTAAATCCACTGTGTTTAGGAAACATAGAATGAAGCACATTTTTTCAAGTGTTGAGAATGGGAAGTTGGGGAGATATATCTATAGTAGAGATTTTTATAAACTTCTGGAGGCTATAAGGGGGATGGAATTGTGTTTACTGGTAAACTGGTGAGAAGGGTGATCCAAGTCAGAAAGGCTGCAGGGAAGGCAAGAGTGTTCTTTGTGTGGAGTCCCCCAAAGTGGCTCTGGGATAGGAGGCAGCAGGCCAGAATTCTTCCGGAGGACAGAAGCCCAGAGAGGACATTGTTCCTAATTAGTCAGTGTTTAGTGCTGTTTCAGGTCAGATGCTCAGCATGATCCTTCATTTGTAAATATGGAAGAATGACCAAAGGCCACCAGACAACTGAGGCAATCCAAAAGCAAGAAGGTCAACATTTACAACAAAACACCTAGGAGGTAGGTACAGAGAGAATCCATGGAAGAGAAGGAGCCTTTTAAAAAATTCTTATTAGAAAAAAAAATAATAAAAAAATTTTAAAAAGTTCTTATTAGTATCCTCAAAGAGACTTAAGAATATATTTCACCTACAAAGCAAAAAGCAGGCCATTATGAAGAAGAAGCAGTCAAAAAACAAGAAAGAATTCATGGAAAGGAAAAATACATATGCTTGCCAACAAATTCATTTAAAGAGCTACTAGAAAACACTTACGAATTTCCCTACATGTGGAACAAGAACCACAAAAATAGAAAAAGAGAAGGGGAAAAAGGTTGAGACACAGAAAATCAATCTATAAGGGCCAACATCTATCAAAGAAAGAACAGAGAAATGGAAAAGAAATAATAAAAGAATAATAGGAAAATCTTCCCAGTACTAGAAAAACTCAAGTCTTCAGAATGCAAGGCTTCACTGAGTGTCAATCAGAAAGAGTAAAAAAAGAACCCCACCTAGACTCATCCTTATGCAATTTCAGAACATTAAGAATAAAAAGGAGATCCAAAAAAAGGGTAAAGACTTTCAAGAAAAAATATAAACATATAATACACACAGGAAGATGATAGGTAGGTAGGTGGATGGATAGATTGATGGGTAGATGGATGGTTGGATGAATAGATAGGAATCTAGTTACAAGATCCTAAGTACTTTCAAATGGAAATATGAATACAGCCAGGCATACATCTGTGCTCACACACACAAAAAAAGAAATATCGGATTAGCATCAGACTTATTAGCAGCATTTAGTCTCATCTGGCCCTTATAATAACTGTGAGTTATAAATGAATATAAAAAGCTAACTCCCTAACAAGGTAACCTGTATCTCTAATTACAGTGACAATGGAAAATCACATCTGAGTAATACTTTCTTCTCCAGATACATACCTTTAACAAATACAGTTGAAAATCAAGAAATTAAAAGGTCAGGGCTGGATTAGAGAATTCAGTGTTTCTGTGAACTAGAAACAGAAGAGAAAATCCAAGTGACGATCAGAGAGTGAGGCTGAGACTAAATTGCTCCATGTCAAGAAGGGGACCAATGCCAATCTCCCTTCTTGAAGCCTGGGGTAGGTAAACGGCTGCCCCACTCATGATGATCCTGAAAAAAAATGCTTTTGACCACCAGCTAGGGCTTTTTTGCCTTTAACAAGCTACAAGTTTTTGAAAGCAGGATGGCATGGAGATTGTTCACAAACAGGATCCGACCCAAGTACCTCTGTCTCTCCATCACTTGATCTGTAGTGACCTGAATAGCACCTTGAAAAAGGAGCCCTAAAATGTCATAAAACAAGTCTAAACTGAGGTACACAGTGTTCTAAGAATGAGCCATAGGATAAAAAGGAATGTGCACAGAGGGAGAAAGAGGAAGAAGAAATATATGAACTAGAAACCCCCATTCAAACTGAGCCTACCCACTTAAGTTCAAAAACCAACAAAGAAATCTAAGAGTCAAGATCAGTAGCCAGCTATCAAAATACTTCATTCTGGATAGAATTAATCATATAATCTGCCAAGACTTTTTAAAAAAGGGATATTTAGAATGCCCAAAGACAAAGCAGAAACTTTTAAGAAAGAAAATTAAAACTCAATAGATGAGCTAAATTTTAGATTGAACGGTTTAAGGAAGAATTAACAAAAGAGAATAACAAAAGGGCACCAAGATTAAAAGATGCTCAACTTCTGTAGTTATCAGGGATTCACAAATTAAGGCAATGGGATACTATTTCATATCCATTCTGTTGGCAAAAATCTTAAAGTCTTAAAACACTAAATATGGATGAAGATATGAATATAAATGGGAAATCTCATATACTGCTGAAGAGTATAGATTAGTACCACCCAGTTATTAAATATTTAGCAAGATCTAGTAATGATAAAGATGCACACACCCAACAAACTAGCAGTTCCACTAGTTAGTATCCTAGAGGGAATTTCACACATGAACATATTTGTAAGGTCTATTGCAGCCCTGTTCGTGGTAACTAAAAATTGAAAACAACTTTAATATACATCAACATAAGAGATAAATTTAGATAGGGCTATACTGTTGAATACTTCATATTACCTAAAAAATAATGAACTACAGTATCCATGTATCAACATGAATAAATCTCAAAAATTCTGTTGAAATATGCATTATGATACTATTTATATAAATTTGGAAAAAATGTGCAAACCAATTCTATATATTGTTTTGGACATGTATGTGTACTAAAACTACAAAGTTTTGGAAGAGAGTGGAAAACACAATATTCAGAATGGCAGCTACCATTCTAGGGAGGAAGAGAGGAAGATGGGATTAGAGAAAGTTACATCGGAAACTTCAGTGATATCTACAGTTTAAAAAGATATTCTAGAAAATCTCAAATATATACAAAAGTAGAAAAAACTGTAAAATGTACGTCCACATACCTAATATTCAACTTCAATAATTAGCAAATAATTAGCAAACACTTTGCTAATCATATTTCATGTATTTTCCCTCTACACATATCTACTTATTTTTCTGGAATTGTTTTCTTTTTTCTTCTTTTTTTTTCTGGAATTGTTAAAGCAAATATCAGACATCGTATTATTTCATCCATAAATATTTCGGCAAACATTTGTAGCAAATGAAAACATTTAAAAAACAATAAATGTACTATCATCATATTTACCAAAATTGTGGTGACTTGTGGTGAGCTGAATAACGGTCCCCGTCCAAACCCCTGAACCTGTGTATCTGTTACCTTATATGGTAAAAGGAACTTTGCAAGTGTAATTAAGCCAAGGATCTTGAGATGGAGAGATTATCCTGCATCATCCAGTACAAGAGTACTTAAACAGGGTAGGCAGGAGTTCAGAGTAGGAGGTGTGATGAGGAGAGCCAAGTGAATTTTGAAGACAGAGGAAGGGACCGCAAACCAGGGAATTCAGGTCACCTCTAGACCTGGAATGATCAAGGACACAGATTCTCTCCTAGAGCTTCTAGGAGGAACAGAGTCCTTGCTGACATCTTGATTTTAGCCAACTGAAATCCATTTCAGACTTCCAAGTTCTAGGAATATAAGAAAATAAATCCATGTTGTTTTAAGCCACTGAATTTGTGGTAATTTGTTATAGCAGAAATAGGAAAATAATATAATTCTTTACTACCATCTGATGTATAATGAATATTTAAATTTTCTCATTTATCTCATAAGTATCTCTTTACAGTGCTTGTGCCTACTCTTTCAACAGAAGTAAATTAGGTATCAGAGGCTAAGATTTCTTATTATTTGACTTTGGGCAATTTGCTTGCCCTCAGTGCTGTTTCTGGGGTGTTCTTTTTAAGTTGTGTAATGGAAGTTTTTTAATTAGCATCCCTGTCACAGGGAATGAATTAGCAAGTGTAAACATTTTTAAAGAGGTTAAAATATTATGCAACAATAAGGTAATTGGTTTATAATCCCAATTGACCAAATATTTATTGAGCAACTATTCTTTTAAGATTTTATTTATTTATTTATTTATTTATTTATTTATTTATTTATTTATGGGAGACACAGAAAGGCAGAGACACAGGCAGAGGGAGAAGCAGGCTTCCCGCAGGGAGCCCGATGTGGGACTCAATCCTGGAACCCAGGGATCATGCCCCGAGCCAAAGGCAGAGGCTCAACTGTTGAGCTACCCAGGCGTCCCTATTGAGCAACTATTATGTGCAGGACATTTCCAAGCAGAGATGGGACACCAGTACGAAGGGACCTGATTACTGACCACAAGAGGCTTGCCATTTAATTGTGAGAAGCATCCTAATGTCAGGGAAGGCAGCATACATAGTAGGAACACCACGGTGTGAGAATCAAACAGAGCTGGGTCCGAGCCAAGTCACATTTCAAGCTTGACCAAGCCAGGAACTCTTTGAAAAGTTATTTATGTTCCAAGAGTTGTTGGGTCCTTTATAGGGTTGATAGGATGAGTAAAGGTGTGAAACCCTTATAGAGCTATGGACAGATAAAATGTGTTCCAGGTGAGCTGATTTCCCTTCCAGGTGTTTTAGCAGTAGATAAACGTTACTCAGTCTAGATTCATGACTTAGCAGGATGACATTATTTAAAGGATGTACAAACCCAAGGTGTTACCAGTTCAGAGAGGGTGGGGCCACTGTCAGGTAGAGACTGAGGAAGCCAGTGGCTTAAAGGAGACAGTAGGCTTTGAGCCAAGCCTTGCCAAGTGTGGCCTAGGTGGGTTGGGAGAAAGCAGAGAGGAAGATATCCCAGGTGGGAAAGGACAGGGAAGGAAGAGTGGACCGGTGTTAGCCGTCAGACAGCAAGGAGATGGTCTTAGTGGCAGGAAAGGTTCCAAAGGGCAATAGCAGAAGAGACGATGAGGATGGAAGCTCACAGCCAGATCATAGGAAGTTCTTTATTAAACATTCCTCATTTGTTACGTGTAAGTCCTAGCACCTCTATGTGCCATTATGACTCCTTCCCTTTCTGGCTGCTACAGCTTCTACAGAGAACCTTGAACCCCTGGTTTGTCTTGTCTTTTGGAATTCTGCAGCTTAAAAAATAAATAAATAAGCCCAGTACAAGCAAAATTCATAAATCCCAGACAATGGCATCATGACAGAGAGCAGAGTATCTTGAGGCTGCTGCCAGGAGCCATTTCACAATTTCTGCTCTGAACCTTTCATTAATCCTTACTGTTTCATTTAATTTGAAGGCCTGAACAGAATGTCCCACACAGAATTGCTTGCTGTCTTTTTCACCTTCATCTCTGAGATCCTGTTTGACCCTTACATTAGCATATATTAGCAGTCCCATACCCTTCATGGTTTTCCATTTGAGGGACTGACTCTGAGTAAAGCCCTTCCTGGGACATGTGCCCAAAAGGAGTCGAGTGGGCAGATGTAGGAAGGGGGAATTGCCTCAATGTTAAATACATGTTTCCTTTCCCCTTGCTGGCTGTAGGTTAGGAGGCTGGATAGGGAGTAGGCCCGCTAGTATTGAGAACAGCAAGCAGAAATTCCCTATGTATTTCCAACAGAACAAAATTCAATAGAGGGAATTGACTTATCGTCCAGAGGGTGGGAGGAGTGGACTCTAGGCTGACTCCTCCCTGCCAGTGACTCCCAGAACATGGCAGAAGTGACCCACCAGGGTGCCACCTACTCTGCTCCAATCAGGAGGCTGTGTCTGGAGCTGAGAACCACTCCAAGATCGCTGAGATCCAGGGATAGAAAGCCACTGCCACCACCACTGAAATTTGAAGCCCCTCAACAATCTAGGATGGACTGCACATCCTCTATCGTTGTTTATCAGTAGAAAGCACCCAAACTGCCTCACTTCCTCCTTCTAAATCTTTTACAAATGTGAACAATTGATAGAACTAGGCAAAACCCTAGCTGCAAAGGATCTGAATATTGTACTACAGTTTCCAGCCTCTGTAGTGCAGAAAGATATATCAGAAGAAGGTGGGAATGGGTACTACGGGCCATTCAACTTGATCTGATATGAGAAGGGGTCCAGAAAATGTCCTCAGTCAGAGATAGTGAAATAGGCAAAGGTTAAGGTCTGGATGTCTAAGTCTGTAACTAATTTGCAGCTCAACTCCTAGCCAGTGTGTGATGCTGGGCAACATACATAGTTCTCTGAGCCTCCATTTTTCTCCTCTGAAAGATGTATATAAAAATCCAATCAGGATGGTGTTGGGAAACTGGACCTCTTTCTTATACTATATACAAAAATGAACTCAAAATGGGTAGAGGACCTAAATGTGAAACTTGAAATGATAAAAATCCTAGAAGAGAGTACAGGCAATAATTAATTTCTCTGGCATTGGCCATGGCAACACTTTTCTAGATATGTCTCCTGAGGCAAGGAAAATAAAAACAATAAACTATTGGGACTGACCTGGGAGCCAAAAGGTTAGGATGAGGGGCAGGGACATAACCATCTGAATAACAGCAAGTTTCCTGACACCCAGAAATGGTGCCATCAGCACACTTAGACCAGAAAGATTCAGGTGCAGCTCAGTGGACAATGGAGCAGGAGCCCGAAGCACAACATGCAATGTCACATGTGCTCTCGTGGGGGAATCAGGGTAGAGAATCCAGAAAAGCAGGTGCACTACCTCCTGTATTCTGGTGCCATAGAAGAAGGAGATTGGGATAGTCTGTTTGAAAGGAGGGAAAAGTACAGATAGGGAGTCTGAACTTTGAACATTTATCAAATGAGAAACTATTTTAAATCATAGAGTCACTTAAGTGGGAATGCGATTTTTTTTTATAACCATCACTTGGAATCAAGGCTCCAGAGCAAGGTAAAGACAGTTATAGCAGGTTTTGAAATTTCTGTATTAGCAGAACATCTTATTTGTGAGCATAGATTTTTATACCCATTACAAATATAAATATAACTATAGATTTGGGTAAGAATGGAAAGAAATTAACCTAAATGTCAATACTAGATATCCCTGTTTTGTGAGAGTAAATATTTTAACTCAATTTTTTGAAATTTTCTCTCTTCCAATTTTTCTACAATGAGCATAAATGACTTAGAATAACACAGTTAACATCTTTTGAGAGTTCAGGAGTCTCTTCATCTGATTCCAAAGGCAAACCCTAAGAGCTCCTTTCCTGCCTTCCCATTACCCATGGCCCCCTTAGAGCACTTTCCATGCTGTATTCTAATTATCTGGCTTCTTCACAAGGCCAAGAACTCTTCAGAACAGGGGCAGTGTCTTTTCATCTATATATTCTCAGTGCCAGCCCAAGACATATAACCATTGGACATTTAATAAGTATTTGTTGAATAAAAGATTAAGAATCTTGAATGAGAGAGTCATTCTTTCAGCTTCAGACATTGTATTTTAAGGACACTTTTGCTCAGTTGCTAATTTCCAAGAGGAGAATAAATCCTTGTCAGCAATTAACATGCAGTATGGATTAACTGAATAGAGCCTAGAAAAACAACACAGCAGTTAGTAAACTGGAATTGTCAAGGAGGAAACAGAGACCGAGTCATGGGCCAGTATGCCTGGTGAAATGATACAAGGTGGGGTGATGGCAAGGCAAGGACAGGGTGAATCACTGGCCTTGGGTGCACAATTTCAGAGGGCTCAGAAAACTCAGTGATCAAGATAAATCATATTTTAGTGTAACATTTTAAAAAATGGAATTTTTGCAAAAAAATCCATGATGAACAAAATATCAAATTTTTTTTAATAAAAATAGGATCAGTATACTAATTTTTCTTTTTGCCTCAGGCTCCAGTGTCGCTCAGCAGAGCGCTGCCACTGATCTTGTCTATGCTGAAAAATTTGGTATTTTGTTCATCCTGGATTTTTTTCATTAACTTTAATATTTTTTTTCAGTATTGCATGGGAATATTTATCTTGATGACTGAGTTTTTGTTACCACCTTAAATTTCTCACACTCTTCCCCTTGTCCTGCCCTAAGTACTACCAGCTATGGGGAATATATGAGCAGGTCCACACTCTAGGGCAGAAGAAGGGATCTTGTCTGGCTCAACACTAAATGTCTTAGTCTGCTGGGGCTGCCACAACAAGATAACACAAACTGAAAGGCTTCAACAACAGAAATGTATTTCTCACAGTTTTGGAGGCTGGAAGTCTGAAATCAGGGTACCAACATGATCAGTGAGGACTGTTTTCCAGGCTGGCAGACAGCTGCCTTCCCCTGTGTCCTCACATGGTGGATGCAGAGAAAGAGCAAACTCTCTGACGTCTCTTCTTATAAGGGCACTAACCAATGTGGGGGAGCACCTTCCTGATCTTATCTAACTAACCTTCATTATCTCCCAAAGGCCCCTTCTCCAAATACCATCCCATTGGTGCCAGGGTTCAATGTATAGATTTGGGGCAATACAAACATTCCATCCATGGCATTAAGGATCAGCATTGCTTCTGATAATAGTGCCTATAACAACAATAAGACGATTAAGAATATTAGTAATGTCTAACTTAAACCATATCCCAGGTTTGCTTCCATTGTCCACTGATCTTCACAAGAAGTCTGTGAAGGGTGAGACATTGTCCACACGCTTACAGAATGAGGGAACTGAACAAAGGCAAATTGTACATCAATAACAGAGGTGTTATTTGAAGCACAAGTTCTGGTTCCAAAGGAATATTCTTCTTAGCACTACAGTATCCTCTCCCTCTTCTGTGATCTGTGAAGGATATTTTATTTACCATGGACTTTAACCTCTATTGACTCCTTAATGATTCTAAGAACAACTCTGTGAAGAAGGCAGGATGGAGATTCTTATCCCCACTTTACAGATGAGTGTGCAAAGTCCAAAAAGTACTCTGCTGGTTTAAACCATAGAGCACCTAAATGGGAGAGTCAGCTTTCAACCTCAGGTTCTCCGGCCATGCCTCCTCCCTGGTGGGGAAGCACTCACGCCCCCACCCTTTCCCATTATGAGGTATGGGATCTCACCTGCTTGCTGAGCCCAATCTTGCTCTAATAACAGAGGGCCTTGCAAACCCACTAAGTCTTCCTGCTAAGGCATCATGCAATAGCATCTGGCTTCCTGGGATAATGGAATGTGTGGGTACACAGGCAAGCTGTTCACATACCACTCCAGCATTTACTGGAGGTCCTGCCAGTGCCTGTGATCTTCACAATCATCCTGCAGATGATGGCAGGTCCCAGACTCACAATATGCAGAAGATCCCCAGAGCAGGCTGTGAGGGGCGGGAGAGGAGCCAGACTTGGGTCCCTCATTTCAGCAGCACTGGTCAACAAGTAGGATAGGGGCTTCTAGGGGCTTCCAAAAACCATAGTTTCCTTAAAACAGGAGGCAGAACAAAGACCTAGAGCCCAGTTAAGGACTGTAAAAATACCGCACCTGGCAAGTAGACCACAAATCTTAAACTTCAATTACAGTGACAGGAGAAAAATACTGGGAAGAGAAATTTGATCCCAGAGAAAGACATTGAATCAAAGAGGAACAAAAGGAAACCTCCTTAGGAAGAACTCAAGGGGTACCCCATACAAAACCCAGCTCTTTGAAACCCAGGGAAATCAATCACCAAAGACCATCATGAGCTTAGTGGATTGATGATGAGTCTTTAAAAAGAAGGATGTGAAATTAATGTGTTTGTGACTCAGAATTAAGAATTAATAAGTGTCCAAAGGTCCAGTGGCCATAACATTAAATATGAATGATTGAGAATAAAAATGTCAGAGGCTGGTGGTGTGTTGGAAGCTGCCAATGGGACCAGAACCCAAGGTAATTTTTATCTTCCTTAGAAAGCATCTATCATGTAAGAATCTAGAATAGACATGTTTAATCTGAAAATACCAGGTTTTTGCCTCTTCCTCCTCCTCTCCATTCCTCCTCCTCCTCCTCCTCCTCCTCCTCTTCTCTTCCTTTTCTCTTTCCTTCTTCTTCACTTTCTCTTTTCCCTTTCTCATCGTCTTTCTCCCTTCCTTCTCTTTTTCCTTCCTCTCTCCCTTTATCTCTCCTTCCCTCTTCTTTTAATCTTTCTCTTTCATTATTTATTCCTTTTCCCACTTTGACTTTTTCCACCCTTTTCAGGAAGATTATTCTGCTCCCAGATGCCTTTGTCTATGTGATCTGGGGCCACCTGAAAAATTCAGAAATCCTCCTGGAAATGAAAAGGCTATACAAGAGGCTTCTTGGCACAAGACTGGAGAGCATGTGTGTTGCTTGTAAGTTTTCCAAACTGGAATGTTATACAGCCATTAAAAATGATGGCCCCAGAAACTATGAAATGGCATGAAAACCGCTTATCCATTATATTTAAATGAAAAATTCAGGATGCAAAATTGTATGTGTAGCATGATTATGATTTTGTTCAAAAACGAGCCAAAATCTATGCACAGGCAAAGCCTAGAAGGAAATATGCCAAAACGTTAAGAGCCATTTTCTTGTAATAGGGAGACTGTAGTAGGATTGTTTTCCATTTTTTACTCCTTTCCAGGTTTTATTTAGTAAGCACATATTGTCTTTATAATGATAAAATAAGCACTAAAATGGTCTTGCCAGACACTTGCTGTCAAGGCACAGCCATTCTGCAGCTTGAGGCTACACTCTGTAATGGGCAGTGCTTGGTGCCAACTGAGTGAGAGGCAGCTATTAACAAAACTTCATACCAACCCCCTCACATTGAAAATTCATGGGACCCCTACTTGGCTTTTCAGCCTTGGGACAGGAAGCTCATATTCATTGGTTCCCTCTACTAAGGAGCAGGCATTGTTTTGGAAGCTTCACATGCTGTGTCTTAGCTCTTTATAGCCCTAAGGGAGAGGCGCTACCATCATTCCCATTGTACAGGTGAGAATGGGATTTCCCATTCCCAAAACTTAGAAATGGTAAGTGATTCATTCGGCATCACACAGACACTCAATCATAAAATAAGTTTTACCTCAGTTTGGTCTGAATTCTCCATGACCCAAAATGATTATTCCCCAGGGAGTTCAAGGTTCCGAAAGAACCAGAGGAGAAAGCATGGAGAAAAGCATCTAGAAAGTGAAAAATAATAGAAACCAGTAAGGTTTGGATTGAGAAAGGAACTAGCTCAGACTCCAGAGCTCCTTGGCCCTGAGTATTAAATGTTATTTGTTATCACTACTGGCTTCTGAAAATATCTTTTCTCTTGACATCTTAGCTCAAAATGTTTCTATATGTGACCACACTATTTATATTAAGGACCCTAAGAGTTCTGCATTCAGTGCACATTTCCATGTACTACAAAAGGTAGATTTTAAAAATATTTTTCACTCTGTGTCATTAGTTATTTTTACTTACTCTCAAGACAACTTTACAATATTCAAGAAGAAAAATTAGGATATAATCTGGCCACCCACTGCATTAACTATTCACATTTTTCATTGATTTATATAGCTTTTCATACATTATATGTGTTTATGTAGTTGTGATTATACCTGAATACAGTTTTTGCCTCAGTTTTGCCCCTAACATTTCATATGCTCTTTTCTGTATTCTATACCTAGTCTTTTCTTTATTGAGGTATAATTGATACTATATTAGTTTCAGGTGTGCGAGGTAATGATTCAATATTTGTATACATTGCAAAATGTATTTTCCCCACACTACATCCAGTTAACACCCATAATGTGCTTAGTCTTGATCATTTTCAGAATGTCTCTAGTGTTCTTGGAATGAACATGCCACAATTATCTTAATTCCCCTATCATTGGGCATTCAGGTTTTTTTAACCATTACAAATAATGCTGCCATAAATATGTTTTACATACCACTTTTTTTTCATCTGAGTTATTACCTTAGGACAAATTCCCAAGAGTCAGATTAGTGGTACAAAATATGTAAAAATAGTAATGACTCTAAATATGTACTGCTGAATTATAATCCAAAAGGATAGGCCAATATATAGTACCCAGATCTCAGTAGGTACTTAATAAATGTTTAATGAATACATGAACAAATGCCATCAGCAACATATGTAAATCTTCTTTTGAATATATAAACTGTTTGAGAAAAAAGACTTGGCCTTACTTTATTAAATGCATGTATTCTAGTCACAATGAAACCAGAATTTCTGAGAAACAAATATTCTTCTCATTTATTTTAGTTTTTCTAACTGCAAATTTTCAAGAAAGGAGGGTCCTTCAGGACACTAACTTGGAGACCTCTGTGAGGGAAAGGGGGAAGGTAAGCCCCATCATTGTGACCACTGAGAGTCTGGATCTTGATGGGAAACACCGGGTTTCCATGGTCCCTCCACTCTCCAACCTTTTCCACATCCCCTTGGGCTCCCAGATCTGTGAATATTTCTTCTACCTCTTAGCATCTCTTGAGTCTAAAGCCCCAGTGTTTTCAGTTCTCCTTTTTTGATTCTCAACTCGAGCACAGTCTTAAAGAGTAAATATACCACAATCCGCCCACATGAAGACACATGAAATGAAGAAATGCACCAAACAGAATGCAGAATCTAAGCCCTGAAACCAATGTGTAAATTTGTGGAAAGTAGGAAGCAGTCTTTGATGAAACAAACTCATATTACAACTCCAGAGAGGAATAGAAAGCCAACAAGAACACAGAGAAGACACCAAGGATGGCAGAGTCTCCCTAAAGGCAGCAACAAACATCTGATCATAGCCCCTTTGATAGATAATAGGAAAAAGAAAAACTGCAAGTGGAAGCTTGCAGGAATAGCAAAAGACAGCACTGAACTTGTAAATGTGATAACAGAACCAAGGGCATCTATGGAGACCTTTCCATTGGAGTAAAGTATTGGCTGTAGAACCCTACACATACCCAACCAAAATGTCACACAATGAACAGACATTTGATGCACTGTAGGTGAATGAGAAACCTGGGCAAAAGAATGAGGAGAGTTATAGCAAATGGATTAAAAAAAAACCCAAGACCAAAAGGGCCCATGATGAAGAATGTAAAAGCTGGGGGCTGGGGGGTGAGTTCAAGCAAAATGTCTGGTATGTGTGCTAAGAGAGTATCTCTCAACAGCTATCCTTAAAGATAGATTCCCCAGAAAGTGACCTGTCAGAATTGAAACTGAAGGACAAAGGCAAGTTCTATTAAGTAATCAGATGCAAAAATAAGAATTATGTCACACTTCACCCATCCACATTTGGCCCAGAGCGAGGGCCCTTGGAGGGACATCCACCCGGAGCTAAGAGAAATCACGCTAGTACACACACAGCTTCTTGCCAAGATTATTGTTCTCCTTGTAAGCACAAAGAGAATGTTCCAAGACCCACCCACAGGATGTGAAATGATTTGTTAACAAAGTCTCACAGACACAAAGATTACTTCAGGAGGTAATGAAGATTTAAAGCTCAGCAGAGTATAACTTTTTTTTCCCCTTAAAGTTATCTACTAGCAATTAATATTCATTTTACCAAAATTTGCTATCTCATGAGTGATGTTCTGTAGCAAAAGTGCTTCTTGAGTTTACAGCTCTGGTTAACACACAAAGAAGTGTTGACCCTTCTATTTCAACTTATCTTGTAAGGTCAAAGCTTTGAACTTCATAAGATGAATATATTTTAAATGATGCTTTCTTCCAACTTTAGAAGCAGTACTTAATGCGCTGCTCTGCAAATTTTGTACATTTTGTGAGTGTTAGTAATAATAAAATGACCTGTGTCAAAGCTGGGAAAAATTTGTTTTCAAAGGGGTTGTATCATCTTGCTCACTGAACTTGGATTTTTTAAATTAATATTTATTTTATCAGAATAATACATGCACATACTTTAAAATTCAAAAAGTCTTGAAAAGCTTAAACAATTTCTTAATAATTCCCTGTCCCATCATTCCACAATCTTTCCAGTCTTCCTCTTCAGAGGCAACTATTTTGTTTCTTTTAGTTTTATTTCTGGCATTTAAGCATAAGCAATAAGCATTTTTAAATTATACACATATATTACTCTCTTTGGATTAATGAGTTTTAAACATTATCTTCTGATTTTCTGTTATCGTAGATAAGGTCTTAGCTCTTTCTTCTCTGCTTCTCCTTCCCCATCATATTTGTTTAAATCAATAGTCAGTCATTATCACAGATTCCTATGCAAATATTTCCAGCATTACACTGTGGAGTACTGTTTGCTTGCTTCCTTATCTTTTTTTTTCTGAAGTGGATTGGTGTGTGTGTGTTTTCATATTATTAGTCATCTTTTAATATAAGGCTAATTTTCCCTACAATTTTCTTTCTTTACTCCTACAGTTTTCAAAAGTTTTTCAATATAGTTTTCTACAAGTCAACTACATCAAAAAATTTATCTTTTTCATTTCTTTTTCTTTGGTATGTCCATATGGAATACCTCCATCCTCCTTCTGTCTCAGCTGAGTGCAATCTAAACCAGTGGAACAGTGCCATGCTGGAATTTTCCATTGGTTTTCTCCTAGGTTGGAGTCCCTGCTCTCTAGTTTTTTATGATGCTGTTTAGAAATCTGAACTTATTCTGCTTCTTCTTTTTGTGCACCTGTTCATTCTATTGTCAGCTTGTAGTATTTTTTTCTTTCAGCCAAGCACTCTGAAATTTCATAATATTGATGATAGTCTGTTTTCTCCCCCTGCACCCTCAATGGGCCCTTTCAATCTGGAAACTCAACGTTCTTCAATTGTAGGAAACATGCTAGAATCGTCTTATTGATTATTTCCTCTCTTACAGTTATTCTATTCTCTCTAGAACTACTATGTTTTTTGGATGTTGAAAAAAGTTATCTCAGTCTCTGATCTGAAATCTTTTTAAAAATACTTTTACTGAGATTTTTATTTCTGCTATCATATTTTAACTTCCTTAAGTATGGTGTGTGTGTGTGTGTGTGTGTGTGTGTGTGTGTGTTCTAACTGTTCCTTTTTCGCTGCATTCTGCTTTAGTTTAATGGATATACTGTCTTTCCTTATTTCTGAGCATAATGATGGCCGATTATATATTTGTTTTTCTATTTTACCTGTAGAATCCCCATCACCTCTTATTTGCATGTTCTGCATCTTTCTTTTGGCCTCTATCTCCCGTGGTAGAGGCAGTCCTCAGATATCAGGCAATCCTTATTTCTTCATGATTAAAGAGAATGGGATAGTTGATTAAATTTGAGACCCATGAGAGTATTTTTGGGGTGAGCTGTTTGACCATGTATGTGATTATTTTTATGCCTCTTTCCTTGGGCTTTTCATGTACCCCAAGGAGTAGTCTTCTAATACCCAGCCTGGAGGGCAGAAATCTGGCTGCCAGCATTCTGGAAGCTGAACTACAAAAATTGGTTGGAAGTTCTTAGTACTAATTGGTTAGTATGAGACTAACCATTCAGTGCCATCAATTATACCTATCTACTCCATGTTCAAAAGCCCTTTCTTATCTTCTCTAGAGTATAAAGCTCCAAACTTTTCAGGAGATGGGGAAGGGACAGTCACCCAAGAATGAATGGGGGAGGAGAACTCCTTCAAAGGAGTCCTTTTACCAATCATTTTGATTTTTACTTTTCTACCTCTTCATTCCCAGTTCCAGAAGTCCTTCTGCTGATAGCTCCTGAGCCTTTTGTAGACTATGAAGTGCAACTTTGGTTGATCCTCAGATTTCTTCACTTCATTTCAGTTTTATTCCACCTGCTAGATTTGTTATCACTTACCTGCCTGCTTTTAAGCTTCCAACATTTTGTAATTGTTGTTGCCTCTCCTGTTTTCCTTTCTTTGTAGGCTTATATTTTTAAAACAATCTGTTTTCCTTGTTTTAGCAGGATTTTAGGAGTGAGTAGAATTACTATAGGTGTTCAAGTATTTGCTTTTTTGGATTTGAACCTCATAAAGCTGCCATCTTTTATAGGCTAAAAATTGTTTGGAAATCAGTAATTTCATATAATTCATATTATGTATGCTTCTTTTCTGTGCCCATTTGAAGACTTATTTTCATGGGATGGGAGAAATCACAGTGTATTTATTTTTAAGTGATGCTACACAAGCATAGGATCACCCTGAGAAATCAACCTGAGTATTTTTGACTGAGTAATACCTGCCCACATTCTTACCCCTCACATTAATTGCTCTTTTTCCAGCTAGATAATTTCAGTGTACCTTGCCAGGGCAAAATAAGCCAAGCTTTGATATATTGAAATGAGCAATGGTGTTGACATTAAAAGGCCCATTTCGTACCTCCAGTATTTATTCTCTGTGTAATACAGGATTCCCTGACCCTCAGTGTTTTCTTTAATAAAATCCTCTGTTTTTGCCATTAGACAGCACTGGTTTTAGAAATTGGTTAGCTAGGTGACCTTGGAGAAACTTGTTAGTTAGGTGGCCTTCATCTCTAAATGAGAATGATTGCATACATCTTAGAAGAACTAAATGAGATAATGAAAGTAAAGGTCTTAGCATGGTTCCTGACATGCAATAAAGGTCTCAATAAATGTTAGTATTATCATTATTAATTGTTACCAATACTAACAACAGTGTTACTTATATGACAGCTGTTAAGTTATAAAAATCAAATATATGTTCATTTCCTCTAGATCACTGCTCTGTAAGATGTAAGAATCAAGTGAAACAACTTATATAAAATCTCCAAGTACATGCTATCTTTAGTGTGCTTTATTTGCAGACCACTTATCAATACCTTCCTTTGAACTGGCTAATCAAAGGAAGCTGTACAAGGTGGAAGGGGACTGCCTAGTGCACCTGCCCATCAGACAGATGTATCTTCTGTTGCTCTTGTGCCTCTCTGCAGTGGCCTCCCAAACCACTGAGATCCAAATGGCGGAAGTGACAAAAGTCAGGCAAACCAAATCCTTTCTACATCCAAATATATTTTAGTTTTCAAAATTTAAATTGGTCTCAAAGAATAATCCTTTCAACTAAAACTTTCAAGAAATGTAATAATTAAGGGAAAAATAAAGATTAGGCTTTCTTTTCCAAACTGATCTTTCCTGTTTGTTTTTGATATGAGACCTATATGACTGACCAAAGCATGACTGCTTAGTGTGGCTTTTAGTTACACTCTGTGAAACCTACTGTGATCTTGTACAATTTCATGAGATGTGAGTATATGAAGAAACTGTAGAGGGATCAAAGAACTAAAAAAATTTCCAAGGTTATCTTCCCATTGGTTCGATATGATTTCTCTGGAAATGTCTCCAAAAAGGATATAAGTCTTTGGTCAATTTGAAAGACTGGAGTATGAGAGGGGGAAAGTCATAAAACAAATTAATTTATTATTGCTAGTGACTTGTTAGGAGGAAATGACTTACAGAATAAAAGGATTGTTCAAATCATTCAATAGTCTAGTTTTTGGAATTATGGAATACTATGGTTACAAAACAATAAAAATGGAGGGGCAAATTAAGTTATTGAGCACCCACTTGGTCCTCTGGAGAAGGAAAGGTGGAGATTATTAGCTCTCTACTAAAAATATGAGTAAACACAGGCTCAGTAAGATTAAACAATATGCCCAAGAACTCCCAGCTCTTTATATTGATGCATAACTAGAACTCAGGACTGTCCTGTTCTAAAGTATTAGCTTTTTATTCTCTACTTGATAGATGAGAAAGCTAAGATTCAGAAAGGGGAAGTAGTAAGGTTGAGGTTTCACTGCTATCACAAAATGATGAGCAAAACACAGGTCTCTCAACTCAGTTCAGTTCACCATCCCCTACTGTGTATTGCCTTTTTCACAAGTCACCCACAGACTGTCTTTGGATAAATAATTCTCTCATGTTAAGAAGTGATAATGGATTTTCCATGGTCTCAGGCTTTAACAGAAGGTTAGTAGAGAGAATAGAGATGAGACTTGCTGTACCTAATGATGGTACTGAGTCCCACCTTGGGAAGTATTCATAGAAGGCCAGGAGCCTGTTCAGCAGAGACTCTTCGTAGTTTCTTGACTTGGTCAAATAGTGGCTGTTGAGATTAATTGTCTCATTACTTCTCAGAAGATGTCTAAGTAATTGAGAACTAGTAAGACCCCTTTACAAGAGTGATAGTGGGGCAAAATTATGAGAACTTACTTTGTTTGACTTTGCATAAGGGAAAGTTCATTTGTCTACAGGAATAATCCCTTTAAGCATGATGATTCAGGCCATCATTTCTCTAAATCCACTCTAGTAATTACAGATTCCACAGGCCTGGTGTGGCAGAAGGACTTTAAATGAACCCTCTGGAAATGTTTTAAAGGGATATCTTGATAGCTAATTTCTGTACTTAATGCTAGGATGTTGGAAAATTTTGTTTTAAGTAATGGAATGTTTTCATGCAGTGAAAGAATTGCCTTACTAATGAGCTCCATGTTAAAACATATTGAATACCAACTCTAGATATATGAGATATATATATATATATGACAAGAAAAATTATCATCATAAAAGCTACTGTCAACCTAGAATATTATAAAGGCAAAGAATAAATGAAAGAATATATTGAAGAGATCTGTGGAGATTATTAGCAAATAGTAACATGCAATGAAATTAGGATTGTTTTTCATTTTCACTTTTAACTTTATTGAATTATTAAAGTATTTGTCAAATATAACATATGTTTGCATGTATACTCTGTATAAAGATTAACAGGAATGCAGGAGGATATTTTGGTGAATTCTGATCTCATGACAGAATGATGTCAGATTTGAAACCACACAGACCCTTAGTAAGAGATGTAAATACTTTGAACTGTCTATAGAATCAAGATAATAATGCCTACCCATTAAGCATAAAGCTCTTAGATGAGTGCTTAGCACATTTTATAGATTGCATTATTGCCTCAAATTCTTCAACCTTTCCTGTGTTCACACTCTTTGCTATGTGCCTTTATACTGCTCTTCCTTCCCTGAGTAGGATGTACTCCCTTGCCTCTTGACTTGGGTTTGGACATGCAGTATGCTTTGTCAATAAAATGAGGCAGATTGTGATGTGTGCCAGTTCCTAGTCAAAGCCTCAAGAGGCCTTATCCTTATGTGTTTCTGCTCTTCTCTTGTTTCTCCACCATCACTGTGAGAAGGTGTTAGAGTTAGGTTGCTATTCTCAGGAGGAGAATAAGAGACATGTAGGGTGGAAATGCCCTAATTAAGCAGCCCCAGGCTAAAGGAGAGCCCTCACCACTCCTCTGCCACAGCCAAACCCTAGACACGTGAGTAAGTTCACCCAGGATGAACAGAGGCACTCAGACAAGCCAGCCTGTTACTCAACCCCCAGAAACATTAGCTATCATAATGTATTATTTATAAGTATATAAAATAAATTGATTTAAACTACTGGCTATTGAGGTGGTTTGTTACATGGCCATTACTAACTGATACATTCATAATAGATACCTAATAAGATCTTTTCTAATAAAATCTATAGTTGAAAAACCATAACACATGAATCTCTCAGCCACATGCCTGTTTGTACCAGTTTGGTTTCTTAACACAGCTCTTTGTGCATCCATGACTAAGGCTATAGGCACCCAAAAAAAGAAGTGTTTGAAGATTCCCTCTAGCAACTCAGAGTTGATCTCTAGTCCTCCCTTTATCTGATAAAATATCCTCAGATTCCATTATTTAGTACCTAGATTCTTGCTCTTGGCCCAGGTAAGCAGATTTTCATCGTGGTCATTCCAACAACTTCACTTTTTATTTTTCATTTATTTTTTTTATTTTTTTTTCTTCACTTTGTATTTTGATTGCAGCTGGACACTCTATCATCTGATACTCAGTTTTATGCCTGTAGCTCAAGGTGTCTATCCTACCACATCTCCATACTCAGCCCAAACCCTGAGAAATGAGTTCTAACTTTCCTTTATTCTAGGAAGAAAAACTAAGCAAGAATTACCCAATATGATAATGGCTTAAGCAGCACTCTCATTGTAACCTTTTTTGGATTCACTTGGCTAAACAATTCTTATTGTAGTGTGAGAGCAAAATAAGGTGTTTAGCTGAATTTTGTCAAAATTCTCCTCTCAGATAAGTGGGAATCCCGAACACTGGAATCCCAGAAGCCTGCTCTAGGCAGAGGGTTTAGGGAACCAATATTTGGGTCCATAGAGAATAGAAATAAACAAAGTCCAAGAGACAACATCCACAATTAAAAACAATATCAAAAGCCAAGTAGACAGTTCAACCAAAGTGCCAGTACAAAGGACTTATACAAAGAGGAATAATAATAATCAATACACAAAGGAATAATAATAATTCTTATACAAAGAACAATAATAATCAGAATAATAATCTGTGAGGCAACAGATCAGAAACCAGGAACCCTAGTCCATGTGCAAGTGAAATGATTTCCACTAGAGAAGGAAAGGGGTCCTGGAGAACATCCATAAACTTTTCAGAGAGTACCTGAGAGGTCAACAATGGCAGGGGATAAAGCTCTCCATGTCACCTGCCAACTCCAACAGCACCCTCAATGAGCTATAAACCAACTAATCATTACTGTCAGAAGACCTCTAGTGGTTCTTGGACTGTGTATACAATACACATTCAAAAAGTGAGTCTCAGCCAACCATCTTTCTCCCAATTGCTCTCAATCATTCCACAATAGGAAAGGGAACAAAACAATTGCCCTCACTCACCACACCCTGGAGACAGTTCAACTTTCTTATTTCCCAGGAATCCCATCGGTGCAGGGAGGTGTAGTTGACAGAGGGGAGAACTGCTGTCTGTATATGAAGGAAATTGTTCATATCTGTCCATGGGCCATGGACATGTTAAAATTAATAGAATTTTAACAAAAAAGTAGAGAGGAAAAAAAAAGAAAGCTATACAACCAGGAAGGGATCAATCTCTCAATAGCTTGAATTAGTGGAGACCTAGGTATGAATGTAATTTCAAATGTCTAGTAAATCCTATTGCCCTTCAAAAATATCTCTGCCTGAAACTGTGTCATTAGAGATTCATTTCCTGGGTTAAAAGAATACCTTAAATATTTCTCCCACATACTCTTATAATATAGTGGTCCTTGGGAGAAGTAAGAATCCACTAGTCATTTAAGCCCTAGTGGCAATTAGCTTAATAAAAGGAGGTTGGGGATAAGCAGGCAGATCTATTGGAATTCCACAGTGGCTATTGTAAGACCCTGATCACCTGGCTGTGAAAGTGATGGTAGGGTAGGAATAGGAGACAAAGAGTAGAAAAGTAA
Source organism: Nyctereutes procyonoides (assembly GCF_905146905.1). Taxonomy (NCBI): domain Eukaryota; kingdom Metazoa; phylum Chordata; class Mammalia; order Carnivora; family Canidae; genus Nyctereutes; species Nyctereutes procyonoides. The sequence goes on from NW_026575040.1 coordinate 14,385,743, forward strand.
GAAGAAACACAAGAAATGAGTAAAACTTCACACATTATAATAATTAAAATGTTGGGAACAAATAGAAAGAAAAAGGACAAGCCAGTGTTCTAATGTTAGCATCTTCCTCAGAGGACTGTCTGGAGGACCAGCCAAAATAATGCATGTAAAACATCTAGCATAATACTTGATATACACCAGGCACCCAATAAGCAACAACTATCATACTGTTATTTTAAGTTTCATTTCCCTAAGGAGATGTCTGTGTTCTTAAAACAAGTGCCAGTCTTTGAGGTCAGATCCTGAATCTCATAATCTCATCCACACCCACTCTTCAATCCTTATTCGATGCAATTCTCCTACTAACATATCAGCTACTCGTTTCCCATATAAGCCTTTCCCTTCCCTTCCATTTGGATGTACCATCTGGTCCCATGGTCCTTCCTTCTTACCTATTCTCTCCTTTTACTTCCTTGTTCAGTGTTTACATGGACCTAACTTCCTTTCTAGAGTAAACCATTCTCCAGATTCTCCACCTATATACTGTTCCCCTTATGAAGAGCTTTCTAGTCTGTCTTGGATTCATAGACACAACCTTATAGAAAGAAACTAATACTTTTAGTAAACCCGAATGTCAGATCTAGTGTTGCCCTTGGTCACTGTGTGACTGTGAAAAAGTTATTTATCATCTCTGAGCCTCAGTTTTCTTATCTAAAAAACATTTCTTGTCCTTTCTATTCATTTGGTATTCGACCCACATATACTGAACAGTGAAATAAGTACACTGTAGTGAATGAAAAATAGACATGGTCATTCTCTCCACAGAGCTTATAGTCCAGAATAAGAGGAAACTATTTCAGACATTCAAATAATTTAAATAAATAGAAAATAATAAATGAGATTTTAAATAAAAGTTAAATAGGAACTGCAGCAGGTGCTATAAAGAAACGATGTTGGGCATATAAGAGAAGAATTTTACATAGTTATGGGATCAGGGAAGATTGACTTTCCCTGAAGAAGTGAATCTTCACCTAGGGTTTAAAGAACTAGTATGAGTAAACTAGACAAAAAGAAGAGAAATTATTCTGGAAAAATGGAACAGCATTTTGAAAGGTTCTTTATTTATGTGGCACATTGATAAGACTTGGTATTAGATTATATAAAAAGTTGGAGGAAATGAAAATTTGATAATGGCCTCTTTGCTTTCTAGTGGACAAATGGCAGCCATGTGGCTGTCAAAAACTTAAATCCTTAAAGCGTCTAAGATTTTACCCTACCGGAAGCTAACAAGTTAGTCTACTACAGCATCTTTTTTTGGAGGCTGGCGGCAGACATGAGGCTCCTGGGTCAGAGACAAAGGACTTTCCTCTCATGGAATAGGCAGTTTCATGTTTGCATCAGTTTCCCTTGCCTTTAAATGCCATGGGGGTACATGGAGTGGCCCAGGTGGGTGCTGAGCACACCTTGATTCCTATCCCAGCTGAGGACCTCAAAGCCTAAGAAATGCAAATCCTTCATAATAGGTTGACACAAATCTTCCCTTTGCCCTGGGAAGAGACATTATTTATTTTACTGGACAATAAGCGAATCTGCAGTTTGTTCTGGAGGTTGACACTCAGTATAGAAACATCCTTAATAAGACAGTCCACAAAAAGGACTGCAAGTGCCCCTGCTCACAAGATGTGCAAAACCACAAGAGACCCAGAGGGAATTGCTTTCCTACAGTGGTAAACCCTGGAAAAGAACTTGAGGTTCTATGGCTGAGGTTTTCTATGAGGATCAAACAACACAACGTGAGCTAAACTGACTGCAAAACTACAAAGAAAGAAGCAACCCACTGAGCCACCCAGGCGTCCCCAACCCTGGGACTTGACTACACTCACATAATATGCCATTTTGCTACATTGATCTTCACACAGACTTTATAGGGTTGGATTATCATCTTCATCTTTCACAAAAGAAAACTGAGAGCTTGAGATTTGAGTAATTACCTTGACTTCACATTTGGTGAAATGCAAAGATCTGATGGGCCCACCTTCCTGAGTCTCACCGATAAAAGTGCCAGTAAGCAAAGAAGAAAGGTCATGGTAGGGGCTGCCTGTCCTCTGTCAATAAAGGCAGAATTGGCATCTGTATTGGTTCATTATCGGCTACTTTTTAATCTATGATAGTCCTGTGTAAGTTTTAAGTGAGTCTACTAGAAACGATGCTTTCTCTGATATTTCTTGGAAAATAGATAGAAAAGTCTTTCTTAGAATTTTTGTTACAATAAAGCATTGTAAATACGTCAAATATCATTAAGGTACTAGCTAAACAAACTACGGGATATCCATGCTATGAGATACTATGTTTTTTATTTTATTTTATTTTATTTATTTATTCATGAGAGACACAGAGACACAGGCTGAGGGAGAAGCAGGCTCCCTGCAGGGAGCCCGATGTGGGACTCGATCCCGGGACTGCAGGATCATGCCCTGGGCCAAAGGTAGGTGCTACCGCTGAGCAACCCAGGGATATGTTAACATATGAGAAACTATGTTAGCTTCGTATGTATGTATGTTATGGCATCCATAGGGATCTTTACATTTCATTTTTTAGACTTTAGTACTGTTTGAATCTTCTACAGTAAGAATGCTTTTCTATGTTACTTACATAATTGAATGTAAAGACGAAAAAATCTCAATCACCACTTATATTTGTCACTTCCAAGTGTCTTCCTAGTACACAGTTTGTGTCACAAAGACACATTTCCATTTATTACCAGATGATCTACATTTAAACCAAGTGCCTGAATTTTGCATGGCCCAAGTACTTTTTAACATTGCCCATGGAAGGATTGTCATTTAAAATATGTTTTGTACTGCTTTTGAAACACATTTAATCTTTTCTTCATTAATCTGCTTTCCCTAAACCTTTCCCTAATTCTTCTCAAGGATTTCCCACCTGCTGTGCAGGATATACAACAGAGTGACTCTAATCATGTTTGGAATTATTTTTATCAATTTAATCCATATTTGGCAGTTATTTTCATTCTAAAGTCTTAGACATTTTAGGCTGTATGCTGATCAATTTCTCAGTGTTACGTGACATTGGCAACAGATAAGATAATAAATGGATAATTATCTTCTGAAAAATATGTTAGCTCTTCACATAGGCTAAGCTAAGCTTAGATCTATCCACTGAATATGTTTTCAACCTCCCAGTTGTGGAGGTTCTCTACAACCCAAAATAATATCTTTTCACCAGGTTATATACAGACTGCATATGTTTTGAAGTCTTTTTTCATGCAGGCTTACAGGTTCATTTTTTGCTGGTTTATGGGTTACTTTCTGATGCAAAATCCAGTTTGAGACTTTAAATAGAGTCGGAAGGTCAGATGGATCATTTGAGACTCCACCTCCTTAGATTTGGCCAGGATTCTCTTTTGTCTTTGAAGGAAGAGACAGTCAGTTTCTCCTGGGATGGCCACCCCTATTAGCTGCAGATGCTGGGTCTTCCTCCTAACATTGCATTCTATTGGTGGCATGCCCCTCACTATCTTTTCATTTTCACAGAATAGCAGCCTTTGGGAATGTGTGGGTAAAGCAATGAGACTGGCATCAGAGAACACAGCCACTGGGCACCAGGTGAGCACAGAGCTGCCAGGGGACAAAGCAGGCACCATTGGATTCATTGTTTGATTTTGTTTGTTTGTTTATTGTTCTTTTGTCATGAGTGGAAACCCATGAAATGATACCTGGTAGCTGTGATAGGAAGGTCTGTGTTTTGAGCTATTACAGGCTTCATTTCCAATATTCTGACCTTCATAAAATGGAAATTATACCCATATACAGTTCAAATGGTGTCATAAAACATGAAAAAATACTTTACAAAAGTGAAATCTCACCAAATTATAGTATTTAGTTACTTTCTGTACCTAAGGCTTTATGAGTTTGACCCTGGCTCTGCTACTTATCAGCTTGTATGACAAATGATTTAACCCCCACAAAAGCCTCAGCTTTTCCATGGATATGCCCTGGACTTACCTCGTGAAATTTTCATGAGAATTAAGTGAAATAAAAGTAATCAACCTTGAACCCACCCTACCTCTGGACTTCTCAGCATGTGAAATAATTAATGTCATTACTGTTTAAGACACATTACCTGGGGATTCTTCTGCTCAAAATCATGAGCATCCTACTCAGTGTGACACACTTGATTATGCTGCTTCCAGCCCCTAGAGTTAGTTATACTTCAACAGCTGCTGCCTTGTCCTCAGGATTCTCCTGTGGCACAGTGGCCATCCATGGGTCCTTGTTCCCTTATATCCTGATGATAAAACATCTGGCAGAAACTGGAACTTTTCTTTTTTAAATTTTTCCTTTAATCACCCAGTGCTCATCACAGCGAGTACACTCCTTAATCCCCGTCATCTATTTCACCCATCCCCCATCCCCCTTCTTTGTCATAACCATCAGTTTGTTCTTTCTTAATCTCCACATATGAGTGAAATTATATGTCATTCTCTGACTGAATTATTTCATTAGCACTATGCTCTCTAGCTCCATCCACATCATTGCAAATGGCAGGATTTCATTCCTTTTATGGCTGAGTAATGTTCCATCGTGTTCACATACCACTTCTTCTTTATCTGTTCATCAATTGATGGACACTTTGGGCTGCTTCTATATCTTGGTCATTGTAAATAATGCTGCTATAAACATAGGAGTGCAGGTATCCCTTTAAATTAGAATTTAAGTTAGAAATTAAATTTTGTATTCTTTGGGTAAATCCCGGTAATATGAGTACTGGATTGTAGGGTAGTTCTATTTTTAACTTTTTGAGGAAGTTGTATACGGTTTTCTAGAGCGGCTGCACAAATTTGCATCCCCACCATAGTGCACAACAGTTCCCTTTTCTGCACATCCTCTCCAACCCCTATTGTTTCTTGTGAGTTTGATTTTAGCCATGATGATAGGTGTGTGGTGTTATCTCATTGTAGCTTGATTTGCATTTCCCTGATGGTTAGTGATGATGAGCATCTTTTCATGTGTCTGTTGGCCATCTGTATATCTTCTTTGGAGAAATTTCTGTTCACATCTTCTGCTCATTTTTATTTTTTTTTAAGATTTTATTTATTTATTCATGAGAGACACAGAGAGAGAACAGCAGAGACATAGGCAGAGAGAGAAGCAGGCTCCATGCAGGGAGCCCGAAGTGGGACTCGATCCTGGGACCCCAGGATCATGCCCTGGGTCAAAGGCAGATGCTCAACCACTGAGCCACCCAGGCATCCCTTCTGCTCATTTTTAAATTGGATTGTTTGTTTTTGAGATGTTGAGTTTTTAAAGTTCTTTATATAATCTGGAACTTTTCTTTCTAATTCTTAGATATTAATTTCCTGAATTCTTACCTTATATTCTTTTTAATTGCCCCAAAGAGGCAAGTCCTTGGCTCCTTTCTCTTAACTATTCCACTTGGAATCTGAATCCTCGGGCCGAGTGCCTCCTTATGTTTGTCTCAGACCTGCCATTGACATGAAGTTTCTGTCCCATGGTTTCCATCATACCTGCTGCTGTGACTTTCCTGGTCAGAAGATCCCCTGCCTGCTACACTTCCTTTCTCAGCAAATAGGACAAAGCCTCTAAATGCCAAGTTTTACAGTTTCTCCAGAAAGGTGGATATACCCAGGGAAACATACATTTATTTATTTATTTATTTATTTATTTATTTATTTATTTATTTAAAGATTTTATTTATTTATTCATGAGAGACACACAGAGAGAGAGACAGGCAGAGACATAGGCAGAGGGAGTAGCAGACTCCTTGCAAGGAGCCCAATGTGGGCCTTGATCCCAGGACCCTGGGATCATTCCCTGAGCCAAAGGCATATGTTCAACCACTGAGCCACCCAGGTGCCCCACACGGAAAAATTTAACAAACGATTATTTTTCCTTTCCAGTTTCTTTTTCTTATATTATTTTTCTCTTTCCAGTTATATATTAATACAATAACATTGATATATATGAAACACCTAGACTTCAATTTTCTCAGATTTCAAAGTTATTTTGTTGAATTTCTTCAAAGTTTACACTCGTTTATCATCAATACCTCATTCACCTGGATATTGTGTGAAATTGTCTGATCCTAATGAATATGCTCTAAACCACTATATTTACTTAGAGCAGGCCTAGGTTTCCTGACTATTGAATAGATGAGTACATTCTTTTGCCTGATATGATAGCTACAGCCTCATGTGATTTTTAAATATAAATTCAGTGAAACTAGACACAATTTAAAATTCAGTTCCTCAGGGGTGCCTGGGTGGCTCACTTGGCTAAGTGTCCAACTCTTGATTTTGGCTCAGGTCATGATCTCAGGGTCATGAGATGAGCCCTGTGTTTGGCTCTGCACTGGGCATAGAGCCTACTTAAGATTTTCTCTCTCCCTCTTCCTCTGCCCCTCTCCTACTCTCTCTATAAAACAAATACATAAATACATAAATAAATAAAATTCAGTTCTTCAGTCACACTAGCCACTATGCAAATGCTTAGTAGCCACATGTGGCTAGTGGCCACCATATTGGACAGTACAGGTTATAGAATATTACCATCATTACAGAGAGTTCAGTTATATAGCACTGCTCTAAGTTATAAAGTGTCAAATTTTAAAAGCTGAGTGTCAATATTCCAATTTTGGAAGGAATATAAGCTTAAATATGGTGGTTAATTATTGACCCTCAGATTCATACCTCTGCTCTACCACCTAACTAACCATGTGACTCTGGACAAATTAGTTTACTTCCCTGAAATTTATTTATTTCAGATCTATAAAATGGTAATAAAATGTATTACCCATTTCCTTCAGCTATTGTATATGAAAGTGCTTTGTAACTAAAAAAGTCACATTGAGTTTGGTTGGAGATTACAGGTAGGGCATGTTAGTACAAGTGATCACCATGTGTCTATTGCCAACACAATAAAACGGGGGAAAGTATTTCAGGGTTGACCTTCATGACAGGTAAGAAAAGAGATATGGTAGTGGCAACAGCTTCACCAACCCCTGGGATTGGCCACATGCTGTTTTTGACAGGTATATCAAACTCTTCTCACAACCCAGCTCCACTCAGGAACATATACTGATTGCTTGACTGTGTTTGGCATATTTCATCCAGGGCCCACAGCCTTTAGGGACAATTCCCACCCACCTTTTCACCAGTGAGGATCTTATTAACACAAAGGGGCTCTGGTTCTAATTGGTGGCTGTCATTGACCTTCTTGAGACCAAGTGTAGAGATTCCATTCTACTTTTTGATGCAAGTGCAGAGGTCTACCACTCACCCTATGATATTGCTGTTGTATAGCATTACTGAGATGACTCAAATAATCTCATCACAAACAATGTGTAAGCCATTTGCAAACTCCCACATTTTAAGCCATTTTCCCATAGAGGAGGACATTAGAAACTCAGCCCCATCTCATTACCCATTTGAATAACTTTTTCAATTTCGAGTTTGCTGCCTAACCATGAAGGCCGAATTATGACTAGATTCTCCCTTTCTCTCTCTCTCCCTCACTCTTTCTCTCTTCCTTGCCTGTTGGGAGCACTAAATAGATAAATAAAAATCTCTGCAGATTAATTGTAGGTACTGTGGGCTAGAAGCCAGACTGGGCTGATCTGCAGCGTCTGAGCTTTGTCTGTCTGTGTCTTTTTTTTTTTTTTTGGCTCATCATTATAGGGGATTCAATTATAATCTTTCTCCATAAGCACAGTAGAGGTTTGCATACACCAGCCCTGGGGCATTATTCATCATAATGCATTTTGAGAGTGAAAGAAAAAGAAGATGTCTCTGGTTTCCCCTAAAGCTGTATTTTTCATTTGGAGACTTGGTCAAATTTTAGTATTTTTATCCCTCCCCTAAGTCCCTTTCTCAAGCATAAGCTATTCTCAGAGTATTCTCACGAAAATGCTAGAGGATACTTAAGTATAAAGGCAGGGCTTGTTGACATTTGCTTGGGAGGTCTCTCAAAAAAAAAAAAAAGACAAAGAAGTATAAAGAAATTTAAGCTTGGAAATTTGTCTCCTTCCTTCCATGCAGACTTCTGAGACTTGGGATAATCTTGGGGAAGTTTCCACTGAAAGAGAATCAACCAGACCTATAAGAGTCTGTTTTCTGTGGCACCCACAGCCTCTCCTGATAATGACAGCTACCGCTGAATGCTTCCTCTGGGCCAGGCACTATTCTGAGTGCTCTACAGGCATTAACCCATTTAAAATCTACAGAACTCCTTTGAGGAATATAGCATAATTATTCTCATTTTGCAGAGACAAATGTAGAGAATTTTTTTTCTTTTGAAAACTTAGTTCTGTTCACAGAACCAGTAAATGGCAGAGATGGGATTCAAAATCTAGATAGCCAGAGCCTATGCTTTTAGCCTTTTATGTACACAAATAGTTTAATTTCAAAATAAGGAAAAAATACTCAAAACTACTACAGTCTTCACATAGTCAGGTGGCTGTGGCTGCTATTTATAACTATTTTCTTCATTAATCATTCTGTATTACATTCAGCAATTGTGTTGACTGGCATGGTTCCTTGCCTGGTGGAGTGACCCAAACCTCTGTTCCTGAGGGATGTTGACCATAATCAGTCCTGTCTATATTGGGTTGTTATAGTTTTAATCATAGGACTGGGGAGTGTTAAAAGGCTCCAGAGGATTTCTTGCATTCCAAACAGATTCCTTCTTTCCCTCAGGTGGCAGCAAACCAATTTCCCCCCAGAAATTAGGTTCAGTCACCCTAGTTAGTAGGAATAAAACCTCTTTTTTGCCTCTTCATTCAGTGACTTGAAGATCCCCAAATGACCAGGTGGAAGTTTCAGCTTCCATTTTCAGAGAACTATTGCTGTGTCCCATAGTAGAAGCATTCCTCCTTTGGAAAGTATAACCTCTAGCAGAGTATATCCCACAGTTGTGGGGATTGATGAAAAAATATTTCTAGTGGATAACTAATGAGAGGAGTCTCTGCATTTTCATTCCTGATCACAATGCCATGAAACCTATCTATGGGAAAAGCAGCACTACATATCATTTGCTGATTTAAAGCACATACTGTCTCCTGGAATACAGTGTCCCAAACCTACAAGGTCTTGTTACCCATATGTCAATGCATCTGTGCCTTAAAAAGCCATGCCACCATTCTATCAGGCCAGCCATTTTAGGAGAAATTGGGGAACATGGGCCTATTGTTATACTGCACTTGCTATAGAATGTGTTTTTTGATCAGAAGCTAGGCTATGTAAGTTATTATATTAGTGAGTGTGGCATTCACCAGTCAATGGGTGGTGGGTTTGCCAGAAATATTACAGATATGGGAAACAAATCTATATTCAGCATAAGTGTCTATTCCAGTGAGAAGAAAGCTCTCTGTTCCTTCCATGGTGGAAGTGTTCCAGTGTAAACAACCTGCCACCAGGTAGTTGGATGATACCCTTCGGAAATGATGCCATATCAGGAGCTCAGCAGGTTGTTGGCAGATTAGGCACTCTGTAAGTGTAAAAGCCAGCTTGGACTTCATGAATAGTCTGTGTGAAGGAGCTCATGCTTACCCTCTATCTATGTCGCCATGGCTACTTTGTAAGTGCAAGAATAGGGGTGGCTGAGGAAGGAGATTCCCTAAGGTCCACATGGCACTTCATCTTATCCACCTGATTAAGTTTATGATAATCCACAGTTATTCTAAGATATATATATCTTCTGCATTGGTGAATGAAAATGTGGTAGGAATCATCCTCAAGTCCTCGATGGTGTCACTAATCTCTATAATCCATTTAGAAATATGGTTTTGCTTTTGACTCACTATTTTGATAGATAGAGACAGTTTTAGTGGCTTCTACTTGGCTTTTAGTGGCTTCCTACCATATCTCTCATTTAATGGGTCAATGAGCCAACATGGAAATTCTCCCAGTTTCTTAGTATTTTTATTCCAGTTATGCATTCTAGGTCTCCTTTAGTACTCACTATTATTAATGGCCTTTAGAGAACAACCACCACAGATCTCTTAGAGGAGGATGAAGCCCACTAACCTTGCAAATGTATTTTTCATAGCCTTAACAAATAGAGTGTATTTATAACTCTGCAAGGGACATGATGGGGGAGTGGGTGAGCATGTCTTACCTTAACATGATAAATCCATTCTGGCATTCCAATCCAAGACTTTAGACACTTTCCTCTACAACATACTAAGGAAGTTCTGGCATTCCAACTTCATTTAGTGTTGGCTGCCTCAACATCCAGTTTTCATTTAACCAATTAAGCAAATTGTTAAAGCTATCCACAGTGACCCAATCCTGCACTTGTACAACTCTGAAGTTTTATGGCTAGGTGCCTTGCTTAACTCACCCTAGTCCTGAACCCAGTAGAACTGAAGAACAAAAAGTATTTTTCAGTAACCTAAAAAGGTGTGTGCAAAGGTGTGGGCTACTAAGCAAAGGTGCAAAGGTGCAAAGGTGTGGGCTGCTAAGCAAAGAAATGCTTCTTTAGAAGTATTCAGAAAGCTGGAATATTGGATGTAAAGCATAAAGATCTCATCAGAAAGCTGGAACTTTATAAAGCATAGGCCAGAAACTCTAGGCCTTGCTGAAAGGAAACTCCTGGTTTTGCTCTCAAAATAAAGCTGGTGGTAATCTGAATCTAACTAATGCTGTATCAAATTATAGAGCCATATAAACTACTTAAGAGATTAAAGAAGTTTTCTCAACTAGTAGTTTTAATGGAAAAGAGGCATGCTCTTTTCTGAGAGTAAATATTGTTTAATTCTCTACAGGGTTTTTATATACAATATCTGGCATATGATAATAATAATAAAGATACTGGCAAAGAAGCAACGAAGTGTGAGCTAGGATAAAAAGAGGAGATGGTCAAAAAAGCATTGCTAGAGATGGTCAAAATGTTGGAATTCTCAACAAGGACAATAAAATAACTACAATAAATATATTAAAGGAAAATATTGACAATACATATTAACAGATGAGAAGTCTTTGCAGAAATGTGAAAACTTAGAAAGAAACAATATGGAAATACTAAAGATAAACATGATACAAGAAAAGAAGAATTTTTTTTCATTTAATTATTTTATTTTAAAAAATTTTAATAATAAATTTATTTTTTATTGGTGTTCAATTTCCCAACATACAGAATAACACCCACTGCTCATCCCGTCAAGTGCCCCCCTCAGTGCCCGTCACCCATTCATCCCCACCCCCCGCCCTCCTCCCCTTCCACCACCCCTAGTTCATTTCCCAGAGTTAGGAGTCTTCATGTTCTGTCTCCCTTTCTGATATTTCCCACACATTTCTTCTCCCTTCCCTTCTATTCCCTGTTTACAGCAATTGGAAAATCAGAGGTAGTAATCAGTAAACTTGAAGAGAGGTCAGTAGAAATTAACCAAACTGAAATGTAGAGAGAAAAAAAAGAATGAAAAAAAAAAAGAGAAAGAAACAAAGCAAATAAGAACTAAGAAACAATATCAAATGATCTATACATCTGTATTTAAGATTCTAGAAGTGAATGAGATAGAGGACAGAGAAGTATTTGAAGAGACAATGGCTGAAGAACTAAATTGTCCCAAATTGATGCTTTATAAATCACAAGCAAGAGAAAGAATTACACCAAACCTAAACACATCATACTCAAACTGATATAAACTAACATTAAAAAGAAAATCTTTAAAATGACCAAATTGGAAATACACACACACACACACACACACACACACCACAACACATTACATCCTCAAGAACAATTATAACAATTATGACTGACTTCCCATCAGAAATAGTAGAGGCCAAAAAACAATGGGGAGACATCTTTGAAAGTGCTGAAAGGGGGGAAAATCTGTTAAACTAGAATCTCATATCCCACAGATAATACATACCTTAAAAATAAAGACAAAATAAAGACATTTTTAAGTATACAAAAGATGAGAGAAATAACTACAGCATACCTACAAGAAGTGCTAAAATAAGTTCATCAAGCTAAATGAGAAATTATGCCATATGGAAGCTCAGATCTACAGGAAGGAATGAAAACCATCATAGGGAATAAATATAAATTTCTTAATTTATATTTGTATGTGTATTTTCATATCTTTAAAAGGCCATTAACATTTAAGCAAAAATAACAGCAGTGCTTTGTGGCATTCATACTATATGAAGAAAGTAAAATATATGATGAGACCATAAAGAATAGTAAGACAGTAACATGAATTATACTGTATTAATAGTCTTATATTGTTTGGAAAGAAGTGTAGGTACATTGTTATGAATTAAAGATGCATATTGAATCTCTAGAGAAGCAACTAAAAAAAACCATAGAGATATATCTAAAAAAATTAATAAAGAAGATAAACTGGAATACCTAGAGTCATTCACTATACTCAAAGTAGGCAGGAAAGACCTAACAAAGGAAAAGAGGAACAGAGAGACAAATAGAAAATATACACTGATATGATAGGCTTACCCAACCCTATCAGCAATTACATTAAATGTAAATATACTAAACACTTCACTAAAAGGTAGAGACTGTCATACTAAATTAAAACACAGGACAAAATTTATGTCTTTTGTACTGATTAAAATCAAGCAAAAGAAAATAAAAAATAAAATTATAAGAAATAAATTGGATAAATACTAACCATCAAAAAGCTTTAGCAGTTACATTAATATATGGCAAATATTAATAAAAGTGTTATAGATAGAGACATATAATAATCATAAAAGGATAAATTCATCAAGAAGACATAATAATCTTACATGTGTTGGTCCCTAATAACTGTGTTTCTTTCTTTTTTTTTTTTTTTATAAATTAATTTTTATTGGTGTTCAATTTACCAACATACAGAATAACACCCAGTGCTCATCCCATCAAGTGTCCCCCTCCGTGCTACATAAGGAAAAATTTTATTACTAAAGAGAGAAGTAGATTAAACCTCTTTCATAGTTGGAAATTTCAACATTCCTTCTCAGTTATTAATAGAATAAGTAGTCAAATTATAAGTAAGTCTGTAGAAGATTTGACAATATTAATCATCCAATCGACCTAGTTGATATTATAGAATAACATATCCAACAACTGTATAGTACACATCCTTTTCAAAGGTTGATCAATAAAATAAGTTTCAATATATTTCAAAGGATATAAATCATAATATGTTTTCTGACCATAAGAATATTAAATTAAAAGTTAACAATTACATGATATCTAAAATTTGGAATATTTGCAAATAGAGCAACACTTTTAAATGCCTTATGGATTAAAAAAAGATAGCACAAAAGAAATTAGAATTGCAAAATGAATTATAATGAAAATATAATATATCAAAATTTATGACATGCTGCTAAAGTAGTGTTGAGAGGAAAATTATGGGTTTAAGTGGATATATTAGAACTGGAGAAAGGTATAAAAACAACAATCTAAGTTTCCTCCTTAGAAAGCAAGAAAAGAAAAGGCAAATTAAAACAAAATAAATAGAAGAAACTAAAAATTCCCCAAAACAAATGAAATGTAAAACAAATAATAGAGAAAATCAACAAAGTTTAGGCTTGTAAATGACTGTGCATAGTACCTTTATTCATAATAGCCAAAAATTGGAAGCAATGTCAATTTCCATCAACAGATAAATAAACAAATTGTGTTATATTCATACAATGACATATGGAGTGAACTACTGATACATGCAACAATATAGATAAATCCCCAAAACATTATGCTGAATGATGAAATCAAAACAAAAGAGAAAATATTGTATGATTTCATTTATATGAGCTTTAGAATAGGGAAAACCAATCAATCGGTGTTTGCCTAAACCAGAGGATGAATAGGGATTGACTAGGAATACAACGGAGCTTTCAGGAGTGAGGAAAATGCCTATATCATGATCTGTTTATTCATTTTTAACTATTTCATTGAAGTGGAAATACCATATAGTTCTTCCGTTAACAATGTTAACATGTTGTCATTTACAATTTGAAAATTTTGTTTTTATTTACTCATGACAGACATAGAGAGAGAGAGAGAGAAAGAGACAGAGAGAGAGAGAGAGAGAGAGAGAGGCAGAGACACAGGTAGAGGGAGATGCAGGCTCCACGCAGGGAGCCTGACCCAGGACCCGATCCCGGGACCCCAGGACCGCTCCCTGGGCCAAAGGCAGGCACTAAACCTCTGAGCCATCCAGGGAACCCGTCATTTACAGTTTGATAATTTTTAGTAAACTGAACAGCTATGCAACCATCATCACTATCCAGTTTTAGAACAATTCCATCACCCTAAAAGAATTCCCTTTCCTATTTGTAGTTTTTCCCCTCTTATATCCCTATCCCTCATAAGTTACTGATTAGATTTTTATTTCTACAGTTTTGCCTTTTCTTGAAATGCCCTATCAATGCAATCATAGAATACATAGTCTTTTATACCTGACTTCTTTTAATCAGCATATTTTTGAGATTCATCCATGTTTTTGTACATATTAGTAGTACCTACCTTTTTACTGCTAAGTAGTATTCTATTATGTGAATACACTACATTTTACTTATCTCCTCATCTAATGATTGACATTTGAAATGTTTCCACATCTTGACTATAACAAATCAGCTGCTGTTAATATTTGTATGTAAGTCTTCATGTGAATATGTGCTTTCTCTTGGGTATATAGGAGAGGAATTGGTGAGTCACAGAATGACTCCACATTTAACTTCCATTTGCAAACTTCTTAAGAGACATTTTAAGAAACTGCTTTTTGGGGCTCCTGCATGCCTCAGTCAGTTCAGTCAGTTGAACATCTGCCTTTGGCTCAGGTCATGATCCCAAGGTCTTGCTTCTCCCTCTCCCTTTTTGCCTCCCTCCCTACAACTCATGCTCTCTCTCGCAAATAAATCAATAACATCTTTTTAAAAAGAAAGAAATTGCTTTTAAAGAAGCATCATTGAATTGGAAAATGTTTAGATAAGAGGCCAATAAATTTGCACTAACATCCTGTCCCTGGTTTGTAGCAGCTGAGTGACTATGGATAAGTCATTTAACCCCTGTGTTTCCTCATCTCCAAATGGGAGTAAGAGTATATTTTATCAATGTTACCAGAATTCATTGAGATAATGTTTACAAAGAGACCAGTAAAATACAAAGGAAAGGCTACCCATTAAAGGCAGCTAAGCATAATAGTAGTAGTGGTAGTGGTAGAAGTAGTAATAGTAGAAGATAATGCCTCAAATACTTTGTTATTTGGGGAATTGAGTTAGCATAAGCAAAGTCCACTGATCATTCTCAAACTTCCAACTAGATCAAACAACAGGTATATGTTGTTTGAAGTATTTGCAGATATTTATTTTCATTCTTCCTTCTTTTTCTAAGCTTCACTTGGCATAGGATCAGTAAACCCACCCAAATGCAAGCCAGCAGATAATGTTGTTGACAGGAGAGAAACTAGAAGGCAGGAGAGTACAAACCAGAAAAACATTAGTAATCTTCTAATTGTGGCTAAGAAAAACTTTCTCAGTGGCTCAAGACCTCAAGGGCTATCATACAGGAGAAATGAGGCTGAAGAAAGACTGTTTCTTTACCTAAATCTGTGCAGTGCAAAAAATTTGTCTCTCTACCTAATGTGTGCTTAGCAATAGGTTGTTACGGGCTCATGGCATTTGGAGGAATACAAACATTCTTTGGCTTCAAGAAAATTGCCATCTAGTTAGGAGAATAAGGCCAACATCCAAGAAAGAGTCAAAAAGTGTAGTTAGTTGCTCTGTCCTGTGGTCCAGATTCACTTACTATGGGAGTCAGGAAGGGAAAGAGATTTACACAGATATGATGGAAATCTTCTTGAATGATCTAGGGTTTGAGATGGGTGCAAATCTTTCCTCTTTTAAGTTACAGAACTTTAATAAGGATTCAGAAAAAGAGTAAATACAGAAACTATAGGCAGATGTTTGGAGGACAAAAGGTAGATGAAATGGACATACTGTGAAATGACCACTCAATTCATATAAACTGACACTTCTGAGACAGATGGATACTAATATGGCCATTAAAATTTAATGTTCATAAATCAAATAGAAATGTCCCTTACATTCAACAATTTTGAGGTGAAGTACCCAGGAAATAGACATCTTGCAAAAGAGAAGATGGCAAAATATCTTACAGTTATATACAATCTACAGAATTTCACAATTATGTCCAATTTACCATAGAATATATCCTGATCATGTGGTAAATGCAGAGTGCACTCTGGGAACTTTGAAAGACACAGACACATACACATACACAAACATACAAAGGAAACTCATTTGGCCACAATCCAACCCTCCAGAGAATCTCCTTGCTAACATGTTGTCATTATCTTTTCACAACTGTCTATATCTGTGATTGAAAGTGTGCAGTCTCACAGAGCACATTAAAGCTCACTCATCCTCCCCCTCAGATAAAAACCAAGTCACCTCCGATAAAGAAAAGTCCTTCAGTCACTCTAGGTCACAGAACAGTTTAGGTCAGTAATTAATGTCCATCCCAGAGTAATAATATAAACTTCAATCTTCACTTAAAGGCCAAGCCCCTCCCACATTCTTTGTCTTTTAGTTGATCCACTACCTGCAGTGGTTAGGGGGCCTTTTCTTCTTCTTTCATCTTTCCTTCTTTCCACACTTCTACTTCTCCTCTGACCTGCCCACTTGGTTTCTAATCCCACATAGCTGGAGTATTAGGAGTGAGAAGGGGAGGGGGACACAGCAGAATTCTTACTTGACTGATGCTGGTAAGTTGGCCTCAGCTCTATCTGGTCTTGGCAAGTATTTAAGCTCATTCTTTCAGTCATAGAGCATTTCTGTGGGTTCTTTGGATATCCCCCATACCATCCTTTTGTTGGGAGTATCTCACTTGGTACAGGTGGATGCATTCTTCTGGCCGGTCACTTAAGATGCTTCTCTGAGCCTCTAAGATCTGACAGCCATCTCCAGCTTGCTTCACTGCAAGTCTCGTGTTTGGACAGCATCTGAGACAACTGCTCACCAGTTCTCCCTGGCATACGGCCCTCAAACCTCACCCACAAGAAAGAAATCTTTTTGTGGAGGGAGTGAAGTTACTCCCTATGCTGTAACCCCAGCCCTCCTTTGTCAGCTCCTTACTCCAGTGTTTTTCTTTTTAGGCCTCTCAGGCATGAGTCAGACACATTCAGGAGGACATAAATTAAGTTCTCCAAGTTGTCCAATTGAAATCTCTTTCCTAAGCTTAAAATTGGGGAGGAGAGGGATGGGCCTCATAGAACATCAATAGCTCTCTTCTGTCTCAATAAATCCTCTTTGCATCTGTAACTTAAGATTCTTTTTATACGAGAGGTTGAGTTGCAATATTGTTTTGTGAACCCTTTCTTTGTAGATTCTACATGGTGCTTTCACCTCTGCTGTCTTAGGGTGATGGCTTAAATTGAGACTAATCTAGTTTTGTGTGTTTATGTGTGTGTGGATGTATATAAAGGAAATTTGGCTCCTATAAGACATGTCATTTGACTGTGACAGAGACTAGATACATGTTCACCAACCATTTCCTCTTTTTCCTAGACACACAGCTATATAATATTTTTGGTTTCCTTGCACTTAATTATTCCCACGTGAGCATGACTTAGTTTTAACCAACAGAATATAAGTAAACATGACATGTGTTCTTTCAGGCCAGGCCTACAAAAACTCCCATACATGAACCGTCTAGATTTTGCCTCTTCCATTGGTTGGTACTCTGGAATGCAACGATCTTGGAAGCCACGTGTTGAAAATAACAGAGCCACAAGTGGAAAAAACTTGGGCTCTGAGTCTTTACAGGGAGAAAAGCTTTCCACCAATGAGGAATATTTACATGTGTTAGACTTTATGAGAGTAAGGAAGAATTTCTATTGTAATAAGCCACCGATATTTTGCTGTTCCAACTGCATTACCCTAATTAATAGAACTTTGTTAGGTTAGAGTATTGGATTTTTCTTATTGATTTGTAAGATCCCTGTATTTATTATTTAATATATAATCTGCAATCTTGTCATGAATTTTGCAAAAAAAAATTCCCAGCTTTAGTTTACATTTTACTTGTTTTCATGGCATTTTTACTACAAAAAAATGAAGTTTTTCACAGTGAGATCTGGCAGTCATTACTTTGATGGCTTGATTTTTTTTGCCATCATGTTTTAGAAAGGTATTTTTGGTATGTTGATAATTATAAATTTTGTTGCCAACCTCTCTACTGATAGATATGCTGGTATACTCAATAGCTCTTAATTCCTGGTTTGGAGGCTTCTCATCTAGATTCTACACTAAGATTTTGAAAGGGTCATTTGAAACTTACTTTGAGATACCGAGTGGAAGGATCCTCAACCAAAGAGGAAAAAATATATATGCAATCAGTCCTGGTGAATAAGATCAATCACAATGAAGAAAAACATCGTCAAAATTCACATAAGTTCAGCTTTAGAGTTTTGCATCTCCTGCCTGACACTCAAAACTCCCAGGATAATTCCCTGCTGGTTAGGAATCTTTAAGAAATCTTTTGTTATTCCTAGCCTTTGAGCCATGATTCATTCACCCAAGTTTTATGATGCCACCCTCTACTTTGTCTCCCACATAAAAGCTGTTTTGACCTATAATCTATTTCCTAGGGCAATGGAAAACAGAATCTGATTTAATATGAGCCCAAATTATCCACATTTACATTACATATACCACAACCAAAGCAGAGAATGGGAGAACTCATGCAGCCTTAGGGAAAGAATCTCCAAAATCCTGCTACTTTAGGCACTGCCACTCCATTTAGGAGTAGTGTTGACCTTAAGTCAGACAGTGATCAATATAATTATTTAGCCTCTGATTTGGTCACATACCAAAACACCTCCAGTGTTTAATAATCTGATTTCCAGCATTAGTTTACTCATGATTTCAGTGAAATAAAAGGTGTTATTAGGGAAAAATTACATGTCAAATGTGTCTTTCTTCCCAGAACTTAATCCAGTACCTGGCATATAAATCATCCAAAACATATGTATTGAATGAGTGAAAACTTTTGTCATCCTAGGATACAGAAATGGTTTGAAGGTATGATGTACAAGTGTACCTAAGAAACAAGAGAAACTGGAGGAAGAAAAATCGTGCTTTGCCATTATTTATATCTATTGTCCAAGGGCATGGGAACCTGAAGAGAATGTAAGCCCCAAGAGGAAGAAATAGTGAGCCCTGGGTGTGATCAGGAATTTCTTTTTTTTTTTAACCTAAGTTTTCAGTAGTTAGCATACAATGCAATATTGGTTTCTGGAGTAGAATTCAATGATTCATTACTTATATACAACACACAGTGATCATCGAAACAAATGCCCATCACCCATCTAGCCCATCCCCCACCCACATCCTTCTATCAACCCTCAGTTTGTTCTCTGATTGAATCTCTTATGGCTTGTTTCCCTCTATCCTTTTTTTCTTTCCCCCCTTCCCATATGTTCATCTGTTTTCTTTCTTAAATTCCACATATGAGTGAGATCATATGGTATTTCTTTCCCTGACTGACTTCACTTAGCATAATACACTCTTGCTCCATCCATGTCATTGCAAATGACAGGATTTTATTCTTTTTGATTGCTGTGTGGGGTGTATATATATATATCTTCCTTATCCATTCATCAGTCTATGGACATTTGGGCTCCGTCTATAGTTTGGCTATTTTGACAATGCTGCTGTAATCACTGGGACAAATGTATCCCTTTAAATTTGTATTTTTGTATCTTTTGGGTAAATACCCAGTAGTACAATTAATTGCTGGATTGTAGGGTAGTACTATTTTTAACATATTGAGGACCTCCATACTGTTCTCCAGGGTAGCTGCACCAATTTGCATTCCCACCAATAGCGCAAGAATGTTCTCCTTTTTCTGTATTCTCACCAACATCTGTTGCTTCTTGTGTTGTTAATTTTAGCCATCCTGACAGGTGTGAGATGGTATCTCATCATGCTTTTATGATTTGTATTTCCCTGATGATGAGTGATGTTGAGCATCTTTTCATGTGTCTGCTGGCCATCTGAATGTCTTTTTTGGAAAAGTGTCTATTCATGTCTTCTACCCATTTTTAACTGGGTTATTTGTTTCTTGGGTATTGAGTTTGAAAAGTTCTTTGTAGATTTTGGATACTAACCCTTTATCAGATATGTCATTTGCAAATGTCTTCTCCCATTCTGTAGGATGCCTGTGATCAGGAATTTCTATATGTACAAGGGGACAAGGGCTGTCCAAGAAAATGGCACCAATTTGGAGAACTCCCATGTGTGAGAAACCAAGAGAAAGTTCCAAGGGAGAAAGAACCTAGGAGAGAAGCATATGGCAGAGAGCCATTCCAGAAGCCTCGTAGAACAGAGACAGGAAGATCCCCACCCCCTCTTTATTTCAGGGACTGAGTACCTTGTTGGTGAGCCACATGAAGAGAATGTGAAAGTATTATTTTATAGCTGAGTTCAGCCTTTGACAGAATGGAATGATGGGCCCTATATTTGGGAAGAAAAGGAAAGCCCCTGGCATTGTCATTTGTCAGTAGACTTTTGCTGTCTTAATGGAGGCAATGAGAAGTTGAGGAGTCATCCAGGAGGGAGAACAGGAGACAACATACTTACTTGCTCTTAATTCCTTAGGCAAATAAGGAATTAAGAGGCAATACTTACTTGCCTCTCCAACTTTTTCAAAGAACCACAGAGCATCACTGCTATTATAGAGAGCTTTACACAGACAACTGTGGTTTGTCCTCTAAAATAGAGCTTCTCAGACTGTAATATGCATATAAATTGCCTCACAAGCTTGTTAAAATGCAGATTCTGACTCAGTGCATCTGGAGTGGGGCCCTAGATTCTCATTTTTATCCAGCTTCCAGTGATGCCAATATTGCAGGTCAGTCAGCCGTTGAAAAGCAAGGATCCAGAAGATGTGTTCAGGATATGACACTAAATTGGCTTAATGTTGAGTGGAAGGTGGAGCTGTTTAAAAAAGTGAGGAACACCTGGAACTAATTGAACAATAATGACAAATGGAGGCATCAAAAGCACAGAAGGAGAAAATATATTAGCTATAATTAGCAAACTGTAACCTGTCACCTGTTTTTGTAAATAAAGTTGTATTGGAATACATGCCCATTCATTTGCTCTGTGTAAAACTTTATTGGAAACAGAGATCTCATGGTCTACTATCTGGCCTTTTGTAGAAAAAGTGTATTTACCCCTGAGCTAGAGACATCTGCCTCACTCCCCTGGATCATAAGATACTCTTAAAAGAAAGAGGCCTGTTTGTTTCTTCATTGATGTTCAGTCCTACACTATGTAAGAATTAGAACCAGGGCCAAGGAAGATGAATAGAGTGTGCATTTGATAATCATAGTTGTATTTACTGTGTGCCCAGTCCAAGTTAGGCTCTTTTGGAAGTGTAAGAAAAGTCAGAGCAATATCTTAGTTTTAGGAAGCTTAACATCTCATTGAAGGTGATTTTCCCTTCCTCCTTTTGAGTTTTCTGTAGATCCTTTTTCAGAAGTTCAGGCATACCAAGCAATTTGACTAAATGGCCAATCCCCAGGTACTCATGAAAAAATAGTTCCTCCATTATTTTACCATTTAAATAGGATGCATTTTATCATGTTTATTTAAACTTTCTTTTAATATAAATATTTTAAAATCAGTAACAAAGCATATATGTAATTTGGTATTATAATATGTAACATAAATATTTCTCCATGTTACTCTGCAGCTTTTATAATCTTCACTTTTATGGCTGCATAATATTTTACTAATTGAATATCATAAATTTACTTAAACTTTGATGTATTATTGGTAACATATGATATCTCTAAGAGCTTATACATTTAATACCTGAAATAATTTTTGGATATATAGCTTTTTCTAAGTTTTGGGCTTTTCTCTTAGGATAATTTCTCAGAAGAACAGTTATGATACCAAAAAATATAAATACCTTTAAGGCATGCTATATGTATTTCTGAATTACTTTCTAGAAGGATTATATCAATTTACATTTCTATCAGCAGTGAAAAAGCCTTCTAGTTTGCCCATACACTTACTAGAATAGGATATCATTATTTTTGGCTAGTTTGGCAAGTATTACAGGACAATTATGGTACAAATACAGAGGTAATTTAATCCTCATGCCTGAACAGAAATTTCTATTATCTCTTCCTTCCTTGTACTTGAAAATAGAAAAAGAGTTGACATTGCTCATTCCTTCATGGAACTAGAAACTGGAACCTTCTTATGATATTATTTGCTCAGGAGTCTGAATAAACCATCTCTGATTTGAATCACTCTAAGAGTTTAGTTAATTTGGTTCTAAAAAGAACTCTTAATAACAACACCACATAGAAGGTGCTATCAAGGTATGATCCCTGAAGTGTTAAATTGAGGTTTCAATATGAAAAGAAGAAAAGAAATAAGAAAAGATAGAGTAAGCCACGTTCAGTTTTTATAATTGCTCATATTTATATAAGCTTTTTTACTAAGAACTTTTACATTAATTATTTCATCGATGTAAAAGCATCATAAATTCATCTATAGGTAGAATAAGCACTGTTACTCTAAGTGTGAAGAAGCTAAATAAAACAAAGCTTAGGAAGCTTAAGTGACTTGCCTAAGGTTACAGAACTACTTATGACAGAGATTGAGCCAAAACCTAGAATATCTATTCATTAACCCATCCATCCATTTATTAATTAAATACTAATTGAGCATGCTGTATTTTAGTGCTAAGCCATAACATGAGAAAATTGACCAAAATAGAATAGTGCTTGCCCACACAGAGGTTATTGTCAGACAACAGGAAACAGGAAAGTACTTACTGACATAACACCTAAGTCCACCAACTGTATAAATTAAATTGTAGTCAATATTATAGAGGAAGGAAACAGGGAGAGAATAATGGAAAGCCATTATTTTAATTTTTTTTTAAATAAAACCAAACATTTATTTACACCAAAAAATTCTAACACTGGATCTTTCATATATGAAGGACAAAGTATTATATATGTATATACACACACAGCAAGGGGTGGCAGGGCTGTAACAAGAGAGTTTACAGTTATCCCACAATTACAGATCTACCATTTCAGTTCCACTGGAGATAGTGGCTCTGCTCCTACCTCTCAGATACATTTACAAGACTGAACGGCAGGTCTTCTCACTAGATGGCATGTGAAGGAAGGGGAAGAAAGGAAGAAAAGAAGGTAGAAAGCTTGAGATGAAATTCAGTGTGGCCATATCTTCCATTAGCTCTTAAAGAGTTGCTAACATGAAACCTATATAGACAATGTTTTCCTTTTGTAAAAAGCAGTAAGTTAAGCCCAGTAAATAACTGAATTCAAAATGGCCAAGTCAAAGAAAACCAAAAAAAAAGATTTTCCCTCTCTCCCCTTCCTCACCAGCCCAAGGAATAGAGCATGTGGGGAGATGAAAGGGGAGAGAACCAAGGTAAGGAGCCTGGGAAGAAAGGTATTCTAATTTTAAACTGAACTGAAACTAAAAGTAGAAGTGAGCTGGGTTAGGGTTAGTTCAGTAAGACATGATTCATATTGAACAGAAGTTTTTAGGACCTGTCTGCACTTTGGGCCGATTTTCAGCATCTCAATGAAACTAAGACATATTTCCACTAGATTCACCAGAACAACCCCCCTGAAGCACTTGGCATAAAGTGAGAAAAGTGACCAGCAGTACACTACTCTTTTAGGTTGGGTCCTCCTTCCTCCTTCCTTTCCACCTTCTTGAAGAAGCTACATGTTTGTAATCTATGGAGAAGAGAATAAGATATAAACCCCACAAAGTGTGTGATGGTGGGGGAGCAGTGGTGCACATGGGAAGGTATCTCTACCCAAATGCAGCAGCCAGGATTGAGGCTGGTTCTTTGGTTCATCTTTGTTCTTTAGTGATGAGAAACTGGATTTGAAAGGAGGTAAAGTTATGTCCTTAAAATCTTCCACCTGCAGGTAATTTTACAGGGAATCTCCAAGTTGTGAAAAGTTTGAGTTAAAAAAAAAAGAAAAAAATCAGCCCACTATAATTTTTTTTTATGACTGAACTAATATAAATCCACAAGCAATGATTCTGACATGGTACTTCTAAGTATTTCAACTATCCCTGACAGGCACAAGCTGCATCAAGGAGGGTGCAGAGTCCCCCACCTCTGCTTAGACATCAGGAGACAGAAGAGGCCGTTACTGCTGAGCACCAGCAGCAGCTGGAACAGGCATCCCAATCACTGGTGAGCTGCCAGAGGTCCAAGGGGTGATGGGGTTGGCACTGGTGCCGCTGACAGACATACTGCCCCCCGGCATATTAGATAAACCCATTTGAGACTAGTCCTTCACAACAGTATAGAAATAGGAGTACTTCATGGCCTCTGTTGCAGCAAGTCGTGACTGGTGATCATATTGCAGCAACTTATCCATGAAATCCGAGGCTTCAGGGCTGACAAGGCGCAGGTTTTCACTGTGGACAAAGTGTTCCCATTGCTTGTGGGAGTGTCTGCCCAAGATATAGTTGAAATGTGGATCTAATTCAATGTTGTATTTGTCAATAGAGTCCTATAAATCTTCTGTTCCCGAACCTTGGCTATCCACACCAATTGATCATAATTGTCATGTCCGTGGAAAAATGGCTCTTTCCAGAAGATCATACTTGCCAGCATACAACCCAATTTCCACATATCCAAACTATAATCATACATCTGATAGTCTACAAGTAGCTCAGGACCTCTGACATATGGTGAAGCAACTCTGACATTATATTCTTGGCCATGATGGTAAAACTCAGCCATATCCCAATCTCTTAGTCATAGCTTTCTGTGCTCATGATCAATCATGATGACATTATGGACTTCACGTCTCTGTGCAAAATTCCTATGCTGTGATAATAATCCCGGGCCTTCAGAATCTCATACATGTAAAATAGAATATCATAGTCTGTTAACATCCGGTACAATTGCTCAAAGTCTGTGTTGTTTATGTGTTCAAAAAACAAGGCGAGAGTTCATGACACAGGGTCTTTAACAATATCTGCCATTGTGATGATATTGGGACTGCCTCATAAATTCTCCAAAATCTTTATTTCACCTTTAACTGGCCTGCGAATTTTAACAACTTTTTCATTATTTGTGATGTTGATGGCTTCAAATACTTCCTTGTATTTATCCCAGCTGAATTTTCTAACCAGCTAGTAGTTATCCTGATTACCCTACTCCACCACATGTGACTCATAGTCCCAGTACTCTTGGAGTCTATGTGTGTTAATATCTATTTTAATGCTGGTCCTGCTTGGCACAGATCCTGACATGTCAAACAGGTTGGCGAATGAAGGTGGACTTGATGTTTGGAGATGTGGTGGTCACTGTGTTCAAAAGCGTTTGTGGGTAAGACCTTGTTTCAGACCTGTTTCCTTTAAACTGTAGTGGAAGCAGCAATGGCAGCAGCTATCCTCTCTACTCACACAGAAAATACAGTGGTGGCAGACGAAACGCAGGGTTCAGCAGCCTGGAAAGCTATTTTATTTAGTTAAGATGGTCAGAGAAAGGGACACCTTGGTGGGTCAGTAGTTGAGTGTCTGCCTTTGGCTCAGGGTGTGATCCTGGGATCTGGGATCTGGGATGGAGTCCCACATCGGGCTCCCTGAGAGGAGCCCACTTCTCCCTCTGCCTGTGTCTCTGCCTCTCTCTCTCTCTCTCTCTGTCTCTCATGAATGAATGAATGAATGAATGAGTGAATAAATAAATAAGATGGTCAGAGAAAGCCTCTATGAAGAAGTGCTATATAAGCCAAGATCTAAAGGCTAAGAAGGCTTCAGATGAGTGTGTGTGTGCATTCTAAATAGATCCTGATGTCCAAAGCTTCTGAGATGGAAAAGATCTTGACAGATAGCAGGAATTGAAAAAAAAAAAGTCAGGCTGTTGCAATTTTAACAAAATACACCAACTGATAAGCCCCACCAAGCTCACAGAGCTTACAAACAGCTTTTATGAACTGTCTTTTGAGTATAAATAAACAAAAAAAGCAGACATCTTAGTAACATCTCCAAAATGAAAGAAAAGAACAAAATAATTTTTTTTAAAAAGGAGAAGGTGGGAAAAATACCCCCAAAGTCAAATGATAATATTTTTAGAATGGTAAGAAGTGATATGATATCCATAAAACAAGGACAGGATGCTATGAAAAAGGAACAGGAAATCAAGAAGAATTTTTGAAGATTATAATCTGACAATCAAATTTTTAAAAACAATTGAACAGTTGGAGGATGAAATAGGGGCAATCTTATAGATCCTATAAAAGCAATACTCAAGATAGATAATAAACAAGAAAAGAGAAGATAATCAGAAGATTAATACAAGAAACAACCATCCAACTAATCTGTTTCAACAAAAAAACCAACAAATTAAAAGACACATTTCTTCATTTCTTAAAAAGATTTTATTCATTTATTCATGAGAGATACAGAGAGAGGGGCAGAGACATGGGCAGAAGGAGAAACAAGCTCCCCATGGGGAGCCCACTATGGGACTCAATCCCAGGACTCTGGGATCATGCCCTGAGCTGAAAACTCAACCACCGAGCCACAGGCATCCCCACATTTCTTCATTTTAAAAGGAATCGTAGTGTGTTCAGCACAATGAATGAAAGAAGACCTGGTACTTTCCATTGTGAAATTTAGAACCCAAATATAGAAGAGCCTAAAAGTTTCTAGATAGAAAGGAAAAATGACACACAAAGTAAAAATAATCAGGGTGACATCGGACTTTTCAACAGCAACACTGAAAATTAGAAGAAAATGGACCACTGGTTCAAAATTCTGATTGGATGTGATTTTTAACATAGAATTATATTCTATGTAAATTGTGAACCAAAAGAATAAAGATACAATAAATATATTTTCATAATTGCAAGGACTCAAATGGTTGTACTCTTCCTTAAAAAGGTATTGAATGTTGTCAACTACACTTCAGTAAAAGAAAAAAAAAGCTATTGAAGAATGGTCTTCAGCAAAGTAAGATTGTAAACCAAGAAAGAGAAAGGGATCCAGTCAGGAAAGATTTCACATAGCATAGGAGAGTGGTGAAGGGGAGTCATGAGATGTCAGTGGTGCTGGAGAACCAGGTTGAATTAATGCAGTAGGGCAGACATTAAGGAGGTAAAGACTCCAGTAAAAGATATGGAACTGTCAGGTTTTCTGATATGTTTGATTTGGGGAGAATAATGCCACTAGATATTTACCAGTATTCTTTGATTTTAAAACTCTGTGCTTAGGCTTCTTTGATAAAAATGAAAACCAGTTTTAAAAAACCACAAGTCACTGGACTGGATGAGATTGTTTAGGACAAGAGAAGAGCAGCTAAGATTGAGTCCTGAGAACAGCGTAACTAAGAGGCCAGAGAAAGGGAAGAACGAGAATCATGTGAGTTAGAGAACATAGGAAGGGGTGCTGCTACAGAGAAACTGAACGACATGAGGATTGAAGGTTGTCCATCTGATTTGGCATCCTATAGGTCTTTGGAAACTTTGGCATGCATGTTTCCAGTGGAAATCTTTTGTGTGGGGATAGGGTCAAAAGCCAAGTTCAAGTGGGGAAAGTTAGCATGAGGCCAATGTGTGGACAACTATATTTATGAAGCATTTGGCTCTGGACTCAAGAAATGAGGTTGTTCATGAAAAGCACTATGGGACAGCAGAGACTTTTTCTTTTGTTTTGCTTTTCATAAAACACGATAGAGCATGTTTGTTTTTTGGTGGGGCTGATCCAGTCAGAGAGAGAAAGACAGATAATGTGCAAAGGGGGAACAACCAAAGGGAGAACAGTATTTGAGGGGATGAAATCCAGGCTGCGTGTAGATGAGATTGGACTTTGGGAGGCTGAAAGGCACCTTTTCCATTTTAACCAGAGCAAAGAAAGAGAAAATGGGCTCCAATGAAGATTGCAGGTTTGGTGAAAGGAAGATGATTTTTCAATTTTATCCATGAAATGAGAAGTCATCATCGGAGAGTAGAGAGGAAGGAATGTAGGAGGCTTCAGGAGAGAAAAGAAGGTATAAAATAGCCCTCTCAGGGAAGAGGTAAGTAAGCCAACAAGAGAAAAATATAAGGCCTGCTGGGCAGTTTTGAGTGCCCATTTGAAGCTGGAGATCATGTATTTAAATTGAATCTTTGAGCTCCATTGCACTTTTCTATGCACTTTCAGCAACCGAGTTACTGAAATCGGGAATCAGATCGGGGAAGGAGAAAGTAGAGCTCACCAGAAGCTGGGGTTTTATCTGATGAATAAGGTGGATGGAGTGAGAAGTGGAAGGTTTTGCAAAAGAAAAGGAATACTGAGGGAATAGTGGAAGGCAGATAGCCAAAGGGCAAGAACTGACCCAATGAGAAAATGGGTCGGAGGACCCTATGCAGGAAACCTCTCGCCCTGGGGATGTGGTCTTGAGGGAAAGTAGGTATTTGCACAATGTAATTATCTTTTCTGGGGTAGTAATTAGTAGAACAGGGTTGCATGCTTGTCAAGAGAACCTGTGGAGCTTTCTTTAAGGCTGATGTTCCAGGGCAAGAGTAAAAGTGCCAACGTCTGAGTTACTGCCATCTTCCTTCTTCAGACCCCCCAAGGGAAATAATTCATTTAAATAAGAGTTGATTTAAAGCTGACCCCTTCCCCAGTATTTTCCAGCTCTAATACTCCATGTGCTGTAGAAAGAAAGGTCTAGGCTATGGAAAAACTGGTGTTTCAAATTCTGCAGCTTCCACTTCAAACGCTTTGGCTTCAGAGACTATTTGCCAGAATATCTGTTGTTTTTCATGTATTTCTTAGAGATCTGATATCCATTCTGAATAAGCAGAATGCACGTGTCCTGCTATAGCAAAGAGAAAGTCATGCATCATCTTAAGCATAAATGATAGGGTTTTATTATGTCAAACGAGGAGTGTCCAACTGGCCTTGCTGAATAATTATTGTAAAGAGGAAGAGCTATGGATCAATTACTCTGAAATCAATTATTTTGGTTGACATTTCTAGGCATAACTGCATGGTAAATACTGAACCCATAAGACGTGACCATTTTAGTTGCGTATCGCCTGTTCTTCTAACTAGCATGCTTTCTCTGGGTTTAAGAATTTCGTGTTCAGAATGCTCTTCCCCTGATCCACCCATATTTAGAGCTTCTCATCCTGTTGATCTCATTTGAATCCCACCTTTTTGGAGACATCTTCCCTGACCTTGTATACCATCCCCATCCTTATTCTCTATCATAGATACACTCTGTTACCTTCCTCCTGACACTTAGCACCTTTTATAACTATGTATTTTTGTGTGTGTCATTCAGTATCATATCCCCTATATGGCACCCATAATGGAAACCACAAATTTATATGGAATGGTTGAAAAAACTGGAGAAGGATGCCTGGGTGGTTCAGTAGGTTAAGTGTCCAACCCTTGGTTTCGGCTCAGGTTACGATCTTAGGGTGGTGAAATTGAGTCCCACGTTCAGCTCAGTGCTGGGAGTGGAGCCTGCTTAAGATTCTCTCTCTCTCTTCCACTGCCCCACCCACACTCTAAAAGAAAAAGAAAAAGCTGCAGAATCTTAGTATCTTGGGCATGAAGACTTTTTGCGGGATCAGGTGGTTATGCAATTGTTGGGTCTCCCATATTGGTCTTCCACCTCCATTTGGACAGTGACTTCATTTTTCTCTCAAAAGGATGCCCAGTATATGACAGGTGTCCTTAAATATGCATTCGTCCAATAAATGAATGGATGGGCAGACAAATGGTATATGTTTCACAATTTTTTAGAAGAAATAACTGCCCTAATATAAGTATTCTGTAGATGTCTTATTGAGATTTTCTTTTAACTGAGTGAAGGCAAGTTACAATGGCCTTAAAACTTTTCTAAGTAAAAATATTTTATCCTTTTTATGGCTGGATAATATTTGATTGTATATATACCACATCTTCTTTATCCATTCATCTATCCATGGACTCTATGGCTGCTTCCTTGCTATGTGAAGTGTAACTTAAGGCCTCAATCATTCATCTATCTGGATTCAGAAGGCATTTTTGGAAAAGAATCCTGTTCCTACTCAGAATGTTCCCTGAAGTTTACTCATCCCATACCGGGGTTGGGGTGGACTTTATTCAAGTTGTGTCCTTGTTACTTGCAACTGTGCCCAGTTTTGTTAACTTATTTGGCTCTACACTCAACCACTATTCCCTGCCATTTGAACAATGTCTAACTCACTATTACTTAGCATCTTCTATAACTGAGCTAGGAAAATGACACTAAAGGATGACAATGGAGAATGGGGATTTATTGAAATATACAGCACTTCCATTTCTCCAAGTTTTCCAAGCTGTGGTTCTGAACCAAACTGGAGCAGCCAGATGCTAGGTACTAGACGATGTCACATTTGTCCCAAAAAGACTGCATTTCTGAATATGCTTGGTTTTGATGCATCAGCCTCCACTGGGGACCATTGTAAACACAACCTGGGAAAAGCCATCCTTAAGTCCATTGTGAGTAATTGTTGAGAAAGTCATTCATTACCAGAGCATACCATATCTTCTGTAGGAAAGGCCACAGGAGATATCCTCATATGCTCTGGGTGTGAACAGAGGTTTGAAAATTGATTTTATAATTACATTATCATTGTGAATTGCTCACCTGATCAGATTCCTCTTTTCTTCTTGGCTTCTGGAAAGTTGATAACTAAGTATGGCTTGCCCCTGCAGGCATGCAGTCCTTGGATGCTCATTGAGAACCACATTCCTGGCTTGACTTTGTTTGCACCCAGATTTTTCTTCTTGTGCCTGCATTTAAACCCATGCCTTCGTGTCCTATGTTAGATATTCTTGGACATTGCTTTAGATTATTTTATTGGAAAGTAGAATATGTATATAACGAAGTATTTATTTTTATTTATTTTTTTTAATTTTTATTTATTTATGATAGTCACAGAGAGAGAGAGAGAGAGGCAGAGACACAGGCAGAGGGAGAAGCAGGCTCCATGCACCGGGAGCCTGACGTGGGATTCGATCCCGGGTCTCCAGGATCGTGCCCTGGGCCAAAGGCAGGCGCCAAACCGCTGCGCCACCCAGGGATCCCATAACGAAGTATTTATAATCCTTTTCTTGCTGAATCGCTTTAAGAATTACCTATAAGGTGTATGCAGAACTTAAAATATAAAAGGTACTCAATTATTGATTCTACTGCTGCAGCTCCATGATGGCACCTTAAATATTCTTACCTTGCCAGCTAAGTGTTGTCTGTAGCTTTAAATAGACCCTGGTTAGATTATTGTTTTAGCTTCAACTCTCAGCTCTCCCACACAATTACCCTAATGGCACATCCTGGATAACAGCTGGAGAGTATTAGAGATGTCAGTCTGGTTTTAATTTCATTAAGAATTACTTGGGACTGCTTCGCAGATCTGGCTACTAACTACTTACTGAGAGAAGGGAAGGTACTGAGCTTTGGAAAGAGGTCCTATTCATAATCCAGTGAGTAATTTGGAAGGGCCAGGTGTCAGCTAGGATTTTGCTACTCCAAGTGTGGTCAGCAAACCAGCAGCATTGGCACTACCTGAGCACTTGTTTCTCAGGCCCCACTGCCCACCTCCTGAATAAGCCTCTGCAATTTAACAATAGCCCCAGGTGATTTGTATGCGCTTTGATGTTTGAGAGGCACTGAACTGGGACAAACTGTGAGGACAGCGGTGCAGGCAGCCTGCAGTAGCTGAGGGAGAAGTGCCTTGCTGCCAGCTCACTTGGCAGAATTTCCATGGGATTATGGGAAGAGGATGCACGCTGTAATCTGATGAGTGGTTCAGATCCCAGCTCCACTACTTGTGTGTCGTGTGACCTTGGACAGTTTGCCTCACCTTTCACAACCTTAGTTTCTTCATTTGGTAAGTAATCACACACCCCTCAAAAGATTGCTCTGAGGATGGAATGAAATGATGTATGATAAAATGACCCACAAAGAAATACAACAAAGTCTGGCAATTTCTAAGCAATGACTTATGACAACTGGCTGTGGTCTTTGCCTGAAGGACACTGGTTGTCATGGACATCTCTAGATCAGAGGGCCTGGAGGGTGGATATCTATGGACCAGATGCCAGAGTCACCACACACTCTGTCTCTAAGAGCCCAGGGCTCTCCAAAATGTGAGCATCTACCATTGAAACTTCTCTACAAGCAAAAAGGAGCCAGGACTTCCTTGCCTGATTCTACCTCAGGGGGAAACCAACTGGGAGACAGTAGCCCATCCTGTAGAGTAGGAATTATGAGTTAGACAAAGAAAGGGGAATTAATTGACTCATAGCCCACAGCTGACATTCATGGACTTGCTGTTTGGACACAGCTCTTTCAAATCTGTGCTTCTTTTTTTTTTCTATATGGTAGTTATTGAGGATACATTGAGATACCCATCATTGTAATTAAGAGTTTAATGATACAAATCTAATAATATCAATCCTGGGGTGAGGTACCCTTCTATTTAATGCATATCTAGGTCCATTCATCAAAATAGGGAGTTTCTTGTTTAAGCATTTTTGTAAATATAAATGATGTCTCCTTAATTACAACTCCCTTCTATGTCACTGGCCTTGGGGCTCTAATATGGTTTTATGATCCTGCTCATTGCAATTAGGATCTCATCTCACACTGAATGATCTTTTTTCCTTAAGGACAGTGACCAGTGGCTTACTCTACATGATTAACTTGGTAGTATTTCACCCACATCTTCCTGGGCTAGAAAGTGTCAACATTTCACATCAGGACCTTGATTTACTAGCCATCTGCTTAGAAGTCTGTCATCCACAGGGATGATTTCTTACTCCCTCCAGACTGCAAGACTTTGCCAAGGTTCTAGTGAGTCAAGGCCTGACCTTGAAGGCAAAAGGCATACCGTCCCTCACTCTTTAATTGGTTTAATTGTCTGCCTGTAAAGGTAGGCAGCACGCCACTGGTTTTTCTTGCCAAAATTTTTACACATTGGAGATGTGACTTAAAGGAAACCTCATATGGGATCTCTGAGGAATTTCTTTATTGAGACTTCAGTGTTAGGATCTTTGAAAAAGTAATCTTTTAGTTGGAAGAAACAGAGATTTGTTTAGGTGCCTCTGGGAGGAAAAAATAAGAGATTAAATGGAAAGATACAGGTGTATGCTAACACAGGAAAAGTTGGAGAACTGGGCAATAGCAAAGTCACGAACTGTGCTATTTTGGGGAATAGGGTTTCTTCACCATTCAATGACTCTTTCATGAGGGTGCCCACTGTTTTTATTTCCATCACATTTAGTTGCGACTTCTTAATAATTTTATCCCACTTGCTACATCAAAGGCTGACAGGTCCCTCCACTCTGTGGAAAATCTTTTATACTCAGGCCTCATTAACAGTCTCTCAGTCTCTAAATGGTAGACCTATTGAAGAATAACTCTGATTGGCCCAGTTTGTTTTTTAAAGATCATGTATTAAATTGGTTTTAGGTCAAGTGCCCACCCTCGGTCCATTCTGATCATGACTCCCAGTCTTTTTCTTTCAGGAGGGACCATGGGTGTCTCCCCTGGGAGATGTCATGGGCAGGGCATGAATTTGTAATTCCAGGGCACATCCTAATAATTCCAGTTCTCCGACCCATGCTTTAAGCAGGACAGAAAAAATAGTTACTGGAGTCATAAGAACCACCAGTTAAACAACCCCACCCCCTGGTGACCTCAGGAGTACCCAAACATAGCCAGACGACTGAATGAGAGAAAGATAGCAAACACCCTCTCCAGAAGGTGTCTAACCATATAAGTTTGCCTTCGCTGAATCACTAGGGCATTCCAGGCCCCTTTTTGACCCTCTGGGTCTTGTGTATTCCTCACTTCCTGGCTCTCAGGCTTTCCCTGCCTCTAGTTAGCCCTAGACTCTGACTCTGTAGACTCAGCCCAGAATTCTTGGTGCCCAGGTTTTGATCTGCAATTGCTGGCCTCTGAAGTTTGCCCTTTTACCTAATTTGTTTTCCTTTTCATCTTCTCATTTTGAAAATCCAACATGAGGACAAGATGCTATAGTGTCTCCCTCAATTATGAGCATCTAGCACAAGTATAGTTAATAAAATAGTGTGCATTTAATACGGTGACTCTCCTCTAGAAACAATGTGATTGGGCCATCAACTGTGTGGAGTATAAAGTAGCCATTAACACTGAGATAAAAATTATAATTTTTGAATAAAATTATAATCTTCATAATCTATGAAGAAAGATTCTAAAATAGAATACTAAATAAAAATAGTGTAAAATTATTCTTACATTATGAGTATTCTTATATAAAATATGAGATAATATGGATAAAGAGAGTCAGAAAATTTTTAAAATGGAAACCTAGGGTGCTCACTTTGCACTTTTTCTAAAAATGATTTTGAGTTTTGGTTGCTATGTTTTTACATTTAATTTTACATTTAGTTTAAAAAGGCTGGGGGAATGAAAATGGTGTGAACCTAAAAAAATAAGGAATCAGGAGAAGAAGGTTCATTTTAATTAGCCAGGCCCAAATGGTCATGCAGAGAGGCCCTGCTGCTCCCTCTCTCTGTCTTGAAAACAGTAGAAATGTTTTAAGGTGCATTGCCAAAAGTGATCAATAATTTTTCTTTCAAATCTTCTTTGTTGGGCTGATCTGAATAGTGGAGAGTGCTGACCAGAAGCATAGAGGCAGAATGGGAGAAAATGGAGCTTGGGACTTGACTTAAAAGGACAGAAGCATGCATTCTGGGCTAGAAGCACCAATAGGATGAAGCAGAATGGTCTTCCAGGATGATGTGTTTGGCGGTTACTGAGATACCCAGAGAAAATCAGAAGATCTCAGTTGATTTTCATTAGTGCAAGGGACTGACATCTCAGAGGCCTATGTGTTACCCAAGATTCCAAGGCCCAGGTGACTAAATGCTAGGGGACACTCAGGATGGGGAAATCAACTTTCTCAAGCTAATGTCTGTGCAGCTACTAGAGTTATTAAAGCAGAATTGTCCATCTGTGTGTGGCACCAGGTCTCATTACATCAGCATCTCCACACATGAGCTGTGGCTTCTGGTGGTTTGGCTGCACTGAATAGGAGTTAACACAGGGAGACTTATGTTCAGTTTTGTGTTTAGAGATGAAACTGGCCTCTATCATATGTAAGTGACATTAGGCTTCCAAATAGGCAGCCTTTCTGTTGATGAATGTCATTTGTCAGAATCCCAGGGAGCATGCTTATATCACTAGGGATTTCAGATGGAACATTCTAGATCTTGAGTGTATTCCTTTGCATTGGAAGCCCAATAGGTGATAGATAGTGGCTCTTAGGAAGAGGATCTTAGTAAATCTAAATGAGTTCCATTATTCCATAGATGCCAAAGAAGCATGGATGGAAAGTAGTGTGCTAGAGTAGCAAGCGTGTTGAGATAAATGTCCAGGAACGGTATTCTCTTAGCAGCTCCACAGCTCACTTGTATACCTTTGGAAAGGTCTTCCAGGAGCTGAGTTTCTCTTCTATCATATGAGAAAAGAGCTATTTCAAACTTGTTTTAAGTTATCTTAATTATTACCTGATTCAGTCCTATTACTCTACACCAGTCAACCCATTCCAGGTTTCCGAGTCAGAACCCAATAATAATAAAACCCTGAGTCTTTTGTCTAACTGAGAGTCACATCCCGAACTGTTTCATTTTGTCCAAGCTTGCTTCTTAGCTGCTCACAGCTCAGGACCTCTTAGCTGAAGTGTCTTATCAACGGTGAGATGAGCTTCCTGGGGAAGAAGCCTATGACTCCAGTCTCCCCCTTCCCACACACTCTCTTCTTGGACTTGACATTCTTCTAGACCCTCCCATAACAGGCTGGCCCACTGGACCCTCCCTGGAAACATTCCACTGCATCCCCGTGCCCCCAGCAGTAAGAACTACATAGTCATTGCTTAGTGCTCTGTGATTTTATTCTGAGCCCTGCACTTAATCAGATAAAGCATGTTAGTATAAGATAGGGGATGGGCCTTGCTTATTCTTCTCTTGCTGATTGAGAAATATTTAATATTTCATATAGTTGTCCTGACTTGGGAGCTGAGTATATTTTTAAAATATAGGTGACAGTAACAACCAAAAACATGCAAACAAGCAAAAAAAATCTTGAATAAACCTGAGAATACTCTGTTCCAGAGTTCATCACATATAAAATGAGCCCTGAGAGTCATGAAAAGGTACCTTATAAATGAAAGAATTTTATGAACAATAAGTTTAGAAGATCCTGTACCATGCATGAAAGTATATTAAAAGATCTGAGAAGTCCTATGTTAAAGAAACGTATTTAAATTTGCCTAACTCAATATTTGCCACATTAATTAAAACCAGAATCCTTTGTTCATGGGTGCATATGCATATATATCATGGCATTGGAGTTACATGGAGTACATTTAGGGAAACACCCCTTTAGAGAATCAAGATATCTGTAATGTTCTCTATCTATCTTCACCTCTATCTCTCTCTTATCATCATAGTTATTATCATTTAATAAATCTCCAGTTGCCTGCAGGTTATAACACACTAATGATCAGAAAACAAGCTGATGCAGTGCTGTACAAATATTGTGTTTATATACTGAGAGTAGCTTATGGTGATACATTCCTTGTGTCACTTAGAAATAACTTAGTAGTTACCTGCAGGCATCAAGTTCTAGATATGTGAAATGTATTAGATACTCTGGGAAAATGATCAAAGCAAAAAAGAAAAGACTTTAACAGCCTTATAATCAAGTTGGAAGAAAATCTATCATATTACATACGAAATAATTTGAAAATAACTTTGAAGAAACCTATTAATACCTGAAAAATAGTAAAATAAGGTCTATGGAGCTATCTAAGAAAATAATGGTTAGAGTAAAGTGAAATTGATATCAAAAGTAACCTGGAGACAAATACAGGGGTGAATAATCAGAGAGCAATAGAATTCTGGAAGCTGGAAAACTCTTAAGCAAGACATAAAAAACAGCAGATCTGAGAAAACCCATTCTAAAATTGAAAAGGAAATGGCCAAAAATCTTTCCGATTTCACAGAATCTCAAAAAGACTCAGGAACTGATCCCGTCAGTAGCCTCAGGAAGTGAGGATAGAGAGGTTAAAATTAAGGACGTTGGGTTGGAAATCTAAGGAACATATGATCTCCAGATCTCCTTCCTTACTCCTGACAGCCCAGTAACTGCCCTTCCCTCACCCCCAGTAAAAGATTTAAAAAGGTGAAACATTCTCTGGTTTGGAGGAAGTCAGCACAGTTGAGAATAGGACTACTGAACTGAAACTGGGGCAATTAAGAAAACAGACATAGGGACACCTGGGTAGTACAGTCATTTAAGCATCTGACTGTTGACTTTGGCATAGGTCCGGTTCTCAAGGTTGTAAGATCGAGCCCTGCGTCATGCTCTGTGCTCAGTAAGTCTGCCTAAGACTCTCTCCTTCTCCCTCTGCCCCTCCCCCACTAAAATAAATAAATAAATCTTTTAAAAGAAAAAAAAAGCAGACATATTCAATGCCAAGAACTCTAATACTCCCACCTGTACTGCAGTCTTTTCCCAAAACAGTGGAGGGCAGTCAGGCAGGCAAAATCTAGACAGAGATTAGAAAAGTCAATTCTCAAGGATCTGAACTACCCAAGAGGAAACATGTAAAAATAAAAGCAAGATGACAACAAAGACAACAAAGAAAGATGTCTAGGGAAAGCCTCTAAAATGGAAGATGAAGACCCAAATAAACAGAAATTAGCAACTTGAAGGAAATAGAGACTAACCGGAAGAAGGAACTTCCAGAATATCATCATCACTGTCCTAAGAGATTTTAGAATATCCTTCAACCATAAAACAAGAACAGTGTACTATTAAAGGATCATTCAAAGAACAACCACCACCATCACTACCTCTTGGAAATTCACATTGAATAGAAAAAAAAAAAACAAAACAATTGATAAGAATTTTCAAAAAAAAAGATAAATGCAGGAAAATTCCTAGAAACATAGGCAAAAACAAAGAGAAGAGAAAAATATGAAAATTAGATAGCCAGCTCAAGAGGTACAACATCTAAAAATTTTAGAAAGATGGAATAGTAAAAAGGCATGGAAAGAAATAATCAAAGAAGATTTCAAGAAGATTTCCTGGAGATGAAAAACCTGAGTTGTCTGTTCCAAAAAGGTTATCAAGTGCCCAGAAGAATGGATATAAATACACCCAATACAAAGAAACATCATTCTGAAATTCCAGAACACACTCAGCTTAAAGAGAAAAACGTGTAAACTTCTAGGATGGAAAAAACAGGTCACATAGGAAGGGTTAGGAATCAGAATAGCTTCAGATCTTTCAGAATTAATGTTGGAAAATATTAGGTAATTGAGCAAAATTCTAAGGAAATGTTTCAAATCTGGAATTCTATAATAAGCCAAATTAGCATTCAAGGAATAGATGTGAGATGTAATATCTCAAAACATTTGTTCACCACGAGAAGTAGAAAATGTGAGATACAGGAAATGGTAACTCCAATAGAGCAAAGGAGCAAAGGAAATCTCCAAGATGATGGAGAAGGAAAATCCCAGCATAAAAGCTGTCTACAGGGTATGGAGAGCAACCAGTCTACTGTGGAGTGAGTCAGGAGTCTACCAAGAGACTTCTTCAGAAGATAAAATTGGTAGAATGCCTACTGCATCTGAGTGTCCTGAAAAGAGATGTAGACAATTGATAAGGAGTTTAGTTTGTGACTGAAGTAGTGACAAAACATAGAAACTAAGCAAAGAAGCAAAACAAATAAGAACACAATCATTTATTTTAGGCAAAACAAACATGATGCAGGAAAGGAAAAATGTCTCGTATTGAATAGCACTTACACAGTTTGCATAATAAAACACTGGTGAGGTCACTTCTAACCAAAATTATAATGTGACTCCATTGGAAAGTGGATGGAGAGGAGGAGTGTCTATGTCTGTAGGAGCAGAAGAAGTAAAGAAAGATAAATCCTCATCTTTCATAGTGGGAAATCAATACTTATTACTAAAACTGAAGAATCAAGAGGTAGCAATGCAAGTGTATTTTCCAGAAATCTTGATCTAAATATCAAGATAGCTAAAAGATTTTGGACCTAGGGAGAGAAAAATGATAAGGGGAACATGCAAGAGGTGAGGGAAGTCTTTTTTGGGTTCTCTGTGTTTTTGTCATGGTTTTTGTAGAAAACCTTAAAGAAACTATTTTACTCTTTAAGATGTGCATTTATAACTTTGATATAAAGCAAAAAAAAATCTGGAAGCAAAGAAATCTATGAAAGAAAAAATGAGGGAAGATTTTACAACTCATTTTTAAGGTTATTATAACCTTGATCTATATGAAAATGAATTTATAGACCAATCTCAAACATAGGTGCAGGAATCTTGTATAAAATATTAGCACATATTAACACATCTAATTTAGCAGCATCTAAAAAAATAATATGCCAAACCCAAATGGATTTAGTCCCATAAGTTCAAAGATCAAACAAGCATTTAAAAATTGATCAATTTAACACACTGAACTAGCTAATTAAAGGGAAAAACATCATCATCTTAATAGATTAGGAAAATAATTTGATAAAATTGATATCTATTCAGGAAATAGATCCTTAGAAAACCAACTTTTGGAGACAACTTCCTTCATTTGATGATAGGTATCTATTAAAAATCTATGTTATACTTTGTATTTAATGAGATATTTTGGATGCAGTTCCACTAAATTAAGAAACGTAATAAGAATACCCATTATCACCACTTCTAAAAGTCCAGCTCCTGCATTAAGAAAAATAATTGTAAGCATTATACAGGAAAGAGAAATGTCCTTATTTATTATGATTATTTTTATAGGAAGTCCACCAAAATTGATCAAAAGTTTTCATAATTAATAAGAAAGTTCAATATGAGAGCTGGTATCATTTTACTGTTAAAAATCAATAGTGGGGCAGCCCGGGTGGCTCAGCAGTTTAGCGCCGCCTTTGGCCCAGGGTCTGATCCTGGAGACCGGGGATCAAGTCCTACGTCGGGCTCCCTGCATGGAGCCTGCTTCTCCCTCTGCCTGTGTCTCTGCCTCTCTCTTTCTCTCTCTCTCTCTCTCTCTCTCTCTCTCTCTCTCTCTGTCTCTCATGAATAAATAAATAAAATCTTTTAAAAATAAAAAAAATCCGTAGTAAAAATATATTTTTATATATACCAAGAATAAACTATTTCAAACTGAAATGGAAATAAAACTTTTATTCACAAAATAACTATAAATGTCTCAGGTAATTAGTACTATATATTAAATGCGTATTGCTCTGGAGAAGATTTTAAAACATTATTGAATAACATAAAAAGTGTCTGAATTAGTAGAAAAATATACTGTGATCATCAACTGGGAAAGTCAGTATCACGTAGATGTCAGTGCTCTCCACATTAATCTATAAATGCAAAGAGTGTCAATCAAAATCCCAAGGAAGATAGAACTTGACAAGCTGATCCTAAATTTCATGTGTACAAGGAAAAAAGCCCAAAGTGGCCAATTCAGTTTTGGAAAAAAAGAACAGGATTGAGGTTATCAGTGCTGCTTGCCCTGTCAGATACTAAGATTTTTTATAAAGGTATACTAAATAAAACAAGCATTACAGACATAAAGATAAGAAAATAAACCAATAAAACAAACAGAAACAGCTATCAAAATGGATGATTGATATAAAACAAAAATGGTATTACTAAGTAGGGGAGAGCAAATGGACTATTAAAACATAATATGTGGGGACAATTGGCTATCTATATGGAAAAAGATAAAATTAGATCCCTATCTCATTCCATACATACCTAAGTTCCAAGTGAATTAAAGACTTAAGTATGGGGGCAGGGCACCTGACTGGCTTAGAGATTAAATGTCTGCCTTCGGCTTCCCAGGGTCCTGGGATAGAGCCACATTCAGGCTCCCTGTCCAGTGGGGAGTCTGCTTCTCCCTCTCCATCTGCCCAGCCCCCCTCCCACTCACATCATGCACACACAGTATCTCTCTTTCTCAAATAAATAAAAAAATTAAAAATATGTCTTAAAAAAGACTTAAATATGGAGGAAAACTTTAGGTCTTCTATAAGAAAATATAGAAGAACATCATTATGACTTAGGGTAGAGAAGGATTATATGAACAAGACACAAAATATGACTACACGAAAATCATAATATTCTGTTCAACTACAGACACAATAAAAAAAATGAAGAAAATAAATCCTAGGCTGAGAGATGGTACTCATCATGCACATACTTAACATAGGATTGATTTCCAGAATCTATAAAGATCTCTAGAAATAATATGAAGCACAACCCAAGGTGAAAAATGGCAAAAAAAAAAAAAAAAAGCAGTTCAGAGAGGAGAAACCTCAAATGAGAAACAAGCAAATGTAATCATGTTAGCCCTACTACTAATCAGAGAAATCTGAAACAGGACAGTTTAGAGACCACTTCACACCAACCAGATTGGCAAACATTAAAGGGACTGACAACATCGAATGTTAATAAAAATGTGGAGATATGGGGCTCTCAAGAACTGCTGGTAATGATATAAATGAATACTGCCTTCGTAGAGGGCAATTTGAAAATACCTAGAAAAGTTGAAAACGTATGTGCCTTACAATTCAGCTCTTCTATGTTTAGTATGAACCCTAGGGAAACAACAACAAATATGCACAAAGAGCCATACAGAAAAATGTACAGTAGCATTGTTTGTAATGGAAAAAAAAACCTTGAAATATGATCTCAGTAACAATGAGTATTACCCTTTGGACAGAAACATTAATACTGTGACGTATGCTGTGTAGCTGCATTAAATCTCATCAATGTAGCAGGTCAGAAGTTTTCTGGCCACCCATTTCAGGTCCAGTACCATGTAAGCTACATACATTCGGGGAAAAAAAGAAAAAACCTTCCCACTCAGTGTCACAGTGATCAAAAGGGCAAAGGTGTATCATCATTTAGAATAGAGTTCAGATGCCTTGGTAGGGACTAGTCCAAAGTTCTTTTTTTTTTCTGATTTAAGAGAATACAAATGTAATATTTTGGAATATGAACTAGCAAAGATTGACAGCTACGCTAATCAAATATTTATTTGTCAGTTGTAAAAATGCCTTTTAATTTTGTGCATTTGCACTTAGTGAAAGCTACAGGTTCTACAAGTGTAAATGTGGTTGGAAAGAATCGATATAAGCCAATTCCCTGATGATTAGTGGGCTCCTCTGAGTGGTCCCTAGTGACACATTCTCCTTTGAACACTTAGTACTTTTGGCAAGAGCCACCACTTGGACTGGGCAGCTGTGATTTCCAGAGGCTCTGAACATCTGTCCAAATTGTGGCACAAAACCTTCCTGTCCCAAATTGACCTCATTACTCATTTATAAACATACAAATAGATGATGGGGGAAAATCATCTTTGTGCTCCACAAGGGACTGCTCATTATACTCCTCTTCAGCTCTGCTGCTGGCTTGCATTTCTGGGGAGACCTGGAGAGCTTTTCAAAGGGCAGTCTTAACAAACACCACATTACCACTTTGGATGCAGCATGGACATAACAAGCCTGGAAAGAAAGCACAGTCTTTGTCCCTCCTATTCAGAGATGATTCATGTATGTAACGTGAACACATCGCCCAGAAAGCTTGTTCTTTGATGCTTATTTCCTGTTTCCTCTTTTAATGAGCAGCCCAGGTTTCCCTGTGTACTGTGGGCTTTGTGAGTCCCTAAATGGTTTCTAGGGAGCTGCCAGTAGCATTAGCTGGTTTGGTAAAGCATTTGGATACCCTCCCAGTTTCCACTTCACCTTTAGATGAGGAAGAACCCAGTTGAAAGCCCTGATCAGACTCTGTGCTCCCTGCAGTTTTTGTAAAAGCCCAAGGGCAGCTCGAGAAGGATGAATCTTTTCAATTTTCAGATCCAACCCAAGTAAGAGGAAATTAGTAATATTCCCTAATAAGCACGAGCTCCTTTTTTGTACGGAAGATTCTTTTTTTTAGAGGTTTTTTTTTGTTCTGTTTAAGACAAAGTC
The DNA here is from genome assembly GCF_905146905.1 of Nyctereutes procyonoides. NCBI lineage: Eukaryota > Metazoa > Chordata > Mammalia > Carnivora > Canidae > Nyctereutes > Nyctereutes procyonoides. Next base: position 14,428,826 of record NW_026575040.1, read on the forward strand.
AATCGACCCATTAATAAGTGTTAAAACATTTATAGATTACCTAGCACGGACCACTTACAGTCAGTGGTCAAGGGTGTGGACAAGCCTGTGTTTGACCCCTACTCCTCGTACCTCCTAGCTGTGTGGTCTTGAGCAAAACCCTGAGTCTCCCTAAGCCTTGCTTTGCTCTTCTGTAGACTAAGGATAACACTAGCAGCTACCCCACAGGGTAGTTGTGAGGATTAAATGGGTTAATACACACAAATTGCTTAGAATAGTGCCAAGTATGTGACCAATGTTCAATAAATGTTGGCTACTGTGAAAACCTAGCACTATGTTACACATTTGGGGATAAAGGAAATTATACAGCACTGTTGCTTCCCTCAAAGGTATTTAATTAAAAGAGACAAGTACTATTCATATGAGATAATTAGGGTACAAAACATTTTCTTTGTCAGCAGCCTATGCTGAGGTCAATTCCTAAGCAGAGTGACGCAGACTATTAGGAAATTGATGGCATCCATTCCGCCAGTTCCGAAAGAGTTAACAGGGTGACTAGATGGAAGAGCAAGAGAAACATGAAAGGAGCCTCCCAGAAAAGGGAGAACTTGAGCTGGCCCTTGAAGGGCCAGCAACATAGAGATCTCTGGAAGGCCATTTTAGAAGTAAGAGCCATGTGAGAGAAGAGACAGATGATGTAAATGTGGCACAGAAGGAAATGGGAAGACAACCCCAAAAATGGGCACCTCTGACTCTTTGCAGCATCGCTTCTGAACTGTGGACCTGCGGTGACCTTGTTCATTGCTTTTCCAAACAGACACCCTAGTTTCTGTCCATGTTATGTTTTCCCCTTAGCCCCTTTCCTTTACCCAGCAGTCCAGACACTTCCCCTCATGACTACAACTGGAACCTTGCCTCAGCTGAACTGCCTCTGGACATTCTTGTGGAAGTGTCTCCCACCTTAACATGGGGCCTGGTATCTATTCCCCAGGATAGTAGTCTTGTTGGATTTGAGCCAGATGAATGTACAGTAAATAGACATGCTAATCAATGAGATTTGTTGTCAGCTGCTTTGTGAATGCATTTTTTTATGTGAAACCTATCAAAAGTCTTTGTCGTCTTCCATTTAGCTGGGGATATAGCCAAATTATTGCTTAGAATCAGTATTACAAAAAAAAAGAATCAGTATTACAAAATCTCTTACAGAATTGATAGATATTGTTTTGTAATCTCCTCACCAAATCTCCAGGTAAAAGGTTAAAGAAATTATCTAGAATACTTTTCTCCCCAAAATGCTTTATCTGAACAAAACTAACCTGAGCTTCCTTCAAAGTTTTCTCCCCCTGCCCTCCTATTGTCCTTTAATTGAAAATTTCATGTTCATTATCCATCTTGAGTGAAAACAAAAAGCAGCTCAATGCATGCATGCAAGGAGAGAAAATGGTACAACAAAGAAGTGAAAGACTTGCTGGTACTCTAAGAAATGAGCTTCACGTTTGGTTCTTGGTAAGCCTAAGAATGATTCTCCATCTCTAAGTGGAGCTTTTCAACACTTGCCTCACATCTCTCTTTAGAGATTTCCAGGAGAATCACAAATCTTGAGCCCTCTGACACTCACCAACAGTAAGACCTCCATATAATAGGCCCATTGCACTTGGTCTGCAGCTGAGTGAGGTGGACTGCATTCCTAGAATGTGTTCATATTGGAGCATGTTCCTTCCAGACTGGTCCACAGCTTCTGAGCTCCAGGATTATGCTTTCATAGGAAAGGGTGCTGGGGAGAGAAAATTCTCATAGGGGAGATTTCCTATCCAAAGCCCAAGCTTTTCTCAACCCTTGATAAGGGAATCTCTTAAACAGTGCTCCTTCCCCCTCTAAAATGCCAGCATCTGGCAAGAGACCTTTGAATCAGAACACAATAATTCTGCACAATTGTATGGCACTTGCTGGCTTACTCTTTGGGAATCCACTGGCATACAATGCACTGGTGACTGGCCCAGAAAAGAAACATAGTCAAGGCAACAATAAAAGAGAAGAAATTTTGCTTTCTATGTTACAAGTCAAAGAATTTGATATATTGGGTGAAGCAAACCACAAACATGGCTTTAAGCTAAATGTGCATGTGAAGCATCTAGATAATGGAAATAACTCTGAACTGGTCAGAACACCTCAGACATACTAGATTGAATCTCCTCCAGTCCATAGATCTTTTATCAGTGTCTTACTACCTGCTAGGATTCGTGCGGTGCCTGGCACAGGTAAGTATTTAATAAGTGAACAAAAACTACACATTAATGACTCAGAGCATCTCAACAGAATCAATCAGAAGAGTGAGAGATTGGGGAATCAGGTAGGTTAATGGGGTTATGATTGTTTGTCTAGTCCGTAGGGGAGAAGACCTGAAGCATTCATGATTTAACAGGTCAGTTTCATCTATGCAGGAGAGAGCTCAGTGGTCCACAGTGTAGGGAATTTTCATTTTACTCTGGCACTAATTTGTATTGCACGTGCTGGTGGGTTAATGTGTGTGATCCCATCAGATGGCTCCTGAGTGAGCCTAGCAGACAGCTGGAATCTACACTTGAAACAGATTTTTGTTCTCTACTAGCATCTATGCGTGTGTTTTATGGGAGAAATTGTGTGGGCAAATTTAAAATTTCAAAGTCCTCAAGGGTCTCCTGGGATTAAAGACTTGTCATACAGAAGAGGAAAGAGCATCAAATCTAATAAATGGGCCGATGAGGACCAAAGGGCAAAAAACATAGGGAGGAAATTTCAATACTAGAATAAGTTTCCTTCCAGGGCAGCTTAATGACTTCTAGGGAGTCTTAAATAGCCAGTTTCTCCATGGTTTTGCGGTCAAGGGAACTGAGGACATTTATCTTCATATATCCAGTACTCAGCACAGTAGCTGGCACATTAAAAGGTTCTTGTGAAATCACAGAATATTAGAGCTTTCTCATCCAAGCACGCCACTAACTGGCGAGGAAAACAAGCCCCAAAAGGCTAACTGACTTGCTCAGCATCTCACACTACAAAATGGCAGAGCTGGTACTAGGGCCCAGGTCTTTTAGTACCATTTCAGTGCTATTCCTGATAGAGAAACACTTCACATTTATGTTCATCAAAATACTCTTGAGTGCTAGATATGCTACACATATTAAGTGGTTTCTCAAGCTATTTCTAGAATTTCCTTGAAAGGAAAGGTTGTTTGAGGACATGGGGAATTGAGCTTTCCCTTCACCCCAGCTTCATCATTGTTCCACCATCTCCTCCCCAACAGAGAATTATCGGGAAGGACAAAATAAAGGAGCACAGGGAATTCACGGCCTCTGAAGGGTTAGACCCTCATCTAAAGAATTAGAACTTCAATATCTCAGTTGAGGGAGGGTCACTTCTCAATTCCTTTGTTTGACTCTGGCACATGGAGGAACCTCAACCATTCATTCAACAGGCATTGATAGCTTCATTTATGTTCCAGGCACGGGACACTGTTTTGGGTGCTGGATGGATGCAGAGAAATGCTGAATGCTAGTCCAGAGGAGACTAGCACTGCTTCCAGGCATGGTACATGTATGGAGGGACAAATGAAGTGCTGGGGAAGCTCCAGAGAAGGAAAGACCTCATCTCTTGGGAGGTAATCAGAAAAGTCTTTCTGGTCTTTGAAGGAGTAGGATTTGCAGATGTGGTTAAAAGGTCATTCTAGGCAGAGGGAACCAAGTGGGTGGAGCATAGAAGCTGGAAAATATGTATGTATGTATGTAAAATACTAAATCAGTCTGCCAGAAATGGCAAGCATGGGTAAGCGGTTGGTTCTAAATTACTGAGACTTTGATGTAGTTAAAGAGCTTAGAGACTTTTGGAAGTCATTAATGGTTGCTAAGTAAAGTGATGATTGAGTAGGAATATGGCAGTATTTTGCTGGCAGTATAGTGGAAGTCGGTGTAGTGGACACTGTCAATACTCTGGCAAGTGCCCATGTCCCCTCAGATCCCTTTTACTATTTCTCTGTGCCCCTCTTCCCAGCTTGTGTGTGCTTCTAACAGCTCACACCTGTGACTTTATTCAGCCGCCTGCCTGCCTGCCTGCCTGCCTGCCTTTGGGCAACAAGAAGCACTTTGACAAAACAAGCAGAGTGCTGAGAATGCTAGGGAACTGACATCCCTTGGGGAGCCCTTAGCCAGTGATAGACAGGGTGGAGATATGAAAGCCCAGCTCTCCCCACCCCCCCTCCAGTTGGTACAAACTCAGAGGTGTAATTATACTCCTGAGTTCCTTGTATGATCAGGCTGGAGCTGGGATTTTGTGAGAAAGCTCATCTTGTCTTCTTTTCTTCTCCTTCCCTATCCTGCTTCCTGTGCTCCTACCAGTTTCTCCCAGAAGCCTTCTGGAACACAGTAGTTGCTCATTAATCCTTATATCAGGATCTGCTTCTGACAAATGGGTTATAGCCAGTTAGGAAGCTACTGCAAAATCCAGGCAAGAAATCACAGAGCCCAGTGCCAAGACAGTAGTGATGTGACAAAGGCAGGGAAGGGACAGGTAAAATATTCTAGAAACAAATAGACAAAACTTTTAGAGCATATGGGGAGGAAGAAGTAGGAGTCAAACAAGAGTCTTTAATTTCAAGCTAGATAACATGATTCTGTGGAAGAGTTGGAGAACCCAAAAGGAAGAGTGTATTTAGGCAGGGAGACAGGTTCAGTTTGGAGATGTTGCTTTGCAGTAATAGGAGAAGAATGCCATATGAATGCTGAACAGCTTGCAGAAGGGGTCAGGATTAGGGATCTCCTTTTGGCAGTCATTAAGCATTGAACTATTCACAGAAACCATGATTAAGAGGAAAAACATCCAGAGAGAATCTGGGCTTTGTGTTCATCTGTGGGAGTCCCCAAAGAGGATATCACTGTAAAGGTCTTGCCGTTGGAAAAAAACAAGTCCTATTCCTGCAGTGGGCATGACAAGGTCTGGGATGGATCTGACTTCTCTACCAATGTCTACTTATAAAAACACTCCCAGTGAGAACTCTGCCTAAGTACTAACCTCTACTCTCAAAGCTTCTTCTTCAGAAAGGTGTCTGGAAGGCATGCAGGGGCCTTGATGCCCACTGGAGAATAAACTGTGACAGTTCTTGAGGATGCCTTTCTAAAGCAACATTGCCTTTGAAGAGTTAATTGGGGAATTGTTGATGAATCTGTTATTTTCACCTAAAGACCTTCTCACAGAATTTTAAAGCTGGAAGAGACTTGAGGGTCTCATTTGACAGATACAAAAACTTGAGCCTAACAGTGTGTGGACAGTCATGGTGGGATCATGACCAAAGAACCCATGCCTCCTAAGTCTACCTCTGGGCTCTTTCTTCACCCAAGGTAGTGCCCAACCTCCTACCATGCTCTCCCTCCCTGTCCTGGACTGCCATTTCACATCCTGGTCATGTGCAAAAGGCTTTCTGCATGGAATCATTCTTTCTTGTGAAATAATGAGTTATACATATATATTGCAGCTCCTTAGTATGTCACTGTATTATTTTTAAGCATTTACTATGGTAAGGATGTGAAAATGTTTTAACATAGAAGAATACTATTCAAATGTACAACAATGCAAAATGTATCTATTCTCTGGTGTGGTTCCTCTATAATGAGTATAGATGTATATTGGGATCCTGGCATAAAATGAAGCCACTAGACCTATGTTGGACTAAACACCTTTCTATCATTTTCACTCGCACTGGCCTCCAAGCAACCAAATGAACATCATTTGTATCCATTAGAAGGAATTCATGTTTAAACCCAAGCTCCTCATTAATTAAGTCAAGAAAATGTCCCTGCTATGAAATAATGAAGCTCACAAATATATACTGATTAACAAACATGGGCCAGATATGATATGAGGTTCTAGAGTTAGAGAAATGCAGCACAATATATGCCCTCCAGAAGTAAGGTCTACCAGAGGGAAGAAATAGAAAGTTGGTGCTTGACATTGAACAGGGATGAGTTGGAAGTGAGCCAGACCAGAAAGGCAGGAATGGAGGACATTATTTCAGAAAAGTCAATGATTGCAAAGGCAAGGAAGTAGATAGTGCTTTGCTGCTTTCAAGAACTATAAGAGATTTAGTATCAGGCACATATGTGCTAATTGAGTAAATGAATGAAAGACTGAGTGAATGTCAGTATATGATAGCAATGGATTAAAAGGATGGGACAGGAGGAAAGGGCCAAATGTTTAAGGGCATTCTACGGACATCTAGGGGCTCAGTCAATTAAGCATCTGACTCTTGATTGTGGCTTAGGTCATGATCTTAGGCCTGTGAGATGGAGCCCCACATTGGGCTCCGTGCTGGGCATGGAGCCTACTTAGGATTCTCTCTCTCCCTCTCCCATTCCTACTCCATCCCTCTTAAAAAAAAAAAAAGCATTCTATACCATCATGGCTTATCTGGCTTTATATACTCCAGCCCAGTGGTTCTCAAAGTGTGGACCAGCAGCAACATCATCTCTTGGGAAATTGTTAGCTGCAAATCATTATGTCTAACCCAGGCTTACTGAATCAGGAACCCTGGAGATAGGACCCAAGAATCTGTGTTTTAAAAAGACTGTCCATTCTGATGGATGCTGAACCACTGCTCTAGGCATAGCGAGAAAGTAAAAGTTGAAGGAATATTTTATGGGACAAAGAACCACATTTATTTATTGGGACTAAAAGGGAAAATGAAAGCATTTGCTTCTCTCTACAAAAATGCTAGCTTAATCCTCCAGAAGTGCTCAGCCAGAGTCATCTGGGGTCCTGCCTGGGTCTTTTCAATTGAGTCCTCCTGTCTCATCAGGTAAGTAATCTTGTAGAAACAGCACCTCATTACCCTCCATCAAATGAGCAGTGAGGAAGCACTTTTCATTTGAGAGCAAGATGACTGAAAAGATTTGTCTGGGGCAATTGCGGTAGATGGCAGTGATTTAAGCTAAATTCAGTGCTGGAAGACAGCTGAGCTATGGGACAACTTGTGTAAAGTTTAGGCTAAGGTATCAGCAGGAATGTCTAACAGAGCACTCAAACCCAAAATAGCAAGAATTAAATTCACTCATGGATCCTCTTTCAAACCAATTTATATATTGAATAAAATGGAAGTTTGCACCTGGCCTCTGATCTGTAAGTGAAGTCAGACAGCCCACGGCTTGGTTGACTGAAAAAGCAAGCAATCAACCATCACTATCACCCTCCCCCAATAAAACTAATGAAAGAGAATGGAAAAATCAGTAGAGAAGCCAAATGATTCATAAAAATCAATTTTAAGCAGCATGAGATAAGCCGAAAGCTTAAATTTTTAAAAATGCAGTTAGGGAATCAGACAATTCCAAATGAAAATAAATATCTTTAAACAGAATTCTGAATAATTTTGGTAATTGCATTGAGCAGGATTTGACTGCAAAATCCATGGTTTAAATCCAGAGCAGTACCCTTGGCAAGGGAGGGACACATAATAGACCAAAGAAAAGGTAAAAGGAGCAGTTTGAGGATCAGCAGTCTAAACAAGGGTGTAGGGATAATGGACTAATGGACAGAGAGGCTCAGAAGCTAGTTGTATGTACATGTTGGGAGCTTCCCATTTCACCATGACATGAGCTGCCCACCACCATTCCCTATCCTGACAGCTGGAGCTGGTGTGGAAGCCGGCAGAGCACATAGTCAATAGGCAATTACAGTAATCGAATCTTGGAGGAAGTGACACAAGTGTAAATAGCTTACTCCCAGTTGGCCTGTGATTAACGTGACAACAGCTTGGATGTGATTCCCTCCATGGAAGCAAGGGCAGCCTAGTCACTTGGAGTAAAATTGATAAAAGAGTATCCTACTGTATCCATTATGCCAAACTCTGTATCAACTAGAAAGGAAGCCTTTGATGAAAGGAATAGGTGGGTGCACTTAAAATAAGAGAAGCATGTTTTGAAAGTACCAAATTTTTACAAGACCTCATATGTCCATTAATTCATTCAATTCTTTATGAAGCAGGTGTTAGAATGAGCCCTATTTTATCCCTTTCTGACAAGGACTTGGATGCAGGATAGTAAAACAATCCTTCTAAACCAAGTGGTAGCACTCAGATTTGAACTCAAGGGCTTTCTGAACCTAGATCCTAAGCTCTTCCAACCATAAGAAGAATAAGATAATTAACTGAGGCTGTGGGTAAGGCAGCGGGATGCAAGGGTGTATAACAGAGGAGATCAATGAAAATCTTAGTAGATCCAACCTTAGGCGTTACGTGGCCCCAAAGTCAACAACACCAACTCAATTGCTATGGCTGTGTGCTCATGTGGATACTCAGGAGCATGCAGACCCTTCAGACCTTGGCTGTTAATGTGCCCTCAGAGGGAAAAAGACCTTTGCCTTCATTTTGAGATTCAAGAGACAGTAGCACCAAACGAAGAGACATGGAGACTTTATTTATTTATTTATTTATTTATTTATTTATTTATTTATTTATTTATTTATTTTTGACATGGAGACTTTAATTGTGGTTTGAACAATGAGGTTTGGTGGAGTAAGTTAGAAGGCAAGCTGTTGATGACAAACATGATGGGAGAGGGTCACACGTCACTTCCCAATGGGGTGGGGATCAGGAACTCCCAAGGTCTTGCTTTTAGTAGAGCTAACTTTAGAGAGAAAAGGGAAGGTGATAATGAGAGCTCTCAGAGGATAAGATCAAGTGTAGTGGAACCAGAGATCCATACCAGATAAAAGGGAAAGGATAGAAAATCAAGCTATTCTAAGGGGTGGGGGGATGCTTGGTAGGCAGGAGAATCTCATTTTCTTGATAGAGGATGAGGTACTAGAGAGACATAAGCATTATCTTGGCACAGGGTTAAGAGACCCAGGGTGAGCTCTAGTTCTGTGGGAGAGGGAATGTAGGAGAAGCCTGACTGGTAGTGGGTTCAATCTTCCGGGAGGGAGTTTGCAATAGTACTATGGGAAGCCCATAATGCCACTCAGTTCTGCAGCAGGTGATCTGTTGACGTCTAAATGTTTGACAGGGTTGGAGGTGTCAGCAAGAAAGGTGAAGGCCACTCTTCACCCATAAGCAATCAGATCCAGGGAGAAATATCTCAAAAGAAGTGTCAGAAGCAGATGCTTTCAGATCCCTTAGGAGAAGATAGGGGAGGCTGTGCTTGAGTCTGAGGAGACCTGGGTGCCACTGCTTATTTTGCCTCTTTCATAAACCATCACTGCCTTGAGAGAACAGTCATATAATAGTTTGGAAGGGAACAGGGAAGACATTTTATTCTTTTCATTGAGATGGGGAGGCACTCTAATAAGCGGCTCATGATGCAGGCTAAGAGACCAAAAGCAAGCTTGAGAGACAAGGGTGCTCCTACTTAGAAGCCCTTGGTTTACAAGTATCATGGCAGGTTTGGGCATGCACATGCAGGGAGAATTGAGACAAGAGTCCAGTGACACTTGTGAACTACATAATATCTGGGTTGAGAATAAAAGGACATGGCCAAGAAGCCAAAGGGATGTTGGGAGAGCAGCAATGTTGAAGGAAGGATTTCACAGTGTTGGCCATAGGGTGATGTAATCCTCCTCTTCTGTGTCCTGTACAAAATCTTTACTAGACTGTAGTTGTTTATTGATGCTTTTCCACAAGTGAATTATTATTGAGGGTCAAGGTCATCTAGAAAATGAGCTAGTTCTGCCATTTGCAGAAACAAAGGAGCTTGAAGTTTAGGAAAACAGCCCCCTGGGCTATACATGGATGTCTCATTTAACATTTTCAGTGACTCTGTGAAATAGATATTATCATCATTTGGAAGTAAGGAAGTTGAACCTCCCAGAAGTCTAGTAATTTGTCAAGAAGCTGAGCCAAAGTTACACCAAAATCCTAGTGATGTTAAAGCTAACTTACTTTACTTCCATATTAATGGTTCTCCAAGTGTGGTTCTCTCAGCCAGCAGCATTAGCATCACCTGGTAACTTGTTAGAAATGCAGTCTCAGACCCACCCTTAGATCTACTGAACCAGAAACTGGAGAGGGAAGGGGGGATAGGGACCAGCGTCTGTGCTTTAATAGACCTTCCAGATGATTCCAATGCATGCCAAAGTTTGAGGACCATTGATCTCCACTATAGTGTCTCTCAGAAAGCATGCATAGCATTTCAGGTCTGATGGCTCTGTGACTCACTGCCAGGAGATGACATGCCACTTGACAGTTCGAGGTGCCTGAATGAGCAAAACTTGCAGAGACACAAAATTCAGTCACTCGGCTATCAAATGAGATACAACCCAAAACCTCAGAGGAACTGAAGGGATCCCATGGGTGGGGATTGTGTAGACATAATTATAGCCGGTTTGAAAGTCAAGGCAATGATGTTAAGAGTAAATTTAACCAGCTTGCTCCAACATCACTGTGCCTTGAGGCCACCTTTGCAGGATCTATCTTTGGGCATGATTGTCTACTTTTTGTTTTGTCATGTCTATAAACCATCTTGGAAACTGGGGGAAATGAATCTGTCGATTTTTTTCATAAAATATATATATGGCCTAGGAAAACTGAACTGTGTGCTGAGCCATAGAGGTTGGGAATGTGCCTGTGGGAGGTGAGGGCACCTGTCCTGGGCAGTGACAATGAGCAAGCCTCTCCCCTGGGTACTGATGCAGGCTATTCTTCTGCACCATTTGTATGTGACCAAAACCTACTCCTGGACAGAGCTTTTCCTAATTATATTGTATGGCCAAAGAGTCTGCTGGAGTACAAGTCAATATAGGGCCGGGGAGGAAAATAGATATTCAAGAGAAGGAAATATTTGAATGCAGTGTGTTTAGAATATATTTATAATTTCTGAAAGGAATAGCATGGTGGTAGAAAGAGTGCTGGCCACAGAAAAATGAAGAAAGTATGAATTTAAATATGATTCATAGCAATACTACTACTAGTTAATTGACACTTGTTGGGTTCTTACCAAGTAGTGGGTATTATGCTATCGCCTTGTATGGATTATCTCATTTTGTCCTTCAAAGAATTCAGTGGATTTGATAGGAATATCATCCCCATTTCAAAGGTGAGAACGCTGAAGCATGGTTATGTGATTTGACCAAGGTCAGATGCATTTGAGAGAAATCAAACAAACTCCAGAGCTTGAAACTATTTTGCTCAGTTCGCTGTGCCATCTGCAACAGCCATTCCTTACAAGCTGGGTGACATGGGCCGAATTACTCATCTCCCTGATTGTCATCTGAAAACGTTCAAATCATAATAAGTCAACAGGCCTCACAGAGTTGTTATGAGGACCAAAAAAAAAAGAAAGAAAGAAAATAAAAAAGCACTTTAACATACTACACATAAAACTAATTACTATTATTGCTAGCTTACTTACAAAAAGAACAAAGTACACATTTATTGTAGGGCAATTAAAATGGGAATAAGAACGGTACCACAAGGCTAGGCTAATGTGAGTTACTGCAACTGAGCCCTGAATGCATTAGCTTGGAGCTTCCCATAAGTCAAGGCAAGAAAAACCAAAAAAAGAAAGAAAACAATACCTTTCATAGTTCTCACCAGCTTTTATCAAAGGAGGAATCTGCCATATTATCAGGAAAGACCAACTTCTTGCCCTAATTCTGAGGACGATTCATTCCCTTATTATCCTATAAAGGATAGTTAAGAACACAGTAGAGGTTGCTTATGTGATGATTTTTTTTTTAAACTTCAGGGAAATTTTTTGAGTGACCTTCCTTGTAAAAACCGAGGGCTTACCTGTCATTCTCGGAATGTGTTGCAATGAGTTAAAACAATACAGTCAATGCATATGTTGACTTTCTGCTGCCTTCTTAGAGAAATAGTATCCACCTGATGAAGAGTTTTATTTATTCTCAGCAACAGGGAAGGATTTTAAATATAGAGTCTTTTCCTTTGGGGAATAGGAGTCCAAAATTTCTCTAAGATTATTCCTCCTGCTGCCTTCCACTGTGTAAATAGAAAAGGACTCCTCACCCAAAGAGCTGCCAAGTGGAAGAGGGCACAGGCGTGGTTTCTGTATCCCTGTGGAGCAGACCTAAGATGAGTGTGGAAACTGTCCACAGATCCACTGATTCTATCACAGTATACAGTAGCAGTTATCCCTGCCTGACATGGAACTCTTAGGTGTAGTCTCGGAGGAGTTAACCTGTGCTGATTTTCATGGCTGTGACATCTCTGGGAGTTGGAGGTAGGAGGGGAAGAGGAAATGGAATATTTTCTCCCCTTTCCACCTTCACTGTGAAATGCCTTTGGAAAGCAGCATAGCATGGTGTTGGAGGAAGGACTTCTGCTACGAAATTCTCTGGGTTCAAATCTAGCTGCTGCTATTTACTGAGGATACTGGTGATAATACTTAGCTCTTGGGATTTAACTGGCTGTTCATCTACCATGTGAGATCCATTTTCACCCCTCTTTGCTCTGACCAGTACCCAAGAGGTTAAAATGTATGGACTCTAACACCCAGCTCCCAGGCCCTCTGACTTCCACTAGTCTTTGGCCAACAGAAGGTGGGAAGAGAAGGGTCAGGGTACTTACTACTTTCTAGTCCCTCCACACAGTCTGCATTCCCTGAGATCTTAATTTGGGCAGTGGATGCCCTCGACACCCAGACAGCCATGGCTCCTATGGGGAGTCCATAGCTCTCAGCTCTAGATTCTAAGTACACTGTTACTGCCCCTTGTCCTTTCTCATTGCTATGATGGGCGCTAAGGATTCCCATTATCTGTAGCCTGTGGGCACAGCACTATCCCTAGTTGGTTCTCTTAATCCAAACTACACGTTTAGAAGAGTAAATAACTCTTTTACTAAACTCTCTTCAATTAGACCATTTGACTATGCCATTGTTTTGGCAGGGACACTGATCCAGATTTGTAGGGAAGTTAATGTGCTTAGCACCTGACACATAGTAAGTACTCAATAAATGCTGGGGATTGTTCTGAGCAGCAGCAGTGGTTGTGGTAATGGTGTTAGTATAGGTGGGACCCTCCTTAGCCCCAAGGGAAGTAGACAAGCTTTCTTTCTTTCTTTTTTTTTTAAAGAGAGAGAAAAGGAAAGGGGGGTGCAGGGTGAAAGAAGGACAGAGGGAGAGGGGGAGAGAGAGAATCTTAAGCAGGCTCCACACCCAGCTTGGAGCTCCATGCAGTGCTCTATCTCCCAACCCTGAGATCATGACCTGAGCCTAAATCAAGTGTGGGATGCTTAACCAATTGAGCCACTCAGGTACCCTGATAAGCTTGCTTGCTTTTATTAACTGATCGATTGATTGATTCATTCATTCATTTTAATCTCTATTGTCTGAGCCATTCCAGAGCATGAAGCTCTGCCTAATGAACCACTGGGTTCTCTGGTGGGAACAGACAGGCTGAAAACACTCATTTGATTTGGAGGAACCCAGAAAAGAGGGAGCTGATTTTGAAGGGAGAAAAAGGACAGCTCAGAGTGGAAATCTCCTAAGATGGGGGCCGCCACCCTACAGCAAGTGCTGGAACCAGAGGATGGGGAGAAGGCTGCTCGGAGGGAGCCCTCTGGACCAGTGGCTCTGAAAGGAGCCATCCCAGACCCAGACAGAGGAGACTCCCTGGGCCTATGCTTCGGGATGTGATTTGTCCACCATGGGTTCAAGGGCAGCACGAATCCACCTCAGAACACCCTAGGTCACTTATAAGGAAAGACTTCTAATGGGGGAGGGAGGAGTTCAAGTATCTGTACTTTGGAAGCAAACTGGGTGCAAGGTGGAAGAACCAGGAAGAGGAATGCCTGTTACTTGTGGAAGAACCTCTGTTGGAATCTGCCCAGGAGTAACTGCTTCTGTGGAGATGGTCCCCTCTCATTTTAAGTGTTTAAGTACACAACTCCCCCCATTTCAGAGGGTTGTGTCAACCAAGGTCCTGAGAGAAAGCAGATGACCCAGTGAAAATGGATCAAGTGCAGAATTGAATATGGAAGCTATTTACAAAGGTGTGGGTAGCCTGCAGAAAAAGCAGTGGTGCACTCAGAGTGACCTGTGACAGTCGATTGTGTGTGCCCCCTCCCAGCTCCATCTGCCTTGGGCGACCACGCTGGGAGCTGAAAATTGGCCATGATGGAGTATTTGTGTAATGTAAACCAGCAAACATGACAAATCAGGCTTTTGTTTTTGTTACATGTTTTGTGTTTTTGTTTTTTGGAGGGCCAGTTTATCAGCTTATCATGGAAAAGAAGCATCCCAGGGCTATTAAGAGGGTTCGAAGGAACTAGGGGAGGCAGAAGTTACCAAAACTCTAGGCAAAGAGCTTCATGGTTAGGCCTCCAGAGAGGAGCCTGGTCTTTGTTGAAGAGACTGCCATAACCCATGGCAACTCCACAGGGAAGAAGCCAGAGGAGCATTTACCAAACTTCACCTTCTTTCCTGCAGGGCTCCCATTGGCCAAACCCAATGAGAACCACAAGGCCAGGAAGCCAGTATATAGAATTATAGAGGCCAGCTCCTGGGCCTAAAGATGAGGGCTAGAGGGCAGACCCAGAGAGCAAGCCGCAGTCCTACAACTCCCATGCTAGAGAAAATTCAAGCATTGTGAAGGAGAGGGAAATTTTGAACCTCTGGCAACTCAAGAGTCTAGGATAACAGGGCAGACTTTTCAAGGGTCTAGGCAGATGTTTAGATGTTTGAGGTGAAAGGCATGGTATCATGAAAGACAATTAGGGACTCTGGTTGTATGGAGACCACTTTGCCTCCTTGGTTTGGTCCAGTCCAGCCCAGCCTCCAAACTGGAATTTGACTAAGGACTCCCTTTTCCAGAAACCTGGCCCTTGAGCCCTTGGAATTCATCATGAATCCCTTTTCTTTGGTTTCTGTTATTTAGCACATTTCAGACTAGAAAAGAAACACAAACATTTCCATGCCACATCTAATACAATTATAAGGTCATTACACATTCTGTAGCACAAAACAGCTGTTTCAAAGATCCTTATTAGAATTTAACAGAGTTTTATTTGTTTGGGGCAGAAAAAGCAATCTTTTAAATTATGATTTAATGAGACTGTTAAATGTTCAACACTAAGTGGTTACTTATTAAAGCTGCATGGAGCTTGGCTATTTGGGTTCATAGGAGGTTAACTGAACCTTTCTTCTGACCCCAGTCCTGTACACACACACACACACACACACACACACACACACGAACAAATTTACATGGGTTTTTTTTTTAGATTTTATTTATTTATTCATGAGAGACACACACACACACACAGAGAGAGAGAGAGGCAGAGACACAGAAAGAGAGAGAAGCATGCTCCATGCAGGGAGCCTGATGTGGGACTCGATCCCAAGACTCCAGGACTTAGCCCTGGGCCAAAGGCAGGCACTAAACCGCTGAGCCATCCAGGGATCCCCAAATCTACATGTTTTTATCTAAACCCTCTTTTCTCCCAAATTATGGCCTGTTCTTTCAAAGACAAACTTCATAAAGTTAAATGGGTCTAAGCCCCAAATTTTTATAGCTGAGTTGGCTTTTATGTTGAATTTATGAGTCTGTATAAAGATAACCTTGCCTTCTAAAAATCTTCCAGCACCTTTGAAGAGGGAAATGTTTGCATTGGAACTCACCCAATGAAAGGCACCTGGGAGGCTCAATCAGTTAAGCATCCAACTCGTAGTTTTGGCTCAGGTCACAATCTCATGGGTTTTGAGATTGAGCCCTCATGTTGGGCTCTGTGCTCAGGGTGGGGAGTCTGCTTGAGATTCTCTTCCTCTGCCTCTCTCCCAAGTAAATAAGTCTCTCTTTCTTTCAAATAAATAAGTCCCTCTCTCAAGTAAATCTTTAAAAAGAAAAAAAATGGGAAGTCGTTTAATGATAAAATGTCTGTGATCAGCACCAATATTTGGGGTTCTACAAATACAGGTTCTTGTGAGTTTTACATTATTTCTTACTGGATTAAGAAACTTTTCTCATGGGCCTATTTTCCAGGGTAGGAGTTGGGGTATAGAAGGAGGAAGGATTATGCTTGATGACCAACCAGTGATCTAATACAGATGTGTCATTTTGTCAGGCTGCAATGCTGGAGCAGTTAATCCACTAGCATTTCTAATAATTGTGGTATCCTGAGAAGTCATACTGTGACACAATGTATCCCTGGAATTCATAAGTAGGTTGTTTAAATGCAAAATAATTATTAAGCACTCATTCTTGGAATTCATCCTGAGATAAGTAGCCCTTAAGAAAATGTCTAATACAAAATGACATTTGGGTTTTTGAATATATAACCTTTTGTATTAATGGTATCCCAAGGTGTTTTACATAGTAATTGGATGGTAGTGTGGTAAGTATTTCAGTAAATGAAATGGCTCTTGGGACTGAAGTAGAGGTTTAGCTATTCTTGGATTTTAAGTTGGATTTCATTGACTATGGGGAGGTGAGGTGGAATGCCAGGCTGTTTAAAAGTAGCCCAAGGCCTTCTTAAAACTTCACTGAAAACATCAAGAAAGAGAAGTGGTCTCAGAGGTAAAGAGTACAAACCCCTCTGGGATAGATGAGGGACCTGGGTATAAACGTGAGTTAGTAACCTGCACAGGGCTTGGACACCGGGTCTCCTAACTAAGAGGACCTGCAGTATGATACTCATTCAGGGTTCATATTTCAGCTCTCCCAGGTCCTAGCTGGTTAACTTAGAGCAAGGTACTTAATACTGCTAGGCCTCCATTTTGACATCTGCAAAATGAAAAATAATAATATCTGCCAGAGTCAGGGGAGAGATAAAAATAATATACATATAAACTAACAAGTACAGTTCCTGGAACATAATAGGTGCTTCCTAAATGACGATTATTATTATAAATCCATGTTGCCATAAATCTTTCCTGGTTGAACATTTGCAGTATCGATTTGCATCACTTATTGTATTAATGCTGTTCTGTTTTACAATTACAAGTTATAATTAGGCAAATATGACTCATCCAGCTTTCCGTGTCCAATTCTCAGCACTCCACCCGCACATCAAGAAACAAATCAAAATGCAATTAGATGCCGACTGGATGCTAAATAGAAAGTTTATAATGTATTGTCTCATAGAAGATTACATTGTGAAAGTGAATTGATCTCATGTCAGTAACGGAAGGGTTGAGACTAGATCTGTGTCAAGCATGAAGAAGATTAATGTAGATGCCGACTTGACATGTTTTGTGGGGGAATGTCTTAAATTGCAATGGATGGGTGTTAAAAAGTACAACCACACAGCAACAGGCTGAGAGGGAGACTCTGTCTGGCATATTTGAACAGATAATATTCTGCATACTCTCTATGTGATAATACGTATAAATGACCTTGAGTGTAGACCACTGCCACCCAATTCAGATCCATAGTTCATATCTAACCCCTCCAGAAAATTAAGAGTAATTATTAATTTTACCAAAGGAGTCACAACCAGAGGGTTCTTGAAAGTGGCTCATCTCCCTAGTGTGAGTAAAGTATGATTTGACTCGTTTTAAAATCAATTTACAAGTAAAATTTTCAGGAACACATCTGCTAGGTAAAGCAAGTTCTGCCAGTATTCTGCAATGAAAGTGACAGTGATATGTTCAGTTTTTTTAATGGATAAAATTATGTGAGCAGAGAACATAATTATATATTTTAGAAAGAGCATAGAAATACTTATAAACCTGGTCTTTTAGAAAAATCACTTTTTAAATTTCTAAACCAGTATATGAAACTGTTCAGCATTTACCAGTTTCTCCAGATAGGCCATCCTTGAGACACAGGGTAGGTCAGTCCACAAATAATATGAAAAACCTACTAACGGCTAAACCCTGGGAGCTATTAGATAAGGTGCAGCGTTTGCACACTAGTAACAAAATTTAATCCCTTGACAAGCTGTGGCCAGGAATGTTCTTATTCCCATTCTGTGGCCAGGAATGTTCTTATTCCCATTCTACGGATGAGGAACTTAAGGCTCAGAAAATGAACCAATTTATACAAGCTGACAAGGTCAATAATACATGGCAAAGCTGGAATTCTGGGCTGACCTTCTATGTATTTCTTAAAACTCGTCACTCCCCCCTTTCTCCTCCCACTGCCCAGTTCATCACAGCACCATGGCTTACCCCAACCATCAAGCAGCCTCCTCTTCCTTGTCTCTGCCTCTAGCCTTGTTCCCATCCACATATCACAAATCTGACCTTGCCATACTCTCTGCTCAAAACCATCAGGGGCTTCTCATTACCAGTGGGTAGAGTCCACAGTCTCTACTATCTGCTCTCCATATATGTCTCTACTTTATTTTCATTCTTCCCTGATTTACATGTTTTAATTCCAGCCACGTGGTCTGATTGCAGGTCTCTACAAATGGTACATATGTCACCTCCACATGCTTGCTCACGCTCTCTTCTCTCTGAAATGCCTTCTTCCCTTTTTCACCTGGCTCCTCCTTACCCTTCAAGAATTTGTTTGGATATCCCTTCCAAGGACCTTTCTCTGCCCACTTGCATCTTGCCTTGGCTGGCCTTCTGGGCCTCCCCAGAGCTTTCCTAATCCTCCATTATTGCCCTTGATATATCATCTCATGAAAATGTGATTGACTGGACATGTCACCAGTCAATGGTTCCTTCACAGCAGAGACTCTGTTACCATCTTTTCCCCCCAGAGCCTAGCTTAGAGCCTCATTCACATTAGGTACTTGATAAACATTTGCTGGGTTGATAGATGTATACTTGAATAAGTAATAAACACAGTGCAATACTCTTAAATTTAAGTCCAATTCTCTTTCCAATATGCCAAAGCTCAGTAACAAAAGATAACAAGCCCTCTGGACTCCATGCTCAAGAAACTCAGACCGAACAGACCTAGACACACAGATCTAGAGTTTGTGGGGCATGGCAGCAAATGGTGCTGCACTGAACGTTCAGGGATTCTGTGCGGCACTGTTCCCCCCGAAGGCCCCCCTGGTCTCTTCTTCGTTCCTGGGGGCTCCCAGAAATCCTTGGTTTGTGGCTGCATCATTGCAGTCTCTGCATCACTGCAGTCTCTGCCTCTATCATCATGTGGTCTTCTCTGTGTCTTCACGTTGCCTTCTTTTTATAAGGACACTAGCAATTTAATATAGACCCAACCCTAATCCAGTATGACCTTACCTTAGCTAATTATATCGGCAAAGACCCTTATTTCCAAATAAGGTTACATTCTGATGTTCTAGTAGACTTGAATTTGGAAGGGGGAACACCATTCAACCCAGTATAATAAATATCTCTCAATCTTTTCTATAGATAACATAGTTTACAAAGCAGTTACCAAGACCCATCCTTACCCTCTTCCCCAGGCTAGGTTGGAATATCTGTAGAACTTAGACTGGATGTCTTATCCTTGGACCTCCAGTTTTCCCATGATTTGGATCCCAGTAACCAGTGCCAGACTTCCTTGTTATCAGCCTCTCCTTTGCTGGACCCCAGTCAACTTCTGTTGGTTGATAACGCTGAACCAGAATGGGCTCACTCTGGGCTTTTGTCTAATGGTACTCTGCATCCTTCTGATATTCCTCTCACAGACTGGCTCCCATATTCAGAGCAACCACAGACTCCTATCTCTCCATGTGTGCTCCCAAGCCCTGCCCTGGCTCCCACACTCTGACTTCTGGCCTTGCCTAGGCCTGTAGCTATGATGGATTCCCGGTCCTGGCATTCTGGGCTGGCCCATCTCACCCCTCACAAAGACTTGATTCTAACAAAGAAATATCTTTTCCCTGAAATAATTTTTCTCTTCCTAAAATCCCCTGTGACTGTTGCAGCTCTCATTTATAAACTGAAATAGTCCAGATGACAAGTTCCAAATGTACTAACACTTTAGCATCATAACCTGTTACAAGGGAAAATATCCTCGGTTGTCTTCCTCTCTTTAAGATGTTTTCTGTTGATCAATCTGCATGCTTCCCTCTAGGGCACCTCTTTAAAATACCTATGAAGGCAAAAGCAGAGTATACAGCTATATTTGGCCAAACATTGCTGGCGTGCTATATGGGAGACAGATGTGAATTTCATCTTTTATTAGCACAGTACCTATAGTCTTTTAAAAATGGACTTGCTTATGAATGTGAGGTATGAAATCCATCTGAATATACTCTTCACCTTAAAAAAAAAACAGCAAATTTCACACCAGTAACTTCCTCCTGTATCAGGCAATGGGGTGAGATGAGGTTTTGACAAAAATGGTAGGTATTACATAACACTCCCGTCTCCTTACAGATGCGTGCGCAGCTTTAAAATAGAAACGGGAAAGCGGTGCATTGTCTGTAGAAGCAAACTATTTGAGGGAGGATAGCAACTTTCCCATTGCCCATAATATGAACAAATTAGAAGGGGAGAAAGAAGATCCCCTGCTGGGCATCTTGGAGTGATCTCAGAGAAATGATGTTGGTTAGACATTATTCAAGAGAGTTTCAGTGGTCACAGGAAGGATTTCCATCCCCTTGAGGGGCCAGCTGTCTTTGTATCAGCAGAATCTGTCCCTGTGTCGGGAAGCAGGGTCTTGGTAGCCACTGTGTAAATTGTACCATTGATAGGATGTACTAAGTTAAATAATGTCCTAAAAAGTCACGTCCACCTGGAACCTCAGGATGTGACCTTATTTGGAAATAGAGTCTTTGCAGATGTAAGTGGTTAAGATGAGGTCATAGTGGGTAGAATATGTCCTAAAGCTGGCCAGTCGTGTCCTTATATGAAGAGAAGCTGTGTGAAGACACACAGGGAAGGCCATGGGATGACAAGAAAGAGATCAGAGTGAGGTAGCTACAAACCAAGAAACACCAAGGATCACTGGGAGCCACTGGATGCTGGGGAGTGACCAGGAAGGATGTTCTGGTGTTTTAAGCGCCCAGCTGATGATAATTTGTTACTGCAACCCTGAGGAAACAAACACACCACCCCATCCAGTTTCACAACAAGAAGGAACAGTCTCTCTGTCTTGCTCCTACCCCTCATGAAGATACCGCCCAAGTTACACAAGTACCTTCTCTGTCCACCAGTCCGCCTTGCTTGTTCCCGCCTTTAGGCTCCAGCTTGTGCTCTTGAAATTGCCTTTTCTCCACACCCACCACCAAGCTTGTTCCTCAAGACCTCACTCCAGGCTCCAGACCTCATCAGACTCAAACTAATTATTTTGGGGTATCCTTCTGCTCCATTAATTATATAGGTCAATTATTTGGGTCCACCTCTGTCACCTTGAGTCCTCTTCAAATTCCATGCTCCTGTCATTCCTCCAGACATCCCCAGCCCTGGAAAGCCCTGCATATACAAGAGACAGTCACTAAGTTGGTGCTGAAGGTGTGTTATGTGCCAGGTGGGTCAATACCCCAACAAGAAATTGTATATCTTTTCATGTGGGGCTTGCTCCAGCGCTGCACTGCAGATCCAAACATGCTGTGCACGTTAAGTTAGATTTCAAGGGTGCTTCGGCATGGCAGAAAGAGAAGTCCCCTTGAAGACTTAAGGTGGAAACCCAAAGTCTTGGGATCCCTGGGTGGCGCAGCGGTTTGGCGCCTGCCTTTGGCCCAGGGCGCGATCCTGGAGACCTGGGATCGAATCCCACATCGGGCTCCCGGTGCATGGAGCCTGCTTCTCCCTCTGCCTATGTCTCTGCATCTCTCTCTCTCTCTCTGTAACTATCATAAATAAATAAAAATAAAAATTAAAAAAAAAAGAAACCCAAAGTCTTTGCTGCTTATTAGGTATTTTCAACAAATTAGAGGTGACAGAAGGCAAGCGACTTCATCCACAAATTGGCAGTTCTTTGTTTGAGGCCCTCTTTGTGCTCAGATCCCCAGTTAGAGCACAGGCTCCATCTGGTGCACACACTGCATGAGCAAGGGGAGGGTCAGACGTGCAGCTGAGGCTCACCTCTGGGATGTTTTCCAGTGGAAGCGTGGAGGAGGGAGTGCAGCACGGGGCACAGAACCTGTGAAGCTGATCAGGGAGTGATGTTCTCTGCCTGCCATGGGGTGCCCTGTCACGTGTCTCAGATCCAGTTCCCCATGAGCCCTGCTCCGGCCCGGAGGCTCCCCACCCTCAGCCAGTGCTGCCTGACAAGAGAGAGGAGGGGACGTACAGAAAGTCAGCAGCCTGGCTGCTCCCCCTAACCAGCCTGCTGGCATTCCTGGGCCCCAGCTAGGGCACCACCATGCCCAGAGATAGAGCACTCCACATCCCAGACCTTCATCAGAGAGCTCTACCAGAGGACTTACTCTTCAGTCAAGATTCTACTGCTTTCTTTCTAGTATTTCTCATCATTTCTTCTAGTCTGTCATTAGTTTCGAAATGTTGCTATGATTTGTTCTTTTTCTTTTTAAAGCTTTTTCTTTCATTTCTAAGGGTTTAGTCAGGAAGTGGAGTCCATAGGGTGTGATCAATCGGTTACCGCCTTGAACAGGAAGCTCCCATCAAATTATTTAACTTCTCTATGCTTTGTTATTTCTATCTAAAAAATTAGAAAAACAATAGTAGCTATCTCATAAACTTGCTGCATGGATTAAAAGAGGTAAAATGCACAGAAAGTACTTAGTGCAATGCCTGCACACAGAAGGGGCATAGACATTATGTATAAATGCATGACCTTTGATGAATCACCTAACTTCTCTGAGCCTCAGGTTCCTCCTCTATAAAATGGAATCACAATAATGACTTCATGTCTGACACCAGTCAATGTTTTTGTTCTACTTTCCTCCTGAAAAGCCTATGCTCCAGCCACAGGGGCCCATTTGAAATTTCCCACATGATTCATTGTTTCCGGGCTTCTGTGCTTTTATTGAATTATTCTTTTTGCCTCCAGTATTCATACTGGGCCACACTTCTCTGTCAATGGAAACACTACTCGTCGTCAGGCTTACTCAATTCTCACTTTCTCTGGTAAACCTTCTCCTTAATTCAGGCAGAGGTCCTTCAGTCCTTTCAATAATTATTTACAGAGCATCACACTAGGCTAAGAGCAAAATATTCATCAGTGAACAAGATGAACAAGGCCGCTGCTCTCATGAAGCTAAATTTTTTTTAATAGACTTTATTTTGGGAGGCACCTGGGTGGCTCAATCGGTTAAGTGTCTGACTCTTGGTTTCAGCTCAAATCTCAGGGTTGTGGGATTGAGCCCCACATCGGGCTCTGCATGGAGTCTGCTTGTCCTTCTTCCTCTGTTCATCCCCATACTCTCTCTCTCTCTCCACAATAATAAATAAATAAAATCTTTTTTAAATAGACTTTATTTTGTACAGCTATCCCAGGTTCACAGAAAAATTGAGAGCAGAATTACAAAGATTTCTAATATATGTCACTTGCACCCACACAGAAATAGCCTCCCGATTTTCAGTGTCTCCCACCAGAGCATTAAATTTGTTGCAGTTGATGAACTTATACTAATGTTCCTTACCACTCCAAGTCCTTAGTTTGCATTAGGGTTCACTCTTGGTGTTACACGTTCTATAGATTTCAACAAATGTATAATGCATGTATCCATTATGGTAACATACTAGTATTTTTCACTGCCCTAAAAATCTTCTATGCTCTACCTATTTATTCCTTCCTCCCCACTAACCCTTGGTAACCATTGATCTTTTCCCTGTCTGCACAGTTTTGCCTTTTCCAGATGTCATATTGTTGGAATCACACAGTAGGTAGCCTTTTCAGATGGGCTTCTTTCACTTAGCAATATGCATTTAAGGTTCCTTCATGTATTTCTGTGGCTCAATAGCTCACTTCTTAGCATTGAACAATATTCCATTGTCTGGATGTACCACAATTTGTCTCTTCACTGACTGAAGGACATCTTGGTCACTTCAAAGTCTTAAAAATAAAGCTGCTGTATAAGCCTCCTCCCATGTGCAGGTTTTCATGTGGAAACAAAATTTTAACTCCTCTGAGTAAATATCAAAGGCCATAATTGCCAGAATATATGGTAAGAATATGTTTAGTTTTGTAAGAAACTTCGGAACCATCTTCCCATGTGGCTGTACCAGTTTGCATTCCCAGCAAACAATGAATGATGCTCCACATCCTTTCCAGCATTTGGTGTTGTCAGTGTTCTGGATTTCGGCCATTCTAATACGTGTGTGGTGGTATGGCACTGTTGTTTTAACTTGCAAGTCCCTAATGAGGTATGAGGTGGAGTGTCTTCTCAGGCCAGCTAATACTGTAAGCCCGGCAACTTAGACTGTCCTCTCTGTAGCCCCCTGCTCCAGAGTACAGCCCTCTCCAGAAGCACCATCTGCCACTATGTCATTGCTATCTCCTGCATCCTGGGAGGCTTTAAATAAGCAGGCCCCGTTAACTCTCATTTGTTTTATTTCCCAGAGCATTTGACACATGGTAGGTGCTCAACAAATGTATGTGAGATATCTACATGTTGCATGACTAGTTGAAAGTTTGAGCCATAGACTTATTTGGAGAACTTACGGCTCTGGGCAAGAGTAAAAAGACATGTAGCAGCATTTACAAAGTAATATGCAACAGGCATGTTCTGTCAGCGTCCAAATCAAGTGCTGCTCTCAAAAATTGCAAATTGACTTCTGGCCAGAGCCCTCTTGGAAGTTTCCTTATTTTGCAAGTGCAGCTCTTTTCCTCTGCTTGACAAGGGAATGTATTGAACACTCCCAGATGGGCCTTTCCCCAAGCAGGGCCCACTGGGGCCCAAATGAATCAAGCTGAAAGAGAGTGAGCAGAGTCAGCAGTGAGAGAAAGACTTAGCACAAGGTCAAACCCCATCTGAAAATAGGCATGACGGAAGACAGAAGGATTTTCTTGGATCATTGTACAAGGAAAAGGGATGTTTCATTCCTTTGCTGGTGAATACCTTCTCCCTGTATGACTAAATAATACTGTCATGATTGATTCGGTATCTCCTAACTAAGATGAGATGAAGAGAACGGTGGCAAATCCCAGTGTTAGAAGACCCGGGTTCCAGCTCTTGCACCACCCTAGACAACTGGAGTGATCTGGACTCCTCACTGCTGTGCACCTCAGTTTCCAGAAAAAAATACAATAGGTATGGTGAAAGTACAACAGTTAATATAAAATATATTGAAAAATTATAAAGCACTCTACAAAAGCAAAGCATTTATATTTCCCTCTTAGAAGCAAGTTCTTAAAGTAACTCCTTGCCTAATCAGCATCCTTTTCTCTGTACCTACTATAGGAAGCAGCATCTAAAAAATAGAGAAAAGAGCAGAGAATGCAGAATTCAGAGAACCGATGGCTTCTAAGCAAGGAAAGAAGCAGAGACCAAAGCAACCAGCAGTGGATACAAGGGCACCAAGTCATAGCTGGCTTCTTTATGATGCTTTGCATTATTCAGAACACATTTACTATCTTATTCTGTTCTCACAACAGCTGGTTGAGTCCGTCCAAGTAGGATAGATATTCTGTTCCATTTGAGTGATGAGCAAACTGAGGCCTGCAGAGAGTAGGTGACTTGTTTGAAGTTCATGGAAGTTCAGAGTATGGACAGAACTAAAATAAACGTCTCCTAAATCCCAGCCTGACACTTTTTCCAATACAGCACACTATGCCGCAGGATCAGACACAGATGAGTGCACCTTGGTGCTGTTGTCCCTGAACCGAAAATGATCCAGAAGACAGGTATTAGCTTCTTGAGTCTTAAGAAACTGCTTTGATATTCTGATTAATAGCTCAGTAAAATCAGCTTCCAGGAAAATGCATGCACCTCACTCGTGATTTTAGAACACAAGTTCAAGGGCTTGCTTGAAGCCAGTTTGCAGATCTGGAATCGAATCCCTCTTCTAGGGTATACTTAGAAGCATGTTCTAGGGTTGCCTGGGTGGCTCAATCGATTAAGCAACTGGCTCTTATTTCAGCTCATGTCACATTCTCAGGGTCTGGGATCAAGCCCCTCGTAAAGCCCCGTGTGGGGCTCTGTGCACGCTGGGGAGTGGGGAGTCTGCTTGTCCCTCTCCCCGTACTCCTCCCCTCTCCCCAACCCCAACTTGCATGAGCACTCTCTTGCTCTTTTTAAATAAATAAATAAAATATTTTTTTTAAAGAAGCATGTTTTAGGCAAAGGGGTAAAACATTACTGAATATTTAGGGGATAACTGATATGTCATTTGTTTTTGGTTTTGTTTTACATATAATACCTAAATAACTCACAAAGTTTCCAAAAGGAGTTGAGTTTGAAAACATGAAAATAAAAGTAGACTAAGCATCCGTTGAGTCCAAGCACCTATTCCAAGAACTGCCAAAACTTTAGAGATACAATCCAGCCTTTAAAAGGCTTCAAGGAGGCCCACTAGGTTATTACCTTTAGAAATGACTGCTGTGTTACTGTTGTTTTTTAAAATTATTCTTACCGTTTCTGCAGTTCTAGTCATTTTTCCCTCCAGATCAAAGATGTTACCGAAGTAATACTAGATAGGGAGGCTAAATGTGCAACACTGAAATTTTCAAACCTCTGCTCAGGAAAGCATCAGCAGGTGGCTCATAAGGTCAGCAAGTACTAACAAGAATAGTTGAGTCTCCTGTTTGTAAATGGAAATCATGACAAGTTTGGAAAGAACTACAGTTGAGGCGTGTTTTTTTTATTTCTACAATGCAGTGTCAATTCCCATAGCAATCCCTTTAAGCCTTGAGGCTCATTTCTGTATCATTTTTTTTATGTGTGTATATCCTAAAATCTTAGTTCCGTGGGGTTTGAGCTCCATAATCAAAGTGCTTGGTTCTATCAAGTGTGAGATGGTTTCACTGATCAGAAATTCTTCAAAAACCGGCTATTTAAGACAATCTCGTCCAAGGCAAGCTCAGCTGCTCTCACTGCTAATACACAGGCCCTCTAGAGTCTTGCCAGGGCGTGGGTCCTTCTACATATTCCCTTGAACCCTGGAAGTGCCCTCGAATTCCTCATTGAAAATATTTGAGGCTCAAGTGTCTTTTCCTCTTGAGATGTTCCTCCTCCTCCAATTCCCTGGCAAGGGGGTGGTGCATGATCCCCCTGGTAAACAGGCCAGAGACCGCAAAGCCACCTGGGCTGCTCCCGTGCCTGTTCCCCATGCATCCCATTCATTTCAGCCAGGTGCCCGGTCCTGAGTTGTCTATCTTCACAGCAGCTCCCAGCTGCTTCTCTGTCTTCCTTCCCTTACAGGTTGCCTTCTTGCCACCTCTCTGGATAGAGCTTGCTCATTTTCCCCCAACTAATGTCTATGTGCTCCTTCTCACTGCTGGGCTTTCAAGAAAGCCAAGAACTACACAAACACACAAAACAGCTCTAACCAAGTCATTCCTGTGCTCAAAACCTCCAAAGGCTTTCCAGAATATGTCCAAATGACTTAGTATGGGATTTGGAAGCTCTCCAGGACCTGGCTTTTACTAATCTTTTTAGACTTCTCTTCTCTTCCCAACTACACTGTCTAGACTCCAGCCAGAGCTCACTATTCTCTACTCCTTGCTTCTGCTTTGCTTCATAAGAGAAAGAGAGTTCTGGAGCTTCACTGCTTGGTTTCCTCCACTCAGCCCATCACAGCTGTTGTGCTGGGCAAGGCACATGACTTCTCCATGCCCCTTGGTTGTCAGGGGATAGTAACAAAGGCACTGTGAGGGTGACATGATTTAAGTATGGAAAATGCTTAGCAAAATGCCCAGCACACAGGGAGATAGAAATAATTGTCAAGTATTGGGATTATTGTGTCCAAAACGCAGTTTTTTTCTGATTTATTTCTATCCAAATTCTTATCATTTTTCAAGGCCAAATACAGATGTCACCAATTGTTTGAAGTCTTCTCTTGTCCTCTCAACTCAAAGGACAACTTTTCTCCTATGAGCCGTCCCACTGCATTCACCTCCACCTTCTTATGATATATACCATTTCTAACAGTCATTTGTGTTTATTGTCTCTGTTACCACATTAAGAACTCCTTTTTAAAGCAGGATGTATTCATTCAGTTAGTAGCATTCCAGAACCTGCTATGTGCCAGGCACTGTGCTGAGCATAAGACGTATCTTTTCCCTCTTTTCTTTGCTTGTCAGCATCCAGCACAGAGAGACATGTTAAGCTGGCACTTACTAAAC
This sequence comes from Nyctereutes procyonoides, assembly GCF_905146905.1. Classification (NCBI taxonomy): domain Eukaryota; kingdom Metazoa; phylum Chordata; class Mammalia; order Carnivora; family Canidae; genus Nyctereutes; species Nyctereutes procyonoides. The sequence goes on from NW_026575040.1 coordinate 14,456,828, forward strand.
ATTTCTGTCAAAATAAATGGATTATTATTCCCATTCCATTTATGATTTGGCAAGAACATAAATCATCTCTTTTCCCCAAAATTGGGAGGGTGTTTAAGGCCCAATATGGTGAAATTAGCAACCTCAGACTATTTTAAGTGAACACTTAAAAATCCTGTAATCTTGAGAGCTTTCACCTCTTAAAAAATATTTTAAAAGTCAATATTTTTAGGGGCACCTGGGTGGCTCAGTTGGTTAAGCATCTGGCTCTTGATCTCAGCTTGGGTCTTGATCCCAGGGTCTTGAATTCATGCCCTGCATTGTGCTGGGAGTAGGGCCTACTTAAAAAAAAAAAAAAAAACACTAATAATTTATTTGGCAAAATTCAAAGTTCCTAGCTTTCTTCAAACTTAAAAACATGTGCCAGTTTATGGAATAATACTTAGTTATAAAAACAAATGAACTGATAATACATGCAACACCTGGGCTGGATCTCAAGGCCATCATGCTGAGTGAAAGAGCCAGATCTGAAAAGGCAACATTCTGTATGATTCCATTTATACAGCATTTTCAAACTGACAAAATTATTAGGATGGGGAGGAGATCAGTGTCCATCAGGGGTTAGGTATGGTGAGGGGAGGAGGCGTGTGTTGTGTGACTCCATGAAGGGTGGCAGCAGGGAGATCTCTGTGGTGATGAGACGGTTCTGCATCTGCCTGGAGTGGTGAGTGCAGGAATGTATACATGTACTAAAATGACAGAACTATACACACACACTGCAGCCTTGTCGGTTTCCAGGTTTTACTATTCTGCTATCCTTACATAAAAGTATGAGCACTGGAGGGAAGCGTTTGCCACTTGCTGTGAATCTGTAATTATTTCAAGATTAAGAGGTGAAACTTGAGGCACCTGGATGGCTCAGTTTGTTAAATGTCTGACTTCAGCTGAGGTCATGATCTCAGGGTCTTGGGATTGAACTCCATCCACACTGGGTTCCACACTCAGCTGAGAGTCTGCTTCTCCCTCTCCGTCTGCCCCTCCCCCTGCTTGTGCAGGTTCTCCTTCTCTCAAATAAATAAATAAAATCTTAAAAAAAAAAAAAGGAAAAAACTTCACAGCTCTCACTTAGGAAATGATCTTAGCTCTTCTAATAAATGGAAAGGAATCACCAAATTTACCAGAAACTTGCTTGGAAGTATAGGCAACTTCATAGTAGACTCCTCTTGTGGGTCCTGGTGTCCCTGCTCATCAGAGGTCCTCTTGTCATCAAGCAATATCCCTCTTTCTCCCAGTCTCTGCTTCCTTCTGGCACATACTTGCCTGCTATATGCATTTTCTTTATCCTTTAATTTTCAACCTTGTATTTCAGGTGTTTCTCATCAAGAGCAGTTTTATTTGATCTTAATGCAAGTTTGAGGATTTATGCATGCGAATATTGAGTTGAAGCCATTTACGTAGTGTATGTACCAGTGAGCATTCAACTGGAGAAATAAGACCAGTCGGAGATAGAGATTTGTTGCAAGGCATTGTATCATACTAACGAGTGCTGACTGGGCAAGTCTGAAACTGTAGGGCAGACCATCAGAAACGTCAGTCTGAACCTCTCAGGCATGGACTGAAGCTGCTGTCCATGGCCTGATTTCCTCCTCTTCAAGGGGAGACTCAGCTCTGCTTTTAAGACCTTTCTCTGATTGACTCAGACCCTCGCAGATTTTTCTAGGATAATCTCCGTTACTTAAAGTCAACTGATTATGGGCTTCAATCACACCTACAAAATACCTTCACAGCAACATCTCCATTACTGTTTGAGTAACCGGGTACTGTAGCCCAGTCAAGTGGGTAAATAAAACTGACCATCACAAATCGTATATTGTTACCATTAACATATTTGGATCAATTCCTATCAATTTACCTGGATTTTCATTTTACTGTTTTTCAGTTGATGTTCCTGCTACTTCTCTCCTTCCCATCTTCCCCACCTCCCTTCCTTCTTTCTTAATTTCCTGCCTTCTGTTGAACTAGGAGTTTCTCAGTTACCTTTTAGCGATTTTCTAGTTTGCAAGTTATGAGTTTCCCTCTTGACTCTTTATGTGACTGCCCTTAAAGTTTTTAAGTCTCTGTTTTTCCAGCAAAGTCTAAAGTTAATCACCTTCATTTACCCAGACAGCACAGGAAAATCAAATTTTCTAATCCTGTCTGAACTACTCCCCACTAACAAAATAATTCATTTTGCATATTTTAACTCTGACATCACTTATTATTTTTTCACTTCAACCCTCGTTTTTATGTAGGAACTTGCTTACTAATGTTTTCTCATCACTGCTACTTGGTTTCTATTCCTTCCTTCTAGATTCCATTTCCCTCATCAGAAAGTTCTTTCAATGAATAATAAACTCTCTTTGAATATCTTAAAATACTTTTATTTCATCCTCATTTTGTTTAAAGTAGGCTTCATTGAGCCCAATGTGGGGCTTGAACTCACGATCCTGAGATCAAGACCTGAGCTGAGATCAAGAGTCTGATACTTAGCCAACTGAGCCATCCAGGTACCCCAATTTCACCCTCATTCTTGAGTGATAATTTGGGTTAGCTCAGGATTCTGGATTGGGTATTATATTTGACTCTTCAGACTATGAAGGCATTATTACATTTTCTTTCAGAATACTTCCTTACTGATGAGAATTCCATTGTCAATCTAATTGTTTTTACTCACAGGTTATCTATCTTATCACTTCTAGTGGTTTTTAAAATTTCTTCCTTGGATTGGATAGACTATAGTCTCTCATTCTCTGTCTCTATGTTTTCTTCAGTTGGGATTTGGTGTGTAGCCTTTCAATCTGAGAATTCATATCATATTAGAAGATTCCCATCAGAGAGCCGAGTGACTTGGTGAGTTGAGCGTCTGACTTTGTTTCCACTCAGGTCATGTCTCAGGGATGTGAAATCGAGTCCCAAGTTGAGCTCCATTCTCTGCAGGGAGTCTGCTTGGGATTCTCTCCCTCTACTCCTCCCCCGTGCACAATGCTCAGACTCTCTCTCAAATTAATTAATTAATTAATTCATTCATTCATTAATTTCTTCATCAACATATTTCCATGTTACTACTCCCACATTCTTTCCCCTTCTGGAATTCTTTTAGACACATTTGAGTTTTTAATTCTATTCTTCACATTTCTCATTGACTTTCTTATATATCTTTTGAGATCTCTAGTTGTATTTTTAAGTTCACCTTCCAATTTATTAATTCTTGCTTTGGTTTACTTTGACATGTTATGTTGAATTTTACAATTGTGACAGCAGTATTTTTCATTTCTAGAATATATATCTGTTTTCAAGTCTGCTTACTCCATTTTTACAATGTCTTCTTCTGACATGAGTTCAGTTGATTCCTTTATGTCTTTGAATGTTTTTGAAACCACTTATTTTGAAGCTTTTTGGAAACTGCTCTATTTTCTTTAGTTTCTCAACTGGAAATTCTCTCATTTGTTGTGTCTGCTGACTCTCTCTTAGGGGAATGGATTTCCTGATGTGCTTCATATCTCTTTACTATTAGCTTACTTTCAACAGTGGTCTTCCATGGTAGTTTCTCAGTGGTGTCCTGGATTGTGGAGGTGATCTCTTCCAGCAGGTTAGCATTTTCTTCTGACAGTGCCTTCTACATTTACCAATTCTGGACCCCTTCAAAATTGTTTTATATTAAAATATTTCAGAAATACAAAAAAGTATAAAGAATAGTATAGTGGATACCTCTGTAACCATTAACCAGTTTAAAAAATAAAGTGTTACAAATACTTTTGAGGCCTCTGTGTATCTTCTTTCATTTGCAATTTCTTCTTGCCCCCCACCTCCAGAGATAAACACTGTGCTGAATTTGGTGGGATTTGTATTTTTTTGCTACTCTAATTTTTAATTAAAATTTTTATTTAGTCATGTTAATACAGAAGTCTCTGTTTTCAACTTGGTATTATATTCAGTGGTATGAATATATTATAATTTCATTATAGATTCTGTTTATACATATTTAGTTTTTCCTAGTATTTTGTAACTACCAAAAATGCTGCTGACCACTTTCTTCTGCTTGCCAACTTGTGCACATGTGCAAGAATTTTTCTAGAGAAAATCTCCAGGAAAGGAATCATTAGACAATAGGGAATCTATGTAGCTAAATTAATAAGTTTTGTCAAACTGCTCTCCAAGTTGCAAACAATTTACCTCCCACAAGTTACAAAAGTCACCTGCCTTTGCTTCAATTTCTAGAATTATCTGCATTTTTATAGTTGTCATTCTAATGGATTTAAAATCATACTTTCTTGTGATTTCCATTTGTGTTTTATTTCTGTGGTCCCCGGTAAGATGAAGCATCTTTTCATGCACTTACCCTTTGCCATTTGAGTTTCTCCCTTTTATCCCTATTCTTTTTTTTTTTTTTTTTTATGATAGTCACAGAGAGAGAGAGAGGCAGAGACACAGGCAGAGGGAGAAGCAGGCTCCATGCACCGGGAGCCTGATGTGGGATTCGATCCTGGGTCTCCAGGATCGTGCCCTGGGCCAAAGGCAGGCGCCAAACCGCTGCGCCACCCAGGGATCCCCTTTTATCCCTATTCTTTTTCAAATTCCTTTTCTTCTTGATGTGTGGAGTGCTTTAAAATTAGCAGAATGCTAATTCCCAGGAGGATGTATTTTCTCAGTCTGACTTATCTTTCACTTTTTTAAATGATGACTCTTGGTTTACAGAAGTTTTCATTGTAATATAATCAAAGCTTTCAATCTATTACTTTAACATTTGTGCTTATTTGCTTTGTTAAAAGAATCCTTCCATTAATTACCAAAACAAAACAAAAAATCCTTTCACACTGAGTCCTAAAAATATTTTCCTATTTTTTTTTAATTTTAAAGTTTTGCTACCTAAATTAGCACTTAAACCCACCTGGAATTTATTTTGAGTATGCTATAAGATAGGATTCAATTTTATTTTTGTACATGAATAATTAATTAGACCTGTAACTTTTATTAAATTTTCCTTTTTCTAATTACTCTACAATTTCACCTCTATTCCATATCAATTTAGTATTCATGTATAGGTCTGCTTCTTGTCTTTTATTCTGTCCCATTGCTTTATCTGTACACCCTGTGCTAAGTCCACACCATTTTGGTTATTAAAGTTTTATAAAAAGACTTGACTTTCAATAGGGTAAACCCCATTTAGACTTACTCTTCTTCAAAGTTGCCTTAGCTATTTGTAGCACATTACTTTTCTCTATAAATTTTAGGATCAATTTGTCAAGTCCCACCAAAGAACTGTCCACTTTAATTAGAATTGTATTGAAATATCAGTGTAAATTATGCACTTTACACTAGTTATATTATGTAATTTTGTAAATTAATGTAAATTATTATATTGAATCTTCTAAATTTGTGATGCTCAAAGTGTGATTTGTGGACCAGCATCGTGTGGGAGCTTATTAGAAATCCAGAATCTAAAGAGTACCTAGCTAGCTCAGTCCAAAGAGTATGTGACTCTTGATCTTGGGGTCATGAGTTTGAGCCCTATGTTAGGTGTGGAGATTATTTAAATTTTTTTGAAAACGTTTTAAAAAGTAATATATAGAAATGCGGAAACTAGAACCCCACTCCAGGCTTACTAAATCAGAATCTGCATTTGAGCAAGATCCCAGAGCCTTCATAATCACATTAAAGTTTGGGATGTCCTGGTGTAATCCATAAACACAGAAGCCATCTACAATTATTTAAATCTTTATAAATTTGTTTGTAGAGGTCTTGTACCTCTTTTATTAGATTTATTGATAGATACTGTGTTTTTAACCATACTTTATATTCTATAGGTATTATAGATATACAGAAATGTAGTTTGTGTTTGTATATTGAACTTACATGAGTTTTTTTTTACCAACATCTTACAATTCACTAATCTTTTCTCCTACTGTGTCTAATCCACTATTGATCTATTAAATTCTTAATATTTGTCATTATACTTTAATGTGTAAGTTTTCTATTTGATTGTTTTTTAGAGTCTCTGATGAATCCTCTAAAGAAACACTCCATCTTTCCTTCCATTTTCTTGAGTGTATAATGGTATTATGATCACCCATGAGACAGTTTCTATATTTCTAACTTTGCTTTTGGTCATTTGATTCTCTTTCTGCCTCTTTATGCTAGTTTTTACTGAATGTTGGACATTGTGTATAACAATAGAGAACTGTAAAGGCTCTGGATGGTGTTCAGAGAGGATGTACATTTTTTCTGGCACATGCACAGAGTGCAGACAGATCACACTGATGCAGTCAAGGCACGTTTCTGGCTTTTTTTGGGACAGGGGTCTCTATTTTCAGGTTGCCTTTGCTGCAGGGCATAGTCCTGATGCCTAGGGCATCTGCTTAAGATGTCTCATGTGAAGACCTGTGATGTTAACCAAGGCTTCTCCTCTTTGGTCAGTCCCAGCTCCAACCTCTTTCTCTCCAACCAAAGCCTCTCATCAAGCTCTTCAGCCTCACAGAAGCTGCTTTCCACTTATATTGTTGTCACCTTGCCCTGTGGTTATGCACCTTAGGGGCTGAAAAAAAGCTTTAAGGAGAAGTACACATCAAATTTGAAGCTCGCTTTTCAGCATCTCCCAATTCTCTGAGACCTGGGCCTCTCAGGTCAAGCGGCCTTGGCTACCTGAACTCTAGCTTCTATCTCTCCAGCTCAGTGAGACTACTGCAGACCTCATGCTGCTTCTTTTTTCTTCTCTTCCTTGTTCCATAAATTGTCAAAAACCCTCAGGGAAACAAATGGAGGCAAATGTGATGTTGCCCTCAGTGGACTTTACCTACTCTCTAAGATCTTGGATTTTTAAGTCCTGTTTACTTGGGTTGATCTCTGATGCCTTCAAACAGTTCTTTTTAAAATTTTACCCAGTTTGTATAGTTATTCTCGGTAGTGTGGTTAGTGTTATGTAATCTTTTTCATCATAGACAAGAATAGAAGTCACTTTATACATAATTTTAGTTTATTCTATTTTCCAGATTTTGAGTGGATCCTTGGCTCATTGGTTCTCAATTTTTTTTAATAGAAGCATTTAAGGCATGATGTTCTTTATACACCATTGTAGCTGCACCCAACAAGTTTGTATATATCATGGTTCCATTAGTATTTGGTTCTGAATATTTTTAATTGTCCACTATGATTTATTATTTGACCTATGAGTTATTTGGAAGTGGGGTTTTAAGTTCTCAAATATTTGGGCTTGTTTGGTTTTCTTTTCCTTATTGATTTCTATGTTACTTACCCTTTGTCCAGAAATGTGATCTGTATGATATCATTTCTTTGGAATTCCTGGGACTCACTTTATGGCCTTGCTTTACAGAGCAGGCTTCATGGTCAGTTTTTACTGAAGATCTACAAATGCCTGAGAAAAATGTGTATTCTCCTGTTGTTGGGCACAAGATTATATTTCCATCCATGATGTCCAGCATGTTGATTGTATTGTTCAAATATTCCATATTCTTACCAATTTCTAATTTTTGGAGTTATTATAGTGAGTTGTATATTAAAACCTCCAGCAAAGATTATGAATAATTCAGTTTTTCTGTGTAATTCTGTCAGTTTTTGCTTTTCTTTATTTTTGGGTATTCAAATTTAGAATTACTATATCTTTCTGGCGAATTACATTTTTTATCATTATGTAGATAGTATCTTTATCTCTGATAATGCTTTTTGGTTTTAACATATCTTCTTTTTGTTTTTAATAAAATTTTTATTAAGGTTTTATTAGGTCAGTGTTTTCTTTATAAATAAACTTTTATTGCATGTAGTATATGTATTATGTTATTACATATATATTATTATATCATATCAAATAATATAAATTATATATTAAATATATTATTTCTATTAATATGTATTACTTTTTATTTTTATTCTTTGATTTTCAACTTTTTAGTACTTATAGGTTTTAGATATACTCAATTTTTATTTTCTTAACTAATCTGGCAATCACTATGTTGTTTTTCTTTTTAAAGATCTTATTTATTCATGAGAGATACAGAGAGAGGCAGAGACATAGGCTGAGGGAGAAACAGGCTCCATGCAAGGAGCCTGGTGTGGGACTCTATCCTGGGACCCCGGGATCACAACCTGAGCCAAAGGCAGACGCTCAACCACTGAGCCACCAGCCAGGTGTCCCAATCACTATGTTTAACTACTGTATTTAGACCATTTATAGTTATCACACATATATTTGGACAGATTTATTATTACGTATTTTATTTACCTTTTCTTTCTTTTTGTCTGTTTCCTGTGAATTTTTTAATTGGTCAAGGTTTCAGAGGTTTTTTTTTTTTTCCTCTCCCATTTTTCCCTCTACTGTTTGGGAAATTATATGTTCTATATTCTTTTATTGATTCCCTTACAATTTTAGTAATGGAACATTTTAGTTTTGAATTCTCAAAAGAGGGATCCCTGGGTGGTGCAGCGGTTTAGCGCCTGCCTTTGGCCCAGGGCGTGATCCTGGGGACCTGGGATCGAATCCCACATTGGGCTCCTGGTGCATGGAGCCTGCTTCTCCCTCTGCCTGTGTCTCTGCCTCTCTCTCTCTCTCTGTGTGTGACTATCATAAATAAATTTTAAAAAAATTGAATTCTCAAAAGAGATACCCTCCAATAATTTTAAGTGTAGGCCTCCATGACTCCTGGTTATATGAATTTGACTCCTATGGGCATATTGCACATAGCACCTTACATGGGATTCCAGTTTCTTTCTTGGGCAATTGTGTTATCACTAATAGCCCAACATGATTTGCATGCCACCATGTCACTTCTCAGGCTACTGATCTGAGTTTTTCAGAACAGCATCCACTTGCCCAGTACCAGCTTCCTGAGTCTCAGACTCTGCCCTAAGTCAGACATTTCATTCCCTGTCTGAAGGCACTTTGCAGGTTCTGCTAATTTAGTTGTATGGCCTTTCATCAAGTTCTCATGGCTTTAGTTTTGAGTATCCTCCTTATTTATGCCATCTTGACATTTTCATTTCTTGCTTTCATACTTAGTTACATATTTTAATTTTTGAAAATCCTATTTATAATTTATTATTTTTGGAGTGGAATGGTGGCAACCAAGTTTAGTTCATTATACCCAGTTCAATTTGCTCTATATATTGAGAAAACTTGTAAAATATAGAAAATTTTCTATTCTAGTTTGAAAGATCCTAAGATCTGAATCTCCTTCCCATTACAGAACATTTCTGCTACCAGATGGGGGAGGTGGCAGTGTGATATACTAGAAATTCAGTTAGTAGGTAGACAGACTGCTTTATTATGTGTCAAGAAGTTCATGTCTGAGTTCTGGTTCTACATCTAACATTGTGACAGATTTAAATTCTTAAATCTCTCTGAGATAAACTTTTTGCCATTGTATAATGTAGATTATAATGTTTCCATCTACCACCTACCTCAAAGAATTGCCCTTAATATTAAATGGAAGAATAAAAGAGTATTACAGAAATTAAAGTCCTTAATTTTTTTTTAGAAATGTCTATAGACAGGTAATTATTACTGTTACTGTCATAATCAATGACTAGCTAATACCATAAAGGATGAAAGAGTTGAAACTTCTGGAGGGTGGAAACTATATTTCAGCTACCCTTTGCTTTGAGCATAATGCCCTGAACAGAATAGATACTTAGGCATTACGGGTGGATCAATGTCCAGCAGAGAATCCAGTGAAATTTATAGAGTCTTTTTATTTGTGTTTGAAAGTTAATACATTTAGCTTTAGCCCCTATGCCATAATTTGAGGTATTAGGTCAGGAAATACTGTCAGAGTATTGCTCCCTAGAGTAGAATTGAAGCAAATCCAAACATAATTTCAGTTATTGGTAAACACTTAAGCTTTTAATAATGAGCCAAAAAAAAAGAAAGAAAGAAAGAAAGAAAGAAAGAAAAGAAAGAAAGAAAAAGAAAACATTTTACTCAGAAAGAATGATTGCCCTTGATAGCTGAAGTGTAGTAAAGTCTTAAATAATACATTAACTAATTGCTTGTTCTCTCTGATGTTTGCTGTTAATGTTTTTTAATTGTAACATATGAATTTTAATTAATTTTCTCCCAGAAACTGGAAAAAAAGTGAAGGTAAACATGGTGACTGCTACCCCCTCCCAGGAGCTAGTTAGGTACACTCCATGTTTCACCTATTTGGATGATATAAATTGAATTCTCTGCATGAGTCCTTCAGACAAGTTCTTTACGATGGAAACCCAAAGTGAGAAAGTTGATTGCAGCAGCCACCCTGGGCAGAGTCTTTCTGAACAAGCTATTGCCCACCATTGTCAAAAAATGTACTTGTCAATCTCAGTGTGGCTTTGGTCCCAGTGGGATATCATAGGTACAAGGTTTGCCAGCAGTACAGGAGGACAATATTAAGATCTCTCCATTATATTTATAGATCTGACCAAATGTGGGAAGCCATCAGGATGGCGGAGTCTCTAGCCATAGCTAGTTTGAGTTCACCAGTCACTCCTGGATGGGGATGGCAGCATTGCCATTGCCTGGAGAGTGAAGGAGTGTGTTTACTCACCTCTTGCCTTACTCCATTTGTTTAAGCTCCCTCTGGTGAGGCTTAGCTTAATTCACTTAGCTTAATTTTCTGGACTGAAAAGGTCCAGCAAATCTTGCTAGTTATCCTCTGCCTTGGTGTTAGAACACCATCTTTTCATACAAATCTCCTACTCAAACATATGCAATGCCTCCCCATTGTTGAGCCTCTAAATTCTCTTTTCTGCATTCAGAGCCATCTGCAGAGCCATCCACTGAGTGGTTTTGGTTCTGGTTTGGGTTCTGATTCTGGTTCATCTCTCCCATTATCTACTACTGCAGGCCCTTGCTCTGACAACCTAATTTATACAGGGGTTTCGATATGTTCTACTCATTCCCTCTGTGTGCCCGGACTCCTGTAGCAAAAGAGGCTTCTCTCACACCTCCATTTATCTGAATCCTATTTTCTGACTAAAGACAGGTGCTCCTCTATTTGGAAGGCTTTCCCTTTTTGACCAAATTCTCAGCTTTTGAAGGGCTCTACTTGGAACAATGTGAGATGAAGGACACCCTTTAGCCATCCAGGTGAGCCAAATCAATCTAGAATCACCTGGTTGGGGAGTGTTGTAGCCAGATGTCACTCACATTCTGAATTCTGCATCTTTTTCAAAGCTAGTCCAAATTCCACCTTTCCCAGCCCATCTTAATGGGATCTCTTTTTCCTCTCAGTGGTTATTAATCTTGTAGATTTAAGATAAAACACATAAAAGATAAAAACTTGCCTGTATCAGTATTTTTCCAAACCTGAAAACCGTATCAACCCCTCAGGTGGAAAAAAATCCTTTCATATCCCTAATGTTAACTTAAATTATTTTTATGATGATACTTAAAATATCCAGTCATAAAGTAAGTCACAAATCTTTTATAATTTTATATCTTATAAAAAGTTATAAATTAAATAAAACAAAACTTCATAACCAAAATCAAGTTCACAGCATGTCATAGACAATGTCCTTTTGCTGAAATTAATTCTGACAGATGATGTCATTTTGCTGAAATTAATCAGCAACAAAAAAAAATGAATGTGGTTCTGAGTACTGTAGTGCAAGTTCTTCTGGCTTCAGCCAGTTTGTTACTTTTTAGCAGTTGTAACCATGGGCATATAACCTCTCTGAGCCTCAGTTTCCTCATCTGTAAAATAGATCAGTGGCTGCATTGTAAAGTTATTATCAGGTTGAATATATCTGGAAAGTGTTTAGCTATAGGACAATTATGAAGAATTAAGTTAAACATGCAAGTAAATTAAAAATTAAGTAAATTCCTCTGCAGAGTGTCTAACACATGATAGGCATTCACAACTTGTTACTGTTTATTATTACCATTGTTGTAGTTATACCACTGATCTCATTTTTAATGAAAAAAAAAAACAGATTCTAATCAATTAAGTAACTTTCCATAGGCAACACAAGATTCTTGCTCTCAAGATGCTCTGGTAAGAGCATGCAATATAGAGCGGAGACATTACAAACTTAAACTTCGTTCTGGTCATAGATTGAGTCAATTTGAACAAAATTCCAAATACTCCAGAGCATAATGTCAGTGTTACAAGAGTATTTCATTTCATGCTATTAATTAATTTACTCTCAACCTTGTTCCTGAAAGGATTTGAGGCAACCTTTGTATGTGTAATGCAAAAACATGATAAAATAATCTGGAAGAGCAAACAAAAAGTAAATAGAGCAACTAGTAAGAAAGTCAGGGTTAATATCAGTTGGACATGTTATATGTTTCAATAAAGTCGCTATAGGTAATGCAAAAGTTTCCAGCTTTTTCAGGAACCGAAGCATGAGGGATTTTTCCTCCTATGAGTTCTCAAACAAGAATGCTATTTGACAAAGTGGCTTTAATTTCTTTCTCTTTTTCTTTTCTTTTCTTTTCTTTTCTTCATCTTTTTTTTTTTTGAGTGGCTTTAATTTCAACACTACTTTTGCTTAAACTCATTTGTGAGTTTCATGGAAGTGGTAGCTGCCGTGTTCCCAGTACAACTGAATAACGTAATACCAAAGATATAGGCAGTAAAAAATCTACTTTCACTCTAGGATGGCCCACTGTCACTCTTCATGAAACTTTTCATAGACATTACTTCTTTCAACTTGGTCTTTGGCAAATATTGAGTAACAGATATTTTTAGGCTGATAAAGATTAAAGTAGCTATATTTTGAGTGACTCCTATGGTAAAATCATCAAAAGTTTTGTATTACTTATCTCTTAATAGTAATGGCTGCCATGTATTTGGTGCTTTCTATGTGGCAGGTTCTGTGAGACTATGACTAGTTATTGATTTGTATCCTACAAGTATCCTGTTTTACCTTGAGGAAAACAAGGCTCAGAGAAGTTATTTAATTTGTCTAAAGTCACAGAGCTCCCAAATAACAAAGCCGGGATTCCAATCCAGGTTTGTTTGAGCACAAAGTCAATGTTCTTTAATCACCATCTTGTGGCTACAGAGTACAAGCTCTTTTCAGAGCTGCTGGGAGAAGACAGGAGGCAGGACCAGGTAGTTCAGTCCTGTTTTTGTATCTTTGTCTGCTGGATCATATTATAGTAATAATTGCAAACATTTACTGAGCCCATTACACACTGCACTTTAATTGCAATAGCTTATATAATCGACTACACCTGTAAATTAGGTAAATATTATTATCTCCATTTTATAGATCAAGAAACTGGATTTAAAAGATTAAGTGACTTAGAGTCACAGAGGTGGCAGTGCCAGAGTTTAAACCCAGGTCTAGCTGTTTTCAGGGCTAGTCCTATTATGTTGTACCACTGCTCAGAAATGTGCAGAAGGCCGTGGGAAGGTATTATCATTATAGATCTTCCTATCTATATCTCAGATCATACGGCCATGCAGCTGTGGGTACTCAGAAACCATTCACTGACTGGCTGAGCTGCCAGGAACACCATCCCGCAGGAGTTGCTTGTTGATGGCTCTATACTAATGATGTACGTAGAAAGAGGTAAAAAGCCATGGATGCAATCATACCCGGTGATAGATGATACATAGATAGATTTTTCCAGTACATCTTGATGCAGAGATCCTGTTCACAGGTGTGTCATCTTCTAAAAATTTGACCATCATAATTCTAGCCCAATGTGCCAAAACAGAATGCTCTTGCGGTAAGGCTAAAGAGTCCGAATTTTATGTCAGTGATTTTGAACTGGGGCCTTTTTCTTTTCCTTGAATAATATAATTTTTTAACCCAATATTTTTAAACAATGAAGTCAGATGGTAAAAAATTACATTTGGTGCTCATTTTATCAGGAAATGAGTCCCAATTCTCCACTTCTCTTAGTAAGTATAGACCTGGCCAAGTTGTCCTCAAACATCCTTTCCTGGCCCTGAATGCTAGCCAAGCTCCAGGGCAGAAGGTAACAGATTTCCAGAATGAAACCTTTCAGCACCAGCAGCCAATCATGTGGGAGTGAAGGAGGCTGTCTCCTACAACTGAAACCACAAGGGAGTTAGAACAGGAGGCAAGATAATTACCTACCTGGACAGCAGCCAGGGAAGCAGCCCGGGCCTCTTGTGAAAATGCCATGGGAAATGTAATGACCACATGTGGTAAGAAGGACCTGGGTTTCCTACCTGATCTGATAAGCAAGGTCAAGGCAGGACGCTGATCCCAGGAACAGAAGGGACTGGTATTTATTATTTATCCAACACTAGCAGCCAGGCAAGCTCTGCACAATTTGAAGATCAGTCTGAGCACCTACCTTAGGGCTTAAAATTTTTCTCTGGGGACCTAAGCCCTAACGTTCCCCAATTTCTGAAGCCTAACCCTTGAAGTCCAGGGGTCTTCAGTGATGTGCATCAGAGGGGGGGCGGGGGGGGCTTCACAGATACTAGAAATTCACCCTGTATCCTCACATGTCAATTCCCTGGGCTTCTATTCCTCTCTCCCTCCCATCTTTCTGTTGCTCATCCTTCAGGACATGGCTTAAGTGTCCCTTTCCTGATCCCGCAAAAGTGGATAGTGCACTACCTTGGGGGGATGCGTCTTCTGCTCTAGCACTCATGGCACTGAACTATGAACTGTCTCCCCCAGACTGGAAGTTTTTTACAGTCAGGGACTGTTCAGTACTTTATTCAAAGGTGGTATCCCCGGTACAATCTGTCTTCTACAACACGTGGCTTCCGTGATGCAAATTAACTTGTACACAAGTCCTAGGTAGGGATACGATGCCTGCATAATGTGCAAGTCTCACTGGTTTGCAGACAGTTTTCTCTAACACTTTACTCTCTTGTTTCACCAAAAAGCAGCTGATGCAGACTAACACAGCACTTGAGCAAGTCACGAAGGAAGACAGTACTGAACCCAAGGCCCAGTACCATCCCCACTTACCCACTCACAGACCTTTAGGTTCCTGCCCCGATCCTTTCAGCCCACCCACTTCTATTGGGGTTGCTTGCAGAAGATTTCAGGACCTGTCAGTCACTTTCTACCTCTTTCTGACTGAGGGTATTATCTGGCTTCCAAGAAAAAGGTTGCTTGGTTTGCATACAAGCAAGAAGTGCCAAAGAATTAGAGGCCCAGGAATAATCTGCAACCTGATTTTTTTTTTAAAGATTTTATTTATTTATTCATGAGAGACACAGAGAGAGAGAGAGAGAAGGGCAGAGACACGGGCAGAGAGAGAAGCAGGCTCCATGCAGGGAGCCCGACGTGGGACTTGATCCAGGGACTCCAGGATCAGGTCCTGGGCTGAAGGCGGCGCTAAACCGCTGAGCAACCAGGGCTGCCCTGCAACCTGATATTTAACCCCAATCTCACTTGGAGTTAAATCCCAGTTACGCAGGGTGGTTCTGCTCATTGATGCCACTGAGTAAGGAGAAGTGACTTTCCTCTCTCCCTTGTCTCACTATTCTGCTCCCTCATTGTGCTTCCTGGGATCACCTCCCCAAACAACTTGCACCAAAATCCTGATCTCAAGGTCCGTTTTGCGGGAATGTTAAATGAATACATCTCACTCTTTCTCTTGATTTTTTTCTTCATGCTATCTTGCAAGTGCTCCAGTTCCAAAACTGCCTAGGTTTGAGTGGACTGATCCAGCATTATTTTACCTCCAAGTCCTGTTATTCTTTTAGTTATGAGTTTACAGAATATTGAGGTTTTTTGGGAATACAAATATTGTACTGTGCCATAATCATCTGTGTTTAGCAATGTACCTGACATTCATAAATTGATCAATAAATATTTGGTGAATTAATGAATAGCTAAGTTGCTGAATAAGAATTCTAGTTGTCCCACTTAACTTTAGAGAAGCCTCAATTTTCCATGTGACATTTGTAACTAAGACACCAGTTCCTATGTCCATCAGAATTTTCAACAATGTTTTCATTACAATGCTTACCCATCTTCCTGAATTTAATTATGTATCATCAAGATATTGGAAGAAACTTTTAAATGCTTAAGGAGGGAAAATATTCAAACATAAACTTCTCCAGAATTTAAATCTGTGTAATTCGTTATCTCTAGCTACATATTTATTTCTGTAGAAGTACCACAACCTATAAATTAGATGGCAACTATTTTGCTGTCTGCATGTAAGTTGTCCTTATTCCTGCTATTTCTAAATTTTAAATATGTCATTCAATGATGACATGCTATTATAAAGAGTATGATCAATTTATTCAATTTAAAAAATAAATTTCAGCCAACAAGATTAAAATGATCCACTTAAGTCCATGGCATAGTCAGTTAATCAGCAAGTATGGAACTGACCAAACACATTTTACATGGAAAGGACTATGCTGTAAATCAAGGGAAGATACCGAAAAGTAGAAAAGAATTGTAATTTAGGTTTTTCATGGTGACCTTCAAATATTCTGCTCTCTTGTGCCCAGAAGTACATGAGCCCTATTTTGGGGTTTGAATGATGTGGTTGAATGATGTGATTGAATAATAATAATTTAATAATAATATATAATATTCTCCACTTTCAAAGGGCTTTCATTTACTTGGGAAGATAGACACATATGGCAAGAAAACAAACTGATATGATGATAGAAGTGGGACAGATCAGTTCCCTTCCAACCTCTGTGCCCTGTGTGTTCTAAAGGTTCTTTGGGAGAGAGGAGGAGTGCCGAATGTGGGGGCATAGGACATCCCAGAGTTCCATTTGTTTTTTCAAATTGGATTTATACATAATTACATAATATTTATGTTTCTTTTCTTTCTTTCTTTCTTTTTTTTTTTTTTTTGGTCCACTTCTTGCAGAAATGTTGAGAACCACAGACAGAATCAATAGGTCAATAGGAACAGTGAATTGTGTGGAGGGACTGGGGCTGGGGCATCTCTGTGAGCTATGATTATGTAGGAAAACCTTTCAAGGGGGAACAAGGAGAGTCTTGGGTGGGTCTTGAAAGAAGAGTGAAATTAAGACAAGTGAAGAGCAGGGAAATGATAGGCCATTAATGAGGCACATCCTTATATATACACACAAGGACAAGGGCATGGAATTGCAATTAGTAAGTTAATGCATCCTCCCTCGAAAATACCACACCAAACCAAAACAAAACTACCTGACAACTGAAATATATAGAGATCCAAGGCCAAGTGTGCTTAACCTGAATTTTCCAAAAGTTTTCAAAAATTACAAATCATTTCACTCTGTTTACAATCACTGCGTACTTGAAGGCAGAGGGCAAAAAGCATAGCTTTGGGGAGTTAGACGTTCCTGGGTTGAAATCCTTAACTTTGAAACTTACAAGTCTTTCAACCTTTTAAGACATTAGTTTCCTCATTTGCAAAATGCAGAAATACCATCTAATGTGTGCTATACGTATGCATATAAGGCATGTGAGTCCCTGCACAATAAATACCAGCTTTTCAAACATGAGTGAAAGTAAGTTAGTATGTTGTAACTTTTATGTCTCTAAAGTTTTAACCATTCTTCAGTATGTAATTCCTGCTAAGTGAAAGTGATGCAGGCCCTCACGCTTTCTGTAATGGGGAGAAAAATAAAAATATATGCAAAAAATAAAGTGCGAGGTAGTGTTAATGCTATGTGTAAGAGAGGATCAAACGAGTGATTGATTTTTCATAAGGAGCCCGCCATTCTATTTTGGGTCACTGTGCATTTATTTGCACTTGCCATTTCTTTTATTTGCTCTTCTCTTTTCCACCTAGACCAGGGCTTCTCAGATGTTAATGTGCATATGAATCACTGGAAATCTTGTTAAAATGCAGATTCTGGTTCTGTAGGTCTGGATAGTGCCCTACCTTCTGAATTTCCAGCAAGCTCCCACATGATGCCATGTTATTGGTCTGTAAATCACACTCTGAATAACTAGGACCTAGGTACAAATTTCCAGACCTCCTTTTAAGAGGGTTTCTAACTTGGCATTATCTCAATCTTGGGTAAAACACTAAACAATTAAAACTTCAAGACAAGTCCTCTACCACTAGGGTCGCCAAGTCAAATCTAAGATCCTCAGGTACATTTGAATTTCAGATAAATAGCCAAAAACTTTTAGTAATTTGCTTGGAACATACTTATGCTAAAAGAATATTTTCTGTGTATCTGAAATTCAAATTTATCTTGATATCCTTTAGTTTTATTTTCTAAATCTGGCAACCCTACATACCACCTACCTCTCCCACCCCACTCCAGCGCTTGCAATTGGATTGTTACTCCTCCACTTCTTTTAAACAGAAATCTCAGAGCGGGTATTGCTTTACAGTCCCTTTCCCATGCCACCATGGTAACTTGGGGATACTTCTAAGTTTCACTTAGTGCACTAAGATAAGCCCAGTGTTCCTGTACGTTCGTCTTCCTGCAAGCCCCTTAAACATAAATAGATCTTCACCTGTTTCTCCCCAGTTTCTGGCAGGATGAAAGATGCACAATAAATACTTGCCAAATTTAAGTGAGCTGAATGAACTCAGTTCCTGATTAAACTGCTTTGGTTGATGGTAGAAAATGGTTTTGGCAGAGGTTAGAGGGCTCTGAGGATTTGGGGTCAGCGCAGGGCCATGGTTCAAAAAGAAACACATCAATCCTCTTTTTAACAAAGATCTCTGTTCCCCCCCCCAAAAAAACAATCTTGATTAATTCAATCAAGGAATATCTGTCTACATATTAGAACCAAGCTTTCTCTTAATTCCAACTAGACTAAGTACACACTCTACCACACCCAAAATAAATTGTCCCCACCTCTCCACTTCACCTTTCTCCTGAAGGCCCCTCTGCTCATCATCCCCTTCCTCCCTCTTTACTTGCTGGGTGGATAAAATCACACTCACTTGTATAATTATTGTATGACACTTATTTTTTGCCCCCTTAGTGATCTGCAATGGAGATCGGCCCAGCCTTATCAAACTGAACCAAATTGAAGGATGAGGGGCCTTTGAGCACCTTCTGATGGATATTGGCTAACGTGGCTTTCCCAGACCCGTTCCACATGTGCATCTGAAAGCTTCTTTGCTAAATACGAAAAACCCTTGAGTGTGTCCGAAGAGATGTAACCGTTTCCAATCTGTGCTGTCAGCATTCAGCAGCTATGCCTCCCAGATCTGAGAGTACCTCTGAGGACCTTGTCCTTGTGACAGCTTCTCCCATCCCAGGGCCACAATTTGGACAGCCCATGTCTGCAGGAAGGGAAAGCTCAGAAAGGAATAGTCTCTGCTTATCTCTAGGGCTGTCTCTGTCCCCCCACCAAATGGGGCTGTGACGATTGGTGCTCTGAGGCAATTCTGGCCTTCTTCACATAAGTTGACACAGTGACCATTTGCCTCCAAAACCACACGAAGCCACGGAAAGCCCGTCACAAGCAGCAATTTCATTTTAATTCATTATTCAACATTTACACAAGCTTAGGTTCATTTGGTATATATAATAGCTAGCAAGCCAAGTTTCTTTTATGAAAACCGGGAATCCAAACACAGAGTAATTACTCTGAGGAGGGAAAAACCACCGCCAGTCAAATAGTGCCACTCTAAATATTGACACTATATACTTTCTGCTCCAGGTTAACCATTTGGATCCCACTGGCCTCCACGTGTAACACCAGCCCTGTGTGCAGAAGAGAAAGGCATTACATGTAGGGAAATGATAAGGTGAAGGTTGGAAGTCTGAGCAGTGACTCAGGAGGCAGGAATGAAATGTTCAGGATGGTAAGAGGGAAGAAAAAATAATGTAGATCGCATTTACAGCCTACCATGGTCATAACCACCATTTACTGAGAATAGGAAATACCCTCTGGTTATCAGTTCCTGTGCTATGTGCTTTATATATGTTCACTTCTTCACTACTCACAAAAAGTCTTCTGGAAAATTGTACTGTACCCATTTTACCCATCACCCCTGATGTCTACATGAACAGACCATGCAAGCTACTGTGACAGAGTAGAGCGCTTTATGTCCCAGGGAATGAACTTCTAACATCCCCTTGCTCTGGACATTTCTATCAGCCCATCTCCTAAAGTGAATCTCTGTTAACATTTGCTTTGTATCTTGTTTTTCCCTCATAACAATTTATGTTGAGTGTCTCTCAAGTCAAGAATGTTCATGTGAGAACTTCAGACCCTGGCTGAACCCAGGGTGGAAGTACTGGTTGCCTGTCCTTAAGGCAGGAATGCTTTCTGATCCCAGAGAGGCTGTGACTTTGGGTGAAAACAGTCATCTTCTAAAACAATCAGTTCTGCTTTTTTTGCTTTAAGAAGTCAGATCCCCAAGGGGACATCACAGTTGAAAGAGAATCTCAAAAACATTTATTCCAAGAAAAAACTCAGTGATCACATGCCCTCATTATATCAATGAAAACTCAGGCTCGGGGTTGTGAAAAGCAAGCCCAAGTCCACATAATCAGTTAGCCTGAAACCTAACCTGTCCTGTCCTCTACCGGTCTGCTACCTGGCTTCTCTCCTGAAGCCAGTGGTAAGTGGAGAACCAAACTAATTTGAGTCTCAAGACCCAGTGATTATATATTAGTCCTACCCTGGGAAGAACCGAAGACTTAGCATGCTCTGCACTTAATCCCATACAGATGTGAAAACCCAAACAACAGGCTCAGAGCCTGAGAGTGCTGTCTGCTTCCTACTGAACAAAGTCTCCCTCTTTCTCCTCATTACTTAATTTCAGGGTTACCAGTCCATAAAGATGTAGTGTCCCCCATTGCCAGCCACATGGGGCTGTTGAAACGTGTGACATTGATAGAGAAAATAAGAGTGTTTCTTTTTTCATCTACCAGCATAAACTTTTATTGGAAGACACGCATGGTTATTATCTAAATTAAGAAGATAAGGATAGTAAAATAAAATTTAAAGACATCAAATTCTTACCACTCAGAGACCAGTACTGTCAATATTTTATCTATCTTCCTAAGTATTTTTCTTTGGATATTTGTGTGTATCTATGCTTCTCTGTACTTAAATATATTTCTCCTATATTAGTAATAAAACCCCAAGATAGTGTTTTATTTACTATTTAATCATTTTTCAGTTAATAATAGCAAATGTATCCCCATGTCAATAAATGCATTTCTATAACCTATTTTGATGACTTTAGAACATTTTATTACTATTATTATCATTATTATCATCATTATGTGTTAAGTTCATGTGGTAATCATTTACTGAGTGCCTACTTTGCCCCAAATACTATCCTGGGTACCAGGGACACACAGGTGAATAAGGCAGTCAGCATCCAAGCCCTCATGAAGTCACATCCTACACAATACTCCCAGCTTGCTTCCTGCACCAGTTGGAGTTCGAAGGACTGAATTCTTAGACCTGTGGAGCAGGGACAGTAGCTGGCACCTAAGATGCTGTGACAGAAGCCTGAAGGCACAGTTACCAAAGGCCCAGAGATCTTTAGAATTGGTTTCCAGAAAACATAAGACTGTCTCACGCCTCACCTCCGCTTATGATCCTTTTCTTACTATAAAATCTGATGCAGAGCAAGTACCCAGTAAATTTTGTAGATTGATTGAATGCCAATTATTGTTATTTGATACATAAATCTGCAATCTGCTTTTTAAAAGTGTATTTTAAAATATCTTACTCCCCAGCAGTTTCATGTCAGCAAGCAGAGAACACTACAGAGATTTCCTTATTATATTTTATACTATACTAGTCTATTCTATACTGTGCTATGCTATAATTGGAACCATGTGAATAGCTTGTCACATAATTGGTATACTTTTGCCCCAGCATCAGGTCTACAAAAAAATGTTTTTCTATTCACTACCCTGGGTGGGTAAGATAGCATTAGTCCCCTTTTAAATATGGGAAAGTCAAGTCCAGAAGCATAAGGCCACACGATGATTATCCAAAACTAGTAGTGTTAGAGCCTGAGCCAGAATACAGGCTACTGCTTTGCTTGTTACCTTAGCTAGAGAGCATGAGTAACAAAGCAGTTAAATTAAATAAAAACAAAGCAAACATGCTAAAGTGGAAAAATGAGTGATAGCAGAACTTTGTCAGTTCAGAGTGTGACAGAAAGAATGGGAGTTTCATTTTTAAAAAAAAAGATTTTACTTATTTACTTATTTATTTAGAGAGAACACTTGAGCAGGGGGAGGGGCAAAGGGAGAGGGAGAGAGGGAATCTGAAATAGACACCCCACTGACCGGGGAGCCTAATGGGAGCTCAATCCCACGACCTTGAGATCATGACCAGAGCTGAAATCAAGAGTCAGACACCTAACAAACTGAGCCGCTCATATGCCCCAAAGTAAGAGTTTTAGAATCATAGGGAAATGGGTTCAGCTGCATCACTAACAAGCTCTGTTACTGTAATAAATCTTAACTTCTGGGACTCAGTTTCATCATCTGTAAGTAGGGACTTGCAAAGTTACGGTGAGGATTAAAGATAATGTATGTAAAAGTGACTTACATGGGGCCTGTGCATAATAATGTTCAAAAAGAAGATGGTATTGTTGATAGCATCTGCATCATTATTGCTGTTATTAATAATTTCCAAAGAGGGAAGATATTCCCTTCCACGATCCTTTATTAGAATATTCAGAAGCTGAAGAAGTTTAGTACTGCTCATCTGCCATGGGGCTCTGTTTACATCTTGAATTACTCAAATGAAATGTAAAAACAGCTTCACTGCATCTTAAAGTGCTCATTACTTTAATTCAAATAGCACAGAGTTCCCCTCAAAATAAATGACTCTGTCCATCTGTTTATTTCCCTCTGCTAAACTGATTTCCTGCTTTTCTTGGGCTGGTGAGAAACACTTTCAAAGACAGCTGATGTAAACTAAGTAGGGAAGTCTACAGCCCACATCCCTGGGCTCTGGAGAGCCTCAGCCAGCCTGAGAGGCGCAGGCGTCAGCACATTACCCAGTCTATGCATGTCACGATGTCCACAGTCCAGGGGCTGTGTCACCCTGAAGGTCTACTTTAGGGAAAAATTTGTTTGGATGCCAGTTTTGCCAGCTTTTGCATCAATTTCATTTTGTATGCTTGAATGTAATTTTGTTTTATTTTTGTAATCCTTTACATTATTAGTGGCATAGGACACAATTTAAATCAGAATCTCTATGGTAACACATGATTAAATGATTTTGTATGAAAGCCAGAAAAATAAATTTTATGAAATTGATGCATAATAATTTATGGAATGTGTGTGTCAATATTTTATTACTCCTCTGAGCCCTGAAAGCCCATCAACAGATCACACAAACATGTACAATAATTAAATTAGTTGTCTTCAGTAATTTTCTTATTTTTAGACATATGAAACCATACATTTTCATATATTTTTAAGTGATGTCATTATTTGTCAAAATATACTTGATTTAACTGTTTGTTAAACAAATTGATCCCTTTCTTTTTTTTTTTTTTTTTTGAAGATTTTATTTATTTGAGAGAGAACAAGCAGGGGTAGTGGGAGAAGCAGGCTCCTCAATGAGCAGGGAGCCTGACATGGGGCTGGATCCCAGGACCCTGGGATCATGACCTGAGCCAAAGGCAGACATTTAACCAACTGAACCGCCCAGACACCCCACAACTGATTTCTTTAAATACAGATAGTCCCCAGCTTTAGCCATGGTTCAAGTTATAATTTTTTGACTTGACTATAGTGCGAAAGTGAGACATATTCAGCAAAAACCATACTTCAGATTTTGAATTTGGATCCTTTCCTGAGTTGGTAAGATATGTAGGATCCTCTTGGTGATGTTGGGTGGGGTGGCCACAGTTTTCCAGCAGCCATGCTCTCACAAGGATCAACAACCCTTACAGTTAAAACCGTTCAGTCCTCAGACAACTACTCTGTTTTTAATTTCAGTACAGTATTCAGTAAATGACAGGAGACATTCAACACGTTCTTATCATAGGCTTGTGTTGGAGGATTTTGCCCAACTGTAGGCTAAACTAAGTGTTCTGTTTCATGCAGGTGAGGCAAAAGCTATGATGTCCAGTAAGTTAGATGTACTAAATGCATTTTGACTTAAAATATTTCAACTTAAAATGTGTTTATCAGGAGGTAACTCCATCTAAGTTGAGGAATATCTGTATTTAAGCTTGTTATATATTGGCTTCTAGTTATATTTTTCCCCCAGTCCCAGCAAATGTTAGGGACTGGTGCCTAACAGTGATGACAGTGATTATATAAGTCCAAGAGTCTGATGGGGCAAGGGTTGGACTGACCAGGAAGACTGAGAGGTTCTGACAGATTAATTGCTTCTTTTCTGATTTTTACAGAGAATTGGCTCTTTTATTCTGGATTGTAAATCTCAGTAAAAAGTACACGGTTCTCATACTGCTAAATTCTTAAGTGTGGCATTCCTCTATTTGATTTTTAGGCAACCTTGAGTTCACTATCATCCTGGGTCATTCCTAAACACTTTTATAACATGTAGATTTTCCTGTTTGAATTAGGATAATAATTACCTAAAATCATACCATTTTTACAAGTTACTTATTTTTATTCTTTGTTATGCTACCTTACTCCGTATCATTTGCATTACTGAAAATAATAGTACATTTTAAATTCTCACCTAGTTAGAATTTTTATATCCTTTTTTCTGCTTAACATTAGGTGTAAGTAATTTTTCCATGTTGTTACACAATCACAAGTGACTACAGAAATTTTATCAACTGGTAGATTCTATTTTATTCAATCTTTTTCTTTTGCAAGTTTTAGTTGTTTCAAATCTTTGCAATTAAAAAGTGTTGCGATATATTATTCTCCCTTTCTTTGGCTGGCTCTATTTTGGGGATTACTTAGTAGAACTGGTAGTAACTTAGTAGTAGAAGAAGTATTCCACAATCCATCATAGAGAACCTTGCAATCATTACTTTCTGGAATTCAGAATCACTTAGATTTTAGAAAGGACATATGGTGAGTGCACCATGTATCATGTTTCAGTGTCTGAAAGCAACACCCCGTAACCAATCCCCTTGATATTTCAATAGTGAGATGTATGAATATTTGCTCTAAGTAGGAGAAATAAAAACTATAAATAGCCTCTCATCAGTGTAGTCAGGTTTTGCTATCAAATAAGTTCAGATCAGGCCAGTTATTGCTACCAGATGAGTTACAGAAAAACTTTTCAGAGATTTTTGGATTTGGAGTTGATATAAGAGGTTGGAGAATAATAGTAACTACAATCCACACTAACTACTATGAATTTAGAATTTATTATTAAGAACCAGGTGCTATGTGAACCTCCTTTAAAACACCGTAGACGGGATCCCTGGGTAGCACAGCAGTTTGGCGCCTGCCTTTGGCCCAGGGCACGATCCTGGAGACCCGGGATCAAATCCCACGTCGGGCTCCCGGTGCATGGAGCCTGCTTCTCCCTCTGCCTATGTCTCTGCCTCTCTCTCTCTCTCTCTCTCTCTCTCTCTCTGTGTGTGTGTGTGTGTGTGACTATCATAAATAAATAAAAATTAAAAAAAATAAATAAATAAAAAATAAATAAATAAATAAATAATAGACTTGGATTTTACTTCATGTGAAAATTTGTAAACCTTTTTCTATTAATTAGCAAGAAAAGTCTATTCATATTTATTTTTATGAATGTAGCTTTTGGTCTCAGTGCTATGATATCATCTTATTTGTAATTATTGGGTGTATTTTGTTGTAGTTACTAAGTTTCTCTTATAGAAATACATTACTTACATCTCAATACAATACATACATCTCTTATAGAAATACATTAATTTCTAATTTACTCTTATAGAGGTATCCTCTGTTTTTTTCAAAAATTTTATTCTAGTATTTCAGAAGGACAATATATTACTATATTTTTAAAGAGTATTTATTTGAGAGAGAGTGTGTGAGGGTAAGTGGGGGGGGTGGGCAATGGAAGAGGGAGAGGGAGATACAATGTTTGCATCGTATTCTTCAACCTATGATGCCATTCTCCTTCCAGTCTTAGATCTATAGCTAGCTATGTGAAACATTCACCATCCGTTCCTCTGCAACGTTTTCTATTTATCATTTGGGTTGGATGATATGCATCTTTAAAATCAGATGTTAGTAGAAATTTTCTATATGTTATGGACAGAGAGTAAATATTTTAGGCTTTTTAAGCCCTATAGACTCTGTCATAACTACTAAACTATGCCATTGTATTACAAAAGCAGCCATGGATGATATACAGATAAATGGGTATGGCTGTGCCCCAGTACAACTTTATTTTTAAAAATGGGTGGTGGGCTGAATTTGGCCCATAGGCTATAGTTTGACCTCTGTTCTGAATACACAGGAACAAAATATGTGTCCAGTATTCTGAGCACAGGCACATTGAAAACTATTTTCATATGGCCTTGATATTAGAAGGACAGCATAGCTGGATACAATAGCCTTGGTTTGAACTTTCTTCCTCACACTTAGAGAAAATGTTGATTTACTGTTGCCCGGGCTCATAGTTTTACGAAATATGATAGCATCCTGTTACTCTTGCCTTTGTAATTTATTTTATCTTTTTGCCTTAAGGCCTTAAAGAATTGTTTTTATCTTTACAACCTAATAGTTTTACTGAGGTCTTTCTCAGACCTGTAAATCATTCTCCAAGGTATTCAATGAACCCTGATTCAGGTCTTCTTTTACTTATGGAAGTTTTCTTGGGTTTTAGTATTAAATATTACATCTGATCTGTTGTTTCAAGTTTCTTCTTCAGGGATGCTAGTTATGCTTACATTCAACCTCCTTTGCCTGAATTCTATTTCAACCACTTCCTCTCTGTACTATTTCACTTCTTAATCTTATTTTCATTCTCATTGTTCTTTACCAGATTATTTCATTGCCCTTTATTAAGTTCTTATTTCTGATTAGTTTTTGCTTTTTTTCTCCTATTTCTTTCCTGCGTTGCAATAATTCATATTTCATTCTTCCTCTTTCTGTCCATTTGTGTTCCTAGTTTTTGTATTTTGGATTCAAGTTGGGCTATTTTTTTTTCATATCTCTGAATCTTGTGTGATGTTATTTAATTCCTTTTAGAATGATGTGTTAAAGTTTCATTCAGCTTCATGGCTCATTGAGGGAAAGAATTTCATCAACAGCAGTTTTATTCACATCATCTGACTTTTTGCAGTAAATCTGTGTAGATGTGGTATGATTTTTGGTTGGTCATATGAATATCACTGACAGAGTTCCTACTTTGAGAAAAATTCTTCCTGTTAGTTTTGTCTTCTTTGAAGTAGGTTGATTTAATGATGATTTTGTTGGTCAGAGGAAGGACAGGAGTTGTGTTTTGTTTCTCTTTTATTTCATCAGAATCCTTAACTTTCCTCTCTTCCTTCTTTCTCTTCACTGCACTATCACCAAGGAATACCATCTCTTCTCTGTTTATCTGATTCTCCCCCAGAAGCACCATTTCTCCAAGTCTGATACTTCTGGTCCTCCGCTTTAAGTCCCTTCCCTGTAGCCAGGGCTGTGAACAACCAATTCCTGACCTATGTTCATGTTGTTATGCTCTCTTTTTCTGCAAATGATTTTGTCAGACCTTCCCAGAAATCATTCACTCCCTCTGCTTTTATGACCATGTCTTTTAAGTCTCTCCTCCCCCACTCTGCATCTACAGACTTGAAGTGGTGGATGGGCACCAAAATCCCTGTTGGAATTTCTTTGTTTTTCTAATCACAATTCATTTGAAATTTGTAGAGTTCTCTTTTTCCTACTAATGCAGAAGATGCGTTTTTGTGTATTTTTGTTTCTTCTCTTTGTTGATTTTCTGTTTGAGGCTGAAGAAGGAAAAGAAGATTTATAATCAGGTATTTAACATTGTTCTGCAAACCTCGAAGTCCTACCTACTCATTAGGACACTCTTGAAAGTGTAACACATTTTTAATTCACCCAACAATGAAGCTCAGAGAGGTTCTTAAAGAGATAATTCTGTATATTCTGGGTTCATAGTTATATCATGGATATTTTCTTAAATATTCATTCCCAATGATATGAAACACCTACTAGCCAACCCTATTTTCCTTTAGATAGAAGTTGCTGGCATGATTTAACATAAATTTGTTTATGATGTAATGGAGTATCATACTCCATTCTTGTTTGCTTTTGTTATTCAGCTAAATACATTAATTTCTAATTTACTAGCTTTATAAGAACTTACTGGATTTTTATACTTGAATACATTTGTGCAAGTTACAAAATCACAGTGTTACTCTAGCAATTCAGAGGAAGAGCAAACAATCTGATGGAGTTGCTTCTATTCTTATAGGCTCCAAATTTCCCCCATGCTGCCTCACCAATAATTAATGGTATTAAAGGTTAATGTTCTTAATTTTTTATATTAATGATATTAAATATATCTGTTATAAATATATTATCAGGAGAAGAGGCACCATAAGTTATTAATATCAGTAAACACTCCAACTCCCAAGCAAAGCCTCAAGAAAAATGAGGCTCAGGACTAGTAAGGCTGTTCTGCTAAAAGGAAAACATTGAAGGGACTAAAACCAATAGCAAAACAATGGCAAATAGCAGTAGCAACAGCAATAGTATTGGCTGACATGCATTAGGTACCTACCAGAGGCAGAAGCTATATTAACCACTTTATAGAATCCCATCCCTTTGACATTCCTATGAGGCAATTAGTATTATTCCTATTTTACATATAAGAAAACAGAACTTTAAAGAAACAAAATCACTTTTCTAAGACACAAAAGAAATGTAGAATTGATGGCTATAAATTATCTCATTTAAAGGTCCCTGGGTAGTTCACTCAGTTAAGCATCTGACTCTTGATTTCAGCTAAGGTTATGATCTCAGAGTCCTGAGATTGAGCCCTGTGTCAGGCTCCATGCTGGGTGTGCAGCCTGCTTGAGATTTTCTCTCTCCTTTGCCCTCTGTCCTGGCCCCCCACTCACACCCTCATACTCTCTTTCTCTCTCTCACACACAAAAATATCTCATCTAGTTCTCATAATAATACTATGAAGAAATTACTATTATTATTCCCATTTTACAGATTAAAAAATGGAAACTCAGATGATAAAATGTCCCATTTGAGAAATTTTAGAGTTAATTAAAAACACAACAAAACAAATAGCACAAAGGCATCTTATAAAAGGAAAATTTTTAAATCACTCATATTTCCACCATCCTGTGGTTACTATTGTCAATATTTTGCTGTCTCTCCATCCAGTAAATACACAAATGTGCACATGGGACCATACTAAAGGCAGTTGGTAGACTGTTATAAAAACTATGTAAAAATTGTATGTGCATGGATTAGTCCTACAGTCTTCCATTGTTGATCACTCAGGTTGTTTCTTTTCTATTTGTTTGTTTTTAAATAATTCTGCAATGAATATCATAGGAGACAAAATTTTTACACATTCCTAATTATCTCCCCTGGATTTCATCCTGAAAGTTTCTTTCTTATTCAAAAACTATTGCAGCATTTAAGATATTTATTATCTAATACTTAAATTGCCTTTCTAATAATCTAACATGTTCCAGATCAGGATGATGCCACTTTATATCAAAGTTTTGAACTTCACCCAATATATTGAGATGTGTTGTTATCAGAGAAATCTATATATGCTTGCACATTCTTATTCCAAATGCATAACAGTGGTTGATAATATATTTCCATTGAACTAATTTAAAAAGACCTACCACTTAACAATTAGACCAACATTTCTGTAGATCAGAAATATCCAAAGGCAAATGGGAGCTGAAACCGTAGTCCTATTGGACTTCCAGAATAGAAGCAGACAAAGGGAGCCTAGGATCTGTTGCAGGAGAAAGGAATCAAACACACCATTCATGGTGATAGATCATATTTGGACTCACTTTATGAAAAAGATTCTAGGATAAGGCTTTCCCAGTGAACTGAGATTGAAAGGGGTTTAAACTCCTACCTGCATCTGCTAAATGGCTAAGTAATTAAGGATATAGTCCCATGGAATTAAGGGGTTCCAACTATGAGATCTGTTTCTGAACTAGGAACTCTATGTTGGGGACACCTATGAGGGCAACCAAAAAAAACTTCCAGTAGAGTAGGTTGAGTGCAGAGAGAAACGTAACAAAACTGCCACACAAAACAAAACTTGCTTGGAGAATGTCAAAGATAATGTGGAAAGTTGAGGTATGAAGGGTGCCTCATCAACCAGAAATGATTTAACTTCAAGGAGATGGATGCAATAAAGGATTCTGAAAGCAATTTCCAAATAAATATGTGTAAGGTCTATGAAAAGATTAAGGAAGCACAACGATCATAAATACAGTAAATAAGTCACAGAGGACTGTAAAAGACCCAACTAGAAATCCTGGAAATGAAAAATACAGCCATGGAAAGGAAGAACACACAAGGTAGAATAAACACCACACTCACTGAAAATAGAATTAATGACTGGAAAGAGAATACTGAGAAATTAGTCCAGACTGCGGAGAGGAAAGATAAAGAAAAGAAAAATAAATGAAAGAAAACTTAGGAGTCACAGATAACAAAAAAGGAGGCTGTAATATACATGAGCAGTTCAAGAAATAAAGGACAGAATCACAGAAAGGCGGTGCTGAAAGATGTTAACTGAGATTTTGTAGAATTAAAGGAAAACTTCACTTATCGGATAAAGATTACTAAACTGTACTGAGGACAAATAAAAATATGATGGACACATTGGTGGGAAACTAAGGAACATGAGGTTTTATATTATATCGTGGAGTATTTATTTTATGACAAATTTACATGCTTTATTCTAATACCTTGATTACTATGATTAGTGTTGCTTCTCTTGAAACAGTTACAAAGTTTACATGGCTAAAGAATGCAGGGGCGGGGAGGGAGTGCCTTGTGATACTCCCAATACAACGAACTATATGATGTAGAAATTTTTCCTCATGAAACATCAAGAACTTCAGCATTTGGCTTAATTTCTCCAATTTTTGGCTATCAAGTACCACTTAAAGGCTATTTTTCATATATAAAGACAATCAATGTGGGGATGAGCACTGGCTGCTGTTTGGAAGTGTTAAATCACTATATTGTACCCCTGAAACTAATATTACACTATATGTTAACTAACTGGAATTTAAATAAAAACGTTTAAGAAAACAACCAATGTTTAATTTTTAAAAGATTTACCATAAATTTTATAATAAAATATTAACATTTACAATTAAAACAGTAATATTTTTATGTCTGTCCACTTTATGTCAACTGTGTATTTACAATATATCAACAACTTATCTGTATCAGGCTCACCACAAACTTTCCCAGATCTATCCATTCCCACTTACAGTGGCCACTTGCCTTCTCTCCTGGCCAAAGCTGCTCTATCCACACCATATTCTGCTCCCA
The DNA here is from genome assembly GCF_905146905.1 of Nyctereutes procyonoides. Lineage (NCBI taxonomy): Eukaryota > Metazoa > Chordata > Mammalia > Carnivora > Canidae > Nyctereutes > Nyctereutes procyonoides. The sequence goes on from NW_026575040.1 coordinate 14,488,116, forward strand.
AGATCTTAAAGCCTAGCTTCTGCCACCAAGTCCACAATTAAGGATGCCCTATATATGGTATCAACTGAGAAAGAGAGGACTGCATATCCATATACTAGCCTGAGTGGAGCCATGAAGACTTTGGCTAAGGCAAAGTTTCCATCTTTCAGGTGGACTTTTTGGAGAGACAAAGGGAACCAGAAGCTAAATTTGTCAACATCTCTCCCCACTCCATTCCTCTTGACCTCCTTCCACCCAGCGTTGTTCTGAAACACCAAAGTTTCACATGGCCTCAATGATACCTCTCTAAGAACAGTGTTCTGGAATTCAGTCATCTCAGTTATATATTCCTTTGTATTGGATCTCTTGCCTTCTCTTAATTAATTCCCCTTTTCCCTCATTGTTAATTCCTTGGAATTGTACTTCCCAATAAAATGTTAGCAGATAATCTTTTGCCTTGGGCTCTTTTTCCTAGGGAACCTGGGCTAAGACCGTTAATTAATATCTGACAGATAACTAGATAACTTGAGCCATAAGCCATGTTCTGTAACCAGTCAATTTCTCTCCTTGCTTTCTATTCACTATATTAGAAACTCCAAATGTACAGTCACAGGTTGTCAGGAATGGCAGCAAGTTTTTGGTGGCTCTGACAAATGATTCTGGATTGAATATGGACATAGAAATCATGAAGAGATTTCCCACTGAAGACTACTTTTATCATTCAGTCGGATGCTAAATCAATGAGCATATCCTATTCAAAAGCTAGAAGGTTGAATATTTCAACTTGAGACATAGCAGCAAATGGATTCCCAATTTTGCTCTTACTGCATTTGATTTTGGAGAGTATTTCTGCACATTCTATGGTTCTCATTCTCTAATGAATGAGAAATTCATTTGATTTGTAGAAAATCAAATGATGGGAAATGTCAAATTCTTGGTGATTCTGTTATTTGCACCACCTTCTGGTTTTTGTAACATATCATCCTAACTTTTATCCTTGACATTAAAAAGCATTTTTTAAAACCCCGAAATAATATGTTTCTCTTATTTAAAAAACTTAAATTAGTGCTAAGAAATGCCACATTATTAAACACCTGAAATCATAGAAATGGGTCTCTTTTTTTAAGATGGATTTATTTTTGAAAGAGAGAGTGAGAGTGAGTGGAGTTGGGGGAAGAGCAAAGGCAGAAGGAAAGAGAGAATCTTCAACAGAGTCCTGCTAAGTGCTGAATGCATTGTGGAGCTCACTGCCAAGACCCTGAGATCATGACCTGAACTGAAAGCGAGAGCCAGACACTTAACCAACCGAGCCACTCAGCTTCTCCAGAAACAGTCTTTATAAGCATTATGAAAACAATTATTTTATTTATTTTATTACATATTTTTAATATTTTATCATGAAAATTTTCATACAGAGAAGTTGCAGATTGTACTGTGAGTACTCATATATTACCTAGATTCTATAGTTAAACATTTTACTGTATCTGCTTTATCGTCTATCTTCCCATCTACCCATACTTCTATCCATCAACTAATTCATCTCATTTTTGATACATTTCAAGGTAAATTACAACATGCTTATCATTAACTAGAGTTCAAAATATTTTACAGTCCCTTGTAAAAATAAAATGCATCATATATACCAAATGCAAAAATCTTAAGTGTACTGCTCTATGAGCTTTGACAAGTTTAAACATTTATGTTACTCAAACTCCTATTGCTATTTAGGAAAGAACCATCATCCTAAGAAATCCCTTCCTATCTCTTTCTGACAATTCCATCCCTGTCTTCCAGAGATAATAGCATTCTGATTTTTTAAAGATATACTTATTTATTTATTTATTCATGAGAGAGAGAGAGAGAGAGAGAGAGAGAGAGGCAGAGACATAGGCAGAGGGAGAAGCAGGCTCCATGCAGGGAGCCCGATGTGGGACCCAATCCTGGGACTCCAGGATCACGCCCAGGGAGAAAGACAGGCACTAAACCACTGAGCCACCCAGGCATCCCTCATTGTGACTTTTTTTTCACTATATGTGAACTTTGCCTGTTCTAGAATTTCATATAAGTGGAATCATAGAGTATATACTATGATTTTTTTGTAAGAACTTTTTCACTCAGCATAATGTTTTAAATATTCATCCCAACCATTGGGTATATCAGTAGTCCATTTCTTCATATTGCTGTGCTCTATTACATTATACAAGTATACCACAGTTTAATTAGTTATTCTTCTGTTGATGAACACCTGTGCTGTTTCCAGTTTCCGAGTATTATGAACAAAGCTACTATGAAAAATTTTGTATAAGTCTTTTTGTGGGTGTGTATTTTTGCTTTTCTTGGGTAAATACCCAGGAATAGAATTTCTGGGACGTAAGGTCAATGTATATTTACTTTTATAAGAAAGTGCCAGACTATTTTCCCAAATGATAAAATCCCTTTACAGTCCATCAACAATACATGAGGGTTTCTGTTGCTTCATAGCCTTGCCAATATTTTGTGTTGTAAGTCCCTTTAGTTTTAGCCATGTTAGTTGGTGTGCAGTGGTATTTCATTATGACTTTAATTTACATTTACCTGATGATGGTGAGCACATTTTCATGTGCTTATTAGACATTTAATATATATCTTCCTATGTAGAATATTTGCTCAAATATTTTACTCATTTTATACTGAGTGGATTGTCCTTTTTTTATGAGGTTGTGGAAGTTCTTTCTATTTACTGACTACCGATTTTCTGACAGATATATTTGTGAATATTTTATCCTAGTTTATGTCTTATCTATTCATTTTCTTTATAGTGTCTATTGTGGAACAGAATTATTTTTATTGCAATCAAATCTAATATATCCTTTTTTTTCTTTTATGGTTATTACGTTCTGTGACTTTCCTAAGAGAATTTTGCCAATCCCCAAGTAACAAAAATACCATTTTATATTTTCTACTATAACTTTTAAAGTTTTAGCTTTTACATGAAGCTTATGATCTACCTTGAATTAATTTTCATGTATTGTGTAAGGGAGAGATAGAAATTCATCTTTTCTATATGAATATCTAATTTTTCTACCATCATTTGTTGAAAAGACTTTGTTTTCTTTATTGAGTCACTTTGGTACCTTTGTAAAAAATCATTGTAACCTCTATAGAGCATTCCATTCAACAATAGCAATATACATTTTTCTCTACTGCACGTGGAATATTTTCCAGGATAGACCATATGTTAAACCACTACTAGTCTCAGTAAATGTTAAAATGTGAAAATCATACAAAGTAAAGTCTCTAATAACAGTGTAATTAAATCATAAGTCAATTTAAAAAGGAAATTTGGAGAGTTTACAAATATGTGGAAATCAAACACAATTCTAAACAACCAGTGGATCAGCGAAAGAAACTATGAGAAAAATTAGAAGATACTTTGATACAATTTAAAACAAAAACACAGCATACCAAAACTTATGAGATGTAGTAAAAACAGTACTCAGAGGGAAATTTATAGCTATAAAGGCCTATATTAAAATAAGATCTCAAGTCAATAATCTGCTTTCCATTTTAGGAAGTAGGAAAAGAAGAGCAAACTAAACCCAGAGCAAGAAAAAGGAATGAATAGTCAAGATTAGAGATAAACAAAATAGAAAACAGAAAAAAAAATTTCAGAAAATCAACAAAGCCAAAAGCTGGCTCTTCGAAAATATCAACAAGATTGGCAAACCCTTAGCTACACTTCATTAGATGGAAAGAAATTACTAAAATTAAGACCAAAAGAGGGATCCTACTGCTGAACTTACAGAAATAAAAAGGCTTCAAAAAAATCACTATGAACAACTGTATGCCAACATACTAGATAACCTAGATGAAATGGACAAGTTCCTAGAGACATACAAACTACCAAAGCTAACTTTAAAAAAAGAGGAAGGGGAAGAAAACTTGATTAGACCAATAAGTACAGAGATTGGCTTAGTAACAAAAAAATTTCCAACAAAGAAAAGTCTTTGACCAGATGCTTTCACTGGTGAATTCAAATTCAACCAAACATTTACAGAGGAGCGAACACCAATTCTTCCCAAACTCTACTACAAAAACAGAAGAGGAAGGAATACTTCCCAATTTGTTCTATGAGGCCAGTACTATCCTAACATCAAACCCAGACAAACACATCATATTATATTAGGCTGAAGGCTGCTTTGGGGTCGGGGCGGGGGGGGGGGGCAGTTCAACATCTACGTGGCCAGTGGCACCGTTTTCAAGGCTGATGGTGGCCGAGGCCCTGGGGTTGAAGTGGATGGAACCCGGGACGCCCATGCTAAGTGAGAGCAGGAGCTCTGTTCCCGTGGGCTCAGGGGGCTCCATCCAGGCGGTGGGGAACCGAGGGGAGAGATGGAAACAGAAGTGCCCTGGGTCTGGTCTGAGGCTGGCCGCCCCTGGGCAGGACTCTGTGTGGTGTGCAGTTGTCCAGGGAGTCTGGGACCCCACCCGGGCTGTCTACACAATTGTGCTGATTCCGCTGGGTTTGGCCTTGCTGCTGGTGGGGGGCGGCGGGGCGGGGGGCTGCCCGTGGTGGTGCGCTTCGTGGCCCGGGTGGCCGGCATGGGCCGAGGGCAGCGGTGGGTGGCTGTGCACGTGGGCCCCGTAGGGTGGATGCCCCGTGGGGACCGTGGTGGTACTGGTGTGCATGCTGGATGTGCTGGGGGGGGGTGGTAGTGGTGGTGGTGGTGGTAGGGGGCGGGTTCTGCTGCATGTGGCAGTACTGGGTGTGGTGCCCATGCACCTGCGGCAGGCCCTCCACAGGCCCCTGGTGGTGCCTGGCCATGGAGTGCTGTGGATGGGGCAGGTCTGGTGGGTGGGGGGGCAGCTGGGGAGCGGCTGAGGGCGGGTAGGCCTGGAGAGGGGGCTTCTCTCTCTTACTCACAAATAAGGAGGCTAAAGACCATTATCCTTTGTGAATGTAAATGGAAAATCTTCAACAAAAAATATTAGGAAACTGAATCCAGCAGCATATTTTTAAAATTTTATTTATTTATTTATTCATGAGAGGCAGAGACAGAGAGAGAGAGAGAGAGAGAGATAGAGAGAGGCAGATACACAGGCAGAGGGAGAAGCAGGCTCCCTGCAGGGAGCCTGACTCGGGACTTGATCCCCGGGTCTCCAGGATCAGGCCCTGGGCAGAAGGTAGGCACTAAATCGCTGAGCCACCCAGGCTGCCCAATCCAGCAGCATATTAAAAGGATTATACACCATGAGCATGCAGGATTTATCCTAGGAATGCATGGTTGATTCAACATACAAAAATCAATCAGTATAATTCATCATATAAAAGAATAAAGAAAAAAAGATCATCTCATTAGATGCGGGAAAAAGCACTTGAGAAAATGCTATGCCCTTTCATGACAAAACACTGAACAAACTGGGAATAGAAGGGAACTTCCTCAATCTGACAAAAGCTTACAAAGAAAGATCCACAGCTAACATCATACTTAATGCTGAAAGACTTAACATTTCCCCCTAATAAAAATAATACAAGGATGTCAGCTCTTGATATTTCTATCTGAAATTATACTGGAAGTTCTAGCCCAAGCAATTAAGAAAAGGCAATAAAAGGCATCCATATTAGAAAGGAAGAAGTAAAATGATTTTTAGTTGTAGATGGCAAGATCTTATATATAGAAAAGCCCAAAGAATCCACTAAGAAATATACTAGCACTAATGAATAAGTTCAGCAAAGTTGCAGGCTACAAGATCCATATAAAATATCAGTTGTTTTTCTATATGCTTGCGGTAAACAATAAAAAAATGAAGTCAAGAAACAATTCCATTTACAATGCCATCAAAAATAATATAATACTTAGGAATAAGTTGAACCAAGGAGATACAAAACTTGTACACTGAGAACTACAAAACATTGCTCAGAGAAGTTGTAGAAGACCAAAATAAATGGAATTATAACCTATATTCATGAATTGGAAGGCTTAATATTGTTAACATGGCAATATTCCCCCAAACTGATCTGAAAATTCAATGCAATCTCTTCTCAAAATTCCAACTACATTTTTTTTTGCACAAATGGATAGGCTGATTTTAAAATTCATATAGAAATGCGAGGAATCCCAAATGACCAAAATAATCCTGAAAAAGATTAGAGGACTCATTAGAGGATTCACATTATCTGGTTTCAAAATTTCCTTGAAAGCTACAGTAAACAAGACAGTGCATTATTGGCAGAAGGATAGATAAATAGATCAATGGATAAAAGCGAGAGTCAAAAACTAAACCCAGATATCTATGGCCAGTTGATATTTGACAAGAGTGTCAAGATCATTCAAATAGCCTTTTTAACTAATGGTGTTAAGACAATTGGACATCGGGATCCCTGGGTGGCGCAGTGGTTTGGCGCCAGTTTTTGGCCCAGGGCACGATCCTGGAGACGCAGGATCGAGTCCCACGTCGGGCTCCCGGTGCATGGAGCCTGCTTCTCCCTCTGCCTGTGTCTCTGCGTCTCTCTCTCTCTCTCTCTGTGACTGTCATAAAAAAAAAAAAAGACAATTGGACATCGGCATGCAAAGATGACTTTGGACCTCAACCTCACACCATAATAAAAAATTATCTCAAAAAATCAGAAGACCTGAAGAGCTAAAATAATACAATTCTTAAAAGGAAACATAGATGAAAATCTTCATGACCTTGGATTAGGCAATAGTTTCTTAGGTGACACTAACAGTATAGACAACCAAACTAAAAATAGAAATTAGACGTCATCAAAATTTAAAACTTTGTGCATCAAAAGACACTATCCCAAAAATTAAAGATGCCTACAAAACAGAAGTATTTGTAACTCATGTATCTGATAAGGGTTTAATATCTAGAACATTTAAAGAATCCTTATAACTCAACAATAAAAAGACAAATAACCTAATTAAAAATGATCAAAGAACTTGAATAGACATTTTTTTCACAGGAATAGCCAACAGTCACATGAAAATATGCTCAATGTCGTTAGCCATTAGGGAAATGAATATCAAACCTATGATGACATGCCTCTTTGTGCCCACTAGGATGGCTGTAATCATAATAATTTTTTAATGGAAAATGAGAAGTATCAGCAAGGATTTGGAGAAGTTGAGCTCTTATACCTTGCTACTGGAAATGTAAAATGGTACAGTTGGAAACGGAAAATGGAAAACAGTTTGGCAGGTCCTCAGAATGTTAAACTTAGAGTTCCCATATGATCCAGGAATTTTCTCCTTAGGTATGTAACACAAGAAAATTGAAAACATATGTTCATATAAAAACAAATGTTTATAGCACCATTATTCATAATAACCACATGATGAAAACAACCCAAATGTCCATCACTAGGTGAACAGATTAAACAAGTGTGGTACGTCCATAAAGTGGAATATTATCAGCCATAAAAAAGGAATGGAGAAGCACTAATATATGCTAAAACATGAATCAGCTTGGAGGAAATTACATTAATTGAAAGAAGCCAGGCACTAAAGTCCACGTATTATATGATTCCATTTATATGAAATATACAGAATAGGCAAATCCTTGGAGATAGAGCCTAGATTAGTGGTTACTAGGGGGTGAAGGAGAAGGGAATGAGTAGTGACTGCTAACAGGTTAAATTTTGTTTTGGAATGATGGAAATGTTCTGGAATTAGGTAATGGAGATAGTTGCACAACATTGCAAATATACCCCCCCCCCAAAAAAAATCATACGTGTTAAATTGTACCCTTTAAAACAATGAATTTTATATTACGTAAATGTTACCTCAATAGAAAAATGTTTTTTAAAACATCAGTTGATGGCATAAGAGTGAATCTATTTCTGGGCTTTCTAGTCTGCCCCACTGATCTATTTGTTCCTTACTCCAGCACCACGCTGTCTTGATTATTGTAGCTTTATTGTAAGCTTTGAAGTCAGAGTAAGCCCTCTCCCTTTACTCTTCTTTTTCAAGAGTGCTTTGGATAGTGTAAGTTATATACCCTTTGCTTTTAAAAACATGGGTGCATGCCTTTTCCTTTAACATCAAGCATACATCAGCATAGAAGAGCATTCTTTTACCTACTGCCATGTCTTAACATAGCAAATTGGAAGACTGAAATAGGCAGAATGGGCATTGATGGCTCTGATTTGCTTATATTCACAGAAGTCAATATTTCCTTCAGGATTTAATCAAGGTCAAAAGGAATAGTGTTTGTTCCTAATTGCCTTTTTAAAATAAATTGGTCTCTGGATTGGTGTTCAGATAAAATGTCATTATGTGTATATAGGAGTGCCTTTTTTGGTTATTTCCATGTGTGGTCCTCCGTCAGTATTTATCATACTGCACCTTTTCCATATTTATCATAGTTCAAAAATGCTATGATCTAAATTCCTATGTGCATTTTTTAGTGATCAACAAGCAAAAGCTCATCAAGCACTTGTCCCTCCTACATATACCATAACATTGGCAAGCCCTGATCTGTGCACTACATATTGTCAGTTTTTTCCAATCGTAAGCCTGACTGTGGGAGTGACTGCTTTTTCACCTTGTATGCTATAGTTGTTAGGCTATGTCCATCCATATCATTTGGTAAAGGAATTTTACCAAGAGCTGTTCTTCCTTCTAAGTATATTTTTTATATTGGGGATCATTTTATAAGGTTTTGGGGAGTGACTTTTTTTTTTACGTGTAAGGAATGTGACTTGAAGGAGTTTCTATGGTTTTTGCCTCTTCCTGGCCCTTAGCAACAGTGTTATCAATTTTGTGCCAGAAAACATCATTTTGTGTTTATTATGGAGAATCTAAATGTATTGACTAGAGAAGTCACTGTATTGAAAGAGATTTTTTTTTTAATGTGGTGGTTTCATACCACTATTTGACAGTTTCTTATCAGAAAAACACTTAGAATTGAGAGTGAATGACTGGCTGGCTCAATAAAATTTAATTTTCAGATTTATCACAATTCCTTCTATCACCTTTTTTCTTTTTTGACAGTGAAAAATCATCGCACTTGTACCTACATGTGTCCTAGCACACAGAGACTCACAGTTTGTGTTTGCACTGGAGCTTCTCACTCTTGATCTTTTAGACATTATTTTGAATTATGTCATTTTATCACCACTCATATACTTTAGTCAGTAACTTCTGATTTAATGACCCTTTCAGTTTATAGAGAATATAATCTAACAATAGAGTGACAACAATAAATGCAAATTTCTCAAACAAAAATAACATACAAGAGACATAAACATTTTAGCTGACATTAACTACACTGGTTATCTGAGATTAGCCAAGACAGAATAACTAAAACAATTCTAGTACTGCACAACCAGCATTTAGGAATATAAAGATTATCAAGATTACGACCAGATTTCTCAAAAATGATAACTCAGCTCCTATTTCAAACATGTGTAAACAGGATTGTTTTGAATGTTTTCCTCTGAAACCATGAAAAGACTAGGAGAATATTTGATAGATTATCAGAGACTGCCAATATACCCAAGACCAATTAGGGGAAATTCTGGTTTATAATCCTCTTTGTTGAGATACATAACCAAAATGTTTAAATATAGCCAACTAACAAGCCTATCTTCTTGAAATGCTTCACTAATTTGTTACCCAACTTTGCCAACAATCTGTCCCCTTGCTTGTTGAACAAGCTACAGTTCTCAAACACCTCCTGGGCTGTCGAACTTCATGCATTGCCAAATTACCATCAAGAAAGCTTTTATCAACTTATATTTCCCACCAGCTGTGTGTGAGAAAGTCTGTCTCCCAAGCTCCTCATCAGTTCTGAATAAAGAGAAGTTGCATTGCATATGATGTTTAGATTTTAAAGATAGCACTTAGAGCAGAAAATCAGATAGGACCCTGACTCTGGCAAATCCCTTACATTGTCCACGAAGTACAGAGAGATAGGTCCATGTGTCTTAAGTGCAGTCTCGGGTTCAAGCTCACTGAGTGGGCTGGTGGACAAAATCACCCCAACTGTTTTCATTGTCATTTTTCTCTCACTTTACATTTGTTTATTTGTTTTTGTCTGAATTATGTTTGAACTCATGTAAATTAAATATAATTGCTCTGCAAATTGCCTTTGTCATTTTTAATTTTTTTTAATTTTTATTTTTTAAAGATTTTATTTATTCAGGAGAGACAGAGAGAGAAAAAGGCAGAGACACAGTAGAGGGAGAAACAGGCTCTCCACAGGAGCCCAATATGGGACTCCATCCTGGACCCCGGGATCACTCCCTGAGTCAAAGGCAGACGCTCAACCACTGAGCCACCCAGGAGTCCCAGCCTTTGTCATTTTTTAATTTGGAGTGGTCATCTTTCTTTTTTTTTTTTCATTAAGGGTATGATTAAAAAGAAGGGGGGATATGATTATATTTTTATTACGTATATTTTAAAAATATGTTTTCTAATATGCCATCTTTGTGCTGTTGTATGTGTTTGTGTGTGTGCGTGTGTGTTCTCTTTATGGCCCTCCCCACTCGATTAAGTATGTGACATCTTAAATTAATTGTAGAATACTTCCTGATTTTATGTTCGAATTTTTAATCTTTATGGAAGTCCTTTTTATATACTGCATGAAGTAAGCATCTGAGTTTATTTTTCCTCAAGAGCTTGACAATTATCTCCTGGAGGGACATCCTTGAAAGTTCTCTGATATGTTTATGTTTTCCCATTCTGGTTTTCATACAAGACTTTCAGCTGTTAGTAATCTGAAAGACAGGAAGAAAATTGAGACAACTTTTTCCTGTCACACACTTGTGCCCAGGGCTTTTCCTTCCTCTTGGAAAAGAACGGTGCTACTTCAGTGATTCGGTTATAAATAAGGCAATGGAAAAAGCAAGCCAGCTCCTTAATCCTGTGGCAAAAGCTGTTAATTGTACCTCAATATCATTTTTTGCTTTCCTCCTTAGAAACACAACCCTCACTTCTTAGTTGGGTACAGGATCAACCAGAATAAAGGCTATATAATTATGAGCTTCCTTGAAGCTGGGAAGTATCTGGTTCTTGTGAAATGTCCTCAGAGGAGGAAGGCATGATCTTTCTTTCCTTACTTTTTTTGTGTGTGGCTCAGCTGTGGAACACGTAGCCAGAGCTAACACAGCCATTGTGGACTATATAGCATTATGTTAAAGAGGCTAGAGCAATGAGACAGATGTCCTTGATTTTGTTGGGCTGGCATTCCAGTTGTGGACTTACATGTAACTGAGCTTGATTGATACAGAGGCACAGGGAGGGCTTATGTTTTATTCAGCATTATATTCACAGGACTTGACACTGGACCTAGAACGTGGTACATTTTCAATATGTATTTGTAGGAGGCATGTATTTCCATTTCTAGGTGAGATGGTGGTAATTCTGAGAATTTCAGGCACATTGATACTTACTCATTCCACATCTCATCTTTTGGCTTTGGACCTGTGAGCTGGAAACCTTAAACAACGAACACATCATACCTTCTCAATTATGTTTTCCATAGCTATCATCTTTCATAGACAACTCTTTTGACGGACCTCTTTTACTTGACTTTCATTTGTTAAGAATACACAAATCTGAGAGCGCTCCTCATCATTTTGATGCATGTTCCCCTGGACCACACCGTGAGTGGGGGATGGTGACTTACCTAGAATAGGTCCCAGCCAAGCTCTGCCCCTGAAGTGACAGCTCTCTGCAAGGTTTTGCTCCTATTTAATTGCAGTTACATCCTTCTCCATCCCCTGGGGGCCCATCTTTATGGAGAAATAGGCAGTTGGCTGAGAATGTTGGAACTGAACATTCCTTGCTAATTATTTAATTTTCGTCTGGCACAAAGTGAATCCTCTTAAGTGTAGTGGGAACTGTAAGTCAATTACCTTCCTTTGCTACCAAAGAGCTTACCACGTAGCACTAAAAACAAACACATAGCTCTATTCTTGCCCTTGTCCTCAACCCTGGCCAGTGAAACTGCTTTTCTCTTCTACTTGCTGTTCATGGAATAATGACAGCAAGCATCTCATTCTTCCCATTATAAAACTGAGGCATCAGTAAAAATGGAGTACAGACAAAAGCCCTGGCATCTCACACCCCTATTCCTTGCACATGCTCTAAGCCTTCCTTTATTTCATTTACAATTTATCTAGTCCTGGTTTGGAATGCAATACCCGGCACAACCCAATGAAGAAGGTGTCGGAAAACCAGGGCCTAGCAAGGTAAAGCTACTCCCCCAAGGCCACACAGCAAACAAAGGGCAAAGCGGAGGTTTGAACCGAGCTCTGCCCTGATTATGATTTAGGTCCCAGACTATAGATATTAGCTTTACGGCTAAGAGGGTCTTTAACCTTCTTGCTTCTTTAATGAACTGCTATTCACCTTTCAAACGCAGTACAGTTGCCATTTTCTCAGGAAATGATCTCTACTGCCCTGCACCGAGGCCCCTCTGGGTTCCTGCAACATTCTGCTTCCTTATTCCAATAAAATGTTTATTTTGAGTATTGCATTTACTATGTGCTATAAATGTTTTACATGGATTACCCTACTTCAGTGCCCACAAGCCTTCCCAGGGAAGCTGCTATGATTAGGGACAGTCTGTGGAGAGTGACCTTGAGTAAATAGAACCCGGGGTGCAAATTCAGTTTTTTGACTGCTGAAGGCCCCACACCTAACCATTATGGCATAATGCATTCCAATGCCTTTCTTTTTTAATTTGACGGTGTCCTTCTTAGCTCCAAATTCTTCAATACCAGAGAGTTTCAGACTCATTTCATACTCTCAGCAGGTAGTACAGGATGACACATAACAAGTACCCATTCATCTGATTTAAATCTCCCTTCCCCTCTGTTGGTCCTTGCATGGGTTACTGCCACGTGAGATGGGAATATTAATTTTTTGGAATGGACACAGTTCCAAAAAAATACACATTTTATCAACTTGACAACTGTAGATTCATCTCCGTGTGGCATACACAGGACTCACAATTGGACTGAACTTTTTTTCCAGAGACTTCCAAATGTGTAATGTGTAATGAAAAACATCTTTCAAAGAAGTTCACACCCGGGAATGTTCTTTATGATATGGTCATCATTAGTGCTGATTTACCATGTTCCCTTCCGGGAACGTGTTAGGATTTCCTTTCTTTGCCCCCTTGAGTCAGGTAAGATCATGACTTGCTTTGGCCCATGCAGTGTGGGCACAGTGGCAAATGGTACCTCCAGGTAGAAGCTGTAAGCATGATTTCTCACTGGTCCAGTGACAAACAGGGTTTGAAATATAAATATGGCTGTGAAGACAGAGCCCCCGCTTCTGACCTGCAATGAGCAGCAAAGTAAGTAGGACGCAAAGGTTAGTTATTCTAAGCTACTAAGCCTGGGTGGTTGATTGTTAGCACAGTATAACAGTCTATCCTGCCTGAGATGCTCCTGACAGTCTCCGGTGGACTGATTCTTGGCATTTTTCTTTTCTTTTACCCCACAGAATGAGGAAAGTCATTAAACTGAGGCTTAACCTCAAAAGCTCTAAACCCACTAGAAGCTTAATAACTATCATCACACTTAAGAAAGTTCTGATTGGGACGGTGCTACTGATTGTCCTCCATCCCCACTGGAGACAGAGAAGGTGGAAATGAGCCCCAATGAGCACTGAAGGGACTTAATTAGATGCTCAAAAATATTCTGAAGTTCAAAGAGTGGGATGGCATTCCAGAATCTCCTTCCTGATGTTCTTTTGAAATCAGCAGAGCTGTCACACTTGCCTGAGACTGTATAGTGAGAGTGTGCCAGGAGGGTGGGAGTGAACCTGTTGCTCCCAGGGAGTGCCTTCTGGTTTATGATTTTATATCTTCAATCTTGGCTGGTTAGAAGATTCATTTATACACTTAACCAGATTTTCCCAGGGTGTAAATTCCCCCCAGAGATAAATTAAACACTTTTAGGGATACAATCAGTCTGTGAGGCCACCAGGGTACCATTCACTGCTTCGCAGCAGCAATTTACCAAATGGTACCCTGGTGACTTAGGGAGTGAGCACACATCTGTAAAAGGACTTCCTTCGCATCCAGGGATGCACTCTCAGAATTCTCCCTGCAATGCATGGACAGCCAAAGGTGGAAAATGGAGAGAGTGAGGCCCCTAGTTGCTCCTCTGTTCCCATCATGCTCTCAGCTGGGCTGCTGTGTCAGTGGAAGAGAAGGCACGGTAAATTAGTGAGGGAGGGGAACTTAGCTCCTGAGCACATGCCATTTCCCCTTGGTTAGAGCCAGCTCCCTTGGGGACGCCCACCTCCCTCCCCCACTGCCCACCCACCCCTGGGGGCCTGCTGTGTTGCCCAGGATGTCAAGTGTCAAGGGCTTTTCCTGGACCACCTTTCCATGCTTTAGTCCTCCCTTGTCTCGCTTGCCTCATCAACATATAATTTATTTTTCCTTCTCTTAGGGTATTAAATGTATTCATCCATTCACTCAAAAAACAATTAGCAACCACTTATATTCAGGATCAAGGTTTTGTTAATTACATCAGTTCTTGGCTTAGATGGCTCTGAGTTCAAATCTAACTCCACTATTTGTTGGCCTTCTGCCTCTATGCCTCACTTTATCCATCTGTATAAAAGAGGTAATAAAAGTCCCTCCCCTCATTGTGTTACAGTAAGAATTAAATGAATATATGTAACAGGTTTAATAAAGTGCTGAGCACACAGTAAATATTAGCTAGTATTCTTTACCATCTACTGTATATTCCAGGCACTAAAGTGCTAGAAATATAAGTAAGACCTGGTTCTTATCCTTAAGACATTCATAGTCTAGAGCAGTGATTCTCAAAATGTGGTTCCTGATCACCATCAGCAGCATCACCTGGGAACTTGTTAGACGAATTCTCACAATCCACCCAGACTTCCTGCATCAGAAACTCTGGAGCCTACCAGTCTGTGTTAACAAGCCCTCCAGGGAACTCTGACCCTCACTCAGTTTGAGAGCCTCTGCTTTCCAGTAGAGGAATACTGGCATCTTACCTCTGCAGGAGACCTAAAGTGTACAAAATATTGCTATATGATTTTATTTCTTACAGTAGCCCTGGGAAGAAGGAACAGTTCTTTCCTTCATTGGAAATGGAAAGATTCGTAGGAAGGAATGGAAGACTTTGTAGCATAAATGGCTTATTCACCAACAGGACTGCTCTTGTGCTTGGGTATTCACCTCCTCAGGGAAAGTGACCATCCAATAATTTAAAATAGGTCTCACTTAGTGTAAACCAATTCTGGTCATCCCAATCCCTTCTTAAGTGGTTGGTTTAGGAGTGGACTTGTGACTCAGTCTGACCAACAGGCATGAAGAAGATCTGTTGAGGTATTTCTAGGAATTTTCCCTCTTAAAAAAAATAGAGAAAGAGAGAGCACACAGACAAGATGGCCTTCTCTTGCTAGACATGACACCAAGAGCAGCAGCAGCCACCTTGTCACCATGAGGAAGGAAGCACAGGCCCAGGCCGACATTCAGAGAATGTGGAGTAGGGAGTTCAGAAGGCCCTTGCTGAGATCATTGAAACGTGATATCAGGCAACCCAGTACCATCCTATCATAGGACCTCCTGTTTTATAACAAATTCTCCTTTTTGTTTCAGCCACTTTGAGTTGGGTTTTCAGTTCCTTTAAATGAAACATAACCACATGACAAAAGATAATAGAGCTAGCCATGTGAACTCATGTTCTGAGGTTCTGAACTCCTGTTCTTTTCACAATGTAACTTGCTGATTGATGATGGTTCTGATGGATGGGGCAAACTAAATACCTCATAACATCCCACACCCATTCCACCACCTACTCTATCTGCTATTTTCTTGAAAGAAAACTCTAGGCTATCACATCTTTATCCCCAGTACCTAGCAACATGCCCATATTAAGTGGTAACTAATATTACTTTTACAATAAAAATAGAAATAAATAAATACAGATTTTTAAATGTTTGTTAATGGATGGAACGACCACATAATTGCATGAATACTGAGGGGATGATGGCATATATACATTTAATGTACTCCCACTCTATAAAAGTTTCACGGTAGTCTTACATGCCTTAAATCAGACTGTAAAATGCCAGAGTTCAGGGGAAGCCATATGGGAGAGGAGAGAGGCCTAAACTTTCCACAGAATCTCCTTCTGTAAGACTAGTAAGGGACTTTGTGGTTACTGAGACTATTATTTTAGAAATAAGGAAACTGAGAAACTCCTCTTCCTCTCCTTTCCCTTCTTACTCTAGTTTCTTTCCACTTATACATTTTCTTCAGTCGTCCTTTCTTGCACTGAATCAGCAGATTTTAGATTTGGGAAGGACCCTATGAATCATCTGGTCTAGCCTCCTTGTTTGATTGATGCAGAAGCTGATGTCCAGAGAGAGGAAAGTGACTATCTAAAGACTCTGAACAGTTCTAGCAGGTGCACTGGCAGGTGATGGACAGATTTGGAAGTGGAGAGTGTTGTCCCTTATCAGCTCTGCCATCATCATAAGTTGCATGATCTTGGCCATGTTACATATTCTCTCTCCATGCTTTAGTTTCCTCAACCAGAACACGAGAATGCTAGCAGTAGCTGCTCATTGCGTTGTCACAGGAAATACGTGTACCATTCAGGAAGTATGTTTAAAGTACTTGAAGTGTATGTGCTTGGTAGCTGTTGATTATATCTATATGTGCTAATGAGGAGAATGGGATGATGACCAAAAAGAAAGACCTGGAATTTGGACTCAAATTTCCCAATTCTTATGTATTTCTACTAGCCTGTCCCTTCCCCCCCCTTTTCTCTTCTCCCTAGCCAGAAATTTAAGTTTCATTTTTGTTTTCCACTTTATTACTGTCTGCAATAGAGAGAAAATGTGTCATAGAAAGAATATGGACCCTGGAATTAGACCTCAGTTGAGAGCTTGTATTTGCTGGATGTTAATACAGAGCTTTGGTCAAACCCCTTACTAATCTGGGCTACGTTTAGAGATGCCATCACCGAGTTCCTAGCACTGTGATAAAGTAATACTCCTTGTATAGTTTAAGACCAAGACATGTTGACTTTTTCCCAAAACCCACAACCCAGTAAGCATGTAAAAGTTCCAAGTCTTAACTGTATCTCCTCTGGGACACTCCCCAAATTGAATAGTGACACTATTTACCCAAATGAGCCAAGTCCCAATTAAGTCGAGTCCAGCCTGATCCTTCAGTTTAGGCTGAGACTGATTGCTGACGTGCAGAATCATGTGGTTAAGGTGTGGCTGACAATGAATATAAAATATTGACCACACTTGGGGCCACATCCATTGGGGTAGTATTGTCTCCCATCTTAAAGACTAGGTTTGTCCCCAAAGATCCTTTTGGTCACACTAAAACAAATAGAGCTTTAAAGTGACCTTTCTGTCAGCCAAATGAGAAGAGCTGCCAGTAAAGTTCCGGGCTGCTAAACTTGGTCCAGTGAAACAGCTTGGGGCAGAGGAAGGGCACTAAATGGGGAGTTGGGAGTCCCGGGTCCTTCTTTCATTCCGCTGCCAACTCTCTGAGTGACTTTGGCCAAGTCTTCACTGACCTCTCCAGTTGCCTCATGACGGCTAAGGCCCTTCCGGTTCTCAGAGTCCACAGTGTTATTTCTCTGTTTAATGAACTTCAGCAACAGAAGTCCATGTTGGACATCTGCTTTTTATCCAGCTCTTGTAACACAAGCTCCCTCCAACACCATGTCCTTTGTAGTGACAAGTTTTCTTTTTCTTTCTTTCTTTCTTTCTTTCTTTCTTTCTTTCTTTCTTTCTTTCTTTCTTTCTTTCTTCTTTCTTTCTTCTTTCTTTCTTTTCTTTCTTTTTTCTTTTCTTTCTTTCTTTTTTCTTTTCTTTCCTTTCTTTCCTTCTTTTCTTTCTCTTTCTTCTTTTTCTTTCTTCTAGTAGGCTCCACACCCAGCATGGAACCCAATGAGGGGCTCAAACCCAAGACCCTGAGATCAAGACCTGAGCCAAGATCAAGAGTCGAACATTCAACCTACTGAGCCACTCAGGTGCCCCATTGTGCCAAGTATTCTTTAGGCACTTAAATGGAATTGCAGAGGGACCTTGAAAATGATTTGGTTATCAGATGAGAAAACTGAAACCCAGAGAGGATAAGCAACCTCTCCAAAGTCACACAGCTTTTTTGGCAGCTGTCCTAAGACTCCTGCCTTCTGCCCTTGCAATGAAACGGTGGTTGCTGCATGATGATGCATCCTTTTTGGTCATATTATCATGGAATAAATGTTAAGAGTAACAGCTGTGTAGACCCAAGGCTTTATTTTCTTTATTATGACAACATGTCCCCGGGAAGAAAATATTTGTAGATCTAACGTTTGGATGTGAAGTAAGTGTCAAACCGAAATGTTATTGACTCAATGATGCTTCCTACTCTGATAAATGTATCCAATATGTTCCCAGTGACTCATCTGCAAGGGCGAATGTATCTTTTTTCCTTCTTCCACACTGACATTTTTGTTCTTCTACACAATGCTGCCCCTAAAATCTGCGTACGCAGCATTATAAAATTTCCCCCCAAAATTAACAATCTGATTGGTTATTCAAAATCTCAAGCATCCTGACAACCAGCATTTGAGGGGGGAAATAATATGCAAACTGATTATTTATCTTTGTCCTTTCCCCAACAGATGAGCTCTCTCTAAGCCAGACAACTTACTGGAAAATCATGAGAGGATGTTTTACTTAAGCACTAGATCTAGAAGATCTCTAAAAGAAATGAAGGATTTTCTAAAACATAGGTAGGTCCTTGAAATATTATCTTTTTTACAGAAAAAGAAATCAGAAAGGGGTCTACAATGCAATAGCTTTATTTTCACAGTATCAAAAGAGATTTAGAAAGTTTCAAAAATGAACACTGTGAAATAAAATTAGTGATGGAATAAATGAAATGAGAGTTTTAAGATTAAAAGTATGCTGAGATGGAGTGCTTAGGTGACACTGTTAGTTGTGCAGTTGAGTGATTGACTCTTGATTTCAGCTCAGGTCATGATCTCAGAGCTCAGGGTGGTGTGATTGAGCCCTGCTTTGGGCTCTGCATTCAGAATGGAGTCTGCTTAAGATTCTCACTGCCTCTCCCTCTGCCCTCTCCCCCCAAATGTGCATGTGCTCTCTCTCATTCTCTCTCTCTCTCTCAAATCAATCATCAATCAATCAATCTTAAAAAAAATCTGAGACACTTAAGTGGAAAACTCTATGCTGGGAAGAAACATGGTGTACAAAAAACTAAGGTTGCTGATTTTATTTTATTTTATTTTATTTATTTTATTATTTTTTTGGCTGCTGATTTTAAATAGCCTCAGGTATCCTTTTCCCAAAGTGTATGACAGAAAAGAAATCCCCTAGAACAGATCTTTGTAGGAACCGTTATAAGGTCCTTTATAACTTCCATGTATTTACAGAACATTTCAAGGGGGGAAATAGTATGCAAACTGATGATTTATCTTTGTCCTTTCCCCAACAGATGAGCTCTTTCTGAGCCAGACAACTTATTGGAAAATCATGAGAGGATGTTTTACTTAAGCTCTAGATCTAGAAGATCTCTAAAAGAAATGAAGGATTTTCTAAAACATAGGTAGGTCCTTGAAATATTATCTTTCTTACAGAAAAAAAAAATCAGAAAGGGGGCCAGAAGGCGCACACACACACACACACAAAAAAAAAAACCCAGGAACTCTTTCTTGATGTACATATATACAGAAAATATGAAAATAAATGAAATGCAAAATAAATATGTACATTATCTTTGCAAGTGTCCTATGCCTTGAGACAGTAGATCTTAACTTCTAATAACAGCAGAATTCTATACCCCTAATACACAGGTTCTCCAGAAATGCAGACATTTTGCAATTAGCACATATGCCGGTGTTTTTACTTTAATGATAGATAAGTAACAAACAGAATCACCAGCAATTCATTAGCTTTCAACACTACAAAAATCTCTGATGATACCTTTTTATGAATTTGACCTGAGGCTGCTCACTGGAGGGAACAGAAATTGCATCTGACACAGTAATGGGCTTTAACTATAAAAGGTCTTAAAAGATAGGGAGTTCCCAAAATGAATAGGAAAAGGACCTCCCCAAAACAGTGGTCAAAATTTTGTGCATGCTTAATCAATGGCATTTGGTTTAACATCAGTAGTTCTAAGACTTGGAGGCTCATTAGAATCACCTGGAGAGCTTTTACTGCTCCCAGGCTGGGCTGTACCCCAAACCAATTAAACCAGAATCTCTAGGGGTGGGACTCAGGCATCTGTCTGGGAGATGACAATGTGCAGCCAAGCTTGAGAACCTTTGGTCTACAGATAAACCACCCCTGATGACTGTATTAATGGTGTCAGTTGTTCACCCTCTTGTGTTAGAGCTACACATTCACATCCTTGAGCTACTCAGTGGGCAAGGGTGCTTCCCCACACCTTGACTTTGGATTTGGTCACATGACTTGTTTTGGCCAATGGGATGTTAGCACATGTGATATGTGCAAAGGCTTGACTTGTTCTTGGTTGATGGGTTTGCTCCCTTGTGCACCTATCTGCCTTTGGCTGTGAGCAGAGTAGGCCTCAGTCAACTCCTGTCTCAAGAAGAATAGGGCACTCAGCCACCTGGAGCCAAGACCAGCTGAATCCTCACTTGCTTACAGACATCAAAATTGGAGAGAAATGTTTGTTGTGTACACCACTGATTTTTGGGATGGTCTGTTAGGCAGCATTTTTGTATAGTAGGTAACGAGATATGTAAAATAGAAAAATGTTTAGTGAGGCCAGCTACATTTGGGGGCCACCTGTGTTTCTTCTGGCATGAGAGAGAGGGACAACTCAGAACTATTTCTAAAGGTAAAGTTTGACCCATAATATCTACTATGATGTAGCTTTTTGGAACAGTGCTACTGTCTTTGTCACCCTTCTGATCTGTTAAGCATAAAATATTTCCTGCTGATTTCTTACTCAGTTTCACACAGGCCTTCCATCTAAATATCTATCTTCACCAGGGCAGAACTGGCATTCTGAATCATCAGTGCCCCAGGCTAGTTTGACAGCATTTTTTTTACTTTGCTTTTTCTTTTTTCTTATGTTTAATTTTTAAATTTAAGCTCTATCCAAGTTTTTATGGAAGAACAGAAAAACACTACATGTAACTACCACCCAAACAGTGAGACAGGCATAGGCTTAGGTATGGTAAGGTTCCTTAGTTGGGGCTGGGAACCCAACCACTGGGTTGGGTTGTGCTGGAGTCATAGGCCAGGTTAGGCACACAGGGGTCTGGGTCTCTTCTCCCATAAGAAGAGTCCTCCTTTAAGATTCATAGTTGTTCATCTCTGTGCATTCATAAATTAGTTGGGCTTGAATTTAGGACAGTGGTCCTCAAGTTGAGAGTGTATCAGAATCACAAGGAAGGCTTGTTATAACACAAATTGCTGGACTGCACTCCCAAAGATTCTGACTGCATGTGAGACCAGAGATTTGTAGTTCTAACAAGTTCCCAGTGATGCTATGCTTATAATCTGGGTACCACACTTTGAGAATCACTGACTACAATGAAAAGTATGTATGTGTGAGATGTCTTCCATCTGGGACATTGCCTTGCATCGGGAAGATTCTTATGTTCTTCCTTAGTGGCAAAATGTCTGCACACAACATTAAGAATAGGTCTACCTGGACAATATAAATGGAGTCAGGGACCTTATCTCTCTTTGCAAAAAGCTCATCTACTCTCATAACCACTTCCCAAATGTGTATCTTTATTCCTAACTGCAGGAAAAACAACTCATGAAATACCTTTTTTTGTGTGAAGCTTTCCTTGATTTCTCCAACACTGGCTCTTTTCTCTGAAGTTCTAGAACTTTATCTGAACCTGTCCTAAGGCATTCAACACTTAATATCTAAAGTATAGGTACTGGGGATCCCTGGGTGGCGCAGCGGTTCAGCGCCTGCCTTCGGCCCAGGGTGCGATCCTGGAGTCCCGGGATTGAGTCCCACGTCGGGCTCCCTGCCTGGAGCCTGCTTTTCCCTCTGCCTGTGTCTCTGCCTCTCTCTCTCTATGTCTATCATGAATAAATAAGTAAAATCTTAAATAAAATAAAGTATAGGTACTGATGGATTTGTCTCAGCTCCTTACAGAGGATGTACAATCTATCTGATTCAACTTAGAATCTCTTGCAGCATTTTTCCTAGCAGGAAAATAAATATTTGTAGAATCAAATCAGATCTCTGTGTGAATATCATGTGAGGGTCTCTTGGAAGTTCAAAAGATTAAAATTTGAAATGAAAAGCCTACACCATCAACATGATAACCATTAGCTACACATGGCTATTTCAGTTAATTGATGTTAAATAAAATTAAAAATCCTGTCCCAAGTTATAGTAATCAGGACAGTGTGGTATTGGCAAAAGAGCAGACAAATAGATCAATGGAACAGAACAGAGAACCCAGAAATAGACCCACATAAATTTCAACTGATCCTTAACAAAGGAGCAAAGGCAATACAATGGAGAAAACATAGTCTTTTCAATAAATGGTGCTGGAACAGTTGGTTTTTACACAGACCTTACAACCTTTCACAAAAATTAACTCAAAATGGATCATATGCCTAAATGTATAACATAAAACTATCAAACTCCTAAAGTATAACAAGAGAAAATCTAGATGACTTTCAGCATGGCAATGTCTTTTTAGATACATCGTAGGCATGATCCATGAAAGAAATAATTGACAAGCTGGATTTGATTAAAATTGAACATTTCTGCTTTGCAAAAGATAGTACCAAGAGAATGAGAAGACAAGCCACAGATTGGAAGAAAATATTTACAAAAGACGTATCAGATAAAGAACTGTTATCCAAAATATAAAAATAATACTTCAAAATCAACAATCAGAAAACAAACGACCCAATTTAAAAATGGGTAAAAGACCTGAACAGACACCTCACCAAAGAAGATATACAGATAGCAAATAAGCATATGAAAAGGTGTTCCACATCAGATGCCATTAGGGAAATGCATGTTAAAACAATATTGAGGGATCCCTGGGTGGCGCAGCGGTTTGGCGCCTGACTTTGGCCCAGGGCGTGATCCTGGAGACCCGGGATCGAATCCCACATCGGGCTCCCGGTGCATGGAGCCTGCTTCTCCCTCTGCCTATGTCTCTGCCTCTCTCTCTCTCTGTGACTATCATAAATAAATAAATAAAAAATAAAACAATATTGAGATACTACTATACATCTATTGGAATGGGCAAAATTCAAAACACCAACATAACCAAATGCTGGCAAGGAAGTGGAGTAATGGGAATCCTCATTCACTGCTGGTGGGAATGCAAAATGGCACAGCCTCTCTGGAGGGAGTTTGGTAGTTTCTTATAAAACTCAACATACTCTATGTAACCCAGCAATTGGGCTCCTTGGTATTTATGCAAAAGAATTGGAAACTAATGTCCATGCAAAAACCTGCACATGGTTATTTATAGCAGCTTTATTAATAACTGCCAAAACTTGAAAACAACCAAGATGTCCTTCAGCTGATGAATAGATAAACTGTGGTATATCCAGACAATGGAATATTATTTTATGCTAAAAAGAAATGAGCTATTAAGTTATGAAACTACTTGGAGGAAATTTATACGCATATTAATTACTAAGTGAAAGAAGGCCACCTGAAAGGGCTACATTCTGTGTGTTGTTCTGGAAAAGGCAAAACTATGGAGCCAGTGAAAAGATCAGTGGTCGCTAGAGGTTAAGGAGAGGGAGAGATGAGTAGGAGAAGCACAGAGTACTTTTAGGGCAGTGAAACTCCTCTGTTTGGTAATATAAAGATGACTACATGTCATTTATACATTTATCAAAACCCAAAGAATGTACAACACCAAGAGTGAACCTTAATGTAAACTACGGACTTTGTGTGTGTCAATGTAAGTTCATCAGTTGTAACAAATGTACCAGTCTGGTGGGGGATGTCATGGCAGGGGAGGTAGTGAACATGTAGGGGGGGGGCAGGAGATATATGGGAAATCCCTGTACCTCCTGCTCAATTTTGCTGAAGCTGCTCTAAAAAGATAAAGTCTACTTAAAAGGGAAAAACACAGTTTTGTAATCACATTAGCCATATCTCAAGTGTTCAGTAGTCACATGTGGCTAGTGGAAATCATATTGGACAACACAAATATGATTCTCAGGGAGACTCTCCTAAGAATTTCCATGTCACTTTAGTCTATGTTATCTGATCTTCACCAACTCTCCTGTGAAGTAAGTAGTTGAAAATAAAAAGGTCATCATGTCCATTCTACTTAACTTTAAGGAAGTGAAGTAAATTGTTTCACGGCAATGTGGAGGAATCTAATCTATAAAATAACCATGAAACAAGAGAAAGTATCTAGAATCTAACAATAAATTGTACTCCTTTCTTTGTTGATGTATTCAGTTTCCTTTTTTTTTTTCTGAGCCATATCTCATCCATTTAATTGACAAAATCGCATTTATCGTGTGCTGGACACAGGGCTTGCATAGATGAACAAGTGCCACAGAGTTGCTGCTTTCAAACAAGCTTACAGTCTAGCCTTCTTTACCCTTACATTCGTCAAAGCCAGCCAAAAATATTTGTGAGCTCAGTATCAGTAGGATCATGATGGTTCCGTGAAGGACATGGAGCCCAGCACATCACTTCTCTTCACCCAGGTGAATCTTACATGTTTCAGGATGAAAACACTGGGCTGCAGGAGACCTGTTCCATAGACATTTGCATGTTGTCAAATGCCTTCCTCTTATTGGAGTCCACAGACTCAGTCTGTTAGCTCAGAAGCTAACAAAGGGACCAGCAGCTACCCAGGGCAGGGCCCCTTGCCTTCCCTTCCCTGAGAAAGACTTTTAGCAACTTAGATACTGGTCTCTACGGCAGTTGAAGCCTTATCACTGAATGCCACTTGGTTTTGATGTGTACTTCTTACCTTCTCCGTGAGGCATAATAGTTTTTTGTCTCTATTTTCGCTAGAATGCAGCTCAATACCCCGCAAATAATAGGAGCACAATTAAGATTTTGTAAAATGATGAGATAGATGTTATTTAACTCATGACCCAGTGGTACCCTGGATGAATCCTAGCAATTACTCTAATTAAATCGTCATAATACCAACTATGTGCCATATATGTTCTATGTTAACACTATGCAATAGATGTATTAAGTAAAGCACATACTAAATTTATATTTTTAGTTGTCAGATTTTCTTAAAGTTAAATGAGATGAAATTAACTTTCATAGTATATTTTATTTAACTCAGTAGATACGAACTATTGTCATTTCAACATGCAATCAGTATAAGATTATTAATAAGACACTACATGTTTGTTGTGTACTGTCTTTGAAGTCTAATGTGCGTTTTAATGTATGTCATATATTTCAGTTTGGATTAGCCATAGTCCAAGTACTCAATAGCCACCTGTAGCTAGTGGTTACTGTACTGGACAGGGCAGTTTTATACAGTTTTTTATTAAACCCTACAAGATGATTAAGAATAATAGCAAAATTCTGGGTGGCAAGCATTCTAGAGGAATCATCTCATTTACCCTCCTATCAGCCCTCATCTATAGATGAGGAAACAGACCTAGAATTGATTAGCGACTTACTGTCGACCCGCTGCTCTTATGCGGCAGAGCTGGGTCTGGAATCCCTGCTCTGAGGCTACCAGGACAGGCCCCTGATTAACTGGGTGGTCTTGAGCAAGGCAGTTCTCTGCATTTTAGTTTCCTCCTTCACAAAATGGGAAGAGAGTCGCAATGGATCATCCAAAGTGAATCTTCCTCCTTATTTCCTGGCATCCAACAAACCTGGCTCTCCTGTTCCCACCCAAGAGGACCTTGGGTTTACATGGTTCCTGCTCTGATCTCAACAGCAGGCTCTTCCTGGCCTGGTCTTTCCTGGCTGGGGCTGGCCTGATGACGAACCTATAAACCTTGCAGCAGGTTGGAGCCCCTCCCATACCCAAAGCAGTGCTGCGTTTTCATTTGAGTTTCTTCTATTTCCAGCATAGAGTTCAGCTTCAGCTTCTGGATGTTTTTGTGAAAGAAAAGAAACTTGTTGTCTGGGCACTCGGTTTTAATTTTCTGTCCTCTTTGTTCTTAGGCATGTTGTAGATAGCTCCCCTCTCCCAAGGATATTCTACTATATATTTCCATAATTTTCCTGCTTTCCCTCTCCATGAAATGCAAAGAAAATAACTGTCAACTTTTTTGCATATATAAATTTTAACAGCCCATACATGTCAACTAATCTTTTATCCAGGAAGGAAAGGCTTATTTCAAGTGATTGAAAGTTGAAATGCTTAGGTTTTTATTCTTGCTGTGTAATGGAACACTGTGTGGACACGCCACGTTATGATTAGTTTATCAGTTCCATTCTCCAAATCCACTAACTCTAGTGAGTGCCTACTATGTGCAAGGGAAGAATCCCTATTTTCAAGAAATGTATCTTTTACCAGGAAGAGTAAGGCAAATGTTCAACCAAGGACAGCACAAAGTAGATAAAGTATGCCAAGGGCCTTAAAGAGGGGTACCAAGTACAGTTGACCCTTGAACAACACAGGTTTCAACAACACACGTCCACTTATCTGTGGATTTTTTTTGATAAATGTAGTACAGTACTCTAAATATATTTTCTCTTCCTTATGATTTTCTTAATAACATTTTCTCTAGCATGCTTTATTCTAAGAACACAGCATATGAAACATATACAAATTAAGTGTTAATTGACTGCTTATGTTATCAGCAAGGCTTCCAGTCAACAGTGGGCTATCAGTAAAGTTTTTGGGGAGTCAAAAGTTATACGTGGATTTTCGACTGCACGGTGGGTCAGTGCCCCTAACCTTTGAGTTGTTCAAGGGTCAACAGTACTAAGTTCAAATATTTGGTTTGGGGTAAATCAGAGAAGGTTCTACAGAAGAGTTGCCTTTTAGAATGGACCTTGAAAGAAAGGTAGGGTTTCAGTAAACAGAGAAGGCAAGAAGAGCATTTTGGGAGACGAGGCAGAGGCGACTGTCCCTGTCTCCTGCACGACAAGCAGGAGGAAGCGTAGGAAGCAGCAGCACGTGGCATGGTCTGAGGATTACACATGGATTGCAGGGATTATGTAAGGATGTAAGGCAGTTTGGCAAACTCTGCATGAGTGTCACACTCCCAATCCTCCACCCATGGAAGACAGCATTAATTAATCACAGCCCACACCTTTCCAACCAACCTCAGGAGTTCCTTCATGAGATGAGATCGATTTGCCATCCCTGGTGCAGGAGTGCAGAGATAAGTGAGGTAGAGCCTTGAATACCGTGTTGACTAGTTAGTAGTTAATTGGATAGGCAATGGGGAGCCATTAAAGTCTTGTAAGCAGGGGAGTGACATGGTGGGAAATGAGAGCTGTAGTTCAGGGTAATTAACTTGGCAGTGTTATCTGGGATGGATTAGAACAGTTGTAAGACTGAAGGCCAGTTATTTGGAAGGTTACTTTAATGGTGTAGGTGAGCCATGCTGTCTGGAATTGGAGTGGTGGCTGGAGAAGGGAGGGGCACAGGTCACAGAGTAGAACTTAAAGCCCTTGGCAAGTAGGTGAAGATGTGGAGAGCTAGGGCCAGTGGTGAGAGAGAGTCAAAGCTCACTCTGAGGTTCCCAGTAATTACCTTGGACTAAGAGAACACCAACTAGTGTTACCATCAACAGGGGAGCCTGGGACTGGCAAGACGGTAGGGAGAGTCCTGGCGAATTTGGGAAGGAAGAGAACAGTCTGCAAAAAGTGGATTTAGGCTTGTCTCTTCTACACAGCAGAGATTTTCCAAGCCATCCTTTGACAGGGAACTCAGTAGTGCAAAAGTAAAATAACCATTTTTAAGCAAACACTGTTGCCCTTTGTCAACCAGCAGATCTAAAGAAGGCTTCCATCTTTCCAAATATTTGAAAAATTGGAAAGCCTTAATTAGTAAGCAGGCAAGGGGCATGAGGGAAGGAAAATATATAAACCTAATCACTGTGCTTTCCAGGTTTCAAATGCTTCCCCCAATCCGGGGTAATTTACACTTTAGTAACAATGATTGACAGTCAAGGAATGTATCTAACTCACTTTTATTTTTCCCTTGGGGAAAGCACTTTCGGTCCCAATTGTTTTAAATTGCAGAAGCAGTAATTGTTTTAGAGAGTTGGGAGGAATGGCTTTTTGGAGCTGGAATTTACCGCTGAAGGGAATATGGATTCTATCTTAATTGACTAAGGTCACTAGGGCCATTTTCAGGAAGGTCTTCCCAGGGTGAACAAATACCAGCTCAGTCAAAGGAGAACAGCAAAGGAACCAATTGAAGGAAGGCTCAGGGGACTAGACCTAAGCAGAAAAATGTTAATGCGTTACTACTGGTACCTGAAAAGGAGCCAGGGGTATTTTTTTGAGGCACTTGTATCCCAAATAGAACTGTTGGTGAAATTAATACGAAAAATTGCCGCAAAATGTTTTAGAATAAATATGGAGCAGTGGATATATTTTGAGATACTCACTTCCCCAGAGGCACTCGCTTATTTATTAAACTATGCACTTTGATATATTTGTTTACTTAGGAAAGTCAAGAGTGACAAGCTAGGTCAATTGCATCAAGAACATTATTAACAGGCTAACCAATTGTAAATGGTGTGAAGGCTGTTCTGGAAATCTGTGCTTTGATGTATGGGGAAACCCACACATCTGATTTGGGATGGAGGAGACAATCGTGGCATTGTTTGTAGGCGCCAACAGACAGGCTAAAGCCAGGGATCCTTGCAGAGACTGGATTAAGGTATCAGAACCGTTCACATCTCATTTACATCACTCCGAAGAGTGGACCACAGGTTTTGCTGATTAACACACAGACCATGGCAAATAGCATTGTGTATTTGAAATCAGACCAAGATCAGTAACATTAACACAAACCATGTGTGAAGTTTGGCATATGGAGGTTCCACTTAAGCAATTATCTAACCAGGTTCTCCCCCACCCTTGTTTTCAAAAAGCATTTTTCCAAACTAGGAAGGTAGAGAAAGCAAAACGTTCCCTACTTCTTTTTCCCATCCCAACCCCCTAAATACACATATTCATGCCACCTTCTGGTATGTAATAATATTTTTTATTGTCAAAATTTGTGAGCTTTCTGAAAGGAAGGTGGGAGTGTGTGTTACAAATGTACTGATTTCATCGGTGTCTGGGCAGGCAAAAAGAACTGGTGAGTTGAGTACCGAGGCAGAGGAGGCAGGCTACTGCCCCCTGAATGTTTTCCACTCACCCAATTTATTGTCCCTTCATACTGGAGTTTGGGGTCAAGGTAATAGGGATGCAACTCTCTACTGTCCCTGGATTTCATTAAACACCTACTATGTGATGGTTGTCTTTCCATGGAAGGGAGGTGTAGAATGACGTCTACAACGATGTCACTTATTAGGAGCTGTTAATTATCTGGATTTTATCGTCGAGGCATTATTAATGCCTCTGCAGCGTATCTTTTTACGGTCGAGACTGTACATTTAATAGCAAAATTACCGGCGGGAATTGACAATTAGCAGCCGCACATGAACTGGCTGCCGAGTGGCATATTTCAACCCGCTTAGATAGTCACCAACCCAACAGGCCAAAGTTTTCTTCGGTGGAAACTGCCCTGCCAAGTGGTTTCTGGATCCTTCTCCGAGGAAACAGCGAAGAAAGCTGAGAGCCACCTCTTTCAACCACACCAGAAATTGCCCGGCCATGGCGATTCTAGTCCCCAGATGGGTTTTTGACACAGATGTCTCTCAAACCACGTCTGGAAACCCACTGGCCGTCCCAATCCCCGAAGTAAGAAGTGCCGCGTCCCCCCTCCCTCCACCACCTCCACCTCCACCCCACTCCATCCTCCTCCTTCCTTCGTGTACCGGCCCAGGTCGAATTCCTTTTTAGTCTCATCCCCGGTCCTGGGCGGGCCGGCAGGGAGCTCCCTGCGATTCCCCCAACGTGGATAATCCCTCGTGGCTGTTCCCAGGCTGGCTGCGTGCAGAGGGGCACGAGTTCTGTTCCCGAGCGAGTCTCAGAAGTAGGCACGCCAATCGCCTCGCCGATCTCCATTTCGGTCCCGGGGCCGGGGGCAGGGGAGGGTCGGGGCAGCAGAGCCTCTCCCCCGCTGCCCCCTCCCCCGCCCTCCCCCCATTGGCAGCCAGTCTGCGGCTCCCGGCCTGGGGTCCGGAGGGTGTGGGTGTGGGTGTGGGTGTGGGTGTGGGGGCCGGCTGGGGAAGCTCTCGCTAGCGCTGCCTGTGGCCAGACCCGCCTCCCAGCCCCTCGCGGGCGCACACGGCCGCCCGCCCGGACACACTCCGCGCGCTCCCTCGCGCTCCCGCCCGCCCGCCGCCGCCGCCTGCTCTCTCCCTCCTGCTCTCCCCGGTCTCTTTCTCCCCCCTCTTTTTTTTTTTTTTTTTTTTTTGGTACCATAGAGTTGCTCTGAAAACAGAAGATAGAGGGAGTCTCGGAGCTCGCCATCTCCAGCGATCTCTACATTGGGAAAAAACATGGAGTCAGCTCCGGCAGCCCCCGACCCCGCCGCCAGCGAGCCGGGCAGCAGCGGCGCGGACGCGGCCGCCGGCGCCAGGGAGACCCCGCTGAACCCGGAATCCGCCCGCAAGAGCGAGCCGCCCGCCGCGGTGCGCAGACAGAGCTATTCCAGCACCAGCAGAGGTAGGAGGCTGCGAGCGGGGCTGAGGAGGGGGCGGCGGGCGCCCGGGAGCGGAGCGGGGGCCGGCCGGGAGCGGGCGCCCGGAGCGCGGGGGCCGGGGCCGCGCGCGAGCCTGCGGCTGCGCCCCGAGCCCGGGGAGCCCCCTCCCCTCCCCCCTCCGCCCCCCGAAAATGTTGCAAACTTTTGCAGCCGGTCCTCGGGTCTGCGGGAGGAGAGGGGGGCGGGGGCGGCGGCCAGGAGGGCTGACAGCCGGCGGGCTCACCCCCTGGCTTGGGTTTTTCTGCAAAGAGAGGAGGAAAGCCGCGTAGCCCGAATGAAATACGCTCCCCCAAAATACGGAGAACCGGGGAGCGGGGGCCCGGGAAAGAAACTTTTAAAGCGGCAGTGTCCTTTTAAGAAGGAAGGAGGCAAAAAAAGAAAAGAAAAGAAAAGAAAAGAAAAGAAAAAAAAAATCCGTTCATGGCCACCCTCCTCCCGCTTTACCTCTTCTCCTCTTGACAGTTTCGGCCCCGGCTGCCCCAGACCCGGTGTGTTTTCGGCACCCCCCGCCCCCCGCCCGCCGCGGAGCTGAGGGGGTGCGGGAGGAGGGAGCGACCCGGGGAGTCCCGAGGGTGGAGAGGGGGCGCTCCTGGATCTGGGGGCGACGAGGGCACCTTCTCCGGAACGCGGCGGGTGGGTTTGGGGTTTGGAGGAAGGGCTGGAGAAAGCGGGGTGCGGGCGCGTGAGGCGCTCGCCCAAGTTGTCCGGCGGGCGCGGCGAGGGCAGAGGCGCAAGTTTGCAGCCCCCGGGGGTTCGCAGCCCCGCGCCCGGGCCGGCGGGGGGCGTGTGCGCGCCAGCGCGCGGAGGGCGGCGGTGCCGTGGGGCGCTCCACGCGCCTCCCGAGTGAGCGTCTGCGAAAGCAAACAAGCAGAAACGGAAAGACCGAAAGGCACCCAAACTTATTTCTGCCCTGGGAATCCTTCCCTCTCCGAGGTTCCAGCGTTTCTGCAAGAACCTGGGAATGGTCAGCGGAGAGTTGAATGCTGGTTGGATAGATGGTGCGAGAGATGCGCCCCCCTCGCCTCCCGCCCCCCCAGCCTCGCCTCCCAGCGATCTTTACACTTCATTTTGGAGAGTATGAGCCGGGGTAGGGGTGGGGTGGAGGGGGGGCTCTATTGCCCCCTCCTTGCTTTTTCCTAAAGTCGAGTTACTGGGGGGAAAGCTCACTCTCTTTCTTAAAGGTGTCAGAACCTGATGTAGGGTTTTTTTTTTTCTTTTTTTCTTGGAGGTGGTGGTGGTGGGGGATTATTTATTTGATTGCGCCTGGAAGTTTGCAAAGAACAGGGGGAAGCTACGGCTTTAATTACTGTTGTAAATAATGTATAAATCACGCCTGTCACTCCGGAGGAAGCGGGCTCGCGCGAGCAGCCCGGGGCTGGGGATCCGGGGATGGAGGATCTCCGGCCCGGGCTTGGGCACCGGCCCCGCGCGCCCCCTCCTCCTGGCTCTCGGCTCCTGGCGGCGATGGGGGGGGGGCTGGGGAGCGGCGAGTGGGGGCCCGGGAGCCGCTCCCTTCCTCTCGGTGTTACCGTTGGAGGTAGGAATATGGCTGATCATGTGCTGGCTGTTTTACAGTATTCCCCCCCCCTTTAGCCACACCCCCTGTCCGGGCGCTTTCCCATTCACGGAATTCGAGTACAGTAAAAGCCATCAGGATGACACACACGAAAAACATTTAATTAAAGGCGATTTCCGAGGAGTGAACACGCCGAACCGCGGTTTCAGCGGGAGGGGGTGCAGTAAGGGCCGGGAAGGGAGGAAGGGGGATCAAGGCTGGGGGCCGGGTCCTGCCGCCAGCTCGGTGAGTTTGTGTGTGGAGAGCTTTTGGCTGCAAAGAGTATATTTAGACCCTGAGACGGTGGATTTGGAATGCGAGCGGGTTATGTAACAGGGTTAATCAGAAACACTGGAGAAAATCCCCTTCATGTGTTTTCTGAGTTTTTTTTTAAAGGGGGGGGTAACATAGTATATAGGAAGCCACATTAATTTCTAGTTTGTGCTGTCACCCCCCTCTCTCTTAACCTCCCCCTTCCTGTGTGTTATTAGCATCTTCAGGTGTCATTCTTGCCAGGAGGTGTTCTTGCAAGAGATCAGGGTGGCAGGCTGCAGAACCGACTAACAAATCCGTAACTTGCTGTTCTTGCAAATTATATAACGCTGGGGCATTCAGTACCACTAGCCCCCTAGGCTTAGCAAAAACGGGAGAGGGACAAAGTAGAGGTGGGATGCATCTTGCCCAGCTGACCTGTTGACCTTTGTCCCCTTGCCCCCTACAGAGTCACCCTCCACTCACTCTTCTTTGAACCAACCCGTGCCCATCTCTCCAGAGATTTACTAGGGGGAGGGAGAAGAGGTAAGGCCCAAACACTCAACTCACATCCTGCACGCAGGCAGTAGGTTATGTAACAGTCTGAATGGAAAAAGGAAGGTCAGAGATGGAGGCATCCTTTAGCTAACACAGCAGTAGTAATAGCTTCCAGAAATTATGTGCATTTGCAGACTTTAACCTCAGATGTAGTGTCTGCTCCTCAGGGATACCAATCTGTGTGTGTGTGTGTGTGTGTGTGTGTGTGTGTGACCTAGGGAGAAGAAGAGAGAATGTGTAAGTATGCCTGGTAGATGAGAGTGATTTGAAAATGGGAAATGTTTGGGTTTTCAGATGATGTAATGGTGTTGGCAGAAAGTCGGCTCCCAGAGTGTAAGCAGCAAGAAAATTGGAGCTGGCATCCAGTATTAATGTCGCATAAATTACAATATCGGAAAGAAATTAACCTACACACTAGGTGATTACGCCTTTTTAATACTTAAAACATAAAGGCACACAACTCAAAAGGAAAAGCAAACATCATCACCTTATAATTAGCATTTTCAACCTCAAGGAGGATTGAATGGAGCTCTTGGCATTGGGTGAGGTGGGAAGCTTTTGGATTTGGGAGATGCTTTCCAGAGAGGTAGAGGGGTTAGCTTCCAGCCAGCCGGTGTTTGCGGTCCGCAGAAATTGTGGTCTGGATTCTCATGACATTGAGGTGACCTCATGAGACATTACCTGGGTAGACTCGAAGCTGTTATTGAATACCAGACTCCTGGGAATCCCCGTGTGAATGGGCCGCGTACCCTTAGTGCCTGCGTTGCCAAAAATCAGTTGCGAGACTTTGTGATCTGAAAGACACGCCTTCCTTCCCCGTGTCCTTAAGACTAGCAGGGAATGGTTAGCCGTGGTCACGAAACTGTCCCGTTTTCTAGGTGGTATTAATGATGGCTGGTGTCATTCAGTACCAACTTTACAGCACAATGAAAGGCAAGAAAGGCAGGAGGCAACACGGGGAGTAAGAATGAAACGGAAAAAAACCACAGCGAATCTTTAATTTAACAAGGCTTACGGGGACTTCAGGGAGCCATAAACATTGTGACATAACTGTTGTTAAAAACCCTTTTCCAGAATCTCGTTATTATATGCATGCCAGAAGCTTACATATTTTACTTCCCTAAAGTTGTCCTCACAGGGCTGCGTGGCACGCAGTTGGCTTGGAACACCAGGGTTGTAGGTTGAAGGCTTTTAGGGCAGGCCGACCTCAGGGAAAAATCGAAACCAAAAGATGGGATTAACACTGAAAAGCTCAGTTGGGTTGAGATTGAACCCCCTGGAAGCTCAGTTTAGATTGACTTAAAATCAGTTAACAAGGCCTGTAGTTTTTTGTTGCCCTGTGAGGACTTCTAGAGTCACATAACCAAAGTGCTTTGCCTCCAGGCCCCCCTTCCAGTCTTGGCTGATTCGCTTTCTGGTAGGTACCCTTCTTGCCTGGCAATTTGTAGCCTTTTCTAGAGATTGATTCTCAGATCAACTTTTCTAACATAGACCTGGCTCTCCACAGTGAACAAGTGATGCCCCATAGTTTGAAAAGAGCTACTGGCTGGGATAAAATCCTTTGCCAGAGGAACGGAATAATTATTTTTTAAACTAAGGGACTTTAATTTTCCGGTAAATTGCTCATAAAAACATTTGTAATTATACCCTCAAAAAATGTAATGGAATAATTTTAGGAAATGCATTTGGTGATAGTTATGATAACCTCTTCTGTTGCTTCCCCCTTATTTCTTAAGAAGAATTGTGTTCTTAATCCAGAAGTCAAATCCTGAGTAGCTAAAAACGTGTACAGCAGACTCCTTATATGTTAGTCACCTGCTGGAATATTCCAGAACCTACTAGCGTCATGAGGAGCCTTGGCTTTAGAGACTGTCTCCATTTCCATTTCCAAAACTGGAAATATGGAGTCTTCATGGACGCCCTCACCATGAGACCCTTCAGCATGTGTTTTCAAGGCAGCAGAGGTGGTGGTGTTGGTAAGGGGTGTAGCACACGCTGCTAATTCCACACCAGGCTCCTAAGTGGGATGTAGGGAGGTGTGAGGACATTATTTGTTGTAGTTGTGCCTCCAGGTGAAACGTTCTGGGGATTTTTGGTGACAGCCGAATTGCTTTTGGAAGCCATCTGACCCCTGTCCAGAGCTAACCTTTGGAATGCAAGTGAGACAAGCCCGTGGGTGCTTCTCCTTGGGCTATACTGTTGTCACTTTCTGACTTAAGATGCACATTTTTCTCTACATTTTCCCATTTCTGATTCCAGAAAGTTGTGGTATGTTGTTGGAAGGGCAGACTGAGTTGGATGTCACTGGAAATTCTGTTTGTGTGGTCTCTTACAGCAGATGCCTCTTTCTTTCTTTCTTTCTTTCTTTCTTTCTTTCTTTCTTTCTTTCTTTCTTTCTTTCTCTCTCTCTCTCTCTCTCTCTCTCTCTTCTTTCTTCTTCTTCTTTCTTTCTTTCTTTCTTTCTCAGATTTTATTTATTTATTCATGAGAGATACACACACACAGGCAGAGACACAGGCAGGGGGAGAAGCAGGCTCCATGTGGGGAGCTTAATGTGGGACTCAAACCTGGGACTCCAGGATTGCGTCCTGGGCTGAAGGCGGCAAACCGCTGAGCCACCCAGGGATCCCCAGATGCCACTTTTTCTGAGAGCACTCTTCCTCTCTGCCCTCATCTTCTTAGTCTACTTGATGAGTTGTGCTTTTTAGGTTACATGTGTCCTTACGTGTTTATGGAAGCGAAATACATAATGACATTTCAGGTGTCTGGGGACAGATTGTAGTGTGACCGCCATGTGTGCAGAAGACTAAATTTGGTAGAAAATCCAGCTCTCTTCATATGACTTAACGTGCTGCTGCTTCCCCTCTTTGTCTTCCGTGAGCCATTGTTCAGGTACTTTGAGGTAGACGTCATCTACTCCCTTGAGGAGATTCCTGACCACTAATATCCCAGATTAGTGATAGATTCTTCTAGAGCAACAAGAGTCTGCTTTGAAAGGCCTTCAGGTACCAGAGTGAATACTAACCTAGAATGTAGAATATCTTTCTGAATATGAAGACTGTCATCCTGTTGAGAATATTAGGAACAGTCTCTCTCTCTCTCTCTTTCTTTTTCTCTATATGGTTCTCTCTTCTATCATTAAAAAAAATGTTTTGTGTTTTTTAGGGGAGGTGCCGATTATGTGTGTGTGTATGTGTGTGTGTGTGTGATTCATAATCGGAAGTGTTGGTCTGGAAACGAGCTGTTCAATTTTTCACCCACCTTACTAAACCGTATGTTAAGAGAAATAAAAGTGAATCATTTTGAATTAATGCTTTGAAAAAAATTCTCCAGATAATCAGTGTTCAAGTGTTGATTAATATACAGTAAAGCGTGATTTTTCTATAAGGGTACCAAGGCATTACTAATGAATTAGTTTTTCTGGTTAACAGTAGATTAACCAGAAATCTTTTCTGTCTTTCTCTTTTTTGAATTTTTTTTTATTAATGTGCTAGTCCCCTTTCCTACCCTAGAAAGAACATTGGGAATGTAATTGAATCTTTCTTTGAGGTTTGAGGATCTTACAGTGCCACAGGGTCACTGTTCTGAGGATGAATTCTGATTGTACATTATAGAACTGTGAATGGAGACAGTGCCAGAGATTGGACTAAATCTGCCCTGATCCCAGCTTGGAAATTGTTTTCTTTTTCTGTTAAATCCTCGATGTCAGTATGTTTTGTTAGTTGCCTTCCTTGGCCTCTGACTTGCAAGGAGCAAGGCAGACATTCACTTTAATTAGTTGACTAGTTACTTGAGGTTTGTACTTTCTAGGAAAATTTCAACCTGAATCGAGAACCTTAATTTTTTCCCTGCAGTTATGGTGGATGTAAAATCACTCTCAGATGTTTAGGAAGGCTGTTTTATTTACAAAGGAGTTATGTAAGGTATTACCGTAGCATTATGTAACTTCTCCCCCTACTTGTAATAATGGCAAATAGAAATATCGGCTAATTTTGCCTCTTCCTTAGATATGTTGAGAGGGTATCACAAATCCTAAAAACTAACATATTCTAGGGTTTGAGGGAAGACTTTCAAGAATATCAATAAAGAACGTTTAAATTCCCCCAAAGGAAATTCTCCTTTCAAGTTTGGGCCTTTGTTCACTGGGCCAGTGTGGGAAGCATGCCCAGGAGGGCACCATCAGAGGCTGACTTTCTCAGGGCCCTCCCACTTGACTTAATGATAGTCTGCGGTTATCTTCTGGCATCTTTGATGTCACAGCATTGCAAATTCATCTTAGGAGTCGTGGCATTCTTTTGTGACAGCCCAGTTATTATTATTATGATTATTTTGTTTTTGGAGTAAGGACATCAAGGAGATTGTCTAGAGAAGTCCATAGGAGAGGGGAACAGGACGTGATGAGGAATAAATGTGCCACATCTTGTGGCTCGCTTTTTGCTCCCCCTTTAAATGACAATGTGAAAAGGAGTCACAGGTACCAATTTCCATGTGTTGGTAGAAGAACGGTCTCTTGTTGTTTTTTCCTAACAGACGTTTATGACCTCCATTGACAGGTCATTATTACAGACTGTCCTAGCACCTTCTGTGCTATGGCACATTGACAGTGGCGTGGCCCTGTGGTTTCCTGGTGATTGTCTCGTCCACAGAAGTGAGGCCCTGGTGGCCAGCTGCAGGGCCCTCTGCAGTGTCCACCACCAGTCGAGAGTACAGGTCTCCCACGCCCTGAAAGGTGCCAGAGGACTGCAGGCTGTGCCAGGAAGTTTCTGTACCAGCACCGTTTGCCCCGAAGCTCAATCAGAGGCTGGAACTGAGTAGGAAGCCTTATGGCATAGAGGATTTATAGTCTCCCAGCCTCGAATCATCTCTAGCAACATTATTGGGCATTTGAGTTTTGATTATGAACTATCTTAAAGTTATTTTTTTTTGAATAATCAGGAAGTTCCTCCATCCATGAACAGACCGTAATAGATGTAATAGATGAAACTCTTCTGGGGTGCAAGGAAGGGTGCTACTTAGTACAGGATCCTCAAGCCTGTGAAAGAGGCAGCGCACTGTTAAAAATACCTAGCTTACTTCGGGGGAGGATTTGGCTGAATGCTGATGAAGTTTATGAAATATGAATGTAGTGAAGTTGCTGTACGTAAGTGGTAGGCGTGTGTGAAAGAAGTAAGAAGAAATAAAATTGTGTATAAATGACACTCTGAAACTTGATGGAATTGTATACGTGACAGGAATGGTGACGTTTGGGTCTGTGCTTAATGGGGGAAAATAAACTGGCTTAAAGTCTATATGTCAAACTAGATGGGGGGCTAAAAATTATAGAAGATAAAATTATTGGACTTATTTTATGAGCGAAGGATGATACCAAGGATAAATAGGCAGATTGCAAGTGGTAGAGGTGAAGCAGAATAGGGGGAAAAAATGAGGAATCAACGCTTGAATTTATAACGAGCTATGGTAATCACTGTTTTAAATAATCCCAACCATTAACTACTGTGCTGCTAGGTAGAGAATTAGTTATAGCCAAACAAAAAGCATAAATATGAATTTTAGGTTGTGTGGGAGAAATCCTCTTGATCCCCAAAGCATAAATGCATGTACTGAGAAGCAAAGCTACACACGATGTAATTTTTTCTGTCTTATCCCAATTAATTGACAGCCAACTGTATGCCTCTTTCCTGAAGGTGACTTTACAATCTCCAGACACAGACATTTCTCTCAGAAGTGGAGTGAAGGAAGGAGAACCACAAGCTAAAGTGTGTGTCACTGGGTGAAGTATTTTGGGGGGAGA
Source organism: Nyctereutes procyonoides (assembly GCF_905146905.1). Lineage (NCBI taxonomy): Eukaryota > Metazoa > Chordata > Mammalia > Carnivora > Canidae > Nyctereutes > Nyctereutes procyonoides. The sequence goes on from NW_026575040.1 coordinate 14,526,957, forward strand.
GATAAGAAGGGTACAGTAGGGGATCGGAGCAGTGCATACAGGGATGAAGAATGCCTGTTTGGGGCTGGGGAGTGGGGGCTGTGAACGAGGAAGGGAATCTCTAGAGGGAAGGAGACTTCTGTGCAAAGGAAAATGAAATTAGCATTGACTCTGAAATGGCTCGGAATGTGACTTTCTAATTTTAAATTATCTTTAACAAGGGCAATGAAAAGAGGAAAAGTTGACACTTTGAGAAGTTATGATGAACTTGTCGAGAATGCCAATTGACAAAGGCAGGTAAGGGAATACTTGGAAAAACAGAACAAGAACAGGTCTGAAGGGCATGATGATCTGCTTCCTAGCGTGTTAAGGGAATTGGCGGGCATGTTTATTGACTCTTCCAATTAGTTTTAAAGAAACCTGAAGAAACGGACAAAGACGGAGGAAAGACAACCAGATGTGATTCTGCTCTTCCAGAAGCAGAGAGGCTTTTCTCATCCCATATGATCGATGCCAGTCCTGGGGAAGACTCACTGTATAGCAGTTAATGGATTTTCAACATACCAATCACAGAAGAAACAAGGGTATATTTAGCAAGTCTAAAAACTCTTCAATAAACTGCATTGCTTTTCATTTTCACTGTACAGTCATAAAGCCAGGGGATGGTAAGAAGGCCATGGTAATGATACAGCGTGTACTCCCAAGAACATTTGTATGATGGGGATATTACGTCTGAAAGGACAGGGCATCTGGGAGGATGAACTGCCCATAACTCTCAATTGTCCAGGTAATGAAGCATTGGAAAGCAAACGCAAATTAAATACTTTGATAATCAAAAATGATTCTTCTTTTAGTGATCATATTAGTTGACTGATGGTGACAGGTATGAAATTGCGAGTTGCGTGTAGCCATTTCTGGCACTCGTGGTCTATTTCTGATGAGCATGTTGATGTGGAACATGGGAACCCAGACGGTTTCTATAAACCGGGCTGTGAACCCAGAAGATGTAAAATTTTACAGCGTGAAGGACAAAGGTTGAAGATTAGTGAGGCCCTAAAATTTCTTGAGGCCTTACAGATAATCAGTTGGAGAACTGACGCTACACTGAGAGGCTCTAGCAAGTCCTAAAGCTCGTTTTTCTCACCTCGAGCTTGAGGGTGCTAGGTGTGTGCTAGGTGTGTGGTGCTCACTCACCATGCTGGTGCTGGTGCTGTTTTATTAGCCCAAGGCCTGTTGGACGCAGAAGCGGCCTTCTAAATCATCTAGCCTGGCCCTTGTCCTTTAAACTGATGCTCACAGAGATCTAATAATGTGTCTGAGTTCCCATTCCTAGTAAGTGGCAAGACTGTGACAAGAGTATGGGTCATCTACTTTGTAGAAGTGTTCCAGTGTTCCTTGCCTTTGTGTGCTGTGCCGAGATACTCGGAAATTCCAGCAGGTACAGAATCAATTTCCTGAACCCCTTTCCCCGTCCTGCCAGGTAACCCCCCTGAGGATATTATGATGCATACACAAGTTAATCCAGCATGAGGTAGTTGACATCTCTGAAACTCAATGCATGTGACGTTGGTTGTGCGTCAGTAATGGAGCATTATCAGTAATTGTTATGTTTTCATATCCCACTTTGAATATTATATAAAAATTAGCTCACGAACTGGTGGCCATGTCAGTAAAAGCATTCTGAAGCATAGTAAAAATAGTGCCTGTATCTTATGCACTGCTGATTCCGTAGAAAGTAAAATAGAGGCTCTGGAAGGGAGCGTCTTGTCATCGGTGCCAGCCTGAGCAGTTATGCTCGCTAGAGCTGGATGCAGCCAGAGGGTGGAATGGAGAGGCTGGCTCTCAGCAACTGCCCTTTTTCCTCAAGGCAGAGGAAAGGCTGTGTCTTTTATAAGAGATGCTCAAGAGGAAGTCCACCCATGGAATACTATGTAGCTAGTAAAAATCCTATTCCAGTAGAAAAGTATCTCTTGATAGGGGAAAATGTTTGTCATCTATTAGTGAAAAGTAATAACCTTCATAGCAGTGTGCCCAGAATGACATCATTTTTGTAAAAAACTATAGTGTGTGTATTAATATGGACCAACGTACACCTTAATAATGAAATGATAAAATGGTTATTTTTAGTGTGAGTTTCTCTTTTTTTTGTGCCCTTCTGTATTTTTTACTTTCCTGCATTATACATGTATTACTTTTGTAACTAGAAAAAAATAAATCTTATTTTTTTCTAAAAAAAGATTGTTTGTATGTTGTGAAACTGGGGGTGCGTTGAAGGAACTAATTCTGGGCTTCGTATGTCACACAGAATTGCTCAGTATTTCAGGATGGGCCAAGTTTACTGGCCCCAAGAGCAGTACCTTTGACAGTCGCTTTCAGCCAGGATCGTCAGGAAAACAAGGTTCATTCAGCTTGCGTGTGAAAAGAAGCATCCAATATTGGAATTTATTGCCCTTTAGGACAATATCTTTGAGGTGTTTATACTGTGATCTACAATGAGAAAAACATACTACATTGTGACCCAGTACACACACATGTGCGCGCACACACATGCATGCGTATACATACCACAAGTGCATGCAATAAACTTTTCATGTAAAATATTTATCCTTTACCTGTGATGCACTGTTATTTTTGCTCTATTATTTAAAGACAAGATATAAATCATGAGCCACCAAATTGGTTTCATGATCTATTTATGGGCTGTCTCTCACAGTTTTAAAAACCCCGTTGTGGACATGAGGTAGAAGCAGCCTTTTTGTGAGCCATGGCCTGGCAGTCGGAGGGAGGGAGGGGAGGGGGAGAAGGGGAGGTAGAGGGGGGATGGAGTGTTTCTACAGTAACTGATGTTGGACTCCAGGTGTTACTCATTATGATTTCAGGGAGGAGGTGGGGGATGGAAAATAATGTAAATACTTATTATTTGTAATCATACGGTATCTTTATACCACTTTTAGCACATGCTCATTAATACCCTGTTACCTTTAGACATGCATCTGCCAAGACTGGCTCAGAATGTAGATTCTGGGATCCCCATTGCTTGGATTTGATGTCACTGTGTAAAAGCCCAAGGATGGCGTTCTGGACAGAGGTTTGCCAAGCACCTTGTGTGTGAACACAGCAAATGAAAGTGAGGTCCGATGCCTGCCTTCCTGGATCTTGCATTCTAGGGGTGGCATCTCTCAAGCCCACGGTCTGGAGGTTCTCTTCTAAGTGCCTCTTGGACGTGGCCATCCTTAGCCTTCTTCCTCATACATGCTTTCACCCTTCCCCTCTTCTTCTTTCCAACCCAGTGCTCCCATCTTCTGTCCCAATCTCTCTTTGCTTCTTGAAAGCCTGCAGTGGCTTTAGATAAGGCTACGAGATAAGACTCACCCTCTCCCTCCTGCAGTTCTCGTGATCCCTGTCTTCTTCACTTGTCAGGTGGGCCTGGCTCATGCAGTAAGCACGTATCCTCTTCCTTTGCCGGGTTGCTTTATACTGTTTTACAGTGTTCTTTCCTGGCTAGGTGTCTAGTCTCCCCAAGAGGACTGGCACCGTGGTTTATCCTGTTACTCCTGCGCAGTGCTTTGCGAAAAGTCAGTGCTCATTAACTGTGCAGAGCATCTCTTTCACATTGCCCTGCCAAGCCGGTCACTTTTTCAGTAGATTAAGCGCTCTACTTCCCAACTCTGCAAGCACAGCTTCTACTCACTCAGACTTCCAGCTGGGCCTTGGGTATGGACCCAGCTGCCCTTCTTTGTCCCATTTCTGTCTCTCTCAGATCTACCAGTCGTCCCCTCCATGGCAGGTTCAGGCCTGCTCCAGTCTTGAGCAACTCAGATGAAGGCCAAACATGTTGGGAAACAGCATGTATGCGTGTTACGAGCCAGCCGGGAGTCAGGCAGACCTGGGCCAGAGGCCCAGGTGTGCTGGGTGCTGGCTGTGTTACTTAGGTAAGTGCATTCATCACTCATTCTGTTTCTTTCATCACCTGAAAACTAGAGATGTGTATGATGCTGGATTCCCAAGATGGTTGAGGGAGACCTGTGATTAGGCATGCACGGCACCTCGCATGGTGCCCGTTAGACCTAGACTGTAGCTCCAGTGATGGTGTGGTGATGATGGAGCACATACAGATACAGGAGCTTCTGTTGCCTGTCTCCTCCTCAGGTCTGTGACTCCCTTTCCTTAGATCATTCCTCCCTGGTTCTGATTGGTTACTCTATGAAACAAGCAAGGCTATCGGAAGGCATCGGAAGCCTTACCTTTTACTGCTAGTTCCCTTTCCTGACTGGATCTGCCCTAGTCACTCAGCTCAGCCACCATGGGCTGAATCTTTGTGAAGACAAATCACTTAAGCTCAACCTCATCACTCACTTGGGCTTCCTGAGCTTCCACCTCACACCTTCCACTGAACCTGAACAGGGCCCATTTCTGCCTGTCTCCTCCCCCCACTTTTACTCTTCTTTTGCCCTGCTGGCTACCCCCTCCAGCTATTGAGACTGTGGGAGTGCCCTCCTTCCCACTGAGCTCCAGAGCTCTCTCTCCCGCCTCATTTTTCAGCAACCCATCATCATTCCTTGCCCTCCCTTCCCCTTTACTCACTTTCTCCTCCCTGCCAAAAATCACATTGGAGAAGCTTGTCTGCGAGGGTTCCATTCAACTTGTTCTACATTAATGCTCCACTACGGTGACCCACTGCTGAGTCTTTCACTTGTAATGTAATCTAATAATTTACATGCACTTTGCAAGCAATACTCTCAGAGACTCACAACCTGCTTGAAATTGCTCTGCTGTTACAGTAGTTGAGCTGATGAGAGAGAGCAGTGTGAGAAAGAGTAGTTATGGGTGCCACAGTGGTACTGGGTAAACCCAGGAAAATAATGTTAGCATAAGGTGAGAGTGTGCTGATGGATTATAATATCCTTTCTTAGAGAATCAATTAAGCTTGCTGAGGGTCTTGTATTGATTTTGGCTTATAATTGGACGAGGCTGGGTCAAAGTATAGTTAGGTAGAAGCATTAGCAAGGAAGAGGAAATGAAGCAAGAGTGGAAACCTGTCTTTCTGGGATGCTGTGAAAATATTTTAGTTTCAATATCTTATATGACTTTTACAGAATTAATTGACACTCTGATTAGGTTGTTTTATTTCTTTACTCAGAGATGTTGGAAGCCAGTTCTAATATCCAGTAGTCATGAAAATAGAGTAATGCTGTAGTAATAGTGCCATTGTAAAGTGAATTGCACCATTAATTACGCATCTATTTTGTCTAATTTGTATTGTGATTGTGTGGGTAATACACACATTTACAGGCATAGAGTAGCTGGTTTTTAAGAAACAGACTCTAGCTGAGAAGCCCCAATCCTATAATATTGAACAGTTAGTGAAAATAAGCCATTGTTCAGTGAAGAAGTTCATTTTTATATATATATATTTTTAAAGATTTTATTTATTCATGAGAGAGAGAAAGAGGCAGAGACACAGGTAGAGGGAGGAGCAGGCTCTGTGCCCAATGTGGGACACTATCTTGGGACCCCAGGATCACACCCTGAGCCAAGGGCAGACACTCAACCACCCAGGCATCCCGACATCTTTATATATTTAAATGTGAATGTATATCTATGTATATATATACACACACACACACGTGTCCATATACATATATGCACAGGCACACACATATATTGTGCCAGTCAAGCAAATCAAGAAAATACATGATAGGGGATCCCTGGGTGGCTCGGCAGTTCAGCGCCTGTCTTTGGCCCCAGGTGTGATCCTGGGGTCCCGGGATCGAGTTCCGCGTCGGGCTCCTGGCATGGAGCCTGCTTCTCCCTCTGCCTGTGTCTCTGCCTCTCTCTCTCTCTCTCATGGGTAAATAAAATCTTAAAAAAAAAAGAAAATACATGATGACTGTGGCATAAAAATGTTTGCCTTCATTTGTCTTTTAGCAAGTTGACTAGCCTGCATGGGGAGAGATGTCAGTTATGGCAGGCCGAGTCAATATGGTATCAAGGACAGGGTTTGAAAACAAGGGTTTGTGCATTTGTTTCAAAATCTTGGTCGTTATTACCATGCCCAAGAACCTCTGTTAATTGATATCTCTCAGGTTGGGGGAAGAACCATTAAAATCCAGGAATTAGGGTCATTTTATTTTGTCACTTGTCTCCCAGGGTAGGATACTGGCCAAAGAACTTCTTCCACAGCACAAAGATAGAGGCATATTTTTATTCCTCAAGTCATTAGCTAACCCTAGAGCAGAGACAGGATCTAAGAAGGCAGCATTCAGTGTGGGTGCTCCCAGTGGAACATGTAAATTAGAAAGTCCATGACTCTGTTACACTTTGCCATGGTACCAGTGACTTTATCCCTTCATTCCTGGAAGCGCTGATATGGGGTGGGGTTGTTTGGCATTATGTGTGAGTTTCTAACTATTAGAGTGGTATTTCCAGGGAACTTCTGAAGACTTAACCTGGGGCATCTCAGGCTGAATTGCTGCCTCCAAGACTTTGTTCCCATATTTTTATGCAGTGGCCATCTGGAAGGGATTTTATTGTAGTCTCCATGTCTCCCCTCCCCCTGCTCCAAAGTTTTGCTTTTGTAGCATTGTCAATTAGTACCACCATCTGGTAATCTAGAACCTCGGAAGGACCTCATCCAAAGAGGTGAGATTATATTAAGTTTAGAATATATTTAACTTTCATATATATAATGCTTCCTCTGATGACTAAAATGTTGAAAGTAAATCTGCATCATAAACAACTGTGCCCTGCTGTATTATAGATCAACAATATTGTCTTTAAACTTTGAGCATTTGAAGAGAGAACACACAGTGTCAATGCCTGCCATGTGGATTAAGAATATATTTAGTGAAAAAAAAATATATTTAGTGGAGAAATTTTATTGCAAACCTCAATGAAAAAAAAATCAGTATCATATTGTGCCTAAAAATAGGTTACAATGAAAATTACCATGGTGTTTGACAACATGCCTTTATTAATTAGTTTTTTCTATTATTTTTTAGTAGCAAACACACTCTGGTTTGATCACTCATTAGTTACAGTCCTTACTGAATTCATATTTTGCCGCTTCGGTGTATTTATCTTTCCACTGGTCTTCAGTTCCTGGAGGGGCGTTGTCGTAGATTGTCTTCAGTCTTTTGTCCCATTTCTCTGTCACTTGGGCATTCAGCGAGTACCCTCGGGATTCTAGTGACCATGCAGTTTAGAATCAATATGTGGAAGACGAGCCAGCTGAGGAAAGACTGGGATAAGGTAAGAAAGTCTAATATTCTTTGAAAGCTTCAGATGTTTAAAGGTGAAGCAATACATTGCCTCCTTTCATTCATTCATCAAGTATTTATTGAGCACTTGCTGTGTGCCAGGTCATGTGCTGATCAGTGGAGGCACAAACTGAGTTTGGGAAGTGATAGGCAGGAGAGATGCAGTAATTTCAGAAAATGTGGAGAATGCTGTAACAGAGATGCTTACAAAATATATAGCGCACAGAAGAAGGAGAACACTCCTTGTGAGGAGGCAGGGAAGGCTCACTGAGGAAGATAGCCTTGCCTAGTTTTGGGGAAAATGAGGAGAGACTTACCTAGAAGACAAAAAGTGAGAGAGAGGGTGTTGTGGGCCAGGATACACGAGATGGGAGTTCACAGCACATTCAGGTAGGGTGAATGAGGTGTAGCTCGGCTGAGGCATGAAGTCTGTTGGCAAGGCCCAGGAGATGAAGCTGGACAAAGCAGGCAGGGATCAGGTGAGCCCTTTGGACACTTTTCCTCTGCAAAATTTTGAGCAAGTGAAAAATACCTGATTTCTTTTCAGTAAGGTCCTTAAGCATAAGTGTGTTTGAAGGTTGGGGTGGAAAATTGACAGTGTAGGTAAGGGGCCGAGTTAGGAGAGCTCTGTGACAACTTTGAAAAGAGGGACTGCAGGCCAGGACTGGGGTTGAGGAAGGGGTGGCCTCTGAGGTAGCATTTCCCAAGAGGTGAAATGGAAGGCTCACAAGGGAGGTAATGGCAGGAGTCCCTACCTGAGGTGGGTGCAATTATTGGCCGGGACAGACTGGAGTAGGATGTAAAAGAGGAGGGTGTCTGGGTCCCTGAACTTAGTTCAAGGTCCTGGGGAAGTGTGTCAGGGGCAGCTGGAAATCTGGGGCCGGCAGTGAGCATGTTAGCCAGGGAATCAGGAGAAACAGTATTTGAACAAGGGCCTGAAGCTCAAGGGGGACAGCTGGGCTGGAGGCGTTATGGAACAGTGTTTTTAACAGGGGATTGGAAGGTGAAATTTTTATACCAGGACATGTGTACATGTTTACATCAAGAGAAGTTATGGGGATCCCTGGGTGGCTCAGCGGTTTGGCACCTGCCTTCAGCAGGATCGAGTCCTGCTTCAGGCTCCCTGCATGGAGCCTGCTTCTCCCTCTGTGTCTCTGCCTCTCTCTTTCTCTCTCTCATAAATGAATAAATAAAATCTTAAAAAAAAAAAGATGTTAAGCCTAAGGTCCAAGTGGGTGTAGCTGAGAAAGGAAAAGGGATGAATTAATCGATGCTGCGACAGAGAAGAGTATCTCAAAAAACTGGCTTTAGACTTGGAAATTTAACATTTACTAAAGGCATTTAAAACAACAACAACAACCCACCAAGAACATCTCTAAAGTCAGAGTGAGGTTCTAATACACCCTGCTGCTGCAGGTTGCATTTGAGTTTTATCTGCCTTGATGGTGGTGGTCTCCTTCCCATCATGTCTAATTGATGATTGTAGAGTCGTTGCCCACCCCTCCTCCCCCGCCCTTCTTTTTTTTTTTAAACTTTCTACACAGCTCAGCATTGATTTATCCTGTCTCTAAAGGGAATCTGCCTCACACTTGGCAGAACCTCAAGGTTGGGAGAAATGGAATGAATAGTAGCTGTGGAGAGGTCTCCACATTACCCTGGGAGAAAGGCTTCGTGGGAGAGAAAGTTGAAAGAGGGTCTTGAGAAAGGGTGTGTGATCCTCAAAGGATGGGTCTGGCCACGGAAAACTAAATGGGAGATTCCCCCCCCCCCCCTTGTAGTTGAGCGAGACCCAGAAAGGCACAAGTGTTTGTTGGCGGGGCAGACGATGGTGTCGATTATGGTGACAGTGGGACAGCCACCCTGTGTGTATGGCGCTTGGTGTTTCCAGGGGGGCTTGCACACAGGGCACAAGCCCCTGGAGGTCCTGGAAAGGGAAGGAGTTGATGATGTCTCCGGCTGTGGAGGGACTAGAGAAGTGCTGGGTAATTAGGGAGACCTGTTGACTTAAAACAACTCGGGTGCTAATAGGCTGAACTTACTTACCTTTGACTCCCCTGAATGTGACTGGGGGGGGGGGTTACTCTGCCTGTTGGAAGGGTCATTCCTTTGCCTTCTGAGGTGGTCGCTGGGCTCCACATTGTCTTCCATGAGCTCTGACTAAATGCTTTGCCTGTAGAAATTCCACTAATATGTCATATGAATTATTTGTGTTATCTCTGTGCTGTGAAATTAGAGGCCTTCACCCACAGTGTGGTAAGTAGATTAAAATGAAAGCCTGTTTTTTATGGTATGGGGGAAACTGGGCAAATATCAGGGAGCCATTTTGTGCGTGTTTGATCTGACAGTGGGGAGGCCTTGGGATGCCAGCGCCTTCTAAAATCTGAAAGCTGAGCTCCGGCTGGAGTTTTCTTCAAAGAGGTTTATATTTTATCCGTTGGCACTTCTAAGGGAGAAGGAGGGTTTGGAGTGGGTGATTTTGTGATGATTCTTTTCTTGCTGCTGGTTTTTTTTTTTTTTTCCTTCTCCGTCTTTTTAACTTTTCAGAAAGCCCTTCCAGTTCTACGGTCAGACCCCGTTCAGGACGTTGGTGGCCAAACAGTCCCCTTTTGTTAAACGAGCGTCCTATTTTTGTTTCTCTTGAAAGGTGCCCTTCAGGACAGCAGAGCCTTTATTTGGGCTGTTTAGTACTGAGCCCTGAAGAAACCTAAACAGAAATCGTTCGAAGCCCAGGCCAAGTGCCTCCTTTTGCTAGCGAGGCAAAGCTAACCCCACAAGATGAAATCTAACCAGCCCGTTACCTGAGAACCACCGTGGGGAGTTCTCCAGCTTGACTTCTCTTGCTCTGGCCTCCATCCCAAGAGTGAAAGTGGAGGGTCAGGGCTTTTCTGCGCAGAGATGCAAGAAGAGAGTTCTGGCCCTTGGTGAGGCTAATGTTTTCAGGGGCCCCGTGTCTGCCTGCAAAACACTGAGGATTAACGTTGATTCAATGAACGTTTGTTTGTTTGTTTTTCTTTTTCCAAAGGGAAAGGTATCTGTAGCTTTATTTAGCCTACCTCAGATAGTTCTGTGATTGCCGGTTCTGCCTTTTTCTTCCACAGAGGAGGTAAACTGAGTTATTTGAGAAAACTGAGGTCTGTGTGGGATTTGATCATTTAGAGGTTGTGCATATGAAGTGATTTTATTCTCTTCTAACAGTCACGGGCTTAATTAACCTCTGCAATTTGAAACAGAATATTTGTTTCTTAACCAAACCGAAGATCCTCTGGCTGAGAGCTCAGACAGGCCTCACTGCACATGTATTGCCTTCAGTTGTGAAATTTTTCTACCCACTTTAGATATCACCTGGGTCATTCAGGTGGACCGGAGAAGAGTGTTGGTCTTTGTTCAAGAAAGAAAGACTGGCTGGACAAGTTTGATCCCTAGAGGCATTTTGGAGCCTCTTGAGTGTGAGGTCATCGGTATATTTAAATTTTGAGCTTCCACACACATTGGTCAGTGAAGCTCTGCCCCTCCTCGTTAACTGCATGTTTTCCCCTGTGCTTCCAGAGGAAGAGACTTTTGCCTCTTGGGGAACCCCCAGCCTCCTGGGAGCGTCCGTGGGACTGGCCCCTGTATATACAGACAACTAAAAAGTGAAGCGGTTCAGAGCTAGGCATCATTTTAAGGCTAAAGTCATACATTTTAGAAAGTTGAGGGCTGGTTCTGTGACAGGGAAGTTGAGCTAAATATGCAGTTCTATTTTAATTTTCACTTTATGCCAAGGCAAAAGCATTGGGAGATAGGCTATAAATGTATAAGTAAGTCACTGCAAGAATAGCCCTTGCAAAATGCAGATTTAGGAAGGCTAAATATTTTCTCACATACTTTAATGCACACGAATAACTAACCCCTGATCCAGTTCCTGAGAAAGGGATGTTGTATAACCACTTAACCTTGATCGCTGTAATGAATAGTACAGAAGTCTGCATAACTGTAACGTAAGTATTTGATTGTCTTCCCTCCAGCTGCAATAACAAAATACCATAGGCTGGGTAGATGAAGCGACAGAACTTTATTTTCGCATGGTTCTGGAGATTGGAAATTTCTAGATTCATGTGCTGGCAGATTTGATGCTTGGTGAGGGGACCTCTTCCTAGCTTGCTGGTAGCCGGCTTTTTATTATATCCTCACATGGCAGAAAGAAGAAGTTTTGGCGTCTCTTCCTCTTCTGAGGGCACTAATCTCATCGAGGGGACCCCAACCTCCTGATCTCATTTAAATTTAATTACCTTCCAAATGGCATCACGTTGGGGCTAAGGGCTTCAATATATGAATTTGCAGGGAACACCATACATACAATCCATAAAATCAATTGATGCTTAAAGCCTACTAAAAATTTTCAGGGTGGTCAACTTATCTCTAAAAAGTTGTTTAAAATCCTTAACTTGTTCATTTGTTTGTTTAAGTAGAATCCTATTTTTCTATGTATGTTTTATCTTAGGCATGGCTGTGTCTCCTCATATTCCGGTACTGTTTGAAAGCTACAGTAGTAAAAACCCAAGGTAATTAAGGCTATGGTATCATTGTTTTAAATTAGTGTGTGATTTTTTTTTAATTCAACAAGTTCCTTCAGATTCTGCATAATTGGATCACATTTTAATTTTGTGGCGAATAAAGATCTATTTTACATTTCTATTAGAAAGACAAGCCCCTGTGGCTAGGTCTGAATTAGAATGTTTGCTGTTGGTTGTACTGAAGCAGTAAGACTTTCAGAGTTGATTCAGCTTCTGAAAAACTCATCTATGAATCTTTTGGGTAAGAAAAGAATCTTTGATTTAAAGATATACACAGGCATAGAGTTCAGGTAAAAGACAAATACTAGGACAACAAGAAAATGAAATATCTAAGCATTAAATGCAGGCAAAGAATAATTAAATCATGGATTATCCAGTGTGGTATATACTACCAGAAACATATCAATCTTTGTTTGACTCAAGGACACCTGTTCATGAATACATTTTATTATCTGTGTGGTTAATACCCTGGGAGTTTGCATAGAGCACAATAATAAAGATCTCAAACCAGAGAGTGCACTGGACAAGTAATTAAGAGGCCTAGGTTCTGATCCTAGTTCCACTATTAATTATGTAAGTGGCTTTGAGGAACTGGCTGTGGCTCACCCCCCACACCTTGCCTCACCTTTTTCAGGTGAACTCCAGGTGTAGTTCAGGGACACACTGAGCTACAAGGTCCTACCATCTCTGTCATTCTGTGACCTTATGACAAAGAACGAACTTTCTAAAGGAGCTAGCAAGGAATACACTTTCCTTATTGTTTCTACCATTTTTAAAAGTTGAGGTATAATTAACATCTCATAAAATTCACCCTTCTTAATTGTACAATTCAGTGATTTTAGTAAATTTATGGAGTTGTACAACCAACATCACAATCTAGTCATAACGCATTTCTGTCATCCCAAAAGAAGCTCTCATGCCCGTTTGCTGTTACTGCCCCTTCCAACTGCTAGTCTAAGATAGCCATTAATCTACTCCCTGTCTCTGCAGACTTGCCTTTTCTGGACATTTATTTAAATAAATCGTATAATATATGGCCTTTGTGTCTGTGTTCTTTCGCTTAGAATCATGTCTTTGAGGTTCATCAAAGTTGGGGCAGGTTTGGTACCTCGGTCCTTTTTTTTATTGCTGAGTACCTTTCTATTGTATGGATATACCTTATTTTGTTTATCCAATCATCAGCTGATGGGCTCCTTTTTCTTTCACTCTTGTTTTTTTCCCTGCGGGGTACTTCTCATGGTAGCCTACTCCATATGGGGAAAAAAAAAACGGGTCTTTTTTTAGAGAAATGCTAATTCTTTATCTCATGCCTTTCTTTGTCGAGGAGGCTGGAGTCTTGTGTTTTAAACCATTTGAAACCTCCAAGTCAGTGGACTTAGCTTCTGGGTCAGTGAACGTGTGGTTAAGCAGTATGGAGTAACTATCAGTAAATGTGAAAGCACTCGCCATACAGCCTGTTCTGTGATATATAACTACCATAAATGTGAGGCTGCCCCATTAGGGAGCTCAACTCAAGAGCTTTCCCAATGATGGCAGGCTTGTTGTTTTACATTTGTTTTACGCATTGGGTGATGAACTACTTGGAAGCAAGAGTTAAGGACACTGGCTCTTAGCCTGACTTTAGTAGTGTTACTTTCAGCGTTTTCCTCTGGAAGTCATCAGAATCCTTATGGGTGGCAACAAATCCAGAGAGGGAAATACTTGCAGAGAAGTCTGTGCTTTGCTTTTCAGCTGTGTATCAAAAAGACTACTAAATATTATTGTGAAGAAAAGGTAGGTAGCAGGAGGAGAGGGCTAATCTAAGTGTTCAGGCTGTTGACTTCTTAAAAGAGATGCCATAGGCTACACAACTCTAGTAATTTCGCTATTTGCTGTTCTTTTTTGTGTGGGGAGTGAAGATGGGCTGTGCATTTCCATTTGGTAAGCTCTCAGCTAATGGAGGGTAGCAACTTAGTGTTCTGGATGCTCCTCAAATGGTTCTCCAGTTTAGATTTTACTCTGGAAATGTGGTGAACCTGCAATATGTTTCCATCTTCATCTGCTCCCAGGTCCATTCAATTTCCTGGAATTTGTCCTTGGCTAGTGTGTTATGCAGAGTGAAGGAGAAAGGCTCTTCTTTTTGCCTTCCTCATCTACGTGTGGTAAACGTGTTTTGTAACTGTGCTCTATTCTACATTTCGGAAAGGTTTGAATCACAAGAAATGTGCGTGTGTGTGTGTGCTTATGTACATATGTGTCTACACATACGCATGTACACACACACACACACACAGATTCTTCCAACTGCATAATAGGGGTGGACCTATGAAAGCCAGCAAGTTGACTCGTTTTATTTAGCATGAAAATTATAAATGGCATCAGTAATATCTTTTGGAATTTAGATGTTAGACTGACTGTTTACTATTCCCAGTGATGGAAGTTATGTTTAGAGCATCACACCCCGCCTCTTGGGTCCTGGGAAAGCTTTGCCTTGGTTGAATCCATATTGTAGGCTGTTGTACAGAAAGGTAAACTAGGACATTCTGTAGTAGACCCCAGACTCTCCTTTGTTCAGAGCTTCAGATATGGTAGCTGTAGGCAGAGTGGGCTGCCCAGGGCTCTGCCTCCAGGCCTTCCAGAGAATGAGCAAGCTGCATCCAGATGTGACCACATTCTCATCCTCCTCTCCCATAGCTTTAAAGAGGGAAGATTTTCCTTTTCTCAGTCAAGAAGAAACCAGTTTGGAAAAAAGCATCCTGTTTCTTTCTTTGGTGGTGTGATGGGACAGGCAGGGAAGGCCAGCCTTCCTTACTTGGAACTGTGTTACAGTATGATCATGTTGATCATTACTTGGATGTTTACATTTGAGCCTTCATCTAACTTGTGAAATCCTTGAGAATGGGATGCAGTGGAGTAAGTTATGTGTTTACAGGAAACTCAGCACAGTGGTTTGCATGCAACAAGCCCTCAACCATAGTTTTGTGAATAAGCAGATGACGAATAAATACTTTCTGTACAGCGAGCAGTATTTGTGAATATGTTGGTATTCCCAATAAGTCCCTTGTTGCAGATGATAAGACTGAGGCCCCAAATAGTCAGTTAGTCAGAGTCTAGAATGCTGTACCACACCGATCACCACAGCCTCCCCTCCCGTCCCCTCCTCCTAACCAAGATAAATGTGTCTACCTAACAGCCCCCGTGCCCTGGGGTCCCTTCCTATCTCTGTTTGTGCTCTTCTCCATTTGCGGAGGCGGGTGATTGTACTAGGCAAAGGCTGCTCCATGGAGTTGTGCAGTGTTCAGCCAAGTCAGCTGACTACGGCTGCCCCTGGAGATTGCCTGTTTGTTTTGTTGTGTGTGTGTGTGTGTGTGTGTGTGTGTGTGTATTTTAACTTTCTCTTGGCCCCTGTAGCAGCTTCTTTATCCTTCTGGTTGCAAGCTTTCCTTTCATTCCTTAGGTATCCTGTTGCCCTTCCCAGTCCTGAGATGGTCATGCCAGAGAACTCCTTGA
Organism: Nyctereutes procyonoides; assembly: GCF_905146905.1. Classification (NCBI taxonomy): domain Eukaryota; kingdom Metazoa; phylum Chordata; class Mammalia; order Carnivora; family Canidae; genus Nyctereutes; species Nyctereutes procyonoides. The sequence goes on from NW_026575040.1 coordinate 14,542,237, forward strand.
GATTTCACAGTCTTCCTTACTGTCTTAGCTGACTTCCGGCTGACTAGACAAAGTGAAACCCCGATCTTGCTGGAGGAACTCCTGCGTGCAACTCTGACAAGTAACTTTAACGGATTGTTGAAAGCAACCTGTGCTTGCAGCTTGGCAGATGTGTGTGCCGTGGATGATGAGTATTAAAGATGTGGATTTTGCCACACGGCAGAACCGTGAGCACAAGGTCGACACATCCTCAGAGCTTCCCCAGCTCCCCCGGTGTTTTGTAGCCCTAATAGGAGCTGCCAGCAGAGAAGTTGCTGAACTTGGCATTGGCTGGGGCATGGTTTTATTCAGCCAGACTCTTAAGGGCTTGCTGCCCCTTTTAGGAGACTGTCCTCACGGGGAGAGTCATAATTATTACCATGGACACTTCTCTGGTTCATTGACTTTTTTCTGCAAGAAGTGGGGAAACTCTAACTTCATAAAAGTTAGTAAGCCTTGCCTAGGCCCACATGTGACATGTAGATATTTTGGGGCAAGGCTTGGCCCAGTGTAGGGCAAACAACACGAAACAGCCACGGTGCCGACCAGCACATTGAAGTTTTCAGATTGAAAAGCCTGAACAGAATGTTCAGCTGGAGCTGGGGACATATTCCTTTCCTATTTTATCTCTGCCATAAGCCTTGGGGCTGATTGGAAAACACACCCACTGCAGGATTTGGATAGCCAGGATTTTATGTTTATTTCTTAGACCTGCTCACGCAGTCTCTCTCCTTCCCTCCCTCTGTTCCTCCTTTCTCTCTCTCTCTCTCTCTCTCTCTCTCTCTCTCTCTCTCCCTCTCCCTCTCCCTCTCCCTCTCCCTCCCCCCCCATCTCCTTCCTCCCTACCTCTCTCTCCAGCTCTTTTGAGTAGAAATCTGAAAGCTGCTCATCATATTACTGGTGAGGAAGTATTCTTTCTCTTTATAGAACAGTGCTAACTTCTCTGACATTGACACTAGGACCCAAGTGATTTTTGCAAATGCAAATCTAATATATCTCTTCCTTGCTTAAACCCTTCATTGAATTCTTAGTGCTCTTAGAAAGAAAAGCAGCCCCTTTAATGTAGCCTAAATTGGCCATTGTCGAGCTTTCCAGCCTTATCTTTCACCTGTCCTCCCCGGGCTTACCTGCATACTCTGTCCTCTAGCCATATGAACTGCGCTGCTCAAACACACTGTTGCTTCCCCTCCACCTCCACATGTGTTCTCTTACACCTATATTCTAGCCACTCCATTCATTCATTCATTCACTCATTCAGCATTGATCAAGCACCTCCTGGGTGTCAGCTACTGTTCTGAATCTTAGGGATACAGTTGTGCACAGACAAGCCCCTGCTGTCCCAGGGAGTTTACAGTCTCAACTTGCTAATCCTGTTCATCTGACAGATCTCCGCTTGGATTTTCTTCCTCCTGGAAGCTTTCCCTGACCTCTCTCCTCTGGGGTAGACACCTTTCCTCTGCCTCCTGGAGCTTCTATATTTCCCCCTTACACAGCACTTACAGTTTACCCGGATTCAGCGTTTGGGGCTTTTAAAGAGCAGGAAAGTTCCTTCACCAGGCTGGCACACAGTGGGTGCTCAGGAAAGACCTGTTGAGGATTGGAAGACGGTGCATTTAACAGAGAAGGCCTTAGTGGAAAAAAAAATAACATTCTGTATGCAATCATTTCAAACAAAACCCATTCTCCACATTTTCAACAGCTTTGCAGTGGCCTTTGACCAATAGGAGGCACTGAGTGTGCAGATGATAAGTTTGCTGTCAGCACATCACTGCTCCTTTATAGGTAATTTGTCTTCCTGGTTGCTTTTAAGATTTTCTTTTTCTGGTGTTCCGCAGGGTCATTATTATATGTTTAGGTGTGGATTTATGTATGCATTCTGCTCAGGATTTGGTGTGCTTATTCATTCTGATAACTCATGCTTCCCTTTCGTTCTAGAAAATTCTCTGATGTTGTCTTTTAATCTCTCTTTTTGAAACTCCTTATGGATATATGAGTGTTCTTATTTTCTATTTCTCTTCTCTGTCATAGCTATTCTGTTTCTGTCTGTTCAACATTCTGGACGATTTCTTTGTTTTTTTTTTCTTCAAGTTCACTAACGAATCCTCTCCATCTAATCTGCTACATAAACTTCCCATTGAATTTTAAAAATAGTGGTTTAGTATACATGCAGTGCAGTAATGATGGCTTTTCATGTGAACACACTTGTGAAACCATCGCCCGAGTGAAGATAGAGGACATCGCCTGCTCCCCCGAACAGTCCCTCCCAGGTGGTACCCTACCAGAGCTAAATGCTTTTCTGACTTCCGTTATCATGGACTAGTTTTGCCTCTTATTGGATTTCATATGAATGAAAACATACTAAATGCATTCTTTTGTGTCACACCCTTAATTTTAAATGACTAATATGTGTCCTTTATAGGATTTTTCCCCAAATTTGCCTATTTTTCCATAGTGTTCTGATACTCTATTATGTATCCTTATTGCTTCTTTATTTTAATCTCTTTAATAATTTTAGAGTTGCTTATTTTATAGAGCCTTCCATAATATTGTACTGTGTATCAAGATCATGTGGTGCTGATTTTTGTTATTTGTGCCCTGTTATATTGGTCTTTTCCTTATGTGACTCTAATTTTTGACTGCAAATTAGTCTTCATCAGGATCGTTTTCCCCCAGGGAGTCCTGTACAGCTTGAATTTGGAAGTGTCTTCATCCTGCAGCACAAGGATGGTGTAAATTCAGAACCTGGATACATTTGAACATTGCATAGGTTCAGGATTTCAACTTCCTAGGGGAGACTTTTTTCTTTTGTCCTCATCTGGAATTCTAGGTAGATGATAAGTTTCTTTGTTGTTTGTTTCCTCTGGTAAAGAATAGAGTTTTTTTGGCGTTGCTTTCACGAAGGGGGTAGCCTTTGGTGGATCTCCGTTTCAGTAGGGATCTTGATTCTAGCTTCTGGCCTAGCACAAATGCATCTCACATCTCTGTTTCCTGTGAGGGGTATTAGCACCCCAGCCCCACCACGCCCCTCCCCTGGGTATGGACAATTAGGGTGTGTTCCCCTCTGCCCCCAGGTCATTTTTGCATCATGAAGCCATCACTTTTCTGACTCTCACGTTTTTGCTTTGCTTTGGGCCTCTGTGTTTTATCCTCAGCTTTGGCCTCCGTGAGTTTGTGCAAAAGAATAGATTACTGCGGCACAGCCTCAACCTACTAAATTTAAGACACTACAAGAAAGAACCTAAAACCCAGTGTGTTTACGAACAGGTAGCTATTGAAATGAGGCAAGTTTGAGAAATATCACATATGGTAAACCTCTGAGGTTCCATTTCGGCCGTGATGTTGTGAGGACCTAGTGGTTCTTTCTCTGTTTCTGTCTCTCTTCCTTTATCCTACCTCTCACATCACATCCCTACAAAAGTGGGCATTGAAATGTCTAATCTGGCCATTCAGGCAAAAATGAGTTGGTCTCATTCTATTCTGAGTTCCATTAATCTTTCCTGGCCCGTGGCTGGAGGAGGCCCTCTGAGACAGTGGTTCGCTACTTTCTGTCTCTGTCTCATCAGAAATCCAGTGATAACCAAGTGGTGTGCAAATTTCTGAAGAACAATAGAAAGAATTACTGAACACTTTAGTTAATCCAGAAAGATTTCTTGGAAAATTTCGAGTTAATGTGCAGTGTTTGGGAAATCTTGCACAGTTAAGTACCCATGGGACCGAATCTGACTGGAGGAATATCACCCAGTTATTGACTGAAATAGTGTTTACAGAGACTCCTTCAGAATCCCACCTGCCTCTATTTCATTTCTTTACCTCTTTTTTTGTTTGCAGCATGACTGTGTTGCTTTTGGGGCCCGGTTCCAGATTTCTCTCTCTGTAGATGGTTTCACTTGCCTCCCTACGCCCAGCCTTTCCAACCACCATGACTACCGTGGGATACAGAAACTGCCTGTAATTCTTTCCCTTTATTTTGAATAAGCAGCAGGTTCATGGATGTGCCAACAAATTCACAGGGACTTTGACATTCACAACATTTAATAAGATTGGTCAACCCAGTCTGACCTTGAGTGGGTACATGGGTCTGAAAACGGTAGCTACCCATCCCTTGGGTTTGTGTGAGGTGTTTCTGCAAAATGCCTCAACATTCAGAACAAAAACCCAAATGTAAATTTTGAGGGTGGCATGGAAGATAATAATTGTTGTGAAGCCTAATTTAGAAAAATCATTTACTGAGCCACTCTATCACTGTGAAAATATATGTAGTTTCTTGCATTTGTTAAAACAAGTTGGCTTCTGCTTTCTGGGCTCAAAACACACTTCGCATTTTTTTTTTCCCTGGGACCGTCAATTTAATTCAGGAATGATCTAATTATGAGGAAGTGAATCCAGTCCTCTGGATGATAAGTGTTGACTACCCCGGGAGAAGCCCTGGCAGATGGTTAGTTCAGAGTGAATTTACCCTGGGATTGGGGCTTTAGACTGACAGCTTTTTTCACTCAATTAAGTGCAACACTGCCAAAAGGACAGCATTGTACATGATGCAAATCACTACTGTCGCTGGCGTTGATAAAGTTTAAGCCTGGGCCCTGAGTCAGCCAAGAACTTGTGAGGGTGTTTCGAGGCACCACACTGTGAACGGAGAAACAAAACCCAGTGATGCACCGAGGACTATGAGGCCCCGCCTTTAAAATGCAGGTATTTATTTCCTTTTCCAGGTCAGTTGCTTTATTTAGGGCCTCTATTTTGGTGTCCTGTCTGTCAGTGATTCATGAGGTATCTCCAGCAGTTTGCTTTTTGCTCTGGGCCCCACGGATCCTGCAGTGACTCTACATTCCAAAAAGTTAATTTATTACTCTTTTATTTGGGGTACAGAATGACCCCACTCCGCCTGCCCTGCCTACCTACCCTGGATGGCCAGCAAAACAGAGCTGGCCTGAGAGCTCAGGAAGCCCTACATCGCTTTCTGGGCCACTCCTCAGAAAGTCACTTTACACCAGAAATTGTGCAGGGCACCTCTTCCCTGACTCTTCTCCTGGGGTGGAGTTCTGATCATCTCCAGTCCTCACCGCAACGTGCAACTTTGACTCCGGTCTGTCTCTTTCTGCTCCCAGAAGATTCTCCTGCCTTAGTGCTATGTTTCTGTGGTGTCCGAGGTCAGGACCCATTAAGATGTTTTTTAATGATGTAATGAGAAATGGCTTCTTGCAAAACAAGGTCCGCGAGGCAGGCCTTTCAGAGAGGCTCCTTCACTCTCCCCTGTGCCAGGCTTTCCTCACCCTCCATCCTTGGCCCCAGAGGTGCCCAGGTGCCTGGCGGTGCTGCGTGGCTTGTTCTGGGTTGTTATTTCTGTTTTACAAGCCTGGGGAATCTGAGCCTGAAATTTCTCAGTCAGGTATATGCCGTTGTCAGCCTGTTATCAGTTTCCTGATTTACTGTGTAAGCAGTTTTGATAATCCCTGTCATATGTGATTACATTTCCCCCCCTTCCCAGAACATCTCGGTGTAATTGGTTTGATAAACTCGACCTCAGTCCAGTAGTTTGCTTGGAATATACTTTCACCTTGTATCTGTGTGACTAAGATGGTTTTGAATTGCTCTGCTCTGGGAAAATCAGAGTGCTCTGCCTTGAGCACCAGGCCCTTAGCGGCAGAAGCAAATCACCCTGGGCAGGCGGCACAGGCCTGGGAGAGCTGGGGGCTCCAGTTAAGGTTCTGGAGTAGAAATGAAGTATTTCTTTCCTCCCTGCATGGGCCAAGGAGTGGCGTGTGTTTCCACGTGTGCGTTCTTCAGGATCCAGAGAATATTCATCTTGGATCTATATCTGGGACTATTGGATGGACCTACTTTCCGTGGTTGGTCTTTATTGGAAGTTGGATGTGTTTATTTATTCTTTTATGGAATGCCTACTTTGTCCCAGGAAGAGTCTGTGAGCAAAAGGAGCTTTAATTGTGCCCATGTTTCCTTTTCTTCCCTTCTTTCAATGTCACTGCTCCCAAGGACAGTCAAGGGGTAATCAGTGTTTGACATGGGGATATCTTTTGGTAAATTCACTGTTTTGGTTAATTTGGGGTTAAACTGAAATGTTAAAGCCACTTGGAGCCATTTCTTACCATTAATTTGTCCTATAATTTAGTACCCAACAGAGCTCCGAGGCTTTGTGGAGAAGGCAGTTTTAGAATGGAGACTGGAAGAATGAGAAAGATTTGGAAGAGGAGAGATGAGTTGGGACATATGGGAGAAGAGCCTTCCTTCTCTTAGCAGGAGGAGCAACCTCAGCAAAGGCAGGAGATCTGGAAAGCCCAACTGGGGGTGGGGTGTGGGGGAAGGCCTGCTGGCATGTGAGTGGAGGAAGAGGGAATAAAGCAGACCTGGCTTAGTGCAGAGAGCAAGGCTCCTCGTTGCTGGGCTTTGGAATTTGAATTCAAGTCTGTAGGCAGTCAGGAGCCACGTAAGGTTTTTGAGCGAGGGGTGGCATTGTCCCTCCAGAAAATAGACATATGGTAGTACCTAGAATCATCTTTTTAGAGGAAAATATGATGTAGGCCAAGGCTTTATCACTACTCACATTGTAATTATTTTAAAGAATTACCATTCTAGAATTTTAAAAATCTTTTTTCAGACAATATTTCCGTCTAGGACACGAACTTTTCTGAGGGTATCCCTCAGAAACTCTGCCCATATTGGTCTTTGAAGATGGAAACCAGACATACTCCCACTGGCCTGTCCCACTGTGGGATTCCACAGCGGTAGTGCACTCTCCTGAATATCCACGACTGAGATGTTTAACAAGTGCAAATGTGAATGTGACCAGGATGAGAACATGGATAAGTCTTCCACATGAACTTATCCTGGTTATTTTCCTAGTTCTAAATTTAAAGTGGGATCAGAAGATATTCTGATGGTTTACTTCACACAAAACAGACCTACTCTTTTGAAAGCACCAAGCTGTCTGGTCATTCCTAAACTGCAGCTCTTTCTCTTTAAAATTTTGATATTTTACTTATAATGCTTTTTTTGCATTAACCTTAACTTTTGAAATATTGTATTAAAATATGATTTATCTTGATTACTGAATTTTGGGGCACCTTTAATTATGTGCCTAAGCTGAGTGCCTTTTTTGCCTTGTACAGTCTAGTCCTGTTGAGTTCAAAACAGAGTGGAAAATCTTCTTGATGGGGTTGGTTTTTTTTTTTTTAATTCCTCCTTCCAATCTACTTGCATCCTTGTAAAATATGTCCCTCACACCACACAAGACAAACAGCAAACAAGCCGAAGCAACTCTCAAGCCTCCCTTGAGCTCACTGGGGGTGTCTTGCCTGCACATGTGGTGGTGGGCTCTTCCCGGGATGTACCCCTTACCATAAGGTTTTGAGCTGTGCATGGTGAGCACATCTTATGAATGGGAACCTCCTTGTCGAGTCTGACTTCACCAAGTTTTGTTTGGATGGGGCCCAGGACAAACCTGCTTCATAATGAGTTCTGCTGGGGAGTGAAAAGGATTGGAAACATGGTCCAGTGGATTTATGTTTTTTGACATCTTGACAGTTCCCAGTGAATGTCCTTCTCTTAGCCTCACCTGACATAGCCCAGTTTAGAATGAGAGGTTCCCTGCAGAGTTATTCCTTGTCTGTAATGAATAAAGATCCGCCGATAAATGCAGAAGGAGAAATGATGGATTTGGAAGGGCCTCTCGGAGAGTTAACCCTTGTCCCTTATTTTGCACCAGGCACATCTGAGGCACAGGGAGATGAGGGGTCCTGAGCCTTGGGGTCTGCCGTGCAGGGGCAGGCCTAGAACCCAGGACACAACCCTGCTCTCTGCAGGCTGTACCACGCCAGGGCACGTTAGAGCCCTCTCCTCGAGAACGCTGGCATCCGCTCTGTCCTCACCATAAAGTGGCCTGTTACTAAAGCCTCCCTCTGATTCTAGGCTTCAGCGCCTTCCCTTTAGAGCCACATTAGGCCCCCGAAGTGCCTTTATTGCCATGTAGGGAGAGGGAAAATGCAGACAGCTCTGTAATTGAACAACCATGCTCTTGTCAGTACCCATTGTTTTCAAACCAGCTCTTACAGGGGGCTGATGCCCTGGCCTGCTGCACAGGCAAGCCGAGGTGGCCTTCTCCACCTCTCTGTCTGAAACAAGCTCCCAGACCACTTTCTTCCTGTGGTCCGTGAGGCGATGTGTCTTTAAATTTTCGTTGTTTCCTAAGTTCTGCTCTGGCAAGCCAGCTCTGCCTTAAACCTGCAGAGTTAAATTTACCCAGACTGACAACTGTATATGCAGGGTTGAGTTACATAACGGCAGTTGCTGCTTTTCACTTTGTGCTAATCCAAACACCGTGCTCAAAGAGACCATGAAAAGGCAACCTTCCGTTTGGTACGCTACATGGGTGACTGGATTGTGTGTCTTTAATTTTTTTTTAAACACTGTAACAATTATCCCATTATCCTGACTTTGGTGCCATTAGGTGACTTTTTAAATATCTTAATTATTGGGTTAGCAGATGCTGCGTGCACATGTGCAATTTGTTAATTTATGCTGTTTGAAATGAAATCCAGTTGTTTTCGATGTATTTCATAATATTATGGCTAGCTGAATCGTAGTGCTACTGGAATTGTGAAGCTGTTAGCAGGGAAAATGTGCGGGTGAGCCTGCACACTCTCGCTGGTAGTCGTCTTGCGTGCAGCTCATGTAACTTCTATCATTGTTGCCTCCCCAGTGTTCATCTGGGAAGATCTTCAGATCCTTGTGAGCTGCAGTGGGCTGACTGGCCAGGCCTAGCGGATTCAGAGCTGCCTCAGCTGGGGAAAGGCTTTTCCGTCTTTAAGGAGCCCTACCTTGTTGGGTGGGCTGCTGAGCTGCCCAAGGTGTCTCACAGAGAATCATGGGATCTGAGGATTGGTGACACATCCAGCTGGTTGGTTGATGGTCTAATATTGCAGATGATCAGTGCAAGCTGCCCTTTAACTATTCAAGCAACACTTTAATACCTATTGAAGAGGTAGTATGTGTGATGTTAAATAGATAGACTTTAATGGGGTAAAAATCCATGACCTTTGTGGTCTGATTTGGTTTTGAATTCTGGCTTTTGGTTTATCTGCAATTAGGCCTTGCCCCGATAATCTTATATCCTTAAGGCTCAATTTCTACAAATGGAGGAGAAGTAACCAACTAATAGGACTATTGATGGAGATTATAAAGTGAACAGCTATGTGCTTGACACATATCAGATGCTCAGTAAATGGTCAGGGCTCCCTTTTATCCATCTTGTATACTCCTATGGGACAGAAACATATAAGTAGCTTCAGGAGACCACAGTGTAAATGGAGAGGCAAAACATCAGTGATGAGTCAAAGAAAGATACAAAGTGATAATGCGAAATATGTCACAATCAGTCTGGAACCCATTGGCTAGTTATTGGTACAGATGTAAAATTCAATGAGTTCAGAAGAAGAGCTGGATTACTAGTAAGGTTGAAATGCAGACAGTGCTTTCTTTGTACAAAGGAGGACTTTGAGCAGTCTTCGAAAGATAGAAGGAATTTAGGTAGATACAAAGACTGCTGGAGAGTGTGTGCATGTTTGTGTGTGTGTGCAAGTGCATGTGTGCAGGAGGTGTCAGTTGCTTATCAGCAGGGGCAAATTATGGAAAGGCACAGAGATAAAGAGGATGATGGCCCATTTAGGTAACAATAAGAATATGTTTTTGTTTGAGACTGATGGTTTGTGTATGGTAAATGGTGGAATATGAGGTTCTAAATATAGATCTGAACCCCACTGTAGAGAGCTTGGAGTACCAGGTTAAGGAAATCATCGAGTTATGTCATGTGGTTTGGTTTATTAAAACATGGAGCTCTGGAGAGACCAGCAGGCTTCTGGGCAGCCCCACACAGCAGTGAACCCATGAATGAGCGGTAGACCTCTGGTGGTGGAGAGAGTTACTGCAAAGCTCAATGGTATGAGTCTTGTTTAATGCATAATTCTCACGAGCTTGAATATATTATAATTTGGAAGCAGAATGTAAATAATGTCCAGGCTGACAGCAGTAATGGCTCACAGCCGGAAAACTTAGAGTCAAAGGAGCTACAGAAAGCAGGAAAAAATGGTGAAACAGCCTGGGGCCGGTTAGGGATAGAGTAAACCTCTGCATACCACTGTAGATCCCAAAGAAGTCACTGTCTTACAAAACAATAATTGATGACCTGAAAATAGCAACACTAACAGTATTATTATGTATAACAACAAAAAGAGCACTAATATTTTTTGGCCCACACAATGCTAAGCATTTTATATCATTATCTTATTTAATTCTCACAGCACTTCCATGAGAACTGTCTTGCTCAATTGTCTCTGTACACAGATGTAGAAAATGTAGCTTAGAGAGGTTAACTTGCCAAGTCACAACAGTTGGAAAATCGTATGACTAGGGATACAAATCCAAGCAGCATGGCTCTGCCTTTTAAAAAATACTCCATATTCCCTAATAACCCTCTTGCCTTAGGTTATGATGAGCTAACGTTCAGGAAACCCTTTTGACAACACACTGAAATGTCCAGTGTTTCATTCAAAATTACTTACAGTGAAAAAAATAAACAGTTCTTGTTATCTGTGAAATCACTTATGTGGAATACCACCTTCTCCAACAACATGGTTGAAGTGAAAAATTATTGCACATTTATGTCAATAGAAAGAATACGTGTTGGCTTGTGCCTAACCTCCCCACTCACTGCTCTGCCCTGCCCTGCCCTGCCCTGTGTGTTTTCTTTCTTCTCTGGGACCTTGGAAGAGCATAGAGTCACACATCTCTGGAAGGCATTCAGTTTACCTTCTGCTCTAGAACTTGAAGCAATTTCATTAGTGCTTTCATTGATTCACACTGTACTTTAGCGCACTTCCCACTGGCCATTCATTATGAGTCTTGGTCTTGCTGCAAGGGTGCGTGAAGGGCAGCAAGAGGTACATTTCGTAGAGGTGCACTTCTCTGGGCTATAGGAAAGCATTACATCCATTCTTGAATATGGGGCCACTGTAAGACCAGCAAGTCTTCTTCCTACATGGCCCCCAAAACCATCCACTAAGGTTAGTGTCTCTGGGTGGCTTAGAGTGGAAATGAAGTATTAAGCTGGGGGTTTTGATACTTGACATTGTCACTAGTTGTGTGACCCTGGGAAAATTCTTGAACCTATCTGGGTCTCAATAGATTTACAACCGTAGAAGTGAAGAATTGAAAAATGTTATATATATAAAGCAATTAACATAATGTAATTCATACTCAAATGGAATTGCCATTAATATTGGTATTGGTTATAATTATTTGGTGTTCAAATGAGAAAAACAAACTCAACCAGCAAAAAAAATGGGAATTAATGGGCTTACATAACTAGAAAGCTTCAGGGGAAGAGCAAGAGAGCCAGAGAGTTTCTGAGTTGGCCTTTCTTCTCAGGCAACTCCTCCCCAGCAAGAGATCCAAGGGCCTCTCCCCTGGGCCCTAGATGAATCCTGTGACCCCCCACACCACCCTGCACTCTCAACCATGTGAAGGAGGGGGCATCTGATACCCAGTGGCCAGCTTGGGGCTTGTGCCAGTCCTTGTGGAGCACATAGTAGAGTGTAAAAATATATTATTGGTTTTCAAGTGAATAGAATTTAGATAGGCCAAGCTGAGATGAAAACGGGTATTTCAGAATGATATAAATACAAGCTTAAGGGGTGGAAATTGGCATAATGTGTTCAAGGGTGAGTAAAAAGTGTATGTTTGGAATGGATGGTTCATCCTGGGAGGCAGGAAGACGGGAGGGAATATGGGGTGGGTTCTGATAGCAGGGCTTGAGTCTGGTCGTTATTCTCTTGGCAATAGAGAGTTGTTGAAGGTTTCAGTGCTAAGAGGTTATAAGATGATAGTAATAACAAGTAACTGATATTTGGGAAACCTGTTCCATTTGCCAGTCACTGCCATAGATACCTTGTCTGCTTGATCTCACAGCAGCCCTGGGAGGCGGGTGTTAGCTCTTTTACAGACATGGAAATACGTACTCTGAGGTTTTAAGGGGCTTGCTGGAGCTCTCTGATAGGCAGAGTCGCAGAGCTGAGAGGTGGACTGGTCTCTGCTCACCAGATCACACACTCTGGGTGGGAACATGGTGGGTTTGGATGCGAACCAGCAGCTGCAGGCATCAATCATTGATTCATTCCCTAAATCACTGAGTGCTAAGCACTAGACTCACTCATTGCCTGTCTTTGGGTCTCAGGCAGGTGAAGAACCACTTTACATCATGGCAGACACCTGTATTTGGGGTGCTTCCAGGTAGATGAGGTTGGGCCCAGCATTGAGCCGCAGACAAGGCCCCGGGAACTAGGCATGTTTTCCCTTACTCTGTAGCAGGTTTGTCTTTGGTGGTAAATGGGATACGAGGACCTCAGGAAAGGATGGTAGATTTTTTTTTTCATTTTTGTGCTACCCATTTAGATTTTCTCCTTTATCTTGGGTGGATCCCTCGTAATGGGTTGGGAAGCCAGCTGTCCAGAGTCGTTCCCCTTACAGCATAAGCCAGTACAGCATGTCACTTTTAAAATAAAACACACTAATGTACAGAATGACTGTTTTATGGTGAAGAGCAGCCTGTCTAAATGAGAGGAATTAAAGGCCAGTGGTCAAGTCCTCCACATTATTCACACCACCCTCCTCAATAAATCACAATTGCTAAAACTGCAGGTTAGCACTCAAACAGCAATGTGTTAGTTAAGGACAACGTGTGCTGACATGACCTCCGTTTGCACACGACACCGCTCTGTGGCAAGCGAACCCCCCAAGATCCCCATGCATCCCTTGGCCATCAAAGGTAGTGCCTTGTACACATTAAGCAAGGTTTAGATTGGGCCTGGGCCGCAGCTGAAATCTTCATTCTAGGCAGCCTTTTCTGAGAGAAGCAAAGCTTGAATGGCAATAGTGTTTGGCATTCAGACCTTATAGTGCTGTGCAGACCTGATTTTTAAATATTCCTGTTGCCACTAGGTTTTCAGAGCAGATGCAGGATTGCAGAATGTGGGGAAGTAGAATTCATAGACCACCATCTCTCCCCCACCCCCAAGCCCCATTGGCACCTTGGGTCTTGCCGAAGCTGCCTTGATGGACCTGGCTGTACTTGAGTTAGCAGGGTGCATCCTTGGGTTACTGCGTATGTAATGTCTGCCTGAGTGGCACTTTATTGTTTTTATTGTTTAGAGAAAGCCCAGATAAGCAGTCACCCTGTCAGTACCACTGGAAGGGAGGATGGAAGGGGAAGATGAATATTTTAAAGGCCGACAGTGTGTTCATCTGCAAAGCGTAGGTTTCTACTAAAATGGTTTGGACACAGCCTCAGAAATACAGTAGCCCGCCTTTTAGTCCTCCTCGGACACATCTAAATGAAAGAGGAAGGGGTGGCCTCGTGGCATCATCTTCCCCTTTCACTTTTCATGTTCGACTACGAGGTGTGCCCTTGATCAGAACTGATTTCTGTGTTTTTGCTACGGTGAGAAAGATGCAGAACCGATGTGCTTTCCTTTAAGAAATTTCAATTTGTGAAATCATAATGTAGGTGGCAATTACCGCGTGCGTGCTCTGTGCCCAGGGTTGTACCAGAGGCTTCTCGTATAGGGTTTGCATCCTGCATGGTGATTGTGCAAAGCAAGTGCTGCTGTGCCTATTTTTAGATGAAGAAACAGAGGTTCAGAGCTTTGCCCAGAGCCACAGCAGTAGAGCCAGCTTTTCCACAAAGGTCTCTGCGACTCTAAAGATTATGTTCTTTCTACTACGCAACACTGCTTCCCAAATGAAAACCCGGACATACAGGATATTTCCCCGATGCATTTAGTCTTTGTTTATAGACCATTAATTTATCAGCTGAAAGGCTAAGAATCTCAAAACCACACTGTTACAAGCTATCAGGTGTTGTTGTTTTTTTAAGGGAGCCAGTGAGGAAAAAAAAGACTCCTATGTACAAATGAAAGTATTTATAATTGGGGCACCTGGCTGGCTCAGTGGTTCGGCGTTTGCCTTCGGCTCAGGGTGTGATCCCAGGATCCGGGATCAAGTCCCACATGGGGCTCCCTGCGGGGAGGCTGCTTCTCCCTCTGCCTGTGTCTCCGCCTCTTTCTGTTTCTCTTCATGAATAAATAAATAAAGTCTTAGAAAAGCAAAACAAAAAAAGAAAAGTATTTATACTTTGTATAAACTATATATAAAATTATGTACACACATACATATATATGCAAGCATTCTGCAATATACCCATTGGGTGATGTACAGGTTCTAACTTGAATTGTTTATTTAACCTATCTTTCATGGTTTTATTTTGCAGTGAAAGCATCTTCTGATATTTAAAGGTGAGCTTCACTGTGTGCAGATAATGTCTCTGTAAAGTTTGTGTCCGTTTAGTTTCCATGAGGAGATATCATGCTTCCCATATCCTCTGTAAAACATTCCATTTCAGGGAATCCATTGGTGTCCTTTCTGTGGATGGGAAAGCACTCTTTGTAAAGTAAGGAATTACAGCTAGTTTTTTGTCTGTGTCTCCTAATTTTAGGTCTGAGTATACCAATGTTCTAAAAGCAGGACACACTAATTTCTTTTTTCTGGACCCAAGTACTAAGTGATGCAGAAAATAATTTATATTGATGTGTGAGAATTTGCCTTAACAGGCTTTTGGGGTGAGGAACAGATAAACTTTAAAATGTATCATTAAGGGTGCTTGGGTGGATCAGTCAGGTAAATTATCTGACTTTGGCTCTGGTCATGATCCTGGGGTTCTGGGATGGAGCCCCACTTGGGCTCCCTGCTCAGTGGGGAGTCTGCTTCTCCCTCTCTCTCTGCCCCTCCCCCGCTTATGCTCGCTCTCAAAGAAATAAATAAAATCTTAAGTAAAATGTATCATAGACTTCAAGTCAATAGATATAAATCTAATTTATTCGTTTTAGTAAGAATTGCAAAATTTCCCATGGTATGGACGTACATTAATTTATTCATCCCTATTGATGAATATGTACATGGTTTACAGTTTTTTTTTAGTACAAACAATGCTGGAGTAATTATAGATATCAATTCTATCTTTAGTGTCTTGGGCCCCTTTAAGGCAGTAGCTCTTCTTACTGGGTCATTGACATTGTGCTGGCCCCATATGGCTCTATCTTCCACTGTCCTTTTTTCCAACTTTTTTTTCTTTATTTACTTAAGAGAATTAAGAGAGAGAGAGAGAGAGTATGAGTGTGAGTGGGGAAAGGGGCAGAGAGAGAGAATCCCAAGCAGACTCCCTGCTGAGCAGAGAGCTGGTGGGGCTCAATCTCATGATGCATGAGATCATGACCTGAGCTGAAACCACAAGTCTGCTGCTTAACTGACTGAGCCACCCAGACTTTATTTTTATTTTTTAAAAAGATTTTATTTATTTATTTGAGTGAGTGAACTAAGAAAGAGAGAGAGAGCGTGCATGAGCAGGAGGGAGGGGGAGAGGGAGGGGGGGAGCAGACTTCCTGCTGAGCAGAGAGCCTGACACAGTGCTCCCCTCTATGGGGCTCCATCCCAGGACCCTGAGATCATGACCTAAGCAGAAGACAGACACTTGACTGACCGAGCCACCCAGGCGCCCCTCCAGCAGCCTTTAAAACCATGTACTACAGATCTGTTAGGAGTTGGGACACCAGATAAGCAAACTGGCGAGGATCCTTGAGAGGCCATGGATGCTGAGTGGGAACCTGCCAATAGAGTGGCTGCATATAAATGCTGTGCATTATTTATGCCTTCGTCCTTTTATGTTCCCCATTATTAGGCCATTAACCCTAGGAAAGCAAAGATCATCTTATATTCATTTTTAATCTTTTATAACATCAGGCATGGATGTAAAAATTCATTTAGTCAAGAAACATTTAAGTACTACTGTGTTAACACTATAAAGACAAAGATGAAGAAGATAGAGTTTTTAGAGCCTGTGGATTGCCACCTGTCACCCAGCAAGTGACCCAGAGAACCAAAGTGTCCTTGCTTTTGTTTTCTTTCCCCAGGGCTGTGCATTTTTTTTTTTTTAATCTTGTTCTGGAAAATCTGAGACTGGGTTCGTAGTGCCTTTAGTTATGAGGAGTTTGTAAAATATTTCCCTTCCCAGTGAGTACTTCAAATATTAGTTCTTAATAGTGATAATAATGGTAAGGCTTTTTCACACTGACTTATGTTACTCATGTGTTGGGAGATGATGTCCTACTTCATTAAAAAGTATTTTGAGCTACTTGAGGGAGTCTTCTATAGAAACACGGGATGCTTTTGAGATGCACTGTTAGCTCACAAATAGGAAGGTCATTTTTATTACTTGCCATCTCCCCATCATGGACCTCATGTTTTCAAAGATTTTGATCATCCAGCTGTATTTGTTAATGATTATTTCCCAATTTTTGTTACTCAGACAATATGAGGTAGTTCCTGTCAAAACAAGTAGCTGATACGATTCCTGCTGAGAGATTTGGGTTAACCTATGCTAGTGTAGTAAAAGCAAATGCACCTTTTCTGTCAGAATTTTTGAAATATTTCATGCAGTTTTACAGAACTCATTAGTACTTGGGATCTTGGATTGGGCAAAGCTGCATTAGAATAAGAGTCAGCTGACTACAACCCAGTGGTCAAACCTGCCTACCTACTGCCTGACGGTTTCTGGAGAGAGAAAGTTCTCTTAAAACAGTCACACCCATTTGTTTACATATTGCCCATGGCTGCTTTCCAACTACAAGGGCCCAGTTAAATAGTTGCTTCAGGGACCTTAGGGCCTATGAAGCCTAAAATATTTACTCTCTGGCCCTTGGCAGAAAGCATTCCCCCATCTCTGGTCTGGTCAAGAGGAATGCCGCTATGGTACGTGGAATGGGAAACCCTCTTCAAAAAGCAAAACAGCTTGGGGTTGGGTTATAGTGGAGTTGGGGGGCACCACAGGGAATGTGCTGAAAGCTACTGAAAGGTGTAGGAAGTCAGGCTTCGCCCAGAGCCTGTCAGGATCTTCGTGAGGGGCAAAGGAGGAAGGTCTGCTAGGCCTTAAGGCAAGGAGTAGGGCTGAGTTAGTTGAGCGTTGTGAGAGAGGATGTTGGGGAATTTCCTTTGAATTCTTTCCTTAGGACCAGCATGAAAAGAAGCAGAAACATTGACAAAGTGAGACATTGGGCAGTTCTGTCTTCTTCCTCACAGAATGTTCTCCGGAGCCCCCCAGGGTGCTTCTGGGGAAGCAACCAGATAAACAGCGGCTCTTGCCAACAGCGCAGGCTTGTAAACTTTTTTTCCCCCTTCCTTTTTATGCCTGTGGTGACAAACATATGCTTTGAAGCATGAGATTTGATTATCCTGTCTTAGCGCTTATAAATACAAATGTGATTAATGGTCATAAAAAAACAGGTTGACAGTGTAAGACTAATTCTCAGCAAAGTAGCCCTGTGCTGCTCTCTAGAAGTGCCCATTACTGGCAGAGGCCTGTTGATCTGTGTGGGCGATGCCTGGCCCCTTCCCTATCCCCACCGTCTCTTCCCCTCCTGTTCTTGGTTCTTCCCTCTGCTCTTCCCATCCTCCCCTCCCTGATAATTAAAATTGGTGGATTTTCCCCTAGAGAGCTACCTGAGGTAAGAATCCTAGTCTCTTTGTCATGCCATTAAATAGTCCGGAACTCTGCAGAAAGGCATTTGGCTGCAGCCTCCATTCCCCACTTGGGCCTGGCGGGCCGCCTGTACATGTTGGGGAACAACACAACCTAAATCCGGACAATTTGTATTTTAGTAGTGACGGGGATATTCGCTCTCTCCCTCTGTCATTTTGCATTAAAGACCTGCCACTAATAAAACTAATTAATAACTGCTGGCTCGGTGTGGAATAGTTGGACTTCTTAGACCTGGCAGGCTGCCACTGCTGCTTTTGAAAGAAGCACTTCATCTCTGTCATGGACAGGATGAATATTTCTCCACACTTCTAATTGGACAAAGTGCCTTTCAAACTCACTGGCATTTCGGAGAGAGCAGATAAGTAGTTTGTGTGCTCTCTAGATACAATCACCTCTCAGCTGCCTCCGACATGGGAAGCCTGCTTGGAGGACCTTGAACTTTCTCTTGCTTAGCGATCACTTCTGATTTTACCTCTGACCTCTGACCCCAGGAGGAGAGGGCAAGGAAGGGCACACCCAGGACCAGAGTGTCTCAAGCCCTCACTGTGTGGGAGCAGGTCTCATGTTTGGGAGCAGCACAGTTAACGGACAAGAGTGGGGAAACTTAGTGGAAAATACAGATTTCTAGAACTCTCTCCAGTCCTTTGAGTACAAATCAGCAGGGGCAGAGGTAGGGCATCTGCGTTTTTAACAGTCTTCCCAACAGATTCTGATGCACACCAGGGACGAAGAACCATGGGTAGAATCTGGGTGCTTTCATCTTCTGGAATAGGGTGGATTTTCTCTTCAGCCATTCATCAAGACATTTTTTTAAATGACCCAAGTATGAAGGGAGCTGTGCTAGGAGAGAGGAGGGAGGGTGGAGCTTGTAGTACAAAGACGCAGCACAAACGCACATGAAAACTTAGATGGTAAGAGTCCAACAAACAAATTATGCTCTGCAGAAGGGTCATGTTTGGACAGTTCTCCCCCTTCTAGTAGGTACCAGCCCTAGGGAGAACTTTAGTATTGAGTACTAAGCAATGTAGTATGTTTGTGTTTCCTCTGGGGAAGGTTAACCTGTGCACTTTAAAGCTGGGAGATGAAGGATGTGTAGGAGTTTACTGGGTGGAGAAAGAGAATGGACATGTCCAGGTGCTTGTGTGGTAAGAGATCAGAGGGAGGGAGTGACTGCAGACCACCCTCTTTGGTGGGGCCATCAGAGCTGCGGTGAGGAGCGGAGTTGCAGATCCGGATGGGCCAGAGCTAGGACAGCCATCGAGACCTTTGTCCCAGCCTAGGCAGGAGATGGCAAAGGCTGGGGTTTGGGTCCTGCTGCAGTCTGGACAGGAGCATTAGTTTTGGTTATTTCAGTTGCTCATCATGCCATTTTCATTTGGGTATATGGGCTGAGAGAGGGAGAAGCAAGAACAACTGTAAGGTTTCTAGTTTGGGGACCAGAGAGATAGTAGTGCAGCAGCCAAAACATATGAGCTATCATAACACATGCCAACAGGGGAATAGAGGAGAACCACTCTGAGCACAGACTTCGCTGATAGAGAGTTTCTGATGAGAACATTCTGGGCAGATTTCACTTCTTTATACCACAGCTGCCCTGGTTTCATGAGAGACCCTTCTGGTCTGGTTGCCCCAACTCCTTTCCTATGAAGTGTTAATGCTCACAGGGAAATAAAGATCAGATCAGCAGGTCAGGAGGCTCACTACCATTCTGTTTGCTGCAGAGTGTCAGTGAAGTGTTGGTAGTGATGATGACTTCATGGTTCCTTGGAGCCTGTGAGCTCACTGCAGGGACCAAAAGATGTGTGGAATGTTTTTGCAACCTGTGTTTGCTTGTTGCAGGTAATGCTTGCATGTTCCCTGTGGCTGCCACCTCAGTAAGTTCCTGAGCAGTAGGAGCCAGAGAGTGAGAACAACACTCATTCTTTGATTTAGCAAACATCCATTGTATCACTGACTACATGCCAAGTACTGTCCTTGGGGCTAAGGATACATAAAGCAAAGTTACTGCTCTCAGGGAGCTACTGTTACATGGTTGGATCGGGAGATGGATTTGTAAATAGATAATTAAAATAGAGTGTTACAAGTACTGAAGCAGAATTATGTACCAGGGACATAGGTACATCAGAGCAGGAAGTGATTAAGCCTGAGGAGGAGGTTTGTCAAAGGAAGAGGCTGAGGGGTGTCCAGGGTAGGCTTCCTTGAGGAGGTGATATAATTTATGAAGTTTGGAAGGATGACTGAACACTTGGTCTAGTCAAAGAGCACAGGGAATACTGAACAGCACTCGCTTCTTAAGCGTTTAGTGGGTGAGAGCAGCATGCTGTGTTAGATGCTGTGAAGACACAGAAAAGTGACTTTGAATACAGCTGGTATGTTTTCACTTACAGAATGGGCAATTTGAGGCAAAATCATGAGATGCAACAGAATACATATAACATATCTGTGGGAAGCAGGTGCATTCTAACATCACCTGTTCAGAGATGTGTTTGTGAGTTCTGTGGAGGTGGGGATGGGGCTTTAGTAGGAGATGCTCTGTGTCTGTTCTACCCCAGAGGAGGAGAGTCGTTGTGTCAGGGAGAGCGGTATGGGAGCACTGGAACCTTCCCTTCTCCGTGAATTCCAAGGATAGGCAGGTTTATTTATTTATTTTTATTTTTAAAAAAGACTTTAGTTATTTCTTCATGAGAGACACACAGAGAGAGGCAGAGACATAGGCAGAGGTTGAAGCAGGCTCCCTGCAGGGAGCTTGATGTGGGACTTGATCCCAGGACCCTGAGATCACGACCTGAGCCAAAGGCAAATGCTCAGCCGCTGAGCCACCCAGGTACCCCAGATAGACGTGGGTCTGACACGCACGCAAGGAGAGGTATGAAAAGAGAGCATGGGGTTATTGAGTATCTCTTATTCATGTAGCTGACTCCCCCCACCCCCAGTCTAATTGAGATGTAATTGATTTATAGCCCTGTGTAAGTGTAAGGTGTGCAGCCTAATGACTTAACTTACATTTATTGTGCAATGACTAACACAATAAGTTTAGTTAACATCCATCCGTTCATATAGATGGAAAAAGAGAAAAAAAGCCCATTTCCTTGTAATGAGAACTCTCTTAACAACTTTCAGATAGACCAAATGGCAGTGTTTACTGTAGTCACTGTGCTGTACCTTACATCCCTAGTAGTACTAATTTATCTTATAACTAGAAATTTGTACCTTTTGACCATCTTCCTCCAACCCCCCCCGATAACCACAAATCTGATCTCTTTTTCTGTGAGTATGTTTTATTTATTTTTAGATTCCACTTCTAAATGAGATCATACAGTATTTATCTTTTTCTGTCAGCATAATGCCCTCAAGGTCTATCCATATTGGTGCAAATGGCAGGATTTCCTTCTTTTTTATGGCTGAGTAATATTCCAGTGTATATGTACAACAACTTATTTATCCATTTGTCCATCAGTGGACACTTAGATTGTTTCCATGTCTTGGTATTGCCCACTTTTTAAGTGAGGACTTATTTTGTGAATAACATAGGATGAGGTCCTCTTAGCAGTGATGAAGATTCTTTCTGGTCTCTGCCCTTCAAACTGTCATTTTTAAAAGACGCACAAATAATCAGAATAAGTGAGAAACAAAAGAGCTTGTGTCATGTGCTTTTGAAAGGAAGAGGGACACTGAGGGGGACACTTGATGGGATGAGCACTGGGTGTTATTCTGTATGTTGGTAAATTGAACACCAATAAAAATTAATTTATAAAATTTAAAAAAAAATGAAAGGAAGAGGGAAAAGTGATTTTAACAAGGAGCTGAAGAGGGACTAGAAAGTCTTCAGCTATATGACTCCTGCCCACCATGAGCCACTTAAATTTTTTTTAAATTTTGAAATAATTGTAGACTTGGAGAACCATGGCAAAGACAGTACAAAGAGCTCCTGCTCACTCCTCAACCAGCTCACCCAAGTTAATCTCCCACACAGTATCCCCATGGGGCCGTTATCAAAACCAAGAAATCAACGTTGGCACAATGTTGCCACCCAGACTATAGAACTCATTCAGATTTTATCTGTCTTCCCATCAGTATCCTTTTTCTGTCCAAAATCCGCTCTAGGATCCCACATTACATTTGGTGGCCTTATCTCCTGGTCTCCTCCAACCTGTGATAGTTCCTTGATTTTTCTTTGTTTTCGTGATCTTGACCTTGGGAAGAGCACTAGTCAAGTGCTTCACGGACTGTCCCTCAGCGTGGGTTAGCTGGTGTTTTCTCATGGCTAAATGGAGGCCAGGACTTGGAGGAAGACCAAGAGGTGAAGTGCCCTCTGTAGCATATTATGTCAGGGGGATGGGATGTCATTTTGTCCCGTTTCCGGGGATGTGAACCTTGATCCCCTAGGTAAGGTGGTGTCTGCCAGCCTTTCCACTATAGAGTCACTGTTCTTTTCCTTTGTAAACAACTGATACTTTGGGGAAACACTTGGAGGTGAGGCGAGGATCCTGTTTCTCCTTAGACTTCAGCAGGGGCCACTTTCAAGTCTGTGCCTTGGCTCCCTCTAACCTCCTCTCCTTCCAGAGTCAGCACTGCTGCTTCATGGCGATGCTCTTTCATCTTCCCACAGTCGGCTGGAGGGAATAAACATGCACACCATGGATGTTCCCAGGGTGACGGTGGCAGGTGGAGAGCATTGCTTTTATTTATGTAGGGAGGAAATGGTGCTCAGGGCTAGCAATTTGTCCAAATGCACTTTTCCAAATGAGCATCTATATTTCTTTGCTTTGGTATCGTGGAAACAGCACTGAACTGGAGGAAGGGAGACTGAGGCCCTGTCTGCTTCGAACAGTCCTTGGCTGTGTGACCCCGGGCAAGGAACTTCAGTTCTCTGGGCCTCGGTTTTCCTAAAGGTGAGGGGGTTATATTAGACAGTTTCTGGGGTCACTGTCAGCTCTAACATTCTGCGTTCCCATAGTGGGATTTCCCCCTGGGCTAAGACTCTAGCTCTAATGAGGAAAATGGAGTTATAATAGAATCAAGAAAACAGATATGGAGAGCATCTGGGTGTTATATGACCTTGGAGTCTCTGATAATTGAGACATCTGATAAGGGTGGTTTGAAATCAGACTAATGAATGAGAAATAAATTGCTATTTTCAAAGTCTAACAAAAGGATACACATCCAATTATATTGGATGGTTGTAAGAATAGACAAGCCCTTTATGCTTCAAGACCTTTGCTTTCTGTAGCTTTTCGGAAGATTAGATTGCCTGTAGCTGCCCAATCTCAAATTTTCACTTCATTACTACTTGTGATGTTTTCTTCCTTTGGAGGTGTGTAGATACCTCTTCCATAGTAGATTCTGGGCAACATGTTCATCCCTATCATATGGCCATATTCTTAAAGCTAAATATGGAAACGACTTGCTTTACCTATTTCTTTGCCAAAGCTAACCCAAGGCATACAAATTCTTTCTTTGCTCTGCTAATGAAAATGTATGTTCTTTGCTGATGGGCATGTCACTTGAAAGATGGCAACGAAGTCTGATTGATATTAGAGCATGACTTTCCAACCTTCTTTGATGTCGTCTAAGTATTATGAGATTGTTAGCATTTCCCCTTTTCAGTCCTTTTCTTGTAACTTACTGCTTTCACTTTGGTGTTACTTTTGGCCTTGTGAGTTTTTACCTTGGTTTAATTTATTATTCAATAGTACTTGCCTATATCATTTGCAATTTGTATCATTTCAGAAGGACGAAAAGAGCTAAATGTTCCTACAGGTTTTTTTGTTTTGTTTTTGTTTTTGTTTTTGTTTTTGTTTTTTTGAGAGGGCTCTCTTTAAATGGGCTGCTCTTCATTCTCAAACAGGGCAAGACTAATTCACCATCACTAAGAAACAGGTGCTGGGTTGCTAGCCAGGCTGGAAACAAATGAAATTTCACCACTTGCTTATTATTCTTTGGCATTTTATTTAATTCTGGTAATTCTCCTATGTGCCTGTTAGATGACTGGCTGGAGTTTGAGTGGGTTTTTGAAGTGGCTCCCATATTTTGGCACTGCAGTGGGTACTGGAACAGAAAGGGAGACAGTGCATGGAACTTCCATCCTCAAGGTGCTCACATTCTACCAAGGAAGACTGTGCAAATAAAGAATTTCAATACCCACGTGCTACATGCTGCCACAGCCATAGGCACAAAATACAGAGGTAAGACAGAGGGAACCTTCTCTGGGAAAGAACTCGAAGCTTTCTGGAGGATGTATTATCCAAGGTGGATTTTGTATGATAAAGATAATATCACCAGTGTTCTTAAAATCATGCTGTAAGCAAGTGCAGAGGACCTGAAGAAAGTCATCCAAGGGTCTTTACTGGCTATATCCATTTATTGAACTCTGACATCTCTTGCACATTTAAAAATCATCATTAAATCCCGTTAATCAGACAGTTCACACACATGCATTGAACTTTTACTGTATGTCAGGCATTGTGCTAAATCACTTGTCAAACTTCCTGGTTTCAGTTCTTAAAAATTATTGAGGCCCTTCAAGAGCTTTTGTTTGTGTAAATTATATTTATTGATATTTGCCATATTAGAACTGAAAATGGAGAAAAAAAACTTAAAATATATTTATTTTAAAAATAATAATAAATCCCTCACATTCTTACACAAATAACATTGTAATGAAAACAATAACTGTTTTCCAAGATGAAAACAAAAGAGCAGCATTCTTTTTTTTCTTTTCTTTTCTTTTTTTTTTTTTTTGCATATAATCTCTTTTATGTCTGGCTTAATAGAAGACAGCTGGATCCTCAGCTCTGCTTCTGCATTGGGTCTGTTGCCATACCACACATCATGAAGCCTCTGGAAAACTCTGCTTCTTGTGATAAGTATTATTATGAAAATAGTTTTGACCTCCTGGATTTCCTTGCAAGAGTCTTGGGGGCTGCCAGGGGTTCAGAGGCCAAACTTCCGGGAACTGCTGTGCCCTCCCCCCACCATAGAGTGGAGATGCTAAAACACCAGGGATGGCTTGAAAGGAGCCCGAGGACGCAGAACTGCAGACTGCTGACCTCCCGTCAACGTTGCACTCAGAAGATCAGTACACAGATGTTTCACGTGGCTATGTTTCTTTAGGTTTGAGTCCACATAAGAAGAGGGACTGCCTATGTGTAGGTTTTCTTCTGCCAAAGGAAAAAAATATGTGGATGAGGGAGGGTCATGGAAAAACACTAAATCACTAAATGATGGGAGATACCAATGTATTTTTGTCCCATCTAAAGATATTTCAAAAGTTGTATGTATTCTATACAGTTAGACATTCAAGGACTGGGTTGGTGTGATGTTTCTGTTTAACAGATTATCTCTTGGTAGTTCTTTGTCAGCTATATGAAAGCTTGTTTTCTATTTTTACCAACTCATAAACTGTTTTTTCCTGTTTCTGTGTGTGTGTGTGTGTGTTGGTAAAGTGTTGTCACTGTTTGTAGTTTCTTCATAGAGAGTGCCTGTTATCTTTAAGAAGTATTTTGGGGCAATGATTATAAATTCTAGAGTTAAACTAATCAAATGATCAAAAAGCTCTTCCCAGTGGTACTTTACAAGCATTTCAGTAGACATTGTACTGTCATTATTTAACCAATATCCATGAGAGAAATGGGTATGAGTATTCTAGATAAAATTGATATATTTATCTGTACTCTCTAGCTCATAAAGTGGAATTTGATCACTCTTGGATTATATTTTGAAATATTTAGGGCAAGGTATTTAAAATGTTTTAAAAGTTAACTAGGGAGAAAAGATGAAAGACTTAATTTCCTTGGACTGAATAATTCAAGTCGAAAGCCTCTGTATTCAATTTTCCTTGACTTCTGTTGGTTAGTTTGAGGTTTTTCTTGGCTTGGGACTGAATATTCTACGTCACTTTAGGAAAGTCAGGATGTATCTAGCTTTTGAAGTAATAACCCAGATTTATAGTTGAATGGATTTAGAATCAAAGGATTTTGAAAAACACACATTAGGTCTGTTGCTCTTTTTTTTCTTTTCTTTTCCTCTTTTTTAAAAAATACCATTAGCAGAGAATCAGAGTATTCTAAACACACTTTCCAGTGGAGCTCTTGGAAGTCCTCCTTAAGGCTATAAATAAGAAAATGAGGGGAAGATTTTTTTTCCACCCTCTTTCCCCTCCCGTCTTCCTTCTTTCTCTCACTTTCTTATTCCTTCCTTGTTTTTCTTTTTAAATTTCTTCACGCTTTTCCCCGTCAGATTTGCAATAATCAAATGCCCATTAAAATGCAAAAGCAATGATGTGATGGAAAGTGGGCCCTGGTGCTGACAGCAGTATTTTTCACATGGTTGTGAACATGTGTGCAACCACAAATTAGTCTTTGGCTCAACTATCTGTAGTACTGATACAGTGATTTATACAGTTCCCCTTTCAAAACAAAGTCTGGAGTGTGCTGACCACAAAAATGACAAACATATTCAAAGATGTAGAGTGAAAAACCCAAGCCTATCAGCATTTTTAAAGACATATTTCTGGAAACACGTGTCTCCACTTACCTGCTTTTCTAAGTACTTTTTCCTCGAAGCCCTCTTATGCTGTCTTAGAGCAGCAAATCCTCCTCCTCTGCGGGAAGGAGCAGTATTGGTGGCTGCTGAAATGTTCTAGACATAAACATCAAAGCTCCTTCCATCATTTCACAGAAGGTGGGTTATAAACACTGAATGGTCATGTGGGGATTATCTCTAAAGTGTCTTTTAAATTTTCAACTGCCAAGATCCATCTAAGGCCTACCAACCAACCCTCTGCCCCCTCACCTGAGGCAACAGGCATTCCATAGATACAGGGTGATGAATGTTCCAGATGTTGGTAACACGTTAACAGGTCAAGACCTATAAAGCATGTGCCGTCCTATCAAAACCTGTGTTCTCTTTTGACCATTTGTGGATGCCAGCCATCATTTCAGAAATAGCAGTAATAATAGTAGCCATTGCTACTGAATGCTGTTGTGTGCCAGACATCATGTTAGCCACTATATATTAGCTCATTTAATTATGAATTGCACAAGTCCATGAGGTAAGTACTGTCATTTTTCCATTGTACAGATGAAGAAACATCAGCTTGCCCAAGTTCATGGCACCGAGCAGGTAAAAATATTTCATTTTCATAGACTGGTTTACTTGAAGTGTTAGCCTTCTGATGTGCTAGGGAATGGAACCAACTCTCTGAAAACCAATTATTTCCCTAGTCACTCCATTTAGACTGAATTTTCATTTTGATCCAAGTGAAACTAAATGAGTAAGAGTCCCCCACCACCCTAGTATTGGCAGAGCTCATTACTTAAACGGGATTAGGGTGCTGAGCAGAAGGCGAGCCTGGCAGTCAGACCATCCACCAATAAGGGAACGTGTGAGTATAATTGTGCAGCCTCTAGACCGTGGGGCCTTGGGCCTCACTGACCTGGGAATGTATTCAGCATATGTTAAGTGCCAAAAGTTTCAGAAATGGATAAGTGTGTGTGTTTATTCTATTTTTGTTAAAGAGTGTGTGTGTGTGTGTGAGAGAGAGAGAGAGAGAGAGAGAGAGAGAGAGAGAGAGAGAAACAGAGATATTAGGAAATACTGTGATGACATACGACTTGTACAAACCCAGACATTAACATTGGTGGTCTCTGGAAGGCAGGGCCTAGGGTCAGAGTGAGACAAGAGGACAGTTTTTTCTTTATGTAAGCCTTTGTTTTACTGCTACAGTGATTCTGTTTTCTTTTGTGATTGAAAAACAAGTTAAGGAGGGGTGCCTGGTTGGCTCAGTTGGTTAAACAGGTAAGCATCTGCCTTTGGCTCAGGTCATGATCCCAGGACCCTGGGATGGAGCCCCACATCTCTGGCTCTCTGCTCAGCAGGGAGCCTGCTTCTCCCTCTCCTTCTGCTCCTTCCCCTGCTTGTGTTGTTTCTCTCAAATAAATAAAATCTTAAAAAACAAAAAAAACAAGTTGAGGAAAAGAGACAAGCCCGACTCAGCAAGTAATGTGGGTTTAAGCCTCCACATCGTGGCCCATGGGCTGTAGGACCTGGATGACACTTAATTCCTGTGGGTTTTGGTTTCCTCATCTTAAAAATGAGAGAATGAGACCAGGGGTATCCCGAGTCTCCCTGGCCCTTCTGTTTTGTGAAACCCCATGAGATGCTGTGCTGGCGAAGCAGCCAGGCACCTGTGTTCACTGAGGCCTAGGTATCCGGTTCCCATGAGCCCAGCATTCTCAGGACTGAGGGGACGGCTCTGCTGGTGCCTCCAGTTAGAAGTGCCCCCTTAAGGCAGGCTCCAGCTTTTGCCCCATGAGCAAAACAGTACAGATCTTATTAAAAAATTAACAGAGTAGTTAAGAACATGGGCTTTGCAGTCAGGGCCATTTGAATTCAAATTCTGGCATTGCTGTGTCACTGTAGACAAGTTATTTAACCTCTCTAGGCTCAGTTTTCTCATCTACAAAATGGCGATAATCATACCTCAGGGGGCTATTGGGAGAATTAGATATTATGTGTAAAAATAGAGGCTTCAGTGCCTGGAACATAGTAGGTGCTCAATGAACATTAGCCATTCATCGGTAAAATTCTATTCTCCTGGGGAATTGATGCAACTAGAAAATGTGGAGTAGGGTGGCTGAGGCTTACCTGGGAAAGTACAGTCGAGTACAGGAAATAGTTGCTCCATTTCTGGTGTGGTTGAAGTTGGTTGATAATGATGATAGATGCAAATATTAACACTTTATGTCAGAGTTTATTACAGAAGGTTTTGATCATCAGTAAAATACTGGTTCCTAAGAATTATTTGTAGATTCTTAACTCTGGCTCATTTAAGGGAAAAATGAACCATCATTTGTTTTTCTTTGTTTTGTTCTTATATGAGCATCTTTTTCCTTTCCCTCCCCCCACCTCCTTCCAGCCAGTGAGGGGGAGAAGTCTGTTTCCAGTACAGTAGCTACTCCTGGTCTCTTCTGGCAAATGAGACCTGCTAATCCTTATTAAGAACCTTCTATGACCAGTGCCTGTATTAAGAGCAAGGGGAGCAAAGAAGGTCAGTGTGAACTTGTCCTCTTCTTCTTTTTTTAAAAGATTTTATTTATTTATTCATGCGAGACACACAGAGAAAGAGAGAGAGAG
Organism: Nyctereutes procyonoides; assembly: GCF_905146905.1. NCBI lineage: Eukaryota > Metazoa > Chordata > Mammalia > Carnivora > Canidae > Nyctereutes > Nyctereutes procyonoides. The sequence goes on from NW_026575040.1 coordinate 14,571,047, forward strand.
AAAGAGGGGGGGGGGCAGAGACACAGGCAGAAGGAGAAGCAGGCTCCATGCAGGGAGCCTGACGTGGAACTTGATCCCAGGTCTCCAGGATCACGCCCTGGGCCGAAGGCAGGCGCTAAACTGCTGAGCCACCGAGGCTGCCCAACTTGTCCTCTTCTTAAAGAACTTACTGTCTACTGGGTCAGACAAGGGGACAGCTCAGCTCACCACAAGAGAAAGAAGAATGTAAGCAGGGGGCCGTGGGGGCGCCCGAGACCTGACAAATCCTAACAGTAGACAGCAGGCACGGCTTCCCAGAGGAGGCCTTTGAGTTGGGCCTGGGGGAAGGGGTGAGATCTGCATTGCAGGATGGGAATAGTCAGGAGCAAATAGCACAAGGGCTGAGAGAGTAGGTCGTGTGCTTAGTAAGCGGTGAGTTGCCCTAGATGATTAGAGTTACCAGGTCTGAAGAGCCATGATTAGGATGGAAATCATTTTCAGTCTTACCTGCCGATGAAGATCTCTAGGGGAGCTTGCTAACGGTTTGGATTCCCTGGCCTCCCACTTATTGACTCAGATTCAATGAGAATAATGCAGTTCTGGAGGATGGATTTGAAAAGCTCCGGAGGGCCAGTTTAAGAAGAGCCTTGAATGCCATTTAGAGTTTTGATTGTATCTGACTTTGTATCCCAGGGCATCTGACAATATTTTTAACTAACTGTTTTTGTGCAGACCTAGAAGGTTCACATTGCAAATGCTATCCAGGTGGTTCTAGGTCAGTGGTTCCTAATGTGAGGTCTGGAATAGTTTGGGGTCCATGAAGACTTTAATGGATCTCTTCAAGCTATCTTGGGTGTTTCTTACAACTCAGTGCAGGGGGATCTCTGGGTGGCTCAGAGGTTTAGCGCCTGCTTTCGGCCCAGGGTGTGATCCTGGAGTCCCAGGATCGAGTCCCACGTTGGGCTCCCTGCATGGAACCTGCTTCTCCCTCTGCCTCTCTCTCTCTCTCTCATGAATAAATAAATAAAATCTTTAAAAAAAAAAAAAAACCTCAGTGCAAGTTATGCATTGATCTATTCTTCCTAAGTTCATAACTGGCTGAACTAGTCCTTTTTTTGGTGTGAAACTGTATTAACACAGTGTGGTAACATGGATAAGGTAAGGTAGCACAGTGCACTAGTTAAAACATGGACTTGGGAGGCAAAACTGAATTTTTAGATTTATGTCATGCCCTTCCAACTGTAAAATCTCAAGTGATTTCACCTGTGTGATCCTGTTTCCCGTATGTAAATGAGGATAATACTAGTACCCAACTCACAGGATTGTGTTGAGGATTCCAGGGGAGATACATGTACAGTGCCTGACATGAATAAAATGCTCAAGACATGTCATTCTCATTAAGCTGTTTCGTGGATAATCATATATCACTATGTTTAATTTTGCTTGGGAGCAAGACTCAGAGGAATAGTAATAACAATAAAGGAGGCTTGCAAGTGAAATCTTGGAAAGCTTCTCAAAGGCCTTCTTTTGGACATGCATCTAGAGCAGAGAGCAGACATGCCTTTCCTTAGCTTCCCCTAGTCTAGAATAGATGCTCCTTGGAGGACTCTCACGCTTAAGCTCTGCCTCTGGAGTGTGATTTATCCTGGAAATGGTTCTAATGGAAAATAATAGAAAATTACTTGCCAGGAGAAGAATCAAATGAGACTGTGTATTTACTTTGGGCGATTTTCCCATTGCACTGTGTTAGACTGCCAGGAAGTTAAAAATAGTGGTGATAAGCAATCTGTGAATCAGTCCCTCTTGGGGTGGCAAGGGTCAACTGAAAGTAGAATTGTTCCTCCGGGCCCCTGAGAACTCCACTTTATCCCCCTTTAACTGTTCCAGAGCCCCTCTTACGGCTTCTGTTGGCTGCTCTCCTGCGATCCACATATCCTGCCCAGCTTCCCCCACCGGGCCCATCCATTCCTCAGACTTGTGCTAGGCAGCCTATGCTAAACTGACTGGTTTTGGATGGCCTCATGCTTTATATACACTATTTATAACCAGTAATTTATGTTTTCATGATGCTTCATGTGGCAGCTGGTCTTTGTGGCACTGTAATAAGGGAATAATGAAATACATGGTATTTATACCGGTTGCTGTAGTGTTTGTCACTTTGTCTACGGATTGCAATTGTAGGAAGCATGTAAAATTCCAAAGGGTATTTTTTTTCTCTTAAAGATAAGCCCTGGTGTATTAAATATTCATCTCCCGTGTAAGAGCACTATACTATCTTTTTGTTTCCTTCATCCTTATTTTCTTATGGAAATATATTCAGATGTCTACAATATGTATTGTTCTCATAAAATGCTCCTCATTACAACTAGTCCCCTGAGCAAAACGTAAAAATCCTCATCAACAGCTGTTCTAAAATATGCTAATAGGCGTGCCCTTCAGCCTATGGGGTCATGTCTAAAGAATACCACGGAAGCACAGTTGCACACCTGAATCCTTGAACCCTGGTAAAATTCATGACTTGGGGCTATGGGTGAGGTCTTGAGGACTGGAGGCCTGAGGAACTACTCTTTTAAAGATTTGTTCTTCTTCCCGGCTGCCTCACTTCCAAAGATGATGCTTGGTGTCTTGTGTTGTTTCTCATTGTTTGGGCCAGGTGCGGAGACTGGGAGGACAGGTGATCCAGGCCTCTCTTCTGAAGACATGATAAAGCCAAGGCTTCTGTTGGAGGTCACCAGGAGGAGCAATGGGGGAAAGTGAGCCATGTGTTGTAGCTTTCGTGAAGAGGTGACCTCTACCTTCTGCTCTACTGGGCAGTGTTAGTCAAATGACCCAAGCAGCTCTGTGGAAATCAGAAAGTGGGAAGCGTGGGTGGGGACCACTGAACACTGATACCACACATCTGAGCAATGTGTTGTGTTCTCATAAATTTGCCTATGTATTGCTTTAGAATAATGGTTCTCAAAGTGCGGGGCCCAGATAAGCAGCAGCAGGAACTCCTGGGTGCTTCCTCGAAATGCAAATTAAGACCTCCTGAAGTCTGGGGCCTAGAATGAGTTCTTTGGCCTTGCAGGTGATTCTGATTCTTGCTCAGGGTTGAGAGGCACTTACTAATCTCGACTGGGCTCTCTGGTTCCTCGCAAAATAACAAGGGCATCATGGCCTACGTCCTGCATGCCCACCGATGGGTGTGGAGCTATGGTGGATAAAGAGAGTCACGATCCTGCTTCCTGTCCTGAGAGGGTGTGCTGCTGACAGCGGGGCAGCGTTGGTACGGTTCTGACGGCCTGGGTGCAGAGGAACTGGTATGTTGCTGTGTCCTGGTGCTTGGAAGGAGGATTGGTTCTTGAGTTGGACAGAAGTGGGATCAAATCTTGGCTTTGCTTGTTACTAGCTGTATGAGCCAAATGAACTGTGTAACCTAAGTCTTACTATGAGGAAAGAAAAGTAGTGCCTAGGGGCTGCCCCAGTGTTTTAAAAAATATTGAGGGTATAAAACTATGAAGGATGTCTCTGGGTTTTAGCCCCAGTAATACTTTCTTTTGCTCCCATTAAAATGTGAACCACATGACCTCACTTTACCTCAGTAAGCATTACCATCCACTCCTCTTACCATTGCCAGTGCTACTATACTGCTATAATCATGTCCGATATATCTTGAGCTCTTTCAGTGTGCCAGGCAGTGTTCTGAGGACTATACCTGTGCTCTTCTTATACTTTCATAACAGTGAGAGAAGGTGGTAGGCAAAATTATGCCCTTCTCAGTATGTCCCCACCCTAATCCCTGGAACCTGTAAATATGTTAATTCCAGATGGGGTAAACTAAAGTCAAAATGGGAGATTATCCTAGATGATCTGGGTGGGCCCAGTATAACATGGACCTTTTAAGGAGGAGGCCTCTCAGAGGTAGTGGAGAGTTCTCCTGGGGGAAGCAGAGGGTAGGTTGGGGGAAGAGGTGGCTGAATAAGAAACTTGAAGCTGCTGCCCTACTGACTTTGAGGATAGAAGGAAGGGCCATGAGGCATGGATTGCAGGTGGCCTCAGAAAGCTGGGAAGGGAAGAAGATGCATTTTCTCCAGAGCCTCTGGAAGGAACACGGCCGGCCAACACCTTGATTTGAGGGCTTCTGATCTCCAGAACTGTAAGTAATACATCTATGCTGATTTAAGCCACTGAGTTTGTGGCGATTTGTTTCACTGGCATTGAAAAGTGATACAGAAAGTCTTAGACTGTCCCCATTTGACAGGTGGGGGAACTGGTGTTTAGAAAGACTGGAGCCACTCCCCTAAGGTCACTCACTCAGCTAGGAAGAGGCACCACAGGGAACCATGCCCAAGTCTGGCTCCACAGCCCAGCTTGGAATTATTATGATACTCAGCGCCTTTCCAGGAGTAGTGTCTGGCTTAGTACACTGCCTTCCGGACTTTTCTGTTTTACTGTCCTAGCAGAGTCGGCAGAAAGGGTCACGTCAGACTGAATGTTGTGGTGAAATCAGGTGAATTTTTCTTCCCAAGGGTACTGTATCCTTAATGTGAGCTGTTTGCGTTTTTTTTTTTTTTTGAGAGGGCGAGGGAGAGAGAGAATCTTAAGCTGGCTCTACGCCCAACACGGGGCTCGATCTCACGACCCTGAGATCATGACCTGAGCTGAAATCAAGAGTGGGACGCTTAGCCAACTGAACCACCCAGGTTCCTCTGTTTACTTTTCTCAAAGGCAGTTTGTAAGAAAGGCAGTTTCTAGGGGTGGTGTTGAGGGGAAAACAGGAAGTGGTTTTAGTATCCGATACAGATCCATCAGCTGATTGAAAAAGAGCCAAAAAGAAAGTGTGTTTTCATGAAAAGGGGGTGGAAAAAACAATAAGAAACACTGAGGTCAAGAAAGCCTTACAAGGCTGAAGAAAGCCTTAGAGTGGTTTAGCTCCCTACCAAAGTTTCCTGGTGCAAGAGCCAGGCAGAGAGGAGATGCTGTTCTTCCTCTCACTTTGCAGGCCTGTCCTCTGGGATCAGAGAGACTAGGAGTCTTGAGAAGAGGCAGCAGGACTGGCTGCCAGGAGAGAAGCTGCTGGGCTGGTGGGGGGAGGATGATGCCCAGCATGGAGGCACTGTCAGGAGCCAAGCACCAGACTGTTTTAATATTAAGTCAAGGCCAGGCCCCAAAGAATCCCAGGCCTTCTTTGAAGGTATGCTTGGAAATGTAAGAGGGAAGAGCCTAGAATGGTGGTATTTAAGGTAAAACAAGACCCAGTGCAGGGAACACCTACAGGGTATGAGCTTTGTGCTAGGGGTTACAGGAGCCAGTGGAGGAATCTAACCAGGCCCACCCTCAAGAATTGTCTTATGCCGTGGTAGGAGGGTACAGCATGTCCAAATTTCTTCTACAGTAAGAACCAGGAAGATAGAGTCCCAGGGAGGCATAAAGAATAGTGGAAGTTGGAAGTATAATGAAATCACACTCTAAGGGATGCCTAGGTGGCTCGGTGGTTGAGCATCTGCCTTCAGCCCAGGTCATGATCCCGGGGTCCAGGGATGGGGTCCTGCATCAGGCTCTCCTCGAGGAGCCTGCTTCTCCCCCTGCCTAGGTCTCTGCCTCTCTCTCTCTGTATGTCTCATGAATAAAAAGGATCTTTAAAAAAAATCACACTAAGGTGAAGAGGAAAAAAATGAATAATTGAGGGTCACTCTGAGGCTGGTTCCCTGCTAGACATAGTCACATAAATTCTCTCCTATAGGCAGCCAGAGACTGAGGTAAACATTGCGTTGTCATGTAGGAAGCGGCTCAGAGAGGTTAAATAACTTGCCCAAACACCGCAAGTACATGTCAAAACCAGCACTGAAACTCCGTGTGTTGGTTTCAAGCCCAGCGTACTTTCCACCACTCTGCATTGCCTCCTGGGGAGAAGGAATCCTAACATGCCTCATGTGTTTTTAATGACATGGAAAGATGTTCAAAAGATATAGCTAAGTGGATAAAGCAGGTTAGGTGACCCAGTTCTTATTAACACACACACACGCTTACCTTAAAATGCCAAGATAAATAGATAATATACCCTAATACCATCAAGTGGCTATCTGAGTCTTTTTTTTTTTTTTTTTAATCTCTGAGTCTTGAAGCTGCGGGCATTTTGTTAAAATTCTTTTGGCTAATCTATAGTTTACAAATTTTCTACAGAGAACAACACTTAATGTATTCACAAATGCTAACAGAACGCTGGGCTTTACCATCCGTTTGGAGGAGTTTTGTCTAAGCCAAGATTTCGGAGTACTTTCTTGGTGCCTGAAAGGATGGGGTGGCTGTCAGGGCACTTGTGAACACTTGAGAAGAGCAAGAGCAAATGCATAGAAGCACGAAATGTTAGGAACCTTCTTGAGTCTGTGTGTATGCACAGCAGCCTGGACTCGGGCATGGCTGTGATAGGAAGACTCTGTAGGAAAGTAGTGGGGGCTGAGTGTGGTGTGGGCGGCGTCACTTTGGAGTATCCAGAGTGCCAAGACTTGAGGCTGAATTCTACAGATGGAGGAACCTAATGCAGAGGTGGATTTTTGAAATGCTGTACTCAGAGAAGTAACACTTCAAATGTGGTAGGGGATTGGGCGCCTGGATGCCTCAGTGGTTGAGCATCTGCCTTCGGCTCAGGGCATGATCCCGGGGTCCTGGGATCAAGTCCTGCATCATGCTCCCCGCAGGGAGCCCACTTCTTCCTCTGCCTAGGCCTCTACCTCTGCGTGTGTGTCTCATGTAGAAATAAGTAAAATCTAGAATGAATGAATGAATCAATGAACAAATGTGGTAGGGGATTCCTGAGGGCTTTAAGAGGTGGTTTTTGTTTGGATACTGGAAACTTCAGGAAACTACTGAGCCCAGCTGGGTTCATTCTGGGTTGTGGCACACTATCGCCACCCAGTGCTCTAACAGCCAAATTGTAGGGCTAGTTGACTGGGAGTCTCGGTTGTAGACTTTCAACTTTCCAAGCTAAAAAAGATAGCTGAGTAATCTACGCCTCCAAAGACCTCTAAAGGCTTATAAATATCTGGAAAAGGAAGTGAATATATTTGTGTTAAACTAGACCTTTCAAATGATGTGGACACTGCTTCTTTGAGTACCTCAAAATTGTGAAAATCCAGTAGACAGAGAAAGAACATTTATAGCCTCTGGAATACACAAATACCTGGTTTCAGCTGGAGATTGAGAGTACTCATAGCTTTGAGACTTGTAATGAAGAAGAAAATTTTCTTAATTCCTACCAGGTTGGCATTTAAGAGACTTAACTGCTGAGTACGGAATGAGCAGTGATTTTTACAGAAGCCCACATTTCAGCTGATTCCACAGCCTGATTAGATGTCATTATAACAAAGACTGGATTTTGAATGGAAGAAGAGTTGGAGATGGAGCCGATTCTGTGTGTGTGTGTGTGTGTGTGTGTGTGTGTGTGTGTGTGTGTTGGGGGGGGGGTTGGCTAAGGTGATCCCTGCAGCCAATTCGAGACATCTTCTGGCAAATGAGGCTTTTTCATTCTCTGTAATTCTAAGGAGGGCTTAGAAGAGGTGAACATACCTTGGCTCAGATAACTGTTGGTAAGGAGGGTGTGGGGGAATCAATCTGGTCATGGAGATGTGAGAGAAAACATCCTTTATGACTGTGTTAGCTTTTGGCAGACAGTAACTGTGGATAACAACTTCTCCAAGTTTTAATCCTGTGTTTTCACTCTCAGGGTTCTGTACCTCTGTGGCTAGTGATCCATAGAACCCTAGGGTTCTCCAAGGTCGGGGCTGTTGGTGGGATCCCAGTCCCAGCTCTGCTCTAATCAAGCAGCCTGCCTTTGATCTGTTTTGAATATTGGAGTTGGGAATGGTATTTCCCTGGGGTCAGGGTTGTTTTAGGAAAGAGAATTTGGAAACGCCAGCCATTCACCTTGGTTTAGGATAAAAACATCAAATCAAAAGAATGAATGAGACGGAGATCTAGACTCTGAGCGGTAGCAGCTATAAAATCACAGAAGTGCTCTGAGAATAAGAGTAGACCTAGATACACACAGCTGGTTTTGAACTGTTTGAGAAGATGAGGCTATAATTCCCGCAAGAAATAACCCTAAAGGATGACCACCGGAGTTACATCCATAATCAGTTTGTGATTGAAAGCCCTCCCGAAGCTGGTGGAAAACTGACTGCTATCCCTGGGTGCCTGGGGTGGTGTTGACATGGGGATACTGCTCTCTTCCACCCCCCCTCACCCCTGCCCCCGCAGAAGCAGCAGGAAGGTGAAAAGAAATGAAACTGTACTTTCTACCACACACAAATGCTGTGTTCACAATTAAGTACCTTTACTCTTTGGGGTTTGTGAGGAGGGCCTGGGAAGAGAAAGAGAAATGGGAAGCCTATCTCTCTGTGGGAGCTTGGGGGTGGATGTGAAGGCACTGTGGGAGGGGGAGGCCGTACAGAGTGCAGGGTGACATGGGGCAGGGCTCCGAGTCTGTCTTGGAAAAGCTTCTCTGCTGTACAGGAAGTAGCACAGTAGTCTTTATATTGAGCACTCAGGACTTTGTGGTGCTTCTTTGGAAAGCACTTCATAATTGCCTGCAACAATGGTATTTTTCTGTTACCCCTCCATACCTCTGCTCATTTTTCAGGAATCAGTCTTTCAGCTTCCAGATCTTTAGCCCTTAATAGGAAACCTCTATATAATCTGCAGATCTGGTAAGGGGGGGGAAATGTGTGAATTGAGGCTTTACTGATGCAGAATTGGTGATAACTGTGTGAGAGGTAGAGCCAAGTGTCACTAGCTCTGCTCAAGAGGAAAGCGCCCCCCCCCCCAAAGCAGGTGCATGGGAGCAAAGTGCTAGCAGGTATTTAAGCGTGTGCAAAGTGATGTGCTAATTACAAATCCTTCTTGCCTTTTCATTAAAGCAGGACCTCTGCAAGGCAAGACTGTGTTATCTGGGTTTGTATTCTTGATAAAAAGAGTGACACCTGATGGTTCAGGAAAAAGCAAACTTTTTCTTGTAATCTGCTGATCTTCCACCCCCTTACTGCCTAATTAGTCTAAAGTAGAGAGGATTTACTCCCTATGAAAATCAGCGGCCTGCCAGCAACTCTGGCAATTTCTGGGTTTGGAGACTACAGAAAGACAACAAACGTGGGGAATATCTTTAAGATGCTGAGGAAACCTTCTACTCTGTCAGGAAAAAGCACATGCTAATCTATTAATGATAATTAAGAATGTACTTTCCACATGTTTCTGATCTGAGAAAGGTCACTGAGCCATGGCAAGCACATCGGCTGTTGCAGTAACAGCTGTACTTTCTTGAGAGATGAGATCTCCCATTGTAAGAATTTTTTTTTTTGGGGGGGGCTTACTTTGGTATCTATGTACTTAGATAATATAGCAGTTAATTGAGCCCAGCCTCTAATCCTACTCATTTGGATCAAGTTAGTCAGTGTCACCTTGGGCAAGTCATTTTTCTCTCCATATAAATGGAGAGAAATTTCTCAATATAAATCATGAGATAGCAGCCCCTTTTTGGAAAGAGCCGATCTGTAAGGAGCTCAGGGCAGTCCTTTGCATATCAAAGGTTGTCCATTAATGTTAGATACGGTGGTAGGCCAGCTGTGTGAGGTTTTGAGAGGAGATGAGGACAACCGATTTCCTGTGAGAAACTCTGTAGAAGTCATCTTTGCTTCAGATCAAACGAGTAGCTGTGATTGCTCTACTTCCTTGCCAGCTGCCATTGCTTTCATGTCTCACCTGTGTATCCTGCTTGCCACACATTTGGTCCCTATTTCCTCCTGTCTCTTCCCTTAGTCTCCCTTCTCTAGCAGGAAGTGCAAAGGACCAGTTGCTTTCACTTGAACGTTAGGCTTGTATCTATGTGTTGGTTGCTGGTGCCATTTTCTTTCTTTGTATATTGTCAGATTGTATAGCCTTCTGCATGTCCTGCTTTTCCTGGCTTTTGGAATGCTGACTTGCCTCCGAACAGAGTCTTAAGTGCCCTGTCCTGTCATGGCACTGGTCTTCAACCTCTGACAGCCTGACCAACTGGTGTGTCCTGGAACACTAATCCCCGTGGTTTCTCTTCGAGGACCCAGGACCCTGGACTGTTGAATTCCTAGGTAGCCTTCCATGCTTTGGTATACTGATATTGAAGCAATGAATATATATGAACATACAAATAAATGGAGAAACAGATAATTGGAAAACATTAAGTAGAATTTTGATAAAACCATTGAACTAGAAGAAATCACAAAGTGGAACTACGTTGGATGTCTTTCTCGAGCTACCTGCAGTCATTCATTCATTGGCTGACCATCCATCATCTGTTGGGTCTGTGCACTCTAGGAGTATTCCACTGGGTGTATTGAGTGACACATAGATTGGAAGGTCTGTTCAGACCCTATTGAATGAAGCATAAGACCATTCTGTGTCCTGTTATATTCCTCAGTAATAGTGGCCTTGTTTCTGGTGTTAGGTTGAAAAATTGAAAGGTAGATTTCAATAGCTGGAAACCAGCAACAGAAAGCCCAGCTATGGAGCTGGCCAGAGTAGTCTGTATGCAGCTGAAGAAGGACTGGATTATGTGTCTGGAGACCTTGTTTATGGTTTCTGCTCTTTCACTAATGGTGGGACCATAGATAAAACACTTAACTTTCATCTTGGACCTCTGTTTCTTAAGCCATAAAAACGGTACCTGGCCTAGGTGAGCCAACCCTTGAATTCTGTTCATTTAAAAAATTTTGAGAGGTGCTTGGGTGGCTCAGTTGGTTAAGCTTGAACTCTTGACTTCAGCTCAGGTGATGATCTCAGGGTCATGAGATCGAGGCCTGTGTCGGGCTCCACACTCATAGTGGAGTCTGCTTGAGATTGTCTCTTTCCCTCTGTCCTCCCTCCACCACCCCCCGCCAGCTCATGCTAGCACTCTTACAATAAATAAATAAAATCTTTTTAAAAAGCCATCCTTAATTTCTTTCTGCTTATAGACAAATCATATTCTCATCTTGGAATATAACAAAATATCCTAGCAATGAGCACTTCTAATACTTGTATATATAAATATATGCATTTCTGTGCTTGTGTATTTATATTCTGCCCTTTGCATTACATATTCTAGCTTAAGCATTTCCCATATAGTTAAATATAGTTCAAAAGAATGATTTTTTTCACTGGCTGTGTATACAATCCATACTGGTGGTACTATAATCTTAGTGTTGCCACAGTTTATCACTGTGGTCTTATTTGGACCTCAGGAGTTGTTTCTTGTTTTCAAGTGGCCTTAGTAGGTTGGAGAGCCGAATTTGTCTTTGGACTAACAGATTTGAAGTTCATATTTGGTTGTGAGAAAAGAGTCCCATCTAATTTGCGTATTCAGTTTTTCTATTATAGCCACAATCTAAGATGTTTAATGTTTAAAGATTCAAGTAATACTTAACGGACTTCTTTTGGAGATTCTATTTTTGTACTTTTGTGTGACCAAACCCAATAGTAGAGACCAAAAACCGTTAAAACAATGAAACGTGAAGAGAAGACAGGAAAGGATGGAAACTGATATTTATGGAGCACATGCTATGTGAATTCACATACATTATCTCATTAAGGTCTCAAAACCAATCTGTGAGATAAATGTTACTTATCCTTACTTCACAAAAGGCAAGCTGAGCTCAGAGAGGTTTTTGTACTTGCCCAGGGTAATCTAGCTGGAAATTGGCAGGCCCAACTTCTGAACCCAGATCTGTTAAATTCAGAAATCCAATTTCTTCTTCTGTTATACCATGCTGCCTAAATACAATTAAATGCTGGTTTGAGGTAGTTGCTGCCAGCCTCTCTGCACCTTATCAGTATAAATCAGTAAGAGAAATTCAGAAAGATAACCGTTGCTCTTGCAGATTTCTTATTCCCTGGAACCACTAAGGGCCTGGGAGGGTGGGGGTTCCTAGGAAATCCACAGTCCCCTTAGTCCTTAGCATCTACTCTCTTGCTTCAGCCAGAACAACTCCTCTTTTCCCAGTTTTACAGATTGGACTTCCGAGTAAGAAGTTGACCCCCATGTTTGCAGCCCCCCAATATAACAAAATGTATACCTTGTTGTTTCTTTGGAATGCACTGGCTTTTTGTAGGAACTTGGTTCAAAGCAGATCTGTGCTTTCCCCAGTACAAAGTGCCTTGTTAGCTTGGTATATTTCCCAGAAACGTCCTTTCCAGATTTCCAGTGGAAATATTCACTCATTGAACAACTCATTGCTCTGGTTGGGCCTCAATGAAAAAAATAATTTTCTTTGTACTAACTGACTTTTATGTCTTCATTTATGACGACCATTCTCTTCATAACCCCCTAAGACTTCTCACTCAGAATTGTCTTTGCTATGATCAATTATGATAGCTCTAAAATAGCATGCAGTTCTGAAATTCTCCACTTGCCACTGTTTCTTATCACCTTTGCAGTGCATGCACTCCTCCATTTATTCATCAAGCCGTCACTGAGTACCAGCAGTGGACCAAGCACGAGGCCTCTGCATCCTCTCCAGTGTGCCTTTCTCAGCATTTGTAGAATGCCGGGGCTTTTTTGCAGGGATTTTTGTTTTTTTTGTTTTGTTTTTTTTACATTTGTTTGAAGTACTAAGAACAAGCTTATTTACTGAATATTAAAGCTCAAAAAGATACTATAGTGTGAAATCTGGTTCAGTATTAAAACAACAATGCTGTGAAAATATGTAATGTAACATGAACTTGTAAATTATAAAAAAGTTATCTTTCTCACCTCCTAGTTACTTTACATATGTTACCTTAGGCTAAAGACCTAACAAGCTAATGTCTATAAACAGGAAACAGTTTTTCCTCGCATTGGTAATTGGAGGCAGGTTTGTTACTTGGCTGTTGTTTTTTGTTTGTTTGAACTAGGTCTTGTCTCTTCTTGGATAAGTGAGCCCTGTCAGTAAGAGTAGAGCATATGCTTTAAGTTGAGAGAGCACTTTCACTTTTTTTAAAAAAAAGATCTTCCCAACAACCTTCTGATGTAGGTCCGTATTTAGTGTTCGCATTTCATAATTAAGCTGAAGAGAAGGGATAGAACAAATAATTTTCTGAGTCCATTACATCATTGTTTGATCTCTCCCCTTCCCCTAGAATTATGTAGGAATTGTCTTTTATCATTTGGGTGTACCCATCCTCAGAGCCTGAAATGAAAATGAAAAATTCTGTGAACATAGTACGTATTCCTGCACTTTTCATTGACAATAGAAAATAGCCTCACAAAATGAATTTGGTAATAGCAGGTCCCTGCTTATGGCCTGCTGCCCAAATAGGTAAAACATCCATAATGTATACACCTTATTGTCATGACACATTCAAAATACAGTATGATTGATGTGAAGGTGCATTATTATCCTTTGTCAATATGTTGCCTAAATGTATGGATGCAATACAGCGTGGTATTTTGGAACACGACGTTAGGTTTCCTGATTGGAAGTGTTCTTGAACTAAAATATCCTCCGTGAAAAAGCTTTTTTTTTTTCCCTGTGGTTATAAAAAGAGATCAGCATCTCGCAGGTTCCCCGATTTGCTAATTACTTAGAATTCAGATCAGGTATTTGTGGGGAAATTAGCATGCAATAGCTATCAGCTTTTGACAAGGGCTTCTGATGGAAGAAAGGGATGGCTCTAAGTGATAAAGGGATCAGAAAGTAGCAAGTAGATTTTCAGGGTTAAATTTGATCACCTCAGTTAGATGATGGCTTAATGTTTTAATGTTCAGCAAGAGTGGCTGGATAAATAGAAAAAAGGCAAAGCCACCTTTGAGGAGATGTGTCACAAAAGGTGTGGCCTTTTCTTCGAAAAGGCTAATAACTGGAACTCTTAATGTGAGCTGAGTTACCCCCCTCTCATTCTGCGTAGGAGGACCTGTAAGAGCTGATTATTTTCCAATTAACGAAAGGTAGGAGGTTCTTAATAGATCAAACAGGGCCTCTGTGTAAATATATCTATTTCTATCTATATATCTCTCTGCCCATTTGTATATCTATCTGTTCCTCTATGCTCGCAGCATACCAAGGTCTACTTCTGGAATGACTTAGGCTGAATCGGCCAAGAACCCCTACTATGTTTGGGTCCCGTGCTTGCCTTTGTATCCTCTGTCCTCGGCTAAAGATGCTGATAATAATGCAAATACAATATTAACAGTGTACTTTATTCCTGTGGTCCTCCCCTGTCCAGCCCTGCCACCATCCTCTAAATGCCATAGAGAGTTTCAGAATGACTCACCCTAAACAGAAATGGAGCTATTTTATTCTCCAGACTTGAATCAAACATTGCTTCAGCTGACACGGCAGTTCCCACCACCAACCAGACCATGAGCTGTTCCTTAGCCTCTTTGGGCCTCAGTTATTGCGTCTGCACACTGGGAGAAGCAGTAGTACCTACCTCAAAGGATTGGATGAGGAGTAAGTGGATATGTGTGCAGCCCTAGAAGAGTGGTTGGTACATAGCAAAGGTCCAAAAAGTGTTGACTTAATAAAGGCAAAGATTGTTGCCCAGGAAGTAATGAGGGACCTAGCCATCAAGTAGGTCAGATAAATGTGCCTGTGAGAAGTATTGGCTACCCTCAAGAAGGAATGCAGACCTAATGTCCCTGTCTGCAGCTTGTCCATCCCCCACCAGTTCTAGAAAGTGGAGGACCCAGGACTGGCAAAAACATCCTGGCTCATCTCCAGTAGAGATGACCCTGCCAGGGAAGAGATTGTCAGACCTTCCTTTAAGCCAAATCATCTCAGCACGTATTTTCCTGCTGTATAGAGGAGTGGAAAAGTCCACACTGTCACTTGAAGCACTCTGGAGATCACATCTGTCAGGATGGGATTGCTCATCCCACACTCCCGTGGACAAGGACTTGGCGTCCAAGTCTGACATGTGATCAACACCCCATTAGGGAGAGTAGTCATGGCAAACTCTTTTTTGGAAGGGGACTGGGTGAGTTTTCCTACAAGTCGATGTGCAGCTGGGTTAGGGCTTTGGCATGGCCTCCCACGAATTGAACTGTGGCTCTCCTGCTCTCCAGGGGATGGGATTTGGCTCCAGGCAAGGAACATACACATGCCTCCGAGGCCTGACATTGTTGTTCTCTGCAGCTCCACGGATCATGGAATTTTACTGATGTGGGTGTGAGGCATGGGGTGACTGGCCCAGTGCTGCTTTCATTTTCATCTATTCTTCCATGCATGCCTTTCTAGGTCCACTTATTCAACAGCCGTTTAAGCATGATGGCCTAGCATGTGGCAGTCATTAGGCTAAGGCTACTCGCTGTATACACCAGTGGCACAGATCTATGTAAAATCAGTCACAAAGACCTCTTATTTCGTGTGGGGATGCCTAATGCCCATAGTGCATAGCATGTGGTCTGGAGAGGGGGATCCCTTCTGTCTTGGCTATTTGAGAATGATGGGGTAAGTGGTAAAATGAAGCTGGTACAAAGTGCCAGGAGAACCAAATGGTATTTGTGTAGCACAGATACGTAGTTCTGTCCGGTATTCATTTTACAGTTTGTTTTCATAATCACCAATTGCTTAGTTGCCACATATAACATTAAAAATACTTTTCTTATTGATAGGTAAAACAGAGTGGTGTCAATTCCCCAGCATCACACAATTCTTTAACTGTGCCCATCATGGAACTTCTCTGAACTCGTCTCTTTCTATATTCACGGCATTGCCTGGATCCTCTGATGCCAAAGGGGCGCTTCCCCCCGCCCCCAGAGGTGGTTAAAACCTGATGTTTCAGATGATAGAATGTATTGCCTTCTGACCAAAGCATTTGGTTTTGGTCATTTATCACACCAACGTAATGAGCACCTACCATGTACCAGGCCCTAACTTAAGTATTCTGTTTAAGATTTACTATGTGTGTTCTATGGAGTTTTTTTTGTTTGTTTTTTGTTTTTCTGAAGCCTGAGAAAAAGGATCAATTTTACCTTGAAAATGTATTGATCATACTATTGGTCGGGTGATTTAGAGGGGACTTGAAGCTCTGACAGTCCCTGGATTCCTCACTATGAATGTCCTTATCGTTTATTACAAAAGATGGATGGTGTTGGGCTCAATATGCACTGGTGGTATTTTACGTTCTGGAAAAATCCTTCTCTTAAAAAGCAAAGCCTTTATAAGGGCCAGTGCAAAATCCTCAAAATGTGATATTGAACAAGCTTATTTAATCTCTTTTCATCTCCTCCTTAGCATCCTATGTAAAGTGGACAAATCTGGAGAAGTTGATCCCTGAGGGTCTTCACAGTTCCAAGCCTCAGCCATATTTCCTGGCCCTAATATAAACGATAGCCTCTTAGAATGCCGTCGTTACCCAGATTTTCCTCCTTCCCAGACCCGCCTCTACCTCCTGGGGGCTCAGGCTTCCTGTTTGCCTTTCACGCCCACAGATTCCTGCTGGGCTGTTCTCTGGCGCCACCTCTCCCGTCTCTGGGGAAGATAATAGAGAAGAGCTGAGGAGACTTCATGGAGCTGCCTCTTCCACGAGCTATTTTATGACTCATGTACTGTAGGGGGTGCTGGCCTGTGATGAGTAGGGGGGAAGAAGGCAAACTTCCCCTTGATTTCTTTTGCATAAAAGAAACACTCAAGGACCCTATTTTCTCCAGCCGACTCCTCTTCCCCATATAGTATTGGGTCATTCTCAAGAGTAACAAAACTCTAGAATTATCTTTAAAATGGTAACAGGAACAGATATTTAAATGTTAATACCTCTCTTCTGACTCCTTACCCCCCTCACCTTGTTTTATCCTGTTTCCTTTGCTTCATACTCTTAACCAAAAACAAAAACAAAACAAAACTCCAGGAAACTGGCTTCTCACCCAATAAAGAGTAGGAACGGCCCTTTGGCTTTTGAGTAGCTTATGAGATTTTTTTTAAATCAAATGTTTAAGGGAATTTGTTCCAAAAAAGTCATAGGTAAGGAGGGTGAATAGTTGCAACTGGATTAACACCCTGCCTGTTGGGTTCTAAGGCATCAATAGCGTCTTTCTCTGTATAATTAACCTCAGTTTCCAGAAAAACGAAGCCCAGAAGGCATGCTTGCCCATTTGTACTTTGCCTTGATGGAAATGCTAGGGTCTCCCTTCGCCTTGAGTATGAGAAGAAGAAACAGCTGCTTTTGTGAGGTGTTTGAATCCTTGAAGCTGTGCCCAGTGATTCACTACATTTGCTGTATCTAAACACATCATCAACCTTTGTCAAGTTTCTGCTGTGGTTGGGCAATTAATGTTATTGGAGGAAACTAGGAATTTTTCCCTTCACAGCTGAAGAGGAGACAAATTATCAGGAATCCTACACAAGTGTGTATTGTTTCATCTTACCCATTGGAATGATTTCAGTCACCTTGTAGCCCAAGGACTGCCTCCAAAGCTAAATTGCCAGGATCCATTTAAAGAAAAACTATTGTGGCTTTGATCTTTACTTTCTCTCTCTCTCTCTCTCTGTCTCTCTCTCTTTCTCTCCCTCTCTGCCTCTCAATGTGGAAACACTTGGTACCTTCATTTGAATTTGGGTGTGTTAGAGGCTTGTATGCATGCCTAAAATATTTCTTCCAGCATTTTGAACCAGGGAAGTGATAGTGTCTGCATCATTGATTTGCCCAAAGATCTCTGTGCCTAGGGTGGATACCCCCTTCATAATACGTAAAGCAGGACCATTATTTTTCACATTTCTCAGATCACTCTCTACTTCCAGCCAGCCAAAGGTCTCAACATATATTTTCTGCTGTAATACATGACAGACATACGAACATAACCAATGACCTTTCCATGTTGCATACACATGCACATGGAGGCCTAGATACAGTGGGTGACCTAGCTCTAAAACCACCATTTTCTTTCCCATTTGAGGAAACCTAACAGAATATAGGACTGAGAAGAGCTTTATTAGGTAATGACCTTCAATCCCTCTAATTTATTTTGGAATCTTTAATTATTTGAAAACTTTAGAAGGCATACTATTTCTAGCCATGAATGACTCATGACATGCCTGGAATGACCAGTCTTCTAGAGTCACTGAGAACCACTTCTTTCCATTCCAGATATTGTCCATAGACCTTTTGCACAGAGGTTTGGTTAGTAATGGAGTACTGTGGTTTGCAGTTTCTTGTTAATGGGATTTTTTTCACCTGGAAAACTAGGGCATGAGAAGGCTTATGGGTCTGACAGAGGAGCAACCTGTCTGCTTGCAGATGGTCTTAGGGATAGGGATGTCTGATATATAACTATTAAAACAGCTTATTTGTGGATCCTACCTGTATTTCCTTTTCCTTTTGTACCCCTTCCCATTCTATAAACAGGATATGCTAAGAGGAAGAGTATCCTTCAAAGACTCCAAAGAATAAAGCCAAATGTTTGCAGGGAGCAATATCTTCAAAATTAGTTATGGGCTTTGGGGAGGTGGAAGGGTAAGTTGGGTGAGAGAGGGAGCAGGCTAAGGTCTTAGTATTGGGAAAGGAGGGAGAAATGGAGAGTCTTATTTAGCAACTGTAGGATGTAAGCATTTGAAATCTGCCTATCGAGCAGAACTACCTGCTTTCTGTCAATAGATTATATGAGTGAGCCCACTATGGGCAAGATGTCCAAGTGGCTGGAAGTGGCTTGGTCCTACAAAATTTCCTCTACTATGAAGAGACCACTAAATGTTAGCCAACCTGAGTGATAAAGGCTGAGTCCCACTCCAGCCTAGGCCTCCATGTCATTGTGTGTCCTTGTATACCATGTTACTCCTGAGGGTTCTGAGCAATTGAAGAGGGAGCCCATGCATGAAGAAAACTGCAATTCAGAATACCCAAGGTCATTACTGACGCGTGTAGCCATAGAGCAGAGTCATGGAGTTTAGAGCCAGAAGAAAATTTAGAGTATGACATGCCCAAATCCCCTCATGAAAATCAATTAACAAAAATTATATAGCCAAACATTCACATCGGTGCCCTGTAATTAGTAACTGGAGTTTGAGGTACTCAACAAGGTAATAAAGCCTATTAACAGCCGTCAGATCCATGGAGTCTCTCTGGCACAGCTAGTGAGTTAGCAGCTGCTCACTGGGTGAAGTGGTTGAAAGGAAGGAAATACTGTGGCTCTGAGTCTGTTGGGCCCCATCCAGCCTGGGCCAGTCACACCCATATTTCCCTTTCTGGCAAAATTGAGCAGAATTTCTCTCATTCATCTGGGGATTGAAGGAGAATCAAAATATTGAGGGACAAATCACCCCATTCCATTTAAGAAGTAAGAGCATAAGTTTATTTGAATATTAACCAGAGATGGGTTCATCATGCCATTTGCCCAGATTAGTGTGCAAACCACCTGGACATAGCATTGAGACCCAGCCCTTTGAAACTTCAGGCTGTCCTCCAGAATCCTTTCCTCCAGATTTCCACCCATGCCCCAGTGGGTCTTCCAACCCTCTCTGTGCTCAGGAACTCTTTTTCTGATGTGGTTCTCTGTCAGGAAGCCTTTTTTCTGTCTACTACTTCCATAGTATATTCTATTCATCCTTCAAAAGCCAGTTCAGCAGGGACTTGTTTTCTAAAATACAAGGAACATTGATCACTCCTTTGCCCATAGTTCTGTTAAAGCAGCCCATTATTCTGTAGTGAATTGCTTGTTTATCTGTAAGTGCGTGCATGTTAGGATCTTGTGGGGGGTTTTGGGGTTTTTTTGGGCGGGAGAGAGGGGGTTTCCTCCCACCTTCACATAGAGCCTGGTATAAAGTAGTTACCTAACAAATATCCCTGAGTATATGGATGGACAGATGCATAGACAGATGTCCCAAAAAGCTGCTCTCCTGGTCTTTTATGTAAATGTAAACTCTGTAAGGGCAGAGATGTTAGTCTGTTTTGTTCACTGCTGAATGCCCTAGCACCTTGAATAGTACTTAGCACATAATAGGTTTCAATAAATACTTGAATGAAACACAATTTTTTCGAAGTTTTAGGAAGCTATTGGACTTGTGCTCACCAAGTGTGGTTAAGAAGAAAGTAAGCCTTGGGATCCCTCGGTGGCGCAGTGGTTTGGCGCCTGCCTTTGGCCCAGGGCGTGATCCTGGAGACCCGGGATTGAATCCCACGTCGGGCTCCCGGTGCATGGAGCCTGCTTCTCCCTCTGCCTGTGTCTCTGCCTCTCTCTCTCTCTGTGTGTGTGACTATCATAAATAAATAAAAATTAAAAAAAAGTAAGCCTTCACATCCATGATGATTCTTTACTTTGCAGTGGGTTGGCAACGTTGTCACCTTCAGAACTTGCCTATTGTGACTTTCTTCTGGTCCCTTCTTATCAGTGAGAGTTGGTAGGAGCTCAGTTATTTCTCCAGTTCAAGAAATAGGGAATTTTTAAGCGACTGTGAGTTTTAGGTGTCAACATCAGAACAGATGTCAGTTTAAAATGTGTTTATAGGTGCTCCTACATGGCTCAGTTAATCATGATCCCAGGGTCCTGGGATGGAGCCCCACACTGGGCTCCCTGTTCAAGGTGAGACTGCTTCTCCCTCTCCCTCTCCTGTGGCTTGTGCATGTGCTGTCTCTGCGTCTCTAATCTTAAAACTTAAAAAATATAAAATGTGTCGATAGCATTTACTTTTCCTCAGCTGTCTTTCCTGGTGTATCATTCGCTACCAGGAAATTGTGGCGAGGGGCGAGGAGGTGCAGTTGTTTGTTTTTAGTTTACACAGAAAGGAGAGAAACTATTGAGTTGCAGAGAGTGTTTGAAATAGTACTGGGATTTTTCCCAAGCTACTCTTGACTGACAGCTTGATGGAGAAAGATGAACAGTTCTTTTTGCCAACTCCAAAGCAAACCAGGCCTTGTTTACGATGAGTGCGGCAAGTGGCAGGACAAAGCTTGTGCTAATAGTGGACACAAGAAATGGAGGGGAGTGTCCCTGTTTTGTTTACTGATCTTTGCCTTGTACCTATCAGCGCTCTGCTTACAGTAGGCTATTAAATGCTGGTGGTGCATTTAAATGTTTAAATGTTTGATGAATTGTATCATCAAAAAAGGTGGTAGAGATCAGATCTTTGAACCTCTCCATTTAACACTGAAAATGACAGTTCCTGGAAGGGGAACATTCAGCTTCAGGTGCCTATAGTAGCAATGTCCGGACTGGTGTGCAATGTGGATCCTGTGGGGTTTAACTTGTGGGATATTGGGACTGGTCATCATGAGATGTGTTAAAGTGGGATTTTCAGTATTTTTGAATCTAGGAGTAGGCTTTAGTACTTATTGTCTGTCTACTGAGCTTCATTTAGTACCCAAATATATGACTTAATAACAATTAGGATTATTGGTCCATACATGTCTTCTGAAAGAAAAGTGGAAGGCACTAAAGAACACAAGGGACATGTTGATTTATTCACTTGTTCCACTTAGAGATTGCATATTAAGTGTGCAGTGCTGCACTTGGTGTCTAGTGGAAGAGCACTGTGTAAAGAAGTATAGCATGTGGGGTATAATCCTGGCTCCTTGCTTAACTACTCTGCATTTAACGAACTAGGAGTTTTGTGTCTTCACCTCAACATTAGACTTGGAGAACATCACAGAATGCAGAAAGCATTCACCTAGTGTGCTGTTGATATTAACTGCCTGAAGTGCTCTGTTGAGAAGAAATGAAGCCACATTGAAGGCATAGAGTAGATCAGTGCTATCTGATTGGCTGTTGATGTCTGTTATTGGACAATGGGTTGAAGGTTATAGTGTGTGTGCAATTTAATTGCTATCCTGGGCCAGATGATCTGGGAAGTTCCACTGCCTGTATACTATTGCTCCATAAGGTTGAGTCTTTGCCTTCTAAGAACTTAAAACTTCTGCAGATGGGTATTCTGTGTCATTTAATTTAAAAAACATTGAATGGCAACTGAAGCAACATAATGATTTTGGATCCCTCTTTAAGTGGAGAAATGGCAGATTTCCTGCAAGCACCTCCCCTCCCCCGGGTCACTGGCCTTAAACAGAACAAAACAAAGGTATGGTTCTCCTAATCAATCTTGTTTCCATGTATTTTGATGAAGGGTACTGACACTAATCCCAGCGCACCAGTAAGATTCTTCCTGAGTTACTATTTAGCCTAAATGAAAGTTTAGTCATCTATGCCTCATTTCAGTGAAAACCTTGAATCTTTAAATAAGTCACATGAAGTTTAAAAATATAAGCAAGAGCCTTTTTGTATATTTTGGTCTAGGAGACAGATTTAACTCTAATTTGAAATTGTGTTTCATTAGGGATGTTTTCTTTTGACTGTGGGGTTTAAATTAAGGTTGTTATACATAATAGTGTTAGCCTAGGGAGGGCTGGGAAAGGTCGTTAAATATGGACCAAATTTATAAGATGATCTGTTTGTATGCATATATGCAATCAAATGATGGCTCTAGAATAATTATTTTTAAATTGTGCATTCCATTTTAAAGAATGGCAATTGATACAGAGCTTTAGAAGCCTAAACAGAATCAACCAAATGAGGCCAGTGGATGCTTAACAAGTGATTCTCTAAAGTGTTTTACTTCTAATAAATGTGATAGAATGCCCCTTGTCACATGTGCTTTATTGTGACCCAGAAGTACACTCTTAAGTCATATGATACCTCTAAAAACATAAAAGCGGGGTTTATTGAAGAGGAGAATTTGGTCCTGTTTCTCCACATATATAGGGATTTCACCATGTGTGATATTCCTAAACTCTCCAAAAACAAATGATAAAAAACCATGTCCAATTGGAACTAGAAAGTTTCTATGTGGGATCCCTGAGTGGCGCAGCGGTTTGGCGCCTGCCTTTGGCCCAGGGCGCGATCCTGGAGACCCGGGATCGAATCCCATATCGGGCTCCTGGTGCATGGAGCCTGCTTCTCCCTCTGCCTGTGTCTCTGCCTCTCTCTCTCTCTCTGTGACTATCATAAATAAATAAATTGAAAAAAAATTTTTAAGAAAGTTTCTATGTGATTCTTGCCTCTTGTTTTATTTTTTTATTTTATTTTTTAATAAATTAATTTTTATTGGTGTTCAATTTACCAACATACAGAATAACACCCAGTGCTCATCCCATCAAGTGTCCCCCTCAGTGCCCGTCACCCATTCACCCCCACCCCTCGCCCTCCTCCCCCTCCACCACCCCTAGTTCATTTCCCAGAGTTAGAAGTCTTTATGTTCTGTCTCCCTTTCTGATATTTCCCACACATTTCTTCTCCCTTCCCTTATATACCCTTTTGTTTTATACTGGAAAGTTGAGGCTGTTTGTCGTAAGGATCCTGGTGAGTCATGGCAGAGCTAGGCATCCCATCAGGAACTCTTGACTCTTAGTCAAATGCCTGTTCTTTCCCCAGATAATTAAGAGAGTAGTATATAAAACAGGACGAAGTCATGTGACACATGTGTCACATGTGTCTTCATGTGTCACAGAAGAAATGGGAGTTCTTAATGATTTGGCTTTTGGAGTCCATGTCCTTTTAAAGCTGTTGTGAAATCTTCTCTAGGATATTGATATGTTGCATCATTTCTGACCCTAAGAAATAGATGATTTTTCCCTTCTAGTTCTTTCCCTTCTGTTGCGGCTACCCAAAAGCTCCTGGCTAATGCTCATGTGGAGTCTCTACAGTTGTATTGATCAGTATGGGTTCAGTATATTGGCTTCCTCTTTTCTTCAGAACTGACTTTTTTTTTTTTTATGGCATATCTGCCCTTTGCTGTAAGTTTCTTCAAATCCTCTCTGGAGGAAAGTAGGAGAAATTAATAAGCACAAAAATATTATTTTAGAGCAAATAGTATCTTCCTAGCAGCTGGAATAACTTCTAATCTAGAGGTGGTGGTGGCGTTCTTTCAATGAACTTCATCTGATGAGCTCTCTAGATGAGAGGATGAACCCTTTGGAGGACCCAGGGTTCAAACTGAAGATAAGATCTCTGTGTAGATGAAGTGGGACAAGGAGGACCATAGATAATTAAGCTGAGCACAGATGGGGGAGGAGGTGGTCTAATGGGGACTCTTCCCTCTGGCTCCACAGATTGTCTATAATATGAATGATCAAGAGAGAGTGAGGATGGTTGAATTTCTCATGGAAGTTGGTGAGAAATTGGGGCTGGTGAAAATAGGGCTGTCTTTTCTGTAGGTGATAGCACAGGAACAGAGTCAGCTGACTAGATGAAGTCCCAAACACTGGAGTTACATGTGCTTAACAAACCACACCTTGGCATTTGGAAACTCCAGATGGAGCTTCTGTTCATGTGTTGGAAGCATCAAGGGGAACAGGGCAAGTTACCTAATGTAAATCCCAGCAGAGCTAGCAAGGGGGAAGTCTCCATCTAACAAGCCCTTCCAAAAGATCATCCAGGCCTCTTTCCCTCTTGGACTAGTCAGACTATGTGCTGCCATCATAATCTGATTTTAAGTTAACTACTGAGTAGAGTTATAAGGACCTTTTAATGATACTGAACATTGGGTTCAGGGTATTATCTATTCCACTTACTGACCTGAATGAATCGGCCATGAAATTGCAAGAATACTATAAGATTTTTAGGCCATGCCTCCCCATCCTGTTTCTCTTGTTCTCTTTTCATTTTTGGGAGAGGAGAGGTGGTTTTAAATAGTTTCTTAGGTCTTTGAACATTGTTCCACAGGAGCTGATCCACTGTATTTCATGCCTTGGATGTGTTTACAGAGGCTAGTGACCAGCTTCCTGATAGTGAGCAGAGTGATTTGATAACTAGGTAACAGATCACCCTTGTTTGCCTTTGTAGTTGAGTGGACTATATAGTACCTGGGAAAGTCAAACTAGGAGCCAGAAGCCCAGCACTGGCTTCCAAACACTTGTGTTTGGATGTACATTAGGCACGTGAAACCCAACACGTGCAAAGCAGAGCTTGTGACTCCCCTCAGGTCCCCCCCCCTTCTACTCTTCTGTTTACCTCCAACCCTTAGAGACCAGCGTCCTCTTCTCCCATGCTGTCATGGCCTGATCACTCCAAACCTTGGTCCTCCCCTCGCAGGTCACTTCACTCTATCCCCACGGCTACAGCCTTGGTCCACACCTTCGGCCCTTCTCATCCAGATTGATGTGACCTCCTTGTGCATCTCCATCCTGTTCATATCACCTTGTTGCCAGAGTGATGGCTCCAGGAAGCAGATCAAACCCTGTCTCTCTTTGTTTGAAATCCCTCGGCAGCTTTCCTTAACCTTCCTGATAAACTGCATATTTCTTAGGGTGATGGTGAATGAATTGCCTTTGTTTCTGCCCTGTCCTTGTTCTCACCATATCCTCCACATGATTCCCAGGCTGGAAGCAGGATGAGTTTAAAATGAAGCAGGCAGGTTATTTAAAAAAAAAAAAAAAAAAAAAGTGGAGACACACACTTGCTATTGACTGGGAACTCCTATGTGAGAACTGAAATTGTGGGTGCCTCCCTCACTTGGGCTTAGGAATGGGAAAGGAGGGTCACCTGGTTAAGAAAGCCTCCCTGTCTCTTTACTCTCAGTACCTTCCTTTCTAATAGAATAAGAAGTTACTAATAGAAGGCCTCTTTTTTCAAATAATTTCATCTTTTTTCTTGATATCCAACTGTTCTGTTTTCTGGGAGGCTAGAGCCAGGATTTCCTGATCCAGAATCTAACAGCTTCTAGCCAGGGCTAGAAACTTCCATGCTCTGTGTCCAGTGTCCTTTTGTTCCTGTCAGGTGTAACCATCCTCTGTCTTCCTGGAACGCTAGGGAGGGTGGCTACGACTTGCTGTACCTGAGCGACTTGGTGTCCAGGAGGACCTGGAAGAGGCAAGCTCAGGTGGTCTGGTCAAATACCATGGAGGGCCAGAGTCCTAGCTGCCCAGCTCTTGGGCTCCTTAAGTGCCCCTCCCCCCCATTTCCCTCAGGTGGTGAAAATGTCTGCTTCAGGCCATGGCTTTGTGGTTGACTCATCTGAAAGTTCTGGGGAATAAAATAAGACAGCCTGAAAATGGCCAGAATGCATGAGGCATCTGCCAAGATTGGACCTATTGTGATGTTTGGCCTGGTTGGCTCTCTCGAGTGCTCAGGGGTGGAAGAGGAAATGGAATCCATTTAGTTCCCCTGTGACTGCCCCCCACCATGAATAGCCTGAAGAGGGTTTTCTTGTGGAAATGTCTGCTTCAACCTTCTGTTTCCAGCTCGTGTTTTATTGTCTCCCCCCTCTTCTGCTGCTGCTATTTTACTGCCTCTACCCTGACAAAGCACCAGGTTTATTCTCTCGCTCTGTGTGTTGGCCCGCTTGGGTGTCTAACCAATGTATCAGCCTCAGCTAATACATTAGAATTTGAATAAATGTATAACAGCAGGTAGCAAGTGACTGGTGACAGGGTGACATATTGACTTAATATCTTGTGTAATGTGATATGAAGGATGTGCCTTTTGGTGTGTATTTTCATTTTAATTATTTTTTGTTGCTTTTCTTAGGCAGACACTTGTAGGCAGTTTTGAGTAATTGTCTGAAATCATTAACATGTTTATTAAATAAGGAAGCAGAGTGCATTATCTAGCGAATCAATTATGTAAATGCACAAAAAGCATAAGAAATTAGTCTTTAACTGTTGCTGAACTGCATCCATTTTCTAAATTATAGATGAAAGTTGCTGTGTGCATGTGCCCGCATTTGGGGGGAGGGGGTGGCAGTGAGAAGGGAAGGATATTTAGATGCATTCCCTTTTCTCCAAGTTTTAAAGCCTCAACAATTATGTTTTTTTGGTTTTGTATTTTTTTTTTTTTTTGAGAAGGGGTATTCCTGAGGTACAACAACTAGTAGGGATTTATGTAGATCCTTGGTGTAGATGACAACAGATGGTCGACAGTGAGAAACAGAGCAGTCTCCATTGAAGGGTCTGGGTGAAATGATAAAAACAGTGAACCAGAAGCAATAGCATCGTTCCTCTGGATAACAACAAAACTATCTAGGTTCAGAATTCTCAATATATTTTTGTAAGACAAACCATTGTTCATTCTGAAGACTTATAATTAAAATCTTAAAAAAAAAAATCCTGTTTTCTCAAGTCAAATGTTTGGTAGCATTGGCATTTTTCATTAGGGAAGCAGTTGCCCCAGATAATTGGGAACACACTCCAAGTACCCCCCGCCCCCTAACTCATTAGACAAATAATTTATCTCAACATTTAAGAGAAGCATCATCCTTCACTTTATCTTTTTATTGTATGGTTTTCTTTCTTTCTTTCTTTCTTTTTTTCTTTCTTTCTTTCTTTCTTTCTTTCTTTCTTTCTTTCTTTCTTTTTTTTTTTTTTGTCTCACAATTTTGTCTCTCCCCCTGACAGAGTCAAATAGTCACCCAAACATACACAGGCTTCCATTTTTTTGATCTTGAGTTTAAATGACTAAAACAAAAGTACTGAACCTCTGCTCTTGGCGGAACAGATTTCTTCTAAGACTCCTGATGAAAATCCAAAGAGGAAGACTGGAGCAGAGATCTCACCTGCTTTGAATTCTTTGGAAAAGGTTTAGGATCAGATTAAAGTCTCCTCAAAAGGAGATGGTAGGTAGATGAAGGCTAGAGTATCTAGTATGTGAGACTTTAGCTTTCTGAGCTAGGGAGAGACATTTGCCTGTTACTATTACTGTGTCGACTTTAAAATGGAAATCAGGGCACGTGGCTGGCTTGGTCAGTGGAGCTTGCTACTCTTGATTTTGGGGTTGTGAATTTGAGCCCCATGTTGGGTATAGAGATTATTTAAAAATAAAATCTTAAAAAAATAATAAAAGGAAATCCTACCACTTAGACTTAATTACACCAGCCATTTAGGTTACCAGGCGTTGCTGACAAAATACTTTGGAAGCCAAAAGAAATATAATGGGAGGCAGAAGGATCTTTTAGAAAGAGGTAAACACAGATAATAGACTGGCCATGGCTACTTTTAAGTAGTATTACATATTACTGGTCATTTAACCTTTGTGTACTCTGTTGGCATATTGGTAATCTGGAATAAGACGTAACTCCTAGGGTTTTGGAATTAAATTAGAATCTATATCAGGGTCTCTATGAGCCCTCAATATAATTCATACAACAGTAATTCAGTAGTTCAGTTTCCTTTCCAAAAATGTTAATAACTGCTAGGATTTAAGTTAAATTGGTGTAGTCTTCTCTGCAGAAGACATACATCTAGAGACTTGATACAGATTTATGCATGTAGGAGTATGTTTATGATACTATAAGAGAATCCAGAAGATAGTCTAGCGATAGTAGAATGCAAACAAGAAGGTTCTTCTCAATACAGAAAATATCTTAAGGCATAGGCTACAAACCTAACATTATGAGGAGATATTTTGACTTCAGGTTTTCTTTTCGGCCACTATTAAAAAAGTAATACATATACATGGTAAAAAAAAAATCATCACAGTTTTTAAAAGGATGAATGAATGACAATGAAACATGTGACCTATCCATTCACTTCCAGATTGACTCCAAAGAAATAACTGGTGGTAATAGGCTTTGTGACTATTTTGGGTATGCATAAGAATTATTCCTATAGATTCAGGATGTAACAATGCTGGGCCAAAGGGTATAGGTACTTTCAATTTACAAATATAAGCAAATTGTCTTCCAAAGAGGTCTTAAGGATTGGAATTCCTCAACAATGTATGAGTATCAATATTAACAATGCTGCGGAAAAAAAAAAAAACAATGCTGTGTTGGCAATCATTTTTATCTAACAGGACAAATGGTACTTACTGTTGTTTTTAAATATTTTTTTAAAATTTATTTATTTTTATGATAGTCACAGAGAGAGAGAGAGAGAGGCAGAGACACAGGCAGAGGGAGAAGCAGGCTCCATGCACCGGGAGCCCGATATGGGATTCGATCCCGGGTCTCCAGGACCGCGCCCCGAGCCAAAGGCAAGTGCCAAACCGCTGCGCCACCCAGGGATCCCCCTTACTGTTGTTTTTAATTTGGGTTTTGTAAATTGCAAATGGAGTTGCACATCTTTTGTGTGTGTTCATTAGCCATTTGCTTTTCTTTTTCTCTGAATCTGGTCTTACTAACCACTGAGGCTGCTGAGCTGTGCTACCCAGATTCCCTTCAAGAAAGAAGTTCCCTTGGGAAGCCTGGGTGGCTCAGTGGTTTAGCACCGCCTTTGGCTAAGGGCATGATCCTGGAGTTCTGGGATCAAGTCCCACATTGGGCTCCCTGCATGGAGCCTGCTTCTCCCTCTGCCTGTCTCTGCCTCTCTCTCTCTGTGTGTGTGTGTCTCACGAATAAATAAAATCTTAAAAAAAGAAAGAAAGAAGTTCCCATTCCCTATGCTGCTGCATAGGCTCTAGCAGAAGGAGCTCCATGACCAGAGCCCCTTTTGGGATCTTCAGCTGAAGAGAACCTGCTGCCCTCAAGTCATGCTCCTTTCCAGAGAATATCCTTGTGCAACTATTAGGCCATTTGGGACTCTAAGGGCTCATCTCCTTGCTACCAGTGTGTCAATGCCTGTCTCTGCCCCAATTCCTGAACTCTTTGTTGTGATTTCATTGCTGTGTCTCCAATTTTGTGCAGCCCTGGCTCTTTCTCTCCCCATGGGGCTTGACCCTCAGAAACTCCTGCCCCCTCTCCTGCATCTCTAATTCTGTTTCCTGGAGAGCCTCATGTGCAAAACCAACCTCGCTCATTTTGACACCAGGGTTTCTTGGTCCTTTCCTAAATGACTTGAAGGCCTCTGTTTGAGAGAAATTCACCTTTTGTCTCACTTAGGAACTGCAAATATTTTTCCCCTTTCTCATTTGTTTTTCACTTTGTCATTGGTACTCTTTGCCTTTCAAATGTTTCAAAGGCGAAAGCGAATTTATCAGCTCTTCTTCCTTGTATTTTATATTTTAATTTATGACATTTGGTTTTTGTCCCTTGCCTTGTAGGGCCTTCCTTTTGGGAAGATTTTTTGTTTCCTTTTTCTGTTTTTTTTTTTTTTTTTTTTTTCTAACAACTTTATTTTTTACATTTAAATTTTTGAGCCATCTGGGATTTATTTTGATGTAGGACATGAGAATAGAACCCACATTATTTCCCCCCCTCAGAACTGGCCAATTGTACCAACATATTTATTGGACAATCCATCATCCTCCCACATCTGAAATGCCAACTTTTATTATATAATAAATTTCTGTGTGTATTAGGTCTATTTCTGAAATAAATTACCCCATTTTTCTCACTATTCTTTTAATAGTAACTGGTTTAATTACCTTAGCTTTATAATATGATTTTATATCATATATAACCTATGTTCTATATATATGTTTAATAACCCCATATTTCTTGACCATTCCCAAAGGTTAATTTCCCAGGCACATTTTAATTTTTTTTTCATACACGTTTTAGAATTAACTTCCCCAGTTTCAAAAATACTCTAGTTGGCATTTTTATTGGGATCACACTAAATTTACAAAGTATTGTGGCGGGGGATAACCTATTTAGTTTGTCTGATCTGTGAACAAAGTGCATCATTCCATTAATTTGTCACTTTTTATGGCTCACTGTAGGATCTTAAGGTTTTTTAATTCTATATGCTTTAAAATTTTTCTTGAAAAATGTATGTCCTTCTGCTCTTGTGAATTGTACCTTCCCTATACTTAGTTGGCTTTGGTTTGTATAAGAAAAGCTATTGCAGAGGAGTTTTGTGAGCCTCTACTTCAAATTTCTTAGTGTTTTCATTCATTTAATAGTTGATTCTTTTTGGTTTCCTAGGTTGATACAGGTATCCTCTGCAAAAAATAATAATTTTGCCTTTCCCCAATGTTTTAATTTGTGACTGTATGACTGCTTGGGCTGCCATAACAAAATATGATAGACCGGGGAGGGCTTCATAACAGAAATTTATTTCTCAGTTTTGGAGGCTGGGAGTCCTAGCTGAGGTGGGGGAGACAAGGGAAAGTAGGAACTCTTCCTTATCCTTCTGTGGGGACTAATCTTGTAAGGGCAGGGCCTCACCCTTGTGACCTCTTTTAATTTTAATTACTTTCTTCAAACACAGCCACACTGGGAGGGTTAGGGCTTCAATGTATGAATTTTGGGGGTGGCGGGGCACAAATACTCAGTCCATAACAAAGATTTTCTCCTAATTGCATTGGCTGGTGCTAATTGGAAGGTGTAAAATTGTAGTGTTGGTAGCACCCACTCTTGTCCTGATGACAGTGCTGCTTATGTGGTACCATGAAGCCTGATTCTGGCTTTTGAGCTAAGATCCAGCTATATCAGTATATTTGCCATAGTTAGCAGTATTCATAGATTTCTATTTTAACACATTAAATCATAGTAGACTTTATCAGTTGCTTTTTTAGCATATATGAAGATCATAATGTCTTTCTTATTTAGCTTATTAATGTTATGAGTCATAGAAGTAGAATTTCTGTTTTAAAATGATCATGGTATCCCTGAAATTAGTCCTGGTTTGTTGCTGTATCTTAATGCTCTTAATGTGCTGCGGATTATTTGTTAACGTTTGAGTTAATATTTTTACATCATTGTTTATAAGCTAGATGGATCTGAATTTTCTTTCTTGAGTTATTTTTGTCAGGTTTGAAATCAGTGTTAAAGCTGTTTCAAAAAAAATAACTTGGAAGTTTTATTTCCTGAATACATATATAAGCATTTCAATGTGAATCAGTATGAAACAGCTTATTGTCGGTGTCTTTCTTGGTGTTGCCCTAAATGTTTTTGGAGGAAAATATTTGAATTAACAATAATTTTCAGGGTTGGGCCTGCCCTCTTGGAGCTGAAAAAGAAAGATGGAGAGAATAACAGATATATTCCCGAGGAACTGAGAATTGTGCCTGCAGGTGCTATGAGAAGGTGGGGAGCTGTAGACTTCAGCTAGAACACTGGGAATCCACAGAAAAATCTCAGAGATATTTAGGGTAAGAACAAAAACAAAAATCCTTTATAAATTGGTCTATATTGTATGTAGTCTGAGATGATGAATCTAGATGTATTCACACAGTTATCCTGTAGCACAACATGAGAAGGGTAAATGCTGTCCTAGTTCCTTGTGCTTCCCTCGTTGAATCTTATGTTCCTTGGTCTTAGCTTCCTGTCCCTGCACCTTCCCCACAGAGCCCAGGCAGGATCCACCTGTTGGCACTTACTGGCTGGGCACCAGGACTCTTACTTCTCCTTCCCTCAAAGGCCCACCTCTGGTGTGGCAGCTCCTTGCTAAGAAAGTGTTAGGTTGATCCGAGCTCAAGTACAAATAGGTGATGATGGTTTGTTTCTCTGCCTCCAGAAGGTGATCCATTTGTATTTTTCAGGGTGATTTGACCACCCTTAAAGCAAAGGAGTGGGTGGTGACCTACTAGGCAGCCCTGCACAGTCTGTGTGTCTGATGGAGCCACACTTCTAGCTTTGGCTGTTATGGGTAGGGTTGATTTTATACTAAAGACATGAAGCCATGATACTACCTGATTCAGCCTTAGCAGTCTTAATCTTTAAAGGCGTTGTCTGCTTTTGTAAAGTCTTTTTCTGGTTTCTCCTTCGGTAATTTTTTTTTTAAAGATTTATGTATTTGAGAGTGAGAGCAGTAGTGTGTGCCTATGTGGGCACAGGGAGGGGCAGAGAGGGGCAGGCAGAGAGAATCTCAGGTCATCTCTGTTCTGAGCACAGAGCCCAATGCTGTGGATTCCACAACCCTGAAATCATGACCTGAGCTGAAACCAAGAGTTGGACACTTAACTGACTGAGCCACCCAGGCACCTCACCTCTAGTAGATTTCTAAAATTTAAGGCCTTTTTTTATTTTTTATTTTTATTTTTTATTTTCCTAGTTTCTCTTTCCCTCTTTCCCATGCTGGACAATGAGATTAAATTGGATCATTCTTCTGCCTTTTTTTTTCCCCTGTTCTCTTTCTGGGTCTCTCTGCTAGTCCTGAGCAATTTTGTTGAGACTTTTTAAAAGGGTGGAAGATTATGTAATATGTGTATTGGTTTAAAACCATACCAGTCACAAATTACTGTGATTAAATTCTTCCAAATTCTACATTCATTTCCAACTTGTCTGAAAAATTTACTTCTAATGACCTAGACTGAAGAACATTGTGCATAAGACCAATCTGTGAATACTGCTTCAACCCTGGGAGTCAATATGCCTCTCCTTTCTAAAATATATATAAATCTCTAAAATATGAATATAGCCTTGTGAAGTATGGATGGAAGTACCTGATCAGTTTTTTGGCTTTAAAAATAGGGTTTTGGGATCCCTGGGTGGCGCAGCGGTTTGGCGCCTGCCTTTGGCCCAGGGCGCGATCCTGGAGACCCGGGATCGAATCCCACATCAGGCTCCTGGTGCATGGAGCCTGCTTCTCCCTCTGCCTGTGTCTCTGCCCCTCTCTCTCTCTCTCTCTCTCTCTCTCTCTCTCTGTGACTATCATAAATAAATAAAAAATAAATAAATAAAATAAAAAAAATAAAAATAGGTTTTTTTTTTGGGTCCAATTTCCACTTTCCCGTTGCGATACTAACCGATAAGAGGACTGCAAATAGAAGGAAGTTCGTAGGATTTAGGGTTCTGAAAGGAGGTTTCTTGTGTGAAAAACAGCTTTTCTTGACAAGCTGCTTGTCAAGGTTTTCAGCAGCCTCTCTTCTCATTTATTTATTTGGTTTGAGGGAGTTAGGAAGGTGTTTGGTGTATTTTGTGCTGGCAGCTCACACGTCAAAAACACAAGACTAAAATTATCCTCCACATATGAATATACAGTAGTTTCTTCTTCCTTTCCCCCTCCCCCTAGAGCACCAGTGCTAAGCCCTAGAAAAAGAACCGACCCCTGGGAAAACTGCCCTGTGGTGAACCCCTGTGCTTCTGCTCTGGATTTCCTGTGCTCCTGCTGGCTATTCCTTAGGAGATTGCCCATGGGGGTTCCCTGCCTCACCAGCCCCCTCCCCAGTGGTTTCTCACCTCTGCTGTCAGCCATTGTAACTTCTCTTTCCTGGTTCCATTGCTTTCTAGCATTGAAAGAGTTTGGGCAAAAATTGTTTTGCGTCTGGCAGTGCTAAACTGGAAGTGGTTAGGAGCTCCTGGTTGATGGGAACTAGGATGAAGACCTATAGAGAAAGTGTGGAAATAAAGAAAACTCCAGTTGGCTGTCACTTAAAGCCTAATGGGCTATTGGTGATTGGTTGTCCTTATTATTGGTGGCTTTAAAAAAAAAATATTTGAGAGGGTGTACATGAGCTGGGGGAGGGGCAAGGAGAGACAGACTCTCAAGCAGACTTCCTGCTGTGGGGTAGAGCCTGGTATAGAGCTCTGTCTCATGATCCTGAGGTCATGACCTGAGCCAAAACCAAGAGTCAGACACTTCACCAACTGAGCCACCCAGGCACCCCTAGCATTTTCATTTCTTAACCTTGAGGCATTTACACACTTAGATGTTGGTTTGTTTAGTAGACTGACCACTGCATTAAAGCGATGTCAGTCTAATGGCCTCTTTATTTAACTTAACACTTTCAGGGCATTGTCTGGGAGTTCTAGCAGAGAACCATTAGAGCATAAAGGAGAATATGTGTTAGAGATGACACTTAAGCAGGATCTTTAAGAGGAGTAGAATTTTGACAGGAAGTTATCAGGCACGCACACCTATTTGTGCTGGTCAGTTAAGTTACCTACCAGGTAACAGAATTCTTAATTTACTTGAAAAACACCTATACACACATGCCTTAAAGGAATCACGGTATTGCTGAAAATTTTAGGCACTGTGGCCTTTTCCCAAAACCTAAAGCAAGTGAAAGCAGAATTGACTTTTTTCCCCCCTGTCTTTGCATTTTTGGAAGTGAACAGACATGAGCAAAATGAGACAATTGATATGTCAGGGAGAAATTTTTTCTCAAAAAATAAGTTCAACATTGTACATTCAGTGTACTGTGAATGTATATGCATACCAGTGGTTTCATTTATAGCAATACAACTGAAAATGTGCAAATGAAATCTGGGAAGTGCTAAATGGTGTCCTCTAGCATCTAGCAGAACTTTTCTGGTCTGAGAAACTTCCATTCAGGTAACCGTTCCATTTGGTCCAATTTATCTAACTATATTTTTAAAGAAAATGTAGGAAAAGAAGCTAAAATGATGGGAAAACAAAATGAAAAGCTTCTGAGAAAACATGTTTGTATTTTTTTGTGATTTATTTTTAGATTATTTTTTCCCCATCAGATCTTAGGCTCATTCTGTCCCATCTGGCCCCTGGCACCAGCCACTGAGGGTAGGACAGAAGGTGAGTGCTGTCCTGTGGTCGGGTTTCTGGATTTCATCAGAGATTGAGGAACAAGGGGATTCACCTGAAATCTTGCGGACTCCTCTGCAAAGTGCTCTGCTTCTGCTAACAAGAATGCAGTCCCTTAAAAGCCACAGGGTTACTGTCCAGCTATGACATTAGGTGGCCCCTGGGTTGACTTGATCACACTTTCCCCTGAAAATCAGAAACCTTTCTGTGAATCTATCCACAAGTTGACATGTTCAGATCCTCCTCATACCTTTGTCCCGGTCTGACTTGTATTGAATAGATTGTTCATATGTTGGCATCATGTTTCTGTTTAAGAAAGTAAACAGGAATTTGGGTCTTTGTAGGCAAAATGTTCTAATATATACTATTTTATTTTTTTTAAGATTTTATTTATTAGAGAGAGAGAGAGAGGCAGAGACACAGGCAGAGGGAGAAGCAGGCTCCTTGCAGGGAGACCGACGTGGGACTCGATCCTGGGATTAGAGGATCATGACCCGAGCTGAAGGCAGACGCCCAACCTCTGAGCCACCCAGGCGTCCCTAATCTATATTACTTCTTATCTGTTAAGTTAGACAAGTGTTTCCAAACTGAGCTCTGTGGAACATTGGTGATTGGTGAGGGTGTTGTAGTTGTTCTGTAGAAAATCTTGCCCTGGTCAGTTGAGTTTGGCAAAACACTACCTGCTGTATCTGCCCTTGGTTGCTTTCCTGTGAACACTGGCATATTAAAGACCAAGAAATTTATCCTTAGAACAAAGTTTTTAACTT
Organism: Nyctereutes procyonoides; assembly: GCF_905146905.1. Taxonomy (NCBI): domain Eukaryota; kingdom Metazoa; phylum Chordata; class Mammalia; order Carnivora; family Canidae; genus Nyctereutes; species Nyctereutes procyonoides. The sequence goes on from NW_026575040.1 coordinate 14,606,995, forward strand.
GTCTGCAAAAACTTTTTCTGCTTAGAATGACTTCCCCACCACCTCAGTACCTCTTAACATCTGAGGGACACGGTATTCCACAGAACAGTCTAGACGATGCAAAACCAGACCCTCCCCTGCTTCTTGTAGGAGTTTCTCTTCCTGTGGCTCATGAGCTTTTTGCTAATGGTAGTAGTTTGATCTTGAGTCATGAAGGGACTGGGATTTCTTGCTGTAGAAAAGCTCACACATTTTGCAGAAGGGTTTCCAAAGATCTGTGCTTAAAACAAGCAACTGTTGCAATTGGAGCATTTTCAGAGTGGTCTTCTTTGCCCCAGGGGAGTAATGACAGCCAACCTGAAGCAGTAAGTTTTCATATTGTGTAAAGTCTGCTCTCTGAATATTTTTATTCATACATCACTCAGCATACACAGAACCATCTAGCTCCATCCCACGTCTACGTGAGTCACTTTTTTTAAGTACTTCTTTTTTAAAAAGTGTCTCATGCACATAGATAATTAGAGAAGAAAAAAATGAGTAAAAATAAATCATGTTGTTTAATTTTAAAAACTCAAATGGAGCTTAAGAACTGAATACATATGTTTCTCACTTTCTTGGATTACCAAGAATTACCACCTTTGTTCTGGTCCTATTCCAAGCTTGGGAGTTAGCATTTTTTTTTTTTTTAACCATAAAAATGAATGATAGGAAAACAGCATGTCAAAATAGAGGCGATACTGTATTAAAATCTCTTGAACAACTCAATATAAATAAAGCATGTAAAAGTGTGTTACAACCATATGCTTCAGGTTAACGACCCCTTGTATTTCTCTTTCCAGGGTAATTATGTTGTCTGGGTGGACAATAACTTTTCAGTTTATATGCTCCTCTTTCAAGATTGTTGCCCAGGAAATGGAATGTTTAAAGTTATTCATTATTGTTGAGTGAATTTACTGATTGTGTGATATTTTTTAGAATTGTAACTTGTTATTACCAATTATTTCATCATTAAATTTAATGCATGAAATGTGTAATTTTATAGCTGTCCATTACTGCATTAATTTAATCAGCAAGAGTGGCACTCATCTATGCACACATTTTATATGATAAAATGCTAAATGTAGTTTAGCACTGTTCTGAGTGCTGAGAGAGGAGGTGCATTTTGTGAATTTGGAGAATGTCTGTATTTGGGAAGACCCAGCCCGCTAACTGAAGCACAGTGATTCACGGCTGCATGCTTAGGCCACTTTAACTGTGAACTCTATCTAGCTTTGGGCATACGGTGCCTAGGAAGGGGACGTGTTACAAATGAGGACAAGTGTGTGTGATGAATTAATGTGACAGGAAAGAGCTTAAGATCCATTTAAGAAAGGTTAAAATTCAAAAACACAAAAGACAATTGACCCTCAATGTCCAAGTACGGGTTTGCTTTATCTATTGAGAGAGAACATCTTTGACAGACCAGTAACTGCTGTAGTTGATATTTTGTGTTGTATGTGCTGCACATTAAATGAATGATGATGGGCAGCCCAGGTGGTTCAGTACTTTAGCGCTGCCTTCAGCCCAGGGTGTGATCCTGGAGACCCAGGATCCAGTCCCACGTCGGGCTCCCTGCATGGAGCCTGCTTCTCCCTCTGCCTGTGTCTCTGCCTCTCTCTCTCTCTCTTTCTCTCTCTCTCTGTCTCTCATGAATAAATAAATCTTTTTTTTTTTGAAATTAATGAAGAAGAGCCTGCAGAGAAATGAAAACTGTTGGGAGTCCGTAGTATTCGGAAGTTTTAGAGTAAATCTAGATTTTGCTAGAATCTTACATTTTATTTGTATTAGGAAATGTTGGTCTTGTTTATTTGGTTCTAGAGAGAGAACTGCTCCTTCTTCATTGACTCTTGGTCGCTTTGGTCTCCAGTCATTGGATATTGGACCATGCCTTGGAATGGGTAGATGCCAACATGGCATATCCTAAGAACTATCGTATGCAAAGCGGAGGCCATCTTATCTTTGGACTTAAAATTCATAAATACCACATTTATTTTAATAGCACAAACTTGAGGAAGGGTTGATAACCTGTATGTGAAAGCACTGAACAAAGTTTCAAGTACTTTATAGGGACATTGGGTTAAAATTGCCATTATTGTGATCACCGTCCTCAGCGTCAGTCTTGGGCTGGTTCATCATTCCTAGTTGTCTCTGAATTGTGTTAATTGGAAGTCATTAATTTAGAGAAATGCTCTGTTCCATGCCATGAGTGATTTGTTTATTTTCTGTTTTATTGAGCTATAATTGACATACAGCATTGTTTAAGGTATACATGTAATGATTCACATATGTTGTGAAAGGTCTAATGGAGTAAGTTCAGTTAACATGTATCATCTCCTATAGATACAAAAAAGGAAAATTTTTTCCTTGTGATGAGAATCCTCTGGATTAAGTTAGCAATTTTTGGATATACCATACAGCAATGTTAACTATAGTCATCACTTTGGACATTACATCTCCAGTATCTACTTCTCTTGTAACTAGGAATTTGTACCTTCTGAACACATCTTATTTCCCTCTTTCTTCTGCCTCTGGTAACCACAAATCTGAACTCTTTTTTAAATAGGTTTATTTATTTTTAAATTTCACATAATGTGAGAGCATAAAGTATTTGATTTATTTCACCTAGCATAATGCCTTCAAGGTCCATCCATGTTGTTGTAAATGGCAGGATTTCCTTTTTTTATAGTTGAATAATCATTATATATGTGTGTACACAAACCCACAACTTCTTTATCTTGTCATCCATCAATGTACGCTTAGGTTGTTTTCATGTCTTGGCTCTTGTAAATAATGCTGCTATGAATGTAGGAGTGCAGATACCTCTTCAACATAGTGTTTTTGTTTCTTCCTGATGTATTCCCAGAAGTAGAATTGCTGGATAAAATGCTAGTTCTATTTTTAATTTTTTGAGACCTCTCCTTACTGTTTTCCATGGTGGCTGCATAGCTTACATTCCCACCAACAAGGTGTACAAGGGTTCTCTTTTCTCTACATTCTTGCTGACATATTATCTCCTCTCTTTTTTGAGAATAGACATTCTAACAGGTATGATATGCTATCTCAAGGTGGTTTTGATTTTCTTTTTCCTGATTCATGATGATCATGTTTCCAGGTACCTGTTGGCCATCTTCAGTATGTCATTCTTCAGAAAAAATGTCTATTCATAATCTGTGCTCATTTTTTTAAAGATTTTTATTTATTCACGAGAGACAGAGAGAGGCAGAGGGAGAAGCAGGCTCCATGCAGGGAGCCTGATACGGGACTCGATCCCGGAACTCCAGGATCACGCCCTGAGCCGAAGGCAGAAGTGCTCAACCGCTAAGCCACCCAGGCATCCCTCTGTGCTCATTTTTTTTAAAGATTTTATTTATTCATGAGAGAGAGAGAGAGAGAGAGAGAGAGGCAGAGACACAGGCAGAGGGAGAAGCAGGCTCCATGCAGGGAGCCCGATGTGGGACTTGATCCCTGGTCTCCAGGATCACACCCTGGGCTGAAGGCCGTGCTAAACCGCTGAGCTACCTGGGCTGCCCTCTGCTCATTTTTTGTTTTGTTTTTGTTTTGCTGTTGACTTGCATGAATTTTTTATGTATTTTATTTTATTTTATTGATGTATTTTAGATGTTTACTCTGTATCAGATATATTGTTTCCAAATATTTCCTCCCATTCAGTAAGTTCCTTTTCATTTATGCTTTCCGAAAGCTTTTTAGTTGATGTAGTTACATTTATTTATTTATTTATTTATTATGCTTTGGCTGTCCTATCTTTAAAAAAAAATTTGTTCCTAAGACCCATGTCAAGAAGCTTTTTTTTCCTATGTTTTCTTCTGGGAGTCTTATGGTTTTAGTTCTTATATTTAAATAATCCATGTCAAGTTGATTTGTGTGAGTGGTATAACATGGACTAGTTTCATTGTTGCATGTGAATATCCAATATCCCTGGCACCATTTATGGAAGAGACTGTCTTTTCTCCATTGAGTATTCTTGGCTCCCTTGTCAAATATTAGTTGACCATATGTGCATTGGTTTATTTTGGAACTCTCAGTTCTGTTCCATTGATCAGTGTGTCTGTATCCCATACCATACCCTTTTGATTAAATAACTTTATAATATAACCTAAAATCAGAGGAATGATGCCTCTCGCTTTGTTCTTTTTCAGTATTGCTTTGGCTTTTTAGCATCTTGCGTGGTTCCATATAAATTTTGAGATTGTTTTCTACTGTGAAAAATGCCATTGGAATCCTGGTAAGGATTGCATTGAGTCTATTGATGGCCTTGGGTAATATGAACATCTTAATATTCCCCAGTCCATACACATGGGATACCAATGATTTGTGTTATCTTGGATTTCTTTCATTAGTATCTCACAGCTTTCAGTGTAGAGATCTTTTACCTTCTTGGTTAAATTTATTCCTAAGTATTTTTTTTTGATGCTGCGATAAGTGAGAATGCTTTATTTCTTTTTCAGATAATTTGTTGGGGGAACTGCCCTTTTACTGTGTGTTCATTTATTGTTTATAAGAAATAAAATCTCTTTGCATCCCCAAATCTGCATTGTGATGACAAGGGTCTCATTCTTTTGTCTCCTTGTAGTCTATTGCATGCTTTTCCCCCTTAAACTAGTAACCACATTTAAGAAAAGTACTTAAATAATGTTGCTTGGATTGTTGATCATAACTGTGATTGAACCTCAAGCATTAGATACTGGCTATACATTTACTCAACTATGAGCTTTACAATCACCAAAATTGGTCATGTCTAGGGTCGAGTGTTAGAGCTGGTTAACAGTGCCCATCAGCATCACATAACCATCTAAGGAAGTGGAGGGGAGTTGGGGAATGGTATACTGGAGCATGACAGGGAGAGTAGGATTTCTTAGAATGGTGTTGTGGGCAAATCTTTCTGGAGGGAGTCAGATTCTGGGGAGAGGGAAACAATAATGAGCCATAAACTCTGAGCTTGTTTGACTAGGAAATACACAGTACTCCTTCAAAAATAGTCGAGGGGAAAAAAAGAATCGGGAGAATAAATTCTGCAAGTGGTACACTACATTGAAGTCCTAAAAAGGATGACCGGTGCATAAGTTCGAAACAAATACTACTCAGACCATATGGTGGTCTTTTTCCTTGAACTTTTGAGGAACTAACTTTTTCCTTGAACTTTTGAGGAACTCCCCTCTTTCCTGCTCTAGCTTTCAGTTGGTCACTTCTTCACTCAACCTGTACACACACAACCATGGGATGGCTTTGCTGATGTTTCAGAGGTGGCTGATTGGGTCAAGATCATGATACTGCTTTATCTTCTTGGCTCTCTTATTTAATCGGAGCTGATGTATTGGGTCTGGCTCCCGATGTCTTGGCATCTGAGGTTTTCCAGTGGACCAGTTTATCACTTTCACCTGCCTCTTAGTTTACCACCTGTTGTAATTGCCCTGTTCTGTGTTCCTGGTGCTTGGCAAAGCAGTAGGGCCTAGGGATATACTGGTATTTTGTAGCTACATGGTTTTAGGATTTGGTGGTAGGCTTTAATTTATTTTTTGAAATGTGGAAATACATTGACGTTACAAATGTGAGAATAACATCAAAGTGTGAGAAAAGCTCTCACATTTAGATATTACTCTCACACTCTAGAGAACAAAATAAGCTTTATTGGTAGGTTGTGTCTGCACTTGCTGTAAGTGGAATATATCTTATCCCTCCAAAGTTATGATATAAACAGATAACACCAAAGTTTGGTTAAAGCAAACAGTTAACTATTAACATCTGCCAGAAACAAAACATTGTAAGGAAGGAAATGAACTTGTTACTGTAGGGGCGGGGAAGGGGGCTGGGAGGCGGATTGGGTACTTTTTGGAGATTGATGAGACATTCTTAGGCTGAAGCAATGGGAGGCACTGTCGTAAATTCTGACTGAACTAAGGAAGTAGTGACTTAGATCAAGGTGCTCTCAATGTGGTTCATTCCAGATTAAAAAGGAATGAAGATACTAATTTTATCTTTAAAAGTTGGGTATTAAGTTTGAAGAAATGACTTTAGGCTCATTTTACAAATGGATGCGTATCTCCTCGCCAATTTACTTTCTCATCTGATTACCAGTTTTGGTGTCCATATTTCTGTTCATGTGAAGGGTTCCCATCTTTATAAGGAAGCTAATGGCTGATGGAATATTTTACTTTCATGCGTAGCCTCCAATGCCAAGGAGGGAATTAAATAATTATACAGATACCTAAGAATGAAAACACATTCCCCCTGATAGAACCAGGTAGTTAAAACCAAAAGAATAATTATTTTTATGTGCTTTTTCTAATAGAACAAATAATTGTTTAAATTTTCAACTTTATTACCCTAGGAAAAAAATAACCCTACATAGTGAGTTTTCCTGAAATCTTGCAGGACAGCGCTACATTGGCAGGGGCCATGTTTCTTGAGGCAATCATCAGTGAAGGATGGGGTTTGGTGGAGTAAGATACTGATGAAGGAAAAATGCCTGCTTTCCAGAAGGCCCGTAGAACTCTGAAAAGTCTCAAGGTGTGACCACACCTGTCAGAGACTTATGTTTTGTTTGTTGGGTCAAGGACAATCAGAACAGGTCTGAATTAGTTTGAAAATTGTGTGTGTGGTAATCCGAAATGAGATGTACAGTGACGTTTTTATAAATCAAACTTGGGCCATGGCATAGTTTTGTATTATTTCTACCCAAGGGTTTAAAATAGGTATTTTTGCTTAATTCCTTATTGGTTAATTATAAAAGCCAGTATTTACTGAGCACCTGCTCTGTTCTGGCACTCTTCTAAGTGCTTTACATGTATTCTTTTGGTCTTATAGAGTGTTTGAGGTACTACTTACTATCCTCTGGTCTTGTAGAGGAGAAACTGAGGCACAGGAAGTTATTCATACAGGATGCTGGGAATAAAACCCTGGCGCTAGGCTGCAGAATCCATGCTCTTTCCTAACAAGAGACTAGGTATTCTTATGGGGAAAGGAAATCTGTTTTGTTTTTAAGACAAACTAATCAAGAAACTGTACATAGGGTGTATTGATGATTAATGGTGTTCAACATACTTACAGCCCAACAGACCATGCTGCATTTTCAGACTGACTCAGTCAAGCCAATTCTCAGACTTTGGAAGGTATTTAAGGGCAGGATGTAAAACTTCAATGAGGTATCAATGGTTAAGTAAGGGTGGTTAAATCATTTAAATGTGGGTGCCAAGTAGGAGTTCTGTTGCTGAAGGAAAGAGCCCCATTGCTGCTTGCTTAGCCACCTGGGGTTCCAGCAATCCATGACCAACCTGCCTGAGCCTGCAAGAAATCAGACCTGTTACAAAAGAAACCAGACAATGGGTTCAAAAAAACCACCCTAGCTTTTCCTCTCTGTTGCATTTTGGTAAGATGTTTTGGAGAATATGCCTTCCTGTGAGGGAACTGAGGTCTATTTTGCTGGAGTCAGAGATTTATTTTCATTGAATGTAATGATGCAGTAGGAAGAAGGGTGGGTGTAGAAAAGATGGAGGGGGCGGGGGTGGCATCAAGGCAAATGTTCCCAGATTCCTGGAACTAAAAGGGAACCTTAAATATGATGCCAGAGCACCCAGTCCATTTCAACAAAAGCCTGGTTTATTTCAGGTTGGAGAAGAGCAGAGACTGTAAGTTTACAGAGGGAATGTGGCTGTAGATGAAGTCATGGCCCAAGTACCTCCCTGGGAGCCGAGGAGCTGTTTGTGTGTCGGGGCTCTCCTTGGCCGCTCTGACTTTGAGTCCACCCCTTGCCTGGCTGGCAGTGCCTCCCTGTCTGCTGGCCCTCTCTTCCTCCCATCACTCAGCATGCTTCAGCTTTTTGGTTTCTTGATCTTCACATAGGCTGCTCAGAGTCTTTTTGCTTTGTCATTCTTGTTTGAGTTTGTTCTTCACAATAAGATTGTAATAAAAACCGGCCGAGAGAGTACATTTAACTTATCTTGCTGTTACTACAATGATTACCTTAAGTCTTGTGAGAATTATGCAATGCAAGTGTGTGGCTATCTACTGTGAAAAGATTCAGGATGATGTTCAAACTGCTACCTCTTTATACTCTGAGAGTTCATAGTTACTGTGCAGAGCCTTACATATTCTCTGGTTGATTTTAGTTAATGGATCCTTTAATCACTTGGCGAGGACTTCCTTTAAAAAGAGAACTTTTGGGACTCCTGGGTGGCTCAGTGGTTGAGCGTCTGCCTTTGGCTCAGGGCGTGATCCTGGGATCCAGGAGCGAGTCCTGCATTGGGCTCCTTGCCGGGAGCCTGCTTCTTCTGCCTGCCTCTCTCTCTCTTCTCTCTCTCTCTCGAATAAATAAATAAAATCTAAAAATAAATAATAAAAATAGAACTTTTGTTTGGAGATGAGAAACAAAGCTATGGTTTCTTCTGTACATCTTCTAGTATTGACTGACTTGTGAAGAGTTTACCTTTGGAAGCATGCTTAGTTACTATTAAACTGTTCTGTTTCCATAGTTGGAGGAATCTAATAAAAAGCAGGTTATTTTTATTAACTGCCAGATTTCACAACAGTGGAGTGTTCCGTTTTGATACAGAAAGATATATAACAGGATTTATTCAGCAAGTTCTTTATATTTATAAAAGTGTCAACAGTGAAAACAGTATACATTTATACGGGTCAGTCATATAAATGTACCAAACAAATGGTGGTACCAAGCTTCTGGGCTGTGTCTCCCCGGCTACCAGTACAGTTTGACCTTATTTATAGAACAGTAGGTAAAGTCGGTGTGTGTTCTTTCACTTGTTTGCATTTCTGACAGCAGTACTGTTACAACAGAATGTACCCAAAAGCCAAAGGAAATTCTATTTATGTTTATAATTGCTAAAGAACAAGCCCTTAATTATTGCACTTCATTTTTTTAGAATTATAATTATAGCACATTGAAATTTACATTTTCATTATTCATCTTTGACATTATTTATTGCGGTCTCATGAGATTATTAAGGATAACATTGGAAAGAAGGAAAAAGGTCGGAACTAGGATATCCGATGCCTATAAAATAGAAACAAGAATGATTATAGCTCATTGTGGGGGGAGGGGAATTTTAAACAGTGATAACTATCTAACCTGAGATACTTGGCTGAATCGTTTCTGTTTGCCATGATAGAGGTCATGGTTTACTGATCATGGAAACATGGGTTAAGATCTAAAATAATAATAATAATTTTTCTGTTGACATATATGGTAGCATGTAATGTGGTTATACTTTGGGAAAATGAAGATGAATTGAATTTATTTCTCCAGAATGGCATGGTTTCTGTAAACCAGTCTGAATTATGCATTTCAATGTATTTTTACTTCTATTTTATATTGAGAATAGATAGATTAATGGCAAATTGCTTCTTTTTTTAAGGACTTGAATGCAAATCTGATTTCTCTCTTAAGAAGAGGAGAGAGGGCAGAAAGGAGAAAGAAAGGGAGGTGATGAGGAATGCCCAGAGGGACAGAAGGCTGCAAATGTTCCAGATCCCCAAGGAATCTGGGTCTCTGCGTCCAAACCCAGTGCCAGTTGAGTGCTATTTTCCTAATGGCATTTTCTTGATTTGCCAATGATGAAGCTTTACAAAAGAAAAGTGACTGGCCTAGAAACTTTTGGTGGCAGAGCTGAGGAGTCAGTTCTCCAGTTTTTTTCACTCCTTCTCCTTGACTCCCTTGCCAGGACTGGGACCTCTGCTCGATGGTGTTTCCACTGCACCAAATCAGTGTTCAGATTTTATTTTTTCTAAGGATTTTATTTTCATGAGAGGCACAGAGAGAAGGCAGAGACATTGGCAGAGGGAGAAGCAGGCTCCCTGCAGGGAACGTGGTAGGACTCAATTCCAGCACCCCAGGATCACGCCCTGAGCCGAAGGCAGACACTCAACCACTGAGCCACCTAGGCGTCCCCAGTGTTCAGATTTTAGACTGTTAGCTTTCATATTTTATGAATTCATACATGAAAAGTGCTTTGGATACCAACACTAAATAGTAGAGCACATTTGTTATTAGTAATATTATTTTACTAATATATTCTTTTATATACTATATAGTATATTATTCAAAGTGTTTATTACTTTGAATAGAAGTAATTTGATTCTAGTTTCTCCAGCTTTCCAGTGAGTGGCTACTGTGCCCGTAATCTCCCTCCAGCCTTGCTCAGTAAGCTCTCAGCCCGCTCAGTAAGCTCTCAGCCCCACTGCACCCAACACATTAACAGCTTCCAAAGATACTGGCCCTGTGTTGTCTGCAAAGTGCTGCTTAAGACTGTACAAGTCTCTTGGACAAAGAGTCTAGTCTCCTTTTTTTCCACAGATGAATCAAAAACTTTCAAGACATGTATTTATTTTTAATGGGTAAATATGCAAATAGCAGAAATATTTTGCTGAGACATGAGCAAGATTGGCTCATTGGGAGAGTTACTGAAATAGGCCCCGGTAAAAGCAAGGACAGGAGGGTTCGTGATTGTCATATTAACACCTAATGTTCAAAAATGGTATGACCTTGCTGACCGAGCATAGCATATTAATTCTTCACTCAAAACACAGTAGTGAACTAGCTCTTCAGTGATGTGTGTTTTTACCTCATTGGATACTACAGAAGGGGTAAATGGTGGGCACATCCTAGGAACTAAATACATGTACTCAGGTTATTGTTATCTATGGCATATTGGAGAAACGTGTATTTTTGAGGTCAGGATATGTGGGTTTCAGCTACTACTGATGAACTGAGCCTCAGTGATACCATAATTATATTGTGAAGATGGCCAGCTTTCTCTGCTTTGTTTCTTCTTGAAGCCCTGACTTGTTTTTGTTTGTTTGCTTGTTTAAGCATTTCCTGACATTTCATTATGAACTGGTTGAAACGCACAAAGTATTTGAAAGAGATTTATAAGGAAAACCTATAGAAATCTATAGCCTAGATTGGATTTCAATAGTTTGAATGGCTTGACAACTATCACGTACTGAGTACTTAGGTCCAAGTTCTGTGCTAAACGTTTCACCTGTAGTGTCTTCATTTAATCCTCTCAGTGACATTACAGGTGAATAGACTTATCTCTGTTTTATAGATGAGGAAATAACGGCCAAAAGAGAAGAAATGATTACTCCTAGTACTTTCCTCTATTAAGTGGCAAAAGCAATTTGAACCCAAGTCTGGTAACTATAAATTCTAAGTGTCTGGCCACCACCCTGTTGCCAAAACCTCTTATGCTGCTAAGGACAAAGCTTTCACTTGATTGTTGCATTTTTACAGAATCGAAATCTTCAAAGCCCACCATAATTTACTGTCTTTTCAGATTTTCAGGGGCCTTATTTTATCTCCCTGGGCTCTTTATCCACCTGTGAGATGAGAGGATCACAGAGGGTTTCGAAGCCCCTTCCAGCTCTAAGATCATGTGTTAAGATCAACGACCATTACCAGTAATCAGATGTGTCTATAGGTCATCCCTTCCAAAACAAATTGAGCTACTTCCTTTTTATGGATGGAAAGCCCAGTACAATGTTGTTATAACCAATATCATTAGATCTCTTCACATCAGTGAAAAAATATTAGTCACTCAGGGTTCAAGAGAAGATTTCTACAGATGATGTCCTCTCTTCTCCTCTCCATCACCTGTCTGCTTCTTTTGCTCCCTTCATGTTGTTCTCCTTCCTTCTTGATGAGGGAGATAGGATCAGGATGTAACTGTCCAGAGCATTTTGGAGTTGATTAGCCGTCATCTTTAATTTCCTATTGTTTGCAGATACTCTTAAGAGACAATACTTCTGAAACTTTGTTAGCTGACTGTGGGTTGATCATCTGCTTAGTTGGACTCTGCTTATCACTTGGACTGTTTGTCCAAGAGGGGAGGGGAAATAATCTGTCTCTTCATTACTCTTCTCTCAGTCCTGCTTCTTTTGGATGCAGGCAGACCTCAGGATGAAGAGTTTAGAGCAGGGAAGCAGGTAGATGGAGGCCTTTCCTTCTGGAATCCTTCATGAAGACAGGTGAGCAAAGTGCCCGCAGTGTCTGATCCTTCAATTCATTTGACATTCGTTAAACCCACATTTCAAATTTTACCACCTAAGACCTCAAATTTTAAATTTATTACCATGAAATTTTACCTATTTATCCATTTACATACCTGTAATTTGGTGGCATTAGGTACACCCAAAGTGTTGTGTGAGACACTACAGTCTAGTTGCAGAACTTTTTCACCTACCCAGATAGAAACCTTGTGCCCAGTGGCTGTCACTCCCCATAAACCCCTTCCCCTCCACTACCTAAGCCCCTGGCAACCACCAGTTGCGCTATTTTCTATGTACTTTGGACGTTTCACATAAATGGAATTACACAGTATGTGGCTATTTCCATTTAACCTATCTTTTCAAGAAAACATTGACCTTTTAAGTCATCAGGTATTTTATTTATTTTTTTGCCCTCAAATCACAAATGATACCTGATTTTTCTTAGCCTCTTCAAATACCTTCTGTAACGGACAGTGAAGGAAAATCTCTAGAAGTGAAGATTATCTAGAAATAGGAGATCAAATAAAGAGTAGACATATTTCCATAATGACTTGTAAAACTGCCAAATACAGATTTTGATTTTCTGCCCAGCTGGAAAGTCATTTACTGTTAACGAGACATGTGAATTCTTAAATTATTCATTTTTTAAAAAAATTATTTTCAGCTATTTTAATTCGTGATATTAAATTATTCTAAAGGGTTGGGGGCATTCACAAAGGGAATGAGACTTAGGCAGAGACATAGTCCAGGCCAGTGTTTCTTCTTTGGTGGCATGTAAGTTATCGTGTAGGACTACCTGGGTTGGTCTCATTCCTGGGGCCATGGTGTGCTCTTGCCAATTGGACTCTGCTTATCACTTGATTTCCTTTCTCTCTGAATACATGCTCGATGATGTTGGATACTGCCCTGAGAGAATAGGTCCCTTGTGATCTTTTACGACCCTGGGAGGAAATTCAGAAGTAGTTTCCCTCTCTCCTTCCCTGACAGATATCACAACATTCATATGTGTTCCTGGCAGTTGAGAAGGAGACAAAGAACATTTCAACCCTTCCATAAAGCTGGAAAGGTCAAGGGAGTATATGTGACAAAATCGATTGCACATCCTAGGATTTCTCTCTCCCTGCATCCCTCAGTTATCTAACATAATCAACAGCTTCATAGGTCTGTGCTCATGGTATCTGTAATTATATTCATTTGTACAGGTGCCCAGGGAATTCCAGTGATGAGCCCTGTGAGTGGTTAACTACAAACAGGAACCTGCTGGAATTATAGCATCATTTGGGGTCTTGCACATTTCATGTGATGAATCTTAAGTTTAGGTAGTATTTGGGTTTATTTCTTTCTTTTTTTTCAATTGAGAAAATAAAGGTAGGTCAGTCATTCTCAGGTCAGTTTATCGTTTTTTTTTTCTTAGTGCTTTTTAAGTATACTGCTGGAGGTGGGTGTGTGTGTGGGAACCCATAGCAATTGGGATATAGGGGAAATAGAGGAATCAATCCAACTTAAGCAGAAATGACAAGTAAGCTGACTCTTGAAATTGTTTGTGTGAAACCAAAAACATTTTCCCTCTGTTCCCCTTCCCTTTTTTCTTCCAGATTTAGAATCCTATGGGTAAGCCTTTTCCACCGATTGCATAATTAGGTAGATTAATTAGCACCTGTCCGATAGCTGGTGCATACAGTGTAGACTTGTAGTCCCTGCCAGACCACTTAAAAAGAAACCGGTGGGGAGGGGGTCTGATGTCTGCCCCTTAGACATTTTCATAAATTAAAAATATGGAAAACCAGCCCTAGTCCTGTCTTCTTATGGAGAGCCGGAGGGATGAGTGGAGTTGTGCTGGGTGACCTGTCTGAATGGCCCATGTTAATGATGACAAATGAACTTAAAGCCAACTGTTGAAAAATACTGGAAGCCTGAGTTCTGTAGCTGAAATGTTTTGTCAAATTAAAGAAAATCAGCTCAAACGTCAGCAGTGTGAATCTTGTAGAAAGCAACTGGGAGGAAATTCCTGGATCATCAGATATTCAGCATATTTGACATTGCCATTAATTAGGTTTGTGAATCATGAGATAAGAAAATCTTGGGTAGTGGGGAAATGACTACCCATTCCTTTGGATAAATATTTGCTAAATATTTCAAGTCAGTGAAATAACAAGTTGTTTAAACAAAGGACTTAAAGGGTGTGAAGGTCACACGTGGACCATTTGTAGTGACCCTGTTCCCTGACCTCACACAAATTCCATCTCTTGAATCCCACCAATTTAAGTGCTGTGTTTAATTTGTTTAATAATCTGCATGGGGAAAGACTTAATATTCCTCACTTGTCATCCTCGGAAATAAATTGATAATAATGTTGTTATTAAAGTTACTCCATCATGAGAAATAAACCAAGTCCTTTTCTTCTCAGAGAAAGGCTGCTAGGCATTGTTCAACACACACTCAATGTCAGAGGGCACAGTCAGAAGTACACATGGCAGCAGTTTGAAGACTGTGACACACTGCCTTTCAGAGAAGGTCCCCTGCTGGATCTTTCCTGGGTAGGTGTCTAATATCGTAATATATTTATAATTGGATTTTAATTGCAATCTGATTTTCGCGTGTGTGTTTCAGTTTGCTGCTACAGAAGGACAGTGCTCCAAATGAAATTACACAATACCTCTCCCAGGGCAATTTATTCTCCGCCAAAAATATATCGGAAGAATAAAATGCACACAGTGTTGTTTGCCTTCATTTATTGACTTAACAACCTAAGCGCCTTTATTCTTGGGTGTTTTATCTTGCTTTGTGGTTCAGCCCAGCAGCAGCGTGGCATGGTGTTGGGAGCATGGCTGTGCGGTTCCGGTAGTGACTCTGCCCTTTCCTTGTCTTAAGTCCCCGCACGAGTTACTTGGCCTCCTGAAGTTTCATTTGCTCATCTGTAAGATGGGAATACAGTCTTTACCAGGTGTGTGTGCTGGCCAGGGGGGTGTTGAGTAAATCAGATAAGGCATGTGAAGAGGATCTGGCATATAGAATAGAAGGTGACTTTTCTTAACAAGTAATAACTTGTTAATTACAACTGGATAATTTCTCATTTAATATTCTTCACTGTCCCCATGTGTTAATCATGAAAAAATTCCCCCGAGAGCCTTTGTTGATTCAGTGGATATGGAGAATCAGGGTCTGATTGTTGACCAGAGGAGTGGCTAATGATAGCCAAGGATAATTTTTTAGGGCCTCAGAAGAGAAACTCTCTGAAGGAAAGTGACCAGAAATCCTCCCAACTCTCATTATTTAGCTGCAAAACTATAATTTAAGGTAATTTGAGACTTCAGAAGGATCATAATATTAATACTTGGGTCAACTGATAGTGTAGTATGGCTTTTCAACGTGAAATTTAGCTTTTCTGGCTCCTCTACCACAGTTCCTGTGGCTCTAATAGTGCTCACAGTAAACATGACAGTTTTTCACTACCTTCTAGCTAGTTGACTTTTAAAAATTTACTAATGGCACTGGTCAGTTTCGGTGGAAAATAGAAATTTTAAGTTCAACCTTGTAGGCAGTTTTGATTCAGTTGGGAAGAGAAATGGGGAAAGAGCGAAAACAAGCAAAATTGTAACAAACACATTTGCCAAACAAAGGAAGTTAGAAGCTTTGCCAATTAAAAAAAAATGTGTTCACAGAAAGATCACTGAAATAGTATACTAAAGATACTTTGATCTAACCTAATTTTTAGAATATTTGGGATCAATAATACTGTCTCACATTCCTGATATCCTAACCAACAGAATGATTTGATATCATTAAAATAAGCATGAATTCAAACGAAACTAGTGGACCTTCTGTGCCCTGTTGTTTGAACACCATTCAGAATAGTAGAGTGTACATATTTTGTGATCTGATAGTACCAATAAAACAACTGTTCTGCAAGTAAACAATAGCAGAGGTCCCCTATTGTGTAATTTGATAAAGCCTGTCTTCCTGCAATATCAAGAAGACACCAAACTCCATTAGTTTACATAAATATACATACGGTGTCAAATGTCACATTTTATAGTATTCCTCATCCCTTTTTGTCCTCAAAAGGTGTGCTTTTTTTGCAGTAATGGGATAATTGGCTTTTGATATGAATACTAATGTTAACAGATGTAAAATAGGACATTTAGTGTGGAAAAAGGCAGTGTTATATTTTATAGCTAATTTATTTTCATGCCACCAGTGTTGCAATAGTAGGAAGCATTGATAATGATTTTTTTTAAATTTTGAAATATTTTGATCCTTTCTCTCCCACCAACCCAAGCAGATACCATTTTTCAAGGATGGGCAGGGATGGAAAGATAATAATGCTAATGCTTGCTATGGATTAGATGCTGGAAAGACCTAAAGATTAGAAAGGAATAAAAAGGGATGACAGTCTTAGAGTCACATGAGGTCAGAATGAAGATGAGCAATCCTCTAATGAAGTGTGATCTCCTTACTGCATAGGAAGACTTGAGATATTCAGGGTTACTCAGTTATGAGGCTCATTAGCCGCAGGTCCTGGGTTAGGATCGAGGTTTTCCTGCAGTCAGACTAGATTTGAAAAGTTAGGAGCATTAGGGGGAAATGATGCTGAGGAAAAACAAAAGGTTAAAAACTGGTCCAATACAGACGAGGCATTGCTTTCAACCTGTGTCAGAAGCTGAAGGGTTATTCTTGAGATGGTCCAACCAAAAAGCCATGTTCAGGTTCGGCCTTGTGCTGTTGCTCCTTCTGAGCTGCCTTGTGAGAAGCCAGACCTGTGAGGCCGGTCCAAGCTCTGCTCTTAATGGGACAGAGGGTGCTGGATGGGCATCGAGCCTCTGGCTGCCTCCAGCTGTATCCGTTTTGTTCCTGCCTGGAGGTAGACTGCAGTCGGGACCCAAATACCCGGGAAACAAAACCTACCAGCATGAATTATTATAAGCTGCACCCGCTAGAATATAGAAACAGCATTTTCCTAGTGATTGCATTATCCCTGAGCACAGATAAGAGAATGGCTTAAAGGAAAAGAAGCCGATACCTTAATGGTGTTGGGGAGGGGGGCTGGCGTGCCAGGCTGCATCATGGGCCAGGAGGCGGGAGGCTGGCCTTGGGGAGCAGTGAGGGAGCTGTGCTTTGAAGGGAGTCAGCAGAGGCCGCCTGCTGCTGGGCTCCTGGAGGTGAGGAGCCTCCAGAGGCCTCCTACGGTTTTTGCCTGTACTCAGGGGAGTCTGAAGCCTGATAAGCATTTTAGTTACTACAATGAGAGACTTGGAGGACTTTGAAGCAGTCATGAGGACGTTGTTCCGGGTTGCTCCTCAGCATCCTACTTGGAGCCTTCCAGTGCCCGGAAAGGTTGGGAGGAGGGGGGGACAGGCTTCCCTCTTCCGTGGTAGGGGTGGATGTGGATGGAGGGAAGACATGTGAGGTCCGTGGCAAGCCGGGAGATCTCCCTTAGGTCCAGGCTGGAGCTGTGCTTCTCAAACCTGCCTGTGTATTACAACCTCCAGGAAGGAGAGGAAGGGGCACTTAGCATCCCAAAGCCTAGGGGCCCCCAGGGTGGCTCAGTAGTTTAAGTGTCTGACTCTGGATTTTGGCTCAGGTCATGATCTCAAGGTTATGAGATGGAGCACTGCATGGGGCTCCACGCTTAGCAGGGAGTCTGCTTGAGGGTTCTTCTTCCACCTCCCTCTGTCCCCCCCAACCCCCCACCCCCCAGCCCCGCTTCGCTTCCCCCTGCCTGTGCTTGCTCTTGCACATGCATATTTTCTCTCTTTCTCTCTCTCTCTCTCTCTCTCTCTAAAAACAAAAAAACACCCAACCCCTAAACTGCACCCCAGACCAACCCCATTAGACTCTGGTAGGACTAGGGGAGTTCAACCTATTTTGTTTTTGTTTCTTTTGACTACCAGGGTGCTTTCAGTATGGATCTAAGTTTAAGAATCACGGTAACTCGCCAGCCTGGGTGGCTCAGAGGTTTAGCATTGCCTTTGGCCCAGGGCGTGATCCTGGAGACCTGAGATCGAGTCCCATGTCGGGCTCCCTGCGTGGAGCTTGCTTCTCCCTCTGCATGTGTCTCTGCCCTCCCCTCCCCCCTCTCTCTGTGTCTCTCATAAATAAATAATAAAATCTTTAAAAAAAAGAATCAGGGTGATTGGGAGGGGGGCACTGGACCGGATGAGCACTGGATGTTATACTATACATTGGCAAATTGAACTCCAATTAAAAAAAAAATATATATATATATATACAGGGAAAAAAAGAATCAGGGTGGGTTGAACATTCCCAATCCGTAAATAGTTCTGAGGAGGGAGTTTTGGGGAGATTCATTGTCTGGGTCTACAGGAAACTCCTTAAAGGCTCTGCATATGCCCCCCACATTGGATTAGACACCCTGATTTAGCCCAGGGGAAGGAAGAGGAGGAAGAGACAGACGAGAGGACACCTGCTCTTGTATTATTTGGGATGATGCATTAGCTGCTTTGTTTTGACATAGCTGGGCTGTGAGTCAGTGAAAGCTTTGTCTCTACCCAAAGCTCTGTGTACACACGCGCACACACACATCCCAACAGTTAAGTCAGCCTCTGGTGTATTAAGAAAAATCCTCACTATCCGTGTAGGGAGCACCATCCCCCGTGAGAATAGGGCAGGGCCGAGACAGAGGAGTGGAGCCCCAGGAAAGAAGCCTCATCATGAGTCGATTAAAACCCCAGCCTCCTGACCTCCAATCATAAGTTCCTGGCCCTGGGAAATAGCTCTCTAATGGGCTTTAGGCGATAAAGCAACAAGGTTGAAATTGAGGTTACATTAAAGCCTAATTTTCTTATGAGGAAAAATGTGCAAATGAATATGAAAGTGATGTACCTTTGTAATACAGCTTCTTGCCGGCGCCCAAACACCCGTAGCCTTTGTCTCCGTTTTTTCAGTACAGCATGTGCCTGCAGCTGCCCGAATAGATTTTACCCAGTCATGCAGTCTCCCTTAACTGGGATGTGAGCAGAGGACAGTGGCTCGGCTCCATTTGGGGTGAATCAGGACTAACGAAGCCTGGTATGGGGACGGACGTCTGCCTGCAGCCTTACCCCTCACAGGCAGCCCTCTGGGTATCAGAGGTGCCACACACCTGGCTTGAAGAAACAGCCCTTACTAGTTGTATAAGCTCAGGCAAAACTCAGATTTCCTTCACCTCAGTTTTTCCATTAGGGGGAAAAAAGGGGGATGTTCATGAGATCCTATCTGGGAAAGGGCTTGAAGAATTCTGGAACCATATATTAAATGTAAGTTAGGGCTTTATTAGTCCCAGTTCTGCCAGACCAGCTCCGTAACCTCAGGCAAATCCCTTTGGTGCCCTAAACTTGGTTTCTTCCTTTTTCAGATCAGTCTGGAGCGGACACCTTTAAATATATCCCAGTTCTGTAATTCCCATGTTGGCACATACCTCCTTTCCTTAAGATGCACTTGGCCAAAAGCACCTCTTTGCAAGTGCTTCTCCTAGCTCCCAACCCCTCTTCCCCACTCTGTTACCCATTGTGAGATCTTAGAATAGGGAGGGAAGGAATAATGGGGAACAGACCACCAGAACTTCTCGGCTCGACAGCAGAGCTTGGTTTGAGAAAGGAGCGGTGTGAGTGCCAAGAACTGCTGAGGTGCCATCCGGAAACCCTGTTTACTCCCTTGCAAGCACCGAGAAAGGTGATCAAGAAACTCCAAGTGAATATTTTTCTTCTTACGTGCAGTTCTTATTTCCCTGGTGTTTCTAGGCAGTATTAGCCTTTATGCTTAAGCAACCCATCTTATATTGTCCGGGATTTCATACACACTAGGTGACATTATGCTCTCACCACTTTTAATGCTGCAGTAATTTTCATCGCATGCAGTACGTATATGGAGCCTTATTATAACTTCTGCTTGGGCCCTTTTTTTTATAAGGAGTCATTTTTTTCTTTTGGCAGCTACATTGCTAAGGGCTTTGAGGATTTCCTTAATGCCGTCACTCTATGGGTGTGTGTTCTGAATAGTCCTTTTTTTGCTTCTGTGCAGATTTTTTCTGTTATCTGCTCACGAAGAATATGGCTCTTAGGAAGTTGGGGATGGCAGGCAGCCCTAGTGATGCTCAGAGTGTTGGGAGGGCATTTCTTCTTGCCCTTGGCATACAGATCTGAGATTCTGGTATAGACTGAAGCTGAAATGAATTACTAAATACCACAAAGACCAAGAGATGCAAGTGGCACAGGGCTTTCAGGGGGCAGCATAATCGTTGCTGACTTCAGGCTTGCTGGTTTGCAGAAATCATTCTGGTAGCAAAAAGCTCCGACTTTGAGAAATTGTTAGAGATTGAGCAAGAGAGGTAGTGGGCTCTCAATCATTGGGTGGTATTTAGTAATTCCCTTCTGAAAGGATGCGTGGGTTACTCAGGAGAAACATGCATCCCTGCACTACCCACACCTGCAGTGTTCGGCTTCTTACTAGCTGTGTAGAATAACCTTGGGCTAGAGAATAACCTCTCTGCCTCTGTTTCCATGTCTGTAAAATGGGCCTCCTAGAACCTAGTTTATTTTACCAGGTGGTGCTAAAGGATTAGAGATAATGCTTGTTCCAACAAAGGTCAATAACAGGACCCCTGTAAACTTATTAAATTTTCCCTGGCAGATACTGGAATATAAAGCTTTGATTCTTGTTAAAAAAAAAAAATTTGGCTTTTAAGTGGAGCTTTTTTTTTTTTAATGCTCTGCTTAGGACAATGG
This sequence comes from Nyctereutes procyonoides, assembly GCF_905146905.1. NCBI lineage: Eukaryota > Metazoa > Chordata > Mammalia > Carnivora > Canidae > Nyctereutes > Nyctereutes procyonoides. The sequence goes on from NW_026575040.1 coordinate 14,627,754, forward strand.
TCTTTAGTCTTCCTTATTAGATTGACTTAGTTGGTCTGGAGTGGGGCCAGAGGACTAATATTTTAACGTTTTTGAGGTATAATTTAAGACCGTTAAGTACACATAACATTGGTGTATGGTTTAATTTTTTACGTAGGAATATATTCCTATAATCACCACCCCTGTCAACATGTAGGATATTTGGCATCTGGGTGTGTGGGTGTGTTTTCTCCAGGTGTTTCAAATGGGTAGCCAGGGCTGATAACCACAGCCCTATCAGGTGGGCACCCACCCAGGATCTGACACTGGCTTTTCCTCCTTCCTTCAAATGCACAGGGTGTTTACATAGCCCTGTGCCATGTTCTCTCCTACCATCAGTCTTGTTCCTAAATCTCTTGTCCCTGCCCAGTGGCATGCCCCCAGCATGTGTACTTACCTCTTGTTGCCTTGGCACTGCAGAGGGAGTGGGTTAGGTGTCCATCTTGGTGCTAGGAACTTCTCCAGTACCAAGACCACATTTCTCTGGCTTCTCATATTCCCAGGGTGAGCACATTGAGCATGCATAGAATAAATGAGTCCTTTCTGGAGCATGTCTACCACCTCTTGCCATTTGCTTCATTCATAAGAATGAATTATGAGAGGAATACAGGAAACGGGTGTGCTTAAGTCTGATTTTTTTTTTTTTTTTTTTTTTTTTTTGCTTGTGGCCGTTGTGGCCAACCTGTGGAGCAGTCGCGGGGCAAGCTGGTTGCACATTATCTTCAAGGACGTCTCTGGGAAGTTGTCCTTTCTCCAAGCAGGCCCGTGACTGTTCCTGCACCCTATCTCCTATCTGTTCTCCCTTGTGGTTATCCTTCCTCGTCTGTGATGGGATCTTCCCAGACCTCAACAGGCAGTTTGTGCCGACATTGCTTCCTTACAGTGTCTTCCAAGGATGCCAAGCCCCATAGGACTCCTTTTTTAAATTTTTCTCTTTATTTTTCTCTTGTGCTTAAAGTCCTTAGAATCACTCATGACAAGCTTTGTCAGTACCACCCTCAGTTCACGTGAGAGATGAATTGAGCCTTAATACCTGCTCAGTCTGCGTTGGAAAGAAGTGGAGAAAAAAATGTTTTGAAAATATTTTGAAAGTTTTAAATGTTGATTTTGTTTCCTTGCTGACTTGTTTTTATGAAGGAAAAAAAAATCACCAAGAGAAAATCAATGCTTCTGTTTATGGCAGGAGGAAAGTGTAATGGAAAGAAAATACTCTCCCACCATCAGGACACTGGGTGAGCTTCTCTGGGATCTCTAGCTGAGGCTTCCCCACCCCCCACTCCCCCACCCCCGCACAGGAGAGTCTTCTCTGTCTGGGCCCTATGTCTAAATCTTCCTCATCTGTGAAATGGAGGTCTATACTCCCTTCATTTTAAGACCTCTGTATATACAAATAAGCTTGAGAAAATAAGCTGAAACTTTTGGTTTTTTTTAAGATTTTATTTATTCACAAGAGACAGAGGCAGAGACACAGGCAGAGGGAGAAGTGGGCTCCCTGTGGGGAGCCTGATGTAGGACTCGATCCCAGAACCCTGGGATCATGACATGAGCCCAAGGCAGACGCTCAACCACTGAGCCACCCAGGTGACCCTGAAACTGGGTTCTTAAAAACCCTCCTCCAAATCATGTTTGGATGTTTTTCTCTGTAACCAGAGATGCAGAAGAACTCGCTTTGTGCTGCAGCTTCCTTCTCACTATGGAAAATCACTCCAGGCCATCTCCTGGTGCTTTCATTCATGAGGTCCTTTTCCAAACTCGACCTTAGGAGAGCCCCATAACTGGCCTGTGAAACCAAGACAGGTGCTAAGACTCTGGAGAGGCATCACCTTCTTTAAGAAACCTTGAAACCCTGACCTTGCCCCCCATCACCCTCACCCGTTTTTATTCCTAATGCTCTTTGTCAGCACACTCCTGTTGTTGGATTATCTACCACTGTGGATCTTTCTCCCCTGATCTGTGGGCTCTGTGAGAGCAGAAACTGTCTTCTACCACCGGTCTGTAACCAGTGCTCAGTACAGTACCTTGCTGTCAAATTCACTATGTCCTTTATGGAATTAAACAGTGAATAAAAGAACCAGTAAGATTACCAGGTAATGGAGTGGAAGAGGGACTAGACTACTGTGTCCTGAGGCCACTCAATTTGAGGGCATTGAACCTAATTCTTTTATGATCTTCTGTTGTGAACTTTTGAAATCTTAATTTTTTATGTTAATCTCTGTGATGGTATAATATCAGCAACTAAGAATACGTATATTCTTATTTTGAGGGGTTATAGGATGCTTCAAAATAGAAAATAAGAATTTTGGAAGCCACCAGTACAGTAGATGAACTGAAATTACTGACTCAATTTCTTTTGTCAGGGAATGACTTTGAAAGATTCAGGCAGTTTCAAAACCCAGGTTCCCGATATCGGAGGCAAAATATTTCAAACATGTTTGACAGTCAAAACAATTCTATAGGGTATAAGAGATGAAATGATAGCATTTCTATTTCAAAGTAAAGTTTGTTAATTCTATGAATGAGGAAAACCTGGGTAACTGGTAGCAAAGTCTTTTCAGCAGGAAGGCATTTACCTTGGGAGGTAGTTAGGCATATTGTACTAATATTAATGTACAACAAATTCAGCAACTCCTAGGAAAAGAAAGGACATGAATTAAAGCAAACAAAAATTTTTTCCTCTATTAATACCTACATGTTAAAGAGAAGGAAAGTCTGTGAATATGAACTTAACCAAATCATGGTAGATAAACAGTTATGAGAATAGAATCACTGAATGGTTTTATTTTTGGATTTACTTACTGCCATTAACAGAATCTTTGTGCCTGCAACCCAGTGGAGTTTTATTTTGTTTTAATCGGATTTGTTGACTGAGGCAGTTATGTTGTTAAAAAGAAAATGTAACTTTTAACATCCAGCTGCTTTTCTGAGAATTACCCATCTATGAAAAAAAAGTGGCACCATTAACATTTATGAGAAACAGACTTAACATTATCATAAATTATACAGTAAACTATCTTGGCCTTGGATTGAAAGGTGTGTGTTTGTCTTTGAAGCTGATGTATTTTGACAGCACACCAGGAGGCAGCTCACTCTGAATAATGGGCAAGATGAGAGCCTCAGAGGAAAGAAATCACTCCCTTAAGTGAGCGTAAACCAGATAGGGGGTAAATGAACTTCCCCACCTGGACACATCGCAATTTTAGAAGCATTGATCACACAAGAAGTTAGTGCTAGCAGGGACCTAGAAGCCATTTAGTTATATCTTTTCTATTTACAATGCAGAATCTGGGGCTCAGGAAAAAAATAAATTCTCTTAGCTTTATCCAGTGTTTCAGCAGAAAAGCCAGGAACGGAGCTCACCGAGCATCACTGACTGATCCAGCTCTCAGGGACTGGGGAAACCATAGCCGCTTGCTCAGCTTCTGCCTCAGCCTCCATAAAATGAGCACATTGTTTGAGCTTTACATCCTCTCCAATTTGAAAATCTCATGTTTCAGTGATACTGGTAATTATCTGGGTGATTTGACTATTTTACTAACTTGTCCTATCAGTTCACCTTCAAGGAGTAACTGCTTGGTATTAGAGGAGATGTCCGGGGATAGCTGATTGGGCTGTGAGGTCATTAGGAGAAGGAAAGTGAGGGTCCTCCACCTGCCCCTCTACTCTAATTTTAGGGTACCAACAGGTCCAATTTCAGGCCAGTGGTGCACATGATCAACCTGTGTCCTGTTTGGTCTATACCTAAAATTCTGAAATTGTACCCCCCCCCCAGTTGACCAGTAGACCAGTTCGCCAGTAGGAGACCATCCCTCAGCTGCTTCCATTAATTTACATCTCCTTTCTAATGCCGTCTGCATCACACCTGAAAGATTACCACCAATTTATATGTAGGCATCTTGCCTTCTCAGTTCCCCTTTCCCATCATTGCTAAAATGACTCATCCTCCATCATGATGGCTTTTTGAGAAGTATTGAAGGACCTACAGTGGATTCTTGTGAGTCACCTCTACATTGCCTGCACTATAAAAGGCTATTTCTCTAGCGTTGCGTCTTTGAGCCACCCCACCAGGGTACCTTGTATCCCAGACATGTGGCCCGCTATTTCCCACCCTACCCAAGTAACTTCCCTCTGCTACTGAGAACTTCCCTCGGCTTTCCTTAGAATTGAGCTTATGATGCCTGCCATCAAGGAAGCCCACCTGTTCATTGGCTACATCCTAGATTTCTGGCCCTTGGGTGCTCCTTGTAGAACAATGACTAGATTGTTCAGTTTTGTACCCCAGTTGTCCAGGTCTTCCTGGCTTCAGGAAAGTTGGGGCCCTGAAATGGTTTCTTCTTTCCTAATGCTCTTGGGGGTCCACTTAAGTGTCCCAAACCAAATGGTACCTTAACAGAGGCACTTCCCTTCCTGGTGCATTTCTATGGGGAGGCTGACTGAGACTGGCATTCTACGAGAGGAAAAGGAGTCCATTTAGCAATGCCATCTCTCTCTAATAAAGAGAAACCTCACTTCACTCTGAAGCCACAAAAATGTACTCTTGGCTTTGTTGGAGAGAGTCTGTTTTGGAAATTCCATGGTCAGAACCAGCAGGACTGTGGTGGGGGGCCGTGTGGAGCAGCATGTCCAGGATCAAGTGTCCTGTCTCTCAAGTCAGCCAAGCTCCCTTTAAAACTTTAAAACCAGTGGTTTGCTGAGAGATCTTGTGTGGGTTTTCATTTTAAATGGTGCCCTTGAGTGTGGCTTGTATTTGCATTTCGTTGAATATCCGTTACAAAGCCTTCATAGTGGAGCACCTCCCAGTAAAAGGGACAAAATTAAAAGACTTGAAAGCCAGCTCCTTCGTGCTTTCTGGAGATATGAAAGAGAGCAGTGTCTTCATTGGGCCAGACCCAAGATTCCAAACCTGTGGGTGCTGGATCCCCACGGACCTCTGACTCTTCTGTTGGGGTGTGGGAATCCACATACCTCCCACCATCAAATATCGCCTGGCCGTTTTACACGTAATGTCTTCTATACTGCTCTTTTGCAAATAAATTTAGATGACTTTGGGACTTAGAAACAAATATTTGTTTTAAAACACTGCTAAATAATTTTTATTTATTAATGGGCTCAAATTGTAAGTTGAGTAATGTGGGAGTTGACATATTTTTTGTTACAAAGGAGTTCTCACACCCTCCAGGCAAAGAGCCAGTGCACAAAGACCCTGGGGCTTGTCTATGGCCATGTGTGTGGACAAATATTGGCCAAGACTCTCTATCAGAAGGGGTGAGGAAGCTTTGGTGGATTTTCATGACAAGGGCAAGGTGTAGGGATAGCTGTCCTCACCGAAAAGCCAGTTATGTAACTAGCTTCATCTAACCCGAAGCTTGTGAAATCATTTTGCAGGTGTAGCATTTGTCTATAGGATTTTTTGCTGGTGGAAACACAGGTAAGTTCTGTCAGGCAACAGAGGTAAATGTTAATGCCCAATTTCATTTAGTCCACAGCAACAGACACTTCGGTAAATAGGCCTAGTTCTCAAATTTCTTACTGCACTCCTAACAGTGGATTTTTTTTCTGCTAAAAATCATATTAATTTCCTCCCTTTCATGGAATGGATGCTGAAGGAACAAGTGGTCTAACCTTTTTTATAAATTTTTTTAAAGCTGAAACTCACCTAAGTATTAAATGCTTTGAAGCATGTGCCACCCGTGTTGTTAAAGCTGAAATTTAAGCCCTTTGTTACTTTCTCCAGAGTTCCTTTGGGTTTCGGGGAGAGGGAAGTAGCTACATGGGATAGAGCAATGACATCAGTCTCCAGGGTTGCTGGTTGTTTGTTTGTGTGTTTTAAGTCTCTCCAGTCGTCTCTGTGGTGAGCCAAATTTTGAGTCTCACAGTTAAGTTTAAACCCAAAGCTGTGTTGGCTGAAATAAGAACTTTTTGGAGTGACATTTCTGTTTTAAGAGCTTCTGTTGAGACTTTATTGCTGGCATAGGAATTCAGCTTCATGGGGCAGGAAACAGTTTTCAGGCCCTAGTGAGTAATGTTCCCCTATTTTGAATGGAAAAACATTGAAAATCTTGATTTTTTTTTTTTTTTTTTTTTTTGCCCTCAAAGAACAGCTCTTCATGGCTGCCATGGTGAACTCTGTCTCCAGTTTGGCTTTGGCAGTGTCAGCCAATTTACCGGGAAAATGGGGACTTTGATTTTACGGTGCTTGACATCTTAAAAGTTGTCAAAGTGCCTCACCAACTAGTAAATAGACAAGACCAAATATGCCTCCTCGTGTGCAGGATCTTAAGGATAGTCCACCTCCAGCTGGAGTTGTGTGTACTTGTGTGCTTATGTGTGTATATATTTTCAATATTACAAATTATATATTATAAAATATACAATGCATAAATTTTTAAAAGTTTCAGGAGCTCTCTAGCTAGACATTTTAAGACCCTGCCTGTATCATGTGGACTTGGGTTTAACTGGAGATCCTGTAGGCACCTGGTTTAGAAAGAGCTGACTTGGTTATTTCAGCACCCCTCCCCCCCTTTTTTTCCCCCTCAAGAGGATCAGTGACCTAGGTCCACTTGAATAACTTTCTCATTTGCTGTAGTATCTTCCTGTTAAGCCAAAGAATGTTCTCTGGGAAGGTAAAGAGCCTCCCATAGGATTTTTATGCCCCATCCATCTGCATTAGCCCACTACTGTCTTTCGGCTCCAAGCCCACATCCCCAGCCCAGAGCTGGGCCTCGAGGTGTCTGTTGGCCTCCACCCACCATGCCAGCTTTACTTCCTGCCTCCCCAGAGGCAGCCAGGTCTGAGTTCGAATCATCTGTATAAATCACATTACACTTAAAAGCAAATGCAGAATTTCTGTAGCAACTGGTAAGAGCAGAACACAGATCTCCTAAGATGAGATTAAGGTCTATATTTAATTATAAAATCTTACCAAGTCCAGGGGGCAGGAACCAGATGTACCCAGCTCAGTGGGGCTCTCCCTAGTTCACTCAAAAGGGATGTGCAGCAAAGGGGGCCTTTTCATACCTAAGAAGCTCATGCTTGTTTCTCACCTGCTCATTCTTCCTTTGGCTCACATCACCATTCTAAACCTCCAGGACCCCTTTCGGTCTTTGATTTAAATAGATTATTTATAAGCCCGCCTCAGTCCCACACCCTCATCCTTGAGGAGACAGTCAGTGCCGCTCTTTCTGTGAATGACATTTGTCTCCTGCCTTCCCTGGGTGCACCCTCACCTCTGATTTGAGAGCCACATCTGTCTGGGAACTGTGTTCACAAATCCATGTCCCTGCAGATAGTTGGAAGAAACCAATAATTTCCACCATCTTCTCAGCACAGAGCCAGGCTTACAGTAAGTATCAGATGTTAGTCACATTGTTACTCGCCTGCCCCTTTGCTTTACAGACACTGAAACAATGCTATAGCCTATCTGACCCTTTCTTTCTGGCCTCCTCGTTTCCCTTGGCCTCCAAAGGCCCTTTCTCCTGTCCTTGCCTCCAGATTCTGCTCTCTTACCAGTTTTTGTGCAAATGCCACTCCCCCCAGGAAACCTTTTTGGACTATTCCCTACTTCCCTTTTCTGCTTGAAATGCACTTGCTCCCTGGCTCACTAGCTCTCCTGGGCTTTATGCTGCTTTTTTCTTGCTTCTGGTGAGGCTCCTCAGACTCCCTTTGTGTTGAGTCCACTGTGGATGAATACTTTCATAAGATACAATGAAAAAGAAAAAAGCAACTTAAAAATACAAGCCCTCATTTTTTTTAAAATTGAAGTTGAGACCTAAAATAATAATGTCAAGTATACCTGAGAGGTTTTAAAGGCTTACTCTTAGTTCCTGAACTTCTCTTGTTCCACACCAGTAATGACCAGTTGAGGATCATCTTGGTCCACAAAGTGTGCTCTGAAAAGCACAGGGTTATGTCACCCCGGTTGGCACAGTTACTCGGGTACATGTTGATGCCAGTGACCTCAATCTTATATACCTGGCAGGAGACTTACACAGAGAGGGTTCTTGATAAATTAGTTGAGCTGAATGAATGAATAAATGGATGCACAACAAATATTAGTTGAATTGAGTGAATGAATACATGATTGAATGTGCAAAGCATATTTAAAACTCATAATCCCTAGGAAGAATTTTCTTAATGAATGGCATGCCAAAGGGATTATAATTTTTTATCTTTGGCTTTTATAAAATTTACTCATTTGCATTGTATATTAAGACTCATTCTTTTTCCTTAGTTTTTAAAATTTTCCATCTCCAATAGCTAAATCAAGATAAGGTTTATGCCTTCCCCAGAATATGGGCATCCTTGATCGTATCCTGAGAAGTTAAGACAGATGCGACTCCATAGCGAACGCATACTTGTGCTTCAGGGAGAATCAGAATTTCTGAATTTAATATTTGCTAATTAGAGAGCAGAGGAGGAGAGTATATATACTTCTATGTATATGAACTTGAGAAGTTAGGACTCAAGAACCATATATGAAATACCAGGGGTAAAAGTTTATTTTGTAGTACTGCTTTCAATCACCAAATCAACATTGAAAAGATGAAAAGCAAATCTCCCTACCAACGTTTTCTTCCTTCTTGAGGAATGCACTCTGGTAGTTCTCAGAGACATTAAAAGGACCCAGTGAACAAGCTAGCAGGATGCTTTCCAGTAATCTCTGCTTCTGTCTGAACAGAGACAAACCCAACTTGACCTCCTCCATAACCACTTAAAGGAGGTTTTGAGATTTGAGGATAAGCTGTATACATTCTTCTCTAGATATAACATCTCATTGTTGTTTCTTACCTTAAAAATATATATATATAAAGACCTGCAAACCATTCAGCTTTCTTCATTTTATTCCTGCACTACCTCTGGTCTTAGACTCAGACTTTTCAAGGCCATAGAAATCTCTCCTTTACTCAGGGCCCATGCTGTGTGATCATTCAGTCCACACACATGTATGGAGGTCTCCTATGTATAAGGCAGAGAAGCAAACAACTACACACAGTTAGTTGACATTCTGTTGCATAAGTGATTCCAGGAGTGATGCTATCTATAGATAGGAAATGCAGAGTATAGGACGTATGGTGTTTGTACAATGGATCCTGACCCAGTGGGAGAAGGGATTGATCAGGGAAGTAGCATTTAAGCTCAGACATGAAAAGGCATGAAAGATGGGTAGAAATTAACCAAGAAATGTATTGGGGGAACAGTATTCTAGGACTTAGATGATTCTTTTCTCTGACCATCAGCCCTGGCAACACATTGGGTTATAAAATAGGATATTGTGTTTCTCACTCATAAGACCATTTCTTATTTTTTCCAATCATAGAATTGAATAAATATGTCACTGTGTGTATGTGTATATATAAAAAGTACTCACCATGTGACAAGTACCATAACTGCAGCTGCCCTCTCCGCTAGATACTATGGTCATCTCCATTTACAGACAGAGAAACTGAGGCAGCCAGAAGGTTAAATGCCAAACTTCACATAGCCAATAAGTGATTGAGTCAGGATGTGAACATTGGGAAGTCTTTCAGTGCGCATGCTTCTAACACCTGCACCATTCCGCGTGTGCCACAGGCAAAATGCGTCTTCTGTTTCTTTTTTGAGATTTGTGGTTTCTAATACAGTACTAAGTAAATCACCCCCCAATCAGTGCTTACCATTTAATCGGGTTAGATTTAGTTACCCCTTTGCCAAAGGGTCTTTTATATAATTTGAAAAGGAGATGGGCTGGAGGAGGGCTTGCTGATTGGACCACGTATTAACAGGAGTGGTGAGGTATTAAGAGATTGAGGCCACCTGGTTTCAAATCTCTCCTTTGCTACTTGGCCTAATACGGGACGAGCCCTGTGGCATTTTTATGAGGACTGCCTTGCCTTCATTCCTCAAATATTTATTGGGTAACTCTAAAATGCTCCTCACTGTTCTGAGCATAGAGGATTCAGCAGTGAATGAACAAACAAAACCCAGTCCTTGCAGAACTTACATCCTGGTTACATGATAATGTGTGTAACATGCTTAGCACAGGGCTGTGGTATCGGTTAATTCTATTATATGGTGCTGCTGTTTAGTGCTTTTTATGGGCAGTGTTGGGCACATTCCTAATCTGATGAGGCACGTCGAATGAGATGGTAAGAACAGGATTTGTAGATGCTGATGGCAAAATGGATCGTAGGACAAGGTGATTATGGGTCTGCTGATGATCACTGTTGACTTAATCATATAGCTGTTGGCCTCAGTTTTTGAGATAAGCAAAGTGTTCTTTTGGGGTTTTAGACTAGTGTTTTTGATACTGTGCATTGTGGCTGTACTGTTTTGATGGTAACAAAGGTGTTACCTTTGTTAGTAACAAAGAATATATGTAAATGGCTGGATAGTGAACATTATAGGATTTATGGGCAATGTGGTCTTTGTTACAGCTACTCAGCTCTGCTGCCCCTGCAGGAAGAACGCAGCCACAGATGATATGTCAAGGAATAGGCATAGCTGTGTTCCAGTGCAGCGTTATTTATAAAAGCAGGCATTCAGCCCATAGGTCATAGTTAGCCAACCTCTGTTCTGGAAGACAGTAGAAATTCTGTTACTAAGAACACAGCACACAGCACTAGCATTTTAAGAGACAAGAAAATGTGAACTGATGCAGCAAAATGGCATTGACTCACTTCACACCTTAGGCACTTTGAAGTTTGCATTGGATTTTTCTTGATGATTTAAATTTCCCATTTTGTATGACCTTTCCTGATTGGTTCAAGACCAGTGCAGAGAAGTTTCAAGAACTTTGAAAGGGCATCTTTCCTTGAATAGAATCAGAGTTAAATTGTCCCATGGGATTTATGTTGGGTGCAAGGAAGACTTTCAGCAGTGAGGGCTTAGCACTATCGAAATAGATTACTGAGGAGGGTTCTTGCTGAAAAAGCACCTTCCATCTTCTAGGCATTTTAAATTCTACATAGGACTCACTCTGGCGGCTAATCAGTCACTGAGGTGCTCAGTTCCTGAACCGGACAGAAGGCTGAGGGTGGATGAACTTAATGGACTGTATGCTCTCCCTGGGTTTGGGTGATCAGCTTTACAATATTAGCCAACTGGAATGAAGCATCACCAAATTACAGTAAAGGGAGAAGCCACTCTGAAATGGAGAAAAAGAAGCACTTCCGATGTCTTTCAAGAATGAAATTTGATTCAAGAGGCCAAAAAGAAAAAAAAAAAAAAACAGTCTGAGTCATGTGACCAGGACTCAAAAACACCTATCCTAGATAAAAGTAAAGCTAATTAACATATCAATAGTTTGTAGATCTTAGGTGCTTCCAAAGTGCTTGAGGGTGTTTGACAACTTTTTCTTCCCTTAAGCTCTTTTGCTTTCTCTTTGAAGAATTATTTTAAACAAAGAGAACCCCTGTTCGGATCTATTTTAATCTCAAGGATGTCTGATTTAATATAATTTTTTCACGTTCCTATCAACTTGCCAAGGTGAGGAATAATTTACTTTGCTCTAGCAAAAGAACAAAGAACTTTTGGGGAATTGGAGAAGAGTGGACTTCCTTAAAAAAAAAAAAAGTACTGTATTTTGGACAAAACTGCCACTCATTTTTAAACCTCTACATTTTTAGATGGTCTTGCGTTGCGAGGCCTCTGTGAATTCATTCACATAGGCAGTCATGCAAAAATAGCTGTGTTCTCCATCCCTGGTCTCCGATGTATTTAGACGTGGTTGATGGGTATATTAGGAACAAGCAGAGCAGAGGTGATTCCAGCTCATTGGATACAGCAAATAATTACTTCTGTGATTCTGGAAACCATTAAGTACACGCCCACCCGAGAAATGAATGTTGCCAGGGCCAAGGTGGGCAGGTGCTGGCTGTTCAGTGACCATGCTCAGAAAGATGTGTGTAGGAGTGAAAGAATGGTTCTGGGAAGACTCAGTACTCTCTCCTAGGATTATTAAGTCTTAAATGAGTCTGAGGAAAGGACCCAGCATATAGCTAGTTTTCCAGAGAGGTTGCCTGACATTCTCACTCCCTCTCCACTTTCATTTGCTTTCAGAAAGACATACTGTAATTCAAATAAAAATATATTTGTTGTAAATCTGCAGAAGATGGAACGGCCACGGCCTCCTAGAGTTAATAACCAGATGGAGGAAAGAGATGCTGAGAAAAAGTGCAACGAGAGCCATGCTATAAAAGATGGCTGGTGGATAACACAGGCCTTGCCAATATTGAGTTGTAAAATCGAATCCAGTATAGAAAATTCTTTTAAAGGGGTAGATGGAGTGCTCGCTTTCGCAGCACATATAAAGGGGTAGATGGAGGAAAGCGGAGTGGGTCTAGAATGGCTAAAGAAGGCCTCATAGGGGAGGTGTGATTTTGACCAAGGCCTTGATGGGTGAGCCTGGATTTGGATGGATGGGGAGGAAGGGATCACAGGTTGTGAGAGTACCCCCCCCCCCCGGGATCTACTTAGTCCTAGTGGGAGTGAACCTCTATATTTATTAGGGTCTTCATGCCACTTAATGGAAATAACCCTTGAGTTTCCTGGCAACTAATTCTGCGTTTGAACTTGACCCAAGCTATTTCTACAGTAGGGATGTGTACTTTGGTTTACAGTGGTCTAACTTGAAGAATGGAAGTGTTCTCTTCATACTGTATAGGGAGCTAATTATTACCTAGTCTCTACCATGTGCTGGGAGACATGTTCAGTGCTTGAACATACCATTTTATTGAATTTCCACAATGGCCTTGGAGATAGTGCTTTTCCATTTTGAAAGAGAGAAGCTCAGAGCTCTGACGTGGCTTGGCCATGGTTATGCAAACAGTAAACAGTGAAGGTTGAATTTGAATCTAGGACTCTAGGTCAGAGTTATATGCTTCCCACTGGATTATGCTGCTTCCTGTGTAACTACACTTTCATGGGTGATTAGGTGTGAAGAGGTGGAGGGGAGAGAAGAGATCATTTCAGATGAGGTGCAGTGATCGAGGCTGTGACCTTGGCAGGAGAGAAGAATACTTGGGGTGGAGGGGAGTGAATAATAAATAATCTTGAATTATTAAAAATTGGCAGGATGACAGAGGATTCTGAAAAGCTTAAGACTTCATGAAATGTCCTGGAAACCACTGGAAAATTTTTTACTAGAGGAATGACATGATAAAATAACCACTTACTGAACACATATTATGTGCCATGTTCTGTGTTGAAGCAAATTATACATTGTTTCTGCTCTCATGAAACTTTTACTCTGGGGGGAGAAGATTAGACCTTAAATAACCCTATAAATGCTATATATAATTACCAACTGTGGAACATGCCTCAAAATGTGTAAGAGCTATGAGAGGGTAAATGGGAGGTCTTCAGGTGACACTTGAGTTGAGACCCAAAGGGATCAGAAAGGGTTAACTAAGTGAGAAAGAGGGCTCCATGCAGAGGAATAGTATATGCAAAGGCCCTGTGGCAGATGGAACTTGAGAGTTTGAAGAATTGAGGAGACATCCTTTGGTGGGGCAGAGTAGAATGAGGGAGAAAGAGTGGGAGGAGGATATGCATGGAGAAGCAGACAGAGCTAAATGTGTTCAGGATCTTACAGGTAATTGAAAGATGCCAGTATTTATTCAGTAAGATGGCAGCATGCTCCTTAGGTGGCAGTGGGTGATATGCAGGGAGACGAAGATAAATGTGAAAGCGGCTAGCAACCGTAATGCTGATACTTCATCTATTTCCAAAGAACAGGTAAAACTCAGAGGCGCCCTCCTCCTGTTGTGTTTGCAAGCTGTTGACACACCTGGAAAGGTGAAGAGTTTTCTGCAGACTTGTCAGAGTTTGTGTTCTATGGAAACTGACAGAGCCTACAGGCTGAGGGGCTAATTTTAATAGAAATAACCTACGTGGGTTTGTTAATTTTCTTCATTCCCTCGGTGACCTGTCTGCATAGCGTGAAGGTGCTTTGATGTGACTAGGAGAACAGAAGGATATTTTGTGCATAGCCAACCGTGAGAGGAGTGCTGGTTTTGCAACAAGGAAGTGCATGATGATGACAGGTGAGTTATGTGGAAGGGGGAGATCCGAACAGGTGTGGCTTTTCCCACCTTCCCAAATGCAACCTTGTTTATCAGGGATTCATCTTTCTTCCAGCACAGAATTAACTTTTATGAACTTGGAGTGTTCAGAGTACCAAGGAAATGAAACAACCTGGCAAATTATTGGGTAACTGGCACAGCACGAACATCAGAGGAGGGGAAGAAGCCCCTCCCTTTTGCTGTCACTGCCTGAGTTTGTTGTTGTTCCCCTGGGGTTCCGTAAAAGTTGTGGTGCTTGTAGAGAGCCTTTTAGGTTCAAGGCCCAGGGCACATTCTGCCTGTGTAAATGGACGGGGCTGGGGGTAGCCTCTCCCTTGCATGCAAATGATCTTGGTGTTGCCTTTGTGGAGTTCTTGGCTGGTTCTGGGATCTGTTCTGGGGGACGAGTTGCCAGGCCAGTGTGAATGCCATGGGAATTAGAATGGATCCCTGAGCCATCTGTACCCACTGCCTTTGGGAATTTGAACAGTGGCAGGCAGTCTCCATAGGGTGGACAGGGCCAGACACTGAGGGAGGTATAGGTGCTGACAGCCGCCTTGATGGTCCTTCTTGCAGTCCTGGTGTCTGTGTTGTAGAGGTGGTCAGCTGGAAATGGAGAGGACTGTGATTCTGGGTGTACCATCCTCCCTTTGAGGGCTTGGACAGAGCCCTCCACCTATGGTTTGTGTCCTACGAGTACAAGTCCTTGGAGTCTCAGCCCTCAGTGTACAGGGATTGAGGGAGGGGAAGGGACAGAACAGGGCCTGGATAGCGCCAAGTTGGCATGCAGTTAACTCTGAGTTGTCAGGCTGCTGATTACCCATGCAATCATGGTTCTGCCCCCCTGCTGTGATGCTCACCACTGGTCCCATACTGCCAGATTACCCAGCCCTGCCCCCAAGGGGAGGGCAGCTCACATCCTTCTGTGCTGCCTGTGGTTAGCCAGCATGCTGCTTACTCCTGCTCCAGAGCGTGCTGTCACAAGTTAACCACCTAAAATCAGGGAGAAGACTTCAGAGAACAGACTTCAGAAATAGAGGAATGGGGTCTTACCCTGAAGCTTCGAAAAGTGACTGGTGGTCCCTCCTAGGAAAGCATCCGGTCTGTTCACCGGAAGTATCTCCTTGTGTAGAACCCTGCCATGGAGGGGAGCAGCAAGGAGAGAGAGCGAGAGAGAGAGGACTGTTTGGCATTAACAGAAGGAAAAGTGGATGCATCTTACGCAGTAGGAGGTGGCCCTGGGGAAAGAGCAGTTTGGGGGACTTGGGTGTGGGGAAGTAGGAGCAGAACCAAGCAGAGGTGGTGCACAGCCAAAGAATTTGGATTGGTCCTCTGGCGAGAAAACAAAACTGTGCTTTTGACAGTAGGGGCCATATAAAAGGGAAATTGGATATGAAAGGATGTTTTAAGAAGAGCTTTGGATGTCAGGGGGATGGAGCAGAGGGAATACAGAGCAGAAACGAAAAGCCTAGGAGGCCAGAGGTCCTCAGCTATGGCCCTGACAGTTGGGGCAGCTGGGGCCAGAGCTCACAGTGGGAAGCAGAGCTTTTATTTTGTTATTTTAAAGGAAGGATGTTTACAGGCCGCTGAAGGAAGAGGAGAGATGCGATTTCACCGCCTGTGTGACATTTCATAGTCTGTCAGGGCAACACTGAGCATGTCAGGTTTGGTCGGGTTGAGGAGGGGGCTTCTCCTGTGGAAACCCCAGGCAAGGAGTTGGGCACCCTCCTTCACAACTGTTGACAAGGATGAGTGGTTCTTTCAAGCAGCCATTCTTCAATGAGGTCGGGACCTGGACCAGAGTCTAGAACCTTGTGACGAAGCCTGGGAGACATGTGTATGGGCAGATTGTGCCAGGACTAAGATCCAAGAGGACGATCTGGGGCTTGTTGTTTATTATGGAGCATTCTCAGCTGAAGCTCCTCTCCCAGATGTGTGTCTGGAAGATGGTTTGAGAGTTGGGCCTGCTACCACTTGCCTGGTGGGCTAGGTTAGTGAGAATGCGTAAACCCACAGACACACATTGCCCTTCTGTCTCACTGCCATTTCAAATCTGTCACCCAAGACCTTGAGGATTACCTCCAACATACCTAGTGAGCCTGTCCATCATCTCCAGTCTGGCCCAGACCCCAAGGACTTCCGTGACCCTCTGGCCAGCCTCTTGCTGTTGCTCTTACTCCCTACCTTTTCTTCCACTGAGATGAACAGCAGGGAGAATGTTCTTTTGGAAATGCTGATCTGGTTCTATCACTCTCCTGCTTGGAAGGCTTGCTTTTAATCTGAAGATAAAATTTAAAACCATTAACAGGTCTGCAAAAGCCGTGTGGGTTTTATTTTGTTAAAGAAAGAATACATACTGGACACTAAGGAAAAGGGAAAGAGGACATTTCCAGTTAGTCCTGCGTTACCTTTTTATCACTAAATTTTAGCCACATTGATCTATACATTTCTTGAATGCGTCAAGCTCTTTCCCACCCCTGGGTCTTTGCACATGTTGTTCCCACTGCTGAGAAAACGGTCGTCTCGTTCTTTCTACTTTCTCCCTCCTCTCTTCCCCTGGCTAATTCCTACTCATCTCTCCAGTCTCAGAGTAAATAGGATTCTTTCCTCAGTTGTCTCAGTCTCTCATGACCCTTACTTACCCTTCCATTCTCTCTGTTGCATTTTGCAATTGACTGTTCATTTGCATAGTTACTCAGTGTCTTTTCCATTAAGCATAAACATCCTGAGAGCAGGGGCCTACAGGTTTTTGTCATCTCGATGTATCTAGTGCACTTTAAATACTGATTGAATAAAAGAATGATTGAAGGGATACATTACAGCATGTTACTGTGTTCCTGTTTGTGCTTCCATGTAGACAAATTGAAACTTTTATTCGTTATCTACTTAATTTTTTCATACTGCGAGCATTTAATGTGTGGTGAGTAAGGTGCAAGCCCAGGATAAGGCATTTTTCCTGTCTTCAAGGAGACTGGTGGAAGTAACAGTCTTACAATAAACTGGTATCCCACACTGTAGAGATTTCTAGGGATGCTAGGAGACTTATAGATGAGGCTTGGGTTCACAGTCTTTGTCCTGATATTCCAGGTGGGTTATTAAGTATAATTTTCTGGAATTAAAGCTGGTACTGACTTGTACCAGAAAAGTGATCAACCATTGCCACATCTCTTCAGAAAGACATTAGCCTAAACTGTAAGGAGTGTAAGATAAGCTGTGATATAGTTAGTTGTAACATGAAGGCATGTACTGGTGACAGATTACATGGTGGCTGATAAGGAATATTGAAAACCAGAGCCTGGGAGAGCAGGAATGTGTCCTTGACCTCTCACCCTCTGGAGAGGTGGAGACTCTCCCTCCAAGTGAATGGTGCCCCACTCTGGATATAGATAGCCCTGGAGTAGAGAAGGACAAGCCATTCTGCTTCCTTCACATGGAACCTCAGTTCTTTTTTTTTATTTTAAGATTTTATTTATTCATGAGAGACAGAGAGACAGAGACAGAGAGAGAGAGAGAGAGAGAGAGAGAGAGAGAGGCAGAGGGAGAAGCAGGTTCTACGCAGGGAGCCCGATGTGGGACTCAATCCTGGGTCTCCAGGATCACACCCTGGGCCGAAGACGGCGCTAAACCGCTGAGCCACCCAGGCTGCCCGAACCTTGGTTCTTTGAGCTTTTTAAAATGCTGTTACAAATTGGGAGACATTTAAAAACTAACTACTCATAACATATGATGGGGAGAAGAAAGAGCGTGGCTTCTGGCTCTTCTGAATTTTGCCTGTAACTTAACATGATTGATGACTTTATTGGAGTTAGTAAATGCAATGTGATTCTTCTTTTTAAGTCATGTATGGCAAAAGATAATAGTACTGAATCCAAGTTTACTATTTCTAGAATTCTGTTCACTAACTCTAGAAAAATGACCTTGAGATAGTTAACCTGAGAGTGTCCTCCAAACAAGTTCCCTTCACCTAAGGGTAGAAGGCTTTGAACTTTATTTCCTGACTTGATGAGTATTTCA
Organism: Nyctereutes procyonoides; assembly: GCF_905146905.1. Lineage (NCBI taxonomy): Eukaryota > Metazoa > Chordata > Mammalia > Carnivora > Canidae > Nyctereutes > Nyctereutes procyonoides. The sequence continues at coordinate 14,645,822 of NW_026575040.1, forward strand.
TGATAAACCAGTTCTGGCCCATTAACTTCATTTCTCAAAACACAGGTTTTAAAAGACTGTTTCCTAAAGGAGTTGCCACTAAAAAGGGAATGAATCAGACTTGATGGAAATAAGAATGGTCAGAGCCGAACATGGTACACAATCTTGATGAAAAAAATTTTTTTTTCCTTGTAGGAAAAAAATTTTTTTTTCCAGGAGTGTGTTCTGGTTTTCAATAACGTTATATAAATAACAAGCAACATATGTCTGATTAACAGCCCAATGTCCAATTACTATTAAGAATTCCTGTTAAGTACGAGCCTGCCCTCCTGTTCTCCTTGTATCTTTTCTAATTTATCTAGAAAATTAAACTAGCGAGGTAATGTTCCAAGAAAGCTGTCCCCTCCCTGCTGGGGATTTAGTGGAGGACATGATAGACTGTCCTTTTGGAGAAAACTGTAACTCACACTTACAGGGGCCTATGTGCAGACAGTCCCCAACTTCTGATGGTTCAACTTAGCATTTTCCACTACCGTGGTGTGAAAGTGATACACATTCAGTAGAAACTTAATTTTGAGTTCTGTTCTTCGTTTTCAGTACAGTCTTTAATAAATTACAATGAGATACTCAACAGTTTGTTGTAGAACAGGCGTTGTGTTAGATAATTTACCCCAACTGTAGGCTAAAGTAAGTACGGTGAGCACCTTTGGGACAGGCTAGGCTAAGCTATCATGTTTAGTAGGTTACGTGCCTTAAATGCATTTTTGACTTGAGATACTTTCAGCTTACTGTGCGTTTTTGGGGATATAAGCCATCATAAGTTGAGGAAGATCTGTATGGATACATGTATGTAAAAAGAATATGCCCAAACCCAGAGCTGGCAGGTTATGAACTAGAACTACATCATGGCATTTCCTGTTGTGGGGCATGATCTCATTCAAGGAATGTTTGTAGCTCCCACTTCCATTTGAGTAAACAGGCAGAGATGAGTAGTCACTTGAGTAAATCACAGTTAGGTGTGTTCTTGAGAGTTTTGGAGAGATCCTTTCAGACCTTTTTAAAATCCACAATATATGAAAGATAAAGTCTCCCCGCAGTTGTTTCAGGTAATTGTTCCTTCTAGGTAAAGAATGGCCCCATTTCTTGGTCTGATGATGACTTTTCATTTTCTGCCATAAACTAACCTAATTTGCAAATGAAAAATTTCACCAAAGCATAGGTTGCCTGCAAGGGAATTATAGCCCTGCACCTTTGGAAGTGTTCAGAAGAATACACGATTGCATTTTAAACAAAAGACTTATGATATTAATTCACAATTAAAATAACAATTGCTCCTAAGTGGTACTTAGTATTTTAAAAAGTTTAGACATTCCAATAACAGTAATCAAGTGGAGTTATGTTCACTTAAAAGCAAAGCAAATGAGGAGTAATTGAGAAAACTTGCTTAGTATTTCCTGTTCGTAGGAGGGAGGTTTTCCTCAAGTCACGCCATATTCCTTCGTTGATACATTTCACTGATTTTTTTTTAGATCGTTGGTGATTGGAAGCACAGGAGTACCAATTGTCTTCCAAGTCCAGCGTGTCCATAGGGCTAAGTGAAAGCAAATAGGATTTACACCAAAGGACTTGCGTTTGAGTGTTAATTTTTGTGTTTACTGACTTTGTAACTACCTAGAAGGTTGTTTGCTTTTTGTGGATCATTTTTCTCAACTGTGAAGTAAGAACTAAATGTGGTGGCTTTGGGGTGCTTGGGTGGCTCAGTCAGTTAAGCATCTGCCTTCAGCTCAGGTAGTAATCTCGGGATTCTGGGATCGGGCTCTCCCCTCAGGCAGGTGTCTGCTGCTGCTGCTTCCTCTCCCTCTGCCCCTAACCCCACTCATGCTTGCTCACGCACTATCTCTCTCAGATAAATGAATAAAATCTTTAAAAAATGTGGAGGCTTTTTGTGTGGATCCAGGGCCACAACAGAACCAGACAAATGAAAGGTAATGGTGTATTATGCTTAATAGTTATTAAAGCCCTTGTGGTTTAGGGCAAGTGAAATGATTAATAGCCCAGATAGATTTATTTAAAATGAAAAAAAAAAATCCAAGTGAGTTATACAAGGAGAGCTTCTACTTTTGTTGGCTCTTTTCTACTTTAGAACTTTATTTTCTCTATTTATTCCAAAGGTATTTATGAAACTCTGGTTTATTGACTGCCTGTGTGCTGGGCACTGAGGATAAAGTGTAAAGGAAGAGACAGAGGCTCTGCTGAAGGAGTTCACTGTCAGATCCGAGGGGAAGACAGGGTGTGGGAAGTCTTGGAGAAGCTGGGAGGGCTGGGTGGCCTTAGTGGAGGGGAGTGGGTGGTCAGCTCTGAGGTCCGAGAAAGAGGGAACAAGTGGGCCTTACGATTTAGCCAAAAGTGTTTGGATTTTTTTTTTTCAGATTTTATTTATTTATTTGACAGAGAAAGAGAAAACAAGCAGGGGGAGGAGCAGAGGGAGAAGGGACAATCAGACATCACGCTCAGCACGGAGCCCAGTGTGGGGGCTCAATCCCACATCCCTGAGATCATGACCGAGCCAAAATCGAGGCTCAGATGCCCAACCGACTGGGCCACTCAGGCGCCTCAAGGGTTTGGATTTTATTCCCAGTCTGTGGCATTTGCTTTTATTTACTTAGCGTGCAGAAAGTCCTTTGCAATGGTATTGAGCTGCAACTCCAGTGTGCCTGAGCAGCGTACAGCACAAGGCAGGAGCCTCTCTCGTTCGTTTCCTGTCTGTCCCCACTTCCGAGTTTTGCCCATCTTTCTGGACCCTGCCCCAGACCAGAGGATCCACCAGGCTTTTCTGTAACATTCTCCCTCCTGTATGCCTTTGACTTTGTGGTGCTTCTTACATTCCGCCTTGCTTTACATTCTTAGTGTTGGCCCCCTCTGGTAGAGGAGCAGTCTTGGGATGCTGGGGCCTTATGTTACGCTCGTTTTCTCTTGCATCTATTGCCACGCACAGGTGCCTTCTACATGGGAGATGCCCAATAAATATTTATTGAGTTGAGATATCAAATCCGGATGTGAGGCTAGCAGGGAATGGTTTTCCAAAGCATTGCATGGGAGAGAGGCTGATCTGAGAGCACGATGGGAAACGTGTCATCAGCACTGGCAAAGTGGTTTCGTTCTTTTATTTGTTTTCACTTTCCAAGGAACTTAATGGGTCCACTATAGATTGTTTCATTTCCTTAGATGGATTGGATTGAGGGGATTGTCAACCTGTACACTTTTAGAATTAAATTCCACTTCAAAGGAGGGCGTTTTACTCATTTAAAAAATTCTACATAAAGCATGATTACAAAAATTCAATTAAGAAAATAGTTAAAGTAAAAAAAAAAAAAGTAAAAGCCTCTCATCCTCCCAGTAGCACCTTCCCTTAGAGGTAATTATTGCTAATTATTCCTTGTTTATTCTTCAAGAATTTCTCACCTGATCCATTTCCCTTTGTCCATGTCTGTACCTATAGATCTGCCTTTTATTAATGATTGCATAGTCTTCCCTAATGTGGTATTTCATCTACATTTCCCTTTTTGAGATCTGTTGAGATTGTTTCCAGTTTCTTGCTATTACAGTGATCTGAGTACATCATTACACCACCCAAATGGCATGTTTAGCTTAGTCCAAATATGAGCGCCTTCTCCATTTTTAACGTTTCTGACTACCTGCTGTTTGTCTGGTACTTAGCTTCCATGGTTTTCTAGATGACACAAAACTAGATATTGCCTGTGCTGTCAAGGAGCTCATAGTCTGGTGGGGACAGCTGACTCTACATACCTAACTATTCACAGTAGTGGAAGCTAGACTTGAGAGATGTGTGAGGTATCATGGTTACCAAGTGAGAATCTGAGATGGGCTGGTAAGTGTCAGAAAAGGCTTGGTCAAAGAGTGGCTGGGCTTGAAGACCGGGCTAGTGGTCAAGAGAAGGGCCTCCCGGGACAGAGGAAAGCACCAGCCAGTTTGTAGGATGAGGCAGCCAGTACATAGGATGTTGAGAGAGAGGGGGCAAGAGGGGAAGGTGGGTCCAGTGTTGGGCCAGGACCGAATCACAAAGGCCTTTGTGCTATATGAAGGGATTGAAAGAAACCTCTGCATAGGAAAGAGTTGGAAGTAACTTTCCTGAGTAGCTTTCTCACTCTGCTGCATTTAATGCAAGTATGCGAGAGATGCTGCATATTCAAATCCATGGCATAATGAGCTGTCTTGAGAAAGAGTTCCTTGGTATTTCAAAGAAGCCCTGCTAATAAGCCATTTGGAAAGTAGAGTTGCATGCAGTATACTGTGCTTTCCAGCAGGACAGCCCCTGGGTTCTGGTGACCTTGCAGCTGGGCTAACATCTTTCTTGCTCTCTCCCCACTCCCGCCTTCCTCTACCTCTGTGTGGAGACTGTGCAGAAGGGCCGAGCATCTTTTGTGGATTCTGCACATAAATGGATAGGATTGGTCCCCAAGGATGTCAGCCTGGCAACCTTTAGAGTGTGAAATCCATTTAAAAAGGGATCAGGAAAAGAAAATCAGAAAGAACGGGAGAAGACTGTTTAGATGGGGTGGTTTATACAGTTAGTGGGTTTAATTTTTATTTCCTGGAAAGGGTTTGAGAGAAAGACATGTAAGGTAAATTCTCCTGTGAAGTGCTTATAGAATTGCTCCTCCATCAGCAAGGAAACCGCAGACCAGGGCATAAGTACTGTGAATTTAAAGCAACCTTGGATTAAATTCCTCAGGTAAGCCTGCTAGTCATGTCTCCCCAGTGCATATTTATCCAGATGTCCTTTTGGGATGGGACAGGACCGATTGCTAATGACTCTGAACCGCCTTCCCCAGGCACTGGAGGCTGCGTTTTGCTGAGTGTGAAAGCTCTTTGTGTGAGCTCACAGGCTGCTGTGTGTAAGAAAGAGTCCGCTCTCCCCTTGTCCCTGTGAGCTTGCATATGTCAGTTTCTCCATCTCTGAAATGGGGATTAGAACCTCGCACCAGGCCTTTGTTGCAACAGATAATTTTGTTAAGAAAAATAAAGATTTATGGTTTTAAAATATGCATGTCTAAAATAGCTTCTGGTGCTATTTGGCTGTCTTTGCCTGAATTTCTCTATGCCTGTAAGTGAGATTCAGCATTTTCTTGTGGACTGTGAATTGTTGCTACTAAATGAGCTTGTCAGTCTCTGCTAAAGAACAAAATGTCCTTGGATTTACCCCACACTGCATTGCTTTGTGCACTTATACCGGAGTGCTAAATACGGAATGTGCCCAATTCTGATTTTTCCCCAGAAGGCTGCATCCATTAGGGACACTGGTATACACAGCCACTCCCCAGAGCCCTGTAGAAGCCTGGGGAGCCTTGGGACCTGGCTCTGCTGCTTCAGACTCCCCCCGACCCCCCAACTTGAGTGTGGACCTGGGCAAGATGCTGCCCACTGGTCTTGCTTTCTCAGCTGTAAAATCTCAGCTCTGGGACTTGTCAAGAAGAGCCGATCTTTTGCTATGTTACCTTCTCTCACTTGGCATTGCATTTTTGGAGTTTTTCTTTGCGGCTCGTGATTCATAATTCCAGACCTTCTGGTTATTATAAAATAGGCAGCAGGGACAATCTAGATGCCTCTGGGGTATAACTCCTCATTCTGAGGAATAGATCTTTTGGTATGAAAAGTGGAAGTTCCCCTGACTTTTGGATAATACTTTGTGTCCCAGAAACTACTGGGGGTTCAGGGCCTCTCTGGGCTGCCTTCAGGAATGAGGAAGGGACAGAAAATAATAGACCCTGGGTCCCCGAGCCCCTAAAACTTCATTCAAGCAATCACCCTTATTTGTTATCTGATTTGCTTGCAGAATTTTGCATACAATTTAAGAAAAGTGCTCTGCTGCTTAAAAAAAAAAAAAGTTTAAAACTTGTAGATCATGCACTCTGGGGTTTTGTATCCTTGCACAGCCTTGACCCAGTCTTATCTCATTCTTCATGAAATTGGAGAAAGCATTTGTCACCGGGGCCCGGACTGAGTTGATATTTACAAAGTTGCCAGGATTCCATAGATGGGTAGCCATTGTGTTGTTTAGTTGTGTGCAAAGTCTGTTTATGAGCGGTTTTGTTTATGGCTTCCTTTAAAATTATTAATATATGTCATTAAAAGCTCTTCTCAGAAAATAAGGCTTTAAAAGGTGTTCTCTTTAAAAAAAAACAATTTATGAAAAGTGTTTTCATGGTAAACAAATTCCTATTATAAGTGTCTAATAATAGCTATTGCTTGGAAACTGCCTCTTAGGATGATCTCTGCATACCCAGGTCTTCCCTGCTCTTTAGATCCCTACAGCATTCTCCTACTGGGCACTCTGACAGATCCTTGGGTAAGCCAGTTCAGTTCCCTTCTCCAGACTCCTGGAAAAAAATCATCTGGCAATGAGGAGCTGACCATTGACTCCCCTGATCAGAGCTTCATGCCAAAAGGGCCGTCTGTCCATGCTCTGAATTCTGTTTCCTTCAGTAACCTTTAGTCAATGCCTGTAGTGTTCAGGCATTGTGCTAGGCCCTCAAGAATCAAGGTTCATGGAGGAAAAAAATAAGAGTGCCAAGGGGTACATAGTGCCTTCTCCCTGGAATCCACTTCTCTGCTTGGAGAAATAGGAGTTCATTATTCAATAACCAGCTCAAATAGTACCTCTTGTGAATTCTTCACTTAGGCAAAGGAGCACCTTTTTCTTGTCTGGCAGATTCTTTACCCATTTGTCCATTCCTCTACATCAGGATTATGGTAGCTAATCCTGTGCTACCATAAGAATACTGTGCCCCCCACAGGGCATCAGCGGCATCCTACTGGTCATTGTATCCCCAGCATCTGGTCTAGCTCCAGATACCTCCTCGTTGTTCAAAGAATATTTCCTTTTTCTTCCTGAATCTTTTCTATTTGTGCTGGAAACGATTTATTCCTCCTCTTATGACATTTATTTCTTTTAAACTAGCTGTTTATATAGCAGTCTTCTCTTTCTCACTGGAGTGTGAGCTCCCAGAGCCTGGTCTCTTGTCTGATTCACCTCTGTCTTCCTCACAGACCCATAAACCTAAACTGTGCTTGGTATGTTTTACGGCCCTGGGCACATCTTGTTTCAGAGAGCTGGTGTGACTGCGGGGGAGGCTCCTTCTCTGCAAATGTGAGCTGCATTCTTGATTTGTCCTATCTCCAGTGGATGGACATCATCTGAGGATGAAGCAGAGAAAAAGCTGGACTCTGTCCTGGTGACTCTTAGACTAGGTGCTGGCTGCTGGAATATCTGCTATATGATTCTGCTTGTTTATATCTTGTGGGCATATTTGATTAGAGTGGGTCAAAGGAAAATACCACTTTGAGGTCAATTTAGTGGTCTAGATCTTCCTTCCTATAACTGAAGGGTGAATCTCTGACTCATAAATCTGTAGGTGTTTTTTGGGGGCAAGAATTCTCAGTATCCTGAGATCTCCTTGGAATCTGTAGAAATCTCAGTATTTTTGTTCACTGACTTAAAACAGTAATCACCCAAGGAATGGATGTCTCTTGATTCTTTAACCTTAGGAGAAAAAGCTAGGTCTTTTTAATGAATATCATACGGTGACCTGCCAAGTTCATCAGCATGAGGCTTTCTGCTGTGCCCAAGCCCCACAGGTGAGAGGCATGGCCCTGGGCCATGGTGAACTGTGGTAAGGATCTCAGGCCACTATGTGCGTCATAGGACTTGGCAGTGGAACCAGGGAAGTGTGTTGTTCTCCTCCTGAAACAATCTCTGTCCTCTGTCGGCCCGTGAGTGTGATAGACATGGTTTCACTTTCATTTAGTGCCTCTCTGCTCAAACCCCATTTCATGGAGCTCTGCATTTCTGTTGACTGTGAGTGAAGGATAACCGTACACAGACTGCTTGTAAACCTTGTGGAAAAGAGAAGGATAATGCCTTGCTCCTTCCTTGCCTTCTGAGTCTGTTAGCTCCAGAGATGGCTGTCAGGTTATTGGTCATGACGAGAACAGCTTTGCTAGAGCCACTACCTCCCGGAGGTTGATAGGAAATGTGCTTTCCTCCAGAAAAGCTCCAAGTCCAAATGAGCACTCTGCCTTACTGTCGACCCACCGGTCATCACCACCATATCATGGAGTTTGTTATGTGTGGATCACTCTCCCACATGGTTCTCTATGTCCCCACTGTCCAAGATAACCTCTGGTCATAAGAACAACAAAAAAATCAACAGCTTGGCCATTGGTGGAGAGAGAGAATTGTGTTGTTTGCCTGCATCTCCAGGCTTAGGGGATAATGTCCAGATAATCTGTCATGTGGCTTTGTGCCTACATCATTTGTTTGACTGATGCCCTTGGCAGACCCATATGGGATCGACACCTAGTGCAGTACCTGAAGCCATGTTTGAGGAAGAGCTTGGTCCAGACTGGGCTCCAGTGGCACCCTTTGTATTCATACTGAAAGGAACCTAGTCATAGGAAAGGAAGCTTTTCTGTCTAATTGGAATTTAAGAAGAACCAGAGAGTCAAAGAAAAAAGCAAAAGTAGTATATCCTCAGAAAGGCGTCTAAGAGAATTAGGCAGCAGTGTTCACAGCAAGCGAAGGAGGAGGCAGAGAGGGGTGGATCTGAAGGTGGAGAGTGCTTAAACAGCAAGGGGGTTGGGGGTAAATGTTCCAGTAGATCTGCACCTACTTCATTCACCTACACAGTCACTCAGTTTCGTCTGGAGTTTATCTGGAGAGAGGAGCTGTGGAGAAGCCCCCAAATCTCTAGTTTGAATTCCCTTAGCACACTGATTCCAAACCTCAGATGGTATCTGTTGACTGGAAGGAAAGGAGGTTTTGACTGTGGTTAATACTCACCATTCTTTGCTCGGTGCCAGCACCACCCAGGACGATTCGTGACGTTTTACTTGCCACCTAAAATGTGCTTTGATTTCATTTTGCAATATATAAGCTCATCTGACTGTAGAGATTTAAGTAAATGGGGAATGTTACTTAAGTGGAATCTCATGGAAGACACACCCAGAGATCCTTTTCATTCATATTTTTTCATTTCTTTTGGCAGCAACAATGCAGTATTTCTGTGTTTCATTATTGTGTAGTGTTATGGGGCATATTCTTTGTGGGTTTAGATTCCAGAGTAGCATAACTGATTTCTACTTGATAAAGCAAGTGTTTGCCAAGTAATTTTGCTGAAAAGCAGCCGCTTCAGAAGAAAGGGAAAAGCCTCCTGTAAAAAGAACAGAGCATATTATTAAGCTGCCCTGGAGTTCTTTGGGACCAAGAGATGTTGGCTACCAAGGATCTGGAGACTAAAAGTTTACTTGATTTAAGTTTCAATTTGATTTCACTTTCTTTTTGGGACAGTCTCTCAAACTTTAAGTGAGTTTCATGTTTGCTCATCACCAAGACATTTGATCCCTTCTTCCCTGTAGGACTGGCCACACCGAGCTAAACTGTATAGGTGACTGTGTATCATAACCATGGAAACTGTTGTCGATGACTTACTAAGCATTCTTTCTGCTGATCCCAAACACTACAGTGTATTGGCCCAAGTTCCCTGGAGGGTTGGCTTTTCCCTTACAATATAGACCAAATTTAGCCTTATTTTCTCTCTTGGTCATTTCTATTGTTGGACAATGCTGTTGTCTTCTTGAACCATAAAAGCCAGTCTTGGGACCACCATTAAATGTTTAGAAGTCTTTTAAAAATGAGTTTCAAAGACGATTTTAATATGTGCCATTTTATTACAAATGACGAAAAACTGAATTTTCCTCGAGTCCTTTTTTTCTTTCTATTGAATATGGATCCATAGAAACAGTGCCTGCATTTCTAATGACAGGTGGGCCTGGTGGCCCTCAGCAGTCCAGGGTACCACTAGACACTCAGCAAGGGTGTGTCGACTTTTCCTGGTGGTGGTTTCTTCATGTGAAGTTGCTGGTAGATCAGCAGAGAACATCTTAGGAATGCTTCCAATAGTTAGTTTTAAGGCTGTCAGACTGAAGAAGCTGGCTGGGGGTAAGTGTCTCAGTCCGGGTACCCTCCCAGGGGGCTTTGTGGTGTCCTTTGTTGGAGTACCATATGCAGGCCTGCCCCTGGGCAGAGGAAGTCTTTGTGCAAGGAGCCCAGCGGCCTTGGGCCTCCTTCATTCAGCAAGCCCTTGAATCCGGCTCAGGCAGCGGCAGTTGTAGCAGTGCTAACGGACGCCCATTTTGATGGCAATTTGGCAGGGAGTCAAACTTTGGCCTCGAAGCAGAGGTGGTGCAATTAGACAGCTGAGATGCATTCTCTAAACGCACACTTTTAATTGATTTCAGCTTGTTCAGTTCACAAAGATAGAGCTCTGACACACAGCAGCCTCCTTAGAGAGGCTTATTTTTACTTTTCCTTTATTCAGCAGCGTAATTCAACAGCAACAGAAGCAACAATAATACAGAAGCTCTAAAGAGTGCGTATTTGGCATGGCTGGGATACAAAAAGTATTATTAAGAACTAATGAGTGAGATAGTTAGATGTTAACCGGAAAAGCATTAATGAGCAGAAGAGAATTCTGGCATAAACATCTGTTTCTGAAGCAGATGTTTGTTACCTTGTAAATCTGCTGCAGAAAAGCCTGAGTAAATGGAACAGTGGACTGTTTTAGGTAATAGGAGGGACCGAAGGATACTGTGAGGTTTGCAGATGCTGTTTGTGGCTATTCTGAAACTCACAGATGACTGTGTTGAGGCAGTGAATTTTGGGGGGGGGGGGCACGCACCATGGGGTGACAAAAGATATCAGACAAAGATGAATGATAGTAGTTGATGACAATGAGCAGGACGGATTCCTGCTTCACAGGGAGAGATTTTGGATTCTCAGTGAATAGCTTGACTCCTGTTCCATCTCGTCTAGGGCTCCATAGTCATTTCAGTACATATGGATTGTGGCTGTTGTCATCTTCTTGGGCTAGAGATTTAAGATCTGTTCTGGCCCTAACAAAAATTATCTAACCTTTGGCTGACTTACTGGTAGTTTAATTTATGTAAATGATGAAATGGCTGGTAATGAGTTAATGGTCACATATTCCAAGATTACACAATGAGTATGCTTCAGCAGCTTTCAATCCTTCATCCAAGAGTCACTAGTTGGCAAGATTTTCAGGGATCCCCAACGGAGGCTTGGGTATTTTTTTCAGAGCCTTCAAACGATCTGTTGGCAACTGCCTCATTCACATCTACACAGGGATAACTTGATACGGGTTATGTTCACTTAGTATCATAGAACAAATATTGAGCTAAAAGGAAGCTTTAGGATTGCCTAGTTGCCCAAACCCCCCAGGGATCAGACTGAAAAAAACGGGAGGCCCTAAAAGTGATTCCACCAGCATCATTCAGCAGTTGGTGAGAGGGTTGGTTCCCAGAACCCAGGCTCGTGTCTGGAGCTTGTTCCACTGTACCTCATTCTAGAACAAAACTCCTTCATCCTTCTCTTGCCTACTTAAGGTCAACCATGGGGACAGTTTCTTTAGGGGGAAAGGTCTCTTGGGAGAAAACCCTGGCTTGCTCCATTTGATAGTTTGAAAGAAGTAGGGGCTAGAGCTGAAGTGAATTCTAATCCCCAGACCATATAGTTGGGGTTGCCTTTCTGAGGCTTCTTTGTTTATTTGTATCTGCCCTCAGAATGGTCATAGGCATGGATGTTGTTGTTGTTCTGTTAAATTTGAGAAAGCTCTGTTGACCAGCAGTGTGACAAGGCAATTTGCTCCCTCAGCGGCATACTTGGAGCCCATTGTGGGCTGCAGAGGAACCCAGCAAACCAATCCCAATGTCAGGAACCCAGAGCCTGCAGTAGTGGTTTTGTTGCTGATGGATGGGTCTACTTTCTGCCATGAAAAAGGGTAGCTTTGGAGTTTTTCCAGAGAATTTCTTACTTAGGGGGATCTTACCCATTTGCGGCTGTCCTGGGACTCCCTTCCTGAGGCCCAGGGGCTTCTGCCTAAAGGCTGTTTATTTGTAAGAACTCTACAAGGATGGCCTGCATCCCTTTCACCGTGTTATCATCTTTATGAGAGAGATAGGCCTCAAATATGCATATGTGAGGATTCCTTTCTGCCCCCTGTGGGATGTGTGTGTGTGTGTGTGTGTGTGTGTGTGTGTTGCTCATGCAAGAAAAAGCATGAACAAAGCCATAATGGCATGAAACGGGATGATTTCCCAAGTTAGCAAGGCCTGTATTTTTCTGTGGAATTCCCTCTCACACAGAATTAAAGAAGACCCGAGTGAAGAATAGTCACTAATACATGACTTTTTCCCAGAGCACAAGCATTTACTCCTCATTGTCAGGGGCTTTTTATCCTCCCAAGGAGGAACCAAAAAAGCCCCTGTTCACAGGATAGTCTAAATTAATTCCTTTTGTTAGGCTTGAGGTGCTGATTCATTTCTCTTGAAAGAAGCTTTGCATCTGTCATGTAGCTCCTGGCAAGTCAGAAGTGGATTTTGTGTTACTTCAAGGGGAAAGTCTGTTTGACACCTCGGATGGTCTGGGGGACACATGACGCGAGCAGAGCTTGTGTTGAGCTGACATTGCGAGGGTGCTCATGGGGCTGCCATTTTGAACAGCATCAGTAGTATTGGTGATTCATCGTCTCCCTGACAGCATTTCTTTCACCTGCATGACGGTGACACAGGAAAATGGGAGATGTGAGCAGTGTTGCTGCACCTTTGAGTTCCTCTCCTGAATGACTCTTCCCATCATTATTCAGTGCTGAGGGAAGAGGCCACGGATAGAATACTTTAAGAAAAAAAAGAAGAAAAGAAAAAAAATCTTTTCCTGTTCTTGAGCATGGGTATGCTTCCTCTGGTGGTTTTGTTGTTCATTAGTTTACTAGCTCCCTTGCTCCCAGCACCTAGGCTTTACCTCCCTTGATCCTCATATCAATCACTAAGGTATGTATTACTAATGAGCACCTGGAAGGGGAAATTCTAGAAGGTACCCAAGGTCACACTGCTAGTCAATGCTACATTACAACCTGAACCAAACTCCAGCCTCTGCCCAAGCTCATACTCTTTTCACACTCCACAGTTGTGTCCCTCAACCCCCACCACATGAGGCTTGACCTGTGGAAAGCTTTGTGAACATTCCAGAACAAATCATCTTGGCTCTTGCAACTGTGGCTTTGTTCATGCTTTTCTCTCATGAACAACACATGTGCTTACACAGAGGCACATACACAAACCCATAGAGCTTGCTTTGCTTAGATTCCTTGTACTAATCTTTCAATTCTTGGCTCATGCATGACCTCCTGCAAGCGAGCTTCTATGAGTTGCCCTCTTAACCACTACTGTTCTTCTATGGCACTCTGCATAGCTCTGTTCCAGCACTTAGCATGTCCTGTTGTGTGTAGGGCCTGTCACCCTGGCCAACATATGAGTGCCTGCAGGTCAAGGGCCTTGTCTCAGATCCTAGCCTGGAACTTGGTACATGTAGGCCTTGCTAACTCTCTATATCTGAAGTGAACCAAGTCAATAGTGGGAGGTTTCAAACCTATGTGGCATTGATAACACAGATAACCTGAACTTGAGGAAGTGGCATAGCCTGTATACTTGAGCAGGTCTAGAAATGGCGGCCTAACAGCAGACATCTGTGTCTTTCTACTTTCCAAGCAGTGTGAAAATCTCCAAAAGCAAAAGGTTTGAAGAACTATAACATTTATGGCTCCCTAGCCATAAATTCACTGAAGAACACATAAAAAACGCCATTCCCACAGGGTTATGGCAAAGATTCAGTATTGCAAACATCTGCATGTGAGCAGTAAAGCTAACCTCTGGTGTGCAGTGCTCGACTGTTATCGACATATATTAGCATTAGTGACAATCAGATGTGATTATCTGAGATGGCATTTTATCTGCCAAGTGCAGACTTATGGCTTCTAAAAACCCAATTTGCCCCCTTTCTCATATGTTGTTTTTATTTGACTCAAATCACATGCAGAAATTCGTGATTAGTGTGGCTCTGCTTTTATTTTTTGGTGAATATGGGGTGTGTATGAATTTTCAGTACTTAAATTGATTTTTTAGCATCCTGGATCAAATAGGCTCTCAAAAGTTTGTTAAACAGCTCAGTAAATTTTAAAGCTTTATTACCTTACATTTGAAGATACTATGAGAGCCAGGACAAAAGGGATGGATGCTGATAGGGTTTTGGATGCAACAGGTTTGTAATTTACAAGGTAATTGGTTGGAGAATATACATTACACATCTTAAGGTTTCAATCATTGTCATTTTTTCCTCTTTATTATTTAAAGCAGGGTTTGGCAGAATTTTTCTGTTGAGACCTAGATAGTAAATATTTTAGGCTTTGAGAATCCTGTGTTCTCTGTAATAACTACCATCTCTGCCATTGTAAGGTGAACATAGACAATGCATAAACAAATGAGGGTAGCTTTGGTCCAGCAACATTTACTGATTAAAAATAGGCAATGAGCTATAGTCTGCTAACCTCTGCTTCAAACAGTATTTTTTTCTAGAAGCTATTGGGTTAGGGAAAAAAACATTTTAGACCTTTGGCAAATGGACCTTTTATCTGGCTCCCTCCATTTGGCAATGTCTAATGTGGCCAAATTAGATTTTAAGTTTAAATATAAAACTTGAAATAAAAAATTTATTCTCCACGCTAGCACAATGATTCTTAATACTTATTTGATTTTAGTTCATCTAATGCATATAATGCATTTCTAGTAACAATGACTCACTATAGCAAATGTCTTCAGACGAGAAGGGCTAAGAAACACTGGTTTGGTGGCAATGCTCTAGGTTCTTTTCTCTAAATTCCCTTTTAAAGCAGTTTTGCATGAACCGGTAGCATTTAAATAAGTAGAATTTCAGATAGGAAGAAACATTTAGGTGTCAGAAAGCAAGAGCTTAGATGCAGAATTCCTTCTGAGACATAATCCCAGCATCACTGACGAAGTGCTTTCTCCATTTCACACCGGCCACGGAACTCCCTGAATAGATGTAGGCAGGAGCTTGCAAATATCTCATAGGTGATGGTCAGATTTCTGAATGGCAGAAAGGTTTCTGGTTTCACAGTTGGGAAAGGATTATAGAGCTAGGAGAAAGGGAAATATCTGAGAGTGTACCTTATAATACTTGTGTTTCTCTTGGTTTGAGGTTATTGTTTTATGCCTCTCCAAACAGTGCATGAGACCATCAAATGTGTGTGGCACTATTCCAGGTCACTTCGGGAGTTGGCAAAACTGTGTCCCAGGGCCACAACCTAGGCAAGTGAAGTCTATGTCAATAATTCTTACTCCTTATTTGTTACTTCAAAGCAGCATTTCCACTTCGTAATTTGGAATGGTTTTCAAGACATACTCACAGGTGTAGCAACTGCTGACAGCTGAGAGTTAAGCCACTGGCCCTCCCCCACCAGATCTTTGCTGCCTGTCTTTGCAAATGGGTGAGCAGAAGTTGGGGCCAAGAGAAACACTCCGTGATTGTGGGAGAGGCCTGTGATTTGTGTAGCCCTTTATGGAATTCTTCATATGGTCAGGGCCAGGTAGTTGACTTGTCATGTGACCAGTGTGGGGCTGCAGCAGAGGGATGTTTGGAGTGGAAGATACCTTCTGCTAGTGGTTTTCCACGTGTAGCCCTCACATATGCAGCATCAGCTTTTTAGAGATGCGATTTCTCGGGCCCTATGGCCATCCTACTAAATGCAGAATCTTTGCACGGGGGCCTAGGAATCTGTTTTAACCTTACCTCAAGTTGATTCTCCGGCCTAGTAAAGTTCAAGAAGCACTGCTTGATTTACCAGCCGGTTAGCTCTAATACTTTTTTTATGGTTGTGAAAACTGAGGGCAAGTGACTTGTCCAACATCAACCAGCCTCTTGGGCGTAGGGACCCGGTGGTCTGAGTCCCAGCCCAGAGTCCCGTGGGACCAGTGTCTGTGCACTCTGCCATTCATGCTGTGGTGGGGAGCCCTGGTTGGAGGAAAAATGGAAGAGCCTGTGACTGCCAGTTCTCCTCCTACCCTGGGCAGCCTGTCTCCATTGAAAAGCCTGGTGACCCTGCTGTTGAACTTCCTCTTTTCAATAAACAGCTCCCTAGAGCATCTTTGGCTGAGCTTAGCAACAGGGGAGGAGGGAGCGAGGAGGGGCGGGCGGAGAACAGGCTCCCCCGTTATCATCATGTCCGTGCAATCACTGGGAATTACGGTTGAGGATTAAGAGTCACTTGGGGATAATTCAGCCAGGCTGGAGAGAAATACACACGCACACACCCGCACAAACACACACACACACACACACACACACACACACACACCCCGTAAACATATTGCTAAAACTCATGGCAGAAAACAAACAGCATAGGAAAACAAGTATGGGCAGAACTGAAAGGGCCTGAATTTTGAATAGGTGGTATAGGCTCCAGAATGATCTGTTTCCCAAACACTTTTGGTGAAGTTGTATACACAGTGACTAGAGCAGAGCAGCTGCTTCCCCAGCTCTGTGCATTGCTCTGTTTCAGAACTAGCATCCCTCTCCTCCGGGCATCTGTTCCTGAGAACACTTGAAGGTTCTGCCAAGAGAACTCAAACTGGCAATAGAATCCTTGAAATGTAGAAAATGAGACACACAAACACACACACACACACACACACACACACACACACACACTCTTCTAAAAAGATACAGCAAGTCCCAAGGGGAAGTATTGCCTATTTCCCACTATCTAGATACCTCTGAAAAAGGTCAAATACACCATTTATCTCTTGGGATTATCCTTGGGCTTGACCGGGAGACCTCAGCAAGTTAGTGTTTGGCTTTTCCCAGAGAGGCAGTAGAATCTGCTCGCACTTTCTGACTGGGTCTATATGACTAGTACCTAGAACGTCTTTTCTCTCCCTGTAAGGTGAATGTCTAGCCTGATGGGATTTCCCAAGCATGGTTAATGGAATCTAGAAGAATCCTGTGCTTTTCCAATCAACCTTGAAAGAGCTAAATAGACCAGAGCAATCTCAAGTAGCAAGGGGAAATAATTTGTTCCTGCTCACTGAGAGGCTTGACAGAAAATTCCAGTGAGGGGCATGGCCTGGACCTCATGGGGCCCACTTAAAATGAGAGCTCCCTTCAACCCTTGGGTGGGTTTCTTCATGTTGCCTGCAGGGAAATTATCTCCAAGGTAGAGGCCTCTTACCTCTTTTGCCCAACCAAGTCCTGGGCCATCAACATGGATTAAACCAGGAAGGAAACAGCCCCACCCCAAGCTTTCCATGTGTGGGTGCTCTCAGTATCACTCTGAGCCAAATAGGAGTGATTCTTAAGTTATTCCTTATTTTTGTATTCTTTCTCCAGTCATCTTTATGCTTTTGGACTCGACCACTGAGAGAGATCTGGGTACTCCCATCCTCTATTTGTGCATAATGAGACTGCATTTTATTTCCTGGGGAGAAGTGAGAGGGTGAGGGGAGTTGCAGGCCAAGGAGGCTTCCTCTCTCTTTCCAAATTCTCTGTTAGCGTGAGAGCACTACAGGATCCCTTTCCAGATGAACAAACGCTGCAACAGATGTGTCAGCAGCCACGTATTCTGGGATTATTTGGGTTTGTTATTTAGATTGAGCTTTCCCTGCACCAAAGGATTTTGTGGAAATAATGTTGTGGTTTTTGGACACAGAGAGATTTTCAGCCTCAGATGTAAAGGGGCTAAGAGATTAACGACCCCATTCCAGAATGTCCTCAGCAAGTTAGTGTTGCAATGTCCGAGACTGTGCATGGCTTTGTCTTGGGGAATTACTGCTTCAAGGCCAAAGAAGCTAAAGGAACACCTCTCCTCTTTTCTTTGATACCTACTGGCACTAGACGTCACGTAATCTTGATCTTCTTGCTCAGGATTCTGTGTGGGGTCTTACTGACACGGTCACGATCAGTGAGGCTAATGTAACCCATTCAGATGTTCTCAGAGTTGGTGGTGGTGGCGGGGAAAGTGTTGGGCCTTGGGAAAGGGGCACCCATCGCATCTTCCTGTTGTGGGAGGTACAGAGGAAGGACCCTGCAGTGAAGAGTCAGGCATCACCCTCAACTGCCAGACGCTGCTTTCACAGCAATTCCCCACCTCTGTGACAGGAATGCTTTTGTGGTCTCAGATGCTGGCTCCATGTGGAAAGCTGAAAAGGAAGGGTTTTGTGGCACGTGGAGCACTGAAGATTTGGAGCACCGTAGGAGTCAGGATACCTTCTATCTAAACCTGGTTCTGAAGGGCACCTGGGTGGCTCAGTGGTTGAGCACTTGCCTTTGGCCCAGGGTATGATCCTGGAGTCCTAGGATCGAGTCCCACATCTGGGTCCCTTCATGGGAGCCTCCCTCTGTGTGTCTCATGAATAAATAAAATCTTAAAAAAAAAAACAACAACCTGGTTCTGGGATTCTCTGTGTCATCTTAAAGAATTCCTTCAGCCTTTCTCTGCCTCCCTTTTCTCCATTAATGAGATTGGATTAGGATGAGATGCTCTGTTAGCATCTGCTGATGACAACACCTTCTAATTGTTTGACTCCCTATTACACTGTTCAAGTGCAGGATTCATACTCTGCCCTCTCTTAGGATACTCGAAGGTCCTCGCCGGAAGAAACCAAAGAAATAATTGATGGAAATTGACTTATAAATGGGATTTAACATTAGACAGAGATCTTGTCATTCTTGCCCTGCAAGAGCAACCCCATTGGCATTTGCCCTTCAGCCTTGATGAGGAGCTAGAAAGACCTCAATTACTAGGGAGAAGTACAGCACTTGACAAAATTCTTTGACCTATGATCCTCACAGCTAACCTGTGAAGTGTCTGTGTTATCCCATGTTTTTGGAAATGTAGTAAGTGGTAAAGCTGAAACCCAAATACGGTTCTTTTGTCTCCCAATTTTTGTTTTCTTTTAAAGATTTTATCTATTCATGAGAGAAAGAGGCAGAGGCACAGGCAGAGGGAGAAAAGCAGGCTCCATGCAGGGAGCCCAATTTTGGATTCGATCCCTGGACCCCGGGATCCCACCCTGAACCAAAGGCAGGTGCTCAACTGCTGAGACACCCAGGTGCCCCTATCTCCCAATTTTCTAGAATTCTAGTTATCCTAGATTATCCAGTGCTAATTCTAACTAATTACGGATGATAAATCCTGGTTACTCTACTAATAGAGTAAGTTTTTAGCACCTGCTATGGACTCCTGCCTCCCTCCACCCCCTGCTCAGTTTTCTTTGGAAAGTAAAATATAACCGGGGAAAGATATATATGGTGAGAAATGATTAATAAGACTGGTTTATATTCAGTGTCTGCAAATATATATATTTTTTGGTCCTGAGCTTGTAAATAATTTTATAAATGAGTCACTCTCTTGCCTTTTTATAAGCTTTATCTAGTTCATTTTCCTCTTCCAAATATAAATCCCTAAAGGTTAAGAGTACTCTTATTTTTAAGGCAATAAGGAACAGACAAAGTTAGCCTTTTCAGGTATTTTCATGTAGTCAGGGAAGCTCGCCAAGGGAGTGAGGCTAAGATGGCCCAGTGCCCTTGGGCCTTTAGAAACTGTCTCATGGGGGTAGATGCTTTGATTCCCAGCAGTGCAGGAGGTAACAGATGTGAGGCTCTCCATGGTGCTTACCAGAAATATGTATGTACTGTGGGACAGAACAAGGTACTTTGAAGATTGGAGAATTTGTCGGCCGTGTGACTGTTCACTTTATTGCTTTCTTCCTGTGCAAAATGTCTCCAGACCCAGAGGGAGAGGCACCAGCCAGACAGTGAGTCAAATGACAAGTTGACAAAATGGTTGTAATTCTAGAAGCTGCAGTCCCATCCCACTCTTTTTATGTAGGGGTGGGATGAAGCCAAAATCTGAAACAGCTCCTAGGAGAGCAAGAAGATATTGTTACTAATGGTTGGACTGACCTGAATTCTTCCCACATTTATTTATGCCAGTCGTTGGAATAAACATCTGAATCGCATCCACATTGACACCCTTATCTAGCAACCGTGTTCTTATTAAGAGAGAGTCAGCCAAGCCTCGCAACATACTTTACCCACTGTGTGCAGGACAAGCAGTTGATGTCATGGTAGAAAGGCCTCAGAGTGACACCATAAATATCTCTACTCCTTATCCAGAGATTTAATGACACCAGGCGCAAGATGGGACAGCAGAATTTGATGCCCCATTTGAGCCATGTACTTTTTATTAAGGGCAGATTTGTGCAGGTTTAGACATGGTATCTATTTGTGTTCATTCATTCCTCTAAACAAATAGGTACTGAACACCTGCTACTATCCGTTATTGTACTAGAAGCTACGGGGAGAGCACTGGCACATGGTCCTGCCTTCCTCTTTCTTATACTCTGGTAGGAAGTGTAGATTTTTTTTTTAAAGGACTTTGAAATGGAGTGGCAGGTCTGAGCTAGAGGTAACTTTAGGTGTTTTGGGAGCATGTGGGATGAGTCCTCAGTCTTTTGGGGGGAGATTGGGGTACGGAAGAAATGGGAATGGAGAATTAGGTTAGGTAAAGGTGATAGAGGTGCACCAGGTGAAGTTTGCACAGAGTTCAGAGGTAGAGAAGTGGAAGTTGCAGCCAAGTGAAGGAGTGCAAAGACCTGGGAGGTAAGAGGGGGAAATTGTGAAGAGCTGATGGCTTCCCGAGCTGCCTGTCATATGACAGAGCAAGCTAGTCCCCTCTTGCACAGCAGCCTGCTGTCTGTGACTCTTCTCATTCTTATTTGGCGCTGGTCACGTGCTTGCCTCATGATAGACAGTATTTGTTTACTCCTTGCCTATAAGAAGTATTACTGCCTCCATTTAAAAATACAAAACCCGAGTCCTCAGGAGGTTAAATAACGTGCTCATAGTTGCACAGTAAATGAAGCAATAGAGCCAGGTTTCAAACCAGGCCTAATTGAAAACATGAGCACTTCACCACTGCCACCCAGGGGTGTGCAGGCCAGAGAGTGCAGTTTATGGAACCTGATAATCAGTTTTGTCTTCTCTGGGTATCTCCCCGCCTCAGCAACCTGCCAGCTCTTTGAAGATGAGCAAGGTGGTTCAGGTATCACTATGGTGCCTGTGACCGAGCAGGTATATTGTACTGTCTCAGCAAACACTTGCTAACTCAAGCACCACTCGACCACGTACTCCCTTTCCATCCTTGTTGTAAGAGTTTAGAAGGAATTCAGTGCCCACCAACATTTGGACTTAGGTACTTCTTACACAATTCTTTGAAACTGGGTAGGTGACTTAGCAGAAGATGAACTCATGGACGTATGAGAGATTTAGCTATTATTAAGGGACCCTTGAAATCCTCACATGCTCCTTGGTTATGCATGTGGGATTATTACTGCTCAAGAGGAAGAGAGCATATCCTGCTAGCAGAGAAATAGTCAGGCTTATGGCATGGAGAAAGTTTTATAAACTAGATGAGCAATGTAGAACTGCATCAAAGATCTGCTAATGAAATCAATCATTTAGATCTCTTTAAATGATATATTAACATGTTTCAATTTTATTGCTTTTTTTTTAAGTGAGCACTTTTTAAATAACTTGAAGGTAATGTCTCAATGAATTGGTGCCATCATTTCTTATGCTCTGACTATATAAAATCTTCAAGGATTTGGTTTTAGAATAGTATGGATTAAAGTTAGTATTTTTTTTTACTGGTTAGAGGGAAGATAATAACAATTGATTAATAAGGGGATATGGACACATGGTGCCAGTAAGGCAGAGTGGGAAGCATGTGGGCTTTTTAATTCAATCTCCTGTACCTATCGATGGAAGTGGAGGTGAGTTAGTCTCCTGAATACTAGGTTTTCTTGTTAAGTGAGGACAAAATAGCTTGCCTTTTAGAGTTATTATAAGGTTTTGAAGTAGTACATAAAGAATAATCAGTTCATTACTCAACCCGTAGTAGAGATTTAAGCCCCTAATTCTGTGAAGTAAGTGCAAACCCTTGCCTTCCTTCAGGTTATCCCTGTGTAGGATATGGCCTGATTGTGGCATGGCTTCAGACCATAAATAGAGCAGAAGAACTTGGGCACTGAACTCAGAAAGATGGGTGCTCAAATGACTTTAATACTATCGCTTTGACTTCTGCAAGTTTTTCTCTGTGCATCATTTTTTTTTTTCCTCTGTAAAATGTGGAACATGGTAGTATCTACCTAGCAGGGTTATTGTTGGGATTGAATGAGAGGAGCTGTTGAAAGCCCTTAATGTGGACTTGGTGCATAATAAATACTCAACAGATGCTAATTATCATCAGCTACCTATTATCCAGTGTTGCTTTACTAGGAAGTGGGTATCAGGCTCCCCCTAGAAAAGGGCTTGCTCTCTTCACTGAGGCTTGCTCTGCAAATAAGCTTGCAGTTCAGTGTTACTGAGGGTGTGAAAGCCACTCTGGGAGGGAAACAGAAGTGGGAGCCTTGCTCTACACCCCTCCCCCCCATTCAGAGGCTGTAGGGCACTAAGAGAAGAAGCCAGATCTGCATGGGAGGTTATAGAAATGGAAGAATTATCCACCTAGGGCACTACCACAAATGGGGGTTAAAGAAGAGATTCCTCCATATGGAGTGGGATTGGAGGCTTCAGAAAAGTGCTGGGTGTTTATTTTTATTTCAGGGGCCTGAAATAATAGCACAGAATTAAGAAAGCACATTTGTGAAAAGGAGATCTCTTTGGAAGACCTGCATCTTTCTTAGATAAATGCAGAGAGAAGTGTTGACAGAAAACACGTAGCTGGCAGTACACTTCCCAGGGCAGGTATCCCTTTCTTATGCCAGTGCTGCCCAGGATAGAGGTGGCCATGACTTAGCACAGAATAGCTGGGGCATCGAGCAGTATGGGCAGTTTCTGCCTCCCACAGTCTGTAACCCTTCCTAGGTGCAGGCAGCCTAGACTAAAGGAAATGGTTCAGCCTTCCAAGAGATAATCATTTACCTGGGATGTGGATGTAGAAAGATGATAGGTAGCAGTTGACCAAATATAGAATTCTTCAGTGTCTTCAAACGTGATCCTCTTCATGAGGAATGTGAATCAGCTATGTCATCCATAGAGGGCTATCCTTCTGAGATGAGTTCTTACTCTCCATTTGTTACTCCCTCTCACCTCCTCCCCACTTAAAAAAAATAGATCCCCTTGATCACACCTGGTATCATCTACAATTAAAGATTACTTTAAATGCTGACAATGCCCCAAGCTGTTCTTCAAGATGATCTCATTCTACTTAGCAGTGCCCTGTGCCTGCTGATCCCACCGCAGTGTTTTCTCCGTTGAAGACATTGCCTCAACAAAAATCTGTTTTAGAGTTTTCCTTGCTTCTCCATGCTGAATTACAGTCACAGTCAATGGCCCACTTGTGTGTAGTTCAAGAAGCAATTAAGGGCTCTTTTCTTCGAACAAGCAAGGGAGGGGGTAGAGAGAAAAATGATCATTACTCTGATGAGTCCTCTGCACAACTGAACAGTTCACAGATCTTTGATAGCACGAGTTCCCCCACGCTGAAACCCATCTCTGTAACTGCCTTCTGCAGCCTCTCTTGCTGTCAGATACTCAAGGGTGGGTCAAGAACTCATATGTCATACAATTGGAGCAGCCCAGCCTGACTTAGGATTCTGATGAAATAGTTGTACCAGCTTCACAGTAATCCACAGCAGGATGATGGTGTCATTGGAAACTTAAAAAGTGCCAACTTCAGAGACCCCCCAAGTAACCTTGCAGTCTCTATTGTAAGCCTTTTGTTTTATCCCGGGGGGATTTATTATAATCAGAATATGGTTGTCTTAACTTTCTGTGCTTGTCTATGTAAATTGTGTCTGTCTTTAGCTTGTGTGTTCGTAGAGGGCAGAGATATTTATCTATTTTCTATCATACCGTGTCTAACAGAGCTGAATATAGATATTTTTGTTAAGGTGATCAATGGATCCCCTCCTTGATGTTTCTTAACAAATATCTGCTATGTGTGGAATAGTATGCCAGGCCCTGGGAAAAGACAAGTCATCACATGTCAGTGGTTTTTGAAGAACAGGCACCACTCAGCTAGTAGCATTATCATCACTTGGTAATGTGTTTGAAATGTATGTCTCTTGGCCCTCCTCTCAGAAACTCTAGAGGTCACACCCAGCAACTGGTGCTTGCATAAGCCTTCCGGCACATTCTGACATGTGTTCATGTTTGAGAAACACTGGTCTAATAAACCCCTTCTGGTCCTCTGGCACCTATGAAGACTGTTCAATGAAGAGGAGACCTTGGGTCCTAGCAAGACTACAGAAGTGGGGACTGAGCTGCCTTGAGGTGAGGATAGGCTTTAACACAACCTCCCAGCTGCCTCCACAGGGTAACAATATGGCAATTTCCTGCCTTCAAGGAGCCAAAGAGTTCACACAATCTCATGATGTGATAGAGCCATTCTTGCCTTGAAGAGCATGTCTCCCTGCTTCTGTTAAGATAGAAGGGCACTGACTCTTGATCAAAATCTAAGCAGCTATGATATGAAGAGAAGTTTAGATATGGAAGACTTGGGTCAAGGCACAGGTCTGTTGCAGTAGCTTTGGGACTCTGGGAAAATCCATTAACCTCGCTAAACTTAGATGGACCTGAGTTTCCCCATCTCAAAAACAGAGTTAATTATATTTGCCCTATCTATTTCATAGGACGTTCTGCTCAGTGGAGATAGGGGTCAAGATAGGATTTTGCCCAAACTCACTTCTCCACTCAGATTTCTGGATGAAGGTGCCCTACCAACAAGAATAGCTTAATAGGGACATAGTATAGTTACTCTATTAATCCGATGCATTTATATTTGTGTGTGTACAAGTGCACATGCACTAGATTGCTTCTCTGATAAGGGATGATAAAACATAAGGCCAAGCCATGTCAACCTAAATGAGACCTTCCATCTCCACCTGTGGCCAGACTCTATGTCCAGTTACCCCCTCAGACCAGGCATGAGCAGCTGGATCCCCAAGCATGACCAAGGTCAGAGTGTGATGACCACAGGAACCCGAATTGAGCCTGCCCTCTACAAATGCCAGAACAAGAGAGGGTTGGGAATCTAGAAGCCTGCATGAGAGGAAAGTAATTCTGTCAGCTGTGATCATGATCCAGAGATGGTCGGGCTACAGTGTATTGAGCATGCTCCCTCCTGTGGGAGGAGCTAGCAAGGAGTGGAAGGTAGAGATGCAGGTCTGAACTAATCCCTACCAGACTCCCCTCAAACATGAGCATGCTCAAACTCTACTTTCTAGGGTAGGAATTCTTCCTTAAAGTACAAACACTGGGAGAAAACAGAAGTTCTCTTCTTCCTCATTAGCTAAACAATCACTCTGAAAATGTTAGCAATTCATATGTGTGAGATACTGTATTTATTAATTCTTTTCTCCAGTTCCCCTGTGCCATGTCACCCAGTGGGCCCTGAGGACCGTCATTAGCAGGTTTGGCCCTTCGCTGCTTAGTGGGCAGTGATGGGGATTGGTGGCAGGAGTAGGTAGAAAGCTAGCTCAGCTTGATTGGACTCTTGCTGCTGAGGGAATTCAATGGATTGGGAGAAAGGAAGAGTGGAAAGATTGGAGGTCAAGAGGAGATTTAAGTCATAGGAAAAGACTCCCATCAGTACAAGATGGGAGGGGGGCCTATGAATGAATGCTTCAAACAGTGGCTGGTATTTGTGACTTATGTTGTAGGCTCAGGTCTGTTGAATGGGTAGATTTGCTAATTCTAGGATGTGGAGATAGGACACATTTTGGCCTAACCTTGTAGCACATCAGAAACCCTAATCCCACCACTACTATGTGGGACCTGATTGTGTGTCTTCATGCTACCTTGCCCCTCCTCTTCCTCCCCAGCCTGCAAACTGTAGCCACCCAAGGCTATGTATGTGCCTGGTCCCCACAACCACCCTTTTTAAAAAAACTCTAGTGCTCTGCCACCTGCCAGGGCTGGAGCTTCCTCCACCCCAGCATACCAGAGCGAGATCCTGAGAGCCCTTGCCCATGGTGGTTAACCTCTCTGTTCTCTCATTGCATATTCCATTTTTACAATTTCTCCCCATTACTCACCCATTAATAAACATAACCTTTGACTGGAGACGCTCATCACTCTGTTCCATCTATTGACAGAATTATAGGTATTCTGAGCAGGGCAGCAGCATCAGGTTGTGCAGATATTGCATCTAGACAACTTGAAAGGGTGCCTTCTACATGGTGATCTATGCATGTAATATGTGAACACACCTGACAGTCCTGAGTTCCATGGATACGATATTATTTGGTCACACTTATTTGCTTATTGGAACTTAGACTGACAAATTCAACTTTGCTCAGCTCCATGGCTCCTTGCAACAATTGGCTTTTAGGGTGAAAGTGAGAAAAGAATAAGTTCAGACATAGTGCATAATTTAAGTCAACAACTAAGTCTGGGTGGAGTTCATAATGACAACCATTACTCTCCCATCCCACCTCACACCACTAATGCTTGTTTATTGAGCACCTGCTATATGCTGGTCACATACATGGTTGAAGGACATTCCAAGACTTTCTCTAACTGCAATTTGGCAGGACCGTTGCTTTTTTCTAAATTCAAAGTGACATGTTACACAAAGATGAAATCTAAGCAGCTCCCTTAAAGGTGGCCTTGAGGAGTAGACTTAGGCCTGCTGAGGACATTAAGATCTAATAGAGAAAGCCCCCCACACACAATTTCTAAGGTTCCCAAACTTGCTCAGCTCACAGTACCTTTGTGCATCAGTAAATTTTTCACCCCCTAGGCCAAGAAAAATACCTAACATTTATTAATAGTTCCAAAAACTCAATATTTGTAGTCTGTGCTCCCTAACAGAGGTCACTGTGTGACCCTGGAAATTTAAAAATACCTGTGGCTTTCTAAGAGGTTGCCACAGCCCACAGTTTGGGAACCAAGACTTTAAGCACACCTGAGACAAAGGAGGTGGAGCTTAAACACTTGAGTCTACCAGAAGTCTGCCACTGTCATGACATTTTCCCCTGGAATAGTCCAGTAAAATAATGAAAACTTTTATCCAGTCCATTGGGAAGGAAGACAGTTTGGGGGAAAGAAGGTGATTTTGAGAAGTTTTAGGGAACTGGTAGACATTGTTTCCTTACAAGCATTTCAGTATCAGGATCAATTTCAGGCCGTAAGACAGAGTTTCTGGCTAAGAATCCTTTGTGCCTACTTGCAGATGTGTTGCCTACAATTCAGTTTAGAAGCAATACTCTCTATTTTGGAACAACAGAATCATTGCCAAGTCTGTTTCTGAGTCTGTATCACTTAGTAGACCTTTGGCTACTTTAGGTTAGGGTCCAATATACAGTAAGTGTTTAATGTATGACCTTGAATCATATAACTCCTTTATGGCTTCTATATATTTTTATTCCTCAAGTGGTTTCCCTAATGAACATCACTACTGTCATTCTTTGGTCTTGTTTTTCTAGGGTTGCAGATAAAAGGTAGCCTGAATACATCAAGCCTTGCAGTTAAGGCTGCATTTAAAGGCACAGGCTTATTCTTTCAAGAGCTCCCAAAGAGAAGTGGCATCAAATGTACTGGCATGGCTGTGAAGGTCCTGATGCTCCTCATGATAAATAGCAAGCACACCATTCCTAAAATGTCCCTAGGCTCTGTTCTGTAATTACCATTGTTCTAGAATAGGAAGCCTTTGAAGACTTAATGGCATCCTACATTTTATAGTTAAGTTCAATTCTGAGTAGAAAGGCAAAGTTTTGGTGTAGGAAACCAAGAAACAGTATCTTGTGTTCATTGAAATGGACTGCTTGATATTTTGGAAAATGAGTGCGTTGTATACCATTGAAATTTAGCAGTGAACTTAGCAACAATTGTCATTTGTGGTGGGAAAACACGGTTGGGAAATTGAGGAACTCTAGCAAACCCCTCTTCTTTTAAAGTAGGTCTACCATGGAATGTCTATCCCTAATCTAAAGATGGGTGAAGCATAATTATATTGACGTAGGAGGTAGCTTGAGGAGGCAATACAGGACAGCTTCTATTTAATATTTACTGTAAGTCTGTACCTGATGAGATGAGAACTTCAGCTTTGGGATTTTTTTTTTTTTCCTGATTCTCTCCACAAGTCCATTTCTCTTTATCCCGTAGGCCAACATCATCAAAAATCCTTTGGGCTGAGGCAAGTCACAGCCCTGCAATATAAGCAGTGGTGCTATTGCTAGGCAGTTCATGCCATCTGAGAAATTGGAACCACTGAGCAATGAGTGATAGTGCTGAGAGGAAGTCGGCCCGGACAACCTTTAATAACCATTCCAACCCTGAGAGAGTCCATGCTTTTGAGATCTGAGCTGTTAATAATCCCACAGGGTCGTTGAGTGTCTTGGTTTTAAATAAAACAGGAGCAGTAAGGCAGCTTGTTGTGACAAATAGTACACCTGCTCACTGCCCTCTACCTTGCCTCACAATCAAACAAAAGCCCTTTAGCATATGAATCTCACCAAGCTGCTCAGAGGAGCCATTTATAGCACAGAGGCAAGAGAGAAAAGAGCATTTCCAAGCCTTTGCCAGTTGTAGTTCAGAGCAGATATGGACTCTCTACTCTAGGTCTACTTCTTTTTTGCAGTGAGTTGAGAAAAGATGCATATGGTGATAGTAAGGAGTGGATAGGAAGCCATACCTTTATAAAAGTATTTTCCTTATTTGCTATGAACTACCTTGGGTCTGTCCAGACCGAAATTCCTGGAACTCCCTTTTCCTTGAACTCTGAAATGAAAACACTGACTTTGAACGCTTACCACTGTCCCAACACTTCTATGATCTGTGTCCTGTTCTGAATGCTTTCCATGTAGTAAAAATTCATTTAATCCTCAAAAACAGTATTAGAACTGAGAAAGGGGCAGCCCAGGTGGCTCAGCGGTTTAGCGCCACCTTCAGCCCAGGGCCTGATCCTGGAGACCAGGGATCAAGTCCCACGTCGGGCTCTCTGCACGGAGCCTGCTTCTCCCTTTGCCCGTGTCTGTGCCTCTCTCTCTCTGTGTGTGTGTGTCTCATGAATAAATAAATTAAATCTTAAAAAAAAAAAAACCTGAGGAAATTACTGTCATTGTGATCCCTCAGTCCTCATTAGGGTCATATGATAGCCTGAGATGTCTATCTTGATCATTAGTTCACAAAAATGCTATTTCCAGGGGGCAGGGGAGCTAGGCTTTATAAGGTAGAAATTGTTTATAAAAAGATAAAATATAGCTTACATGACTTCCTAAAGATTTTATTTTAGAAAGAGGGAGAAGGAGGAGCAGAGGGGGAGGGGGACAAACTGACTCTGCGCTGATTGGAGCCAGACTCGGGGCTCAATCTCACAACCCTGAGATAATGACCTGAGCAGAAATCAAGAGTGGGACATCAGCTGACTGAGCCACCCAGGTGCCCCACAGTGACTTTTTTAAATGAAAATGTGCAAAGAACAGACCCCACCTTACACAAAACATCATTTAGGTACCTGTAAGGTTGAGTTTTTTTGTTAAATGGTAGACCTTTTAAGACAGATTTATTTGAAGGTCATAGATGTATATAGTTCTTGGGACAGATAATCTCTCCATTCAGCACTTAGTTATAATCTTTCTACTCTGATTCTTAGAGTAGTTTGAAATATGGAAATGTGAGTGATTTTTGCTTTTTTCACTCTGGGTATTATTCGATCATGACATAAAAATAGAAAGTACTGTATTTTTTGTAGGTTTATGCCAATGTACACAGTGGGGACTGAGAGAAGGGGGCAGGATGCAGGTAATACTATCTTTTCAAGAAAGAAAAAATTGAAAGTGTTTTGGCTTTCTTTCAGTAACCTATCATTTGTAACTTCTTCCCCTCATTTACAATCATGTCCATTTATAAACAGTAATTTGCTCTTACAAACATGTACTGTAGTTAGAGTTCTTTTGGGAGCAATTGGTGCTCTTTCTCTGTGACATCATGAGCATTTAAAAAACTATAATTATAAATATCCTCTCATGTAACAAAAAATAGTAAAAAGAAAGACTTGGGGAATCTGTCTAGAGACTAATTGTTTCTTATTGCTTTGTCTCTGTATCTCCTGCTCCCACCCTAATCTTGGTAAATGGAGACACCTCCAAGATTCTTCAAAACTCAGTGTAAATGTTGCCTACTACAAATCTCTGAAAATATTCCTACTGTTTTGAGAACAGTATTTAGTATCAGTATGCTATTAATGTTGACCTTCCAATTCTGAAATCCAAAGAGTAAGCTTGGATTCCTTTGTCTAACACGGTGAATTGTGGGTTGTAGGCTTTTTTTTTTTTCCTTCCCAAGTCCAAGGATATATCAACAGAATCAAGGTTTGTATCTCTCTGAGTGGTTTGAATTAGAAACTACTGGTCCTGATGATACTGATTAGTGGTAGAAGACATAAGCATTAAGTATTTGGAGGAAAAGGTTCAATATATCAAAGATCTACTCCAGTTTCATAACACTTGCAGTTATAGAGTGGCATTTCAACAGAGGAGACCATTAGATTACTAATGGGGTATTTAGAGAGGAAGGAGCAAAAGTAGAGTGTAATCTGAATATATAAACCGCTTATGTTCTTAAAGTCCAATTTGTACCTAGTTTTTTTTGTAACTTGGAATGTATTTCCCCGTAGGAACTATATTTTGCATGCTTTTGGACTCTCCGGCTAGCTTATAGAAATCTATGTCAAACATAATGTAGTTTTCTTCCAAAAGAGCATAGAATTAGTTATCATGTGGCCCTGGGTTTGAGTCCAAACTGTAGGATGTACTAGTTGTTTGGCCGTAGGCAGGTAAAGCTTTCAGAGCTTCGGTTTATTCATACACAGAATTGACATGCTGAGACCCAGTGTTTGATATGGAGTAGATGTTCAATGAATGTTTGCTGACTGAATGAACAAAGGAATAAGCACATATTTTATTTCTGTGGGCAAAGTCCATACAAAGGATCAGAGACTTCTACAATTTCTGCTGCCTCACAGTGGCGATTTCAGGCCAGAATCTACAGAAACAAGGCTTCTCAAGGAGCCTTTCATGACAATTTATATGGTGGGATTTTCTGTGAAGCACCTAGTAGCTGAATGTCTAGCTCCAGTAGCTTCAGAGGCAAGGCCAAGGCTTCACACACACCTCTGCAGGCTCCTGTCCAACTAGAAGGCACATTGATGGGATATGGTGGCCATCTGTATGTTTGACTCAACACAAGTCACATGTTAGCAAATAAAGAACTTTGTGCATACATCTCCCTCGGGAAATGTGACAAAGGGTATTAAAAAGATATCTTTGTTAGAAAATATATTACCTGTATTTTGATTGGCCCAAAGGAGGTAGGTGAATACATTTAAAATAATGAGATGGGGGAAAAAAATAGAAATGCATAATGTTATTCCCAGAAAGGAGCAGAAAGACACAGGGTATTACAGACTTTGAGGCAATTGTGCTCTGATTTGAGGAATGGACTCTGGATTTATCTTAATATGACCCCTGGTTTTCTAATTACAGTCAGTCCCCAAACCAGAAGGGAGGAGCAGTTGTGAATTTATTTCAGTGGGCACACCTCTGGAAAAAAAAAAATCCTTAAAATTTCAAGAGGAAGAACTTTCTTTTTCGTTTGTTTGTTTGTTTATTTATTTATTTATTTATTTATTTATTTATTTATTTATTTATTTATTTATTTATTTATTCTTAAGGAATTGCTATATTTTGAGCTCCAAGGGCTGACAGCTGTTCTAGTTTTGCTTGGGGACTTTTTCACAATGTGGATTAATCAATGTTATGAACTGGGTCCGTGGGGTTTTGGGAATGTAATTGGTTTCAGATGACACTTTGCTAGTCAATCTGTGAAACAGCCGAATGTTGACACAGCTGAACAATTCCAGCTGTTTCCACTCGCCCCTTCCTCTTTCCCTGGACGCTACATCCTTTGCCTTTATTTTGTCTGCCCTCTCTCATTGTGACTTTGCTAAACTAATTTGTTATCCTTTCTGAAATTCCGTCTTGCTGTTCTCTCCTTTGGGATATCCTGGCTCCCCGTTTATTATATTCACCACCCAGTTTGATTTTGCAAAACTTTTTTCTTGACTTGTATAGTTCTTAAGGAAATCATAGTTTTACCATGTAAGTTCCCTTTTTTTTTTAATGTGGTGATCACCGTGGCTGTTTATTGAAGGGTACACAGCAACAAATTTAGGTTTTACGCAAGTGCTTGGATTCCCTGAATCTGTGGTTTCACAACTGCTTGATTAACCTTTTTATTTTTTTAATTACCAGAGGCATTCCATTGAATAAACAATACAAGTCATTAACTTCATTCAATGTGTAGCTGTATTTGTTACTGTATGTCCTTCTGAAACAGTGAAAAAGAGATTCAGGTGTCAGTATTGCTGCTAGAAAGACATATGATTCGAAGGAAGGAATAAAAAAGACCAACCCTGACTTATGTACGGTATATTAAGTGTTTATATACTGTCAGGGGAATGGTTTGCAAATGGCTTTCAGTGGTTTTTCATTACTGGACTAATTTCTCTTTGTTTTTTCAAGATTACTTGTTTCTACATCTTACCCAGAGACAAATGGCTTAACTGCTTCTGTGTGCAATAAAAATTTGCTATTTTGTTGGAGGATGGGTTGCAGATCTAGAGCTAAATGAGCTAAAACCAAAGGATAGGACACCGAGATAGATACATCGGTCAATGTGATCATTCCCAGTAGCTGAGACTCTTGATACAAGCAAAGTAATCCCGTTGTGCCCAAAATGGTTTGTATTGACTAAGTGGTTGGCTCATATTCACAGTACAATTATGCAGCCACCTACTCTGCCTTGCTTGTGTAGATTTAGATGCACAGCACAATGATACATTCTGAAGTCAGAGGCAAGCCTAAGATGTCAAAGAATGTGGAACAATTGAGCAATTATCATGAGAATTTGGCAAATAAAAGCAATTGACATAGTGAATTTTTTCATGTTTCCTCTCACTACAGTTGTTAATGAATGTGGTATCAGAGGAGACACTCTCAGGGGTGGAGACTATCTTACAGACAGGAAACAATAGGTAGATAGATGATGTCCTTTCTCTGGATGGAGAGCCATAAACAGTACAGGTACTTAGGCATTGCTGAGGAATGATCCAGGTTAACTCTTACCTAATTGTATGTGTAGTGAAACTTCCAGATCTTTTTAGCAGAGAAATACTAAACTATTGTGGCCCAAGTGTGCTGAAAAGAGGCAGAAGAGCATCTGTATCAACAAAGTATATGAAAAAAATAAATAAATAAAAGAAATTGCACTTGGGGATAAGCTGCCAGAATTTTAGGTGCTAACCCAGGAAATGGGTTTTTAAGTCATTCCAGACAATTCTTGGAAGACTGACCAAAAGCTGGTTATGGCCAAAAAGACAGAACAAGTGCTGAATGTCATCATGGAGGTCTCTAGAATCAAAAGCATGTCTGTGGCTGTGCATAATGTAATTTATAGCTGGACCAGTATGCCTTAAGAACGCTGAGCAAACCAAGGGAAGTTCTAAGAGGGATAATTAAAGTAACTAAGGGACTTGAGGCAAATAAATATACTTTATTTAAGAAGTGGCGAATGAATGGGGGGATTTCTAAGATTAGAGTGTGAACTCAGGCTCACCAAACATGGCAGCAGTACATACTCTGAGGGTAAAACCAGAGTGTATTGGATTAAGAACACCAGTGTTCAAATCCTTGTTCTACCATTCATTTGCCTGACCATAGGCATTTCTAATCATTCTGATTGATTTTTCTTATCCGAAAAAGGAAGAAGTCACAATCTTGAAATAGTTTTATGATTATCAAATAAGATGTATATGTGGAACACTTGCCATAATTCTTGAAATTCATTGAGGCTGCCATCACCCACTGGTCATCAATCACATCAATGGTGTTTTATTTTTAATAAAAAATAAATTATTTGGTTAAATAAAGTTGGTTAGAAGTCTATCTAAATGCTATTGTACAGGTTAAAAATTAGAGTTTACAAGTTTGAGATTAATGTACACATGTCAATAATGGTTAACTAGGGAGAGCTGGATGTATGGTGGCTAAATCTTTGGCCTTTTGATACTGAAATAGACTGTGGACTCGTTCCCTTCTACAACTGTACCTTAATGTGAATGCCAGAAATGACCGTGCCTCAGTGGAGTAAAGGTCTATCCTAGCCACCATTTTTTTCCTGGTCTTATTAGCTCCCCTGCTTTTTTTTCCATGGCATGTAGATCTAGGAAAAGGAAGTTTGGACTTCTTGTCTTGAGAAACCATACTTTTACCTACTTGGATCTAAACAAAACAACAACATAAAACAGAAAGGGTTTTCTATATTCTTGAGAAGTATGCCACCTTTTCTCACTATCCTATAGGTCCTAGGCTGTTTAGATATTTATCATTTGCTCCAAAACAAAACCCCAAACTATTTCTTCTGGTGAAACCCTAATTTTGTAGTAAATACTTAACATTCTCAAGTTTTTGTCCTGAAATGTTATTAGGGCTAAATAACTCCTGTCTCTTTCTGTTTCCATAGTGCCTGTCTACCACTTTGGAATCATTAACCTCTTTTAAAAACTGATAGATGGCTTGGAATGTAGATGAGAGCCAGTGAAGTCCTGCAAAATGAGTGCTTACAATAAAAAAAAATATATTAGACTTAGTAAATTTCTCAGACAAGTAAGCACAAGAGAAAGGCCCAAATCCTACTCCAGAAGTGGAACATTGATTCAATCAACTGCTTTCTCCTAGGATACTTCAACCAAGTTGCGACCAATCTTGAAGGGAAAACCAGCCATGGTAGAAAAATTCTTTGCTTCCTGGGTAGAACAGAGAAGCCATTGGAGAATATGAAATATAATCAGACTAAACTCTGAGCAGAATCTTGCATGAAGGAAATGGATTATGCAGGCATACCATTCTGGTGCTCTGAGATCCTTTGTCACCCAATTTTACAGTCAAACTTGTACCAGAATGAGGTATATGTTAGATTTCTTGAATGGAAGAGCAGGAAGCCTCTAAGATCAAAAAAGCCTGTCAGAGGTGGAACTGTCCAGATATCCAGCTCTTACCAGCTTCCACAAGGGCAACCTTATCGACCTCTAAATCCTTTCATTCATTCAGAAGATGGTTTTTGAGTATTTTCTTTATGTCAGTCCCCTTTGTTGCCCTCATGGAACTTGTAGAGGACCAAGACCTTGATCAACCAGTCACTAAAACACTGGGAAATGGCAGCTGCATTGAGTGTTGCAGAGGAGAGGAGGGTGATGCCCTGAGCAATAGCGAGGAGCATTGACTTGGGTCAGGGCAGACTCTCTTGGGGAAATTGCAGTGAAACCCAGATCATTAAAAGTGAAACCTGGCTAGGCAGAGGGGAGCTGAAGATGTAAAGTTTATATGGTGCCTACCGGCAAGGAGCTCCCAGTCTAAAGCAGTTGCGGTTCATTAGGGTACCTGCTACCTTTGTTTCAGGTTTTCCTAGGGATATTTTGTTAGCCCCTAGAAGGGAGATGAAAAACAGTATGGGGGAGGAGTTATCTTCAAGGGCAGTGACATCTGAATGGAGCTTTGAATGATAGCACTACTGATAGTTTGTGAAACATCCTGGAGCCTTAAATACAACTTTAACAAAATTGCTTTGGACTCTGATTCTCCAAGCTTGATGTACTCCCGAACACCGAGTGATTCTTTTTTAGTATCTATGGGGGCAGATAGGGAAGAGTGAGTGAGTAACTAGCTCAGGGCAAGCAGTGAAGCAGTTTAAGGATGAGGGGCCATGGGATGAGGTGGAGAACTTGTGGAGTGCTAATTGCTCCCACGTCAGATCGCATCTTAAATTCTAGAATTGTACTTCAGTGCCAGGAAAGGGGATGAGCAGATTGTGCGATGGTTTTTCTTGCTGCCTGATGACTAGGGGAAGCCTTAGTGTAGGTAAGGGTGGTCACTCAGCCATCTGCATGGTCTCTCCACCACTATCCATGATGAATCCTGAAGAATGTTTTTCCCACTGTGCACCACTGACATCAGAGGAATCTGGGGAGGCTGTTAAAATGACACTCCCTTGGATGCCACCTTAGACTTGCAGAGTCATTATGAAGAGAGAAGTGTCTGCATTTTTAACAAGCTCCCTACGCACACTCTCATGTAGTCTCAAGTTTGTGAACCCTAAAATTTGCACTGGGATTTTAGGCTATGTGTGAATACTGGGTTATAGCCCAAATATGATGGCATGTAGCTCACTAATATAAAGCCAATAAGATTGGGCCATGCAAATGTGCCCTCTGTATTGCAAAAATAAAAGGAGTTGTTCAAATAGTTGGTGCTAAGAAAGTACAGACTGAAATTACCTAGACAGCCTTCTTAGGTAGAAACAGTGGCTCAGGGGGAATCAAAGTTGTTCTCAAGGATGTGATGTGAGTCCGCACCTGTCCCTTCAGAATGTGTCCGCACCTGTCCCTTCAGAACGCACTCCCTCCCTCCAGGCAGAAGGCTCATTACGTAATGCTGCCAATAGGCCCCTATCACTTTGTCTTCTGATTCCGTTCATAAAATGTGCTGTGTTGACCTTTGCCATCACAGTTGCCCTCAAGGTCGACTCCAGAATGCTGGCTGAAAGAGATTTGAGACATCACCAACACTACAAGTACTAACACTTTGTATGGAAGCAAGAGGGAGGTGCAGCAAGGTAAAGAGATGGGCCCCAGGCGTCAGAGAAACGGAGTTCAGGTCCAGGTCCAGAACTGGGCCATGTTTTTCCATTTACAAGAGAGCTAGGCCAAACCTGCTCTCCCTTTATTTTGTAACACTGGTTCATTTTTCAGTTTTCACAGGAATTCTGATCTGAAATAACCTGGGATTTTTAAGGTGAAAAGCTGCCAATTAGTGTTCTTAGTATTCTATAACCACAGTAGTTAATATTTACCGAGCACATACCATGAGGGAGGCAGTGCGTTCAACACTTTATATACATTAGCCATCTGATCCTCTAAGCAGACCTATGGAAGTAACTATCCCTATTTTAAAGATAAGGAGACTCGGGCTTGAGAAATTTCCAAGAACTCTTCCAAGGAGATACAACTGGCAAGTAGAAGACCAAAGATACCAGCCAGGCCAGCCTGACTCCAGGATGTTATTTTATATCTTATTACACTGTTGATCATGTTGATAAACCACAAAAATTCCTTCTGTACAGATACAAGTTCAGGTAACCTTATCTGAATTCCTCTTTACATTTTACATTTAGATGATAAAAGATATTAAGCATTTACTTGACACTAGGTTCTAGATTAAATAACTTGTTGCTTCATTAAGTTTTATTAATAGAGTATAAATACTCCAGTGTGTTCTCCCTCTATGCCTCCTCTTGCCCCCCCCCCCCCCCCCCGCTGCCATGTTTTTTATAAGCTTGTTTTTTTGGTAAAAGAACCTAAGATGAAAAGAATCTGTGTTTTCTGCGGAGCCAGATTTTTTTCAGTTAGGAACAACAACAACTCCACAAAGACATTGAATATTAGTTAGTCTCTAAAGGGAAGCTGCGTTGGTGGTGGTGCCATTCTTTGGTGTGCCTTGATTTATGGACTTCTCAAGGCCAGCTGGTGCGTCCTACAGGTCAGCAAGCACACTGTTCAACACATCTGACTTGATTCCTCACTCTTCACACCTTACATTACTATCCTCTTGTGCTCTGGGTCTCAGTCTCACATAATCTACTCAAGCTCTGTAAATTCTTTTTCAGATGATTCTAGTAAGTTAGAAAAACTAAGTATGGAAAAAGAGCTGACATGAAGTGGAATGTCTTACTCTACCACATATTTCTTCCTACGTTTTTTTTTTTGTTTTTCTTTTTTTTTTTTGTGGGAGCATCTCCCTAAACCTCGAAAGTCAGCGTGTAAATACCCTCACTCAGAGATGGAAACTGTATTTCCCTGCAGACACAGAGCTCCTGTCTGTCCCCATGCATTTGGGAAAGAGTGTAATCACTGTCATCACTCCAGATAGGAATGCCATGTGGACACTGAATGCATAAATTATTATACACATGAAATGCAAATCCTGCCCAGGGACTCCTTGAGGCTGCTCATCTGAGAAGCAGTAGTTACAAACATGCCGAGCCTTTATCCAAGCTGTTCCCTCTGCTCGAAACACCCTCCCAGCTCTGCTCTGCTGGGCTCACTGCTCCTGATTTTCGACATTCCACTTGAGCGCCCTCCTCTGAGACCTCTACCCTGATTCCATCCTAGCTGGATGGGGGATTCCATCCTCGACCCCCAACTGCTCTCCTGACCTCGGGCAGCTTCCATACTAGACTTAGTTATCAATTCTTATTTGGCCAGATGTGGTTTTCAGGGTTCCCAGAAGCCTCTCCAGAGAAACACCAGTCCAGAGGAATGCCCCTTTCCAGCCAAGGGAGCAGAGATAGATCCCTTGCTGCTGCTTCTCATTAGCATCTGCATCACTTGCTTGGGGTGTGGGGACTGGGATCATCAGCATGACCAGCCAGGAGCCACTATGTGGCACTCCTGGAGTTCATCACCTAAATGGGGAAGGGGCATACTCTAAGTGGGGCCAAAGGGGCTGCTTGCTCTACCTGGGAAGTTGCAAATGAAATGCAAATCAACTAGCAGTGCAGCTTTGCAGTTAAGGGGAA
This sequence comes from Nyctereutes procyonoides, assembly GCF_905146905.1. Taxonomy (NCBI): domain Eukaryota; kingdom Metazoa; phylum Chordata; class Mammalia; order Carnivora; family Canidae; genus Nyctereutes; species Nyctereutes procyonoides. The sequence continues at coordinate 14,684,445 of NW_026575040.1, forward strand.
GGTAGCTGAAAGCAAGGGGCTCTGAAAAGAACCCGAGCTGTATCTTAAGTACAAGGCTAAGAAAGAGACAAGGAGTGGGAAGCATGGCCCAGTGCTGCCTCCTCAGTTCTACACAGAACAGTCAAAGCCCTGAGTGTGGGCACATGCCTTTGTCCCTGCTAAAGATGTGCCATTGGCCTTGTCCACAGTCACATATTCAGAGCAGGCAAGACCTTGTGAAGAGGAGGCAGTGTCCCCTCTGATGCACTTACTCTATGCAAGAGCCTGATACAGTGATTCATAATAGCCTATCTTTTTGCAGGCCTCCTCTGCCCAGCAACTAAAGCAATGGCTTAAATTTCCTTTTAATACTTGCAATTAGAGAAAGGCTATGTAAAGCTGAATTATTTTCACTATATCCAGGGATGAATAAATCACAAAGGGCTTCAGAGCTGGTACGTAAGAAAACTTAAAATCTGGGAATTATGCTGTAGAATGAGGGATGAGGCCAGAAGCTTGTCCGCCTTGTGCCAGCAGCACCCCACTAACACCTCACATCTGCACAGGACACCTGTTTGCCTGCCGTCTATACCAGCATTACCCTAATAACACTTCCTTCCCTGTCCTTTAAGGCCAAACTCCAGGGGGAGGAAAGATAGCTCCTCCTTCTTAAAGACTTGGGGGATATCCGCTTTTAGATTCAGGCAGGGTATTTTAAATTATCTTTGATGTTGAATTCTAGCCTTTTACTTGTTTTAAAAAGTGCTAGAGGGGGCGCCTGTGTGGCTCAGTCAGTTGGGTGTCTAACTCTTGGTTTTGGCTCAGGTGGTGATCTCAGGGTCGTGGAATTGAGCCCCAAGTTGTGCTAGACAATCAATGGGGAGTCTGCTTCAGATTCTCTATCTCCCTCTATTCTTCTCCCAGTTTGGGTACTTACTCTCTTTTTCTCTCAAATGAATAAATAAAGTCTTAAAAAATAAAAAATTTTAAGAGGTGCTGAGGATGTGACTACTGACTTCCAAACTACTTTGGTCATGGGCTCTTTGGGTGGGGAAAGCCTAAAATTCTGGTGATGGAGTCCCCAGTTTGAGCAGCCAGTGGTGGTCTATGGCCAAGAAAGGGGTTGTCAACTCTGGTTGGAATCTCCTCACTTCATTCCCTACTATGGGCCTCTCAGAGTCTGCCACACTCCCTCCTGCCCTGGCATGTCCAGGGAAGGCCCTTGTCAAGTGCCTGCTCTTAGGGTGTGTTGTCATAGCAACCACCTGGGACCAGGCCAGGGAGAAGCAGGCTGTTACAATGCATCAGCTCTAGCTGAGCAGAATGTGGAGGGGAAGGTGAGCCAAGAGGGTGTGTGAAATGGGAGTCTGGACACCAGAGGACCAGGGAGCATGGTTGTCAAGTGCTCACTTTTATATCATGGGATGCCAGGTGTTGCTGGGGGGAGCCTAAGAAAAGGTGAAAACTGCAAGAAGGTAGTTTCCAATCCATTCCCTTAACAAGCATTAACTGAGTACCTCTCTGGAAACACATCCTGCAGTAGAAGATGAGTATTAGTCAGATACTATGGTCATCCCTCTGCCTCCAGAACTAATAATCAGATGGCACTAATCAGAATGACATATATTGTTTTTTTTTCAAATACGGAACTGTGGTGTTTTGATTCCATCTTTTATATTTTATGAATTACATCATTATTGAAAGTAAACACCCCCCCTTTTTTTTTTCCGTGATTAGACCTGTTGGTTGCCAAAACTGGATCTTAGAACCTACTGATTTTTCTCCTCAATACCATTTGGCTTGTCCCAGCTTTTTGCTTAATTCCTATTTAGGGACAGGAGAGGTAAAGAAAATTGAGAAGCCCATAAATAGCAGGAAATTCTGAGCTCTAATTTCCCCATGGGAGGAAAGATTCTGTTGAGGTAAATTACAATAACGTATCTCAAAGCAGATTTTGAATGGAGTAATGGAAGACTTCCACAAACCTCTGTCCTTCCAGAAGAGAGAGTAATTGCTCATACAATGTCTTATAATAAATAGGTGCATTGAGAAAACTTTTTGATAGGCAGGGAACATAAGATGAACTATCCTTCACCGTGACAATTAGATATGACTTACTGTTGGTAAGACATCACTGTAAGGTATGCAGTGAACATCTAACTGGACTCGTTTGCCAACAGTTCAGATGCCCTGCATGTTAGGTATTGTTTAGTGGGCAGGGATTGTGGTGGTTCTGACTCAATGAAAGCAACTGGGAATTCTTCCCCCGCCCCCCTCTTGCTGCCAAGATGTAGACATCCCCTGAGATTCAGTTACTGGCTTTGTTTTTCCTCTGCTCTTTCTTTAGGACACTGTTATGTCCTCGTAGCCATAACCTTCATCTGCCCATCAGAAAAGCAAGGATGTAACTAACAGACATTAGGAACGAAGATGCAGGAATAACTATGTATTACTGGGGTGGGGGGGTGGACATAGTAATTAAGAAATCAAAGTTTGGGACGCCTGGGTGGCTCAGCGGTTGGGCTGAGGTCAATGATATGACCAAAAGCAGCGCCTTTGGCTCAGGCCATGATCCTGGGTTCTGCGATCGACCCACATCGGGCTCCTGTGAAGAGCCTGCTTCTCCCTCTGCCTATGTCTCTGCGCCTCTCTCGCTCTCTCTGTGTCTCTCATGAATAAATAAATCTTTTAAAAAAAAATCAACAATGAGGGGCACCTGGGTGGCTTAGTTGTAGGTGTCTAACTTTTGATTTCGGCTCAGATCATGGTCTCAGGATTGTGAAATTGAACCCCAAATCAGTCTCCCTGCTCAGTGTGGAGCCTGCTTGAGATTCTCTCTCCCTCTGTACCTCCCCTTGCATGCACACTTTGCTCTCTAAAAAGAAAGAAAGAAGACCTCTGTTTCTCAAATTTCAATGTGAATCACCTCTATGGGAATGCTTTAATCACTACGAATTCACTTGCTTTTCCAAATGACTGTCTCATCTTCCTCCAAACTGGAGTGTGCCCTGTACCAACAGGTTACTTATTGAGCATTTCTTTTGTGCTAGACATTGTGCTTCAGGAGCTTAGAACAAAGGCCCATTAGATGCAGTTTTTGTCTTTGCCTAGTTGACACTACAGTGGACCACCCTGACTAATCATAATACAGTGTATATTATCTGGTTAAAGTATGAAGTGCTGAGTCCTGGAAGTAGAGACAAAGTGCCTCAGGATTCCTTGTGTCACTACTGGCATCATTCTGCTGGTCACCCCAGTGTAAAATCTAGTTTATCATTTATTTCTTCCTCTGGTTCCCAGCTCACTCTGTGCTCTTCAGTGAGTCTGAAACCTTCCTGAAGTTCCTCATGTTACTCTCTCACCTGTTTCTGCCACTGTTTACACCTCTGGCTTTCCGACCACTTCCCTATGTACTGTCTTCCTTGCTTCCCAAGTTGATTTCTTTGAACTGACTCTTCCTGGTCCATCCTGGACCCCCGTAGCACGGTTAGTGTTTCTTAAAACATTTCCTTCCTCCCCAGCTGGCATCTCATGTATAGTCACTCATTTCAGCAATTGCTAAAGGGGTGCTTAGAATCACTAGATGCTCCCCATGCCTTTCGGGATGAACTCCCATCCCCAGCCTGATTTCCAGTCTGGCTGCACTCTTCTTTCTGACCTATATCTCCCTCCACTGTAAGCATGACGTTCCAGCCAGCAGTTTTTTCTCATGGACTCATGCCATGCCTTGAATGTTCCTGTCTGCTTTGTTCTTATTCTGCTTCCTTCCAGGCCATCCAGATGCCCTATCAAGGTCTAGGTGAAATCCATCATCCTTGAAGGCCCCCTGACTCCTCTAGCCATAAAAGAATAGCACTTTATCCAGTCAGTAGCAAACCATATTCCTGCAAGGATGGCCCATGTAACCCCTAGTCCCCTTAATCTGTTATTGAATCTCTTCCTAAACTTTGTTTAGAACTAACCAGCCATCGTTGAGCTTCCCTAGTCATAGTGGGTATGTTTTTTCATAAAAATGGATCCCTGAATGAAGAGAGAAATTGGGGGAACACTTGAATTCCAAGTACCTGTTAGAACAGTGGGTGACTCAAGTTAGTGATGGGTCCAGTAGGAGGCCTCGGACAAAGACAGATGTTTGTTGTGTGCTTTCTCATCCCCAGAATTCCCTGTTGTAAGAAAAGTAGAAGAGGCAAAGAAACTGAGGTTTCTACAGATGTCCGTGCCTCCGAGGTGGCCATTGTACACTATATGTGGGGTGCCTTAAAGATGAGCATAATTGTTGTTACTTTCATTATTATATGCCAGTGTTGTGAGTAGACTCCAAATATCATGTGTTTCCAATTTAAAAATGCTTCATGTCATCTAAAGAAATGCTGAAGGCAGTTACCCTCCCCACCCGCCCCCAGCCGAAAACACTAAACATGATCATTCTGAGAAATGCTGGTGGAAAGATCAAGATAGAGGTGTGTGCAGGGGCTAGAAGTCACATGTTCATGAATTTCTGCTGTTGGGGGCTTGGCAGTCAAATAATATTCTTGGGTTTTTCTTTTATACTTGAATATTAGAAAGGCAGGCCTAATGAAGTGCATAAAGCTGAATTAGAAGTGGGTTAAAATACCTTCATTTTATGGAGAGTATCCAGTGTAGAGTACCTTGCTTGTGCTTCCTTACTCTGTCTTCCTCTGCCTGTCGAGTCTAAGGAGACGTGGCAGCCTGAGATCCCCTTGGGTGCTCAGGAAGATCGGTGGAGGCAGACGCCTTTGATGTGCTCACCTACCAAAAATGTCACATCGCCACTGCTTCTGTTGTTTCACATTGAATGTGAATTATTCACTAAAAGGTTAATTTCAAGTCTTGTCAAGTGTAGATCATTAAAGGCCTTGCCTTTTCATGGCACACCAAAAAAACGTCAGGGGGCATGAAGGAAGGCAGATACAAAGGTTGAACAGGCCGGATGCTGTCAGAAGCCCTTTGGACAACCACGTTCGGAGCATTTTTATCTCGAGTCAGCAGAATAGTGATTGGTGACTTTTTTGCAATCGGAAACTGAATGGGTGTCTGCCTCTTTTAATGGTAAAACAGGCCCAGTCTACTCTAGGACTGACTTTAGTAATTGTTTTTTCGTTCTTTGCCTTTATTCTAGGGCAGAGAAGGCCCATATTTTTTAAAAAAAAATGTTTTTTATGTTTCTATTTGTTTTGATTTCTAGGACCGTGTTTAGATGACAAAAACACCAGATTGAAAGACAGTCCATCTGGTATCTTTGGCTTTCATAAAAGCCAGTTTGAATCACATCATAGTTGATCCAATGGCAGGAAAACACATATTTACTCAAAATATGGTTAATTTGATGTCTCTGAAGAGTCCTGGATATTGTTGCCTTGGAAAGGTTAAGCTTTAATTTCTCCCCTTTTTAATTTCTTCGATTTGAGAAGCCTCATGAGCAGTGGAAGGAACTTGGGATTCAGAGAGACCCAGGTAGGAGTTCCAGGTTTTCCACTTCAGAGCTTTTGTCCTTGGGCAAGATGCTCAACCTCTGTGAACCCTAGTTTCTTCTATTGATGTCAGGATGTTAATACCTACCCTAGGATTGAGGGGAGGGCTAACTCAGCAAATCTACTCCTACCTGGTTTGGGAGCCAGCAAAGCAAAAGTACACAGCCTCACACTGGTGTCCGCCGTTGATGTTGTTTCTTATTTTTTTAGTTTTGTTTTTCCTTGTTTTCGTTCAATATTTTCCTTTTCCTTTGCTTTAAAAAATAATGGAAGAGGATATGGCTCTTCTTACGCATTCGCATTGAACACAGAAAATTGAATATTTAAGAGTTGTTGATTGCTTGTAAATAGCATCGTATTCTAAGACAAGTATTAAAGTGTGCTTTTCCATAACAGTACAGTTATGTTGAACAACTTGGAGTTATGGCCTCAGATAAAGGAATGTTACCTGTCAGGAGACATTTTACTCTACTGGATGAAGGGAGGAGAGTGCCACAATGTTAATTATTTAAAGCTACTTTTCCTGAAAACATTTTTCAGACCCTTGTGATTCTGTTTGTTGCCTACAGACATTGCCGATGCTATTGTACACTTTCATTGAGAGGTTCTAAAAAATATATAAAAGGAAATTTTTGATCAGTGATAAAAGTTCAGGATGATCAGCCTTCTCTGCCTCTGCACTTTCGTTCAATATTGCTTTCAGACACCAGCTGGAGTATTTATTTGAAGCAGCCTTTTTCTCTCCCAAGTTATTTTGCACAGTGAACCTAAGAATGGCCCAGCAGATGACCTGAACGTCCAAAACACCTGCACGGGCTTTGCCAGGGAGGTGGCATGAGAGGTAAGTAGGCACAGATGTTTTCTTTGGGAACTGAAGTGATTTTCTGCCAAACAGTTTAAGGTACTCTGTAAACATTAGCCACAAAATAAATATTAATCCCCAACGTGGCCCCGTTCGCTCAGGGAAGCCATGCTAATGTTAGGAACATCTGTAATGAAGGGGGAGGAGAAATCTGAAGGACAACCAACCCCTACAACATAGTGAAACCTACAGTATTAAGCTCCAATGTAGAACGAATGAATTCAGACTTCAAATCAAACAAGAGAAACCAAGAAAGAGAAGAGGAGCCCTAGCCTGGGCAAGGGGGCAGTGTTTGTCACCCTGTGCCAGAGCTCAGATGAGGATTTGATATGTGACATAGTTAAAGGGCGAGCCAGCCATGACTTCAGTGGCACAGCACGGCGAATTTGGCCATTTTTCATAAACCGTGTGTGGTTTGATGGTGTCATTTACCCCTCCTGTTCATATGCCTCAAGCTCCTCAAAAATGCAGTATTGAAATATTACAGTTAATAACAGGAGATATGCAAATACTCACTGAAGGGACTTTGTTGGGCTGCTGACTCTTACTTGGAGCAGAAATCAGAGGGCCACGTGTTGTGCCTTGGTGGGATGAGAAGAAATACAGCTGGAGTCCTGATGCTGTGTGCCCCCCACCTCATTGTCCACATTACCCTGATTTCCATCTCAAAGGGGAGACTCCAGATACTGATGGATGGAGACATTTTAGAAATAGAGGATGGCTGTGGGGAGAAATGATGAGGTATATACGGGAGAACACTTGGCTGGAAAATGAAAGTTCAAGTGTCTTGAGTGGCCATGGGAGACACCACAGCCGATGGTTGTTTCTGCTTCCTGCCGTATTGCTTCTTGTGACAGTTCCTGTTGTCTTCAGGAGAAACTGCATACATGTAAACAGACAGCCACGTGTGATGATGCTGGCTGAGTCCATCTTTAAACCTTTCCATCTGCCCATCACCATGCCTTTCGCTTTATTTTTTGCCCTTCGTGCGCAACTCACATGGGTTTGCTTAAAAACAGACTAGCGATTTCCAGGTCCCATTTACCACCCAGCAGCTTTGTGTTAAAACGTAATAAGGTTAATTTTACTTTGAAAGTGTTCCTTTTAAAGAAAAAAAAAAAGGCTTGGCAGGAAACAAAATAAAAGTCAGCTGTCTCCCACTCTCCCTTTTCCTTTAGGTGTTGAATTTTCTGAAGGAAACCCTCCCCTGAGGATGCAATAGGTGCATGATGCTCCAGGAGTGTTAAAGGAACAAATGAGGTCCAAGCCTGCCTCGCTATTGTATAGATTCCGACAAGTGCCTTCCAGGAGAAGCATTTGTCTGAATACACGCCCAACTCTTACTTGCTTGTTTTCTGGCTACAAAAATAACCATCAGCTGTGTTGTCTCCCTGGAACCCCTAAAAAAGGGAGAAGCAAGAATTTTGTTTTTGAGAGGCGTTCTCAAAGACTCTGCTGCCCAAGCTTTGTTACCCAAGTCAGCCTGCCCCGTCTCAGTGCCTCCCTGGACACCAGCTTCAGGACCAGCAGTGACAGGGGAATAAGGGTCACCCTGGCGTCTGTCCATTTGTTACTGCCCAGAGCCTGCGTGGTGGCTGCTGTGGAGCAGTGTCCCTAGCAGTGAACCCTGTCCTTGAGCTCTCTCTGTTGCCAGGAGGTCACCTGTGCAAGGCCTAATTACGTCTGGATGGAGAGGGAGCCAAGGGAGCCTTTTGTTCTTTTTTGTCAGTGTGAGTCAGTCAACCACCATTGAGTCTCAGGGGAAGAGGGGCAAAAGCCAGATTTTTTTTTTAAAAAAACTGTTTTCACAGCTGACAGCTGTATGCAAACAGTAATAGTACATCACGATGAGCATTTTAAAATATGAGGAGTCAAGATTATTGGCTTTGGGTGAAAACCAAGTGATGTGGGACCAAGTGATGGAGTAGGTCCAATCACATCCGTCTCCCTCTTACAGCACGGACATTGGTCATTACAGGGACAAGAGCAGAAGCGATGTAGTTGGTTACATCTTTAATCGTATGAAGTGATGAGCAAGAATTTGAGATTTATTTTTCTTTAGGACACTGTATTTATGACACATTGCCATTTATCCCCCAAACGCACATATAGTGACTTAGGAAAAGATGTCCCTTTTATAATCCTGTAACAGATACACAGCTAGGTAAGTAGGATGCAGACTGGACACTTGTGCAGGACGCAACTTAAGCAGCTATCTGTGGCATGCTGCCTGAAGTTTCATCTGAGCCTCTGTTTTCCCTGTGGGCTCTTGTATGTATCTTTTGTGCTTTAGTCTTCCTTACGAACTGTATAAAGACAGGAGCGCATGGAAATATACTGTGACCTAGAAGAGAAATAATCAGGGAACCAACCCGGTCTTAAAACATACACTCAGAATATCTGGAATGGTTCCTACAGAATTGGCAATGATGTGTAGAAATGGGCTGTCTTTGATCTAGTGAAGCAAATCCATTTTCAGAAACTACAATCTGATAAATGTCACTTACCCTCCATTTCTCTCCTGGACTGATGTTTTCCTTCCTTACAGAAAACACACAGCCATAGTTTATTATAATAGCCTTGTATCATACTAGAACCACTTCTGGAAAGCACCGTTAGTGGCACCACTATCGTTAGCTGTAATTTGAAGGATGAAAAGCATTACGCATGAGGCTTTGCCGTCCCGACTTCTAGAATCCTAGCTCTTCAGTGGGCCTCTTGCAAGGAATCTGAAAGAAGAAGGGGAAAAAAAATAGTGTAATTTGACCCTCGTGTTTTCTCCAAAGCCGTGGTGAGGCTTAAAAGACCGTCCCCTCCACCACTGTGCTTGGTGGAGGAATGGTCCCATTTAATGAAAACACGGATGGTCTCTGTGTGCATAAACTACACCCACATGGCACTACTGTTTAGCACCTCTAACTCTTGCCACTGTGGGATGAGGAACAGATCCTCACCACCCATCTTGTGTCTTTTCTGTTTCTGACTGCAGATGATAGCATTTCTGTTTAGTTGAGAAAGCAGCAGATGCTGCATGCATACGACTTCCAGGATGTACCATAAAGGAAACAGGTTATTGCATCCACATAAGGCTGTGGGAGAAGACATTTCTTCCATCACTGCTGAAAGGTGGGACGGGTGAGTGGGTGCCTGCTGTATATTCTTTCATAATTAGTGCTCCTGGTTTGGGCTGCTCCCTTTAAGCACAACGTCACTCATATCCTCTGAGCCTCTTGGGGACTGGCTACTGCAGCTACAAGGAATGTCTCAAAGCCAAGACAGAGACTTCAGACTCTCTTTGAACGTGGAAGTGTTGGCCAGGAAAAGCAAATGCCAGGCCTCCCGAAGCCTCGCCTGCTCTCTTCAGGATGAGGACAGTACATGCAAGCATCACTAGGTGGCATAGCTGCCCTGGTGTATTATACTTGTGGAGCCAAGCTTGTAACTGCTATGGGATGCTTTGATGATATACCTGATAGGATTCCTATCCAGAGGCACCGATACAATTCATTCTGATCAAGTTGAAGATTCCATCAGCAGTGGATCATTGGATTGACTCCAGGAGAAAAAAGAAGGCATGTGTGGAGGATCTGTCACCACAAACACCTGCGCAGCACAATTCATCTTGCCCAGGCTGCGGCTGAGACAGAGCTGCTGAGCAGAGCTCAGGCTTTCAAGTTCATGAATCAATATGCCCCACCCGCGCCAGCCCCTACCTCTGCCCCCCAAATACACACACACACACACACACACACACACACAACTCCTCCTCAACTTGGGAGGAATCAGGAAGGTTTTGAGAAAAGAGAATACATAAATGTGTATATGTGTGTATATATTTGATAATGAGTACTGTGACAATGAAAGACTCTAATCAGAATAACAAACTCATTTGATGTGTCCCACAACTCATTTACCTGAACCACACTTTCTATCATCGCTATAGCTAGAGTCAGATCTGGCCCCTGCCTGTTAAGTTTTACTGGAACAGAACCAGCCTTGTCCATTTCTTCGTTGATTGTCAATTGCTGCTTTCACACAGCAGCAGAGCTGAGTAATGAGACAGATACTGCATGGCTCATAAAGCCTAAAATACTTACTCTCTGGCCCTTTACCGGAAAAACTTGCCAACTCCTGCCCTCTAGAATACAGTTTGGGGAATCTTTATCCCTAACATCAATATTTCTAAAAAATTTCTTAAGTCCATATTGAGACACTTACCATGAATAATAGAATTTTTGTAATAACGATAGTAAATATCTTTCTCATTGACCATAAAGCATTTTGGCAGTAACATAGGAAGACACTGTGACATTTATATATGCTGTCTGTCTTCAGGGAGCTCACAAGCTAGTATGAGATGCATATTCATGAAAAAGAGCACACAAGCTCCTGCAGAGTGGAAAGCATGCAGGAGTATGGGAGGGAGAAACATGGAATTTAGAGCCAATGGAGTTAGGGTTTAGTCTTGGCTGTGATGCAGTCTGCTGTGATAACAGTAAAACCTACCTTTTGCTGAGCACTTACTACGTGCCAGACCCTATCCCAATTGCTTTACTACATGATGAATTTCTTCTAGGCACAGTGAGGTAGTTACGATTATTATCCCGATTTATTGGTGAGGGAAAGAAGTTTCAGGTTAACTACTTGTCAAAATAAAGCACACATTTAGGAAGTGATAAACATGGAGGAAAACAGGTATGTGTTGGCAGGTAACCACCGTGTTAATAATGACCCCTCCGTAGGGATATCACTTAACCTCTGCATTTCCCCATAGGTGGATGGGGATGCCACAGCACACCCTGCTCCCAGATATAGTGCAGAATGTCCTGTTCTCAAAGCTGTGACACTCATGTTCATTGATGGAGCAACCACCCAGTGAGCAGCAAGACCTGTAGGTGGTGGGAAGGTTACCTGGGTTGGACTCATCACAGAGAGGCCTGCCTCTGAGCTGGGTTTAGGAGAGGTGGGAAGCAAGGAGGAACACAACCCTTTTAGGATAGATAGAAAATGTGATAGGGCCACATCCTTGATTTTGAAGGAATTAGGAAGGTTTGTAGGAAAGATACATGAAAAAAACATAATTTGAGCCTTTTAATTTCACAGTACTTACTCCTTGGCATATTAAAAGCTCTGAGCAGTCCTGCAATTAAGCACTTTTTACTACGGTTTTCCTGCTCCTGGGGTGTGCTTTTCATAGCATATCAATGATCATTTTCCTACCAGTATTCTTTACTTTACCAGTTAGAAATGCTGGATTTTTAAATTTCCACTCACAACCATCAAACCTGTACTTTTAAAAAGATTTTATTCATTAGAGAGAGAGAGAGAGAGAGAGAGAGAGAGAGAGAGAGAACACGAGCAGGTGAAGCTGCAGAGAAAGAGGGAGAAGCAGACTCCCCCCTGAGCAAGGAGCCCGACACAGGACTCGATCCCAGTACCCTGAGATCATGACCTGAGCTGCAGGCAGATGCTTAACCAACTGAGCCACCCAGGCACCCCTCAAATCTGTTTTTTTTTTTAATGGTAGGCTGTTTGCATTTAAGCAAGCTTTGGTTTGAGGACGCAGGCTGGTATGCTGACCCATTCTCGTGCAGTTCCGTGTGTGTCCACTGAAGGAGTTGAGCCCCTCATCGGAACTGAGCCGTGTGTGCTGAATCCACGTGAGAGGATGTTGGAGAAGGGTGTATCGCAGTGCTCATCTCTGTGTTGAGCTCCAGCATAAGTGGGAGTTCTTAGAAGCCGTGTGGTTTAATACATCTGTCTCCTTGGCGGCTGTGCCAGCTTTTCATGACAGTGCTTTTCATCATCTGAAACATGTAATTGCTTTTGACGACAACAAGAGAATTATGGCGAGACAACTCTCTACAGTTTCCGAAAACACTGAGCTGCCAGTGCTTTTCAGGCCCAGTCAAGTTCAGCCAACGTGGTTTTGGGACAAGGGAGTTTGCAGACCCATAGGGGCATCCGGCAGGGGCACGATCTGGAGTGACTACCTCCATGGGTGTGTTCTTCAGGGTAAGGGCTGTGGATGGAGTTTCCCTCACTACCCAAAGGCACGAGGGGAAGTTGAAGTGATCCTGTGTATTCGGCGGGATGGCCCTTGGCTGCGTTTGGGGCCAGAAGTGGGTCTTGCCTCCCAGTAAGCTCTGGGGTATGGTGTGTGCTCCAAGAGCCAAGTCTGAAGTGGAAAGACTGTAAGCAGGAAGCCCAAACCCCACCCTCCACCAGCAGCCCCCATTTCAGCTCCCCTTAGGCTTCCCACACACACAGGAATTGTTTGAGGGGACCCTACGGGCCTTCCTGGGATTGACGTCAAAGTCTCCTTGTGTCCTGAGCTTCAGAAACGTCTGCAACTACACAAGCCAGAGGATCCTCTCCATCAAGCAGAATAATGTGAAACAGGCCAGCTGCTGGGCCATGATGCTCTGTGGGTGAGGCCCATCACCAGCAGATTTGGGGTGTGGGGCCAGGCGAACCCACCCCTCAGGGGAAGGGTCATGGGTATATTTTCACAGAGGACAGAGAGCCTGTAGCAAGGACAGGTCTGGGTCTTCTCACTTCCTGGTCTCGGTGAGCTGCTAGCCTCTCTGGAGGCTCATGGGAAAGAGGAATGCAGGATGCGGTGCTCAGCTATCGTTTCCTGGGGGAAAGTGGGCACTCAGGTAAGTGCAAGCAGTTAGCTTAGGAACAAATTACCAAAGGCTTATGGATGAGAAGTTGCAGAGTAGACCTGTATATAATTTAACCAGCGATGCTGGCATCCTCTCATTTCAGGTGTTGCGGTCGTCATTTGGCTTTAATATAAAGAGAAGAAGCCACGAAAGATGCTGATTTAAAGTGCATGTCTGTCAGATGAATCTCTGAGCAGCTTAGAGCCCACGGGACACACCCTTTATTAAGAGGCCAGTAGTCCCTTGTAGGCCTGTGCTCTTTTCCAAAGCCCTATCTAAAGCCCTGGTTACATAAACACATGAATCATGTCTGCCTTCTGGGGAGTTTTAAAGTTACTCATTTTATCACTGTGGGAGCAAGTATCTTGGTTTGGATGGTCTGTCCTGGAAAATAGGTCTGCAAGAAAGGCTTGCCGAGTCAGTGACTATCCTCTTTTTGTAACTGGGGAAACCAAGGCAAAAAAAAGTTGTGACTAGAGGGACCCATGTTTCCTCTGCTTTTCTTTCCAAGTCGATTCAGGATACGAATGGTTACGGGGCAACAAAGAAGTGAGGTGTTCTGTATACTGTCAGACATGGAAAAAAAGGAAAAATGTCAAATGGGCAGTTTTTATTTTTATTTTTGTGCAAGGAACAACGAAGCCAAAAAGAGGCCTCTGATTTTTCATTGAATTTTTTTCTTGACCACTCTCAACACACTCATTCTGATTTATTTCTCAAGAACAAGGCGAGAGACACTCCAAGCAGAAGTTCCAATTGCCCTTTTGAGAAGGCAGAGATGCGTTGGAGGCTGCTATTACCAGGCCCTCTAGAGGCACTTCTGTGGTCTTAATGCATTTTCTTCCTTCCTACTTGTGAAAACCTAAAGCCTGTTGTTTTCCTCTTTAGGAAAAATGTGGGTAATGGCATAAGAAAAGTGGTCTTCCGTTTGCAGTCCTTCAAAAGCCAGGGGACACAGGTTGGTCCCCTGATAAAACCTCCCTTATTTTCTAGTCCTGTGCAGAGGAGGATTCTGCGGGGGGACCCAGGCCATATATCAACTGATGGCAAGAGAGGTGATTCAGATCCTGGGCATGAGGACAGATAGATTGCACTGACTCATGACATCAAAGACCCTCTGTGCTGCCCGGACAAGGTCATGTGGTGCCACTTCTCAGCAGGCTAAAGAACCCCCACCCCTTCTAGAATAAAAAGAGAAAATCTTTGTAGGTTCACACCACAGTTGGCTACAGTATGGCTAGCTGCCCCATTCAAAGTAAGAAGTTAATTAAGGACTGTGTGTGTTCTGGGCAGAGTTGTCTAAAATGAGCACGTCAGGCTGTCCCAGCAGATTCACTGAAACTGAGACGACCATTTTGAGCAAAAGATGCTCTCAAAGAAAGGCCTTGAGCTTGAAAATACACTTCCACCTTCACAAGATGTGCCTTCTGGCAGGAAGCTGGCTCTGAGTACCAAAGAGGGTCTTTGGGGGTTTTTTTGGGTTTTTTTTTGGCTTTGGGGTTTTTTGTTTTGTTTTATGGCTGTTGTGTGTGTGTGGTTTTTTTGTTTGTTTGTTTTGTTTTCTTTTGTTTTAATCAGATCAGCCACAAAGTCAGAAAAACTTGGAAGAGCTCTTACCAGATGAGACTATTCCTTTCCTCTCTGTTGAAGACCTTTTGGAGTTTATGCTGAGAGCCATTCTGGCTCTGTTTCTCCTGTACTGGTCCTACTACATAACACCCCACCCAGTCCAGCTGGAGTTTGTTGATTTTTTAAAATATTGAGCAATAGCTGGCAAAGGAGTCTTGCTGCTTGCTGTGAGGGTCTGGGGAGAAACCACCTCCCACCCCTGGTTGGACCTGAATATGTCTGTGATGATCTCTCTGGCTTACCGCTGGCTCGTTCAGGTGGAACTCTAAGTTGCCCCAAGTATGGCGACAAGCAGGGTGGCTGTGACACCCATTCTGTGTGCCCAAGTCCACCTTCCCCTTCATAAGAGGCTTATCACTAATTGAAACCTACTGACTTTATCCCACTGCCTCTCCTGAGGGATTGTGTCCCCTAGGACAACTGTCAGAATAAAGAAAGAGCTGGTAATGTTTTGCCAAAATGGAATGGAGGAACGATGAGCTTGCATAAGGGTCATTGCTATTTTGTACAGCCCTCTGGCCGCAGAAGACACCTCTTCTTTCTCATGCTAATAAAAGGGAGTTTTATTTAAGACACACCTTCACATTCTCCTCCCTCCATCTGTCCTCCCCTCCTGCACACCCAGCTTCCGATGGAATTTCCAGGGCCTGACTTGTTCTCCTCAATTCTTCTTCATCCTTTCCCTGTTCCTTGAATTCCCAGACTCTGTGGTCTCTTCTCTCCTCTACCACTGACCCTCTAGCCCTCTGTTTATCCGGTGTGAGGTTGGCTGGGTGGGGTTGTGCACGTCTGGGGGAGAGTGCCAGGAGACAGAGACAGTGGTTTGTGCCTGTTGTTCTCTGCATGCCATGACATCCTTTCCCCTGAGCATTTGCTTCTCATTAAAAGGAAGAAAATGAGCTTTATGAATTTGTTTTATATAGCTAATGCCATCAGACATTCCATTTGTGTCAAGGATTTTAGGTCTAGAAAGACAGAAAATGGAGGGTTGAGACAATAGTCCTTTGTCCAATCTTTGTTTGCCAAATGGTTTGCTGTGGTGCTCAATGTGGTCCCTTTGTTCCCTCAACCCTAGGGACTCCTCCTCCCCCTGTTTGTTGCTAGATGGTCTGGGTACCTTGAGAGCCCAGCAGAAAATATTCGCCCCAGCTTGGACTCCTCAAAGTCCTCACTTGCCCAATCTGTCCATATTGCTGCTCTTAACTTCTTGAGAGTCCCTGTTCCTTTTGCTCCAGCCTTTCACTCATGAACATGCTTATGTCTCACCCCGGGGGTCTATTTATAATCCAGATTCCAAATCAGTAGGTCTGGAAAGGATCCAGTGTTCTATATTTCTGACCAGATCCTAGGATTTTTGGACCACGCTTTCGCAAGGACCACACTGAGCCTGATTCCGGGGTCATGCTAAAGTGAAAGGTGATTAATCTGATGAGCACATCCGTATTAATGAACTAAAGAAAAAGCCACGGAAGGGCCTTCCCCTTTCTCCAAGTGTCCTGTGTGCGGAAGCTTCCTGGAGCGAACTCATTTATCCATTCTACAAGCATTTCTCAAACTCCTGTAGAAGGCCAAGTAACATTCCAGGCCCTAGGGCAGTGCCTCTCAAACTTGAATGTGCAGTGCAGGTTACCTGGGGATCTTGTTCAAATGCAGATTTCTGATTCAGTAGGTCAGAGGTGGGACCTGAGAGTCTTCCTTTTTAACAAGGTCCCTGTCGATGCCAACAGTGCTGGTCTGTGGAGCACATTGTAGCAAGGAAGAATCTAGACTAGAGCCGCCTCGTGGAAGTCAGGTGTGAGCCAGATACGATAACCTCATCTACAACTTTTAATTTTTTCATGGCCACTCAGAAAAGTAAAAAGAGGTGAAATTAATTTTGAAGAAGTATTATTTAACCCAACATGTGCGAAATGTCACTTCAACATGTACTAAATATAAAAATTATGGAAGTATACACATTGCTTTCAATACCAGGTGTGTATTTTGCACTTAAAGCCCATTTCAGTTTGGACTAACCACATTCCGAGGGCTCAAAGGCCACATGTGGCTGATGGCTACTGTTTGATAGCGCAGGTCCACATGATGCTCTCATCTCTGGGTGGCTCAGCAAAGTGACTCTGAGAAGAGCAGAAGGTGCCACCACAGGGCCTGGGTCTTCCATAGCAGAGCCACATGGTCTTCTCTTGTGAGAAGTGGCATCAATGACATCAATCTTGGACTAACTTGCTTCCCCCCCACCCCTCAGTCTTTTGGGGAAAAAATGAAATCAAAATCTCTCCAGTCAAGTGGTTTCTTTCTACCAGAGGAAGCTAACTGCTTTTGGGTGGGTCAGATTTCCTTTCCATCCCAAATGTGGTCCTCCTGCTTTATTGCAATGGAATCTCCTTCATCCCCACTCGTGAGCTAGGGAGGAGGGTGCAAGAGGAGCCAGCTCCACTTCGGCAGCGGCTCTCACCAGGTTTGTTTTTGACGTCAAACCCTTTGAGCACAGCTTTGCTCTAGGAACCAAATTCTGCCTTTGCGTTACTGCAGATTCTCTTGTCACTCTAGCCTGCTCTCAAAACCGGGAGCTGAGAGCAGGGTGCGTGGTGCTTATGAGTCACTACCTCCACCTGTCCTACCAGCTGATCAGATGAAAGGGGCCAGGTTGGAGGGTTTGGGAGACATTTAAAAAATAAACTCCTTTGGCTTTCTTGACTCCTGCCCTCTGCTGTATTCCTCATGCCCTGCGCTCTGTGTCTTCATAGTGTTTCAGAGGCACTTTATCCTGGAGCAAATTGGGACGTGGCAAATGTGGCTGCCTGAAAGATAATGTGTGACAGACATTGCCCAGAATGCTGTGCGTTTCCATAGAGCTTGGGGTTCGTCTAGGCCCTGGGCCTGATGTCCAAGGATTAAATGGCTCTATTAGAGGAAAATAACTCTGAAGTAGGGTTTTAAGGGCTCGTGCAGTGATAGTGGTTAACATTTGTATAGCACTTCTTAGTTCATGTAGCTTTTTGACCTTCTCTCATTTCATTTTTACAAAGTTCTTGAAAGGTAAATATTTTCTGAAGAGGAAAAAGGACAAAGCTGGGGTCCTCATCTTTGAGGTGAAGTGGTAGGAGGCTGGATCTCTCAAGTTCCATTTGACTCTGATATTCTGTTATCTGGGGTCAATTTGTGCATTTGAATGGTTAGAACCTGTGGTTGAGTGTTCACTCTGGGGTCAGGCTGCCTAGATTGGATGTTGTGCAGAATTTTGCACCTAAGTCTCAGTTTCTCCATCGCTAAAATGGGAATGATAATTGCACCTGCCACACAGCATTAGGTGAGATAATCTACTTAAAGGACTGGGTAAGTCAGTGGACTGTGTAAGGTATAGATGATCCCTGCCCCCCTAGGCCTAGTCTCCACATCTGACTACAAACCTTTCCTGTTAACAAGGAGAAGGATCTAGGTACCCTTATTCTTGCTCACTCCTCGGCCACCTTTGCCACCCATGCACTTTGATACCCTGATTCTTCCCTGCATTGTTTCAAAATGGGAGAGTCCGGGTGTCTTTGCTAATATTTCTATTTCCACAAGAAAAAATGGCTCATGAGGAAACTTAAAACCATAAGGAATTCAGAATTCCTCTAGGTAGGCCAAATGAGGTGAGTAAAGGGCTTGGCCAGCAGTTCCTAAAGGAGCGGGCTTGAGAGGGATGGAGTGAAGCACAGGTAGGAACACTTACATGGAGAAGCCGCTGGTCCCCACACTGCCACCATCTGCTATTGAGATATCACTGTGTCTGCTCAGCCAGCTAAGTACAAATTAATCTCTCGTGGCTGACCAATTACGCACAGTCTTTTGTGAGAAAACAAGTTAAAAGAAATGCGTTAGGTTAAAAAAGGGCTAGCCGCTCTTAGAGTGGGAGGAGGGAGAGGCTTGCAGTCAGAAGGCATTTAATTTCCAGCTGTAGTCCAGCTAATCTTATCAGAAGGTGTTGGAAAGTGACTATCTCTAATCGTGTGTGTATGAACACATATTCATGAGCAGGCTAGCCAGGCACCCTGTACACCTGGGTCAGTTCCAGATTATAATTGCAGTCCTTGAGTATTTTTCTTTCTCTTTTGTTTTTGTTTTGTTTTAGAAAGGAAAAGAAGGGAGGGGCAGAGGGAGAGAGAGATAAAGAATCTTAAGCAGGCTCCACACCCAGCGTGGAGCCTGGCATGGGGCTCCATCTCTCAACCCTGAGATGATCACCTGAGCCAAAATCAAGAGGCTTAACTGACTGAGCCACCTACGTGCCCCTTAAGTAATTATTAGTAGCATCCACTTTCATTCTTGGATGGGTATTGGTTTGGACAGTAAAGTATATGGTTGCCTTAATTATAACCACAAAGTATGTCTGTATATATAATAAAAACACGTGATTTATAGT
Organism: Nyctereutes procyonoides; assembly: GCF_905146905.1. NCBI lineage: Eukaryota > Metazoa > Chordata > Mammalia > Carnivora > Canidae > Nyctereutes > Nyctereutes procyonoides. The sequence goes on from NW_026575040.1 coordinate 14,703,483, forward strand.
GCTGGAAGAGTCTAACAGACAATTGTTCAGATATTCCTTTTTTTGTTTTCTCTAGAAATATCAGAGTTGTATCCTAGAAGGAAGTTGGGCTTTGGAAAAGGGTCAACCCAGATCCTATTAGAGAGAAAGGTTGGATATGGTGGTTAGGAGAGTAGAGTCCAAACCTGACCCTCTGGGTTCCAGCTCTAGCTCTGCCACTTACCAGCTATGACTCTGTGGGCAAGTTACTTAACCTCTCTGTGTTTGTTCTATGACCTCTAAGAAGGACACAGAAGTACCTACTGTATAGGGTGAAATGAGTAGTAAATGAAGTTAATAGTTAATGCACATGAAACAATGACTGACATTGAGTAAGCCCTCTGTAAATATTTATTATTACTTTAGTCCTAGCTTTACTGTTTTTCGGCTGCTTGGCCATGGGGGATGGAGCTCTCTGAGCCCCGATTCCCTATAAACTGAACATACTGCTTTGTACCTCCTGGAAATGTAAGAAATGTCTAATGGGGTCATGCACGTGAATAATTTTGTGCAGCACCAAGTAGTCAATGGATTTTCAACAGATGTTAATTTCTCCTCCCCCCCCCCTTTTCCTTAATAAGATAGGAAAGGTCTCTGATAGCTCATAGAGCTCATCTCTCCTCTTGTTTGTTTATTGTATAGGAAATTTGAAGTTGTCTTCTGTGATGTCCCTAGCATGAGGCTGTGAAGCCCACCAGTGAGATAAGTAAATTTCCCCCGGCTTGCCTCTTTCGTCTGAGTGATGCACGGAGGCTGTGAGCCTGGGATAACTGTAGCGATGATAGCAAAGAGAGTAGTTGAAAGATGTCTGTGTTTTTATAGGCTTCTAGAATGCCCTTCACTACATACTCTGGAGAGGTGTGGCTTGTTTTTCTTTTAATATTCCTTCTCCCATCACTCCCCCAAGGTCTATGAGTTATTTTGATTTCTAATAATATTTCTGTTGAAGTGATAGCAAATTGAAATGAGCTGAAGACTGCAAAGAAAAATCTGTATGGGAGCTGGTATTACAGAGGAAGGTATATTCATATATACTAAATTTGATTTTGGTTTCTGTGGGCTAAAGAGTACCTAATCAAGAGGTTTTTTTTTTTTTTTTTTTTAAAGATTTTACTTATTTATTCATGAGAGACACGGGGTGGGGGGACGGGTGGCAGAAACACAGGCAGGGGGAGATGCAGGCTCCATGCAGGGTGTCCGACAAGGGACTTGATCCCAGGTCTCCAGGATCAGGCCCTGGGCTGAAGGTGGTGCTAAACCACTGAGCCACCCGGGCTGCCCAGAGTTTTATCAATAAGGACAATTTTGAAAAAATAGGTAGTCAGTGGTTAATGCTATAAATTATGGATCTTCCAAACCAGCTTGATTTATTCAGACATTATTCAGATAGGTGAGTTTCTGTCTGTCATTCAGCCATCCTTCCATTTATATTTTCAGTGAACATTTATTGAGTACTTAATACATGCCAGCCAGTGTGCCATGTTCAGGGGATACAGCAGTGGAAAACCAAGAAACAAAAAGCTTGTCTTCAGAGTAGAAGATCTACATAGTGTTTCTACAATATGCTTTTTATCATTCAAATGCATTCCAAGGCCCATCAAATGTCCTAAAACACATAAGTAAAAGACGCCAGTATTACTAGTCTAGAAATAAACAAGCAAAAGCCTTTCATCAGTGTTTTGCAGGAAGATAAAGTGGGTAGCTTGGGCTGAGGTCATGCAAGCTGACTAGACCAGAGAAGTGAAGCAGCCATTTCACATTAAAGCTTTCAAATAGTTCTTGCTGCAATTACTGGTCTCGTCTGAGGGCTGAACCTATATCCCCTTTGCTTTTCCACCTCATTTGCCCTAGACAAATGTAGATGGGTATATTAGAGTGTCCCACATGCCTTCCACCTGTTTAAGATAAAACCTACTTATAGCTAATAAGAAATGGTATATACGTATAAAAGCTTGTGACCATAGCCATTAAAACCATGTTCTTGTGATACAGGTGATAGAAGTCATGAAGTTGAAAGTGGCTTGGAAAAATGTGACTGAAAAACGATGATCAAAAAATGACGCAAATCCTTTACCAAATATCGTTAGTCACCAAAGTTTTCTAAGGTGGTTGGCAGACAGAGTGCCTCAGAAATACCTGGGCACCTTGCTAAAGAGGCATCTGCTCAGTGAAGATTTTTAGAGGAAAGGTCTGGGAATCTGCATTTGTTTTAACAGCTTTGGGTAGGTTTTCGTGCACATAGAGCTTTGAGACCCATCAGGTTAATCCATTTTACCAAGAAAGAATGTAAGCATCAAACTCAGAAAACTGAGAAATGGGGCAAAGCAGTAAAGCAGTACAAAAGAAAAAAAAACCTAATAAAGCAGCATTTGAGGAAATACAGAGGAATCTTGGAATATTTGGAATTTCCAGAACTGAACCTATATTTATAAAGGATCGTTGAACCAAATACCTTTCAGTTTCTTTAGAAGTCCAAAATGACTTTTCTAATGTTTGAGGTTAATGGGAACCCAAATATATTTGCCAGAAGCAGATATTCCCCCTCAGATTTTATCTCCCCCTCCCATGCATTTTTAGGGAAATACAATCCATGTGTTCTTGAGAGCTTGCCCTAAATTGATCAAAATATCATTTTTGTAACAATTATTTGGTAGCCCTGTAGTATTTCAAAGTCCTTTGTTCCCCCTCAGAAACCGGAAGTTGCATTTGGCCAAAGACAAACTACCCCAAACAGACTGAAGTTTGCATTGGCTCTGAAACACAAGCCCCACAAGTATCTTGTGAGTCTCCCACAGGCTCTGGGCACTCTGCTTAGAACTGGAACCTAACCTTCAAATAGCTTTCTTGCTTCAAAAAAAAAAAAAAGGCCTTTAGTAATGGCAGCGTGACATTCTGGAAGAGCAGTGGGCTTGGAGGAAGCTCATACTTTAGTCTTGGGTTTTCCACCAATTAGCTGTGTGGCTTTGGGCACATACTCTAACATCTCCAGTTCTCTTTTTTCATGTTTAAATGAGAGGATTAAATTACAGACGGTACTTAGGATGGTTGGATTTGATTTTTCGACTTTAGGATGGTGCAAAAGCAATGCACTCAGTAGAAACCAGGCTTGAAATTCTGAATTTTAAATCTTTTTCCAGACCAGCAGTAGGCCATAGAACGCTCTCTCATGATGCTGAATGGTAGCAAGTGAGCCTCAGCTTCTGGGCAGCCATGTGATCACGAGAGTCAACAAGTGATGCACTTAAAACTGCTCTGTACCGGGGATCCCTGGGTGGCTCAGCGGTTTGGCACCTGCCTTTGGCCCAGGGCATGATCCTGGAGTCCCGGGATAGAGTCCCACATCGGGCTCCCTGCATGGAGCCTGCTTCTCCCTCTGCCTGTGTCTCTGCCTTTCTCTCTCTCTCTCTCTCTCTCTCTCTCTCTCTCTCTCTCTCTCTCACATGAGTAAATAAATAAATAAATCTTAAAAAAAAAAACTGTTCTGTACCCCTACAATCATTCGGCTTTTAACTTTCAGTACACAATTCAGTAAGTTACATGAGATATTCAACACTGTTTTATGAAACAGGCTTTGTATTAGACAATTTTGCCAACTATGGTCTAATGTGAGCGTTCTGAGCATATTTAAGGCAGGCTAACCAAACCTCTCATGTTCAGTAGGTTAGGTGTATTCAGTGCATTTTTGACTTAAGATATTGTCAACTTATGCACTATTGGAACATAACCCATCGGAAGACACAGGAGATCTGTACGTGTCTCAAGTATCATAACAATTATTGAAATTGCTCCCTCGATTCTTCCACAACTAGGGTGTATTTTGGTTGGCCTCTCTGTTTATTGCCTTTGCAAACACAATGCATTGCTGTGTCTCTCTGGCTTCTTGCCAGGAAAGACGAGCCAATTTGATGGTGTTGCTTCTGGATGTCAAAACATTCTCGTCTGCCCATGCCACAGAAGAAGTTTGTCGAAAGTGTGACTGATGACATAATGACTGATTGGCTGATAACAGCGGCTGACAGTGATTGATTGAGTGTAAAATTATCTGCTCTCATTACTTCTGAAATTGAATTCAGATTGGTTCTATTGGAGGGTTTCCATGGAGACCATAACCTGCTGTAGCAGGTGTTTGTGGATGCAGTGGCTTATTGTGATCAATACCTGTTTCCTGTGCCGGTCTGAAGAAATTATTAGTGATTGTAGTGGAAAGAGGCGGCCCTACATAGGGGAGGAAAAGCTCATGTTTTGTCTAACTGCAACATAAAATGTAGGCCTTCTCGGGGTTTTGCTTCGGCCGACTAGTCCATCACACCTTCACTAATTTGCCATTCTTATTGGGAACTTGGAGGCTTTGCATTTACAGAAGAAAAGTATCCTAGGATTTTTTTTTCTGCTTTGAAGATTAGAACAGTAGATAAATGTTCATACTTGGTTTAAAAAATGTGATAGATTACAGTAACAACAAACATTTAATCAAGTCTGAAGCACATGTTAATGCAGAGACAAGGATGGTCCCTCAGGCTTTTTCTGGGTTGTTTCCATGAATGAAGAAGTCATTAAACAATTTCGTAGGCTTGCTTATTGATCTCCTTCAATGGCGTGCTATGTCTGCTCTTCAGGGAAGCTTTTCCTGACTGCCCCCATCCGAGTTAATTGCTCCTTCCTCTGTGTTCCAGGGGCATTCTCCATCTCCTGTACTATCTCCTGTTATAGCCTTCATCTCAGATGACCTTGCCTTAAAATTGCTTGCATCTCTCTTGCCCTCTAGATTATGACCTCCTTGAGGACAGGTTCACTTTCTTTTTTCTCTCACTATCATCCTCAGCATCGAGTGGAGTTCCTGAGACATCACAGAGGTTCAATAAATGCTTGTTGAATTGAATTAACTGGGTTTGCATTGTGAGGTCATCTTTTCTGAGACTGGTGTTTAATGGGATTCCCACAAAGTGATGCAGTGGAGCATGTGCCTTGTGGTTCAGTTGCTTTGTTTCCTGCCCCATAGCTATGTGTGTGCCCGTGAGGGTTGTTAGGGAATATTGTGCTACGGGAGGTTCATATTATAGAGGAAGTCTGTATAGTTTCTAGAGCAGCAGTCACCTGACCCTGCTGAGGTGGTGATGATTCAGTTTTATGCTGAGCTGCGTTCGTTCATTGGTTCAGTTGGACTCTGCTGCAGCTGACCCTTTTCTTCCCAAATTTGGCTCATTAAGTTGGAAGCACTTCTGGATGAATCCACCATTAGTAGCAACTAACATTTTAGGGTCACTTATTACCATGTGCCTGGTACTATGCTAAGTACTTTATGTATTTTTCAATTCTTTTGCATTGTTACCGTTATCCCATTTTGAAGATAAGGGAACTGCATGCAGCACAGAGTGGGTAAGGAATTTCTCTAAGATCACACAGGAAGTGGTAGAGCCTATTCTCTAGCTCCAAACCCTACTCCTAAACCATTTATCATGTTGCATCTTGGCAAAATGTGTGTCAGAATTTGTTTCTTAACCACCTGCATGGAAGGATGCAGGATCACATAGAGAAATTCTGTTAAAAATCACAATCAAAGCCACCTTGCGTGTTTATTAAAAATACAGATATCCCCATACCTACTAACTCAGATTCTTATGACGAGACTGGTGGATCCGCACCAAGATGACTTATTCTGTTCTGCACTTCAGGCTCTTTGATGTTGGTTAATTTTCCTGTTTTGTGAGAGGGGTAAGGGATCTCAATATCACAACTCTGTGAATCTCTGCTCTAAGGTAGACCCACTCCTTGAGACTTCCAAGTGAAAGTCAAGGCTTTAGGGCTTTTGTTTCTTTGTATTGCCTAACTTTATAAATAAGTGGCGGTGGGAACGTGAAAACATTTTTAAAGGAAATTATTGGGCCTTTATTTTGAAAGAGAATGAGTGTTTAGTGGAACAGTCCAGAGAAGTCATCAAATAAGGGTGCAACCAAGGGAGTGAGCCGCAAAGAGACTGTTTGAGGGGCACCCTCCATAGGATCCTCCTGACTACAGGCACTTCGTTGGTGGCTTATCCATGAACTTGATGGCCTTATCCTTGTGCTTCCTGAAGTATACATCCTGTTTTGTATTTTCCTCTCTGTAGTAAATGCAAACCAGTGGAGATTTGAAGCAACCTCATGTCAGCAAGGTAAATCTCTACTTCGTCTGGAGGATTGTTTCTTCTTGCCTTGCTTTGCCGATGCTCTCCCATGGCCCATCTTTATCATATCTTCCTCCCTGCCTTTCTAGCAGAATCTGCCTGCACTGATCCCTGCTCATTCTCGCAGGGATTTGCCAGGTGCAGCCCCCAAGGAGAGGCTCCCCACCTGAAAGTTTTAAGAGGCTTAGGCCTCTGGGGTTAAATCTGTCCTTGCTCTTACCTTGCTGACTCTTGCTCCTTATCTTCCTCTGACTTGTTTCCTGAACTCCTGAGGGGTAGAGGGAGTGGGGGCAGAGACTGTTGAAAGTCTACTAGTTCTTACCCCTCTTCCTCACCCCAGTGACAACCACACCATCTCCATATACCAGGGCTGCCATTACCTCTTAGAATTTCTTTCGTTCCCCACACCCTGGATTGATTGAGCTATAATTGATGTATAGCATGGTAGAAGTTGACGGTATACAATGTGATGATTTGATAATGTGTATATTGCAAAATGATTCCCACAGTAAATTGAGTGGACATCCATCACCTTGTATAATTAGAGCATGTATTTCTTTTTCATGTTGTTGGTTTATTTTCTGCCTTCCACAATTAGAATATTTATGGAACCAATGAATGCTTATGAAGGTTAATGGATTTTCTCCATGTCCCCTTTCCCCAACTTTGCCTCTCTCTCCCCAGTCTCTTAGAAGGGCTTCTGTTCTTGTATGTAGCCACCGTCCACAGGAAGAGTCACAATCCTCATCTTCATGCTGACCGTGGTATTACAATTTGTTATGTAGCGTAAAAAAAATGTTTGTTATATAAAAAAAAATGCCCTTTCTTACATGGTATTTATTAGTGATTCAGATACCTGTCATTCATTTTACCTACTGTGGCTTTTCAAGGTGAGCAGGAGACCTCTGTTTTGTTCTAGAAGCCAATCACAGTTGAAAAGCCTCCAGGTGGCTTTGCCCCAGGGGTCCAGTGACCTCCCTGCAGTCCCAGAACGGTTCTTGTGACCCCAGCTGTGTGGTTCAGGCAGGATTCTTAGGACTCTTACGTGAAATGGAACAGAAAATTGCTTGATGTATTTTGCCACGTGAAGTACCTTTAACAGCCGCTTGGTTCTTTATACTCTTTCGAATAAGAACTCTACTAACATTGTGTGGGTAAGTAAAAGATTCTTTTTATTTTTACCCTGTTAAAAAAAAAAGGAAGAAAAAAAATCCAGGCATTGTCAAAATATTTGCTTAATCTTGCAGAATCGGGAAGTTGTGTAGCTGCTTGCTCTGACAGACCAGAACAATGGTCATTAAATGAGAAGCAGATGTAACGAAGTCCGCGGTAAAAGCCTTCTATTCCGGGCTGTAAGGGGGAAAAAATTAGTTGTTAGCAGAACACAGTAAACGTTATGGAATAAATCAGAACAAAACCATTCCCAATTACTGTACAAAGATAATTAAAGTCTACAACGCTAATTAAGGTCTGTTTATATCTATTTCTGTTTGTGTACAAACATATGCACACAGCTAAATATTTTCTATTGTTTTTTTATGCGATGCTAACTTCAGAGTCGAGTCTCTCTGAATTTAACTTTTGTTTTTATATCACCAGGAAGTACAATCTCCAGAAATTGAAACTCCAGCTTTTCCTCCTTGATTTTACTTTGTTTTTCTTGGCTAACTTCAAAAAAAAAATTTTCAAGTATGTAACGCTCCTTCCTTGAGTGGACTTTTTTGGTCTACTATGTTTTCAGTGGGATCAACCAGATTTTCCCCTGCCGTTGTACAAAGAAAAAGAGGTTTTCTTTGAACTTGACCAATATGCCAAATTATATTCACACATTAGTGCTACATAGTATTACAGAATGTCTTTTGGATATGAATCTCAAGAAAATTCAAACTTGAAGAAAGAGAAATTGATAAATAATCCTCCCTCCTGGCAGTTCCACAGGGTTTTCTTCACAGGCTATAAATATCACATAAATATTCTCTAACTGTAAGCTATAATTTTTTGGATGGATGTCAATGGTTTTTAAGAGGAAACAACAATGAGCTATAATTATCATTCGAAAGTGATTAGCTAAACAAGTGGAAAGGCAGTATCTTTCAGCTAAGGTCCAGGAATAGCCTCTGTACTTGGCTCAACTTTGTGAATTAGGAAGGAACTTCATTCTAACTTGCTATTGATCTTCTTTTGAAAATGACTTTAGGGCACTACACAGAATCAGCAATTTCATAATTTCATTTTTTTTAAAAAAAGTACATGGTTCTCCTTTGACTTCTCTTTCTTTCCTTCTTTTCTCCAAATCCACCTATGCTGATTGTTCTCTTAGTCTCTATCCACCATAGATTTAATACGGCTGCAATTTTACTACAGTTCTTCCTTCTAGGATTAAACTAAAACAAAAATCTGTATATGATTCAGAACTCCAGCAGTCTTTAAACAGCACTGGTGAGACTTCATTCCAGACTGGCATTGTCCAAAAGAACTGTAATGCAAGTGGCATATGTAATTTTAAATCTTATTTTTTTAAAATGATTTTATTTATTCAAGAGAGACACACAGAGAGAGGCAGAGACATTATCGAAGGGAGAAGCAGGCTCCCCCCCCCCAGGGAGCCTTGATGGCGGGACTCAATCCCTGGGATCATGCCTTGAGCAGAAAGGCAGAGGTCAACCACTGAGCCACCCAGGTGTCCGTGTAATTTTAAATGTCCTAATAGCTATATTTTAAAAAGTAAAAAGAAACTGTTAAAGTTAATTTTGATAAAACATTTTGGATATGTTAGGTTAAAAATACATTAATTTTCAGATGTTACCAATGTAAAGTAATTGTTAATAAGATATTTCACATTCTTTTTTTTTTTTCATACTAGGTAAATATTTTACCTTTGCAGCACACTTCAACTTGGATAGCCACATTTTACCCGCTCAATAACTACATGGGTTGGTGGTGACACAACTGGACAGCACAGCTGTAAATAACAGTGGGAGAGGACCTGGTATGACATTAACCAAGCCTAGGGGCTTGAGTGTCTTATTTATATGGAGCTACTTAACTAGGTCAGTTTGGAGATGAAGGAAGAAATCACCCTGTTTCTCACTTGGGTGGTGATGGATTTGGAGAAAGGAAGTGTTAGGGGGTCATGGAAATGTGAAGGGTGTGATTGATACAGAATGACTTGATTTTGGAGCAGAAAGCTACAAATGTGGAGCTGAGTTTTACTTGCATGAGAACTGTCTCCTTGGGCTTGACATTCTGTTATAAGCCAGCTAGGACCTAACTAGATGGATCATGAGAAAGAATTAGTTCTCTCTGAACAATTTCAGAACAGAAAGAACATTTGAATTGAAGGAAGGCTCAGCACTCCTCTCTGCTGCTTGCCTAAGACAGCTCCTGCTGCCCTGAAGACTCACATTGTCTCTTCTGTCTTATATTGTACCCGTAGACTGGAGCCTAAACTCATTCCCAGCTTAGTGATAAACACACAGATTCTTTGAGGTGTAGCCAAAGAGAGAGTGGACTTTTAGAATCTGATAGCCCTCTGTTTGAACAGCTCCATGATTTGAAGCAAATTGCAGATCTGAATCTGTTTCCAGCTGTAAAACAGGAAAGATAATGCCTACCTTACAGAGTTGTTTGAGAAATAAATACCATGAAGTGTAGAAAGCGCTTGGCAGAGTGCCTGACACATAGTAGGCAGTCAATAAAAGATAGCTATCGTCATAATATAAACATAAGTATGCAGTGTTTATATACACATAAATAATCTACCATATTTAAATACCATCTCAAGCTGCTGTCATGTTCCTATGTAGAAAGAGCTCTTTGTATTGCTCTCAAGTCCATGACTGAAAACAATGTTCTCTAGCTTATGATCCGCCTGAAGATAATTTTTGGTGGAGCTGTGGTAGGAATCTTCAGTTATCTAGGCTGTTAGAAAACTCCTAAGTATGTGTCAAAGTAAGCTCTTGCCTCTTAGTTTTTTTCACAATGACTTTAAGTGTGAACGCAAAGTGTTTCCAACATCCATACGTGGTCCAGCCTGAGTATATTACTGCGTGATGCATCTCCTTATGGTTGTCATCCGAAAAGATGGAGCATGCTTTGGTCTACTCTGTTGACCAAATACAGATAAAATTCTTGGTTTTTACACTTTAGGGGCTTGTCGTGTTCTTGGAAACCAATTTTTTATTATTTCTGTTCTCTCATTAACTTTCAAGATTGAGAGTTTAGCAAAAACCTCACACTGACTCATTCTTAGGGCCAGAAAGGCACTATGTGCAGGATTCTCTTTCATTTGTGGTGAAGAAGGTGGTGGGGATCTTTGTTCTTTTGTTCAAAACTCTTTGCTTTAGATTATGTTTGGGCCACATTTTATAGCTTATTTTATGATCCATCAAAGTGGTAACCATAATTGGTTAAATGTGAGGTGAGCCACTTGGAAGGATTTTCTTTGTTATTCTGCATAGTTTCAAGTGGTCTGTATGTAATTTTGCTAACCAGCCAATTAACTGAAGAGTTCTTTAAGAGCATGCGCGCTGAATTTGATGTGCATGTTTTGTGTAAAATGTATCCCTTTCGCAGTATACTTCTCCTGCAACACAAGACACTCTTCGAAAGGCAGACCTTTTCAGGAGATCATTGATAAAGTGACCTTTCTTGGCAGGACCAGTCAGAGGAACAAATATCCTCCAATTCTTCAGAAGGGAAGTCAGTAATACTGAGAACAAAATTAAGAACATCTTTATCTGTTATACAGAAACATCTACATTTAATATTTTGCATCAAAAGTTTCTCTAACCATTTTTGTGGTTTTTGCACTTGTGCCCTTGCCCCCCGCATCATGATGGAACAAGCAGTAACAGACTGTTATCCTTTCACTCCTTTTCTCCTTGCTAATACAAATGTGTATTTGCCTGGATTTATAGTTCTAGGGGGTCTCTCAGGCGGTTTTTTGGTATGAAAATAAAATCATACTACGTATTTTTGTTTTGTCTTTGACAGTGCATCCTGAACACCCCTAAAGCTCAGTAGAGTTCTGACATTTTCCTTCCCCCCCTCTAAATTGCCAAGATCATTAACTGCCTCCTATAGGCACATTTAGAACACACACATGCAACCAAATTATATTCCTAATCCTTACTGACAGTAGTCCTAGAAGTTGGTTGCTTGACTTCTAAGCCAAGTTATATGTCAGTTTAAAATGCACCTGAGCTAAAACCAAATTAAAAGAGTATTTCCATTTGGTATATACTAGAAAAGAAATAATTCAAATAAACTGGAGTCATTATGTCTTATTCATCCTAGATGAATACGTGTCATGTAAGATGGAGACTAGCAAGATCTGGAAAAGAAAGAATATAGAGTTTTGTAAGTATCTCATTTCACTGAGTTGGTATTCAGAGAGAATTTTTATGGAGTTTCAGCTGGCCAATAACTTTGGATTTAACATTTTTATTCAGTTGTATCTTTTACCCATTCTTTGCCTAAATATTGTTGGGAGGCTACTTTATAAATAAATTCGGTTTTGTGCAGAAACTATATATTAAACAGTTACTAAAGCAAATTAACTGCTGATCTTGAAGTGTTAGGGTGATATTTTAAACAACCTTAGGTGGTATTTTGTTAAAATATACATTGTGTGTATACAACATATGTATACACACACAAAATTTAACTGTTATGTGAGTTTTAGATACATTTTTCTAATATCCTTCAAAACTGTTTTTCTGAAAGGAAATTGAAGAAATGACATAATATAGTTTTATTAGACACATGTTTACTGAGTTGTGTGTGTATGTATATATATATATATCAAGCCAAGGAATATATATCAGTCAAGGAATCATTTTTAAATGCTACATTTTTTAAGTCCTTGAATGGGATTCAAAGGCATGGATGGCTTTTTGTCCATAATCATTATCTTGATATGAGCTCCAAACTTTCTTGACAGTCTGATTCTACCTCTCTGAGTAACTCATTGTCCCATATAATACAACAACCATTTTGTCTTTCCTCAAACTTCTTTCTGCACTACTGAATCATTGATTATTCCCCTCTTTTATATCTTATTCCCCCAAAGGAGTCATGCCCACTGAAAAAGTAGCAAGACTAATACAAATAACCTAATTTTCTTCTGAACCATTTGAGAGTAAGTTTCCAACCTCTTGCCCTACCTATCACCCTGGAATACTTAGTATATGATCCCTGCATACAAGGATACTTTCCTTGCATATCCATGATATAACCATCAAAAATCAGGAAATAGTCACTGATATATGACACTTATATATCACTGATATATGACCCTTGTCAGTATTTGACCCTGTTCAAGTTTTACTAGTTTCCCCAATCTTTATATGCGTATCTGCGTATGTGTGTATATATGTATACATATATACATATATATTTAATTTTTTAAACTAAATATTTTTATAAATTTTAATGAATGTAAATATATATTTATATTCCCATATGCATATATATAATGTCCTTTTATAGCAAATATTTCTGTTTAGAATTACATATTATGTTTAGTTGTCATGTGCCTTTGGTTTTCTTTCATATGGAGCAATTTTGCAGTCTTCCCTTAACATAGTTGAAGATTATAGGCCAGTTATTTCATAGAATGACTCTCAGTATGGGTTTTAGGATTAGGTTCCATTTATGCAGTATTAGACTATTTGGTGTGGGAATTCCTCACAGTCCAGTTGCCTTCTGCTTGCCCCCTTGCTGAGCCAAGTTCACGCACACCCAGGGTTCCACTTACCTATCTTTAGGTGATTTGCAAATTCATATCTCAAGTTCAGGTCTCTCCAGGGAGTTCTAGGATCACACAACCATGGTCTCCCTTGCTTCTGCTCTTAGATAGTGAATACTGATCAGTCACCTTGTTCTGTTGATATAACATCTTACACATCCTAATCTGTCCATCTCTGTCCCTCAGTGCTACCCTGATCCTTGCCTTGGACTCTCCCAGCCCCTTAACTGGTCTGTAATATACTCTCTCATCTCCTCTGGTATATTCTGTTATTTCAGCTACAGTGATCTTTTCAAACTAGACATTTGGTTGTCATTTCCCCCTTGATACTTAAAACCCTCCAGTGGTATTCCCATATGCTTTGGACAAACAAAATGTTAACATGGCCACTTGGGGTCCTGTATGGACTGGGCGCTGACTCCCTTTTCAGCCTGATCTCATGCCAGACCTTCCCATTTTGGGCCATACTGGCCATCTTTCTGTCTTTCCAACTGTGTGTACTGTGCTTCCTCCAACCACAGAACCCCTGCTCCCCTCAGTTCATCATCTTCCCAGCCTCCTGGTATTTTTAAATAGCTATTGAGATGTGATTCATATACCACTTAAAGTGTGCATTTCTGTGCTTTTTGATATATTTAGAGCTCTGCAACCATCACCGCTATCTAATTTCAGAGTAATTTTCACCATTGCAAAAAGAAATCCCCTACTCATTAGCCACCACTCCTCATTCACACCTATTAGCAGTTACTTTTCATCCCACCCACCCGTACCTGCACAACCCTAGGCAGCCACAATCTACTTTCTGTATAGATTTTTCTGTTCTGGACATTTTAATAAATGAAGTAGACAATATGTAGCATTTTTTGACTGGCTTCTTTCATTCAGCATAATGTTTCATTTGGCATAAAGTTCACACGTGCTGTAGCATGAATCAGTACTTCATTTTTTCTTATGACCAAATAATATTTCACTCTGTGAATATATCATATTTATTCACTCATAAGTTGATGTTCATTTGGGCCAACTTTCAAATCTTGAATCAAGTATTCTGTCCTCAGAGAATTTTCCTTATCAGCATAGCCAGTGTAGATCCTGCTAGATGGGGTTTTGTTGTTCTGTCTGTCTGTCTTTCTCTCTCTGGTAGCATTTCCCAGAGCTCCAATTTGTGTCTGCATATTTCTTGGTCTAAATAAATGCTGGTCATTTCCACTATTACTGTAAAATAGAGAAGGTGAGGACCATATCTGTTTTGACTTATATGGTATGCCAACAGCTAACATGGGGACATGCACACAGTAGGAACTGATTAGATATTTGTTAAATGAATAAATCCTAATTCTGTTCATTGAAACAAGATTGTTTCTGGCACTCTGGATATTTGAACCATTTGTATGAATTTCCTTGGCATAACTTCTATTATGCCTTAGATCAGAAGGGACCTCCATAAACCATTCATTTCTTCCTCTTGCTTCCAGCACGCCTTTACTCAATTGTATTTCTTAATAGAATTCAGCATTTATTGTATATATTTATTTGAGTTAAGTTGCAAAAATACAGAGTGACTGTAAGAGGCAAAAACAGAGAAGCTTGGGGAAGTGAATGTGTTGCAAGTCAGTAGCAGAGCTGGAAAGGTCTGGGTGACTGTCAGCTGTGAAGAGTAACGGGATTCCAGGGACAAGCTTCTGTAAGCATCTGGGGAAAAACTTTTTTTGGTGAGTTTCCTTTTTGTCCATACTGTACAGGAAATAGTTCATGCTAAACATTTTTTGCTTCAACGAGTGGTTAGCTGGAATGATTAGGTTCTCTTTCTGAATCACTTACCTTGGGTTAGGCATGGTGCTATGAATTTTAGATGTGGAGGTTCGTTTAATCCTGCCAGCCACCTCATGCTCTAGGCATTACTGTCACCATTTTACAGATGAGTAAACTGAGGATTTGAGAGGAAAAAGTCACTTGGCCTTTATTCCATAGTTTTTCTATTTCTAAATCTTAGGTTAACTCCTAAAGTTTTAGATATTGCCTGTTCATTTTAGCAAATCTGGGGTCTCTTTTTAACTGAAAGATTTAAAGTAGAGAATTAAACTAGAAAATCACAAGCTACTGATGATTGTGTCTCAATTAAAAAAAATCTGTTAGAAATCTATCCTTTGGAGTTGGATAGATGTGGATTCCACACCTACCTCTACTGTTCACTAGTTGAGGGCATTACTTACTGTCTCTGGACCCCAGTTTTTAAATTTTATAAGTGGAGATAATTATATCAGTCTCAGTGGTTAGTGAGGGTTTTTAAATGACAAATCTCCAAGCCAATGCCTGGCACAAAATATGTGCTTTAAAAGAAGAGTCCTAAAAAAATAAATAAAATAAAATAAGAGTCCTCCTCTCCTTTTCCTTTCTCCCTCTTCTATGATATGCAAATGAATGGCTTCGGTATGAAGTCTTGAGCAGGCTCACCCCAGCTGACACTTTTTTTAGGCCCAGATATGGAAGAAATTAGGTACTAAACAGTTAACCCGGTTGTTGGGAGAAGAAACTTCTCTTCTCACCTGAGATAGTCTTCTCTTCTTCATCGAGTGAATGTCCATTCAACAAGTACTATTCAGGCACAGAAATGAATATGATACTAACGGTCCTTTGCCCACATTGGGCTCAAGTTCCAATAGAAGAGAGATGAACAAACAGGCTTTTACAATTCAACCAAATACAGCTCACTTACTACGACAACGGATGGCTTTGAAGCAGCATGGGGAAATTTGACAACATTTTTTGCCAGCTAGGAGGCTTTCTAAGCTTACTTCTGATACAGTTAAGACTCAAAGGCCTCTGGGAGCCTGTGAAAATCATCCCCCCTTACTGCACTGTAATTACAAGGGAGAGAAAATGCAGCGTGTTTAATGAGGCCAAGTCTCCCATTAGGTGCTAAAGGACAGCATTGTTCACGTGTCCCACCTAACAACTCGTGCAGGAGCAAAAGGTCCTCAGCCACAGGTACTTCTGTTTCTGGTTTTTAAGTGTTTAAAACAGAAATAGGCTGAGGACAAATTTCGAGGCCGACTTGAAAAGTTTAATTCTATTGATAACACATTTCTAATTGCTTTATTGCGAAATAGAACTTGGGAGGCCAGCAAGTGGTTTATTTCACCATTTATGAGGCAAGCATATTAAATATGACAGAGACCAACTGGACTCGTGGATGGTATTTCACACAGTAGTGTTAAATATTGGGGGCAGGGCAGATCGGGAGACGAAGTATACTTGATTTTTTTTCTGGAGTCACTTTGTTCTTAAATGCCCAAATAACCGATATTTAAACACATTTTCATGTTTCCTTTGAATAAAAAGCAAACAGAATGGCTACCATTGTAATTCTGCTGCTTCTAGCAATTCGCCAACAGAATACATCCCGAAATAGCAGATATACAATGCAGCATATGCTTTGGTGAATCTAATAATCTCGTGAACTTCTTCGCTACTGGGTTAGTAATCTACATAGCTTTAACGGTGAACTTCATAAAATTTGGAGCCTCATGAATCAGAAGGGGAAAAACAAAAGTGGACAGTTTTAACAATGATGGATGAGTTGCTAAGGAGTAAAATTAAATGGTTGATAATAATTGTGGTAGCTCACAAAGACTGATGTTATTTACAAAAGCTCCATTTTGCATGTAATCAGATGTCTATTCCCATGAGCTGGGTCATAATTCATATTCCACTTTAATGTTCGTGGAAAATGTGCTTCTCTCTGTGTATGTATTATTTTTAGGATGTTATGTTTCCTTGGTGCATACACAATGAGCCTGAAATCCTTTAGGAATGTGTTTAATTTGAAAGTTTTATCCTCTGGGTCTGGTTAATTCAAATACACAGCTAGGAACATTACGGTGGGGTCTGAAAGAATGTAGGCATGGCAAATTATGTGCACAAAGGCAACCCCAGCCAGTGTTGCCAGTGCTCATTTGGTGAAAGGATGCAGGGAGAATTTTCTTCCCCAAACTTTTTCTTCGTCTATTCATTTAAGATTTCTGAACTAATTCCTTATCTTAATCAGCTTGATTTATGCTGGACCATATTTCTTCACTTTTAAACTCAGAACCATCTCTGGTGGATCCTCTGAATCAAAATATGAAGCCCAGAGACCTTTTATAAATTTATGTCTTCTACCCAATAGCTCCAGGGTGTCCTGCTGTCTCTTAAAGTCTTTCCCGCCTTGGTCACAAAGATGGTCTGAGCTGCATTTTCATTTCTAAAAGTTGGGAAAAGTCCTAAGAGTATAACTTAAGGATCACAGCTCTCAAAAACAAGATTTGTCCCACCATCTCAGAGATGATATTTCTGAATCACGTCATTGTGTCATGGAAGAACAGTGGGGGCCTGGGAATTTGGCCCAGAAGCCTTTCAAGGGGATGAGTGGCTCTCTGGGAGCTGCAAGGTCTCTCAGGAGAGAATTTTCACAGGGCTCTGTGATATTCAGTCTTACATATGGACAGAGACACCCGGCTTATGATTTGAGAGGCCAGAGGAGAAATTGTCTTGTCCCAGTGTGTAGTGTTCTGCCGAGAGAGTGGTCAGAACATTCCAGAGCATCTCAGGACTGATAAGGATTCTATACATGGTGGGGCTTAGGAGTGGCACAGACTCAAGTGTGAGTCTTGGCTACTCAACTCATTCCATGTGTGATCTGGGCCTGGACTGAAAATTTGGACATCTTCAACAACCAAAAAATTGTGATGCAAAAATATGTAATTCAACCATGTTATGCAAAAACGTAGTTAAACCAGAAAGTGAGTATAAGGAGATCCAACACATTACTTTCCCCTCCCAAGAGAAATGCAATTTTATTTTATTTTTTTTGACTTTCAAATTACCCCCCAAATCTGCTCTTGCTCTCCTGGTATCCTCAGCCTAAGTTTTGTGTAGAAACCCAGCTCTTGGAATTGCCACCTCCCTCTCAGGGGGTTACGCATTTTTCTTTCCTAAAAAAGATCCGAGCACATACGCAAGAGCTGGGGTAGGGTGTGGGAGGGGCAGAGGGAGGGAGAATCTTAAATAGTCTTCATACCCAGTGCAGAGCCAGACCCAGGGATCAATCTCAAAACCCCGAGATCATGACCTGAGCCAAAATCAAGAATGGAATGCTTAAGCCACTGAGCCACCCAGATGCTTTTGGGGTTATGCATATTAAATACACAGAAATGTGTCATGAGCCTTGTATGGTGCCTTGCATGTAATCAACTCTCAATGTAGGTTACTTTTTTAAAAAAATCATTTCTCATCTCCCTTTACCTTTCATAGACTCTTTAGAGACCAGTTTAAAGGTCCCCCAGGGCAATGCAACTGGGCTTGATCCAAATAGGTAGGAGAGTACCATGGTTATATATCAGTGTGTACTTTCATCTTTTTTCTCTAGCCACAGGGAGTTAACTATTGATGAAGACTACACATGGAATGAGATTTCCCATCCCATGTAAAATCGTGAATGGGAAAGAGTCAAGTTTGTGACTGTGACCAGTAAAGTTGCATCTTCCATAGATTGTTCATTTGTTTTAGTGTCTTCCCACTCAAGGGAATTTACTTAGACAAAAATTGCCAGAGCTCTTCAGTGGAACAATGTAGGGATACCGGTAGCAAATATGCCATCTCTAAAGTTCAGAGCTGATCCTGTGGTCCTGACTCTTCATAGCCCTATAAACATGGAGCGTCTAGTTCTGTCATTTATTAAATATTGGTTACCTGGGATCCCTGGGTGGCTCAGTGGTTTAGCACCTGCCTCTGGCCCAGGACGTGATCCTGGAGTCCCGGGATTGAGTCCCGTGTCAGGCTCCCTGCATGAACCTGCTTCTCCCTCTGCCTGTGTCTCTGCCTCTCTCTGTGTCTCTCATGAATAAATAAATAAAATCTTAAAAAAAATATATTGGTTACCACCAGAAGGACTGCTGCCTCCCTACATCTCTTCCCTGAGGAGCCAAAGATAATTTGCAAACTCAGGCTCCTGTTCAAGACCCCATCTTCTACTGCCCTTATCTAGACAGCTAAACCATAAACAAGGCTTAGAATGGAATTAACCAGTTAATCTTCAATTAATCGTGTCACTGAAATCTGAATGATCCTTGCTGTGATGCATTTGAGGGGTTGTAGTTTTACCCAGCTTTAAAATAAGAAAACACAAAATTACAGGGAGGTGTCTTACTTAACCAGGCAGGACTCTGAATGTGACCCTATCTCCCAATTCTTCGTGCTGAGCCCTATCAGTTTTATTGTGGCTTTTGTTCAGTTCATTTTGAAGGCCTCTTGAAATGGAATGCATTAAGTGTATTGTGTTTATGCCTTGCTGAGTCTGTAGCAGATGTCACATTAACACAGTGTGTCTGTGTGGGCACCATTGACAATACTGGCACGAAAACAAAGATGGCACTCTGAAATCTGATCTCTGTTCTTAAAAGTATGGGGAAAATGCTGTTGCCCTTCAGGCCAAGCTCAGTGGCCACACATCTGATCCAGACTTCTCTTCCTGCAACATCTTATCCTGGAACACAATTGCCATGCACGTTTCTACTCATACACATTTGTTCACACAAATTAACATCCTTTAATTAATGGTTCCTAAGATTTTGAATGCTTCTATGTCAGGCGTTTTACATGTACTAGCTCACACAGTGCTTCTGACCACGTTATAGAGTGAGTGCCTTTGCCATCATGATTTTACAGATAGGGAAACCAGGGCAGCAAACATTGGTACGTTGTCCCAAATCATAGATCCTGCAAGCAACTGACCTGGTATTTGAATACACGCACTCCGACTGCAGGGCTTCACCCTGCAAGTCCTACAAGGACTTCACCCAGTCCTTGTAAATGCCACTCCGGGTCCATTGCCTAAGCAAGCACTATTCCCCTTCTAAGGCACTTCCTCAGCACAGCACATAGTTCATGGACCAAGAACACTCACTCTGAGCAGGGTACCACGTGAAGCATACCAAGGGACCCGCACACACCATTCACCTCTGGTGTTTGCCCACATGACTGCCTTGTACAAGTTAGTTGTGATGTGGTGTGTCTGTGAGCACTCTGCTGGAGGTTAAACATCCACAGGGAGGATGTTCCCACTTTCTCCTTTGCCTGGGGATATCATGTTTTCTTGGTGTAATTATTAAACGTGCTTCTGTTCACTCTCAGATGTGCCCTGCTTTGGATAGCATCTTTGCTCTGGCCACAGAAGTACATCCATGGTGTTTAAGGAGGGAGAAGGGTCAGGCGACTGCATACAAGGCACTCTTTATGGAGAAGGCTGTGCTTTAGCTATTTCTTGCAAGGCGGTGTTCTTCTGTTGTGTTGTGCCTAAGAGAATAGATCTAGAGGCAGGCTGCCTGTTTTCAATTCTGTTTGACCTCCATGTCCTCACCTGGGAGATGGGTAGAGTTATGCTCTTACCTCAGGGTTATTGTGAAGAGTGAAAGCTAATAACCATAAAGCATTTGAACACTGCCTGGCCTAGAGCAAGTGCTTGCTAAATGCATACTGTCATTATTTAGGTAGAAGGAAGGATGTTCCAAGTTTAGGCAGTGACATCTAGAGTGCATTTAGGGAACTCTCACAGCCATTCACAAAACTGCCTTCTGCCTCTCCAGTAGAGTCCAAACAATAAAAACCACTTTGCCAGCCTCTCTTGCAGCCGTGTGACCTAGTTGCAGCCAATGAGTCAAGAGAGAGGGGCCCTTGTGGAGGAGCTCTGCGTGCAGGCCCCTCTTACTTCCTGCGTTAGAATGTTGGGTGGACTGGATGCCTCAAGGTGCCTCTGTCATCTCTCCTTGAGGGGAAGACCAAAAGAATTCCTGGCTGTAGCCTGGAGTCTTGACCTTGTATGACCTCTAATGCACAGTATGAAGTCTGCTGCCTCCAGACTTTGTGTTGTATGAAGATAAATGCTTATTTGTTTAAGCCACTGTCAATTGGGTTTCTGGTACTTGTAACTAAATTCATCATAACTGATAAGGAATGAGAACCTAATTTGGCACGAGGATCAGTTGGCATTGGGGAAGTAGAGAAGGTAGCTGGGGGTAGAAGGGGGGGGGAGTGTCCTCAGAAAATGATAGCAAGCCCTTGAAGATTTCTTAGCTTGGGAATACTATGACTTGAGTTATGCTTTAGGAAGATAACTCTGTCTTCAAGGTTTATGATGGATTAGAACAGAGTCTCCAAAATCTAATTGTGCACCAAGATCCCCTGAGAAACTTTTCAAAATACAGATCTGAGGGGCCTTTTGTCAATATTCTAAATCAGAATCTTGGAGGGTGAAGGTGTAGGGAACATCTGCATTGGGGGAGGGAAATCTAGGTGGTCGTAACAGCAGCCAGGCATCTTTATTTTCAATAAGCCATAGGAAAGGAGCCTCATTCATATTGTAGAGATGGGAAGGTTGAGCCTGAGCAGGATTAAGTCAGTGTCCAGAGTTAATCTGTGAAGAGGCAGCTATTGTGAATTAGATTCCTGGCTCATCTTTGTGCATGTGTGCCTTCCCTTGTAGGATGCTCCCTTCTGAAATGAAGAGCTCTCTTATTTTGGGCTTCACGTGGGGAGGTCTGAAGGTGAATGGTTGGAGAGAGGGTGGCATATAAGTAACAGATGTGAGGAGCTGTGTGGAGGTGATTCTTGGAAGCTGACTTAACGTAGGAGCCAAAAGTGGAGGAAACAGACGCACACAAGGCATTTCACACTTGTAGAACTCTGGCAGTGGTAGCCCCCTGACAGTGGATCTGGAAGGAAGATGCAGCATTCGGAGCTGGTTTACTGACATTTTACGAGGGGATATGCCTTAGTGATGTCCAGCAGACACTTGAGGATATGAAATCGGTGCTCCCACGAGAAGGTGGCAGATCCCTTGATGGTAGTGCCATTGGGAGGGGTAGTGAGGGACACAGGGAGAAGAGAGCGGGTCAGGGGTGCCCCATGGGAGTACACTCACAGCCAGAACAGGAACCAGAAGGGGATGTTTGAGATGTGGAGAAGGAGCCAGGAGCGTGCTTTCTGTGGGGGTACAAGGTGGGCTATAGGCTCAGGGCGATGGACAGACCATCGGAGAGGGCAGTGAGGCCAGGATCAGGAACCTCATCAAGAGGGTTAGTCGACATTAGTGGAGTGGAAAAGAGGCAAAGTAGGGTGTATGAAGTTAAGGAGAGTATTCCAGGAGACTTAAAGCTGCAGAATGATTTTCCCTGTTGAGAGCAATGCTCAAAAAGGTGGGGGCGGGGGGCCGTTTCCTCCCTAACCACTCCTGCCCTGAACAACCACTATGTTTTCTGAGCATCAGTAGTGGTTCCCATCTGAACCACCGTCTTGAACGCTAAACACTAAGTCTCCCATTGGCTTCTGATTGTCTGAGGTGTGAGTCTTCCCTCTTCAGGTCTGAGAGCTAGCTAGTTAGTGGCCAGCCGTGTTTACTATATACTCCATACCTGATTGACAAACAGTGCAGGGAATTACTGCACAAGGTGGAGGAGAAGCCCAGGGGACACTGTTTCCTCTCTCTAAAGAAAGGGCATGATGAAGGACAGACAGGGGGAATATTCTTGTTACTTTAAAATGTGGGAAGCACAGCCTGAGAACAAATGGGGTTATCATGACAATGTTAGAAATTTGGGGCGAGTGATGCCGGCAATATCAATTTCAGAGGAGCTGTGTGGAGCGGTGTGTAATGTATTCCGCTGGGCATGTTCTGTGGAGCTGTGAAGCCAGTGCAATTCTTGTGCCTCGCAGCAACTGGGTCCTTTTGTATTAGAGAGCTTTGGAGATGTTAAGAGCATTTGGGGATCTTAGCAGAACTAAAAAAGATCTTTCCTTTCAGAGGGTGTATTAGATAAGATGGAAGAAAACTCAGGGGGGAACAGAGCTGGATAGGCTGTGCTTGCTTTAAGCTCTTCAGCCTGAGCACATAGGTCTAGATTTAGTCGTGGGTCGTCTCAGGTAGCCTCTGTTGCAAAGGGCACAGGCTAAGTGGCTCAGATACGTCCACGTTAATGTGTGTATTGGCACATACAGACATATATGTACGTAAGTATGTTTTCGCGAGCTTATATGTGTATGATGAGTACATATATATGAGTACATCCTATGTGCACAGGCTCATATATGTTACAAATGTATCTTTGAGGTCACTATGTATTCATGTATACATCTGTACTTGTCCCTGGGTCCCTATACATATATGTGGTATGCACCGGTATATACATGCATGCAGAGATAGATAGATAGATAGATAGATCTAGAGATAGATCTAGAGATATAGATAGATATACACGCACACACACAAGTGTATACAAGTGCTGTAGAATACTCATTTACTCCACCTTACGCATATCTTCTCATCATTTGGAGACCTGTGACATCTTGCACTTACAAAGTACTTTAGATACTTGTCCAGATTGTTTTGGCATCCTTTTCTCCCTCTTTTGATTTCCTAAAGCAGTCCTGGAATGTTAATGGGGCGAGAAAGAAGGAAGAAATGCCCTGAGGCTTGTGGCCTCTGAGCTGTCGGAGTACAAGGAGCAAGTTGCAGCTGGCACCAGACCAGACGGGAGAGGCCCCAGGAACTTGTGACCTGAAGCCCACTGCGCTTTGCGGAGGACTCAGAAGGCGAGGCCCCTCGGAGTTAAAGAGACTGGACTATAGGCACTTAGAACGATATGCAGTTTTATGACTTTTGTGCTAGGCATAGTGAAATATCATGAAACAGACCAATAAAGTATTCCATAGGAGAGTTCTTTGGGGGAATCCATTGTAATAAATAGAAAAGGCAGTTGAACAGCCTGACCTGCTTTCTATATCAACAATGCTCCTAAGTGCTTGAGAAGAGCCTATTTAGGCTGAGTATGCCTGCTTCAGGACTTGTTACGATACTCACTTGCTTTGTCAACCCTTTCACCCATCGGATAAAAGTCGACTTCTCCCCTACCCCCGTCGAAATGATCAACATGGAGAATTAGTGAAACTGGAATCCATAAGGTTTAACTGTAACAGCAATTAGGAAGGAATGCACATGTGCTTGTCTCTGGGAAGGTTAGGAATGGAAATAAATGCAAAAATATGCTTTTCTGGCAAGTCATCATTTTTAATACGAAGACGGAAAGCACAAGACAGCTTTGTTTTGCCTTTTTTTCGAGGGTTGTGGTTGATTTTCTTTTCTTGCTTCCTGGTTTTTGCTAGAAAGAAACTTGTTTATTTCCCACCCACTCCACACCCCCTCTCCCAAGCTAAAATATCTGTCCAAGATCAGCCTTTTAAGTGCACAGTCTTAGAGACGAGAGAAGAAAAAGAACTGTGATTTAAAATATATATGTACATCTTTTTTTTAAGCTTGCAAACTGGGATTTCTAGACTCAATTTGTGTTCTTGAGACATTGGAGTCAAGTTTATATATAGTTTTTGATGTAGGACCTAATTAGGCTCTCAGCATATCTTAATACTTTCTGCTACATCTGCATTAAAGATAACGTTGCATACATTTGCATTTCATTTACATAAAAAAGTTAGCCATGCTGTATGTAACAATCACTTTAACCAAGTACCGTTGACAGCAAATATTTTGAATAAGCATGTGAAAATCCATGGCTACACAAAGCCTGTCCTGGATTCTATTGCATTTCTCTCATTTGGAACTTGTGTGTGTCTAACACATTCCAGTGGAGCCCTGGAGGCTAAGTAAGCCAGCAAATAAGGACATAGGAATCAAAGAGGGTCTGATGTATGTGATATACTTGTGCCGGGAAAGAAAGGCTCAATTGACACTCTGATGCTTTTATAATTTATTAACAATGTCGATCAGTAGTAATAATGCCACGATTTTTGTGATATGTTTTAAAAGAGAGGGGATAACCTTCAAATAAAAGTATTCATTCATTTCTTTATTCATTCATGTGTATTTGGATAAGTCTATATGGGGCAACCTTATTTCTAGGTCTCTCATTTAATGAATCTCAGGTTTATCTGGGCCAATTTACTGTAAAAGTGAGCTTTTGCCAGGGGACTGCCCCACTATTTTTTTTTTCAGAATGACGAAAGCTGCTTTCCTTGTGTCCTGTGTCCACCAGACACGTGTGCTGTGTTCTGACCTGCCCAGCCATTCATTCAACTCCCAAGTTTGTCACACCAAACTATTCTTTCCCGCTTAAGGAGGAAACTCTGGGCTGACTCTCTGGGGTGTGGTTTTTGGACATTAGATGATGACAGGCATAGCTTGGGATGTGTGGGCTCCTCTATAGTCATGGAATCTGAAGCTTGTTTTTAAAAAAAACACACTCTTTCCAGGGAATATTCTTTAAAAATGGTTCTAACCAAACCCATCTGGGAATTGTTACATACTTTTATCTCTTCTTGGAGGATCACAATGTCGAAAGTAAAAAATCTTGCTTAATTTTCTCTCAGTTGGTATTTCCCAAACTTTTGGGACCATGGAAACCTTTGTTGGCACACCATTTATTTACCCTGGGAGATGAGTTCGTACTGTCGTTTTGGAATCACTGTTCTATTTTAAGGACAATAAGGATAGTGACAATAATAGTAGTTGCTAGCTTTTGCTAAGAGCTTCTCGAGTGCCTCGTACTAGGGTAAGTGCCGTACTTACATTATCTCAGCTGATTCCCTCCAGAACCCTAGAAGGTTAAAGTGCCTTATTAGTGCTATCTGAGAGATGAGAAGACTGAGACCAGGAAGGTCAAATAACTTACTCTACGTTGTGCCATTAAGAGAAAAAGGCGAGACTTGAACCCAGGGCTGTTCTCTTATTTGCTAGGCTTTTTGTGAGCTCTCACAAAACCTGGTACTCTTCTTTTCCAGGAGGCCACTACTTGTCCCTTCAGTTATTTCCTCACATGTCCTGACTCAAGTCCTCCCTTCCCCATGTCAGCCATTTTGCCCCTGGTTTATCCATATCCCACATAAACTTTGCTCGATTTACTGAACACACAGCCCCAGGTGGATGCTCAGGTCTGAGGAGTCAGGCAAAACCATCGCCTCCCTTATCCTGGACTCTCTACTTCATGTAATGCACCTAAGACTTTAGTGGCTCTTTTACAAGGATATAATTCTTTTGTATCATTTGGAGTATGTTCCCAAAATTGTTCAGTGAATTTTCCCATACATGTCACTGTTTTTTAACAACTGAGATTTGTGATCTAAGGCAAATTGTCACCCTCTTTGAAAAGGCTCCAGTTTTCTGGTGAGTAAAACGGAAAGACTAATGGTCCTGACCTCCGAAACTTGTGGGTGCAACAGATGAACAGGTGCAGTCCTCAGTACATTGTCTTACACATAGTAACTATTCAATAAGTATTAACTTGAGTATAATTGTGGTGGTGGTTGATAGAAAATTAGAAATTTGTTGAGGAATTTTTTGGTGTAATTTTAATGTAATTAAATTCTCTTTACTTTAAAATTTTTGAATTAATACCTCTATTTGTAAAAGCAGCTTTGTCAGTATATTTGAAATGATTCCCACAATGCTGATTTAGGCATTTCACATTTTTACATGCGTTTTAGCTGGTTTTCAAAGTGTAAGACTCTAAGGGGGTGGGGGGAGGGAGCCCTAATCCTTAGTTGGCAGGAAAGTCCCCTCCCCAAATCCTTGGATTAAAATAGAATCTACCACCAGGGCTTTCCTTGTCTCCTGTGATTGAGATCTGTCTGAGGCAAGGAGGCATCTAGTACCTGTGCATAGCTAGTACATTCTTTAGAGGTAGAATTTGCGACTTTAATATTTATCGAAAGGCACACTAATTCTCTTGATGATGGTAATTAATGAAGTGCTTATATCTTATTTTGTGGTAGTTTAACAAGCTTCGGGCTAGCAGGGAGAATCTGGTGCTTGCTGTAAATGCTAAGAATCAAAGATGCTGGAGGAAAATGGAGAAAATGGAGCAGAAAAATTAAGGTCTTAGTAGATAAAATGTCTCAGATTAAAACAATCTTAAACTTTGTTTAAGGAAGCAGCATTTAGAAATCAGTGAGAACCTTCTGGGGAGAAAAGTCATATGTTTGCCATTTGTTTTTCTCCAACCATGCTGTTAATTTTGACCACCCATTTGTCTTTCTACCCGTTAGGTCTGGTCTGTGTTAGCAGTGTGCAGTGAAAAATTGAGAGGAAAACATACTTTGCTTCTTAAGGCTTAGATATAGTTGCAGCCAAAACAGTTTGTTGTATTGTGTTTTGAATAATTGCTCCAAATCTACACTTAATTTTGCCATAGACAGTTAGCCTTATAACCCTAGTTAACCTGTGTTTTCTCTTGCTCTTTCATCCTTTAGAAATGAGGTCCACAGAATACAAATTCAGAAAGGCATAAATTCCAACTCCTCAGAAGACAGGAATAGAAGTCAAAGTGACCTCAATAAATCAAAAGCAAGTTGAAGTTCAATAGGGACAAATGTAAGGTAGGATACTTAGGTCCAATAAATGGACTCACAAATTTAAAATTGTCTGAGCCCATTGTGGCAGAAAAATGTCTTGGTCAGCAATGCGTGGAGGGCCTTCGTAGCCTTGTTCTAGGACCTACTGTGTGCTGGCTGTTCTGCATAAGTCAACTTCTACACAGATAGACTGTTGTAATCTGCCTCCACAAGCTCTCTAAGCTCCACATAATTTGTTCTCTCGTTTTATACATGTGGAAGCTGAGGTTGAGGGAGCTTAAATAATTTGCCCACGTATTCACAGTTAGTAAATGCTCTATCTGGTTTTGGACTGTGTTTTTTCTACTTGACCAAGAACACTTCATTACAGAGCTGTTATTTAAAAAGCCAACCCAGTTCTTGGCTGTATTAACTTGGATTTCACTAGAGAGCCAGATAATAACCTTTCCAGTATACTATACATTAATTAAAAATTTAAAAGAAAAATGAACAGGAGAAACTGGAGCAAGTCCAAATATACCCCACCCAGTAACAAAGGCGGGGAAAGAAATTTAAAACTGGCCTTGTAGGAAAAGACTCAAGGTGTTAGGGATTGCTTAGCTGGGAAGAATGCAGCTGTGGGGTAAGTGACACACTAATTGCCTATAAACATCGAAAAGGCAGTAATAAAGATTTATTTGCATTTTACATAAATATTGCAGTTTACAAAGCACTTCCAGATCAGTCATTTTATTGGTCTCTCACAACAGTCTTCGAGAGCCGGAGTTGGCAGACTTTTTCTATAAAGGGTCAGAGGGTTAAATATGTTTGGCTTTGCAGACCGTGTGGTCTCAGTCGCAACCACTCAACTCTCCTGTCACCCCACGGAAAAGCAGCCCAGATGCTTCCTATGTAAGTGGGTGTGGCCGTGATGCAGTAAAACTTTATTTGCCATAAGAAGTGGCAGGCCGGATTTGGCTGTTGGGCTATAGTAATTGACTACACATTATTGTTCCTGTAGTATAGGCAAGGAAATTGAGGCTCAGAGAAGTAAAGTAACTTGTCTGATGCAACTCCATGAATAACCAATAGCTCTGGAGCTAGAATCCAGGTTCCCTGGTTCAGAGTTTGGGGCTTAATGCACTCAAATAGAATACGTGTCCCCAGAAAGATTTCAGAGAAGGTCATCAGCCCAAGGTACCATTTGCCTGTGATGGTTATTGAAATTTGGAGCCAACTAATCAGGAAGCCAAATGCCTACCTGGTGTGATGAAATGTTACTTGCCAAGCACTTGAGAAGGGGTATCTCATCAAAAAACATTTCCCACCATGCCTCAAATTTCCATTATTGAAGCAATTACTTAAGGATCTTCCTAAGACATGTGAATTTCCAGTGGATTACAACATTCCTGTACCTGGGAGAGAAATTGGATTAGATGGCTAATGGATTAATTTATCTGGTTATCATATTGATGCTGGTTTTTAGCTAGTAAACAGTGGGATTGTGAAGGAATATGGCATGAAAGTAAATTAGCATTTATAGGGTTTGGGGGAGGGAATAATATTGTAAGCAAAGATTTCTATGCTAGTGTGGGTGTTTTGTATGAGCAAATGGGGAAAATATTGCTGCAGTTGGCTGGACCAGGTGATCCTCTAGCTGTTTCTGTTTCTTTGATAGAGATGTAAATTGAGGTAAGCTATGGAGAAAACAGAGGGCACATTCTCTGGAAGTCAATGCATCATTCCTGGCCAGGCTGGATGGCCTGAACTATGGCTGAAGAATATTTCCTCTTGTTTGCTGAAAGAATCCTTAAGTGGGCACTTGTAGCAAGCTTGGCTAATCTCTACCCCACTCAGGGGTAAACCCTCATAAATCAGAATAGCTCAAGTGACCTTAGTAGATGCCAGGTACGGAGCAATGGATGGAGTAATTCAGTCTACTTATAAGTATCAAGGAGCATAATATTTTTTTTACATTTTTGTGTATGGATATGTGTGTAGGAAAACTTTTGCAGATACACTTTCAGTAAGAGTTTTTTCCCCAATATCTGCATTGAGAAAACAGAATAACACTTATTTCCTCTTTAGAATACATTTTTTTCAAACCATTCTTCTAACATACTTAAAATAGATGAGATTTATGGATTTAAAAATAATGCAAAACCTTTTATCATTTTTTAGGTCTTGATGTCATTAATTTTAAGATATTATTTTCAGAATTTACCAAATATCTATTCTTCTCTTAGGTTTCAGGAACTTTAATACCCATACAATAGAGAAACAGATTGAGTAATGAGATCCTAGATGCTTATTATAGAGGAAGAAATAGAGGAAGAGAATGTGACAGATACAAATTGTAGGAAAGGAAGGAAAGAAATACAAAGTGGAGATGGGAAGGAAAGGTAAACCAGATGTGTGCATAATGGAATGAAGAAGCAGGAGGGAACACTGGATTTGGAATCATGGAATCAGGAGATTTGAGTTCAGTTCCCAGCTCTGCCCCTTGCCTGCTGACCTTTGACTTGTCACTTGACCTTCATCACATTCCTATTTTATATCATGTGGAATAACCATGTAAGCTCTAAGGGATGTTTAAGTGACATGATGTGAATGAAGTCACTTGGCTTAAGAGAGTGTTTGGAATCTACGTGTCTTGTAATTACAGCAAAACAGAACAAAGGGACCAAGCTCATGATGGTAAGATAATGGGAAAGAATCATCTCAGGAAATAAATTCATTTGGGTGTTCCCAACCAACAGTCTTCATTTCCAAGTTCTGAAAAGTCATGGAACAGTTATTGTCTACTGTGCATTACACAGCACCCATAGAGTCTTATCACCAGGTCACAAACTTTGACCAGAATCTTAAAAGACAAAGGCAGGAATAGGATCTAGAATGTGTACCATCTAATAGATGGCTATCTTAAGGGGTGATATTGGTATTTCAGGGACCTTGGGAGAAGCTCAAGATGACTCTACTTGAAACAGAACCTGTTTGTGACAGTGTTAGATTCCAGTTCGCCTTGAACAATTCTACATAGAAAAGTATCCCCAATTTTCTCAAGGATAGGTTGTTTTCTCCCCAAAGCCAGGGATTTTCATAAGCTAGATTTAAATTTAATTCTTCTCTCCCAATGTCCTTTCTTTTTAACTCACCATCTGACAGGGAATAGTTAGTATATAACCCAAAGCATATGTGGTAAGTTTGTTCCTCTCTGCCTAAATATGAGTTTAATAAAAAAAATAGCAGTTAAACATATGTTAAAAATGAAGCAGTACAGTTGGGGGCAAAGACAAAAAGGCGACACAACTGTTTATTAGTTGTGTTTTTCATTTTCATGTTCGGAGATTTTTAAAACCTGGTTTTTGTCCCCCCAAGCTGCAGCCAGATCTGCACAGTTATGTACCCTATTTTGGTCTTTATTTCCTACAGATAAACACTAGACAGTGTTGAAGTGCATGTCCAAAGCAGTGAACATCAGTTACCAAATTAATGAGTTAGGACTCTTTTATGTGTCAATTGTCCAGGTTAATAATTTCAGGGCTTGTACTGTTTTACCGCAAGAGAGAGCTTTGGGATTATGCATAGAAATCAGTGTAAGGGATTGTTAAGTGATCTTGGCTTCCTGGATTGCTGTTCAAGATTTGTGAGATCTAACCAGAGTGAGGACAAATCAGATGGTTCCTTTTCTCATTGTCATTGACAGCTTTATTGAGACAGTCTATCCGACTTAAAATCAGTGATTAGTCTTGACCTTGTAGGCTAAAGTTAATTTGCCAGTTTTTCTTTCCTGTGTCACAAGGATGAATCCAGGTAGAGACATCTTTTATCTTGGTGTAATTGCCTCTACCAAACTGCGGTTCTTAAAGAATAGAACTGTGACCAGAGTCCTGGCTGTTTATTTTATTATCATGAAACCAGGGCTGCGAGCCCTGACTTTTCATTGCAAGATGAATTCTCCCTATAATAAATCTTTTACTCTATGTGCATGATATCAGTGATTCTCTACACCCATCCTTCTACGTAACTGGGCTGCTTTATAGGAAAAGAGAGGTGACATCAGGACAGGGACTAGGATGGAGAACACCAAGCCAAGGTTCTTCTTCCAATAGTGTTGGCATAGAAAAGCTTTTTGGACTCAAAGTGATGAATCAGTAATGGTGTCTAATGAACTTTGGATTCATACTCTAATTTGCTACTGACAGAAGTTTTGTGAAGTGGTAGGCAAGGTGTCTATTTTGAACTCCACTTTAACAAGAAGGAAACTGAGGCCCTTGTGGTGAAAAAGTTGTTTGAGATGGAGAGTCATAGGACCTGGTTCCTTCTACACCCTAGTCTTTCTCATTGTGTTGAGTGGGTAACTTCCCATTCCTAATGTTGCCCCTGATCAGAGTTGACAGAGAGGAGGAACGGTAGTAGGTGTGTCCCCCCGTAATTCTTCTGTGTCATTTATTTCAAGTCTTTTTCATTGTTTGGGTGTGGCTGTATGCATGCACCTTTCTAAATACCAGAGTGTACACAAGTTATGAATTTTTTGCCTAATGCAATCGATAAAGCATTCAAAGGTGATAAATAGCATGGACAAAAGAAAATTCCATCTGTGTGCTAATTTTTTCATAGGATTTCTTCCATTCTTGCAAATGATAAACATAAATTACTTAATTGTAGCTGTAAGTCACAGTGGGAGACTTAGTTTTCCTTTTCTTTCTGGGAGTCAGGTGTATTCGAGCCATCAGGGAACCACCCCCAGTGTTAGACATCACCCTTGTACTCAGAACTGGTCCACGCTCATGCCTGTTGATGTGCTCTGACCACCTGCTTGGTGAGAGAACCACCCAACACATGGCCTATGGCTGCAGGTAGAGCATGGCCAGATCTCTTGAGAGGACTAAATCAAATATTTTCTTTAGTCTCCTTAAACCCAGTAACATGAATATCATTTTCTCGGATCTCAGAAGTGAAAAATCGTAGCCTTGAGATGTAGTAGACAGTAAATTTCAGTTTTTGATCATTTACCAGCGCCGCCCCCCCCCCAAAAAAAAGAATTTTGAAATTTGTTGTAGCCCTTTGCACATGCTTTCCTAAAATTTGACATTTAAAATTTTTCATCGTAAGTTTAAGTAGTTGCAAAGGATATAAATTCCTGGCAAATTATATTGACATTTTAAAATAAAACTGTTTGATCACTTTTGAAAATGCATGCAGTGAAATCTGAATGCTATTTTGAGTGAATATCCACCATCATTCTTTTTTTTAAATACATGAACAAGCTGTTCTTTAACACTCAAAAATTGTATATCTTTTTTTCTTTGAACTGTATTTTTATTATATTTCCCCTGTGTAATTTTATACTAATGTTATATAATTTAATGCTTAAGTCTTTTTATTGATTTTGCTGTCATAATCCTTTGCAATAAAAATGTGTAAAAATAAATTTAAATTTTAAATCCAATGATCATAAAACACTAATAAAAAGTCTTCTAGATTGATTTATCATTACAGTGATTTTTTTAGTACAGAGTTGATCAAAACAACATAACTGAAACATTTTAATTAATAATTATTAAATGTAACAAGCAAAAATTTATTGGAAATGTGCTTCTTAAAGAGATGAATGGGGCTTTATTTCCAGTTAGTTCAATCCATGGATGAATATTATTTATTGCTAAGGGTTCAACGTCAATTCCATCTCTAGTTTTAGTTTCTGTTTATAGATGGTGAATATCATACATATAAATATAAATTCCCTCCATATTATGTGATGGGAACAGATGGAGTCCTGTTAGAGCAGTACCATTTCTGTCTCTAAACTTCTGAATTATAAGCCAAAACAAACAACCACCCGCAGCAATATTTAGTGAGCTCTTGGTAAATCAATTTAGATCCTCCTTTGATTTTGTGAAAAGCAAACAATTGGTTACAGACTCCAAAAGCATTTGTAACCATTCATTAAAGTCATCTCCTTTCTTAATGTATGCTAAACAGTATATCACATTTGCTTTGTCAAGATTTCAAATGACTAAAAATTATATGTATTCTTTCACTTGGTGACATGCTGCTTGACCTGATCTATTTAGAAAGTGTTGGTAATTAAGAATATTGGAAATTTCAATATACCTTTGCCTGCCAAACAACATTTTTTATGCAATAATGGTAAAAATGCTTTTATCACATCCTTGAGATGCATATTCATCAAACCTTGGACCTGCAGATTTAGCTCGTTCAGTGCATAGGTAATATACCCTAATCGTGCTCATTGTTTAATCAACCAGCCAAGTCAGATTTACTTTGTTGTCAGAAAAAAAGTCTGACTTCATTTTCCAATGAACGTATTTTCATTGTTAATATGCATCCCTGTGACAACCGTATCACTTCTGAATTGGAATTTTAACATAGAATTTTAACTAAAATGTAGCTCTACAGGGACAGGGTTTTTAAAAATATATATTTGGGGGGTAATTTCACAGTAATTATCTGTGGAGGGGAGGGGTGGGAGAGGGAAAGAAGGAGGAAAATTGAGAAGCCACAAGCCTGGGTGTGATAAGGCTGCATAATCTTCTCCAGTTCTTACCCTCTTTGTTCTACAGGGGTCTGTCCTAATAGTCTAGGGGTAGAGGAGAGGTGGTGAACTGCAATCATCATCATCCTCACCACCCCACTCCACCTATCTGAATCTCAAAAGAGGTCAAAATACACTACTTCTGACTCTTTACAAAGGACCCAAAGACCTACCCACCTTGATTACAGGAGGCTGACTTTTCACCCACATATCAAGTTGGCCCTTTCTGGGCCATGCCAGTGCTGTTCATAGCTCCAGGCAGTGGAACACATAGACTCTGCAAGGAGTAAAAGATCTTTTCTGCTGCGAAGTAGGAGAGAAGCATGATTGTAGGAGGCAGAGGAGTAAACCAGAAGGCACCCTTGAACACAGATGCGTTCTCAGACAAGCTTAAGAAAGAACCTTAGGCAAATGAAAATTTGCAATTTTATTCCCTTGAAGTTACCTGTGTCTATGTATTTCTTGGAAGGATTTTTGTGATTCTTTGGGTATATACATTCCCTAGTTTGAAGACCACTCTAGTAGAGAAAGAGATAATCTTTAACACCATCATCACCACCCACACACACACAAGAACTATAATTCAGAAGCCACTATCACTTGGGAGGGAAGGGACAGGACACACATGTAAATAGCACCCATAAGGCATTTTTCAGGCAGAAAATATTTCCCTTTGATTTGAATCAATGGCCTTCCCTAAGACAGTGAAAACCATGTGTTAGGCAGAACCTGGAGAAAGGCTACTCCTGGAATTGGTGTGTTCCAGAAAACTGGCAAGAGAAAGGGAAAACAGCAGTTATTGAACAGGTATTATTGGGGGAGGAGGTTGTATACCTTAACCCATTTATTTTTCACTTGCGCTGGAGAGTTTGAATTACCTTTCCCAGGGCATGTGGTCCGTAAGTGGTCATGCCTAGCTCCAGGGTCCTTCTGGGAAAAAGAGTTTGTTAGCTACTTTCTGCCTCCTCTTGAATCTACCTGAGTCCCAAAGAGTCAGGTGCTTAGAGTATCATCTCAAAAGAAGAGCTAATTTAATTTTTTTCTTAGTTGCAAAAGAAATACATGCTCATTGTAGAAATCACAAAATATATAGAAAAGCATGAAGCAGTAAGCAAAAATCCTCTCTGAGCCTAACATGCAGATAACTATGAACTTCTTAGAGTGTATATATTCATGGGGAAGGACACCTGTACACAAGCATACATTTTCACAGCAGAGACAGAAACTGTGTATGCTTTAGGCCACCCCCACCTGGGTTTAAATTTACACTTGGGCATTTACCAGGCTCTTTATCTGTGGAAAGGCAATAATATATACTTCAGGGGGAAATTGTATTCATGAGATAATGGAAGTATGCTTAGCTAAATGCTTTGCACACAGTAAGCCAGATGGATGGGTGGATGGACGGATGATAGATCCTAGACTTTTTTTTTTTTTGTAAACATTTCCTGAACATTTATCCATCTCATTAGTTATGTATTGCTGTAAGCATGACTTTTAATCACACACATTGTATGAATATAACACAATTGACTTAACTAATTATCTTATTGTTGGGCTCCCACATTATTCCCAACAATTTGCTGTTCTAAACAGTGTTGCCTCAAACATCTTGCTGCACGGGACTCATGCAATAAACTGCTAAGAGTGTAAGTGGTGCACTGGAATACACAGATTTAAGACATTTCCAGCACGTTGCCTAATTTAACTTCAGAAAACTCTACTCATTTATATTCCATTTCTACATAGATGTGAGAGTGCCTGTTTGCATAAACCCTCGCCAACATAGGTATTACCTTCCTTTTTCATCTTTGCTAATTGGATAAGTTTTAAAAAGTGTACATGTTTTAGTTTGCATTTCTTTGATTATAAGTGAGGTTTGACGTTCTCTGTTATTTGGACGGGCGGGGTGGGGGGGTTGCTCAAGAAACAATCTAATAGTGAGAATGTGTGCAGGTGTTTGTTCTTAGGAGGCTTAGCGTTATTTCCTCCCAGCCTGTATCCACCTCTTTTCTGGAGGAGGCATAAAATTAAATTTCAACTTTTCTGGGACAGGTGTGTATGCCTAAGAGGCTTAATCAATAACTGACAGAAGAAGTGGGGGCTCAGAGTGCCCTCCCAGGTCTCTGTGGATTCTTCCTCTTTCAATCTGGCTGCTGCTTCTCTGACAGGTGTACTTCTTAGCTCCGGGGACCTGGACCAGACAGCCCTCAGCTCTTCACTCTGCCCAGTGGTGCCTTGGGACCCGGGATGTTGCAGAAATACAC
Organism: Nyctereutes procyonoides; assembly: GCF_905146905.1. NCBI lineage: Eukaryota > Metazoa > Chordata > Mammalia > Carnivora > Canidae > Nyctereutes > Nyctereutes procyonoides. The sequence continues at coordinate 14,739,611 of NW_026575040.1, forward strand.
ATGGTCTGGAGAATGCAAAAGGTCACAGGCTTATTTTTAGATGGGAAAAATGAGACTCCATTTTAAGCATAAAGAATCCTATAATAGGATGTGTCCTCTTGCTGTGTCATTTATATTCTAGTATTTCTCTCTGTCTCTGTCTCTCTCTGTCTCTTTTTCACTCCCTTTCTCCCTGCCTCTCTCTGGCAAATTATACTTTTCCATGACAAGACGTACTGTCAATAAAGAAAGCAAATGTATAACAAGGAATTTAAATAATAGAAGAAAATGTCCTAAACCCAGAACACCTTGTTTGCAAATTGACAGGGTGAGAAGGATGTTTCTCACTTTGCAAGAAGTTGAAACCCTCTTCTGTCTGAGCTCCCTTCGCTCTGGGATCTGAAGGCTGTGACAGAGCTCCCTGTTGCTTTTGTTCTAACCCATTGGGATTTGGAAGGTGTATTTTCCCCCCTTAAAAAATTTGTTTTGTGACCCTGAGAAGAGATTTCTCATCGAAAGAGAAACACTGGGGGAGAGTCTGTGTGTGAGAGAGACAGATGGGAAAGGATCTTCTTCGAAAGGTGGTCTGGGATAAGCATAATTTCTTCCTAAGAGCTGGTTCTGTTTCCACCACCACCACCACCTCCCATGCTTGACCTTGTTTGGCCTTTTTGTCAAAAGGACAGGAAATAAACTTTCAGACTTGCCTGATGAAATAGATGTACACAGGCCTTGCAGATACCGCCCCCCCCCCCCGCCCCGCCAAACCCACACGGTCGGTGTGACCACGCCAAGCAGGGGGAGGCACCAAAGATGCAATCTAGTTTGTCTTTGAGTTTCAAAAGTTTGCATCTCCCAGCTGGAACCCTCGAGTGGGCTGCATTCATATATATTCAATACGGGCATAAACGGGATCCTAATTAATGAGTTTGTTAATTCTGCTTGCCAGCTGGGAACAAAAAACATTGTTCCAGTCTCCAGCCATTGTGTGTGTGTGTGAATTTGGAATCTCCAGATTTCAAATCACTAGATCAGCAGATCAGATAGTCTCTTCCATCCCTCAAGATTTTTTAAAAACATAGACATTCTTTCTTATAATGTCTAATAATCAAAAACAACCCGTTTCTTTTAGGCTACATACTAGATAGCTTATAATGGATGAACAGAGTGATAGATGTTAGATAGTTATGTCCTTGTATTTTCAAGTGATTTACAGAAAACCAGTTTTGTGACATTGGTAAGCACGAGGTATTTATATTCCCTGGCTGGGTGCATCCAATAACTCCTTTTCAAATTGGAGCATCAGCTCCAAGGATGAAAGGATCACTTCTCGGAGTTTAAACCCTAAAGCAGCATCATTCATGAGAATGATTTGCTTGCGGAGATTAGCTCCCTGACTAGATGATGCTTTGGATAAAGTCAGAAGTGGGCTGACTAGTTCCTAAATTACAGGTAGGCTATGTTCAGAAACACCAAGGTATTTTTTCAATATGATACAAGCCCTTTAATCTCTCTGCCTGGCATTGTTTTAGCACTGAGCACGGCTCCTCAAAGCCCAAGATTAAATTAGGAGAAATCCCCCTGCTGCTTCTATTGAATTGAGTTAATATAATGAGTTTATTGTTAAATTAAACAAAATGAAACTTGCCATGTGGAAGAAATACGACAGAGATCGCAGTGGGATGTTTTTTTTTTTTCCCTTCCTACCTTGCTTCTGCGCCACTGAGAGGTGGCTCGTTGGCTCAGATGCTGCAACTCCAACACACTCGCTCAACTTGCCCTGGGAGGTGGGAGCTGGGACTTCAGGTTCATGCAGGAAGCATAAAGGAACTTACTAAAGCTTTGTGGGGTGGTAAGGTGGTATGATGCCCAGCCTTCCTGCAGCAGCACCTTCGGAGACATGGTGCTCATGCAACATGAACATGGCTTCTGCTTCCCTCCCATTGCTTCTGTTAAGACACAAGGTTGAGACCAGCCAGCCCACCTCAACAGGCAGCAGAGAAAGAAGCTTATTAGGGAACAGCCATCTTCCCAGCTGCCCCTTCTGTCCATCAGTTGCCTCTTCTGGCTCCTTTCTCTCTGATATCTGCTGTCTCCACAGCATAACCAGCACCCTTTCCTCTTGCTTCCTCAATCTGACTCTTGCCCATATCTCCACATGGTTGGGTCCTTTACGTTCTTCTGTTCTTGGTTTAAATGTCACCTCAGAGAGCTCTCTTTTCCCTTCACCACGTAGAAGTAGGCCCTCAGTCACTCTCTGTCATATTTCTTGATTTTATTTTTGTCACATTGCATATCCCCATTTATTTCCTCTCTGTTACCTTATGTGTTTATAGCTGCTCACCTCTCCCTCCCATAGTAAGTAAACTCCGTCAAGGCAGGTGCCATATGGGCTTCTCCCATTGTATTCCACAATGTCTAGAACAGAGCAAGCACTCAGTAGACATTGGACGAAAAGGTGTCTCCTCAGTGTCCCACATGACCCAGAGTAGGCTTCTTGACCTCTCTGAACTTACGACGAGGAGATAATCAATGCCCATCTTCCTGTGGCACATGAGAATTAAATCCATTACAAGCAACCTAGCCCAGAACAATGAAACATGATAGTTTCCTTCTTTAGTCTCTCAGACTTCAGCTTCACATGCTTGCTCTTGCTTCTTTGGGCCCATACCTGAGCCACCCAGCAAGCATACCGTTACGCGGTCAATGTTCCCAAGCGGGAAGCTGAGCTCTAAGTTATTAATGACTTTTCTATAGCATGCTCTTCCTATTCCACAAAGATTTGTAATTCATTTTTCAAAAGCATCATTTCCTCCAAAAAAACCCATGGATCAGTAAGTATCATCTGTGTCCCAGGTGTGACTGATATAGTGAGGAACCAGCAACTCAGTGAAAGAGCAGGCTTGAACCAGAATGTTGCAAGGACCCTCCAGAAACCATTTGGTCAGGGCTTTGTCTTTTATTAAGGAAATGGAGTATCCTCAGCAACCTCCTTGATAATTTATCAACCTTCTCATTTGAGACAGAGGTTGTTTGTTGTTTGCTTTTTTTTTTTTTTAAGTTTATTTTTCGGGGCACTTGGGTGGCTCAGTGGTTGAGTGTCTGCCTTTGGCTCAGGTCGTGATCCCAGGGTCCTGGGATCAAGTCCCGCATTAGGCTCCCCATTGAGAGCCTGCTTTTCCCTCTGCCTATGTTTCTGCCTCTCTCTCTCTCTCTCTCTCTCTCTGTCTCTTATGAGTAAATAAAATCTTTTAAAAACAGTAAAGTTTCTTTTTCATGAAAAGATCCTCTTGATCTGGGCAGAATCTTAGAAGCTATTTGCTGCATCCTTCTGTTACAGATGTGGAAACTGAGGCCTGTAGCAGTTAAAATGCTTGCCCAGGGCCATCTCACTTATTAGCAATAAACAGGTCCACCTAGGCTCCTACTTCCCTGGCTGATCCCTTCCCTCTGGGCCAGCCTCCCTCCCATGATGCCCACCTGAATTTTTCTCACTGTCACCTAATTTCCCTAAATCCTCTTTTCAAAAGATGCCCTATTTCTTCTGAAGTCCACTCTTCCCACTGATCTTGCCTCACTAGGTCTGTTTCCTACCTGGTTAGCAGCATCCTTACCTGTTTTCACCCCTCCCTGGACGGCAGTGGCCAGCCATCTCTTCTCCCTGTGCTCCCCAACATTCTCTCTGAGCAGGATCCTCCTTGCCTCTAAACCTATGGCCATGGGCATCCCTTGACTTCAGAGTTCTCTGACCAGCATAATTATTATTTCTAGTTATGAAAGGGTCACTTTGCATCTAATGTCATTTCTCTCATCTTTTACATTGGTTGCTGACCATCTATTCCCCAACCTTAAACTGTCTGTATTTAGCATCCTAAAATGTCCAGTGACTCTTAGGTGAATCTCAGTTTTGCATTAAGCTGATTAAAGTAAGATTGAGTATAATGAACATTTTAAAATTTCTTGCCATCATCATCAAGAAGTACTAAACATCAAATGTATTTTCCAAAGAGATCTTTTTTAGCTAATAAAAAAAACCCTAAATGCTAAGTATATCCTATAATTTTACATCTGTTAAGTGATTTGAACTGTTAAATGTTCACACTAAAGAACAGTTTGCCTTTCCAGCTGTTGATCTGCTCCGAACACTGAGCATTACTGTACAGGAAGTCTTCCTTGCAGGCTCGAAGTAGTTCTGTATGGATGCCTTTGAGTGGGGAGTGAGGAGCAGATTAATTTTTTGTCTGCAATTCAGCTGTTTTCATTTTTCTTTTAACATATAAAGTCTGCTTAGAACTTGCCCCTAAAATTGGATGCACTAAATAAGCCAGTTTTTATGGCCCTCTATTTGGAAAGGGTTAAAGCCAGCAGAAAAACAAGAATCTGGCAGCAAATCCCTTCTTTCCCATCTTGTCCACATGCAAAGTCAAAGACACTCTGGGTCCTTTTGAAGGCTAAGCCCCCAGAGTCCACATGTACAGGAAACCTTAGTAAGACTTGCAGTAGGGCCCAGAGGTGGTTTAAGCTTGAACACCTGGGTGACAGAGAGGGGATGTGTACACAGCTATCTAATGAAGGGCATGTCAAAAATACAACATACCTGTTGCCTCTGATTATGTGAAAGGCTCTCCATGTGAAATGGGGATATGTTATTTTATTGGGCCTCTAAGGGTAGTTAACATCCATGAGTATGAGCTACCACGTTATAGACTTCAGCTCTGCGCAGGGGAGAAATCCTTTGAGGGTCTAGGCTATCTGTGGGGGTATGGCCCCAGTGGTAGGAATCTCCCTGTCATTCTTTTGAGAACCACCCTGTGTGCTTGTGCTCTGGGAAGCCTCCCACAGCAGTGTTTGAGGGCCGCATAAGCAATGAGCTGAACCTTTCCATCAAATAGTAAGGAATTTTAACCATCCAACCTGTTCCTCAATTTTCATTGTTTTTTATACCAACAGTCCTTGTAGATTTAATTTCAAAAGGAACTATACCTAAAATAATAATAGTAATAATTCATTTGAAAAGCACCACACTTCATGCTTTTTCAGCTCCCTTCTAGCTTTGGGGTGCTATGGCTATAGCAGAATCCAGGATGGTTGGTCATCAGGTTCTAGGCCCCAAAGCCCCAAGCACCACCCTGGATTCATGGTCCTCAACTTTTCCTAGAAGTTCACCTCCCTGTTGACTGGAGGGGTAATAATTCTGCTACAGTGGCCGTTTTTTCTCTGAGCCTCCTTTCATAGCTCCTTGTCTGGTTTTGACTCTGTCAGATGAACATGATCACATCTGTCTCCTGGGGAGGGAGGTGTCCAAGGTGTTGAGACCCACAGGAGGGTTTGCACATGGATGAACGGCTGGGGCCCGGCCAGACTCAGAGAGATGTTTGGGATCTACTGTGAGAATATTACAGTGATCAGCCTTCAAAATCCACTGTCAGCAATACCCACAGTGAAGGTAGTGTTGGCTTAGAGGAATTGATAGAGCAAAGCAAACCCACATGGAATTCTGAACTTTCCTCTAAGGCTTTGAAGGCCATGCCAGGGCCACACCAGTTTCAAGTCTCTTGAATGGGTTCAGTTCTGCTCATGGACAGTAAGTCACCATGTTCAGTGTGGCTGGTGGGGGCACAGGCACATCCTATTAGCTTCTGTTCATGTGGCTCACTCTCTTCATGGACAATGTGTTGAAGACATGAACAAGAGTGTTTTGTTTTCTCTATTAAACATAATAATTGGTTTCCATGGGATTATGGCTCTTTTACCTTATCACTGCCAATTCTTACAGCTCCAGAGAGAAGGATGACTTGCCCAATCACAGCAGCAAAGTTAAAAGAAACATTAAGGTCCAAGCAGGAGAAAATGTGAGTTTGCAGTGATAAAATGCCTTTGAGAATCCTTTATTCTAGGGATGGGATATCACTAAATGTCAGTAAATGTTTTTAAAAGCTGTAACTATTGTAGGGAAGATATACGCAAGTACTTCATACAAAGTTAAACATGAGTAATGGAGTATAACATCAGACTATCTAATTTTTCTAGATCCTTTGAGAAGGAATCATTCTGTGGGGGGTGCTGGGGACATATTTCTGAAGATGCTTTACAGTATTATTTAGTAACAATATTATATCATAGGAAGTCGATGATAGATAAAATTTCATACTTGCTTTAAAATACTAATAGGGGATGGCATTTACTATGAGAATAAGGAAAACTGGAAGGAGAAACAGACTCGAGAGCCAGAAAACTTGTGTTTGGCAGAAAATGGCTGTGTGTTCTTTGGAAAATTGCTTTTCCTCTCCGAGCCTCAGTATTCATATTGGTTCCATGAGGGGGTTAGACCATGTGATCCCATGCCTTTTCACTTCTGAAGATCTGTCATTCTCTTCCTGAATTGATCACATGTTCTCAGTTCATCTGCGAAGCAGTATAAACAAACCAATTTTGTTGCCCTCCCTTCCAATTTCCCAGTCAGAACTCCCCACATCGAAATGTTTGAGGCTGGATGATTCAAGCACCCAACGTATTTTACTTGCAGATTTACCTGGTCAACTTGTAGGTAACGCAAACCAGTATCCTCTCTCCCTTCAGAAAAATCTTTTTGAGCTACTCTGGATTATTATAGGCTCCTAAAATGTAATTATGGATCATGTAGGGATTACTTTAGGATCTTTTGAAATTATTCCATATGTACTGGATAGCTAATGAAGTGTCACAGTGTATGTTTTATTTCCTTTGCGTTTTCCCAGTAGTCAGCTGGTGTGGATGCTGTGATAGATACTATGAGTGTTACTGGAACATAAGCACTTGAACTTTAAGTTTTTATTCAGAGAGAGTTATCACACAACAAAACCCACAGATCTTAGCGTGTTCGGCTCAATGAGTTTTGGCAGTTGTACACGCTCATGTAACCAGCACTTGAAACAAGATACAGAACACTTCCATTCCTCTAGAAACCCCCTTGAAGCACTTCTTTTAGTACCTTCATTTCTCATTTTTGTCATTTTTCTTTAATTACCAGCTGACTGTGAATGAGAGAATGAGAATCAGAGGAAAAGTGGGTAAGTTCACAGAAAGGGAACTTGTGCTTCTACTCACAGGAACACTCTCCTTACCTTGACCTTGGGTCAAAGTCTTACTTTTCTGAAACTGAGTGGCCAGATGTGCATTCTTTCATCCATGTACCTGCTCTGTGTGTAAACATAGCCATGAACAAATAAAGCTGTGTGCCATAGTAGTCAGTGTTGGTGAACACTTACAGAGAAGCCTTCCCTGCCGTGTGGGGAGCACCAAGCTATTCTGCCAAGGTGTCCACAGGGATCTGCACAGGAATCCCCAGGAGGCATTTTCTAGGGGTTGAGGTGAGCCATCAGATGTGTGCTCGGATACTTGGGGACAAGAGTCATGTGCTACAGGCTTTTCAGTGAGTGGGCAGAAGGAAACCCCACGACATGGAAGGAAGAAGGAGAGATTGTCAGTCGGGAAGATGTTGGGGGAAGGAGGAGGAACAGATAGAGGGAGAACCCTCTTCCAAGGTCACCTTTCCAGGAGCACAGAGCCAGGAGGTAGAAGGGGGCGCTGGTGAGATCCTCAGGGCCAGAAGGCCACCGCTGGTGAGACTGAGCAACAGCTCCGGAAGATTTGCCACCACACCTGAGGCAGCCCCTCATTTATCTGCGCCTCTGTGCCGGGACTGCTAACAACCAGCTCAAATTGGCTGATTTTTCCACATTTGTCAGGGAGCCAGCTGCACTGGCTCAGCTGCGCATCTGCAGAAAGGGAAGCAGAGAACCAGAAAAAAAAAAGGCTTTTAAGTCATTATTCTTATTCATTTCCCTATTCTCTGCCCCTCCCCCTCGCAGTCTCCACTGCCATGCCTCTTTCTTCTTCTTCTTTCTTTTTTTAAAAAATCTTTTTATAACCATCTTTTCCTTTATGTGGCGAGAGCCCTTGGCATCCTTCCAGTGACCTGTCTATAGAGAGATACTCCTCCCTTATAATTAAGCCTTTGTTACCCCACTTCCTGATTTTCCTCTCTTTCTTTCCCTTTTTAAAGCTTCTGGCCCCTGACACCCCAGTGCCCCGATGGAATAACCACACTTGTTAAAACGAAGGGTCTTCAAAAGGGTGATAAAGTTGGCTTCCTCAAGGATGCCCGTGAGTTCATTCAGGCCTGTGGTGACAATGGACCGGGGCATGGAAGGACCCAGAATAAGACGTATGTTGAGATGTCTTCATTCTAATCACAGCCTCACCTGCTGAGCTCCCTCTGACCACCCTTCTGAGAGCCCTGGGAGAATGGGGTCTTCGTGTGTGTGTCTCTGGCTCTCCCTGTGTTTCAGGGGTTTGTGCTTTCAGGAGTGTTTGACAGTATGGAATCCCATCCTTCTGCCTGGGAAACCTGTATGATTATAGCCTAGGAATGGTGGAATGTGGAAACTGTGATCCGGATGTGAAGATTAAGATTAAGATTAAAGAGTGGCGAGCAAAGATGCCCTCACATAGACTGAAGTGTTGCAGTCACTGAAGTCATCAGAATATAAAGAAGAAATTACGAGAGACCTTAGTTCTTCCCTGTCACGATTGATGTTCCGTTCAAGCAGGCTAGATAACCACTCTTAGTGACGTCTCTTTCTCTCATGTGGCTTTTAGAGATAAAAGTGTTTGTCCAGTCCAAACTTGCCCAAAATATTGGATTTTTTCCCTCTTCCTATTGACTACCTCATTAACCCGAAGTGTTACCAGGTGATTCTGGTAGGCTCAAAAAAGATGAGGGTAACACTCAAGGGTTGTCCCCAGTTTTAGAGATTTGGGGACTTTTAGATATTGTATTTCATTTCCTTTTGAAAATTTTATATCTAGAGGAATATTACAGGCCAAAGTGTTTTTATCATTTTTGCTGTTGTCGTTAAATGGAGATCCAGCCTCAAAGTTGTCATTGTAACCAGCCTACGGGTAGTGCTGTTCATTGGTTCCTGGTTAAGAATACCAAAGGCTCTTTATAGTGTTTTAAAAGATTGAAGTTAGGTCCCCTGGAAAACACTTGAACTAGGTTGAATGAAAATTAAATGGGTTATTGATTTAATGGCTTGCCTAAAATACTGAAGCTAGATTTCAGGTTTATAACTTGTTTTATAAGTTATTTAGCTAGTCTGTGAAAGAGGATCATTAATACCTTCCTCACGATAATGTATAGATTAATGAGATCCTGGATATGAAGTGCCTGGTAGGACATTTGGCATATGGTACATGCTAGAGGTATGCATAGATCAGCCATTTTCAAAGACCTGCAGTGTGATTTTTCAACTAAGAAAAGTTATCGTTATCCAAGAGCTGAGCTTAACTAAGAGTATTGTAGGGAACTAAATACTTGATTGTATGCCAAGGATAGGTAAGTGTTGCTGGAGAGCTTGACCGGAATCTCATGCCTTCCATTTTATACTAGTTCAGTAACTAGAGGAGATAGTGAGTGGGACACCTCCCATTTATGGACCAATTTCTGCCACAGCAACTGAAAGTTTTTGGTTTTAGTCCAAGAAAGCTTTTTCTTGTCAGGACAGTGGGACAATATTTAAGTATTAGTTAATACCCAGGGGCATCTGGGTGGTTCCGTCAGCTGAGCTTCCGACTCTTGATTTTGACTCAGGTCATGGTCTCAGGGTTGTGAGATCTGCCCACGTCAGGCTCCTCCCCCTGCCCCTCCAAGCTCACTCTCACTCTCTCTCCATCTCTCAAAATAAATAAATAAATCTTAAAAAAAAAAAAAGAGTATTAGTTAGGCACCCAAGTCAGCCCAGAGTAGTCTGTAGACTTTTCTAGCAGCACAGATTGAGTTTTGACTTGCTTAGTACCTACCGTATTTTTTTCTGTGAAACACTACATTCTGATATCCAGACACGCATCATCCCTCTACATCTCCACAACCTGTGTGAGTGGTTGTTCGACCAATCCTATGGTGTCATAGACTCTAATTGTGGGATATGACAAAGTATGGGTAGGTGCTGGTGAGATAAATTTATACCTTCTCAATCCCTATGGTTGCAACGGGGGAGCAAAACCATTCCACAGTAGCTCCCCTTCTAGATCTAAACCTAGTCTTTCACTCTCCCTGGGGAACAGAAGAGTCCTACTTACAGGGACTCTTACAGGGCAGACAGATCTGGTCCTGACTATTATATGAGTCATACATATGTTGAAAGTGTGTTGTGTCCATCAGGACCCACTTGACCTGAGTTGGAATGGCAGATTTATAATGCAGAGGTTGGATGGATCTTTTACCTATGTCAGAAACTCTCGTTGTAGAACCCAGCCCTCCAAGGATTCCAGTGGATACTAGAGTTTGAGGATTACTGGTTTAAGCATTAAATGGCATTCCTGTCTATACTGCAGGTGTTCGGGCAAGGGATGCTTGTGGAAAATGGGGTGAGGAGAGTCCCATGGACAAGATAGGGGCTCAATAAACGTTTATGGCTTTCTTTTTTGGGAAGATTTACTTCTGAAAGTAGAGCTGCCAGATGAAACAGACATGTCCCATTTAAATAAAAAAGTAATTTTTTATTATCGGTATGTCTCATTTGATCTGTGTTTTTATTTGCTGGACAACTCTGTGTGACAGTAAAATTAGGTTGTGTAGAAACTTGGGGGATCCCTGGGTGGCGCAGTGGTTTGGCGCCTGCCTTTGGCCCAGGGCGCGATCCTGGAGATCCGGGATCGAATCCCACATCGGGCTTCCGGTGCATGGAGCCTGCTTCTCCCTCTGCCTGTGTCTCTGCCTCTCTCTCTCTCTCTTTGTGTGACTATCATAAATAAATAAAAAATAAAAAAAAACTTGGCAGACACCACCTTACACAAGGGATCAAGGTTAACATCACCAATGATCAGCTGTCTTAATATTATGTGCCCCCTGATAAGATGTGGTAAGAAGGGCACTTCACCTCTGAGCTACATTTTTTTTTTCAAAATTTATAACCTCAGTCTGATCATTAGGGAACATCAGACAAACCCAAATTGAGAGACTCTTCAAGTGTCAAGGTCATGCAAAATAAAGAGAGACTGAGAAACTGTCCCTGATTGAAAAAAAAAAAATTAGGATACACGAATAATTGAAAGCAATGTGAGATCCTTGATGAGACCTTGGAAAGAAAAAGCCACATTTGTGGAAAAACTGGCAAAATTGGAATCAAGTCTGAAGCTTAGTTAATGGTAATGTACTAACATTAATTCCTTAGTTTTAATAACTACTGTGGTTATATGTGATGCTAATAATAGGTCAAGCTGGCTAAAGGGTATATAGGAAGTCCGTACTATCTTTGCAATTCTTTTATAGGTCTAAAACTCCTGTAAAATGTATGTTTTCAAATAAGCAGGTTGGGTCCACATTAGCAGCTTTGCGAGTGCCACCTACCTTCGTTTTCTTATGGAAAAAGATATATTTTACTTAATTGCTGAATTGTGTGAGAACATGCAGATAAATTATGAACACATGCAACATAGCTCTTCCAACATGATAGGGGCCAGAAATGTTGCAGTGAATTTAAAATCTGCTGTGGTCAAAGAGAGTCTTTTCCATGCGCATGTATTGTGTTGTACCTGGAGATGATGGGAATCCATATTTGCTATTATGGCTAATTTTCCCCAGAGCTGATTGAGACAGATTTTTAAGAAGGAAGAGAGGTCAGCAGTGGGGTAGCCGTGTAAGAGGACCTTGTACAAGGATGGCTGATCAGAATGGCTTCATCATGTCAGGAAAATTCTGTTGTGTTTCCCCTGTTTATATCATCTGCAGAGTTTGGTCTATGTGAGCCCACGAGCTTAGAGGATGCAACAGCAGCTTCTCAGCCAAAAAGATTTTTCCACAGCACCAGTTTGCAGATGGTTGACCAATTTGTTCTGGAATTAGTGGTTTCAGATAAAAATCTTTTAGCAGGGCTTCTCCTTTTAGGCATTTAGAATCAGGCTGTGAGTTTAGATCATTCCCAGCCCACCCCCTACTATATCTCCTCTCTTGCCTTGCCTTGGGGATGCCTCTTAAATTGTGAAGATTCCAAACCTTAGGGACTGTGGTGGCTTCTTCCCGGGGACTGAAGCTCTCTCCACAGCAAAAGGACTGAGGATTGCAGTTAGCTTCCCTGTGGAGGCTTAGGTTAACTTCAGCTCAACTCTGCTCTTAGCCAGAAATGAGTGTGGCTAAATCCCAGTGGGAAGGATCTCTGTCTCATTCAAGTTTTTTTTGTCTTCACTCTCCTTTCTGTCATTCCGTGGGCCTTCTAGGCTCCATTTCTCCCAGCAGGAATCCATTTTCCTTCCTGGTATGAACTCTTGGGTTTACTAAGAAAATAATATTTAAAAGCAAACATTAGAATACTTAAATATTTTTATACTCCTTTTTTTCACTGAACATGGCCTCATATCTGCTTCTCCTTGAGTCCAAAGACTTGATTTTATTTACTTATCACAATTTTCTTCCAGTTTTTAGATTATAATTTATTAATATTTATATCAGATGTTTAATATTTAGTAATAATTTCAGTTATTTTTATTGTTAAGTTCTTTCTAATGTTTTACCGGTTTAAATGACAGTGGGTATTTATATTTTTAAAAATTTTACTATTAACTTTTTTCATCTTTTGAGTCATTTTCATTAGGAAAAACTCTGTTATAGTATTGCTGGGATGCAAAACTTCTGGACTTTTGGACTTCTGGACTTTTGATATGCATTGCTTGTCAGTTTAATTTTTACATGTCTAAAATGACCAGAAATGTCCTTTCTTTTCCTAACGCATGCTTACAATCTCATGGAAAGCCCACATTGAAACACCCCTCACCCAATCCATAGTTTTGAAATAAATTATATCTACTTCTCTATTCTGTCTGTGGTCTTTCTTGCATCCAGCCAGCCAGCCAGCCAGCCAGCCAACAGTTTCTACTTTATTGGTGTTATTAGTTTTGTTCTTTGGTCTTTGGCTAGAAGTCAACCTCTTACAGGAAGTTCTACCCTCTCCCCACTTTCTTTTGGGAAGAATGAGGTGTTATTATCTCCTGGGTTTAACTAATGTCTTCTTAGCGGGCACTAGGATTTCCATTCATTTACAAAATTTATATTTTTACAGTGAACATCTAGTAGTTACTGAATAAATGAAAATAAATAAGGTTGTTTTTCACTCACTTGAAAAGATTTCCTTATTCAGTAGACATAACATAGACAAGGATCACCTGAACTTTGGTGATGCAGAGAAATTTTACATAGTCATCCGAAACTCACTTTAGCTAAGTAGATCCTAGGCTTGTAATTTAATTTCTACTGGCATCGTATTTTGAGATTCCATTTGTTTTAACTCTGTTATAACATCTAGTGTTTACTACCCTCAGGTGTTGAGAGTAAAGGCATGTTAGAATAATGGTCCATGTGTTTTTGCTTTTGGGGGAGCGTGGGAAACCTCATGTTGTTGGTGGATATTCAAAGTATGGGTGGGTGTACGTTCACATGCAGGTTTGTAAGGAAATAACTTCGTATACATATTCAAAAGTATTTGTTACCTATTCAGAGAACCCAGAACCTTCCAGAATTCACTGTTTCGCCAGTTTACACTCTTGATGATTTTTTTCAGGATAAATGTGTTGGCTGTTTTAGTCAGCCATTTCTTATACAGGAACAATGAGGAATTTGAAGGAATTCGAACCACTTCTTAAGAGTGCATCGACTCACCATAATATTTTACTTTTTATTTTCACAATTAACTACAAAAATCACAGGAGTAGAAATTCACTCACTTTCTACCTTTTAATAACTGAATTACTGCCCAATCGTAGTATGAGACAAGTATATCTTAAAATAGCGGCTAATAAAAAAAAGAGAAAATCACACACAAGCTGTACTAACTCCAAAGTATCCTAACACTTTTATACTATTAATTGTCAAGTTAAAATTTCATTTATTATTTCATTAAGCCCTCTGAGTACATAAACTCTGCATTAGGGCATAATTGGAGCTTTTTAAAATAAAAGTTATATTTGATCCAACAAGATAAAGTCTGTTGCTATTGATTTGTCTAGGAAACAAAAAGCTCAGATCTCAGCATGAGCCAAATGAAACTTCTGGTTCCGTGAGTTCAAATTAGTGTTATTAATCATATGACCTCCGGGTGTTTGAGTTGAGCTTAAAAACAGTAACACTTTACCAAATAATTATTCGTTGAATTTTTAGCCCAAGTAACTCTAGGTTTGGTGGCTGGGCTAGAACCGGGTAGACTTGGATCCCAATCCTGGCTCTGCCATTAATGAGCTGAATGACGCTGGGAAGGGTGCAGGGTGCCTTCCCTCTTAGGCTTAGTTTCCCCATCTTACAGCAGGCTTAAAGCAGCAGTTCTACTCCTGTGTGTATACCCAAGAGAAACAAAAACATTTCTACACAAAAAAACTTATGCATGAATGTTTGTAGCAGCATCATTCATAATAGCCAGATACCAATCCATTGACTGATAAATGGATAAACAAAGTGTGGCATGTATGTACAATGGAATATTATTCAACCATAAAAGAATGAAGTCCTCATGCTTGCTGCCACTTGGATTTATGCCAAATGAAGGAAGAAGCCATACCCAGAAGTTCATATATTACGTGATTTCTTTCATATGAATATCTAGAAAAGGCCAACCCCTAGTCAAAGAAAGCAGATCTGTGACAAGGAGGTAGGACAATGGACATGATTTCTTCACTTAGAGAAGGGATATTTTTCGGGGATGATGAAAATGTTTTGAGACTAGAGAGAGAGTGGTTGCCCAACATTGTGAATCTGGTAAATGCCACTGAGCTGTATATTTTAAAATGCTTAATTGTACAGTATGGGGGTTGTACCTTGATAAAAAATAGTACAATGAGAATACCTCACCCTGAAGGTTTTTAGCATTGAATTTGGATGACGTGCACATAGTAGGCATTCAAACAATACCCTTTCATTTCTTTATTCTGCCTTTATCGCTCCTCTCTTTCCAGATGATTCCTTCATCTCTTGAATGTTAAAAGAGTGAGATAATAGCATTGTTGAATAGAGAAGTGAGTGGAAGTGTCGCGGGAGGGGTGCAGATCCCAATTTCTGTGCATCTGGAATACATCAATCTAGGACAGCCCTTAAGGTGTTAATGTCTGTTAAACCATGTTGTGTACCTTGCTTAGAGTGTTTCAGGGGGCCTTAACCATCCGAGAGGGATGGGAGGGAACAGAGACAGCTGCAGTGTCTGGAGCACTTCATCTAGGGCAGGCATTTGCCAAAGAAGCAGCGAGTCGTAATTCTAATAGTTTAGCAACAGAGGATTTGCCATGGTCGGTAGGCTGTTTGTCAGTGAGGCAAGTGTTCTGCCTTTGGCTATGACTTTTATATATTCTTTCCAACAGAGGCAGAACAACAAAAGTCCCCAAACAGTACATTCACTGGTTGAAAAATAGGCGTTTCCTGAGCTGAGTGAAAGTAATTGCCTTCTGACCTATGAGGTTATCAGTTCATTTCCAGAAGCATCAAATGTGCCTCCCCTGATATTAGCATGCTGTGACTGATGGCCAGTGTATTTGCTCCTGATTTCCCACTCCCAGGGGAATTAATATTTCTACTTGATTCTAGAAATAGGTAATCTGTCATTGGCCCCTCGTATTCTTTCTCTCCAAGGCCCCCTTTCAACCTCCCCAAACAGGCTTGGGAGTTCTGCTTGCCACCAGGTTCTGACTCTTAGCACTTAGTTGTCCCCGGAAGGATGGTTTGCTGACTGCATGGGTCCTTAGAGCTGTACTGCATTGTGCTGATGCTCAGTGTAATGGCAGGTATGGAAGCGGAGCCAGAGTGGGTGGGCGCACCTCAACAGCACAGAAGATCGCAGGTAAAGATGCCATGGAGAGAAGGCTGTGATCCCAGGTGGTCTGAGTAGAGTCCAAGTAATCAGTCAACCAGTGTTTGCCCTTGAGCACCTACTACATTGTATTGTTTGGAGAGCACTTGGTGCACTTGAAGAGGATGTGAGTTCAAGGCCAGGAGTGCTAGTTACCAACTGTATGGCCTCCGGAAGTCACCAATGACTCTGGACCTCAGTTAACTGATCCATAAGCAGGAGGTAAAAGTCTCCTCAGGGACAGTTTGAGAATTAAGTGAAAGCAGCCTGGTACCTCTCAGAAAGCAAGTGTTCCATAAGCAGACACTTGACATAACTGAATCTCTGCTTCAGAATGTGGGAGACCTTCACTGCCCTCAAGGATTCTTAGGGCGATAAGGCCAGAAGTCCTGAATTGTTGCACAAGTCACGTAGGTGCTAAAGGAGGTAGGTCTGATTCTTATGTTTTTGATTTTCATGAGAGAAGGGCTCCGGCCAAAAAAGAGGATTGGAGTAACAAAGGTTTTAATACCAGGTTTTTTTTTTTTTTCCTCGATCCTCACAATGACCCAGGATTTTACAGTATAGAATCTGTGTCTCAGGGTAGGTACTTTTCCCACCTTAGGTCTGGTCATCCTCAAAGCCCGTGGTTTTCTTACCACTCAGTACTGTTTTGGAAGGAAGACTTTGTAGAAGGAGTAGAATTTGAGTTGGACCTTGAAGAATGATCAGACTTGGATAGATCATGAGTCTGTCTTGAGTAACCATAATTGGATGGACCATCCTCCAGGCAAGGAGGAGCAGCTGGGACAGAGGCAAAGAAGAGGAGAGTTACATTGGCCAACATAAGGAAACACAGTCCAAGTGGAATGGGAGGAAATAATGAGCCCTCACAACCCAAGTCTTCAGTCTTTAAATCTGTTCTGAGCATTTTCCCCAGCTGACCACAGCATGTTGCCAGCATCATCCTGTCCCTTTTCGTGTGATTACAGTCTTTCCATGGAGAGGCTACGTTAGCATCCACTAAAGGAACATTGGGCATTTCTGAACATTAGAAGTAGCCGAATTCTAAGTGCTTTAATCAGGCAGTCTGAGGATTGTGCTCAATGAGTGTCTGAATGATTTGAGGCACTTCTGTGTCCCCCTATGCTGAGAACAGATGTTTCAAGGGAAACTAGAAATCGAACTGTGCTTATGTAACCCTTCTGGCTCCAGCAGACCTGCCTGTACCCGGCTTTGAGAATGTTGTCCTGCAGTTTGAGGCCAATATACATCAGTAACAATGACCATGGCGTGTGATCTGCTTGATGATCCAAGCACTTTGAGAGCCTTTCAAAGACTCCAAGTTTGTGTGTTTCTGGGCAGAGCGAGCTCGAACAGAAGTCTTCACTGGGCCCCTAAGAGCTGTGGATTGCCCCTAGTGAGCCTGTCTCTTAAAGACCTAGTGAGCCCATGTTTTAATTTAAAGCTTTAAGTAAATTCTTGATTTTGAAGAGCCCCTTGATTTGAGTAAAACATAGCAAGGTAAGCTCCTTGCTTAGTCTCAGCAGTAAGATTAATTTTTCACATATGAGAATAATATCTTTACCCATTTCCAAACAGAATTATGGCTTTTGAAAATACAGGTACTAAAGTTCAAGAAGGATTTAGTTTTTCTCAATTTGATCAAATATTCTGATTTCTCTGAGTGCCAAACATTTTAATTTAGTTCCTCTCTCTCTTAGGCAAGCTTTTCTAATTTTGAAAATGAGAAGACACTTAATTTACGTTTTCTCCTTCACTGGAAGAGTCTACCAATCATGCTATTTAAATTCTAAATCCTTTCTTTAAGGAACTTCAGAGTCAAGAGGAAATTAAAAGATTTTAATCCATTTTCTGATTTTGCCCATCATAAAAGAAAGAGATGCCTATATTAGACAAGAGAGATATAAAGCCGTAGGAAAATTTACACACATTTTATTTCCAAACCTCAGGAAACTTGATTCTGGGGGTTTCCTCCCACTTCTCACCTATTATCTATAACAATGTAACTCCTGTTCCATAAATCCTGCTCAAACCACTGTAGCCCATCGTGATCTCTCTGTTCCTCTAAATCTGAATTTACATAAATGTCTCCCTGACCTGTCATTTCCCAAACCAAATAGCATAGGTTGTCTAAACTAGCACTTCTCAAGCTATCTGTAGTGAAGGGTTAGTTCCTCCGCCTTCTAGTTTATTGCAGACAGATGCTTTTGTTTAAAAAAGAACACAAAAATGAATTGGAAAAAAATGAAATAATACAAAAAGACATAAAAATGCAAAACCACATTCATTATGAAATTTTACAGACAAGATATCATTTTGGAGGGGATGCACCCCATTTTCAAAGTGCTTTAAGTTTCTAAATAGTACTCTCAATTTCTATACTTGTCTCAAACCAGTAACAAGTTTGCATATCATCTCTAGCCAGGGGACTGTACTTTGAGTAGCATTCAATATTATGTGCGGTGCCTCATTTTTGCAAGTGTTACTTTGCAAACATAAAATAGAGAAATATGAAAATATTCCACTTAAAATAGCATCAAAGGATAATACTTAGAACAAATTTAAACAAGGTAACATATGTCCTGTATACTGGGAATTATAAAAAATAGTTTTGAAATAAGATATCCTATATTCGTGGATCAGAAGATAGAATATTATTAAGATAGCAATACTCCCTAAATCTATAGATTCAGTGCAATCCCTATCAAATTCCAACTAATTTTTTTTTCACAGAAATGGACACATTGATCCTAAAATTCACATGGAACTGTAAGGGACATAGCCAGAACATTCTTGGGGAAAAAAGAACAAAGTTGGAAGACTAAGACTTCCAATTTTAAAACTTGCTATATGGGCATCTGGCTCACTCAGTTGGTTAAGCATCCTGATCTTGGTTTCAGCTCAGATCATGATCTCAGGGTTGTAAGATCAAGCCCCGAGTGGGGCTCCATGCTCAGTAAGGAGTCTGCTTAAGATTCTCTCTCTGTCTCCCTCTGCCCCTCCCTTCATTCATTCATGCTCTGTTTCTCTCTTTCTAAAATAATGAGAGACACACAGAGAGAGGCAGAGACATAGGCAGAGGGAGAAACAGGCTCCCTGGGGAGCCTGATGCAGAACTCGATCCCAGGATCATGACCTGAGCCAAAGGCACACACTCAACTACTGAGCCACACAGGTACCCCAGCATAAAATCTTTTTTTTTTAAAGCCTGTACAAATCTGCGGTAATCAAAACAGGGTGATCCTGGCATATAAACCAATGAAATAGAGTTGAGGGTCCAGAAATAAATTTTTCATGCGTGGTCAATTGATTTGCAGCAAGGTGCCAAAGAGTGAAGAGACGATAGTCTGAACAAGTGTTTCTGGGGTAACTGGACAGCCACATGCAAGGGAATGGAGTTGGACCTTTACCTTATGCTACATATAAAAAAAATTAGTTGAAAATGGATCAACACTTAGATGTAATAAATAAAACTATAAAACTCTTAGAAAGGAGGATAGGCATAAATCTTATGACTTAGGATCAGGCAATGGTTTCTTAAATATGACACCAAAAGGACAAGCAACAGAAGGTAAAAATTGGTAACACTTGATGAAAAAGGACCCAAAGTTTAAGGTAATTTTTTTTGCAAATTATATATCTCCTTAGGACCTGGTATCCAAAATATATAAGAACTCCTACTGCTCAACAATAAAAGACAACCAAATCAAATCAAATGGGCAAAGGATACAAAGAGACATTCCTCCGAAGAAGATATACAAATGAGCACTGTGAAAAGATGCTCAATATCCACTAGGGAAGAAAACCACTTCACACTTACTAGGTTAATGCTCTGCTGCTGTCGGCAACAAATGGAAAATAACAACTGTTAAAGAGGATATGGAGTAACTGGAACCCTTACACATTGCTGGGAGAATGGGAAGTGGTCTAATCTCTGTGGAAGGGTTTGGCCATACCCTGGTTAAACACAGAGTTCCCATTTGACCCAGTAGTTCCACTCCTAGGTATGTATGTAAGAGAATTGAAAATGTGTTCACACGAAAACTTGAATGTGAATATTCACAGCAGTATCATTCATAATAGCAAAGAAATAGAAACAAACCCAATGTCCATCAACTAAGGATGGATAAACAAATGGTGAAAATATCCATACAATGAAATACTACCCAGCTAGTATTTTCCTAGGAAAAGGAGTGAGGTACTTCTACATGCTACTTCAAAACATTATGCTCAAAGAAAGAAACTGTACATGAGATGTCACATAACCTAGGATTCCACTTATATGAAATGTCCAGAAAGTAAATAAGTGGTTACCACAGATTGGGACAATCTGCTAACAGATATGGGGCTTCTTGTTGGGGTCATGGAAATGTTCTGGAATGAGTCTTGATGATTTCACAAAACTGCCGAATGGTGCTTTTTAAAATATGAATTTTTATTCATGGAAAAATATTTTTTAAAGATTTATTTATTTACTCATGAGAGACACAGAGAGAAAGAGAGGCAGAGACACAGGCAGAGGGAGAAGCAGGCTCCATGCAGTGAGCCCGATGCAGGACTTGATCCTGGATCCTGGGATCGCGCCCTGAGCCAAAGGCAGGCACTCAACCACTGAGTCACCCAGGCATCCCGGAAAAGTAGTTTTAAATGAGTGTGAATGAACATTAACTTACTTTTAACACAAAATTTTATTGTTAAGCTGTTTTGTTAAGCTGACAACTGACATCTGTTTTATAAAAAGGCTATAGGATATTGTTCTTGCTTGTATAATCTTAAAACAGCAAGTTGCATTTCCTATTGTCCCCTCTCAACCCATACCTCCAAATAAATATATAATAATGACTATGGGCAAAAATCTTTAGTCTTCATGATACTGTAAAAGTAATTTTACAATTTATTTATGGTTTTGTAGGGATTTTTTCTTCCCTCTAACAAATTTTGAAAGTAACTTGGTGGAGCCTCAGTAACCAGATTATTTATTGTCCAAATAGGACATTTTTGAACATGGCACTAACCATATGGGATGCTGGCACAACCAGCATAAACCAGACTGTCTTGGGCCAGCCAGGACATATGGCCACCTAAGCAGAGGTGACATTAAATTCCAAGCACAGACTCATGGCTGGATACTCAACAGAAAATACTTGGGGTGGGTGTGAGAACTGCTTCCAAATAATAGCTGTGCTGCAGGTGGTGGTGGTTAGCTGTGAGGCGTCTTCCCTCCGAAGCAGAAAGGACTGGCTCCAGTGGGCGCCGCTGTCATCCCAGCTCACTGGGGCCAGGATTTCAGTGGAGGTGGGGAAGGGTGGGGATCTGCCTTGTAGATAGATGCCTGTTTGGGGTCTCTTCCTGAGATTATCACCTCCTCTCCTGTTTTGCATCTAAATAAAGACTTCAGATCTGCCGGGGCTGCTGTGCTAACATTATCAGCAGGTGTATGTGAGTGAGAACAGCCATGGGGTCAGGTCAAATGGCAAGTTTGAACTCTGGCTGTCGATGTTGGCAGTCCTGGGCCATTCAGACACAAGCAGAATGGGCAGGTATCAAAGAATCCATCTTTAAGCTCTGTTCTGATCTGCATTGGCCTGAAGACATTTGGAGATATTTAATTTGATTCCTCGTTGTTTCAAAGGAGAAAGCTGAAGCTCAGAAATGGTTCGGGTTTCTCTATCAAACCACCTCTTCTGGGGTAGGAATTGTTTCCTATCTATTCAGCTTCCATTTTTCTGGGGATGGGAATTTGGAGGGGTGGGGGTGGAGGTGGGCCTCTTGAAAGAGGTTTGTGGAAGTCCTGGGTGAGAATTCAGAGGCTCCAAGGCATTCTTCCTGCAGGGGTGTTGCTGTGCCATCTGCTGGCTGGGAGGTGGGGGGGTGTGTATGGAGGGAGCGCGGGGTGCTGCGTGCTGAGTGTTCTGCTGCCCATCCTGCCAGCACCTGCCCTGCCCTGGCCCAGCCCACTGACCCCCAGCTACAACTCAGCAGTCTCACTAGGGAAATGGTGACCTGCTGTCTGCCTCCCTGGGCTAGCTTGTGGATTAATTGCTTCATGTTCAGAAAGTATCTTAAAGAAGGAGTGGTTACCTGAGCCCTTCTAACATATGTCATCCCTCAGGCCTGGGCCCTGCTTTAGGTGGGGAGAAGAAATGGGGTGGGTTTTGTGGGATCCAAGGCCCCCGGCCCCAGAAAACCTCCCAGATGGCCGATCCTCCTCACTGAGGTTGAATCCGATGTGGGTACACGAGTGTGTTTATCTGTGGTGTTGGCCGCAATAAAGTAACAGGGGACACATCCCAGACACATGAGAATCAGGGAGGCGTGCTACGGATGTCACCATTTTCTGTGCCTCATTTTGCACCAGATCAGTTCTTTTATACCCATTCACTCTTGTAACCCTCGGAGTCCTCAGATATGTGCGTGGATGAGCATGAGCGAGCTCCCAGATGGGGTGGGGGTTTCAGCAGAGGCAGCCCAGATTCCACACAAAGCAAACCCCATGCCCAGGGTACGATCCCACATGTGTATTTCAAAGCCTTTCATAATGAGCTGTGGGGGTCAGCTTTTCTTATTGTCTTTGGAGTTTGGCAAACCGGCAAAGGACTCCCTCTAGAAGGTCTGTAAGAACCTGTTTGACAAAAATCCAGGAAGATGTCCTGCTGGTGGCAGGACTTACAAAGCCTGGGAAGGCACTTGGCAGGCTGTGGCGACTTAGGAACAGGAATCCAGTGTTTGATTTGCCCGATTTCTGTCTTCAGACCTCACTGGTGAACTCTGCCTGTCTTTGCACTCTGTGGCATGATAGATTGGAATTTGCTTTACCCTGCCCAGATCACTGCAGTAGCTTCCAAGGGGCCTCCCCAGGGCATCTGCACTGTCTGCCTTGTCCCCTTCTTCCCTCTGCTTTCCCCCCAGAGTGACCTCCTCACACCCCTCTTCTGACTAAGCCCGGGAGTCCTCCCACCTGCCCTCATTCCCCCTCAAGCTCTCTGCAGCCTGGCTCTGGCCCACCTTTCTGGCCTTCTGTCTCCAGGCTCCTTCTTGTTTACCGAGTCCAGCCAGACATGCAAGCCTTTGCCATCCTCTTAATGCCTAGGATAGCCACCCACTTTTCACTGGCTGAGTCCTGGTGAATCTCAGACTAGCTCCAAGCTTCTCCTCCTCCAAGAAACTGTCAGATGCCTTGACCCCCTGACCCCTAGACTAGGAGTGGAGATTGTCCTATGGTGAGACCTTGCCCTGGCATTTAAGTTACATAGTGCTGCTCCTAATCTATAGGCTCCACGGGGCCCTTGTTTGGGATTTCTCTCTACCCATTACCTGAACAGAGCCTGGAACAGAGAAGAGAGACTCAGTACGTGTGGCACAAATGAAGGCTTTCAGAGGGCTGAGCCCTAGAATATCTTTCTCTGTATTTTGACTCTTATGGGGACTGATAACTTGAGAGTCACCAAAGTAAAGCACAGAGTGAATAACGTCCTTGCTACCCAAGAGGGTAATAGATTTTCCTTAGTAAGGCATAGAGCTCTAGGCCAGAATCACCTGGTGACTATAAAGGGAAGAGGTATGTGAGGCAGAGATTTTCCCCAATTTATAGACCAGGAACTTGAGAGGTATAGCACCTTGATTATAATGAGCTGGCCAGGCTGGCAAAGAGAGATGCTTGGGGGTTCAGGTACAGGGACAGTCTCTGTACTTCCTACCACACCTCCCTTAATAGCCTGGAAGGAGGTGAAATAACCCAAGCTCATTATAGGATTCAGGAGGTGACTAATGGCAAATCCGTACTTCCTTACAGGGGCCAGCTCCATGGGGGCCAGGGTGGAAGCTGGGGCACCGGTCCTCCCACATCGTGCAGACTTCCTTCCAAAGGGTCTTCATCTGGGTAACTTTCCCCTAGGACTCAAGGAGCAGCTATCAGGGATAGCTAAATGAAATCCATTTTAAAAGAAGTTTGAAGTGCAATGTCTTGCAACACTCGTATGGAATGCTAAAAATAAGTCCCCATGTAAGATGACCCCTATCAGCTAATTGTCGATAGGGATCCCATGCAGAAGAGTCTCACATCTCCAATGCAGAGTTACAGAAGGGAGAGGTTGCGGGAAGCCGGATTGAGCTGCTGGCGGTTCCCAGGCCCTCGGAGCCAAGGTGACTTTTCTCTTTGTTCTTCGCGAGGCCCAACCCTGGCAGCATCACCTCCTCCCTGGGCCTGGCTACAAGGGTCTTGAGGGCAACTTCTGTTGTAAGCAGAATAATGTTAACAGCTGGGACGTGCCAGTCTGTCAGAGGTCACTGCTGTTACAAGTTTCAGAGTGAACATTTTTAGTAGAAGGTGAGACAGGAGAACTGCAGGCTACGCTTTGAGGCTGCAGACTTGAAAAATCAGAGCATTTTCAGAGCAGCGGGCTAAGGCTGCCCAGCCACCCTGTTCGTACCTCATAGGCCCTGGAAGTTCAGACAGAGCCTGCTCTAAGGGAAATTGGACAGGTGGTAGGGAAAAGTCAGTGGACCCTGAAAA
Source organism: Nyctereutes procyonoides (assembly GCF_905146905.1). Classification (NCBI taxonomy): domain Eukaryota; kingdom Metazoa; phylum Chordata; class Mammalia; order Carnivora; family Canidae; genus Nyctereutes; species Nyctereutes procyonoides. Next base: position 14,763,968 of record NW_026575040.1, read on the forward strand.
ACGGGAGACAGAAGCTTTAATCTTGCTCTTCTACCAATGAGCTGGGTCACCTTAGACAAGTAACGTAACCTCTCTGGCCTGCACCACCTGTAGACTGGGGTTCTCGTAGATCTTGTTTTGCCGTTGAGTGAACCTATGAATCCAGAATCTTCTGGAATCTTCCATATTCCTTTGCATGACTCTCTCGACCTCTTCTTTGATGTCCCCACCCACTGAGACATAGAGGGCTTTAATTTGTGTCCTCCCATGCCCAGCTGCCCAGAGTGCCTCCCTTTTCATCCTAATCCCAGATTTCCTGTGAGTCATGGGATGATTTAGCAAAGCTGCCTGTTTTTGATGCTTCTTCATCAATTAAAACAAGTCCTCATTTATTATCTGAAGAGAGACAGGGGTAATGGAGTGCATGCTGGTCAGCTGTGTTGGGGCATCCTCAGATCAGAAAATAATACCAGAACAACAATAGCAGCAACTACGAGGAGGATTCATTCAGTGCCTGGCTCTGTGCTGAGGGGATTAACGTGGCTTACTGCATGTAAATCTCCCCCAAAACACTACAAGGTAAATAATAATATTCTTCTCATGATGAGGAAACTGAGTTTAGAGAGGTTAAATGATTTCCCTGGAGTCCCACACCCAGTAAGCATTGGAGCAGTGTTTAAATCCAGACTCAACATAGACACGCATGCACACACACACACACACACACACACAGCTAGACTCCAACCCACAGGAGAATTTAGGCACACAAGTGAGCTCCAGACTTCAACACCGTCGCCTTATAAGTTCGGTTTATGTGCTGCTTCCAGCAACGTCACGCATGTGAGGTGCGGGCTCCTCGTTTCTCCTTCACGCACTACACACACGTACAGTACTTTTATCTCATGTCTCTAGTCTACATTTGACTCTGTTATTGTCTTTGTTTTATCTTTCCGTGGCATTCCATGTGCTCAAATAGCTTTTCACCGGTCTGGGCTCTAAGTGGTCTTTGGCCCTTTCCAAGATGCAAATCCAATATGCCCTTAAAGAAAAGATTTGTGACCATTCAGCCATTCCAACTGGCTCTTGGTTTCGCCACCATTTCAGGGGCTCACTAAATGTTTTAGCCATGGAACCTTTTGATTTCTGCTGGAATTTCTTAGAGTAGCCCAACTTGGAAGGCAGATAAAAGTAGAGCTTCTGTGTTTGAAGCATAAACTGAGGCGTGACCCTCTTCCACTCTTCTCCTCCTTGGCCTAAAGGGTACTACCAAGGAAGCTTTGAGTTCCAGGGGACCCGGTTTGAAAACCACTGCCCCGGCCCAGGCTGCCCGGTGACGGGAGGGGCAGTGTAAGGAGCCATGTGCCCTCTTGCTGGTCCAGGGGCAGCAAGGCCTGTCTGTGAACTGAAGGAATATATTGGTGTCTCCTTAATGTTCTCACTGGCTTCAGGGAAGGCGAACATGACTCCTAGATGGACACCTCCTTGGAGTCTTTAATCCACCATTCATATTTGTAGAAGAGCTTTAAGAGGTTTGCAGAAATGCTTTAAGGAAGGAAGAAGAGGGAGCTCGGTGGCTATAAATAGAAAGGCTAGTTCTGAGGTCAAGAATGATAAAAGAGGAGAGAAGAAATTTAAGGGCTGCAATGGAATGAGGAAAGAATCATAAAGATATTAAGAAAAAGCGTACAAAGTGGGGATTTCCAGCAGAAAACAAAAAGCACAGTGTGTCTGAATCCCAGACTGAATGTGGGACGTCTGATGTGTCCAGCCTCCCACTGCAGTTAGGGGCACATGGACCCGGGAGGGATCCCCACTCCGTGCCAGGTCCTGGGGCTGCCAGCAAGGATCCCGCTCTTAACGAGCTCACTGTCTAGTAGGGGACTTACTCAAAAACTCGAAATCCAAAAGGAGATCCGGAATAGCAGTAAGGGAGATACGAATGGAGGTGAAGGGAGGTCAGAGGAGGGGTCCTCTGTGAAAATACCCAAGCCCCAGTGAGCTTCCTCTCATGCGTGGTATTCCTTTCAATGCTGAAGTATGAACTTTGGGTGAAATTTTGGCTCTTCAAATTATATCTTACCAAACTTATTTTGACTCCTTCATCCTAACTTCATTCTCCACCCCTTCCCCCCGCCCAGAGAAAGAAATGGCTTGTTTCTACTCTCAGAAGAGGTGTAAAGTCGTAATCCTGTTTCTTCCAACATGAGTCAGTTGGACCCTTGCTCTCAGTGGTGATTGCAGGTGGCTCAGGAATTATTCTGTCCTCCTGACTGAGTTTCACTGGAGCAGAGCAAGGCCTTTCCACTTCTTGCCTAATTGCTCTCAAGTCGCTTTCACCTAAAAGCATTATCTAGTACCTCAAACCAACATGGAGGGCAAAAAAAAACCTCTGACCATCAAGGGGAAATTAAAGAATACCTCAGTTTGTTTGGAGGACCCCAGCCAATCACTGGTGCGCTGGGAAAAGCCATTGTTACCAGATGAATGTCATAAAGCTAAGGGGGGAGCGTGGAGGGCTGTTGGATCTAATCCTGTGATTTACTCATTTTCGCAGCAGCCCGATACTGGGGAAGGCATTCCAAACTGAGTTCCGATTTCTTTTGTGAACTGGAACTTTACCAGTGGAACTTGAAACAATGTCTAATCTAGGCCGGCGGTGGGCGGCACCTTCGCTCTTGGCTTTGGACGTGAGGCAAGGCTGTGTCACACTGTCTACTCCCAGGGCCTACGACAGCGCCTGGCACACAGTAGGGACTGCCAGATCCTACCTGTGAAAACTGGACTGCTTATGACAAAGGCAGGGCAATGGGGGCGCACAGGCTGTGTTCGTGAGGAAGAGAGATACCTAACACTTAGCAAGCATTTACTGAGGGCCGGTAGTACCATGCTCAGTACTTTGTTTTCTTCTCCTTTGACCTTCTGCAGATCTCCAGGAGCCATTTCCCAGGTGGGAAACAGATAAACAATGCCTTAGTTTGTGAGGGCCACCATAAAAGGTGCCACAGACTGGATCACTTACCACATACTTATTTCTCACAGTTCTAGAGGCTGAGAAGTCCAAGAGATCAAGGTGCCAGCAGGATGGGTTTTATCCTGAGGCCTCTTCTTTTGCCTGGTAGATGGTGACCATCTTGCTTTGTGCTCCCATGACTTCTTCTTTGTGCATGCTCTTGGAGGATGGAGAGATCTGGTGTCTCTTCTCAACAGGACAGCATCCTCAGGATCAGGGCCTCCATCCTCCTTGGGACTACATTTCATTTTACTTCTCTAGAAGCTCCCTGTGTAAACACAGCCATGCTAGGGGTTAAAGCCCCAGTATACAAGTTTTGGGGTAGGGAGGCACAAACATTCAGTTCATAACATGTAACCGGCTCAAGTATGCACAGCTAGGAAATGTTGGAACAGGAATCTGAACCCCCTTACCGAGAAGCCTCTTCTTTTCCACCTCAAGGCATCATTTCCATGACATGTGGAGTTTCAGTCTAGTGTTGTTGGAGATGAGAATGAGGAGGTAGTCTGGACTTGGAGGAACCCTAAAAATGGAATCTTGTGCCACCTCATCTATACTCTGCCCACCACCCATACTGAAAACCATGCAGTTCCCTGAGCCTTCTGCTCAGTGACTCACTGAATATGATGCTTTGCTCTGCCTTACAGAAGGGGTCCTCAAACTCAACTGGCCGTTAGAGCCACCTAGCAGACTTTAGAGAAACCAAGAATCCGATCCATGCTGAAGGGCTCCCACGAGCCTCAAACACATCATGAGAGTGACAGATTATACGCTAGGGGTTCAATGAACAAAATAAGATAGGTTGACTTCATACTTATATAAATTACCTAGTGTGAATAGATCAAAAGTCTGAGATAAATGGGATATTTATCTGAATTTCAAGCACCTTTCCAAACAGGACTTATAAAACGCAAAAGGAAAATGAGTGAATTTACAGTGGAGAAGCCTGCCAGTCACCACCTTAATCGAGTGACCAAAGCAGACATCATCAGTATTGGGACAAATAGAAACCATGTGCCATTTCACAGGTGACAGTAAGAAGGGACCGGGCACTGCTGTGGCAGCCCTATCAAAGATGCATAACCTGAATCTCATCATGATGAAATCAGATGAACCAAAACTGAGCAACATCTCCACAGAGTTACTGGCTTATCCTCTTCAAAAGTGTCAAAGTCATGAAAGCTAGGGGTAAGCTAAGAAAGCTTTCCAGAATCAAGGCAGCTAAAGACACATGACAACTAAAAGTGATTTGTAATTTTGAACTAGAGCCTCTTACTATTAAAAAAGCAACACGATCTAACGTTCGGCAAAACTTGAACGATCATAAGGTATCAATATTGATTTCCTGATTTTAATGGTTGCATGGTAATTATGTGGAAGAAGTTTCTTGTTTGGGAGAAAGCCCCCATCTGCAAAGGGAGTGATGGGACACCTCATCAAATGACTTCCAAATGGTTCGGTTTAAAAAAAAAATGTTATTTATGCTGTAACTTTTCTGTAAGTTTGAAATTCTTAAAATACACACAAAATATGTCATGTCCAGTTTGTGCATCAAACCAATTAAAACAGAATCTTCAAGGAGGAGACCAAGGGTTCAGTCAGTAGCTGTGGAAATTCCCAGGTGATTCCACTGTGAGCCTGGGCTGAGATTCTCAAAATATGATCCCCAAACCGGTGGAGTTAGAATCAGTGGGATACTTGTTAGAAGGACAGGTTCTCTAGCCCTACTCCAGAACTCTTGAATCAGAAAATCTGATGATAGGGCCCAGCAATCTGTATTTTAACAAGCTTTCCAACCGGTTTTGGTTCATGCTTCAGAACCATTCATCTAGAAATTTCCTCATGTTTCTCTCCACTTTTGCTCCCAGTTATCCTTCCAGAGTCCATTCAGACCCCCTTCAGACCCATCTCTGCAGCTACCTCCCTATCTTAGTGTCGTCTCAGGGTTTTGAAATGACCTACTTACACATTGGGTCGCCCCCACCAGAGCTGGTCCAAGTGTTGTTCAGCCAGTACCCAGCACAGAGTGGGCACGGATACATACCTGTCTAATCAATCCTTATCAGATGAATGGAGGGACATTCAGTGGTGTCCCCTATGCCACATTTACTTCCATTTGCATGCCCTTTAGAGGCACGCAGTGATGCGTCTCAAGTCGTTCTGTGATGGGAATAGGATAAGGGGCTCTATGGAAGCAGAGAAGATGACAAACATTTGAAACCACATTCAGAAGTACCCCCACCCTTAGGGGAGTTGGTTCTGAAACCTTTTACTAAAAGGTGCCTGCGAACTGCTGGGCTCTCTAATTAAACCAGATGGACTGGATGATAGCTGATTAGATTCCTGACTTACCGATCCTCCTTCTATTTACTCGCATAAATACGTTGATGAGCCAGAAACCATCTCATTCAGGGAAAGCACCTCGCTGAATATTTTTAGAAAATTAAACTTTTATGGATGACCCAGTCTGTGAGCAGCTAAAATGCCAAAGCCTGTTTCCTATAGCACTCAGATGGTTGAGCTTTCAGCAGGGGAACCGTGAACGAGTTTGTTTCCACAAACGTATGCCAAAACAACAGCAACAACAAATTACAGACCCATCAGTCATCTTGGATGGAGAGAGCAGCATGTCACAGAGACCGACACAACCAGGTACTTGGGTGTTTCTTTGCTGGAACTGCTGCTGCCTCTCCTAGCTCTGTTTGGTGGCATCACATTTATTGATGCTGACGCCCGATCCACTTGGCTATCTTGATTGGTAGCATTTGGGGTGCGGTTGACGAAGTGAATACTGAAAAGGACACACACTATTGAAACATACATTTATAAACACATGTAAATACAGCTACATCTCCATGCATAAATACATATGCATTTGTGTATCAATAATTATTTGTCACACTCTTTGAAAAAACCTACTCCAGAGAGAGTTACTCAAGTAGCAAGGATCTTAAGCAACCGTGGGTTTGAGAGAGTCTTTACTTCAGGTCCTGCCACTGATTTGAATCCATATCCATGCCCTGTAGAAGATATGGAGGTGGCCCAGATCGAACCCAAGGAAGATCATTTTGTGAACTGCATTGCTTTAGGATATTTCCAAGACAGTTCTGCTGAGACGACAGAAGAATGAGTAGAACATTCTAAAGGTATGCCACGAGATGCATGGCCTTGCAGAAACATCACTGCACTTGAGAGAGGACAAATCTCAGTCCCAAGTGCTCACACTGGCTCTGACCCATGAAAATTGGTGCTGGTCTTCCTTAGCTGAACTGTATAATCAGAATTCTGTTCAATCACATTCAAAGAGTATTTCTGACTGTCTGATGGATTGCTAGCGGGTGTTTACTTCCATGACTGATGCAACATATTTAGAACGTATCAGGTTTACCGAAAATATAGAAGCATCCCCTCTTGAAGTAAAAACCAAGATCAGATAGTTCTCTAAAGGCACGGCAGGTCTCTGGAAGGTCAGACAGATATAATCCCAGTGTGTAACTTTCTGCTCATTTATTTATTCATCTAGTATTCAATACATTCCTACCATGTGCCAGATGTTATTCTAGGAGTAAATAGTGCTTAATAAGACAGACATAATATCTTCTTTCATGGAACTTAAATTTTGTGTTCACCATTAAGTTTGGTGAAAATAGAAGTGAATGGGATAGGTAGAACTTGCAGAGTAGCTGGGAATAAGACTCATCTTCCAGAAAGCCATCTCCACCGAATATTGTTATAGAATGAATTGTGTACCCTCAAAAATCTATCATCCTCAGTACTTCCAAGTGACACCTTATCCGGAGATAGGCTCTGTAAAGAGATAATGAAGTTTAAAATGAGGTGATTAGAATAGGCCCTAATCCAACATGACTAGTGTCCTTATAAGAAGAAAACCAGCAGGTCTCTTTGCAAATAGCTTCATCAGTGTGAAAGAAGCTTCCGCCCTCTTCAGAGAACACATGCCCCTTGATGTCATGTTTATTGATTTATTTTGTTTTTCAACAAAGCAAAATGGCTTCAGGTTGGGCTGGTTCTTTCTTCTGTCCAGATATGTTGAGTTCTTCCATTATAAGACTCTCTTTGTCCTTTGTAGTTAGAGACTTGGATATTTCCTTGATACTGGGATTTAGAGCTGAGGCCCAAGGGTCGGAAACCATCCCTAATTCTGCATTTCGATTGTGTCCAACCACCAATGGCCCTGAGGACATCAGGACACATACTAGGCAAGAGAAGCAATAGAATTGAGAAGAGGGTGATGCTTTTCAGTGTTGTCCTATTACTGGTATGCTCAGTGATAGTGTGTTGACAGTTAAGCTGTGGAGGAAGATTGGGTCTTGAGCTCAGAGACTTGAAGTCAAACATTAAAAACACTTATGTATGATGTGGTACAGTCCTGGTGCTCAGATGGTAGCTGAGGTCCCTGCATTGGTCCTGCCAGCCCAGAAAGCTGTCTTCATGGAAGGCTCTAAAATGTTGTGGAAGGGGCTGATGGCCTTAGCACTAGGTGGAAGTCCATTGTCCCTCGCCACATAATGCCACAGCTCCTATTCCTTCTGTGTTTTGAACCTCTGTCGCACTGGTCCCCAGAAAGACCTGCCCAAAGGTAGGAGGAGTTACTCCAGCCTCTGAAAGGGATGCATGCTGGTAGGAGCAAAGGGGCCTGTCACCACTTACTCCGGTGTCACATTGGCTCATCACCTGTCAGTCTCTCTTCGGGTGGAAGACACTCACTGACAGGGACCGTCCTGTAGTTCTCTCAGTATTCTCATAACCTATTCTATGCTTACTTTATAGCTGGCACTTAGTAAATGCTGGCTACAGGGAGAAAAGGAAGAAAAGAAACATTCTTTTTGGTCTGAGCAACACCCCTCTGTGGCATAATGTGGCATAGTTCAGTGTAATTTATGTAACTTATGGATTCCAAGAATCTCAAATAGGATCTCGCTCTACCCCCGGCCCCCTTGAAACTGCTTCACCCAGGATGTGACTCCAGTGTGCTTCTGAAGCCAGTCCTCCCAGCTGCCACTTGTAGGCCACTAACATCTGGGGTGACCCTTGCAGCTAGGGCTACAGTGCCTGGAGACAGAGACCAGTGCTCTACCCCAGTTTCCCCTGGTCCTTTGGCAGTTTGTCTGGCAGACTGCTCACGCCACTGTATTCTCCACCAGCAGGACACTCACTGCACCCCAGCTCCTGCTGGGTGCACATGCTTCCACTTGCCAGGAGGCAGCTGCCTTCCTTACACTTCATGGGCCCCAAAAGTCTATACTAGATCCCTTATTCTCCTTTCAGGACATGGTATGAGGTCACAGTGTATGGGACTGAGTAAAAACGTAGTAAAAGTAAAAACTCTCTCCCCTCTGACCCTGACCCTCATCCTTAATACTCAGGCTATCTACACCCAATCCCTTGGGTTGGGGGCTTTCCCTGGAAGCTCCACAGAGCCTCCTGCAATCAGAAAGCCTCCTCACCCCACCCTCCACCAGCCAAACCTGAATCCCAGGGTGAGTTCCAGTTAGGCTTCCTATGCCAGCTAGCCCAAGGGTATCCTCCTTGGCTAGAAGCCACACCTCATCTTACCCAGATAGGCATATTAAGGTTTTAGTTACCAAAAATAATCCATATGGCTCCAGAAAGGCTTCAGCAGAGCATGAAAGCCCTACGGGGGTGGGAGTCAGATGGACTTCTGTTTCAAACCAGACTGTACCACTTACTAGCTGTGTGACTGTAGACAAGTTACTAAGACTTCACGGGCTACGTTAAATGGGATAATTCCTATTTCACGAGACTCTAAGAAGTTTACAGGAGTGGAGATACGAAATGACGGAAGGGCATTTCTGGCAAATAGTAGGTACTGAATCTACCTTGCTTTTCCTGTCTTCCTCTTCCCTTAAGTTAAGAGTAAGGAATAGCTTGATATAAATCTTTGACTTTAAACCACCCACTGGTGAACCTCCCCTTGAATATCCTAGCAGGAGAGCCCCATCAAGGGATCCCTGTCCCTGCAGTTGGAAATGCATAAGTATCTGAGCTGCTTCATACTAACCAGGGCTGAAATCCACAACTGCCCACCGAGCCTCCCAGGATGTGCTTGCGGAGCTAACTGGGCCATTCCTGCTGAGTTCTGTAGCATTCGGTAGAAGTCTTTCATTACGATGCTCAGAAAGGGCTTCAGACGAAGCTGAGGGAGGTACCAGAGGCAAAGTGAGCTGAGCAGGGAGCAGAGGAATGGAAGGGAAACCTCACACATAAGTACAACCTCTTTGCCAAGAGGGCCACAAACCAGAGGAGGCCAATTTCCTTTCCAGCACCTCCCAGAAGTGGTTCGTTGCTCTAGGTCTAAGGGAAATTAACGTCAACCTCTTTAGGTCTCTTCCAAGCTTGGCAGTTTTCAACCATTTGCTCCCACTGCCTCCCTTCTCCATTCCTCATCCCTGCTATCCCTATGAGAGATCTTTGCATAGTGGACGGTGCCTTGTGACCCATGTCCCCTGCCTGCAGTCCTGATGAACAGAGGCCCTCCTGCACCATCAGCACTTGCAAAGGACAAGCACACTCTAGTCTCTGCCATGCCATAGGGCTAAACAGCATAGACTTCAGAATAAGAGCCAATCTCCCCTGTTGGCTGTTCAACATGGGGGCAAGTCATTTACCCTCTGAAAGCTTCCATTTCTAATAAGTGTAAATAGAGCTCATTATAGCCTCCTCAGAAGTAGAGATGGTACAGGTAGGCATCTTATTGTCTGACACATGGTACGGTCACTGTTTATAGGTCTCCTTGGCAGTGGGAGGCATGGCAGGTGTGAGATGCATTTACTCATACCAGGAATACTCTCCCCACCTTTTAAAACCGTACCTATGCTTCGTGCCTGTGAATGGCATCATCTCCATATTGTCTTCACCATCTCCTGCAACCATCTAATTTCCTTTAGATGCTTGGCACACCTACATTCTTCCGTTTCTTGGCCTCTTGTTCCTAGGTCTTCTGAGCAAGTCTTATATTTCCCCAGGGTGACTATAGGCTCTTCCAGACCCAAATCACCCTTTTTAGTGAGTGTTTCAGTAATGGCTCATGGGAGCTGTGAATGTCAGTGAAAACCCACGTTTGAGCAGGTGGATGTATTAAGGTTGCCAACATTCATATCATGGTGTCTGAGACAGTGTACTCGTGTGTTGAGGATAGCTCAGAAACAGCTAAGATAAAGTGGGAAAGGGAGAAACCATATAGCCTCAAATAGAACTCCCAGTGCCGTGTCCAGGGGCGATACTCAGAAAAGGCCAGCTTTGATTTGCACCTTCCCTCTGGAGGCAAGGTGCCAGGTGATTATAGCTTAAGGTAGGTTTGGGAATTTCCATGCTGCTGGAGACATCATATGAAAACCTTCCTAGTATTTGGGCCCGACAGCAAATGCTGAGACAGAAAAAATATTTCCATCCATCTGCACTAATCTCTTGTTTCCCTAGCAGTTAGAAAGAGAGAGAGGGGATGAAAAAATAAATTAAAGGCTGCATCAGAAAAAAAAAAAAAAGCTACAGAGCCAGGCTTATGCTCAGTCTGCTGCCAGGTCATTTTCTCGTCGGTACAGGAAATGCCAAACTTCTGCGGCTATTGGGCGGAGGTGCTGGGAATATAATCATTTGAACTGTGATAATTGAAGGCATTAAAGAAGAAAGCCCAACTGAAAAACTTCCAGAAAAGCACAGGCACTCAGAATTCAAAGCAGGCCCCTCACACCCCCCAGCCTGTGGCCACACGCAGAAGAAAGCTGCACTCGGTGAGGATTGGGTCTCCTTCCATGTCCCGAGAGAATCCACCCATCTGCAGCGGGTGCTCCATGCCAAGCAAAATCCAAACCTCAGCACCTTTCCACATATTTATGTGCAGACCTTCCATGTTTGGATGTGTAAATCTGCCCACGTGGTGCCTGTATCAGGTACTGTGTTTAGGTTGGGACCCCAGGGAACACAAACCCGATGAGGGCTTTGCACTTTCCTTCAGTTTTACAATCTATGTCTTGTTACGCTGCCTGTCGGCTTAGCATGTGCTCGCAGTTGGCTGGAGCTGGCGGTTCTCAGTGCTCCTGGAGACAGGCCAGGCTGACAACATACATCCGTGGATTAAACCATTAAAGCCATAATGGCTTCTTCCCCTTCCTCCCTCCTCCTTTCTTTGTCCCATTCCTAGCCAGAGACATCTCTCCAAAGGAAGGGACCTCTGTCCATATATATCCTAGGCCAGATCTGATGTAGCAGATCTGACACTTCATGTCACCCCAAGTGTGGTTGCTTCGTACAATCGGTCTCATAGATCATTGGGCGATAAACATTTTCTCCTTGGTAGCTTAGATTTTTTTTTTCCTTGTGGAGCTTGGCTTCCAGGACCAGGTGGTAGGACTGGGAAGGTTGAGAATGGTCCAATGCCTTCACAAGGCCATTAGAGAACTCACCTGTGAACAGGGTTCTGTTGAGCACAATGTGCTGTGCACTTCATACTCTGCCAGGCATTGTTGCAGAGGTAGAAGTAATATTTGATCCCTGACTTCAGGAGGCTCACAGTTGGATTAAGAAGCCATACACAAACTGGAATTAAAATTTAAAAACTTTTAAAAAAAAGAAACTAATACAACACTGTATGTTAACTGACTGGAATTAAAATAAAAACTTAATTAAAAAAAAAAAGCCAGGGACACCAAAATCAGCATGACACAACTTGAGGCAGAGAAGGTGAATAAGAAAGAGTAACAATGGGGGGGAAAGGGGACAGGAATATGGGGCTAAGAACGCTGAGAAAGTGCTTTCTGAAGGAGGTGACATTTGCACTTGACCTTGAAGACAAGGTGAATGAAGCTTTTATAACCCAGTAGTTAAGAGTGAAGACTGAAGAGAGATGGCTTGGTCTTAAATCCCATCTCGGCTTCTCCCTAGCTGTGTGATCTTGAGCAGGTTCCTTAATCTCTTTGTTCCTCAGTTTCTCTACTTGTAAAAGGATAATAATAGTGTCTGTCTCACCGGGATGCCCTGAGGATTCTCTGAAATAAGACCTAAAATGGGGTGATGGTGGTGGTGTTGCAAAGCTCATGGGAGAGCAAAGAGCAAAATTGGCCGGATGTGCACTTTAACACGGTGAAAATGATTTTGAGGGGAATCTAGTGGGTCAGTGATTCATCTTTCCTGGCCATTTGAATCTACAGTCTCTACCCCTTTTATTAGATCAGGGGGCAGACATCTAATCAGCCATCCAAATGGGCCAAAGCATCAGTTGGACAACTTTTGGACTGGGTGTTTTATTTTTAATCAGATGGGCAAATGTGTGACCTAAATTGGTACATAAAGTGCCATGACAACTCCAGCACCTACTTCCTAAGAGGATCAGTCAATGTTGTGCCTGTTAGGCTTTAGGAAAACAGGGGAAGCAACGTGTGTATTTGCTTCTGGCTTTAGGAAAACGGGGGAAACAATGTGTGTATTTGCTTCTGGCAGCTATTTTAGAGGGATTTCATAAGAGCAACATGTTTGTTAAATGCATCAGCCATAAGCTGATGATTTTATGATAAAGTAAAAAAAATTAAAAATAAACCTTTCTTTAACTTGTCTCTATGGAGTCATGTAATTTTGGAGTGGGGAGGAATCGCCCAACTAATCTAGTCTTTGTAGCAGTGAGAGAAATATGGAGCCAGGTGGCTCCATAAACTGGGAAGAAGTGTCTAGAATCTCAGATCCTAGTTTCAGAAAATTTCTTCCTCATTCCACAGAAAGTCTTATTTCCCTTTACTTTGGGGACTTAGGAAAATTGTTACGATCCTCATTGGCTACGGGAAAGTAGAGAGGGCAGCCTGTCATATGGCAAGCCCCACAACGCCCATTTCTAAGCCAGTGGGTGATGATGAGGTCTTAAGTGCTGGATGGGAGAGGAATTGAGAAAGACGTTCACAGGTGTGTCTCTATCATTAACATATATGGCAAAATGAAACCCTCCTCGGGGGATCGTGGAGGTAGAAGGCAGCTTCAGGATCACTTAGTATTTCTAAAAGTACGTTCTCCGTTTCTCAAGCTGTTCAAAGGTGTTGCATATCACAGTCCACTAAATTCGGAAATGATGACTCGAGCAACAATAATAGATCTGTTTGCCACAGGAATTTCAGAATCCGTAATATGCTTCCATTAGCATCGTGGCTTTCAAGAAAGGGATGTAAGCATGAGCCCAATTTTGTGGTGTTTTGTTGTTGTTGTTGCTGTTGTGTTTGTTTGTTTTTAATTTTTAAAAACAAATTGGCCCAAAGTGAAGAACCCTTTTTGTTATGGCTTCTGGCGATCTCACTCAGCATTTGTGTTCTCTGGAGCTTCAGGACATTGCGATTTTGTCTAATACCTAAGTTTACAGATGAGGTTATTGGAGCAAAGTCACTATCAAGTTCATGGTTGAAGTAGGACCCAAGCCCAGGTCTCCTGAGCCTCTCCTTGACAGTTGCAGAACTCAAGGTAGGCAGACCAAACTGCCCACTTTACCTGCAGTTATCCGAATGTTTCAGGAAAACAGTTTTAAAAAAATACTTCCCTTGGGTACCTGAGTGGCTGAGTGGTTGAGCATCTGCCTTTGGCTCAAATTGTGATCCCGAGGTCCTACGATCAAGTCCGGCTCTGCCTCTCATGAATGAATAGGTGAAATCTTTAAAAAAAAAAAAAAAAAAAAAACTCACCTTAACTTCTTTGGATCTGTATTGCTCTTTGTCCTTCTGTCATACAGAGCAGGAAGTCATAGAATATATAATACAATCCTCTGTCCAATAGACAGAAAGAAAAGGAACACTTAATTTCTATTCCTTTTTCACAAAAGTGCCCAATAGGATTGGCTCTGTGATGGAGGCTGGTAATCCTGGTTTTTGTAGTTTCCAAAATCCTTTCATAATTAACCTGGGAATGTGTCCATACCGATCTATTAGCAGGCACAGTTTTAATGGGTGTGCCCATTTGCAAACTTCAGCAGTATCTGAAGGGTTTTGATATTCTGGTTTGTTGGCAGAGAATCGGGCCCCTGTGGCTCAGAATGCTAAGGGTCCTTGCTTCCCTCATGTTGCCAGCCACCCAAGAATGTGCCTGAGACAAGTTGCTGTGCAAATCTGCTGAGCAGACAGCTAGGATGGTGTTGTATTGTAACCAACAATCAGGAGGGCTCTTCATACACAGTACATTTTCCAAGTGATACATTTTGTAGACATTAGCAGAGTTTGATTTTTCCTAATGAAGGCAATGGCCATCATTATTGCTTAGCTATAAGTTACCATGCTAGTCATTTTACGTATGTTTTATCTCATTTCTCATGACAACCATTCCTAAGTCCTACTTACCTGCCCTTGAATAAGACATTTTAATCCCTTTGTGCTTCCGTTTCCTTGGGGGAGCTTGGGAAGGTTGAGTACAATGAGGTATGATTAAATGAGTATCTAGCTCATGTTTGCATGTACTAGGCACTTTATTGTCCTTTACTGGGGCAAAATTTATATTATGTATGATATTATAACATCCCACTTTCCTCTTTCTATACCTCTAGCTAAGACAATTAGACCATAGTAATATTTTAAATAATCCAAAGTTTTGGTAAAGAGGCTGTAGACCATGCTAGGCTGCTAAATCCAGAATGACTCTTCTTACTAGGATGAAACAGAATTTGATTTGCCAAACATGCAAAGGCTCAGGTAATATGAGTGTGATGTTTAATCCAGTAAGAACATCCTTTGTATTAAATCACTGCCATCACCACTTTAAGAAAATTAATATTTATATCAAACATCTTCTGTAATGAGATACGAACCTTTGACCATCAGAAATCTAGCTCAGATTTTTAGATTTGCATGCTCTTGCAGTCAGGTTTCTGAATGATTTATTTATCCAATTGGAGAAATAAAGTAGATGCACTCCTTCAAAGGAGACATTGAATCAAAGCAGATCACTAATTATTCCCTTCTTAAGGTATTCTGGTTGAGGAAAATAAAAGAAGACTCTGAAGTCAAACATACTGCACAGATAATTTTGAATATTAGTTATGTTTCTAAAGCTCCTTTTAAGACAGACCATGAAAGGTAGGTGACATAATGTGATTATATTTTGAGACCAAGTATTTATATTTGAGAAGAAAATAAATCCTTTTACTAGAATAAATGGTTAACTCTTTCAGAGTAGTCTCTACTTTCTGTTGACGCTTCTCCTTTTTCTGTCAACCTCCTCTTTTTCTCCATCGAATGAACTCTTACCATCTGCAACTAAGATAAAGTGTCACCTCCTCCAGGAAGCCTTCCCTGGTCTCCCTTTCTCCATTTTAATGTTGAGCCCTTTGCCTGCCTAGATCTCAGTCATGAGCACCTTATTCAGGAATAATGAGTATGTGAGTCTGTCTGGTCCACTGAACTGCAGCCCCCGGCAGGACCTCAACAAAATGTCCTTTCTGTCTTTGCCAAAATAACTGGCACAAAGTAGGTATTCAGTGTCTGTTTATAAGAACTAGAGGGGCATCAGGGTGGCTCAGTCAGTTAAGTGTCCAACTCTTGGTTTCGGCTCAGGTCATGATCTCAGGGTCCTGGAATTGAGCCCTGTGTTATCAGGCTCCTTGCTCAGTGGAGGGTCTGCTTCTCCCTCTCCTTCTGCCCCCTGCCCCTGCTCATGCTCTCTCATGTGTGTGCTCTCTCTTGCTTTCTCTCTCTCTCTCTCTCTCAAATAACTATATTTAAAATAATAATAATAATAATAACTACAACACATCCCAGACAGTGGCCTCACCATTGTATTGCTGGGAAAAAAAGCCAAGGTGTTAAATAGTGTCATGGAACTCATGGAACCATAGCTAAAAAGGCTTCTGGATTTACATTCTTCCATGCTGGAAGAAGGATGACAGGCACAGTGCAGTCCTCACCTGCCTTCCCTGGCAAAGTTCCTAAATGTGGGTGTTGAGAGGATGTTAGTCTTCTCTCCAACAGGATTGTAGGCTGTGTTCACATTTTTAAGTGCTCCTCTAGCCCCCATGGTATCTATTTCAGTAATAGGCACGTTGTAATAATACCTTACTTGAATCCAGTCATAGTATATAGTCAGTCATTTATCACCTTACATGTCTGTCTCCCCTGCTATCCTACCTCATTTTTAAATCACTGCTGTTTAGTACAGTACCAGGCACTTGGCAAGGATGCTAACAGTCTGTGAGTGAATGAATGAATGAATGAATGGTAAATGAAGTCATTCGCATCGCATCATACCTTATAGACTTCATGATACTTTCTCTTCAGATCTCACTTGATTTAATCTGCACAGCAACACTATAGGGCTCATATGACTAGGGTTATTGTCCCATTTCATAGATGCAGGAATTGGCCATCAGCAAGATTAGACAACTTGCTCATGACTTCATATCTGATAAAAGAACCAGGACTTATGCCCATGACTTCCAGTGCTTGAGCCACAGACTCATGCTCCTAACCCAGAGCTTCCTATACAATTTCTAATAGGTGGGGTATGTGTTTGATGGTTGAAAAAAATGATGAGACCTGCTAAGATACTTTTCCCAGGATAGAAGGTGTAATCATAATAACAGCAGTTACTATTTATTGAGTCCTTAAGATGGGTACCCAGTAGATGCCAAGCACTTGACACAAGCCATCCTAACTAACACACCCCAAGGTACCTACTGGTATTACTATCAATTCTCACAGGAGGAGACAAAAATACAGAATGCTTACATAACATCTGCATGGTCACAGAACTGGTCCATAGTGGAGGCAAGATTGGAAGCCAGACAGTTTGAGTTCAGAGCCCTGACTCTTAACCCTCTGCATACATCTTCCCCCGAAAGGCCTCAGTTT
This sequence comes from Nyctereutes procyonoides, assembly GCF_905146905.1. Classification (NCBI taxonomy): domain Eukaryota; kingdom Metazoa; phylum Chordata; class Mammalia; order Carnivora; family Canidae; genus Nyctereutes; species Nyctereutes procyonoides. The sequence goes on from NW_026575040.1 coordinate 14,780,801, forward strand.
TCTTCTAAATTGTCATTGTTTTCCTAAAAGGCCAACACTTTGGGAATAATTTTGACCTTGGAAAGATTATCCAACTTACCGGGGCCTCTGATTCCTCCTTTGTAAAATGAAGAAATTAATATCTACCTTTTGGAATTGCTGTGAGAATAAAATGGTAATACATGAAGAATGTGCTTTGTAAGCTGTAAAGCATTATACAAATGAAAGTTATTGCTTAGTGAAAAATAAAAGGCAACAAGCTATTGTAATAATAATTCGATTGAACAAGTGTTTATCAAGTTCATACTGTGGGCAAGGCATGATCAAAATAAGAGAAATACTTCTATTCATCACTGAACATAATGCTATCAAATTTCCAGCAAGAGAATCTACTTTCCCTGCTTCTTTTTGTTAAAAACCTGCTGGTGAAAATATCTAACAAGAAAGAAAACAAAACCAGGTAAAGCAACCTTGTTTAAAATTGTGCCAGTGATTAAATGTGCTTTATAATTTTGTTTTCAATAATGCACCATCCTACTTAAAAGCTTGCCTACCCTTCTTGTAATTTCAAACATCATCTGGCCCCTTTGGAGAATATATGTATGTAAACTATTCTGTTCTCAGTGGAATAAACAAAATGGATAAATTAGGAACAGTGCCTCAAGGAAGAACTAGAGAGGCATTGGGACTGTCAGGATTGAAAGTCAGTATTCTTGGTTGGATCTGATTCCTCCTTCAGATCCATCCTGGCCTCGTGGCCTTGAGTAAGACAGGTATGCTGGCTGAGCCTCCATTGCTTTACTAGGAAAATACGGCATCTGAAACTTTTTAAGAATGGTTTATGAAATCTTTCTCACTGTAAAATGTGGGTTCTTGTTTTATGTTGAATTCACAAAAATAATTAGCACCTTTTAAAAAATATTTACACGATAGTTAGCAGTAGGGATTTTAAAGACATAAAGTCAATGTCTGGTTAAAGTTATATATGATAAGAGTTCCACAGTTCAACAGAGAACATTGAGCATCTACCTTATAACCAATATATGCTTTACACACTGTTCAATAATGTTGATATTTCCTAATCTGAAATCCCAGCACTCTGAAATAATACATACATATAACGATTGTCTTTAAAGAATGTAAAACCCACATAAACATGGCAAGTTAATGCGAGAAAAAATTGAAGAGAAATGTCCAGTTTTTTCAATAATTAACCAACCGAACTAAAATCGACCAGTTACTAAATGGTTGCAGGGAGAAACGAAACTGGTCCTTGCCTTGGAGGAGCTCACCATTCCACTCAGAATATGATAAGAGCTGAATAAGACTCATAAAGTACTTGAGGATCCCAAGATAAAATAATTAGTTCTGCAGGGGGAGTCATAGAAGAAGTTCCAGAAGAGGTGACATTTCTCCTGATACCTGGAGGTCAAATAGGATCTCCCCTTGAATTTTTTGGCAGCAGTCTGCTTGTTTACTTCTATTAAATCTATATAAGTCAGTAAGTATGGATAGCAGATCCAGCAGGGACCAAATCAGGACCCTTCTTACAAAACACACTTCAACAGAGTAGAAGCTTTCATCATTCATGAATGAGGAGGATTAGAGTCCAACCCTTAGGTGTAAATAGAAAGTCTCCCCTTTGAGTATGTTCAGATACTCTGAGTCAAGATAGTTATCTTTGGGGATCCCTGGGTGGCGCACCGGTTTGGCGCCTGCCTTTGGCCCAGGGCGCGATCTTGGAGACCCGGGATCGAATCCCACGTCAGGCTCCCGGTGCATGGAGCCTGCTTCTCCCTCTGCCTATGTCTCTGCCTCTCTCTCTCTCTCTCTCTCTCTCTCTCTGTGACTATCATAAAAAAAAAAGATATTTATCTTCTACTCTCTTATAGAACTTGAATCTATCCTGAGAGTTCCCATAGTCTTAAAAGATTCTTCTCATGCCTTTTGCAAAACCAGTTTTTGTGGCACATAATAGCTGGTATGAAATGGAAGCTTTATCAGTCTGTTTTACTTATAAACTAAGTTCACAAAAAGATATAAGGAGCTGCTGAGTGGGAAATTTGATGCTGATGATTTGTAGGAGCATGTCAGTACTGTTTCTCATATCCCAACGCAGGATCCGTCGCAACTACGGCATGGCACTAGGTGACAAGAAGAAGGTTAAAAAGCACCCCTTCAGGGCACCTGGATGGTGCAGTCATTTGAGCGTTGGACTCTTGCTTTCAGCTCAGATCATGATCTCAAGGTTGTGAGATTGAGGCCTACATTAGGCTCTGAGCTCATTGTGGAGTCTGCTTGAGATTCTCTCTGCCTCTCTCTCTGCCCCTCCTCCTTGTGCTTGCTCACTCTCTCAATCAATCAATCAATCAATCAATCAATCAAATAAATAATCTCTAAAAAAATAAAATATAAAGCACCCCCTCAACCTGTTCCTTATATCCTGCAGTGGAGTGTCCAGCTCCAGAGTTCAGATGAGGCTGCAGCAATTAGAACAGAAGTGGAGGGGTCTCTGTGTTGCTGCTTTGTGTCCCCACACTTCACAGCTGCTCTGTGATCAAGTCCAGAGTGGCGTGGCTTTCTCTTGTGTGTAGTAATACTGGATGCCAAATGGGGTGGTGAGGGAACACTATTTGGGCAGTTTATTTTTACATGCTAAGCTCTTTCCCCTTTAGCTCTATATTGAGAGGTTTTATCTCTGTGAGGCAGTCCTGATCAACAACCTAATTGGAGAAGCCAAGCAAGACTTGGACTGGCAACTTGCAGCATTTTCTTCGTAGATGGTACGAGACAATTTGGCTGGCCTGGGAATCATGTGGGGTTCAGCTGCCTCACCACAGTAGGCTAGGAGCATCTCAACGAGAGACCATGACCTACGTATGTGTAAAAAGTGCTTGGCACATGCTAGGTGCTTTGGAGATGTTTGTAAGAAAATAAATGACTGGACAGCACCATCATCCTGTATTCCATCGTGCCTCTTCTGCTTAGAAAGACTGTTCATGTTTCACTGCTCAGAATACACTGTTCATTCACTGCTCAGAATACACTTCAATTCAACCTTGCCTGTTCGCTACTTGCCTATTAAAATTCTCATATCTCACCTTCTCTAGAACAACTCTCTGACAACTACAGGCTTTATTGATCTCTTCCTGCCTGAATTATGGTACCATTCCCTTCAGTACCCATCTGTTGGAACTAGGGGAAAATACAACCAAGTTCTAGTTTCTAATTGTTTATATTGAGTTTGAGTCTCATGACTTCTTTTTTTATTGAAGTAGAGTTGAACAATATTACATTAGTTTCCGGTGTACAGCATTGCGATTTGACAATTATATACATGTCACTATAGTGAACATAGTTAGCATCTGTCACTACACAGAGTTGTTACAGTATTACTGACTATATTCCCAGGGCTATGCTTTACATCCCCATGACTTTTTATTTTATTATTGGAAGTCTGTACTCTTAATGCCCTTCACCTATCCCCCAACCACCTCCCTCTTAGCCACTAGCAGTTTACTCTCCGTATTTGAATCTCTCTCTGGTTTTGTTTGTTCATTTGTTTTGTTTTTAGATTCTGTATATAAGTGAAATCATATGGTATTTATCTTTCTCGGTCTGACTTACTTCACTTAGCATAATACCCCGTAGGTCCAGCCATGTCATCCTGAATAGCAGGATATCTTTTCTTTTTGTGTCTAAGTAATATTCCTGTGTGTGTGTGTGTGTGTGTGTGTGTATGCACGTTGCATATCTTCTTTATCCTTTCATCTTCCGATGGACACTTAGCTTGCTTCCATAATTTGGCTATTGCAAATAATGCTGCAATAAACATAGGAGTGCATACATCTTTTCAAAGTAGTGTTTTTGTTTTCTTCAGATAACTACTCAGTAGTGGAATATCTGGATTATATGGTATTTCTATTTTTAATTTTGGGGGGAATCTCCATTCTGTTGTCCATACTAGCTATACCAACTTGCATTCCCAACAGTGCACAAAGGTTTCCTTTTCTACACATCCTCACTAACACTTGTTATTTCTTATATTTTTAATACTAGCCTTTCTGACTGATATGTTATCTCATTGTGGTTTTAATTTGCATTTCCCTATGCTTAAAATGTTGAGCATCTTTGCATGTGTTTCTTGGGCATCTGTATGTCTTCTTTGGAAAAAAATGTCTATTCAGGTTCTCTGCCCATTTTTAATTGGATTATTTATTGTGTTATTGTTGAGTTGTAAGAGTTCTTTATATATTTTGGATATTAACCCCAGCATGGTATGGCAGTAGCACAAAAATAGACACATAGATCAATGGAACAGGATAGAGACCACAGAAATAAACCCACTCTTATGTAGTCAATTAATCTACAACAAAGGAGACAGAATATTACAATGGCGAAAAGATAGTCTTTTCAATAAATGGCCTTGGGAAAACCAGACAGCTATGTGCAAAAGAATGAAACTGAGCCACTTTCTTACAGCATACACAAAAATACACTCAAAATGAATTAAAGACCTAAATGTAAGACCTAAGACCATAAACATTCTTTTTTTTTATTTTTATTTATTTATGATAGTCAGACAGAGAGAGAGAGAGGCAGAGACACAGGCAGAGGGAGAAGCAGGCTCCATGCACCGGGAGCCCGATATGGGATTCGATCCCGGGTCTCCAGGATCACACCCTGGGCCAAAGGCAAGCGCTAAACCGCTGCGCCACCCAGGGATCCCGACCATAAACATTCTTTAAAAAAAAAAAAAACCACAACAAAAAACCTGGGAAGTAATGTCTTAGACATCAGCCTTAGAAATATTTTTCTGAATCTGTCTCCTCAGGCAAGGGAAACAAAAGCAAAAATAAACTACTGGGACTACATCAAACTAAAAAGCTTTTCCACAGCAAAGGAAACCATCAACAAAATGAAAAGGCAACCACTGAGTGAAAGAAAGTATTTGCAAATGATATATCCAACAAGGGGTTAAAAGCATGGTTTCTTGAAAGCAGGGAGTAAGTAGGACCATACCTTTGTACTCCACGTGGGGGAATGGTTGTAGGGGATGAAAAGAATCTGGAGCTAGAATTGGATCCAGGTGTGTGATCTGGTTCTGTCCCTTGATATTTGGATGATCTTGGCCAAGCCACTTAACTGCTCTAAGCCTCGATTTTCCCATCTTTAAAGTAGGAATAAATAGTGCTTGTCACAGTGGGGTCATAAGGATTAAATGAGGTTGCTTGTGCTAAAATGTCTGGCATAAATTAAGTGTTTTGTTACTTATCCCTGACAGAGGCTAGCGCTAGCTGGGAACTTCATCTATTTTTAGTGACTATTAGTTTAGCGACTGAGGAAATGAACCATGGAGAGTATTTTGCCTTCCAGAAGTGACTCCTATAACTCATTTGTAAATGTTGGCATTTTGGAGTGGAAAGAAAAAAATGAATTTTGTTTCTTTTAAATGGATGATGCCTTGCATTTGCATCACAAGCAGAAGGAGAGACATGTTTTCATTCAGTTTTATTTTTCTTCTTTAACACCAGTGACTTGTATTTCTTGGGTCATATTTGCCTGGGAGTAAAAAATAGGGTAGCCAGATAGTTTTGTTCCCATCCATTCTGGACGGAACTGGAATCCCTCCCCTTCCCTCAAATCTTTGAACTCTCAGGGCATATTTCAGGTGACCTGGGCATTTTGCCTGCCTTCACAGTTCCCTGTGGCTCCCATGGTGACATCTTCTGAAGCTGCTGATGCTGAAAACAGCAGCATGGACCTAATATCCACTACCAGAGATGCCCATGGGGGGGGCGGGGTAGGGGTGGGGGTATTGCTGCTGCTGCCTGCTGACTCATGATGTCCACAGATGGCTGCCCCAGAGGCCCTGAGACTCTGTGCCCTGGCATTTAAAGTGCCATCACCACTGCACTTCCTGCCAGTCCCCTTGCTTGGGCACCAGCTCCCACTAAGGCTGCCGGCAGCAAAGCAGACAGGATACCCTTGTTTTCACTAGGTGCCGCTCTTGGTTTGGGGGAAATTGCTCTTTTTTTATTCCAGTTGTACTCAACCATGCAATTGTGGCTGTTCTCCCATGAGGCACAGGACAGCTGGGGCAAAGAATGTGCTGCTCCACTCAGAATCACCCCTCCTTCTGATTCTGGCCCATTCTCCAAAGGTGCATTTTGATTCACTCTCTCTTTGGAAAATACGTCTCCTTCCTGGAGCCTCCTTGACTCCTCCTGCATATAACCCTCACTAAGTGTCACTTCCCCTCTACACCTGCCTGAATCTGGGGTGAGCCCTACTTGAACTCAGAGTGGGAGACCCTGTTACACCCCTGATTCTTCATGTCCAATGGCGCGGAGAACCCCCGACCACCATTTCCTGGGTGGAAAGGGGCAGGAAGCAAACCCAGTTCATCTCACGGATTGGAAACTGGGTTGACAAGCAGGTTTGTGTCTAGCTCTTTTGGCCAATGGGGTGACTTAGGTGGCCTTGGCTTCCCCACAAACAGAGGTGACCTCCCAATTTCAGGGCTCACCACGTGCACTGTCATGGATGAGCACATGTACCATTGTGAATTGTCTTCATTTGCCCCTCACCTGAACCACTCATTTTCCTTTCTCCCAAATACAGTTTTGACTGTATCCCTTTATATCTGCTAACACATCTTGATGGAACATCTTTTTGTGTATGTAGCCAGGGAGTGGGGGAGGGATATGGATTAAAGGGAAAGAATTTGAAGAAAGAGCCCCTTTTCTCCCTGAACAGTGAGGAGCCTTATTTCTTCTAAGTAGCTCTGTTTTTGGCAGTCGTCGCCTGGAGAGCCTCATTCTTTCCCTTACCTTCTCATCTGCAGCAGCCACGATATAACAACGTTTCCCCTGACAGGAGCTCAGGCAAGCCACTGTCTCCTGGAGGCGAGCCAGCCCCATGTGCTGGCCAGTTGGCACTACTTGCCTGTGTGCAGGAAGCCAACGTTCTTCTCTGTCCCCAGAGATGTCAATCCTGCGGTGCCAGCTCCCTCCAACAGGAACCATGGAATCATGGAATACTTACTTCCCTTGAAAAAGAGAGATGAGAATTCCTATTCCTCCCCACCCCACCCTACCCCCCGCCCCATGACATATAGTTTTATATGATGATGAGCTTGGATTTTTCAAGAGAGAGTTTAGGGGAGAGAAATGCTAATTTTGGGTTGTCTCTCCATCCCAGCCCAAATTGCCGGATTTGCTGCATTTATTCAGCAGTAATCTTTCTCCCCTCTGCCCAAAAGCTGACCTGCTGTTGGCATTTTTCATTCTAAAACCAGAATGGGCTGTTGGCTTTTGTTGGTGTCCCATCCTGTACATTGTGCTCATCTCGAGCATCTGTTAGATCTCTGAGCTGTGGACCCTCTGGAAGGTCTGACATGTCTGCATTTTGCTAAACCCAGGTCACTGTTGCTGGGGGGGGGGGGGCGGTGTTCCGCCCACACTGGGCATGGAGCATCCTCGGCTGTGAGGTCTGGCGTGTGGTTTTAAGTGTTACTCCTGTGGCTGACATATTTCTAGCCTTCTGCAGAGGGACCCATTGGAAAGGGTTTCCTGCCCTCTGGAAATAATGGGATTCAAGAAACCTAGGTCGTGCTGTTTACCATGCACAGCACTGGGATTTTTGCCACCCACAGCTGTGTCCATTAAAGCAGGTTGTGCTGAGTCCCTCGTGCGGCAGTCACTGAGGCTGGCTGGATCTAGAGCAGGGGGCCTCGTTCTAGTTGCACATGAGAATCTCCTGGGGCGGGGGCTTTTAAAGAATACTGATGCCCAAGCCCCATTTCAGACCAGTTAAATCAGACTCCTGGGAAATGGGAGCAGGATGGGCTGGGCTTCAGGAAGTTTTAAAGCTCCCCAGGTGCTTCTTATGTTCAGCCTGTGTTGCAGTTCTTTGGTTTATAGGATTTCCCTGACAGCTAGATGACCTTGTGTGAGTGTGTGTGTGTGCACGTGTGTGTGGTTTTCCTTTCACCCTGATGGTCGGCCAACCGACCGTGGCAAACGCCTCTGTTTTATGGTTTGTTTAGCGAGCAGCAGTGATATATTTATCCTCATGTTACAGAGGCACTTGCTGGATCCCCGAGATAGCTGGCCTTGGTTAAAGATGTCATACATGGAGAATAGGGACTGCGGCTGGGCAGAGGCTCTCTCCAGTCTTCCCCTCTTTAGCCTTGTCTTCTAAAACACTGGCTGAACCTTCACACTGAAATCAGAATCATGTCAGAACCCTCATCAAGAAATAACATCCCCTTTTAAGTATGACCTTGATTAGAACAGAGAACAAGAACTCCTCGGAAAAGTGACTACAAGAGCCAGAACAAGATGGAATAGATCAGAAATGACGCTCTTAAGCTAATTCAAAATGTGAAAAACATAAGAAATGTGAAAAACTAAATTCCAGCCCTGGCAGTCAGTCCACTTTCAAAGTATCCTACAGAACCTGCCAGTCCGGGGTTTTCTCCTGCAATACTGTAGCGAAGTCACCTTATTTCTCAACCTCTAGCAAGTGTCAAAATCAGAAGATGCTGCTGTGCATAGCTCTGTGCCTTGGATTTGGGCATGAGGCCAGCAAACGGGGATATATATGTGTACCCTGTCTCTGGTTTTCTCGATTTGGGTGGAGCAGTCTCAAGTGTGTGCTAAGAACAGAAAGTTGTTATTCATCTATGCTACAAGAAAGTCTAATCAATTTGACCTTCAGTGAGCTGCTACTTAAACCCTAACAAGGCTCTGTAGGCTTGATGGTATTATTAGCCTTCTTTACAACATAATGTGTAAGGGCAGCGGGGGCTGGTCTTGGAGCTGTGAGTTTTTGTGTCTTTTCTTCTCTCGTTATGCTGTTTCCTTTGTCCTCCTCCTGCCTGCCCCCCAGTGTATGTCTGTTATCACTTTTGCACATAAATGTAAAGATGAAAGACAGCGTTTTGAAGGAGGGTAAGGAGACCCCGCCTAAAGAGAGAACATGCTTGTGTGTATGTGCACATAAGGTGTACACGGTATTCTTAACAGTTCAGCACTAAGCATCATCAGTAATGGGGAAATTCTTTTAACAGATAATCTTAGGAACTGATTGCAGGTCACTGCTCACATGAATGTATGCCTGAGGCCACATCACTAATGTGAAGCAAAGTACAAGACATGAGAAACCTAAACACATACCTTTTTATTTATGGGCAAATAATTGCAGAACATCTTACTTAACATACATAATGAGCCTTGTGAATAGAAATGTAAACAGAAGCCTGGTTCTCAAATTTGAAAATAAGCAGTAGAAGAAAGAGCGTTGATTTTGGATTTGGTTCACAAGCTGGGTGGTCTTGGGCTTGTGACATGAACTCACTACGACGCCGTTTCCACATCCACTTGTAAGGTGTGAAAAAAAAACCTACCTTGCCCTGAGTGCCTGGCTATTATGAGGGGCTCCATAAAGAGTTGTTTTTACTATTAGCTCTGGCTTTTCCTGGTATTTTTAGTTTTCAGCCAGATCCATCAAACAAAATCAGTGCTACTGGCAAATTAAGAAGGGTCTTCCCAAGATATTATAGACTAAGTTTTCTTTTTTTAAAAAATAATAAATTTATTTTTTATTGGTGTTCAATTTGCCAACATACAGAATAACACCCAGTGCTCATCCCATCAAGTGCCCCCCTCAGTGCCCGTCACCCATTCATCCCCCCCCCCCGCTAGATTAATTTTCATTCAGCCATTTAGGAAAGGAGGGTTTGCTTGAAAGCCTTAGCAGATTTTATACATAGGACATAGCCTGCTCACTGGACTGGTGAATGATGCAAAAAATCAATGATTAACTTTGTAGAAACTCTGCTTTGGTAATAACTGCAATGCTACTCCCCAGTATTGGGGTCTCCCATCTTTAATTTTTTTTTTCAAGGGCAAGCATTTAAAGCCCTTCCTTACTTCCGGGATCTTAGAAGAGAAAAAGGTAAATCAGTGATGAGAGGGGCATCTTGGGATTACAAATGTTAATGTGCTGAATGACTTATAATTGCACTTTAAAAAGTGAGATAAAAAGTCCTCATCTTAAGATCTGAACATTTTCTTGGGCTCCAAAGTAAGTACTTCTTACTTGGTGATCTTCTCTCCAAGTGTCTTTGAGCCGCTTACCCCATTTTATAAAACTGATATTCAAACCAGTTACATGTAGCTTGGGGGTGGCGTGGAGGATCCCAAGAGCTAAATGGAATCAGAAGGTGCTAACTCATTAAAGAATTTGCAGAGATCAAAGTATAGCACAATTGTACCACTTAAAAGCTTTAGCAGTCCAACTCCATTCACTTTTAAGGACAAAAATTCTTGAAGTCCAGTGAGGTGAAGCCACTTCCCTGAGATCCCACCCCTGGTGAGTTCTACACTCCAACATTTTAGGGCCTTTTAGACCTACCTCACTGGAATTAACCAGAAGTTGAGCTGAAACTGGCAGGTCTTTTCTATCACAGTGGTGGTGCATATAGTTGATCACCAGACTGCAGAGATTAGGAAGCATTTGGTCTCTGCAAGATCAGGGTCACACGGTTGGCTTGTTCCTTTTTTACATGGTGAGTATAGCTCGTTTTCCTATGTCCTGTCATTTCTGTCTTATAGAGCTGTCACAGAGGAAGAAAAGTCAGGGCAGTTCCCTTCAGTCAACAATCTGTGCCCTTCTGATTTTTTGTTTTTTAATTATTTATTCAGATAGTGTTTATGTACAATAAAATAAACAGCTTTAAGTGTACAATTTGATGAATTTTGGTAATTGTGTACAATCCTATAACCACCACCAATCAATATATAGAACAGTTTCCTCATCCTAAAAAGCTCCCTCGGGCCCATTTGCTCTCAATTCTCTCCCGCTGGCCTCTGGCGACCACAGACCTGCTTTCCATCACTAGAGTTTTGCTTTTTTTTTTTTTCTAGAATTTCATACAAATGAAATCATGTAATCCATGGTCTTTTGTGTTCAGCTTTTTTTCTCTTAATGTTTTAGAGACTCATCCATGTCGTTGTGTGTATTAATACTTCTTCTTGCCAGAGTCGTATGGAGTCCTTTTCCACGGTGTACAGGATATAGGCCACACAATTTGTTCATCCGTTCACCAACTGATGGCCATTGGCTGATTTCCAGTTGGGGGCCATTGGGAATCATCTTAGCTAATCGGCATCTCCTTGATTTATCTGAGCCTCTCAATATCTTGACCCGGTCTCTAATGTTTTTGGTCTTAGATTGTCATCACCAGTGCAGTGAAGCCTTTTCCAAAAGTGCTGACAGGGTGGAGGTGTCCTCATCCTCCCATCTGTGACTCTGGAAGTGATCCCCTCATCTGCAAGCAGCAACCCAGGGCCGGAAGCTGACATGATGGCCTCTTTAGTGTGCGAGAATGTAATTTACCATCAGTGACAGGCCTGCAGGGACACGGCAGAGAGCAACAAAATGCAGTATCCAATATTTATAGTAAATAGAGTGGAGTGGCTTTTTATCCTGCCATGTGGAGAAGCGCACATGGTCTGTTTCCCACCCGTGCTCGGTGCTCGGGGAGGCGGGAGAGGGAAGCCCGGTGGTGGACACTGCCCCACGCCAGTGCAGCCGACTTGGAACAACCCGGGGTGAGTTAGCGCTTAGACCTAGCAGGAGAGACTCTCCTGAAAAATGTGCTGTCCCCTGTTATAATTCACCGTAATGAGCGGGGAACAAAAGGTGGTGAAGGAGAGTGGTGACGGATGGCCGACACGCCGCCCCGTGCTGCAGCTGGCCCGGCTCCCGCTGGCGAAAGGCGTAATATATTATTGCTCCAGGTCGCATAGTGGTAAATGAACACTTAGGGCCGCCGTGGCAGCCGGATTGATGATTGCAGCTACCTGGGGACCAGCCCGGCCCCGGTGTACAAGCGAGCACGTGTGCCCCTGCCGTGCTCCCGGCCGAGGGCCGCCTCAAAGGCAATTTGTACAAACGGAGATCTCTGATGACTGCGAAGTCCCTCGCCCCCAGCTCCCCCACCCACTGGGGCATTTGGGCGACGCCGGCCCTGGATCGTGGGGCCTCTCAGACTAGAGAGAGCTGGGGCCACCCTGTTAATAGAATGTCCGGTTGGTCCATTGGGATCGTAGGCTAACTGTCACATACCGTCAAATGGTTGAACTGAGTGGATCCATGGGTGGGATGCCCAGCCATCCCTGAGAGGGTGTCAGGGGCAAGGTGGGAGGTCAGACTGGGTGTCGGGATCTGGAATGCCCACCAGCAGGTCTGACAGAGCGACAAGAGGGAAGCCAGGCCTAGCAAGTTGAAATGGACCTAGGGGCAGCGGCCTGAGCGAATCAGATTGGCCAAGACATTCCCAGGCGACTAGACTTCTACATGTTTCTGAAAGCATGCTCTTTGTGTAAGAAGTGTGGGATGGGCCAGTTCCTTTCCTTTTAATCCACAGATAGGGGCTGGGATTGATACATAAGTCTCCAGTTTTTCCAGGAGCCAAGGGAGAAGGAGCCATCCACATCTCCCCACTGGAAGTTTTAGGCCGAGTTCTAATAATGTTCTAAATACCCTCCATTATTATTTTTATTTTTTCCCAATATTTTACCTAAAAATGTGTAAATGAGTTTTTCTCTCATCTTGTTTGCGTAAATTGATCTAAATATGTATCGTCTAGGGCAAGGGGTGGGTTGCATTCGTGGTGCATTTAGCTCTCATTTTGGTTGGTAGAAGATTTATCCCGTGTAATATAAGTGTGGAGGTATTTTAATTCTTTGCACATGACCTCTAAGCTAGACTATCCACAATGGCAGCTAAAGTGGCCACCACCTTCTTGGGGACTGTGTTTGAACATGGCATGCAGCCTTTCCCTGTAAGAGCCTGGTGGCATGGTATGAATAATAACATTTATTAATTATGGGAAATAGGAATGATAGAGTGAAGTAAGACCAGTATTTCTCAAATTTCTCATCACTGCTACCTTCTAAGGAGACTTTTGAGGTATTATTTTTTCTAGTTGTCATCCCCATGAAATTTTAGTATCACAGATGTATCATGTATTTACTTATGTGTTTGTGTACATCTGCACTTTTTATATAGAAAGAGATTTTTTTTTGGCTCCCAAGAATCAGTTTTCACCCCTTTGGGGGTGATATCAACTCTGCTGAAAATGCATGAGTTAGAAAAATCTGGGTTCAAATTCTCCTTGTGCCAATTCTCAGCCTCACTTTCTTCCTCACTAGAGAGAAAAATAATTCATATCCACTTAATGGGATTCTGGGGCACCTAAGAGGCAATTAAGAGATGTTTGTTATCATCACTGTAATTGTTATTTTTACTCATATATGTTTTCACATAGAGTATCTTGATTGGTTCTAATTATGAACCTCTGAGGTTTGTGGGTTGATGTCACACTATTACAGATACCATCCCCACTTTACCGATAAGATCACAGATGGTCATAGTGGTTCAGTGATTTGCTCAAGGTCATGCAAATAGTAACATTGGTTGAACTGAGACTTGAACTCGGATTCAAGTTGGAGTTCAGAACTCTCTCGTTTGGCACTCCCTTGGCTTCATTTTGCTGCCTGTGGAGGTACTGGGTTTAACTGTGTTATGAAGACCCACGTTGGAATGTGGGGAATTAAAGAAATCACCCATGAAAATAGGCCGTAAGGACCAATCATACATTTTCTGTCCCCAATGTGTAGAGGCAGGATTATCAAGGCTTGGAACCAAATGGTCACACCCAGTTTCAGGAAATCTGTGATAAGCTGTTCCTGTGTTGCCTGGTAATTCTTTGGTTTAATGAAGCAGAATTTCCCCAAGCTTGGAAGAACTTGGCTTTCGAGCTGGATGAGGGTGAGTCCTTGCTCACCAAGATAAAGCCCTTATGAAATGAACAATAATAATCACTCAGAGAGGAAATACTCTTGAGCAACTACCATGTTCAGGCTCAGTGCTGACTATCTGGAAGCAGTCAGAGAGTGCCTGTGCTGGGCATAGTGTTCCTCTGAGCTCAATGCAAGGCTATGCAGCAGAAGGGGGCAGTTCAGGGCTTTAATTTAAGCTGGGCCATTTGACAGCTGGTGCCTCAGCTTCCTTATCTGTAATCTAACATAAAAGCACTCCATACACTGTCTGGCACATGATAAGTAAACGCTTGCAATTGTTATTATTATAACATAAGACATACACCCCTCCCGTTACAAAGTATAAGATCTAATGCTACTACTGTCTAGTCCTTATACTTACCTCAACACTGCGTTTTAATCTTTATTGAAGGGGTTTTAACTTGAATGATTCCAGAGACAGAGCCCTTGGCATCTGGAGATTCCTACCATCTTTCCCTGCCCCATCAAGGCGCCTGTCTTATACATTTCATCATTATCAACTACCCATTGTTCCAGCTCGCTAAGAGATATTCGATTCTCGGCATGTGAAAAAAGAAAAGGGGCATGTTGAGAACAAGGACTTGTTTTTTGAGCTCTGCGTGGTCAAGGGCAGTGCCTGTTGCTAAGGCAGAGCCATCCATATTGGTCACTCCGCACGGTTGCTCTCAGCGGTAACAGAACTGCTGCGATCTGCATTCGAGGTGCTAGATGGTAGTGATGGTGACAGGAGAATGCTGAGGCAGACATTCTCACTTCTGTAGCTACAGAGGCTGAAGGCTTGACAGGTGCATAAGGAATGCCCTCTGCTTCTCCATCCAGGCTGTTTCTGGAAACATACCCCTGTGCTGCTAATAACACCAGATCCCTCCAACAGAGCCACTCCATGGGTTGCCTAGCACCAGGCTAAGCCAAGAACTGGATGAGAGTAACTTCGTGTGTTCCAGCTAAGAGAGGGCTGTTGTGAGCAGCCAAAGGAAAAACTGTAAGGAGCCAGGCAAGTGATGTTGCTCCCAGAGATGGGTCTGTCCTTTCCCCAAAGGGCTTCCTGCAGGGCCATAGATACATGGGGACATCGGCTAGGCTTGAATCTGGTGTTGCTTTCTTTCTGCTGGAACTTTGCATGGTTGTTCCGATGATGACTTGCTCATATGTAGACTTCCACATCGCTAGTTTTACCGTGGTGAACCCTCAGGCTGGCGAACTACAGGGCAGGCCATGTGGGGAAGCCCTTGGAGGTGACCCAGAAACTTGAGCTGTGACGAATGCACCCAGATAGGTTTACCCAACTCAAAGAGAGTTGGGTTCAAACTCCCTTTGCCATCACTACCTTTCTTTCACAGCAAACAAGAGTATTTCCAAAAAGGGCAAAGCTGAGGATCTTCTGGGAAGACTACACTGCTTGCCCCCGGTCTCAAAGGGTCGCATTTTGCTGATCATTTGTGCAAAATCTGGCTGGTGAAGTCCACTCTCTCCAAAGCAGTGAAGGATGAAGCTACCAGTTTGAGTCTGATGTTTTATTTATCTGTACTGGTAGCTTTATGTATGGTGTGTTTTCTCTGTTTGGGCCTCAAGGCTGGTTGAGCAAAAGGCAGGAAACATAAATAAGTAATAGACAGAGAGGGCTGTCCATTTATAGACTTTCAAAGATGACCTGGTTTTCTGTTCCAATGTAAGCATTAGTGTTGCATTAGAGTAATATGCATTCGAGATTCGAGATGTTTTTGCCGGTGCATTGGTGGTGATAATCAGGAGAGACATATTCATGTTCTATTTTTATAATAAAAATTAAGAAACCTCAGGCTGCTCCAGGGGCCCTTGTTGGCAGTGTGAGACCATGAGCTTGAGCAGTCCATTTTCCTCGGGTTGTGTGGGATCATCGTGTTCCTTTCTGCTCGTCTCCAGTTTCTGGTTATTATTAAACAACCCTTTGTGAAGGATTAACTCTGGCTTTCCTCCCAGCTAGGAGATGTCTACACAAAGCCAGAATATCCAGCCAATTGCAGGCAAACGGGTTATTTGGTGTAGTACAGGAACAAATAACTGGTTGGCAAGCCAATTCTTCACTTTTTGATGGCTTCCCTTGGCATGGAAACAGCCTTCTGTAGTACATGGTGTAAATGCTTATGAGCATCCCTTTAGCCATTCATTCAGAAAATATTTCCTGAGGGCTCACTGTGGGATTCATTATTTCTGAAATAGGGATAATAATAGTACCTACTGCATAGAATTATGTGGATTAAATGAGTTAATATGTGTAAAGGGTTTAAAACAGTACCTGGCACACAGTTGAGGATTAGTCAATATGAGCTTGGCTGTGGAGGTTTGAGTGTTATTTTATAGGCAAGGAAGAGGCAGTGAAGCCAAGGGTATATAGACAGATGTGTCCTTCTAAGAGATGGTTTTGGTGGCAAAATAGAGGGCAGATCTTAATGGAGCAAAGCCTAGAGGCAGGGAGAGAGGCACATGTCTCTAGTCCAGCCTCTTCTGGCTTTCATTTACCTTTCTTGGGATCACCTAGACCAGTGCTTCTCAAAGTGTGGTCCCTAAACTGGTAACCGAGGACCTTGTTAGAAATGCGGATTCTAGGGCCCTGTCCCAGAGCGACTGAATCAGACTCCCGAGTTTTGGTCCAGCAATCTGTTGCTCTAACAAGCTCCCCAGGTAATTCTGTCCTTGCCGAAGTTTAAGAACATTGATCTAGTCTCTGGAGGGAAAGTGGGAAGGAGAGCCCTATTTAGAAACTCCCTCCTCCACCCCCCGCCACACATTAAGACACCACAGAGTCAGCACGGGCAAGTGCACAAGCTTTGGGGAGGGTCTCCACGCACAAGGCATGCCAGGTGGCAGTCTCCTTGTTAGCTGGCCATACAGAAGCAGGAGCCTTGTTAACACAAATCAAGGCCACCTGTTGAGCACAGCAAACCCCAAACCTCAACTCTCTGCCTGGCTCACTGCCAAGCAAGCACTGTGACCCACCCCTGTAGATACATATGGCGCAGAGCTAAAGTGGTGCTATGCTAAGTAGGTGTTCTGTTACCAGAAAGACTGTCAGCTGCAAGACTCCAGTGTGCCTCTCATCACATTGAGAACTGGGGGAGCCCAGGTGCTCTAGGCCCTTGCGAAGCACATGCTGCATCTGGTCCCTGGGAGTCCATGCGCACACACCCAAAGACATTGCATGGCCAACAGAAAGGACCACACCGAATGTTTCTGACTGCTCCTGTATGAGAAGCTTGTGGCTGGGTGAGTTTTTATTACTGACATGCAGCCACCTGTGGGATGAAATACCACAGCTGTAGATAATTCTAGAACATCCATTGTGATCATAAAAATTCATTCATCTTTTTTTCATTAGTACAAGTTCACACGTCCTGGCATGATGGGAAATAAACCAAGAATAAGACATCCTCCCTCCTCACCCCCACGCTGTCTTAGGGAGTATGCCATCCAGGAGGAGATAGAAGTTCTCCACACAAGTGCCAGCAATTCAGAATAATGTGATTTGTCAATAGGAAGGTATGAATGGTGTGTGATAGTAGAAATCAGGGAAATCTTTTTATTTATTTATCTTTTTATTGGTGTTCAATTTGCCAACATACAGAATAACACCCAGTGCTCATCCCATCAAGTGCCCCCCTCAGTGCTCATCACCCAGTCACCCCCACCCCCCGCCCACCTCCCTTTCTACCACCCTTGTTCGTTTCGCAGAGTTAGGAGTCTCTCATGTTGTGTCTCCCTTTCTGATATTTCCCACTCATTTTTTTCTCCTTTCCCCTTTATTCCCTTTCACTATTATTTATATTCCCCAAATGAATGAGACCATATAATGTTTGTCCTTTTCCGATTGACTTATTTCACTCAGCATCATACCCTCCAGTTCCATCCACATCGAAGCAAACGGTGGGTATTTGTCGTTTCTAATGGCTGAGTAATATTCCATTGTATACATAGACCACATCTTCTTTATCCATTCCTTAGAGTGAGCTGGGGAAGCTGCATGTGAGAGGAGGTAGCATTTGATCTGGGCACAATTTCAAGAGATAGAGAGCAGGGATCTCAAGTAAAGGGAGCTGCGAGAGCATGGGGTGTGGGAAACACACATACACAAGGGAGGAGCAAGGGCTCCAGGTTGCCCAAGACATATGCTGCAAGTAGTGTACTAGAGGAAGATGGGACCTTGAATACCAAACCCCAGGCTAGGACGTGGACCTGAATGCATAGGTGAGGGAGCCTGTGGAGGATTTAGGTTAGGAGGTTGGGGTGAGCATCATGGCACTAGAAGGCAATAGGGCTGAGAGTGAAATTGGGATGGGAAGGATTTGAGGTGACTTTCTCACTGATCTAGTTATAGGAAGCAGCTGAATCTAGATTGGACCTGAGTATTCTACATTCACAAGTTCATGGCTGTGGGAAGCCAGCTGGATGCTCCTGGAAGAAGGAGGAGTGAGCTTTTAAATTAAAGGTTACCTATGTAGAAAGCCATCAAAACTCTCCAGGGATTGGGAGGAAGAAAGAAGAGCCACTGAGTGATGTCAGCTGCTTTTCTGGTCCATCCTTTTTGGTCACCTGTCAGGGAAAACATTCTTCCCTTTATAGATGAACACCAGAGGTCCTCAAGATCTCATGCCAGCCAAGCCCAGAGCATCTCAACAATGCCATGGAGCCTTGGCAAGGGGCTGAGTCACGGGCTTGGTTCTGACTCAGAGGAGTCGGAACCACCTATTGAGTCATTTGCAGGAGCTGTGGTTTCCTGGGAGGCTTCCCAACCAGCTACCCACCCTGCCAAATGGCTGGTAGCATGCAAGATCTGAAGGGAGCCGCGCATTCACTGTGCCATGGCTTCAGGCAAACGCAAGTTGTGCATCTCAAACTGTTGCATGGAAATTATTTCCTTGCTCTGCATAGAGAAACTTGGCACTTGGTGGTAACAGATAAACAGATGAAACTTCTTTTTACTCCCTGTTAGTTATTTGATCTCAAGGAGGTCTCCGTTTCCCCGGCTGTGAATGAATAACTACTCATGCACAGTTGTGATTTCTGAAAGAATTGTTGGTTCCTAATGGTTTCTCTTTAGGAAGATCCAGAATGTTCTAAATTTTGCAAGAATTTTGCATGCTAGTTGCCTGAGGGTTCTGGTGAAAATGGAATTTAGTTCATGTTTGTGTACGGCACCTCCATTTCTTATACCTTTATTTACTGCCACTCAAGCAGCTTTGCCTTCTCAGGTCTCTCCACAGTTAGTAATCTAAGAAATTTCAATTACCGTGAAATCTCCCCACTCAGAGGGATACTATAGTTTGTTTTAAAGAGTGATTCAAAGATATTGGTATTGCTGTATTCTTCCAAATAGAAGTTGCCGCTCTACCCAGGGCCACTGGATCTTTGTTTTTATGAAGGTATCTCTTGATTCAATATTCTTCTAGAGATCGCTTTTAGAATTCAGGGTTAGAACAGGTCCCATTGGTAAATTCCAGTCCCTAACTTCCAGCATGTAAGCATGAATTTCTAGCATATAGGAAGAGGGAGTGCCATACTAATACAGTGGTTAACATGCCTCCCTAATATTGAGCTCATGGTGATCTAATGAATATTTAGCTGGAGATCTCAGCCCACTGTTTGAGGTCTACGCTCTTATCATTATAAGGCGGAAAAGCTTGGAAAGAAGGTTGAGATTTTTGCCAGACCACGTCCCTTCTTTTCCTGCCCTTACATATTTGGTTATGAGGAACTCACAGTGCCCTGTGACTTGTAAGGAATTCTCTTGTAGATTTCTCTCTCTCTCTCTCTCTTTCTCTCTCTCTCTCTCACTCACTCTCTCTCTCTCTCTGTGTGTGTGTGTGTGTGTATTTGGTTCTGTGCAAGATACTTCTGGAGCATTAAATCTTGGCATCAGCCACACAACTTTTGATTACCAATGCCTGTTTCCTGGAGGCAAAAAAGGCCACTTGATGAAAAGAAAGGAGAATCAAATGTCGGAGAGTTACAAAGCTCCAGGAGTCTGGGAGATTGGCAGAGCTATCCCTCTGGAAGCTGTAGCCAGATGTCTCCTCTCTAGCTGTACCTACAGTTCTGAACTGGGGTTCTGCTTCCCCAGGAAGCCAGGGGAGTGAGTTAGGAAAAGAGATTGGATAGGGACAGGATGTCTAAGGGGTGTCCAGTGAAGGCTGGTGGGCTGCCCCTTCCTTTCTAGACAGGGGTTTCTATGCCTCGGGTCTGGGGGCAGCCCGCCTCCCAAGGCCTCACACCTCCAGGGCTTCTCTGGCCCACGTGAACATTTCTGCTGCCGTGGTCAGGCACACCTTTCACATTCTCAAGCTGGATTTCCTCACAGATGGGGAATTTCACCTCAGATCTTGATCAGTCACCCTTACATATGGCTTTTCCCCCCTACCCTTTACAATCTATGGGTCCCTCTCACAATACTGTCGAGGGAGAGCACCAGTGTCCTTTTATCACCAAAGAACAGAATACTTTCTGCTTCTTGGGGGCCACCTGGCCATCTGCTTGCAGCCTTAAGGAAAATCTAAAGGCCCTCACGGAGGCAAATGTGAGGCCATTTGATTTTAGTTCTTACTGTGGCGCCTTACCAGTGTCTGCCACTGGGCTAAGCCTTGGGGCTCAGAGACGAATGAATCCCTATCCTCATGGATCTCAGTCTCTAGGATAGCAGGAAAGCAGGGGTATGATGGTCGCACCTGCTAAGCGTGACCAGAGAGGTGGGTCCCATCTTCACGTGGCAGAGATAGTGGGGAGTCTACGTTGGGCACTTAAGGAAGGAATTTAGAAGTCTTATTCTCTCAGTGAATTGGAGATAATTAACTACAAAGCTGACTCCAAAGTAGGGAAGGAACATCTCAGGTCCGGAGTCTTCACAGCATTAACTAGGGGAGGAGAGAGTCCTGGCCCCTGGCTTCTTTAGGTGTTTTCTGTTATAGTCCTGGGGCTTTCTTAGAGCACTTATCACACTGTCCCCTCTGATGTTGGGTCACTTACGTATTTATTTTCTCTCCTAGTCTTGGAAAAGAAGGGGCCTCATCCTGAAGGACCAGGCCATATCTTGATCTCAGAGACCCCTCACAGCCCCACATAGAAGGTACTTAAGGAATTGACTCTCTGTCTCTTCATTTGTGTAGACCTTGGGAACAGAGGTGAGAGAATATGCTTCTCCCTCTTCCTGTTCCAACATGACTAAATGGGGCACACCTCCAGGGGTTTACAGTATTTATTCACTGCAAAATAATGGGGAGCGGGAGGAGACTAGTATATCAGGTCTCGTGCACAGATTGAACTTTTTAGGCTGTAAACGCTGTCCAGAATTCAAATATTCAGTGATTTCTTGAAGCTGTGTTGTCCAATATGGCAGCCACTGGCTACATGTGATGACGCTTACAGTTCAATTAAATGAAATTAAGAAATTCAGTTCCTCTCTCACACCAGCCACATTTCAAGTGCTCAGTAGCCATAAGTGATAATTAGCTATGGTATTGGTCAGCACAGAGCATTTCTATTATTGTAGAATGTTTACATGGACAGTACATGGGGGTGCAGCATTTCTCCCAAGCAGCATGTCTTGATCCAAAGTGTACGCCATGAACCCTATCCATCTGAATTACTTGATGGCAGGTAGAGAAATGAGTTTATCAAAATGCACATTCCCAGGTTCCTCTCTAGATCTCCTGAATCAGGAAGGAAGAGGTTAGGAAAACTGGGAATCTTTTATCATATATCCCCAGATGGCTAGTAGGCAAACTCACATTTCAGTCTCAGCACTCCAAGGGAAGCCAGAAGTTGAATAGCAAAAGTGGAAAACTTCTTGGTACAGCAATTCTGAGCATCTGAGATGTCTTATAGAACTTTCCATTCCAGTGTAAGATTTCCCAACCCACCATTTCCAAGAGTGTGCGACTAGAGCTCCCAGATTGCAGCTAAGGGCACAGTCTCAGTAAAGTCCTGGCTGTGCTTCCACCGAGCAGTAAATAATGAAGAAAGAGGCTGTCCTAGCATTATCTCCCTTTCTCCTCTTGCAGAAACAGGAGGATGGAAATAACCTCGCTGCTCCCCTTGAGCATGTTTGAATCACAAGCACCTTCCTCTAAAATAAATTTATTTCCTGCTGCCTTCATCCCAACAAAGACCAGCCAGTGATGAATACCAGACTTCATAGCTTATTTGTCAAAGCAGCACACCTGTGAGGATTCCTGTGGAAGATAAATTTTGGTTTGGGGGAGGGGGACTTGGAAGAGGAGGGACCTGGCCAGGAATAAATCTTAACATGTTGCACCAGACGGTGAATGAGCGTTTGCCTCACAAGGCTCGCCCTCCTGACAAGGTATGATAAATTACCCTCTATGTTGACACCTTCATTGGGTTATTTATGGCTCATTAATTGAACCGAAAAGGGGCCTTGTAGACGCAGCAGGGGCACCTTACAATGCTTCTCCAGTGGACCCAGCTCAAAGAGAAGAACAAAGGAGAGCAGAGGGGGAGGGGGACACACAAATGTGTCTGCTCCTTGGCTTGAGACCCTCTTCACCAAAGATTTCAAGATGTGTTTCAAGAAGGAAGGAAGGAAGGAGAGAGAGAAAGAAGAAAAAGAAAGAAAGAAGAAAAGAAAAGAAAAGAAAAAAGAAAGAGAAAAAGAAAAAGAAAAAAAAAGAAAAAGAAAAAGAAAAACAAATCTTGGGAAGCATAGATGAACTTCTCTGTCGGGATGATGAGCTATGCACCTCACCCACTGCCTGTGCTGTTGTCTGGTCCCTTCTAGAGAAACCTGTGTCTAGAGCTCCGTGTATGATCACCACTGATGCTTTAGACTTGCCCAGAAAGTCAGTACTGCACAGTGGAGACCACCAGATGACCCAGACATGGCCCTGGGTCATTCAGGAACTTGCTGTGAGACATTGGGGTGGGGGGCACTTGATCTCTTTGAGCTTCAAATTCTTCCCTTGTGAAGTGCACATACCAGACTGGATGGTCTCAAAGTCTTTTTTGATTCTAAACAGCTTCAGAAAACAAAGAACAGTTTTCTCTTTGCCCATTGTATTGCCCACCTTCATGTCTGGTTATTAACGATTAGCTTATTCATTTGGCAAGTAGTATTTCCAGAGATCCTGCCATGTATCAGGTTCCCAGAGCAGGTGCTGTAGGCATATTGGGTATGTATGGTCTTGTTTTCAAGAGTTGGTTAGTACTTAAGAAGGGATTTAATCCTTAAATTACATACTCGGAAGATAGCCCCTTATAATAAACTCTCCTTTATTTGACAGTAACATGCAGTATTTCTAGCTATTGCGTGTGAACGGCTATTTCTCCAGGGTGCCACTGTGGTCCATGACTAAGTTGAAAAGGCTCTCTCTTAAAATGCCAGGTGTTTTCCCTGTTGCTGTTGCTTTCTAGAAGGTTTCATCCTTTGGAAAGAACTTCTGGATGAAAGGAATGGTGGCATGGTTTCACTCATGTATCTATCCATTCAGGCATTTAGTCATTTTTCTCATTCCACCAAATTTTACTGAGCATATACTCTTCATCTTTATGTCAAGATCTGTGTTCACAAGGTGACACAAAACTCAAGAATTCCAGTAAGTTACCCTCTGGTGGGAAGCAAAATGCCCTCTGGAATCATAGAGTCATTGCCTTGGAATCTATGTATGGGAGAATATGAGAGGAAGCAAAACTGTGCTGGGGGCTTAGGGAAGGCTCCCAGGATAGTTAAGTTGGGTTTTGAAGGAAAGCCAGGAGTTTTCTGGGCAAACCAGTTGTAGAAGATTATTACATAGAACAAAGAGCGTGTGTAAAAAACACAAATGTGCATCAGCCGTTTCAGAAATTACAAATAGTTTAGTCTGATTGGAGTAGAGCATTAATTTAGAAGATGGGAGGCAGAGTGTGCAAGATGGAGCTGGAGCAAGACAAGATCTTGAAGAAGCTAATGTGAAATGTTGAGGAGACTGGGCTTTGTCCTGAAGGCCATGAGAAAGATTTGATGAGATTTATTCAGAGGAAAGGTAGAGTAGGCAATGTTTTAGGGAGACCTTCTGGTGCCAGGGTGGAGTGAGGTTTCTTGTGTAGGAGATTGGGGGAAGAAAAACCTGCTAGATTACTATTGCAATAGTCCAAGCAAAAGAAAATAAATGGGCCCAAAGCAAGGGTATGGCTGTGAAGAAGATGGAGAGAACACAGGACTGGCAGCTGGAAGGCCTTGATTCTCATCCAGGCTCTGGCAATATCTACCGTAAATTATTTATTTTCTCCAGTATGTGTGGCCTGCTCTGCAAAGTGAGGACATGTGACTGGGTGTTCTCTAATCTGACTCTGACATTCTAGAAGGATTGGGTTTCTTATCTGTAATTAGAAGCGGGGAGAGGGAGGAAGATATCGGGTCAGTGTTTAAAATTGAAAGATGTTTTATTTAATGATGGTTAGCATGCCATCAGCTATACCCTGCTAAGGCTATGGACGGGCCATGGTAGGTGAATGACAGATGCCCGACAGCTGGCAGTCGGGCATCCCAATAACTCTTTTTCTGGTATTGAAAAAAAGAACATGCTCATTGAAGAGTCCAAACTCTTCTTTTCTTTAAAAAAAATTAATTAGAGAATAAAATTTACCTGGGGGCACCTGGGTGGCTCAGTGGTTAAGCGTCTGTCTTCAGCTCAGGTCATGATCCTAATCTCCTGGGATCGAGCCCTGTGTCAGGCTCCCTGGTTGCAGAGAGCCTGCTTCTCCCTCTCCTTTTCACTCCTGCTTTTTCTCACCATCCCTGTCTTTCTCTCTCAAATAAATAAGTAAATTTTAAAAAATAAATAAATAAAATTTACCTGAAATCTCAAGATCCAGGTAATAAGTTAATATGACTATAAGGATCCTTCCAGTCATCTTCTCTGTGTGCAGTAAATAATCTGGATATATTGACATGCATGGGCTACATCACATAAACTGTTTAATTCAGGCAATCAGATCTTGTAGATATCTTTTGTGATATATTTCTGCATCACCATTTTTATGATACACAGTATTTCATTCATCAGTAAATCATAATGTATTCAACTGATATGTCAGTATTAATGGACATGTAGGTTGTTTCCAATTTCTCTTTTATAAACAAGACTAAGAAATACCGTTGTATGTATATATTTGTGCATTTGTCAATTTATTCCCCTCAAATGAAGCTACAAGGGCAAAGTTTATGTACATTTTTAAGTTTTGCTACAGATTACCCAACATGCCCTCTGGAAAGATTTACCATCGTACCTAAAATGTAATTTAATGTTTTCTTTCTTTGAAAAGCCAGAGTACCAGGGATTGGAGTTGGGGCAGGATTGAGGTGAGGGAAACTGTGAAATCTCCTGAAACTCTCTTCACCAAGCACTGCTGAGTCCACAGACCCAGTGGGGATGTGAGACTTTGCCGAGGGCTCATGGAAAGCTATAGAGAGTCAGGGTGCCAACTAATGCCAGGTCAAATAGAGTCCCTTCCATACTCTTCTCCCGGATGGCTAACCCTAGATCTAGGATGTATGGCTTCAGAATAGCAGTGTGTCACTAGATGCACAAGCTGCACGAAATGCAAATGCAGAAGAGCTTTTGTGACAATTGGTGTGAACCTGTCTGAAATATTACCTTCTCCGGGCCCTACTGCAGTGTTTTCTGGTCTCCAATATGGTGGCCATCTGTCTTTGGTGTTCAAGAGTGGTTCCAGGACAACATACCTCATCCTGCTGCCTCATGCAGGTCAGGCCATGCTGGCCAGATATGGCTTCAGCAGTTTTGCTCATCCCCTGGTACCATCTGATGATTCCTCAACCATTTTGTATCCATACATGATGAGAACATACAGACACAGCGTTGTTAGTCCTGTGGGACCCAGGGGTTCTATGGCAAATGGAGCAGTGCTTTGTGACCCCTGACAATGTGTGTCACCCGACATCTCTCTGCTGGCCTTGCTGGTCTGGCCATCTCCTTTAGTTTTGAATGTGGGAGCATTTAAAATGCTCCTTTAGAAGTCAGTTCTATGTAGAGAGGATAGATGGTCTGAAGGTGACAAACTCTGAGCGAGGAAATGTTCCAGTGGAGAGGAGCTGACAACTGGCCAGAACTGCTGTTGTGGGAGCATCCTACAACTATGGTTGCAGCTAGGATCCAGCTGCCAAGATGTGATGCGGAAGAGCTTTCTCAATTTTTAAATGACCATCAACTCCTCGAAAAAGGTAACACATCTTATCAATTACCAGTCCTCAAATCTCTAAGATCAATAGAGCTTACAAAATATTTTCACCATGTTAATGCTGGGTACTTCCGTACACCACCCTGTGTATGAGTGTTTCCTTAATTTATTGTGCCTCTGTGCCATACTCATCAGTGAGGAATCTGAAAACAGATCCAGTGATCTGTCCAAGAGCTAGCAAGAGATGGAGTTGGGTTTGTAACCAGATTTTCTTGCTTCCATTTCCTTTCTTCTCCCAGACCTGTTTTGTTGGCTCTGGGCTTGTCCACTGAGCAGCCACATGAATGGCCAGCAGAGTGGGTCAGCAGGCAAAGAGGCCTCTCTGCCTGGAGACTGGAAGGTGGGCTAGGAAAGACCCTCTGCCTTAACAATTTGTCCTTACCATAAAACATTCATTCCTTTGTATCTTAAAAGCTTTCAGTAAATGAAAGATGCCACCATATTAGAATTAAAACATAATTTGGGTGGAAGTGTGATTATAGACACCTAAGAAATAGACTCACTTATAAGTGTGTGAAAAAATCTACAGTATGCGGTAACTTTAGTTTTCTTCTTTATTCCCATCTGTATTTTTATATTCTTATGCCATGAGCATGTATTAGTGGTAGTGGCACAATAAGATGATTTTTAAAAGTTAAGAGACTATTCATTTCAGTTGTGTGCTTCATTTTCAGTGAGTAAAAAAAGGATGGAGTAAATGGAGCTTAATGCCTCTGTTCCATTCTCCTGGCACCCATGTTGATCACACCTTAAGCCTCCGAGAAGTCATCATCTAACACTCTCAGAAGATGAGTTGTCAACAAGGGCGCCTGGGTGGCTTAATCAGTTAAGCAGCCAACTCTGAGTTTGGCTCAGGTCATAATATCAGGGTTGTGAGATCGAGCTCCACAATGGCCTCTGCGCTCAGCATGGAGTCTGCTCAAGATTCTCTCTCTGTCTCCCCCCCCCCCCACTTGCTCGCTCTCTCTCAATGAGTAAATTTAAAAACTTAAAAAAAAAAAAAAAACTTGTCAACAAGCTAAGAGCCAGAGTTTTCTTCTGGAGTGGGATAGTGCGCAGCGGATATAGGGTGAGAGAAAGGAGAAAAAATACCAAGGTGAGTGTCACCTGGTGGGCCGACTCTGGCTGTCTTCACCTCTACTTGTGCCTGCATCCTGAAACACAGCACCCTGTGCCCTCACAAAGTAATGGCCAATCATCTGCTCTATTCAGAGCGGAATCAGACATGGACTGAGAGGCAAGACAAGCCTTATTAGTCCCTGCTCACTCCAGCTTCCAAAACAACTTAGTAGAACCGTGTCTAGCACATGACATGCTGTTGGGTGAGTTAGATGGAAGGGTTCCTTCTAGCCATTCTGGGTGCGGTTGCTGCTGCTGTGATTTGTAGTGGGAACACAGTAGGCACGGAAGGTATAGGGCAACCAGCTAAGCAAAGTTTTGTTGCTCTGGAGTGTTCAAAAGGCTTCAGTGCTTAGTGTTTAGATGTAAATTAATAGATGGATCAACCCAGCAACATGGTAAGTAAAGTAAATACATTCTAGAATTGGGGACTCTCAAAAGAGTTGGAAGAGATCCTAGAAATTGCTGGAAACCCATGGAAGTTAGTGGCTTGACTCAGGTCACCCCCCAAGGGTCAGAGACAAGACCAGAATGCAGGCCTCCAGCACCTAATCCAGGGCTTTTCCCACAAGCTCTGTTCTCCTTCATTCACTAATATATCCCATGCACATTTATTTGGGGACCTACTGTGTACTGGGTGCTGAGCTGGGAAGGAGATCTACAGAAGAATAAAATGAGGGCCCTTTCCTCTCAGTGCTCATAATCTGATTGGGAAGAAGACTGGTTACTTAATAAAATGAATAAGGGGCACCTGGGTGGCACCGTCCACCTGGCATGTCTGACTCTTGGTTTTGGCTCAGGTCATGATATCAGCGTCAAGAGATCGAGTCCTGCATCCCACTCCATGCCCAGCACAGAGTCTGCTTAGGTTTCTCTCGCCCTCTCCCACCTACCTCAGACTAATAAATAAATCTTTTAAAATAAATTAATTAAATAAAGTGCAGTCAGGTGCCTTCCTGAAAGGAAGAAACACGACTCATGCAATCTGTAAGACCATCTGTTTTTACAGAATCAGCACAGGGTAGAACCCTGCTTGGGAGTGTGATGCTGCCTCTACTCAGACCCCAGAGGAAGGCATCTGGGCTCTGAGATGGTGACAGAAGTTAACACAAATGAAGATGAAAGAGCAAAGAGGAAAGATACAGTGGACAGTTTTCCCCATAATCTGGGCAGTGTGTTCATTTCAGGAGCTCATATCTCTCGTTTCATCCAAACTATTGAAGCTGGATAACACACCTTGTGTCTTCCCCGGAATGCCCACCACAGGGCTTCCTTTGTTATGTGACCATGCTAGCTGCTCTCCCACCTGTGTCCATAGTCTGCATCGAAGGGTCTTTCCTTTATCACATTAGATCCAGTTTTGACCATGATAGCAGCCATCGTGGTTCTAAAGGATTCAGAACTGTGCTATAGACAGAAACTCTGGGTGTTTCCAGGAGGCTTCCTCATGGCACCCCTTTCCCTTCTCCCCAAAGGATTCTGTGACTGGTAGCAAATGCCACAGACAGCCTCTCCACCCATTGCCCTTGTAGTCTGCTAAGACACTGAACACAATTAAAAATGAAGATGTACCCATCCGTGTACCTTGTCTGGATCTTAATTTGAGCAAACTAGGTATAAGAAGACATTTTGGGGAGTAATCAGGGAAACTTGATTAATAGCAGTAGTATTTAATGATAATGTATTGTGATTATGGTTTTAAAACTTATGTCTTAGAGATACAAACTGATACATATGTATCTATCTTTAAAATATACTCTTATTTTTTAATGGTTGGGGAGGCAGGTTTGGATAAAACAAGATTGCCCATAGATTGATAATTATTGAAGCTGGGTCATAGGTCCTTGGGGATGTGTTATATGCTTCTCTTCAGTTTTGTGTATATTCAGTAATTTCCATATTAAAAACATTTAAATAATGAATGACTGTATATCAAGCAACTACCATGTGTCAGGTTCAGGGCTGGATGTTTTATATGCAGGGTCTTATGTTCTAACAGTATCCTACTTATGTGGTGGGTTGGTTTCTCAGATGTAGAAGCTCTGGCATAAAGCTGAAGTGGATTCCAAGTCACACAGTGAGAGCTGGGAATTGAACCCTGATCTTTGAAGTATAACATATACAGAAATGTGCACAAATCACATTTGTACAACGCAGTGAATTTTTATGTGACCACTTCAAATCTAGACCCACATCAAAAATGGAATAGTACCAGCATCCCTGAAGCCACCTCATGCCCTTCCTTGTCACAATCCCTTCTCAGAGGTAACTACTATCTTACCTTCTAGCACCCTAGATGAGTTTTGCATATATTTGAACTTTGTATAAATTGAATCAAAAAAATAAATAAATTGAATCATATTCTTTTAAGTATGGGTTTTCCCCCCTAACATTATGTGTGTAAAATTCTTCCATGTTTTCATTGCTATACGTTTCATGATAGGGATATGCCACAATGAATCTATCCTGTCATTGATGGAATTGGGAGTAGTTCCACTTTGGGGTTATTATGGGTAGTGGATTCGTGAACATTCTGACACACGTTGGGTAGACAGAAGTACGGATTTCTGTTGCATGTATTTCTAGGAGTGGAATGACAGGGGCACAGGATAGGCATGTGTGAACCCAAAGCTCCACTTTTATTGTGTTTTTTTTTTCCTGTTCTGTCACCCATTTCTCTCTAACAGATTAAGAAATCAACTATGTGAATTCCACTAGACTAGGAAGTAACATAGGGCCCTGGAAGGTTGTGAGGTAGAACCAAGATTGGGGTTTGAGCCTAGAATATTCTGGTTCAATGTTGATGTATCCCAAGTCCAAACCCAGGCTTCATTGCTTTATGCAATCTTTCTTGAAATAAGTTTAGTGCAAGGAAAACACTGCTCTGAAGTGTCCTGCATCTGTGATTTAACATCATAGCATATCATTCCAAGACAACAGAAATCATATTACAGAACATCAGTAAAGGAAAACACTTCATAAAGTGTGAATTTTAATAAAATCCATCTTAGCCTTTGGCATATTTGAAGGTTTGTCAATATTATAACAGTGGTCCCATAACAATCTCCTTTTGAGAGACAAAGAGTAGCTATGGGAATAGACCATGATTAACTGGGAACCCAAGGAAATGGGTTTCTCAACCCTTGGTTAGGTGGTCATCCTCATCCTTCTTACCTGTAGCCCCCAACCTGTTCTTCTTTTTTAATTTTTTTATTTATTTATGATAGAGAGAGAGAGAGAGAGGCAGAGACATAGGCAGAGGGAGAAGCAGGCTCCATGCACCGGGAGCCCGACATGGGATTCAATCCCGGGTCTCCAGGATCGCGCCCTGGGCCAAAGGCAGGCGCTAAACCACTGCGCCACCCAGGGATCCCCAACCTGTTCTTCCTGAGAGTCCAGTTTGGGTGCTGGTGAAGCCTGGTGGCCTTAGGCTCAAGAGGGACCTAAAGTGGGTGGCCTACTCATGACAGCTTCAGATGACAGGGATTGTCCAACAATGCAAAGGTAATATGGCAGAAAAAAGTGTGGGCTTCAGACACGAATGGGAATGGGTTCAAATTCTATGTCTACTTATTATTTGACCTTGAAGATAGGACTTAATTTTGAACCTCTGCTTCCTTATCTGTAAGCATAAGGATGATGAAATCAGTTTTGGAGAAAAATTAGAAAAAGGTTACCCAGAAAGGTGAGAGAGGTAGATGATAAAATAAGATAGAGACACAGAGAGGGAGATACCACATACAGCACTAGACACACTGTACCCCTCCAGGAAATGTCAGTTGCCTTTCTTCGCCATTTATCAGATGTGCTCCAGGTTATTATCATAGTTCTCTCCCCAAATTGCATGACTCCAAGGTCTCCAGAAGCCTTTAAAAAAAAAGATGTATTTATTTATTTTAGAAGTGGGGATGGGTGAGAGGGAGAGAGAAAATCTCAGACTCCCCACTGAGTGCAGAGCCCAATCCTACAACTCTGAGATCTTGACCTGAGCTGAAATCAAGAGTCAGAAGCCAACCAACTGAGCCACCCAGCCGCTGCCCCTCCAGAAACCTTTTTATTCTGCTTCCAACTCTTCTGAATGTAGTGGTTGGTGGGGCGCAGTAGTGCTTCTGAGGCTGGGGTGGTGCCAATAAAGGAACTGGCCTTGTGTGTCTGCTCTTCTTTTTCACAAAAACTGAGCCTCTTCCCCCTTGCAGTATGAGTGTGCACAGAAGGCTGTGGCATCCTTCCCAACTTGTCTGTAAATTCTGTAAGATTTTATTTCTTCCATGGTTGAACCCTAAGGTTTAAGATTACTATTTGTTTTTGTGTATTGATTGGTTGGTAGTCCCACCTCCATCCAAGAGATTTTATAATAAAAACATAGGTACAGAAAGAGCAAAATAATCCACCTAATGCAAAAAAAGTTTCGAGCAAATGAGAGGGGAAGAAGACTTTAATGAAAATGCCTGCCTGAGGAAATCTGAGCAAAGGAGCACAGAATGAGGCTGCAGCCTCCTAGCAGCTGGGGAGGACAGGGGAATCACTGTGGAGGGTGGAATTCTCCTTATCTTCCAGTAGGAGGCAGTTCAGGTCAGGACCACCAAATGTCTGCTTGCTCTTGACCATAAAAAGCAATTTGTTGCAAGAGTCTTCATATAAGATTATTTAAAAAGGCAAAGAAACAAACAGTCCCAGAGTACCTTTACTGTTGGATGGAGAGACACCCCGCCTGTGGTTGTTGTTTATCTCAGCCTCCTCTCGATTTGAGAGGCCTGGCGACCTCTCCCTCAGGATGGAGTTGCATTATGGAAAATCACTTGGAGGCGATGGATGTGCCTTCCAGGGCTGCCTCTGACAGGTGTTGGCTGTGTGACTTTGGACCACATGTTCACCCTTCCTGGTCCCTGGGTTTGTCCTCTGTTAAATGAGGAGCCCCTTGCAGATCAAGAGCCAACGATGCTCTTATTCTGTGTGTGCCAAGCAAGCATGAAGCCCCTGGAGGGCTGAGAACCCATCGTATCACCTGAGGTTCTTCTCTGCATATCTGCTGATACCAGTGAAAATAAGCAGCAAGAACAACCTGAGAAAACAGCTTGGGGGGATGCAGACAGAAGAAGGGACTAGGAGGACACCGTTGCCTAGAAACAGCCTGGGCACCAGGTTTCATGCCCCACATGTGTTACACGAGCCAATGCCTCTTCAGAGCACCTCTGCTCCTATGTATGGAATCTGCCATCCCCTCTCCTCTGGGGTGACTTTCTGTGACTTCCATTCTCCTGGTGCCCACACTGTAGCTGAGCAAACAGCCTCCTGACTTCTGTGCCCCTTAGCCCCAAAGCATGGGTTCTCAGAGAGTCCTCGCCTGATATGCAACGAGTTTGTAATTCCTCCCTTTGCCCTGGGCTAGCAGCTATGGAGATGAGCCTGCTAGAATTGAGTGCTTGCACCCTTTGCCAAAGCGCACGCATCTCTTTCCGCCCCCTCCCTGTCACCAGGGCACCCCAGACATGCCCAGAAACAGGACAAACCTGCACAACTGCATCCTGTCCTGCCAGAAGAAGAAATTTTTTTTTAAAAGATGTTCCTGGTGTCTCCAAGGCTCCTGGTTTTTTTCTATTAATTGGAGATGAAAAGATAAAGTCCCTTACCTATCTGCCTGCCTTGCACGGCCACAGCTAATCATGTCATTAATGGATAATTCCAAGGTAGCCAGTTGTTGGTAAACACGCACCTCCAACGTGCCTAGTTTCTACCTGGCAATTCCAATCATAATTACCATGAAATTATATAACTGCAAATTACCCTGCCATGCGAGTGGTGTAAATAAGTACATTCCTACTCCGTGATAATAAATTTGAATGACATGGCTAGTTAATTAGTAGTCACTGGAAATTTACTGATGGGCTACCCAACCAATAACTTTCTCCTGAAGAGGGAGGAAGAAGGTTGGAGTTTATTCAGCTTGGTTTTATCAAAGCCTGAGTGAAGGCACTGATAGCACCTGTTCTGTCTCTTCTCCTGGTACCTGCCGTTTGAATCTGGAAAGTGAGGGGAGGACCCCCTAGAATGAGAACAGAACTTGAAGACCAAAGGTGATGAATCCCAGCTTAGCTATTGGCCGATTGTGTGACCGACCAGGAGACAGCACCTAATCCCTCTGAGTCTCAATTTCCTCTGTAAAATGAGAGTGATGCCAGCGACGACGATGATGAGTACTTCCTTCCTAGGGTTGTCAGGAGGATTAGATGGCTTGTGCGTAGGCAAGGGGCGGCTCATCCTAGCCCTCTCTGGGGTTAGCTGCTATCGTTGACCAAGGACGGGAGGAAAGCCCGGCTTCACAGGCCGTCCACCCCCTGTACTCGGACGGCTGGGTCTGGTTCAGTTGGTTGTGAAACACTGTCAGAGCAGAGACACTGTCACGCTTTGTCAGTTGAGGGTGGCAGATTGAACTCAGCTCTGAACCTGCTGTTTTCTGAAGGGAGATTATAATTCCATTTCCATCAGGAAATAAGGGGTGATGCTTCAGATGCGTGAGAGGAAAGGATTACACCCAAAGAAATTTAACTCCCGAGAGATTATGTTCTCAGCCCTTGCCTTTAGCTGGGAAAGAATCAGCCGAGAGTCAACAGTCTAGTAACAGCTCCAGTTGTGCAACAGGAGGGCCCTGACCTGGCAACCGGAGCTGCCCCACAGCCAACTTCTCTGACTTTCTCCCAGGTAGCTCTCCTCCTGGGTGCCTCGCTCAGGCAGGAAAACGCCAGAAGGGAGAAAGGGGGGCAGCACTGAGCAGTTTCCGAGGAGCCTCCACACTAGGCTCCCAGGACTTTCAAATACAATTAGACCGAGAAAGGCCACTTTCCTTAGGACAGAAAACTAATGCCACTACTCAGCTTGCTTTTTTGATGCACGTCGGGGCTGCATCTTGACAAATAGAAAGCTACTCTTGGGGATGATAGATTTATATTTCAGAGGACTGTTAAACGTGTAACCATAGTAACAAACAAAGCTATTACATAAAATGGCTTCACCATGTGAAAGCAATAATTATATTAACCAGATGGGAGGAAAAAGGAGAAGGAAGTCTGATCAACGTGGAAGGTACCAGTAAATTGGATTGAAAATGCATAGCATTTTCCTAAATTGCACCTATTTGGGGGAGGGGGCAGGAGCCCAAGGATGAGGAGCAGAGACAAAGTTGGGACCAGCCCCCACCAGGTGGCAGTATGCAGAAGTTGTTGAAGCCACTCTTCGGCCTTTCAGCTCCTCCGGAAGCCTCCTTAATATTAACTTCTTGGAGGCTTGATTGAGAGCACCACCCGCCTGCCCATCTCCAGTTCAGTGGGGAATTTCCCTGTCAACACTAACAATGTGGAAATGGCCCAAATTAGACTTTATTAAAGAGGATGTTGGTTGAGAAATTTTCTAGTGGCGAGAAGCAGTGTGTGCTAAGCGAAAGATGAGCTGAGTGATCCAGTTCAGAACTCCCCATGTGCTTAACTCCTGAGCTGCTCCCCAGATTGTTCCCTCTAGACACTCGGTGGTTCTCAAAACTTTGAATGCCTTCCAATCATCCAGGAGGCTTTAAAAAACAGCTGACATGTGGGTACCACCCTCACTATTTCTGATTTAATTGTATGTGGTTTGGGCTGGGCATTGGGATGGGTTTTTTTAATCCTCCAGGTGATTCAAATGATGTTTTTGGGGTGGGGGGTGATTGGAGAGGTAAGAAGCCATTTATTAAAATGGAACTGAGGAGAATTATTCAGAGGTGACATCTTTGAGGACAAAAAGAGCTGGGGAACTGACTTTCTCATCAACTGCTTTCTCTTTTAGGCTAGCTCTCTGTTTAATACTTTTAACCAGAAGATACCAGCTGACCAGGAGATAGGGCCATCCTGATGTGGCAGGCTGTCTGCGCATTTGTCTTAGAATGTCAAGGACCCTTCCTTTGTTTCTCTTCATCTATGAATCTCAGTAATGATGCCCATCCTGTCGCATCCCCGGCCAGTCAGATCTGTTCCTTTACAAGGCCAGGAGGATTGCACAATACAGACGCATCTGAGGGAATCTGAATATCTAGCTAGATCTTGTGTAATTTGACCCAATCAGAGAACCTTGCAGGGACAGCCCTGGGAAAAATGTAAAGTAGGCAAAACTGCCTTTCCTTCCCTCACCCCTCCTTCCCCTGCCATCCCAATCCCCAGGGCCCTGCCCAGTGAATTTTAAACCTCTCTCTCCTTTTGCTCAGTTTTACATGTAAAGTGTTGGTGAAGGAAATAATGGATTAATCAGATTCCATAACCCCTTCATGTAGGGAGCCCTCATCATGTAACAGACAATACACCAAGAGACTTATCACCTTCACTTACCCCGGAGTGTTTGTGGAAACCATTATTATGTTCATTCTCAGTTTATAGAAGAGGAAACAGGCTTGAGGAGGGTAAATGTCTTGGGTTTGGCCTCATAGCTAGTGAGTGCCAGAATAGGATTTGAACCTACGTCCATGAGAACTGGACCTCTTACTCCTACCGTACACTGCTTACTTCTCAGCTTCTTGGGCTGAAGCTTCCTGCCTTCACTAATACAAGAGCCACGAGCCAAGTGTTGCTATTTAAATGTAAATCTCATTAACTAAAATCATATCAGATTAAAAATGCAGCTTCTCATTCACACTAACCACATTTCAAGTAGTTAGTAGGTAGATATGGCTAGTCACTCTTGCATTGGGCAGTGCAGAAAACAGGGTATTTACATCATCGTAGAAAAGTGCTGAGGTGCTTAGAAATCATCCTCAAGTCTTTTCAATTTATGAATGAGGAACTGAGGGTCAGGTAAGAAAAGTGATTTGCTCAAACCCATACCATCTTCCACCTGGTGATAAAGGAGGGGCTGTAACCAGGACTTCCTTACACTGACTTCTTGCAACCTTTACACTAGACTATACCTCCCACTCAAAACCATTCTTGAATGTTGAACAAAGGAAGACTGAGACACAGATCAGGGAGGCTGTGTCTCATCTGGGCTGAGCAGCTAAGGTAGCCATAGGGAGGAGACTTTAAATGCTCCTACTGAGGGACGCCTGGGTGGCTCAGTGGTTGGGCGGCAGCCTTTGGCTCAGGCTGTGATCCCGAGATCCAGGATCGAGTCCCACATCAGGCTCCTGCGAAGAGCCTGCTTCTCCCTCTGCCTACGTCTCTGTCTCTGTCTCTCTCTCTCTCTCTGTGTCTCTCATGAGTAAATAAAACTTAAAAATCTTAAATAAATGCTCCTACTGATAGCTCCAGGAGGACTTCTCTAAGCCGCTAGGATTGTTGCTGCTTAGGGTGAGTTGCAAGAGTCTGCAGAGAAGCCCATGCTCCACCAGTGAAATCAGTGCTGCCCCGGCACTTCCTCCAGGGCCGACAGATGGTAGGTGTGTGCCTTCCTTCAGGTGATATCTGGGCTGTGGTCACACTACTTACTGGTAAAGAAGTGTCAGTGCTTGTGATCTGGATTGCAGTTTAAGAAACATGGATTAGTCCTTCTTCAGGACCGTACCAAGGAGAGAAGGCTATAGAAATGGAAGAAGACTTCTTTATCTCTGCCCTGTGGGACTCCAAATCCAGAGGAATACTAGGGGCCAGATACATGGTGGCCTGGAGAGAGCTTTGTCTTCAGAGTTAGATGGATCTGTGTTCAGATTCTGGCAGGGCCACTTTCTAGCTGGACAACCTTGGCTATGACCCTCCCCTCCTCCACTGTAAAGTTCTGATTGTCATAGCCATCTAGTAGGTTCCCTGGTCAGAACTGAAATGGGACATGGGTATAGTTGGCCTGATATCTGGCTCAGAGCAGATTCCAAAGAAACCTTAGTTCCCTTCCTTCTTGTCATTCCTACTTCTCCCTGGATGGCCTATCTGCCCCCAGAGCCCTCTGACATTCCGGGGGTCACTCAGAAGGTGGATAATCACTTGAGGACATCTCATATGTTGAGTCTTCACTGCATTTATTTTTGGAGCTGTGGAATTCCCAGGCTTGGGTTCCCATGGATTTCCCTTATTTTCCATTCGCAAATCATGTTCACAGATTGCTTCCTGGACAGATTGAGATGTCCAGTGGAAAATTCAGGAAATTTGTGTTTTTAGAGCATGGGGCAAAATACATATTTTCTGGAAAAAGAAAGAAGCCAGCCAGACTCGGAAATAATCATTCACATCACAAGTATTTACTGAGTGCTTAACTGTGCTCTGAGTACTGTGGTACACACTGGGGATACAAGAGTGGACAGGATAGGCAAAATTAACATTGTGAAAGGCATTTCCATAAACCACAAGTTGAAAGCACGCATTTGCATTTCTTGTTGTAGATCCAGCTCTGATGGTAGATGTTTGTGAGGACGAGTGATTGCTTATCCTCACAAAGCATGGCTGTGGAGTTACAGATTTCTTCTCTTGGGAGCTGCAATCCCCCGCCCCCACCCCCACCACCGCCTTCTCAATGGGTAGATACTTGGGAAAGCCCCTTCCCCCGAAGCCTCTAGCCCTTTCTCCCGCGATCCCTCATTGCAGTTTACATTTAATGCTTCTTGAGTCCAAAACAATTTAATTCAACAAATTATCACAAATCACTCCCTGGCCATGTAAAGTCTGGCAAATGAGCACAGCTGCCTGCAGAAGGAGATGTTTGTTCTGCGAGTGAGTCCCTCTCTTATTTTTATGGTCCTTTCTTAGTCGATTGAGTACATATCATCTCTTGGGCATCCTCTCTCTGCCAGATGTGGTTTTAGACATCAGGGTCACAAACAAAAATAAGACATGGTCCCCTTCCTACAAGACGTACAGCATGGGAGGGAGATAGACATGGAACAGAAAGACCTGGCCCAGTAGACTAGGTTCCACAGGAAAGAGTGACACGGGAAAAAGGAGCAGTCAGGTGTTTGGGTTTGAAGAACTCTGATATGGAGGGACAGACAAGGAAAGAGGATTCTCAAAAGTGAGAACAGCATGTAGAAGGACATATACATCATCTGTTCAGGTTCTCCCTAATAGACTCTAACTCCATAATTGTTACTTTGACCCTAAACAGTAAATCCAGAGTGTTTAAGTAGATTCTATGCCCAACCAAATATTTGCTCATACCCATTCTTTACCCATGTGTGCTACTAACAAATGCCATCAAAGCACAGCAGAGTCTTTGTTCTAGCATTTGCTTTAAAATAGGGCTGCCTTTCTGTCTTCCACTTGACTCACAGTGAAACAGAAAGACCTAGAATGAGGTAAGTCATTTGGTGCCCAGAGATAAAGGACAGAGTAGCCTATCAGGTGGCAGTCAGTGGGGGTGGAAGGGGCATCATGCTGACAGTTTCTGAGAAATGCACAAACTGTAAGGAGGCTTGGTAACCCAAATGGAATGCCAAGTTGTTAGCCAATTTCCTCCACACTTTCCAAGGAGGGATGGGTGTAGGAGTCTGGGGTGGAAGAGCTGATCACACTCTTGTTCTCCTGGTTCTGGAAATTGGAGGTGTGGCCAGGAGCTCTCTGTAACTTTCTAAGTAGTGGTCATGGAGGCTATAGAAGTGACGGTGGACCTTCCCGTCAACACCAGGAGTCCCTCCTTTAGTCTAAATACTGGGTGGCTGGGCTCTCAACTCACCGCCATATCCCAGCTTGCAACTACTTAGAAACCAAGAAAAGGAGGCAGATCTTCCAAAGCATGGTTGCCCTTATGCCTTATTGTCGTGGAGCCTAATTGAGGCAAATGTTGATAAGAAGAAATCCTGCGACATGCTGTGATGGGCAAACAGTATTACCTTTTCAAAGTATTATTTCTTCAAGTGTAACTTCTAAAACTAAATTGTGATGATAGTTATACTGTGCTGAGAATTTACTAAAAATCACTAAATTGTATACTTAAAATGTGTGGATTTCATGATATGTAAATCTTAATAAAGCTACTTTAAAAAAATTTTTTTAATCCAACCCACTAAAGGATCCTCAGAGCATTTCTCTAGAGCCTAGAACGTTTAACAGGCATTGCCTTAAGCAAAATAGTACAGCCAGTGGACTGTCTTCAGGGATCCCAGTATGCTTGTTCACTCCCTTTCCAACCTCTGTGACCTTCCGACATCAATGTCCTATACCCTCCTCTTCTCTCTCAGCCCCTCCTGGTCCCCAGAAGAATTGCTTCCTATTTTACTTATTCACTAATGAATGAATCCATTGCCCTGAATTGATTCTTTAATATATTTGCACTTTCAACTTGTCTCTCATTGTAGAATGATTATTTTTAAAT
This sequence comes from Nyctereutes procyonoides, assembly GCF_905146905.1. Taxonomy (NCBI): domain Eukaryota; kingdom Metazoa; phylum Chordata; class Mammalia; order Carnivora; family Canidae; genus Nyctereutes; species Nyctereutes procyonoides. The sequence goes on from NW_026575040.1 coordinate 14,820,250, forward strand.
CCCGCTCAGGGGATTTAAAACCTTAAAGGAGGGGATAGAAGAGAACTGAAGGAAGAGATGCTTTCCCCTAAGAACCTGGAAATCACAACAGGAAGGGAGCCATCTGTTTTGTCTACAGATAAAATCAACTCACCAAGTATGATGAAAGATTGTGTTGGTCTGATGTTCTCAGAACCTGGCCATGTAAATGGCCTTGGGAACAGAGGGTTTGTTGGGAGCCTGGCCCGGCCATTCCACCTATTCATCAGTGAATCAGACACAGCCAGGTGCTTCCAGAGCCTGCTGTGGTCATAAAGACAGCTGGAGACTTACAGAGACAATTTATGTCCATGGAGAAGAGCATGGACTCCTAATATTGACATGACTGGCAGGTTGGGGATAAATTTAGTTAGTTATTATAGGGTCGCTCTTTTCAACTTTGAAAAAACCTCTTGCATACACCAAGAAGAAAGCATTGTGTTTCCATGGAGAGAGAAGAGGATGTGGAACTAGCCGGTCTAGGCTTGTCCCTTCTCTGTTGCTGTCCAGCTGCATGAATTTAGATGAGCCACCTAAGCAGCCCTCTGAGCCTCCGTTCTCTCATCTCTAAAATGGGACGGTTACCCACCAACTGCGCAGGGTTGGTTGGAGGTAGGTGCTGTTCACCTGGTTACAGATATTGCTGGGAGTAATTCAGATGTACTAAAGGAAGGGGTTTTTATAAGCTAAAGTGCTCTACAAAGGAGAGTAGTAGTATTCACTTGAACTTCCCAACAAATTTCAGAAGAAAGATAATGCAGATGGTTATTATCCGTCCACTCTCTGGCGTAGAAAGGCACTGAGATCTAAGTGACTTGCCTGCCCTGGATTAATATTTGCATCTTCTGATAGAAACATGGGTCTTTGTGGAAGGCAACATTTTCAAATTCAGGGTTAGTTTCCACTGTGGTTCATGGAATCTAGACAGGGAACGTCGACGCTGACATTTCGGAACCCTTCCAATTAGTCTCAAGAGTTCAAATATCTCTCTGTTCGATACAACCCAGAGTGTAATCGTTTGTTGGTAATAACCTAGGCCTTGTTTGGCTTCATAGATCTGACTCTGAACCTGGACATCCCATGGACAAAAACACCACTTGCTTTTTATTGGCATGTTGGGTGGAATGGCTCCACACAGCTAGGAAACAATTTTATTTTTCCCCTTTGCAACTCAATTATAAGGCTGAAGGGCACGTATAGATTTTTCTGCAGGAAGCAAAGGGCTTTCAGGCTTACTTTATTGGCAGATTTCTGCATCACCTCCATGGTGAAGGGTTAGGTGCTTTTAAGAGGCAGAAATGCCCAGACTGAAGGAAAAATAAAGGGAAAAATAATAATACATTCCAGATGGCCTTGTAAAAAGGAGGGAGGTGTTCTAAATCTTGGCCTTTCGCTCCTGTCCCACCGGAGGCCGCTCTCTTCCCAGAGACTCTGTGAATCAAACAAGAAACAAGACAAGTGTGGTGTTAAGAACCCAGAATTAGAAGCCAGCTGCCCAGGCTGGGGCTCCGTCCCCAACTCTGACACGTGCTGGAATTTATGGATATTCTGTGACTCAGTTTCTATAGGTTTTCTCACCGGACATCTTTCTCCATTTATTGGCACATACGGGGATTAAATATTGCAGGAAGGCTCCATCTGAGAGATGGAAAGGGAAGATTAAACTTTGATGCTGGATTGACTGCTAACTTTGACGTTTCCTACTGGCCCACCTCGGTGCTAAGGAGCCAGACTCTGAAGCATCACCACCACTTGGGCCTTGGCAAGGCACTCTTCTTGTTTTTCTGTTCAAATCGCAGAAATTCCCCGATGGCTCAGAATAGCTCAGCTGGGCGTCTGTGCCTGAACGAGGCTGGCAGATGTGTCCGGCACGGCATCTGGAAAAGAACCCAAAGCAGGTAGGATATTGGGAGCCCGTGTCCTTGCAGTCTGAATATTTGCAATCATTGTTCTAATCCAGTAGAGCTGTCGATGACTCACATGGCTTCCTGGGACACGTTTCAACTTGCCCTGAGATGAGTGGTGTGAGCAGACCCGTCCACCCTCCCAGCCGCCCTGAGGTAACGATGTCAGGGAGGTTCATCCAGTGAGGGCACCCCACACTGTGCAGCTCGCCAGGCTCTGCTGATGACCGACTCCTTGAGTCTGAGGGGACATCCTTTCTCTCCAGCGCTGGGTGGCTTGTCTACGGTAACCTTAGAATTCTTGGTAAAAAAGAAAATGAAAATAAAGGAAAATAACTCCCATCTTCAGGATACCAAGCTGCAAGCAGGGCATAATCGCCCCAGTGCTATGGCATCTGGCACAATTTTCAGTTGGCAAAGCCACGCTGTCTTGTATGTGTAATAAGCTCAATACTCAGCCTGCATTACTGGGACCCTGGTGAGGAGAGGGTCGGGCGGGGAGACAAAATGGGAGAGAGAGGCTGCTATAGGAATGAATATTGAATCCAAAGTATTATTGTTAGAATCTCTGGAGAAAATGGCTCCCGGACATACAGGATTTTCAATACAGTTTAAAAAAGGAATGGCTCTTCTGGTTTTTCCATTTATTGTAGCTTCCCAAAGCTTATTTTTAGTAGCACTAATAGTGCCGCCTACCCCTGTACTCATTTTCTACAGATTTTAAATTTTTGTATTATCCTGTCCCTCCAGAGGTGCCTTCTATTTCTAAAACATTAGTACCATGGAGGGGGGAAAATAGGGCATTTCTGAGAGAAAGGAGCCTTGGATATTTGCATTCCGATTCGATTAGTATTTTTGCTTCTCTGGGTTCATTCTGAATCAAGGGAAAACGTATTTAAATGGAAATAGATTGATGCCAAGGATCTCTGGCCACTAAAGGCCCCCCTGCCCCCGACATACAAACACAATATGGTGAGCTCGGGCACGAGTGTCCCCTCGGAGCTCAGGGCCTGGCACAGGAGCCTCACCCAGATGGATCAGCTATAAACTACACTATGGAAGGCACCCCCGGCCCAGAGTAAGCTACGGGCAGGACAGAAACCACCTGAGCATGTGTTTCTGGGTGGAGGTGGGAGTTCTGAGCAATCAGATCCCCTGCACAGGCTCAGAGGCCAGAACTTGGCGTCTACGAATGAAGAAGTCAAGAAACTGCCATCATAGGAGGCCCCTCGGTGTTGATTGTGCACCTGCAAGGAAAAATCTGATGGCAGAGTCCACTGCCGAAGAATTACAGTACCTGAGTTCTCACTGGAGCTCCAGACCTCACCGACTTTGCACCGACCTCTTCACAAACTGGGCCACGTTGGCAAGTCGCACGCAGGAACTAGATGGAGTGTAGCACAGGCTATCTTTACCTGTGGGCTCCTGCAGTGGCTGAGGATTCCTGAACGGAAGCTAAATGTGGGCATCCACGTGCCCATCACTGCTTTTGTAAAGTGATAGCTCTGTAACAACACGGTTATCGGGGTCCTAACAGGGACATTGCAAGTCAAGTTTTGAGAAAATAATGCTATGTTAGGTTTCCACCTATGGTCTCTTGTAGCTCCAAGAATTCACAATCAGCTTAAAGTGTTAGATCTGGAAGGGACTTAAGGGATGTTTTATCTAACTCATTGTTACCTAGTTGCGGTCCTTGAACCCGGAGAGGGCACGTCACTGGCTGAATGTCACTGAGCAGGTGTCTTATACAGGTTCACAGATGATGTCTCTGGACTCTTCTATTGTTCTTTCCAGTGATCCTTGAAAAGGACAGAAGGTTACTGTGACGTAATGTACATTTAGGGAGTCAGAGATGCCACTAACCACTCCTGTGCCTGCCTCTTAGATCTTTTTGCCTGACTCTTCCCTGCTGGGCAGTCCCGAGCAAATTGCTTTCTCTCTCTGTGCCTTGTTTACCACATGTATATAACGCAGATGCCGCTCACAGTACTGGTGATGATGACCATACCTCCCTCGCAAAGTGATCAAGTGGTCCAGAATGAGCTGTAGAGTCAGGCAATCGGATTCAGGTCCTGATGCTCCTTCATTTAGTGCTTGGAGCACTTGGATCACTTACTCTCTCTGAGCCTCAGTTTCCTTCATTTTAAAATAGAGATAAGAATTCCTAACTCATAAGGTTGTTCCAAGGATTAAATGATAAAATATCTATATAAACCTCTTAGCCCAAGTGCTCAATAAATGGCCACTGCTCTTACTGTAATTACCAACAATGAGTTAGAAAAATACAGGTAAACGTCCTAAAAAAAAAAAATCCTAAAGTGTGATAAAAGTATCAGCTATTATTAACTAAAGGGGCCATAGTATCCATCCCAAGCTGTTGTTAAGATTCCTACATTTCTAGCAGCCGGATCGGCTCGGAGCTGGGTACTTGATTTGCTTGCTAAATCAGCTTAAATCACTTGTTTGCCTCTGATACAGTCTGGCTCTTTCTGACATGGCCAAAGAGACCACAGAGGGCATTAAGCTGCAGCAGAGGCACTACAAACAAGATTTCAGAGAGGGAGAGATTTCCCATAATTGCTGGGACCACCTCCCCGCCAGCTTGATTTCCTGTGCTGATGAGTGTGTTGAAAAGATTGATGTGGGCATGACCTTCAGACCCTGTTTGGAAATTATACATACACGTGGTGCTTTAATGGTACAAGTGGCAGTTGGGGGGGTGGTGTTAATTACATTTGAATAGAGAGCTGGTGATAACTCACTAGCTCAGCCCCTGGTAGTTAATTTTGTTACATCCAGGGGAAAATTCTGTTGGGGTCTATGAGTAGCTGTGGTGCAATTAGGCAGCAAGAAGGTTTTTGTTGGTACAGTTGCTATTGATTAGTATTTACTTTAAAAAGAGTAAAAACTATTCCCTCGTGCTGGAGCTGCCTAATCTGTCAGGGCTGAGGCGGCACGGTTTGGAGATGCATAGCAGGCTTTCTCATAGATCCTGAAACCCCCCGAAAGAGAGTCCAGTATAAAAATCTCCCCAACTGGTTTTAATGATGCTCGAATAAAAGGCATATACCACAGCCAAGATCTCATTAAAAAAAGGGAAGTCTTTTTGTAGATTTGCTTATTTATTTATGAAACGCCTCTGAAATATTTATAAATGCTTCCCTGATATTTGTCTGAAAATACATTTTAGGGCTTCTTTGGTGGAAGGCAGTGGGGAGGGGGAGCATGGAGGAGAGAGGATGCGAGTGGAAGAAAAAGGTGAGTTGGGCACAGTTTCTTTCTGCTGTAGTGAGGTGGCTGTGCCAGGGTATACACGTGTGTCACTAGGGGGTGCCCCGAGAACCAGGCAGGCTCTAACCTGCTCAGCACAGGTGACCCAACTTGCTTGGATCCCTTAAACAGAAGCAGTAGCAATCACAAGTGCTCTGTTTAATTTTCCTGACAGAACCAGGGCAGATACAGACGCTCTCGAGGCCTTTATCACTTCCTTCACTTTTAGAGCTATTTATTAATTGAAATAATAGTTATGCTACCCCTTGCCTCAGACCTACTTTCATCTGTTTAGCGACTGCTTTCTATGAAACACAAAAGAGCTCAGCAATGACACTGGTGTCTTAATTAACCATTGAATACCTTATAGAGCAGCTGTCATAACTCTTGTCACTTGAAAGAAAGCACAGTGGTCCCTGTTTTTTAAAAAAAACAACAGATACACAGAAAAAAAAAGTTGATCTAATGAGCTGTCTTTGATGTGTCTTAAGAATTTTACTTTTTATCATCGTGCTTTGCACTCACTTAACAATGTAAAGTAGGGAATCTCAGGCCAAGCTGGAGGAGATCAATGAATTTACTTTTCTTCTCGCCTTTCAGAGAACTTGGTTGCACAGTGGCTCAGAGAAGTGGTCCAAGATCAGAGATGATGACACAGCTAAGGCTGCTTGTCAGTTAAAAGAAGAGGAGGGGTTGATGTAAGCTTATGTAACCAAAATATTTCTAAACCTTTCCAGCCTGTGGGGCTGAATAAGTCTCATTAATATTATAAGACCAGAACCTCAAGCCCTTACCTGTTAATGCCAGTGATAGAGCCCCTTACAAAGCTCATTCCAAACTCCACGATCCTTTGAGATCCCAACGTGGCATTTTATGTGTGTTTAGGTGTTAGTCTGGGCTTTTACTGATCACTGGATTCTGCTTGCTTTTAGGAGTTCTACTAGTGCCATCAGTGTTGGAGCCAAACCACACCACCCTTATTTTTTTTTAATTTTTTTTATTGGAGTTCAATTTGCCAATATATAGCATAACACCCAGTGCTCATCCCACCAAGTGCCCCCCTCAGTGCCCGTCACCCAGTCACCCCAACCTCCCACCCACCTCCCTTTCCAGACTCCAACTCCCCGCCCACCTCCCTACCCCTTGTTTGTTTCCCAGAGTTAGGTGTCTCTCATGTCTTGTCACCCTCGCTGATATTTTCACTCATTTTTTCTCCTTTCCCTTTATTCCCTTTCACTAATTTTTATATTCCCCAAATGAATGAGACCATATAATGTTTGTCCTTTATGGACTCTGTCTCTTCACATGGTTGATTGCTGGCTCTCGCCACCAACACTCTCAAATCCTTCATTATCAGGACAGAAGAGTACCCTATGAGGAAGTGAGGAGAAATGTTTTCTGTCTCTGGGCTCATTTAGGAATGTTTCATCTGAGTAAAGCAGTTTGAACCCAAATGTATTCTAGAATAGGATGAGGGAGTTTTTTTTAGTTGTTGTGTACAGCCCCATCTCCCCAAGGTATATATGAGCCCTGACAGTTTACGGCTGGATGGGTTCAACCTCCAGCCAGCATAGTGAAGGAGAACAGCCAACACATCTGAACATCTTCCCTTCTGACTCTCAGACTTGTGGCTGCATCTCACTGGTGCTGCCAGATTCTCCCGTGGTGATCCTTGTTTTTCAGCCTGAGGCAGCTCCTCAGCAACCCCCGTGCAAATAAATATTTAGGGAAAAGATTACTCTGACTCCACCCACCATGTATCTGAAGCTCCACTCTGCCCCAGTAAGGACCTCCAAATCATAAACGTGAACCTAGTTAAAGAGGAGGCCTTTAATCACATGAGCATAAATCTTGAGGAGGGTGAATGTGCAGATGGCATAATGATTAGCTCGTCTCAAATATATTTCTACAGTTATATGGTATCAGAAACATGACAAAGAACACGGATGCCTTGTAACTAGTGTGCAGACCCCCTCAAGCGCAAAACACATGCCGTCACCAACACTGAGCTTACGGTCCAGAATTAGCAGGCACTCGATAGAAATAATAGGGAAATGATAGCAGCCCAAGAATTGTTAGTACTGACCTTTAAGTTTTCAAAGCAAACAAGATACTCTATATATCACTATATAAGAATGCAAAAGGTACCCCTGCGGGATTATCACATCGATGGGACAGCAAAGCATTTTATAACAGGGGTTTACCATGGAAATCTTAACACCTTAGAAGACAATCTACTCATTGCTGCCTCATTTAAGTCACTGTTAAGTGAACTCTAAGACCAGCCTCCTGTTTTGCATAATTCTAAATCCAGGGTCCCTGGGAAGGCAGTCACCCCTATAATAACTGTTGTGTTTCTATGTATTTATTTCTGTGTGCACTCATCTGTGAACAAGCGTTGGGAGAGCGTGGTACCTTCTCAATGGTGAGTCTCTGAAATACCGCCTTGAATTGCACAGCACGTGGGGGAAGAGTGGATATAGTAGTTTTGCCACTTGAACTTCAAAAATGAAGCAGAGCTTTGAGTCATTGCCAGATGACGTGGCTGAGGCCTAGCAAAATTGAGGAGGCCTGATACAAAGTCTGTGTATGGGACTCTGAGGCTGCTGACTCCCCCCGGGACAGAATGATTCCAGAAGATGTTTATATGAAGCTTCTTGCCAAACGAGCAAATAGGGCCCATAAATATGTCCAGCAGTGGACAGAGTGGACCCTGCAGGTCTGTGCCAAGTGCGCCCTGGGGAAGACAGTGTCACTTGACGTACTCAAAATTTGCAGTGAGTAGAGGCCGGAGCTGGGTTTGCTTGCTTCATGTGTAAAGAGCATCCTCTCCCTCAGTGCAGAGTCTCCACGGTCTTCTCCTGGCACCTTCCAAAACCGCTCATACAAATATTGGGCCCCTGATTGGAGCCTGACGAATACCTGTTGACTTGATTCCCCCAAGCGGTCAGGCTTAGCCAGCAAGGTCAGGATAGCCTCCCCATCCCCAGGAGGGTGCCTGAATTCATCCCCTGCATAAAATGCTTCATATTAGCCTGTTTTCTCTCCAAAGCACCCGTTTTTTTTTCCTTTCAGCTTTATTTATTGCGTCTGAGAGAAATCCTCAATTAGGAGAACACAAACTTGAACATTTACATATCTTCCTTTTAGCAAAGAGTATGTCCCTCAATTCAGAGCATTCTGCAGACAGCTCTAGAAGAGAAGAAACCCAGAGCTGATGGCATGCGTCTTATCCCGACTCTGAACTCTGGTGACCTTACTCCTCTATGGTGGGGGGTTTGTAACCTAGAAACCAGCCAACGCTGCAAAGCAGGGTTTTTTTCCTCTCAGGGAGCCGTTGTGAGGTGTGTGCCGCATATACCCTCTGCCCTACCCTACCTCTCCTCACTGCCGTCCTGAGCAAGGTTTATATCATCTTTTAGCTCTGCACATATGCCTATAAAACAAGATAGAATAGAGTCTAAACAGGAGCAGTGGCGAGTCCTGGTGCCTCCCCGGACCTGGGTTCTAGATGCCAAACAGCAAATATACAAGCAGAGCTCTTAGGTGATGAGCTCTTCTCACATGTAAAGGGAGAGGAAGGCCCTTCTTTCATCTCAAATGAACCCATAGGAAGCTGATCCACAGCCCACAAATTCCTATGAATGAGAAAGATCACCTGGTAAACTTTGCACTACTCTATGGTTTTTGAGGTAAGTAAACATTTGATATTGAGATAAGTAGATGTTTATTATCTGTTCAAATTCCCAGAAGCGTCACTGCAGAATTTATCTGGTGGCCATGTGACATTACGAGGACATCTTTTAATAAGTGACATATTAAAGGCTAAAAAGCGAAATAGAAATACAGCTAGAACTTCGTTAGAGCAAGCCTTGTTATTCTTCAGATGTGTCTATGATGTTGTCCCATTCCTAATACTCTGATACAGTTGGAGAGAAGAAGAATCTGATTTGATATGGGGTTGATAGTCTTCTGGTTCCCAGACAGTGAGCCAAGGCACCCTAGGCATTGCAGGGAACCCAAAAGAGTGCCAGGAAATATTTTAAATAGTTGGGTAAAGGGTATCAGTTCTTGACATGTGTCAGACATCGTGTGAACTACTAGTTCAAGTCAATTCACAGTTTCATTACTGGAATGCACGACATTCTTTTCAGTGATGTCACACCTTTGCGAAGCTAGGTTTTTGGCGGTTGGTATGATATAAAGCACTGCCACGTGGTACAATGTGGAACAGGAAATGAGGGCGGGGCTTTCCCATCTAATGCCAAGGTTTCAGAAGTTGTGAAGTCAGTAATTGTGATTACTGAACAATGAAGTGAAAATCTTATTTTTATTTTTCTTTATACATGGAAGTCTTTTTAAAGAAGACTAAATTGGTAAAACATGTTAGGTTATTTGGGCCTAATTAATTAATAAACAGAGCCGTAAGATAATTTCTTTTGGCCTAAGAATGCTAAATAAAAAAATTACTGATACATTAATCATGAAACAAGAATGTTTGGGAACTTCTGGGTTAGACAGTAGAGAAGATACATAATCAATGTTTGCTATTGAATAAAGGCCAAGAAGTATTTCTTGTGTGCTTATTATATATAAGCATAATTTCAAAACTATAGAGACATACATGTGAGATCTCCCCACCCAAAGTTGGGGGAAGGCAGTAATAATATGAAGGATGTAGCATGTGCCAGGGCCCGATACTTTACGTGTAATCTTATTATACCTGTGTAAAAACCTACAAGGAAGGTCATATGGTTCTCATTTTATAGAATATAAAACGGTTTCAGAAATAAGACATTTGCCCCAAACCACACATCGGTAGTAAGCGAACAGGCTAGTATCTGACCCAGCTCTGTTTGGTTCCGAAGCATATTCAGCCTTGTGCTATCAGTCAGCATCTGGGACTGTTGTAACAGCAATATCGAAATAGCAGTCCATGTGTTTCAGTATAAATCAGGAAGATGCCATTTTAGGACTCCCGTGACAATCCAAGTAACTGAGGGCTCTTGGGCTACTTACTATGTTTATATTTTCCTGTGTTGATCAGTTTGTGAGCATACTTAATTCTGTATGTGAGTGAATATTTTAATTTTCTTTTTTTTCCCCTAATTATGTGGCTGAACCATTTCACTTTGTAGCCTTCCATTTGGCAGACAATAAATGACCCTTTTAATCTTGGTCTTTGTAACTTATACCCGACAAATGTTAAAAAGCACCAAATGATGCCAGTTGTACTGTGATTGTCACGTTGTGTGACGTGCAAGCTTAACCCATAGCAATTAAAGCAGCTCAGAGAAGGAATTTTCCATTTAGACTAAGGGGGAAAGGCTATCTGGCTCTTTCCAGGAAACAACTAAAATAATTCTGCAGAAAATCTGCTTTCCTGATCTTTGCATAAGGAAAGACAGGCTGTTGGGTGGAAGCTAGCATGACTCTGGGCTTCCCTCACTGTGCTGTATTGGCTGGATTAAGGAGTCCTCAATAGCATCTCAAAAAAGAGTTTGACTTTGTGGTCTGACATTTGTATAATGGATATTCTGTACACACATTCCCCAGATTTTGTTGATTCAGAGATTACTCAAACTCCATCCTGATAAAGCTGTATTTAATCTGGGTTTACTTAGTCGTTTGTTTAGTTTAAAGGGTGGAGAGTTGTTTTGGAAAGTGGGCTGCTACTTGCGCTGAAAAGGCTTTTTGCTGACGTCCCTACCTGGTGAAATGGCAAGAGGTGGTTTCAGTAGATGGTCAAGCATGTCAGATATCTATCAACCTAACCTTAAGAGAACACCATGAAAGAAGTGTGGCTGAAAACTGCTGGGTTCTGCTTGCCTCAGGAAACTCCCTGTCTGGGTTACTTACCTTTCATTACTAACATTTTACCCAGTCATTATACTGGATTTCCCCCTTTCCCCTCAGAAAATTAGTAATCATGTCATTTCCAATCCATATTTGTGCATTCGATCAGTTAAGAGCTGTGAAGGTACCATGTCCATATTGGGACATAGACTTTAGTGTATCACATGATAATCTGCTTTTGATCTGTCCAGGTGGTCTGTGCTCTGTGTTGAGGACTTTTGGAAATGATGTATGCCTATTTACTTACTTCTCTGAGGTTTTGTCTGGGAGATCCGAAAGCAGGATAGAAGAAGATGAGGTTGGAAAATGGCGTGTGTAAAACATGTTTGCATTTTGGCTGCCCAAGGCTCAGCCGTAGTTTCAGAGGCAAAGCTGACAATCCCTGGTGGCGTGAGGATGAAACGCTGATGCTTGTTTCCTCCCCTAAGTAGGATGTGGACGGCTCCTGACCCCAACGCTGGCTTACACATGGCATGAAGGTCAGTTGCTGCCCATGGAACTCCTCGCTAGATGTTTTCTGCAAGTTCCAGGAAATATCTACCATGCTCTCATCCATCAGTAAGCCCTAGATCATAACTTGTTCCCCACCGCATCCCCCCATGCCCTCCTATCAGATCCCTGAAAACTGTGTACTACACAGAACTTCTTCACAGAAATTTGGAATAGCTGTTCCTCGGAGCGCTTCGCCATCCAACCCCATGCGATGTTTCCCAAAAAGCATTAACTCATTTTTTGAAGAGTTCTCCCTAATTTGCCCTCCTGCCTCCATTTTAACCCTAGAGGACCTATACAGAGATTTATCAGTTCTGATTATTTCTCTTCCTTGAGCCTAGAACGAAACCCATCCCTGTAGTAAACAGAAGGCCTCCAAAGCCTCAAGATCATCCCGGCTCTGCCCCATACATGCTCTAGAGTTACCAGAACCGGGTTCGAATATTAGTTCTGTCCCTTACTGATCTGCAGCTTGACCAGCCTGAGCCTCTTCTTCTTTGACCTATAGAAAAAATAATTCTATTTCATTGTGCTATTATGACTAATGTTAGATGCGTCATTGCAGGTCAAATGCCTAGCATCTAGTAGACACTCAAGAATTACCACTTCCTTTTCTAAACTTACAGTTTCTTGACAACTACTTAGGATCCATCCCAATATTGGCTCCTCTGGGACGAGAATAGAAGGAGGCAGGAGTGTTAGGAAGCAGGAAATCTTTTCTCTGACTCAGAGAAAAGGCGGCGGTCTTGCCTATTCTTTTTACAGAGTCTTCCTTTCTTTATTGTGGGCACCGTTTTGCTCTCCCCGTTGCATGACTCTGTGTCTAAGAGGTAGCATAAGAAGACTGAAGTGAAATGAATTAAGATGCAGGACTACGGCTGTCAAGTCTTAGGGGATCTGGTAAGCATTACGTGTGTAAGCATTATCTGATTTATGGGCAGACGTCATAAAATGTCCAGGTTCATCTCTTTCATTTAAGTTGCTTTTTTTTTTTCAGTGAAAGGGCAGTTTCGTAAGAACTTCCACAGAAATAAAATCCACAGCTCACTTGGAAAACAAGGGGCTCATTTGGGGGCTCAAAATAATCTCTTCAGCCACCGCAGATCTAGCCAGTGGACGTGGAACACGAAAACACAGTGTGGCAGTTAATCACACCAAGGGAAACTTATCCTCACCCCATGAAAATAGGCTCCCAGACGTGTTGCAAAGATCATTAGCTCATGCTCTCCTCTGCCTATTCATCTAGCATTCACACCCCCTCCACTATAGGAACAAGATTTGAGGCACACTGATTAATGTAATCTCTACCGAGGTGGAGACTATTGTAGACATCCTGATTACTCATTAATCCCACAGGCAGAGATCTGGAGATGTCATTTTTGAGATAATGAGTGCAAAGCCCTGATACGTAGTCAAGTTAGGGCAGAACTGGGGGTGAGCGGGGGGTGGGGGGAGGGCTTGTAGGACAGTGAGTAGAGCTGCCTGATCAGCCTCATTGGCTGATGGATAGAGGAAGCAAATGGCTATCCTTATGGGCCTCCTCTGGGCCTCTCTCTCCTTTTTATGACTATAGCTCACCTCTGCAGTCCTCACCCCTAAGTGACTGGTGTTGTCCTCGTTCCCACTGCTGCCACCAAACAACACACACACACGTGCACGCAGCAACCCCTTCCCAAAATTGCCTTTCCCATGAGGTCCCCTGTTTCTTCATCTCTTCTCAACCTGAGGAAGATACTATATCCTGACCTCATTCTTCGTGACCAGCCAGCCTGCGAGAAGGGGAATTCATGTTACTGAGCTCTGTCCAGTTGGCAAACCTCACACAGTGTGCTCTTCCTGTTTCTCTGTCCACTCCTCATGGGTAGATACTCTTATTCCTCTTTTGTAAATGACACAGCCGAACATCTTAGAGGTGACATGACTTGCCCAAGTTCACAGTCCTAGGAAAGCATGGCTCTTGGATTCCAACTTGGGTCTGTATAACCCCAGGGCTAAATTCTCTCAGCGATGTAACCAGAATAAGACTTGCTAAATTCTCTAGAGTCTTGCTGATTAAGTAGACTAAATGGCTTTCCTCTTGTAATAATTTAATGTGCAAAGGATACTCCTGGACTTAAAATATCATAAGGATTTTTTAGTGGTGGAATTTTAGGCATAAGGTAGATTGGGAAGAGGAATATTTGGGGGTTGGAATTTTCGGTCACTTCCTCATATCACACTGTGAAAAGGAATAAATAGCGTAAAACCAGGTCTGTAGCTAAGGCGCTGTATGCGTATCAGGAGAAGTATTTTTGTCTGGCAATGGATTTTTTTTTTGATGGTCTAATGGTGGAAATGGGAAATTTAGAAATGCAGTGTGTATCCAAGGGGGTAAAATCAATCCTTATTCACACATGGAGCATTTTGCAAGTATGTTAGCTTTCCATTGATTGGCATTGGTGATGTCTAGGGTGCGTTAGCTTTGAGATCTGATATGAGAACAAACGTTTGGGCAGATATGAAAATGGGAGGCAGATATGAAAATGGCCTGGGTCACCCTCTCATGGGAATAAATGCCAGTGTCTCTAAGTGCTTACAGTGTGAGTGAGTCTTTTCTGCATGCAAGCCTAATGAACAGAGACAGACCTCCCTAATCCGGTGATAAGGAATTCCAGAGACTGCTCAGAACTATAACACAAGTCCTGATTGATGGTTTTAAGAGAGTAAAAAAGATCACCCTTTACTGACAGAATTAAATGTGTACTCTTGGGACTCCTGGGTGGCTCAGTGGTTGAGCATCTGCCTTTGGCTCAGGGCGTGATCCTGGGGTCCCGGGATCAAGTCCCACATCAAGCTCCCTGCATGGAGCCTGCTCCTGCCTCTGCCTCTCTCTCTCTCTCTCTCTCTCTCTCATGAATAAATAAATAAAATCTAAAACCAAAAAAATGTGTACTCTGAGATGGTTGCCAGTTAAAAAGTTCGATATGATCAATGTTTACCTTTTCCTAATTAAAAAAAGTAACCAGCTACACATGTTTAAGGAAGAAGTTTAAGCTCTTATCCTCACCGAATGAATGAATCAAGCAGCTGAATCTTAAGGAAAGAGACCAAGTGGAAAGAGCTGGAAAGCTGAGGTGGGAGTACTAGCTTATAAGAGCCATATATTAATTGTTCTCAGGAAAATTGCTGAGGGAGGAGAGGGCAGTACTTGAACACGTGTGCTGTATGGGCAAGTCTCTGGACCACGCACAAGGTGCTTGTAATGATTTATTTCCAGCCACTGACTTTGCTGTGAATGACAGAGTTTATTTTATTTTATTTTTTAAAGAAGAAGCCTCAGCCTAAGGAAACACTGTGCTTCCATGAGATGCCAAGCTATTGAAAGAGCTGTTCCGGGAGGAGGGTGGGGGCAGGGCAAGTATATTTTCTAAGATTTTCCGATACTAAAACCCATTTACGACTGTTGAGGAAAATCTCTCTGACGGAGGATTTAGCCCTCACTAATCCTTAAGTGACTTGTTTTGACAGAGCCTTTATAGGAGATTTTCTCAGTAACTTTGGTGTGCTCTAAAGGAGCAATTACTGATTTGTCCTCCAGCACCTTCTTCTTTAATTTTTTTTATTTTCGCCCATTTAATGTATGCCAGTTAATGAACTTCATGTAGGATCCAAAATAGCAAGAGAATCCGAGCAGGACTGTTTACTGTAGAAAGTCAGGAACGTTTGGATTTTCTTGGATCTTCCATTCTCTTTCTTGCCTCCGGGTATCAAGGACCTGGATTTCATTTCGTGTGTCATGTGGCCTTCTCAGCAGATTCTTTGACTCAAGCTTGTGGAAATCGAGCCCTACTTCTTATTTACACTGCACTCTCTCTGCATAAAGACATTTTCTCCTGCTTGAGGAACGAGCATGGGGACCCCGGGTTTTTAAGCCTCCCGGTGTTTGCTTTTGCTCACATAGGCGCTATCTTTCTAGGTGACTAAAGGAGCTAGAGCACACTGCTCGCCTCCCTGTTCAAGGGACCGCTCGATGCTGGTGCCATGACAACGGGGCCCTCACATCTGGCGCTTCGATCTCCCACCCTGCCTGCTGCTACGAAGGGATTTTTCAATTCCACCTCATATGCCCTCTCCCAAAGTGTCATTAAACCACACCAAAAAAAAAAAAAAAAAAAAAAAAAAAAAGGGCAGCCTGGATGGCTCAGCGGTTTAGCGCCTCCTTCAGCCTGGGATGTGATCCTGGAGACCCGGGATCGAGTCCCACGTCAGGCTCCCTGCATGGAGCCTACTTCTCCCTCTGCCTCTCTCTGTGTGTCCCTAATAAATAAATAAAATCTTTAAAAAAAAATCTCACACTAGCAGAGGCCTCAGTGGGTCCTTCCAGCCCACAGGTTCTCAGAGTATAGGCCCCAGCCAGACCAGTGGCATGGGTACCGCCTGAGAACTCCTTAGAAATGCAGATTCACGGGGCCCAGCAACCTGGGCGATTCTGAGGCAAGCTAAGGGTTGAAAAGCTACTATATTCTCGTCCCTTACGTGTCTTGCTTACAGGAAGGACTGCAAAGGAACTACCCTCCCAAAGAACTGCTGCCTAGCCCCTCAGAAACCCCCAGATTCGTGACTCCACGAATGCTCAATTTTGGTCTGTGACTTTGAAAGCTTCCTCGGCACAGTGAGGTTTCTGGTCCTAATTTATGACTGGTTTCACTCTTTTTTTTTTTTTCTTAATGTCATTAAGCCATGCCAGTGACAGGATGGCTGCTAGGGTGTGGCAGGAGAGATTTATGAGTTTTCACGAAAGTGTACAAAACTCTGGGCAAGCATTAACATATTGAGTTTTAAATCATTCTTGAGACTTTTTTGAAAGCCGCCTGCTTTAATCCTCTTGTCAGGGAGCTGCCAAGGTTAAAAAAAATGATCGCCGAAGCAGCTTTGCCAGCTTTGCAAAGTCAAGCCATGAGAAGTCTTCGCTGGAAGAACTGTCTCTTGTGCCCATTTGGCCAACGGAGATGGTTTTTAGAGAAAGAAAGAAGCCATGACATTGGTTTTGAGGAGAGGAGCATTCTGGGAGGCCTCTTGGGGGCGGGCATGGGGTCACCCTGTAGGCACTTAAGTGTTCACGTTGCTGCTTGACGGGGTGACGGCAGCCCCGTCTCTGTGGACTGGAGGAGAGGACCTGGACTGGGGACCAGGGAAGGCAGGATTCGGGTCCTGGTTCTCTCTTCACAAGTAGCGTGACCTTGGCATTAGTGTTTCTGACATTTGTTTTCTTCATTTATAATATAGAGGAGGTTATACCAGGTGACCTCTAAGGGTCCTTTCAGCTTTAAAATTTATGATTCTGGGATTCCTTCTCCCATCTGACTCCCTCCACCATCCTTCCCCTCATGTACAGAAACAGCCGAATTTATTGATCTCTCAGAGGCTCCGTCACCCACTTCTTCCTCCACGTCCCCTCGTCCCTTAAGAGCCTCTCCCTTATAGGACTTGAAACAATAAAAAACACATACAGGGGACTCTTGTCTTTTCAGCTGCTTAGAGTTCACCTGCTAATTGGCTTCTTTCATTTCTTATGGAGGGGTGAGGCGGGCCCTGGAAGATGACAGAGTCTGCATCAGGCAGGGCAGGGGTTCGTTACCCAGAAATCCTTCGGCAGGTCTTGAAATGAAAACGTGTAATAATACTTTCTTTCCTCAGAAAATCAGGACTCCCAGCCCTAATCCCATTCCCACTTGCCCTGTCCTCTGAAGAAACCAAGCTGCTAAAAACACAGCAGAGGTGAGACAAAGGACATGGTTGCTAATTGCTGTTGAGCATTCTGGGAGAGGGGGTTGAGGGAATGTCCTATCATCTTCTCGCATTTGCCTCCAGTTCTGGGAATTCTCTCCCATCTTTGGTTCAAGCTGTGTCCTTGGGTAACCTGGCCAGGCAGGCCCTTTGCTATTGAAGTGCATAAAGGCAGACATCCAGATGATTCTCTTCAGCCCATTTCACTCAACTGGAGTTTAAAGGTTAGACGACCCTCTGCTAGCTCGGGCCATGCTTGGAGAATTCATCTGGGCCCAAAGTCTCCCAGAAGCCTGGGATGGTGGGAGAGAGGGTCAGCAAGCACGCATCTCACGTCACCACTGAATGTCTCAGGAAAGCACCTTGTAGACTCCTCTAAGATGTTCCAGGTAAATATGAGTACAGTGGTCACATAACAACTTCTTGCAGGCCAAGAGCATGCCAACTTTCCTCCTCCTCTTTATACCTTGTAACCTCCTGAAACTGGAACCCACTAGAAGATTCCCTTTACCCTATGACAGGGAACGAGTTCATCTCATAAAAGGATTCTGAGTATATTTCCTTTTTTTTTTTTTTTTAAGTATATTTCCTTCTCAGGAAAGTTTCCAATTCCATGAGGAGTGAACCACAAAGTCAGGAATGGTAGCTTTGGCTTCCTTTCTGCTTCTTCCCTGACATGGAGGAGCCTATCTGTGATATGCAGAGAGTCAGCTCAGAAGTCTTCGTTTTTATCTTGGGTCATAGGCACTGGCAGTGCCAGCAGCGCCAACTGGAGAAGAGCAGAAAGGCAGTGACTTGGGGAGGATTAGGGAGGAGGAAACCTTTTAAGACACAGGCGTTCAGATGGGTGGCGTCCAAGCACAATCACCGAACTCTGTTTCCCTTCACTGGCTCCATCCCTATATAATTACTCTCCTCTTTGAAAAAGCTAAGTATCTGTTATAAGTGTTAATATTCCAGGTTTGGCATCTTTGAGAATCGTATCATTTAAAAGGAGCAATTGGGGGACACCTGGGTGGCCCAGTGGTTGAGCATCTGCCTTTGGCTCAGGTCATGATCCTGGGGTCCTGGGATCAAGTCTTGCTTTGGGCTCCCAGCAGGGAGCCTGCTTCTCCCTCTGCCTGTGTCTCTGCTTCTCTCTCTGTTTGTGTCTTGTGAATAAATAAATAAAATCGTAAAACAAATACCACAATGATATACCATTTGAAAAAAATAAAATAAAAGGAGCACTGGGTTAGGAATCTCAAGACCTGGTTTCCTATTCCGATTTTGCTGTCAGCTAGCCTTGTGATGCTGGGCAGACATTTCCTGCCTTTCAGCCTCGGGTTCCTCACCCTACTAAGGAGGACTTTGGTCAAAAGCAGAGATGGCGAACCATGGTCCATGCACTGAAGAGGGCCCTTCACTGACACCTACATCCTTTCCTAGAAATTCCAGATGAGGTCTCAGAATCCTTCTCCACACAGTGCCTTCAAGCAGCCATGACCCCTTCAGAGTTCAGAGTTGACCATTTGTATAAAAATTCTCTGCCAATCTTTCTTAGATGGAAGCATGGAAATTGGCACGGTGTCATCAGGGCATGTAGGAGTGGTACTTAACCCAGCCTTGAAGTCTGGGGAGCAAGGAAGGCTTCTAGGAGGAGGTGACTCCAAAGTTAAATCTTGGAAAATGAGAGATCAGGGGATGGGAGAAAGGGTTGCCTGGGTACAGAGAACAGAAGGAACAAAGGCAAGAATGGAGAACAACACAGAGTCTGCTGCATTTTTATTTTGATGGCATGTAAGGTGTCAAATGTGGGACAGCAGGAGAT
Source organism: Nyctereutes procyonoides (assembly GCF_905146905.1). NCBI lineage: Eukaryota > Metazoa > Chordata > Mammalia > Carnivora > Canidae > Nyctereutes > Nyctereutes procyonoides. The sequence continues at coordinate 14,839,366 of NW_026575040.1, forward strand.
GAGGCTGGGAAGACCGGCCGAGACCAGATCAAGGAGGGTCTTGGAGACCAGGCTTTGGAGGTGTGGTTTCACTTGACCTGTCTCTTGTCCTTCATGCCCCCGCCTTGTCCCCTCGTGCTGGCTGGTGGTTTCTGAGCCTGTACCTCCCTGCTTCTGTCTTTTGTTGCTCATTTGACCTTGCAGTTGTCCCTGGCTCTGACTCTCTCTGCAGCTAATACTGTTCCTCTCATGACCTCTGTCCATGTGACCTGGCCAAGTGCTGACCCTTGACCAGAGACCCATCCTGGATGCTCGTCTGTTCTTCCACATTCTGAGCAGCTCCCCATCCAATTTCTCTACTTTCTGTGTGTATCTTATTCTTCGCTGACCCCTTACCCTCTCCCACTGCACACACGCACACACATACACAGGCGCACACACACACCAGATCTGAAGCTTACATCAAGGGCACTTGCGAAATATTACATAATGACACCTTCCTTCAGATAGAGTTTGGGCCAGTTAGAAAAGGAAAAATGGGCTCATTTGCAGGATCATATCAGCTCACACATGGAAGAGGGTCTTTTGAGGCTCTAATGGGCAGGCAGCTGATTCTGACAGCAGAATTCTCGGTCCTTGATCTTCCCAAGACATCTCCCCCCTGTTTTGAACATTAGCTGTGGTGTGGGTCCTTCCCACGGAGAACTGTGAATCCTATTCAGCCGCCTCCTTGTGATTTGGACATGAACAGGGAGCTTTCTCTGTCTACTTAATTCCCTTTGAAAGCTTTCTCGTCCCACTATTGGGCACTTCAGAGAGAGCACTGCATTAATATCTTCTGCTCTGGTTTCAACTTGGTATGGTTTTGTGATCTTAAAATAGATGGAATTACCACGGCAAGCATTGTTCTGCCTTGAACTTAAAGTCTCAAGAGCAAGTACTTCTGAAAAAGTTAATCCTTTTCTTATTTGCAAGGATTCTGGACTGCAGTTTACAAAGAAATATGCTAAATTATTTATAATCCAGGATTATTACAATACCAAAGATTTCCTTGCATAACATCCCAGCTCCAATAAATGGCACAAACAGAACAGCTCTTGGCCACACCTTATCTCAGCTGCTCTCTGCAGGCCCCACAAAGGGTCCCTGAGGCTGATGCGCTGGCCACAGGAACCCACGTTCTCCAAAGCATCACCCTCCTTGGCTCATGTGCTCACGACTGTGCTGCTGGGACCTCTGGTGTGGACAGGCAGCATATTTCTTAATAGCGGGCATGTTATTTCCTAAAATTTGTACCCTGCATTCTTCCTAGAGGAGTTGGGATGGTCAATAGTTAAAAGGTGGTGTTAATGAGACATTTTAGAAACCTGCAGTTTTCTCAGCCCATTGCCACAATTAGCTTTGAGAAAACTCATTGCGCTCCCATTTTGCACAAATGTCAGGGGGTTAGAAGAAATGATCATGAAAGCGCCTTCAGTTCTAACATCAGGTAACTTTAAACGAGGACTGGAATAATGCAGGGATGCTTACGTGGATGGTGAAGATCATTGGAAAAGAAGACGGTGACATCTGAGTTATTGTGGAAAGATAGAGCCTGAGAATCCTAATCCCTTCCACGAGTAGTGAAACTTCCAGAGTATATGTAGCTATGTATAATACATTTTCCTCTTTTTCCAAAATTAGGAAATTACTTGATGCTATTTTATAATCTCTTGCTCTGAGAAAGAGCAAGAGATTATAAAATGTGTTTTCCTGGTTTGGCTCCACTGCTCTTTGACGTTATAGCTTTGGAGATTCTGTACCTTTGCCTGCAAGGGAGGCCAGATCTAAATCCCAGTGGGACATGGGACCTCTCAAGCACCCTCCCTGCACGGCGCTGCTCCCATTTCAGCTCACCACGAGGCTTCAGACCCTTGTCTATGCCACAGTCACTCTCCCCAACTCTATTGCCTTTGACTGTGTAGAACCGTGCATTTTGTTCTCTGCCAAATACGGATGTGTCTCAGCACTCACTAGCCAGTCTGCCTTGTTAGGCAGGGAAGCCTATTCACTGGGGCGCTGGGAGGAAAAAGAACTAACAAATGTCAAATGCTAAGGTGCTTGCCGGTCTGTGGGTATTGCAGAAAGATTGATTTCTCACTCGTTTTCTCTCTTAGCACCCTTTCCTACCTCTGCCAAAGGAGGCTGGACTAAACAGTCAGTCGTTCAGCAAACATTTAGTGACATCCCTCTCTACCCAGAACTGTGCAAGGTACTAGATGCACAGGGCTGGGGCACCTAGTTCCTGCCATCGAGGAGTCCAGAGTGAAGTGGGAAACAGCCAGCTCCTTCCAGGATGATGGTGGGGCAAGCATAGGATGCTCACAGGACCATGGGAGGCAGACTTCACTCCAAGTACAGGGCTGGGGGTATAACAAGGGTCAGGAAAGGTGCCTCGGAGGTGGTCCTCTTATTCCTAAGCACATCTTCCATGTGACCATCTTCTGGGTTCCAGTGACTGTCTGTACATTGACAACACACTTGTCTTTCTTTCTGTGATGAAGGTTCATTCTCTGCTGCCACCCTGCTGTTCCTCTGCACAGAAGGGATGTGAAGATCCAGTCTGGTATCTCTGCCACAGGCCCTTGTTGCCATCTCAGGAAGGACTGGCCAAGTGACAGGCTCCTGTCACACAGGGCAGGGACAGCTTTGCTCTCTGCTGCTCTCTCGAATCAACAAACACCTGCCTGATATCTTAAAGGGAAAGAAAATCTTGAGGTGAGCCAGAATGGCACCTAGAGTTAACAGAGCAAGAGGACAGGTGAAACAAGAAAACAGCAAAACGGGAGAACACCTCCTCAGAGGAAGTGTTGTGAATCAAGCCAGGGAAACCAATGTGTGGCTGGGTGTCTATGAGGCCAGGGGAGCCTGGTTGATGAGGTGAGGGTCTCAGAGCAAGACAGGGATGGAGAGAAGCCATCCTGGACCACCTCTAGGGATAACCTTTCTTGGCAGAGTAGAGCTAATTTTTAGGATCTCTTCATGCTGAGTTCTCACTAGCCGCCTTTTTCGATGCTTGTGATTAGACTCCATAAAGTATTAGACTGTGTGGAGGAAGCTCTGAGGAGTCTGGCTGTTCTTAGGTGAAACAGAATGTCACTGCTGAAGCCTGAGCTTCACCTCCTGCTCATCACCGCAGCCAGGCACAGGCGAGGCAGTGGTGTGGCACTTGTGTGGGGACAGCTTGAAGCCTGCCTTAGTACTTCGGAACGACCAGCCTTTCAAGCTACCACTGTCTTGCGCCGAAGAGAGTGGGCTATTTTTAAAAGCTCCTTCTGTACCCTCTGCCCACCCAAATACCAAATAACCACGAGCGTGCAACCCCAAAGAAAGAAATAGATGCCCCTGAAGTCACATCAAACATGCCTATAAAGATACTTTTTTCTACCTATTTGATACTCCTGCTTCTTTGCCTTTTCCTTCTCTTTCTGCTCCTCTGCTCTTGTCTATAATATGTAGAACACTTTGGTTTGCCGAGCTTGGGTTTAATCCTGGCAAGGGTCTTCAATAATGCTGAGACTTCTGAAATTCCTATAAAACCCCAGTTTGGCTGCCTTTTATCATGAACCAGGCATGCACCCTAGTGACAGCATGATAGTCAGAGTAGGAACAAGAGAATGTCTTCACAACTGACCAAATAACTAGATCCCTTCAGGCCACGAAGGGTTGCAAATCTGATATGCTTAACATCTCTGTGAAAAGATCATAGAGGCACCTGAAACCTTTTTACTAATTCCAGCTCACTCTCGTGCTCCCTTGCTCATTTTTTCTCTCTCAGCTCTGGCACAGGAAAGTATCTTGCTGACAAAGAAGACAGCTTTCTTCTGACCTGTCTTGATTTTTATTTGCAACAACCTGATGAAGAGCAAATCACTTCCAGAAGCAATACAAACTATTGAGGAATGCAATTTTGTGCTCCAGGGGTGGAAGAGAGATAGTCACAGATGATGCCATTCTAGGAGGCTGTTAGGTTTAAGTGTGGTGACCACAAGTCTCATCTGGTCTTCACAAATGGTAGGGGTTTTAGAGTTTTTAGCTGTCTTCCAAGTCTGTGCCACAAACACTTAGCAAGTGTGCCAGACCGTTCCAGAAGGGACCCAGTTGTCTAGGAAGAAGTCATAGCCATAAAACACATTCATTGCAAAACCTAGATGATGGCGTACTAATTTTAGTAATGGCTTAAGTTGTTCTTGAAGAGTTTTAAGCCTTTCATTGCCCTTACAATTGTTTATGCAGGGAAATTTGTTATTTTCATTACTGTAGACCCACCTCAGGTGGAGATCAAAGTGGTCTATATTGACTAAGCAAATGGGTTGAAATATTTTGCAGGAGGCATTGAAATCCATCATTATAACTGGGTGGCCCTTGGCAGGCTGACTCTATAAGGAGTTTAACATAAGCAAGTGTAAGGAAAGATTCCACAGGAACCACCCAGGCATGGAATTTGGGCCTTTCATGTGGGATATTCCTTCACTTGGTTGTAGGCAAAAACGTTGCAGTGAAAAGCCTTTGAGACCTACTTATGCCTCAGTCTTCATGAGGTTGTGGGATGAGACAGAGTAATTGATACAGAGGAGTCCCAGCCTCACTCATCTGTGTCTTGTCATGCAACTAGATTCCATTAGAACCTTCTAGTTATTTTTTCTTATCTCCATTCTCAGGGACCCTCTCCATCTTTTGGGTTTTTTTTAATGTCTATATTATGGATGTTTAGATGGTCCACCTCCTGTCAAATTCGTGCTGTCTGATTTGGTTGGGGAAATGCTGTCTCCAAATGTAACAAGGTCTTGTCTACCTTTCCCTTTAAGGACCTTCTGCATACCAGATGGGATTCTTTTAAAGATGCCCTCTATTTGGTGAAGTTCTAACAGTGAGGAGGGTTGAGATCTAAACAGGACAAAGAGTGAGGCCATTGTTCACCTGGAAAAATCAGAGTGTCCAGGAAATGAGGTGACAGAGAAACTAGCTGAGTTTTGGAAATAGGAGGCGAGGCTGGGTGAGATGGTGTGGGGATCACGGACCGTGGGAGCCTCCGCCAATAAACCAGGCACTGTGCTCCATGCTTCACATCTACTTTCTCATGTGACAATCATAACAACCCCGTCAAGTAGGTGGTGTTATCCCTGTTTTACAGATGAGGAAGTTGAGACTCAAAGAGCATAATAATTGCCTGAGTCATCTACTAGCCAAGTGACGATGCTGCAGTTTGAGCCAGGACAGTTTCTACTTGCATTGTATTGCACTGCTTTCCATTAAGAGCACCAACTCTATTTTATCTCTTTTTTCAGGTAGACAGGCAGGCAGGCAGATTTCTGAGGCAAAGCTAATGTTGAAAATGGACAAGTATAACCCTCTTGTCTAGACCAGACTATTACTGTATAACATGCTACCCCAAAACTTTGGAGCTTAGAGATAAAGCTATTTTATTCTATCTCACATTAGTTATGGGTTAGGAATCCAGGGAAAGCTAACCTGGCAATTCTGCTATATCACGTGATATCAAATGCAGTCATTTGTTGGTATTCAGCTGTAGCCAGGCTAGTCTCCAGAGGCTAAAATGACGTTACTTGTGTGTCTGGTAGCTTGGCAGGGACAGCTGGAAGTCAGGGGCTCAGCTCCCCCACCCCGTACCGCCTTAATGTGTTCTTGAGTCATCTCTACCTGACCCGACCACGCAGTAGCTAGAGTCAGTTCAGGGCTCCAAGAGAAGATGGTGGAAGCCACCAGTCTTCTTAAAGGATGAGCCCCAAACACATATTGCTTCATTTCTTCTCTACTGTATTGATGATATCTTCACAGGCCAACCGAGATTCAAGAAGAGAAGAAATCAACCTCACTTTTTACTGGAGGGACTGCCAGGGAACTTACAGCCATCTTTCTTCTACCACAGTCATATAGGCTCTTTGCATGCAATCAAGTGCAAAGACTGCTTTTAAGCACCGAGCTATGAAGAAAGCCACATTCATTTTGGTGGCCTATTAACCTTCAGTGGCTCCCACCTTTGTCTCAACCTCCCCTATGTCCCTAAAACTTATGTTCAAGAAAGATGAGATAGCTAAGACTCACATGCCCTTTGGGGAGGGGGGCATTTTCATTGTGAGCTGTATTTCTAATTAGAGAATGGAAGGATTTTTCTCTTGTTAAAGGAACGTGTTGCTTCTCAAAGTTCTGGGGAGATAAAGAAGGCAAGAGAGAAAGGGTTTGGGCAAATGGTCCTTGACAGAGTCAGTATTAACGCCAGACTATTCCAGCAACTGCTCATTCTACCCCAAGACTGATTGCTTGGGTCCACTCCTTCCAGTAAGCTCTGCACACACTCCCTCTCTTTCTATATTCCTCTCTTCTTTTCTTCTATGACTCTTCTACTCTCTCTCTCTCCATACACATATTTGGGTTTATATTTAGATTTGTTTATTTTCTTCGTTCACCCTACCAGGATGACCACAAGTAGTCAAATATATAAAATCATCACTCATTTTTTTTTTTCCTACTTAGGTGACATAAGGATCTAACCATTCCAGGAAAAGGGCAGATGACATTTTTCAGGGTTGCAGTCCCAACGAGGCATTTGTGAAAAGGGGAAAAAAAAAGTTCTACAAAGGCTGTGAGAATTATATTCATGGGTCTGGGTTAACACTGGTCTTTTTAGGTTGTTCCAAAAGCTAGCCTCTCATGTCTGTGTCATTTTCTTCTTCTTCTCCCTCTCTCTCTTTGGGATACTTTTTTCTGTTCTATTTTGAGCACCACAGCATAGCTCTTTTATTCCATTTGTCAGCTGCAGACGCACATCCAGTTGAAAAGCACCCCCAGCCTCCACTGCCACAATGCCTCTGATCTTGTGGCCACTGGAGCCTCTGACCACATGAGTCTGTTGATTTGTGGCTTCTCTCTTGTTTTAGCTCTTGGTGTTACCAGTGGGAGAAAAGCTCAAGTGAGGGAAGAATGCTGAAAGAGTAAACCAGTTATAACAAAGCACTGTGGCCAGGCCGGTGGGTTATCATAATCCCCATATTTTGAATCCATGGCAGCTGTATCATTGCATCCCTCAATTGCGTCATGGAATGGGCTTCCCAAGCACCAAATGCCCTTTCGTATGCCCTTGCCTCCGGCATCTTTTTCCTTCTTTACTTAGGGTCTACTATGTTCTTTTATTTTTTTGCAACAGCAGAATAATCTACATATTATTTTCTGGTTATAAAAGTAACACAAACTCATTGGAGAATCTTAAAAAAATAGAGAAAAATAAAAAGATACTGATTATGATGTCATTCATTGGTAATCATATTCATTCATTCATTTCATTCATTCAACAATAATTCTTATGGACCTACCAGGAACACATAAATGCAGAAGGAATCAAAAAGACAAGATCCTTATACTCATAGACTTTAGTTTAATGGGGGGACCAACACTAAAATAATAAAAAACATGATTTTTAGCAGCTGCATAGCATTCCATCATTTGCATATATGTGGGGTTCAATTAGCACTGTCTTTTTATATAATTTATTAAACCAAGCTAGAATTTGTTACACTAATCATTGTTAGATATTTTGATTATTTTCAAGGCTTTGTTATTATAAATAGAGCTTCACTTCACATTATGGTATATAAATCTTTGAAATTCTGAGTGAACGCTTTTAAGACTCTGAATATATGTTATCAATTTGTTTTCTAGAAGCGTCCCCATTTGTACCATTTACCCAGTTTCACCCTACCACCTCATAATGCTGGTCTTGCCATACTCTTGCCAGCAGGAGATATTAACTAGTCAAGCTAAATTTCACACAGTCTTTCAAAGTGAAGCAATGTGTTGTTTTCTGCTTATAAAAGCAATAAATGTTCATTGTGAAAGCAAAACAAAAATAACAAACCAAATAAATCCAGGCTGGACATATCAGAACAAAGGAGAAAAATCAGTGCAATCCACTCTTCACCGATTATCGCAGATTACATTTAGGTGTGTATCCATTTTTTTCTGAGGTTAGGTGCCATTTTCAGAGCAATTCCTTTTATACGTGCCTTGGGGAAGACCTATAGGACCAGCTAACCTGGGTGCCATGCTTGGCCTATTACCATGTTTGGCTATTACCTGGCCAAATTCTCCAATTCTGACTTTCCCTCCCCCTAGGCTTTAGTATCTTCGTCTGCGAAATGAGGGTTAGCCTAACAGATTCTTATTACTGTGTTTCTCAAACTTGACCTTTGGGCCAGGACAATTCTTTGTTGGGGGGTTAATGTATGCCTCGTAGGGTAACTTAGCAGCATCCCTGGACTTTGCCTATTGGATGCCAGTAGCCACTATCACCCCCGGATGTATCAATCAAATATGTCACTAGACATTGCCAAACGTACCCTGGGGGCAAAATCACCCTCGTTGAAAAGCACTGTTTTGAGAAAAAAAAATACTATAATTCCGCATCTAGTGAATTTTAATGGCTACTGTAAAGCAAAACTTTGGGTGATAGCCAACATGCTTTGTGTGAGGAGGCAGAAGAGGTGGTAGCTATAAGAACAGCAGGGCTAATTGAAGAGGAAGCACCACCTGGGTACTGGCCTGGATAGCATGCTGGGGATAGTTCTGGAACCCGTACACATGAGGACAATGCTCTGAGCCATATTTACGTCTCAGGTGCCCATTCATGGTCAGTGGGTAGGAAAACAAATTTCTTTTGTAATAGTTATATTGTACACCAGCAAGGTGATGAATTATTGAATGGGTTCTTTTTTATATAAACATATTTATCATCTTTCCTTTTCATCAGTCCTGTGGTGAACAAGGGAAGGCAGAAGCAGGGAAACATTTTGCAAAGAGCTTCAAATGTTACCTCCCTTTGGTGAATTGCCCCCCTGGTTTGAGGGGTTATTTCCTTCTCCAATGGTTCCTCTGCCTCAAGGACACTTTTTCATGTCACCATTGTTCAGCCTAAGAGCGACACTGTTTTCTAACCCTTTCTCTTTCACTCACTCCCTTTTTTTTTTTTTTTTTTTTGGTGGTGAAAGGAAGCCTAGGGGGTTATTTAAAAATGTGATGATGGTGGCAAAGTGGCCATTTTGTGTTTTGTGATGTGCTTTGAGCCTGAGCTCCAATGGCCAGCCGGTAGTGTAAGCAGGGTCTTAGGTTTTTTAGCAATGGTGTTGAAAACGATTGAATGTTAAAATGGTTGTTTCTTCCAATGGGTGAGATAAGGGACTTCAAGAGAGTGGGATATGTCGAGAGCACCCTCCTGGAGCTATGATGGGCCAGTGGCGGGGCTCCTCAGCGTGTGTCTGCCTGGGTCCCAGTCCTGGTAAGACCTCCCTCCAGCAGTGACAGTTGCGATGGGTGTGCTCAGGAGGTGGTGCTGTGCAGGAGGCCAGGGGAGCTCAGGGGAAATTCGACAAGCAAGTGCAGCCATAAAAGCAGAGGCCAGGCTGACAGTAATAAAGATAGATCAAGGGTCCAAAGGTCGAAGGTCGTGATGAAGAGTCAGTAAGAATCACTGTAGGAAAGGGGAGTGCTGGTCATTGTTTCCACCTCTCTCCTATTTAATGTTTGTTCCTTTAGGTCATTGCTTTTCAAAAGATACTTTGAGAAGCCCTTAGGAAGTGGCGGGTTAACAGGGACCGTAAGAGAAGGGGGGAAACTGATTGGGGAACAATTAGAGAGGAAGACAAATCTTGAGAGACTCCTAACCCTGGGAAACAAAGGGTTGCAGAAGGGGAGGTGGTTGGAGGGATGGAGTAACTGGGTGCTGGACATTAAGGAGGGCACATGATGAGATGAACACTGAATCTTATGCTATATGTTAGCAGATTGAATTTAAATTTAAAATAAATAAATTTTAAAAATGGAGATGGACAACAGTGGCTGAAGTGTTCAATGAGCAGGTGAACAGCAAAATTTTTATATTTTTACCTGCCTCAGTTTTCATCTAAGGAAAGGAATCCTGTAATTAAGGGGGGGGGGGGGGGGAGTTAACCGCGTTGGCAATGTTTTTTGTATTTCTGGTTTTGTCAAAGCAGGAATATATGAAATATATGAATATATATGAAATTTAATCTTTTGTTTCATCATTTTAATTCCTGTAGACATCAGACCATATTTTATTTTTATTATTTTATTTTATATTTTATTTTATTTATACCTTATCGCCTTTTACAGAGGTTTTGAGCTGGCCTACAACATAGTTATAAACTAAAAAATGGTAAAGATAGGGGACACCTAGGTGTCTCAGTGGTTGAGCGTCTGTCTTTGGCTCAGGGTGTACATAATCCCAGGGTCCTGGGATCAAGTCATGTCAGGCTCCCCATGGGGAGCCTGCTTCGGTCTCTGCCTGTGTCTCTGCCTCTCTCTCTGTGTCTCTTGTAAATAAATAAATGGAATCTTTTTAAAAATGGTAAAAATAGGTTGAATCAAATGAAGTTGTTGAAATTCAGTAGGTTTTAATCTATAAAAAAGGCAACATCTCTAGCCTCATAGAGATTGTCGTTTGAATTAGGACCAAGGAAAAGTTAGAATGAAGAGAAGAATGTCAAAAAAAGAAAAAAAGAAGAGAAGAATGTCTAACCAGTTCCAGGGTGAGGGTTGGGTGGGAGAAGAGAAATATATAGGCCCATGGACCTGCAGGGTTGCTAGTAATTGAGCCTTAAATATTCCTGGAAACTGAAGAGTAAAATGAGATGTAATTGGTCAGAAGAAAGCATTTTGATCTCAGAGGGAGGCAAATCTGCTTCTTACACTTTTATCTAAGAGAAATTCTGTGTGCAGGCCCTCTTAGGGGACCCATGGGTGACAGTGTAGCTTCTTTCCTCAAGCACGTTAAGAGGAAATGCAGTCACAGATTTCATAAATCTCCTTCTTATAGTGGCCCACATGACAATACCACAATCATGATGATGTATATTTGTTTTTAAAGGAAATAGAATTCTAAAATGGCACAGAGAGGTGGAAGGTTTATGTCTGCGTCTTATTTCACAAGTGGTGAAAAAGGAAATTATTTGTTTCTGCCAAATAACATTCCAAAGCATTTCCCCTTAGTCTGTGAGGCATTTCCAGGGCCTGACCTTAAACCCCAGTTCTATCAGCCTGTCAGAGAGAGATTTTACTGATCTCTTCTTATGTCTGGTGTCCACTGACATCGCTTCACGTTGTCTTAAAGTGAGTCCTCGCCACTCATTTCCGTGATCTAAATAATTGATCAGAGACTCTGAATGCCCTTTTTGGGGAAAATGCTATATAAATAGTGCTTTTTAAAAGATGATCAGGTTGTAGCTAATTAGTTGTTTGATGTGTTATCTTACTGACTTTTGAGAGTTGTTTGCTTTTGCTTCTCCAAATAACACCAACGGCTGATATTTCGGAACATTCGCTGTCATCAGGCTCCATTCTAAGGGCTTTTTACAGACATCATCTCACATACTCTTACCTGGTGGTCCTGTGAAGTAAGTCCTTTACTTATTCTCATGTTACCAATAAACAAACCAAGGCTCAGAAAAGCTATAAAGAAAACAAATAACTTGCCCGAGACTACCTGGCTGACAACTAGCAAAGCCAGGATTCAGAGTCAGTGCCGTGGGCCCTGTGAACTTTGTTCTTGATCGTGGCATACTCCAAAGCACAGGCGGTTATTCTCTGCTGCTAGTTAGTGGAGATGAAGCATGTGCTTCTAACACATGGGAACAGTCCAGCTTTGCCACACAGGAACATGGGTTGTAGAGGGACTGACTAGATAGCCAAGAGGGCCAAGGGCACCTGGATCTCAAAAAGCATGACTCCAAGAGCTAGAGAATCACTGGAGGTCTTTGAGTCCTGTTCTAAAACCTGCTCAAGCTAACAGGTGAGTGGCAGAGTTGGGCTTGAAAGAGCAGATAGATACACAGTGGAGGTCTGGAGTTCTGGAATCCAAGGAGCTCAAATTAAGAAAACAAAGACTAAAGATGTTAAGACAAGGTCCCAGTTCTGAATATGTAGGGAAAGGCCTGCATAATGAGAATTTTCTTTTACCTAATCTGCTATAGTTACTTGGGACCTTACCTCTGGATACAAGTTATTTCATCTGGAAAAATAAGCATGGTAGGTCACCATAGTAATGTTGCTTCTGATAGCTGCTTTTTCGGGTGGGGGGGGCAGGTTTTCAGAGAGAGGTCTGAGCAATGATAGGAAGTTGGGATTGAGCCATAGAGCTAAACAAAGTACTTGTAGAGGAATAGAGCTTTCTTCTAAGCAAAGCCTTTCAGGGACCAGGACTGGCCACAGAGAATGACCCAGACTTGGCCACTGTAGGACAAGTAGGTGGACCCACCAGGGAGCAAGGCTATTTTGATACATTTTAGTTTCCCAGCTCCAGTTTTCCTTCCTTCTGAGTTATACCAGCCACCAACAAAGCAATGCCAAATCTGCAGCTCTGGTTGCATCTCAAGAGGGTGAGTGCCAGTGAGGAGAAAGTCACTCCATCCTCCTTAACATTGGAAAATTTTATTAACTTAATTTAGGCTCCACACTTGGTTCTTCAGCAGCCCAAACTTATTTCAATGGAATACATTTTTAAGGTTTGTGTACTACAGTGAACCATTAGAAGTAGGGCATTTTACACATTTAGTTTGCCTTGAATAGAAATGAACCCAAATCAGGTCTCATTAGAGCACTGCTGGTGTATGATTTAGGCAATTTTACCATTATCTGCAAAGAGAAGAAATCATGGGTACATTCAGATGTAATTCTGTAGCATCAAAGTGAAATCTCCCTTTTCTTGCCTTGACTTCTGGATTTTAGTTGTTCAGTCATGTTGGTTAGTTGTGCTTCTCAAGTAGTGAGCATGAGTGAGTGTGATCTCAAATTGTTCATTAAATTTTAGGCCTTGGAATGGATTCATGAGTTTTAGAGTGCATTTTTGTGTTTTTGTTAAAAATACTTGGTTATTTCTTGAAGAAAAGACAGCAACTTTTTGGTAATAGTCAAAAATTGTTTACCGAATTCTACTCTGGACCAAGGCCAAAGAGATAGAAGACAAAGGCTGCCCTAAAACAAAGTCCTCATGGGCTAAAGTTTCAAAAGAAAAATCCACCCAGCAGTTATTTTGTAAAGTCTTCAGCTGGCATGAGTAACTGCTTTGTAGCATTCACCACTGTGATGGTAACAGTGATAGTAACTATGAGGAGACAACATCTACCATGATTTTTTTTTTTAAAGATTTATTTATTTATTTATGATAGACACACACACGGCGGGGGGGGGGTGCAGAGAGGCAGAGACACAGGAGGAGGGAGAAGCAGGCTCCATGCCGGGAGCCCGACACAGGACTCGATCCTGGGACTCCAGGATCACGCCCTGGACCAAAGGCAGGAGCTAAACCGCTGAGCCACCCAGGGATCCCCCATGATTATTTTTAAATAGCAGCTTTATTGATATATAATTCATATACCATAACATTCATTCTTTTAAAGTTCACAATTAAATGGTATGCACCCAGGGTGTGCAGTTATCACCACCATCTAATTTCAGAGTATTCCTATCATTCCAAACAGAAACCCTGTTTCCAGTAGCAGTAACTTCCCTCACTTCCCTCCCTTAAGCTCCTAGGCAATGACTAATCTACTTTCTGAGTCTATGGACTTGCCTTTTCTGGATATTTCACATAAATGGAACCATACAATATGTGCTCCTTTGTAACTGAATTCTTTCACTTAGCCTGTTTTTGAGGTTCATTCATTTTGTTATATTTTGACTACTTCATTCCTTTTTTATTGCCCAATAATATTTTATTATATAGGTATGCCATCTTTTGTTTAGCTAATCGTCTGTTGATAGACATTTGGATTGTTTCAGTTTTTTACTATTATAAATAATGTTACTATGGATATTCACATACAAGCTTTTGCATGGACATGTTTTTTTCAGTTCTCTTGGGTAGATACCTACAAATGGAATTGCTGCACTATACAGTAACTTTATGTTTAACATTTTCAGAAACGGCCAGATTATTTTCTGAAGTGGCCGTACCATATTACAATCTTGCCAGCAGTGTATAAGGGTTTCAGCTTCTTCATATTCTCTCTGGCACTTGTTATTATCTCTCATTTTGATTTTAATCAATCCTAGTGGATATGACATGGTAATTTATTATGGTTTTGATTTGCATCATCACTAATGATATCGAGTATCTTTATGTGCTTATTAGCCTTTTATATATCTTCTTTGGAGACATGTCTATTTAAATCCTTTACCCATTTATAAATTGAGTTGTCTTCATATTATGGAGTTATAAGAGTTCTTTATATATGCTGGATACAAATCCCTTATCTGATATTTGACTTGTCAAAATTTCTCCCCTTCTGTGGGTTGTCTTTTCCTTTCTCAGTTATTCTCCTTAAAGCAAAAATATTTTTAATTTTGTAGAATTTCAGTTTATCTATATTTTTGTTTGTAACTTTTGCTTTTGGTGTCTAAGAAACCAATGTCTTATCCAAAGTCACAAAGATTTACTCTTATGTTTTCTTCTAAGGCTTTTATAAGTTTTAACTTTCACAATTAGGTCTGTGATTCATTTTGGGTTAATTTTTGTATGCAGTGCAAGGTGAGGGTCCAGCTTAATTCTTTTCCATGTAGACTCACAGTTGTCACAGAAGCATTTCAAAATTCTTCTTTGTCCATTGAGTTGGCTTGTAATCCTTGCCTAAACCTTGATTGTTGTTTAAATTACCAACTAAATCAACTAGATCCTAAGATATCTTAGAATCATGTAAAAGAGTCCCAGTCCCTAGTCCCAGAGAACTTGCTATCTCTTAGGGAGAAATGCTTGCCAAAAACAGGTGCAATAATATCATTCATTCATTCAACATTATTTAATAGTATCCTTAAAAAATATCAGGCACAATGGTAGGCCCTGAGGAGACTAGGATGTGTAAGGATAAAGAAGTACCACACTGAAGCAGGTGAAGGAGACAGCGTTGGGTTTTTAATAAGACTGCATTAGGTCTCAAGGAGTTTTAGCATTTATATTTGTGCTTGTACATGCTCATTCTTCTCCATGTAGTTGTCTTGGAGAACTACTTCTCACCCTTGGATTCAATGGCATTTCTTCTAAAAGGTCTTTGCCATAATCCTAAATTGTATATACCTCTTTAATAACTCTTAGCATATTGAATTGTAACTGGGTGTCTATCTCACTTACCCTTGAGGAAAGAACTGTATTTTCATGACATCACATACCTAATAATTTTGTGACATAGAAGATGTCCCATACATGTATATTAAATTAATATTTGAATCAAGAGTGCTAGATGGAGTTGCTCTTTGAAAACTTCCTGAAAAAAAAAAAAGAAAAGAAAAGAAAACTTCCTGGAAGTGGTAATATGCAAATCTTCCAAATGATTTCAGGAAAGAACATCAACAGACATCTCAATAGTACATTGTGTTACAGGTTGACTGAAGTCATGTGACTCTCTCATCTTGCCTTGATCTGATAACAAAAGTTTTAAAAGTGGGTGAGGGGATGGTGCATGTGGGCACCACTGAGGTGATGTATATGACTTCTAAAGAAACCGTTTTCTTTGGCTTGGGAAGAAAGACCTTAAAATCGAAATCAAGGTCAGCGTGACCCAGTTGTCTCTGGTAAGCTAAACAATTTGTCAGAAGGATAATTCTACTCACTCTAACTGTGTGGTGGTCTTTTTGCCCTCCCACTTCCTGTCAGAACCCACAAATGGTAGATCCCAGAAAACACCAACCTCAGGAAAAACACTTCTGTGGGGAGGACCAATCTCAAGAAACTAGTTTTCTGTGCTCTTGCTGTCACACTCACAATTAATTAGCCTAAAGTTCCCTGAGAGAACCGTTATGCTGTTGTGGATTGATTTGCTTGAAATAATAGAAATATGTAGGCCTTCAGAAGAGTGTGGTGTATGACGATATAAAAGTCTTGGCTCTCACAGGTCTGGCTTTTCTCTTTCCCTGAGGATAACTTTCATTAAATATACTGAACAACTTGGTCTTCAAAAGAGTTTTTAGAGAACCTGATCCTTAAGTGAAACAAGCAAAAGGTTGAAAATAATTACCATGAAAAATAATATTTCAAAGGGCTCATTGGGTGGTCTCCTGGAGCATACTGCCAGGTAGAAGAAGCCAAAACGTTTAACCTCAGCCAGGCATTCTGGTTTACAGTGAATCTACTGAAGTCCTGGCTTCATTTGTGCATGGAGGAATTGGGTTCTTTCATCCACCTTAGGCCTTTACTAAAGAATTTATTCTCTGGATGAGAATATTTTTCTTAAGGGTAATGTCCACTAGTAGCCTTACTATTGAACATATTGATGGGACAACAGTTCTATCCAAAGGTTTGGGATAAATCTATTTTCCCCAAGTCCCTCTCCATACATCAGAAGGTAGCCCTAATATTTCTTGGAGAATTAAACTAAGTCTTGCTACCAGTTGTAGACATACCTAGTTTTTATTAATCCTGGATCCCATGGTTTAGACAGGATCTAGACTTAGGAGACAGTACCTGGGTTCCCGGTACGGGAACCCAGGACTCTGGTACTCACATACAAGTCATATCTCCTCTCTGAGCCTCCTGTTTTGTTGTTACTGTTATTACTATCATTGTTGTCATGAAAACTAGAATTTGTTGTGGGTTTCCTGTAATTCGTATGCCCTGATAAATATTTATCTGGGTTATCTTAAGAGTCTTCTGAGATGTAGATATTATTATTACTTTTCTCTTATCAATGATAAAAATTAAGCATAGAGAGATTAAGTAGCTTGTCCCAAATCACCTTTGGTAAGTGGAAAAGACCATGACTTGAACCCTGGCAGGCTGACCCTAAAGGCCACGTTGTCAACCTTGATGCTGCCGCATGAAGGGAAAGTAGTGTTAAAATTAAGTGAATGTCCTTTTCCAATACTAAATTTCTGTAATTCTACAAGCCATTCCATATATTCAGTACTGCTACTGTTTCATACCAGTGATTTATAAAGAATTTCATGGACTGGAACAGAAGTTGGCAAACAGTCGCCTATGAGGCCAAATCAGGCCCCTGCCTATTTATATCAATAAAGTTTTATTGGAATAGAGCCACATTCGCTTCTTTACATATTGTCTATGACTGTATTTTTACTACAATGGCAAAGTTGAGTACTGCAAAAGACAGTCTAGGTGCAAAGCCAAAACTACTTACTTTCCTGACTCTTTGTGAAAGAAATTTGCCAACATCTAAGCAAGACTAGAAGACTGTAGTGCTGGGAAGTTTATTCTGTTTACTACTGTGTTTCCAGCATCTAGAACAATGTTTAGTACATAGTAGGTGCTTGATACATAGTTTTAAATTTAAAAAAAAATAAAAAGAGGTTTGTAACTTCATCAACTATGCCATGGTAGACACAGCTGCAGTCTGTAAATAATCAGAATTTTAGAATAAGCTATCACCCCCACACACACACAAAACCCATAAAATGCGATCTTCAAATACAAAATTTTTTGAGCAGTCAACTCACAAAATGAGATTTTTATCAATTTTCTTGAGCATTTACCAAAGGTGGGGTGGGATACTAACTATAAAATAAATAATTGGTTTAGGTTTTTCTCCACCCATCCTCCTTTAGGACCTGATGCCTTCACTTGGTAAAATTAATATTGACATTGAAAACTAGCTTATTTGTTTTAGGTGGAGTCCCTATAAAGCTAATAGACAAATATGCCTAGAAAGATAGGGAGACTGCTTTGCATTCTGTCTTTGCCCCTTCTTTCATGAATTATTATGCAAAGATCAATTCCCTAGTATTTTACACCTGGCCGCTACCTACAAAATTTGCCTTTTGCTACAGAATGTATGATTTGGGGATGTTTAAAACAGCATCTGAGTATCTCTAGTTGTATCCCAATTTAATAGAGCTAATACAGATAATTGGATGTGAGAGTTGCTCAGTAGAAGCTACTTTATATTCCAGAACCAACTTGGAAACATAATAGCTATGGTGGGTTTTTTTTTTTTTTTCAGAGTTCTTATAGTCCTTTATCTTAGCAGTGCATTAATTAATTTTCTTTCATTATCTGGTACTTAGTCCTAAAATGTTGTCATTCTCATTATGTCATTCTGCAAAATGCTGTTTACATATTGTTAGTACTACTGAAATGTGTGAGCTCACTGCTAGTCATTTGAGTGTATTTGGGAATTAATCTGGTAGAAATAACATTTATATTTAATACTAAGTTCTCCGAAAAACAATTATCAAATGATTTTACTCATATGTGGAATATAAGAAATACTGAAAGAGACTATAAGGGAAAGAAGGGAAACTGAGTGGGGAAAAATTAGAAAGAAGACAAACCATGAGAGACTCCTCTAACTCTGGGAAACAAACAAAGGGTTGCAGAAGGGGAGGAGAGTAAGGGGATGAGGTGACTAGGTGATGGGCACTAAGGAGGGCACTTGATGGGATGAGCACTGGGTGTTATGCTATATGTTGGCAAATTGAATTTAAATAAAATATTAAAAAAAAATACAAAATTCTCCTGGCCCTAAAAGTACATGCATACTTCTGGAATAGCTGAGTGGCATGACCATTTTATTCATTAATTCATTTATTTCTGCCCATAACCCACTTTGTACTGAATACTTGGTTAAATGATTAGGATGTTGGAAAACACACACACACACAGACACACACACACACACAGCCTTTACCCATAAAAGACCACCATCTGATGCAAAGGATGTTAGGGTGACAGTATATGGGATGAACAATTTGATCATGAGATAAACATTTTGATCATGGATGGGGAAGAGGAACCAGCTGAGGTGGGGAGAGGGGAAAGATTAGAGAAGAATCTTTAAGAACTTGACACATTAAACCTGAAAACCAAGAAGGAGGAAAAATGGAGAAAGATGTGAGGCCATAAATAAAGGATTGGGAAAAATAGAAGAGTAGGGATTACCCTGGTGAGAAAGATATAAAAAGGTATTCAGAGAGGACAAGAGCAGGTGAAAGACATATAGCATTGAACAATATGTGTGCTTGTGAAACAGCAAATAGAAGAATATAGGAGAAGAATGTAGGAGATGAGCAAAGGTTAAGGACCTGTGTGCCACACTAAGGAGTTGAATTTGATAGTCTAGGTGCAGGGGAGCCACAGAACAATGATCAGATGTTCCGCAGCAGGAGGAAACTAATTGGAATGACAATTCAACAAGCAGTGATGCTAGCATTTGGAGCAGCAAGAGTTCCTCTGCCTGTGAATAAACCACATCTTCAGTTACTAGATATAGAGGTGATTCTATGCTGGGGCTCAGACATCGAGCTCCTCCTATACTAGTGTTGTCTTTGTCACACACTCCCTAGTAGGGAGATTTCCTTGGAGCACTGCCAGTGGGTTACTCTCCAAAGCATAAGTTCATCCATAAAGTTTTTTAATAAACTGTTTACTTTGGAATAATTTTAGATTTACAGAGAGTTGCAAAGATGATACAGAGTTCCCATATGCACTTCACCCAGTTTCCCCTAACATTAATCTCTTACATAACTGTGATTCATTTGCCAAACTTCAGAAATTAACATTGGCACATTACTATTAAGTAAAGTTCAGACTTGATTTGGATTTCATCAGTTTTTACATTAATGTCCCTTTTCCATTCCAGGATCCAATCCAGGATATCACATTGCATTTACACGCCTATTTTTCTGCATTGCATCCTTAAAGTTGTTAATTACACATGATTGTGGTTTATAGAAACTGACTACATAAGAGGCTTTGAACCTGGTAAGACTGGAAAGGAGAGAGCCATTTATGTAAAAGGGGAAGGCTTTCCTTTTTTAATGGAAAAACCAGCCAGCCTGTAGGATATAGATATATAATGTTCCCCTCATCAATTCTCCAAGGCTGAATGGTTTTAACAAGGTAAAAAAGAATTGGATGAGTCAAAAACTGACGTGGCGATATTTATTTGATGAGTGGCATGATGGGTAATCTGGCTGGCCATGACCTCTTGAAACAAATGGTGCTCATAAAATACTTCAAACCTCATATAGATAGAGTCCTCTGGTCCTAAAAGCAATGCTTTGTTTGCTAGGGCAGTGGTTCAGTGAAGGTCATTATATAGTACACCTTGGGCTTATAAGCTGAACTCCAAATTTAACAAGAAAGTTACCAAATACTTAAGTGCCCTTGAAGAGTTTAGCCTCCAAATATGTGCTTTGGTGTGGTTTGAGGGGGGAAAAACAACTTTGACCTGCCACAGGAGTGTAATTTGGGAAAATGTACAAAACTTCTGTTGCCTGGATCTCCAGCCCATCTCTCTTCCTAGACCTGAGCAGTCGTGCTCAGAAGTCCATTATAATCACCGTTCCCCATGCTTGTTGTTCTGATGTGCTGTTTCCAAAAGTTCTCAGTTTGGAGGAAAGAGAATCTGGCTGAACCTTCCCAGATTGAATTTTCTGGCAGACCAGTCAGCTCTGGTGTGTCTTCATGACAGGACTGGTGGAGTAAACAAAAGAACTAAAATGTTCTCTAAAAAAATATTTCCTTGCAGAAGATGGCATTGATTATCTTGGAAAAGAATAAAATGTTAGGACTTGCCTCCCACAAGAACCAGAGGCAGGCGTGTTCTAATGTCATAGGATAGTTAATCAACTCTACAATAACTCATCTGTGACAAGTGATGGTAAGGGTTGAGCTAGCCTAAACTGTCTGTAACCATCGAGAACCAGAATGTTCACTGGTGGAAAACTTGGGTCCATTGGCCAGGTCTTAGGCTTTTCTGATATCACGCAGGTTTCTGTGCAAGAGTGAGCATCAAACATACACACACGCGCACGCACACACACAGAGCCATAAGCCGACTGCACCATGGGATAGCAAAGTGCTTCCTTAGCCTGAGTCAGCAACACAGACGTTTGCTGGCTAACAACCTCTCTGCCCTGTTATTGCTGCCATTTGTCATGTATTACTATCTTCTCAGGTCCAGGTTGTTTTTATCCATCAAGGGCAAGCATAGAACTGGCCTTTTCATGCATTCTGGGAGCTACCTGTATGAAAAAGACATCAGTGCTCCTGCTAAAATCCCGCCAAATCTCTGCCTATGGCTCTTAGGTGTACTTCTCGCCCTCTCATTATCTAAGTAAGTATCTAGTCTCTCCTCATTTAGGACAATTAATTTGAGCACAGGATTTACATTTAATTCACCTTTATATATCCTGAGAGTGCTTAGGATGCTGCTTGGCCCATAACAGTAATTCAATAAATATCTCAGTAAATAGCACCTGGTTACTCAGCCTACCCCTAGCCTTGCTCATCACCTTATCAGTGAAATTACAAATAATAAGAAGTCCTGGCCAGATGTCCAATTGAATGCTTATGGCACTGTTACAGAGACCATTTCATATAGATCTTTTCTTTGGCCTAATCAACCATGATAAGCTTTTCACCCCAAGTAAGGAAAGACAAGCAGGCAACTGAAGAAGATAGACAGCCTCACAGTCCCTTCTTCTTGACACTGCTACAAATTCAGAGTTGCACACTGTATCCTAGCCAAGTGGCTTCCTCTCTCTGGGATGTAGTGTGGGGAGTGTGCAAGGAGGAAAGGCAGCACAAAAAAAGCCGGAGGGGACCAGAGGATGATAACGCAGGTGTCATGGGCCAGCATTCTCCTTGGGGCCAGCATCACTTATTCAAATTATTGCCCATTTTATGATTTTCCAGGGAGGAAAGAGAGCAATAAGTTGCCTGATTGTCCTCTAGTGGTTCTCTCCCTGCCCCCCAAAAGGCTGGAGAATGTCCCACATAAGAGCTTTGGAAAGCCCTAATCTGAGACCAACTGAGGCAACTTGAAATTCTTAAATATTTATAGCACTTATTATGTGACTGGCCATGTACTGGACACTGTTTGCCTCTGCTTGCCACCAGTCCTGCCCACTCACAGTCCAAGAGGCCCCACCAACAAGAGATTGCCAGTCCTGTGTCCAACCAAAGTATTGAATGACCCAGGAGTATTAAATTGAAACCTGTTCTTCACTACAGAGACTGCTATTTCATCTCTGTGTAGACGCTCGTGCCCCTTGACCATCTGCATTGTGGACCACCTGGGGTGACAGCTACTGCCCCAACCTCTATTACAAAATATGCCCCATCTGGGATTTTCATGAAAAAGAAAACCCCATCTTTAAAATAATAAAATCAATCTATGGCCTCTATATCTCTGGAGAATTTCCCACTTCTTAAGTCTGTCCCATTCAAGTGCCTGTCAACTCTTAGACAAAGGTCAGTGGAAGATGGTTACCATGATTGCATTGGGGACCTGTGATTTTAGGATCATTCCACCCAAAATGTAGAGAGCTGATGTGGGTTTTTTTTTTCCTTGGATGTGGCATATTTTCTGAAGGATACCACCATCAAAAGACTGTAAAATAATGGGGGTGTATAATAAAGTGATTCAGTGTGAGGTTGACAGTAATGAAACTTGAATGTCCATCACATTTGGCATGCGTTCTTAGACAGCTTCATTGTTTGAAGTGTGTTTTCTATGCCTTAGTGGAAATAATCCCAACCTGTTTTTGGCAAGCCATGGAGGTAGCAACTCTTTACTTGCAGATAGATAGCAGGGCATGAAGCACTCTCTGACATTTTCTTAAGTCTCCCCTCCCCGGGTGTTTTTCCCTGGAAAATGCTTTAATAACCGATTGATAAGGTCCCAAATGAAATGTACACATGAAAGAAGGGAGAACTTCTAATAAAATGACATTACAATCTTTCTTTTCCCCAATACCCTTATGCCACCTCTGACTAAATGGATTTGAAACCCAAGTATCATTCACTGTGGGGTTGAAAGGAAGCCTAAAGGTGACCTCATCCAGCCCCTCATCAGCTATTTAAATCCCCCTCACAATAGCCACTCAAGCAGGATTGGTTGCTGGCTGGGAGTCTCTGAGGCCTCTGATGACTTAGAGCTC
Organism: Nyctereutes procyonoides; assembly: GCF_905146905.1. NCBI lineage: Eukaryota > Metazoa > Chordata > Mammalia > Carnivora > Canidae > Nyctereutes > Nyctereutes procyonoides. Next base: position 14,862,301 of record NW_026575040.1, read on the forward strand.
ACTAACCCGACAGGACAGTCAGGTTTGGAAGTTAATCTTAAACTAACAAGATAGCTTTCAATGCATCAATCCTCTTCAGTAAGAATGGCTACTTTTTTTTTTTTTTCAAATGCTCACTGTGTGTGTTAAGAGCTTCAGTCCTTGACATGCACCAGCTCATATACTATTCAAAACGACCTCAAAGGGAGATATTATTATTCTTATTTTATAGTTAAAGACACTGAGGTTGAGTTGGCCAGAGTGCTTATTCAGTTTATTCACAGAACCCCTAGTGACAGGAACCACATAGCTGTTCTTGAAGCAGCTCTGACTCTCAGAAACTGCTTCTTTTTAAGGTGAAACGTGTTTCCCTGTAAAGCAAGCAGTAGGCATTTATTGAGAACCTGCCGAATTTCAGGCACGATGCTAGGCATTTCACATTCAAAGAAATAATGGGTTTTATTTATGCCTATACTCGTATTTTACCTCATTTTAAGAAATATTTGGGGCAAATTAAAAGGAAACATCTGATATACAATGGCGGAATATAAATAGGACTAGAGAACCGTGATCAGAGAAAGCATAAGTAAAACAGAGGGCTACCATGACTACATGAAAAATACACTACACACATCAAATGGAATAAGATCAATTTGTTTATATTTGACCTGGGCTTCCCTGAAGCCAGAATGAAAGGGGAGACACTGTCAATTCACAAGTCTTATTAACAAAATGATGGTCAAAATGGGGTAGCTATTTTCCTGAAATTAAATGATGAAAAGAAATCTCTCTCAGAGGACTCCATACTGGGCGCATTGAGCAGTCAACTTAGCTGTAGCCTTAGCAAAATTTCTACAGGAGATGCATAAAAATACTGAGCGCAGTTATTCTTGGAGCAGAACATTAAAATAAACTTGGCGAACAGGGCAATATAGGTCAAATAGGTAGCCTATGGCCTTCCATCTTTATCCTCCCCAAAGCATAAAACATTGATCCTGGCACAAAGGATCTTCATTACAGATCTCAGATATTGAAATGTATAGACATGCCTGAGTCCCAGACTATGAATGTGGAGAACAGAAAGTTTTCAGAGAACTAACTCATCACCGTGGGCTGAGTTTCTAGGGGCCATTTCTAGGAAGGAATGACCTTTGAGCCGAGCTGCATTGAACAAGCATCTGAAGGAGATGGATGAAAGATGAGTCAGGCTAAACGTGACTGATCTGATTTATTCCTTTCACTTACGCTGTGTTGTGCCTCAATTTCATGTGTCTGCGGAGGACACTCACCCTTGGCACCGACTAGAAAGTGAAACTGCAGGGCATTCATGGGCTCTGGCCAAGGAGCCATCAGCAATCCCATTAACAATGCTTACAGTGAGTCTCATAAGACAGATTTGGCTCCAAGCAGCGACCACGGCTCGATTTTCATAAAGTAATTTCACTTGTTTGTCCCAGTTAATATTAATAAGCCCAGGGCTACATGTGTCTACTTATCAGAGCACAAAGATAATAGAATAATGGAATGTTCAAGCTGAAACGGACCTTGGAGATCTTCTAGTCCAACTTCCTCATTTGATAGATGAGGAAATGGAGATGGGATGAAGCGAAGGGCCAGGTTGCAGATAGTCAGATTCACAGACTGGCCGAGCTGGAACCCAGCTCCAATAGCCAGCCCACTGTGTGGTCCATCAGAGCTGTCTAGCATCCTCTTACCTCATCCCTGAGAACTGGAGCGTGCTAGAAAGAACCTTAGATCGGGTACTGAGAGAACCAGGGTTTAAGCATATCTTCATTCATTTTTATCTCGAGTTTCTCTAGACTCTTACTTTCTCCTCACGACATCAACTTCATTGTAAAAAATGGATGCCCAACACTATTCCCCAAAGGAGGAGGCGAGATAAAGCAAAGTCTCTGCGACACTGGCAATGCCACAGTCCCTTCGGTTTAGCCCAAACTTGGCACAAGCCCAGTACCAGTGATACTTGGTGCTTTGTGACTTTGAACATGTTTTCTAATCTCATGGAACCTAAGCTTCACTGGACTATTGTCATTAAGATGTGAGTCAATGCATATAAACCATATAGCACAAGGCCTGGCACTGACAGGCTCAAACAGGCTCGTTCTCTTGATTGTGCTCCTGCCTTCCTCCTTTCTGGTAAATCGTATGTAAGTCCACGTGTATCTCCAAGGGATGTGAATCATCCAGAACTCCATGTAGTCAGAATGTAGAGTGATATAATGTTCCTAAGTTACTTACCTCTTTCCGCTAAATAAGTCAGCCCGCAGAGTCTCATTTCCATTTCTCTTCAACTAGCCCAACATCCATTTTCACCTACATGGAACCTTCTACTGGCCCAGCAACAAATAAATCACATTTCAAGTGGTCCCAGGACAATTCAGCTTTAAAGAAACAGAAAGGATGGCAACATGAAGGACGTTTACTGTGTTGGGCTGTCACCAGGTCCCCATCGGAATCATGAAAAATTATGGCCAATAAAATAACATTTTTCAAAATGTGACACTACTCTTAAATTTATCTTGGGCAGTAAATGGATTTTGAAGAGAATATTTGAGGGCAGTTCATTTTTCAAGTGCTCAATAACACATCATAAATGAATCGCATTATTAATTTATAATAGAATAATTGTTTTGTTCAGCCATTTTCACAAGCTCTGGCATTAATTTTCTCTTTTTAATCATCTCAATATATTAGCACACACACCACCCCAGCATGCCACCTTGTCCTCTCCAATTCCTCCTATGAAGACAGAAATGATTCCAACAGGTTAGCTACAGAGTCTTCTGGCCATCCTTTTGTGACAATGAGAAAGAATGAGAACAGGGATCCCTGGGTGGCGCAGCGGTTTGGCGCCTGCCTTTGGCCCAGGGCGCGATCCTGGAGACCCGGGATCGAATCCCACATCGGGCTCCTGGTGCATGGAGTCTGCTTCTGTCTCTGCCTCTCTCTCTCTCTCTCTCTCTCTCTCTATCATAAATAAAAAAAAATTAAAAAAAATCAATTAAAAAAAAGAGAACAAAAGCCACTAGCACTGATTGAGATTGTCTGCTAAATAGTATGCTAAACAGCGTAACTCTGTTATTTTCTTGAGTCTCCCCACAGGTGCCATTATTGTGTCCATTTTACGTTTGAGGAAACTGAGGCAGAGAATCTTTTTCTCAAGCAACAAAATAAACACCGTTTCCATTTATGAGGTTTCATGAATACAGGTTTCACAAACCAGGTTTGCTTAAACCAGGGTACATTTGAGTGCTATCGCTTTTATGTAACAGAGCATGTAATATCATCTTTAACTGTACCCAAGTCAAAGTAGTGAAAGGCAGGGGAAAGTAAAGTTCCCACCGAGTTAAGACCAACAGAACAAAGTCTTGGGGAAGGGATTTCTTTTTTTAATGAATGATCCGATTGGGTTGCTTAGTCTAACTCTGACATGTACCAGTGTTCCGGCTGTTTTACTCCTGGAGCCTCAAGACACCAGCCCCAGCTCTATCACTAACCATTCCTGCCATTTCAGATAGGTCACTACATCTTTCTGAATCTTAGTTTCCCCCATTGTGAAAGATTTGCCCTCCAATTTCGACATTCCCAGAGGTTGTATTGACCGCAAGGTAGATCCAAGCAACTGTTTACATACTGATCGTGAAGATGATGAGGGAAAAACAGGCCATCTTTAATGCCCGGCATTCAACATACAAAGATTCAGCCTTATATTTCAACCTGTCTGAAGGGAAAGCTATAATATAATTGGACTTCAGAGAGGAAAAAGCCCATATGAAAGCTTAATAATAACAATAACCCAAAAAAAGGCAGTCTTAAAGCATCACGACGCTAAAAGCTCATTAAGATCTCTGTCCCAGCTATTACACTCCTAATTGAACAGTTACACAAATAGACGTACAATACAATCGTGACTCTAATTAAGGCTCCGACCTCAGAATCTCGTAGAAGCTTGTACAGTTCCTGCTCCCCCCTTTAAATAGCTGTTCCAGGCAAGCTTTGGGAAGAGAAACTGTCCTATTATGGCTTCACTGAAATAACATGAAAACTCATACAAGTGCCTCTTTCTATTTCTTTTCCTAGTCCATAGCACAGCCCCCCGCTCCCCATTTCTTCCCTTTCACTACTGCAAATGTATTCTTTGGTGGGAGAGGACGCAGTTTGCCAACTCCAAGTGTGTGTGTCTTCCCTATCACTGTCCACCTTTTTCTACAGTGCCCTCCATCAGTATCTTGATCCATAGGGCTATGGGTCTAAGACGTGCCAGGTACTCTAAGCAAGGCTCTCTCCCTATTGGATAATTGGCTTTCTTCCCCATATATTAATTTTACTTTCTCTTGCCCGCTTTTTCCCCCCATCTATACATCCCAGCTAAGAATCTTTTTTTTTTTTTTTTATGATAGTCACACACACAGAGACAGAGAGAGAGAGAGGCAGAGACACAGGCAGAGGGATAAGCAGGCTCCATACACCAGGAGCCCGACGTGGGATTCGATCCTGGGTCTCCAGGATCGCGCCCTGGGCCAAAGGCAGGCGCCAAACCACTGCGCCACCCAGGGATCCCCCCAGCTAAGAATCTTAACAGATAGAAAGTTTTGAGTTTTCTTTACTTTTCCCTCTTCCTTCTTTTCCTGACCTTTGCAGAGAAGAGGAATGCCAAGACCCACAGGAGGTAACCTTGGGAGGAGGGGTAAAAATCAAGGTCTGCTTTTGAATAATGAAGAGTCCACAGGCTTAGAATAATTCTAAAGGGAGTTAAAGATTTGTATATAGAAGACATTCCTAAAGTCCCCCAGTTTCTGTCCCCCTGAGCTGATCGCCTTCAATGTTAGTGGAGGTTGGCATATTCATCAACTGGAGCTATGACAAAATCTGGAGTGAAAATAATTTGAACTTAAAGTTGACCAACTCCATGAATTGATTTCTTTCTGTCCTAAAACTAAGGACCTATTTCAAGGGCAGCTTAGTATACCTATTGAGGAGAGCCCAGTGACCTAAAATTCCTTTGGATCCTTTCGTCTCCTGATATCTGAGTGGTGTGGCCTTCTGCAGGGCCACTGAAATGGAAGGGAGTCTAACACACCAGGATACTTTGTGTCAAGTTACATAAAGAGAGAGGCAGTTTAGGGAGACCCTTCATTTCATGGAATTTAAAAAGAAATATTTCTAACGCTTAATAAATAAGAAGTAGCTGCCTTTTGCTTAACCATGAATGCAGTGTAAAGAGTCCTCATCTCTATGCTGCACATACTGGTCATGTCACATTGTGACAAGCCACCAACTACCCCCAGGGTGACTCTGAGATCCCAGTGAGCAAACATTGATGAAGGTGGTTTTAAACAGAAAGGTGGCTTAACTAGTATGAGTGGTTGAGTCTACAGACAGACCCATTCCTCTAGTGGGAGTCGATTTATAAAAATAAAGAGGTTAGCACATTTTTCTGAGACATGTGATTGACATTAAGCCACCTCTGCTATGGATGGTTGACCTCTTTATCAACTGAGATATGCATGTGATTCCCTCATGCATTTTTTATTCCAAAAAGGATATAGCATTGTCAGGGGAGTCTTTGGGATCTAGTTTTATTGTTGACATCCTCAGGAACAGCCCAAAAGTCTTTCCCAGGGGCTCAAGCTGGAACACGATTGTGAAGGATGTCCCTCCCTAAGGGCCATGTACACATCATTATTGAAAGACTTTTCCTGCCCCATAATTGGTTGATACATCTGTCACTCCCAGCTGGGACATTAGGGGCTCAAGTACAGAAAAATCTCCCATTCCAGGCCCAGCACAGTTTTTAGTACCCAGTGGATGGTCACTAAATACTTGAAAAGAGAAAGGCAGTGGGAGGTAAGAAAAGGGGAGTTCTACATTGAATTCTAGATACTCAGTACTTCCCCTAGCACACAGTCAGTGCCCAATAAATTATACATTGAGTCAATAGTTTTGCTATGCAGCAAACAGTTTAGAATTTTGTACTCAGGTAACATACTTATTTAGTGTATCACAATTTAGGGAATTTAGGAGATAAGGCTGAGGACTTTGGTTTCACTTCTGAGATTTCAGTAATATCTCCATACCTTACTGGCCATGGCTACAGGTTGCTGTTTCATGAATGGTTCATGGGCTTTAGCCTTCCAGGGACAGAAGGCACAACTTAGATGGTGGTTGTCCTTAAGGCTCTAGCAAAGAGTTCAGCCATTTTTAAGGGACAGCATAGCTCATACCTGTCTATGCTGAACATTGGGTCAAATGGCCTCTATTTTCCTCTGACGGCTTGACTGAGAGCCTTTGTTATTGGAAGCTTGAGGTTTGGCACAGTCTCAAAGGTGTCAAGTTTCTTGCAACTTTTGACCTTTGATGCTACACTTAGATTTTCCACTGCTGAGCAAATTATGCATCTGCTATTAGAGAAATGAGTCTATGCTCTTGGATTGTGTTATACGGCAAACCAGAACCAGCGATCAACACATTTAGAATGGTTTGAGAACACAGATTTGGTTTCAGTCTCCATCTAAAAGGTTTGGATGGTTATCTGAACTTGACTCATCCGATCTCAATCTGGACCATTGAATTTGCAACACAAAGCTCAAAACCTCAATAGGAAGACTCCTGATATTTCTGGTCATGCCAGCTTCCCATCAGGCCAGCCACATTTCGGTGAAATGTCCTCAGGCATTTTGGCACGTCCGGTTCTGTTCTAGGTCCAGGTTGTGGTTTCTTTGAAAGTAGTAGGTGTAGGTGGTAGATACCTGGAAACAGGCCCCCGAGCTCTGCAGAGTTCACGTATAGGATCTCCTGCAGGACTAAGGAGAGAGGAGGGTTGAAGAGTTAGTGTTCCCTTAACTCTGTGCCCTCTTGGAGGAGAGAGGACTGTAGCAGGACTAACTGGATTCTTCACAAACTCTGATTAAGTGTTCCACACCCCACCTTGTCTAGTGTCTTAAACTTGAATGTGGCCACAAAGTACCTGGGCATCTTGTTAAATTGAAAATTGAGATGCAAGAGGGCTGGGTGGAGTCTGAGACTCTGCACTTCTCACAGGCTCCAAGTGGTGTCATGCTGCTGGTTCCTAAACCACCGATGTTCTGAGCAAATGCCACATGTGCAAAGCATTGGACCAAAGGAACACAGAGGTGAATCGATGAGGAAGACAAGGCCGTTGCCCTTAGGGAACTGCTTTGTGATGGGGAGACCGACAGGTAAACAGTACCCATTCCCCAAGGGCTCAGGGCAGAGACTGAGGTGAGGAGAGCCCAGTGGGAGCCCTGCCCTGGGCCTTGGAGGTGAGCAGGAAGTGAGCAGGCAGGAAGCCAGGGAAGAGTATTTAAGGCAGAAGCAAGGGCCTGGGTAAGAAGGGAGACCACATATAAGTTTGTGATCTTTCTGCAAGAGCAGACACCTCAAAATTGCCCTGTTCATTCCCAAGCCCTGGGAGGGGGGAGGAGGGCGGGGGGAGGGGGGAGAAGCATATGAAAGCACAGAACATTCCTGTGGCAAGTAAGCAATTGCTCGCATCCAAGGGCACAGGCCGCCTTTCTGCTGCACAATGTAATTAGAGCGTTGGAGATGTGGGATCGGGAGAAACACCAAGCTGCGGGGATTGTAAGCCAGCCGAAGCTGCGAAAAAGTCGGGCGTTCCCGTTCTCGGCACCATCAGCAGCCTTGTTGTTATTTCTCGTGGATTGATCAAACTGGGATTATGGTTTTTGCTATTGGGGGGGGGGGTGCATTTTTTTTTCTTTCTTTTTAATTAATCTGAAAACTCAGAGTGAAACTCAGGCAGGCTGCTGCATTTCTCCCAGGATTTTTCCTCTCCTTCCAGTTGTCCCCCTGTTTCCCTCCATCCCCACCATCCCTTGGGATTCCACCCAGAAATGAGACTGGTTTGCATTCCCATGCTACAGACCTGTTCTCCCTCTTGAGCTCCAAGCTGGCCTGTGAAAACTTTCTGATCCTGGCTGGCAAAGTCCAAGCATTGCAATCCAACAGTAGCCCAGGGAAAAAAACAACAACAACAAAAAAAAGCAAAAAACTCCCAAACCTCAGCTGGTCTTTCTCTTTCACTGTGTATGTTCCCTCTTGACCCTGCTGCTCACCGGTAGGGAGGCCCAGAACATGTCTTGCCGTCATAGTAAAACAATAGGAACCACTTGCTTAGAAATTTACACAGCTCTCCTGGCAAGTAAGAGGGCGGATACTAGCATTCTTAGCATTCTTATTCCCATTTGACAGATGGGGAAACCGAGGCCCAGGGAGCCACAGCTCATAAGTGGTGGACCAAGGATGCGAATCTAGCATTCTGACTCAATGCAGGAACGTGAAGTATTCACCATGAATACATGGGCCCTGGGCCAGGCAGTCAGTTCTCACAGCAATCCATGTTCCAAACAGGAAACTGAGGCCGAGGGAGGCTAAAGAACTTTCCCGAAGTCTGTGAATTACAGCCTTGGATGCAGACTCCCAGATGCCTGACCTCAGAGTCCTCGCTCTTCCCTTGATCGGGGGGAGCTTCCTTGATTCCACCTTCGCTCACCCTCTCTGGGCTTTATTTTCTCATCTGTGAAATTGGGGACTCTGTGGTCCGTGAGACCTCTTCCCAGCTGTACGATGCGGTGATCCTGTCATTTCGCCTGAGAGACCGGAGTTCTTCACTGCCAGCTTCCATTCAGTGCTAATCATTTTGCTTAATTATGTTTAATTCTGAGTGTGTTTTACTGCAGCTGTCAACACACTTCAGTTCGTTTTGCTGCTGAAGTTGATAGCTAGATGATAGCACCTGTGTGCCATTCTGCAGAGCGCCGGTTGCAGCCAGGCAGGCCTTCAGGTTGGCGGCACGCTCCCGTGTTCTGTCTCGGTGCCAGCTTTAGTTCTTCTGTTTGCACTGGAGCGAAGCAGGCATACCTTCAACTACAAACACCCGGAAAGCTCAAGGTACACTACTGGCTGTATTCCAGTGGGGTGTTCAAGGCGAAGAACGCAAAGACTTTCTCATGCGACATATTTACTTCCATGTCGTGTGCATGAGCAAGAGGGGATGTCAGTCTCAGGCTTCTCCCTGATACCTCCACTTCCTGGGCCTCTTCCCCTGTGATTGAAATCTCTGCTCACTGTTTCCCTTCAAGCCTCATGAGGCGCCACGTTATCTAGAAAGCTTTCCCTGACCTGTTTTGTCTGCACTCATGCTTTGCCCACATGTCCCTGAACTTCCATCCATCATAGCCTTGCCCCACCATAATGAAAATGTCTCTCATTATTCTCCTGGCTGAGGGCACCAGCCATATGTCATTCATCCCTGGATGCTCTCCCCCTAAATGTTTATTGAATGAAGAATGGACGGATGAATGAAACCATTTTCTACGTGTTCACCCTTGCAGTGTTCTGCGTGCGGAATAGGAGCAAGAGTTTCCTTTGTCTTTCTGATACTCTGCCGTTAGGCCTCCTCCTTTCTCTTCTGACAGATTTACTCAAAGTTTACCCAGTTGCCTTTTATCTCCTCTGCGCCTTTTCCCAAGCTCATCTTGATCCCAAACAGCATCCTTTCTCCCTCTCTTTCCTTCTCGTACACTCTTCTGAGGGGCCAGTTTCTGTCCTCCACCTCTGAAATGGCACCTGAAACTCTGCTCGTTCTCCAATGTTCTTTGGCCACCACTCTCTCCGTTGCCCTATTTGAAATAAACATGCCATTTCCAGAACTAGTCTGTCTTCACACTTTCCAGAATATTCTTTTCTTTCCCTTTGATCCGTACATAATGTAATAGTGTGTGTGTGTGTGTGTGTTTTGTTTTGTTTTTCAAGTTGTAAAAGTATCATTTCGTTTGCACCAGTGACTTCTAAAATCTGGCTTGTCCAGCTAATATTTTGATACTATCTGAGGATACTTCCAGTTCTACAACAGATTTAAAGTCAGTAATTCTATAAATCACAGATGGACCTCACCCCCAAGAGATTCCATTCAGGAGATTTACTATCAGAACCTAAATCTTAACAGATGACTTGTTGGTCAAAGGGAGACCTACCCAAGGTGAATACTGGTGGGTGTTCTTGCTAGGGAGAAAACTGGCAGGGAAATAAGACGTGGAGTGGTGGGAAGCATTTGGAGGACTTCCTCCTTGAGAGATAGAACCTATAATGCTACTTACTAGTGGCCTCAAGTATGCCAGGAAGGGAGTTTCACCCAAGCTTTTCTCATATGTCCCATATTTTCTTCTCCACTGGATCTGTTTTCTGTGTTGATCGAGGATCTGCCGACCTATTAAGGGAGGGATCGGCACAGCCATCTTTAACTTCAGTGGGTTTGAGGATCACTTGATATTACTAAAAGTTTAGGTTTCCAGGACCATCATCAGGATTCCTGATTCATCATATACAGAATAAGCCCAGAAATCTGTATTTTTAGTTCAAATTTAACACAAGCTTTTTTTTTTTATAAGCAAACATTGCAAAAGAAAAAAACTATAAAATCTAAGACACCACATATTTGCCCTCTAAGATAGAGTCAAATCTGCCCAATGGGAGAAGTGTGAGAGAGGATGCTCAAACATAGCTGTGCTTCTGTTTCTGCTCTTGTCCTCCTTTATGATCCTAACACTAAATCTGACCAGTTCCACCAAGTGGAATTCTGTGCTTAACTTTTAAGGGGAAGTTTGCGGGGGGAAGTTTGGTGAAGAGTGGCACAAACCCCTTGCAAAATCTGGTGAAAGCATAATGATCTTTTTTTTTTTTTTTCTAGAAAGCACAATGATCTTACACCCATGCATGGATTCCTTTGACAAAGGAGAGAGGGGAGATAGGCAATCCTAGTCAGCAGTCTTGTAGTCTTCTCACATCTCAAGTGAGAAATCTTGCCGGTGACAAGAATTGCTCAGGCTCCTCAATATGGCTCCTTGTAGCTATAGAGAGTAGAAGCCCCTAGGGCATGAGTCAGAATTTATGCAGGCGCCTATACAATCTGTCATGTGGTTTCTATATTATCATAAAAGTTGATCCTAAGTTTTAGCTGCCTTGCTAGGCTGTGTCTTTCTCTCTAGTTTGCAACATGAAAGGCCAAGAGGCACTTCATTCCTTTGATACCCAGAGCTCCAGGAAACTTTAAAGAACAGATCTCTCCCACATCTTACCAAATAGCTTGTGTCTACCAATGAGTTATATGCAGGCCAATAAAGCAGACAGTGCCAGGAGCATCGTCAGTGTGGTCAGCCGCACAGAGGAACATGATCTTAAGCTCTGCCCCAGACCCTGAGCCTGAGTCAGCTACTTTTGGAGGACTAAACTATGCTTGAAACTACTACAAGCATCTTTTCCAGACCTTTTCGCCAGGGTCAGGTACAGAGCCTTAGAAAGAAAATCCTTATTGCTACGTTGGGTGATTCTCTGTGTTTTAAGAGTCCTGCTGATACCAAAATCAGTTTCCTTCTGGTAAGAAATGAGACACGTATTTTGAACTATCAAACTCATTCCTGCTCATCCCCTGTATTCGGCAGGTTTAAACATCAGATTCTCTAGTACTGATATCACTGATGAATTGAAACATGTCCAATGCCTTTAGCTAGAGCACACTTGGAGGGAGTAATATCACATCCTAATGTTACAGTGTTTTTAGGATAATCATCATAAGTGTTGTTATTTATATATCTCTGTTGCTAGGAAGCTTAGCTGAAGTACCACAAGTTACTAATTTTGTTTCTGATAGCCACCCATCAAAGGCCACATTCAGCCATATGCTCATGCATGTGCTATGTGCCTGGGTTTATTTCTCTTGTTGTGTTTTCGGATTATCCCACCTAAATAGCTGTGCGTAGCATTTCCCAGATTTCATTTAATCAGCAACAGCAGAAAGTCTTCTCTCCCAGGAGGGTCTAATACAGAAAAGCAGCATTACCTCAGAGTATATACGGATAACCTCAGATTTGATGTTATTGCTAACTAATAACTATTATTATTTGTACTTATATTGTACATGATCATTTAAAATGGACTTCTCTATTTTTTTCTCACATTTGTTCTTTAAGCTTCTACCAGAAGCTGTAGATACTCCTATCATTCCAACTTTCCAGATGCCAAAACTATGGACTCACAATACAGCAATGATAAAAGATGATATAAACTGTACATCCAATGTAGACAAGCATTGGGGCACCTGGGCAGCTCAGTTGGTTAAGTGTCCAGCCATTGGTCTCAGCTCAGGTCTTGTTCTCAGGGCTGTGAGTTCAAGTCCCACACTGGGCTCCGTGCTAGGTGTGGAGCCTACTTAAAAAATATATCTATATGGACAATCGTTGAGATTTGAATGCGGGTCTGTCTGACTCCAAGTCCAGTTTGTTCTATGTTTAAATTTCCTGAAATTCTGCAAATTAAACAGTGGTGTTGTCGCTCATGGTAAGCCACAGTGATTGGACAATTCATAGAACCACGTGGCTAACGCCCTGTACTGTCATATTAAGACCTGGCCACATATACTGTGAGCTCGCTTCCATACCAAGCTGATGTCATGAGATGTTTTAATCACTACTTTCTTCTTCTTTGATGTCTTCTTGTTGGCAATGGTATAGCCATTTGTTACGCACCCAATTAAGTCAGCAGTCTTGTAGTCTTTTGTAGAATGTGGAAACTTCTCGTTTTATGTCTTGTGACTCTGCTTCATGGAGCCGACAAGAGATATGGTGGAAAAGGTTACAGTCACTCCATTTCTCTATTAGCATCTTCTCCTGAGAACTTATCACTAATTTTGGTGTCAGAGCAATAGTCATTTTGAGGCTTCGTGAAAGCCTACATACTCCCCAGAAATGCAGACAGCCCCCCTGACCTTTGCGGCTGGAGATAATGGCCAAGGCTGAGGCACAGTGACCTTTAGGCCAAGAGTGGGTGGCAGCACTTTTCTTTTCTGTGACATTCTGCTTTTCCCTGTCTGTATTTTTAATTGGAAGCATGGACCATGTGAATCTGCCTGGTTCCCCCATACAGACGCCCTGAACTCTGAATCGAAAGATTGTGTCTGGCTGGCTCTTGTCATAAAGGAGCACTCTCACGGCTAGGCTGGGGGCCGGTACTAATTGCCACAGTTATAGACACAAAGGATATTACGGGTGACCTTTCAAGGCGGTGATGCTGTTAGCAGAACAGGGCCTTCGTACCACCTGGCCCAGCCCATGCTCTGCCTCATACTCATTTTACCCCCATGATCTCATGAGATGAATCTGGCACTCAGCTTTTTTTTTTTTCCCCAAACGGCATTTTGTATAGTTATTTATTTATTTGTATGGAGAACTCTTACTCTTCAAGGGGAACCACCGCCACTGAAGCCATTTCTTTAAGTTCCCTCACAGATTGGTTTCCTCCATGAAACTGTTTGCCACAGGTTCATCCGGCACCTTCGGTTAACCCCCTGCACTGTGGGCAGCTCCAGCCCACGCCAGTGATCTTGTCATTTATTCTCTTTAGCTCCCTATCATTTGAGAACCCTCTAATGTCCCCAGATTACTTTCCACATGCTCATTTCATTCCCTCAGATAGATTTTTGAGTGCCTCCTTACCAAGCAGAAGCTGGCCACCAGAACCTCCTGAGCACCCCCTCTGTGTTGGGGCCTGTGGTGCTTTTCACAGAGTTTCATTTAATCCTCACAACACACCTGGGAGGGAGGCATTGCCCTCCTTGTTTTACACCCGAGAGACTGGAACTTATTTACACCATGCACGTTATAAACTTGCTAAGCATCACCTGAGACTAGTAAGTGGGGGAGCCATGCTGCTGTGCAGCTCTCATGTGCCAAGGCAGGATGCCAGCCACGGACACCGGTGGGGGACAGCTGGGGAGAGGACGCCCCCAAACACAAATCGCATTGCTTGTGTAGCGTGCTCCCCGCAGCACCAGGCACATGGTTGGTGTTCCTTAAGAATGCCCATGATGGTGTTCTTAAACTCTTCTGCTGAATTATACAGGGACAAGCTCACGGCCCCCCTGACTGAGGCTTAAGCACTAGTGTATAGCCAGGGCAGGGGTCCCTCTGACAAAGCCTGATGGGGATTGTGAGGTGGGAAAACATGTCACAATAATGTTGCTCCTTCATTGGTTCACTCAGTACCTCACCAGAGCCCACGGGAAATATGGCAGGGTCTTGGCCCTCAAGAGTTGACACATTATCAAGAAACAATTCCTCCTCCAGAACCATCCAGTGATCCAGAACAAGACTTGGATAATCTAACAGATTCCAGGGATAGGCTGTAGACATTATTAGAGAACTTAGATCTGGTTGGCACCATGACATTTTGACCAAAAAGGAAGGAGAGAGGAAAACAGTAGTGAGGGGGGAAAAAATACACACACACACACACACACACACAGAGCCATAAACCAAAGCCACTGAATGTCCTTAATAAGGGAAAACTTACAGAATGCCAAGATTTATTTCCTCCCCCTATTTGAAATTGCTTTTTATGTTCAGAAAATTCAGAGTAGGAGACAGTGGTTTTCTCTTACTTTGAGCTGTGTGCTTTGGATAGCCTGGGACCCAGACCACCCCAATCGTTGGTACCTCGAACTTTCCCCACCGTCCAGGCACATGGCTGCTCCAGGCTCAGGCTGCTGAGGCCTTTCACACACACATGTGAAGGGGCCCTGGTGTGTCAGGTACAGAACCTCATGTCATGCCTTCTTCCTGGGGGGGGAGGGGTGGTGTATAAGGGGGACGGCACTTCCCTGGTGGTAGGATTGGCACCTAAAATTGTCGAAGGGTGTGACAAGTCACCAACTTCTTCGAAGAACACTGTGCTTTTATACTCTATCAGTTTTTGAAATCTGGCTCCTGCTCGTAAATTGTTGCGTAACCACATCAAGGATTAGGTAGGAAGGTTTTTGTATTTATATGTATGTGGGCATTGTTGTTCCGAGGAGTCCAGCAGTGGACTAGTGGGGAAGCTCGGTCCACTGTGCAGAGCACTTAGGAGACCTGACAACAGCAATATGTTACCTCTTTTGTTTGTACTGCAACTTCACACCCACTCGCTCAGCAACAGACTGAATGAAATGTGCTCCGGTGCTTTGTGTGTGTGTGGGGGGAGAATGAAAATAATGGCCATTCAGGCAAAATAAAGCTTTCTAGTGCTTTTCAGGAACTGTTGTCCTGGCGTTCACGTAATGGCCTGATCCTTGTCCTTCATTGAAACACACCCAAAGCAAAGAAGACATCTCACCCTGCACCCGAACAGGTGCATGCTCTTAAAGTCATCAACAGGGAAGGCATGGAGGGGTCTGGGAGAACTGCTGGACCAGGTATCCAGAGGGTGTGTGAGGAGAGGGCTTCCTGCTGGGAGCGAAGACAGTGGACAGGTGACGTAGGTGACAGGAAGGGGCTTGTTAGGAAATTAGCTTTGGAAATTAGGTTCTGGGTTCCCTGGGTGGCTCAGTGGTTGAGCATCTGCTTTTGTTTTTTTTTTTGTTTTTGTTTTTGTTTTTTTTTTCTTTTTTTTTTTGAGCATCTGCTTTTGGCTCAGGTCATGACCCCAGGGTCCAGGATCGAGTCCCTCATTGAGCTCTCTGAAGGGAGCCTGCTTCTCCCTCTGCCTATGTCTCTACCTCTGTGTGTCTCTCATGAATAAATAAATAAAATCTTTAAAAAAGAAAAACTAGGTTCTGACAAGATCTTGAGAAGGGGAAAACATGCTTTTCACTGTTAGCCCTGTCACTGGGCCCGCTGATCAGATATGTAACTATGGCCTAGGTGTGACACTAAAGTGTCTCTTATATATTATGTAATCCTCACAAAAACCTCTAAGGAAAACATTGTCATAACATTTTAGATATGAGGAACCTAGAGTCTAGAGCAATCAGGTCACCTCCCCAGAGACATTCACCTGGGAAGTGGTGGGGTCAGGATTCAGATCCCAATACCATCTGACCCCACACACCAACATTTTAAGCACCACCCTAGGATCCTCAGAATCAAATTGTTCAGGCTTATAAATGAGAGGAAATGACACCTACATGAAGATGGGAATTTCAGGGAGGGTTACTTTGAGAACCTTGAGTGGGTCGTCCCAAGTTCATTTGACAGCTCGTCTTTATGATAGGACTGTGGGGGGGCTGCATGTTATATCAATTAATCCACATGTGAGGGGCAGAATGAATGAGGTCATCAGCCTGGGTTCAGGGAAAAATATCCTCTAAACCAGCTCAGGAAACACAGACTGTTCCCTGTTCCGCCCTGGGTTTTGCTAACTTGAGTGCTTAGCTCTACGCCATGCTCATTAAAATCAGTGCTGGGCTGGAAAGGTCATCGAGGTCCTCCCAACAATAAGATTTTCTGTTCCCACGTCTCTCTAGGCAGCCCTCTGCATGGTGACTTCTAGTGAGCCTCCTATTTCTATTTGTTTCAATGACAGGAAACCCACTGGAGCCACAGAGGCTATTGGTACCCCACTTCACCTGCCCTAAAAATATTCCTGCCTTTGTGTGTACCATGCCTCCTGCCCTCTTCTGAGTCTGTCCCCATCCCACTGACTCTTCTAGGTTCAGTTGAAATGTGAAGATCCCACTTGACTCTTAGGAGTGCCATACTCAGAGACGTTGCAATGGTAGCTGGAAGGCAGTCACTGTAGGAGTATGTACACAAGATTGGCAAACACTCCAAATCAGGCTATCGTGGTTGTTGTTTTGAGAGCTAATGTACCCAGCACATCACTGCTCATATCCAATGCCCTACCACCCATTTGACCTCAGCTCTTTAATACCCCACACACCATTGTTTTGTCATGTGTCCATGCATGCCTCTCTACAGAGACTGTAGGGTCATCAAATTCTTTTTTTTTTTTTTTAAGATTTTATTTATTCATGAGAGAAAGGTAGAGACACAGGCAGAGGGAGAAACAGGCTCCCTACAGGGAGCCTGATGCAAGACTCGATCCCTGGACCCCGGGATCACAACCTGAGCCAAAGGCAGACGCTCAACCACTGAGCCACCCAGGCGCACCAGGTCATCAAATCCTTTGTAGCTCTGCAGCACCATCATGGTACCTTATGAGTTCCAGGTAGTAAGCACTGTCTAGTATCTATCAGTGTTGTTTATTTCATTCCTTGGGTATACTTTTTTCTATCCAATTGGTTGAACGTAGATCTTTTAAATAGCCAATTGCCCTTTGTTCTTGTAAACCATTCATTCATACCAAGGAGCATTTGCTGTGTGCCAGACTCGAGTTCAAAAGGCAGAATCTTTAGTGGTAAGTGCGATAGGAGGTCTCTGCCCCACAGGGAACTCACATTTCAGTGAAGAGAGATTGAAAATAAACAAGCAGACAATTTAATAAATAAATTAGATGCTGTCTGGTAGCAATAAAAGGATAACCTAGGGGTACCTGGGTGGCTCAGTCAATTAAGCATCCCACTCTTGATTTTGGCTCAGGTCATGATCTCAGGGTCGTGGGCTGGAGGCCCATATCAGGTTCCATAAGCAGCAGGCGGGGGTCGGGGGGTGGGGGTGGTCTGCCCAAGTTTCTCCCACTCCCTCTGCCCCATCCCCAAATAAATAAATAAATCTTTAAAAAAGTAAATAACCTAGAAGGATGGAATAGAGAAACTGAGAATTGGGTGGTATGTAGTCTCAGATTGGGACATGTATTAGTTTCCTATTGCTGCTGTAAGAAATTATCACAAGTTTTTGGCTTAAAACAATACAAATTTTTTATCTTAACAGTTTTAGAGATCAAAAGTCTAAAATGAGTTGGCAGGACTGTGTTCCTTCTGGAGGCTCATTTCTTGCCTATTGCAGCTTCTGGAGTCTGTGTGCACTCCTTGGCTCTTGGCCCTACCTTTCTTTGCCTTCTGCTTGTGTCGTCACATCTCTGACTTTGTCTTTTTTGCCCCCTTCTTTTCCTTATAAAGACCCTCACCTGCCTGGATAATCTGGGATAATCTGCCCATCTTAAAATCCTTAACTTGATCATATCTATAAAGTCCCCTTTGCTATGTAAGGTGGATAATCTAACAGATTCCAGAGATAGGCTGTAGACATTATTAGGGGACATCATTGTGCCTGCTGAGGGAAGCCTCCTTGAGGAGGTTACATTTGAGATGACACCCAAATAACAAAAACATATGAGGCAAAAGTATTCCAGAGAGAGACAACAACAGCCTGCAAAGATCATGAGTCTGACCTGAGCCTAGAGTTTCTGAAGAAGGTTCCAGCTCACTGGAGTGAGCAACCAGAAGGAGGCCAGAGAGGTAGGCAGGCCCCAGGTACCTCAGCATCATGGGGGCAAGAATGGGAGCATGAATTTCATTCTGAGTGTGATGGAGAACTATCAGAGGACTCAGGAGTTGTGTTGTTCACTGGGTTGATGCATATTTCAATGGAAACGACTTCTAGGGCAATTGTCTAAAGCAATACTGGCCAGTAGAAATATAATGCAATCCACATTTGTCATTTTAAATGTTCTGGTAGCTACATTTTAAAAAGTAAAAAGAAACAGGGAAAGTTAATAAGACATTTAATTAGCCTCATATATCCGAAATATTATCGTTTCAACATGTAATCAATATAAATAACATAATAATGAGATATTTTACCTTATTTTTTTTTTTAAGTAGCATGTCTTTAACATTTGATGTGTGTTTTATGCTTAAAGCACATCTCAGTTGTTACTAGCCACATTTCAAACGCTCTATAGCTGCCTGTGGTCTGTGGCCACCATTTAGGACACTACACATCCGGACATGGTCCTCAGAGTCCAGTGCAAAGTCTACTCAGGGAATGTTTGAAAAAGCAATCAACAGTGGGGTGTCACAGAGAATATGGGGCACATGTCACTGCCATTAGCCATTCCCAACTTCAGAGGCTCTGAGTAGGCCACAGGAAGTGAAGAAAAGAATAGATAACTAGAAAGGATTGTGTCCCCTGGTAGGGCCGGTGGGGCTAGGTCCATTCTGAGTGGACTCTTGCCTGGCTGGAACCTCCAAGGAACAGAAATCTCCATCCATTTGATTGGTCCTTAGGTGTGCCTCTTTGTCTACCCTTCATTACTTTAATCCCCTGAGGGCATTTTAGCCAAAACCAGACTTTTCCCATTTCTTTATAGACAGAGCCATTTATTCAACTCATTATACCAATATTACTGAAAACAAGGGCAGAGGTCAAGAACAGAAAAAATTCAATGAAGCAATGAGAGGGTATCAGTTGCTAGGGCAAGCTATACCAGGCACTCCCATGCTCTCTTGTGCTCTCACAGTGACCACCCAGTCCCTGATATTAACCATAAAAGTCTAGCCCAAAAAGCTTAGTACAAAAAGAACACTATGTATATCCATTTAGATATTTTACAGTGATATTAAATTAAAAGGGTTTATGAAACAGAAAATAAAGATCTGAATTAAAAATGTAGGTCATGGTGGTTACATAAAGGCCAGCTTATGAGAAGCTTATTCAACACTGCACAAGACAGTAAAAATAACAGCAACATTTATTAGAATATCCTACTTAGAGTCAGTGATCTGTACAACACTGCTTTCAGGAAAAAGGATGGCACTGAGTTCCCTTCTGATGGTGGATTCAGTGGGCAGGTACCTCGACCCTGACATCCAGGCTCTGGGTACCAGCAGCACCATCAAAAGACAGTTTGGCCATTTTGACACATAGGGACAAAAGCTCTCATGTGCAAGGACAAAGGTGCCTTCAGTGAGTACTTTGGGACTTCAGTGCAGCAGTCAAATTACCAGTGGCTCTAATTAGTGCGCATGCAATCTGGAGCAATCTATATCTGCATTCCAAAAAGAGGTGGGATGTTTCCCTGTGATACCACATTAGCACAAGCCCTTCTTGGATGAATTTTCCAAAATCCTAAGGACATGATGGTGTTGGGGAGAAGCCACCATGACAGGAGCCTGTTGCCTTGAAAATTGGCGGCGATCTTCACAATCAGTTGATCAATGAATATTTATGTAATACCTATAAAGTACTACAATCCGGAGGGACTTAAGCAGCACGAGGTGCCTAGTTTCCAGGGGCTTAAGACCTAGTGGAAGAAAAGATAGCTGTGAGATAATAAATAAGAGTCCGTGGCACCAATGTGGTACCCAGGGTCAGGTTCTGGCCTGAGAATCAGTAGGTCTGACTTCTACGATTAACTCAGCCCCTCTTGATTGCTACTATCTTCAGACTAGTCATCAACTTGCAGGGGCAATGGCTACCAGATTACTCAAGACCCATTTCCTTGGGACAAGCCACCTTACCTCTTTGGACCTTGGATCTTCTCCTAGAAATCAAGAGGGTTTGAATGGATTACGATGGTGGCAATAATAGTAATAGCTCCACAGAGTAAGGTCTAACTTTGTGCTCATAATTGTGCTCTGTAGTTTACGTAAATTAACTAGGGGATGGGTTCTGCTTTTCCCAACTTAAGGATGAGAATACTGAGACTTAGCTTAAGGAACTTACCCCAAGCCAAAGAGCACTGACTAATGCAGAACTGAGATTCAATACTAAGCCTTTGAGTCTGTCATGTTTGGAATCTAAATGCCCTGCAGGCCACCACAGTCATCACATTCTGTAGTCCTGGGACCTGAAAGAATCATGGGAAGATTACTTGGGGGACTTACAAAGGGAAAACTGATTGAAGAAACCATGTTGTGGTAAAACATGGACCAGATATAAGCAGAGCTTCAGATGGAGACAGCCACCCCCTACCCCATTATCTGTGGATTGGAGAATTCAGACCCCCTTGCCCCAGAACACCATGATGCTGGAATTCTCTCTCTCTCTCTCTCTCTCTGGGATACACTCATCAACCAGTGCTGCTGTCTCAGTTTGCATGGAGGCAGTACCGGTCCATTCAGCAGGACAGGCCCACAGCAGGTAGGGTCACCAGAAAGGGACTCCAGGGCTGCTACACAAAAACAAGTGTCACCTTTTCAACCTTTTCATTTCACACAAGCTCAGCCACAGGTGGAGGAGCTGTGAATTTCACTTTAGCCGTCATGTTTAGTGAGGACATACACGCACACACACACATACACACACACACAGATTGGCACCCACAAAGGCTTCACTTTGAGACAAGGGTGGGTTCGGTTTCCTTCGCTTACACAACTGATGCCGCCCAGGGACACTTTGGTTTAGATGGCTCATTAGCCACAAACTGTTTCGTTATGTGTTGCCCAGTTACGTTGGCTTCCTGCACATTCTCTTGAGCAGATAGTTTATCTCCTTATCTCAGAGAATTGTTTCCCCAAGTAGCCCCTGAGTCCGTAACTTTGATACCATCAAGGCAAGAAGGCATTAAACCACCCTTTTTGTAATTATTTCAGTCGTACCTTTTCATGTCTGCTTCATGAAAAGATGATGTGGTTAGATTCCAGCTGGGCCTTGCTGAGTGTATCATGTATGCCTGGGGTTACCCGCACGGTCACGTGGCTTACCTTCCTCTGCAGCGGGGTGATCTTATCTTCCTTGCTGCACCTCACCAGAGAGCATCCAGCTCCTTTCAGCTTCTGTGTGTGTGTGTGTCTGTGCACACTCGTGTGCATTCAGGTGTGCATGGAGGTCTGTTCATAGCAGCAGCTTGTAAAGTGACACTTCACCATCCATCTATAACGAGGCCTTGGATCTACTCTTAGAAAGGAACACGTTTGATGGCTGTCCACTTGGGAATTTGGAACAAAGTTTTCCTTAAGCAGACCTATTTCTATTTTATTTAAGCTGGTACTTCTGTTTTTCCCCTCTGTGTGCCAGGACTCGAGCTAGCTACTTTGGGTACAAAGGTGAATATGATTGAGCCACTGTCCTGGAGAGATTTTCAGTGTAGCCATAGAGAAAACATGATCCCAGATAGCTAGGATTCAACACAGGAAGGGCCAAGAAGTGCCATAAGTGTAGTTCTGAGGAAAAACTGGTAAGGGGGTCAGGGAGGAAAAGGCCAGGGGAGGCTGTGAAAAGAAGCAGGCATTTAAAATCCATATTTAAAGTCAGGTACAAGTTTTCTAGTTAAAGAGGGAAAAATATTCCCAGCAGAGGGAATAGCAAAAGAAAGAATGAAGATGTGGACACGTAGGCTATGTTTAGTATGGCTTGAGTAGAGCAGATATCTAAGGGTGAGGCTATAGAAAGGTGGACTGACCCGGTGAGAGCAGGACTGTGCACTGTCCTGGGATGCTTAGCACTTGGGATAGCATCCTGCGATCTTTAGCGTTAAGCGTTTTTAGCACTTAGTGTCATGAGATCATTAGCCGTAAGATTTAAAACCCAATGAGTGCACCGGAGACCCCAGGAAAATCAGGAGGAGCCCTTCCGGGACCTTACCAAAATGAAGACCTTGGCCTTCCCCGCAGACGGAGCCATTCCTGTGAGTCTCTCCCTGGGTCTGACTCAGCCTGTGGCTTTCCTTTCACGGGTGATTTAACCTTCCCGGTACCTGGCTTGCCACGGCCAGAGCATGACTCTTCGAAGTGTCCTTGACTCCTGCTGACACCTTGAAAGACACATGGGAAGAATTGCTTTTATATCTCATGTGGCTCTTGGGAAGCCAATGGACGCTTACCATGACCCCCTCGGGGACAGTAGGAACAGTTGTCAGTTTGGGTGGTGGCAGTACAGTGTTGCCAGGCGGGAGGAAATGCTCTGTGCCTGGGAGACTTAGAACTCATGGTCTTGCACGAGCTCTGCCCCTCCCAGGCTGAGTGACCTTGCACACATGCTTTCTGTCTAGCTTCCAACAGACTCGTCTGTAAAATGAAGAGCTGGACTCCATGGCTTCCTGCCTTGTCTGATTGTGCCTTATCTCTTTAATTTTTAAGAACTCAGGAGTGTTCTATGATGGAAGAGTCTGACCAGGAAGTGTTTCATCTTAATAAGGGGGCTCTGGGAGTTTCAGGCCTTGGACAAGGGGAAAGAAAAATCACCCAGAGGCCCAGTGAGGATGCTGCTTCTTCCATCTGCTAGCAGTGAAACAGAGATGGAGGGAATCCGAACCCACCTTCCTGCCTGAGTAGTCCTTGGGTGCAGAGGTTTGGAGCATACACCTGGGAACGGGGCTCCCGGAGCAAAGCAGTAGCAGCAGGCAGAGTGACAGGGAGGTGGCTGCAGCATGCAGTTAAAGAACCCACGGCTCAGGGACACCTGGGTGGCTCAGCAGCTGAGCGTCTGCCTTTGGCTCAGGACAAGTAATAGGACTTTGCATGGCTCTCAGAGGAACCAACTCAGATCAAGTGTTTAGCACCCTGCCTGACGTGTAGTAGGTACCCCATAAATGACAGCTTTAAAAAAAATCTAGTATTATTAATGTCTAGAAAAGTCAGTTAGGGCCAGAACGTCAAGGCTCCTTTCTGCCAACACAAGGAATTTGGACTTTGTCCTGCAGCCGGCAGGCAGCCGTTGACAGTACTCCAGCTGGGAATAGCATTAAAGAAATAGATGTTTGGGGAAATGTCCACCTGTCATCAATTTGGGGTGCATCGGAAGGAAGAAAGAATGTTGGTGTGCAGGCTCCAGTGGTGTCCAGGCGAAATGGATGAGGGCCCAGAGAGGTAGCGGAGAGAATGGGGTGGAAAAACAGAATCAGGAAGATGGCTGAGGAGCATGGAATGGATGCTGGGCTGGGAGGCAGTGGACAAAATGAAGGAGGATACACCAAAGCCGGCATTGGCCCAAAGTGGAGTGTGCTGGCCTCTGTCCTGGGGGTCTGCGGTGATCTTTTTCCGGGACCCCGAAACTGTTGCTTTTTTGGCACATTGATGGGTTTGCACATTTGTATCCTGCTCTGCCCACAGAGGGTTCCAGATGGTTTTGTACCTGACAGAGGGTGTGGTATCAGGAAAAATGAACTGAAACAATAATGACTGAAGGAAGGAGGAGAGAGAAAATAGAGTAGCAGAGTGAAGAATGAGGAAGAAAAATGACTGACAAAACGGGGATGGCGGTGGGGGCATCAGTCCCACCGCATGGGCTCTCCGCCTTAGAACTCAGATTCTGTTATTTCCAATCCACCCCCTTTCTGAGGGAAGACTCCCTCCCAAAGGGACAAAAAAACCAGGTTCTTTGACCTCTTTTCTAACTTCCAGAATAACAGTGGGGTATTTCTCAATGGTATTTTTAATCTTCCTTTTCTTTGTAACGGAAGAAGCAAGGGCAGGTGCCTCCTTCTCCAGAAGCAGTACAAGTCCCAGGAAAGGATGAGAAAGAGAGAGGGAGTGAGGTAGAGAAAGAGAGCAAGAGAGACCAAGGGGAAAGGAGAGAGAACCCATCGCCTAGGCACTGCCAGGTGACCCGCTGGTAGATGGCGGTGGCAGCGGCTGCCACAGAACCATCCAGCTTGTGGCTTTGCTTCCTCTTTCTTTTTCCCCTGTAGCACAGAGTCACTCAGCCCCAGATTCCTCAGGGTTTCAGAACCGAGAGGTCTATGAGGGCATCTTGCGATGCCTGAGGTCCCTGAGAGCGTTCACAACTGCCGCAGAATGTGGCATCTCTGGGCCAGCATTCTGGCTGCAGACAGGGTCAGCTGCTGGGTGGCACAGGGAGCAAACAAGAAAAAAGTTGTTTCCTGCAGGTCTCTGCTGAAAATGCTAATGGAGAGTCACTCAACACTCTGTAAGTGCAGGGAACATTCTTGTTCTCAATGCCCAAATTTCTCTCTGGCTTCCGTAAGGTATTGTTATCGAGGAAGAAGGTGGTATTATCACCACCTCCCTCCCCGTGTGGTGTGACAGCACAGAGATAGTTATCTCTACACCTAAGTCAACATTGCTTTTTTTGGGGTAACAGCTTTCAAAAAACCATCGACTGGGCTCCAGCTGGTCAGGGCAGTTACCACAGAGCGAAAAGGCAGGATGCTTTGTCAGGCAGGCAGGCTGCAGGCCACGGATGCAGGCTTCGGGAGATAGTGAACGCATCGTCTCTTTGTCACAGACCAGAATCTATACCCACCCATTCCTGGGAGTGGAGAGAGAGGGGCTGGGTGAGAAGTGCGCTGGTTAACCCAGAGCTCCTTTCATGCTCTCCTCTGCCAGGCTGGCAATGAGTGAACACGCGCAGGGTCCCTTTAGGGAGAAGAAAACAGCTTAGCAAACATCTAGCTGTCATGATCTTCTTCCAAATGGGAACCCTGAGGCTGAATGAACTTGCCTAAGGTCAAACCCCACTGCAGCTTAAAGCTACAACAGGATTCAAGGTGTCATGGCTCTGAGGTGTTCAGGGACTTCTTGTTTAAGTGCCAAAGAACCTGGCTTTGCAGCCAAATGGCCCTGGACCAAAACCAGCCTAAGGACCTGGGAGATTTGTTTTTACCCAACCCTGTGCCAGGCCCTCAGTGCCCCCAGGGCTGCTACAGAGCCCCCTGAGATGGATGTTGAGGACTTCTAGATGAGAGAGCAAGACACTTGGAGCCAATGAATTGCAGAGACAGGCACCTTTTCCTTCCCCTAATAAGTACACTCTCTTAGGCTTAAATGGACTGCCCCACAGTGGGACTGCCAAAAGAAACTAAGCCCCCCATATTATGGCAACAGTTGGCAACAGTAATCCCCAGTGAGTAGGGTTTACCTTGGAAACAGTTCTAATTGCTGCTGCAGACTGGGCCTTCCTCTACCTACAGGGAGCCATCTCAGGGCAGGCTCTACATGCTCAGCCCCCTTCCCACTGTCACAGCTCACATCACTTGGATGGCCCCCCGCAGGGAGGACTCTCCGGGCCCGACCCTGTGCCAGCCTGCTAACCACAACAGACTCTTAGTTCACCTTCTTCCAGTCTAGGAATCTTCCTTCTTTATTTACTTTATAAAATGTTTTCATTTAATCAGTCAAGCAGCAAAAATGTCAGAGTACCTCTTGGATGCCAGCCTCCATATAAACCACTGCCAGAAATATAAAGATATATGTAGTCATCCCTGTATGGGATTTTTTCCTCCTGTACTTCTAGTACTTCTAAGAGCCCAGGACAGAGTCACTTCATTTCATAGCACCAGGAGGGCATCCTTTTCCTTGTCTCCTATGGAGCTGTGCCCCCAACAGGTACCAATTTCATGGAATACCATGAATGGTGCTCTCTGGCATTGTGAAATCACTGTACAGACAAAGAGTCCTCTCTGCCACACATGCTGTGTAGATGTTTGAGGATATAATGCTGGGTAAATGTGCAATCACCAAAGTCAGGCAGATCAGATTCAAATTTGGGCTCTGGTATCTATCAACTATGTGGCTTTGGGTCATAAGATTTCTATGAGCTCCTGATGAGATAGTAATTGTATTAATTTTTAGGGTGGCTTGATAAATTAAATTAAAAATACAAGTAGATTTTTCATTGAGGCACATAAAGGATCAATACATATTAGCAATTATTATTATCATTATCATTAATATAATTATTGCTTAGTCTTACTGTCATTGTGTTCATTAAAGGTAGTACACTATGCTGACAATGCCCAACAACATAAGCACTTAATAAATATGTGCTGGATGAATGTTTTCAAGGATGATCAGGCGGGGAACCAAATGCTCTCTTGCAAGAAAAAAGGAAGAAAAATTGTCTGGGGAAACTGAATTAGAACCAGAAGACACTGAGCTTTTTAATGTGGTTTTGGTTAAAACGTGTTCTCTGGGAACTGAAAGCAGAGAGGGAAATCTTGACCTGGCCACACTTTTGACACCTTCAAATATGAGGCTGTTGTATCTTGTGTGAGTGGGGTTATTTATGAACAGACTGCTGTTCCCCCCCCCCTACTTGGCCCCCATGCTTCTCTTCTAAAGAAAAACTCCAGAAGGATAGGCTTTAGGTCTGTAGTCTTCAGGCCAAATTTCGATAAGGTCTCCATGGCCAACACAGGGCAACTGGTCAGCCAGGCCCTGGGACCTGCCACCTTTCTGCTTGGACAGCACACCCTGGTGGTGGGGCAGGTGTCAGGATGTTCCCTCTTTCACAAGACAGACATCTGGGTGTTTAGAAACAGCTGAATAGCTTTCTCTTTTTTCTCGTGATGTTCCAGATGCTTGATGCTATGCAGTTATAGCCAGGGTAAAATCTCACACCCAGACCCTGTCTTGGCCAGCCTATGTTCAAGTGTTAAGGGCAAGATGAAGGTCTAGGACTCTACAGGCCAGGCCAGTCTTAAATTAATAGGTAGGGATCCAGGGTGAGTTGACGGGAAATGAAAATAGCCCCTTTGTATTCTAGGGTTGTTGGTAGATTACTCAAACAGAGGGCTGTGATCCCAGAGGAACAGTGTGCTAGGGAGATAGATTGCATCAGAGGAGATAGCAGGGTAGCAAACCCAGATCATCCCATAGCCTATGAAGATCTACTCAGATCTTTGAGTAGAGAAGAAAATCTCTATTCAGAGAAGAGCCAGGAAGCCAAATCTTGAAAAATTTGGAGGGTCAGCTGTGTTCCACTTCACATTATATGGCCTAGGATTTTTGATCATAAGGTCCGTTCTGGAGCATTCATAGACATTTCTTCTGCCAACCCCTGTGCTAGGAAACAAGGTCAGAAAGATGAGGCATCCTTGTCCTTCAGGATGTACCTTCACAATGCCAAATGCCTGAATACAAAGTGAACAGCTGGTTGCTTCCAAACGTTTCCAGATATCTCAGTTTTCGGCATCATGAGAGGAAACCATCAGATGCTGGCTTGTTTGATAGGACCCTCTGTGATTTTAAAGCATTACAATGAGGGCTATACCCCTAGTTAGCTCTTTAGAGGAGTAAATGGTGTTCTGTTCCTAACTCTGTGGTCAACTGGAAACCATGGGCAAGGGTACAGGTCAGCATGAGATACGACGTAGGGTGGGTGCACCTCTACACTCCAGACAGGCTCCCCACGGAAGCCAAGGAATGAGGTCACTGTTTTCTGCTTTGTTTTTCCCATGTGAAACTTGTAGTACCTGCTACCAAGCCTATGTTGATGTGTGGCTACCAAGCCTGTGTTGACGTGTACAAGGAGGGATGGGGCTGGCAGAGGGTAGTGCCCATTGATTGATATATGTGCATCCTCACTGTTGTGTAACTAATATAGCCCCACCTGGAGAGGAGTGTGTTAGCCAAGCTTCATCCCACATCTGGAATCACCTCCATCAGACAGGTTCATTTTTTTCCCCCTGGTTACTTCATTTTCCTATTTCCATGCATTGACCAATAAATAGGACATACATGTTAGAAAAAGAACAAGGAATATATAGGTTTTGTGATACTAATTCAAGCTGGAAAAATAAGATTGCTGGGCTCTGGCCCAGGATCTTCTCTGAACCTGCCATGTCCCTTAATTGCCCATTCAGGGAGCCTGGGGAAGAGGCAAAGACAAGGTTCTAGAGGGTCTGAAAAGTCAAGGTAAGGATTTTGTACTTGATCATGAACACAGGGAGCCATAGAAGGATTCCTTCAGTAGGGAAGATCCTGGTCAGATTTACCTTTTAGAAGCATCATTGGCTGTGGTACATGCAGCGTTTTGAGGTGTTGACTAAGTGGACCACATGGAGGGCCTGGCTGAGGTGAGTGGGGCTGAGAGGGCAGAGGAGGGGAGTCACTGGAGAGTCTATAGGAAATAAACCCTTGAGGACTTAGTGATTGATGAACGTAAGCTATGATAGAGAGGATGGGAGACAGAAGGAGCCCCAGCTTTCCTGCTGGGGTTGGATGGAATGTTTCCAGATAAATGGAGAACCCAGGAGTCAGTACATTAGGCAAGAAGGCTATGAATTTTATTCTGAAAATGCTACATCTAAAGTGCCTACTGGACACGGGGGTGGAAATATTCAGGGAGCCAAAGGAGAGCAAGTCTAAAACTGGGAGGAGAGCTCTGGTTTAGAGATTGACACTGGGGGGTGGGGAGGTTCCTGATTGCCCAGGGGGAGTGTGGAGCTTGGGCCTACCAGCTTGCTGTTGAATGAAACCTGTGGGACTATCATCAGGGGCAAGTGGACCTGGGGGGCCTGTGGCAAAGATGACAAAGCCATGGTCAGGGAGGTTCAAGGACAGCCGGTGTAAGCTTTCAAGTCTTGTCATTGTGTCAGTGTGTGAAAAACCAAGAGCAAGACTAAAGTTTCTGTGTTTTGTCTCCTCTCTCAGTCTGCACATAAAGCAAAATGGGCCCGCACAAATTTTTAAGTGGTGTTTCAAGCCACCTGGTAGTGCTCTACACGAGTGTGCCTTTCCCATGGGTTGACATTTATATGAGCATGATCTGGCTAAATAAGCATCACACCATGTCAACTGTATCTTCAGCTGAATGCCATTTATTTAAAAAAAATTTTTTTAAACCAATCTTGCCTATCAACAGTTATGACCAACATTCAACCATGAGAAATGTACCTATTGATGGACATTTTAAAGAGGTCGGTGTAATGGAATAAATAAGTGATTAAACAACACCATGGGTATTGAACTGTGCCTTGAGTACCACAGAACTTGACAATCCTTTAGACAAAAATAGATAAGTAGCAGGGAAGCTTTTTGCTTTTTTAAAAAAAGCAAGTTTGCATTTAAATGCCAATTTTTGGAGGTAAAAAAAGGATAAGTGAATTTTTTCCTACCTTTGGAGGTGAATCAAATGATGCAGACCAGCTATCTTTCAGGTTGTATCTGAGGATAGTAAACTGAACCAGAGCATCATAGAGATTAAACAGACAGTTCGAGTTTAAGTAAACTACTGAGGAATCTGTGGAAGGAGGTAAGAGTCAGAAGACCTGGGATCAGGTTCCCCCATCACCACTTCTCTCATTCTCAGGCTCTTCATCTTTGGGGGACAGGGGGATGGTAATCACAGATAGTCATTGATAGGTTATCATGACAATTGTGTATGGAAATTGTTTTGTTATGGGACATGTGTTGGGCACAGGTGGTTTTATTGGCATCTTATCTTGTGAGAAAGACTTCACTTTCCGGTATGTCTCCGGTCCCCAAGGGAGTCTTTCTGCAGAGTACATTTTTGAAACCTTCTTTGGCCTGCACAGTTTTTGCTTACCCTCTCCACTTTACGAATGTCAGAAAGATTATATGATTGACTGATAGAACACCAGCAACCCGGAGAGATATTGTACCACGGCCCAGGGCTATACTTTCCATTTTTATTAAAATTCTTATTAACTCATAGCCCAAGAGCTTTTAAGCCAAGCCTGATCTCCTTTAGGGGCCCTTGATTTGATCAGAAAAATTTGTGTGCAGTGTTCTGGTCCTGCTTTTGTGGAAAGGCAGCAAGAAAGCAGCCAAATGTTTTTCTAAAGATAGTAGGGTCCTCTCTGCCTCCCAAACCATTTGCCTTACAACCCTGGCCATGGAGAGATGCACTTGAGGTCTACAATGACAAGCCCACTTCCTGAGTTTAAGGCCTTCCACTCCTTTGAAATTCTACATCTTTCTAGGAAAAATAATTATCGGTTCTTTGTAGCCCAGTGGTGATGAGTTGGTTGGCTCCTCTTCTGAATACAAACATAGTTCTTTTGGGGGAAATTATCCTGCAATGGGTCCTGAGGGAAAAATATACCTTCATGAGGTGCAAGGGGAAAAGGGGAACACGAAGGGGACCTTGCCACCAGGGGCTGACTGATAGCATGGTGGAGTAGGCGCCGTCTGGGATGCTGTGCCACTCTTTGCTGTGAACAAAATGACGTTCTCTCAACAAATGCACGGTAGCTCTACATGCGTGATAGGATCAGGTCCATTGTCTGAGCTCTTGGGTAAGGCTGCATCTCTGTTCTTCCCCCATGGGCTTCATGGTGATTTTTATCCTTCAATTGGTGTTTGCTTAAGTGGCCTCCCTGAATTACTCACATTTATCCTTCCATTAATAGGTAGTCTTAACTTAATGTCATCACCTTGGTAATCTGCTAAGCTAGAGAGCACCTGAAAATAGCAACTCTCTTAGCAGCTTGCTGAGTAGAAGCCATTTCTTTCCTGACATAAAATGAATCCAGAGCCTTTTTAATTTTCCCTCGTGTTCTTGTTGAGATACGGAACACGTGGTATGGAGGCTGAGATGGGTGA
Organism: Nyctereutes procyonoides; assembly: GCF_905146905.1. Classification (NCBI taxonomy): domain Eukaryota; kingdom Metazoa; phylum Chordata; class Mammalia; order Carnivora; family Canidae; genus Nyctereutes; species Nyctereutes procyonoides. Next base: position 14,893,241 of record NW_026575040.1, read on the forward strand.
TGCCCAGTTCGAAACTAACCTCCTATTTCCAGCATTGCTGACTTAGATTTTATTGCCAAGAATTAATTGGTAATGTGGCTCTGAAAAGCCACTCATAAATGAAAACTTATATCTGAGGCCTCATTTTGTAATCAGCCCAGTATTTTGTACCTTCTTTATGCCTGGAGGAGTAGATATCCAGGCAGAGCCACCTTCTTTGCAATTTCATAAAGTTTAAGGAACTGTTTTTATCCTCTTCTTTCTTTCCTTTATTTATTCTACAAAGGTTCATGGAGCTGTCATTCACTGTGTCCCTGGCACGGTGGTAAGCCTGCTAGAGATAACCAGTGAATATTAGAGAGGGGAACGATCCTCAAGAACAATTAACATGGTTATGGTGCTTGAGGGTTGATGAAGTAGCCCCATAATATCTAATCTTACAACAGCACAGGGCAGTAGGCAGAGGAGGGATTATAATCACTGCCACCTTATAAATGATGAAACTGTTACTCAGGATCACAGGAGCCGCAAATGCTGAAATTCAGACTCAAACCCAAGTCTGCTAAACCCCAAGCCATGTTCTGTCAACCACCCTGCCTCCCTGGATCTTAGAATTCTCCCAGGGGATGAGACTTAAACATGTAGTAAGATAGATGACTATGTAAAGAAGTCTGTGATTAAATATCAAATGCATGGTAAAGACAGTTGTTGCCAGATTCCAGAAATGGACAAAATCATGGTAGACAAAAAATAATGGAGTAAAAGAGATGGGGCTTGATGGGCCAGTTAGCTAGAGAGAAAGAAGAGGCCTTTAACAAAACAGAAGCTGATTTATCTTTCATGTAAAAGTCTGAGCCTATATGGCAGCTCGGCTACCGGAAGCTGGCATGAACCCAGGCTTCTTCTGCAATTCCTGGGCTTTCCCTTCCCCTGCATGCCCAAGAGGGCTCACCATCTTGTCCATATTCCAGGAAATAGGCTGAAGAGATAGTGACCAAACATCCCATTTTTACCCAGAAGTAGGGGGTTTTCCAGGACATGAGACTCTCAATGCTAAGATTAGGAAAGTCCCTGGCAAACAAAAAGGTGGCGGGGGGGGGGGGGGGGCATTGTCATGCCAGTTCTTCTAGGGCCCCACCTGAAAGCTATATGCTTCACTTGTAGTTACATCCCATTTGCTAGAACTTAGTCACATGGTCACACCTGGCTGCAAGAGAAGCTAGGAAAAATAATCTTTATTCTGGGTGGCCATGTGCCCCGCTCAAGCCTTCCTGTGGAAGAAGGGGTAATAGCAATTGGGCCATAACTAGCTATCTCTGCCATAAGACAGAAATATTTTTGTTGGTAAAATAGTGTTCACAAAAGTTAACAAGCATTTGTGTGACTGCTGGTGCTGTGTCAGTAATTGTAGCTCTGCAAATACTGACCTAAAAAGTCAGACTGTGTGTTCTGTGCACAAGCTACTATATAAGCTGCAAATTCACTCTTTTCCCAACCTGGGATGCATATCTGAGAGTTTTATATGAATGACTTCGGACCCTACCAGCTTATTTAAAAAGTATTAATCAGCCACAAATGCTTCTTGTGACATCCTCACAATTGAGTGCGACCCAGCGATGTGTCCAGACATGGAAATTCAGGTGCATTCTAGGAGGTCATCAGAATGGTTTTGAGTTTAGGAGTCATGAAATGGCACAATGAAAAAGGACTTGAGAAAGATTCATCTGGAGAGGTGAGGTCTTTCACTACTGTATCCCAAAATACCTAATTGAGGGGAGGACACATGTATAGGTTTAGAGTTTAGATATTTAACATTTAGATATTTAAATATTATCAGAGACACGTAACTGTGGGCTTTGAGACCCAACTGTAGAAGTTAGGAACTCGCCTCTACCCTGTCTTCTGGCAAAGATTATCCATTTAAGTTGCTAATTAGCACCCTAGAATGGCTTTCAGAAAAAGGTCTGCTGTGTAATATCAACCATCAAGCTGATGTGTCATGGTGGAGTGGGGGTGGGGAACCAGTATATATAGGTGTGGGCAGAGTGGTGAGGGTAATTAATTCTGCACTGCCAGATGTGCCATCCTGCCTCGTTCTGGCTGTGCTGGAGTGAGTATCCCATACAGACCGCTCCTAAGTAGAGTTTCAAATTCACCTTATCAAACGCTTCAGCTTCAAGGAAAGGAAGACTGAATTGGGGTAAGAAGGGACCCAAGGAGTGAGAGAAGATATGGCAATGTTTGGAAACCAGTTGTCCAATAGAAGAGAGCCCAGGACACAACTTATTAAACATTTCCCAGTCTGGTAAAGACCCTTCATCACCTCCTCTATCATCCTAGCCTCATGTGTATTCCCCATCTCCACACTGATGTTACAGGCATGTGACCATGTGTCGACTTTGAATTATTGTTTCTCTTCTTGATGGCCTAAGATCATTATTATTTTTTTTTTAGCAAAATAACTTTACTATAGGGAATTAATAGATCTCTGTTCCTAAATTGAGGTGTGGTCCCTCATGCCCAAGTAAATCTCAAGTGTTTCGTGAATCAACTAGACTTTTGCCATGTGTTTCTCATCACACTCTAATGCCTCTTTTCTTGTGTACCCTGGAGCTTCCAACTTGAAGAGAATAAACATTCCAAAGGCATTAACATGCTTGTATGAATTAGTAACTTTGAGGAGGGAAAAGCTAAAATGAGATCCAGGCATACTTGCAACAGCTTTACTTGCCTGGAAGTATTTATTTGTCATTTTTGTAAAGGTTTTCAGTCAGCATCAGCCACTGTGATGGTTTCAGAAGCCTGGGAACAATTTTGATTGTGCAGTGATTCAGGGAGTTATTAAGGACAATAAATCTGCATTAGTTAAGAATTGAAGAGCTATAATGTAATATTATGCAGCCATTAAGTGTAACATTTTCAAAGAATATTTAATGGCATGGTAAAATGCTCATGATATAATGTTCAGTAGAAGAACGAAGATCTCATACTGCATAGACAGCATGTTTCTGACTTCGTGAATGTGTATATATATATATATATATATATATATATATATATAGAAAAAAGACTAGAAGGAAGGGGCACCTAGGTGGCTCAGCGGTTGAGTGTCTTTGGCTCAGGGCATGATCCCGGGTCCAGGGATCAAGTCCCACATCAGGCTCCCTGCAAGAAGCCTACTTCTCCCTCTGTCTGTGTCTCTGCCTCTCTCTCTCTCTCTCTCTGTATCTCTCATGAATAAATAAATCTAAAGAGAGAGAGAGAGAGAGAGAGAGAGAGAGAGACTAGAAGGAAATTCTCCAGAACATTAACTGTGTTGGCGAGATTATGGACAATTTGGTGTTGTCCTTAAAACCATGGAACTTTTCTGCATTTTTTAAACAAACAACTATTCCTTCTGTTTTAATGCAAATACCTACTGCATTTATAATTACAGAAAGTTATTTATTTTTAGGAGAATATAGACAAAAATGCCTTCTTCTGAATATGTGGTAATGTTGATGAAATAGGCAGTTTTCTGCAAAATGCCATGGAAAGTGCCCTAACTCATCACCCTTAAAAGAGCTCTGACACAGTCATGTGTGTGCTCAGCAGAATCACTTCAGATTAGGGTGTTTGCTCCTTTGTTGATGCATTTGCCTGGGACACAGTGCGACACTGGCTAAGATCTGGGTCCCCACCTTAACCCTGCACCACAGTCAGGAGACCTTAATGAGGCAATATATTAATTGTGGGAATAAAGTATGTGTTTATTGAATGAATTGAAAGATGGATCAGTCAGTGGGTGAACAGAAGCAAGAGCTGGTCACCAGTACTGACCTTTCCCGCCAGAGTTTTCTGGCGCCCTGTGAGAGATTTCTCCCATCTCCTTCCGGGGATCTCAAGTATCTGGGCGCTACCCTTTCAGTTGATTGCTTCATAAAATGACAAAGGCAAATGGAAGAACTGACAAGCTCTTTCCATGTGTTGTCCTGGCGAGATTGTACAGATTAGGGAATGGATGACTCTGGAAGGAGTCAGAGTTGGAGGCCTCCAGCTGTGCACAATTTCTCCCTAGTTAATGCAGGCTTCCTATGGGACAAAAAATTCAAGCTAGAGGCATGAACAGACCACTATTTGGGGGCAGAATTGTACCCTATGGGATATAGAGAAGGCCCTCTGTCTCCCCAGTGTCCACCCCCACCTCAACCCCCATCACTGATGCAGGAACTGAGAACAGAGGTCTTCCACTCCAGTGAGAGAGTTTAACAGGTCAGCACTCCAGGGAACAGCAACCCACTGAATTCCAGTAGCCCTAAGGTAAAAATGAATGCCAAAGGAGACTAACACTTACTGCTGTAAAACTCCCTGGGGCATATCCTGTCTCCAGATTGGCAATAATCCAGGTGAGCAAAGGTGAGGTGAGAACCAGGTTGGGCCTGAGAAAAGACATCTCCTCCCTAGTAGCTTCTTATAAATGCTCTGACAGTCTCTCTCTCACTCTCTGGGACACACCACCTCCCCCTAGTGGGGCTTGCAATTCTCCTGAAAGTCCTGTGGGGAGGAGGACTTTAAGGTCTTTTTTGCAGGACTCCTGGAAATCCTTAAGTGATCTAAGTAAATGAGTAACTCTTTGGATATTGCAAGATGAAAGTAAATGAGCTGCCCTGAGACCATAATGAATGCAAATGAATTCTGCACCTTTACACAGGTTTGAGAGAGACTAGCAGAACTACTGGTGGTGAGACGTTGTCTGAACATGAGAGAGACTCAAAATCAATGGGAATCTGGAAGAAGAGAGGGAAGGAAAATGCAAAGTGGTAGTCCTTGGAGAAGCCATTAGCCAAGACTTGGCTTTTATTACTTTCTTCTTAAGAAATACCCTGGGTGGTTTCTCCCCAGTGATTCCCTGGAGCTTTTTCTTCGAGGTTCCTACATCCCCGGGGGTCTGTGCCAAGGTTGGAGCTGGGGCGGAGAGGAATGGGGTGCATCCATTCCCCGCACGGGGCAGGGGGTCCAGAGGCTGTGGCTGCCCCACGGTCAGTGAGCTCCAGTCAGTAGCTGCCTGGAGGTGCCCAGAACTGAATAGACCACTGGGGCGACTGAACCCAGACTTGACAGACACAGAAGAGTAAGTATCTCCTTTGCCTTCCCTTCCTTTGTCCTCCTCTCAGACTTCCATCCGGGAATCTCTTGATGCCCTCTGGTCCCTATCCCCAGCCTTCCTTTACCTGGAACTGATCACTAGATTGGCAGGACCACGTTCCTCACCTGCCTGCCTCTCTTCCCCTTCCTGCTCCAGGTTCCAAGGCAAGGCTGAGAGGGTGGGGGAAGTGAATCTTTTAGGAGCATCACTCCCTGCTCCTCGCACTTGCCACTGCCTCTCCAGCTTTGCTTCCTCCTCCTTCATACCTTCTTCAGGAAGCCTCTTCAGCCTGCCCCCCATCCCCTGATGCTCCCAGCATTGCCTGGCCTTCACCCTAGCAATCCTTCACCATGAAATGCCTCATATAGTTAGTACTGGGTTGTCTCTGAAACATACTGGAATCTTCCTTACTTCATCTGGTTCTCACTGAGCACCTAACACATACATCCACTAGCAGAGGTTTAGATCATGAACATGAAGGGGCTGTATCTGACTGCCTGTAAGACAATAGCTAGAATATACTTTTCCAGCTGTTATAATGGTCCTGAATCCTGCCTGGAGGCAGCAATAATAAGGAGCAACTGCCCCCCAGGCCCTGGGGAGCAGACACCATGGATGAAACTGGCTCGTTCTCAGGGACCCACACAGGCAGCTCCTTCCTACACCCCATTCCTTCAAAGACCCCCTTCTCCCCCAGGAAGCAGATCCACATCCCCATAGCCCTGCACCAGGAAAAAGGATATTGGCCTCCTAGCTGGTTCCTGAACACGCGTTCCTCTGGAAACCTTGCCATGAAGGGTGGTTTGGGGATATCCTTAGGATTACACTTGAAGTACATTATGGTTAAAACATACTTTTTTAGACTGTCCTCTGGGAACATAACCACCCTTTATAATTTGCATTTCTGGGGGGAAAGCTTCCAAATAGCAAATGAACAAATGAGTTCGTTTTGGATTTTATATACGCCAGCCATTTTCTTACCAGCCCTAAACCCCTCAAATCTGCCATGCTCTCGAGGCTCCATTTCTACAAGCTCACTCATCTTTCGAAGTCATTTATGTCAAAGTATTATTTGGTTAAAAATGTCACACTCATAAGTAATATGTATTTTGGCAGAGGATTCTGATAGACCGATGCCTTCACTCTCAAAAAAGAAAGAAAGAAAAGATGTTTTTCGTTCCAGTATTTCTTTCCATAGCTCTGGTGGAAAGGAGCTCACATAGATCTTAAGGCAAGTCCGTAATAGAAACATTTGGGACGAGGGGATTGGGGGCACCCTGAAATCGCAGACTTTGGGTCTCGTACCCAATATACATAAACACAGCCTTGATATCGTTTTCCAATTAGGCTTATTGTTATACCCCTTCAAGGTGCTTGACATGTTACCTGCATTGTAGGCAGGGGAAGGGGGGGGTGTCAGTCTACCCAATGAGATGCGTCTAGTTCTGAAATGTAATTGACGGTTATGGAGTCACTGAACTGAGAGTGCACACCTTTTCCTTACTGTGGTTGTGTGAGGGCTTGGGAACTAAAGCAAAAGACAATAAATATCTTAAGTATGAAATCTGATGGGAAGAAAAAAAGAAGAGTTATTTCTTTAAAAAAAAAAAAGCAGGTAGAATAATGTCCCCAGGCCAGGAAAGTACCAGTCATTTTCAGATAAATTATACCCTCCTCCTCCTCCATGGGAAAAAAAAATCATACTCAGACTTAACTGTCCCTTTGGCACTTTTGTCAAATGAGTTTTAGTAGCAGGAGCTGCTAAAAATATAAGCCAATTTCTTTCTTCATTTAAATCAAGTGCTTAAAAAAAGTGTAGCGCCTAGAACTGGTGCAGGGCTCAGCATAGCAGCAGCTGGTCTGCCTGAATCCCTGAATAGTCCTCAGTGACAGCCCGGCGCCCTCTCAGAGCTGAGGGAAGTCAGCAGTGAGACTGGAAATTGCCCCTGGAGAGCGGGGGCTGTTTTTAGCACCTGAGCCCCAAGTTGAAAAGGTGTCCTAGGGTACATACTGACCAGGTTGGATGCAGGAGGTGCTCTCAAGAGTGTTTCTTTTTGTTTGTTTGGGCATTCACTAATCCATCCTTCCTTCCTTCCTTCCTTCCTTCCTTCCTTCCTTCCTTCCTTCCCTCCCTCCCTCCCTCCCTCCCTCCTTCCTTCCTTCCTTCCTTCTAGAAAAGCAAAAACAAGGAGATCTGGGTAGCTTGATCAGTTAAGTATCTGGCTCTTGATTTTGGATCAGGTCATGGTCTCAGGACTGTGAGATGGAGCCCTGAGTGGGGCTCCGCACTCAAGAGGGAGTCTGCTTGAGATTCTCTCTCTCTCCCTCTGCCCTTCCCTCTGTGCATTCTCTCGCACATGCTCTCTCTATTCTTCTCTCTTTCAAATAAATCTTTTTAAAAATGAAATTTAAAAATGTAAAAATCAAAAACAAACACATTTGAAAATACCAAGCATATGCCAATATCTGTATAGAAACATAGCCCTAAGACTATGAATGAGACATAATCCCCACTCTCAGGTAGAGTGGGATTCGCTCCATCCTGTCCAATGTTTCATTGCCATGGGGGCTTTCTCTTTGTCGTGTTTGGGAAGCAGTCTGACCAACTGACCCTGCCTATAAGGTGAGAACTAGTAAAGGTTCGTGTTGCTTTCAGAGTTACCTGCCTTTTCATAGAAGACTCTTGAGAATTTAAAAGCCTTTGACGTCCAAAAGAGCATATTTATAATGGTAAAATGTCAGGAACTGTGATAGGGAGAAGGGGAGATATTTTGGGCAGGAGGCCCCTCATGTTATCTTATGTGGAAGCTGTTTGTTCTCAAGAATTGTGTAAGTTATATCTAAATTATGTATATCAAATACCATCTTAGATTCAAATTTTGAGTGGAAAGGTCTTAGGAATTAGCTAATCTAACATCCGTATTTTTACAGATGAGGAAATTCTGGAAAAGTCAAGCTCCTGTTGTGCAGTGTGCTGCCCTTCCTCCCTGCCATGCTTTGTGCTAGAGGGAAAGCGGCAGCACGCCACTTCGAGAATGGAGATGTAAGATGGGGAAGTGGGCCTACTCAGAGCTGACTGTGTATTATGCTAGGATTTCACCATAATGCCTTCAGTACTTAGCCTTGAGACTTATAAATGAGGCCACCTTGAATCAAACCCCCTGTGGAACTTCAGTGATTCAAACAAACCTCCTGAATGAGACTCTGAGATAGCTTTGCCATAGTTCAAATTCTGGTCTCTAATGAATAGTGAACATAGTTATTAATGTCACAGTGACTTCTACAGAATAGCTACGTTTTTACCACTGTATCAAACCTGACTTTTCTATACAATAATTGCATTAATGCCATCTGTGTGTATGTATGGTGAAGACACAGAAGTACCTAACTGTGTGCTAGAAATAGTGATGACTGTAGCAAGTGTCCCCACTATGCTCTCTTCCAGTTATACTTGATAACAGTGGCACAGAAATTTGGAAGGCTGCCAGATATCCCCACTACCATGGCACAGGAAGGAAGTCAGCTGATTCCAAGTAGGATTAACTCTGTAACCCCTTCTTCTTTGTAACAGTGCTCTAATCACCTGAGTTAATCTTGATGTATCAGCACTTGACAACTCTGGAAATTCTTGGATACACGATCCAACTTTAACCTGCTTGGACTCTCTTTATTTATGATGTTTTATATTCCACCACTGAAGTCACCTCAGTGATCTTTTTCGTTAAGTGTCAGATTATTCTGTCCTTTGCCAGCTGCTGTCCTGTCCCTCAACAGAGTTGCAGTTTATTTGGGGTGGTCTTTTGGAAACAAATAGATCTTAACAACAGATTGCACGGGTTTGAGATTGGGTTTGGTTTCTAAATAAAGATTGCTTGCTCTTTTGTAGCATTTCTTATGTGTCAGGCACCGCTCTGAAACTTTACATAAATTACCTCACTTTATCCTCATAACAACAATCCTACTAGCAAAGAATTATTATTAGCCCCATTTTACAGATGGAGAAACTGAGGCAAGAGGAGGCTATTTAATTTGTCCAAGGTCACACAACTATTAAATGGAAGAAGCTGAGATTTGAACCCAGCCAGTCTGGTTTAATCATTATAGCGTATGGTCACTAGCACACTATGTTTTGAAACATGGATTTTTACCATTAAATGTTAACACCCGTTGCTGGCACTTTAGGATTCCGTTTACAAGGGAAGATGTCTATGAAAAGAGCTAGTGGGCCTCTGTCAGCAAAACTATATTTAAAGCTCACATTGCTTCTCTTCATGTGAACTCCCAAATCACATCCAAGAACAAAGTTTGTCTTGACTTCACAGATTAGGCCTGTTTTCCACACAAAACTAGGGAGAAATGTTGACTCTATTAGCTTCCAAAAGCCTAGTTGAGTCCAGAATGTTTCTAAGTCCCAGACCTTTTCGTCTTCCATAAAGGCCCTCCTGATTACGCCAACACATCATGTGTTCTCCCTCTGGATCTCTTCCTTGGATTTCCCTTGAACCTAAATTAGGACAGCTGATCTGACCAGCACACATGTATGTAAGCAGTCAACAGACCTGCATATTGGAAATAACACTTCCTACTTACTGACTTAATGTTATCCTTGTCATAATTCCACATCAGTAAGCTCTGTCTTCATAACTTAAAGGCCATGAACCATGTCTTAAGCTTCATTATTTCTCACAAAGTGTTTATTAATATACTAGCCACTTCTAGCTACATTTAATAAATATTTAGGGATCTGATCTAAAGAAGCAGCAGTGTTTTAGGCAAAGCTATGCTTTTTGCCAAAGTCATTACATAGATTTTGTTTTCTTGTCAGTAATGTTTGTTTGTTTATTGTCTTTTCCTTTTCCTGAAATTCCTACTTACCTGTTACATTGAGTTAAACTTTATTTCTAGGGGAGGTAAAGTATGTATTACATTTGTGTTCTGTCTCTATAAGGCTCTAGCAGTAAATTCTGAAAAATGAGAAGTGCAATACATACCTAACAGTCATTCATCCATTCATTCATTCATTCGACCTATGTTTACTGAGTGTACCAAGTGCTTTGAATAACACAACAGACCCAATCGGAACTTCTATTCATGAAGCCTACCCTGTGGGGTAGGAGAGGGGATGGTAAGCAAAGGACAGTATATGCATAAATGTATAACTTCACATCTTGCTGAGTGTTAATGAAAAGTAACAATGGAGTGCTATCAGAAAAAAATGATAGAGGGGAGGGTACCTAATGCAGAATTTGGATTTCTAACAAGTTCCCAGGTGATGCTGATGGTTTGGGGAGCACACTCTGAGAACCATTGCCCTAGGTTATAATGCGTGGAGGACATTTCACGTGCCCTGTGGGTTAGCTCAGTATACATTTGAATCGTTTGGAAGCCTTAAAAAATACTAATGCCTGGCCCTGTCCCAAGAGATTCTGTTATGGTTGGATTGGGCTGGTACCTGGGCATCAGCATTTTCAAAGGTACCTAATGCAAATGGAAGATAAAGAACACTGATGCTAGATGGCACCGGGAAGGGTGGGTGTTGTTTGCTGAGCACTGGCTAGTGTATATATCCCAGAGTAGTTTGCAACACAAATGCTGACTCACGTACCCACCAGTCAGCCTAGTGGTAAGGAACTCTGCCTCTTTCCAGTGCGGATCTCACAAATCCCCAGTTGCAATGTGATGCTGTAATTCTACCCACCTGTCATATGAAAGAACTGGATCTTGATTGGCTTGCTTGCTGTGAATTTGAGCTCCAGCATGGAGTGTTTCTAACAAACCCAAGTCATAGCCAGTTGGACTCTCTGTTCCTGAGCTGAGAAGCCCAGGGAAGGAGAGTGGTGGGGACTGGGCTGGCTAGCAGGCCAACAGTGGTGTAGCTAGAATCAGGGGACCCAGGTTTACTCCCAATGAACTCTGATGAGGCAGAGATTTTGGCAAGTCATCCAACTCCTTGGCCTACAGCTTCCTACAGTAGCCTAAATGCCCTACAAAATGAGGGCATGGAACTAAGAGATCACCATACTCCTTTTAAATGGTCAAATTCTAGTTGTGGAACTAAATATGAAACTGAACAGTTTCTTCCCTGATAAAATAAGAGTTGGACTCATTGCTCCTAAGACCACTGTCATCTCCAGGTGCTGTGATTCTACTAACAATGACAATAGCTAACATTCAAAGTGTGTGTGTGTGTGTGTGTGTGTGTGTGTGTGTATCAGGCACTATTCTGAGAGATGTGCATTATCTCATTGCATCCTTACAACAAAACAATGAGATAAATTCTGTTATCATCCCCATTTTATAGATTGAGGAAGCTGAAGAACAAAGAGGCTAAGTGACTGGCCCAGACTCACAGACATAGTGGGTGACAGAGCTGTATTCTGACCCAGCCATCTCTTCCATAGTGGGGGCCCCTAACTACCACGCTGTTGTACCTCAGACACTTTGTTTCACTGCTGTGACCCTCAGTTTCTCCAGCAATAAAACCAGGGTTTGGACTAAATTGGTCTCTAGGTCCATTTTAACTCTAAAATGCACTGCTTCTGTGAATATTTCCAATTGTTCGTTTGTTCATATTATCTTTGTTTATTCAGCAAACTTTGAGCTCTTAATTGGGGACTTGGGAGTCAGATTGGTTGGATTCCAATCCTAAAGTGACCATGTATTAGCTATATGACTTTTGTGAAGTCACCTAAACTCTCTGGCCTCACAAATCTCACTTACTTAAATGAGATTAATAATAGTGTCAATCGTGTGGGGTTGTTCCAAGAGTAAAATGGCATATTGCCTGAAAGCACCTAGCATGCTGCCTGCCAAATAGTAAGCACTCAATAAATGTTTTGTTACCAGTATCATGAGGCCCCATACTAGTTGCTAGAGGTACAAGGATGAGTAAGACACAGTCGTCATAGAGTGTATAGCCTAGGCAGGGAGGCAAAATGGATACAAATAATTAGAATATGATGTGAACCCTAGGAGAAGTGTGTCTGAAACCTTTGGGGAAATGCAGAGGAGGGAGCCTTTTAACATGAGCCCCACTTTCTAGAGGACCAGAGGCTTTGAGAACCACCAGCACTAGGACATGAGCAGCTCATGTTGTGGATCCAGCATGAAACACAGAGTCCCGGCGCCTCTGATCCAAATAGCTAAAGAGACAGAGAGCACCACGCTGATCAGAGGAGCAAGGCAAGAGGCAGCCCGAAAGGGATGGGTAGGCAGCTTGGAGCAGGGAGACAGAAAGGGGCCACAGTGAGGGGGAGTTGGCTAGAAGTGGAGCACACACCACAAGCCATGATCAGAGAGCCTGCAAGCACTGAAGGCGTCTTCAGTGGAAGATAAATCCCTTTAACACCCAACTGGCCCTGCATCTGGGTTTTCCTTTAGGGCTGATGTGAAGAACCAGTCTTGGCCAAGGCCCTTGGCCCAGCAGGGGGGCCCAGTAATTACCCAGCAGAGGTGAGGTGTACTCTGGCAGTGGGGTAGCTGCAGTTCCAGGTGAGGCTCCTTTCCAAGAGTCTGGGGTTGTCGAGTAGCAGAGGAAGGGTGGCCTGGGGTGGGGTGTAGGGATTCCCTATCATACGTGGCACCTATCAGGGCACAACCTGGTAATCTGCATTTTAATAAGTTTCCCTGGTAGTTCTCACATCTGTGGTCTAGGACTGACTGTACCTTGAGAGACCCGTGGTAGAGGGGAGCTCAGTGATGAAACATGGAGGCCAGGCCGACTGACATATACATTGGGACCTCCAGATTTGCAGTTTTCACAACTTAGGGGAAGCCTGTGTCATTTTCCTGCACGTTTCCTGTAAGACCCAGGCACCTGCCCCCCACTACCCCACTTTCTGTCTTCATTCTCAGTGTGAAAGCTACAGGCCAAAAGGATACCATGGAGCTTACAAATAATTTTTAGAAGTTTTACAGGAAAGAGAATGTACCTTTTTGACCTCAAGTCTTAAACCCCCTTGACACAGTACAGGCCTGGTTCTCACCAGCCCTTTGCCACACGTGCAATGTTTGATCAAGGGTACGCTTTCTATAAGACCTCCAGCAAGCCAAGAGCAAGGCCTCTGTCTCCTCTCCTTTTCTCAACCCCTTGAAAGCGAGCTGCTGATATTGTCTATTCTTTTAAAACTTAAGGGAACTGCCATATAGCTTTGATCAGCAGTGTTTACCCATCTCTGGGAAGAAAAAAAAAAGCCTACTTTCAAAACACATGCTAGGACCTGTACTAAGCAAGGAGAAACCCTATAAATTCCCTGAGCCACCCTCAGGTTGCTGGGAGGCAGCGAGGAGCGTCTCTTCACTTGGCAGCATCACTTGTCAGCTTGTCCCAAACTACTAGTTTCCCAATCACAAGGTGGCAGGCTGGCTTCAGACCACTGTGGCTCAGGGGAGGACCCGACTGTGAAATGCATACAGATGTGCGCACGCGCACGCACACACACACACACACACACACACACACACACACACTTTTAGTTTAGGTTGTCAGGGAGGAGAGGGTTGTGTGACAGACTTCCTTCCAGGTTACCCTGAGGCATTCACAGGGGTGGAGTCACCGGTCCCACAGCAGACCTGGCACCTCTAAGGTCCCTTCTCCTTGGAGCTTCCCCTGCTGCCTCATTTGGGGTGCAGGGTCCTCACTCTGAGAGAGGCTCTGAGCTCCACCCACAAAAAGGCAACCTTTTCATGTGTGTGTCTGGGTTTGACCTCAGTTCCTGGATGACTTTCTCAAAGCTCTGGGAAGTTCCTTGTTGGAATTTCAGTACCAAAGGTCCGAGGGAAGAAGGAGGGAGCTAGCAGTGCCTTCCTTTCACTCCATAGACAGGCCCCAGCCTCTGAAGGGCGCAGGCAGCAGCCTAGACCCTGTGGAAATTTCTCTAGGGAAATCTCACAAGCCTGTAAGAAACTTGACCTCATTTGCATTTTCTGATTGAATCACAGATAGGTTTTGTTTCTCTCCCTCCCCTCTACAAAGAAAGGCCCAGGAATGAAGAAAGGCTAAGTTACCCAGTATTTTCAGGAGAAATGTGTTATTATTGATTATAAACTTGGTTCTCTTCCCAATGGTATTTCTGGGCCTTGACTAATTCCATGGTGGATGTGTGTCTGTATCATGCTGTTTAAAAATCTTTCTTCCCTTCTTGTACATCATTGTTTAATGAAAAGTTCAACAGCATCAGAGCACACTCCTGAAGGATTTATTAGTTAACTGAATCTTCGCCCTCATTATGGTGGTGATAGAATTGCTTTCCAGGACCGCAGTTCCAGTAATAGCATAAATCAAAGACAAGCCAGTTGCTTGCTCTGCGCGGGACTCTTGTTTTTAATCTCTTTCCCCAAAGGGAGGGGAAATTTAGATGTAGAAAACCAGAGAGTGAGACCAAGTTATTTAGATGTCAGCACGCATCTGGACTGCTGGAATCTATTAGTGGGTGTTACAGAGTGTTTTAGAGAGGCCCACGATGGTGTGGAACTTGTTCTTCTGTGTAACTGTTGGGCCTCGTCGCGCTGGTTTTGCAGAAGTCCATAAGCGCAGTTCTGTCTGCCAGGCCCAAACTGTGCAGGGAAATACTGCTGAGATGAGGAGTTAACATTTGTGCTGGGCTTATATACACAGAAGGACTTGGAAACATGTATGGTGGTACCAGGAAAGATAAACTGAGAGCCAAGGAAAATCAATTTCCAGTCCCTTCTGATGAAAGAAAATAGGAAATCTTTCTTTTTTTTACTGCAAAAGTAAGACACCACTCTTCAAAATATATCAGTTAATACCCAACTGGGTGCTGAGTTCCTTTTTCTTCTTAGTTACTAGTTACCGTCTTTCTCTTCTGCATCTCGAAGAGAAAGGATGCTTGAGGACTCCAGAGACCCAAGGAAAAACATCCCATTAGTGGAGCGGACATCTTGCTTTTCCAAATGGGCCAGGTGGGATTCAGACATAGTTGCATGGCTAGTTAGACTTTGAAGTTTATTAGCTGTGTGACCTTGAGCAAGGCACTCTACCTCTCTGAGCTTCCCTCCCTCCATCCAATGGGGCCCTCACTACCATCTCATAAGGTGGGTGTGGCAGTAAGGGAGATGATATATACAAAGAATCCCAACATTTCCTCCTGCCTTCTTCTCTTAGATGGACAATTCCTGGAAAAGAAAACTTAAGGATGATTTTAATCTAAACGTATTAAAATCCTTGTACCTATTCCTGACTTTTATTTCAGGTTCCCAAATATTCCTCTCTCTTTCTCATTTTGCCTTGTTCCAGGCACTGTTTTTAAAGACTGTTGAGAATTTAAACCCACCTGCGCTATTTCTCTCCTTTCTCTCCTTCACTCCTTTCTTAATCCTTTCTACTTGCCTGTGATGGGTATCGGGAAGGATGGGAAATGATTGTTAGGGTAGAGCATAGACTATGAGAGAATGGGATATCAGAAAAAAAGGGTGAGGAACTGTATGCTTTCATGCATGCAACAGATACTGATTAAGCTCCCACTGGGCCCGGGCTCAGTGCACAGGATCGGCACACTTCATGCTCCCACGGCCTGTCATGAGCAAACCTGGAAGACAAGAGGCAAGTACGATTCTCTCTGCCAGGTGCTTTGGCCCAAGCAGCAAAGGACATTGCGACACCTAAGCAGGGCTCGGGAAGGAGGGGGCATCTACCTGGGAACTGAAGGCAAAGACAAGAAGGAAAAGCATATGCAAAGGCCATGAACAGCATGCACAGAGGCCCGAGAGAGGGAGAACCTGGTGTGTGTAAAGAAATAAAAGATCAGGAGGGAGGAACATGGTGTATAAGGGAGAGCTTGTAAAGATGAGGTGGGAGGGGTGAAAGGGGTGTCTTGGGCAGGAGTTCGGATGTCAAGAACTAGAGGAAACCAGTGGAAATAACAGGGGGCAATGGCGATCAGGCTGGTGATATAGGCACCCTGCTCTGGCTGTGGCATGGGGAGGGAGCTTCATCTTGGCCCTGTGCCTATCTTCGCACAGTGGTAGTTTGGGCCCTTAGAATTGCCAAGTCCTCAGCTTTGAAAACAAGCCGCCTTGCTGAAGCAAAGTGCTTTCAGTGGTCCAGTGAATTGAGATCAAAAGAGCTCCCCTTGGCCAGGCGCTGTTTTAAGGACTCTGCTGAGGATTTAAACCAACTGGTTTTGAAATGTAAGACAAACCATAATCACTGGGCAATGCTCCCTTGTTTTGCCAGGGAGAGACATTTATAGGTATTAAACTAGATCCAGAAGGCCTCTAATACAGTTCCTTAAATGTAATAATAACACAGAATTATTAGGGGAAACTATTATTATTATTCCAAGTAATAACATAATTTTGTGCCCATGGAGGACATCCAAAGTGCTGAGAGAAATGAGCATTGGTTAATTAAGCCTCACCACTCCTCCCTGAGTTAGACGAAGTATCATTAGACTCATTTATAGAGAAGTAAACTGAAACGCTGTTGGGTTAGTTGACTTCCTTAAGGTCAAACCGTGGGAAGAGAAACTGGGGATTTTTACGTTTTATCAACCCCTTTTGCTTCATGCATCCGCTTCTGAATGTAGATTCAGATTTTCCCAGTGCCTAAGCAAAGAATTCACCTCAAAGGTTGGGACAGGCCTTTGGGGAGAAAAGAAGAAGCACTGAGAACCTGTCCTGGCAATGGTGCCCTCTGCTCCTCTGCCCTCTCATGGGCCCGGATGCGTACAGAGAAGATGATTCACTGCCATGCCCAAGGCAGCCCTTGGGGGAAGGACCAGAGCATCAGTCAGATATGGCAAACAAAGCCACATCACATGGGAAGGGGGTGTAAGAATGGAGGTCATAGTTGTCGGGGGCTTCCTGTGCTGGCAGCAGGAGTATGCGCCCCAGGAATTCTTCAGCATCTGCTGGTGCAGCTGCTTGCTTCTCTTCTTCAGCTCTGAAGCACCCACTTCCTTCAGCTCTGTGCTCCTGCCTCCAAATTTCCAGGATCTGAGTTTGGGAAAGACACCTATGGGATGATTTTGGGCACCTCAGCAAGCCATGTCCTCTCTTCCAGATCATGTATATCTTCATCCCCTGGACCTTTCGTATCAGGAACCACACGGGACCCTGGAGATAGAAAGCAGAAAAGCCTTGATTCCTAATCTCAGGAAATCAATGATTTATTTGGGGGAGAAGAAGATGCCATGCACTTACCACCCCTCACTCCCAAATCAACAAACTTCACAAATACATGATCTGTGCTCCAGGATGGAGAAGACACATGCAGGGCATCTTGGAGAAGGCAGACTGACTAATTCTACCTGGGTAGTTTGGAGAAGACTTTGGGGGAGGGAGTGGCATGTCAGCCAGCAGTAGAAATATGAGATCGTTGGGTCAAAACATGTGCCAAAGAAACATCTCAAGCAAGGACATGAAGACAGGTTGCTGTCTGAGATTTGGGGGCCATTTAACAACTTGTGTCTTCGTTGTGTAAACTTTTTCCCTTGGATGGGAAGAGCTAAATTAGTCCCTAATTATATAGTCTCTCCTAATTCTTATAGATTGTTCTATAAAATAAATATATATAAAAGGCCTCCTTATCTGATAGATTATAAATTACTTAAGTTTAGGGACCTTGTATTACCCCCCACTACACAACACTGAACAGAACTATCTAACATCCAACTAAGACCTACAAAGGAAAAATCAAAGTTAGACACAACTTGAAAGACCCAACCTGAAGGGTCACTTGAAGTGCCATCTCAGAGTGATCTCAAATCTGATGCTTCCATTTCCTGAGCCTCAATTTTCTCGTATGTAAAATTATGATAACTCTGCTACTTCCCAGATTATTTCAGTGATAAAATAAGGCAACCAAGATAAAACTACTTGGTAAACTATAATATATTATAGAAAATATTATCATTGTTAAGTCAAATCTAATAAATAATTATAATAAAGATACAAGATTCTCAAGGCACCTGGGTGGTGCAGTCTGTTAAGCATTAACTCTTGATTTCAGCTCAGGTTACGATCTCAGGGTCCTGAGATTGAGCCTTGCGTTGGGCTCCCCGCTCAGCTCGGAGTCTGCTTGAGAGTCTCTCTCCCTCTCCCTCTGCCCCTCCTGCTTGTGTTCTCTCTCTCTCTCTCTCTCTCTCTCTCTCTCTAAAATAAATAAATCTTTTTAAAGGAGATATAATATTCTAGAGTAATTTCTTTTCTTTCAATCCCTTCTGCTGTCACCAATTAGAATCTCTAACTTCAGCTATAAGACAGACTGTTGGGAAGACAGGCAAAGAATACAGTTGAGTGGGGCTCATTTTTAAGACCAAGTTTCAGTCAACAGATTCCAGAGTCCACTCACCACTAGAGGTGGAGCTCCTGTCACATTATCTGCCTAAATTCTCACTGCTTTGAAGAGTAGGAGAGCTCAGAACACAGGTTTTAAGTCTTGGCCACCTCTGGGTTCCATGGGGCTTAAGGAAAGAAAGCCTGGCAGCCTACCTTGCACAACTGGGGGTGCTCAGTGAAGAGAAAGTGTTTTCAGAAGAAAGCAGCTGGCTGTCCAGGTAGATCTCCACAAAGGGGATGGCCCACATTATGTTTCATACTCTCCACTTTGTCTGTTCTTCTTAAGCACACAGGATTGGACATTTCCCCATCTCCTTGCAGTTAGGTTGGGACCATGATACTGAATTCTGGCAAATGAAATATTAAGGTGGTACAAATCTAGGGCAAGGAATTTGAAAACTGATGTGCCTTTTCCATTTCCCTTTCCCTTCTGTGGGGACTTTGGAGATGATGTGTTCTGGGTGGCAGGAAAACAAGATGGAGAAGGACTATGGATCCACATCAGACTTAGGGGAAATCAAGAAAGCTTTTTATGTTAATCTACTGGTATGTAGGGATTTTTCTTGTTACAACAGAGCCCAATCTTTTCTGGTCAGTCCAGTGGGATTGCCTTGGTATTATCACCATAGTTCAGACTCTTAGCAGTATCCTTTTTTAATGTAATAGCAGACCATGCCCCTGGATGATGTTCGTCCATCCAGTGTGCACATTCCATCAGTCACACCACACTAGGGCTCTCTGGTGAGATCCCCTTCTCCCTGACTTTGTATATTTTTACTCAGATCCACTTGGTGCTGAATTTACAGTTTAACTGTCAGATGATGCTCTTATTTTTCTTATATCACTTGAGGGGTGAGGGAGTGTCTCATTATCAAGCCACACTTACATTTACTACATATCTATTAACTTTATTCCTAAGTCCTTCAAAATATGAGATAATAATGAATAGCACTAGCTAACATCTACTGAGCTCTTTTTGTATGTCATTCCCTGGAAGAAGTGCTTTATCCATATATTATTTCATTTTCACCATAAATTTATAGGGTAGGTACTATTGTTGCCTCCATTTTATAGCTGGGGAAACCAAAGCACAGAGGTTCATCAGTTTTCTCAGGGTCAAACAGAGGGAAGCAAGGATTCAGATGTAGGCAGTGTGACGCTAGAGGTCATGCTTGTCAACACACTGTGCTTCTCCAGTGTGCACAATTCATCAAGATTAAAGAATGCTATCACTGGATTCAACTTTGGGGTTTAGGGGTTTTTAGACAAGTGGGGAATAGTCATTTCAGCATTAAAATAATGAATATGCAAATGATTCAACTTTCATAAATAACCAGAGGTGGAAAATAGTTCGCTGCCCAAGAGACAGTAAATGAAATTGACATAGTTTGGTCCTTGGCTGGCTTTGCACATTGCTCACCATGGATTGATGCTCAAATAGATATTTAAAAGGCTCAGATTGCAAATGCATTGGGCAGAACCAGGCCTACAGATATGTAAGTAGGCAGAAATGAGAATTGAGATGTAGGCACTAATAAGTGACATAAATTAACTGTCAGTTTTCCAGAGGATTAAGATTTCTTTTCAGACAATGTTATTATATTGTCAGGCCGAAGTATATTTGACTATCTTACTAGATGGAATGAAGGAGTTTAGACAAAATGATTAGAGATAGCAGATTAAACACACATAGTTAATTCTGTTTTCCCCTCAAAATCTACCAATATGACTCGTGAAGAGTGTTTTTAAGGGACAACCCAGAGGCTACATATGAGATTACATCAACAATATTTGGAAACTAGGAAGTCATTGGAAGAAAAATGACTGACTTACCAGATATGAAATCTGAATTCCAAGCCAGTATAGGAGAAAACCCAGAACATCACAGAACCAACCCATCAAGAATTAATGGCACCATGGGGCATCTGGATGGTGCAGTTGGTTAAGTGAATGACTGTTGGTTTCTGCTTGGGTCATGATCTCAGGGTCATGGGATGAACCCCATGACCATAACTGGCTCCACACTCAGCACAAAGCCTGCTTGACATTCTCTCTCTCTCTTTCTCTCTCTCTCTCTGCCCCTCCACCCTCCACTAAAGAATTAATGGTACCAGTTACCTCTGAAAGTGAGGTACAAGGTGGGCTAACAATAATAGTGAATAAAATCTATTTAAGTAGCAATTTATTCCCAAGTCCCCTCTGGGAAACTGTTCTACATCTTATCTGACTGGAATTACTCTTTGGATAATGTAAACCAATGGTCCCTCTGCTTGGTACACTATGTGCAAATGGTGGGGTTAAGGATATGCATTCATATATTTAATTGAAGACTCTCTGCTTTCTTCCTCCAACTTGGCTCCCACACAATGGCAGCCAGATGTATACCTCTTAGCAGGAGTTGGAATCTTCACTGCAATATTTCATCAGTCTGAGAGGAATAAAATACTGAAAAACTCATGTTGGAATTCCCCAAGGAAATTGCCTAATCAGTTATTCTAATAGTGAATGAACTCCTCTCATGCACTCAAAAATCTTACTCAGACTTCCCATGCCCCATTCTTTTTTTTTAAGATTTTATTTATTTAATCATGAGAGAGGCAGAGGCACAGGCAGAGGGAGAAGCAGGCTCCATGTAGGGAGCCCGATGCGGCATTCGATCCCGGATCTCCAGGAGCATGCCCTGGGCTGAAGGCGGCGCTAAACCGCTGAGCCACCCGGGCTGCCCCCCATGCCCCATTCTTAAACCAAGAATTCTCAGGCATCTGAGGAAAGCATCTAATATGAAAGAAAGAGATTTTTTTTTAAAGTAGCAAGTTAGAGGAAACAGAAACTGTGAAGGGAGAAAAAAAAATGGCAGAGAGGGAAACACCCCTGTTTTTAACAAACACAGAAAGATAAATGGAGATGTGACCTCCATGAAAGGATAGGATGCTCTTAAAAAAAAAAAAAAAAAGAACCCACAAAAACAAAAATGAGCTATAACAAATAAAACTCTAAGCGTACAAATGAAAAATAAGAGAAAGGAGACTGCAGAGGGTGGAAAGGATAAAATAATTCAAGAGATGATTCAGGAAACTTGGCAAGTGAAAGACATGAGTCTCCCATTGACTCTATCAAATGCCTAGTATAGTGAATGAGATTAGATCCATACTAAGGCAGGATCATTATGAAATTGCACAACACCAAAGACAAGAAGATCCTTGATGTCCAAAGAGAAACAACAGGTTTCACATTAAAGACCATGAATGGGGTGGCTATTAAGCTTTGGAGCAGCAACAATAGAAACTAGAAAGTGATGGAGCAAGGTTTTCATAAGTCTGAGAGAAAATGACTGGCAGTGTAGAATTCTGTATCTAAACCAAACCAACAATTACACATGAGGTTAGAATAAAAACATTTGCAGATATGTGAGTCTCCAAAATATTACCTCACATACATCCTTTCTCAAGAGACTACCGAGGGAAGCTCCATCAAATGAGGACATAAACCAAGAAAGACACAAGCTCTAACAACAAGGAAGCCAACAAAATAGAGTGAAAAGAATCTCCAGGATCCTGAGAAAGAGAAATCACAGGATCACAGCTGTGCAACATCCCACAGAAGAGCAAGTCCACATTGGAGCTGGTCAGAAGGCTCCTGAAGAAATTGCTTCAAGAAGGTGAAATTAGCAGAAAAATTGATGTGTTTCAGTATATTGAAACTTAACTAAGGGAGAGTTTGAGGTTGAATAAGGGATCAGGAGAGATAGAAAATTAAGCAAGCAAAAACAGTTCATTATTAACTCCAGGAGAAACCTAATACTGTACAAAAAAGGAAGCATACTTATTGGCTACAACGTGATCTAGCAGTGAATTGCTTTTTTGTTGTCATTAAAAGAGAAGCACAGAGTATCGATCCAACCAAATTGTGAGAAAACTTCATTGGCAGGATGGGGGACAGGAAATGTGCATGTGTGGTGAGGGTGGGAGATCTTGAAAGAAATCAAAAACCTCATCTTCCGTAGTGGAAGGTCAATAGATAAAGCCTAGAACTAAGAAGTCAAGAAGTAGTTACATAAACATGTTATTTAGAGATACGGACGTAAATATCGAAAGAAATCAGCTAAAGGAGTTGAAAGTGGTTGGGCATGGGAAATGGAGGGGACTGTCGGTTTTTCTACAAAACTTTCTAGAATTGTGTCTTTAAATAAGATTCAGGTATACTTTTTAGATATGAATTTATTTAAGGAATTGGAGTTAGCTGTGCCCATTTCCACCAACTGTTGCATTTCAGGCGGCTATGACCAATGACCATCAAACTGACCAATCCAAATCTGATGTCAGTGTGGCCATTCCAAGGAGGTATAAAATTAGTTACAGACTTTGGAGCTGAAGGAAATTGTTTTGTAGATAAGAACTTCCCTACAAAGAAGGCAAGGACCTCAACTCAGTTACAGCACAATCAGAACTGGAAACCAGGGCCTTTCCCACCTGGCCCCGTATTCTTTCCTTGACACCCTCAAGACTACACTTTCCTCCTTTTCCCATTTGCCAATGTGCTCCTCATAGCGGAAGGGACACGTGATGGTAGTGGAGGAAGTCAGCCGTGACTCCAGGCCTAGCTCTTCTCCTGACCTGCTGCTCCTTAACCTCACTGAACAGGTTGGTTGTTTTTCCATCTGTGAAATGGGCATCATAATGCCCTTGTTGCCTACGCAGTAGCATTGTTGTGGGGATCAAAGAAGAGTATAGAGATGAAACTATTTTATGAAACCGTAAAGCCTTTACAGATACCAGAAGGTGCCATTATTTTCATTAGCATTGCAACTCCCTGGGAGAGACGGCAGTGAAAACAATCTAAAAGTTCCCGTTAGTAATGCCGATGAGAACTTTTGGGTAGTATTCAAATAATGGTATTTCAGAAGGCATGGCAAGAGATATTTGACCTATTCTCTTGTGGTCTGGCCTCAAATTCGTCCGACGCTGCTGCTGTCTACGTGTGGGTGGATGTATAGAGCCCTTCACGCAGGGGCCGACTTGTATTCAGAGTGTGTGCCACATTGGATGTTTTTTGGTCAGGGACACAGATCGGCCATCCACTGGCCCATGGACTTTCCTCTGTCCCTGTAGTTGTTGATTTTGTTTCCTAACCCCCTTGCAATTTTTCCCTCTTGGGTTCTTACCAGGAAACCAAAAGCAGAAGAATTAGACTCCTTCTGACAGTTCTGACTTTCCTACTGAAAGGAAAAATTTCAAAGCAGCACGTCACTGCCTAAAGTGCTTATTAGAGATGCTGTGGAATTGGCTGGAGCACTCCAGAGGGAGGCTTTACAAACAATTCCCGGGCACTGATTCCTGCCCAGTCCACCCTCGGCATTCCTGAGGGAAGGGCAGCCTTGGAGAGAAGAGGACTCTGTGTCCAAAGGACAGGACTCCTGGACACCAAAAATATAAACTTCTGCCTCTCGTGTGTGACATTTCGGTGTTGGACAATGAGTAGAAGAAACGATTCCATGTAAGAGACAATGGCATTCTTATTTGGCAGAATTGGAAACTGATACCAACTTAGGTGATTGCCTCAAGTCCCTGGTCAGAGGCAAAACTAGGACTGGAATCCAGGCCTCTTTCACATCCTGCTTAACAGTGTTGCAAACAGTTTGCCAGAGTGAGAGGGGCGCTGTGGGTTCTAGAATGTTCACTAATGCATAGGGAAGGCAGACCTACCATATAATCCTATATTAATAATACAATAATATAAATCAGCTAACACAAATTGAGTGTTATGTGCTATGTGTTTTACGCAAATATGCAGAATCTTAGAACAACAGCGCCCTATGAGTTGGGCGCTGTTGCTATTCCATCCTACAAATAAGAGAGGGCAAGTAACTTTTCCAAGGTTGCATGCCCAGTAAGCGGAAGTACTGGGCTCAAACCCAGTTCTTTCAGACTCCTTACTCCTCCCTCCAGTTGCGCCGCCGTCTCCCCGAATTTCCTAAGCCCATACATGGGTGACTGCGTTTTAATT
This sequence comes from Nyctereutes procyonoides, assembly GCF_905146905.1. Lineage (NCBI taxonomy): Eukaryota > Metazoa > Chordata > Mammalia > Carnivora > Canidae > Nyctereutes > Nyctereutes procyonoides. The sequence continues at coordinate 14,917,650 of NW_026575040.1, forward strand.
GTTTGTAGCAACAGCACTCCCTTGCACTCTGCCTCTCTCCCTCGCTCGCTCTCTGCCTCTCTTTCCTTTTCTGTGACGCTGAGTTCCCCAGCCTCCTTGGATTGTTGTTTGTGGTTTAAATGACACCGTTTTATTTGGGCTGTTGTCAGAGTGATTGGTACGGTGAAGTCACCCCTGGCAGGTATTCCCATGCCTGTCAGAGGAGAGTGGCGTCATGGTCATGGTGAGAGGGGACGGCTGCATATGGGGGGAGGGGGGAGCAGAGAGGACCTTGGGACAACTTGGGCTGCATACTGGGCAAGTGGCTGGTGGAAGTAGTGATTCATCACCCTGGATGTGCTCAGGACTGGATCCATGGGATTCTCATAATTTTCACACCCCGAACAAAACTGGTGCATTTAAAAACTGTGGCTGGGAAGTCATTTTCCTTCGATTTACTTGGGTGATGAGGAAATCATTTTTGAAACTGCACATATAAAGAGGCTATTAAAAAAGAACAATGAACAAATTTGGATTTTAGGTTTCTTCTGTTGAAAGGGAGAGACTTTTAATTTAAGAGCTGTGATCACAGGCTTATAAAGAGGAGTAAACTGAGCCAGGATCTCTGAATCTGCAATTCAAATATATAAACCCTGGCCAAAAGGCAAGGAGACTAGTTTTTGTGTGGCTCCTGCAATCAGTTGTTTAATCGCGGACATAGGTAATTTCATAGTCACACCTCTCTCATTTGTGGAAATTCAAAAATATTTGTAATCCCCCTTAGCTACCGGTGATCTTAATCACCAGTGGAACTTAAGCAATCAGACTTACTAAATCACATTTTAAGGGACTGTGATTCATGGACTTGCTTGCTTCTGCACTGTGGAAATAGCACCCATTTGGCGGTCAGATGGCCCTGGGTTCAGGTTCTGGTTCTGACATTCCCTTGTGCAGCGTAGCTCTCTGCCTCAGTTTTCTTCTCTGTCAAACAGGATTAATGTGGGCTTTCCTAGGTTCTTTGGAGTATAAAGTGAAATAGTTGTGGTCAAAAAATTATGATAATAATACCTAACACAGAGCAAGCCCTTCTTGAATGTTTGTTAATACGAATGCTGGTTCTGGATAGTATTTTGTCTATTCCTGAGATATATGGAAAAGGAAACAGTGAAGCAGAGAGAGAGAGAGAACAGAGAAAAAAACAGAGTAGAGACAGAAAAGGAGAGGCTCGAATGCAGGTTTTCCCACCCAAATGCATAAAGACCAGTTCTCCACGTTATGGGTCAGAATCTTATACTCATCACTCCCTACTCCCGTCTCTTGGAGGTGCTGGAGAAAGTAGTTACATCATAGGGGTTATAGGTAGTAATTGACAATTATCTCCCTCCTCTTGAATGAGAGTCATGGAATGTGGAAGAAGGAAGAAGATCTCTCAGATCTTTTATTTTACTGCTAAGGAAACTGAGGCCCAGAAAGATGATCTGACTTTATGAAGGGGATGCACAGTTGACAGGGAAATTAGGACCCTCTACTCCCAACAGCCACTCTGGCATCCTTTCCGCTCTGAGATTCTCCTTTGGGGGTTTCGTATCTCTCCCACTCCTTTTCAAGTTCTTGTCTTAGAGTAAGAAACACTGACACCCATGTTGCCTGCATGTTCTTCCTCTCTGGGCTCGAACTGTTGAACATTTCATAATAGGTTCCTTCTGTAGACAATGAACATGAAGAGATTGAACTAGAGAGTTCTTTTTAGGCCTCACCTTTCTTTCCACCTTTCCTCCACCCCGAGAATGAAGAATCTCGTTGGTTCTTCCCAGCCCTGGGCTGTGCTCAGAGGTCCTAAGGGGCTGTCACTTGGCATATGCAGTTGGGAGGGAAGACTTCAGCCAACCAGAATTCTAATTTGAGGCATAAATTAACACACACCTGAACAGGTGACATTATCCAAATGATAAATTGCTATAGGCACAGGCCATTGTGTTCATAAGGGTGATTTATGGCCCAGGTTTGGAAAGAACAGAGAAAAAATATTTAAATGTAGCCATTTAAAAACCCAGCTGTTGGGTTTAGGGCTGTCTTTTAAAAATTGAGGTGTCTTTCCTCTGTCAGAGTTGTCCATATTAATCAAAACAGAGTGGAATAACTTTGTAAATTTTTTTTCAAAAAAACAGGAAACAATTGTTTCAAATCGGACATGTAAGGCTGTTTGTTCTTTTTTATCCCCCCAGAACATATTGCCCAGAATGAAACCTGCAGGAATCTGTACACATTTTCTTTATGTAGGCCTTCCCTTCATCCTCTTGTCTTTTGAGGCTGAGCAGAAAATGGAAACTTTAATTGATTTCCTGCCTTATTGAATCTGGGCAAAGATTTTTATCTCTGTAGACTCAGAAATATTTGAAAAAAACAAAGATGGTTTGTCAACAACAGGTGAATATCATTTCAAAAGTAGAGTGGAAGAAATCAGCTGGGCTCATCAACACACACACACACACACGCATACAATGCCTTGTCAGGCATGGTTTTTCCTTCTGAACACTGGAGCCAGATACTTGAGCTGTACCTCACCTGCTAAAACCCTCACGGAAGAAAAGAGAGATGGACCTTATGAAATATTTAGAAGAATTCCCACCGAGCAGAGTCACAAAGAACAAGTTAAATTAGCCCCTTCATGGGCCCAAGAGCTCTCTGTAAAGCTAGCAATGATGATCGGTCCTCACAAATACCATTTGATCCCTACCATGAACTGATCTCTGCCCCCCACCACCACCATTTGACCCTCAAAACAGTCTTTGAGTTGGAAGATTGTTATTGACATTTTCAGATGAGGAAACCGTGGTCAGAGGGATCATCGTTGACGCATGATCAAGGGGCCTAACCTTCGGAGCGCTATGAGGTCTCTCTGACTGCAGCACACGTGCTCGTCTGATTTGTAGTGTTTAATTGTCTCCACTCAAGGACTTAATGGTGGTGCCCCTTCTTAGGGGACTCCCAGCCCATCACACTCCTGCCAGGCATCCTGGAAGAGCTCTGTGTTTTGTTGCAAGACCATCCATCCCCCAGCAAAGTAGACCGTGATACCTCTCTCAGCCTTCATTTTCCACATCTCTAATATCAGTGATTTATTCCCTACCTAGCTGATGTGGTTTCTGTGTTAAATAAAATGGGAGAAAATCTATATGAAAACAGCTTCTTACACCGAGATACACCACCACCACCATCATCATCCTCTTATGCTGTAAGACAGTTCTATTACCCCACACCCGCATGCTTCTATTTTATTAGGAAACACTAAAAAGCCCATGAACGACTATGAAAGTCATCTGAAATGATGAGTTTTCTTTGCAAGGGTCTGCTCACAAATTCCACACTGTGGCGAGCTGCCTCTCCTGGGCTCTTGCGCGGCTGCGTCAGGGGCATTTGAGGCCAGAGAGCTTCATGTCTTTATAACATTATGCATTAAAGTCATCTGTAAAATGAAGAGACATTCCAAATAGCCCTTATGTTTTTCATTTTTTCATTTTGGCACGGGGACACGGAGCAATTTTCCAGAATGTTTTAAATAGGAAAAAAACGGTCATTCTCAAGACAGCCGTTCTGTATTCCTGAGCCTCTGGGTCATATTCACATTCTGAAATATCTGAGCCACTAAAGTCTGTGTTCCTTTAAATGGGCTGTTTCTTTTATTAAAACAAATGAAGGCAACATTCATTCCTTATATAATATTCTTACCTCTGAGCCCTGTGGGCAGGGAGGGTTCAGAATCCTGGAATAAAGCAGTTGGAACACAGTGAGAGAAGGAGGAGTGAGAGGAGGCCACAATTAGAAGAATGCTTTCTGTAGTTCCTAACTGATCCTTTCCACCCAAGGCCTCCAGGTGTTCACGAATTTTGTCTAGCAGCTATACGATTAAGTGCTTTTATAGGGTCTGTGCAGGCCAAGGCTATTCCTAAGGGTTGGCAGTAGCGTGCTCCCTTTTTTGTGGTCGGCTCTTGATGATAACTCTTTACACTGTAGGTATTGTGATCACAGTTTAAAAGCTCCTTCACGTCCAGTTTTCAGCGGTTCACTCTAATAAACATGCAGTCATCAACTACTGGTCACCACAGAGAGTACTGGCAATGCACCCTGAGTGTGGCCCCTGCCCTTGCAGAGGTCACAGAGTGACAGAGGTTGGGGCCACCGCATCTGTAAGCAGCTACACGCAGCATCATCCGTGGCTGGACTTGAGACAGGAGAGATGTGCCGAGGGACCCTTATGCCAACAAGCAGGCCCTGTTCTTCTCAAGGAGGCGGACTGGACTGGCTTTGAAAAAGCAGCAGAGAGAACAGAAGCATAGGAACTGGGTTTTAGAGAATGAATAGGAGCTCAGCTTGGGGAGAGTGTGGGATGCTGCAGGGCACGGCGGTGGTGGGGGGGGTGGTAGGCTGCAGAGGTCACCCAGTAGGTTAGGCAGAGGAAGTGTTACTTACTAGTCAATAACAAGGAAACCTGCACCCAGAGAAAGTCACTCCCCATCTTGAGGTCGCAAAGAGTGAAGAGGAGGCTGCCCTACGTGACTGCTGCACCGAGCCTGGCATGCTCCCTCTCACAGCCCCGTCCCAGTGTTCAATGCTGTTCTCTTCTGAACATCAAAAGAAATGAGAAACGATGTGAAATCTTCACCTCTTCCTTGTGGGTTTATAAGGTTGATACTTTCCACCAGAGCTGAGTCAGAGACGCTGTTACCAAAGAGAAATTTTGTTTTAAATTAGTCTTCCTGGCATCTCTTTCTCTGCTTCATAAGTAAATCCTAAGGCTTGTCATCTTGTTGTTGAGAAGAATTTACAGAGGGTTTGTGATGAGTGAAGCCAGAGAGGTGTTGGAAGTGGCTAAATTGAATGGGACAGCTCATCATTCTTCCTTTGTTTATTTAGTAAATATTTATGGAATGCCTGTTATCAGTGATGAGCTGATAAAGGTTTAACAACTGGCTCTCTAGAAAAAAAATTTTTTAAAGGCTCTGATTTGTAGTGTTTACCAACTTCTATGTTGTAAATGTTCCCATGACAGTCTCAGGAGACCCGTCAAAATGTCTCTGAAGGCAAGGTGGAGAGGAGACACAGCATTGGCACAGATGCCAGGGGAGGCATTGGAGGCAGACTCGTGTTGCCTGCCCTCTGTGAGAAATCAGGACCCCCATCGTGGGGCAGGTGAAATCCTAGCATTATTTCTGTTATTGGTTTAAAGAGAAAAGCCAGAGATAGGGGCCCAGAGAGATAGGGACAGAGAGCTAGAGAGAAAGAGAGAAAGACAGAGAAAGAAGAGCCTGGGACATTCCAATACACACATCTTGATAAGAGCTATAAAATGCCTCAGCCATCTCTTCTGTGCCCCTCCCCACCTTATCTCCCTCTCTGCTGTGGCAGGCTCCAGCACACAGGTGTTTAAAAGAACATCAGATTGCAGAGGAAAATGAGAGAAGGAAAAAGAAACGAGGCTACTTCTCCATGTTTTCATAGGAAAGCGTAATGATAAACTTGGTATTTTGACGGTGGGATCTCATTGGCCTAAGACCTTGTTTTCCTTCATGACTCAGCACTCCCCTCCCCAATATTTTTGGACCAATGCAGAATGTAAAAAAATACCTGTGAATCACCCGGATGGGGGGTGGGGGGTGGCAGTGATGATGCTCTGAATGGATACCTGTCAACCTCCGACTCTGACAAGGAACACCAGGTATCTTCAGCAGCCTGCGCGCAGGCCCTGTTCGTGCCCCGGGCTCCTGAAAGTGCAATTTCAGGCTGGCCATGCAGAAGGATCTGCTTGCAAGGTGTGATTAAGAGGACACTCCTTTGCTGAAAATATCACTATTAGAGAAGTATTCCTTTCCTTTTTTTGTTTTAAGAGTTATTTATTTATTTGAGGGGGGAGGGACAGAGGGAGAGGGGGCGAGGATCTCAAGCAGAATCCACACTGAGGGCGGAGCAGGAGGACATGGGGCTCGAGTCCATGACCCTGAGATCATGACCTGAGCCAAAACCAAGTCAGATGCTTAACCAACTGAGCCCCCAGGCACCCCAAAGCATTCCTTTCATTGATGGCAGTCCCTCTTGCGAACTGATAGCCTCTAAAACTTTGTTTTGCTATTTTCAAGCATTGGCACCTTAGGATAAAACAGTTTATCCAGAGAACTTATAGAAGAATAGTTAGCTATGGACACCTGGGTAGCTCAGTGGTTGAGTGTCTGCCTTCGGCTCAGAGTGTGATCCCAGAGTCCTGGGATCAAGTCTCACATCAGGCTCCCTGCGAGGGGCCTGCTTCTCCCTCTGTCTGTACCTCTGCCTCTCTCTCTCTCTCTCTCTCTCTCTCTCTCTGTGTGTGTGTGTGTGTCTCTCATGAATAAATAAATAAAATCTTTTAAAAAGAAGAAGAATAGTTAGCTAAAAGTAGGTTTTATAGAGAGAAGGAGAGAGTCTGAGCAGGGCCTCAGAGATGGGAAGGGGGTGGAGGACTGAGGTTTCAGGGGTCCTGGGGGAGGAAGGCAGATGAAGAACTTATTGGAGGGAAGGTCCCTGCCTTTTCCCTGAGAACATGCAGACTACATGTTAGCCCTCTCTGGATGACTCATCACAAACATGAATAACCAGACCACACCATGACACCCTGATGTCCTCAGGTCTTAAAAAAAAAAAAAAAAAAAAAAAAAGTTTTTTATTGAGCAATAACTAGGTGCCTTTGTTAGCTCATTACGTAATTATCTCATTTTCACAATAACCCTATGAGTCTGATAAGCCTATTCCCACTCTAAAGTGAGGATGTATCATTGTTTTATAGGAGGAAACTAGGGTCAGAGGTGGGAAGTAATTTACCCAAGACTGCACAGCAATTAAGTTGCAAGTTCTGGCCTTGAAATATGGGTCTGTCTGATTCCTAAATCTGTGCTCCCCACACCCTATTGTGCTGCCTCTTAGGATGGGTATGGTTTGCTGATACTTCACGTGGCTTCGGGCTATTTGATTGTGTATTACTTCCCTTTGCTTTCACTTCTTTTAGATCTTCCTACTTGGGAGGTCAGTAATCACATGTAGTGGCAGTCAGGGAGCCTTGCCTTCCGTCTACCCCTTCTAAAGAGCCAGCGTTTCCGTTTAGGGACCAGGTAACTCAGCTTGTTGTTTATTTTTAGAAAGAGGCCAAGGATTCTAAGTAGAGTCCTAACAGTTTCTCCAAGTTTGAGTGCTTAATCTTTGACACTTGCCTGGAGCAGGTGTCATCTGATTTGTTTTTTTAATTCTTTGCTATTTTCTAAATAAATGAAATTATGAAGTATTACATTTTATTGGTAAATATTCCTTATATATTTTGATTTATTTTTTTAGCTACTCTGCAGGTGAAATGTGTGTGTGTGTGTGTGTGTGTGTGTGTGTGTGTGTTCTATGGGAAGAAGAGGAGGAAGAGAGCTCATAGCTCTCATAGCTCTCATAGCTCTCATAGCTCAACAACCTAGCAACTTGTTTAGGTTCATGCATTAAATAAAGTGGATTTCTTTTCCCCAGATATAATAATTGGCTTAATGACTATTGCCAGGTGAAAACTTTTATAGTATGTGTCTCCTTAATGCTAGAATTCAAGCTCAGTTTTTTTTTTAAGATTTTATTTATTTATTCATGAGAGACACAGAGAGAGGCAGAGACATAGGCAGAGGGAGAAGCAGGCTCCCCTTGGCGAGCCTGTTGTGGGACTTGATCTCAGGACCCTGGGATCATGACCTGAGCTGAAGGCAGACACTCAACACTGAGCCACCCCGGTGCCCCTACAGCTCAGTTGATCAAACTAGTCATCTTCCTTATTGGGCTGGTCCTGTGGCACAGCTATAGAGCAGCAATGATCTTATAAATGTTTAGAGATCTGGCTAATTTTAAAGACTTCAGTACAGCATGTCAAAGTGTCACCATAGCTCCTGGAAATTTTACTAAAGCTAATTTGCATGGGCAAGACCCCTCGCCTGTCTGGGGGCCTCCAAGATCTCATGCGGAGAGGGAGAACCTGACTTGATGGGCCTGTCTAGATGCACGTCCAGAGAACTGCTTCTTCCCGTCAACCACGTGTTGGTCTTGATGAAAAACCAGAGCGTGCTGTTACTTTATAAATGACTCCGGCGTCCTTAGCAGTGCTAGTAAGGAGTTAACATATGCAGAGTGTGAGGAGCCTTACATAACTCATTCAGTCTCATCTCATGGGTGTTTTTCTGTAAACTCTGCCAGAACTAATTTCACGGTTTTAAAACAACTCATGGTACCAAAAGAATGCGTAATGAGCTGCCATGAGATATGATCGTTTCCCGTTTATAAGGAAAAGACCTGTAGCTCCTTGGGACTTATTAGGAATAATTTCTCAATTAAGCCAACAACCCAGGCCCTTGGAAGGGCAGGCACAGTGCAGCACAGATAGTTTTGGAAGGTCTTCCCTCTACTGGAGCTCCAGAGTGTTCCCTTCCTTTCACCTCATCCCCACCTTTGTCTGGCTTTCTCTTTCTTTTACTTTTCTTTTCTGTTTTTTTTTTTTTAATTCTTGTGGTATCAAACATATAAGATTCACCACTTTAGCTGTTAGAAACCGTATGATTTAGTGGTATTCAGCACCTTTACAAAGTTGTGTAACCGTCACCACTATCTAGTTTCAGAACATATTCATCAGCCCCAAAAGAAACTCCTTCCCAGGAAACAGTCATTCCCTGTTCCCAGCCCCCAGCAACCACTAATCTGCTTTCAGTGACTATATATTTATCTATTTTGAGTATTTATGTAAATAGAATCATCTGTTAATATGGCCTTCTGGTTCTAGCTCCTTTCACTTAGCATCATGCTTCCAGGGTCCATCCACGATGTAGCCTGTGTCAGGCCTTCATTCCTTTTTTGTGGCTGAATGATATTCTGTTGTGTGGATATACCAGATTATGTTTATTCATTTGGGAGTTGAGAGACACTTGAGGTTGTGTTAGCCTTTTGCTGATTGTGAATAAGGGGTCTATGAAGGTTTATATTCAGGTTTTTATTGAACACCTGTTTTCACTTCTTTGGGGCATATCGCTAGGAGTGAAATTGCTGGGTTATATGCTAATTCTATGTTTAAAAATACTATGGAACTACCAAAATGTTTCCAAAGTGGCTGCACTGTTTTACTTTCCCACCAGCAATGTATGACAGTTCCAATTTCTCCACATCTTTGCCAAGTACTTGCTGTTTTCCTTTTTCCTATTTAATTGCCATCTTAGTGGGTATGAAATGGTATGTGTCTGGCTTTCTTTTGGAGGGATTTGCTTCTGAAAACCATTTATGTCATTTCCAGGGGCAGAAAGCTCATACAGGCCAAATCACCGCTAGAGCTTAGCTCAGCCTTCCCCCTGCCCCACCTGTAGATTTAGAAATGGGTTCCTGCTTTTAGGAACACCCAAAAGGTCACCTCCAGGATTGCAGGGCACCTCAGAAACTATCCAGCACTCACCTAGCTTCCTGAGCTTGTGCATCTCTTGGAGTCTCTTCCAGAGTAGGTGGCTTGTGGGTCCCACCACAGCTAAACTCCCAGCCTCTCCCTGATGCAGAGTCACAGACAGGAGCACACAGAGTGATGAAGTAGCAGAACCACCGCCAGACCCTGGCTTACTGCTACTCCAGGCTTGTTTCCACTCTGTCATGAACCACAGCTTCATTTCACACTTCCTGTTTTGAGGATGCAGAGGTTAGAAAAATATTGTGATGATGATGATGATGATATTTACATAAGCTCTAAACATTTTGAGACTCACAATAGTCCTACGATGTAGGCCAGACATCAGGTAGTACTGCCCCCATTTTAAAGGTGAAGAAAGCAAGGCACGGAGCCATTGAGGCGTTTGCTCAGAGCTCTTTCCACTATAATATATTGTTCCAAATAATGTTCCATGATGGTATAGTGCCATACAGCCTACAGGGCATCTTCACATCAAGTAGTCTGGAGGAGAGGGAAGGATGGGGGGCTGAGTGAAATGAATTAGCATATGTGGGCAGGTGGGGGGTCATTAGGAAGGAAGGTCTCTTCTGCTAGTCTGAGGATGACAAACCAGTTGTTTCTGCTGGCTCACTGCAGAGAGAAGGTAGGGAGGAAGCTGGTTGAAGTTGTGATCTTAACAGCTCAGTAGCTGCTCCAGAACATTCCCTCACATGTGGACCATGTGAATAGATGTTCATGCACCACTGTGGTGTCATACTGTGCCCCGCATCAATAAAGTCAAAGGGTTGAGCCTTCTCTCAGGGAGCTTCAAGTCTAAACAGTTGTCAACTTTTTAACTCAAAAAATACTGTCCTTGGGTTTGGCCACCTTTTCTGAGGCAGATCATAAGAAGAAGAATGTGGAAGCAAATTTTGTGTCTCAAGCAACCTATCTAAGGGCTAAGGTATTATTGTTGCCACTGCTGTTGCTTTGTGGTGAGTACAGGAATAAAGTGGCAAGTTGCTGCCAGCCTGCAGATGCTGAATAGCTCACACTGAGCAGTGGGCTTGGGGCGCCATTTTGAATTCTCCCTATACTTGTCCCCACTATCAGCTACAGAATCCAGGTTGGCTCCTTAGAGGTAAGCATGCTCTGATTCCTGAGCTGGAAGATACCTAGTGGGTAGGGATTTTGGATACCTGCCAACAGCCCAAGATATGTAGGCCAAAATGGTGATAGGCTGATGCTTATGTCAGGGTCTTCTTGAGGCTTTTATGTGGTTGGCAAGCAGTGAAGAGAGTGTCATGTTTTAAAAGCTAAGGTTTTAGACAAACCCCTCTGAGAACAGTCCTTCATTTCTACCTCCCATTTCCCACATTTGCTTGGTTGAAGGACTTGAGGTGGAAAAGCAGACTCCACATGTAAGCTTCTCTTGAGCGATGAACTCAAGGATATGGCAGATGGGCCGAAGTGCCCATCTAAACAGAAAGCAGAGAGGGAAGCCAGGTGCTTTGTACTTGGGCTCTAATTAAATGACAACTCTGCACTGTCCGAAGTTCTTTTATTCGACATCCAGTGGCCAATGGCTTAGAAGGTTCTGGTAGTCATTTTGAAAAAATATTGATTTTTTCTGTCAGATGCCCACAGATAGCTCTCAGAGATATCAGTGACTCAATTGCCTCTGATGTCATTGAATAGTTGGATATTAGAAAGCAGGCTTTGGCTCACTGATTATGTACCTAGAATTTATCCCTGGGGCTTTGTTACTGTTTTTCCCCAAAGGGCAGCATAAAAGCAGGTGCGATGGTCTTGAGGTGGCAGGGTTCAAATCTAAGAGTCATTCAAAAACACAAATGAGGGGGTGCCCAGGCGACTCAGTGGTTAAGCCCCTGCCTTCGGCCCAGGGCGTGATCCTGGGGATCTGGGATCGAGTTCCGCGTCGGGCTCCCTGCATGGAGCCTGCTTCTCCCTCTGCCTGTGTCTCTGCCTCTCTCTCTCTCTCTCCCTCTCTCTCTCTCTCATGAATAAATAAATAAAATCTTTAAAACACACACACATAAATGATGCATATTCCACATTGTGTGCTACAAGTTGGGAAGTAGGAGCAAATATTTAAAAAGAAATTTAACCTGGGACTTGTGACTAGGAAGCAAAAAAAAAAAAAAAAAAAAAAGGTTTCTCAAGAATGGTGTGAAAGAAGCAAAAAATTATTCAGCATTTCTCTGCTCTGTTCATTAAAGTAATGGTGTTAGGCTTTGAAATTTTCTGTTTTAGTCAGACCTTTATTTCATTTATGGCAGTATTTGTAAATAATTATATTAATATGACATTTTAAGTAGACCTGTTTCCAAACACCATGTTATTCACTGTGGCTGTTTTCTGGGGAGCAAAGAAACAATGGAACACACCGCGCTCGCTCGGCAGCATCATAAGGCTACTGCCAGTGGGATCGAATAATCCCACCTTTCCCTGCCACCTCAGAGGGGCCGCTGGGACCCATGTCCTCAAGGAGCTGTTCTAGAATACACTGAGTCAGTCAAGAACCTCCCAGGCCTTGCTTCATGCAGCAGAGTCTCAGAAGTATTGAGGCAGGATGGAAAGGCTCCCCAGCTCAAATGTCACAGAGCATGATAACTGAGGAAGCCACCCTAGGGGCCACCTCCTGGAACATGGTAGCCTAACTTTAGAGTCTAGCCTGGCTTCAGTCCATCTCTGTGGCAGATCACCAGAAAGCTCTTTGAATTACCACAGATTCTCCCCCCCAGTGAAACATGGACACACAGAATATTTAATTAACTGTTCCCAGTCCTTGGGGCCTCCTGGCTTCCCTACTCTCTGCTTCTCACACAGGCAGGACTTGTGCAGTGAACTTTCGCGCTTGGCTAAGCACATTCTGATGTGGTTTAATGTAGTTCCTCAGTGTTCAGGATGACTAAGAAACGGCATCCAGCATTAAGAGATTGCAAATGTGAAAGGAAATCTGACAGTTGGGATAATAAAACCACCTTACCTTGATCTGCTTAGGGCTTTACAGTTCACAAAGCGTATGCAACCGTGACTTGCCTCATGTTACCACTTTAGCAATGGGAGTATGGGGTTACTTTTTGAATTATGAGGCATGAAAGGATTTGGTATGTCTCAAACGCTTCTGAAGCTCATTTGTTCTTAGATGCATTTTCTGAGTTTGTTTGTTTGTTAATAAGACTCAGTTGCCTTCACCATAATAATGGGACTATAAATAATAATCATAAAAATTAAAGGGAGAATATTACTAATATACAGCTCCAATTTAGTCATAGAGCTAAAGTATCTTCGGGCCAAAAGGAACTTTTGAGATTACTTATTCCTTCTGCTCACTTTAGAAATAGAGAAACAAATGCACAGATAAGCTAACTTGGTGCCTAAGTTCACACACCTAGATAATAAAAACAAAGTTTTGTTTTTTTGGCAGGGGGGTTGGAGTTTTAGGGAGGAAGCCAAAAGAAACAGAATTTATAGTATTTATGGGTTCTATTTAGAGGTCATGTGTCATTTAGTCCATGCGGGATATATTTGCTACATCCTGGAAAAATTAATAACTGGTTACTCATAAAATCTTAAAAAAGAAAGAAAGAAAGAAAGAAAGAAAGAAAGAAAGAAAGAAAGAAAGAAAGAAAGAAAGAAAGAGAGAGAGAAAGAAAGAAAGAAAGAATTTTGGGATGCCTGGGTGGCTCAGCGGTTGAGCATCTGCCTTCGGCTCAGGGTGTAATCTCGCGGTGCCAGGATCAAGTCCCACATCACACTCCCTGCAGGGAGCCTGCTTCTCCCTCTGCCTGTGTCTCTGCCTCTCTCTGTGTGTCTTTCATGAATAAATAAATAAAATCCTAAAATAAAAAAATAAATAATAACTGTTTCCTCAAAAAAAATTTTTTTAGTGATTCCCATCCTTTTTATAGATCTGACTTGCCATTTGGTGGTGTTTCCCTTCAAACTGAGGAATTTCTTTCATCATTGCTTTTAGTGCAGGTCTCCAGGTAATGAATCTCTCAGTTTTAGTTTATCTGAAAATGACTTTATTTTGCCTTTATCTCTAACTGTAGACTTCTGGATTGACAATGTTTTCCTTTCTGTGCTTTTTTTTTATTAATAATAGATTTGTTTTTTATTGGTGTTCAATTTGCCACCATACAGAATAACACCCAGTGCTCATCCCGTCAAGTGCCCTCCTCAGTGCCTGTCAACCATTCACCCCCACCCCCCACCCTCCTCCCCTTCCACCACCCCTACTTCGTTTCCCAGAGTTAGGGGTCTTCATGTTCTGTCTCCCTTTCTGATATTTCCTATCCATTTCTTCTCCACTTCATCATCTTCTGGCTTTTGAAGGCCGTTAGCTGGCTTTCACATTGTTGCTTCTCCTGTAAGGAGTATGGTTTTTTTTCTGGCCACTTTCAAGATTTTTCTCTTTATCCTTTTAGAAAATTGAATATGGTCAGCCTAGGTATGATTTCATTTGTATTTATCCTGCCTGAGGTGTGCCGAGCTTCTTGGATCTGTAAATTAATGTCTTTCCCACATTTAGGAAGTTTCTCAGTCATTCCTCCAGATGTATTTTGTGCTCATCCTCTCTCCCTTGTCCTTCTGAGACTTCAGTTTCATGTATGTTAGACTGATGGTCTACAGTGCTCAGGGCTCAGAGGCTCTGTTCACTTTTCTTCATCTTTTTTCTCTGTTTTTAAGACTGGATACTTTCTATTGATCCATCTTCAAGTCCACAGACTCTCTTCTGTCATCTCTAAGCTACTGTTAAGCTCATACAGTATATATTTTTTTCATTGTAGTCATTTTTTCTTTTTAACTCTAGGATTTCCAACTGGTTCATTTTTATAGTTTCTGTTTCCCACTGAGATTCCATATGTGTTCACTTATTATGGATTGTTCTTTCAGTTCCTCTAATGAAATAATAGTACCTTCTTTAAAGTTCTTATCTGCTAAATCATCTTTTGAGTATTCTTGGAATTAATTTCTATTGACTGCTTTTCTTTTCCTGAGTATGGATTAAGTGTTACTTCACATATCTAGTGACTTTTGGTTGGATGATAGATAATATTAATAACTGTTGCTGATACTCTAGATTCTGTTATGTTCCTCTGAAGATAAGTTATTTTAATAGCCAGTTAACGTGGCTGGACTCAAACTCTAGCTCTGTCTTCAGGGTGGTCAACAGCAGCTAAAGTCTCTTCTGTTGTGTCATCTGTCAGCTGGAGCTTTGCATCTGGCCCCCAGAGATCTTCTTCATGTGTGTATAGTTAGCAGCCAGTCAAAAATAATGGGCAGATTTTATATACTGACTTGTGACTCATTCCCCCTTCTGTTCCCACTCTTCTAGACTTTCTCCTCCAACTTTCTTATTCCTCTTCCAACCCTGACTTTATTCTCTGACAGCTTAAGATATCCAGAACCAAAAACTGACTGGAGAGTAGTCTTGGGCAAAATTTCATAAATCCACAAATTTCATCAAATAGAGGCGCTATCTTTGGAGGTAAAGCCTGTATTCCAGTTTTCTGTCTGCTTCTGGTTATACTCCATAGTTTTCAAATCATTTTTTAAAACTGATTTTGTGTAGACATTTTCACTGTTATGTGCAGGAGGATTAGTGGACCATTACCAAAAGCTAATACTCTATATATTTACATTTAGGTTTTTTAAAACCTGTTGGTTCCATATCACAGCTCAGGGACATAAAACTAGTATTACAGATAAGGAAATAGACTCGGGGGGGGGGGGTTAAGTGACTTGCCAAAATTCATCCAGCTTTGTACTAGCTGAACTAGCCATGGAACCTAGAGCCTATGACTTTGGCCCACAGTCAATTCCACAGTTGGTATTATTCACATTTGATTCTAAACGAGCCAGAATTTTCCAGTGCCAAAGCTTCTATTGCATTCTCTTCCTACTAAACAAACAAACAAACAAACAAACAAATGACGATCTTGGCTTTTTGAAGTTTTTTGGTCCAAAAGAAGGATCTGGGGCCTCCATGGATCACCAAGATCTCCAAGAAGACTGAGTCATGCTAGTGTTGGAAGCAAAATACCTGTGGCAATCCTAGAGCCAAATGAGACCTGCAAGCCCTGGCATGTGTGATTGTGAAATCAAAGCCAGTCCAGAAATTTCTTTTTGGGGAAGACATATACAACCATGTCAGGAGTGTTATGTGTTACCTATCCAGTAACTGAAAACTCAACCTGCGTTGGCCCTTGTGGTTGGGGAGGGTGTTTTGCTCCCTTCTTCATGGGGACTTAGTGCAAAATATCTGCAGGTTGACATTCATGGGAAGGCAAGAATTGTTCTCAAGCTGAGGTCTGCAGAGATATTTCCAGGAAAATCTACAACTTCTCCACTCCTCAGGTTCTAGATACATGTTTTCTACACCTCTGTCAGTCCTGGATCCTCATCAGGCCATGATGCTACTTCCAGTTTAAGTTGTCTTCCAGCTTCTTGAGGGAAATCTCATTCTCTACAAGCCCTCCCAATCAGCTCCCACCCAATCCCTCCCTTTGACATCAACATTTGCATTTAGTCAAGGTTTCTCAAAGTGTGGTCTTAGAAAAACTGCAGCAAGATCACAAGTGGTTCTGGGGATCTATGGCAAAGCACAAGAGTGTTTTATATAACTATGGCAACTATAGTTAATAACCCTGTGTGTATACTTGAAAGTTGCTATGAGAATAGAGCTTTAACATTCTCACCATAACAGCAACAACAAAATG
Organism: Nyctereutes procyonoides; assembly: GCF_905146905.1. Lineage (NCBI taxonomy): Eukaryota > Metazoa > Chordata > Mammalia > Carnivora > Canidae > Nyctereutes > Nyctereutes procyonoides. Next base: position 14,933,823 of record NW_026575040.1, read on the forward strand.
GTAATTATATGAGGTGAGGGATGTATTAACTAACCTTATTGTGCTAAGGCTTTATGATATGTATGCGTATCAAATCACCATTTTGTACCCCTTAAACTTCCACAATGTTTTATGTCAATTACAACTCAATAAAGCTGGAGGGAGGGGCACCTGGGTGGTGCAGTTGATTGAGCGCCCACTCTTAGTTTTAGCTCAGGTTGTAATCTCAGAGTCCTGAGATTGAGCCCCACATTGGGCTCCATGCTGAGCAGTCTGCTTGAGAATCTCTCTCCCTCCCCCCCTTCTGCTCACTCTCTCTTTCTCTCTCAAACAAATACATAAGTCTTTTTTAAAAAATAAAAAAGCTAGAAGGAAAGATCATGGGTGGGCACACATATTTAAAATGCAGGTTCTCAGGGACCACTCCAATTATAAGAAATTAAAATCAAACACTCTGGTGTTTGTGCCTGGGAATGTGCCATGTGGCAAGTGATCCAAGAGATTTCAGTGCTCACTGATCTGGGTGAAATGAGGAATGCTAAGAGCAATCTAAATTCTAAAGACTGACACATAGGAGCCATGTGTCTTCTTACTTGAGGGCATTTCTTTTCTTTTTTTCTTTTCTTTTCTTTCTTCTTTCTTCCTTTTTCTTTTCTTTCTCTTTCTTTCTTTCTATTTTTCATTTATTTTATTTTTTGGTCACAGGTTCTCAGATGGAAAAACACGATTCTTAGAAATTACTTCTATCTCCAGCCCTAATCAGCTCCGCATCTGGGCTGCTGTGATACTCAAGGAGACTACCATTACCCTTTCTTTGGCTGAGCCTGTCAGACTGTATACTCAGAAGAAGCTCCTTTTCCTATAGTTTCTCAGTTTATGTTACCCACATTTATGAAAGTCTGGGTTACCTACAAGGAACTATGTCTGAGGGGCCAGAAGCATTATACCTCAAAGCTAATAAAGCTTAAACCTCCAAACTGCTCACTTGCACAGGTTTCTGCCAAGGTCCTGGGAGGGATCCTTGCAATGTATTCTCATGGCTATATGTTTTGTAATTTGTAAAAGTTACAGTTTTAATTTATTTTTCTTAAAGAAACTACCCCAACTTGGATAAGCTTCAACCACCATCCCGAATGTATATTTGCCCCTATAAAGAGTTTATAAGTAAGTGGTGAGAGAAGGAGACACACAACATGGATTACTAAAATGCAATATGGTAGGTGCAACATGGACCCTCTTCTGGGTATTCTGAGAACATACCTATGAGAAGGAAGGTGATCAGGGAAGACTTCCTGGAGGAGATGGTGCCTGATGTTGGCCATGTAGTAGGGGAAGGAAGACTCTTCCAAAGAAATAGCTTGAGCAGAGTTACAGAGCTGAGATATATCATGGGGGAGAGGGGGTGAGATATTAAAACACTTTGTTATTTGAAGGCATTTACTTTGGGTGAGGGGGACCTCCAATAGCAGAATGATGAAGAGATTCCATTTCCAGTAAACTATATAGACCATGAGGTGGCGTTTCCCGAAGTACACCCAATCCTCACATCCTGGAGCCCAGCTGGCCCCTCTACTTGACCTTTAGGAGACCTATTAGTTGACTACATTAGTAATTGTTCTTCAAGGAAAAATAACCCTTTTACTCTTCACATCTCCCACATCCCTCCAACCCTTCTTTACTGTCAGCCTTGCAAATCAATATTTCATTTTGAAGAGCCTTGTTTGATGCCAGTTCTGCTTATTTGCTTCCCAGCCACTGTGGGTAATGCTTTGTAGGTCTGTCAGTATGTAAATTAAACCAAGCATAGATAGCTTTGTGTTGCTTAATGTTCAACTGATAAAAATTAATGTGGTGTGAAATGAGCATTTTATCTGACTGCAGATACAGTGACGGAGTTAATTAGACAGGCAGAGGGAAAATGTTATTAAGCAAGATGGGGGCTTTCTCCTAGAAGGGGGCCCCAACCCCCAGACAGAAGGTTCTGAAGGGCCGCGGGTGTGGCCAGGGTGCCTGGGCTGAGGCAGGCTTAGAGCAATAAGGCAGGGAGGGTGCTCTCTCTGAGCAATCAGCCCCATGTTGCTGATGACTGAGTGGATCCTGCCTGGGGAGGAGGGGAGGGATGCACAAGCCAAGCCAGGCTGGCCACTTCCAGCTCACTGCAAAATACACGTATCAGCATTTGCTGAGGCGGCTTCTTCTCAGTGCAACATCACTGCCATTGGTAGAGAAAGTAGTTTCGTTCTTAAGCAAGGAAGAGCAAGATGACAGGCTGAGCAGCACTCCACACAACAGTCAACCCGGGGAGCTAGGAACCCCAGTCTTAGTCTCTGACTAAGACGTCTTGAGCTTAAAGCATTCCCCCTGCCCAGCCATGATCTGCCTCCCCCACTCAACTGCACACTTCTTGGGGTCACAGATGTCTTTCTCATCATGCTGACCACAGTGTTGAGCACACAGGTGCTTCATAAATGTCAGTGGAATGAATGAATGCACGTGAAGCTCCCTCTGTCTGAGGTCTCTTCCTGCCCTCATTCTAGCCCCTTGACCTCATACACTGCTGAGGGTCTTTCCCATCTCAGCTCAAATGTCACATCTTGGCCAGAGCTTCTCCTGCCTCCCTGATAAGAGCAGGCCCCCCAGACAGACTCTGGAGACACCTTATACTTTTCTTTCACAGTACTTCCCAAATTTATGATGAACTGTTTGTGTGCCTACCACCCTCACCAAATTGTGAACTCCGTGAGAATAGGGACTGAGCTGTTTTGCCACAGTTTCCCCAGCACCTGATAGGGTGCCCAGCACAACTAAACATGGATGGATGGATGGATGGATGGATGGATGGATGGGTGGTCTTTCTGATGCCTGGTGGATTCCTATTCTTTCATCAATACCTTGTTTCAGAAAGGTCTCCTAGGCACCCCAGCAGAGTTTCTCCTTCCTCTGTTCCCATAGCACCTTGTGTATTATAGTGACAGGCTTGCCAAAGGGCAGCCCTAATTTTGGTTTATATGCTGTTCTAACCTCTTAGGATATAGCTCCTTGAGAGCAGTCATGGTGTCTCACTCAGCTTTATATCCTCAGTGCTTAGCACAGGCTCTGGTTTTTGTAAGTGCTCCATATGGGACTGCAGAATTAGTAAAAACTATACAAACAATTATAGGTATCCCTGGGTTAAGCAGTATTTCAGTTAAATGAACAAATTCTTTGCCACTAACAGGCTCTCCCACTCCATACCTCACAAAAGGACACCCAGAAAAGACAACAGGATATATCCATCCACCTTTTCTGTTGACCACAGCTGAAGGGGAAGGGCTATGAGGAAATGCCATGTTTACTGGATCCTTCATGACTCCTGTTATCATCTGATGAAGGTATAACCTTTGCAGATGGTAAGAAAGGGACCTGTGCAGTGTTTAATACCATGCCTGCTCCATCCATCTCTCAGCTCCCAAACTTTGTAGCAGCTGCTTGAGCAACAGCATGGCCTGCTGTTTTGATAGCTCCATGTGGTTACCCAGCACTACTCCCCAGTTACCCAGCTAGGTCTCCTTTGATGAACCTACCTCTACCTTTAGAGGATTGCATGACTTACTAGAGACTTGCTCTCCACTCATTTGCAAAGTGGCACACAGAGACTGCCATTGAGTTTTGAGAGAGGTAGACTAGAAGGCTTGAGTATCGTCAGAATATACTGGTGAGGTTCTGCTCACACCCCACCCAATGGTTCCCAAGTCACCCTCTCCTGAGAAAGGCCATGGTTCTCACTCTGATTATGCAGACTCTCCACACCTCTGCTCATAAGGTTGCTAAATAATTGTCACATGCTGAGACTTCCAAGAGGGAGCTGCCCCTAAGTGAGGGCTGGATCCAGTCAGGTGAGCATCAGGTAGGGAGGAGACATCCTGTTTGTTTGCCAAACCCAGGTGAGACAGGGCCCCAGAACTATTAGAGAAACAACCAAACTCAGGGCAGATAGTTTTACAGATGAATCTGCCCCTTTACCCCTTCTGCCTGGTCCTCTGCCATCAGAAAGCTGTTCAATATTCCTGTTTCAGGGTGGCCATCCTCTGGGTGCCCCTGATGGCAGGAGGATGCTCTTCCCCCACCCCGCCACCCTTGAATAGATCCCTTCTCTGTCTGCCTGCCACTGGACTGTGCCTCTAAATTGGCCCAACCCACTCCTGCTTATAAGTTCCATCTCACCTAAAAGGATTGCCTCCATCATGTTTTTCTAGGAAGGCCCAAGACTTTTTATAGGCCAGCGAGGTGGTTCCTTGTTGGTAAAAAGTAATACCAGTATTTACCTTTTTAAGGCATTTTCCTTTATGTTATCTGGTTTTATCTTCTGACCAATTAGCAAAAGGCACACTGATGGTATCACATTTGAGAAATGGGGCAATGCAGGGACAAAAAGGTTTAGTGATTTGTCCAAGGCAGGATGTGCCATCTGGAAGTCACTTGGATTCACCGAAGCTATGAACAGCCCAGCTCTCCACCTCAGTGATGTCCTTTAGTGTGAAAATGATATCTTCTGCTGATGAAAGCCTCAGAGGCCATGCCTTTTACCTTGGTCCACAGGATGCCTTGCAAAGGCAGATCATTAACAAGAGATTTTGGCAAGGTTAATTGACAAGGATTCATTCACTCCACTCAGGTAGTGCTTAAATAGTTACTGAGCACCTGCCATGCAAGGTGCTGGGGATAAGATGGGAAGCAAACACAGACGCAGTGCCTGTTCTGAGGAGCGAATAGTCTTGTGGGGGAGATGGAGTTCATCAAATTGTCACCAGATAAATGTAAAATAACAGAAGTGAACAAGTGTGATGAAGGCTATGTCCTCTGAGAATACATAGTAGGGGATTTGTCTCACATGAAACGGACCAAAGTTCCTCCGAGGAAGGAATAGTCAGAAACATAAATAGGACTGACCAGGCAAAGGGAATGTCACATGCAAAGGCCCTGTGGAGAGATGGAGAAATACGTGTTTGAGGAACTGGGTGAAGCTATAAGGACAAAGCCCAGAAACATGGGAAACGCAGCATGAGATGCAGCTGGAAAGTAGACGAGGGGTCTATGTAAGCTTTCTGTAACAGACGGAACATCTGATGTTTCTTTGTGCCACATGTGACATAATTTGCAAGTTAATTTGCTTAAAAGAATACACGGGATCATCCCGGCAGTTACAAATCTCTCTTTACCCCTTCATGCCTCACTTGCTAACAGTTAAAATTCAAGTCCCTTCTCCATTTACCTCTTCATTTATTTGAAATATTTATCACTGGAAAGGGGAGGCTGAAAGTTGCCCGTCTTTGTTTGCATCAGTGACCACAGAAGAAAAGCACACGGGTTTCAAGCCCACACGGGTCCCCCTGCTGGAGTCTCTGGTAAACCATTTGAGGGTATGGATCAAGCCTGTTAGAAAGATGCTCGCTGATGTTTATGTTTCAAGTGCATGAAACCAGACATTGAAACTGTTCATTAAAAATTCCTGTGCTCAAGCAGACAAAGAAAAATCATTTCAGAAGCTCGGTAATGAATGTACAAGCGGGTACAGGTTATCTCGTCAAACACAATAATCATGAGTAAATGTAAACGGATGCTGCTTGTATTTGATTTTTTGACTTCCACTGAAGCACGCTGACAGCTGCCTCTGGCCCTCCACCTCCCTGGGTGGGAGGACCTGGCCTTTTGCTCTGTGATCCCCTCTGGCCGGGGCTGAGGTGGGGGCAGCATGTAAATAGGAGAAGCCCCCAGTCGGGGAGTAAGATGGAGAGAATGAGGTGAAATTAACACACACGCAGGCCCCTTTCACAGGCCCGGTACACAATGACACAGCGAGGGTGCCAGGGAGGGTGTGAGAAGTATTGCTGTGCTCTTAGCACTGGAGCAGGCAAGTAGCTGCTCAAGTCCCACAGCTACTACCTGGCGGAGCCAGGATTTTAATCCGGTCTTCTGAACCCACATCGAGAGCTTTCTTCTCAATTCTGGCCCTCAGATTTTACTCCACTTTGTCCAGCTACAGACAGACTAGAGTGTAGCAACAGCACACTCGATGCTGTGTTAGTCACCAAAAACACGAGGATGAATAAGGCAGTGCTTTCTGGGCAAAGACGTTCACAACTCAGTAGGGCAGGCAGACACATACAGTGAGGGAAGTAAAGCTTTATAATAATCGCACAGCACATTTGAAGAGTCAATGGGACCAGAACTTTCTGTCAAGCTGTTTGGTGTGGCCCACTGAGAATGTGCAGAATTACCCTCTTTCTGTTGAATAGGACTCTAAGGCTAATATGTATAGTAAAGTAGTTTAATTTCACCAACATTTTGGAAACCAATATACTGTTCCTACATTTTATTGCAAAAAAAAAACAACAACAACAACCAGGAACAAAATAAAACCCCCATCTAGTTTCACCATATTTTCCCAAAAGGATGGAGTTTCTACATCAAAAAAACTAAAAAGGACATTACCTTAGAGTAAGGAATAATTTTTTACTGTGAAAATATTTAACTTCATGAAAACCCATTATGTTATCCTTATTTTACCCAGCTGAACTCAGAGAATACCGAAACACAGACCTGCCCTCACTGTTTACTAACAGGCCTGGGGAAGTGACTGTTGGGTAGCAAAGAATGGCCACCCTTCGTTTCACTGGAAATCATGGAGTTAAACCAGTTGTGCAACTGGTTCATTATCATGACTAAAGATTTACTTCTTTGCTAGTCCTTGAAGGATGATCAGTCACATGGACCCAAGATTCCTTAATTTCAGGCTGGGTAGGAGACAGATTGTTGATCTGGAAGGTTCTGAAGTCCTAGCAGTGAGAGTTTTCTCAGGCTCCCTCTGGAGGCGCTTCTAGTGCCTGAGTGGATGTGAACTAATATGGCCGGTGTGGAAGGACAGCCCCATTTTAGCACCTTTCCAAGCCATCCCATTTGGAAAAATTAAGAGGTTCTCTCAAAGGTAAAAGTCAAAGGCCAAGGACCTGGCTCAGATCACAATCAGGATGCAACATTTTAAGCCCTCTCCCAGCATATTTTGGTGACCCTCTGTATTTCACTATTTTTGTTTGGAAAATCCTTAATAAAAGCCCCTTTGCATAGATGATCTGAGCAGGAAAATAACTGTCCGATGAGCCTCCTGGTACATTCTCTATAATACTCTTAATTTCTTTTATATATTAAAACAGATCAAGAAAAACATTCAAATAAATCCTATCATCCAAGTGATATTAGATCTTAAATGTCCCCCTCATGTCTTCTGGATTTTAATAGTTGCATAATACTCCATTGTCATTCTACGTTCACTTGTTACGCCATCCTCAATTATAGAACTCTAGGCTCCTTCTGAAATTTTGTGGTATGTGTGTGATTAGATTTGATCATTAGCGACAGTGCTATAGCTGTGTGGCTTTTTTGCTTTTGTCAGATTATTTCTTGGTATAAATTCCCAGGAGAAGGATTACTGGGTCAGAGTAAGCACATCTTTATGATTCTCATTACAGATTGCCTTATTTCTTTCGAGAGGAATTATGCCGATTTAACTTAGTGCCCACAGCATTTGAGTCTATCAGTCTTACTGCAGCCTGACCAGCATTAGGGTATTATTTAGTACAACTAAAATGCTACCTTTTCAAAGTTACTTTAATTTGCATTTTTTATTACTAGCAGGATGAATATTTCCCACATGTTTACATATTTAGCATTATTCATTAAAGATGTTTCAAGGACACCTGTGGGGCAGGGAGTCTGGATGGGCTCATAGCTGGAGGGGCAGGTGATTGCTGTGGATGAGTCTAGATGAATAAACCTTGAGTTGACTTCTGTGTTGTGAAGTGCCTGCATATCACATGACCACCTTCACAGTTGAGAAAGTGGATGGCTATAACTCTTAGGGGCAGAAGAAACAGACCTCCCCCCCCCCCCAAAGTAAACAGCCAAAGGGAGCACTCATTCATTTACCCTGTTTTCCTCATTGAAAGGTCTCAAGGAGCTTCTGGAAGGCCATCAGTCCACAGTAAGACTTTAGAAGCAAACGAATAGTGGTCAAACCTATGACGAAGTACACTTCCTTCACTGTAATGGGCATTAACCCTCACCTGCTCCTCATCATCAAGTTGGGTCTACTGAAAACTCTTGTACAACAGGCATATTTTAAAGCTAAATAAACTCACTTCCTGAAAGAGTCTGAGCCCTGTTCCCTCTACTGGCCTCCCCACCCACAGCTGACCAGGCTCAAATGCGTGGGATTTGAAGATTGTGGAACTAAATGGGAAACACACGGTGCCAAACTCTCAATTCTCTGGAAGATTTCAAAGTCTGTTTTCTTAACATTATGCTAATAGTGTCTTTCCTGCTCACCAACCCCCCACCCCCACCCCTATCTCCCCCTCCAGGGAGGCACTCAGCCCAGTGGTTATATAACTGTGACTTGACGCCACAGCCAAGGTACGGGAGCTCAGTTCACTGAACTGTGGCAAGGCTTACATTCTCCTCCCTGCACTTGCCAGGGAGGAGTACAGTTAGAGGATAAATAGATGACTTCAGGTTACAGCTCAACTGTCCCTGACTCCGTGGTCTGGCTGGGCCACTTCGTGCTGCCCAAAAGTTGGTAAGCAGGTTAAGTGGAGTCCCGTCCTGGGGACCTGAAATAAATGGCTCTCAGGTACCACATTAAACCCCAGCATGAGGAATCTGGGCTGGTTAAGTTTTTTCCCCTTCAAGAGAGTGGCCTCAAAAGGCACCGCTGCCCATACAGCTCTTCCGGCTGCTTGGGTGTGCAAGTTCAAGGGAGGGGGAGATTCCTTAACACCTATTTTGAGAGCTGCAGCACCTGTGATGCCAAGTCTACTCTCATTTGGTAGAGTGTTGACCTATCAAGAGGAAGGGCTGCACTCAACTTCCCTACCTGTTCCACCCCAGCACAGCCAGCCAAACTGAGCACCCTAGAGGCTGGAGCCCCCACATACCTCTGGTGTCCTTAAGAAGCAGAATAAGACAGGTATGTAAATTTGGCATGCTGAATCAGAAAGGCCCAATTCTTATAGGTTTTGAGACCTTTGAGAAGTTAGTTTAGCCATCTAAATCTCACATTCCCCATCTGTAAAATGGGTATCATAACACAATCCATCTGATAAAGCTGTTGCAAGGATGAAAGGAGGTATAGATCAGAAAGCTCTTGAAATATTGCATGACCTGTGGAAAGAGGCAAGTAAAGATCACTTTTAATCATAGCACTTTTTTTATTTTAACCTATCCCTTGCTAGACGGGATGACCCTAGAATGCAAGGACTGTATCTGCTCAAATTAAGCACAGTTCCCGACACAGTGGATCCTAAGTGGGTTGGGTGCATGCATGGCTGTGTGGATACAAGCTGTGTGAGGAGACTCAGACCCAGGGATCATGGATGCAGCAGGATGGGGTTTGTTTCATTTCGGTTTTTTTTAGAATGCTTTTTTCGTTTTAAGTTATTTTGGGGTCAGTGCTGTGATCCCCAGTCCTACTCTTCTATCAAATGAATTGTTTCTTTTGAGCCCATTTAAATAAAAATAAGAATAAAGGATTTTTGTTTTAAAATAGTTCCTCTGTGACTACTGGCCTTGGAACTGTGAGTTCGAGCCCCACGTTGTGGGCATAGAGATTACTTAAAAATAAAATAGTTGCTCATGTGAAATATCAAGTAAAAATAAATTACTAATTGAACAGTGACGCTGGTTGGAAGCAATTACCTGAGGAGCCCGTGTCCTATTCTTTTTAAAGAAATATATCTCTTGTATGTTCCCTAACAGGTAATGTAACTCACATGTCAGTGTTCACAGTCTACACTGTGCTCTTGAGACCAGCCCAGAGGGTCCCAGACCTATCTACACAACAGAATTACAAATGGAGCTTTTTTTTTTTTTTTTTTTTTAATACTCCTGTCTTACCCTACTCCTGGGGAGGCAATCTTAGGACTGACATAGACATGAGAATTTTCAAAAGTTCCCCAAATGGTTCTGGTAAGCATCCAGAGTTGAGATCCATTAGGCTAAACTTTTCCACATCCAGCATGGAAATAAAGAAATCTCAACTTTTCTTTAAATTCATATTCATTATGGCTCAGCTGGAACTCCTCCTCCTACCATCTCCTCACCTAACAGACACATTTAACGTATCCTATGAAGTATGACTATTGTTACTTCTTTTTTTAATTAATTAATTTTTTTAATTGTTGTTACTTCTAAAAGCCCTTAGATGTCTAAAAATTTGCTGAAAACCCCCAAATACTTTGGAAAACATGTATCCACATGTTTTCTCAATAAGGGAAAGCTGAAATCTGAGTGTCCCCACCCTCTCAACAGAGGCAAACTTCCTTAGTGCATTTAACCACACAGATAAGCCCCCCACCCTACCTCCCTTGGGTCTGGGTCTCACTTGACCATGCCACAGCAATAGGAAGAATATCAGTGTTCATCACTTCAAGGCTAGTTGTGGAGAAAATGTAGAACCAGTTCACGGTTGTCAGAAACTCCATTGCTAGAACTGTTTTGAGAAAAAACTTGTACGGTTTCCTACCAAACATCCACCAGTTTGGTCTTTGTAAAAGATTAGCCAACGGGTTTATATAATGAAAGGTTACAGGTATGTTGCCCTGTTCATCTTTCTCTTTATCATCTGTCTACTTAGGCCAACCAGCATTCTCTTTACATGGTCCTCCCACTTACATCTCCCATGGCTGCAGGTGCAAGGTGTAGTGAGCAGTCTGGATTGAAGACAACTTCCATGGCAGAGCCAGCCTAGTAAAACTCAGGCCTGTGGTTCACGGAGTCTTATTAGAAGGTGTCAGACAGGCTCAGGCATTTAAATGACCTGCAGGTGAGCCTTTGATCTGAGCTCCTTTCAGTTGTGCTGGAGGAAGGCAATCCCCAAACTGAGCATGGAAATAGGTGGAAGGTGTACCAAGCTGAGAGCTACTGCTCTGACCACTGCAGAGAGACGTCTAAGCTGGGCTCAGGTCCGTGATCATGGAACAGGGTTTTCATCAGTTTTTGTGAAGGAGAAGAGTCATAGGAGTCCTTACCGTACATGGGAATCCAGATGGTTCATTTCTTTCACCGGCTGAAGTCCATCTGGACTTGAACACTAGTCATTCATGCTCCCACCTAAATTTTCTCATCTATAAAATGGGGCTAGTTCATACCTCACACAGTGTTGAGAGGGGGAATTGATTAATTAACGTTTACAATCTGCTTTGAACTTGAAAAGGATTCCCTAGAAGTTGTTATTAAGCCTGTATCATTTTTACTTTGAGTTCTGGGGTGTGTCTAAACCTGAAATTCAAAGGAAACTTCACAGTTTGTGGCACCCCCCAGAGGGGAGATAAAATGCTATAAGATTAATGCCAATTCCCTGGAAATAGCTACCCTTTAACCAGTACACAGTGTGTTCTCTCTGGTGCTCTAGAGGGATCCTGAAAACAAAAAGGAAAGAAGGGTAGCCATCTTCCAGGCGAAGAAGCAGGAAGCAGTTCTTCGAACTGAGAGGGGTAAGGTGGGGAGGCCTTTGTTCTTTGGTAAAGGGAACCATCAGTTCTCAGAAAATTTAGTTTTTGGCTGGCCCCTCCACCTTCCTTAAGTCCCTAAAGAAGCCAAACAGAGAGTCTGTGGGCAGAAGGGATTGGACGTAAGGTATTGAAGCATACTCAACCTAATTTAGTTTGTAGCTGTCTTAATTTATCCTGTTTTATCCTGTTGTCATTCAGCAGCAAACCTCCATATACAGACACTTGCCTGCAACCCAGTAATTGGGCTGTGTTATGAGGCAAGATTCAATGCCAAAGGAATGCATGGCAGGGAGCATGTTAATAGGGACTGGCTCTTGGGAGTCAGGGTCTTTAACCTTTCTGTTTGAACAGGGAGAGAAAGATGAGTTCTTGTGTGTAGGAAAAACAAAATAGTGATAACCTAATCCTATTAGAGAAACTTTGTAAACCGTAAAGATAGCAAGCCTGTGCCCAGCTCCTCAATAAGCCAGATCAAAAATTATTAACCACATTGATTCCTGAGCACTGACCATTCCCACCAAATGTAGTCTGGGATAATTGTTTCTTACCGAAGAAACAACAACCTGTGATATGTATCAATACCAGGCCTACGTGGTTCCATTAGATTTTTCTTGCCAGAGGCTGTGGCTTGAGTTTTAAGTCAATTGAGTCTATACAACAGAAGCTCGTATTGACTATTGGATTAAACAGTAAGTCAATTTATTTTCCTGGATTCGATATTCAAGGATGCAAGAGAGCAAAGAGATCCTCCAGATGTGCTTTTGTGCAGCAGTTGTAACCCACTCACATTGTTGTGATGCTTTTTAAGCCATTTGAAATAGCATTTGCACACCCCTTGCTCAGCAGTTCAATACGCGCCTTGACTATCAGTGTTTTACTCATTTGCTGTGCTGGTTAGGTGGCGAAGTTTGATTCTCACTTCTCCAAAGTGCCTATTAGAGGTGAGCCCCTGGACTCTGCTGCCCCAGAGACTCTCAGCACCTCACCTTTCAGAGTAAATGCCTGCTCTGCTGAGTAAGGATGTCTAAATGAAGGTGTAATCCACTTGGGAGCTGCAGCCCACAGCGACGGGGGGAGGGGATGCAACTTTAATTTCTTTCCCGTGAATGATCAAATATAGCATCTTAATATCGAGTGGGACTAGGTAGGGTTATGCCATCTTAGGGCTTGAAGTGATGCAGTGGGCACTCATTAAATATTTGAATCTAATCAAGCTTAACTTGGATGGAGAAGCTGAGCCCCAGAGGGAAAGGGTGATTTGTCCAGCATCACACAGCTGAGTAAGCAAAACAGTCTTTAACCAGGGTCTCCTTGTATATACTTAGGGCCAGTGAATTTTCCATGATACCATGAGGCTTCTCCTTATGAAGAGAAGGAGTACCTGTATTTATTAGCTCAGGAGGAAACAGACATGGGTTTGCTTTTAAGTTAATGTTTCAGGTTTGTTTTTCTGTTTTTTCGGTTATTCACTTAACTAATGGGAGGACACTTTGTTAGAGAGGAGTGAACTATGTAGATGCTTATACTTCTGTTTCATTTTCACTACAGTCTCAAAGGGTCCCCCGTTTGTAGCATAGGAGAACTGCTTTTTTTTTTTAATGGTTTTTACATTTATTTTAGAGAGAGTGTGTGATGGGGAGGGGCAGAAGAAGAGAAAGAAGAGAGAATCTCAAGCAGAATCCCTGCTGAGCACAGAGTCCAACACAGGGCTCAGTCTCACTACCTTGAGATCATGACCTGAGAGGAAACCAAAAATCGGATGCTCAACCAACTAAACCACCCAGGCGCGCCAAGAACTGCTTTTAATAACTAACATTAATTCTTTCATTTGGTAAATATCTATTCAGCAGCACCTACTTTTAACCAGGCATGGTTCTGAGTACTAAGAACACATTAGCAAGCATAAACAAATATCCATGATGTTGAGGTGTTTATTTTCCTGCAGGGAGAGGACAATTAGCAATAAATACAAGAAATAATTAAATTACATAGTGTGTTAGAAAGTGATAAATGCTAAAAAGGAAAAAGTAGAACAGGAAGGTGAGGCAGATCACAGGTTTTAATAGGGTGGTTGGGATAAGACTGCATCCAGAGATAGTAATTGCACTGTTACTGATAAAGTGTCTAGACCCAGGTTGGTGCAGATAAAGATTCAGGCTCTTTACAATAACTCCCCTCCCTCAATCAGATCTGGATCCCAAACTAAGGGACTCCACACCTGATCTCCGCTTTCTATATCCACGACTCAATCGTACCCCTTTTGGCTGGAGATCTGTGCTCTGCTGTGTCAGTTCAACTTGCATAATTGAAAAGCAGAAGAAAAGGCACATGTATTCCAGTAAAATCCATTTGTGAAGTCTTTGGTGGCTCCCTTCTTTCTTTCTTTTAGGCCGTGCCCCTAGTTCCCAGCCCTTTGCTCCCCACCAAGCAGCTTCTGGCATCTCCAAAGACCTGCATAACGTTGCCCTGTTCTTTTTTCCTTTGCCTGAAAACTTTTCTAGGCAATTGTAGCCATCTGGTAGACTAAATGAAGGGAAGTGGCTAATATGCTGCACCACATCCCTCCTGGGTGACATTTGCATTTGAACTGTAATAACAATAGCAAACTCATATGTCTCTTTTGATGCAGGCCAGGTACCCTTCTCATCATTTGATAATACTAACTCATTTAACACAACAGCCATATGATACTGTACTTATCCTCATTTTACTGTTAATGAAACTGAGGCACAGAGTAACTTCCCCAGAGTCACATTGCTTTTAAGTGGTGGGACTGGGATTCAAAGCCTCATAGTCTAGGCTTGCTCAGTGCCTGAACCCTGGAAAAGATAGAATTCAGCTCTCACATTGACTCCAGTTGATTGGTAGTGACTGCTTGAAGTACTATAGTAAAAAAGATTTGGGATTGTGTTTAGAATTGATGGGAAAGAATTCTATGATTGATTAGCACTGTCTGCCATGGGTTCAGGACAAGAGAATGGACAACTTCCTTGTCTTAAGAGAGTCAGGCTTGTGGCATGGCCAATGAGGGCAATATTTGGAGGCTGGTCCCTATTAAATCATATTTAAAGTCAACTGCCAATCTACCAGTAAAATCCGATTCTTATTTTCTTACCGTGGTCTTCCCTCCCACCCCCACAAGTTTGAGAAGTGTAAAGATTCACTCTGAAGTGTATCCATGGCAAATGGTAGAGACTCGCTCCTCCAAGTTGGCCATGAGTCCCTTCACCTCAAACCGGTTGATGATCATAATATCCTGGGTGCTGTCTAAACTCAATTCTAACTGAGCTAGCAAAATACCTTCCCCTTCAAAAAGTTTCAGGTTCCCGTAAAATTACCGATAAGGCCTAAGCTACAGAATTTGAGGTTGAACTAGTTCACACAGAGGCGTGCTGACCTGTGCAGATCTGACACTACCGTGGGGGCGCTTAGGGATGAAGAAGATGGAGTCAGAGGGTTGGAGTCTAAGCCCAATGTAGGGGACTTTACCCCTACCACGTTGTCTTCCATAATGGCCCAGCCGTGAAAGCAAGGGGGTGCTGTACAAGATAATTCTTCTATGTCAGTAATTTTAAACCTAAAGAGGTTTGCTGTCCCAAAAGCATATTCATCTTTCCATGTTTATTAAATTAAGCCCTCCATGAATCTGCAACAACATACTGTTCATTAATAGGAAAAGAGACCATCTTTTCCCCCCAGGGAACATGTTGGCTCAGATCTGTTCCAAGGTAGGTATAAATGAAGTGTGTGTGTGTGTGTGTGTGTGTGTGTGTGTGTGTGTGTATACCTTAAGTAGAGATGGTAAGGTAGGACAAAGCAAAGAGGAAAAGAAGGAAACGAGGTCTTAGAGTAGATATATCCAAGAAGAGTTTTTATCAGAACAAAATCTAAGTACTCCTGGCAGAGTGCCTAGCGAGATATTAGTTTTTATAAGGAGAAAACTGAACGTGTAATTGTAGTGTCTCCATAGGAAGGAAACTGCAGATCTGTTCAGGAGAACCCCCCACGCAAATTTGAAAACAGCTTACATATAGGAAAGTCAGTTTTTTCCTTCTAGTAACATTAACATAGTCAAACGACTGAAGAGAGAATTCTATTAACGAAGTCAGTCCCATCAAGTTAAAGCCTAGTAATACTGCCATCGGGGCTCGGTAGGGAATCTAGTCATTTGCAGCTTGGACCAGAATAACATGGAAATCCCATTCGTTTAGAGTCGTGTTACTACTGAGGCTGAAGGCAAATCCAGGAAGTCCAATACGAGTGTAGGGAGCTTAAGGGAGAAGTGTTGAAAGAAGAAAGAAAAGGGTAAAGATCTTATAGTAGCCTTGTGATTCACAGGTGAGAAACCCTATAGGTGTGGGGTGTCTGAGACCCTACTGATAGCTTGTTTCAAGACAACATGCTTTATTCAGACAATGTTACAGTAATACACTCAAAATATCAGTCACAAAGGAAGTTGAGGAAATGTGTTGAGTAATCATGAATTGATACTACAATTACCCTAAATTTTCAAGTTTCCAGTTAAAGCCAAAGGTTGTTTTGTAATAGAATCTGAGGAACATGGTAATAATGTGGGTTCAGCAAAGAGAAAGCTTTCGTCCTCAATTCTTATGTTCTGCTTCAGGAAAATAAGATGACCGTGGGAGGGGGCAGGCTAGAACATTTAGAAAGAGGCTGCAAATGAATTCTGCGCATTCAGAAAGACTAGTGACAAATGTGTATTTCAGGACTTCAGTGTGAGGAAAGACAAAGACTAAGACACTTACGTGGCCTAGATGTGGGCATATCTGTTGAGTCTCTCAAGGGCTACTAAGACTGGTGGCTACTCAGGGCAGTTCGTGGGATAAGGAAATAAGAGAGGGGCTTTTTCTCTTTTCTCGGGGTAAACTCTCCTAGTAGATGCAGTAGTAGCAATTGCCATATGTGAAAGGCATGTGGAAAGGCAAGTCTGGTAGAGGATCTAAGGAGACTGGGGCCTCCATGATCTTTCCATGATCTCTGATAAGAGCCTCTGAAGAGGAGGCAGTTTCCACTGATGGTTCCTGGATTAGGGCAGAGTCTCAACTGAAGGACATCATGAAACGTGGCAGCATATTTGAAGATAAGTATGAAGACTGGCCTTGACATTGACATTGATAAACACTACACTGACTCATCTGATCCAGAGCCTCTGGTAAAAGCTCATCCTTCCAGAGCATGAACAGGATTAGGTTCTCTGGGGCAGAGAGCAGGGAACTGCCCCATTAGGAGTCTCCAGAATCCAGGATGCCTGGGGTGGCTCAGTGGTTGAGCATCTACCTTTGGCTCAGGTCGTGATACGAGGTCCTGGGATCAAGTCCCACATCAGGCTCCCCACATCTCCCTCTGCCTATGTTTCTACTTCTGTGTGTCTCTCATGAATAAATAAATAATCTTAAAAAAAAAGAATCCCCAGAATCCACAACTATGGGGGTCAGTTAGATCTTTGAATCTGAGTCAGGCGCAAGCCACATAGTCTTCAAAGGGCCTTTCAGCTATGAGAGCTTCATTGTCTTCACATTGCTGTTGAATGATCCTGATTTCAGCCTGCCCACAGAGCCACCCAAGATTTCATAAGAAATTTGAGTCTTAAATCTGAGAGAAAAGACGTATCTCAATGAATAGTCTTTATTATAAGTCTTTATTATGTATTACTTGAATACTAAACATGGGCCTGGGGTGGGTGCGGGGAACCTTGAGGAAGATCCTGTAGCTGGGTCAGGGTAGTGTCAGGTCTGCTTAGGCAGATAGCTCTCAATGTTTGGGTCAAGACTGACATGGCCTTCCTTGAGTCTTCATGTGCTTATGAATTCAGTGACCAGAAATTGGCTTTGTTGTCCTTTTAACTACATTTGCTCCTCAAGACCAGTTTTGAAACGATCTTTCTTTCAATCAAAAATATTCAATGGAATATTTTTCTTCAAAATACAGAGCCAATGGATAGGAGAAGACTGCAGCCACAATGATCCCACCCCCCACCCTCTGCCTTCTGTGACCTTGGGGTTCCAAAGGACGCTGTTGAGAACCCCTAGCAGGATAGGCAAGCTGGCTACCTGATTTCTGGAGTTTGTCTTGATGCTGCTGCCAAAGTATAGTTAGTTTGATTTTTCTGGGTCTCATTTCTCTGTCTCCAAAATGGAGAGTTCTCTTATTCCTTCCTGAAAAGGTCATTTTGTCCTCCTGATTCCCACCCCTCTTTTGTAACCAGGTACCCAGGGTGTTATTTAGTGATGTAGACTTCAGAGTAAAACCAGTATTGGTAGATACAGTTATCGTAGCACTGTAAATATATGAAGTTGGTAACTCAGTTGTGGTTATGTAAGAGAATATCCCTATTCTTAGGAAACACATATGGAAGTATCTAGGGCCAAATGATCATGCTGTATATACCTCATCCTCAAACAGTTCAGAAAACAAATTATGTATATCCATCTAGAAAGAGAGAGGGAGAGAGAAAAGAAAATTTTACATCAGTCATTATGAAGCATAAAGCCAACACTGAGTGTATCAAGAATATTACCCGTCAGGTCAGAGTATACCATAGATATTTAAAACAAAGAGTCCACCTGAAAGCCCAAAAGCCTGTGGCTCCACGTGCTGCAGCTTTCATAGACTTGTCAAGATGGATCAAGGTTTCATCCCTGACCCTGGAGCCTTCAGGTGCAAATGAGCTGTCAAGAGAGGTTTTCAGAGAGCAATAAAGAGCCTCTTCCTTAGAGGCCAGGAGAGCCTGGGTCTACCATTTTAGTCAGAGGAAGCTAAATGGAACTTGCAACCCAAAATATGTAATGATTCACCCCATGGTAATAAAGCAGCCCTGGCGAACTCCCTAGAGGGATTAATCTTAATCGGCAATTAAGATAAAGTCAGGGCACATGCTAATCCAGGGTTTAATCGGAGACATTTTAATGTGCTGCTGCTGCCGTGTGGATATAAGACTGGGATTCCACTAATTGAGCCTGGAATGTGGATGTGAGGAGGAGGAACCACAGTGTGCAGATGGCCTGCACATCCAGCGGCTAAATGAAGCTTTGCAAGGGTGCTGGGCAGTCTTGGCTAGCACGGTTACCATGTGTGGCTCGCCCTGCTGTTAAGGCTCACAGGTAAATGAGCAAAAAGGCAAAGCAGGTTCCTGACGATGTCCGGGACACTTACTGCCCCACCAGGCTGTTGCGAAAGCCCTGGTTCATGAGATTATCAATGACATTCTTGCAAGGTGTGGGAACCAATATGAATATAAGCAAAGGCAAAATATAAAAATGAAAAGAATTTTAAAGTTTTCAAAGAAAGTTAAAGCCAATATCGTTGCTGCATTTTTCTCCCTGGAATTCCCTTTTCTGTGTATTTCTGATGTCCCAACAATAATGGGATATAGTTTGTAAGTGCTGACTCCCGGGAACCATGACTTCCTGCTCTCCAGCTGGTTTTGTCTCTGGTTGTGTCATTCTTAAGTCCCGCCTTGTCAACCATGGTTTGAAGGTTTGATGCTGGCATTAGCTCTGAAACCCTCATGAGGAACCCAAGCATCCAGTTTCAGTGGGATACTTTAGAGACCTTTATTCCACATTTTTATCCTCATATTGACATGCACACCAGCCACTGTGCTACTTCTGTTTTTCCAAGTTCAGATGGATCCTCATTACCCTGGGAAGTAGGTGGGTACCAGGCCCTTCTCCCAGATGAGACAAAGGTTTTGAATTATTTACTCACGTGTCCATGAGAAATGGATCTGGCCGTGAAACCTGGAATCTTATATATGATCAAGTGCATGTATGTAGGAACCCCCACATGCCAACAGGTTCACGCGGGCCTAAGCCTTCTCTCAATGCAAGAAATAGTAAGAGCAAGTTGAAGCTACAGAGGAAGGAAGCTCAACCTTCCATAGCTGTCTTTTAAATGAGTAGGTATCTTGGAGCAGCAACTATGTGACAGGCCAGCACAGGCATCTGGGAAGTATGCAAAGTGGTGTAAGGCAAAGCCACCTCCACGCAAGGGCTTGTGCCTCCTTGGGAAAAAAAATACAATATACAGATGAGGTGATAACCCAAGCTTCGAGACAGTATGAAAGGCATCAGACAGGAAGAGCTCTCTGATCTAAATGGAGAGCAAGATGACTTTGGGTGTTTGGGGAAGGGTTCCCTAAGGAGGAGTGTTTGAGTAATCCAGGGGGAGAGAAGTAAAGGAGGCATTCCAGTTGGGAAAATAACCCAAACTCAGAGGCTGCTAGATGGCACAAAGGATTGAAGTGGGGAGGAGAGGATACCCCCAGATATCCTAGGAAAGAAGGCGGAAAGAAAAGGGTCAGAGTCAGTATTTGGGGGAACCCAGAAGTCCTGGCTTGAGAGTTAAGGCTGGTCCCTTTATACAGTGCAGATAGGGTTGCCAGGCTTAGCAAAAATCCACAGAAAAACAAAACCAATGACAACAAAATGACCCCTAGTTAGATTTGAATTTCAGTTAGCAAAATAATTTTTGACAGGTGGATGTCCCAAATATTGCATGGGACATACTTTTTTTTTTTTTATAAATTAATTTTTATTGGTGTTCAATTTACCAACATACAGAATAACACCCAGTGCTCATCCCGTCAAGTGCATGGGACATACTTATACCAAAAAGGTATTCACTGTTTTTCTGAAATTCAAATGTAACTAGTTATCCTATATTTTATCCATAGAACTCATGAAGGTTATGGAGTAGAAGAGTCCCATGAAGATAAATCTCTTCCAAAAAGAAGCCTAAGGATCAAATATTAAGAACTGTAAAACTTAATTCATCATATGCTTTTCTTTATGAGAAAGCTCAGTGAAAATCTCGTGCCCTATGTCAGGGGTTCCCTGTAGCTGGAAATGCATGAATTACCTGGTCATAAGACATGAGCTTAACAGGAACTGTGAATTCAACAATGTCACCAGTGAAACAGTTGTCCCTAGGAAGGCTGATTAGTGTATAGCTGAATTGGGCTTTGGAAACATCATTTCTTACAAACCCCTGACTTCTGGGCTTTCTACACCTGCCTGTATGTGCGGGACAGTTAAAAAACACAAAGGGAGATCAAACATAATAAGCACGACATAAAAAGCATAATAGGAAAATCATATTGGGCCACTACAATTTTCATTAAAATCTTTTTTCTCCAAGAAAATAAGTAATGTAGTTTTTGAACATTTGTCGTTTCTAGAATTTAAACGGGCAGCATTCAGAAACAAAGGCCTTTTAACGAAGGTGTAAATTGTGCCTTTTAAAATGACTTTTCTTCCCTACCCTGGTACCCACAGTAATGAACACTCCTACCCAATCAAAATATGAAAACAAAATTGGAGCTGTGTCAGCATCTTGGCTGCAAATAAAACTCAAAACAGGTTATAGCACATGCTAGGAATACAAAATAAGGTTAGAAATAATGCTTCAGCTGTGAGTTCTTCAGGCTGTGGAAATAATAGAGCATAATTTAGTAGAGGGGGAACTAGGGAGTCAGCATACACAGGAAAAATGAAAAAAGCAAGAAAAACACAAGGGGTGGGAAACAGGGTTGAAAGAAATTTGTGGAGGACAACTGGGTGACTGACTAATCATTAGAGAAGATAGGGCTGGCCTGGTCAGAGAAGGTCAAGAAACAGAGGCCAAACTGGTCGAGTTTTGTGTTAACTGCTCCTATTGGGTTTTTGAGGTGGTTTTAAATGGACTCCCAACAAGACCAGAAAGGAGGAATCCACTTTTCTTACCTAGTAACTAGAATATTCAAAGGGTGTTTATTTTATTAAGTCTGAGACCATCCCCTGAACCCTAACTAACCAAATTTGCAGAGCCACTCTGTAATTATCTTGGTTTAGAGATTCAGATGTCAGGTCGCACTGTTCAACCAAACGGATTTTTTTTCTTTTCTTTTTGCATCTCTGTCAAGATATTACTAGTCCAAATCTCTCGCCCCTGACCCCATCAGAGCACCTGACCCTGCTGAATAGAAACAAAAATAGTTAACAGGTCTTCTGCTTCACATTGTACTTGCAAAAGGCTTATCAAGACAGTTATCTTCAATTGCAGTTGGTACGTTCACTTCCCTTCTAACTCAGTGAAAAAGTATTTTTCATAATAAATATTGATCATGGAAGTTAATTTCCCTTTGTACTTTACTTCCTGGTGCTAACAGTTAAGAGTCTGTGTACATGGAAAGGGGCAGCCTTCCTTTGCTCTTTTGTCACACTAGGAAAGATAATTCAAAAAGTGTGATCTCTACCATCCGCCGATCTTGAATCGGGTACCAGATGCCTGATTATGATGATGATGATGCCCGAAGCTTTGCAAGCTCATTCGCCATTCACATTTTAGAAATAACTGCACATGCAGTGCACAGTCAGTGAAGGTTTGTTTGGGATGAGAAACCAAAACATGCCAATTAAAACTCCCCTAAATGTACAACAAGCTCTACTCCCTATTCTCTCTTGAAATAATCATTTCAGGAGAAGACACATCTCTCACCTTTAGTGATTCATTGCCAAAGTCAACTCCTCCCTCCTTCCTGGTCAGTGCTTTCTCATTGTCTACATGTGATGAGTTCATTAGAAAGGATAAAAATTCATCTTATCCGGCCAGCCTTCTACCTTTGTCAGTACACCTGTCTTTAATTTTATCACTAATTTATGATACTGGTATGGGATAGAGTTTAAGCTTTGGCCTCTGGTTTGGTTTATTCCACATGTATGCTGTTCTATATTAATTTTTTTATTTTAATGAGGCCTTTAGTGGTTAGCTGTAGTCGCAATTATTTTGTGCTTTCAAAAATAGTATGAGGGTAGAGAATTAAAAAAGGGGAGTTCATTTGAGGCCTAGCCAATGATTTGGAGGGAAATCAGTCTTATATTCAATTTCCAGTACCCTGCGTGAGAAAAAGACATTCACTCAGCCCTCGGCTCACACCTGAGCAAATCTGCCATTCTTTCAGGTATTTTCACACACTTTCTTTGGGATTGGTCATTTCCCAATTGGTTTCACAGCCATGTCATGATCCTGCAGTGCCCATATGCCAGTTCTCCCTCACCCCTGCAGTGTCCAGCCAAGTTTCTGATGTGTTTCTTTTTTTTTTTTTTTCTGATGTGTTTCAAATTTGAAGCCACTTGATGAACTTATCTGGGTATTCAAAGTAGTGAGTGTGTTCAACCATCTGGCAACAGAAGAGTGAGTGGCAAAGGCTTGTTAAGTGAAGAGTGTGGAACATATGTGAGGGTCTGGTAATGGCTCTGAGGAAACAGAAAAAAACATGAATGGAATTGGCCCTTCTCATGTAATTTCACTTCCTGGAGGAGACCTTGAGAGGTGCATGGCCCAGATTCCACCGCCCTATTGACCACCCTTTGCTGAATTTTTATTGCATGTCAGACACCTGTGTTGGGCATGGGAGATACATCAATGAATGAGACGTGGCCGTGACCTTACGGAACCATCAGTCGCATGAGAGGAGACATGTATGTGGATCTTCTACCACAGGACACTTGAGTAAGAATGGAGGTGACAGGGGCTCTAAGGTCAGAATAACTGACTCAGGTGTTCATGAAGATCTTCATGAGGGAGCTGGCAGTTAAGCTGGGTCTTATAGGATCCAAATGAGTTGCCAAGTACTAAAGGAAAGAGCATTCAAGGTAGAGGGAAGAGAATATGCAAAGGCACGAAGTGATAAATCTAGAATAGCTGGTGTGGCTAGACTAGAGCAGAGATAAATGAGAGCAAAAGAGTGTGGGGTCCAGTAGCATGTAGTGCACCCTCCCCAGGGACCTTGTCGCATTGTAATTGGAAAGAGGGATGCTTCAAAGCCAGTAGCTCTAGTTCTGATACCCAAGCCTCAGCACAAGGTTCTTAGAAGCAGAGAACCTCAATTTGCAAAACGGGTATTAGAATCCTTGTAGATGTGTTCGAATGATCAAGTGAGATGACATAGCTCAAGTACCTGCCAGTATCCCCTAAATGTTCCAGTTATCATCATTTGCCTTTGTATGTGTCCTTATCATGGGTCATAAACCCAAAAGGCCAGTGGCCCAACAGGTAACACAAAGATGTCAAGAGAGCCAACTCTAACGTGTTTACTGGAGTCTGTCACTCAACCTCTATTGAGAAAGAATATATGTCCCATCTGAAACAGACCCATAAAGGAAGCCCTCCCTTCACGATCACATCTTCTAGTTTTCTAGGAGAAGCTGGAAATCCAGATTTCTAAGCAAAAGTTCCTGACATTTCTGTGTTGGCTACGAATCCAAATTTAAGACACAGTAAGGCAAAACAGCACATGTCTCTGGGCCATACACCACCTGTGGGCTGCCAGCTTCGGGCCTTTGCTCTCTATCTTCTCTCTCCCACCACATTACAGGTTCTTATGGGGCAAGGGCTGTGGTTGCTAATGATTCGAATCAGGGCTGGCTCATGGCGGATGCTGCGTGGTTGGAGGGCATTGACTTTAGCCACATAGAGACATCGGCACCAGGAGCGAGGCAAAGCCAGCCAACAAGTGAGGTGTTCAAAAATGCAGGATTCAAAGAGTGACCCAGCGCCATAGCACAAGCCCAGGAATGAAAACTTTTAAAACTCAGCCCCAGCAAGAAGCTCCTGGGGGAGGAGCAGATCCTTGGGGAAAAAAAAAAAAATGTGCAGTCTGTGAAGGGCAAAGTTTGGCAGTCTATTAAACATCAAGTTACAATAGGCAAGTGCAGAGATCACAGAGGCTAGGATTCATGTACACACATCTATACAGGAGACTTTGATGCTTTCAAATGCCTGCTCGCCATCTGAAAATCAGGCAGCAGGCATCGCCTACATACCTCCCAGCAGGTCTACCTGTCTGGGTGTTTGGGCTTGACAGCGGGAAGCTCTTTGAAATGAGGCTGAGGCATTTCAAACACTTCTGCTTGAATATCCAGTTTGTATATTCTGCTGATGCCTTTTTAAAATTTTCTATTTTATTTTATTTTTTTCCCTAATTTTGGAACCGTTTACGAAGTCGGAAGTCTGCAAAAGAGCAAGTTACAAAGCTAAGATGCCTTTGACAATCTCAAGTCAATAATCAAATACAGACTCGCGTGCTCACACGCAATCCCATGTAACGAGGAAGGAAAGAAGTTTTATTCACAGATCAGGACTATTTTCAACAACAGTCTAGTAGAAAGTGCCAAATGTTTGAACCATCTGACTCCTGCCCAGATAATTTCATAATGGTTTAGGGAGGGATGTTTATGGCTTTCTATGAGTAATAAATAATTTAGAAGCCATTCATTAAAACCTTCTAAATTATAGACACTGCAGGCAAATTCCTTCTTTTAAGAAGGAAAGGATGACCTGAAAATTGGTCCCCTGTCTCTAGCCTTCTTCCCTTTGATTCTCTTTTGTCCTTATTTTCCTTACTAGCTAAGTGAGTAAAATACCAACATTAGAGGGTTCACACCACCACGGTGCAGGTAAAAATGAAGCCGAGCCACACTGGCCTGGTGAAATTCAGGGTGGAAGTTACCTTAAATTTCATTATCAGGTACACAGATTCCTCTTCATCCATCTCTCTGCTCGTTTTTGAAAGGAGGTGCCAGTGCCCTGGCTATAAGAAGGAGAACATAAGGATTTGCATAAGGGAGGTTCTGTGACTCAGGTTTTCAAAGCTACCATATACGAGGCAAAAAACATTATCCTCGTCTGCATCGTGATGGAGGTGTGGTAGCTTGGCTATCTCTTCTGACACCACATTGCAAGGCCTTGATTGTGGGGTGTGGAGTCTTACACAAGACCTAACCAAACCACAGAGGATTAGTTCTAATTTCATTCAAAAGCTTTAAGTCAGAGGTTGTCAGTACCTCAGGCAATACTGAGAAGCAGGTAGACATGGTGAGACTGTCCTGAGAGTGACAGGAAGACCGTGACTTTGAGTTGACTCAAGCACTCCCAGGCCAAACTCGGTGGGCACACACAGAGCTTATTTTCATTTGGTTTGGTGGTGGGTCCTGGGAGCAAGGAGTCCTAGATCAGCCCATAGATATGAAGGGTAAGAAACCAAACTGTTGACTTGAGCCAGAGTTCTCCCGTTTTGTAAGTAGCCTGTGTCAGCAAGACAGAGAGAAGAATGAGAAATGTGTTGTGGGTTCTAGGATCTTCCCGATATAAAGCCACCCCTCCCCCAACACGTAGACCTATCTGATCCCCGTTGCATGGTCACTTCCCTTGAAATTTGGCACCAATGTTCCCACTCAGATAGAATCAGGGCAATACCAGACACTAGCTTTTGTGGTAACAACCTCTAGGCTGTCCTGCTATGGTTGAGGCAGGCCCCTGGGAGGGCGAGCTTCTGGTTCCAGGTGCAGACGCCATCTCCAGCTACATAATGAACACATTTTTTAAGATGTCCTTTTTATGGCTCCTTAAATGACAAGGCATTTTAAGCGCAATGTGATAAAGGGGCACGATCATAAAGTAACGTGGATGGAAAGGAAGGTATTTTATGTGAGCAGGAGTGTCAAAGCAGAGCTTTATCAATGAGTGGAAGGAATTTCCTGTAAGTAGAAAGATAAATGAATTAGTAACTCAGAGTAATTTTTTAAAAATACATATCCAGATGAAAGCTTGGATAAGTTTGATCCCTTTTAGCCAATGAAGTATGATCTCTAATTAGGTTTCCACGCAGACGGTGCAGGCTTGGAGTACATTTCTGAATCTAGTTGACCTTTTCAGCTGGAGAAGCCAAATGATTTCCATTCCATGCTCTTTAATTCTGGAGGAATTTCTAATTTGTTGCCAGAGATAAAAACTCACTCCAAACAGGAAAAAAAAAAGTTTTAAATAGTTCAGAGTCCCATTTATAGAATATTAAAATTGTAGAGTTGGAGAACCCTCAGAGACCATTTTATTCACTCCTCTTATTTTCCTGATAATAAAACTGAGGACCAGAGAAAATCTAAGACTGGCCCAAGGTCACTCGGGGACCGAGGACCCAGGACTAGAACCCACGTCTCCTGCTTCGCACCCGAGGCTCCCTGTGTGGCTGCTTTCTCATTTGCCTGCCAGGCTTTTTGGAGTTGTCGTCCATATGTTGCCAAACCGAAGGTCCCTCGCTGAACTCCGGTATCAGGCCTGCTTTGGGGAAACTTCCACAGGCCAACACCTACCCTCTTGCCTTTCTTAATTTCTTTTGGAAATTCTCTATTCTCTCACCTTATTAATGTTAAAACAAAACGGGTTCTTTTATTGCCACAGGCAGCAGGAAAGTGAACTTCTTGATGGAGGAAAGTGTCTTCCCTAGTGAGAGCAAGTAAATTAGTTCTGAGGTTCTCTCACTCACTGTAACTGTAATGAGAGAGACACCAGCCCTTCCTCATTAATGAGATGCCAATCACAGAGGGAGCAGCCTCAGAGAGCCTTTGGGGAGGGGGTGGCAGGGGGACGGCGGTGATTGGCACTGTAGCGAGAAGACAGGCAGCAGAAGAGAAGGCCTCCAGAGGTGGGGGACACACGTGGCTGATCTAGAATCGGAGGGCCAGGTCCAGTGGGAGCTTGTGGTCCTCCTGAATGGGCATGTCAGTGTGGTTTACGGGAAGCATCTTTGAAATGGAGCAGGAGAGTGGGGAACTCTCGTCTGGCACATTTGCCTCACACATGCTTCCCGAGGCCAGGTTGTGATCATGCTAAGCGTGTCCCACATGGGGCCCCAGATGTTTGGTGACAGTCAGGGCTGGTGAACAATCTGGGCCCTCTTGGAGGGTTGGCAGCCGCCTATCTCGTCTCTCTGCCTTGGAACTTGTCAAGAGTCTAACGTACTGTGTAACCTCCTAAACTTTGAAAAGGAAACTTTCCACAAAGTTCAGGAGAAGGAGTTTGATATGGAGGGAGTGGATTAATTTCCTAGGTTGGGAATCCTGGATCTACATTTGCCCAAGGACCAGTTAGCTGAGGGCAGTGGAAGCATCGAAGTCACATCTGTTCAGTAATCGCTATCGAAAATGGTTTGAGAGTCCTGCCCCTGGCAAGACGATGCTGTCTTTCCCCCAGAGCTGCCCAGAACAGCATTTACCACGTTGTCGAGAACATTTGGGGAAAATATCCGTCCAAGTGGTCTGAGTTTTCAACATGTGCAGCCTGCCTTTGCTTTAGTAAATTGGTAAAATTCTGTGCATCTTGGCAATGAATAGAACTTCCATTTGGAATTAAATGCCCCTTTCCTCTGGTTGTTTTTTCCCCTAAAACATTTATTTTTTATGAATATGGGTCTCTATGAAGGTTAAGAGACTTTCAGCACTCAAAACAACTTAATAAAATGTCTGAGAACACAATTAGGCAGGCTGATGTCCTTCAAGAACCAGGTAGCAGAAGTTCTAATTGGCAAAGCAGCATCTTGAATGTCATTTTCCAAACCTATTAGACCATGTCTGACAGAGAAAGAGGAGAAGCAGCAGCAGTTTACAAAATACCAGGAGTCTCCCTCTCAGGGACATAATTTTAGGGCAGCAGTTAAGACGGTACTGAACTTGTAGATGTTACAGAATTTTGTAGCTGCAAAGCCACAGTCCCTTTGAGCAAAATGATATTTGCCAAGATCGTGTGTAGGCTTACCTATTCATAGTAACAGTAGTAAGTGTGTGTGCACGCAACCAAGATGCTTCTGCATTCTGTGTGAGTGTGTGTTTCACATGTTTCCTTCAAGACACAGAGTCGACCACAAGTGCAGGAACGTGACCTTTCTCTGCTCCTTGGCCATACTTCTATACAGATTGGGTAAGACTGAAGCTTGTCATCTGATAGAAAGACAACACACATGTTTTCAGTTATTCAAGCCTGATACAATAACCTTGATGCCTGACTGCTCTGGGTTTACCACCATTCAAATTTAAGTTAAGAAGAACCGGAATTTTTAAATAAATCCAGAAGAGAGAACCTCCGGGAGACAGTATTTGGCCTGGAATCTTTACATTTAGGTTAGCCCTTTGGAAAATCTGAAGAGCCTCACCTAGGAATTGCATTCTCTGTGGAAGGCCAGAAGGAGGAATCATCACGGAAAATAAAGATTCGTAAAGCCAATTGCATTTTATTTTTGGCGTTGTGTTGCTGCTAGAAACCTGTTTTTCAAAAACTTGTTTGGCAAAGCCTCATTTGTGTATTTTTCCCCTCAAGTTTTAGACACCTGAGTTTTTTAAAGATAAAATTCTTGCAGATGTTTTGGATTAATTTGTTTTCAACGGTGCCCAAGAACTTGGTTTCCAAGGACTAGATGTTTTTTCTTCATTACCAACCACTGTGGTTTGCAGGGAGGGAGAAGCTCCACTTGTGGTTGGCTTGAGTACACTGGAGCCACCTCCTCCTGGTTTTTGGGAGCATTTGAAACTAAACAAAGCACGAGTGTGCCACCTGACTCTGATTTCTTAAAAAAATAATAATAATTTTGTTGACTTTGTCAAACCAGCTTCTTATCTAGTGATTTGAATTTACTTAGAAGCATCTGTTAGTGGTTAAGGGAGGATAGAAGTTCCCCCTAAAAATGGTTCGTGGGCAAATGAGGGGTTTTCAGTTTTACCTACTCAGGCATGCTGTAGAATAGGTCTTTCTCCAAACTGATAAATGAGCCTTGTTTTTTGTGTGTGGTTTTTTTGTTTTGTTTTGTTTTTGTTTTTGTTTTTGGTTGTATCTGGGCAAGAGCTTGAAAGCAGAGAAAACCTGAGACAGGACAATATTTAAAAAAAATATTATAAGAGAGGGCTGCCCAGCACTTTCTTAACTAGTACTTCTAGTAAACTGGCTCTTCCACAGATTTGCCATAAAATAATTGATGTTTGTTATACTGACCTGAAGGCACTACAGCATCCCAAAGTGCCTTTTGAATCATCAAAGAATGATTCATTGCATTCTGGGTGGTTTTCTTGTTGAGTTATTTTATTGTATTCTAATCCCTTTGAAAATTGGTAACACACCTATGACAGGTACCAGAGGTTTGCAATCAAGTGCACATAACCACAACTGGTGAGTGGAAGCTTCTTTGGTGTATGGCTCGTCGCCACCTCTATATCCTCCATCCCGCTGCCTCCGAAGAGGCAGGAGGTGCTGCCCAGGGAATCTGCAGAAATTGGTCTCTATTTGGGTTTCCATTCAGCTCCTCTCCTTTCTTTCCTGCTCAGCTGGCTAGCTGGACCCCACATGTAAACAGAATTCCATATTCCCGCCCCATCCCTGTGCCCAAAGAGCAAACAGCCAGAAACTCGGAGTAGTATTAATTAGGTTGAACTATGTGAAAATTCTTTGATTTCTAGCTTTCAATCTACAAAAGCAGCAATTTCATATGACCAGTTTCAATGATTACAAATATCAGGTGGTTGTGTGTGTGTGTGCCTATGCGTGCAGATATGCATATATCATTGAATTACTCAGAAGACTCAGTTAACGAGAATACCAAAGCTCCTCCCGACCACTCAAGGTGCTGCCCCCTCGTTTGTTAAGCAAATGATTTTTCCTTCTGTGATGATCTTTAGCCATTCCAGGAATGGCACCCCAGTGTGTCACAGCACTGCTATGTATTAGGTGAAAATGGCCTTCCTATTTCTTGGTGAGCTCTGTTTATATTTTAATGATGTTTACAGATGGAATATTCTATAAATATTCATCTAGCGCCTGTTACTGAAAGGCTCCAAAGAGTGCTTTATTCACAAGCTCCCTCAAGTTAGGGTAACTGTGAGAGAGAGGGGGGGGGCTTTAATCCGTCCTCGTGAAGATCTCGCACAAAAACGGCTCTACCCTCTTTACACATAATGTTGGGGTGACCTGGGATTTACCAGCTAAATTCACAGCTGAAAGTGTCAGCTAATGAATTATTCCAAGTCAATTAACAGACGTAGGGAATCCTTTTGCAGTCCCACACCAATGCTGCTTTCGTTAGCAAGTATTCTTAATGTAGGAGACAAATCAACTGGATGCGCAGAGAATGTTCAACCCGCTTGTAGCCACCCCACACACTTTCCCCATGCCAACAAATTTTCTGTTTTATTTTAGCACCATTATTGAATTGACATTTGTTAGAAGAGTGTTTTATTCTTCCAAAGGAAGGCTGGGAACATTAGAAAATTTGTGAGAGAGAGAGAGAGAGAGAGAGAGAGAGAGAGAGAGAAAAGAAAGAAAAGAAAAAAAAAGAAAAGAAAAAAGAAAGAAAAGAGAAAAGAAGGAAAGAAATGAAAGAAAGAGAAAGAAAGGAGAGGGAAAGAAAAAGAAAAAGCAAGCAAGCCAAGGGAGAACTTCTAATGAAGCAATATTGAAACAATATTTTTAAAAACTCACAAATTTTCTGTGCTTGAAATGTAAAACTATTAAACAGTCCCAGGTTATACATTACAGATTTTTAAATACTGAGTTATTGAGTGACTTAGCAAGTGACTTAGCAAAATACTGTCAGGCTGACCTTTGTATCAAAGAAATTGGAGTAAAAATAACAAATGATTTGATATCTCCTTGAATGGGGGTGGGGGGCATGGGAATGGGGTAGATAAAACATCAAGTGGCACCTTTCCCTAATTTTTGTAGCAAAGATCGTGAAATACTCCTTTCTGTTCAACCAGCCCAGCTTCACTGGCAAGGTCATATCTGGGATAAAAGTAGGTGGAAGGAAGAATGAAAGCAGCAGCCCCCCGGGGCTCCGCGGGGCACCGTTTGGCACTCACTTCTTTGAGACCTCCCCAGAAGTGGTTAATCAGAGAGCAAGGATGATGTCAGGTTACACCAGAGGCGGGTTCCTCCACGCAAATGGACAAATCCAAGACGGCCGCTCTTTCAGGTCTGAAGCTGCGGTTGCACGCAAAATGTGATCCAAAAACAAAACGCCAGTATTTAATCCTTCCAGCTACTCAGCTTCCCCATGATTCCCTTTTGGGAATTATGGTTGCTACTGACTCAAAGCTGCTCCCCCTCCCTTCTGTTTGGTGATGTATTCATTGCTGGAGATGGCCCCAGCGCTCACCTCAGCCTGGATTCCAGGTGAGGGTCCTATAATGAGAATTCAGTTAATCTCTAGATACAAACCAGCAACAAGGACTTTTAAGCCTTGAAATGCACGATTCTATGAACGTATTTACGTGTGATGGGATAGTCACTCTCACACAATCTGGACGGGCCTCTGTGGATCAGGACTCTCAGTATATTCTCTCAAGCATTCCTTGGGGAATATTTCTTGGCAGAGCACATTTTTGTTATATGAGGTCATAGCTACATGTGGCCACTGAATCAACCATTTTGACGTCAGTTCTTTCCAGTTGTCCTAATGACCGTTCTTTGAACATTTGATTGGATTAGGATAGGTTGATATGGTTCAAGTGAATCTAGGTGTAGGAGGGAGGAAAAAGCACTGGACTGTAAATGCAAAGGATGGTTGCAGCCTCAGCTCAGCTGCTAACTTGCTATGTGACATTCAAATCTCTTGGCCTCTCTGAACCTTGGTTTCTTTGTCTATAACATGATAATCTGTCTAGCCTCTCTTATCCATCTCTCAGCGTTTTTATGAAGATTAAATGAGTTGGTGGATGTGAAAGCTCTTAATCCATATGAGTTATCAGCCTGAATTTTATAGAGTTAGTTGGCATAGAGGCTGCAGAAGATGACTTGAGCGTGGCTCTGCAGAAAACTTCTGTGCCACTCAGAAAACATTCTTGCGTGAGTGTCAGAAAATGAGGGAGAAAACGAGGGAGTCATTTGGGTCATGGGGACCCACTTGGTCATCACTACTTTAAAGTTGAGAGAGTCACAGCAGATTCTTTGGGTTAGCTGTTCCTAAAGAAACAAAAAGAAAACTATTCACTCCCTACTTGTATCTGAAAACAGAAAAGTCTAAAGCATTAGAACAAGTTGTGGTGAATGGACAGGATGTCCTAGAATGACACTCTAGGTGTAAATAAATCACTGGAACTCATGGCATCCACCCAAGAGTTTTGAAGGAACTCAAGGGTAAAATTGTGGAACCGTTGGCCAAAATGTGTAACTTGTTACAAATGGGTACTGTGCTCCAGACCTGGCAAATGGTCACGGCAATGCTGAAAGAAGAGAAGTGCAAATAGTGAGTCTCACTTGTGTACCTGGCAAGCTAGTTAGAGACTATCTGAGTGGATAGTGTCACTGAATATGTGCTTATCATTACACAAAGCATTTATTGAGTGCATTCACCGTGCCTCAGGCTAGATGAGAGACATGAACAAATGGAAGTATCTAGGAGGCAGTTCCAAGAGAGGGTCTGAAAACTCCAGTGTTCCAAAAATATATTTGGGGAGATGTTGACATGGAGGTCAGAGAAAGAGCTTTCGTCTGGAGTGCTAAGGCCTTTCAATTGGCAGAGCCTGCCTGGAGCACCACACATACCAGGACTAGACTGTTTTGAGAAGAGAGCTGAACTCCTCTAGTAATGTCTGTCCTGGGCAGTACCTGTCCTGCATTTGCCATCTCCATATATCTAGATGAGTGCTCAGATTCTGAGGGCGGCTGTGATAACCCAGGGGAAATGTGAGAACGGAGAAAGGAAGAAGTTGAAAGGCAGACCCTTACACTCAGCAAACAATTAAGGAGTAAGCACAGAAAAAAGAAACCAGCAAAGGAGGCTGAAACAGATCATCATGTATTCATCAGTTCATTTATTCAACAAATAAATATTGGGCACTTTCTAGGCACCATTTCACACACAGGAGTCATATCCAGGAAGGAGGCAATGCTCTCTCTTTTGGAATTGTTCCAAAAATATCAGATGATAATAAATACTCAGAATTGGAAGAGGGTCACGTGGTGGACAGGGGTTGGACGGGCACTGGAGCCAGACTGGTCAGCTCTTGTAGACGTTGAGACCTAAATGGCAGGACTCACCCAGCTATGCAGAAAAACAAACTAGGTGAAGAGCATTCCTGGCAGAAGAAACAGCTAGTGCAAAGGTCCTGAGGCAGAGGAGATGGCAGAAAAATAGGCTTCCCTGAAGTTCATCTGTGTAAGGTGGCACTGTGAGGAGAAGACAGGGCTGAGGAGGTTTCCTGATGCTTATAGTTTAGAACGGATAGACTTGATAATGTTTGCACATTGAGGAGAAGGAGAAAGACTGTACTGGAGAGAGAAAGGATGACAGGTGGTGTTGAGAAGGACATTCCTCTTGGAGAAGGAGCATAGATGGCAAGAGCAGAGACAGATAAACAGTTTAGAACAGCACTTTCCAACCATTTTTAAACTTGTAAACTCATTTCTTAGTAATATATATTATTTGGAAAATTTTTTAATCATCTGATCATCTCGCATGCAAAGCAAAATAAAGTGATTTAATGTTTTAAAATATATGTATCATTTTAGATCAGTGTATATTGAAGATTTTATTACAAAATTAATTGAATACAATATTTACTAATATTCATGGATTATAATAATAAATTCTGAATGAGTTCCATCTAACAAGTGATGCACATGGCTTAATTTACTTTAATTATGTAAGAAATGACAATTTATAAAACATACATTAAAATGACATCGAATAGTGTGCTTAGTTTGAAAACCAAATAAATATTATTAAGCTGAGGCTTGAAATTTAACTGTGATGTGTATCACAGCATCAAATACAGACAAAAACAGAACAAATCTGCTTTCATAAGTAATGTTAGGAAATCTTATGTTCTGGGTTTAAAAAAATCAGATTTATTTTTATCCTTTGTGTCTTTTACTTCTACACAGTGAAAATTTAAAAAAGTAGATTTCTGGCCATTATTTACAAAAGTTTCTATACAGATAATTAAAAACCAGATTGGATATTGGCAACATCAACTTTTCTGTTATTAACATTGGTTTTTGAAATGATGGTGAGATCTCAGTGGGTTATAGGAGAGGTCAATCTATTATATGGAGTTCTGAAACCTAGTAAAGAGCGACTTGCAGAATTACTATCATGTGTACAGTCTTCATAAACTTTTCAGCATTTTACTGCAGAATTCTGCTATTGGCTTTACCCAAAGGCCCATTATGGGTAAAAATTAGACAGCTTAATCAAGTAAGCAACTAACAAAAAATGAACATGAAAATTATATGACAGTGAGGTGGCCACTGCAGTTGGTGATATTCAACTCACCACCCAGTATTGGAGAATGCCCGAGTGATGAACACCAGTGCCTAGTCCCAAACTCTTCTCTCTTAAATGGAAAACATATTTAAGTAATCATGATCTTTATTCATGAATTGAACACTGAATATTGGTACATTGAAATGTGTGCCATTCTGATTTCCTTCAAGTTGAGAATCGTTACTCAGGAGAGGAAGATGCAGACATTGAGGGATAATAAACACCATGAGGGCAGAAGTCGAGGCAAAAAGTAATTTTGCTTACTGCAGCATCTCCAAACCCAAGACGGTGCCTGGCACAGATATTTGCTGAACAAGTGAATGAACAAATGAATGAATGCATGGTGAAGCAGAAGGCCAAGTCCTCTGTGGGGATGTAGCATGGAGTGGAGGAGGAGATGGATTGAAGAGAAGGGAGGAACAAGACAGGGAAGGAACAGGGGACGGGTTAGCAAACACCATTAGAGATGAAAAGACCAACTTCCACAGGGGACGTGGTGTCCATAAAGGACCATCATTGATCCCCCAGACTATTTCTAAAACAATTACTATGTGTTTGGGCTTGTGAAAGATACTATACTATTCAGAGATGAAAAAGACTCAACCCTGGCCTTCAGAAGAAGGCCACTCACCAAGTCAGTCTATGGGAATAAGGAGATAAATATCCATTCTAGATCATGTACACACTCTGCTATCCACAGGCATTAGAGGAGAAGCGGGGGGGCGGGGGGGGTGCGTCTCACAGAGAGTTGGAGTGCTGACCTCAGAAGTCAGGAGAGTGGGATACTTGGTCCGGCTTCAGCATCAACCAAAAAGGCATCTGGCTTCTCTGGACTCTGGTGTCCTAGTCTCTGTTAGAAGTGATTAGGCCTGGATCTTTTCGAACGTTCCTGCCCAGTAAACCTCTGAGAGTCCATGGGCTTGGGAGATTCAGAGAGGGATGCTGGTGTTGGCAAGGGTGTTGTGGAAATGCATCCTCAAGGACATGGAACTTGAGTGGGCCTTGGAGAATGGAAGAGGATAGTCGAAGTTGGGGCTGAGCATTTCAGGCAGGACTAGCAATCAACTGAGTCATGAGGGTAAAACTGTATGATTTTTTTTTTTCTGACAACCATTTTATAAGTTGGTTAGGAGAAAAGAGGTGTGAACAAGCAGGGTGAAGTGATATGATGGATTGTATGCTAAGGCTGGAACTAGCATGACTCTCTTCGTTGTCATGTTTTATCACCTACATACAGGACACAGAGGGTTGGGGTGCCTGGGTGGCTCAGTCAGTTAAGCATCCAACTCTTGATTTTGGCTCAGATCATGATCTCAGGGTCGTGAGATTGGGCCTGTGTCGGGCTCCAACCTTGGCGGGGAGTCTGCTTGTCTTTCTGTCACTACTCTTACCCCCTCTCCCTCCTCCACCCACCCACCCCCCCTCACTCTTGCTCTCTCTGTCAAACAAATAGATAAATAAAATCTTTTTTTTTTCTTTTTAAGACACAGAGGGTTAAAACGGTCTAATTGGTAGGACCAGCTTTGGGAACCCCATATATTGACGTTAAGAGCAATCTTACAAAACAGCTAAATGAGAGAATACACCGTGAAATCTCCATGCTAGGGAATGATGATGATGTTAATAAAAGGTGATGGGGAAAATGCTACAGCTTCTTATAAGGTAGAATGGCAGCAACTGATTCTCAAAGTGGACAGGTGTAAAAATAGCCCCTGCTGTATCTCTAATGTGGATTTCTACCTAACAAGTGATGCCAGTGAAACCCAAAAGTCTGACACAGGTAGGCAGCATCCAGAAAGCTATTGAAGCCCAAACTGGAAACATCAACCTGCACTTGCACAGACGCACTGAGTCTGGAGGCTGGCAGAGGGGTGCCCGTGGTCCAGGTCCACGTCCGGTTCTGGCAAATTGCTTCAACTTGGCATCTGCATCTGTACAATGGGCATAATAATAACACCTTCTCCATTTGTGTCGCAACACTGTTACAAGGATCAAATGAGATAATGGGAATGAATTTGCTTTAAAAAGAATCAAGTGCTATAATTGCTGGAATGAGGCAACAGAAATTTGTGCATTTTTGCTGTCTGTCTGGTATATGAACAGCTTGTGCAAACACACTTAAAATAATTCCTTGTATTTGCAGAATGTTTTAGAGTTTATCGGATTCCAAAAAAAGATAAAGGGACTTGGTGTGGCTTTCAATCCAGAAAAAAAAAAAAAAAAAAACACCCTGGGTTTGAATTGCAATCTTGTCACTTGCTAATGGGGTTTGGCATACAGATCTTTAAAGCATGTAGGCTCAATTTCCTCATTTGTAAAATAGGGATAGCGCTACTTCCCTGGTAGGGCGGTTGTGAGACTTGAATGTAATAATGGATGAAGCTTAGCGCCTGTCCACATAGGCCCTTCGTGCACGTTGGCTGGCTCCGTTCTCACGCTGCATTAGGACGGGAGCTCCTGGGCTGAGCCCCTGTCAGCTGGCTGGTATGCCCAGTGGCCGGCAAAGTCCCTGAGATGGAACTGGTGTTCAATAAATATTTGTCGAATGGATGGGTGAACACCAACTCTGTAATAGAGATGAAAGAAGGTAACATCTGCCTCCCTGGGTAAGAAAACCAAGGCTCGGAGAGTTTAGATGTCTAAGGTTTAGTGTCAGAGCTGAACACTGCAGGCAGGATTCTTGTCGTGAGCCCCTTCCCCAAGCCATCCACGTGCTGCCCTCTGTTGTAGCCTTTGGCAAGCTCACAGGCTACGGTTTTCTGAGCTTTTATTGTCCTCTCTTCTAGAAAAGCAGAAGCAATGCTATTTGTAACAATGCTATTTGTACCAATAGCATTGCTTCTGCTTCCCCTCCTCTTGGTGTGTGTGTGTGTGTGTGTGTGTGTGTGTGTTTTTCCCCGAATCAAGGCTCAGAGAGTAAAAAATCCAAGTCAACTTCTAAATTGTTTTTCTTGAAAAGGGGCCAAAAGGAAAAGAAAAGAGGAAAAAAAAAAAAAAACCCATGAGCAGAATCTCAAATGTCTTGGGTTTTGACAGTCCTCTGTTGGCTGGACTAGCTCAAGAAAATACTCTTCACTGAAAGGTACAGTTTGTTTCTTTCTCCAGCAGACGGAAATGGGTGTTTGGGAGGCTGATTCATCCCAGGGCCCTTGCACCAGGCCTGGGACCAGCACTTTTCATTATTTGCTCTGTTCCCTCTTTGGTTTACAAGGTCAGAGTCGATGTTTTGGTTGTTTTCCAGCAGTGCTCCACTGACCGACTTCGCTCTAATCCCTTGATGTCACTTAAATAAACTCGAGGCGGGTGGGGGAGGGGAGTGATTTGAGGACTCCAATGATTTTCTGCCGCTGTTGTTCTCGGCGGCAAATTAATTTGATGCCATTATGTAAGTGTAATCATCCTCTCTAATCACATCACAGGATTGGGAACTGCCAGAAATAACAGAAGGGAACATTCGCGGTATCAAAGGGGAGCCACTAAAATAGATTGTTTATTTAGGTACCAAATTGAGACGCTATTATTGGGATATGGAAAACAACCCCCGCCACACTCCCCTTTCACACGTCCCTGCGTTTTACATACTGTATTTGTCCGTGTGCATCATCCAGAAGTAAAAGGGGGTATGAATTCGGAGCCTCCAGTGGTGCCATCGGGGAAGGAAGGCAGGGAGTCGGAGGTGTCTGAGCGTCAGCAGGTTTTGGTGGATGCCTGGAATTTTGGAGGTGTTATGCTCTTCTAAGAGGCTTCTCTCCTGGCCTGATGTTCTTTCCTTATGTCTGCCTCCCTCTCTTCCCTGTTCTCCCCCAAACTGCCCCTTTGCCTTCTCTCTCCCCATGTTTTTCTAGCAAGTCGGAGAAACCTCAGCCTAACTCGGTGGCTCTCTGCAAATCCTTGTTAAGGTCTCCTCCCCAAGCTGAGGGATCACAGGACATATGCTAGATGGTTTCCTGTCTTCTTCCCTGTCTTCTCCCACATTCTGTCTGGTTCTCTTTTCTTCCTCCCAAGTTCTTGTGCTCTCCTTCCTGGTCAGAGAGTCCTGGATGTGAGAAATGGAGTCCCACCCTTCCCTGAGAATGAGTTGCGCAGAGTGGTCTATGGGGCAGGGGATGAGTGGCTTGGAGCCCAACTCTGCTCTTCATCCTGGGCAGGTTATCTTTTCTGCGTGTCAGTTCCCTTATCTGTAAGAGGGGACAGCAGAGCCCACCTGAGCCTGTTGCTACAAGGATTCAGATAGGAATCCCTATGAAAGCCCAGCCGTGGTGGCCAAGAATATGGGCTCTAGGGTCAGAATCTGTAGCCGGGCTTTGGGGTTTGGGTGCCTGTACTACCACTCACCCGCCCAGTGACATTGGTCAAGATGCTGACATCTTCATACCTGGTGTCCTCATCTGTGAAGTAGGATCATGATCATACTGATCAGAAGAACAGAGAGTTAAATAAGATTGCATATTTTAAATGTTTGGCATAGTGCCTGGCTTACTAAATGTTAGCTTCTCAGCATTATTATCATTCTCATTATTGTTATTTATTGTCATAATAGCAAAACCTAATTAAACAAAAATAATAATCATAATGATGATCCATTTCCAACTCTCTCCACCTCTTATTCCCACCACTCGTCTCTGCGCAACTGCCAATCGCCCCTGGTATTATTTGCCATAAGTAATCAAGACATTACACAGGGCTGAAAGCGGCAGAACTACTTAAAATATGGACAGGGGGTAAGGAGGGACACCCACCATGGGGACAGAGAGGACACTCGACTGAAGGATCTTAGGAGACTCTCTCCTTGGAGCCTCGGTTGGAGGCCTCCTCAGGCTCCCCTGGCCTACAAGAGCCTCTGCCATGTTCCATATTTGGTCGCCTCCTGCCTTTCTTCTCTGCTCTGATCACCACCTGCTTTGAAATACCTTCCGCCAACCAAGTCCCCACGTCAGAACCAAGTAATCCCTTTTTCATGGTGTAACGAGAGGCACCCAGCCTGGGGATTAGGAGGCTTGCATCCTTTCCTGCCCATCACCTCTTAGGAGACTTTTGTCCTTGGGCCTTGTTGGTTTTGTCTGTGGACATGGATGGCAGGGGTATGGCTCATGTCACCTGGAGTGCCAGCCAATCCCCAGTTTCTGAAACATCTATAGGATATGGAGTGCTGCTTTTCCTTGCCTTCCTTGGATGGAAATAATTTTTTAAGGAAAACATAAAAATTCACCTCTAAGACTATTCTCTGCATGCCGATCACAGAAAGGAATAGATCACTCTCCATAGTCACCTTTCACTATTTTTTCTCTAATCTCATTTTGATTCTTCCCACCCCCACTCCACTAAAATTTTTCTCCATGGGGGAGTCTAATGAATAGGCTGCCCAAAGCAGCTGTTGTACCTGGAAGGAATGCTAACAGAGCTGGGCTCTGTGGCAACCAGGCCGAACTGTGTTTGCAAAACTGTATCAGAAGTAAAAGTTTAAAGGGATTTTGTCCTTTTTCCTAAAGAAAATGATCTGGACAGTTATTTTCTGTGCACCACTTCGTTCTCCATCAGCTCATCAAGCTGCACACTTTAGCCAGCTGGTTTGTGCCTCCAGTGAAGGTACCACTGGTGGAGGAGACCAGCCGGAAGAGACTGGATTCTTTCTCAGGTACAGACAGACTCAGCTGCAGTCTCTTGGGCTTCAGAGTCAGACTCTAGCTGTGTCACTTTCTAGCTGTGGGACTTTGAGCAATTGAATCTGAATTTCTTCATCTGTAAACTGGTTGATATAGGATCCAGCTATAGGAATGTTGTGAAGACAGTCTGAAATAAGGCACACAAAGTACCTGGCACCTAGAAAGGCCTTGACTGATATTAGCTATTATCATTATTGTCGTTGTTTAGATTTGGATGTTCGGATGCCTGAAATCATGAAGCAGATTTTGTTTTTGTCATATCCCTGGTAAAAGAGATGCCATCTGAATGTGCCATGGGCATCCTGAAGCACTCCTCTGGTCAGTTCTAGTTCATATCCACTTTCTTCTGCTGAACTTGGTCCACTAAGGCAAAGGTTACTAAAGTGATTGTCAACTCTTCTCCTTCTCTTAGCTACTGTGAAAATAGCCTTTAAGTTAACATGCTAAAATAACTAAAACAGTTAAATATTTGACTATATATCATAACTGACTACCATAGACTATTAGGGAAAAAACAAGCATTTACAGAAATCCCATTAATTTGCATTTCATCCATTCTTAGAGCAATTTGCAGTAATTCAGTCTGGATCAGGCTACATTAACTTTTACATCTATGTTTTATAGAAATAATTTACTAGAAGAATTAATGGTGTAAATGAGATGGCAGGGGTTATACTAAACTTTTTTAAGGCAGCAAGTATTTTTCTAACAATGATGCTCCGTATGAAAATAAAACTTAAAATTCATACATTGGTGTGGTTCAATGAATGCCTATAGCAACATTTTCAACATTCCCTCAAAGAGAATTATGGGGAGAGAGAGTCCAAGATTCCTGAGCTATACCCCAAAACTTCTGAATCAGGATCCCTGGGGGTGGAACCTAGGAATGTGTATTTTATAGCAAGATTTCTGGGTGATTCATGAGTTTACTAAAGTTTAAGAATAGCTATTGCATATAATATTGGCATATATATGTATATATAAATATATATAAATTAAATTAAATTGTTTTATATATATGTGTGTGTGTGTGTATATATATATATATATATATATATATATTTTTTTTTTTTGCAATCGCATATGCCTTAATTGAAGTAACCCAGCAAAGTCTCCTTAGCAGTTGCCCAGGCCCAGACTTTCTTTGTGTACTAAAAAACACTGAGGCCTCTTCTCTTTAAAATATTCCAGAATTCACTCTTCTATTAGTGCAGACTGATCTTACCCCATAATGGAGAGCTGTTGCTAAAACATACTCCAGCTTCCCATGATCACTGGCAAGCTTCCTACACTATAACCCTCTAACAGTCAGAAGACCTCATACCTTCAAAATTATGATGGTAAGATTAGGATTCAAGAAGATTATGAGGAAACGAAAGGGCAGGCTGGGATACTGGGAGGCCTAGAAAGAGAACCAAGATAGAACATGACAGGGACTCGGTTACCGAACAAGGAGAGGCTTGGTCAAAAGGGACAGGTCAGGAGCCCAGGTATAGGAACAAAGCTCAGAACAGGTTGGCTGCCTTGATTTCCAGCCTCTGTATGTACAATCCACCCCTGAGTTGACACATAAGCAAAGGT
The DNA here is from genome assembly GCF_905146905.1 of Nyctereutes procyonoides. NCBI lineage: Eukaryota > Metazoa > Chordata > Mammalia > Carnivora > Canidae > Nyctereutes > Nyctereutes procyonoides. The sequence goes on from NW_026575040.1 coordinate 14,975,672, forward strand.
GACATGAACTCTTAACACCTCTGAGAATATGAGAAAGAATCTCTTACTCTGTTTGATTTTGACTTTTCACAAGTGGATGGCTTGTTCAGTATTTGTACCCATTCCCTTGTTAATAAAATAATCCCTATGTCTGAAGTTGCTGGTTTATATTTCCTTAGATGTTTGTTTCCCTAACTCTGCCAATCTGGAGTTAGGACCACGTTTTCCACCCATTTCTGTATACAGGATATCATATAGATGTGCACATGTGCACATGCACACACCCACACACATTTCAGACCAGCATGTGTATGTATATACTTAAAATATTTTAAGCTGGGCTTTGATTCAAAACCGGATCTTTGTATCTTATTTTATAATGGCAAAGAATGTGCAGCAAATACAAAATTGACCTAGAGGTCAGTTTATGCCACTGTTTGCCAGAGATTAAAACCACGGGGTGAGCAAGTTTGCTTGTAACTAAAGCACAGACTCTTGGCTATTTGCAGCATTTTAAACTTTAACAAGTGGGTGATGCAATATAAATGATGCTTTAAACATTTATGCATTGGGTGGGAATCCATATTAATTATAAAACAAAGAGCCAAGTCCTAGAAACAAAGAAGTATTCTTTTTTTCTTCCTGAGTTGCTTTACTAAGAATTAGATCTCTAAAGTAAAGGCAAGGAAACAAGCAAGGTTCTACATCCTTACCAACACTTGATTTGTGGCTTACCTGGGAGCCTGAGACAACTCATCCAGGAACTTCCCGTGGTCTGTTTACTTTCTACCCTGTGCCTTGCTTGTGTCCTGCAGCCATCACACACTGTGTGTCTGAAGAATGCCTCTGCTCATGCACAGCGCTCCTTCTCATGGTCCATTTGGTAAAGCCTCACCTGTTCTAAGGTCCTGAGAGGGTGGAGGCAAACCTGAGCTATAGGATGTTTTATAAAGTGTCTCTGGAAGGTGACTGGGAGCATGTCCGCATTTTTTTTCTCTCTGTGTAAAATGCTCCTGTATTTCTCTAACAGGCCAAGATTAAATAAAGAAATGTCAATTATTTTAAGCCTGTGCCTTTATGTTTGCTCTACTTCCAGGTACCAGAACTCTACACCGCAGAGTAAAAGCCAGTTCAACCTTATGCTTCTCTGTCTCTCAGGGAATGTTCTACTCCTCCCCTGAAGCTGATGGATGAGAAAGGTTGAACATGACCATCTCTCAACTAAAAATATCTCTTACCAGCTTGCTTTGGTCCCAAGGATTCTGACTTTCTTTGGAATCTCCCTTAGGGGCCATACTAGCTGTTCTCACCTCAACAGAAATTTCTTTGTTGGTATCTTAGAGAAGAAGAGAACTCCTGGATAGGTTTTAATTTGAGCAAGGGGCTAGTCCCAGCCTGGGATGCTGCCAAGTTTTACTGAAGGGTCCTTACTGTTAGGGTACAAGGAGTGCAAGCAGGGAGGCCACGGGCTGTGAAAATAAATGGTCACCAGTTCACAGTTCAGCCTGAGGCTGACACTAACCAGAGTCGATTGGCGAGGGTGTGTTCACTATTTTATTCAGCATCATTTGATATGGAATTCATCTCTTCCTTACTGGGAAGGAAGTCCCTAATTCCACAGGTTTGACTAAAGTGGGCAACCTGCCACGTAAAGTTAAAATAAGAATGTTGAGTATTTTTTTCAAAGCCACCAAGGGAAAAATATTTTTAAAGATCACACATTTGAGATGGTCGGTGCAGGTTTAAGCGTCCAGTTAATTGTACTGCCCTCCACTTCATCTCGTCTGTCCACACATAGACTTAGCAAGAAATAATCCCGCACATAGAGCCCAGGCCTGGAATCTTTACCTCTTCTGGAAAGTCAGTAGAGGCTTCTGTCTCCTTGAGTTTCTTTTTCAAAAGGTTTCAGTTTTCTCTTGGGAAAGGCTAGCGGGAGTCTGGATCATTGATCACAGGTAGTTTAAGGTCAGAATGTTTTCGCTCTCTCCCTTTCCAAGCTTTAACCTTGTTTATACAGAGAGTTCTAAAGACTAGAATTTATGAATCTCAAGGCTCATAAACCACTCTCCACCCACCATATAGTCATAAGCTTTGGCTGCACACATCTGCAAGGCATACCTGGCATGTTCGGCATCCGAAAAGCTACAACCGGGCAGCAAGCTGGAAAAAATCAAACCTCCATTCATTAAAAATAAAATAAAATAAAATAAATGCACATGGCCCACCACCCCTGACAGCTGGCAGCCTACATTTTTCCAGCTGGGTTTTAGCTTAACACCTTTTGGGATGTTGTCTTCCAAGAGGATGTATTTGTGCTTTTCAAATCTGACATTTGGATTAAAAAATGGAGCCCAGAGACTGTGTTGGACACATATTTATAAATCCATGAAGGCTTAGCCTACAGAAGCCACAGGAAATACTATGATATTTTGGAAAAGGTCGAGTTTCATAGATTCTGTAAGGCACTCAGCAGGTTGTAATTATTTCTTTTATTTAAAAGCCCTCCAGATATTTTTTTCCAGAGGGTCTCTGCAATTGAGGGTAGCAGACATTTTTTTCATACTGTACATTCTTTTTGGCCAAGCGCTGGAAATACACAGGAAATAAAGTGGTTTTGGAAGATCCAGCAGCGGCCAGGCCAAGGCATGAAGTCACTGAGACAAAATGGGAAATCTCCAAATCAGCAGCATCAGGTTTTGGCTGCCTTTGTCCCCCTCCTTGTGCAGGAGGGAAAAAATGAAGCAGGTGAACACACTGATCTGTTGTGTTCTAACAGAAACCAAATGTCGCCGTGTCCGCAGGCCCCGGCGCGGCAGCTGGAATCGCTCAAGAGGTTTAGACATAGGCCGACAAGACAGATGCGTCGAGGCGGCCAGGAAAGTGGAACGAGCTGCCTGTGTCTTCATTCAAGGTCTTCGCGCCACCTTGGGCCTTGATTTGTGCCGGCCGGGCTCAGGGCGAGGCCAGGGAAGGCAGGCCAGCTCCCTGTTGCTCTCGCCCGTGGGCGGCCACGCAGGAAAACCGGGTGCGAGGACTGTCACGTCAAACCAGAGGGAGAATGGGCCGGCCTTCTGGTCTCGGCTCCTGGAAACAGAAAGGCAGGATCTGCTTGTGAGGCAGCAGGTAGCCGCGTGCCTGGCTTCCTTTCCGTGGGGAGGTGCAGCTCCTGGCAGGCGCGGGGCCCACGCGGGGAGAGACCTCCACGGAGGGCGAGCTGGCGCTGCAGCCAAGCCCCGGCCGCTGCGGTTAGATGCGGTTCTGTGCGAATCCTGGAAAGCAGCAACAACTCCCCAGGAGACAAACTGGGAACGTGCGAGGCCTCCGCTTGCCACCGGTTCACTGAGATTCTTTTGGGATGCTTTGGGCCGGGTAGGGTTAACTTGGAGCGAACAGGGAAAGAACTTCAGCCAGCATGAATGAAGTGCTCCCAGGACGAGTCACCAAATGGCCTTTGAGAGAGAGCCGTCCATTGAGATGGGAGCCAGCCGGTGAAGTCACCCTCGGTACAGGGTGCGGTGGCCAGGCATCGGCTGGATTCAACAGAACCCTGGCCCGGGCCCATCATACCCTCCAGCATTTCCATTTAATCAGTGGCAGAGGCCCTGGGTGAAATGAGGTAGGGAAGTTGTGTAGTTCCCAGTAGGTTTCCTAGGACTCCACTTATTCCTTCCTGGCTCCCCACATGGAGGAGATACCAGGAAGGGGCAGAGAGGACTCGCCGATAGCCCTGGGCAGAACCAGTTCTGGGGCCTTGCAGCACCGTGGTTATCATCAGTTACGGTAAACTTCCTGAATGTCTTGCTGTCCAAGAGACCATACTGAGTGACGATCTGAGTAGGTCTTCGTGGTTCACGGAGCAAGCTCGTATACACTGGACTCAGTTGACCCTCATGGGAGCCCAAGGTGCACACAGGCACCACCATCATTGCTCCCCGTGTACTTGTGAGGACACTGAGCTCAGGGAGGTTGAGTGATGTGTCCTGGGCCACACAACTAGTAAGAGGGTGAACCGGAACTCAGACTCAGAGCTTTTAGAACTACAACCAGATGCCACCTGGGATATGCTCCGTTCAGCTACATGGCAATGGGACCCTACCCTCCAGACACTGCAGATGCGAAGCAAATCATATATATGATATATATATATATCATATATATATATATGTCTATCTCCCCCATTAAATGGAGCTGCCTTGTGTTCCCAGTGTCAGCCCAAAGTCACTTCCAGAGAAGCACACACTGACTTCCAAAAAAAATTGAAAAGCAATTTGTATCTTCATTATAGTTTCTCAGAAAATGCTAAAGGAAGGGTTCCAGATACAACTTACAGCAGATTTTCTGACATATCTCTTTATCCATGTATCTCCCCAAAACCCCACTTGTCACAATATGACAGCTGCTTTATCACTCCCCGCGCTGCACATGTACAAAACTTCCCTCACTCCCTCACCCTTTTCCTCAAACCTAGTGCCTTCTGATTGTTAACTTTTTCACACCTACCCCTTACCTTCCAAATCTGTTCTTTCCTCTTCTTTGAGTCTGGTTTCTCCAGTGTAAACCAATCAGTCTTGGTTCCTTTTATTCTTCTCCTTCAGCCTGAATCCATTACTCTGATCGGAACGACAAGACCCATGATCAAACTGGACTGAAGCTCTCTTCCCTCTGGAGGGTGGGAGAGAGGGGGAAGCTGGGAGTCTTTCATCTTTCCGGTTACAAATGCATGTGACATGTATGCGACCTAGCAAGCGTGGCCTCCAACCTTGAAACCAAGGCAAGCAGTGCATCAGATGTGACTAGCAGTGCCTCACACTGAATTTGGGCTTAGAATCAGATTCATGCTTTCTTATGGTGGGCAGAAAGATTGGCAGGCTCACTCATCATGCCTTGTTTACACTTTTGTCAACCTCGATGATTCTTCTCCCCAAACTAATGCTTCCCTCCTTTGTTAGACTCCCCATTGTCTGTGGCAAAATGACAATGGGATTGAACTTCATCATCCTCATCTTCTGCTTCACAGTAGATACATCTACATGGATAGCTATCTGTATCTACAGAGAGATTCAGCTGGGGCCATGAGAATCGTTTGCATTTCTCTCTAATCAATCTAGAATTGCTTCCTGGAGGAGGTCAGATTTCAGAAGTTACATAAATGCTGTGAGAGAAACTTTTGTTCAGCTGGGAGGGAAGGAGCTGGAAGGCAGCATTCTGAGGAAGCTTGGCAAGGGATGGCATATTGGTTCCCAAGGAGATTTGTGTGGTTGGTCTGAGGCATGTGGGGGATGGGGGTCAGCTGTGGCCATGGAGGAAGTAGAGAAAAAAAACAAGGAAAGTGAGATTGCCGAGGCCTCCCACGTGAATAAGGAAGAGGTGAAGAGAGTGAGAAGGGCCCCGAGGCTCTAACGATGAGATTCAAGGGAGAGGGTTAGGTCCTCATAGCCAAGTCCCTGGAGTCCCTTAGATCATAGTGGCTGTGCCTCTCCCCCACCCGAATATCTGCACTGAGTAGAGGTACCCACACCTGCTGTAGGGAATTATGGGCATTTGCTCAATGCCCTAGGTGAGGTGTAAGCTTCCATATTTCTAGGCCCAGACAGGGAAGAAGCAGCAGCAGTCTCGGCCCTGGAACGCTGCCCTCTGAGTAGTGTCGATGAGCATTTTTATAGCTGCTCCGACCCTCCCTCTGCCCTGTTCCATTTCTCTGGGAGCTCTCACCCCAAGGAGGCATTTTCCCATCTTACTGTGCTCTGATCCTGGTTATTGTAGCCTCCGGAAAGCAAGCCTGAAGTCTGTGGCCTGCTAGAAGCCATCTTATCATAGGTCATGTGGACAGAGGGTAAACAGTCTTGACTCCTTTGGGGGAGGGAGATGCGAAGCGTGGGAGTGGATGCAGTTCCTCCAAGGTAAAGAAAAGCTCAAGGTCATATTAGACCGAAACCACTGTTCGTCAGGACACTGTCCTCCAAGATCTGTACAGTGTTGCATGAAGGTACTGGCTGGGAATTGAATTCGCTCCCTGAACCTTCTCTTCCTGTCCCACGTGATTTGCTGATGGTTGGTGTTATATATGGTTAGTCAGCCGAGGTATTTGGAGAGGACTTTGGGATACCTCTAGCCATTTATCGTACACTGACCCAGAGCCTAGAATGTCCATTCATTCTCAACCACACCATTTCTGCTACAGTTGCAGTTGCTGAACACCAGGCAGGAAATATAGACGATCTGAGTGTCTAGCCTCAAAGAGTACCACACTTTCTTTTTCACCCAGAAAACTCAACTCAAATGTTGGGTATGTATGTAGCAAAATAATTTATTTCTTTCTTTCTTTCTTTCTTTCTTTCTTTCTTTCTTTCTTTCTTTCTTTCTTTCTTTCTTTCTCTAGGATCTAAGAGACTTACAGTTCAGAATAACCACTATTATTATTTTTATTATAACGTGTGCAGAAAAAAAAAAAGCCTTCTTGGGGTAGTTTCAGCTGCTCGTCCACGCAAACATCAAGTGCTTCGTTTTTGGCACACACACCCTGAAAACCATTACTGTTATTTATCCCGGCCCTCTGGAAGAGAACTATTTCACCGGGACAGTTCAGCTTTCAACACAGCCTAACTGGCATTGTCATTGGTGCCTTTAACGATGTCTTAGGCTCCTGTTCACATCCAGGACTGTGAATGGTATTGCCAGACCCAATTGTGTGTCTGGGAATGAGCTGGAGCTTTTGCAATTTAAATGGACAGGCAAAGTTCATGTACTGTTTCAGTTCTTACTTTATGGGCCCCCTTGGGCTGTGCTGCTTTATTTGGCTGTTTTTGTGGGAGGTGATTTTTCTTCTGAATGTCTGTCAGGGGCCAGGGCAGAAGGTTCGAGGAGGATAGCCACACTTTGTCTGGGTTTATAGAATTCCTATGGGAATCAAACCATTGAACCATTGATAAAGAATTTGGGGTCCTTTGTTGCAATGAGCAATAAAAATTGAAGTGAAACAAGGGAGTGATAATCTCAGGTATCCTTTCCAGTCTCCCTCACTCTTTATATCTCTTTTCCAATAAAGAAGAGGGGAAAACATTGGTGTCTGAGAGCAGTGGGCAAATCTGTCTCTTCAGAGCAAGCCCCTCCTCAGAGCAAACCTCTTGTCCCCCTCTGTTCTGGGTCATCAACCAAGACCTAGGGGCAAATTAGGGGCGCCTAGGTGGCTCAGTCGGTTAAGCATCTGCCTTTGACTCAGGTCATGATCCCAGGGCCCTGGGATTGAGCCCTGAGCCCCACATCACATAGGGCTCCTTGCTCAGTGGGGAGCCCGTTCTCTCTCTCTCTCTCTCTCCCTCAGCCCCTCCCCCCTGCTTGTGCTCTCTCGCTCACTCTCTCAAATAAATAAATACAATCTTTTTTTTTTTAATTAGAAAACATTTTTTAAAGAAAAGACTTAGGAGCAAGTTGAATGTTTCTTGCAGGGGAAGCGAAAAGACTAATAATGGGGGGAAAGATCATGAGAAGTATATTGCCTCAGTGAAAATCAGATTTAAAAGAAAAACGAAATAATATCCTTCCTCAATTCCTAAGAGGGCTCAGCTCCAAGAAAGGAGCAGCAAACGTACAGGATGGCAACCTCCGGGTGGAGGAATGTTTGCTCCTCTTATGGAGGCCGGCTGCTTACTCCTGGAGCTGACACAGGGTGAAGGTTCACCCTGCGCTTGGAAGTGGGGCATTAAAAAAGTTCACTTTTGTCCAGGTTGAGTCGATCCATAGAAACTTTTCCTTGAAGAGTTTTTGAATCTTGAAGTATTTCCTTTCAAAACTCGGTAAAACAGAAAACACATCCTTCTCCCCCCACCGTTGGTGCTTCTTTCCTTCCTAATACTTTGGAGACTGTAATCTTGCAGCTCACTTTCAGAATCCCAGAGAAGGCTTTGCAGGGATGATCTCTCCATTAGACACTGGGCCTGGGCTCCTCTTATGGGTTGCTTTGTGTCCCCTCAAAATTCATATGCTGAAATCCTAAATCCCCAGTACCTCGGCTGTGACTTTATTTGGAAATAGGGTCATCCCGGGTTAATTAGTTAAGATGAGGTCATTCTGGTGTGGGTGGGCCCCTAATACAACAGGACTGGTGTACTTTTAAAAAAAAGGGGGTGGGGGGAATCTGGAGACAGACATGCACACGAGGAGAACTCCAAGTGAAGGCTGGAGTTCTGCCCCCACAAGCCAAAGAACTAGCAAAAGCTGGGGGACAAATCAAGGGCAGGCCCTGCCAACACCTTGATCTCAGACTTCTGGCCTCCAGATATGACACAGTACATTTCTGTTTTTTAAGCCACTCAGTGTATGGTACTCTGTTACAGCAGCCCTAGGAAGCTGCTACAGGCCCGGGGTACTTTTAGGGACTCACCAAAATGTTTCCATTTTAATTCCTTTTAAAATCCGAAGGAGACATGATGATAAGAATAGTGAATATATAATTAAAAATCCAGCCTGGGGCAGCCCGCGTGGCTCAGCAGTTTAGCACCTGCCTTCGATCCAGGGCGTGATCCTGGAGTCCCGGGATCGAGTCCCATGTCGGGCTCCCTGCATGGAGCCTGCTTCTCTCTCTGCCTGTGCCTCTGCTTCTCTCTCTCTCTCTCTCTCTCTCTCTCTCTCTCTCTCTCTCAAGAATAAATAAATAAAATCTTTAAAAATAAAATCCAGCCTGCATTATATTTGTCTTTATACCAATGCAGCTATAAAATAAAAGTTTTAATTTTTTTTTTTTAAATCAAGGAAGGGGTCTGTGAAGGCAAAAGTGCTCAGGCCCCACAAAGGTAAAGCTCCAGCCCTGAGGCCCGAGGTTGATTCAGGACCTGTAACAGGCCTCTCCATCGCTAGAGAATCCCAGGTACCGCCCCCCACCTCCCACCAAAAGATAAACCACCCAATACCTTGTGTAACTATGATACAAAATATTCCTCAAGCTTTGCTCCTCAACCTGCCTCTTTACTTCCGCCAGATTGAGTTGTTTTCACATCTGATTTCTGTGGGAGGAGAGGCTCACGAATGTCTCCATTTGGTAGGTGATCTGCCTGCTGATGTAGCTGAAGCACAAAGTGGAACAGAATCCACCACCGTCTCTGAGTGTCCCCTGTGGAACCGCCCGCTTCACTAAAATGAGAAGGTAGAGCTTCAAATTAAGTCTGGCCTCCCTCATCCAGCTCCCAATAGGTCTTTCTTTTCCACCGTCTCTTCCCATTCACTTTCAAAAGCTCTATTACTTATTTATGACCCAATCCAGTAGAAATAATATGCACTTAACTTGCACTTGTAACTGTTATCCTATTAATTACTCAGTTAAAATCCATGAGAGTGGACGGCTGTCACCGATGTCTCTGCTAAAATCCTCATAAAGGGGAGCAGCTCTTGACACATTCATTAATTAGGATCTGGTATGTAGTTCTTCGAAGTCAGATAGTCTGAGTTTCCAGGAGCCCAATGGCCTGTGAAGATTGTTTCTTGTCCTCTCTGGTTGACAGTTCACAGAGAACTATGGAATGAAAGCAAATCCCTTTTCCTGACAAGCAGCAATAAACAGAGGAAACTTATGTCAAAAAAATAGGTGATTTCTACATTGACAAGTGATGTGTATCCATGACCCTCACATCCCTCCATCGATAGCCATCAAATTGCAGTAAGCATCATAGTCACCTGAGGGCAGATTGCTGGGCTCCCACTCCCACAATTTCTGATTCAGTACGTCTGGTATGGAGCCCAAGAATTTGCATTTCTACCTAGTTCCCAGGTGATACTGATGCTGATGGTACAGGGGCCACACTTTGAGAACCACTGGTCTGGGCACTAGCCTTCAATTGGTCTTTATCACTAATAGGTGGAAAAGGACACCATCCTACAGTTACCAGGGGACGTAATGAATTTTTAACATAGAAAAGGGCAGCCCAAAGTTATAGATTCTTCTTCTCTGGAAATAGGTAGAAGTAGACACTATCGATTTTCCAGAAGGGTTTATGCAGTTTGGCTACAAACCTGTGCAACAGGAATAACATGATCAACATATGGTTGATCCCGCTACCCTCTCTAGCTACCTCCAGTGATGTGTAGATAGATACTCACTGGTGGTAGCAGGATGGCCCAGGGAAAAGGAACTGCAGGGCTAGAGCCATGAAAGCACACTTGGGTGCTGGGGCACTTAGGAAAAGCTGCACAAGGTTGGTGGGGGGAGTCCAAGAAAAGGTGCAGGGTGGGGAAGGAATAGTTAGTAAAGGCTTAGCAAGACCTTAGTCTTCTGAGAAGTAGAAGTATGGGAACAACCTGACTTCTCTCTGCTTTGTTCCTTTAGCCAAGGTATATTTATTGAATGCTGTCTTTGTGCAAATATCTGAGCTGGGCAAGAGGAGAGAATGCCAAGGGGATTCATCCATGGTAGTGAATGTTCTAGTAGAGACAGCGAGGCAGGCACACAGATCATTCTATATGGTAAGACAATGCCACAAAAGCAAACTTATAAGTGTCAGAAATGCTCCAGAAATCATTGTACCTCCAATGTAGTTATCTTCCAGGAGGGAAAAAAAGAATCAGAGTTTGTTCAAATCAGATGATACCACATCAGAATTCATGAACTGAGACACTGAAGCCAAAAGTATTAAACTGAATGCTGGCATATGCAAAGGTCCTCCTCTGGGTGCAGGAGTCCTTTTCCTAATAGTCCTAAATGCCAAAGGTCCCAGGCTATCGGTGCTGTTGGAAGAGAGAGACAAAAAGGTATGGTTTTTGAGATGTCCATAATGACTCTCACCTCCTGCCATGTTGCTACCTGTCATCTGCCCAAAGAACCTGTACCAGCTGAGATTGCTACCAACCAGAAAGTACCGTTCCAGCATACTTTGGGACCAGGGAAAAGCAGAAGATTGAACGTGGCTACATTTAGCCGGCAGCCTGCCAACGTCCCCATTCATGCTCGCCTGCCCCCGCCACAGCCTGCTCAAGGCCTGCTCCAGACTCAGCCCCTGCTTCTGAAAGCATCTGCTTGTGCCCTCAATGACTTCTTAGAGGTGACATGCAAAGAAGATAATTAGGAGAGGTGACAGCTGAAATGCAATAGATAATACCCTGTTGTGAAGGGCATGGATACACCTAATCTACTATGTGTTTAGAATTGGGAATGGGGGATTAAATCGGGCTTGGCCTGTCCAGTCAATACATCTTTCTCTGATGGTGAATCACCCTTCCCATTGGTGACTTTGCTGCTTCCCAGTATTTCATCCCAAACTGAAGTGAGGAATTGCATTTTATCTTAAGAGCACTGAGCCTTGACTTTGTTGTTCTGCTTTGCTTATATTTCCTGCCAAACATCCTTGTGAAATTTTAGCCACTAAGCAAAGCTCATCTTTTCCACAGAGGTTTTTCCTGCCACGTTCCCATTCACATGGACTTTTCTAAACACAAACATTTCAATGCTGAACTTCTGTTTACCTGTCTCTTCTGGAGGCCAAAGTGGTACCTGTCTTTTTCTTTTTCTCTTTTTCCTTAGGATGCTTAGCATAGTTCTGAAGATGGTAGGCCCTCATTAGTATAACTGTCTTGTTTTGTTTAATTAAGTAGCATTCATTTCTATCCCTAAATAGCAAATTAGGCAGGTAGGGTATAGGTGTGATATGCTTTCCCAGACACAGATTAGAATGATGTCTGCCACAGATTCAATATCACTAACTGGTCTCTCTCTTCTTAAAAGAGCTACAGAAATAGTGTTTGGCAATATTATATAAAAAACAACCTTTTATAAAGCAAGCTATGTTTAGTTAGGGGTCAGATGATGCTTTGTTCAGTATGTCTTGTCACAGATGTCTTTTATCATAAGCAACAAATCTTTCTGTGTTGGTGAACATCTCTGAAGCAGATGTCCTGTGACCCAGGGTGGAGGTTTATCCTTTGTTCTGTGATATATTTGCCTTCTCTTGAATTGCACGCTCAGTGACTCAGCTTCTTTCTCTCCTCCAAAGAGATGTCAGCGACTGTTGTTTTGCTCTCTGATGCTTTATACCTCACAGGGATTTGCTTTTGTAAACTGCATGGTTAAGGTGCACACCTTAAATAACACCATTAAATAACTCTCTTTTATACCCAACTGTGCTGCCCACAGTTGTCTACAAGTCAAGTCTGAGTGCACACAACAGAGAAAATGAAACAATAAAAACAGTATAGAAACAAACACCAGATCGATGTTTTGGATTGCAGGAAAGGGATTTTGTTAGCCATTGCCAAAAGTATTACAGAAATTTCTAGCCCCATCTCTCATCGCCAAGTGGCTACATGATTACCATGACATTATATACAGAACTTTTAGAAGAGTGCACTGGACCTTTCTGAAGCATGGTACCAAGGTGTGGGTCTCTTTCCAAACTTGGAAACCTACTTTTCTGTCAGTGTTTAAAAATTGAGAAGGACCCACCCAGAACATGGAGAAGTCAGGTGTCCCAAGAAGCCTAATAGGGGGCCATTACCTCTGACTCTCTCCTGTTTGTAGAAACCAGCTTTCAATCGCACAGACTCAAAGACTTGTCTCTGCAATGTTCAGAAAGATGAGGACGGATTCAAATACCACAAGCTCCCATAACTGATGTGAAAAACCAGAATGTTCCTTTGTTTATTTAAATGCGAGGTTTCTTCAGCTGTTTCTTTAGTGGGTTCTAGAAACAGTGGTTGCCCCATGTTTGGGGCAGTGGTTCTCAAACTTTATCAGGCATCAGAATCCCTAAAAGAACTTTAAAAATACAAATTGCTGGGCCCATCCCCAGAATTTCTTATTTCCTCGGACTGGAGTGGTCCCAAGTTTGCATTTCTAAAGGATTTCTAGGTGATGCTGATGCTGCTGGCACAAGGACCACACTTGGAGAACACTGGCCATGGGGAATGAATACTATAATTAAATCCTAAAAATCATCTCCAGCACAAAAAGATGTTCACAGGCTCAAGAACTGGGGCTGATTGGAGGATGTGTAGAGTCATGTTTCCTGTATTCATCTCACTTCTCTTCCCCCTCTCCTCCCCTCTGCTTTTCTCTTCTCTTAATTCTCTCTCCCTCCTACTCCCTCCCATCTTCTTTCCCCTTCTCCCTTTCCTGCTCCCTACTCCAACACCTCACCTGTGTGTAGATAGTAGATAGTTAGATACACATAAATTCTGCAACTCAACTTTCCTGCCACTGAGAACAACTGATTGGATCCTTTGGCCTGAAAAAACCCCTAGAAGGGCATTGCCCTATTTGCCCCAGTGACCTTCCTTTCTTTCTGCTTCCTTGGTCAGACTTGATTGCCATACATTCTTTTCATGTATTTAGAAGTTCAAGCAGACTCCAAAATTTGTCTTCCAGAAAGCTCCGTAAGGGAACTATGTATCTCTGCCATGACTTTTTATGCAAGATAATGTGATTTAACTTTCCAGCCATGGTCTTTTCCTTCCCCAGAACTCTGTGATCCCCAAAAACTGACACCATTAATACTTTCAGTTGAAGTATAAAGATCCCCTATGTGAAATGTATTCTTTTCTCATAGTAACACGGTTTACTCTTCAGTAGAATTCAGCACTGAAGTGACTCTGTGTGGCCCATACAAGGACTCACTGGCTCACAGGGCCTCAGCCATGTACTGGTCACACTCAGACTATCTAAGTGTGATGTTTGTTTTTCCCTTGTCCTCCTTTTAATACCAGTGTGGCACTTTGTTTGTGGTTGCTACAGTTGGTTGTGTTACTAATTCAAAGAAATCACCCCAAGAAAGCAGCAGAAAGGAAAAAAAAAAAGATTGAGAAATGAAGAGGGGAGGAGGTTGAGAAGGACATTGACTAATGTATTTCCTTATTTAGCTCCATTTCCAAATTTAGGGAACTCATAAGAAGCATAATTGAGTCTCCTACTTATAAAAGTTCTGAGCCAGAATTCCTCCAGAGGAACAAGCTAATACCATCTCGGTGATAAAGGGGCCAGCAGCAGAGCAGGTGTGCGTTTATATTCCACACAGTCCCCGGGGCTTGGTGTTTATGAGAGTGTCCCTTGACAAGAAGATTTCTATCCAGAGGGAGTTGTTTTTGTCTAGAAGGAAATGGTCTGATGGGGAGGGGGAAATACTGAGTCTGCTTCACAGGGGGTTGATAACAGGACAGCATGAGTAGGTGCGTTGAGTGTATGTGTACGTTAATATGTGTGTCTGATGTGAGGGTAAGTGTGTATGTGTGTGTGAGCATATGTGAGTGAATAAGTGTGTGTGTACATTTTCACGTGTGTGTGTGAACATACGTGGGTGGGTGGGTGTGTAAGTGAGTGAGAGAGAAGGTAGATGATTATTGCGTCTCAGATAAGCTGGATGGGCTTGCTTGATCTCTCCCTGATGCAGTGGAACAAAGCTGGCTAAATGAAGTAAAGGCTTATTTTAATTGCTTACTTTTTTTGATTGAGACAGCTTCTTCAGGAAAGCTTCCTGAAATGTGGTAGTAGAATCTTCAGTGTGCCCCGGGCGCAGGAAGCCGGTTGCTTCCTGAAGGTCCACCGCAGGGAGAAAATCTTTGGCCTTACTTCTGTGCAAACAGCCTGACTTTGCCACCTTGCAGGAATCTGGACGGTGCTGGCTTGCCCTTACTTACCTTTCCATTTTATATAACCCACCAATTTGACAATCACATCCTCTTCCTATTAGATTCATTCCTGTTTTCCTTGATGGTGACTATATTTCATATTTTTACGTAAAAAGTTCTTTTAAAGATATCTAATATGGGTACATATGCAGAGACTACACTATCCAAACAAGATGCATTAAGGCAAACTTTGCCCTTTTTTAATTCTCAAGAGCTCTATATACTGAATGTCTGCTAGAGATGCATCCCATTCCGCTGTACAGTTTAGACAGTCGTTCAACTTGGCACATGCTCTAAGTTGCAAGTTCTCTTGGGCTTTTTATGGGGAAAAAAAGCCCTAACCCACATGGAACCTACAGTCTGGTATGGAAGGATCCTAATTTCTTAGCTAAGAGAGACCTCCTGTTTTCTCTATGACATATCTTCCACAGACAGTTGGCTGAAGAAGAATCCCACCAGCAAATTTAAGCTTATACAATTCATGTCTGCCTGTGAAATTCAAACATTGTGGTTGGTCACAATGGAGATGATGCTTCCCTCGACAGACTGGTTTGCCAAACTGGTTTCATTTTGGGTGCCAACCACAGTCAATTGGTAGTGGCTGCCTGGAGTGCTGAGTACCGAAGAAATCTGAGGCCCAGTCCTGGTTCAGCAGGAAAGAAGACCACAATAGATAAGTGATGTCTGCCAGAAGCAGGAGTGGGGGTGTTAGCGTGCTTGCTGTACTTGCCCCCTCTCTTCTGCTTAACAAAAGAAAGACACCACCTTTATAAAATCCTATTTTTATTTGCTTGGTAGTTAACTTTTCTCTTAAAAGTTGGGGCCACCTCTAGATAGCTGAATGACATTTCAGCAAATTTGGAACTCTTAATTTTTTTTTTCTACTGTTTTCTTCTCCTAGCATATCTCTCTTGTCTTATGCCTCCCCCTCCCCAGTGTTAGAATCATTTGCCACCAGGAACACTGAACATTTTCTGATTGAATTGTGCTTTCTGGGAAGAAAAGTACCCAGCAAACTCAGTGGTTGCTTATTCCTAAAACATACATATGTTTTAGGATCATTCCTTATATATGTTTATAGGGAATAAAATATATATAGGGAATGATCAGAGCTGGCCATACTTAGACCAAAGGAATGAATTTCTAATGGTGAAACTCAGGTATACTGTCTGGAGGTTTGAGACCTGGCCCTTTTCTTGACATCACTCAAATTACCATATTCACCACTGCTGCGAGTTGTTCACCCCAAATGACCCATCAGAGATCTCAAATCTCTTGAGGTAAAATGATGGGCTTTTTCACTGCTTACTGGGTTAGCCTCAGTCTATGCCAGACTATTATCAAAAAGCAATAAAGGGGTACCTGGGTGGTTCCGTGGGTTGAGTGTCCGACAGACAATGTAAATACTCCTCTTCCTCTGTTTTATCTATCAAAAGAAGCATCCGTTTTCCACATAAAAGTAGCTAACTGTTGAGACATAAAAATTCAGACTGTAATATACCTTTTTATTTATTCCATATAATACTACTCAACAGTTAGAAAGAAAGATGCAAACATAGATACAGTGACTTGGAAACCAATTCATGATGTATTAAGTAAAGTAAAATAATCATAGAATAATGTACAAAGAAAAATGTAAGTCAACACACACACACACACACACATATTTTAAGCCTATATTTAAGGCATATAAAGTAGCCTAGAAGAAGCTATATTAAAAAGTTGTACCTCAGAAGAAAGGAGAGGGATTAAGGAATGTGGGGGCTGGGGATGGGGAGTGAATGGGATCTTTTGATTTTTATTCCACGTTCAAATGCATTTTTTAGCTTTTTATAGCCAGCGTATATTACTTCTATCATTTAAAGAAGGAAAGGTTTAAATTATTTGGAGACAACAGCAAAAGCCATCAGGCCATAAAAGTTTAAGGCCACTTAACCACATACAGTTATTCAGAGTGAGAAGAATGGCGTTTCCTACTGTTCTTAATAACCTCAGAGTTTCCAGCTGCTAACAATCATCTCCAAGGGTCTCATGCACACATGAAGTGAGGAAGACCTTCCAGCACCTTCACTTTAGGCCCTCCCTTGTGGTCACCTAAAGGAAGATAAGCTGCTAGGAGCCCCATGTGCAACTGCTAACTATTTAAATATGATCCCAAGGTCTACTTTTTAAAAATTGCTTCCCAGACGTTAGCTGTTTATTCTTGTTTAAGGCTTTGTTGATGTTAGTATGACAAGAGAAAAATGTAAAGAGTGACAGATCACAAGGGCCGCTTCAATTCAATGCTTATTAGTGTTGCCACTTCCAGAGATGGAACTGGACAAGAAGGTATCTAGCAATTTTTTTTTAATGTTGAAGACATGTCTACTGTCAGCAACTGGCCTTAAAGCAGAGGTCAGATGTTAGAAAATACTACCCCTTGACTGTATAAAGTGCAAGTTGGATTAGATTTTACATTTTAGATTTAAAGCAGTCAGAGAACAAGTGAACAAGGGAGTGCATTAAACTGTTACGATCCAGTTGGGATGAATTCTATGCCATTTGTTGGGACAGTAGGCCAAACCAAGGTGCTATAGACAAGGTTCTTGTCAAAAAGATTCCCTGTACCTGGCTAAAATTTCCATCCACCACTGGATTAAAACATATATAATTCATGAGAGTTTTGTATTACATATTCTATACAAGCTTAAGAGTGTCTGTCGTTGTCGAATTTTAACAATAATGAAAATGGAAATCTCAGATAAGTAAATGGGTTTGTCCAAGGTTACAAGAGCAAGTGACTAATCTGGGAATGGAATTCCAGAATCCTGACTCTATTCTCTTTAACCTGGCTAATATGGCATTTCTTTTGGCTCAGGACCCATCCCCAGAAGACCTTGTTAAAATATATATCATTGGAGTTTGGCATTAGGAAAGTAGCCAAGAGACTGAGCCTTTCCAGTTAATGTGTTGCCCTCTTAAATGGCAACACTGGGACTCTTTGGCAATGAAGTTTTGATAAAGCAGAATAGAGGTGGAGGCATCCAGAATATGGGGTGGGGTAAAGGGATCTGGATGAGAGCCCAATGTAGGGACCTGCATCCTAAAGGAAAGACACCAAAACATGGAAGATAAGGATTAGCATCAGCCTCACCTCTTCTCATTGACTTCCAGTTCCTATCTACTAATATTAATATAACCTAGAATAAAGGACCCATCAAAGGGAGTTGTAAATACCCACCTATGGAGATACTAAATTGCCACTTTGTGTTCAAATGGGTTAAATTAAGGGGAGACCCCTGCCAGATGAAATGAATAATAACTTAACATTCATATAGCAACTTTATAATTTTATAAAGTATTTTTTTTTCTGATCTGTACCTCTCTTATGGCACGTTTTATACTTTAACCTTTTTGAGGGTGGGATCTGTGTCTGCTTCATCTTTAGCTATGGAGAAATGAATAGCACTCAACATGTTCTTGCATTAATGCATGGATCGGGGATGTTAACACGGATCTTTTTAATTCTCTTTAGTGTATTATACTTATAAATGCATTGTACCTGTAAAGTTTAAAAGTGGGAGACTCATAGTCTATTCTTCATTTTTAATCTCTTTGTTCAATTTTATAAATGAATTGTGTGTCTTTAAAGGTGTTTTGAGATGAAAAGAATGATAGTACTGATATTTTAAAGTTCAAATGTGCCAACATCCTAGGTTTGTCTGTGTTGATGAACTACATTTTGCTGTTCAACTAAATATAACATTGAATAGGTACAGCCTAGTCCCTACACAAGTAGGGACAATATAATCTATTATATTTTGCCTAGGACCAAGGGGGTGAGCATACTGGAGACCATTAATCAATAGTGTTGAATGATTTCTCTCAGTCATGGTTTTTTTCTCTCGGTTATGGTTTCTGATTTATTTTGTTATTAAGTTTTTAATTTTGATTCCAGTATAGTTAACATACAGTGTTGGATTCTGATTTAAAAAAAAAAAACAAAAGAGGAAGCATTTTCTTATCTTGGTAAATTCTACATAAAGAATAATCATCCAGATGGGAAGTAGAAGTAAGGTCTGAGTTCAGTAGCCTGCAAGGCAAAAAAAAAAAAAAGGAAAAATTCCTTTGGCGTGGCCTTCTCTTGAGGCAGAGGAAAAACACTGGGCTCCGTGTCTCACAGACCTTGGTTTCCCCATCTCCCATCTCCGGTTAAAGTGGGGATGCAGCCCATTGTGAGCCAGCAAACCTTTCAAATGCATTCGCTGTATCTTTGTAGAAAGGAGATGAAGCCAGGCCCAGGAGTACATTCAAAGAGGGACGAATATCTTCCTGAGGCCTGTGAATGTCAGAAGCCCTGTGAACCTCTCCTAAGGTTTCACTTGGCAGGCAGGTGCTCCATTGAAACTATCTCCCCGGGGATCTCATGGGATCTGAGATCCTGCTCCTTCTCTTACTGGGTGGGATGAGAGCAATGGCCAGTTCATGTGAGGACAGGGACAGATTCTTTTCATTTTAATGCCATTTTAAAAAGTTCCAAACAGCCTATATTCTAGGCACTTCTCCCTTCATAGGGCTGGTCCCAGGTGCCTTTCCTTTGCATCTCTCTTCCCAGCGATGCCCAGACACCTGAAGCATACAACTGTCTGCATTCTTTTCCTGCTCTGTTTTGCTCCTGAACTTCTCCAGTGGACAATTAGAAGCTTTGGTTCGTAAGGGATCAGCTGTCAGGGTGAGGAATGTGAGGCTCTTGTTTTGGACGAGATTGGGCAGTCTGTCTGAATCCTGGCTTTTGTCTGGAAACGTTGAGAACGATTAGAGCAATGTGTGCCCAGTGGCCAAGGAGCACAGGTAAATCTAAGCAGGGGCCTGTGAGGGAAGGAAGGTATGCTGGGAATCTAGTGGCTTTGCAACCAATGGAGAGAGTCCGAGGCACAGTAAAAGATAACAGCCAGCATAGGGAAGCAATTACAGAGAAGTGAAATGAGGCACAAGGATGGTTAGATTCCAGGCTATTCCTGCCAACAAAATTTTTAAAAAATTAAAAAAAAAAAAAAGGCGGGGCGTCTGGGTGG
This sequence comes from Nyctereutes procyonoides, assembly GCF_905146905.1. Taxonomy (NCBI): domain Eukaryota; kingdom Metazoa; phylum Chordata; class Mammalia; order Carnivora; family Canidae; genus Nyctereutes; species Nyctereutes procyonoides. The sequence continues at coordinate 14,995,306 of NW_026575040.1, forward strand.
CTCAGTGGGTGAGCGTCTGCCTTTGAGTCAGACGCTCAAAGGTGGTGATCCCAAGATCCTGGGATCCAGTCCTGCTTCTGGCTCCCAGTTGGGAGTCTGCTTCTCCCTCTGCCTATGTCTCTGCCTCTCTCTCTGGGTCTCATGAATAAATAAATAAAATCTAAAAAAATAAAAATAAAAATAAAAGTGAATAAAAAATAAAAAGGCAATGGGCTGAGCTGAGCGGAGCTGTGGAGTGAGGTGGGGGCAGGAATATTTGTCTTCTTCTGGCTGTGACCAGCCGGTGTCATCCCTGGTGGCTCACTGGGGAGGAGAACTGGCCAACCGGGGCGGGCTCCTGTTTGTGAGCCGTTCACAGGAGTTTGCGATCAAAACGATTGTGAATGTGAAAGTTATTACCGCTCAAAAAAAAAAAAACACTTTATATCAGGGTTAATTATAAGGAGATTCTGGAGTATAATTAGTGTTCTTTCTATGGAGGATTAAGGGGCTCTCCTAAATGGCCTTTTTGATTGCCTTCTTCCCTTTTTTAATTTCCTCCTTGTCCTTTTTTGATTATCTACCCCACGACCCTCAGGGCTCCTCAATGTAATACAATTAAAATAACATTTTTGTGTTAGAGGGTTTTATTTTATGAGCTATTAACCCCCTGCTTGCCTGCAGTCTGGTTCCCTCTCCCGGCACAGCCACCCCACCCCCAGACAACGGGGAGCATCTGCAGCCCCCTCCCCACGGGGGGTGAGGGCGGAGTAGCGTCTATACCGCAGGCCCCACGGGGCTGGAGACTGCCATTGCTGGGTTGTTCCATTGCTGGGTTGCTGAACACCCGATCCATAGGCTGCTGGCATTCAAGCAGGAATGCAAGGCCAGAGGAACCCTCCTGGCTCATCTGGCTTTTGTGTAAGTCACTGGCTGGATGCTAAGATTTTGTCCCAACTCTTTTCCTCCCCACTTTACTGTCTTTGCACCCTGGTAGATTGTCCTTCACACAGTAGGTGCTCAAAATGGTCTGTTAATGACCTGCTTAGAACCATTTGCCATATTGGTTTTTCCATTTGGACTATAATCAGGAACTGGACATTTCAGCCTCCCTTCCCTGTCCGTTCTGTACCCATTCATTTATTACACTTGCCAGCTAGGCATCCTATTAACCTTTATTTCCTTCATTCTGAGCCTAAAAGTAGGTTCTAGCCAATGCATGCATGAAAGTGATGCTGGGAAATAGTATAAAGAAAAGAGTGTAATTTTGAAGTTAGATAAACCAGTTCCACTCCAGCTTTACCACCTAAGTAGCTGTGTGACCTTGGCTTAGTCACTTAAATTCTCTGAGCTTCATTTTAATCATGGGCAGAAGAGGTGGGGACATTCTATTAACATCTAAGTTTGTTGTGATAATTAGATGGATTCAAGTGTGTGAAAAATTTAGCCCAGTACCTGGCCTGTGAGTCTATTTAAGAAGTGAATTCACCCCCCAATCCCTTCCACCATTTACCTGACCCACTAACACCATCCTCCCCACATTCCTTGCTATTCACATTTTACCAGAACTTCTGCCTGGAGACTGCTCTGTAGAACCTGCCTCACTTCACATATGAATGGCCCAGCAGTGGAGGACATTTATATTCACTTTATTTGAGGGATATAACCTTTTATGGTATTCATGGCCTTTCCTGAAGTACATGGAACCAATAACTTTAGTGTCTAGATTCTAGGAAGGATTCCAAGAGGCACAAGTCACAATGGCCTCTTGAACATGGGGACTTTGGGGATCCCTGGGTGGCTCAGCAGTTTGGTGCCTGCCTTTGGCCCAGGGTGTGATCCTGGAGTCCCGGGATCGAGTCCCACGCCGGGCTCCCTGCATGGAGCCTGCTTCTCCCTCTGCCTGTGTCTCTGCCCCTCTCTGTCTCTCTCTCTCTCTGTGTCTCTCATGAATAAATAAATTAAAATTAAAAAAAAAAGAACATGGTGACCTTGAATGAACAATGCAAGACCTAGGGGCATCTGAGTGGTTCAGTCAGTTCCATGACCAGCTCTTGGTTTTGGCTCAGGTCATGGTCTCAGGGTCATGGAATCGAGCCCCACATTGGGCTCCACACTCAGCACAGAGTCTGCTTGTCCTTCTCCTCCTCCCCCAGTTCACACACTGTCTCCCTCTCTCTCAAATAAATAAATAAATCTTTTTTAAAAATGCAAGAGCCAAATAATAATTGGATATAATAATATATATCTCTAAGCTAAACATAATGAATTGTCAAATAAGTAGCCCAGGTAATAAAAGCATAGAGGAAGAGAGAAAAGACCATGTCAAAGTAGAAAAGAGAGAGAAGGCTCTGGTGCTGGCGGCATCACTCTAAGGCAAATTGGGGGGAAAAGATAGCATTGAAATGCTTGAATTCATAAGATAATTAAAAGTGTCCATTCCAATTTCAAGTGTGGCACTTTTGAATATACTTAAATTGAAACCGAGTCCATTTTATAAATCACTAATCCAGAAGACCTTTTTTCTTGCAAAGTATATTCTCTCTGTTTGATAAAACCTGATGTCTGTGCTTTACAACTCACAGATTTATAGTTATTTAATTTTAGAAGCATCACCCAGCCATGTAGAATTCTCCAAATACAAGTGGGTGAAGCTGCAGGACCATCATGAAGGGACCAGGATCTGGACGTGCATCTCTGGGAGAGCGTTCATGGTCATGAAAAAGGGGGAGCCCTCATTTGTTCAGTCAAGCCACACCAACTTTTAGTAGATATCTACTGTGGCTCATGTATGCTACCAGCGCTGACAGCTTGAAATTAAGGAAGACACAGCCACTGTTCTGAAGAAGCTCACCCTCCAGAGATACAGGGGCTCAGATGAGGGAGCTTCTACTAACCCATCCATGGGGTCAGGCAACACAGAGAAGACAGGGCCAAAATTCAGAAAGACCCCCAAGACTAGGTGAGGTACAATATAAGGTCCTAAAGTCAAATAGCAGAGGAAAACTGGTGAGTCAGACCAGTAAGCAAAGGGCTTCTATCTCATCAAGAGGCCTAGAGAGCTCAAGTATGTGGATAAACCACAAGGAATTCTACAAGCAGACTGTGTGGGTTCAAGTTCTGGCTGTACTACTTACTAGCAATTACATTACTCTCTGAGCTTTGTTTCCCTCTTCTATGAAATCGGGTTAATAATCCAAATAGTCACAAAAGGTTATTGTGCAGACCTAAGAAAATGATTGTAAAGTGCTTAGTACGGTTCCTGACACCACATAGGAGTTCTCAGTGAAAGTCATGTGTAATAATAAAAATGACTATCTTTGTTATTATGGGATGTAGTAGGGTAATTGTATTTATTTATTTGGGGGAGGGAATTTAGACCTCTTTATTTCCCAAGAAGATATGAGGTGGTGTATACTGATACAGTATACAGGTAAAAATTCAGTGAATAAATCATGGTGGAAAGAAAACTCAGGTAGAGATAATAAAATGAAGCCAGGGGTAGAGTAAGTATACAAATTGCATGTTGTCAGTTTTGTACATCTGCTAAGCCTTAAGAGAATTAATACGTCATGGGGCAACTGGGTGGCTCAGTCAGTTGAGCATCTAAAAAAAGAGAGGGAGAGAATTAACACCTTTTGTCAGCTGTACTCAAATTAAAAAAAAAAATTAAAAAGAGAGAATTAACACCTTTACCTAAGTACATATTCTAAGATAAAGTTAAGCCTCCAGAGTTAGTTGTGCTGTGTGGAAAGATCCATCTTGTCTCTGGTGTGGCTGAGGAGAGCCCTGCTTGTGTGCACATACTCTGTTACTTTCTCTTGCCCTCCTTGAGCACTAAGGGCTTGCCTTGGTCTTTCTTGTAACCCCCAAACCCCAAGAACAGAACTTTTCACATAATAAGCACTCAAATACTTCTTGATTTGTTGGACAAATGGATGCATGGGTGCATGGGTGTGTGGATGGATGGAATCAGATACAGTCCTGTCTAGAATTATAACTCTGACCCTAGGAGTTCATATCCTACTTGTTTTAGCTGTGAAAACCTCTAGAAAGAATTGTGTTTAGAGTCTGTCATTTATTTTTTTCATTCAAATCATTTCTCAAATAATTTCACCAAGAAAGTGCTCACCTAGTCCCACTTACCTTCTTTGCTTTTTTCTTCTCCTGACCTGAAGAGGGTGTCTTTCCAAAACCATTCAAAGAAAATGGCCGTCCGTGGGTGTAAATGGTTTGATAGGGTCACGTTGGTCAAATTCAGGTCTGAGGTAAAAATAAGGTCTTTATTTTTCTCTTTTTTCAGGAAACCTTTCAACTTCTGTGTTCATCTAAACCAAGGATAGCTGCTTTTACTCAAGTCAAGTGTCACCTATTAATCTATGCATGACTATTAGGCTTTTGATAAAATCTAGTCTCGGCATCATCTTCCTTGGTTTTCTTCCTTGAGTAAGGAGTTCTGTAACCTAAGAAAATGTCTGTGTTTTGCCATAATATAGTTCTTGAAAAAAAGTGAAGTTCCATTATATCCACACCCTTCAAGACCTTGGTGACCTAAGGACAGATAATTCAGGGAACTCAGGGCTTCTTGCACACTAATCTTATCCCGTCTTTGCAAAGATCTGGCGGGATGTTAAACTCTGTGGTCCGTGGCAACATGTTCACATGCAGGATTCCTGTGGCTCCCGTCTCACGGTACCCTGACCACTTCCCTGGGAGGTATTCTCTTTGCTTGTCAGACACAAAGAGGGATGAGGAATGAGGAATGGGAAGAAGGTGCCTCACGTCTGATATTGGAAACGTTCATCAGAACCAGAAGGTCTGCATCCACCAAGAATGTGGTCCTCCTTTCTTGCATTCTTCCTGGGTGACTGCAGGACAGGACCGCCAGGGAAGGACCAGAGTCCAGCCTCTCCCAAGGATTAGGCAGACAGGACAGTCCCAAGTCAAGAGGAAATCAGTCCAGGGAAGTCAGCTGAAACAGGAAGAAGAGAGTGGAGGTAAGACCCTAGGTGGGCAGGGCCTAAAGTCCAGGAGGTCAGATAGGTGACAAGAGCAGCAGGAGTGAACCAAGAACTCTCATTCTTCCGAAAGGGTGCTTTCTGCTGGTGTCACCAGCCTATTGCTTGTGGGTACCAGGGTCCCCTTGGGGTTAATCAGAGCTTTTAAAAGAAGTCCAAAAAGCTTCAGGTAAGTCCTATACATGAATAAGGCAGGACAGAAACACTCTGTTTATTTGCACATATGTAAAAGATAAACATTGTAAGAAATAGTGTGGTTAGTGGGTTGTGGCTGATGGGAGGGGGCAACTATTTTAACTGCACCTCGGTTTGCTAGGTTACCTTTGTGATTTTGTTTCCTCTTCAGTTTGCTAACGGCAACATGAGCTCAGTTCTTTAATGGTATGTAGATAATTTCCTGCACTTATGTTAATGATATACATTACATTGACACATAGAGCTTTCCTTGGAATTCTGAACTTAAGAAAAAATTTATTTGGAAAACTGAAAGGGAAGAGGATGGAGTCAAGCAAAGAAAACGGTCAACAATAAATAGTGATAATGTGAGCTAATTTTATTTCTTTGGTAGAGTCTCCATAGAAAAGACATGGTATAATGTCATCAGTGGTGATCATTTAGACTTTGGCTGGGCAAATCCATAACAAAACGATTTGCTAAGTGAATGAATACAGGTGTTGTTTGTTTAAGCAATGGTGCCTTTCTGAAGAGCCATTTGTAATCTTCTATGAAGAATCCCTCAGGAAAATCACCAGCCTATAAGGAATGGCCCCCAAAGACTGAGGCTCTTTAGAGGGATCTGGTGCATCTTGTTGGAGATGTCCCACTGCAGAAATGATCTTTGCTCAAACTGCAAAGGGTTTTGTCATTTAATGCAGAAGACTGATCCCCTGTTCGCCATATTTCATGTATCTGGTCTGTTGAAATGCCCTTGTATATAGAGACAGTGAAAATAAGGTTTCCAGCAATTGTTTTTTCCTACTAGAAGAGCAACTTGTTTGCCAGCACTTAAGACATAGCTATTACCAAGCTCTTCAAGAATACCCATATCTGCCTTCCCCATAGCGCTTATCATGAACTGCACACACTGCTACTCAACAAATCTGGTTTGTATGAGTAAATAAATATATACTTAAAATGTACAGAAGAATACATAAATAAGAATACTATTGCAATGGAAGCCCAGCCTCGGTCTCCTCAGAGAGGTACTTGGCTATTGTGGTTTCAATTTCCTCTTATCTGTTTGTGAATCAAAACCTACAGCAGGCAAATTTATTTGTGTAGCTCTTGAGACTGTATATACGATAACAAAACAGTATTTTGATCATTCAACATTTTTTTTAATTTCATCTGTCCCCTCGCTGACAATTAGTCCTGCTTTTAATGAGGTGATTCTTCTGGATAAAGCTGATGTCTCTGAGACACAGAGTCAAAGAACCCATGGCCTCTTTTGCTCTCCTCTACCCCTGACTCATTCTGTGACCTTCAAATTGAAGACAGCGCTACCCCAGGAAAGGTGGTTGTATTGAGAACCTTAGTTGAGAACTGAGGTTTCTGTGTTTCTCTCATTTGATTGATGATGTGTGATGCAGGGAAAGCAGCCTTCAGGGAGACTCTCAGGTGTGGGGGTGGAGGTAGTAAGTTCAAGAGTACCACAAAGTTCTGCCGGCTAAACCAAGAGCTGGCCGGGGGTTTTGGTTACGTTGTGTTTGAAAGCCCTCACAAGCCCCCAGACGACATATGGCAAAATCAAACGCAAGGAACGCTGTAGAAGTCATACCCACAAACTCTGGGAAATTACAGCCGGCGGTTATTAGTCATTCTTACGGGCAATGGAGAGTGTTGTTTAAAAAAAAATTCAAATCTGATGCTATGAGTAAAGAGGTGTTCTTTCCTGGACTGGATAATAATATTGCCAGGATTGATTCAAGAAATTAATAGGAGACCTTGCTCTGTGCAAGCTTCGTTCCTTGTCAAGCTCAGCCTGTGCACAGGTGTCTTTAAGTTCATGGGGGAGTCATTAATATATAGAATCCCAAGCCACTCATTTATTTAGGCAAAAATGTGGTTCCTGAGGGAAGAGGGAAGAGGGTAAACGTGTCGTGAGTGGAGGCAACCATAGAGGGGGACTGTTAAATTTACTACTGATAAAAGGTGATTGGGTCCATTCTGATACTGTTAAGTGGAGAGTCTGGATTTTTAAATTGTTGACTTAGGTTGTGTTCGTTGTCTCCTGCACTTTTCTGCTCACATTAAACTTTGCACCCCACATAGGACTCCTGTTTGCCATCTAGTTCTAGGGGAGGAGGAATCTGGGTGGTTGGGGTGGGGGCAGGCATTGGACCAGCTCTCCTACAAATCACAGCACATGCACTCAGGTGTTCCAGAAGGGACCCAAGAGATGTTCATGAGTTGAAATATTGTGCCCTTGTCCCAGAGGAGGCACCCATGGCAGAGTCATCCCCTAAGGTTTGCATTAGCATGTAGCAATAGGGGGACTAATTAAGACTCCTACTCGCAGATTAGCACTTCTTCCACCTTTAAGATGCTGGCTCTCTCCTTTTTTTTTTCTTTTGACAGTCCCTGGGAGAGGAACAACAAAGGGTAGGGGGAGGCTTTACAGACTCTAAATGCCTCTCTCGCAGAGGTGTTATATCTTGCATTACTATAAGGTACTACGGTAGTGTAGCCATGCCTGTATATTCTGAGCCTTCTTGCTACTCCTTCTTAAACATACAACACATTTATTTTACCTGTGAACACCCACTCCAGCCCCCAAATCAGTTTTGCCTCAACCCAGCACCTCAACCAATCCTTGAAGCGGGAGTCTGCAAGGTGAATTTCCTAACAAGCTGACTTTTCAAAGGTTTTTCAGCTCTCAAAAACATGAAAGCTGTGTTTAAAAATTTAAGGGTCTGATATGTACCAGTTCTGTGGAACAGCAGCAGGATGTCGCTTTTTTGCAGTGCCATGATTCCCCAAACCCCAACTCTTTAAATTAAGATGTTTATGACAGCTGCTTGGGCTTAATGGAATGCACATAGGATTGGCCATTAATTATTGCTCTTGGGTTTTTGCATGTATTCCCTGAATTTCACCACAAAAAGTCAGTATTGTTGTATAAACCATTTTTAGTGCTTTTTAAAGTAACCCTCTTTATTTTGGGGCTGGATCTTTTTTTTAAACTTTTACTGTAAAATTTCCAAACATACTGAAGAGTTAGGAAACACACACACACACACACACACACACAACCACCCACAATCCTCCAGTGGACCTGTCATTCAGCTTCAACAACCATCAACATTTTACCATAGTTGTTTTTCCTATTCTCTCCTTCCCACACACTCATACACTTTTTGAGTACACTTTCATCCATTTTGCTGGAATATTTTAATGAAGACCTGACATCACATCATTTCACCATTAAATATTTCAAGCTACACATTTTAGAAATATTTTTATATAAGCATAATTCCATTATCAAAATGAAAGAAAATGAAGAATTCCTTAATATTGTATAATATTGAGTCCATTTTCAAATTATAGTTGGTTTGACCAAATAAAGATCCAGACAAAGAAAAGCATTAAGTTGTAACTGAAGAGATTGCATGAGGTCTTTTAGCAGCTTTCACTGGGTTCAGTATCATCTGGAAATTACAGACACAAAAACTCACTCTGGTTTTGTTTTGTTTTGTTTTGTTTTGTTTTGTTTTTTGTTTTTAGCTTAAGAAAGGTCAGTCCTTGAACTCTGATCTCTGCACTTCACTTTCAGAATGGATCTGGAGCCCGTCCTAAACAGAAAGTGTACCTTGGTAATGATATAGTGCCTGGTGTCAATTGTGGGAATACCTCAGCTTTGTGATAGAACTGATTATATTCTTGCAGTAAATATTTGTACAATTCCTCTTGATTTTCATCAGAGAAAAGCACTCAATGTTGGTGTGCCTTTGAGAGAGCCCCTTTCCACATATTAATGACTTCCTCGCCTGCTTTCTGCCAAGTTCTGTACTTTGGACTAGAAGGAGGTCAAGACGTGGATGTTTAAATGAATGTCCTGCTACCCCAGCTTTGTGTATTAAGTTCTCAGTATTCCTCTCTGACTCTAGTTATCTATTTAAAGTCTATTTGCAACATTATGACAATTTTGACAGGAAAGTCAAACTTCGCAAATAAGCATTATTTGAATGTGATTAAACCAAAGATGTTCATTCATACCTAGCCAGAAACCCTTCTTCCACAGTGTTTTTTTCCTATTCAGTTTGTAAATCTATCTTTTTTTCATTTACGGACCTGTTTATGAAAGTGAGATCACCTTCTTCTAGGTGAATGTCTTTACTTCCCTGCTGTCACATTCACCTTGAATTCTACAATAGGAGAAAAATGGTTAGGAGGCGATCAGGTAAGGTGGCTTCATTTGAATGTAGCATCAGCGATGAAGTGAGAAACTTGAACATTCTGGAAAGATTCTCCCGTCAGTGACTGATGGATGCGCAGAAGGATAAATCTCTGCCTACTGATACTCTGACCACCATTTATTTTTGTGTGTATGTCAAACTATTTTCATTATGGCAACTTCACCTTGTTGACATATCTTCATTGCTATGAAGGCCCCATCTATAGAACACCAAATACTAGAATGGAAATGCAACATTCTGATCAATTACTCACAGTTTTTCTGCATAAAATCCAACAAATCTGTAGGCTGGTTATATTTGGAGGCTTCATCTGGGTATCTGATTCAGTGTCTGGCACGTAATGGCAGCTTCATATTTTTATATGTTACCTAAGTAATTGATGAGGCCAAAAGATGCCAATTTAGGAGTGATGACAGAAGATAACAAAGCAAGACAGGAGTTTTATAAGTTGCTGCCAAGAGTGGAAGATTATACCTGTACTCCCACCCATCTTGCCTTCTAGCTTCCAACATAATGGGCGGACTAAATCCACCCATGTATTAACATGCTTTAGGTATGATAGACCCCACCCCGTTTAAGTCTATGCTCATCAGGCCATCCATGATGCCCTGATTCTGGGCATAATACTTTAAAGAAAAGAGGAAAGGGCCCTGATACTTGCTGAACTTCTCCAGTATGCAAGACACTGCACTGGGTTCTGTACCTTCTCTTGTTTATCCACAGTAACAAGCATATAGGGTATGTGTTAGCCTCCTATTACAGATGTGGCTCAGAGATGAGAATTGCCTACCTACCAAGTGGTGTTGCTGAAATGGAAACATGAGATCGCATGCTCTTCTTCTTCTGCCAGTACAATAGACTGCCTCCTTTAGGTAAGCAACCGCCAAGTGTATTCAGAAAGGAAGGAAGGAAGAGGGACTCGAGGGAGGTATCTAAATGAGGGAAGATCCACGAGGAACATAGTAACTCCTAGAAGCCTGCTTATACTATAACCGTCTACGGCCCATTTCTTGACCTGGTGAGAACAACTTTAAGAGGACTTGGTCTAGAATTTTGCTACTCAAAGTTTAGTCTGTGGACTGGGAGTTTTGGTATCACCTGGGAACTCATAAGAATTATAGAATCTTATAAGACCTACTGAATCAGAATCAGCATTTTTAACGAGATCTCCAGGCGATTCGTATGCACATTAAACTTTGAGAAGCACTGGCCTAGAGGCTTGTGGGAAATGATAATTAAAGATGCTGACTGAGTAGTTCTAGTGTAGAGCAAGATCATTTCTGGGTATAGGCAATTCTCCTGCATTAGGCTCAAAGGAAGAATCATAATTTTTTTACTTAAAAAAAAGATAACAGAATTTCTTCCAATGTGAATCTCAAGATTGGGTTTCAACCAGGAAAATTGGATCTTTCTCTCCTCCGCCATTTTAGACTGCTTCTTGACTACTAAACCAAGAATGTGTACACACACACACACACACACACACACACACACACACACAAACAGAAAAAAAGCTAGCCTGTGAATTTATTAGAAACCATTGTTGAGCACTGTTTGGAAGTTTAATGGAAACTCAATTGTGCTTTCATTATATTCTCTTTCTAAAAATATTATTTTGGTTTTGTTGTTTTTCAACATGCAGAAAAATTCACTAAATTTATGCAAATGCAAACCTTAAGGAATGAATAAAGTTGTGGTTTTCACAGCTTTGTTCACCCAGGCTTCTTCTGGTCTCCTTAGACAAGCCCCAAGGAAGCTCTTTCAGTCAGCCAGGAGACACCATGTAAAGATCTTTGGAAAAACAGCTTGAGAATTTATCACCTACCAGTTGCCAGGAAGCTTTACAAGAAAGTTAGCAAAAGAGGAAGATATTTTATAGCTGATTGCCCCATCAGTTTGACAGGAGGGTCTCAGTGTTTTCAAAATTACCCCACAACTGAGATTCTATTTTGCTCCTTATTTGCGCCTTCCCTTTTCACTGTGTCCTTGTGCATTGGATTTCTGCTCCTTAGAGGGCTTCCTATGGAAATGGAGGCACCATATCTACTGGGAGGTGTGGCCAAGAGCCTGTATCACAGAGCCTGCTAGAGAAGGAATGGAGTGTTTGATTTACTTGTTAAAGCTGCCCTCTCTCACAAGAAAGAGCTAGAACTGGAAAGTCTTGCAAGGCCTCAATAGCACAAGCCAGCCAGATGCTGGAGAAAGCCTGACAGGAAGTCACAAGAGTTCTGATCCCACCCTTGCCCCTAGCTGGTTAAGAGAGTTTGATCTTATCTCCTTAACTCTTTAGGGTTGGATGGCACTTTTACAAAATGAGGGTCACAGGTGGCCACTTCTGGCTTTCAAATTAAGGATTCCACTATTTAGTCTACCAGATAATAAGCCCATATTTTGAGGGCAGTGCTGGGCTCATTAGATGTTCTCCTTTTCTATCTGGTCACCACTCACATCAGCACATCATCACACTGGGACAGCAGCAGCCCATTTTGACATCCCAGGTTTTCCATAAACACAAATTTTCTATCTGGGAAGAAAATCCTTCTTTCAAGAAGAAAGAAAATTTAAAAGGTGCTGATTTAAAAAAAAAAAAAACTTTAAAAGTTGCTCTTGGGTTTCTGCAGGGCCCAGTTTTGCCAAGCAAAAGCACCTCACCCTTTTTGAGATGGTTGCAGAGCTTTACTTCATTGCAATATGAAATCTTAGCTTGAGATGCTTGGAGTCAGTGCTTTGCCAGCCGGCAGCTATATTCCACTTTGTAAATCCTGTTGTAAGTTATGTGTCTTAGAAATTGGGTGCTTTCCAGGGCACCTGGGTGGCTCAAGTCAGTTAAGCGTCTGCCTTCAATTCAGCTCAGGTCATGTTCTCGGAGTCCTGGGATCAAGCCCTGAGTCAGGCTCCCTGCTCAGCTGGGAGTCTGCTTCTCCCTCTGCCCCTTCCCAAGCTTGTGCACTCACTTGCTTGCTCTCTCTCTCTCAAATAATTAAAATCTTTAAAAAAAAAAAAAGAAAAGAAAAAGAAAATGGGTAACTTCCTTAGAAAACTAAAATGATAATTGTAGCTGACATATGTTGAGCCCTTCCTATGTGGCAGATAGTAGAACTAGGGACTGATATTAACCTCACTTTACTGATGTGGAAGTTGTGGCACAGAGATGTTAGGTTATTTACCGCAGGTGACACAGCTAGTTAGGGGACGGGAATTTGAACATAGACCACATGGGAACATTCATCACTCCCCTCCTATGGGAATATTCTTGAGGGCTTAATTCAAATTAATTAATTAATTAATTAATTAATTAATTGGTTGGGCAGGGAAAGGCAGAGAAAGTGGAATGTTCATGGGGTATATTTTAAATCATTCTTTTGATTTGAAATTTTCTCCTCATTGCTGCTGTTCAGTTTCAGTTTCACAAAACCCTACAAATATCTGTGCAGTGTTGTCTGAGAACTAGGAATGCTGACGGTAGGAACCAAGAATTCTAAGGCAGAATTAAGCATTCCCTTTGTCCTTATGCCAAACTGATAGAAGGCGCCACTGGTTTTCTTAGTGGGTGAAGAGGGGTAGGAAGAAGCAGGGAGCCATTTCCTCAAACCAGATTACCTCCTTCTTCAGCCTTGTTTGTGGTCTGAGTAATGGCTTGCATGCTCCCAGGGAGGCTGGACACCCAAATAAGAGGTACACTTCCTAGGCTGACTCTGGCATGGATTCCTGGCATTAGCACATTTGTTTTCTTATGGAAGATGATTGTATTAATGACTATAATCTTCCTACATAATTTAGCACAATTTAGTGTGATCTTTTATTGCCAGTAGAGGCCCTGGCCACAGTCTGAAAAAAGTAAAAGAAATGAGAATCTGTTTGCCTTGCTGATTAACGTAACCTAAATTGTGTTTTTTATTTTGTTTTGTTTTGTTTTGAGGCTTAATCCATGTTCAAAGTATCCAGCCTGAGTGAAGAGGGTGTAAGTCCCGTAGCCATGAGCAGAGAGATTTCAGGCTTTCTAGTCTGAGAGATAGGATTTCCATCTTCAAGACTTTCCTCCCTCAGAGGAGAACAGTCTGCCCTCAGTGAAGCAAATGGAAGACAATGCAAATTCTAATCCTAAATAGTGTGTTGTTAACTCTAGTAGTGGGATATCCCAAATCAGGGAAAGAGGCTGGGTGCCAGTAGTCAGAAGGGGCATCACAGAAGCACTGTGGAATTGAGGCTAGCCTTCAAGCTTCTGGAATTGCCAAAGCTTAAATTGGCCCCATCCAGCACAAAATGCCCTGCAACAGATGGGGATCCTAAATACAAATGAGCATTGAGGTTAGGTGGATACCTTAAGCCAGCTTAAAGTATTTGTCTTTGTTTGAGAAGACAAACCAAAATGAATCTAAACCATGGTGCAAACCTAATCATAAATGGTAACTGACCCATGACCTCACTTCCACTAGCAGTAGGAAATTGTATGGATTGTGTCAACTAGAGAACTTGTGCTAAAGGCAACCATACATTGAGATCCATCATAATTGTATAATACTAGAATAAAGGCTTTGGGTCACCATATTTTCTTTTTTTAAGAAAGGACATAGTATATATATATATGTATATTTATGTATATTAAATATATGTATATATGGATATACATATATATATCTCTTAAAGATTAAATATCTGGATATTTAAATATTAGAATATAATTCAATATATTTTAAAGTGCTAGACAACCATGTGCAATCCAAATAGAACATGTAGGGAGCCACCCATATGTCACCTCTGAGATAAGTCTTCATCTCTAAATCAACACAATGATATTTTCAGCACATTGTATTTAGGGTATGAGTTCTATTTGAAAATATCAGCCGCTCTTTCTAAGATAAGAAACCTCACTTCTAATATTCATAGAAGAAAAATATACTGTCATTGACATTTCAGATTTCATTTCTAAAAAAAAGTTCTATGTATTATTAGATTACATATCACAAAATAGTTTTATTGTACTGTAGCAGGAAAAAAGAAAATTGAAACCATTGCTATTATAATTTATAGCATCTTGAGATGGAGCGTGGGAAGGCTAAGGAATTTGGCATTTTATTATCATATAATTTGTTTCAATAAAGGTGTTTTAAATTTTGGATTTTCCTAGTAAGTCATGAATATGAAGATGTGTTGCTAGAAGCTTTAAAAAAAACCTAGAGGACCAATCTGAGGTTAAATCATCTGCCCTAACGTATCATCTCCCCACAGCCCTTGAACTAGAGGGTATAAGGACCAAAGGAGACAGTAGAGTCCGAAAACACTGGGAAAGAACAAGCAGTGAATGGGTGCAGAACAAATCTATCATTAGGGATGCTTCTTACAAGATAGGCCACCTTCAATCTAGCTTCTTCTACCATAGAACAGCACCCTAAAAATAAGCCCTTCTGGTTCATGATGTGTGTGTTCATGGAAGGCAGGGCACAATAATGGGGAAGAAAAGTCCCCTTCTGTCACCCCTTCTGTAAGCACGTGAATTCTAATTAACCACTGCTTCAAGCTGTCCATCTTCTTGAGTATAGTAGGCAACTTTTGCCATTTATTCATTATGCAGTCATTTATTTAATAAACATCTATTGATTACTTGCTCTGTGCTGGCAGCTATTTGGGCAAAAAGAGGCTGGCAGTGAAGAAAGAGATATGGGTGGTGCCAGGCCCACTGATGTGTGCATTTAGAAGTTAGGGGTGAGAAATGTATGTCGGTGGTAAAGTAAAACATGAACATAGCCTGGAAGGCCCAGAGGCTGTTTAAGGAGCTGCACGTGGGAAGGGCAGGAGTGACCCATCCTTATGAGGCCTTATAGAGGCAAAACCTACTCTGGGATAAATTGGTCTAAATGCGGCTGCTGAGGAAGAGTAAGGCTGGAAAAATCCTGACACTGTAGGGTAAAAGGAGCTCTGGAATTCTAGGCTCAGCATACCACTTTTTAGCAGTGTGACCGGCTCAGCAAGGAGTTTGCTTTTGTGTTGCCTCGGTCTCCCACCTGCAAGTGATGGAGTTGAGGGAATCATCCTGGAAGCCCCATTCTGCTGAAAGGGCTACAGGTCCTGCCTGTACAGGTGCTCTGTAGCATAGAGGGTCAAGGGTTTGCTTGGATTTTTTTTTTCATTTATTTATTTTTTTAATAAATTTATTTTTTATTGGTGTTCAATTTGCCAACATATAGAATAACACCCAGTGCTCATCCCATCAAGTGCCCACCTCAGTGCCCGCCACCCAGTCACCTCCATCCCCCTGCCCACCTCCCCATCCACCACCCTGAGTTCATTTCCCAGAGTTAGGAGTCTTTCATGTTCTGTCTCCCTTTCTGATATTTCGCACTTATTTTTATTCCTTTCCCCTTTATTCCCTTTTGCTATTTTTTATATTCCCCAAATGAATGAGACCATATAATGTTTGTCCTCCTCCGATTGACTTATTTCACTCAGCATAATACCCTCCAGGTCCATCCATGTCGAAGCAAATGGTGGGTCTTTGTCGTTTCTAATGGCTGAGTAATATTCCATTGTGTACATAAACCACATCTTCTTTATCCATTCGTCTTTCGATGGACACCAAGGCTCCTTCCACAGTTTGACTATTGTGGACATTGCTGCTAGAAATATCAGGGTGCAGGTGTCCCAGTGTTTCATTACATCTATATCTTTGGGGTAAATCCCCAGCAGTGCAATTGCTGGGTCGTAGGGAAGATCTATTTTTAACTCTTTGAGGAACCTCCACACAATTTTCCAGAGTGGCTGCACCAGTTGACATTCCCACCAACAGTGCAGGAGGGTTCCCCTTTCTCTACATCCTCTCCAACATTTGTGGTTTCCTGCCTTGTTAATTTTCCCCATTCTCACTTGTGTGAGGTGGTATCTCATTGTGGTTTTGATTTGTATTTCCCTGATGGCAAGTGATGAGGAGCATTTCCTCATGTGCATGTTGGCCATGTCTATGTCTTCCTCTGTGAGATTTCTCTTCATGTCTTTTGCCCATTTCATGATTGGATTGTTTGTTTCTTTGGTGTTGAGTTTAATAAGTTCTTTATAGATCTTGGAAACTAGCCCTTTATCTGATATGTCATTTACAAATATCTTCTCCCATCCTGTAGGTTGTCTTTTAGTTTTGTTGATGGTATCTTTTGCTTTGCAAAATCTTCTTATCTTGATGAAGTCCCAATAGTTCATTTTTGCTTTTGTTTCTCTTGCCTTCATAGATGAATCTTGCAAGAAGTTACTGTGGTCGAGTTCAAAAAGGGTGTTGCCTGTGTTCTCCTCTAGGATTTTGATAGAATCTTGTCTCACATTAAGATCTTTCATCCATTTTGAGTTTATCTTTGTGTATGGGGCAAGAGAGTGGTCTAGTTTCATTCTTCTGCATGTGGATGTCCAATTTTCCCAGCACCATTAATTGAAGAGACTGTCTCTTTTCCAGTCGATAGTCTTTCCTCCTTTGTCAAATATTAGTTGACCATAAAGTTGAGGGTCCACTTCTGGATTCTCTATTCTGTTCCATGGATCTATATGTCTGTTTTTGTGCCACTACCACACTGTCTTGATGACCACAGCTTTGTAGTACAACCTGAAACCTGGCATTGTGATACCCCCAGCTATGGTTTTCTTTTTTAAAATTCCCCTAGCTATTCAGGGTCTTTTCTGATTCCATACAAATCTTAAAATAATTTGTTCCAACTCTCTGAAGAAAGTCCATGGTATTTTGATAGGGATTGCATTAAACGTGTAAATTGCCCTGGGTAACATTGACATTTTCACTATATTAATTCTTCCAATCCATGAGCATGGAATATTTTTCCATCTCTTTGTGTCTACCTCAATTTCACAGCTTGGCTTCCCTCTTTTCTGACCTGAGACCAGTGCAATGAGAAGAGCCTTGCTTGCCAGGGGCACCATGGAGTCATCCAGAAGGGCCACTATAGTCTTCTCACTGCTCAGGAGGAATTTGGGCTTCAGCAATGAGAACATGAGTGAAAGTCTAAGTGAAGGCCAACCAGCCATTAACTGCCAACTCTTCATCTCATAGTTCTTGCCTTTATTAAACACCTCTTATACACATCCTAGATGGATTTTATCTATGATCTATTTGAACACTTGCCATGGAAGGCCTATCTGTTCTGTTTGTCTTTGGCTAATCCTCAGGAGGAATCTATCTCCCCAAGTTCAAGTGCAAGACAAGATAGGGCTTTGTCCAAAATGACAGAGCCTGGATCAGAATCCAGTCTCCACCCTACTAAGCTTCCAATGCCAAAGTATTCCTGAGACAGGAAAGTCAAAGTAAAAACTCTGATCAAACAAACACTTGATATCTAAGTTACTTCTTTCCTCCATACCATAACCCTCACTATCCGCTGGAAATGGTCATGGCCTCATCTGCAGCATGCAAAGATCCGGTGGTCCAGAGAAGACTGATAGGTTTTGGAATCAATGGTCCTGAAACTGAATCCCCAGTCTGTTACTTAATAGCTTTGGGATTTCAGGATGTTACCTTGCCTCTCTGTCCTTCAGGAGGTTACTTGCCTCTTTGAACTTCTTTATCAGTGAAACAATTTCTCAGTGTTGGAGAATTAAATGAGATCTGTGTGTAAAATACTTCATGCACAGTAGAAAGTCAGTGAATGGTCGTAGCTATTAATTATTGCTACTTAAGAAGCTTACATATAATTAGTTAAAGAGGAGTTTACATGAAGTTCATCAAGCTAGGGGTGGAAATATTAAGGTATGTTATCTCATAAAATCCCACCACTGATCTTCCTGAAGCGAGTTTTGGGGTGGAGAGACCTCAAGGGAGTAGCTGAAAGCTCAGTGGTTTCTTAAAGGCCTCTGATTCTCCCCATTCCCATGGACCTTCAGAAATGGCCCTGAGAGGACCATGCCTCCCTGCTCACATACCCTTTGCTAACTGCACTGGCCCTACATCAAGGCCTTTCCTCGCATGCCGTGTGTTGTTTGAGGTCTGTAGTGAGGCCTACTATACAGCATGGGGTTTTACCTTATATCAGTTCTTGTTTTCAGCCTGACCCCTGGATGCCCTGCTAGGGGATAGATTTCTTGATTCACTTCCTTCTCAGAATTCTGCTGCATAAACAAGCCTAAGCTCTAAGATATAAATAATTCTAACTCTGATACCAAACAGACTGAGCCACAGTATTGCTGCTATGCCCTGGGAACTGGGAGGGTGAAAGTGTGGAGAATTGAAAGGAGAATATGCCCTGGGAGGGAGTGGAGGATGTTGGAATTACTATGAAGCGTCTGGGGAGCTAAATGAAAGAATTTTTGTGCAGATAGTATGGAAAATTCCTTCATGGCCCTTTACATAATAGAAGCTATTTCTAAGTATTTCTCCCACCCACCTTGGGACACACACAGGCATAAAATGACAAAGAAGCTCAACTTTTAAGCCCCAGTCGAATGCCACGTGGATGGGAAGTTAGTGATATTCTGGTTTTGGAGAGAAGGCAGGTGACTAGGAAAGTCCTGGTTGGGCCACACACATGCACAATACAAACAGATCTTCTGTGGCCAGAGTGCTGTGGGGAAGTACAAAGGACAATCTCCCTACCCTCAAGAAGCCTCAAGTTTAAGCCTCATTCTGAGGAGTTGAGGGTTTCTCAGTTTCAGAAACCTTAGAAACTGAGGTTTCTCAGTTCAGAAGAAGCAGGCTGAGCAAACATCCATAAAAAATGGATGCAAATGGTTGGCAAACATGAAATCACATAGGAATGCAACTAGTTTCATGTGCATCCAAAGGGCTGTGGAGGCGATGGGGACGAAGACCAAGTCTGGGGGAAAGTAGTGTGAGCTCCTAGCACGAACAAGGGGAAAGACTCAGCTTGGGCTGACGGAGTGGATTTGTAGGCTTTGAACACACCAGCTACCAGCTGGTGCCCTATGGGAATTTAATGAGAGAAAAGTGGGGTGGTCAAGGAAGGACCCAAGAAGAAACTTCCAGGAGGATTTATGTGGGAGTAAGGAAAGGAGGAAGTCTTAGGGACTAAGTGACTCTCGAACCACTTCAAGAAAGTGAGGATCATGATGCTTCAAGGGAATTACTCCTTTTCGTATGAGGGGCCCCCAGAATCAGTTAGTTGAGGGATTGGGGGAGAGGTCTCCCTTTTGCAACAGCCAGCAGCCAACTCGCCTGCCATTCGGAGGAACTTCAGTAGATGCCCACCTTCCCTGTAGCAGACCAAGAGCCACAGCCTCCAGTGACCAAGTGAGGGCCACTCTGACATATTACGTTTCAAGGTTGAGCAAAGTGGTATCTTCCCTCAGAACACACCGTATACCTCCATTTGCTAAACAAATGACATTACTAGTGTCTTTTTAAAAAATTAAAATAAAAAAAAAAAGTAACACCTTCTCCTGAGCTAGGTAAAGAAGAATCAGAAACTATTTATTATCACAACGTGTCAAGAAATGTAGTTCACATCAGAGGCACATCAGTTTATTAATTTGACTGAATTTTCTCTTGGGGGGTTTTTCCTTTTTGGGAAGTGATTTGAGCTGAGCCCTAATTCCCCAGAGATCCTGGCATGAAAAGAGCTTGAAGCTTCGGAAGTAGTTATTTTCTACTTCGGCTGTTATTTTAAGGCAGAAGCACCCTCTCCGATCCATCAGTTATTGATCAAGACTCTGGTATAGGCTTCTGTCTTGAGAGAGGGTGTGCAACAATGGGAAGCTGATGTCTGCCCAGGGAATGCTTAAGAATGAAATGGAGCAGGACCTGAGGCAGCAGGGCAAACCCTTCCCTCCCTCCAGACTCCCAGGCTCACACCTCTCCTGATAGGAGAGGTGTAGACTTGTGGCATTCTCCTATCAATGTAATAGATAGAGACCACCAAAAAGATCGTTCAAGCCCTGTGACCCCTTCTTACCACACTGCCAGTCCCCGAAATACCATCCACAAACCCACTTTGCAAAGGACGGTGGCATGAGAAACACAATCACGGCTGCTTAGCTGACGGGCTATTTTAAGGGTACTGTGTCAAGTAGCAAATGGCAAATTCGAGTAATCCACACCATCAGTATTATTGAAGTTTGCCCTCTGAAGAGACCACCAGGCTAACAGTCAGGAAATACAGGTTCTTTCGTTGGCATTTGCACTAAAGCTCATGAGCACACCTGGGGGGCACTGGCAAAGCAAGCAAATGATCTTGTCCTATTATTCGTTTGTCAACCAGTATCAAACTTGATTGATTCTTCTGTTCAATGAGTTGCTTGGGGGCTTTGAGGTCATGCAGGCCTGGCCTAAATTATAAGGCGTGCACCCTTTTACTACCATTTCCTCACCTGAGACATGTTGATGGTGGCAATGAACCTTCATAATACCTGCCACTTCCCTTCCACCTAGGGACCCTAGGAGGATTAATTAGATAGCATCTATAATACACTTTGCACTCCTTAGAGAAAGATTCTACATAAAAGCAAAGTATTATTATTTCTAAGAGGGATGATACTTATTAGCTCCTTGTAGGATCATTAAGCAAATAGATTATGCTTCCCTTTAGAGAAATTATCTCTCAGTTTCCTAATTCTTACAACTTACAGTCTATAGAACTGAATACACACTCTAAAAGGCGGAGGGGTGGGGTGCAGATTGGTTGATGAAAGAGAACAGGGTGGATTTCTAACCATAACTTGAGACATTGTTTTTTAAGGACTTCGTCACTAAAGAAAATGGACAGTACTATCCCCTTCCTTCTGATTTTTATAAAATGGCCCCATCTCCTCAATAATAATTACATAATAAAGATGGCTCCGTATCTCTTAAGTCTGATCATTTTGTGGCCTTATGAGCCTACAGTTGTTGAATCCTCTGATTAAATCACAGTGTAGTTAAGTAGCTGTTCAGGAATCACAGAGTCATCATTGCACACATACTTGTGGTGATATTTTACGAATGGATAATGTAAGTTATGGGTGGAAAATTTTAAATCTGAACTCCAGCCTAACAGAAATTTCAGGGAAAACTCAAACCAGTGTTTATCGTATAGTTGCCCCTGTTTCCAGATTGTGTCAAAATTCCTCATTCGGCATTTCATAGAAGCCCAGTCTTCAAATAAAAGTTGAAGTTGAAATAAAAGTTGAAAAGGCACACCAGTTTGGCGGTGTGCCCTGTGTTGGGATACCTTAACTACAGTAAGCCACAAACTGCCTCAGTTGTTTCACTGGGTTGGTAGAGAACTGATCACCTTCTATTTTTCTTTTTCTTTTTCTTTTTCTTTTGTTTCTTTTCTTTCTTTCTTTTTTTTTTTTTTTTTTTTTTTTTTGCTGGCCCCAAAATACCATGTTGAGAGTGATCATCTTGCTGGAGGCAAGCCAAACAAAACACAAAGCAAAAATTAAAACCGTGAGCCCTTTGAAGTGAGTTTAGAGTGAGTTTTAGAGGCGAAGACAGGGCAGACGTCTGCAGGGCCCCTGCAGGCACATGAAGAGCGGTGCCAACCCCCAGCCATCACATGTGGGAGCTCACAGGAATCAGATTTTCATCCATTAAACTCATTCACAGGAAAATGTAATGTAGGTCAGCGGGGAGAGCAGTGCGGTGTGGCGGGCAAGCTCATTCACCGTCCCAAGAACCAGGAGGCAGGGGTGTTCTACCTGGAAGGCTGGAAGCCCGTGAGGGAGAAGAAGGACCAACAGGTAACCGTGGCAGGAACCGAATCCATGGGCCCGAGGCCCTGTGTCTGTGTCTGTGGCCCAGGGCTCTGCGGATTAGCGCTCAACTGACCTAGATTATGCATCCCAGGTGACCGCTGCTTCCTCCCTGTCTCCTTTGCTCATCTTTGTCAAGCTCTTACCTTTTCCAGGTGATTTATTTTATGTTGTGGGAAGGGTTGTGCCTCTCTGAGGGATTTAAACAAAACCACGTGTCAGCCTGTGTGGACAGTAGGGGCCGGGAGAGGAGGGAGAGGACAGCACCCTGGGCTGGAGAGGGCCCTTGGTGGTTGTTTTGTCACCCTTCCTGCCTCAGGCTCCCCGCCCCACCCGCTGAGAGTGGCCTCCAGCGACTCCGGGGAGCCACCCAGTCGGTATGACAACAGGGTTCGTGGGCTGTGTTTGCTTCTAGGATGGGTGTGATGAAAGCACGGTGGCAACACCCTGCTTTCCTCGTAACCACACGCTGATAGTGGCCCCTCCCACGACTGGGGCTCCAGCCTGAAACCAGGAAAAAGCCTCAGAAAGGAGCCAACATGTAAGCACTTAAAAAGAAAAAAAAAAAAACCCTCTTGGTTTTGTAGTTTGTCCATTCAAGTTTGGAGTCCCACATCTTTGTCACAGCTGTGTCGCCTGAAGTTAGAGGTACAATTCCTTGAGGGAAATGAGGCCTTTTAAAGTCTATTTCATTAGAATTGACCTGTGGTTTTTGTTTTTGTTTTTTCCAAGAGCTTTTAATAAATTAGCACAACCAAATCTATTGTAACGTCCCCTCCATAAAAGTGAAACAATAGTCATTATAAAAAAAAAATTGGAAAAGATACAAAGGCAGAAAGGAGGAGAAATGTTAGATGCAATCACAGTTAAAATTTTGATATATTTCCTTGTAGACCTTCTTCCTTTTTTCCTTTCTTTCCTGTTTTCTGTCCTGTTCTTTTCCTTTCTCTTCTTTCTTTCTTTTTTCTTTCTTTCTTTCTCTCTCTTTCTTTCCTTTTCCTTCTTTCTTGTGCTCAAATTTTTCTGACATCCCAATGCCGTGTTTCCAGGCTCACATTTGTGATATTTGGAAATATACTGCTTTAATCAAAACACAGGGCTGTGCAAGGATGAAATTAAGTGACCCCTTAGCACTCCTCCAGCACCTTCTCCATTCATACTGGACAGAGAGGATATGTGATGTGAGCTGGCATCTTCTCCATCCCTGAAGCAACTGGAAAAAAATGTTAGGATGGCATCAACCTAATTGCCCTTAAGCAGATTAAGCCTCCTAGTTCTCCTGGAAGACCTGCTGGTGACTGTCCTTATCTGCCCCCCTCCGTAGCCTCTGCGAATTTGCATGCTTCAAGACAGAGAGGTGAATACTTGGGGCTCCTTGGTGTTCTCTGTGCATTTTATGTTCATCAAAGAGAATGGAACCAAATGGGAATGTGGCCAGCAATGCAACTGGCTTTCAGATGCATGTTTCTGTAACACATCTTAGTGCTATATTTGTCAATGGACTTAGGGCCTCAAAGAACTTTCCAAGGTGAAAACCTAACATTGCTTCCATGGACATTGAGGGTAAAGCCCTTAACCCTGCGACTTAATGAGAACAAAATTAAGTGCTTCTTTAAGCAGCTTAGATTTATCTTGTCAATATAAGTGATGGGAGGTTTCTTTGTGTGCTTTGGAAAAGAGATTGTGTGTGTGTGTGTGTGTGTGTGCGTGTTAATCTAAAGCATCGTCTCTTTGCTTCATTATGTCACCATCCACACTGTTCCTTTATGATAGACAGGGTTCATCTATTCCCCTGCTCTAAACTTAATTACTTTGCAATTAATTCTTTGTTGAAAATAGCAAGGCTCCTAAACTCAGAACATCTCATTGTGAGAAAGGCTGTTTATGGATAGAGGTCAAGAGGACGAATTGGAATATTCCGCAGCACTGCCACAGATATTTTGAATGAAAATGGTAAGAGAGAAAAGGCCCATTCCAAACAAGGTTGCCACAGTATAGGTGAGGGCTTCCTCCCAAACAAACTGAGTTAAGAATTTCAAACATAGCACCATAGAAAAATCTCATTCTAATAATCTGCATGAACTGACATTTTTTTATGACCTACTGTATGGCAGCCACTTGGACATGCATTGTTTGAGTTAATCCTTATAAAAAATCTTCCCAGCTATGTAATATTCATCCTATCTTATAAGTGATATCATTTCTTAAGATTATGCAAATAGTATAACACAGGTAACTCCCTGACATTTGTCCTACATGTTCAATGCTGAGTGGTTTGCAAACTTAAAATCATTGAGTTCATTATGCCAGTTTTACAGATGAGAAAACTGAAGCTTTGAGGGGGAGGTGGCTTGCCTGGTGTTCCACAGTGGCTAAGTGCTGATCCCAGCCTCAGACTCAGTCATCTGCGTGCGCTCTCAGCCATGATCCTAGACTACCTCCCTCACACAGCCCTCATCTTGATCCTCTGCCAGCTTGGAAAGACAGTCTTTCAGGGGGTGTCCTTCTTGTCAGTTGGTAGAGTGAGTGTTCCTCAGAAGGGACTCAGAGGAAATTATGGAAGTGTGAACTTGGTGAAAGATTGGTGTTGGCTTACGTTATTCTGGGGCCCATGAAAAGTCCAAAAATGAAGAAGTGGTCCCTGCTAACTTCTCAGCCCTCAGCCGATTCACCAGATTTTGGAGGTTGGTGGTAAGCATGGGGCATTAGTGTTACAGACGGAGGAGGGTACCATCTTGCTGTTATATGGAAGTCAGTACATAAGGACAAGGTTAGGAAAAACTAGAGACCGCTGAGTCAGGGTCATGGACGACAGTGGAGGGTCTGAGCACTGCCAGAGTTTTGCATGCAGTAAGTAACAGATAAACATTGCTGAGTGAGTGAATGAATTCTCACACTTGGAAGGGCAGAGGAGAAGCAGTACATTGGTGAGTTCTGAAATTTTTGCCACTTTACCAAATGTACAGAAATTAAATCTCCTATTAGAAGTGTCTCTGTGAGACCCTGCAAGTCAATAGTATCTGCTCACCTCCTCTGTGGAAGTTCTACTAACGTCTTCAGACCCCTCTGATCTTTGGTGGATCCTGTCTCAGCCCCTTTTCAGAAGCTTAACATATGAGTCATTATTTTATGTGATACGATGCTTACAGAAAGATAAGGCACTCAGAGCTACATGCTTCTTGAAGGCATTCACTCTTTTTCCTTTTACTATGTTTTTATCGAGGTATAGTTGACAGAAGGCATTCACCTTTGATTCATTAAGTATTCAAAAGCTATTTTCTAGGGAGCTACAATGTGCTAGGCATAATGACAGGAGCTTAGGATTCAAAAATAAAAGATACTGTCCTTATATATAATTGGAAAGAGTATCTGTGTGAGGGAGGATGGTGGCAATAGAATGTGCATAGGGCAGGAGTATAGACAGATAGGCAGACAAAAATAATGTGGCACAATAGCTATGAAAATGGTAAGCACAGAGAGCAGAAGGCCGCTCTGGGGGCACGGGTGGGGGTTTAGAAAGGATGCCTCTTCCTGGAGGTGAATGCAGATGAAGGAAATATATCCCCGCCCATTCCCTTCGCTACTTCCCTTGAGCTGTGACCAAGCTCAGGCTGGATGGAGGGTACACTGGGGAGAGACCACCAGCATCGCCTGGATGTGATGATGAAGTGAAGACAGCACTGAGTCTGGAAAGTTTAGTGGGCATTAGCCCAGGAAAGAGAAAGGGAATAGCATTCCTGGTAGAGAAAAAAGACCAAAACGCTCAGAGGTCTTTAAGAACATGGGATCTGTGAGGAGCTGTAAGGCTGAGAAACCAGGTGCCTCTCTTCATTAAGTAACTTCCTTGATGCCTCAAATACAGCTCTGTATTGGAAAAACACTTCTGGCGAATGAAATACGAATGAATTGAAAAGATTCCTGACTTTTTTTTTCTTGCTTTGTCTACTGGGCTGTTCTTTTCCCCAAGCTAAGCAGAAGATGACGAGTTCCTACTCAGTTCCCACTTTGGGAGTGACTTGAAAGTATCCCTTGGCTTCCTGTTCTCTGTGAGTAGAATGAAAGGTTTCCCTTAAGCATCATTGCATTGATTCTGCTTCCTCCAGTTTCTGCAAAGCTCAAGAACTCCAGGATTGGGGCTGTGGCCAGACAGAACCAAGGTCAACCACCCCTCTCTTCTTCTCTCTCTTTTTTTTTAAAGATTTTATTTATTTATTTATTTATTCATGAGAGACACACACAGAGAGGCAGAGACACAGGCAGAGGGAGAAGCAGGCTCCCTGTGGGGAGCCTGATGTGGGACTCGATCCCGGGACCCCAGGATCACGCCCTGAGCCAAAGGCAGATGCTTAACCGCTGAGCCACCCAGGCATTCCAAGCCCTCTCTTCTTCTCTTACAGTGGGTTTTACCTTCCCTTAAGGAACCCATTGCTGCTGGAAATCATGTTCTGCCATTATATCTTTGCTGGCAAGTGCCATGGCAAAAGGAAGTAAAGAGGAACGGTTGTAGATGCTCTTGAATAGTGTTAAATTGTTATTCAGATCCCACATGATGGCCACTAGGCACATTATTCTTCCCATGCTCTAGTTTTTCATAAAATCTGTACCTCCCCTGCCCATCCACCTTCCCCTGCCCCAAACCCCTGTTTCTCCTAATGAGCACAGTTCCCATATCTGGGCAGGCCAGCACTGTCTGCAAGGTCCTTCCTGTCTCTATGACCTCCTAGCTTTCCTCCTGGACAAAAAGCAAATCAGCTAGTGGAATTGCACCAGGAGCATCATATCATGTCCTATCTGTGTACTTTGTGTGAAATCTGTGAATGGAGCCCTCTTAGCTTCTGGAACATAATTCTGATCTAAACAGACTTTGGTCAATAGCACACAGAGCTTTATTTGTAGAATCAGCCTTATTTGGAAAACTATTGGTAAGTATTAAAATGTCACCAGTAATTTTCATTGTGAGTAAATACTAAATATACTAAAGATAATGTGAAATTTCAGTGATACCACTGATACCTATAGAAAGTGCTAAGCATTATGCTTCACTGCATAATCCCCATTTTACATAGAAATCAGGAAACATGCTCAGGTTTCAGTAAAAACAAATTTAAGAAACAGATGCTCTATATCTTAATGTTGCCCTCATTTTCTAAAGAAAGAGTGAGTCAACTCAAATTCTATACATAAAATTTGGGGACTAGAATTTGGCTCAGACCTTTTGATATTCCTGATTTTTATTCTTACATGACTGACACAGGGACATACCTTACTTGGGATAAGAACAAAGACATGAGGCTGTTTGTATATTATTTGGACTCAAATCACAAGAAGGAGAGTGGAATAATGTACTATTAACTAAGCTAAAGAAAGATAAAAATATATCTAGATCAGTTCATTTGTATTTTTAAATTAAATAAAAAGGATAAAATAATTAAAATATTTTTAATTTTTTTTATTTGTGTACAGTTGACATACAGTATTGCATTAGTTTCAGGTGATTCAACCACTCTGTACATTATGCTATGCTCACCACAAGAGTAACCGTCTGTCACCAGGCAACACAATTACAATATCATTGACCATATTCCCTATGTTGTACCTTTTATTCTCATAACTTCTTTATTCCATAACTGGAAGCCTGTATCTCCCACTCCCCTTCACCCATTTTTCCCATCCCTCCAGCCCCCTTCCCTCTGACAACTATCAACTTTTTTTTCTGTATTTATAGGTCTGATTCTCCTTTTTGTTTATTTATTTGTTTTGTTTTTTAAATTCCACCAATAAATAAAATCCTATGGTATTTGTCTTTCTCAGTCTAACTTACTTCACTTAGCATGATATCCTATAGGTTCATCCATATTGTCATAAATGACAAGATCTCATCTCTTTTATGGCTGCCTAATATTCCTCTGTGTGTGTCTGTGTGTACCATATCTTTATCCATTTGTGGACACTCTGGTTACCTTCTATATCTTGGCTATTATAAATAATGCTGCAATAAATCTAGGGGCTATATCTTCTTAAATAATTGTTTTCGTTCCTTTGGGTAAATACCCAGTAATAGAATTATTGGATGACATGGTATTTTTATTTTTAATTTTTTGAGGAACCTCCATACTTTTTTCCACAGTGACTATACCCATTTGCATTCCCACCAACAGTGAGCAAGTTTCCTTTTTCTCCACATCCTCACCAACACTTGTTATTTCTTGTCTTGATTGTAGCCATTCTGACCGGTATAAGATGATATCTTATTGTGGTTTTGATTTGCATTTCCCTAGTGACTAGTGATGTTGTGTATCTTTTCATGTGTCTATTGACCATCTGTATGTCTTCTTTGGAAAAATGTCTATAGGGTCCTCTGCCCTCATAAAATTACTTTTCAAAAATGTAAGTGAATATGTTTTTGGAACAAAGTCTTTATAGACATACAAGCAAAGGCAGAAACTATAAATGAAAGACTACTAGGTTAGATCCCATTCCTTTAAATAAAACAAAATATTTTTTAATTTGCCCATGTGGACAAAACCTACATAAAATTTAGAAAGAAAACAGCAACCTATGATTAACTTTACAGAATTATGACAAATTGGTAAGTAAAAGGCTAATACCACATACAAAAATGAGCAGAGATATGAACAGGCAATTAACAAAAAAGGAAATACAAAAATGAGCAAACTTAGGTAAAACAATCTTATAAGTAAGCAGACATGTAAATTCAAAGAAGAAACCTTTGAGTGAACTAAGTATCAAGATTTATTTTTCAGGATAATGTTCATGTTGGTGAGGATATATACTAGTTCAGGAATTATAAATTGATAAACACTTTTTATAGGTCAGTGTTAATGATATATATTAAATTCTTTTTAAAAGTTAAACTTTCAATAATGTACTTTAAAAAACACAAATGTCAACAGAGATATATGTAGCAAGGATATTTATAGTAGAATTATTTTTAATAACCAAAAAAATAATTAAAAGGCTACAATTACTAGTATGTGGTAGAGTTCATGGAAATTTTAACTCTCATAAAATTCATCCCAATGTTCTACAGTAAATATATATTACTTTCATTTTTTTTAATGGTGATATATCTTTCTTAAAGATATTGATAGAGGGTGCCTGGTTGTCTCAGCCAGGTAAGCATCAGACTCTTGATTTCAGCCAGGTCATGATCTCAGGGTTATTAGATCAAGCCTGGCATCAGCTCTGCACTGGGCATAGAGCCTGCTTAAGATTCTCTCTCTCCTTCTCCCTCTGCCCACCCCCCCTCCTGGAAGGAAGGAAGGATAGAAGGAAGGGAGAAAGAGACAAACAAACTGGAATACTTTCACAATGGTCTATCAAACAGGGGGTTGGCGGTGGGAGTGACTGTTCCTGGGGGAGGGAATATTTTATCACTGGCATTGCTTCAGGTTGTCAGTCCATGGTAATAATCAGAAGCAAACCAGGTTTTATCAGGCTTTTTATTGTTTTTAAATCATCACCCGCACACTGGGTGGGCAACTGCTCCCCCATCATTTCCCCTCCTTCACACATGACTGTGACTACAGGCGCTTCTAGAAAGAAAGAGGAAGGGCAGACACCTTCACTTCAGCATCTAGTATGTAAAAATCACTCGAAATCGGTACTTACACCAGTTTCTACAATAAAATATATAATCACTTCACGGCTACAAACCCCGAAGTATTTTTCCAGCTTACCTAGGTGATCCTACTTCAGGAGTGGAGTGGCATCATTTTCACTTTGTAGGCTTTTATATTCTGCGTGTGTGTGGAATCCCACAGGAGCCTCGTTTGTCCTCTCACACAGGAACTTCACAAGTGAGAGTCGCTGGCTGACTGAGCAGCATAACTCCCCATTTCTATCCCGGAGGAACCATGAATGAGATACCATATAATATGAATGGATATCCCCCTAGGCACCCTATAAATTTATTATAAAGCACTGGATTTTGCAATAACAAAAAATAACTTACGGAATTTGAGGAAAATCTAAAAATGAGAAATTTATGTCTCTTCAGGGTCACACTAGACCACAGATTCTACTAACAGGCCTGATTTCAGTAACACAGGAGCAGGCCTTATTTTATCCCAAGCAGGGAGAAATACTCTGGTGTGTGGCTCTGAAGTTTCCCATGTTTGGGGACGGAAAGTAGATATAAGTCAACCCACTTTTCTGGAAGGAAATAGCAAATGTAGACAGCTCTGTAGGTTGAGGCAATAAAAACATCTGGTTAGATACTTTGTTTGCTTTTAACATCCACTTTGTAAAAGATCTTTAGAAAGGTAAGATTTGGGGGCACCTGGGTGGCTCAGTGGTTAAGCGTCTGCCTTTGGCTCCACAGTCCTGGGATCGAGTTCCGCATCAGGCTCCCCCCAGGGAGCCTGTTTCTCCCTCTGCTTTTGCCTCTGCCTCTCTCTCTCTCTCTGTGTCTCTCATGAATACATAAAAATAAAATCATTAAAAAAGAAAGAAAGATAAGATTTGGGTCTGGAACTGTACTTGAAAGATTAGGGTGAGGGAAGGCCTCATTTGGGCAGCTATGTGGGGCATATAGCAACTCACTTGGGCTTGTGGTTTTTGGAAAAAAGCAGTATGTTGGGGTTTAGGTAGCTCTTTAAGTGTTTATTGTTCCCACTAGCCTGGCATTTAGTTATCTTTTAAGAAAGTCGTGAGTAGAGCTAAAATTTATAATGCGGAAATTACTCAGAATCCTACGAAAAACCATCCATACCAATTGGAGTTGTTTTTAGTTCAAGAGAGCTGAAAAACCTCTCAGCATTTATCGTGCCAGCCAGTGAAGAGTGATGGCAAGACGGAAAGCCTCCTTCAAAAGTCAGGCCCTCAGTTTTGCTCTGGTTAAAAACCCTTTAGAATCTCAGGAAATGGGTTCTCTCTTTCAATTGCCCCCCCAAATGCAGGCACTATTTATCTATTCTATCAGTTTAATGAGAGGACCATCTCACGCTCATTAAGTTGATTTGAAAAATGATCAGAAGCATTGAGACTGTGTCCTTGGAGAATATAAATGCCTCCAAGGCTATATCCATTTTAGGAAAATCAGGTCTTTTACCTTTGCTCTTGCTTCACCTCAGCATTTTCTTCCACAGCAGAAATAATACGTTTAGTCATTTTGGAACAACGGTTTAATACATTAATGATTTCAGGTGCTGTTCCTAGAATTTTGGCTCTGCAGATGTTATGTGGTGAGTGGGTCCAAGGCAGCCAGCAAGGGTCGCATAAAGTGAGAATTTTATGAAGCCAGGGTACACCGCGGTGTAAACAGAAGTACCCCA
Source organism: Nyctereutes procyonoides (assembly GCF_905146905.1). Taxonomy (NCBI): domain Eukaryota; kingdom Metazoa; phylum Chordata; class Mammalia; order Carnivora; family Canidae; genus Nyctereutes; species Nyctereutes procyonoides. The sequence continues at coordinate 15,026,686 of NW_026575040.1, forward strand.
CATAATTAAAACAGATGAGGAATACCTGCTACATGGACTGTCAGAGACACACGTGGCTGGGCGGTGGGCTGGGCGTAGGGAAGGGGGGGAACAGAAGGGGCGTTCAAAAGATACCAAATCAGAGACGTGCAGGCCTCCTGTTCCGTGGCTTCTGGAATGAAGGAGTTGTTATATAATCCATGCCAGCAGCTTGAGGGGATTTGGCTAATAGTTCACTTAATTTTCCTGCAATGTCCTTTTTTTTTTTTTCCTTTTTTTTTTATTCCTTTTTTTTTTTTTTCCTGTAAGTCAGCCTGAGTGGAAAGAAAGTGGAGCTCTCGTCAATGAATCAAATGGCGGGAGGGGCTGGCTGGGAGAACTGATTCCCCCTGGATCCTGTACATATTACTCTGCTCCTTGGCTGTACTTCGAGTGCAGGTTAAATGAATTGTTCCCATTAGCAGGCTGATAGGACAGCTCCTCTAGATGAAGGAGACTCTGTACTTTGAATGTCACCGTGAGGGAAAGGTAGCCCTTCTAGAAAAGTTGACAGCACCACTTGTGGCAGTGTTTTACTGTTATGGCCAAAAGTCTATAAAGTGATGACTTACAGGAAGGCTCAGTATAATATATAATAATAAGAAGAAGTGATGTCAGAATTCTCTGCAGCTCATTGGTTGATCTGAGGGATGGTGGTCGTGGAAGCAGTACCTGGTCCCAGACTTGCTGTTTGAGGCTGATCCACCCTGATGTGGATGGTCCTGAAGCAGTCACTCACATCCACTCTGAGTAGTCACTTCTGCCTTCATTTGCTGCAGCTAAAATCCTGAAAGTTTACTTGTTTCAGCTGTGTATCTTTTATAGCGATATTTATTTTTTTATAAGACTTTTCTTATTCTTTTTTTTTAATTATTTTTTTAAATTTATTTATGATAGTCACAGAGAGAGAGAGAGAGAGAGAGAGGTAGAGACACAGGCAGAGGGAGAAGCAGGCTCCATGCACCGGGAGCCCGATGTGGGATTCGATCCCAGGTCTCCAGGATCGCGCCCTGGGCCAAAGGCAGGCGCCAAACCGCTGCGCCACCCAGGGATCCCTATAGTGATATTTAAAGCATTCCTCAGTAAGTGACACCAAATGTGACTATTGGAGGGAAAATATTAAAAATCAGGAGGATGTTGAGTTGACTGAAAGGTTCCTGATGTCTGAGCTCAAAGCTGTCCGACCTTTACCATATTGGAAGCAGGGAGATGGCTTGTTTTATTTGTTCTGTTACCTTGGAAACTGAGGCACAGGTTTCATTTGTGCAGAGACAAAGTAACAGAATCTGTTATCTTCATCATATAGTGGGTGTAGGAATTATCTGGAATATTTAAATCATACATAAGGATCTTTCAAAATGCAAAAAAAATCTCAAGATATCTAAAGGAGGATGGAAAAGATGTCTGTAGGGGAAAATATATAAGCAGGAAGAGAAGAAGAGGTCCCTGCCACATGCATTTCTTTGTAAACATAGGCACCTGAAAAAAAGTCAGCAGGGCCTCAAGTGACCAAGGATGGAAAGAGAATGTGCCAAGAGTTAGGCTGAATTAACATAAGCCTGAATTTTTTTTTCAGTGCCTCCCAAAACCCTTTTTGCTCTTGAAACTCTTGGATGCGATGAACACTGTTTGAGCTTCATGAAGGAATAGAGATGACTGCTAGGAACGTGGATGGGGCTCATGCAGAATGGATGGCCAGGTGGAATTTAGATCAGGGGTTGAGGCTTTGACAGATACTCCTACTCACCATGAGTACAGGGACCACTGCTATCTTTTGGCCATCCGCATCACCTAGCACAGTGCTTGACAACACGGGGTAAGGACAGAACAAACAAGCATACAGCCAACCAGGGGCAGGAGAGATGGCACGTCTGTGTTTTCCTATTTGAACAAATTCTACCTTGAGCTGAAAGATTATTCATACATTGTTCATTAGTGAGCTGTCCAAATAGTTTCAAGCTGTCTTTCGACTCTGGGACTAAATTAAGTGACAGCTTCGAAATGAGAGGTAACTAAAGCTACCTCTACTGGACGTGGTTGATTTCTGAATTCATAAAGGCATTGAGAGTGCTGTTTTTAATGTTGTGTGAGAGAAAGCAAGAGGGTAGAAGCCATAGCTGTGTGTGAGAGTTGATCCACATGTGTTTGGATGATATACTGTCATAGGAAGTCCAGTCTCTGACAGTAGCAGCGAGGAGTGAAAGGCTTGGCCAAGGCTCCCCTGGTCTCTTGTTTGCAAATACAGGAGGCAGAACAGAGGGGCACTGGCACAGCTGTACACCGCCTAAACACACTGGTTTACCAACTGCAAACTGCAAAAAATGAGAAAGGACAACCAGAATGTAGAGCTCAAAGAGCCTGTTAGTAAAAAAAAAAAAAGTTATTGCTGGTGGAAGGGAGGGGAGACTAAGGGAACTCTTTGACCCAGGGATACAGATGTTTGTCTCTGATGCTTTTTGCTAGATGCCTTTGGCTCTTGGTGTGGGCACAGGAGGAGCACTTAAAGGATCTGCCAAAGTAAGAAATAACTACAATGACCACTGAAAATGTCCCATGACTGAGCTTTGGCCCCAGCTCTGTCACACAGGAGCCTCTTGACCTTGAGCATACCCCTCCACCCTTCTGACACTCAGTTTCCTCCCTGAGAAATGGTTCAGCAGTATCTTCACTACTTACTTCACAGAGTGAGGAAATCAGAAGGTGTGTTGAAAATATGTAGGGGGGTTGAAAATACCAGACCATGAATATGTTGCTACAATGGTACACTGCAAGTTGACCTTGGATGATCTTCAAGGGACTTTGAAAATGTCAAACTCAAAAAAAAAACAAAAAAAACAAGCACCGTGATGGGGAAATGGTACATCTTGTTTGAATGAGAATCAGATTGCTAGTCTGAATGATGAATTGAAAAGTACCTGCAAAGGGACTTAATTATAAGTTTAAAACAACCATCTGCCTTCACATAACCACCCAAGAAAGTAGCCAGGATTTCTCAGGTCTTGTTTGGAACCATTAACCAAGGAACTTTTGATTTAGTTAAGTTTCTATATAGTAGAAGTGGCCCGCTTTTAAGTGTGGATGCTATTATACATCACTGATGGGACTTTCATCCAACCAACAAAACATGGGCTGCTGAGAACAAAGGGAACCATGCAGAAGATTGTTCAAGAGGGTAGACTCATCCAAGTATAGTAAAAAGATGGCAGAGGGACACCTGGGTGGCTCAGCGGTTGAGCGTCTGCCTTTGACCCAGGGCGTGATCCCGGAGTCCCAGGATCGAGTCCCACGTCGAGCTCCCTGCATGGAGCCTGTGTCTCTGCCTCTCTCTCTGTGCCTCTCATGAATAAATAAATAAAATCTTAAAAAAAAAAAAAAAAAAAGATAGCAGAGAGCCAGGGGAGGGGAAGAGGGGATTCACAGCCAGGTCTTCTGATTTATTTTCCACTGCATATTCCCTTCACATGGCCATGACAAATTCCAGTACTTTCTCATCAACCAGTGAGGTTATGTTCCTAAAATGTATCATAGTTGACAAAACCACCATTGGTGAGATTAAGACCCCATCGAAAACAAGAATTTAGGGAGGAAGAATAAAAGGTATTAAATGTTTCTTTTTATAAATAAAATAAAAATTAAAATAACATAACAAAATATAAAATAAAATAAAATAAAATAAAATAAAACAAAATAAAATAAAATACTAAACAAGTACCTATTCTGAAGGTATCTGCTCTCCAAAGCATTCAAACCTGCTGTAGGGAGTAACACTTCCTTCAGCAGTTGAGAAGCTATGACTGGCGTCTATTCACAGGCTCAGCAGAACCTCTCACACCGCTTTCTGTAAGCGACACTGGGCCTCTTTTTAAAGTTTTCCAGCGGGTAAGGGCCTTTTATTATGAAAATTTCAGACATACACACAAAGAGATGCAACAGTGCAGTGAGCTCTTGTCTACCAAACACCCAGCTCAAACACTTATCAAGATTGTGTCCCACATGCTTCATCCATCCCTTGTTGCTTTGCTGAAGCTTTTTTAAAGCAGATCTCAGACATTGTATCATTTCATCCCTACATGTTTCAGATTTCAGTCTGCTGCTAAATGCCTGATAAACTCACATTCTCCCCCGTGTTCTTTTCAAGGCCACTCAGAAACATTTTGTTTTTTTTTTTAATTAATTAATTAATTTATTTTTTTATGATAGTCACACAGAGAGCGAGAGAGAGAGAGAGAGGCAGAGACACAGGCAGAGGGAGAAGCAGGCTCCATGCACCGGGAGCCCGACGTGGGATTCGATCCCCGGTCTCCAGGATCGCGCCCTGGGCCAAGGCAGGCGCTAAACCACTGCACCACCCAGGGATCCCTCAGAAATGTTTTGTGATGGTTATTTTGTTTTGTCTTCTGGACCTGCTATGTAGCTTAAACTGATTTTTCCCTCTCTACTCTAACTCCCACCGACATGATCTGGACCAGGTGGTCCAGGAAATAACGCTGCATTTCCCTACTGAAGAAGAATGACCCCAAATCATATATTCAATAATCATCATCATCCAAGGATTTCGTCTGCAGTATACAAATATAGAACAGAGCTATCTGAAAAAATAAATAAAAATCCTGACTTTTATTTTTAAATCACTTGGAACTGAAGGAGATGGCTAAACCCAAGTTAACCTCTAAGCTCTTATATCTAAGAACCCTCAGTACTAAAAATCATTTCTAAAACTGCTTTCTCAGTCTCAGAAATGGGAAAGTTAAACTTCTGAATTGCCATAGGAGAAGTCACGCAAGCTCTTCTTCTTGCTCTAACATATGGTTAAGTGGGAAATTTTTTGTCGGTTCTTTATTATCCCGGAGCCAATATGAGATTAGCTTTACAAGTTGGGTTATAACCTTTGCAGCTTCTGTGTCGGGGATCCATTAACAAGATCATAAAGATCTTTCTAACAGATGAGGCCTACATGCCCTGTGTTCAGCTGTGGTAATGACCAAATTGATTTTATCAGAAGTGTTTAAGAGCACCATTTTAACTTTTCTATTGATTGCCTGACCTCTGCTTTGGGCTCTGGGGTTACTATGCATTCTCTCCCCCCTCTCTTTGTATATAGCTTTCCGATTTCTCTTCACCCACGCAAACTTGTCCTTCTGAGCGCCCAGACCATCTCATTTAGCCCCTGCCTCATCATTTCTGTTCTCCTGTGTTGTCTGTACATTCCCAGAGGACTAGGTTTTGCAGTCACAATTAGTAAACTAGCCATGTGACTTTGGGAACCATTTTTATTCATGCATTTGACAGATTTTTTTGAGCTCCTACTATGTGCCAGGCACCGTTTTCAGCATTCAAAAATACAGTGAGAATCCAGGAACATGAAATCCCTGCCTTTAAGAGTTGGCATTGTTAGAAAGGCATACAATAGCTATTTAATAGAATATCAGTGGGAGGGGGGAGGGTGTAGACACTTATGAAGAGTAAAGCAGAGAATGTGATGGGAACACAATTTTAGAGGAGCTGGTGAGGAGTGTTCCACCTTAGAGATCTGAGTGGCTGTGAGGAAGGCCTGGGGAGATGTACAGAAAAATTGAACTAGGCAAAGGGAATTCCAAACAGGAAGGACTCCTGGCCACAGCTAGCTTAGGGCTTTACAGAAAATTCAAGAAATCCATGGAGGAAAGCAAGAGAGACGAGGCAGAGAAGAGGCCGTAATATTATGGCTATACTCAGCCCCAAGGGACCCTGGGAAATGCAGTCTCTAACTGGACTGCTTTGTGCCCTCCAAAAAGGTGCCTGCCATGGAAAAAAATGGGAGAATGGATTTGGAAGGGAAACAAGAAACTGCCACACCATATTTTTGAAAGATCCCAGGGTATTGTCAAGATTCCATAAGCTCATAAAATTTCCTGGAGCTTTGTAATCAATTTCCTAGGGCTGCTGTAACAAACTGCCACCAATGAGTGGCTTGAAACAACGGAAATGTATTCTCTCACAGTTCTGGATGCTGAGAAGTCCAAAACCACGGTGTCAACAGGGCCATGCTCCCTCTGAAGGCGCTAGAGAAGAATTTCTAGAAGCCTCTCTCCTAACTTCTGGTAGTTGCTGGCTGGCCTTCCTTGGCTTATTGCCGCATGACTCCAATTTCTGCCTCCATCATCACATGACCTTCTCTTTGTATCTTCTGTGTCTCTGCATCCAAATCTTCCTGTCCTTTCTCTTATAAAGACAGCAGTCACTGGATTTAAGGCCCACCCTAATCCAGTATGACCTCACCTTGATTGCATCCATAAAGACCAACTTTCCAAATAAGGCATATTCACAGGTACCAGGAGTTAGGACTTGAACATATCTTTTTGAGGGATGTAATCCAAGCCATTAACAACCCTCTTAAGACTAGAAAAAAAAAAGAAAAAAAGAAAAAAGAAAAGAAAGGAAAAAAGAGAAAAAAACCTAGAAGAGGGGAATTGTATTAGTTGAAATCAAATTATGACAAGGTACATCAATGTCAAAACAAGGCATATTTTGTTCTGAAGTTTAGTGTGCCACTTCAATAGCCTACCCAAGGACATACGGGCCTTTTCCTTTCTCTTTTATAGAGAAGCATTCCAGTCATTGCTGTGAGATATATTGCTCAATTAATGGAACTCAATGACCATCTGCAACTTTTGACCTTACAGTCTATACCACTTGATGATCACAGCAACCCCAAGAAGAAAGTATTCTTCTTTTTTAATATTTATTTATTTTTATTTATTTATGATAGAGAGAGAGAGAGAGAGAGAGAGAGAGAGAGAGGCAGAGACACAGGAGGAGGGAGAAGCAGGCTCCATGCCTGAAGCCCGATGCGGGACTCGATCCCGGGACCCCAGGATCACACCCTGGGGGTAAGGCAGGCGCTAAACCACTGAGCCACCAGGGATCCCCGAGAAGAAAGTATTCTTACCTCTTTCCTATAGAAATTGAAACTCAGGCTAAGTTACTTTCCTAAAGAGAAATGACTCCAGTGATGGTCACTTAGTGATGGCAATGAAGTCAGGCTTACAGCCGGGGTCTTCCTATCTCCAAAATCATGCTTTTACATTCTGTGGCATTAAGTCCCAGAGACTTCTCAGGGGGTACTGACCAAGGGGGTCACTCTTGCCTTGAGGGATTTGTGATCAGTGAGGCTGATTTGTGAGGCTGCACCTACTCTGCAGAGGTCTCCACAGACACAGGGTACAGAATCCCTGTAGTCATCAACATAAACTGAATTTCTATTTGGTAACTAAAGGATCGTTGTTTTCCTAGGAGTCAAGAGTCACCTAACATCAGAGTCCAGGTTTCTTACTGCATTCTGGAACATTATGTAAAACACACTGAACTAGACAAGGCTTATTTTTCAGACCTTTTTCAGCACATGGATTAGTGGTTTGATTACTATTTTGTCAAGTCCTGTCAGACTGTCCATCACCATGGGGCCCTCCTGAAAGATGCCAGCCACACCGTCACACTTATACTTCAGACTCAGGGTTCCCTGGAAACCATAATGCAATTGGTAGTTGCCATAGGAAACCAGGTCTCCTAATGGTCACAGAGAGATGACGTTTGGGATAATAAAGAAAAAACAAAATTAAATCAACATTTCCATTCATTGTTTCATTTCATCCTCACAATAACCCTGGGAGGTGAGTATTTTTTAACTTTTCTTTCTTAGTCTTAAAATTTTATTCACACAGCTTTTTATTACAGAAAATTTAGAAAGTGGAGACAAAAAAAGAAATGAAAAATCATCCATAATTCCTCCACTCAGAGATAAACACTCATTTATTTGGTGCATATTTTTTTAGTCTTTTTTCTATATAGTTTTATTTTTTTCTTCTTTTCGCAGAAATGAAGCCATGCTGTACTTTGGGGGTTTGGGATTTTTGTTTCTCTGAAGACAGCTAGAATGTCTTTCTATGCAATCAAGCTTTCATTAGTGTACTGATGGCAGAGTATTTCATTACATATACCATGGTTTATTTAACTCATCCTCTGTACTATTGACATTTGGGTGGTTCCTCCCTAACCTTTTGCTGTTGGCAGCAATGCTGCCATCAAAATTCTTATACATCCATAATTACTCCTTAAAGCCTATATTTCTCGTGGTCACATTACCAGGTGGAAGAAGAAAACATTTTCCCCCTTATTGAAGAGATGAGGAAACTAAGAATCAGAGAGATTAAGTATCTTGGCCAAATTCTCATAGCTGGCAAGTGACTGAGCTAAGACTGGAATTGAAGCTTCCTGACTCTAAATCTCATGTGGGAAAACAGTTTATTCATCTTATCTAGTAATTATCATATTCAATAAATTCTGTGAATGCAAAGGAAATACCTTGGTGGCTACTTTCTTTCTGGAATTATCACCCAGAAGCAGCCAATCCAGACAAACTGCTTAAAATTCTGTCATCAGAGGAGAGTCTACAAAATACATATTTAATTGGAGTTATCTTTTTCTTTCAAGATGATTAATGTTGGCACTTTTAGAAGTCCTTTACAGACCTTTAAATAGTATCCTATATGTTCAGCAATAATTGAAGACCCCTCTCCACTAAAAATAAATATCAATATTTGATATCCCATTGGATCCTGTGGCTTTTTTTTTTTAAGATTTCTTTATTTATTTATTTTGGAGAGAGAGAGAATGCATACTGGGGGAGGGGCAGACTCCCTGCTGAATGCGGAGCCCAACATGATGCCTTGGGACTCAGTCTCATGATCCTGAGATCACAACATAAACCAAAACCGAGTGTCAGATGTTTAACCAACTGAGCCACCCAGGTGCCCCATGATTCAAGACATGAGTGAACCTATGGAATTATCTCCTGTTTTGCCACAACCAGTATGCCCTTGGTCTATCCATGCCTGTGCCACCAGGAGCAGAATTTGGTTTTTGGGTGGCTGCAGACTAGATGAGATTTCTTCAGTAATCACTTGCCTTACCTTGATATGTGGACTAGGATCCTTGCTCCATGAAGTATGATTTAGGATGTCTATATAAGGGTAAATATGTGAAAAGTGTATAGAAGTGCTTGACTTGCTCTGGGCCCACAACTCTGTAATCTTCAGGTCATCCTCATCCAACCAGTTCTGGTAGCTTTGAGTTTGGGGATTGCAACTATAGTCATGTGTTTGACAACATCCAGGCAATTCAAGTCAGTTCCTGTCCATATTAGTGTCAAAGATAAACAATTTCAACAGATTTCAGAGGTACATAAAGCATTTCCTGGAAAAGCATGGTAAGAGCTGTTGACTTTTACCTGAATTGAATTATTCACTTAGAAAACTACATAATTCCAGGAGGCCAAGCTGGAAGTGTTTGATGGTTGTCAGTTCACATCTCTGCTCAGAGCTCCAAAAGCAAATTTAAGTCAACCGAATAATATTTAATGGGTAGCTTCATTTTCAATATAGAGACTCGATAAAAGGAAATCAATTTGAAAGAACAAGGATTCTCATTATTCTTACTGTCCTTAATGCTAATCATGGATTTGGCACCAGCAAGCCATAATAGGAGAAATTACCCTCCTCAGGTATGGACTTTTCATAATGCATAGATAGTGATCTGTAAGGGATGGAGGTTTCCCAAATAAGTTTCATCTCAAAATTTCTTTCTAGGATAGACTGATGGTGTCTTTATGTTGCCTTTGCTGAGGGACCGTGAATGAGGTTTTGTTCTGGGAACTTTTTTGTCAAAGATAAAGGCTAGGCTAGAGGGAAGGTATAGCTCTAGCCTTCCTGCTCAAAATTAGAAGATATTTCTGGACACAAATGTCAGGAAACGTGACCTAGAGATATGACCTAGAATTATGACCTAGGCAGCCACACACACACAATTTTTTTAATTCAAAAAGACAGGGGGGAAAAGTCCTCTTATCAATGTCCATTCTGTTTTTTACATAAAAACGGAAATTTTTTCATGTTGCCCAAAGCACCTTGATTAGTAAAAGAGCTGAAATATTATTACTGAAGCTCAACCTAGGCTCAAATCAACACAAAAGAAAGCTCACATTAAAGTATTATTTATCTTCATAATTAGTATTTCTAAATGATTTTTAAAGGCTTTTTAAGCAATTACAAAATGTTTGATTGTCGTAACATTGCTAATGCTTTGATGCCTTCCGAGTGTTGTCCTTGGTCCCTGCAACCCTGGCACATAATTTATTTCTCTTTTGAGTGAACTCTAAGCATTAGTGTCCATTAAGAATTTTTGAAACAAAGTCCAGAGATTACGTGGAGCACTTTCAGTAATATGTACTGATTATCATTAATAGCTCTTTTGTCCTAGACAAGGACATTGTTTTGTAACATCACTCTGTTTGGTGAGGCCACACTTGGGCTGTGTTCCTGCTCTGCCTCCTGCATAGATTCTCTCCTTGACTGCTTATGGAATGGAGCAAGCGCATAGGACAGCTCAGGATTGGGGGAGGGAGGGCATAGGGCCAGCACAGAGTGATTTTTTTTTTCTTTATGAAACAATTGTTAGCCATTCAAAAACAAAAACAAAACGCCTAAATGCTGGGCTTTGTTTCTTAGCTAGCGTTCATTCACTGCATATAAATTGCTGTTTTAACCACAAGCTCTCTCCAATGAGGAAGTCAAAAAGAAGTACGGGAGGGAGCAAAGAGACCCAGCAAACTGCAACCTTTGCACTATGCTTGTTGATAATATGGCAGGAAGGAGGTTACATGTTCCAGATTTTATTTTGAAAGTTCTGCCTGAGTGCTCGAACACTCATTTGCCAGATTATACGTCTTTTTAATGACCTCATTGCCCTGGTGGGTATGCCTGCGTCTACCCAAGTGATATCTCTTGTCCCATGCAAAGTGTCTGCGAGGAGAAATGTCTGGAGTAGAAAAGAGGTACTCTGCTACATGCCCCAGGTGAATTATTTTACTGAAACCTTATTTTAAACCCAACCCTGAGAATTTTGCCCCCATTTTATGGGTAAGAAAAATGGAGACTTAGCACTTAGGCCATCCACCCAAGACCTCATGGCTTGAATAACCAGCATTTTATTTAATTCGTTCACCTTTTCTAGAACTTAAACTGAGTTAATGGGTTAATGAGTGTAGTGTAGATGCAAGAGGTAGCCAATTAAATATTTTGTTATTATCATTTAGCACATCTCTTCCTCCCTGCCACACAAAGTCACTGAAATATGGAAACATTGACATATTTATTTTTAAAAGACTTTATTTATTTATTTGAGAAAGATAGACAGCATGAGCAGTGGGGAGGGGCAGAGGGAGAGGAAGATGCATACTCCACACTGAGCAGGAGCCCAATGATGCAGGGCTCAATCCCAGGACCCTGAGATCATGACCTGAACCCAAGGCAGACACTGACTGAGCCACCCAGGTGCCCAAAGAAACAGCGACATATTTAAAAACAAAAGGAAGAAAAAAGAAAACTTCACTGCATCTTATTTTAGGTATTTTTTGTTGTGTTTATTTGTTTTTCTTGTCTTTATTCTAACGCTAGAGCTTACTCATGTGGAAAATACCTGGATCTGAACTGTTATCTCATTATGAAAGAATAAGAGAAGGCACACAGGCTGTATAATGGCAAAGTGGCAAAGGGACACCTCTGTAGTTAGGGATTTGTCTAGAATGCAGGGCCTGTGAAATGCTAGTTTAGTAATTGGCATGTCTGAAGTAGAGGAAAGATGCCATTTCTTAGCAAAAAAAAAAAAAAGGTTAAAATAAACTTGGTACCCAGACAATTGCCTGGAAACCAAGAGACAATAAGAAGTCCATCAAGGAAGTTAATTGGTCCAAGATTTGGCACTGATTGGAAGTATCAGATTACATTCCTAAAGTGCTCTTCTCTGTAATAGCTATAACTCTGAAACTACTGATAACTGTGACAGTGATAAATTTGTGGTATTTTCATGACATTTCCTTTGTTTTACTTTGAAGCATGGTTGGCTAAATAGAGTCAGGCACTCTTGCTGTATTAGAAATCCTACTTTGAGTAGAGTATTTGTGGAGATTTTTTCTCTTAATTTTAAGTGTATTAATTGACAATTTAAAACTGATGTTACGTTGTTAAATTAGAAATTACTCTTAAAGTGTCACTTGGAAATGTTTCTCTTTTCTTTTCTTTCATGCTCCCATTCTCTCTCTCTCTCTCTCTCTCTCTCTCTCTCTATATATATATATATATATATATATATATATATATATATATATATGATCTGGGTGAAATACAAGGAGTCTTGCAACTTTATCAAAAGGTACCATTTTTCTCTAGCCCAGATAATTTTAAAATATCACCCAAAAGAAGTGTAGCTTTTACTTATATAACCTTTTGTGGGTACTGCCTTCTTTCTTCTTTGGTTTTTAAAGGCAAAAAGAAAAAAGTTTCAGGGGGTTACCTTTGATTGTGAGCTACATTAGATTTTGTACAGTGAGAAATAGATCTGGAAGCCTGTTGCTTAGAAAGAAGAGGTTTGGTCTGATAGCTAGAAAGCAGGGCAAGGAGCCATTGATCAAGGAGCTAGAAGGGAAATTAAGAAACCATGCAGTTCAACTATCTCATTCTACAGATGAGAAAACTAAGGCCCAGAGAAGTTAAGTGACTTGCCCGAGTCGACCGGGGAGTTCACCGTTGGCTCAGGCTACTGAGGGCTTGGGCACCACCCCATCGCTCTCCCACGGCTCCTGCCATTGCTGTCTCTGCAGAGAGCAGTATTCTGCTTGGTGGCCTGTTTGCAAATCTCAGTAGAAGGATCTTGATGTTCTTCCCAGTTACTTGGAAGGGAACCAAAACCTTCACAACAGCTGGACTCAGTTTGACACCCTTTGGTGGTAGTGATCAAAGTCCTTTGCCCGTGCTAAACAGCAGCCCACTTAGCACACTTGCCAATGAGCAAGTATCTTCCCTGGATTTCAGAGAGTGAAGATGCCAGTTGAGTTCAGGGTCTCGAACAGGACAAACTTACTTTTAGGAACTTGGTTCTGTCTCCTGCTCTCCCCCAACAACTAGGAATTTTCAAGTCAGAGCACTTGGTCTGATAACTAGAGTCCTGGGCCCCAGGCAAATGTGATACCCAGAGACATCAGGAGTAGCTATGACATGGCTTTCAGTAGAACATTCTAATTCAACTTCACGAAAATAATACTAACACGTGTTGTCCACCCTTTTGACATCTATATCACACTTCCCGGTTTATTTTTTTATTTTTATTTTTTCACTTCCCGGTTTAGAAAGCTCTTTACACATCCTTATTTCATCTTACTTTTCACAATAGGCTTTTGAGTATTATTATGATTATATACAATTGTAAATTCAGGCCCAGAGAAGTTAAGTCACTTGCCCAAGGGCTCTCAGCCAAGAGATAGGAAGTGAATGTGCCACTAATGCAAACCCAGGTCAGCCTGGTTCCAAATCCAGCTATCTTGAGCTACTTTTAAAAAGTGTCTTCTTTTCTACTTCTGGGTAGAATTAGAGCTATTTGTCCCTACTATACACTCATGATAATCTATCTTTAGAAAAACCAGTTTTCCAACAATTCATTATGCAGAGCTGCTTCTCCTGGCACTGCTGGTAACATTAGGTTTTGATCTGCTTAGGGATGAAAATGGGCAATGTATGACTGCTGTGGTCTCATTAAGGAAGCATCCTGGCGAGAAAGACAGGAAGTTTGCAACCTCTCTCAGAAAGAAAAAAAGAGAAGACCCACTCTACCCCCAAAGAAGAGTGAAGAAATGGCTGCTCATTCACCCAATCCCTGGTGGGGCTCTCTGGTTGGGATAAGACTGGGGACAGGGCCCCATAGGTTTAAATTATTTGCAGAGCTGACTGCTGAGTGATATGGTCCTGGAACTAAATCTTTTTTGAACATTTACTCTTTTGAGAGGTACTATCTATACCAGGGTTTTTTTTTTGGGGGGGGGGGTAATTTTTATTTATTTATTCATGAGAGACACACAGAGAGAGGCAGAGACATGGGCAGAGGGAGAAGCAGGCTCCCTGCAGGAGCCTGATGCAGGACTCAATCCCAGGACCCTGGAATCACAACCTGAGCCAAAGGCAGACGCTCAACCACTAGCCGCCCAGGTGCCCCTATACCAGGGTTTTTAAATATGCCCTGTGGATGCACTTCCAGAAGGATATTAACTTTCCACAGAAAGCTTTCATTGTGCTAATTAAACTTCCCTGAGCCTCTTTGTTGTATTGACCCATCTGTGAAATAAAGATGGTTTTGCTTTCTTTCTTTTTCTTTTTGAGAAAGAGAGAGAGATCAGGGAGCTGGGTAGGAAGGGACAGAGGGAGAGGGAGTGAGAGAATCCTAAGCAGGCTCCACGCCCAACATATAGCCCAACGTGGGGCTCGATCTCATGACCCTGAGTTGATGACCTGAGCTGAAATCATGAGTCAGACATTTAGCCAACTGAGCCATTCAGGTGCCCCTGCTTTTGTTGTTGTTTTGTTTTGCTTTTTGTTTTTTGCTTTCTTTAACACTTCTATGGAGTCAGTTACTATGAAGTACTAGGGCTTCTATAGAGAAAGGAGTCTTATTTTGATCACAAGTCTTATTTTCCAGGATAGGAGAAGGAAGGGAGTTCCAAATAAACTTCCTGATCATTCCGTTAAATTTGTCTTTTGTGTGTTCATATTGTTTTCATTTGTTTGCTTCTCTTGGGTAATAGAATTTTGTCTTCATAATGGCAATTAAGTAAAAACAATAATTAAATATTATGCATAGTCCCATCTCAATAATTAGAAGTAATGCTCTTTTTATAAAAAATACTGTTTTGAGGAAAGGGGTGTGTTTTTTAAACCTTCTACATAAAAACGTGCTATTAATTTATTGTTATATTCTTCATCGTATATGATAGATATGATTTACATTTTATTTGTATGGGTTAGGGTTGCCAGATAAAATACTGGATGCTCAGTTAAATTTGAATTTTGGATACACAACAGAGTAATATCCAGAATTCCAGTTTAACTGGCATCCTACATTTTTCTCTGCGATTGGCAACTTTTATGTGGGTATATCCTCCAGTTCTTTCTATCGATCACTAAGTGGCAGCTAAACACGATTGAGGGACTGAGTTGGTGCTGATGCTGGGGCCATGCTTACTCCTGGAGACGGATGTGGGTGGTTTTAGCTCTGTGCTACTGTGATCTCAAAGATCAGGTGGCTTACCTGGAAAGATTTTCAGAATCTATTATCAATGTAATCATCATGAAAATATTTGATGAGAACACCGCATCACGCTTATAATAAATTTAAGTAGAAAAGTCAAAGCAGTAGTATTTTCATCAGGGCTTTGGATGTCAGGAGAAAATAGTTCCACACTCAGCGAATATAGATAGGTCTGTTTTGGGCTGTGTTAAATCCAATTGTGTGGAGGTTCTGAATAATCAGGAGTGACAGCATAAGCACTTTCTCTTCAAAGTGATTTTACAGAAAGCATTATTTCCTAAGGAAAGTACACATATAGCCCTCATAATGCTGAAAGAGCACTAATGTATCAATTTATTGGTGCTGTTGTCATGAGCTGGAGTTGCAAATTGTATTCAGATATTAAACTTTACTCACAGTTGCTGTTGGGGGGACGTTCCCTTCCTAAGATAAAGCTTATTTCAAAAAATTCTAGGCCAGTTTTGTAGTTCCCATGTGAGAGAGCTTTCAAGGCTCTTTGCAGAAGGTTCTAACTTCGCTTGGAGAAGCCAACTCAAACATGATGAAAAACAATAGTTTAGTTTTCCTCAATAAAAAGGGGAAAAAGGAGAATTTGAGTTGGGCCTATGTAATTTCAGCTTCCCTAAATAAGCCCTTTGGAAAGTTGTGGGGGGAGCAAGCGTGTGATTTTGGTCTTGGCACACAACTTTGGAACTAACTTTTTTTTTTTTTTTAATGTCTACCATGGATTTTCATCATGGATTTCTTCCCTGTATGATTTGTTCCATAGCTAAGTAATGGGTCTGATGTGGGCGCCAAATTTTTCAACAACTTTGACTTTCCAGAGGAGGGTTAAATAGCTCTCTTAATAACTTGAAAGAGAAAAATTTCAAGGTTTACCACAGTTCTTAGTCACAGGCTAAATGTTTTCGAGACTTGTGTTACTTTGAGCCTACTGAGTCTCAAGACTCTCCCCCAAGGAGAACAGAGCATAGAGAGTTCAAAAAGGAGTCCTTCCGAAACCGAGATCGCACTGTTGGCCCCAAAGCATGCGTTCGTGTTATCTTCATGTGGCCTTGTATGCCGAATCTTGCTTAGTCCCGTTCATCTGTCACCTGCTCTCCGTAAATCATCCTGGAAGCAGCAGCAAGGGTGCTGACTCATGAATCCCTCCTGTTTTTGTACAGTTTGTGTTCCTCCTGGTACTGTTCGCGGCAAGTAGCAGCCATACACCTTCTGGCTGTAATGAGTGTGGACAGATAGGTACATTTGTGGCTGTGTTTTCTGTCACCATAAAAAGTTATGCTTCGTGTGAGCAAGCAGAGTCGTTTTCATTAAAAAGTGAACACAGAATCAGTGGCCATAGCAAATGAATTGCTCCGTTGCTCCGCTCGCTCTTGTCTGAGTAGGTTGGCATCACTCTCTTGTGCCTTAAATCTTCCCCACTCTGCCTATAAACGTGATCATCTCCCCTATTTAAAAGGAAAACTGAGAGTCTTCCCTCACCCTGGCTAATTACTGTCCATGCTGCTGTTTGTTTACCACAGAACCTCTTAAACCAGTAGGCCGTTCTTGTCGTCCCTGTCATTCACGATTCTGTTGTTCTGGGGTAGGTCCAGGGACACCACCGGGTACGATTAAGACTAACCTGGCCTTGGCATCACCGTCTGAACAAATGCATTCCTGAGTGTGCTGTGAATGAGGGGCATTCCAAGAAGTACACCCAGGATGTTTTCTTACCTCTGTCCTTCTTTCTTCTCTTCTAGGTATCTCAGTAACGAAGAAGACACATACATGTAAGTAATGCATTTTTTTTTATCCAAAGTTTTCTGAAGAGTTGGAATTCGCATATGTCTGGCTGCTGTGACCCTTCAAGTATAAACTAATGTTTCAGCTGTGATCCATGGTCAACAGAGGTCATACTTCTCTACCTGTAGTGGTCGGAAGTGGTACATCTCCACCTGTTTGTACTGAGTGTGTGTTAAAGAGAGTCTAGACATAGTCTGATGAATTCTAGTGATTCAAGTCATTAGTCTTTAGAAAAAATCATAAAATCTAGTCAGGAGGATCAATTAATTACTTACTGATCACCCCTATTCTGGATCCTTCTTAGAAGAGCTGGTATGTTTCTAGGAAACATCACCTTGATTTCTTTTAAACTTTGGTCTCCTTTTCCTCACCACTAGTTCACGATTTAGGCCGTTTTGTACTTGTGTCTGTGGAGCAGAGATACTGATTGGGAATATAGGTGCTGTCGCTCGACCATGAGTGTGGCCCACGAGGGCCCCGGTAAATGGCATCGGTAGTTTGATGTGGAAATGTGCGCTGGATTTACACTCTGTATTCATTCCCACTTCTCAGGTTCAACTGCTTTCATCAGTTGCCTTCATTCGAACTACACCATAAGTTTACAAACTCACGTCAACGTAAAGTGTTGTGATTTTGCAATCCGAGCAATAATGTTTGTGCTTTGAACCTCGGGATGAAACTAATCCGTCATTGATGCAGGCAGTCAACCTTCACTGTACTTGACCAGCATATTTAGACTTTGAATTAATAGTGTCATTAGAATTCGCTATTTTACACCACAGATATGTGCTACCCACCAGAAGTGTTTGGGCATCCTTCTAACGTAAGCAGTGGAGATATTTATGGCACAATTTAGGGCCGACAACAATGTATCCCCAAATTTTTCATAATTATGCTTTTAAAAGTTTTGGTTTCATGTGAAACATTTGGGGGAAAAAAATCTGTGTAACATCAAAGTAGTTTATCTTGTGCCTCAGTTGATTCTTGAAATCTGCTCTCGGGCTTGTCTGTCTGTCTATCTGTATTTGTAGCAAACAAAAAAAAAGCAAAAAAAAAAAAAAACCCAAAAAACAAAACAAAAAAAAAAACCCAAACCCACCAAATTCGATGGTTGCCTGACTTTTAGGACCCCGTCCTGCAGTCTCTCCACCTGGCTCTCCTTGTGTGAGGAAAGATGACAGGTCAGGCCCGTAATGGACACATGATCAGGACAGCACCTCCATCTCCGGATGCACAGTTCCCGTTGGCTGTCCCTCCTTCACGGTAGTCTGTGGCCCTTAGCTTTTTGGGGGTTGTTTTGTCGTCGTCGTTGTTGTTGTTCTTGCTGTTGTCGGTGCATAATTGAGCTCATGATGACTGAGAGATTGACAGTGCAGGAGACTGAAGTCCTCTGTATATCCGCAGGGCAGGCATGGTACAGAGCGCTTCCTTGCACAGCCTTGCCCATGAGCTCGTCCCTGGCCTGGAGGGACCCACTCTAGAGGTGGTAAGTAATTCAGTCTTTCTGCTAGCTCAGTCCTGGGCCTCTCCCGAACAGGAGCGGATGATTGTGCCTACTGTTTATGGCGGTTTGGGGGTACGGACTCCTGGCCACCTGGCAACACACAGAAAGCCACTGAGTATTTGCATTATGACTTGGCTCTTGGATGAGTGGATAAAACCACTAGCTCAACTCCATTGGATACAAAGAGTGCCCCTCAACTAATAAGACAGGGACCATAGATGTCAGTAAATATATAGACCATCCATCCATGAGGACCTTCAAGGAATTGTCATCCCTGAGAATAATTTCATTGGTCTATTGCAGAAACAATAACTTGTGGTCAGATTTAAATTCATAGAAGGATTTGGATGGCCGCATGAGAGTAGTAGCTAGCGAAGAAAAGCTGGTGTTCCAGTAAGAGGCGATATAACGAGGTTGGCCTTGCAGCAAAGGCTTAACTAACTCCATCAGATATACCAGCTTTAAAACAAAATCAAGACACAGCCAGAGTGGGTAGATTTTTGATTGCCTCTCTAACTATGGAAATCAGCAGGAAAATTCTTAGACATTAAGCATAAAGTCAGGGTAGACAGACTTAAAATAAAGCTCGCTTTAGGTAATTCACATATTAAATTGACAAAAGGAGATCAGAAATCACCTTGGTTTTTTTGGTTGATGTTTACTTTCATGATTTAGGATAGAGGGCCCATGATAACACAGACCAATGACAAGTTGGGAAGAATAGCAACAGAGAGTTGGCACAAAACTTTGCACATGCCCAGGAGAAATTGAATTGTCCAAGTTACGTGTTAGTGAAAGTCTTCTATACCACTTACATGTGGAGATTGTTTTTGTCACCCAACTCAGCAGACAACCCATCATACTTCTGATCTTAGCATCTCTACAGGGCCTACACTTGTGAGGAGGAAGAAAATCAATCAGTTCTTTCTCCAATAACAGTCACCCAAATGACTTCTTCTTTAGCATCTGTCGGATTTTTCTTGAAAACGGAACTGCCCTAACTTACCTATAAGTTTTCTTAAGATGTTAAATTCCAGCTCCTCTTAAAGCATCTTGACATCTGTTCTTCAGAAAGTTTCACTATCAAGTGAAGTGTGTGAATTCATTTTCGTACTGTCTCAAGACTTCCATTTTTAGCCAGAGTTCTGGAAACCTTGGTCAAGGCTTGACTACATAATCATCGACAGCTGAAGTCACCCCACATTAGCAATTTCAATCTGGGTTTCCTAACTGCCCTCACCGAGACATGGTTCAACTTACAAATTAACATGTACAGTTGCAGAATATATTATCAGACTGGAGTGTCAGCTCACAGGTACACCAGTCAGAGGTGCAAGAACTACAAAATGAACCTGAATAGATGTGACACCTGATAATATTTTAGGCCACCTTGTTATCTGGAAAGCATAGGTATTGCTTCTGTAAAAAATAAAATAAAACAAAAATAAAGATGCTTTGGGGGAGCGGAGCCAGAAATTCCCAGGAAAGGAGATCTGATTATTAGCTTCAGAGGAATTCATAAGCATGGTCTTTGGAGAACTCAGATTCTCCTGTGTTCCTGAGAAAAGGCACTGGTGGTGTTTGTCATTAACTTCACTTGGCTGGTGGGGGAAGGCAGAGCTCTGAGGCTTCTTGTACAAAGTCATCATGACCAAATTGGTCAAAGAATGCTTTCATTTGTGATATTCTTCAATTGTTGATAGGAAATCTTGCTGTTGGTTTTGGCATGTGAACAGAAAAGGAAGTTTTTACTTGTAGGATAGGGACATATCAGATCAATTTCACACCGTGGTGTAGAATTTCAATTTAATCTTTGTGATGATTATATAGCACCTGTATTTGGTTGGACACTTCAAAGATTGCTTTTACTTGGGATTTCGCAAGTTTGTTCTGGTCTCTTTCCTGCTGAAATGGTACCCTGTTGGATAAGTATCTTTTTCGTGGTATTAGCTGCTGTTTTGGTTTTTATTATTTGCCAAGGACAACTGGTCACTTGCCCCCCCCCCCCCCCGGCTTTTTAATCTAATTCTACTTGGATAGTTCTGCATGCACTAAAACGTTAGAATATGACAGATTTGGAGGTGAAAAAGCAAAGAATGCAACAGATCATCTTAGCTATTTCCAGCTACTCGGAAGTTTTGCATCATGGAGTCATAACCTTAGGGAATATATCAGCCACCCACCGCAACAAAGACCCAGAAGATGCCAGGTAGGCTCCTGGATAGTTTCCAGAGGCAACAGATCATTGTCACTTCCTTCTCATTCATCCATGTTCCTATTCTTTATTTTTCCTGGGTAAGTCTGTTCTGCTTTCTTTCTTACACACTGAGGAATAGGCACTTAGGAGTGAAAATTGCAAGTGACTCAGTAAGCAGCCAGGAAAATGTATCAATTTAATCCAATTTAATGTCTGTTTCCCCCAATAAATAACAAAGTAAAATATGCTTCTGAGTCTTCTGCAATATTTTAATTTTCACATGAATGGCTATTAAAGGCAATTTAGTACATTTTCAAATGTTTGGTTGCAGTAGGCTAATACCTAACCTATAAAATTAAAGCACTATGTTATTTATCAAGTGGTTTTAGTTCTCAATAGTGAAAATATTTTCGTACAAATCAGAATATTTCCTTGAGAAATAATCCTTTGTATCTGTAAAAAAAAAAAAAAGTGTTTATTGCAGTCATTTAAAGTGGAAGAGGTTAATGTATTCACTTTTCACCCCTAGAGACTTGGCTTTGAATTTGACTTAGAGAAAATTAGTTTTGAGGCCTCAACCTCCTCTCCTTAGGCATTTGTTGATACCACAAAACCAACCCAACAATTTGTCACGATTGTAGCCATTTACTCAGGAGGTCCAAGAACTAAAATAACCCTATTTTCTCGTTTTCTTTTCTTGTCCTTGAGGCCATTCCTTTTGATCGTGGACTCTTAATACAACACCAAACTTGGGGCTCACCCACATTATTTTCACAGTCCAGGAAAACTCAGGAACCATTCTTGGCAAAGCTAATGGAAGGTGCTTTGGTTATATAGTTAATAGGTTGCCGTGACAACCCATGTGACTCACGGTATGACTCACGGCAACTATAATTTCAATTGCTGCTGGCAGGATGTATCATTAGAAAAGGCCTGAGAAGAAGCCACACTGAACTTCTCTTAGTAGGCTTTCATCCAGATTGCATCTACCCATTGAGAAACAGAAAAGGGGATAACCCAGTGCTCACAAAGTAGCCAGAGGATTCATTTCTCCCTGAGGCTCCTGGCCATCCCAGACATAAAGCTTGCCGCTGATGGTACATGACCAAAAATAAATGCTGGCCTCTTAGAGGGCTAGCCAATGGACAACTGTTTCCGGAGGACCTACTGTGTGCCGACAGGTTCTTTGTCCTCAAGGACCTTACCAATAAGGTTGAAGGTGGGGGTGAGGTGAGTGGGGTTATATAGTCACTGAAAACACAAATGCCTACTGTGCCATTTCTAGAAGATTCAACTCACAACTGGAAAGCAGACTAAGCTGGAAGTGTGGGAGAGGATAAAAAAATTAAATAATCCAGAATTCTGATACTGTGATCCAAGCACACAGCAGAATGAAGGGAAAGGGAAAGCTCTCCCGGCTGCATATCGCCCATTCTCACCCAGAGAATTTAGGGCCTTTAAGATCAACCAGTCCAAGGAATAAAAATCCCTTGTACTGCCTGAAAATGTTTGCCTTGTTTAGACTCAGCCTGTCTGACTACAGCCAAACCCTGCCTGAGCTTAACAGGATTTCTGTCTCATCATATTAAGATATAAATGGACTGCACTTGGCCCTGCCACTCAGTTCTTCCAAGGTAGAAGATTTGCATAGCCTGTAAACCCATAGTTCGTTCCATTAAAAAAAAAGAAAAAACCACCCAGAATATGTAGCTAGGCATTTCCATTGGAACATCCAGGTGATTCAATTTTGCTCTGTGAGTAGACATCAGATCCATGAATTGAATTTGGAAAAGCATTTGGGTTCCCATTTCATAACACAGGGTCAAAAGGGTGTATTGAGATGGTAAGGGCTCTTTAAAATCCATGATCACAAGTAGGGAGAAAACACAAGTGCCTAGCCTATCAGGTGCTGGCGTGTACTTGATAGATTATATATTTAGTAAAACTCTTACATGTGATTGGGTCAATCTCTAAAGAAGGCTGGGTGTCTATCACAAGTTTTGCATCACTTTTGATTCAGTAATGGCAATAATCTAGGATAGGAGTAGAAGTACCAGTAGATGAGGTAGGAGCAGCATACGAACTGTCACCCCTGAGTGATTAATTCTAATAGTCCAGGTGCTCTGTGTAGTGCTTTACCTGCATTATCTCATTTAATCATTTCATCAGCTCCATGAGCCTTGTGCTACTTTCGTCCCCATTTTGGATAAGAAAATTTATCTGAGAGATCAGCAACTTAAAGAAGTAAAAAAAAAAAAAAAAAAAAAAAGCAACAAACTCATCCAGCTGGTGATGGGCAGAGCCAGGACTCAGAGTAGATTGACTCCTGGCACGCACAGAAGTGCCACACCAATATCTCCAATATCAACATGAGGCAATGCCATGGAGCATTTACAAAGTGCTAAATGCTTTTCTAAGCACTTTGTAAGTGTTGATTCATCTAATCTTTACCACAATCTTGTGAGGTAGGTCTTGCTGCTCCCCACTCTCCAGGTAAAAACTGAGGCCCAGGAGTCTACAAGTATCTAGAAGGTGATGCAGCCAGGATCGGAAGCCACTCCACAGAGCCTAAATGCTGCCACAGTAACAAATGCCATTCCTTCAGCGGTCCTTCCACCATAAACTATAGGAAAAAAGTCAAGTGTAACATTCATTCCTACAACTGATTCAGATTCTTTAAAGTTATGACTGTTTTACCAATAAAGGCTTCTAAGCTTGGTGAGCAAAGTGATTATAAAAAAAGGGGGATGTTATTCCTACCAGAGGAAAAAATTCATTTAAACAGAGTCATCTACAGAAAACCGTGCAGCCTTCTGACTTTAAAATGAGCGTTGCAAAATAAATAAATAAATAAATAAATAAATAAATAAATAAATAAATAAATAAATAAATAAATAAAATAAGCGTTGCTTCTCTTTTTAACAATCTAAGCGAATTTACCAAAGAACTGGCATCCATTTAATATCGCTGTTCATACAACTCAACAGATTCCATAATAAATAGTTCAAAATGGTTGGTTTTTTAAATTATTTAAAGACTTTTATTTATTTATTCATGAGAGACACAGAGAGAGAGGCAGAGGGAGAAGCAGGCTCCCTGCGGGGAGCCTGATGCAGGACTTGATCCCAGGACTCTGGGATCACACCCTAAGTTTAAGGCAGACGCTCAACCACTGAAATACCCAGGTGTCCCCCAAATGGTTACTTTTGCTTCTAAGATAGTCATGTACCCCACACTAGTGGTAATGTATATTACTTATAGCATGCATCTGTTTTCTACTGCAACAAAGTCTTTAATGGGCCTTAATGACATTTGTAATAAATTTGTGCCTTATTCTTTTGTCAGACCAACTTGATTATTTGTGTATAACTTTCATTGCCACTAAGAGGTAGTATGATTCAGGATACTGTGGTTTCTCTGAACCCTAACCAAAAACAAACAAAACCATGAAAGCAAAAAGAATGCCTAGGGAGTTGAATTATGTAGCAAAAGCATACATAAGAGAATTAAACATCTAGGCTTTGCGTATGCTTATGCATACCTGAATTTAGACATGGATTTACAGTTATATCAGCTTCTGTCTTTACTGGGATCTGTGTCCAAAGGCATAAAAACTAGGAAAAACATAGACACCATTGTGTTTGAAATATGAAAAAAGTTATTGTTCTACGTTAACTTTCTTTATAAATGTCACACTTTTTTTTATATATATATAGTACCTCTGTCAGCTACACTGCCAGGAAGTTAGTGTATTTGTAGTCACATGGTCCCCTTCGATTACAATTGATGTCCATTTCTGCATATTAGGGTAACTGAGGTTTTCAAATTTTCAAGCTATTTGATTACTCTCTTTCCTGACTGCCCAAGATCCCCCACAGTGGAATGTTCCCCCACCCACTTCACCACTGCGTCTGAGTAAACATTTTTCTTATGCAAAAGCAATAGCTTTTTCCCTTGTTTTACTTGGTTGACCTCTTAGGCATTCACTATCTCTCCTAATGTTTTAAGTAGTTAACAACCCAGCATAATGATTAGAAGGCATATTGAAGAATAGAAAATGCTAGGATGTTCAGGATTAGGCTTTAGACTCAGTGAAAGAGACTTAGTCCATAAATCTTTTATTTCAAATATTATGTTTGTGGGAGAGAGGGGTGGGGATTGTGTGGTAGGGAATCCAGATCCCTGTAATGCTGAGACCTAAGGAAGGAAAAGCTGGAAGGCAGACCACAGCCACTCCCTGGAGGAAGAGCATGCGGCAGGTAGTCAGATCTTCACTTGGTATTTCTTTTTTTTTTTTTTTTAAGATTTTATTTATTTATTCATGAGAGACACACACAGAGAGAGAGAGAGAGAGAGAGAGAGAGGCAGAGACACAGGCAGAGGGAGAAGCAGGCTCCATGCAAGGAGCCTCATGTGGGATTCGATCCTAGGACTCCAGGATCAGGCCCTGGGCCGAAGGCAGGTGCTAAACCTCCGAGCCACCCAGGGATCCCTCACTTGGTATTTCTAACCCCTACTCTGTGTCCGGCACTCTGTTAGGCACGGTGTAGGCTAGAAAGTGTAACTCATAACCCTCACTCTCCCAATAGCTAAGTCCACACCTGAGGAGAAAGGGCTTGAGGAAATTTCAGTAATGAGGGAATTGCTGGAAAACGCAGGTTTGATGCAAGTTGGATTATCTGTATGAGTTGGGGATGCTAGTGGTGAGCTGAGCTTAGCCTGGAAGGGTAGCAAGGATTAATTAGGTGGATCAAAGCGTGTTTGAGGGATGATTGTGTAGACCTGTCTGACTAGAATAGCATATTAACAAGGAAAAGGAAGGACAAGAAGAAGAGATAAGATTTGGGCTTTATCTGAGAACCAATGGGGAGCCGCAGAATGTGTGTGAAAAATACACTGATCTTTAAATAATGCTTTTATTGCCACGGCCATTTAGGGAGTGTTACATAAAGCAGGTGTTCCATACTTCAGTCCCTTCTCCAAAATCAGACAGGATTCTTATCCTTAAATAGGGGTTCTTCTCTGGCCTTTCCTCTGATCAACTATGTAGCCAAAGTGCTTGTGGAGCAGGAAAGATCTAGTCCAAAAAAAAAAAAAAGAGAGAGAGAGAGAGAGAAGGCTGTTCTGATTATTAAAGAAAAAGAGTGTTTTACCTTTTCTCCATCTTCCCAGTTTTAAGGTCTAATTGTAAGACCAGTTCTTGCCGCCTCGTCGAAATCAGAAGAATGAAATGAGCTTGAAAGATAACATGTGCACTTTGAATTGCGTGGCTCATGGTTCTCCTTGCTGTCTTTCATTCCTGCTGCGAATTGGCTGGAAGCTCCCGTAATACCCCGGGAGCCTCCGTCTTTCCATCCCTTTTTAACTCGGCCACACGGAGCTTTGCAAAAATTTGAGCCCCAAATTCCGAATCATGCTCACCTCTTGGGTAGGCAAAGTAAACTGTGCGGACTATTATTTTTTTCACCAGCGCCAAGAACCATTTCGCCCACACAGCTGGACAGTAAGGGGGATAATTCGACTTCCTTTTGTCTTTGTTGCTATTTCTTGATTTTCCAAGGACGGGTCTCTCTCGTTGCACGTGAAGAGCACTAAGATCCAGATGAGGCATTTTCATCGGCTGCATGTTCACAAAAGTCTTCGGTATATAATGAACTATATCGCGCTAACTTATCTGTCTCTCTTACATGGTGTCCTTTTTTGTGTCGACAAAACTGAAAATTCACTTTCCCTCACCAAGTCGGGGCGTCGGGATAATTGATTGTTACCAGCCTGTGCTGTTAGTAGACAAGATAACACCAGTGCCTCTGGAGGACGGGTGAAAACTAAACTCTGTCCCCCGAGGCCAATGAAATAGCTGTTTGGTCCCTTGTGTGAAACTTCCTAATAACTTAACTGGGCAGCCTCTGGGTCCCTGGAGGGTTTCTCCACAAGAGTATTCCCTCTCTTTGTTAAGATTGCTTATTAAAAATGATTTTATAATGAAGTTGCCTCAAATAGCAGCTCTTTTCCTGGTTGTCCTTGAAGCCGTGGTGAAGAATCTTAGAGACAACTGTCTAGGGTTTTCCTCCTTGTTAAAAACTTCTCTCTTAACCACTGTTACTCTTGATTTTTAAGGAGACAAAGTAACTGACACAAGTCCCTCTCCGGTTGATTATGTCGCTTAAAACTCTGTGCAAGGCATTATTGGTAGTTTAGCTTGTCATTCGGGCTCAGGAATCGAATTGATCTACATGGATGGAGGACATTTAAGTCTGCAGTGAGAACAAGGCTGTCGGGCTTCCCCAGAAGAGTGGCGGCTGGGGAATGCTATTGCTAACTCTGCCCCTGACTCCATCAAAACAGTGATTTCCAATTACTTTCTCTCTTTGGTCCTAGATTTCTCCTATCTGCAAACTAACCAGTTTCCTGCCGTGAGGGACTGTCCTGAAGAGGAATCAAATAATAATAATAATAATAAAAATAGTATTGCTTTCTTTGCTATCCAGGCACTGTATAAATTCAGACTTCTAATAAATGTGGGCAAGTAGGAGAAAAATCAGGGTTTTGTTTTTTTTTTTTTAATTGTCCACATCATCAGCTTGGCTTTGGGCTTAAAGAGGCATCAATATGCTAGTGTATTTAATATAGAGAATGAGAAAGCAGATGTCAATAGGGCTTACCATTGGAAACATCTCCTTCAGACTTGGTGTCCCAATAGCCAGATGATTTAGGAAAGAGCAAAACATATAAAGTTGTTAGTGCCAGATTGGACTTGAAATATTTTTCTAACTTTAAAGCTCTTCAGACAGTAAATGTACAGAGCAGAGTATTCAGGATGCAGTTTGGCACTGCTTTTGCTTCGCAGTGTGCAAGGGACCACTGTGAATCTTTTAGTGGAGACACCAGCGTGATCTAGTTGTGCTAAGAATTATTGCGTGCGAAGTTGTGCTAAGAACATGCCTTGGCTAAACTCTATTCTCTAAGACCAAGTATATTAGAAAACACTACCTTTATATTCAGCAATTCCTGCTCTTTCTTTTCTCAAAGAAAAGAAAAAGAAAAGAAATCCTGAAATCCCACTGCCAACAGGATCTTCTTATTCTCCCTCCTTGATAACCTTCCAGTCCTTTCCAATACCCAAAGAATCTATATACTTCTTAATGTGGCACTCAAGGGCCTTTCCAACAGTTTGGAAAGTAGATGTTTTGATAATCCTAGATTACTTCCTGAGTCGTAAGGTAAATTTTGGAAATAAATGACCTTTATTTGTTCAAAGTCAGAGCACGTGACATTGCTATGCTATGTTTGTCTGGTCTGGAATATAAGTGTGTTTCCTTAACTTAGCAGAGACCAATGGTTTCAAAACTCTGGCCCACTTCAGAAGTAGCTGCACACAACCACAATCTTGATCTTTCTACTGCTCATTCCTTGATTTCTATGCTGGCAATTTCTGCCATCCTCAATAACCAGTTTCTACAAGATTGTACATTGGCATACCTCAGTGCCTTTGCTTCTGCTATATTTTGTTTGTCCTGAAATGTCCTTCATCAACTCCTGTACCTGTAGAATTCTTACTGCTCCACCAAAGGCCAACACAAATAGCATCTGCCACCAAAGCCTTCTCCAGCCACCTTCCCCTTGTTAAACTATTACCACAGCTCCTCGGCCCCCACAGTACATTGTTAAGGTGACAGTACAGAAAGTATATTGTGGAATAGTTGTTGTTTATGTAGCTCTGCCCTAGATATGCTTTAATTATCCTTCTATCCCTTAGGCTTAGCAAAATGATTGGTATCTACTATGTGTTCAATTAATATCTGTAGATTTTAAATAAGAGTGTTGTGTGTGTGTACACACACAATTTTATGACCTTGCATCCTTCTTGCAAATTTGAGTCTAGGGAAAAGCAATAATAGTTTCATTGTTAACAGCTAAAAGGAAGAACAGACATTTAATATTTGAAATTGTCTTGTGAGATTTGTTCTATATTATTCTGCAAACCAATACTACAATTCAAAGGGCTTCTTAATGTCTGGCAGCTTCCCCTATGTACCTGGAGTCTCAGTTTTAGGACTGATGGCTTTAAAGTTTCTTTTTGCAGATTTAAGACAGAAACTCATCCAGAAGGCTTAAGAATACTTACTTCTATTCTAAGATGAAGAACGTGTTCTTTTGCTAAGTGACTTCTTAAATAGCATTTGTTTGCATTATCAATACAAGATTTTATAAACTAGATAATCAAATCTACACAGTGAAAAAGAAAGAGACATTTTCAGTTACCGCTGGCATCTATTTAAAGGCAAAGGAGAGGGCACCTGGGTGGCTCAGTCCGTAAAAGCATTAAGCATCCAACTTGTGATTTCAGCTCAGATCATGATCTCACGTGTCCTGGGATCCAACCCCGCATCTGGCTCTGCGCTCAGTAGGGATTTGGCTTGAGATTCTCCCTTCTCCCTCTGCCCCTTCCCCCCCCACACACTTGTGCTCTCTTTTTTTCTCTCTAAAATAAATAAATAAATCTTAAAAAAAAAATAAAGGCAAAGGAGAAAACCACCTACTAGAGGAAAGAATTGGCCAATCTCTCCTCAAGTAGAGAGTATATTCTATCAAGGAAAATATCCTATATTTGTCTAGTCTATAATGGGCAAAGTGATCCGAATATGTTAAACAGTTTGGAAAGTAGATGTTTTGATAATCCTAGATTACTTCCTGAGTCTTAAGGTAAATTTTGGAAATAAATGACATTTATTTGTTCAAAGTCAGAGCGCGTGACATTGCTATGCTATGGTTGTCTGGTCTGGAATATAAGTGTGTTTCCTTAACTTAGCAGGGACCAATGATTTCAAAACTCTGGCCCACTTCAGAAGTAGCTGCACACAACCAAGATTTCTGTCTGCTTTTCCTTGGAATCCTCTGCCTTTTAAGCTTTATGAGCAGTTTCCTCCCTTTTCTTGTTTGTAACTTTTTCTTGAGTCAAAACAAGAGGAGCCAAATTATCCCCTGCAGTATCAATTCCTTGAGTGGAAACCTTGCTTATAAATGAGAGGATGAGATGTGACCCAATAAAAGAATCTATTTTTATTTTAATTTTAATTTATTTCCTGGTGGCCCTTTATGCCTCCTTAGGCAATGACCTAACCAATTCTATCTTAACACTGACTTTTTTTTTCCTTCCAAGGTCAAAAAGCACTTTGGAATTATTATAATAGGAGAGTAAATGTTTTCTTGCCTCTAATGGAAAGTCCATCTCTTCATAGGAAATGTAAAGTCTGGCTTTCTCAGCTTCACACTCATTCTCTCGTGAGGCTTCTATCACTGAGCTAAAGGAGAACAGGAGGAAGGAAGATCTTTGATTCCTGATGAAACACCATCTCTTGTAGCCTCTTTCATCCCTCTCCTTTCTCAGATGGGAGTCTTTAATAACGAAGTGAGAGGAGCTGTCTTCATTTTGTGCTGCAGTTTCACACAGCAAAGTGCAATCAAAGTCGAAACTGTCCTAGAAGACACTCAGTCTGTGCTTTTCCAGGTTGGAAAAGGGAAAACTGTCAACCCATCACACATAAATCCATGGCCCCTCACTCCTTTCCCCGCCACACATACTCACACAAAAGAGTTCTGATATCTCTAAATCAAAGAACTTTCTGTGGCCTGATTTGTGGAAGTTACCTAATCCTGCCTATAATTGGGGTGATTTGAGAGATGGAAAAATGTTCTCATTTTCATTATGGGAGTCACTGGGGGACAGTATCATTGAGAAGAATACGTGTTGATTGCCCTAAATTGCTTTACCTGAGATACTACTGGTATGTTTCACTTGGTAGTTAGATTTCTAATGAACAAAATGACCAATGTGGGTCCCATTCTCAGAGATTCTCCTAGTGCTTAAGCTACTCTTTAATGGTCAGTGAATTCTTCATTCCATCCCAGAGTTTTACTTATAAGGAAAAATCCTGGAGTGTTCAGTTAATTCACCCCTGAAACACAGAAGAGGCAATTTCTAACATTCTGCATATGGTCAAAGGATCTACACACTGTCCATGATTCATCTATAGTAATACAATAGTAAAACTTCATCATAAAGTTCCTCACGTTGTGTGATCACCATTAAATGGGCTCACCTTGTAATGCCAGACTTAGAAAACTTGGAACCAACCCTCTTGGCATAAAGGCCAGGCTGGGTCTACCTCATACCAAATAAAGTTCTACCATATTGTCATCTAAAATTCATCATCATTCTCAACTTGTCACCCCTACCTTTAAATAAATGCATTGATTGGGTTCCCCAGAGAACAGACTCTGAGATTTGCATATAGAAAGTTGATTGGAGTGTGCTCTTAGGAACACACCTGTAAGGGGTGAAGGAAGGGGATTGGGCAGGAGAAACTGAATTGTCATGCATTTGCAGCCTGAGGTCAGCAGATGCCACAGGGAGATGAGAAGCAGTAACCCTTGAGAGATGTCTTAAGTCGAGGCAAATATCCAGTTGAGACTGGATATTTCACCCTGCACCAACCAGCCACTGAATGCCAGCTCTCCACAGGGAGGGGCATGATATTGGGCAAGGCAAGCTCCCCTTAGCCAAAGGCAAGTCTCAGGTGTGAGCCATTGGCAGTCAACACTCCAGGTCCCAAGGATAATAAGAGCCTCGATTCTGGAGGGAGGAATCTGGGTGGCACACCACAGAGTCACTAAAGTGGGGGAGCGGGGGCAAAATAGACATTAAATGTAACTTTTGTGAAAAACATGTTTTCTGTATTTGAAATGACACACATTTTATTGCTTAGCTAGGGTGTAAACTAATGAAATATATGCTTGGCCTCAGCATTATAGTATACCAGAATTGCAAATGCTAAAGAAAAAAAAATGTTTTTTTTTTCTGTTGAATAAGGTTCTTCGTTAGAATTTCTGGTCCTGGATATGTGCATTATAAATCATATGTTTGTGCAATTCCATGTAATGTTTTATTTTTCCACACATGGACATTCCAGAGCGTTAACACATTTTTCTCAATTATAAAAATAAATAACACATTTCCAACTCATGTAAAATGTATTCATAGAGTAACAAAGAGAATGGCTGCAAAGAGCCAGTTAAACATATTACATGTTACTTTTCAGATTTTGACAGTCTCCACCTGTCTTACATTTGAGATACAGTATCTGAAATATTTTCCAGGACCTATTTGTGTATATGATGTCTCTTTTTAGTGGCTTATGGAGCTCTACCCTCTTTTTGCCTGTTAGCAACTATTTGCAAATGAATTCAGGATTAAGTTGGAGATTACTGGCTGTCAAAGATGAGAGCCATCATGAGCCAATAATCCCATTCCCTAACTGTTGTCTTATAAGAAAAAGCTTCTCAGGGGTAATTAGGGAAAAGGTACAGAATAAATTTTAGTTTGATTCCTCAAAAAATTTGACATAAACTCTGATTTAGTGAAATTTTACTTCAATTTCACTTCTAAGAATGAGAGTTCTTAATATAGAAAAATCAACCCAAACTGTTTTCATGTAGTATTTTATCTGGAGAGAAAGAACTGTTTCCACACTTTCCTCCTTGGTTCAGAATACATCTCCCAACACCAGTCCAACATTCTAAAGCCCCAGGTTTTTCTTCATGTAATTGTCACAGTTCAGAATACCCCCTATTCCTTCCAGAGTCAGAAGCTCGAGGCACCTTGCATATTTGAACAAGGGCTTTCCAGTTTCACAGATCCCCAAGGTTCAGACAAATATCTGAACCTGTGGAGTTCAGATGCAGTCAGTGTTTATCTAAATGAAATTCAATCTGTATTGCTTTGCTGGATTTGGTTTCTGCACCTCTGCCTTGGAAAAGAGGGGCCCTTTCAGGTTGATAGTGAAGTTAATTCAGATTATTTCTTTCCCTTATTCAAAGAGAATCAATAGATGGAGAAACTCTTTACCTGATCTGAAAGCTTCCATGGTTCCAACAGTTCCTACCTGGGAACATCCCCAGCCATTCTTTTGGAGATCCCTGTGTCTGAACTCTGTGAAGGGGATTCTGATGGTGCACATGGACGTCAGTGGCGGCCTGATCAGTCTGGCCTGGGTATTATCATAATAATCACAAGGTCCTGTCAGCAGCTTTTCAGGTAGCAAAATTATTGGTAGATCCATCTCCTGTAACTTACTCTTAGGAGAGGAATCCCCCGTATGCTCTACCAAGTAACCCAACTAAATTTGCCATTTCACAGATGTCTGACCCAACCCGTCCGATTACATGTACTGTGTAATCACTCCACTTCTTTACAAGACATCCTGATAGTGTAAATTACAGTGATTTTTTAATATAAAGGTAGCTAACGAGTTGAAATGTAATATAATTGCTGTTTTCTTTTTTTTTAATTTTTTTTGTTTGTTTGTTTATGATAGTTACAGAGAGAGAGAGAGAGAGGCAGAGACACAGGCAGAGGGAGAAGCAGGCTCCATGCACCGGGAGCCCGACGTGGGATTCGATCCCGGGTCTCCAGGATCGCGCCCCGGGCCAAAGGCAGGCGCCAAACCGCTGCGCCACCCAGGGATCCCCTAATTGCTGTTTTCAATGGACAGGATGAATGTGCTGCTTAATTTTTTCCTGAAAAAAAAAAAACTCCATATATATATATATATATATATATATATATATATATATGTGCGTGTGTGTGTACATATACATATATATGGAGTACATACACACACACACACATATAATAATTTTTTTTGCCAGAATTTCAGTGAGTGATTCACATTACTGTCAATTACACGCCCTTATTATTATTACAGCCACCAGGCAGCTGTCCAGGAAAACACAAGTCTGAAAATGCTTCTGTTTTAAGAAAATTAAATTCATCATTGCTCCTCCTATGGGCATGTGCAGCAGGCAGGAAGCCTCCACTTTCTTGCCAAAGAAAGGATAAGGCCTTGCCTACTTTATCTGGATTAAATAGCCACTCTGACATCCTGAGATCTTGATATCAATGCCCAGATGCAGGGATTGGTTTTGGTTTCTAAATATTCTTCTTCTTCTTCTTTTTTTTTTTTTTTTTTTTTTTTTGTTTCCGCGTGTGTTACAAAACACAGATCG
Source organism: Nyctereutes procyonoides (assembly GCF_905146905.1). NCBI lineage: Eukaryota > Metazoa > Chordata > Mammalia > Carnivora > Canidae > Nyctereutes > Nyctereutes procyonoides. Next base: position 15,060,423 of record NW_026575040.1, read on the forward strand.
GTGTTATAAAACAGTATTTCTAGTTATGAGTCACAGCAATGCCTGTGTGTTACCAGAGAGGCTACATGAAGGCTGAATGTAGAAACTGTTCACTTTCCTCCTTCCCAACAGCCAGTCTATGACAGCTTGGGGCTCTTAGCCCTATTTACAAAGATGGCTTCACTGTCGCTGTATTCAGTCAGATGTCTCTTTTTTGAATTTAGGTAAAACTGCAGCTGAAAATGCTACATCTGGTGCTGGGCTGCTCCCCAGTCCAGGAAATTCAGCTTTTGTATGAGCAAAATGAGGACTGCTGTGCTTTCTAGATGTATTCTTTTTGAGAATCTTACAAAGTTTGACAAAACATGTTTAAGACAGGCAAGTAAAGTTGCCTAAATAGTTCATGCATTTGAGAAAATTATGAGAATTAGTTGATATATCTCCAGTTTAGAGACTTTAACTACATTTGAATCTGATTTATAGAATCAGACATTTCAAATAATGAAATATTTAGTAACTTTGAAGCTGGGCTTCACATTATCTGTGTTCCAGATACATTGTGTCTAACTAATGGTGGAATCTAAATAAATATTTAAAAGACAAAGGATTTTGAATTGAGTGAAATCAGTTTCACCTCTGCCCTTACTTAGATGCAGATGCAAGCAAAAAGTTGGGGGGGGGACCTTTTTTTTTTTTTTTGGGTGATTGATGGAATGTGGATATGGACTGGTATTCTAGATGCTATTTAAGTAATTATTTCTTTAATGTTGTCAGGTGTAGTAATGGCATGGTCATTGTTTTTTTAAAAAAATCTCTATCAGAGATGAAGACTGAAGTAGATAGGCATGAAATAGCTAACTGATATCTGAGATTTACTTTAAAATGCTCCAGAAAAAAAAAAGAAGGAAGGAAGGAAGGAAGGAAGGAAGGAAGGAAGGAAGGAAGGAAGGAAAGAAAGAAAGAAAGAAAGAAAGAAAGAAAGAAAGAAAGAAAGAAAGAAAGAAGAAAAGAAAGAAAGAAAAGAAAGAAAGAAAAAATATATTGAGGTGGAGCTGAGTATAGGTGAAACAAGAGTGGCAAAACATTTGTTTTACCAGGAGGGAATACATGGAGCTCTATTATACTATTCCAAGTTTTGTGTAAACCTGAAAAAATGTTAATAGATTAACCCTTTCTCATCTTCTTGTCTGTGATTTCTAATATGTTTATATTTACTTAGGAGGTTTGACCACCATGGGTAATTGGTGACACCAATGAGCATATGAAGTTCAGAAAGTTGATCATGAACTCTTCAACTACATAAATCCCTGCATCTCTATAAAAATTATGTGTTAGTTATTAGCATATATTTTAATAAAAATGACTTTTTAGAATCAAGTTTCCTCACCTTTGCTTCAGATTGGATAAGGTCTGAGTGTTCACGGCTCTTGTATTTAAGTTCTTTCCAATGTTCTGGTCACGAAGACCCAAATTTGAGAGTGGAGCAGAGAGTTAAGCTGGTGGTCTCCACCTCCCATATTCGAGATGGGGACATTTTCTCGGGGAGGTAGAAAGCATCTTATTCAGAGGCAGTTCCACTTGCATTTTGCAGAAGTAGAAGCAAGACTGGAACCCTTCGACTCTATCATACCACCTCGATCTTGTCCTTTAAAATACTCATTAACAAGCTACTCTCTGGGGATCAAAGCAGTTTTCTAAATCCAGACCAGTGACTGCGTGCGAGATGTTCATTCCACGAGTGTGGCCCCAAATTATCTTTTCCTTTATTGAACGCCATTTCCAAGTTGTGTGATAAGTCCCAGAAGTGATGGTTTTTAATTGTGTTCTTGTTAATGCTCTGCAGCAGGTTTACAGCGTGTTCCTCCTCCTCTGGCTTTCATAGACTTTCCATCAGGGAAGGTCAATATACTCAGATGACAGTCTAGGCTGACAGGAGGACACACTTGGCCAAGTGATTCTACAAGGACCGTCAGCCACTTCAATAATGCCTTTCCAAAGACCTTTTATAATTGAAGCTGAAATTCCAAGCATCACAATGGAAGTAGGCATGTTTTTCTTTGAATGGAAAAATGAATTCTGGCTTACATTTGTGGCCAAATCTTTTAAGTTCAGATTTCTCTGCTAAATTTTGTCTCCTTTGCATTGTACTTAATAATAGCTCATTGGGATCAAGTTGAGGATCTGATTGGCATTTCTTTAAAGATTTTATTTATTTATTCATGAGAGACACAGAGACTGAGAGGCAGAGACATAGGCAGAGGGAGAAGCAGGCTCTTCGCAGGGAGCCCACTGTGGGACTCGATCCCGGACCCCAGGATCACACCCTGAGCCAAAGGCAGATGCTCAACCACTGAGTCACCCAGGTGTCCCCTAATTGGCATTTACAAAATAATTGTTACCTAGTCTTTTCTTTTGCAAAGAGAAACCCTTTGATTCTTAAAAACATAAGTACAAATAGGTGGGGAAACAGAAATAGAGACAGGAGGACTTTGCCTTGTTGATATGGTCTGTGAGGAGACCAGCCAAGGGGTTTGGTCCTTTCTCCTATCCATTACTTAGAACTCTGGATTCTCTTGTCTATTGGAGGCCCAGGAAATACAGATTTCATGTATTATTCAAGAATCATCCTGACCTTTACAAACTCCTAATACATAGAAGGCACTGGGGATATAAAAAGAAAATATGGGGGCACCTGGGTGGCTCAGACAGTTAAGCGTCTGACTTTTGATTTCAGTTCAGGTCATGATCTCTAGGTTGTGAGATTGAGCCCCAAATCCCACTCCTCACTGGGCATGGAGCCTACTCAATATTCTCTCTCTCTCTTTCTCCTTCTGCACCTCTCCCCACCTCGCACTTGCATGCTCAGTCTCTCTCTAAAAAGAAAAAAATAATGAAATAAAATTTTAAAAAGAAAGAAAATTTTGACTCTCTTTAAAAAATTTTTTTTTAATTTTTATTTATTTATGATAGTCACAGAGAGAGAGAGAGAGGCGCAGAGACATAGGCAGAGGGAGAAGCAGGCTCCACGCACCGGGAGCCCGATGTGGGATTCGATCCTGGGTCTCCAGGATCGCGCCCTGGGCTAAAGGCAGGCGCCAAACCGCTGCGCCACCCAGGGATCCCAAATTTTGACTCTCTACCACCATCACCACCACCCCATTTTCTTGGAGGAGACAGGAACACAGAAATGGAAAAGTACACAAGCGCACAATCTAAGGGCTTTGGATACAAGTGCTAAGCTAAGGAGAGAGATGGTATAGGATCTGCCCCCCACAGGGGAGTCCTGAAAATCATATTGAAGATCTAGCCAAATAATATTTCAGGGCATGAAGGAAGGTGAAGGAATAGTTAGCTGAGAGAGCATTCCAGGCAGAGGTTAATGGAAGTGTGGTGTGAACACCTGGCTATTTGTCTGTGTCCAAGGTGTACTTAATCCTAAGGATTTGAAAACTCATTTCATCTTTTACTTTTTTTTTTCAAGAAGACATTTACTTAATTTATTTAGAACTCCTATAGAAGAGTGTACAATTAAACAGATAGAAACAGGGAAATACTTGATTTCCATTTCAGGCTCCCAAGAGGAAGTTTTGAAGAGGTCCCCACTCTGGGGAAGTTTTGAAGAGGTCCCCATTCTTCTCAAGAATTGGCTTTGTTGTCAATACAGAGAGGTTTTTTTTTTCCTTTTTTGGACCTTCAACTGCAGTATATTCTAACAGGGGAATAACTCCTTCTAGTCTTCCAGGGGCAAAAGAAACTGCTTCCCTGGGTTTTGTTCATGGAAATATGCTTTGTCCCATTGTCCAGAGATGCTCCTGGTTTCCTAATTGGTCATTGACATGGAGAGGGCTGGTTTTCTCCGGCAGGTTGATGGAAGCATCATAAGCCACAGTTAGACCCACTAAGGTACATGTATCCAAAATAAGAGGAGAAGGGGGAAATGGGAGGGTAAAGGCAGAGGCAGGGGTGGAGGAGGAAGAGAAAGAAAAGTAGGAAATGCATAGGTAGCTTTGGAGCTCACACAGAGACTTCTTACATGAGCTGACCTCCAAGCTGTCAATCTCTAGACAAGGCCTTTTACTTTGTTGGGGAAACTCTGGAGATTTGTGGTTTCTAATATTCACGGTGCTATGTGCCAACCCACATAGCCAATTTTGCAAGCAAGTAGCGCTGCCGACACATGACCCATATTTCTCACAAATCCCACTATTCAGTGGTCTTTTTATTCTTCTAATTATACCAAAAAGAGAGTCTCTAGTGGGTAATAATCTCTCTTTGCTAATACTTTGTAGTTGGGTTCCAAACCAAGACCTTTCCTCTATCACAGCTTGAGTATGTTATTTTTATTTTAGAGCCAGTCACGACTAATGGAGGTTGGGCGAGAGAGTCTCTTGGCCTCCTGGGGTGGTGGTCAATGGATTTATCCTTTACTCTTCCTTCCTTTTCGACCCAGTGCCTCATTTGGTTTGGCTTGCCTGGGCAGACGGGAAGATACCTGCCCAGAAGATCTCATTCAATGTGCAGTGTGTGGTCTGACTTGGTTGTTTATTTGTTTTCAAATCAGATACTCGAATAGGATACGTTGTGAAATCCTTTAAATAAATTATAGTGCAAATACTTAGTTTCAAGGAATCTTGAAAGACAGGAATAATTTCACTATTTAACAAGTTTGATTACCATTATAAAAAAATGAAAAAAAAGAAATCTCAAGGGTCAGTGATTTAAAGATTCCTTTTTCATCTGTAATTCTGATGTTCAACTTATCACTGTTGACTTTGTGTCATAATTTTTTATGGACTATCTCTGCTAGATTGTAAACACCTTGCCAGCAAGATTGGTGTCTGTTTAGTTTTGCGTGCCTCCCGACTCTCTATACCATCATCTAATGCAGCAAGGCAGTTGGGGATGCACACTGAATCTGGGACTCAGAACCTGGGTCTGCTGTCTACCAGCTAGCCGGACCTCATCTGCAAAGTGAGGAAACAGGACTAGGTGATCCCCAAGGTCTCTGCCTTCTGAAATTATGATTCAGAGAATCAATTAGACCCTGAATGGGGAGAACTGGAGTTATTTTCAGTCTTTATCATTAATTTTTCTTTGTTCCTGAATCTCAGAGATGAATCACCTAAATTTCTCCACTTTGGAGAAGGTATTGATTTTACCTCTACGATGAGTCGAAAAGAATCCTGAATGAGAAGTTACTGTAAATCACTAATATAACCATTAAGTGTTAATATGTTCCTCGGGGAAACTATTCTTTAATCAGCCAGAACAGCTTAATTTCTTTTTTCTTTAAATTAAAAGACCCATAAGGACTGACAAGTGAGGGAGTCCCAGAAAAGGTGAGGCATATTGTCATGGTCTGCAGTCTCTGTAGCCAAAATATGTGTGGTGGATGCGTCTGTGTCTGAGGTTGGAGGGTTCTCTCCTTTGTGCCTGTTTAGTTTATTTGAGTAAAATCTGATTGAAATTAACATCCACGGAGGCACAGAATGCAGAGGTGGTGGGAGACTGACTTCCACTGTGGAAGGCTTGGGGAAGGAGGTGTGGGGGGTGGTCACGTTTCCACACCGGCTCTGAATGTCAGTCATTCTACCATTTACTTGTTGAGTGCCTGCTATATTCCAGGCATTCTTCAATGTGCTGGTATTTGCTTGTGTTGCACGGTATGGACACCACCTCTTCTTCCTTCCCACCTCCCTAGTGTTTGAGTCCCTGAAAGCACTAAATAGGTATTCATAAAGGAATTGGCCTCTAAATGCTTTTTATCATGCCCTCTGGTCTCTTCCACCTGCTGCTGAGAAAGAGCTCGCTAGCCCTGAAGAGCTAATACAAAGCTGCCTAAATTCTGGGGCCAAGTCAGGGATAACTGGGCAATCATACACTCAGCTGAGCCTTAAAAAGAAAAAAAAGTTTTTCTTGTCCTTGGAAATCAGGAGTTTTTTTTTAACCCACAAATGTTGCCATGAATTGAGTACATTATATTTTCATGATATCCGTCCTTTATATTTTCAGTCCATTCAGTAAATATTAATTTATGGGTCCATATTATATGCCAAGCACTACGCTGGTCATGAAAGCTGCAATAAATAGGAAGCAAGTTCTTTAATTTCCTAGTGCCTCTATAATAAATTATCACAAACATGAGGCTCTAAACAACACAAATTTATTCTCTTGAAGTTCTGGAGTTCAAAAGCCCCAAATCAGTTTTACTGGGCTAGAATCTGGATGTTGGTAGGGCTAGTTCCTTTGAGAGGCTCTACTACTTCCTACTCCTAGCTGTAGATCCACCTGTATGTGTTTCCTCGTGGTGCCTCTCTCCATCCACAAAGCCAGCAACGTAGCATCTTCCAGCCTCTCTCTCTGTCCCTTTGCTTCCATAATGACTTTGCCTCTGTGTCTCTGACCCTCCTGCCTCTCTCTTCTAAGGACCCTTGTGATTACATTGGACCCACCAGGATAATCCAGAATAATCTGTCCATCTCAAGGTCCTTAACGTAATCACATCTGCAGAGTCGCTCTTGCCATCTAAAATAACATAATGACAGGTTCCAGGGATTAGGATGTGGCCATCTCAGGGGGAGGAGGAGCCATTTTTCAGCCTACTGTAACAAAGCACACAGCCTTTGTCACCTCAGAGAGCATAGGTTCTAGCTACATGGGCAAGAAAAACTGGGGTAGGATTTTTTTGTTCACTTGTTTGCCTGCCTGCTTCTTTGTTTTTGATGCTTGATTCTAGCCATAAAGTTTCAGTGGAAATAAATATGGAGAAAATGTGTTTGTTAAATTCAAATTGTGTCAAGGGTAAAAATAAATCTTCCTCTTACAAAATGCTACCTTCAAAACAGAACATTAAGTATACCATCAGACATGTAAATCTAAAGTGTTGTATTATCCAAATTTCAGTGTGAAATGATTGGAATCTTTATTTGCAAAGGGAAGAAATAAGACTTCTCTGTCTTTAGCCTGTGAGAAACCTTGATCAACAAGTCTGTATTCAGTAGCTACTTTGATTAAAATGATAGGCATTCTAAATCCCAACTATGAAAGGCAGCTTTCATAGGAGAAGACGGGAAGCCACTTCTTCATCTTAAGTGTTGGCTGCCAACCTCAGGGTTCTCCTGGTAGAACTCATGCTCTCATTAGGACTTTATTTTTTTTTTAATTTTTTTTAATTTTTATTTATTTATGATAGTCACAGAGAGAGAAAGAGAGAGAGGCAGAGACATAGGCAGAGGGAGAAGCAGGCTCCATGCACCAGGAGCCCGATGTGGGATTCGATCCCGGGTCTCCAGGATCGCGCCCTGGGCCAAAGGCAGGCGCCAAACCGCTGCGCCACCCAGGGATCCCCTCATTAGGACTTTAACTGTCCCTCAAGTTCTTTGTAGTTTTGAAAATTTGAACATGGGGCACCTGGGTGGTCAGTGGTTGAGCATCTGCCTTTGGCTCAGGTCAAGATCCTGGGGTCCTGGGATCGAGTCCTGTATCAGGCTCCCCGCAGGGAGCCTGCCTCTCCCTCTGCCTGGGTCTCTGCCTCTCTTTCTCTGTGTCTCTCATGAATAAATAAATAGAATCTTAAAAAAAAAAGTTGAACATGAAAAGTATTGCCCTAGGGTATTTGAAACATAAATTACATTATTAGGCAAGAAAGAGAGCCAATTTGGAAAGGGAGGATCTGGCTACAAATAGCAAGAAATATACTATCAGAGGCAAAAAAAGGGGGAAAAATGAGACCAGGTAGATAAAACATGGCTTGATAGGCAGATAGAGTCAGACCCTGCACCAAAAGAATTAGGGTGTAATGAAAAATCCAGAGGCCGAAGAGCATCATCATGGGGTCACATTCTGTCACAGTAATGTGACTGTGAGCAGGCTACTTAACCTTTCTGAGCTTCCTCTGTAAAATGGGATAACAGTACCTAGTTGAATAAGTAAGATCTGTGGGTGCAAGCCTCTGCTTCCCCAGAATGTGACTGATCAATGGGCAGGCAGCGACGACAGTCATTTTGTAAGCAGGGTGAGGATGGCAGTCCCGGCCTTGGCACTCCCGTCCCTTCCTATGCATGATGGCCTTCATCTTCTGGGGCCCTCCTCTGATGTAAGGCTGCCCTTATGTTCACTTTGGCCAAACAGAAGTTACTGTTTGCAGGGTACGCTTATGATTTGCTTCATGTGCCAGGCATGTTCAAATACACACACACACACACACACACACACACACACACACAGAGTCTTCCAAAGGTCGACCCTGTGTCTATGACTCATACGTGGCAGCCAATTTTCCAAGCAAACTCAAGCACTCTAACAAGGGTTTGGGCTTTGCCCAATCAGTTGGGATTTGTCTGCAGGCTCATAGGTCATTGCCCCTAGCAAGCTAAAAAATTCACTTTCAAAGTGGTTCATAACCTGTAGAAATGAAAGCCCACAGTGTAACATCTCAGGTAAAAAATCCAATGTCACTCAGATCAGGCTTACCAGCTGAACTCTGGTGATTATGAAGTGAACTCTGTTGTTGGAAACCTGCGTGAACATTAAAGTCTGTCATCACTTTTATTGGCAGGTGCCACGGGCTCAGACAGCAAGAGGGCAGGATGGGAGAGTACTGCCGAGCTGGTCAAACAGAAACAATGGAGAGAAGGGGAGCAAGAGGCAGCAGAGAGAATTTTGATTTTTCTAAAAATGGAACTATTTGTGTAGTGGGAAGTAATGAAAACTTATGGCCATGTGGTTTGTGTTAAATGTTAAGTGTTTCACAATGGTTAAAGGTGTTCTGTGTGCTCAGTGGAAATGAGATTCTGTACCAACTAATTGAATGGAGAGAAAAAACATGGGAAGGATTAGTTTTCTAGAAGGAAAATGAATTTGAGAAAAAATAATGTCACTTTACTTTTATTCTCTATTGGGGATTTTGAGAAGATTTATCATGGCTTTTCTGGAAGGACACATATGCAAATCATAGAATCATCGAATTTCAAGATTAGCAGGGAAATTTCAAGAAGTAGCCAGGCTAGATTCCCTTGTATTCCCAGGACCCTCTACCCAGCGTCCAGCTTAGGCACAAAACCTGAAACAGGGAGTATTAACTTCTTCTTCATTTCTTTTCAATGCAGCCCAACGGGTTTTTAGAAAATTCTTCTGTCTACTAAGCAGGAATTCTAGCTCCCTATAATCTCTCTCCATTGACCATCTCCCTATAATCTCTTCCTAGGGACCCTACTTATACCTTTTTTATGCTATTAACTATCTTTAATAATTTTACAATTGGTCCAGTTTCATTCTTCTGCATGTGGATGTCCAATGAAACTGGACCACTCTCTTGCACCATACACAAAGATAAACTCAAAATAGATGAAAGATCTAAATGTGAGACAAGATTCCATCAAAATCCCAGAGAAGAACTCAGGCAACACCCTTTTTGAACTTGGCCACAGTAACCGGAGAAGGACAAACAGTGTATGTTCTCATTCATTTGGGGAATAGGAATAATAGCGAAAGGGAAGGGAGAAGAAATGTGTGAGAAATATCAGAAAGGGAGACAGAACATAAAGACTTCTAACTCTGGGAAATGAACTAGGGGTGGTGGAGGGGGAGGAGGGCGGGGGGTGGGGGTGAATGGGTGACGGGCACTGAGGGGGACACTTGATGGGATGAGCACTGGGTGTTATTCTGTATGTTGGTAAATTGAACACCAATAAAAATTAATTTATAAAAAAAAAAAAATAATAATTTTACAATTGGAAAAACTGAAGCTAAGGTGGGTTAAGTAACATGTGCATCATTTCATAGCTACAAATGGAAAAACAGACATTTTCAATCCAGGTCTGCCTCCCTGCAAATCTGCTGTTCTTTCTGTATGTCACCTCGCCTTTCAGTCTAGGCAAGAGAAAGGCGGCCTGCTTTCTAGCACGGGGGACAAGTCTAAAGACCTAACAAGAAACGAGTGCAGAGGAGGGAGGGGAAAATTGGTGAGCAGAGAGATGGAGGCGGGCAGAAAGACACCCCTCTCTGATCAGGGTTGCACTTTCTTAAGCCAGGCCGACTGTGGTTATCTGAGTATAACTCACATCCAGCTATTGACAGCTTTCCACCTGGTGACATGCTTAATGGCCCATGAAATTCTAGCCCTCAGGGCTCAAGCCTGATATTTATGGTTCCCCACATAAACCTAAAGTGGATTGTAAATTTATCTCTCTCAGCTTTAGGTGACTAAAATGGCTGTTCAAAACTCTGGAAGGGAGAGTCGACTTCATGGACATGTTGTACCAACTTTAAAAAAGATTAGGGTGGGAGGAGTGTTCAGAAAGCTGCTGCTCCCAGAAGCCTCCTGGAGTGGAAGCGTTCTCGCGTGCCTGAGGCTATCGATGTTATGGGGGAAGGAGGGTGAGGTAGGGAGGACGCGCATCAGTGTTGTGCCATAGAATAGTTGCACGTTTTGTACAGTCAGAATCTGTCCTATCATGATGAAAAAAGGGAGGCTGTTCCACACAGGTTAGGAGGCTTTTCCTAAGCTCCAGAGGAAGCCAAGTAGATATGTGTAGCTAGGCGTGTACGTAGTAGGAAATAGCTAAATAGGAAGACTTGTTCTCGCTGAAGTGCGGATGACCTTCCTGAGACTCTCTCCAGGTGCAGGCGTCATGCGGCGTTTATGTGTTTAGGCGTGAGCATCTTTCAGACTTGACACTCCTAGAACCAGCAGCTTCTTCCTCTTTGGCTTCTCTGACGGGAGCTTGCACCATATGCAGGATGTGACCTTGCTGGTCTTAAATTTGACCAGCAAGTTCCAACATGCAGGTTTTAAGAGGAAACCTCTGTATAGTCTCATGAAAGGATGAGGGCAGGGTAACAACAACCAAAGTGATGACATTTCCCTCTACCGTGGGCCCACTCTCTCGCCAAAATTCTTTAGTATTCTTCTCCAAAAATCTCTCTCCCTTCTCACCAAATAATAATATGGGTTATTAGGAAGGATGAGGTTAGGAGCCGATGTGGCATGTTGGAACTCAGATATTAAGGGGCTCAAAGACCCAGGTTTGAATCTCAGCTTTTCTTTTTTTCTTTTTGAAGATTTTATTTATTTATTTATTTATTTGTTTATTTATTTATTTATTTGACAGAGAGAGGGAGAGAGAGCACAAGCAGGGGGAGCAACAGAGGGAGAGGGAGAAGCAGGCTCCCTGCTGAGGGCTGGATCCTGAGCCAAAGGCAGGTGCTTAAGCGACTGAGCCACCCAGGCATCCCAGATCCCAGCCTTTCCGTGTCCTGTATTTGTTGTGTCCCTTGGGACTTAAGCTCTGGGCCTCAATTTTCTCATCTATCAAACGGGGCTTAAAAACACCAACCAAAACATTGTGATAAGTGACTGACACTAAGACCCGAAAAGAAACAGGTTTATAAAACAAGACTATGGCTTGCAAAGAGTTGGCGTAGTTCCTCCTTTGTTCTGGAAGACAACTGGCTTGAGCATTCAACAGTGTCCCAAATCCTCCTCCCCAGGGGCTGGCAGAAAATTGAGCTCCTTCTGAGTGGAAACCTTCGCTAGGGCTCCACAAATAGACTCTCTCGTCTCCTGGTTTCACTCACAAGAGAAGGCATTCTCCTCACAGGCATGTTCACACCATGAGAAATCTTTCTCACCCCCTCTCTGTGGAACTCCTCTCCGATTTTTGAGATCTCCTCGCCTCAAGGACAGAGCTGTGGTCTGGAAACAAGCTCAGCGTTGAGTGCTTCCCCTCCCCCATGCTGGGGGTGGGATTTCCAGGCTTCCTTTTCTGAAGAGACTTCGTGAGTAACCTGAAGTTGGAATGCCCTCCTGAGGTCGATGTATAAAAGCCGGCAGCATAAATAGGAACTAAGGCTGAAGTAAGCATAAATGTTCCCCAACAACTTCAATCGAGAAAGGCTCCTTTGATCCTCTCCAAACTTCCTGAAACTGAGCTGAATATTTGTTTGTTTTGCGGTAGCTCCACTTTTTTTCAAGCCTTGTAGTGCGCGGCTGTTGGTTTCTCTGTTTAAAAGGAAAGCGCTCTTTCTCAGTAATGATGCTCGCGTTCTGACCTTGGTCATACCCACTTCTAAAGGCCATTTCATCACAAGGATCAAGTTCTGCTAACTCTTAGGACTCCACAGATAAAGGATGGGGCCAGTTACCATGACTTGTGCTTACCTCCCAAAGTGTGTCACTTGGAAGACACGACCCAAAAGTGTGTGGCGGAAAGTGTCTAGATTGATTTTTTTTTCCCCATTGGAAGAGATTGAACCCCGCGAGGGGATGAAAGGTCAACATACGTGATGCCACAAAAAAGGACACTAGCATTCTGACCTTTCAATCGCCAAAGAAACAAGCAAAGGCCAAGCAAAGGTGAGTTTGCTCATTTATTGCTTTTTGAGGAGCTATTGGTAATTAGCACTGTTGTTTATTATTTCAATTTTTAAAAAGTTATTCATGAGAGAGGCAGAGAGAGACATAGGCTGAGGGGGAAGCAGGCTTCCTGCTGGGGAGCCTGATGTAGGACTTGATCTCAGGATCCCCGGAATCACCACCTGAGCCAAAGGCAGATTCTCAACCACTGAGCCTCCACCCAGGTGCCCTATTATTTGAATATCGTGGAACTTCAGCTCAGTCCAAATCAGACAGCCCAAGAACAACACATGGAGAAAATGCCGAGGGGCAAAGCAGGGAAGAGGCATTTACAGGAGACAGCAGTTGGTGGTGAGTCCTTCCTTTTGGACTCCTTTCCGGTACATGTGTATCAACACCATAAAACCAGCATATGATGTGGAGTTGACTGACAGTGCCTAAGACAGAATGTTCTGAAGTTGGAAGAGCTAAGAAATGGCATGTCAGGACTGAGATGCTTGGCAAAGTTTTCAGATAGGCGTAGAGTGTTTTCCTATACCTAGTCTCCAACATGATAATGTCCCCAGGTGTCTGGGTCTTGAGGCCCCCTCAAAGTGTGGGAGGCAGTGCTTAAGGCTGTGACAGCAAATGGTCAAATCCTGTCTTTGTGGCCTGTGAATACAGGGGAAATTTGCCAGGTGTCGGGTGCAAGAATCGTATATGCCATGGATTTTTTTTTTTTTCCTGGAAGCAATTGGAAACCAACTTAGTGACACTTAAGTCCTTCACCTGCTGCATCACTGTAGCCAGTGGGTGTGAGCCAGAGTGGTACCAAGAAGGGACCTCATCAGAACAGCCGCTGGAGTTACGGGCTCTGGCTTGGAGTGGAATGTTAAACTATGTTCAGAGTCATGGCAACTTGAACTTGGCAGCCCTCTCTGCTTCTGATATTACAAGTGCCTCATAGCCAAGTGCACCTGTGATGAGAGTTGACCTCAGAGTGGGATGTGGATTGAGAAACTTCTCTTTTGTAGCTAACAATTCATTTGGACTCCTTTAACAGCTGGGTGGTTGAGTACCAGGTTATGTGTTAGAATTACTTGACACTGCTTTTCATCTCCCGTGTGTTAAATATAAGATACATACGCAATCACTGAAAGCTCCCCTGCCCCCACCAAAAAAAGGGAGTGCTTAGAATTAAAGGGATATTTCCATATTATCGTTTGTTTCCATCATCAACATGTATAAAATTAACCCCATTTGAAACTGAGAGGTTTCATTAGTAAGAGGTTCTCTTTCCAAAAGGCTATTTTTGAAAGGATTGTTAAGTCCATAATTCATGATAGACAGATTCCAATGTATTTGCACCACTCAAAACACACTACATGTGCTTTCTTTTTTATTATTTATTTATTTATTTATTTATTTATTTAATTTATTCATGAGAGACACAGAGAGACAGACATAGGCAGAGGGACTTCCCCATGAGGGGTCTAATATGGGACTCAATCCGATCCTGGGACTCCAGGATCACACCCTGAGCTGAAGGCAGATGCTCAACCACTGAGCCACCCAAGCGTCCCTACATTTGCTTTCATGTGTTGTGATTAGCTGGTCTCTGCATTCAATCCTTAGCATGTGGCGTTTTTCCTCAATAGTGCTTCTATAGAAAATTTTACTCTAGGCATGTGGGAGACAAGTTATAATGCTTTGGTTTAAAAAAAAAAATCTGTCCAACGTTTCCAATAGCCACATTTTCCTGCGAAAGTGACCTGTGGGCACCTAAGGTTAAAGTTGCAAAAATTATTTTTGCATTTTCTTCAAGTGATTTTTAAATGAAGTTGAGTAATGGTTTTAACAGCGCATCTAACTTTGATGTAATTAGGATAGATATCATATTCTACTAACAGCAGCCTTCTTTAATGTTTGTAAATGTTTAAAGTAGCATGTGGTTTTTCACATTTTCCATTCATCCCCACATTTTTCAGTGTTCTATCTGGAGGGCACCTTTGTACTGCATACAAGTGAGACCTTGTCATGCTTTCAAAGTCGGTCCTCCCGCCCCACCTCAGTGGGCCTCATGCTAAGTTAGCCAATCAAAGTCAACATTACATCTTCCCCTTTGGCCCATGTTCTCTCTCCTCCTTATATAAGCCCTGGTGGCCCCACACCTTTCCACAGCCATCGCCACACCTGGCCAGGCAACCTGCAATAACTGCCTCACACTTCCTCCTCCTCATCTGATCCATGTGGCTGGACTGACTGACTGCCTCTGGGGTGTGATGCCAGGGATTCTGAAGACAGCTGGGGCAGGATGAGGGTACAGAGGAGGTGCTGTGTCAATAATGGGCACCTTGTGGCCTGTATTCCTCACTCAGCAACGAACACAGCACATGCATTTGTTTTCTCTGTCTCAACAGTTTTGGTCTTGGAACATCCCTAGTGTAGGGACAGCCTCTAAAAGGTAACAGTAGTAATAGGGCTTTTTAAGGCACTATCAAACCACTTGTTGGATTTGCTTCTCTCTCTCTCTCTCTTACCTTCTCACTCTCGCCTCAGGATCAGTTGTCCTTTTGCTCAATTGTTCAGCCATCGGATCGCAACAAAGCTGAAGCTCTGGTGGTGAAGGAAATCCTGAACCTGCCCGGGGCTCCAGGTGCTGAGGACAGGGGTGGGCATCACGGAGCCCAGCCAAGTTGAGAGGTCACTTGTGCAGGGCTTCGAAGTCCCTGTGTTTGTGCTCAGGGAACCCTCCCCTGTGAGTTTGCTCGCAAACTTTTGCATCCCATCTGTGAACCTCATTGCACAGGTTTGAGAGTATAGAGACTGGGGTAAAAGCTGGCAGCATCACAACCCATCTGAGCATAAAGGAATCAGGGAGAAAGTCCTTGTAGTTAAGGTAGCAAGCTGTACACAGAAACTTGCCACAGAATATACTAGAATAAAAGAAATAAATGTATGGTCCATGTGCCCATTGGTACCAAGGGAACCATTTTAGAATGAGAAGAGTAGTTACATTTTTTTTGTTGGGCTCTTCTTCTAGGTCATAAATACTTCCTACCACAGGTTCCTGAGCCCAAAAATAAATATGAGAAGAAAATTCTTTGCGTGTATGAAGCACTTTGTATTTTCTGCCTCCTTCTCAATCCTTAATTAAGCTTTGCAGCCACCCTGTGAAGCCAGTCATTACCACTGGGTGAGGAAACAGAGTCCCACAGGAGCTATGTGACTTGCCCAAGCATACGAGCCAGACAGGCCGGGCAGGGTGAGACTCCCAGTTTCTGATGCCCACGCCCCATGTGCAATCCAGACTTGTCACTCTGGGTCTTGGCATGGGGAAGAAATAAACAAACAAATGACTATTACACTGCTTTTACTTCTGGGGAGCACTGGGTTCTTATTCAAAATAGGTAAAAGGGGCAAAACAAATGTAACCAATAGCAAAGCTGTTGGGGGGAGACTGGTGCCACCACTGGGTGGCTTGGAGTTATGCTCTTTCTGAAGCTATATGTCCACTTCTAAGTTTCCCTCTATTACTCACATACTCAGGATTTATTCAGCAAAGGAGCCATCCATATATCTTGCAGATCAGTGGGGATTCAAAAGTGATACCAAGAGGTCTACTTGATTGTATTCCAGTTCAGTGCCATGTAAGACCATGAGATATGTGATGTAATAGAGATATTATCTGGAGAGAGATCAAGGTCCAGGAGAAAAAAAAAAAGATCCTCCCTGGTGGTCAGAGAAGACTCCACAGATAAAGTGACATTTAAATAGAATCTAAAGAAAGGAGTAGGAGTTAGCTAGTTGGAAATAAGGGAAAAGAGCATCGGGGCAACTTTGGTGGAGGTGTGATAAACTATGGCTTCAGAATCCACCCCCGCATGCAAATCATGTGCTGTATAACCTGTAGTGTAAAACCAAAACACATAAATTCAGCTCTCAGCTCTGATGTCAGATTAGCTCCCTCTGTCCTTTGAGATGCCTTTCAATGCACTTTCCCCACACCATATGGAAAGGCTAGGACCTTGCCTGGATTTTTGAGAGCTCCATCCAGGGTTTGAGAGTATAAGGGGAAGGTACCCAGGCTGTGTGTCCAGTCACCCCTGGCTCTGAAATTCTGCACTCTACTGATTCATTTCAGTTCATCTGATGTCTTTTATACAGTAGGTACATGTTTCTACGTATGTATACACATACATGCACATATACGTATATATGTATATATACGTATATGTGCACACATACACATGTATGTGAAACGCATCTCTTACTTGATTTTTAAAAATCTCTCTTTTTTAAGAATTTATTTATTTATTCATGAGAGAGAGGTAGAGACATAGGCAGAGGGAGAAGCAGGCTCCATGCAGGGAGCCCAATGCAGGACTCAATCCCGGGACTCCGGGATCATGCCAAAGGCAGATGTTCAACCGCTGAGCCACCCAGGTGTCCCTAAAAATCTCTTTCACTGAACATTTTATTGCATTGAGGGGAAGAGGACTGGGAAAGAAACAATGGGTTTCTCTCATAGAAACACAAACTTTACATGGATCCTTGGAGATCCATGCATCTTTCTCTCTCTCTTATTTTTAAGGTTTATTTATTTATTTGAAAGAGAGAGAGAGAGAGAGAGAGAACAATCAGGGGGAGGGACAGGGGTGGGGGAGAAAGAGAATCCCCAAGAGACTACCCAGTGAGCATGGAGCCTGATGCAGGACTAGGGGTTGGCTAGTCCTTGGCAATAAGTGGGCAGTCAGTATTATCTGTTCTATGAATTAATCAATTAAATAGTGCTTAAAAAAAATAGTGCTTTAAAAAGCTCTGTCTCGTCTTGGTGTTTGACCATACCATCATTCTGCTCTGAATGCTAGAAATAAAGAGGTTTAAGCACCTGAATAAGCCAGGCCCAGTGACTCCCCATGGTACAGTGATGCCCACCAGTCACAAAAGCCGGGTTGCCTAAATACTCCAAAGGCCACATTTGTTAAGCCAAGCTGCTACATGGCCTGCATAAAGGCCAAAGATGGAAAGACACATAAGCTGCAGATCAGAGTTTGCCTGTTGAGAAACTGGTGGAAAGAAGCTGAGACCAGGCACAACCATAACATTTCATTTCTTTTAGAAAGAGCCCAAACAGTGATGGCAAAATCTTTGAAATAGTGATGTGCATTGACCAAGTCTCTGCATTTTTATGTGCTTTGAGTATTTTGTAGGTTAAAAAAGATGACAAAAATAAGTAAATACATAAGGAAAAAGAGAAACCTGTATCAAAGATGCCCATGGAAAATGAAGTTGCACCTGCTAATGAAGAGATATTTCAAAATAGGATGCTCTTCCAAGAAGACAAGTACCTGGGGTCCCCAGTGCCCCCAAACAGGAGGTAGCTCCCAACCACTGTTATCAGCATTAGGCCAAAACCTCAAGATTCACGAGAAGTCTTTGTTGTTGGAGGTCTTTGCCTCTTACCACTGTTAGGTGATTAAATTGTTAAAGTCCTGTAGTGACTTAAATGCATGTCCAAAGAAGCATTCTGTGGGTGTCCCCAGTTCTTAGAAAAGCTTAGTGAATTGTCTCCTCTTCTTCCCTCATTCTCCCCGCACAGGGAATGTTACAAAGGGCTTTACGGAATTTTTTCAAACTAGTCCCATGCTTATGTACTTTTCAAAGCAACACGGAAATAGGATTTCACAATATATCCATAAAAAAAAAATCCCAGTGGCTTCCCTGCTATTCTAGTAACTTTCTGGGAAGGTGAGAGAAATGCACAGACGTTCCTGCAGCCACTTTGGTTACTAATAAGTCTCAGAGAAGCCCGTCATGAGGTTCTGTCCAAGTTGCCACACTGTCCTGAACCTTCCTTCTCAGTTTATTTATTTATTTGTTCCCATTCTCAGAACAGCCAGCAAATGATTTCACACCTTTTTGTTTAGCTGCTAAAAGCAACACAATAACTCCCCTCAGGGCTGCCTCTGTGGGTTCCAAAAATAAAATGGGCTCATTTTCATGCTAAGCATGCAAAGGCTCATAGGGATTCTAAAGAAAGGCAAAGGAAGGAAAGAAGGGGGAAAAAAAAGAGAGGTCAGACTGGGGGTGTTGCTGAGGAGGGTCAGCCTCTGCCTGGAGTTACCAGCCACCCCTGCCAGAAGGGATAGGTAAAAATAACAGAGAGTTCTTGGGCTACAAAGTGAAAGGTGAGCTCATTCAACCCCAAACTCTCCAGTCTTATTGTCTATCCCTAAACCCAGAGTTATTTTTGGAATACAACCTGTCGTTTATCAAGAAGACAAGAAGAGTAAGTAGTAGCCTGCTTCAGCCTTCCAGATAAGAAGTCTCTTGGGCAGAAATAGCTAATAACTTGCTGCCAGGTCAGAATATAAAATCATGGATCTATGAGACTCTAGGTTAACTTCTGAAGTTCCAAGCGTTCTGGGCCTGAGTCATTATTTAAACAGCACTCATCATATCCCATATGTTACTTATTAGAAAGAACGCTATGTGATGCAAATCACATAGTATTAGTCCCTGCTAGCCAGGCTAGAATGTGTGAAGAGAATTCCGTGAGAGCTTGCTAGAAGCGTACATGCTGCCCACCTACAGTAAGGAATCCTTGCTCCTCTGCCTGCCCCAAATTTAATCCTCCAGTGGTGGCACCGGCTCAGTATATTTCCAGGCAGGCTTTTGCTTTACATACAAGGCCAGACTGTTAGAAAGTCTCATGTACTGAGTCAAAATCTGCTTCCCCGTAGCTTCTATTCATGGGTTCTAGATTTGCCCCATGACCCGTGCTGCCCAGAATCCGCCTTTTTATGAGGAACTTTTGAATATTTGACTATCAGCCTTTACAATCCCCTCTCCTTTTATTTGGGCCTTTGCACTTTCTTCTCCGGAACACGGTTTCCAGTTCCTTCCCTAGGATGTGATCCAGTTTGCACACTGCCCCTCTTACAGCATAGACCCGGAAGGGGCCTGCCCTGCACAGAGCACAATTGAATGACTACCTCCCTGAGCTGAAGAAATGCAAGTCACACAGCCTGAGCTTACTGGAGCCATTTCTTTTAGCAGATGTGTTATGCTGTGGGATCACATTCCCTTTCAAGATCTGTGAAGAAAGGATGTGCTAAGCCAACTGTAAATAGGATTGTTCAGAAAAATCTAAATGCTGCTTAAAGGAACACACTTTTTAAATAGTTTAAAAGGATCCCTTTACATACAAATACTCTACATGCAAATTATAAGTCCTTCTTTTTTTTTTTTTTTTTTTTTTTTTTTTTTTTTGTCATTAAAGAAGATACCCAGGGGTGCCTGGGTAGCTCATTTGGTTCAACGCCTGCCTTTGGCTCAGATCATGATCCCAGGGTCCTGGGATGGAGTCCTGCATCAGGCTTCCTGCTCAGTGGGGAGCCTTCTCCCTCCTCCTGTGCCACTACCCTGCCTCATTCTTTCTCTCTCTCAAATAAGTACATAAAATGTTGTTGTTGTTTAAAAAAAAAAAAAAAGCAGATACCTAGATACCTAGAGTGCCTCAATCTGGTAAACCTAATATATTTTTTTCTATGTTAAGTATTTGAAAATTTTCTAACTGCATTTCTTTAAAATTATTCTAGTATTCAGAATTTCTGTTCAAGGAATCATAGAATCTTAGAAATGGAGACGACATAGAAAGATTTTCAAATTCAGTCACAAACCTTCAGGAAAATATTATTACCTTATTTTACATATTCATTTAGAATTCATTCACCAAGTGATTTCTGAGTACCTATGCTGCACCATGCATTGTTCTAGGCTTATTCGGGGGTAAAAATACATAGTCCTCCACCTTCATGGAGTTTCCATTCCCATGGGGAAAACAGACAAGCAAAATTTGAAATAATTTTAGGTATGGATAAGTGCTATGAAGAAAATAAAATAGGCTACAATAGACACCAGGTCAGGGAAGATAAATTTTAGGAGGGACCATTTGACCAAGCAGTTGGAAAGGTTTCAACCACTGCAGAATCTGGAAGAAATTTCTTCCAAGCTATGGAAACAGCAAAAGCAAAGTCCCCAAGGTAGAAATAAACTTGATGTGTTCTGGGAAGTGAAATTAGGCCAGTACGGTTGGAAAATATTAATAGAAGAAGAAAATGATAGCAGATGGAGTCAAAGAAGAAAAAGATAAGCAGGGGCTAGATCGCATGAGCATCAAAGTCGGTGGTGAGAAGCTTGGATTTTATTCTAAGTGCAGTGAGAAGGCACTTGGAGGGTTTTAGATAGGAGAGTGGCAAGATTTAACTTACTTTTTTGGTTTTTTTTTTAGGTTCTCTCTACCTGCTGGGCAGAGACAGATTGTACAATGTTTAAAAACAGAGGGAGAGGGGCACCTAGGTGGTGCAGTTGGCCAGCTCTTGATTTCAGCTCAGGTCACGATCTCACAGTCCTGACATGAAGCCCTGCGGCAGACTCCACTGTCCACAGGGAGTCTGCTTGAGATTTTCCCTCTCCCTCTGCACCTTCCTTGCTCGTGCTCTCTCTCTCTCAAAATAAATAAATAAAATATTTTTAAAAAATAAAATAAAAAGAGGGAGTGGCATCTGGGTAGCTCAGTGGTTTAAGCATCCAACTCTTGATTTCGGCTCAGGTCCTGATCTCAGGGTCAAGAGATCAAGCCCTGCCTCTGGCTTAGCGCCACACAGAGTGTGGAATCGGCTTGAGGTTTTCTCTCTCCTGCTGCCCCTCTCCTTACCTGCTCTCTGTCTCTAAAAAAAAAATAAATAAATAAAAATCTTTTTAAAAATAAAATAAAAAGGGATCCCTGGGTGGCTCAGCAGTTTGGCGCCTGCCTTCAGCCCAGGACGTGATCCTGGGGTCCCAGGATCGAGTCCCGTGTCGGGCTCCCTGCATGGAGCCTGCTTCTCCCTCTGCCTGCGTCTCTGCCTCTCTCTCTCTCTCTCTCTCTCTCATAAATAAATAAAATATTTTTAAAAAATAAATAATAAAATAAAAATGATAAATAAAAATATTTAAATTAAAACAACACACACACACACACACACACACACACACACACACAACCAGACGGAGAGAAACCAGTCAGGAAGCTATTACAGTGGCCTGGCAAGAGATGACAATGGCTTGTATTGGCCTGGTAGCAGTGGAAATAGAACTGGCTAAGTTCTGGTTATATTTTAGAGGTACGACCCATAGGACTTGCTAAGAGAGAAACAACTGGAGTTCAGGGAAGCTTAAATAACTTGCCTGAAAGGGAAGAAGGAGAAGAATACCAAGAAAGGGATGAGTACTGAGTATTAATAGTGCCATGTACTTCAGTCCTAATATTCATCCTAGTAATCCTGCAAGAAAGATATTATTTTACCTACATCTTATGCATAAGGACGCTGAGGCTCAGAGCACTGAAGTAACTCCAGATCAAACACAGGGTCAGCTTAAGGTAGGATCCAAACTCAGGACTCTGTGTATCTCACAGTCTCTTCCCACTGTTGTATTCCCGAAGTGATAGTGGAAGGGGAGCCCTGAGTGCAGACTCAGGTAGAGTTCCTACTATGTACCTTTTCTTCAAAGTTATTGATGCTTAATGAAAACCTATATCATCCCTTGCTGCAGATCCCCCAGTAAGCCATTATTTTTAACCAAAGCTAAGATACCTTAGCTTATCAGAGGATTTCCTTTCTGCCCCCTTCCTTTATGCCTTATAATCTCTGAGTCAGGGTCCACTCCTCTTTATGCAGTTTAACTGCCAGAGACATGAGCCCCAGTGCCTGTCTCCCTTCCTGAGGAGCTGTAGCTGGAAATTGCTTGTGCAATCCGATGACAACTTATCTATATTTAGCAGAAAAAGTGGTGGCAAGGATCTGTCCAGCTCAATTTTTTTTACAGTTTCAATGTTCAGAATCTCACAGACAATCTCCTGAAAGGCACATTGGTCCTGACAGTATCTGAGCGAAAGGAAGTTTCCTCCATCTCACAGGGTTATCCGCTGGAAGCCTTGTTCCAAGAAATTATGTGGACATCCATCGTAGAGCAAAGATGTGATGTCCCCAGTGCTCCCCCCAACCCCGACATGAAGGGCTGCTGGTACTGTAGGCACTTTGATGACTTTTAAGTGTTATTCTAAGACAGGAAAACAAGCATGAAAGGTTTAAGGGGGAAATGGACTATGATGTAATTGTTTATGCATTTAAATGATATGTATAGCACTTGATTTTTATTTCTTTTCAATGTGGCATGGA
This sequence comes from Nyctereutes procyonoides, assembly GCF_905146905.1. Taxonomy (NCBI): domain Eukaryota; kingdom Metazoa; phylum Chordata; class Mammalia; order Carnivora; family Canidae; genus Nyctereutes; species Nyctereutes procyonoides. The sequence goes on from NW_026575040.1 coordinate 15,082,962, forward strand.
AAAGAAATGCAAAATGCTGCTGATGGTTTCAGAGCAAAGATAAACTTGCTTGGGTGGGGAGGTGAAAAAAATTGCAGCAGGTATTCTCAAGCGCTTCACATGATGAAATCATTGCCAGGGAGGCTGATTATCGCTTATACTAAAAGTAACTAATTCGAGGGTGAGACACAGTTTAGCTTTTCTGGAGCCAGACTAAACCAGATTTAGTATATAATCCATGACTCTGACCCTCCTCACTGTTGGTCAGCCAGAGAGAATGATCTACTAATGAAAAGCAAATCAATTAAGAAGAGCTAAGAAAACAGGAAAGTAGAGAACATTAAATAAAAATGGGAATTTTCAAGACAGTAAAATAGCACCAATTGTATTGCAAAAAGGGAATTTAGAGGGGGAAAAATTGTATCCGGTGAGTACTTACTTATAGTCCTCTACTTTTTAACGTGCAAAATGTGTCAATCCTCGGTTGGGGGGGGGGGGGACCTACCATAAAATAATTTTTTATTTGCTTTAGAAATAGAAATTTTAAAAAATAATTTTTTCATACCTTCTTCCAGTCCCCAACTTCATTTTGGGTTAAATCTTATTCGGAGGAAAAGCACTTGGTTTAGAAATGTCCTGTCTCGTTTTCACAAAATCTCTTCTAATGAGATGAGTTTTAATGTTGCTGTGCCTATTAAGGAAAAGAGATGAAGAAATAGAAAATCTACTTTTTGTACCATTGCATTTCTTGGTACTAAAGCTTCCAACACTGTATTCCAGAAGTTAATTAACAAATCATTATTAAGAGGGGAAAAACATATGCAATTTGGGGGAAAATGAAAACATAATTTTTTTAAAGGAAGGAAAAAAGACACCCAAAAACTCCATACCCTAAGATTTCACTGTTAACAAGCCTTAAAAAACAAAACAAAGTTATTCGGCACATCCCTTGTTGAACCTAATAGGATGGTTGTAATTCAGACTTTCTCTCGTTTATCATTTTGTGACCATTTCCGGCAATTTTCTACAGATTTATGAGTTGGTACCTTTCCTGGTGCCTCAGAAGCCCAAACAGAAATAATCTTCCAGCACTAAATGTCTTAATCTCCTCCCTGAAAGTTTTCTCTGCTTGAGATGAACAAAAAGATGTATAATCCTTCTTTTTTATATTCCTGTTCCCATGACTATCAAGAAAATGAGAAAGTCCTTCCTGATTTTCTGTGTCATAGCATGAGCCCCATCTTCATAGACACCTGAAGAACTAACACTATCTTTTTCACCTAAGACCTGAAACTTTAAAGGCAGGTCTTTAAACAATTTTCTCTGTACATCATCTTGGCCAGCTTTTAAGTTGAAGGAATTCAGTATAAGAGCTAAAAGAATGTCTAAAAAATAATTAGGGGCGATGAATCTGCTGGTTAAAGAATAAGCAAAGAAATCAGTAGAAAATCCCTAAATATAATCTTGCATATGTAAGAATAACCTGAAACATGTATATATGGAATACATATAAAAACTGTGGGGAAAAGTTGTCAGGAAGTGATACCATGATCATTGTTAGCTTACCAGGGAAAGAATCATTTTTTCTCATACCATATAACAAATTCTAGATAGATTAAAGAAATTTTATTTTTGAAAAGTTAAATAATTGAAAGAATATGTTTCTGCATATTGATCTAGTGTAGAGGGGTGAAGATTTTCAATACTTTAAAGCAGTGGAAGAGATGATTGAGTAAAAGGTCAGTAAGTTGAAATGTAGAGAAATATAAAATATCCATATGTCAAAAATAATCATAACAAAATCAGAAGACAAGAAGCAAATTGGTAAGAAATGACCAAGTTAATGACCTAATTTATAAAGTGTTATTATAAATCAATGAGAAAATAGACAAAGGTCATGAACAGACAATTCATAGAAAAGAAAATACAAATAGCTAATTATACAGTAAACAATTTTCAGCCTCACCAGTGAATACAAAGTTAAATAATAAGAACCTAAAAAAATAGGAAAGATTTTTAAAATAACATTAATCAATGCAGTGAGAGCTTCAGGAAGACACTGATATATTGTGCTAATATAAATTAATGCAACCTTCCTGGTAATATGTATTAAAGATCTGAAAAATGGGGGCACTTGGGTGGTTCAGTGGTTGAACATCTGCCTTTGGCTCAGGTCGTGATCCCAGGGTTCTGGGATTGAGTCCCACATCAAGCTCCCCACAGGGAGCCTGCTTCTCCCTCTGCCTATGTGTCTGCTTCTCTCTCTGTGTGTCTCTCAGAATAAATAAGTAAAATCTTAAAAAAAAAAAAAAGACTTAAAAATGATTATACTCTTTTTTAAAAATCATTATACTCTTTGATCTGGTGTTTCTCCTTCTGTTAGACTATCCTAAAGAAATAATTTGAAATGCTAAAGCAGTCACATAAAACATTAATTTAAGTACATCCTAAATATCCAATATTAGAAAAATTATTAACAAGTTATAGTATCATCATATGATGAAAAGTTTTGCTGCTATTAAAATAATAGTTAAAGAATTAATAATGGCACTAGAAAATATTTTTGAATGATTGAAGGAAAGCATAGTATGTGAAATTCTGTGTACAGAATGATCTCAGTTACATGAAGATAAAGAAATTCTAGGAAAGAATACTGGAACCATTCTGAACTGTGGTTGCATTTGACTAACAAGGTAAGGTTTAGTGATGTTTTGCATGCTTCTTTTAACTTCTTTCAAAATGCCAATTTTTCTACCATGTATATGTATTATTTTAGAATATTATGAAAAGAAGAAAAGTTAATCTTTGAAGAGGTTCTAAACCCTAGAACATGCCAATCTGGCATAAAGCTTATTTTGAGCTGAAGACAACTGGGGAGAAAAAGACACAGGACAAACTCTCTGACCTCCCCCTCTTTACCAGAAAGGGCAGGAGGATTCTTAACCACCAGAAACAACCCTAGACTCTTAACAGTCCAGAGTCTGCACCAGGGGAATCTATGTAACAAACCTTGCTAAAACAATCCTTATCTTCCACTGGCTTCTCCCATATATTTATCTTCCTACAGTTTGCCACCTTTGGAAGTCTAAAACCCTTTTCCTGTGTCTTGTCACTTCTCTTCAAATTTATCTTTCTTGGCTAAGATGCCCTAGAAGTCCAAGTTCTAACCACTTCTTTGAGTTACTCCTCAGTAAGTATTCCATGTGTTGTGGACTGCATGAATCAACAAACTTGCTTGCTTTTCTCTCTTTTATCTGTCCTTTGTCAACCTAATTTGCAGGACCCCAGCAATGTACCCAAGACAGGTAGAGGAAAAATCTTCCTCCTCTATAAACTACTATAGTAAAAAAAAAAAAAAAAAACAACAACAAACTCCAACAACAACAATGGTAGGCATCCTTCTTCTCCAGCAATCTTAAACTGCATTCTACTTGATAGTAGGTATCATTGGATACTTCCAAGCCCATGGAGGAACTACTGTCCACTGTGAGTCAGCTTACTCAAAGAGGCAGATTGCCAGGTGTTTTCAGGGGAGGGAGTGGATAGCTGTTTTCCTCTCTTCTTCTTTTTCCAGGTTTAGTTTCCACTTCTTTCTTCCTTTCTTCCACACTTGATCCAAGTAAAAGCCAGGGAATATGAGCACCATACCTCATTTCCTTTCTAAAAGTGGTGAGATAGGGTTGCTTTCATCTCATCTCCAAACCTGCTAAGATAGACCCAAAAAGGAGGATAACATGGGTTTCCTATATGATGAGAAGGAATGTTCTCCATAAGAACCTGGCCAAGCCTCTCCAAACCTCTTCTTGTAGACAGTGCCTGGATATGCAAAGAACACACTTCCTAAAAGAGTTTATTTCAGAAATAGAGGGAATGTTTAACCTAAAAAAAATATATTTTGGTGTTTTAAAATGGTATCTCTTAGAGTGACAAACCTCATCTCTACTATCGCCACAACCTCTGAGTGAGCCAGATCTGAAAATAAAGGAATGAAAAAGGCAATCATTCTTGCCTGGGGTTGACTAGGACAAAGGATGGAAGATGAAAAGGCTCAGAACGCATCTCCAGCCAAGTCCAAGGTTTTATTTTGTTCTCTTGAAATTAAAAGCAAAATGCAAAGTGTACTTTGCCTAACTCATTTACTCTAACAATCTTAAGCACATTTCTGTTGCTGAGGAAATGGAGGGCTGAGTCTCTGATTCAGTTCCGTGATGCCACATAGCATCCTTTGATGAAAGCATTGCTATCTTTTGTGTGTTTGGAAAGCCCTTCCAAATACTCTTTCCCCTTTAAGTGTCATAGTTGCGTTCTGATTGCCAAAGGCATATTTTAAGTCAGTAGGTGCAAATGTAATTGAAATCTATCAAGAAATACCTTTTTAAGGATTATCATGTTATTAATTGTGGTTATCTTTTTCTTTACACCTAGAACCCAGAAACCAGGAAAATCTAGCTTTTTTGACTTTTTTTAGGGGGAGGGATTTGAAGGCCTCTTTTCTTCCCTCACTCCAATAAAAAAAGTATTATGTATTCTAGTCAGACTAAAACACATAATTCAGCAATATGCCACCATCACCCTAAGGTTTAATATTCTTTCCACTGAAAATAAGTAAAAATAGCTCACTATTCTCAAACTTGATGGTTAGGAAGAGAAGCATATGGGAAGAGTATAACCTAACAGCTATCTTTAAATTGTAATTTGAGGGCCACAGTCATTTGCATTCTTTCACTTTCCCTGAGGCAGTACCCCATGTGCAGAGTCATGGTGGTAAGAGCTTAGCCCCAGTGACAGAAACCATTAAAGATTAGAAGCAGAGGGCCAGGTCTTACTTCATGACTTTTCATTAGCTGACTTGTGTAGGAAGTAAGGGCTCCAGTCTTTGCTAACCAAAATGTTAATGGCTTATAGACAGCAAGAAATTAGTGCGATATTTATCAAGTACCTGGAACAAGAGTTGACTTTCTGTGAAACATCACTCTAGAATCAAAGCCAAAATCTCTCTCTTCTCTTCAGATGAGTCTGAAAAAATAATCATGTCAGAATTAGTAAGGCAAACAACACAAGGAGAAGAGTGAAAACAAGCCCATATTAAATAGGACTGAGGGGAAAATACTTCAGCTTCATAATAACAGAAGAGGTGGTATTTAAGAAGTTAAAAAAAAAAAAAGTAGTAGCACTGCTTCTTTCAGGAATGCAAATGTCTGGGATCCCTAAGTCATTTGTCCTGAATCTCTCAGGCAGGTTGGGGTCAGACAATGGGGAGGTACAGTTGGAAGATGTTAAGTGGCCTCCTAAAAATTCAGGTTAAAGTGATTATTCATTGAGAGTGTATGTGTTTTTACTTATTAGAAAAGTAATAAACAATTACATTTAAAAATGCTGTCATTACAGAAAAATATAATGTTAAAAAACTGCCCCCCACTGCCCTAATACAGAGATGATCACTTGTTAAAAATTGGCAGTAAAAGTATACTTTCATATGATTCATATGCTATGTCCTTTAAAATAAAGTTATGAATAGTTATAACAGTATGAGAAATATGTATATAATAATATTAAACTGAAAAAGTGAAAAAGATTGGGTACATAACTGAATCAAAAGACATCAAATAAGCCTATGACTGGAAAAAGAGAATTATGTCAAAATATTTTAAAAGTTAGGGTAGTCTATATAGTTGTTTAAGTACATACTAACATATTTTTAAAAGTGTGTGTGTGTGTGTGTGTGTGTGTGTGTGTGTGTGTGTGTTTGATGACTACCTCTTTGCTTCAAAGAGCCCCTTTTCAAAGAAAAGGATACTGAGTTCCCACTTGACAGCCTTGGAGTGAAGGAAAGAATATTTGGAGATCATTGGTAAATAATGCTTTGAATCTCTCTTTGGCATATGAAACTGGATTTCGATCCTATTTAAAGGTCCCCTGGTAAAAAGTCTTTATATGTTTCTCGGGCAAGAGAAGGATAGAAGAAACTATATACAAGACTTGGGTCGGGCAATTGATTTTAATTGTGATTTCTGTTCATGACTCAGCAATTTCAGGCAATTCTCTGCTTTTACCCCAGAGTTATCCCTTGTGTAAAATGGGAAGGATGATAGAAAGTCTGAACTTGGGGACTTGGTCTCCCAGCACTGCTATCAACTACACCTGCCTTTTGGCGAATATCCAGCTCTTCTCTGCCGGGGTCACACGTCCTATCCGTTCATAAGAGCCAGGAGGCTTAATTACCTGGAGTTTCAAAGACCTCTGGACTCTCTGACGAAGAGGCTGTTTAAGTTCAATGTCGTATTATCCAATTCCTGAAGCATTCATTTTACAGAGATGGAGAGGAAGAGTACAGAGATCAAGCTGTGCGCCCAAGGAAGTTTAGAAAAATTTGGGGAAAGGTTTTCTATGTCTTGTAAGTGGAGGAAATGCTTCAAAGTTTGAGAAAAGTCACATAATACTTCCACACACATAATATGCTTCTCGGATATAAAATACTTAAATTAGAGAGTAACTTCAAGTCATCAAAATTCAAACTGGCTGTGCTCATCTTCTCTTTCCTTTACATGAAAGTGCTCTGTGGTTCTCTCCTAGCAGCACCAACTTGGATGATGGATGACATTGGTCCTGTCATCTTACAGGGCCTACCGTGACATATCCTGGGCTGAGTGTTCTCAGATTCCAGGGCCAGCGCAACGTCGTGGAGGAGTTTTCACAAAACTGAGGACTGTACGTTGGAAGGCTGCCGACTTTAAGAAGTATTGCTCTTTGCTCTAAGAGAGTGTCCTTCCATCTTGGGGATATTCAAATGTCACTTTCTTTTATGAATTAATGATAATTGAAGACGGCAATTGTGGTATCTTTAACATTTTTATTCGATCAGATTTAAACTTGGCAACAGTATATTGATCTTCCACAATGTCAGAATTTCTTTTTCTTTTCTTTTTACATTTTACTGTTCTGTAAAATCCAAACTTGAAAACATCAGTCTGTGGCTAGTTCTGTCTCTATGGCAATAGGGAAAATGCAGAGAATCACCATTTTTAACCCAGGATATCAAATTCCTCCCCTAGTTAAAATGTGTGTCCCAGCTAATAAGTAGGACACCCAACGTGGTTGAATTGTATTTCTCTGTCCACCCTCTATTAAGGGTTCCTAAAATTAAGTTGCTGAAAGATCAGAAAAGAAGGAGGCAGGGGAAAGAAAAATCTGGATAATAAACTGGCTAGTTAATGGACTCCATGTAGATTGACGAGAATAAAAGCATGTCCTGGGACGCCTGGGTGGCTCAGTGGTTAAGCGTCCACCTTCAGCCCAGGGCGTGATCCTGGAGACCTGGGATCGACTCCCACATCAGGCTTCCCGCCTGGAGCCTGCTTCTCTCTCTGTCTCTCTCTGTGTGTGTCTTTCATGAATAAATAAATAAAATCTTTAAATATAAAATATATATATATATATATATATAAAAGTATGTCCCATGCAATATTTCCAGCACACTTATACTAAAGAATCATTGTTTATTTTTTATTTAAATTTAATTTAAATGTATTTTATCTGGCAATCCTACATCCAAGATCCTCTAGAAAATATATAGGCAAAAACATGAATTAAATTAGCCCCTATAATATACACAGCTATTCATGAAACACACGTTAAGTGGCTATTACTGAAATACTCTTTTGGTTGTCTTTATGTTGTCTGGTTTTCTTATCTAAATGTGAAATGTTTAGATGATAGTGTTCTTATAAAAGCACAACCACTGCCAATTAAATCCAGAGAAGAGTAAAATGAGTTACCTGGCTCCCATTCGGCTTACCTTATGAATGAGCTGATAAGCAGTGTTTACAAGTCAGTCCCGCCGAGTCACTCAGCTGCCCACCTCTGAGCTGGCTGCTCAGGTGCTGCAGAGAATGGTTTCCTCCAACCCACTCTGATGTTTCGGGATCAGAAAGGATGTGGGTGGGAAGTAAGGAGGAAAGCCAGGATCCTGTGACACATTCTTAGACATATTCAGCGTGTGCAACCAGCACATTTGTTCTTTGTTTCTCACTTTTCCCTCTGACTAACACAAAGTTTAAAAGTCTACGTTATTTTTTCATCATGCTACCTGGCAAATGTAGATTTCCTCACCTTAGCTTGAAACAAAAGTAATAATAAAACTGTCAAGTAGCACTAGTAACCTCTCTGATAATATTTGCAGGGAAATTACTTTCTGACTGCAAAGTTGACACCGATTTTCTGTTAGGGAAATGAATTTATATGAGCTGGAGATTGGCAGGGAAGTGGGAGTCTAGGTCAGATGCCTGGTGTGCATTTCATTACAATGAGTGTGATTGTGCTTGGTCTTTTGTTTTGTTTTTTTCCTTGGCCCCCTCAAGGTTGTTGCAAAAGTAATATGAGGGGGAAAAATATGGTGAACAGTGTTCATATGTCCAAATAAATGGAAAATGAAGATCAAAATGTAGAATTGGAGCCGATTGTGTGGTCAGCCCTCAGATGGGCTGCTCAGGGTTGTAAAGGGAAGCTCGGTGAGAAGGTCTCATCCTACTTCAGGCTCTGTCTCCCTGAGGGACCTCTGGACATCAGGTTTTTTCCTTCTCAAATAAAGGGATTACATAGGCTAATACATAGGCTAATATGGTTCCTTACAGTTCTGATCTAAGGAGGTACAGAGGAGAGAAGGAATTTTGGAGTTCCAAGTTAGTGAACAGAGCTCATCCACTTACCTTCTGGAGGTTTGAAGGCTAGATTTTTAAAATAACAAACTTGCTCCCTGATCTCATGTTCTGACCGTCCAATGTAGAAGAGCAATCATTCTTTAAACCTTCCTCTGCCTACCCTGGCCTTGACAGAGGAAAATCACTTGGACCATGTTCTTGGTCCTCCTGGGGACCAGCTCTGTCACAGACTGTCCCTCTGGACTCCCATATGCACAGGTCACCATTATTGTTCTTTTCCAAGCGGTTACTTTGGTTGGATGAAAAATAAGCAGAGTTCAACCATCATAATTATTTATGTGGGTACACAAAGACGACATGTCCCATGTTTTTTGTTTCTAAATCACATTCTGGATTCTCAGAGTTTCTTTGCCATATGTTTTCTAGCCCTTTTCCCACTGGGCTTGTTCCAGTCAGAATCTGTATGAAACGCAGCTCCTTTTGGTCCGTGTTTTAAAATTGAATTTGGAGGGGAAAACACATACGTTTCAAGGTAGGCGGTATATACATTGATTCTGTCTTTTGTGACCATGTAGGAAAGATGGTGGAAAATAAAGATTTCTCTGGGGTGCTCTCTGCTCTGAGCCCAGAAGCACATTATTGCATTGTTCCAGATTTCCCCATGCTTTCAAAGATGGCTGTCCTTTCCTGGTACGAAATACTATCGCAAAATCACAAGCTTTCATCTTCCATTTTATCCAGAGTGCCCCTTTTTTTTTTCTTGGGTTTGTGCCAACACCAGAGAATTTAAACAAGGTACCTCCCCAACTTCTCAGGAGCTCTTGTGTTGGTGTCATTTGTGGGACACGTTCTCAATTTATGCAGACATGCCTCTGGCCCCTGTCCTCCGCTGGGCCCTAGTTATTTCTTATCCCTCATTCTTTGTCCTGTAAGCCCTTGTTGCCCTTCCCAAGGTGGAAAATCACTGGGCAGCCTCTACCTCTGTGCAGCCCACACCTAGAACATTGCTGGCCTTTGCCCAAATTGTGCCACCCCACTTGGGATCACCTGACACCACTGTGATCAGTCTTATGACCTGGCAACATCCCACCTGCCTACCCAGTTCACTCTTGCTCCATTCCAGTGCCTCTTACAAGCGATTGCTCATATGTCTTCTTGTCACTGTCCCATGTCTTGTCAGGCTCATCCAACCCCTTTATTCACTCAGCAAGGTAATTTGAGTACCGCCATGTGCTGCTGGGTAATGTCTCCTGTCAGAGTAAATAAAGATCCAATACTTACCTTCAAGATGCTTAGACTCCAGGGAGGGAGACTGATGATAAAGAAATAAACAATCAACCATTATAAACATTGAGAAAAGCTGTGAAGAAAACAGATGCAGTCTCTGGAAAGAGTGGCAAGGGGAGCCTATTTTGCATAATGTCCCCTGTAGAATGCACATTTAGCCCTATACCTAAACAATGAGAAGACGCCAGCCAAGGGGAAAAGAGGGGTTGGATGTGCCTCCCAGAGTTTGGGCTCAGCCTATGAGCAGGCCCTAAGGCAAGAGAGAGTTTGGTGTGCTTGAAAGCTGGAAAAAAAAAAAAAAAAGGCTTTCTAAATCCTCCCCACTTTTCTAGTCCCTTCTTCCACATAGACCTGGCTGACTGCACCCACTCACACTCATTAGTCTGTCTCCTGAGCTGTCCTAGGTCATTCTCTTGGTTCCCCTTACTTAATACTCGGTTGCATGCTGTCTTGTATCATTCAGCTATGTGGAAGATCTTTACAGGATTTGAGTTCCACACTTCATCTCTCCCAGAGCATCAGTCAGGGTTCTATTTATATAGGAGGTGCCAAAGCAACACTTGAATTCAAGTCAATTCAATAACCATGAATCAAATGCCTGGTCTATGCTAGGTGGTACGTGTTAGGTATTTAGCTCAGAGGTGGTGTTTAAAAATAACTCCCAGTCTAGCCATGAGAGGAAACATCAGATAAACCCAAACCAAGGAGTATTCTACAATGTATCTGATCAGTATGCCTCAAAACTGTCAAAGTCATCAAAAACAGGTGAAGTTCAAGAAACTGTCACCGACCAGGGGAGGCTAAGGAGATAGGACTACTAAATATAATGTGGCACCTGAATGGCATCCTGGGAACAGGAAAAAGACATTAAGGAAAAACGAGCAAGGTCTGAATGAACTATGAAATTTAGTCAGGAATAACATACCAGCGTCGATTTCTTAGTTGTAAAATACATACAACAGTAAAACAGGATGTTAACAATAGGGGAAACTGTGAAAACTCTATTTTTTTTTTGCAACTTTTCTATAAATCTGAAATTATTCTAAAATAGTTTGTTTAAATTAAAAATAAACGAGAGGCGCCTGGATGGCACAGTTGGTTAAGCATCCGGCTTTTGGTTGCGGCTCAGGTCATGATCTCAGGGTGGTGGGATTGAGTCCCATGTCAGACACCACACTCAGTGTGGAGTCTGCTTGAGACTCTCTCTCCCTTGCCTTCTGCCCCTCCTGCTCATGCTGTCTCCCTCTAAAATAAATAAATAAATCCTTTTTAAAAATTAAAAGTAAATAAATAAGCTATCAAGACATGGTCCCTACCCTCCGTGAGTTTACACTCTGGCAAAGAAAACACATCTAAGTAAATATATGCAGTACAGCATGGTAAAGGCAACAACAAAATTGCATACCAAGTACAAAAGTAGCTCAAATGAGGGCATGATCACCTCAGAGCATTTTTTTTTCTTTTTTTAAGACCTCAGAGCATTTAGAGAACGAATCACTGAGGAGAGAGGCACCTGGCACTAGGTTTTGAAGGATCACTAGGAATTTAAAGAATGTAGAAGACAAGTCTAGAAAAGACTGATTCAGGCCCTTGACACCTTTGACAAGGCATGCAATCCTTTCAAGCAGTTTAGCTTTGACAAAAGGGAAGGAAGAAAGAAAGAAAAGAGGAGATAAGCTTGAGTATTTGCTGACAAATTATGGCACAATTGCTAGCAATCTCATTGTTTGTGGCTGGAACTCAACTGCTGACAGCAGCTGACCCACAGGGCCTCTGAGTAGTGCCCACCAGGTCTCCTTCCCATCACTCTCCACCCAGCTGTTGAGGCCATCTGTTTGGTCACCGTGGACTCCATAGTACATTGGGCAAGGCACACCCCCAGTTTCCGGAGGTGGCTGGATAACCAGGAAAGGATATGAATGCAGAGCACCACAGGAGGTGGTGACTTGGGGACTGAGGCAAGAGCTCAGTGGTCAATCATGGGCCATTGTCTCCAAACTGGACAGGCCAGACTGTCTGCCACACCCATAACTGCAGGTAAAGGAGGTTGAAGGCAAGTCCATTGAGAGCAAGGGCATTGCTCTGTTGGAGCTATATCCCCAGCATCCCACTGGTTGGCTCAAGGTCAGTTCTTCAAAAAGAAAATTGTTGAGTGAAGAACAAGACTAACCCCAAGAGACCCAGTGGCTCTCACCACAGATAAATGAAAACAAATGGCAACCCGATCTGGGGAGGTGACCCTCGGTTAGGAAGTGGCCGTCCTGCAGTGGAAGAAGGATCTCTCAAATTTTCTCTCATGGGAATTTGAACAGTTCTGAGTGGAGGAAGCAGTTAGGAGGCAGATGAAAAGCAGAGGGGACCTTGAGGTAGAAGAGCACCTCAAAGGACCCTGTGGAAGCTTATGTTGTAAGGGGGCAAAATCAGCGAGTGAGTCCAACAGTGAATAAGCCAACTGCTGTCAGAACAGAGAAGCAAAAATACAGAGAAAAGCAGCATCCCTAAGAGAGAGAGGTCCCTTGCTGCCACAAAGCACTTAGCATAGTGCTGGCACCTAAGTGCTCCATAATTGTTATTTTGAAGTTGTTTTATTCTTATGGGATTCCCATGAGAACTATGCTATTCTTATTACTCCACAAGTATCCTTACAAGAAGCATCCCCTAGCTTAGTGGGTTTTTGTACCTTGCAACCAACAACAACAACGACAACGACAATGAAACTACACACAAAACAATTCCAAAATTATCACTGGTCAGAATTGTAGCAAATGTTTGGCATAGCCCAGTGGGGGCCCTAATCCTTAGGGATCATTTTCTCTGTCACTCGTACAGGGAAGGTCCCTGCATCCTGTGACCTCTGTCTGATAGATCTGCGGCAGATCAGGGATTTCCTGGTGTGCGGAGAGTTAGGCCCCAGGCACCAAGCTGACTCACCCTGGATTGAGCTGTAGGCAACTGGAGAAGTCAGAGGCTGGGAAGCTGATGTTGAGAGGAATATAGAAGCGCTCTGAAGACATACCTCATCCAGCTCCACCCCCAGAAAATGGTACAGAGTTCATATTTTTACTTTATCACTTAATCGAGGGTTTCACACACATGAGTATTATTTCTTTATTTTTGAATAGGTCACCATGGGTACACGGTGCAGTATTCAAAAGGATATAAAAGTAGGGGTGCCTGGGTGGCTCAGCTGGTTGAGCATCTGACTCTTGATTTTGGCTCAGCTCGTGATCTCAGGGTCATAGGATTGAGCCCTGTGTTCAGGCTTCATGCTCAGTGGGGAGCCTGCTAGGGATTATCTCCCCCACCCTTCCTCTGCACCCCCTCCTTCTTACACACACAAACTCCTCTCTCTCTTTCTAAAATAAATAAACAAATCTTTTTAAAACGGGATATAAAGTAGAGGTAAGCCCTGTCCTCTAGCCAGTAACTGCTTTCTAATGCTGCCTTCCAGAAATAATACATTCTGTGGATATAGGAGCATGATGAATCCAAACATACATCGTGGCATCTACACATACATGCTCGTTTAGATACACACACACTGTTCTGCACGTTGATTTTTTTTCGATTCCCAGTGGCTCTTTAGAGCTAAATCCATATCAGAGCATGCAAAGTTGCCTTAATCTTTTTAACAACAGCATGATACTCCAATTTATGGATACAGCAGCAGTTATTTAATCCCCTACTAGTCAATTATGAGTTGTTCTCAGACTTCACTAATACAAACAGTGCTACAATGAATATCCTCAAACATGTACTAGTTTGCACATATGCAGATAGATGGGCAGGACAAATTCCTACATGTGGAACTGTTGGGACTAAAGGAAAGTATATTCGCCATGTCATTGCATATTACAAAGTGGGCTTCCACAGAGAATTTACCAGTTTATGTGTCCACCAGTAATGTATGTGATTACACCCACACAGAATGCATAGCTTTTTTATAAAAAAAAAAGATTTTATATTTTTGTAGCAAATATAAACATACGAGTGAAAACCTTTTGCATAGCTTTTTTTCTCTGACGCCCTGTCTTTCCCTCTAAATGTCTCTCTCGCCTCATCCCCTGTGAGGGTTTGTGCACCCACACAATGGCTTGCCCTCTCCCCAGTGGAGATTGATTTTTGAAGGCTTTCATTCTTTCTTTCTCATACTGCAGTGGGTTTTCATCTTTGGTGATTTTCATTTGCAAAAAAAAAAAAAAAAAAGAAAAAAAAAAGAAAGAAAGTTTTCACTGAGTTTTACATTCCCCAACGTAGAGGGTCTCTTAATCTTTCCAGAAGCAATTGCTGCTGCCACTATGCCAAGACCTATTTCTTCATTAATTTTTCCAAAGCCCTTATAATACTGGGGGGACCAATACCGGGGCCGATAATGCCCAGTAATTCTCGGTATTTACAGAGCTTCTTTGTCTGAGATCTCAAAGCACTTGACAGCATTAAATCATCATTCCCTTGGCTTTCTCGAAAGCATCTTTGAACCTAGAGGGATGATGCACAGAAATGAAATCTCTGCTTTCTATCCAGATTGTCTGAAAGGTGACTGGGGAGAGAATACAAACCAACCAATGTAGTTTCTAGCTAGAGTAGCATGTCCCTTTGGTTATTCCAATTCTTTTTACCTTTTGTGGATGCATTTCCAGTGAATAATCAATTTTCTGTGTATAAGCAGCAAATAGAAATGTGGCCAAAGGATTCAACGATGTCAGGGCTTGAGTGCCTAGACGCAAAAAGAGGCATGTTCAGGCCTTCAAGCCACTTATGTGCTCTCTGGTCTGAGTGTCTGCCAGTCTTCTCTATCCAAGAAAATGTATAAATATGACAAAATGGCACTTCCTCTGGCCCAGAAAAAAAAAGAAGAAAAGGAGAGAAGGAGGAGGGGAAAAAGCAAGAAGGGGAGGGGGGTACTTAATTCAGATCTGATATCTCCTTCCCATGTTGGACAGAACCCTATGAGCAGAAAGCCCAGCCCAGCCCAGCCACATGCATAATGTGTGATTCCACCAGTGAGTAATTGCCCTTTTTTATAAAGAGCTTTTCACCCTCACCCATCCTACTCCTCTAACCCTTTCCCATCCCCTAGTCTCCACACCCTCCATATCCTACATACACCATACACAGACTGTCAACCATAGGGCAAGTATCTAGTGGGGAAATGTTAGCAAACATTATCTTATATTTCAGATACAGAGACCGAGAGACAGGGAAGCTGTAATTTACTTAGTGGCAAAGATTCTGTGTTAGGCACACATATCAAAAACTTCATCAGGTGGGTCAGGAATTACCAATCAATAGAGTGGATATTTTTAAATTTTTAAATTGTTTATTCCAGAAATGACACTGAGGATGAAAACACAAGTAAACAGCACTGCAGTCTCCCCACCCCAACTAAACATACTCCTTTCCTCCCTGTTGCATGTCCTTTGAAATTCATAATCCATATGCACACACAGTAGTAACCAGAGCCTACAGAAGTATAATAGTTTGAGCAAGAGCCCAGGTAGTGGGGCCAGGCAACTTGTACTTATATCCAATTCTACCATTGACTAGCCGGGCCTTAGATTCTCCATCTGTAAAATGAGAATATTAATAGTTTGCACCTCATAGAAATGTTATGAGGAATCAAGGAGTTATCCATTTCACATAGTTAGCCAAGAATATAGTACATACCTGGTACATGTCAGCTGCTACTAATATTATTAAATTTTGCTTTCTGCTTTTTAAAATGCATCTAAAGCAAATACGACAAAATCGTCTGATAGATCCCAAATCCTTGCTAAGCTGACTGCCCAATCCTAGTGGCATCACTTCTTCTGGGTTCTTGGAGGACTGGGAGAGAGTCCTTCCTGCAGAGAGCCAAGCAGTATCTTTTAGCTCCTCTCAGGGCCTGTACAGACTGCCCCTGTTATGGGCTTCACTACTGTCTTGACCCTGTTAACCTACAAATCTCAAGATTTCAGGAAAAAAAAGTGGGGAAATGAGAACCATAGAAGACACTTCACTCCTCAGGGTTCCCAGGGCCTTGAGTAGCTGTATCCATCTGGCCAAATTATGGTCTGATTATTGCTGATCCTTTTCAAAATAACGGTAAAAGAAGAGGCATTGTCATTTTGGTAATTTTAAAACTAACTTAGCAGTTTTTGTTCCTTTAAAGTTTGTTCATGTATATTGGTATCATTTCAAAAGAAATTTGCAAGCATAGTACAAGTAAGTCCCATAGGCCCTTTATCGTTCTCATGTGTATATATATGTGTGTGTGCGTATACATAGACATACATATGTACATCTATGTATGTGTGAGAGAGAAAGAAAACGTTTTTATTTACCCCTTTTCAGGGTAGATTTCCTAAGAATATGGTCTTCTCCTCCAGGACCACAGTCCAGTGATCATAATCAGGGAATGGAATGTTGATACAACACTATTCCCCACCCCACAAGCTGTTTCTGTATTTTTAAAGCCTCACTTGAAAAAGCAGGTGTGGGACAAAGATGATAAATGTACATCAGAGCCTAATTAGGCCACTCGTTCACCTGGTGACCTTCTCACTGGAGTCGTTCTTCAAAGCCCTTCGCTAACAAGACTCCCCTGCAAGCCTGCGCGGGCTGCTCTCCCACTTGGCAGAAATCATTTCTCTGCCGGGCAGCCCTCTGTTGCAGGCCCCAGTGACCATCACCCTTCATGGGGCATAGCAACAATTGACTGCCTTGCCTGCACAGTGGACTTCGGGCGCTCCTAGGGCCCACCCGGGGTAACTGACACATCACTGGTGCTTAGGAAACGTTTGCCAAAAAACGTATGAGCCAACAGACACGTGCAAGCCTCCGGTGAGCGTTGCACTTGATCAAGAGTTTGCGTGGTTTTGTTAAAAGTGTTAATTAACATCGGTCGGATGCAAGTTCCCGGGCACACAATACAGGGAGGTGGGAAGAGACGTGCTAGTCTTAGGGCAGGCAAGAGGGAAAAAAAAAAAAAAAAAATCAGACGTGGGATCTTGGCTCATGTCTTGCTGCCACTCCCTCCAACTTTTTTTTTTTTTCTCCTCCCTCTGCCCCAAAATATAGTAACTGCTGAAAGAAGACAGTTATGTGCAGGAGACGTGTAGAGACTAGATTCTCAGAAGAGCCGTGCCTGTGAGCATAAGAAACGCAGCCCAGGATTTCAGCACTTGGCAGCCCCGGGCTCCCCATCGTTCCTGCCACGTTAGCACGCAGTAACTTTCCGCGCTGACTCCGGGCTGCGGGGCCCGGCCGGGGGCGGGGCTCGGCGCTGTCCCCCCACCCCCACCCCCCAGCAGCCACGCCTTTGGGTGCCCGGCAACCGCTCCTCCTCCTCCTCCTCCCGCTAACCCGAAAAGCCACGCGTCCCAGCCCCGGGAGCGCGCCGGCGGAGCCGAGCTGAGCCGGTGCAGGAACCTGGTACCTTGCAGGGCCCTTAACTGGAGCACCGCGCTCGCTTGCTGCGTCCCCAAGGGCTTCGCCTCCTGGAAAGCGCTGTCACCAAGCAGCCTCGTGGGTCCTGGGCGGCCGCTCCCTGCCGGGCCCAGCTGGTTCGAGTGTCACCAAACAAAGAGGCTGGTTGAGTCCTGCCTTACGGTGGGACTGCGCTACGGTAGATTTTGGCACCGTGATGTTATTTCACTTTTATTTTCGCTTAACAAGTGCCTATGTGGCATTTGCTGCTGCAAGGCCTGGCACTGACTGTGCTGAGCGCTTTGCAAATAGGAACTCGTTAAGTCCTCGTGGCAGCCTCTGAAGCAGGTACTGTTATTATTTTGACTTTTTGGCCGAGGAAACGAGACACACACACCAAGAGCTTAAGTAACATATACGGGGGAGACTGGGTCCCTGCCCTCGTGTGAACGAATGCCATCACACAACACATGTTCTTTTTTTTTTAATAATAATAAATTTATTTTTTATTGGTCTTCAATTTGCCAACATACAGAATAACACCCAGTGCGCCTCCCGTCAAGTGCCCCCCTCAGTGCCCGTCACCCATTCACCCCATTTTCTACATTATTTTCACTTACTTAATTTTCCAATGGACGGTTTTGTCGATCAACAATGTTACTTGGATCATTGTGTAAATATGCGCTAATATTTGCAGTGCATCCCATACCCTGGGGGCTCCAGGGAAGGCTAAGGCGGATCCTCACTCCAGGAATAGTGGAGTGTGGTCAGGGGGATGAAACAGGAACAGTCTTGCAACAGAGGGAGATGCTGGGAGATGCTGACCGTGGGATCTCCTGGAGTTGAAAGGAAGGCAGAGGAGAGTTATTGGGCAGGAATGGTTGGGGAAGGCCTCCAAGAAGGTGGATTGAACTCTGTGAAACAGAAGCCACTTTGGATAAATGAAACAGAGAGGATCAGGATCAGCCTCATGTGGACAATGGCTTCCTGTGCCTAGGCCCGGAAATGCAGGCGAAGCTATGCATCTTCTTCAGAAAGCGCCTCAAGCAATGTCTGTGGTTCTACACCTTAGAAATCATAGAGCCCTAAAATCTTGGGCAGTTGGGTTTGTCCTGCCAGTTCCTGAGCCCCAGTGAAGTGGTCAGAATGGCTGGTGCTTGTGCTACAATCTGTCATGATTCATTATGTTGAAGTAATGATACAAAGGAGCATGGGGGCCAGACAGCTTGCATGCTACAGATGTCGAGGCTGTGAGAGTAAGGAAGAAGGAATGCAGTGTGTTTAAGGTTCAAGGGTTATGAGTAAGTTTCAGGGTTCCCTTATGGGTTATGATATTCTTCTGCAATAAAATTCACATATTTAAGCAAACAAAGCAAAACCAAACATCCCTCAACCCCACTGATGATGAATGTACCCAAAAGGAATCATCATGACACATCATCTGTGAAGATGGGTGGCCATATATGTAGCCCCAAGATATTTTATAACACAGAGGATCAAATCAAACTGGAATGGCTGCTGACAGTGTCTAAAACTAAATTTGATCCTCAACAGTCGGAGGAATCAGAACTTGCCTTTGTCTCCAAAGAAAGATGAGCTACTGAAGAAGATGTGTCCATTTGCGTAGTGGTTTTATTACCATAATCATGCTTTAAATCAAAGAAGCCATTACTGGGTATTGAATTCTGGGGAGTGCACTTTTCATTATAAAACATTACGGTAAGCAGCTTATGTCCAACATAATTGCAATTAGAATTTAGTGAACCACAGGAAGGGACAGTCCATGTAGGATACCTCAGTGTAAACTCGTTTGCCAAGAACAAGTTTTAACCTTTGTACAGCTGGTGAGAGAAAGGTTCCAGTATTCCCTGTGAGAATACCTCACAGTCAAGTTTTCATTTGATCAGGGAACACCTAGTTTATGTTTTTGAAGACCACTCCCTTTTTAAGCTGAGCACCTTTGGGCATGTGTCAGCAGGAAGTGTTGGGACAAATGTATATTAAAAAAAAAATTGCATGAGCTTCAAATCCAGAAGATTAGCAAGATTTGGGAAATGGTAACACAAGAAAAATGCCAAAGAAATTGTCTGTTTGGGGAAGCAACATTTGAAGAGTAATTGGGGGAGGGGGGTTTGAGGAAGAGACTGCCTTTAAAAGGTAAGACTCAGAAGACAGGTACCCTGCCTGACTTGTGGTAGAGCACGTGACTCTTGATCTTGGGGTCATGACTTCAAACCTCATATTGGACACAGAGTTTACTTAAAAAAAACAAACAAACAAACACCTCACAAGAAAGATGACTTTCTGCTATCTTGAAATGAGAAAATAAATTATTTTTACCTTTGTCACCAAAGTATAAAGAAAGAACATACTATCTGCATCCTGATTTTCACAAAGTTCTGTTAGGGAGAATAAATACATGGAAAAAAGTTGTGTCCACATAATCTTATGGTGAGTTGAGGTTCGGTAGGAGCAAATGTAGCATGGAATAGGTATTCTGCTTCTTAATATTTTAATCCAGTCATTCAACATTTGACATATTTATTGGGCACTGCTGTATGCCAGGTACCTGGAATGCACACAAAAGAATAGGTTTCAAGATGTGTGTGTGTGTGTGTGTGTGTGTGTGTGTGTGTGTGTGTGTGTAAGGGCTCTGTGTCAGTGTGTACTCCACACTTGGTCAAAGTTGAGAGAGGATTAAGTCCTGCTACTCAAGCATTGTTCCATTACTGTTTCTGAGCACGGTGCTGCCATCAGATTCTTAGAGTCCCTAGTTAGTTCTGCCAACACCTCGGGAACACAAGAGAAGAAAACCAGCCAAGCTAAGTGTTAATGGCCAAGAAAAGAAAAAATACGTAGTAATAGAAGACTGTTGAACAGCTTATCTGTGGTCTATAAGGGTCATGTCATTGAACGATTATTCATTCAAAATTCATTCAAAATTGCCCTCAGCTATAAGCTCCAGTCACTTCTCTGTGACTTAATAGTTTTGAGAACCAGAGTCCAGAGTTTGACTTTCCATTATCACTCTCGAGAGCACAACACCCTTTTTAAGCATCTCAGTCTCAGCTTCCTCGTTTCCCCCCCTCCATGCACACAGGGCCACCCCATTCCCTAACACAGTAGGACCCTATGCCTGAAACAGCCCTGCTCCAGCTCGGGCTTAGCACCTATTGTCAAGGACCAGAGGCAGCCAGGCTTTCTGCCCTCTCTGGGGCAAATCTGCCCCATCCCCAGTTTAGCAGACCTAATAAAGACTGGACTTAATGAAGCTCACTGTTAGAGGTTTTTCTACATGTATATATGTTTTTGCTTTATTCTTTCTTCGTGATTAATATGGCTCATCATCCACTAAATTATGAAACTCACAGGCATTGAAATTGGCCCGTGACAGCTCTGCCTATAATCCCTCCGAGGGAGCCTGTGGACAGGGTGTCCACTGAGCCAGATTCTCACTCACTTTTCTGCCTCTTGCTGAGTCGTTATCTCAAATCTTGCTGCCTTTCAAGACTCAGTACAGAGTTCACCTTTTGCTCCTGTATTTTTGAGGTAAAAATAGAGGCCCCAAATTTCACTGGCATGGGTATCACCTTTTTGTTTCAATTAGTGGACAAGCGCTGACAGAGGACCAACTAGGTCCTCCACCCTGCATGACTTCTTTATTTATTCAAGTAATCTGAAAAATAAAAAGGCCAACTGTGGTGTGCCAAGCACTGTGGTGGGCTCTGAGACCATAACACTGAGCCCGAAAAAGACTGAACCCATTGGGTTCACCAGCAGAGAATATCTATCAACCTTGCCTTTGATAACTTCTCTCAGATAGAAAGGAAAAATCATGGGGCTGCTGGGGGGTTTGTTTTTGATGTTGTTTTGAAACACTTTGATACTGTGGAAGTCTTCCTCAAAATGCAGCGTCTTTTTATATGAAACCCATCTCACACGGGGAGACCTTTTCCATCCAATCTTCTTCAAGTTATTTTCTTGGAGATCTGCTTCAGAGTTATGTGTGACACTGGGCTGGGAGCAAGGGGCTTTCCTACAGCCTTGTCACTGATTCAGCAAACCTTTGAGCTAATCGTGCCAAACCTGGATTTGCCCCAACCACGGAACGGAGGTGTGGTCATTCTTATTTGTGCAAAGTGTGAGATTATTCAAGGAAAATCAGTTTATTTTTACCTGACAAGCTTCCTTTTCCAAACTCTTTTCCTGGAACGAGGTTCTGACATATTTGGGGTCTGTTTTGGTTTCAAGATTAGAATCTCTTAAACTCTGTGACCACTGGAATTCCTTGAGACTTCCCCTAAACACGCCTTTGGTGCTCTTCCAAACTCTTGATTTCTTTCTGAACCTTTCTAAGGACTACAAGGGATAGTCTAACTTTTAGTTAACAACAGATACCAGCAAAACAACAAACAGAAGTCAAAATTTCTCAATCCTTGCCAACCAGTGACAGTCCTCGTGCAACTGGGAGGGTGCCCAGCAAGTGTGGGAGACAGATTTTAATAGACAACGAGGTGAGAGGAGAGAGAGCGGGTGCATGTGCTGGCACTAGTCTCATACACGCCGGAGACACGTCATCATACCAGCCTGGAGAAACACACACCCTTATGGGGTTTGATCAACACTTCTATTTTTAATTTTTTAACACTATCGGTTCACATGTTCTCAAGTTTACCTTGCCCTTGTGAATACCCAAACCACAAATACATGTGTGTGTCTGTATGGACGCATACATACATTAAACAGGATGTAAAGTGTCATATGTATGTGAGTGGATTTGTACCTACCAAGTTGTGTGTTTCTAAAACTCTTTATATTGAGAATCAGGAGTCTTCTGGAGATGCATTTGCTTTCCCGCATAGCATTGGCACTTTTTGGATGAAATGAATGTGGAATATAAGAAATAGTGAAAGAGGGAAACCAAGTGGGGAAAAATTAGAGAGGAAGACAAACCATAAGAGACTCCTAACTCAAGGGACACAAACAAAGGGTTGCAGAAGGGAAGGTGGGTGGGAGGATGGGGTAACTGGGTGACGGGCATTAAGGAGGGCACATGATAAGATGAGCACTGGATGCTATACTGTATGTTGGCAAATTGAATTTAAATAAAATATCTTTTAAAAATTTAAAATTAAAAAATAAATGAATGCAGCTCACCCAAATGAGATCTATCCAGAACAATGCTCATGGGTTGACGGATGTGAAGGAGCAGCATGGAGTGAGGAAACAAGACTTCTCTCCAAAGCAGCCCCCTTCAACCTTGGTCCACGGGACTCCAGGCAGCTAAGGGTTCTCATAGCAGCCGGGCCTCGTCAGTCATTCCTTGCTCATTAACAAAAGGACTTGTCATCTGGAGAACTGGTTGCCATGTGTTTATTGTTAGGAGTTCAGGACAAACAGGTTCCAGCAATGCACAAAGGTTTTTCTGGCAAACAGAAAACACAAACAGTTTCTTATGAACTAGCTGTATTAGAGGAGGGCAGTTTCCCCAAACCCTGGCTACCAGGGGCTCACATTGTTCCTCTGCCTACCAGGCATTGTCTGTCGTGGGTTTTGCTGGGTAAACTCAAATCCCATGATTAGCCTTCTCCTCCGGGCTGCTGGAGCCCCAGGTACAGAGTTACCTGCCTGCACCTGGTAAGTGCTTGGAGCCCCATCTCATGAGACTTTGGGGGTGAATCTTCCCTCCCTTTTTCATGATATACATGTTGCTGGTTAGAGAGATACTGGCTGGGGTGTTATTCTTTTCTGTTACCAGCTTCCCAGATGAGATAGGCACATCTTCGGGACTTAGAAACAGTCTCTCCAAGGGCTCAGTAGAGAACAGAAGCTGCCCTGTGCCCCTTTATCTGTATCCCCTGACCCCAAGCATGGGGTATTATAGGATTCAAAATACAGGTATCAAGCCATCAGCTCAGCCAAGTGCTCCAGCCCTGAGATGAAGAAACATGAGAGAGCATGAGGATTTCCGACTGCGGGTAATGGCAGCTAATCCACCACCACATTCTGGGAAGCAGACTGGGGGCCTGTAGGGTAGTGCTGTCTGTTTTCACCGGCAGCTGTTAAACCCATGGCTCCCGGAGAAGGATGTTCTGATCCCTCCCTGGGCACATAAATCTAGATGGAGCCACATCCTGGACTTTGTTAATTTTCTTATTGTGTTGAGATGGGAGTTCTTATCTCTTCTGCTCCTTGAGCAAGAAGAGATATATTATTTGAGAGCTTACTACGTTGCAGTCATTTTATATGCATGTAGTTATGTGTGTATGTGTGTATAATCTCATTTAAACCTCATGATACTGGGATCCCTGGGTGGCGCAGTGGTTTGGCGCCTGCCTTTGGCCCAGGGCGCGATCCTGGAGACCCGGGATCGAGTCCCACGTCGGGCTCCCGGTGCATGGAGCCTGCTTCTCCCTCTGCCTGTGTCTCTGCCTCTCTCTCTCTCACTGTGTGCCTATCATAAATAAATAAAAATTTAAAAAAAAATATTAAACCTCATGATACCATAACTAGGAGGTGTAACCGTGAGTGTTAATTGAAGAAACCAAGTTTTAGATTTTCAGCAACCTGCTCAACTCGCATAGCTGGTGAGCCACAGAGGTGGGCTTGAACTTCATGCTGTCACACCCCAGGGTCCCTGCCCTTCCTACTGGGCCCTGCTGCCCCCTTCCCCTCAAGGCTCACAGAACCAAAGGCAGAGGCGACATCTTTATAAGTTAGAGTGTCAGTGAGCTATCCTCTAAACTCTCAAATACTTTTCTTGGGACTGTCTTAAGAAATTTTGAGCTCATTGGTGCACCTTATGGATGCCCCTTGACTTCAAAAATACCATACCAAAAACACATACCAACACATACCAATGCACACACAGAGCAAAAGAATCAACCCCTTACTGCCCCCCCCCCACATTACTTGCCTCGCCCCTGCAACTTTCGCATTTCTATTTTTTCTTCCATCTCCACCTCTTCAAGCTCCTGTATGGAGCTGGCTCCCTCCAAGTCTGCTCCCCTCAGCTGATGGCCATCCTCCAAAATGGTCCTTCCTTCCTCTTCCTCAACGTGATCAACATTTGTGTTCCTTCTGTGCGGTTGGGAGAGAAGTGTTCCATTAAAGTCAAATCGTTTTTGAGTTCCATTCCTTAGATATTTACCTCTTGACTAGATAGCCTGTCAACTAAATGGATGAACCCCCATAAGATTCTCTGTTTTCCACCTACATGTCTAACCTCATTTTAAGAATGAGAAAGGATATTACAGAAGAGGAGAACCATATGCCCATTTTTCTCACTAATCTACCAAAAAGATGTTCCAGTGTTCCGTTCTCATCTCTTATCATATGCATGTCACCTCTATGTTCTTGTAATTATAGTATGGACTCAGTGTGGTATTCTTTTTTTTCCCCACATCAGATGTCACCTGTTCGGTCTGAAGGGCAGGCTTACTGAAGGCCCAGCAGCAAATTTATTGTCCCCTAGATCTGCCTTCTCATGAGTTATCTACATGAGAATCTGAGGGTCCCCCCTTTAATTAACAGTAAAGATCAAGGGTGATGCTCCTTTTTCAGGGGACTTTGGTGACCCTAATCCTAACACAAGACCTAGATATCAAATTTGAAATGTTATGATTATTATGTTCTCTTAGATATTAATAACTTCTGGACTTGGAAAGGAGACCAGAAGGAGACGATGATTGAACACCATGTGCCTGGCACTCTGGCGGACTGCTGCAGGGGTTGTCGTACTTAAATCACACAACAACCCCATGGGGAAAGTACCGTGACCCTCATGTGCAGATAAGGAAACCAAGGCTCAGAGGGATGAAGCTCCTTGCCCAGCTGACAAGTGACCAAACAAGGTTCAAAGTTAGATCCGCCTGGCTCCCTAGCTCCTTCCAATTTACCAGCTGACTTTCTCTCCTCTTGGAGAAACCTTCTCTAAATTAGGGCTAGTCCAAGGCATACCAGAGCAAATGTAACAAAGAAAAGGGAATGGAGAAGGTTCTCTGGTCAGGGACACACATGTACATTACAGGCACACAGAGAATATGAAACAAATGTAAATTTATTCAAAAATTATGAGAGAGACGGTTGTAGTGATACATGTTAACAGGAGACCTATTACTCATAATTGATTTTACTAATATTTTAGCATCTGACCTGTTTCTCTTAATTGAATTGAAATGACTTATGCAACACATTTGTTTTACTGACTTTGGAAAGATATAATCACCTTCACCTACACTTTTAATTTTAAAATAGAAGGGTTTATTTTGGTTGTTTTTTTTTTTTTTAATTCCTGAATGGTGGCCTTAAAGATAAGTAAAATGCAATTAGTGTTTTCTTCCCTAGGAAATGTCTAGAAAATTGTGGTTATTTTGTTTTAAGGGAAAAAAATAAAAGAAACAACAAAGAAAGGGCATTTTGCACAAAGATTGGTGAGGTCACCCTGAACGAAAATAAAATGTCCATTAAACTCTTCCCAAGAATCACAGATCGAGTCACTTGGGAGTCACTACACTGCCCTGTTTAACTTAGTCGAAATTAGTCATTCCAAAGCCCTTAAAATATAACTAATTTCATGTTTGCAGAAAATACTTTACCATCGGGAACAGGGTAAATCAGAGAGACAGAGAGAGATCCTTCTGGGAGCAGAAGCATCTCACATCTCAGCTTCTTAGGACAGATGACTTGCTCTGCCAAACTGCAGAGAATACCAGTCTGCTGGGTTTACTAATGCCTGGGCCTGCAATATACCAAGGATGAGAATTCAAGAACATATCAGGAGAGTGTTCGCTAAAGCAGGTAAAAATTATGGCTCTAACCTAAGGCTCCCACTGGGCGCACGTCCACCAGTCTCTGCCCGGGGTTAGTTGAGGCTTGGAGAAACCTGCCAAAATTAGTGGAGGTTCATTTTTGTTTTTCAAGTTGTCAGGTCTCGTCTTGGAAGAGAGACAGAATCGGTATACCAGCTTGAATGGATTATAAGATGATTGGGCGTGGGGTGAGAGCAGGGGGTGGGGGGAAGGCCAGCAAAAAGAAAAAAAATATATTTTTGAGAACTTGCAAGAAATAGGTGTTGCTGGCCAACAGTGGCCCTGGGTTGACATCTGTTGTATGTTAGTTTAGAATGTGTCTGTTTCTTAATAAATGATCTCATAACTTTAGTGATAGTATCCAAAGGGAAATTGCAAAATGAGCTTGAGGAAACATTTTTCTGGGTTCCTTCTCCCCGTGCCCAACAGGGAAAGAGCCGATAGAAGCCCTGCCTAGTCTGACTTGAGGCCACCCATTGGCTGGTAGGACTAGGATGAAACATTAGCACCTTTAATGTGGGGTTGAAACACGGAATGCCAGGAAGTTAAAAGGACTTAGGGGAAAATGTCCTTTGGCCTTCCGCTGCGTGACAGGATTCTGAAGTGGCAGCTAGTGAGCAGAGTAGACTCAGTTAGTCCAGTCAGAGGAAAAAAGCAGCAAAACCAGAGGACCAACATCAGTAATATCTTTGAGTGCAGTGATGAAAGAGCGAGATGGCTCTGCCAGAAAGGCGGGTCTCTTCATCAGGCTTCCCAAAGCAGTTTGCGCCTCTGGCCAGCTGTCAGAGGAAACGAGCCCTGCCCGATTGGCCGGTATTTATTGAGCACCTACTAGGTGCTCAGAGTCCTCCAGACCCTTCATGCAAAGAGGACTCCATCCTTCTCAATTTTTGCCAAACTTAAGATTGTTTGAGGTGGATGTGGATGGTGATTTTGTTTTCTACCAGGACAAAGAAAGTAAAATGTGGGGATAGGATAATGAAACAAACCTACTTATTTTCACATTGATAGGAATCCAGGCATGTACAGACCCTGAAGACTTTGAGAAGGGTTAAAGCCAAGGCGAACTAAATCCTTCTCCTCACCCCCCCCCATGTCCTGTTCTCACACTGACTCAGTGCTGGATACCTGGTGGGGTACGGAATGAATACCAAGGGTGAGAGACAGAAGGAAATCAAGAACAAGATTCCGGCCACTTCCATTCTGGAGACTCGTGGAGATCTTTTGAGATCTGAGAGATTGAACGTATTCAAGAGTGAAGAATTTTCTGTTCCCCACTGCCTATGTAATAATAATATCCAGCCCAACAGAGGGAAGATAATCAAGTGGGAAGAGAAATTCTCTTTTCCTTCCTATGCAAACTCCCATTGCTGTATAGGAACTAAGGAATACCTCCTCCCTCTGCTTTGTCCTAAATTAGGTTAGCACAGGAAAGACCACTGGCACATAAACTTTACATGATATGACTTCTTAGCTTTACTACAAATACAGGCACCAACTTTTGGTCATCTGATGATTTTATACCTTACATGAACCCAAACACTCTAAATGCAGACATGTTATGGACAATCACCTGTATGAAAACAATAATTTTTAAAAGACTATATATTTTATCTCCACAATGCAATTTACCGGCATCATACTTGGGTGAAATTGAAAGTTTTATTCAGGTGATTGCCCTGGATTGGATAGGTTCTTAAGGAGCCTCTCTGATCCTTTAATTTTCTCCTTCACTCAGTCTTTCTCTCTGATCTGGGTGCTATGGCTCAATTGTGCTGTTTCTATCATTACCTACTTAGTAGCAGCAATGGGAAATAAGCCTTAAAAGTGATAACCCATCATATGTTTTTTTATTCTGCTGGTCTCATAAAAAAACTACCAGTCGTTTATTTCATCTCACTTATTGTCGATCAGTCCCGCATTTTTTACCTCCTTACCGTGGTTTTCTTTGTGCTGTGGTTCCCAGCCACGGCCCGCTTCCTGCTGAATTAAACTGCAACCCAGACAAAACCAAAGAGCACATCTCTCCCAAAGTTCACTCGGAAGGTCGCCCCTGGTGAGATGGACATTGCAGATGTGCTAGAAAGATTAGAAGCTGCTTTGATAAAACCTGCGTCTGTTCTTTGCTTCGGGTCCTCAGAGTGGAAGATCGGATGGATTGCCATTGCCTTGCATTATTTAAGAGTTTTGATGAGCAGCTCCCATCAAAATTCCCCACAGACTCCAGACCATGTGTGTGTGTATGCGTGTGTGTGCGTGCGCGTGTGTTTTAAACAGCACTTTAGAATGATTGAGATGTTCAAAAGGACGTTGCCAAGTGAGCTCTCTTTGCAGGGTTCACATTCCATTAGGTTGTCCTTCCTTAAGGTCTCTTGGTGGCCCTTCTATTCTATTTGATGGCAAATTCTGTTCATTCCAGATTGTGTTAAATCCCTTTAGCGGCTTCAAACAGCTCTCCCGTGCTGCAGTTTTAGCATGTGGGTGCTGATCAAATCAGTCCCCGGACTTTTGTTATTTTTCACTCCTTTGATGGTTTTCCTCCGTTCTTCTGTTTTCGTTGGCTTCCACTTTCATGTCGACTGTCTGTTCTTCGATGGTGTTATCTATTCATTCGAGAGAGTCCAGCCATTCAGCCCTCTGAAGAAAGGGCCGTTCCCTCACTTCTCTGGCCTGGCAGCCCCAGTGGGTAGTCCATGATTTGTGCCTTTTATCCTGAAGCCGTGGAGGCCCCTCTTTGGGCAACACTTTGGTGATGGGATAAGGATTAGTGTATCACGATTTCATTTTCATCAACCTCGTCTGCGTCTTCCCGTTTTTAGTTGAGATGCGGTGGTGTCTGTTATGGCAGGTATTTATATCTATATAAACGGCTTCGTTTCTGATCATTGCAGATGATGAAAGTTAGGCCACCTCATTTCCATGTCAGAGACTTTCCACAGATAGGTAGCTATTGTCATCTCCTTGAGTGTGGCCGAAAAGTCAGAACACTGAATAGAAGCGAGACCTTGAGGACTTTACCTGGGTCTTTCCGTGTCTCTACCTGAGACTTTATGTAAGTTGTTTACTCCCATGGCTACCGCATTTTTGTTCTATCTAAATTCCTTGCCGGAAATATTGCATGCTATTTTGCCCAATTAAATATTTCATGTTTTATTTCAAAAGCCCTAGTACCAAATAATATAATTTTTAAAGGTAATATAACCTATTATGATTCCTTTTTAAGCTAGTTCAGTATTTCATACCAAGCAAGGGTAGTAAGAGCAAAGTTTTGTGGGGTAAAGATGCCAAATGATCATTCCTTAAACGTGGAAGACAGTCAGTGTTAGAATTAATCGTAGGAATCACTACCTTATGCTATTGGAAAATACATGTGATACTGCCTGCATGGACTGCCATTCCCACCCACCCTCCACCCATTTGAATGGATAACATATTGGAAGGTACAAGGAAAGTTTAAATAAGTTAAATGAAAAATAAATAAGTTAATGAAAGATAACCTTAAAAAAGAGAGAGAACTCTTCAAAATATATTCCTTACTTCTGAGGATGGTGTCATGACGGGTACCAGGCTCTTACAAGCACTCTGTGTATTACTATCACACTAAAGGACTAGAGATTTTGAGACAACTGTCATATGACCCATTTTGGTTTATGCTCTGCATCCTAGGAGTTTGTTTTCTGTGGACTGTCTCATTAATTAACAATTAACTGGTGATTTATTGGTGGCATACTATTGAAGAACTCTGTGGTAGGAATGAACAGATAATATAAAAATGTATGAGCAGAAAAAAAAGATAGAATTAGTCACAAAAATCTTCTGAAAAAGTGTAAGCTTCCTGTTTCACTTTCAAATATCCTTTTATGGAAAACTTTCCTTAAACTTGCTAATCTGAGTCCCTCAGTATATAAATTCTTAACTGGAAATCGGTTTTCAATATTGAGCATGTGCTAACGTTTATCACACACTAGATTAGGGAATCAGAAACCCTGGTTGAAGTCCCAGCACTACTATTAGCAGCATGACCCAAGCTGAGCTGAGAAATCTCTCCAAGCTTTATTTACCCCACTTGTGAGTGGGGTTAACGAGCCCTGCCTGCTTGTTCTTCTTCCTGGACATTTGTCAAGCGTCAAATGGTAGCCTTTAAACTCCGTTTTCATTAACAGCCACATTCTACTGCTAATGATGATGATAAATGTAATAGCAAAATCATGGTAATTTTAATACAAAAAGCGTTACTCTGGAGTTGGGACAATATGTGGAGTGAAAGTGATGATAATCCGCAGGTATGGCCCAGAACAGTCACAGCGGTGGCTTCCCCTTGCTCCGTCTAGCCTGGAGCGAAGAGAATTCATCTCAGGACCTTCGGTTCCTGCATCGTAGAGTCTGCACAATGTGGATCTAGCCTGGTAGGTGTAGAGGCAGCAGTTTCCATGACTCCAATAAATTAACTAGTGTTCACGGATGTTTTGCAGCTGCCCTGGAAACAGGCTAGCAGTTTTGAAAAAGAATTGTTGCAGCCATGAAAAAGGTGTTGGTATCATGTGTGTGCATGTATAAAGCGTACTTTGAAAAACCTACCACTTCACCTGCACTGAATGCAACAATGCTAAGTTGTGCTCAGGTTTTTCTTTCTTTTTTTTTCCATGTTGAACTTACTTTAACTGCTAACCTTTGCTTCTCCAGAATTCCGGCAGGTTAAACATTATTGTATAAATAGTGATGGCTTCTATATAAATAGCAAGTATCTGAATATAATGATACATATTTAAACCTCAGCCCCGAACACTCAAAATTCAAGTAAACATTTACAAAAACATCGTAGCTTTAAAAGGAGAGGGTATTTGAACAGTTTTTATTTTATTGGTATTTGGCTAATATTAGAATTGAATGAAATTCCACTGTATAAAACAGTTATTCCTACTATGGAAACCTCTTTATTTTTCCACAGGTCCTCAGAGTATTGCTTACTGAAATAACTAAGACCCTAATTGTAAGGTTTTAAGTAATTAGAGTTATTATTTGAATTATACATAGCAATACTGCACTCACAGATATTATTAGAAAATAAGATATCCCATATAAATTAATTTTCTGCAGTATGTCTCTATAAGTGCCTAAGCTACTTCACTGTATTTGGGGGTGAGGGAAGCCTTTTGAAATATATTATGTAAGTCCCTGTCTACTTATTTCAGGGTTAATCCATTCTTAATGTTTCAAAATCATTATAAACATTAATTATTATGGTGTGTACAGTATGCTGTAATACAGGATGTCCTCAGAGTCTCTCTGCAGGTGTGGCAGGTTGTTTGCCCCTATGCTAAATGGCCCCGTGCTGCCATACTTTTTATCATTCTTTATCTCTTCTTTTAGTATTCATTGTTTCTTCTTGCACCTATGAGCAAAACTCTGAACTCCTTTCTGCTGTGCTTTTTAAAATATATTTTATATACTGGAAAATCAGATATAAAGGTTTGCAAAATTGAGTCTTACGTAAGAGTAAATAGTCTCTGAATGAACACCCAAGAGACTTTTTAAGAACAGATACGAACTTTTAGTTTTTAAAATTTTAGTGGTATCTTTGCAGATCTTTCTTTCTGTTTTGTTTTCTTCCATGTTCCATGTCATAATGCTTTTGAATGAGAGGTTTCTAATTATGAAAAGTGGTATAGCAATTATTTATACTTCTTCAATATTTCTAATTTAGTGTTACTTAGATAACCATTTGCCTTGTGGATATACTGGAAACTGCATACCTTCTACTAATCCTAACGATTATTTTTTGGTGTGTAAGCAAGGGTAAGATTTTTTTAACTTCCTTTTTCAAATATCTCACATGGTGCCTCACCCACAGTCTGTTCCCAGAAAATATCTGATGATTAACTGAGATTTAAAAATAATTATCATGCACAAGCTACATACAAATGAAACTTTCTAAGAACTATACTTGTCTCTCATGTTCTAGAAAATGCTTATGTGCTTTTCACACTTTGGTTTAAAAAAAAAAAAAAAACAAGAAAGACCAAGTTGAGCATAGATGATAAAAAAAAATTGTAAAGGAGCCGAAAATTGAATTCTTCATAGATATGAATTCCAAGTACATCGCAGCTTTCCTATGGGATTATTTTGTTGATGGAGGAATTTGTAACTCATAATTAGAATCCCTTTAATTCATTCATTCATTCCAACAATAGCATTTATTGAATGCCTGCTGAGCCCCACCAGGAATGCACAGGCTTATCAGACACAATCTCAGGAAACAGACATTTTGGCCAGAATTTGAAGGTTGCTATGAGTCAGAGCCCAGCTGCCATATGTTAGAAGCATTCCCCCAGCTAAAACTGAAAGCTTTAAAGTGAAGCTTAACTTGTTCTTAAACTAGCTTTGATTCCATTAGAACGATCCCAAATATTTCATGTTGTGGGAAGAAATCTGGAGAAGTGGTGTCATAATGTTTTCCTGTTCCCTGACAAGTCATTCAGTAGCCCTGTCCAAGATCATTTAAAATAGCCTGGAAATAATCGGAAGTGATGTGCCTCTGTGGAAAACACTTGCAGGATGCCTGTCGGCAAATGGTGTTTTAAACCCTAGGTTTAATTTAGACGTGTTGTTAGGTTCCCTATAAGAATCCATGTGTTTAAAAAATGTCGTCTCAAGAAAAATTAATATAAACGTGAGTTAGGAAACAAGAAGGTTTCACATAAAATAATGATTCTTGATTTTACCTACCTGTTCTGCTGTGTAATCAAATGCACAAATGTAACATCTCTCCCTCCCTACCATTAGCTTCCTTTGTCAGTGAATCACCATGTTTTGCTTGTACTGAAGACCAATAATCTTATATAGTGTCACTTAATCATATCTGATCATCATAATTTTGTAAGGCAATCATATGTATACATTTTCGGTGATGTAACCACTGCATTATTTATACAGCTTCTTTTCCACTGTATTTTACCATTTGTATTGTATCATTACCCTTAGTTGCACGCAGGAGGATTGTGATAATTTTATAGAAATTATTGATTTGAGGGGTGCCCGGCTGGCTTAGCACATGACTCTAGATCTTGGGGTTGTGAGGTTGAACCCCACGGTGGATGTAAAGATTATCTAAAAATAAAATCTTAAAAAAAGAAATTATTGATTTTTATTCCCTGAAAACCTTAAGGGACATAATAGATCTTTTTAAGGAAATATTTCAGGTGGAATCATCATGCATTTATTAATTGCATTTAATTTTTTGTTTTATCAGGAATATTTGAAAGAGAAAATCTTGTTTTCAGAGGACACAAACTCTAATTTTTTTATTGAAAAATCACTTTAAATATCCAGAAAATATTTTTGAAGTGGAACAGACAAATCATCAGTTCTTGTGAAGACATTTCATAGAATATGTGATGCACATAACCTTTGATCCTGAAGAGTGGAGTTAGATTGATAGAGTGAGAAAACATCTCCTTCTAAAGTGAATAATTCTCCAAACTATTTGAGTTTCCTAAGTACATACGACTAAATCCATGAAGAGTTGGTACTATCCAGATGGCTGAATAAACTCACTGTTCACACTGTTCATCGGTATATTTTGTGTTGCTCATCAACATCTAGTTTGTCTCATAAACCATTCCAATCCAATGACTATCGGACATTACCAATGTGCCAGATACTAATGGTTTTAATGTTTCCTGTCCAACCTTTAAGGTCTTTAAAAATCTTGAAAGGTAGATAGATATTTTTTAAAGATTTTATTTATTTATTTGAGAGAGAGAGAGAGAGAGAGAGGGAGAGAGAGAGAGAGAGAGAGAGAGAGAGAACACAAGCAGGTGGAGGGGCAGAGGGAGAGGGAGAAGCAGACTCACCACTGAACAGGGAGCCAAACGCCAGGCTCAGTTCCAGGACCCTGAAACAATGACCTGAGTTGAAGTCAGATGCTAACTGACTGAGCCACCCAAGGTGCCCCAATAGGTATTTTTTTTTACAAATTTATTTTTTATAGGTGTTCAATTTGCCAACATATAGAACAACACCAGTGCTCATTCCGTCAAGTGCCCACCTCAGTGCCCGTCACCACCCGCCCACCTCCCCCTCCACCACCCCTAGTTCGTTTCCCAGAGTTAGGAGCCTTTCATGTTGTGTCTCCCTTTCTGATATTTCCCACTCATTTTTTCTCCTTTCCCCTTTATTCCCTTTAACTATTTTTTTATATTCCCCAAATGAATGAGAACATATAATGTTTGTCCTTCTCCAATTGACTTATTTCACCCAGCATAATACCCTCCAGTTCCATCCATGTTGAAGCAAATGGTGGGTATTTGTTGTTTCTAATGGCTGAGTAATATTCCATTGTATACGTAGACCACATCTTCTTTATCCATTCATCTTTTAATGGACACCGAGGCTCCTTCCACAGTTTGGCTATTGTGGACATTGCTGCTATAAACATCGGGGTGCAGGTGTCCCGTCGTTTCATTGCATCTGTATCTTAGGGGTAACCAATAGGTATTGTTTTTCTAAATTTACAGAAAGGAAACCGAGGCTCAAGAACTCTAAGTAACTTGTTACCAGTCACATAGCCACCAGGTATTAGAACCAGGATAAGAAATAAGATTTTCCGGGATCCCTGGGTGGCGCAGCGGTTTGGCGCCTGCCTTTGGCCCAGGGCGCGATCCTGGAGACCTGGGATTGAATCCCACATTGGGCTCCCGGTGCATGGGGCCTGCTTCTCCCTCTGCCTGTGTCTCTGCCTCTCTCTCTCTCTCTGTGTGACTATCATAAAAAAAAAAAAAAAGATTTTCCAACTCCAATTCCAGTTCTCTTTCCACCACACATGCTGGTTTCAAAAGAAGTATGTATTTATTCAACAAATCTTTATCCATCTTCTAATATACGCCAGGCACTGTGCTAAACCTCAGTGTTACTAGAGATACAAAGGTGAGAAGATATATGAGTTCCCTGCCTCTTAGAGTCTGTAGTAAAGAAGATGTAAAAGAAAACAAATGATTACCAGGGAGAAAAATGGTATAAAGAATCAGGTTTACAGAAAGCGAAGAACAGAATGCCAGTGGGAACCCAAAGCTCATCTAATGGAGGCTGGCAGTTTGTCCAGGACTTCCTGAAGGCAGTGACATTTAAACTGATATTGTAGGATGGCAAAAAATGATAAATAGATACATACATACATAGAGTTGATTCTCATTATTGGCAGATTCTGTATTTACAAATTTGCTCACTTACTAAAATTTGTTTATAATCCCCAAATCAATACTGGCTGCCATTTTCAGACTTGTTCACAGGGTGGAGTGTCCTGAGACACATCCCCAGCTAAGGTCTGATGAGGCGCTGCTCTGTCTTCTTGTCTCAGCTCTCATACTATAAATAAGTGTCCTTCTCACAGTTTACTTAGTGCTACGTTTTCCTATTTTTTGTGCTTTTTGTTAGTGATCTTGCTATGTAAAATGGCCCTCAAGCATACTGCTGAAGTGCTGGCTAGTGTTCTCAAGTACAAGAAGGCTGTGATGTGCCTTACAAAGAAAATACATGTGAAATAAGTGTCATTCAATGATGCTGGCTGTGAGTTCAATGTTCGTGAATGAACAGTATATCTCATATAACGTATCTTTAAACAAATACACAGAAAACAAGGTTATATATTGATGAGATGATAAAAAGGTTATGAGCACAGACTCACAGGAGTCTAACCCTTTATTTCCCCTAGGGGCAAATGGTTCAATATTGGCTGCTTCAGTGGTCCTAGTGACTTTATAAAACCTAACTATGTCAAATAACAAAAACCGACAACATGTAGATAAATATCTGTCAACACCAAGTGCTGGTGTGGGTTCAGGACAACTAGAACTCAGACATTGCTAATAGGAATGCAAAATGGCACAGCTACTCTGGAAAACCATTTGGCATTTCTTATCATTGAACTTCTATATTCCATATACACTAGCAGTTCTATTCCTAGATGCTTATCCAGGTGAAATAAAAACTTATGTTTACACAAAAATCTGTACATGAATGTTAGCAACTTTATTTGTGAATGCTAAAAAGTGAAAACAGCCTAACTATCCTTCAGTTAGGAAATGAATAAATTGGGACGGAATATTAGTGAATAATAGAAATAACAAATTATTGATATGTTCAACAACATGGGATGTATCTGAAATACACCATGCCAAGTAGAAGAAACCAGAGGTAAAAAGCTACATAATATATTATTCCATTTAAGTGATATTATTTAGAGGCAAAACTATAGGGATACAAAAGAGTTATGTGGTTGCCAGGGTTTGGGGAAGGGGAATACGTTGGCTACAGGGGAGCACAGGGGAAGCTGGAGGAAAGGAGATGGAGCTTTTCTATATATTGATGGAGTTGGTGGTAATACAATTAATACCTTTGTCAAACCTCGAAGAACTGTATGCTAAAAAGAACGTGTATTACGCTATGTAAATTATACTTTAAAAAGAGATGTAAAAGCTGAGATTTGAATCTTGGATCAAAATATAATTCTTCTAGTTTGCCACAATAATATCAGAAAATACTATTTTGTACAGCATAGGGAATGTAGTCAATAAGATGGTAAAAACTTTGTTTGGTGGCAGATGGTGACTACACTTAGCGTGGTGAGCCCTGAGTACTATATAGAATTCTTAAATCATTATGTTGTACACCTGAAACTAACATACCACGGTATGTTAATTATATTTCAATGAAAAAGAAAAAAGAAAGAAAATGCCATTAAAACAGAGAGTACTCCATGTGTTTTGCTATAGTTCTAGTTGATAAAACACTGTTTTATAAAATAAACACCGTGTAATTCATGTTACACTATGAATTGAGCAGTGGATGCTATGAACATATAAAAAAATGTTTTCTGGGACACCTGGGTGGCTCAGCGGTTGAGCGTCTGCCTTCGGCCCAGGGCGTGATCCCGGGATCCGGGATTGACCCCTGCATCGGGCTCCTTGCAAAGAGCCTGCTTCTCTCTCTGCCTGTGTCTCTGCTTCTCTCTCTCTCTCTCTCTCTCTCTCTCTCTCTCATAAATAAATAAATAAAATCTTTAATTTTTTTTCTTTTCTCTTGTTTTTTAGTGCTTAAATTTAACCTAGTTCTTACTGGTTATGGGAAACAGTTTCTTACTGAGTGTTTCACAAAGAGTGAAACCTGCGATCTATGCTATAGTTCTAATATATGTAGTATTCATACTATGGCAAAGCTTTTGTATGATTTGAAATACTCAGTTAGATGGCATTTTGACCTTAGAATAATAGAGAAGAAAATAAGACAATAGAAAAAACATGATAATGTCTCTTGTCTTGCTTATATGTGATTATTTAATGGCAGGCAACTGTGAGACATAAATGGCTTATCTGCTCACATCCTTGGCAGTAGGAAGACCTACCCCCTGACCTCTTTGAGTGTCTTCCAATTCTGGTATTTCTCTATTTCACTGTTCCTTGTTTATAATGGCTTTGCCACATTCCCTCCATTGTATTTCAAGGAGCAAAGATGTAAATCAAGTCACCATTACATTCTAGCTTATAAAAGTCACCTTCACCATAAAATATGTACCTAGCCTTTGGAAGAATGAGCAAGTTGGGGTTTCTGAGGCTATTATTGTACTTAAGACTTTACAACAAATCGAATAATATATATCAATAGCTTCTCAATAATGTGTACCATCACTTAAACAAGTCACTCTTTCTTGTATTATAACATTTTAAAAATTACTTTTATCTATATTTAAGATGTGTTCTCAAAATATCTGAGGACCGTATATGTACTATGTCTTTCTATAAATAAAAGGGTCATGCATGACTATAGTCAATAAATGTGGACAAAAATGTATTCAAATTTATTGAAAATTAAGTGACTGTGCTGAGATTATTATACTATCAAGGCTATTTGTTAGGTGATTAATTAGGTGAAAGAAATGCTATACAATATATGTTGCAAAAACCATGAAAAGAGTAGCAATGATATGATTTAGAAAAGTGAAACCAGCAAATATCTCTATCTTATGCTTTTTAAGTAGAATAAGGTGAAATACAAAATTACCATTTTTTTCGTTTGTATTTAACAGATCTTTTCTTTTGTTTGAAGTCTCTTAAAAGTGCAGTGTTGGCTCTTGTACTTTTTAGTTTCCTTGCAGCCCTATTGAACACTCCATTACCAATATTTGGAGTTGTTTAATTAACCCAAAACAAGAAAGAATTCCCCTTAAGAGTTAATGTGTAGCAAGTGTTTCTTAAATATACAAATGGCAACATTGTTTTCAAACAAGATAATTACCACTGTGTATAGTATGCTTCTTCATTAGTAAGTAATTAAATAATTTACTAAATTGTGCAATAATTCATAATGATACATGCTAACCCTGCTCAATTATAGAAGCTAGGGATTAAAGAATTTCTTGCACACATGCCTAAAATTTACTAGAGTGGTAATTTTTGATTCCTGAAGAAGTCAGCTTGCTGCTTTCAAAATACTGAGTAATGCTCAATTCAAGGAAAATTTTTTAAAAAATTTTGAGAGTCATAACATAATGGTTCAGAGTGCATACCCTAGAATCGGCTTACAAAGGTTGTTCTTAAGGTTGCTTTTTGTTCCTGGCAAGTTACTTAATTTATTAGCCTTTTGTTCCTGGCAAGTTACTTAATTTCTCTATGCTCCAGTTTCCTCATCTGTAAAAAGAGAGTTTGGGGTGAATTAAGTGTTAAAAAGAGCATCAAATAAGTGCCTGTGACAGAGTAAGTCCCAAGGAATCGTTAACCCAATAAGAGAGGTAAAAGAAGCAAGTTGTATAATTATTAGAAAGCCCTTTTGATTTTGGAAAGTTATCTTTGGGGACATAAGGCTTAACTGGATACTCAAAATCTAATGTCGATTTTAGAGTCTTCTGATTTGAATGCCTAATTTAATCTACCTCCATCTTACAAAATGGAAGAGAAGAGCACTGAGGTTTTTTTAAATGTGAATCGAACATAGAAGAATTTTCACATTTTTTATTAAAACAGAAGAACAAACCCAAATCTCTTCTTGTTTCAGTGCTCAAAGCATACTTCCCCAGTGCAGGACTGGACATAAATAACAGGTGTACTTCTGAGAGCAGAGACTTTTCTGATCAAACGCTGTCAGCCAAATGAATCCCATCCTATATAAGCTGGAGCTTAAATGTGAGCATCAGAACCACTATTGACATGTGGCACAACTGTCTGAAATGTCAATAGTTATAAAATGAGTATTTCATAATGCAGAATAATTGATTACTCTGCTTGACTGAACAGAAACATATTTTCTCTGCGAAAGCAAAATAATGCCAGCATTTGCTCCTGGAACGCTCCTAGCTGCGAGACTCGGATTTCCCAATGAAGCCCACGTACTCTGCAGCCCTTGATCATGCATGACAAAAATAGAGGGAACCATCTGTAACTGCTTATCTTCTCTCCATTATTTGAAAATATATTTTTAAGATACTTCTTAAAAAATAAAATATGGCCTGTATACAAAGCATCTATATTAGAACTGTCGCAGATAATTTTCAGAACTTAAATGGGTGAGATACAAAATCAAATAACATTCAATTTATCTTGTTCATCCTGAAATGCCCTGCTTAGCTTTCACTCTGATGAAATAATACCCATTTCCAGTTTTATTCTTCCTCTGTGTGCTGTGATGTGGAACTCTTTTGCTCTATGTGTTTTATTAAGTGTAATTTAACTTTATGACTATCAAACCAACTATTAATCCTTACAATAAGACTATGAAATGGGTGAGCAGCAAAGAGATTTATTTTCTAAAGCACAATTCTCTTCTTCTGCCCTCAATTATGTTTTCAAAACTCATTCTTTGAGTGTATATATTTTGCAAAGGTCTGAGCTAGGCACTTTGAGGAAAAGCAGAAGAAATAGTAACAACCTACATTTTGAGCTTTCTCTACTCCTTGTCTTTATGTACTTTCTGTTGCTAGGAACCTTCACTACTAGTCTTGTAAAGTAAGAAATGCATTTTCTTTCTCTGTACTTTCATCCATGTTCTGCCCTCCTGTTATGATGTTCTTTATTCTTTTTCCTATCCACTAGATTCGATTTGTCTTTCAATGTTTAGATCAAATGGTAGCTCCTCCATGAAGTCCTTCTTCTCATCAAATTTAAGATGAACCCTGTACAAAGTTGCCCCTCGTACTCTTGGCTTGCATAGCACCTTATTTCTGGAACACTTATTCTGCTTTACATCGTAGGTATGGCATTCATTTGCCTGCTAGAGGGCAAGCTCCTTGAGGGAAGGTCTGACATCTTAATCTTTTTCCTTCCCTCTCAATGTCCTGGCACACATTCTTTAAATTATAACACACAGATGTTTACATGCTTGATTGGATGGGAGCTTCTGCTTTTACAGGAGATGAGACATAAGAAGGTGAGACCATGAGGCCCCTTAGACGAAGGGGTAATTTAATGTGTATTTATCTTTGTATTCCCAATACTTAGGTACTTAATAAATGCTGGTTTAATACATACAAATACACACAGAGACACATGGTTTCAAAAGTGTAAAAAGCTTAGCAAAAGTGCATTCTAATAGTTACTGCAGCACGTCTTTATTAAGGTCAATAATTTATGCCAACCACAGGTTCTGTGTGTACCACAATGTAGGGGCTGGTGGGGACAGTGATGGTATTTCCACTCATAAGCCCTCCAAAGATGTTGTCACTCTATCCTTTCTTTAAAGTGTTTGATCCTCCCAGTAGCCCTTCAAGGTTATATTTGCCTTATTTCACATAAGAGGAAACATAGGTTTATTCAAATAACTCAGCTAGTGAGTGGGATAAAGGTTGGTTCGGGACCTAGCTTTGTCTGATGTGAGAGCTCATTCGGCCATACCAGAGTTTGATGACACAGTGAAGGCCCCTTGGAGAGGTCAGTCGATGTAGTGCAGCAGAGAGAAAGGGATGCTGTTCCTAAGAAGTGGATAAGACGAGATCCACAAGTAGTTGTGGAGTGTGTGAGTTGCAGGAGTCCTTCAAGCTCTGTTCCCACTCTTTCACTTTACAGATGAGAGACCCGAGAGGTGGAATGACTTGCCCAAGGTGGCAAGTTAAGTGTGAAACTTGAACCCAAGCTCCGGGTTCTGAGTTTGCTTCTATTGTTCATGTTCCTTTGACTAAAATATTATTTTCCGAATGGCCTGCTCTGTGCCATCTGCGGGAAGTGGGGTGAGCATACCCCACGGGAACACAAGGGGCGGAGGTCCTTATGGCCTCTCTTGTGCATCTCCTTCCTTGCTGCCTTGGCAGGTGTGTGTGTGTGTGTGTGTGTGTGTGTGTGTGTGTGTAGTGAGGCACCTGCTACCTACCTATTGTGTAGAGGTTGCTCACATCTGTATGCCTGTGAACTTCACCCTTCCCCTCATTGTGATCGTTACAAAACATCTTCCAGTTCTTGAATTTCCCAATAGATATATGAGAAATACGTGGTTCCAGAAATCTCAGAATCCCTTCACGATTGTCTCAATCCAGCCAAATCTTTCGCCTCCAACATCCCATTACACTAATAGTCACACTAATGATTTGGAGCCGTCTGTCAACTGTGAGGGGCAGAGTGCTGTGTAAACATCTTTTCAATGGACAACCAGACACTACTGCCTTCCTTTAGGGTTGCTCAGATGACTCAGGGAGCTGACTTCTCTATAGTTTTCAGAGCCAAAGTCAACTGATTAGTGAGGTTGTTCTTGTTTGATTCTTAGGACAATACCAGGAATACAATATGCATTCAGTGAATGTGCTTGATAATGTGAAATGTGTGTGTGTGTGTGTGTGTATGAATGAGTGTGTAAAATTGAAGATGTCTCTTGCCACCAAAGAACAGTGTATTTCACCATATTTCATGGGCTATGTATATGTATACACATGTACATTTACATCTACATCTGTATTTGTTTTAAAATCATGAGTAGTGGGACACCTGGGTGGCTCAGTAGTTTAGCGCCTGCCTTTGGCCCAGGGCATGATCCTGGAGTCCCGGGATCGAATCCCACATCGGGCTCCCTGCATGGACCCTGCTTTTCTCTCTGCCTGTGTCTCTGCCTCTCTCTCTCTGTGTCTCTCATGAGTGAATAAATAAATAAAATTTAAAATAAAATAAAATAATGAGTGGCAAGCAAGCTATATTAATCTGTTCATCCTCTCCCCCTTCCACTCATAAATAAGGGGGGCCTCTCTGTCACCCCTGGTTTCCAGATCTCACCAATATTATTCCATTTTATAAATGCTCCTTTATGAGGCACTGGCTCTTTCCAGAAAAACTAAGCAAGTCTGTGAAGTATTATAGGTAAGTTTGTGCCTTCTCTGTGGCTTTCCAAGCAATCTTAGTTAGAACTCTCTGGGTCTGACTCTATCTGG
This sequence comes from Nyctereutes procyonoides, assembly GCF_905146905.1. Lineage (NCBI taxonomy): Eukaryota > Metazoa > Chordata > Mammalia > Carnivora > Canidae > Nyctereutes > Nyctereutes procyonoides. The sequence continues at coordinate 15,125,495 of NW_026575040.1, forward strand.
TCTGTAGGAGACCTGCTTCTCTGGCTCTATGTCAGTCAGAATGGCCCAAGTCCTACAGATCAGAGTGCAGTGGTGGCTAAGAATTCAGTTGAATCAAGCTGCCTAGGACCACATTAACCTTTCACTGATCCCTTTCTTGTTCAGCTAGAAAGAAATTAATTGAATTAGCAAGCTGCCACACTAGAGAGGGAAAATCAGGGCCTGGGTGAGACACAGAGCCAAAATGCTCTCTCATGTGCAGCAGCAGCAAACTTCAAAATCATCTTTGTGCTAGGAGCTCCTTGCCCACTCAGGATAAATCTTTTAATCCATTGGTTTGCCATTCTCCCCAATAGCAGCACTGTAGTGTGATTCAGGGTGGCGTACCCCATTTGGTGGTATATTTCCACCATTTCCACCCCATTTTGTGGAAAACCGAATATACCCTCATAAAGTATCATTTCCTTAATCTCTGAAAGTGGGAAGATTGGCACCAATTTTCTGATTACATGCCAGTCTAGATATCCTGTAGAAATACAGCAAGCTTTCCTCATAGACATTTGGGAACAACCTGGCATCAGAAGTGTCTCTCCACTTTCTTGCTAAGTGACAGATCAAATGTGAAACCCAGTATATAGGGACCCCATGTGGGGCTGTTACCTTCTCTAAAGAACTCTGAATTCAATTACATGTGTTTATAAGTGTGCAGGGTGCCTTCCTTTTCTGAGATTAGCCAACAGAAACATTTGAATCAAAAAGTAATCTATAACATAGTTCTACCCATGGTAAAGAATTCCCATCCTGTTTAATTATCCTCATGTGAGCAATATTCTTTTTCTATTTTCTTTTCAGAACACTTGGTAAAAAAAAATTAATGGAAAGAATATATTGTTTAACACTGTTTTCCCCTATAGTAGGTACTCCATAAATATTTCCTACATGTTAATAATTATTCCTACATGTAAATATATAGTTGGTAAAGGTTTGCACTGAAATGTGCATCATTTATGGCTCAAATTTGGTAGTATTGGAGGGGGGATATGGATCCTTTCATTCCTGACTGGTTTATTTGGTGCAGGATTTATAATTCCATAGAAAGTTTGTATTTCAACGTTGTTTGGTTTGGTTTGGTTTTTTTAAGCAGCCTCTCGTTTTTACTTTCAAAGTTTCATAAGAGCTTTGTGTTAATATAAAGAACAATATTATACCCTGGGTTAAAAGCTGAAGACATTTAATAGAGGCATGCATTACAAATAGCATCTAGCCACACAGGAAGGTTAAGACTTAATATCTGAAATTCGGTCGCTCATTATTTGTAGAACCAGAATGAAATACATTTCCAAGGGCTAAGGTCAGTATTACATTATCCTGGAAATGTCTTTGTTGAATAAATGTGTAAATATTTCAAATAGGTATTATGAGATTACATTTCTATTGGGGACATTATCTATAGGATGACTGATTCTACTACTTGTAATTGCAGGAGCACACATGTCACGTTACATGTCATTCCCGATTACCGATTTCATTTGAAATGGTCTGGAAATAAATACCGATTACTAGTAATGTAAGACTATTTACCTTGGAGTCAGATGTCTGACAGGCAGGCTAGAGCTAATGGATTTGGCCATTTTCAAAGCATTGTTTTCTCAAACAGGATACTGTTCTAAAGCAACATTGTGATTTTTCAAGGATTGTGTTATCTGGATTCATTTGCAATGAGTATGAAGAACATAACCTATTAACATGCAGTCCCTGACATCTTTCCATCCCTCAGTGGTACAAAGGAAATAAAGTTGGACCTCGGACCTACCTACTGGATAGCTTGGCTTTGCTCTTCCTTGTCATGAAGTGCTTAGGACAAGGGAAATCAAGAATCAAATATGAAGGATGGTGTCAATGTAACTGAGGGGCGTTGCCTCATTGGGAGATACAGTTGCATCATGGGAAGGTGGTGTGATTTAATTTCATAATTGTAAACATCACAGTGGGTATGGTTGATTCATTTGAAACTCTTGTCCATTTTGCTATGGCTGGACAGCTGAATTAACATGGGTAGGTCTTGGCTTCCCACTTTCATAATTTCTTGTTTTTGTGGTTTTATTTGAAAAAAAATCTAAAGGAAAAACTCTGTTAGGGTGGCTTTAGCTGAAATCAAACTCTTATTAAGCTAGGGATTGATTTAAATTAGGATGAATTTTTCTGACCTTCTAAGTCAGGACTGTGTAAATTTTGCCTTGAAAAGGAGGCTGGGGAAGGTGGGGAGTATATGAATCCTAGTTTTCTACAGAGCTGATTGTCTGCCTGCGTTTTTAAATCATAGCCCAACTCAGGGGCCAGGACAACTCAGTTATATGGGGGAAAAAATGCTAAGACTCTCCTTATTTAATCAGCATGAAGGCATCAGCTAATAAGTAATATTTTAAGTTGTAAATGGAAATACAGACCATCAGAAAAGAAAGCGGAACTGCAGCTGTGTGAAGGAACAGTAGCAGGTATGCAAACTGGGCTTTTGAGATTTTTGTGCCATTATAGTCAATGTTATGGACATCCTGGCAAAATTTTAAATAATGCAAACTCTGGGTATGAAGCATCTGAAATTCGTCCTCTTGAAGAGATTCGTCTGATAATACTGTCAACACTTAAGTTTCCATAGGCCAGGAAAAAGGGATTTAGCTTCGAAGTCCAGAGGGAATTAAGTTTCGATCTTAAAATTTACAAAGTCTGCCTTTGAGAGGTATTTATGTTTTCCTGCCCAAGGTGCCACGACGTTCTTGAGTGTGAAAACCAGAATCTTTCCCACCTGTAGATGGGTTCTCTGGAGAGAGTGATGGATGCGGAAGAGCCTGGGAATTTGGTGGCTCAAATCAGCTGGCGATTGGATTGTCGTTGAGGTGATTCACAGAGCGTTAGTTTTCTGCTCTCCTTCCAGGTGACAGCGTTCCTGGGGGAAGGAAGCGGAGAGGGGAAGCTGGTGTGATGGAGAGGACCAGCATCCGTGTGCGCGGAGTCCCCCTGCCCAGGCCGAGTCCCCCGGGGAAAGACTTCGGGGACACTGCGCCCCCCGGGAAGGTCCGGGCGACGGCGACCTCCACGGCCCCGCTGGGGACCCTACCTTCCCAACTGGGCGCCGGGGCGCTCTGGGAAGTGAGGGTGGCCGCGGTGCCCCCACCCCACCCCCGGGCCAGGCCCCTCTTTTCCACCGACGAGCTGGAGCGTTCGACGCCCCGGCAGCTCGGCATGGGGAGCGGGAGAGCGGGAGAGCGGGAGAGCGGGGTGGGCTGGCGCGCCCCCTGCCCCGCGGCGTGGGCGCGGGAGGTGGCGGGGCGCGCGCTCAGGGGCCCTGCGCGCGTAGAGCACCCCGGCGCCCACGGGTGCCCTGCGAGGCGAGGAGAAGGCTGGGGGCCTGGGCGCGGGCCGGGGGCGCGGCAGGGCAGCGCAGGGCTGGGGCGCGCCCGCCCGGCCGCCGCCGCTCACCTGCCCGCGGGGGCGGGGCGGGGCGCGGCGCCGGGGCGCGCCCGCCTCCCGCCTCCCGCCTCCCGCCTCCCGCCTCCCGCCTCCCGCCTCCCGCCCGGGGAGGAAGCGGAGGGGCGCGGTGTAAACAGAGCGGCGGCCGTGATGTCAGCCGGTCACATGGAGCCTCTTATGGCTCGGGATGGCTCTCGGCGGGCGGGCAGCTGCGGCAGCTGCTGCTGTGGCTCGGGCGGCGGCGGCGCGGCGGCGGCAGAGGGGGCTCCGGGGTCGGACCGTCGGCTCTCCCTGCGCTCTCCGCACCGCGGCTTAAATGATGTATTTTGTGATCGCAGCGATGAAAGGTGAGCCGGGAGCCCCGCCGGGGCCGGGTGGGCTGGCTGCTCGGGGGGCGGGGAGGAGGGCGCGCAGGGGGAGGGGTGGGCGCGCCTGCCCGAGCGCACGTACCGCCCGGGGCTGGGCGCGGGAGCCCCGCCAGGGCCTCCTGGGCCTCGGCGGCGGCGCCACCTGAGCCGGGCCGCGGGCCCCGCCTGCCTCCTGGAGGGGGCGAGGGGGCGAGGGCGCGCGGGCTGGACCCCCTCGCCCGCGCCCTCCGGCTGCTGTCAGCCGCCCGGGTCCGCCTGGCACCCGGCGGGGCTCTCGGAACAAAGTTTGCAGGGAGGCGCGGCGCTCCTGGGAGGGGGGGCGGCCGGGGAGCTCGGGGGAGGCCGGGGGGCGCACCCCGGACAGCTCCGGCCTACGCGGGCAGGCGCAGCGGCCGGGCCGGGCCGGGCCGGGCCGTGCGCGCGCGCCGACGCTGGGTCATCCCCGGGGGCCGGTCAGCGCCCCGGGCCGTGCGCCCTGCCCCCCGGCGGCGGCCGCAGGCCCCGAGCGCCCGGGCCCGTCCGGCTCCGCGTCCCGCCGCGGCTACTTCTGAAAGCGCCCGGGCCCGGGCGACTCGGGCTCTCGGAGCGCGCCGGGACTCCCCGGGCTGCCGCCCGCAGCCGCAGCGCACCCCCCGCACCCGCATACTTGGGGCCGCGGAGGGACGTGGGGAGGCCTCCTGCCCGCCGGAGCCTCGGCAGCGGCGGGAGTGCGACGGCGGCGAGGGCCCACGCGCGCGGGTGGGTCGCGCCCCGGGTGCCCCCGCCCGGCCTTCCGCCGCCTCGGGCTGGTGGGGAGGGGGGGCGGGGGGCGGGGGCCCAGCCGGGGAGGGGGCCGACTCGAGGTCTTGCAGGGGAGCGGAGAGAGGCCGAGGCAAGTCAGGGAAGTTTCTGGTGGGAAAGCCAAAGTTGGGAGGTGTGCAGGAAGTCGGCGGTGCGGCCCGGAGCTGGCGGGCACGCTCCTCGGACTCCTGCGGACAGCCCCGGAGGAGCTCGGCCGGCCGCTCGTCTCGCCCGCGCGCCCGCAGGTGCCCCCGGGAGGTGCCCCCGCGAGGTGCCCCCGGGAGGTGGTCGGCGCGAGCGGCCGCGGAGAGCGGGAGCGGGAGCGGGAGCGGCCGCCGGGAGCGGGCTTCGAGCCCCGGGAGCCTGCGGCGCGCCGGGCGCCCCTCGTGCGCAGCGGCTTGGCAGCCCCAGAGCGACCTGCGGCGCTGCGGGTCCGCGCGGGCCGGGAGCTCGGAGGGCCGCTGGGGAGCCCGAGGCTTGGCTGCAGCCCGCGATGAGGGACCCCACTTCGGGGTCCGAGCTGCGTTTACTTTCGGTTCACCGAGCTTCGCCTTTCTCCACGAGAGCTTGGGTGGCATCTCCGGTATCAATCATTAACAGGCCGAAACGTGCCGGACGCTCGGATGAGCTGCTTGAGACCGAATCTTTCTATACGACGTACCCACGGGCAAACATTTTCTGTCTTCCCCTCGTGGCTTTCGGAAAACGGGATTCAGTCATTTTTAGAATAAGCGACTGATGGAGGGGGAAAACCTCCTTGTGATGCACGTTCTTAAAGCACTTAACGTCCTTCTGTAAGGGAAAAAAAAATGTTTTTCCTACCGACTTTTTTTTTTTTTTGATAAAAGAAATCTATGCTCCCCTCTTCCCCTCAAAAAACTTTTATGCTATTTCCTGCGTTTTATTAATCCTGCAAGAGTAAAACGACTCAAATAGCCTTTGTAGTCAAGACATCTTCTTCTGGCTTTTTTTTTTTTTTTTTTTTTACCCCCCTTTAAGTTATAAAATAGGTTTTGCTACTTGGAAGATGTCAATGCCAGTCTTTTATCCATTTTACGTAATATGATTTGTGTTGATTGGGGGAAAGGTGAAAATCTAAAACTGTTTCCCCCAATAAACAGTAACCACCAAACAATAAGGAAAATATATTTTTAATGCTTTAATCTAATGTTGATGCTTCCCAGTACGAAGGATTTTGCTTTTGTAGCTCCAGCACAAAGTTAGGTACTATCCCTTACTAATAGAGTCATGAGAATCACACAAACACCAACATCCCCCAAAAGCTGTAGCCCACACATTTGTCTTGGAGTGACCTCTGGCTGCCATTAGATAATAGATTCATAGTAATGTGCTTTGAGAAAAGTAGCTCAGAAGTACTGGCAATGCAGCTTTTCTATAAGCATGAGAGAGAGAGAGAGAGAGAGAGAAATAGAATGCATCTGGACAATTAGAATATTTCATTTCCAATATCATAACATCCTGTGTTTTAATGGGATTATCTCGCTTTGGTGCAAATTTAAACTGAGGAAAAATAGTTTGTGGGAAAATGAGGAATGCTGTAAATGTTTCCATATCAGATTTAAGGGGAAAAAAACTGGCCCAGAATCATATTAAATACTTCCCTACTGCCTCTTATTTTTAATAGTTAAATTGGTTCCATATGTAAGAGAGTTTGTATAATTAGATTTTTCATGCAAAACAGAAATACTCTTTATAATATAGCTTTTTCGTACATGTATGCATGTGGATGGGGGAGGAGGGAACAAGCGACCATAAAAGAGAAACATTCTCTTTGTTGGCTGATTACTTATGTTTTTTAAACATCATTAAATCAGGCCTTTTGAACTCACCAAAGAAGAAAATCCTTCCTCTGCGTTAGTTGTCAAATAAGTTTAGGCTTAAAGTGGTTTCATGCTTAGAAGTAATAAATCTTCATTTAAGCAACTCTAGTCTCATCCTTCAGTTTTGTTTTTGTTTAATTAACAACAAAATTCCGATACCATTTGGATTGCTTCTTGGGCAAACAGAGAGAGCCAAGCGATAACATTTATGATCAGGGGAGCACTTGTTCTGCTCATCATAAAAGTGCATTGCCCAAATGTCAGGCGGCAGCCGAGCGCTGAAAGGAAATGCAAGGGCTTCATCAGTTTCCGTAGGTTATATGCCCCTTTCTTCATGAGTGCTCAGCCTATGCTCATGTAAATGGAGTTAGAGTGAAGAGAGGCTTACAGAGAATTTCTGTCCCATAATAGATTCTTTCCCCCAGCACAATTCATGTGCAAATGCAAAACCTCACCTTTCTGCTTTGAAAAATACTTTATGCGTTGGTGATTAGTAGTATTTCCAACTCGCATACATTTGATTTTATACTTTTGAAAAATTTGGCCTTTCTTTTTTACCCAATGAAATGTGAATTTTATCCCTGGTCTTATTTCAAGCACCCCGTCCATGGTGTCCGTGAGCAGGGATATTTGTCCCATTTTTGTGACCTTTGGTGGGTAGGATTGGGAGAAGGGTGATGGCTGGATCTTGAAAGGAGAAAACCCAAAGGGCTGTGCCACCAGACAGAGTTCATCGGGCAAGGAGGGGTCAGTTCTTTTAAAGACAAAGAGGATCTCTGAATCCATCTGTCCATGGGAGGAGAGGGGAGCTCAGACCCTCTGTGAAGTAGATTATATTTTTAAAGCACCATTTTCTTGAGCAGCTCCTTAAATTTATAAATTTGAATCAAATCCCGTGAAATGCAAAGCAGCACCCTACTCGAATAGACCACTTTGCCCTCAATTTGCATTGAGTACCATATAGTTTCTTTGATGCTGCCCAGTTATAAAATAATACAATTTCTAAATGGAAGTAGTTTGATAGATGGACTGACGGACAGACTGACGGATGGATGGATAGATAGAATGAATATGATTTATATCTTAGGGGTTATTTTATAACTAGTAGATAAATTAGTAAATATATGTTAATAGTTCTCACTACACTCCTTTTTCTCTCACCTTTCCCTTCCAGCCAAATGAATCACAATGAAATGGATGAGATCAGCAAGTAGATAATTGCAAAGTACCTGCAATAGCACCCAGCCACTTTGTAATTTGCTCAGGGGCCTCTAAGAAAATAATATTTACAAATGACCATTTACAAGAAGAAAAAGTTACTAGAGAGAGGGATAGATCGATCTGCGGAGGTAGAGTTGGAGTTCAGTTTTCTTAAAATTCCCTTAAATTATTTTAGTCATCAATAAAACACATTACATGGGACAAATCTAAATACTTCGTCATGGAAGTGTTTTCTGATGCGTTCTAAATATTCATAGTGCTTATTAGTAAGAAATCAAGGCTGCTTTAATCTACATATTTCATATTTAGTAAGTATTAAAACCATAATTAGACTCTCAGAATCAGCAGCTACACCATGTGTGTGTTTCTCTGCTTTAAAAAAAAGAAAAAAGGATAATTTGGAAAGATCCACCAATGACAACAAAACAAGTATGAATTGACATTTGACGTTATCTCAAAAGACCACGTTATGGGGAACGGAGAAGTTTCCTTCTCTCCCCTTCTAGATCCTCCGCTGAGGATACCTCCCTTCCACCCCAGCCTCTGAGTCATGGACTTAGAGATTCATAGTCAGAGTTTTTTGTATTTGTTAGTATGCATGCTTTTTCCGTAAATTGTCAGAGTAGTATGTCTAGAGATAAGAGATCTAAATAGGCCAATAATAGCATCGTATTAGCCCATGGACAAAAATGCAAGAAAGCAGTTGAAAACTTTTATTCCTGGGTTTTCTTTTTAAAGTGATATTTGTTAGCCCTCATCATACTATAAGGAGGTAATGTGATAATTTTAAAACCTTTGTTCCTGTGAGTATGAAAAGCCATGTCCATCTTATTTCCTAGGTTTGCCAGTGATTTCATTTTTTGATTTTTATTTTATTGCCTCTGAAGTTTACTAGGCATTTCGTAAATACATAGATGGATGAGTTAATCTATATTTGTTTTGTGCTTTATGTTTTACAAACATTCTTATCTCATTTAATCCTCTGTGGAGAGTCACTGATACTCTCATGGGTTTTTGTTGAACAAAAGTGAAGCTCATAGTGGGTATGTGCTGTGTAGCCAAGCTCTTCCAGCTGATAAATAGTGAAGCAAGGACTAGAGCCCTAATTTCTACTATTTTCATGCTCCTCCCCTGGAGGAAGCTGTGAAAATGTCCCGGATATAACTTTGTCTCTAGTTACTGAAAATTATAACTCTGGCATTTATAAGAGAAAAAAATAGATTCAATTATGTAATGCTTTGCTGAGCCTAATATCTTTAAATTACTATTTAATAAAATCAATTTGGTACAAATGGGGTTATTCTTATTTGCTCATCATTAGCTTTCTTCATCCATGATTTTCATTAAGTCTGCTTGTTAAAAGAGGGTGAAATGCAAGCATTACTTTCCTAAAGAACACAGATTACTATGAAGTGCAGCTAACCTGTATAACCTATCTCCATTATGATAGAATTGAGCTGGTGATTTATCTGTATGTGTTCCACTTATCTTTAGGCAAAGGGAGCATTCACAATTGCATCTTCTAATTTTAATACGCCTTTATGTAGAAAGCTGATGAATCCTTGGGCTTTTGAGTGCTGATCTGGTTGTTTCCATGACACCTAAGGGGCATGATTGTGGATGTACTCTTGAGAAATCTGTTGTCTTTTAGAAAATCACACGAGAGTGAAAGTTTCCAAGTAGATAGATCTGCAAAAGCTCATTTCTTGATGGGTGTTTACTTTTCTGGGGACTGGCTTGAGATGTGTTTGCCTGAAAGCAAATCAACATTATTTCACAGAGTCTTGGGGAGAGAAGAAACCTTAAAAGTCACTTGGATAGATCTCAGACCCTTGAGATAGCACTCAAAAGTCTTATTGGCATTTGGTTCTCCACGGCATTCCTGCCAAATGGCTGTCTGGTTATATACTTGAACACCTCTTATGATGGGAAACTCACTATTGTAGCTTATTCCGTCTTGAATTAGAGAATTCATATATCAAGCATAAATCTCTTCTTTATATTTTTAATCCCTCGATTCTTATCCTTTCTTTTGGGGCTGTGTAGAACATATTTAATCCATCTTTCAAGTGAAAGATTGCAGCTATTTGAAGACTACCAGTATGAAACACACACAGCTCTAACCTTAATCTTTGCTGTCCATCTCTACTGCACTGGTTCCTGGCCAGCCTTCCTGCAATCTTGGTCAGTTCTTCCTCAGGCTTACTTACTACGTTTGTCTAGAACCTCTGGAAATTTTGTGGCCAAGAGTGGAACCCAAGTACTAGGGTATGCTATGATTGACTCAGCACTTAACCTGCCACGTAGTAAAGAGTAAAGATTTTCCAATTTTGTTTTCAATGTTTACAGATACAGAGGCGAGGCTGTGTCTTTCCGCCATCGCATGACCCGTCTGTGTGATATCATTGTCATTTGTGAAAGTGGACTTTCGGCCTATTTAGAAATGCTTTTAGGTGAACTGACGTTGGCTGTTACATATCTAGGAAAATCAGAGATATTCCAAAAATAATTAATGGAACATGAGAAGCATTTATGAGGTGTTTTCCTCCAGTGTACTCTCAGATCTGAGATAAGGCTGCCCTCTAGTGGTTCCTTATTATTTGGGGAAAGCTAAAAGCCTTAATGGTGCCAGTGAATTTCCCATCAGGCTAGTGGAGCGGGTCAAAGGTTGAAATTATTTTCTCACTTGCTGTGGGGCATTCTTCATCAGATTCCAAAGTGCAATGCATTGCTTTAAATGGCTCTTAGCAGTGTAACTGTGGTGGAGATAATGAATCTCAAAAGTCTGCTTGGAAGATAGTAAGGGAAGTTTTGAAGCTGAATCCTAAAATTCTGTTTGGCTGCATATTAAATTTTAATATATAAATGAGACTTGGTTTGTGAGTAGACAATTATTGTGACATCTATGGTGATCATTGTAATTTTTTCTTTTAGTTTCAACCGTAATTCTTTCCCCCAGCCTTCAAATAAAATTTAAAAAGAGATTGTCACTTTGATCAGCATTTTCCCTTTTTAAATCTAGAGCTATTTTTTTTTCCAAAAAAAAAAAGATAAACATTTAGAAAGAAACTATTTTAGGCAATAAAATAATTTTAAGCATAGATGCAAAACTATTAAGCACTTGATTTAAGAAGACTTATGGTTAGATCATTTGATTCATCTAAGTGTAGGCAGTTTGCCCAAAATGTAGAGAATATGTTACATAGGTTTTTAGAACGCTGTATAGAGTTTACACTTAAAACACTGCACAAAAATAGAAATCAGAATATGTTTCTGTAATTTTTAGGATAAATAGGTAATACAAATGAATTGTAGGCTCAAATTTTGGTGGTGTATCAAGTGTGAAACAATCATAAAACAATCTGATTTCTGTACTGGAATCAGAGAAATAGGTATTGATCCTTAAATGTCATTTAGAAATGATGCCTTGCAGAAGAATGAGAATACAGGTTTATATGATTGTTTTCATTGCTCAAGAAGTCAAGGCTTCAGAGCTGGGCTGGAGTAACCAGGATAATAATAATGATAGGTAATCACCAAGATTTTAAAGGATGACAGTGTTCACTTGTTCCTACTGGAAAGGTGAAATTGCATCTTTATGTGAAAAACAAGGAGAGGGGGAGAAAACAAGGAAAACCTGCCGTTTAAACTTTTCCATCATAGAAATAAGATAGTGGTTCAGAAGTGAAGACTTGTGGTTAAGTTTCAGATCAGTTATTGAAGCAAACCGTTTTTTAAACTACGCCACCCAGAAGTGTGATTCTTTCACCACATGACAAATACTCTTTTTCATAGAATGTTATTTTCATTTTTCAGTTGTTGGGGTTCCCCCCCATTCTTTTATTTGTTTATTTCATGGCAAATCTTGTGCAGAACATGGGGCATAAATAATTTGTTTCAGCAAATACTTATTAATTGCCCACTGTGTGCTAGATTATACAGGTGCCACCTGCATGCTTTTAAAAAGCTGAGACACCTTCCTCCCAGTTGTGTCTCTTAAGCCGTGAATCAGCGTCTCAAAAATCCACTGAGAGATTGGCAGCCACACTTAGCTAGAGAAGGCTGCTTTAAGACAGTTGCTCTTACAGGTTTGCAGCTTCTGTGAACTACATGCCATTTAAAATAAAGGAGAATTTGCGACACACACGATGAAATGTTACTGTAACTAGATAAAGCCAATCATTATACTTATATGTGGACAGGATTTCCCTCCAAATAAGCCATAGGTTAGTTCTAAAATCCTGCCTAAAGTAGTAGTTCTGAAACCTTAGAGTACAACTCCTACCCCAGAGAGTCTGTCCAAAAGGCAGATTCTTAGGTCCCAGCCAGAGAGAGCCTGACTCTGTCAGTTTAATTCTCTTGGCCCAGGAAGGCATGTGTTTAAAAGTGTCTCAGGTGTTTTCGATTCAAATGGTCCTTTCGCTTTGTGAAGCCTTGTCCTCACCTTCCAGAGCTGGGATGGACACCGGGTCCTCTAGCCCTTCAGTGGTTCCTGAATATTATTGATTTTCACAGTCAACTGGGAAACATTTAAAAAATAAACTCCCATGTTCCATCACCACCTGTGTGGATACTGCTTCCGATTGTCTGGGGTGAGACCAAAGAACTTAACTTGTAAAGACTTTTCTTGTAAAAGATCGAGAATCTGGCAAGTTTGGGAAGCATTGCTCTGGTCTTATCCAGTGCAGAGAGTGAAGCTCAGAAAGGTAAATGGTATTAGGATAAGTACAAGCTTTCCTTTAGTCCACCAAATCTCCTTCCAGGATGCAAGAGATGCCCCACATGAGCCATTTCTGCCATTCTTTGGATGTTGTTAACACACTGGAGATACTCTTCTGATTATCTTGGCCCTTCTATACCAGCGTGTGGGACAAAGTGAGCATACTCCAAATCTACCCCAAGTGGACCAAACAGGCAAAACACCCTGAGACTGGTATGGAAGGTGCCAATGATACTTTCCAAACACTGTATGCCTTTTCTGCATAAATCTTCCTGGGGAGCTCTGGCCTTCTGGCATTTAGTGAACCCCGGGGCTGGGTCTTGCCACCATTTTGACCACTCAATAGGGGTAGGCTGGGGATTGTGTGACAGTGGTCAAGGCCAACTCCAGTGGAAACAGTAATGTGTTTTCTATGTTGCTTTTTCCAGCAATAAAGTTTTTAGCACTCTTGCAGCCTCATCAGTGCTTCCTATTTACAAGTGTTTCTCAGATCCTGTGCACCTGGCCACCTGGCAGTTCTCCCCACTTCCAGGCACTGGAGGTAGCTAAATATGAATGAGGCAGATACAACACTGCCTTCAGACAGCTTAGATTTCTAGTCTGGTGAAACAGATAAAAGCAGAACTGCTCTGGTTGATGCAGAGGGAAGCCTACCCCCTTCCTCACCACAACTGCAGATACTCCTCTTTCTTTGGAAAATGGTAGTGTGAAATCTCACTCTTGTGGCAGGTATGATGCTGTGGACTCTAGGAGCCGCAGGGAACACAGTGGGCTTTGTCTCCGGCCTTTGCAAGTATACATCCTGGTGGGAAGAGGTAGATAAAACCTAAGTAAACACATAAATGAACTAGATAAGAACAGACAGTGACAACAGGTACTCTAACAGGCAAACAGTGTGATGGCTTAGAAATGTGTATGGCCTCATGGATGAATGTCTGGGAACACAGTCCAAGAATTTTTTCCAATGAATGGTGAATGACTCAAGGGAGCTTAGAGGTCTTCTGGTCCCTTAATTCTCAACCTTGTCTGCACAGTAGGCTGTCTAGAGAGTTTTTTAAAGATACTCAAGCCCAGGCTGCACTCTTAGAGGCTCTGATTTTATTGCTTTGAGGTGGGGCTCAAGTATTGTTAATTTTTTAAGCTGCCCATGATTCTGATTTAGAAACCTCTGAAGTCCAACCCCCTTACTTTACACATGAGTCACTTGCCCCCAGTGCAAGGAACCAACATTGGATGGTGGAAACCACCCTGCTTCGTGTGGAGTGGGGGCAGATGTGGGTTCTCCTCCCAGATCTAGTAGATTACTTTAGTTGCTTGCTTCCCCCATTTGTTAGATTAGACTTGATAGCCACTGAGGTCTTTTCCAGATCTCCCATTTGATGAAATCTTTCTGTTAAAACTGAAAGATGGTCTGGTTTCTTGTTCAAGACTTGGAGGAAACAGATGAATGCCTTCTAGTTTCCTTATCCCCCGTCTCAACCCTTAATTGCTATAGATGCCTCAATCAGCTAGTCAATTCATTTCAGAAGTGACAATTTAAGGTAGAAAAAGATGATTACTGGGATCCCTGGGTGGCACAGCGGTTTGGCGCCTGCCTTTGGCCCAGGGCGCGATCCTGGAGACCCAGGATCGAATCCCACGTCGGGCTCCCGGTGCATGGAGCCTGCTTCTCCCTCTGCCTGTGTCTCTGCCTCTCTCTCTCTCTCTCTCTCTCTCTCTCTCTCTCTCTCTCACTATCATAAATAAATAAAAGTTTAAAAAAAATTTCCCTTTAAAAAAATGATTACTTTTAGCCAACCCTTCAAATAAATTTAAGAACTAGCTTCCATTAATATTAATAGTAAATATGCCCAGATTTAGTTCCGGTAAATTACAAAAATACCTTATTTATCAAATTCTATCCGAGAGCCTCTTCCATTTTTGATGGTTGAGTTAAAACCAAGAAGGTTAGGGGCAGGGAGGTTGCGTAAAAATGGAAACCCTGGAAGAGTCTTGACTATTGCATACCACAGTAATTTTATTCCTTACCAAATATTCCAGGCCAGAAACCCAACAAAATTGAGTCTTTCCTAATGTAATGTTTGCAGTTTATTAGCAATCAGAAACAGTGTATCTCCTATATTGCCAGCTTACAAAGGGAAAATAACAGAACTCCGCTCTATCATGAAAAACAAACTCACTGAACTTCCTCATTAGAGATCCAGTATCTCTAAGAACTTGGGTTTCAATGAAACATTTATTCAGAAAGGTAGCAGTTCATTATAAACCAGGCTGGCGTGATGTAAGCACCTTAACTTTATTTCCTTTTTGTGTGGAATGTCCCAGTAGGTTTTGATAATATTCAGCAGTTCCAGAAGTGATAAAGGAGCTTGAGAAGTAAATCTGATGGGAGCTGGTAAATGAAATTAGAACCGTGTCTTTTTCAATAGAGCATTTTAAAGACGAGCATACTGCCTATTTTGTGTGTATATATCTAAGAAATTGTACACACATCGTATACAAAGCCATATGTTTGCCCCAGACATTAAATTATGAAAAATCATCTTCTAACTTACATTGCATCCCTAATCAGAAGCAAGCAGCTTCTGAAAACGATACTGTTTAATAAAATAATTGGTTTGGGAGAAATCTATTTCAAAAGCAGTATTTCTATCACAAGCAAAATCATGTGGAACAGAAGTGTTTTGTTTCCACCATTGCAGAGAAACAAAGTTGTTTAAGATGAGTTAAGATGTCTCCAAGTTTTGGCGGACTTTCTGAGCCTCCTGCTGCTGTCGCATTCAGAATCCCTTTTAAAGTGGCTTGGAAGTTTCTCTGTGATTTCAATGGCCGCTTAGGGGAAATATTGGCTAAACTACTCATTTTGACTTGTTAAGATGGCTTGAGCGTTTTCAGAATGTTTTCATTTGCTAGAAATATGTTTTGTGCTCAGGCTTCTCTTGTTGAAGAAGGTTGGTTACCAGCCATCTGATGACGCCTCAGGGTGTTTACAGCAAATGTGGGTGCTGTAGTTATATTTGAGCACAGCCCCCCCCCCAAAGATAGTGTGGTAATCAGCAGGAATGGGAAAGCATGTATTTAAGGATTGATGCTTGTAAAAGGGGTGCTGTAAAGAAACATGGTTGTTCAGATGTAAGAAATGACTGACAGCTCTCCTTGTAGGCATGCTAGTAACAATAAAGTCTAGAAGTTCAACATCAAAGCGATCACAGCTTACTCCACCAGTGACTTGCACATCAAAGAGGGGAGTGCAAGACAAAGGAAGTGCACTGAGGTATGTTTCTGCCTCATAGCCAGATGCTCAGGGGGAGCTCCCGTAGCTCCTTTCATGAATGCAAAGTGATTTTTTGCAGATCAGTGTCTTCATTTCATAAATGACTGGGAATATATATATAAAAAAAGCAGGGCAAACGAATGTCATAATTGCTCCCCATCACTTTAAGTTTGGTTAGGAAAGACTCATTGCCCAAGAAATTGGTCTCTGATTTCCTTAAGCGACGAATTCTATAGCGGTGTGGGCAGCTCTGACTTCACCTAATAGAATACAGGCAATTATTCACAAAATAAGAGAGTACAAATTGGATACATTTCCAGTCGGTTGTTTTGAATTGTGCTTGAGAACATAAAACAGACCTAAGTTTGTGGAGTTACTCTCTCTTGTTTGCTTTTTACTTTTTTTTTTTTTTTAAATTAACCTTGTGGGTGGATTTTTGCTGAATCAGGTGTGCATTACTTAACAGGTGTGTGTGATAGTGAAATTTGGACCTGTTAAACCGGCTCTTAATTAATCACCAGATCTGTACCTCAGTTTTATAAATCAAATGGCTTCTACTACAAAATCCAAAATGCCAAAAGTAGAACAAGAAGAAGAGTCTAGATGTGACTCCCCCCACCACCACCACACACACTTAATATTAAATTGAAAATAAAACTAACCATGCAAGTATTATGGGTGATTTAAAATAATGTGCCTTTTTTTTTTTGCTTGCCTTTGAAATTTGAAGTTCTTTTATAGTTCATCTTCAGTAATTTACTCATTTTTAAATGCTATTGAAAAATAGTAGTGCTCTGTGTAGTCATTAATAAATACAAAGCAGCTCTCTCAAGGCTCTGGGGAGACCTAATAAACACAACTGTGTTACTAATTGATGCTATACAGAGCTGACAAAAGTAGTGCATCGGTAAACAGAAGTTAGAAAGCAAAAAGTTAAAGAACTATAGGGGATTATGTAGACATCAAGGGTTGGAAATTCTAATAAGGCCTCTTTAGGGGAGCGTTAATTTGCATGTGGCTGAATTAGGACACCCAATTATTTCTAAGGACACTACCAAGAGCTCATCCGAAATACCCCTGAAGTAAAAGGTTTGGGAGGGTTGGGTGTTACATAGGATAGAGGGGGAACCGAGCAGGTCGTATTTCCTGCAACTCATGATCGTTTTCCCAGTAGCTTGTTGGGGCAGCTTTCTTTGTTAGGGAGGAAAATGCTGATGAAATCAAGAGTACTGCAATTTCTTTGTTCTATACACACGATTTATGTTGAATTGCCACAATGGAATTTTTTTTTTAAGCAGGGAGGGCAGGAGGGTGGAGACAGAAATAAACCTTTTAAATCTTCTTTATGTGAAGCCCACAAGGACATAAGCACTGAGCAGATTAGAGAGTGGATTTATACTGTTAGTATCCTCTATGGCAGTGGTCCTCAGCATGGGAACCAGGCACCCCTGGGGGCCTCAAGGCCCTTTGAGGGATTCCTAGAGATAAAAACTATTTGTATAATAATACTGAGATATTATTTGCCATTTTCACTTTACTGACCATTTGTCATTAGTAGTGCCAAAGCCTTGGTGGGTAAAACCGGCACATTTGTAGGAATCAAGGCAGGGCCACCAACATGTACAAGTAATCATATTTGTTATTACTCTGGACTTGCTGTTAACAAAACATTGCCAGGTTCATTGGAGAATGTGCTTGATGAAGCAGTAAAAATTATTAAGTGTATTAAATTTCGACCCTTGAGTACAAGTCTTTTTAATATTCCTTATGACAAAATGGGAAGTACACATAAAGCGCTTCTGCTACATGCTGAAGGAAGATGTTTGTCTCCAGGGATAAGAACTGTGCCGATGTTTGAGTTAATAGCTGAACTAACTGCTTTTGGATGGAATGCCATTTTACTTACCAGAACCACTGACTCTAGCTATTCAAACTTAGGTATAGGTCATATATTTTCTCAAAAATGAACCAAGTGAGCCCGTCATTTCAAGAAAAATAGTTGGCAGTGTTTATTGCCAATACATTCAAGCTTTTAGGCAAATAGAATTTTGCAATACTTGTATCCAACACCATGCGTTTGATTGCTTCTCAATATTTAATAACTCTTTTGATAATGTAGGTGGTGATATTAATAAATGTGATTGCCTGATATAATCTCATTGAATAATGAAATATGTCGATATCTGGAAGAGCTGCATAACTCAGTGAACTAATAGTTTCCAAGTGACCAACACATGGTTAGAAGATTCAGTCAACATACGAGGTATACCAATCTATTTGAATTTAACAGAGTACAAGAGATAATGATAGGGTGTCAAGTTTCATATTCTAACCAACCTTTAAGAAACCACCACTTGGGGAGTTTTGGTATAGTATCAAAGAAGGCTCTCCAGAATTATCTGAGGAGGCTATAAAATACTCCTCCTTTTTCCAGCTACATGTCTGTGCAAAGAAGATTTTCTACACGTACTTCAACCAGAAGTACACAACAGATAGAATGCAGAAGCAAATATGAGAATCCACCTGTCTTCCATTAAGCTAGAGATTAAAGACATGGGCAAAAATGTAAATTTTTTTAAAAAGGCATTTTTCTGAGTAACCATTTTTGGGAAAATAATATTCTTCATAAAAATACTTTGTGTTAATTAACCTGTAATGAGCTTATTACTATTATTTTTAAATTATAAGTAAATATTTTCAAATTTTCTCCATTTTAATTTCTTATACGGTCATTATTGATGTGTAACCCATATAAACAAAAGCTCTTTGGGACCTTTAAATCTATAAAGGGATCCAGACACTAGACACCAGAAAGTTTAAGAACCAAAGAAAAGGGGGAGGGGGAGCTGGCTCAGTTGGTTAAGCGTCCAACTCTTGATTTTGGTTCAGATCATGATCTCATCGTTGTGAGATGGAGCCTGCTTAAGATTCTCTCTCCCTCTGCCTCTGCCTCCCTCATCACTCTCACATGTGCACACTCTGTCTCTTAAAAAAAAAAAATTTTTTTTTGAGAATCACTGCTGTACAGTTTAGCCTAGGAGATGGAAGATTTCGTGACAAAGCACAAGGTAACAATAGGAAGGGCTTTAAATTTAGGCAAATTTAACAGATAAGCTGTGAATTCTGTATTAAAGCCCTTTCAAACATGAATTCAAAAACAAATTCCCTAATTTCTATTTTCTTTATAATGTCTTTCCCTTTAATGGCCATGGAAGACTAAAATCATTGCTGATGTTACATTTTCAGAGTTTTTGTTGTTTTCTTTTCTCATACAATAGAGATTTGGCATAAAATTGTGGTTTACAGAGGCTTTACAATTTATCTTTAATCATCTGCAAACTACATTAGCAAAAACTATAGTAAATAACTGCTATTTGTCTTTTCAGTTTGGACTTCTACCGAGGAAAAAATATTTTGTACCATTAGTGTGACTTCCAGAGCTGTTCCAAATCCTGGTTGATGTGAGACTTTTCCACTACTGTGGGCCCTTTGGGGAATTTTATTGTGTATAGTGATGGAAAGAAAACCATCCCAGGTCCTGCCACCACACAAATGAAGGATACCATCACCTGGCTTCCATTGCCCTCCCTTCTCTAGGAGGAAAAAGTTCTGCCCAGGTATCTGTTGGCACTGAGACCATTGGCAGGAAGGCTGAGCCCTCGACTAACTTCAGATGTGCTTGGGCAGAATCGGTTCCATTACACTAATTAAATGTATGAAAGTCCAACCTTCCCTGAAATTTCCTGTGAAAAATAATGGGCAGTTGGAAAGCCATGCTGAAATACTTGTTAATTTTATAATCACTTCGTTGGCATCTAGCATATAGGCATTTACATTGTCCTCTGTAGCTGGCCCATCAGCCTCTTTGTTATTATCAAATAAAGGGCATGTAGGTCTTGGTTCCATTTGGTTTTCTATCAACAGGCTGTCAGTTGAATGAGAGCAAATGTGTTTTTGGCACATTCTGTTTTTCCAGGGTCTTGATCCTGACTCCTGTAACTCAGAGAGGAGTTGGTGCCTCTAGAGCCAGATGAGTGTCAGGATATGGGGATATCTCTCTCCTGGCTTGGTTTTAGTAGCCAATTAAAGGTAGAAGCTGAAACACACTCTGTAAATGGAGGTTGTGCAGTGGCCCACTACTAGCCTGGCTATGAGAAAAAGCACCTCATTTCCTCTTGGATCTGCCCAGAATGAGGAGGGCTAAGGGGAGTGAGATGGCCTAGTTTCAGAACAGCTCGAGATGACAATGTGGGGGAAGGACAGGAGTGGAGAGGAAGGAAATGAAGACTGCATCCTCTCTCCTTAGGCTGTTGAAGCTCTAACCTTTGCAAAATGGGTGAGAGAAAGAGCCACATGCCCACTCACAGTGAAAAAGAAAACAAAACTTCCTCCCAATGCCCAAGATAATTATCCTCTTTGAAGTAAAATGGCTCTTTTGAAGGTAGTGCATTTTATTAAATTTCAGGCTTTTTCCTGCTAACTGAACTTAAAATAATAAATTTTACACATTAGGTTTGGCGTTATTCAGTGGTTTTGACCCAGGCATGGGGAACAATTTAAAAGCCAAAAGGCTTTTTTTTTCTTGATCTGAGAATGCTTGTTCTGTGAAAACTCATCAGGCTTCCATTTGTGATGCCTGTTTCTGGAGGTATGCTACACTTTAAAAAGCTTACTAAAAGGCTAGGGCATTCTAGTACATTTGGAATATAAATAATACACTCACAGTACCGAAAATATTCTCTAGACTCAAGGCTTTGGAATTTTTCACTGTTTAACACACGTTTTGTTTATCCTCAATTCCTTTGTACCACCAATTCACAAACATAAAATTGAATCTATGACTTTATGGAAGGGAAACTAAAGGCATTTATATATGTCAGGTATGTATACAAGTCGTAACTGTGTATCACAGAGGCCTGATAGCAACCTTTATGTTTTTCCTTCCCTCCCTCCCTCTTCCCCCTCCTCCCCGCTCCTCTCTCTCCCTGCCTCCCTCCTTCCCTCCAGCATTGGCTCTAGAATGACCTGTAAGGAAGGTAAGGGGAGAAAGTGAATCAAAAGGCACTGTGATATTATAGGAATATGAAGTTCATCTAAGACTTAATGCTGCCTGTGCATTCTTTGTGCTAAAGGTTCTGGCCCTCGGTAAGGATGGCCTCAGACAAACAGACTGTGTTTTCACAGTCCAGCATCCCCCTTTTCAGTGCTCTCCTGGCTTAGCAACCTAGGGCAGAGTCGCCCTCCTTCCACATAAAGACAGAGTAGGGCACCTCTCTCTCCAAGTCTGCCCCCCATTTCCCTCTCTCCTAACTCACCATTTTGGCCCTGTGTCCCCTTCTCTCCTGGCTCTTCCAGGTGACATGACAGAAATGAATAGGAAGGAATGTGGGGCATTTGGCATAGGTGAAAGGACATGTATAGCTTTGGAATTTTCCCCAAATATAAGGTTAAAGTCCCGGAAATGCTCCATACTAGCTGGAGGATCTTGGGGAAGTCACATACCTCTCTAAACCTCAGGGTCATCAATTGTAAAACAATAATCAAATTGTTTGATTGAAATCAATCAAAATTTACTTCATAGGGATTTTAGAAAGTAGGAAGTAACATATAAAAGGTACTTAATACAATCTCTCGGTCATAACAGGTACTTTGGGACACAGTAGACCCTGAATAAGTGTTGTGGTTAAATAATGATATTATCATTATGTTCCTGTGGGGAGTGGTACGTATCATGTACAGAAGTCTGCAGTAAGGGCAATGACTTCACCCAATCTCAGCTCAGCTGGTACACGTTGGCACTTTAATAAGGGTCTTCGCTGGTGCCCAAAGATGGGAGTTATGTGATCTGATCAGATGGAGGTTAATAAAAGGGGCACTTGGGTGATATTTCTCATCATATAACATGGGAGGCTTCTAATGCTGCATTATCCAAGCCTTCCCACCATAAAGAGTAATACATACCCTAACCCTACCATGTAGGCTGCCTCTGTATCAAGCACTGTGAAATGCACTATTACCACGTTGAGTATTCATGTGAGCCTTTCATGCCCATTTTTACAGAGCTGAGACTCAGAGACAGAACACCTACCCAGGATCACAGAGTTAGTAGCACTTAGGGAGGCCAAGCCTGTCTGGCTCTCAAGGCTGTGTTTCTAACCTCCTTGCTCTTTTGACCCAAGATCACAGCACCACAGGATTCTCACAGAAATACCTTGTTCCAGACTCTGAGATTAGGTCATCATACAAATTGGGGTTGGGGGCCCTTTCACAACACTTTGATGGAGTGAGGGTAGACAACAGAGCAACATATTTATTGAGCATCTGCTATGTGCCAGGCACTCTACCAAGTGCTAGACCAGACAGATGAAAAGAGATAGTCCTGGCTGCAAGGAGCTCACGACCATTTCATAGCACAGTGAAAGTGCCAGATTAGAGCAAGGGGAGATGCCCTCATCACACCTGAAGCAGGAACAGCCCTCTGGAGGAGGAGGAGGTAGAGGAGGGAAAGGCCTGGCTGAGCTTTGAAGTGAAGGAAGGTATTCCCAACAAAGAGTAGAGGTTGCAAAAATTCTCAAAGGCTGGACTGGGGGAGTAGGGTGAGTTGGGGGATGACAGAGAATTGAGTATGGCCTGTAGGGACCACAGAAGACCAGACCAGTGCACTTCAGACCACAAAGGCTCTGTCATTTCAAGGGGTGGTGGTTCTTTAAACAGAGGCAGGTGGAAAGCCACTGAAGGAGGGTTGCCAAACATTTTAAGGCACATGGAATCATTAGAGGAGCAATTACATGTTCTCAGTATCTTCTTTTCCCCCTTAATCATTTCGGGGAAGGGGAAGGGGAAGCTTTTTAGGTGTAGCCAAAGACCCTCCTAAGACATGATTTGGGTTTCTATGTGGACACGTCGCCTCTCGTGTGCTCCTGAGGTATATCAAAGGCATCCGCCCCAAGACTCCTTCAATGAATGTCTGCACTTTGCTTGTTATAAATTGATTCAGGGACTTCATTATGATGTCGCTCAGATGAATGGGGCAGTGGTGTTTTGGCTTGCGCTGTCAGGAGGAGGGAAAACAAGTTTCTGTGGTGCCTCAGTTCAATCATGCTGCTTGCAGAAGTAGGGCCATGAAAGGATGGAGGAATGTGTCTTTGATACTAGAAACCCCGTAGCCCTGTTGGTGCTACAAGCGAATGCTTAAATTAAAGCTTGCAGCCAGCTTTCAAGTGTTGACTGCCGAGCAAAAAGCTCAGCCCACACTCGTGCACTTACTCAAGCTTGTTAAAATAAAAATACACTCTCGGCAAGGCTCGTGTCACAGCTAGTGTAATTATTACATTGAAGATTGTTGTTTGCATTTGAGTTGCTGTAGCACCCGTTTATTTAAAGATATGCTCAGTAATTTAATACATTAGTCAGGACTTATGCCCACACCGTGATGAAGTAAATATCGTTGCCAGCTGCCTCTCGGGTTGTTTCTCCTTCATGTATTCGAGGTAAACACTGGCACTTGGCAGATTGATCCAGAGTGGAGGTGATTTAACTTCCCCACCGTAGCCTGGTTGTGTAACTGACTCACCTCTCATCTGCCAACCAGGATGACGACAGCATCGCCCTCAGTGGATTCTTTTGAGGATTAAATGAGATAATACATTTAAGGGGTTTGGCCCATCAGTAAGTGCTTCATAATGTCATCTTATTATTGGTATTATATATTGATTTTTTTTTTTTTTTTTTTTTTTTTTTTTTAGAGCATAGGATGGAGTATGACTTCAGTGCCACTCTTTTTGCCTGGCTACCAATGATAAAAGCAGGACAGTCTAGCTAATCTGTAATAGCTGTGGGCTCATTAACCCAAGCATTAAGGCTCCCTGCATTTCTTGTGGTTGGATATGCCCAAAGTATTCAAGTGTTTGGGAAAGTTGTACAAGACTATGCACATATGAGGCATTATTCTGTGATTGGTTTCTTATGGGTTTCTTCCCCTTGACATAGATTTCTAGGTCATTCTTCTCTCTCTTTGCCCTATATTGGCCATGTGAAATATGGGACATCTTCTCCAACAAATGATTCCACTTTAGACGCATTTATTGAGCGGCTTTCTACATTTAAAGCTGCTCAGTTTGCTATGTTGTTTGAAAGGCTTGAAATTCAAATCAGTTAGGGG
Source organism: Nyctereutes procyonoides (assembly GCF_905146905.1). Taxonomy (NCBI): domain Eukaryota; kingdom Metazoa; phylum Chordata; class Mammalia; order Carnivora; family Canidae; genus Nyctereutes; species Nyctereutes procyonoides. Next base: position 15,149,307 of record NW_026575040.1, read on the forward strand.
GTTATACCCCATATCTTCCTTTTTTTAAAAAATATGGGTGGAAGGGCAGAGAAAGAGAATCTTAAGTGGGCTCCACACCCAGGGTGAAGGCTGACATGGGGCTCCATCTCATAACCCTGAGATTATGACCTGAGCCAAAATCAAGAGTCGGACACTTAACCAATTGAGACACCCAAGCATGCCTACTCAGTGTCTTTTCTGCAGATCTGTGGAGTCTCATACATGGAACTTAGAGATCAGGCCTCTCTCTCTCCCCCCATCTCAGAGTGCTAGGATTGATGGTCTTTGCAGAATGTCTCCTTATGTTTATGTCAGGATATATTTTTTTAATATATAAATCACCCCCCCAAAAATATATATATATAAATCACCCTTACACCCCATACTTCTGCGTGGATGATTACTTTTTTAAGAAGTAACAAAATAGTGGTGAGGTCAGTTTATGTTCTGGCACTGTGTTCTGATGAGTGAATTTTGATAACTTCCTAGCAGAGGGCAGAATTTTGATTGTGGAAGGTGATGTAGCTAAAAACATCAGCCCTTAGCTAGTGGGCATTTTTTTGAATGTTAGACCTTTAAGCGACTTCAGAGGCCATCTACTTCAGTATGTTTACTTCACAAATTAGGGAGTTGGGAGATTAAATGCCATGCCCAGGATAAACTTGTGACAGGTTAAGAGCTAAAATCAGAGTCTCCTACTCCTCTGCCACAATTGTTTCACTGTTCATGCTTCATCTGAGTGCCACAAAGCGCTTACATGTGATATCATTATATCAAAAAGGGCTGTAAGTGATGCGTGAGGCCTGTCCTACTCTTTAGTGACAAAGCCATACATTTTTATCAAAAGGTTCGATTGCATAATTATTTGTATTTTCATAGAAAAGGGTGAAAAATTAATTCCAGCCGAGAGTGACAGCACAAAGGACCATATGCACCCAGGCTTTAATGTCGGCTTTAAAAGCACAGAAAAATACAGGAAACCACTTCAAATATACCATCACAAGGAATTCAGACTGTGTCAGAGAAGCCAGCAGAACGGTGTCCCTTCTTGCTGAGTATTGTGAAAATCTATCCTTGTTGTTTGCTGTGGTCTCCCTGTGAGAAACACATCGAAATTCCCCGCCACCCCCCTGCCCACCCACCCCCCAAAATAGCAGGAACAGTAAATAACAAGCCTCAGATAATACAGATGGGTAAACATTTCTTGAATTGATTATATAAAGTACTGTTGACAAGCCACTAGCAGGCAAAATAAGGAGGGGGGCGTGGGGAGAAAGAACTTTTATCTACCATTCAACTCTAGGCATCCAAGCCAGGAGAGAGATACAGAGCACAATCCATGATTAACATGATAATGGCCTTCGTTGCATGCGTGGGATCCTAAGAGGGTCCTGAGAATTATCTAGTCCTGGCTACTCCTGGTACTCCAGAGGAAATGAGAAACTCAGAAAGGTTAAGTGGCTGGCCTAGCATCACACACTTCAAAGCAAAGCCAATTTTGAGATCCTGGTCTCTTGACTCTCAGTCCAGTGCTCTCTCTACTATAGCCTGACCCCCTAATTGAATCTATGACACAACCAGCATCAGGGGTACCAGAGGAGGTTCAAAGAAATTTCTCTAAATGGATCGCTGTTTTAAAATCATCATTAGGGCAGCCCAGGTGGCTCAGTGGTTTAGCGCCTTTAGCCCAGGGTGTGATCCTAGAGTCCCGGGATCGAGTCCCACATTGGGCTCCCTGCATGGAGCCTGCTTCTCCCTCTGCCTGTGTCTCTGCCTCTCTCTCTCTCTCTCTCTGTCTCTCTCTCTCTGTGTGTGTGTGTGTCTCTCATGAATAAATAAATAAAATCTTTAAAAAATAAGAATAAAAGAAATAAAATCATCATTAAAGCTGTTGATGATTTTGAGCTTCTCCAAAGCGCAAAAACTTAATCTGGTGTCATGTAACATTTTACGTTATTACCAAACCTAGGAAGGAAGGAACGTTTCATGTGTATTTAGTTATTCAATAAATATTTGCTAAATGCCTGTGCATGTATTTGTGTGGCCCATGATCAATTCTCCTGTCTTTTCTCTGAGACGAATAAGCGGAGGGATCCTGGGGTCTGTCCCCTTCACTCCTCAGTCTGAGGATGTCATGATCACATCCTCTTACTCTTCTCTGGTTTTTCCTATCCTTTCCATCTGGTCTTTAAATGTCAGTCTCTGTTCTCGGCTCCTTTTTTTAGCCCGTGTGGGTTTCTCCTGTCTGTCTTGCTCCCCTTTCACTGACGTATTTGCATCTCTGTATTTGCGCTTAATATCTGCTAAATCAAACCATATTGGCTTGAATAGCTTCCATTGATTTGTGAATAAAAGGATGCTTCAGCTGCCCAGCCCTGCTCTTTGTCCGTTCTTTGTCACCAGTAGGTTCAACTTACTCAAATCCTCCTTGTCCTTGTCCCTCTTTTACCCCTGTATTGTTCATGCTCCCCCTGTTCAAGCCGGCTCATCCTTTTGAGCTGTCCTTACTATAAACACAGTCTCTGTTTTGGAGCAGGGTGGGGGTGGGGTTGTCACTGCTATTTCATTTACTCATTATTTAGTGAATGAGGCAACTGATTGTCATTTTATCTTTGCTGTTGTCCTGTTTTCACTTTTAACCACCACCTCTCCCCCAAATTATCCTGATGACCAGAATTGCTGTTGTCATTAGCTAAACCGCATTGAGCATCTACTACATACTTGCTAAGCAGCACTCAGAAGACTTGAATTTTGTAAAAATGGAGTCTTTGGCTTCTTTTGAGGAGGGATGGAAAATGAACAAGCCAGTTTCGTTGATTATTTTAATTCAACCAGTTTTCTATATACAATAGTCTCACCGCAGAGAAATGATTAGATACTATGTGCCAGAAAAAAAGAAGTGTGAAAAGGCACTAACCACAAAAATAAGATTTTGTAAGTCATATTACCAGCCTATTTTACACTCCAGGAAATGCCATCATATTTATATTTACTTTTTCTTAGCTCAAAATCAATCCAACCTGAAATCCATATGAAAAATGACAGATGCCTGGGGATGCCTGGGGATGCCTGGGTGGCTCAGGGGTTGAGCGTCTGTCTTCGGCCCAGCGTGTGATCCTGGAGTCCTGGGATCAAGTCCTGCGTCGGGCTCCCTGCATGGAGCCTGCTTCTCCCTCTGTCTGTGTCTCTGCCTCTCTCTCTCTCTCTCTCTCTCTCTCTCTGTCTGTCTCTCTCTCTCTGTCTCTCATGAATAAATAAATAAAATCTTTTTTTTTAAAAAAAGGAAAAATATCAGAACCTCCCAGCCAACTCTTACCTATTACTTGGCTTTGTCATTCAACAACGGCCCACTCATCCCCCACAAAAGAAGCTCGCCTTTTCTTACTAAGAAAACATATAAAGTCATAATGATGGCTTGCTAACCTAACAATAATAATGCTTAGATTCAGGATAAATTTCATGACAGGAAACATGAAAGGAACTTTCAGATATGTGAGCTCAGGGGCTGTGTTGCTGGTGGGCGGGGAAGCCTGGGAACATTGTCTGAGGTGTTCTGAGATCTTAGCCTGGCCTGCCTCCATCCAGCAGGTGCTCGTAGTAGCAAGTCCTGCTCTCCCAATGACACCTAGACCAGACCTTACCACTTCCTGAACTATATCAGTAAGAGAGAGCATTAAAATGAGGAGGCTTCACTGCTGTGCTGCCTCCTGGGTACACTTAAAGGTTCTCACAGATAGAAAGGCCTTTGGGGACTATTTGACATCATTAGCTAACCAACTATTCCATCTCTCCTTGTTTGGATCAGCCCTTGTTTTGTCATAATAGAAAGGTGCCCAGTGTAGAAGTAACAGCAGGAAGTATAAAGTATTATCCTGTCCACTTTTCAGCAAAGCACTGTTCTCTACCCAGAGCTTATATTCCTGGACACCTTCCTTCCTGATTAGCCATGGTTCTTAATTGGAGACATTTGTCAATATTTGGAGACATTTTTGATTATCACTATTAGAGAGAGTGCAACTAGTATCTGGTGGGTAGAGGTAAGGGATACTGCTAAACATTCTATATAGTGTCCAGGACAACTGTCCAAAATAATGAATTATCTAGACCAAAATATCAGTAGTGCTGAAGCTGAGGAATCCTGTCATAAAATATGTTCTTTCCCTCATGTTCTTCATGGGCCCCTCACACATAACTCCTGCATTTTCAACCTAAAGACATTATATTTAAAAGCACTTACTTTCACCTTTAAATAAAGGAAAACTCATTAACTTGAGAGAGATGAATAAAGGTGGGGGAGTAATGCATTAGCAAAAAAAAAGAAAGAAAGAAAGAAAAGAAAAGAAAAGAAAGAAAAGAAAGAAAAGAAAAGAAAAGAAAAGAAAAGAAAAGAAAGAAAGAAAGAAAGAAAGAAAGAAAAGAAAGCCAGAGGTAATCATTATAAATTAACTCATTAAGTTAATTTATGCTGCTTGCAATGGTAGAAAGACTGTTGAAAGAAGACATCTCTTTAGAAGAGAAGGCACACACCTTAATGCTTAATGTTGTGAAGCAGGCGATATGAGTGTGGCAGGTAGAAGAGGCACCTGGACCTCTGGACAGCATGTCTGCCATTTGGAAGGAGCTACCTCCTTTGGCTCTAACCAACTGTCACCATTTAGAGTAACTGATCCACCATTGCCAGGTCTTTTGATTTTTCAAGAGAATCTGGAAGTCTGAACTTTAATGTAAAAGTTCCTGGTTATTAATTGTTAGAAACAAATTTTAAAACTGAAGCTTTGTGTGGGTGAATATTGGGCAGATAAAACAAAATCTTTGGTGTAATAAATGGGTTTAAATAGGTTCCCCTGTTTCAAAAACTTTAAGTGATTTGGAAAATAAGTCTAAACTCCTTAGCAGAGTATTCAAGACCCTTTAAGATTAGGACTCACCAACCTAGCTACCTACTTTCCATCTATTGTCTCTTGTCCACCCTTCCTTTGAGACACGGTGTGGCTTTCTTTGAACAAACCATGAGTGCTCATACTGGGACTTCTGCTTGGCTTTCTTTCCTTCCCATCCCAACTTCCACTGCCTATTGAAATGTTAGTCATTCTTCATGGCTCAGATCACATAACAGATGATCTTCCTGAACTCCCTCAAAAAGTCTGGTTTTCTAATTATGTTATGATCCTTACAACTTACCACCACACATTCATCTAATCATCTCCCCACCTCAAGTAATATGTAAGATTTGGAGGCTAGGAACCCACTTTATTTATTATTCTCTCATCCATGTAAATTTAGCTTTTAGTACATTTAAATCACATTCTCCTTAATCATCCACCAGCATGCACTGTCATTAACATGGCAGTTCCTCTCACCAAATTTTCTCTCTTCCCTCCCTACAATCAAATTGTCTCCCCAAATTAAAATAACATTAAAATAGTGTTATTAATGGCAATAATGGAATTACATTTTTTTTCCTATCATCACACTCTTATTAAGAGGGAAAAAGTGGGACACCTGGGTGGCTCAGCGGTTGGGCATCTGCCTTCGACTCAGAACGTGATCCCAGAGTTCTGGGATCTAGTCCCACATCGGGCTCCTGCATGGAGCCTGCTTCTCCCTCTGCCTGTGTGTCTCTGCCTCCCTCTGTGTCTCTCATGAATAAATAAACAAATATTTTTTTTAAAAAGAGGGAAAAAGTAAAACTTGAGAGATGAGTAATACTTATTAAGTATTTGGAATAGCATTAAAATAAGTATCTTTAAACAGTTAAGTATTTGCGTCTATACTTAGATGTATAAATCAGTATTTCTTTGAACTTGAAGTGGATTTTGAACTGTGCTCTCCATAATTATAATAATCATACATTTTATTTATATATAGTTGGACTATATAGACATTAACCAATTAATTCTTGATCACATTGCCTAATAAGAAGACTTTCCTCAGTACCCTATTTTTAGAGTACATATATGAGTGTGTGTTAATTATAGACCTCTGTTATTAACTTTGCATCCTATTACCCAAATGCTTATTTAACAATTTACCAACATCAAGGGGTAGGTGGACAAGAAACTTGTATCAGAATTAACTTCAGTTTTCAAGCCAGGAGGCAAGTGATATTTATTAATCCATCAAATACCTGGCCTGAGTTCAAGGACAATTCATTTTACTTAAGTGTTTGAGTGGTTATTCAAGGGGATGTGTTGACTTTCTCAATTCAGGTCACATCATAATTAGCTAACTTAAAAAAAAAAAACATATATATATGTTTGAGCCAAATTGAGTTTTATTATAATCCTGGTTCTATGTAGGTGATATAGCTAATAATTAAGTTATCCCCATTAGATTATGCTTTCAGAAGTTGCTATGGCCTACTGCCTATCCCATTAAAAAACTACCTTTATCACTAATTTTAACATGAAACAGATCCATTTAGAGAAAATCCATTATGAATGAGATAGAGTAGGTTGTTGAATAACAGAGGTTTAGGCTGAAGGCCGAATATAAATGTGATATAAATGGGAAAATATTGAACAAATGCTATTTATCTCATTATTCAGCAGTGAGGTGTTCCAAATGGTTCTGCTAATGAATACGCAAAAATAGATTACATATAACATGCACACTGTGAGTTGCCTTTGCAGAATTATTCTTGTGGCCTCTATCTACTATGCCTGAAACCAATCCTGTTTGAATAGCAGCTGTACTTGAGCTTCTGCTTACAAGAAACAGCTCCTTTAAAATTTAGACTAAAAAAAAAAAGGAAGGAAGGAAAGGAAAGTCAGTGTCATATGTGTGGAATTTACCTTTATGGTAAATTAGAAATGCACCAATTTTATCTAAATCTGCTTGTGTTGTCTTCTGTTAATCCTTGACTGTCCCTTGAAATCAACCCACATGAAAAGAAGGCAGTGTTCTTCCTCAGAGCTCTGATGGGCGAATGCAGAGACTGAGGTTACAGGAACACTGTCTTTTTGCTGAGATGCTGGTTGAACACAATAGATAATATTCACCGAGCTCACAGGGCTTGCCCATAGGAGTTTGTTTGTTTGTTTGTTTTTTATGATAGTCACACACACACAGAGAGAGAGAGAGGCAGAGACACAGGCAGAGGAAGAAGCAGGCTCCATGCACCGGGAGCCCGACGTGGGATTCGATCCCGGGTCTCCAGGATCGCGCCCTGGGCTGGCGGCAGGCGCCAAACCGCTGCGCCACCCAGGGATCCCGCGCATAGGAGTTTGTAAACTGTTGGTTGTGACATTGAATTTAAAAGCCCCAAAGAGTGGGGGGAAGAAAAAGTATAATGATAGTATTATTGCAGTGGTGACAGGGTTTGAACTAGGGTATTATTAGGGTCTTGAGTTATTTAAATATCTGTTTTCTGCTCTCCTAGGATTTTCTTAGAATTAATCATTAGTTTATACTGAGAAAATAGTTTAAACTAGAATTCTCTCTGATTCCCCCCATCCCAAATATATTGGAACAACAGACTTGTCAAGAGTTCAACAAGTCAAAAATGATTTGATTTTACCAGCCGCATCATTTTGGGTGAGAGGATTGTCACAAAGAGACCCAAAGGGTCAGCTATATTCTAGTACGGGAGGCTTCAACACAAGGAAAGCAGTATTCTGTAGTCCTTGCTTATTACCCCTGACCCTAGCTAGCTCTCCCAGAAGTGAAGGTAAAAGTAATTGAATGAGAGTGTGGATGATTCTTTACAAATTATCATCACTACAAGAAAAACAAAAAACAAAAGCAAAAAGAACAGCTCCAAAAGAAGGTCTTAGTTGGTGAGCCAGATGTGAAGAGCACCAGATTAGGATAAAGTCTGCAATCGTAATAACACAAGCTGACATTTATTGAATTGTTTGCAATTAATTTGCATTTTCTATATTTAAAAAATACAAATTAAAACTTCCCAGGTATAGAAATACTTATGTTATAGAACATCATCACCAATATCTGTGTGTGTGTGTGTGTGTGTGTGCTCATGTTTGTAAAGATGTGTATAGACAAGTGGGTACGTTGTTAAAGCCTTGCCTATCTCTAAGAATGAAGACTATGAATACATTATTTTCTTTATACTTTTCTGTATTTTCTAAATTCTGTTCAATAAGCCCGTGTAACTTTTAAATAGGGGGAAAAATGTAGCCTAAAATTATAGTTAAATATTAGCAGCTGCTGCTAAGGGCAGATGGACACATTGCCCAAGCAGCCACATTAGAGGGAGGATAAGCCCTTGAATACACATATTAAGCATAAACATAACAAAAATGGAATGGCAGTTCAGTTCCTGTGTTAATGAAATATTAAGGGTGTGACGGGGCAAGCTGACCCTGATTATGTCACATGAATTTGACCATTTCAGAAAACACTCTTGAAAACAAAAATAAAGAAAACAAAAAGAAAAAATTTTTACAAAAGCAATGCTGTCACTTGGTGTTTTTTAAAGTGACATGATTTTTAATGTATAGCCAGACTGCATTTTGTGGCTGTACGATCATTTTCAACTGAATCTCCTTAAGAAGTGAGTCAGAATCTCTAGAGAAATCTAAATTTAATACAGTCTCATAGGGAACACAAGCAGAAGTCACTCTGATAAACTTTTTGCTTTGCCAGATATGGATTACACATGATTGGTTGACGTGATCCAAAAATGAAATAAAACCACAAATTCAAATCATTCACAGACTTCTTGTTATAACTTAAATTGGTTCCTTAAGAAAAAACAACCGTAGTAACTTTGGACTATCTGTCATAAAAGGAAAAACACCAGCCAAAATTTATAAAGTATAGATATTTGGCTTAGATTATTTGGGGAGATAAAAAAAATTATTTGGGGAGGAGCATAAAATCTGTCTTGATTAAAGTAACATTAAGTTAATTTGACATTTCTTTTTTTAAAAATTTTTATTTAAATTCAATTTGCCAACATATAGTAAAACACCCAGTGCTCATCCCATCAAGTGCCTTCATTAGTGCCCGTCACCCAGTCACTCAATTTGCCATTTCTATTTTTTTTTAAGATTTTATTTATTTATTCATGAGCGACACAGAGAGAGAGGTAGAGAGACACAGACAAGAGGGAGGAGCAGGCTCCTCACAGGGAGCCCAATGCGGGACTCGATCCCGGGACCTGAGATCACGGCCTGAGCTGAAGGCAGCCGCTCAAACACTGGCCACCCAGGTGTCCCCCGATTTGCTATTTGTTAAAACATACCTACTTGAAGTCTTTGGGAAGAGAACAAGAAACTTTCTCAGACTAAATGTGCTTTCAGTAATTATCAAACTGTAATGGAAATAATGGAGAGGTGATTGCTGTATTGTGTGCACCACATTTTGTCAGGGTAAGTTAAAGAATGTGTTCTTTCAGTTACCTTTTTTTGCCTTCTGCTACAGCAGTATTTCACTTATGATGGATCTGTCCTCTTGCAACCTCTTCTATCAGGAACCATGTGAGAATTTAGGAAGTAAGCAAATAGGCCTGTGGGCTGCCAAAACAGAGTCTCAAAGTTCAAGCACTATAGCTCATGCACTTGACTCAGAGGAAATCCCTTTGGACCCAATACATCCTACTTATAATTGGTTTTTACACAGGTCCTCTGACAAGTTTGGCTCTCTGGTTACATTCCAAGTACATAACAAATTCCAAGCTGAAATATTAATTACAACTAGAAGGAGGGCCTCATAAGATCTAGTATATGACTACAGACGGAGAGACAATAACTGGTAAAGGAGAAAATAACTGAAGAAGGAGAAAATAACTGTAAGAAGTTTAACAGACTGGGGTGTTTAGTTTTGGGGCAAAAGGTCCTATAAATCTTAGAAGGCCTTAAAATCATTATAGTATATGGAATAATTTTGTATTTTTCTGGTAAATTACTAATATGTTTAAAAACAAGCTTAACAATGACACTTCATCAAGAAAAAGCAAATTGTGTTCAAAGTTACCCTAAAAAGAAGAGATACGTCATGCTTTTAGAAATACTCCATTAAAAGGATTTAGGATAACTACCCTCTTTGTTTTGTTGTGCTTTCTTGGATAAAATTCCAGCTATTTGAAAATTCAGCTCTCCCAGAGTATTTATGAGGGCTCTCATCAGCTGGGAATCACTGCTGTGTACTTTGGTGATCCTCTAAAATACATAATATTAAAAATAATAATAATAATAATAAAAATAAAATAAAATACATAATATTCACGAAGTTTTCGGAGTCAGGAGAATTTACTTCATTGAGTTCTTTGAGAGAATCATCTAGAAAATGAATTGTTTGTTTCCAGTTTGCAAGATGTTTCTCTGGTAGCCTAAAGGAATGTGCTCTTGATGAATGGCGAGCTTGACTAACTAGAGGACCAAGGACAGAATTTCCTGTGTTTATCCTCCCATCCCAGAGTTTGTAACAGTTGACTCTGGTTATTTAAACTCCAGCAAGGCTGAGCTTGTATCTCATTACATAATAGTACAAAGTAATTTAGCCAAAACACACTGTTCACTACACTGGCCCTTTCTGTCATGTAGCCACGACCTCTGTGATTTTTGCCCCTTCCAAATGAGGGCTAAACCCTCTGTGTCATCTTGCACATCCTCTCCTAGGCCAGAAAGCCCCACTCTAGTTTCCAGGTAACTGTAATAACTGTGTGCATTTTAGATCGTAAAAAAGTGGGCTAATTTTAGGTATGACTATAGAGGGATAATGCAGATTCCTCCATGGCAACTTGAAGCTCAGCCTTCACAGAATCAGAGTACTAAGCAGAAAGAAAATGCAGGTAGCAGAAAATTCTTCCTGCCAGCAAATAGGAGGAGGAGAAATTTCTTTAGAACAATAGGAGTAAAAGACATATTCAGTGACAGATTAAACTAGTCAGGGTTGGCTATTTAAAGAGTGTTTACTGGGTCCTTATTGCTGGCTAAACATTTGGGGATGTTCCAACATTTGAGGACAATGCAGCAATATATACTCCAATAAATCTGTTCCTAGTCATTTATCTCTAAGTTGGGGTGGACAGACAAATGTTCTTGGAGGGATAATGGCAAGGCAACATATTCACAAAAGGAAGATAAGGAAGTTCAAACTGGACACATGAATGGTAAAAAGAAACATCTACTATAATGTGTGAGGTTTCTTCGTTTTAGAAGGCTTTAAGGAGGAAATGAAGTTTGAAGCAAAGATGAGGTCTCCAGTGGAACCTGAAATGATGAAGAGAGGGGGAGGCAATGAACTTCCAGGCATAGAGGACTTCCGTTATGGCCAATGGACTCCAGATGCTGATTTTGGCTTTAGGCACATTCGCCCAAAGCACCTTCTCAGAACTGCAGGAAGCCATCAATGGCAACATCTTTACCTGCAGAGTAAAATGAACTAAGAAAATAACCTAGACTCTCAGAGCAGGAAACATATTTCCCTAAGATATTTAGAGAGGTAATACAAAACTTATTTTCAGATAAGTGCTTTAGGTCTCTACTTTTATGTGATGGGTTCATAAAAGAGAAGGGGCATCAGAGGAAGTAAAAATAAATGGTTTAAATGCAGAAGTTGTTGGAGCGCTTGGGTGGCTTGGTGGGTTGAGCATCCAACTCTTGGTTTCGGCTCAAGTCATGATCTCCCAGTCATTGGATCGAGCCCCACGTGGGATCGAGCTCCACACACAGCGTGGAGTCTGCTTCAGATTCTCTCTCCCTCTGGTTCTCTCTCTCTCTCTCTCATTCATATAAATAAATAAATAAACTAACTAAAAAGAAGAAGTTACTGCTCTGGTCAGATTTTCCTCCTCCCTGTTCCAATTTATGAAACAATCCACAGCATTTTCAGCTTTGAGGGTAAATTTCATTTGAGAGCGAATAGAGAACATGAAGCCCTTGCTCTGCAATTGAGTGGGTCTAGAGGAAGGAGAGTATAAAATAAAAATGAGAGGGACATCTAGGATGGATCCCATTTTTTTTTCACATGAAACTCACCTGAAATGACGGTTACTCCGAAAGCTTTCAATTTCAGGTAACTTGAAATGCCTCTGCTGTCTGTGCTTCATTGGCAAATAGAAGACCACTCTTTCAAGTGGGAGAAATTTGTGTAACAGAAGGAAAACGCAGAAAATAGGTCAACAAAGTCAAGTGACCTACACAGATGGGTGTTTCAAGATGTGTAAGCTGCGGTTCTAGAATCACTACCCAGATTCACTTATGAATATTGGGAGTCAAGGCCGGAAGTGGAAAAATATTTTCTGGGCAGGTGGGAGTGAAGAAGAGAGAGAAGTAGGTTATCATTCTTCTTTCAAAAACTACCACATGAAACTTTTTTTAAAAAAAGTTTCCTTAAAGTCATTTTGCTCCACAGATGACAGTATTTCTTAGAAAAGAAGTTAAAAAAAAGAAGAACTTCAAACAACATCAGTGCCCTCCTAACCACCACCTTCTTTCTCTTCCCACCTGTGAATCAAGACAATTTCCTTTTCCTTTCCTTTCCTTGGCCCCGTTCTGCTTAAATATCGAGACATCGTGCACTCACTTCTTCTTTCAAACAGTAACCTAATACCAAACAGCATTTTAACATAGCCACTAATTCTTTTGAACAAGGCTGTGTTGGCAATTATGAAACAGGGTAGACGTTGGCAAGCGCTTTCAGAATAATTATAGGGTTCCTCGAGTAGTACAGTATAAATAATTGCTGGTTTAAAAGCGTTATTGTGAGCAGCAATTTATACTAAAATTTATATTTGCTCCTTGAAACCAATATACGTCAAGAGTGCCTCACTTCCACCCCCACATCCCCACACAGAGCTCTCAAGGGCTTTGGAACCTTTTGATTCCATTACACGTTTAACTTAGCAAGGCAACTACAAGGCACGTCTGGGCTGTAGTAAATAAGGTTAAGAGTGATGCATTTAATAAATGGGCATGAATGAAGTAATGAAACTATTCCAGCTCTGGCCACCCGGTGTGCTCCCAGGATACTGATGTCCAGAAAGGCCATTTTGGTACAGAGAGAAGCTAAGAACTGCAGTGGTATCACTTTTGCCTGGCAAATAGGGCATGCCGAAGAACATTATCACCTCCTCTTTGGCTTATGATGGTGTGAATGGGAGGCACAGAGGACCGAGACACAGGAAACTCATGGAGATAATGCAGCTCTAAAATAGCCACAGAGACTTATTAAAATATATGTTTTTCCTCTCTCAGGAAATTTTCATTTTATCCTACAGCATGTTAAAAATGGGTAGGTATATCAGAAAAGCGGGGTGGGGGTGGGGGTGGGGGTGGGAGAAAGCCTAGAGGGGTTGGGGCTATTTGTGACAGGGCTTCCCGAGAGGGGTGAATGCTAAATAGAGGCCCTTCTTTTCCAAGCAGGTGACTGAATGTGTCATCTTCTTGTCTTTCTGTTGATCCTAGTGGCTTCTCTTACCCAGTGTGAGAACTCCCCTGAGATTTTCACATCCTGAATGTTTCTCACCAAAAGTAGCTAGTGTTCTAGGATAATGTGTTTTTTGTTTCAACTGCTGTTCCTGGTTTCTGTTCTCTAAAACCCTTTTAAGCCATATTTTCCATGATTGTTCAGTGCTGGCTTTGGTATTTAAATAAGCCTTTCAATGGGTCATTAGCTCTGTAATTAATTCCAGCTATTTTTAAATGGTGCCTTGGTTATTAAAGAGCTTCCATATTCTCAACAGCCTTGTCTTTCTTGGAGCATCCCTAAGCATTAGCTGATATTTTTTTTTAGTGCCAAAAATATTGTAATTTTTTTTCCTTTGAAATATATTCTTCACTGGGAGGAAGAGTCAAAGTTTTTGAATGAGGCCAGAAAATATTTAACTGTTACATTTCTGTTTGATAGCCTTGGACTTTTATTTTTCTTTCAAATGATTTCAACAAGTAACCATTAAGACTTCCTGTAGGCCAGGCCCTGCCCCATTTCACCTTTACTTACATTTTAAAAAATCGGTATTGGCAAATCATGGGATTTGAATAGGAAGTGACCTTATGAAGAAGTGACTTAAAGTCACTTAGCCAATTGGTTGCAGAGCTTAGAATTAGAACCCAGAGCACTTGACTCTTTGCCCATTCTTTCCATTTCTTTGTGCTTTGCTGCATAATATTAACATAGCTATTAGTCTCTGTGACACTGGAAGAGGCTTACCAATTCTAATATTAGAACCAGCAAGCCTGGCCCCACACCCTTGGCAGACGTCACAATCAATCACAGCACAATGAACCTCAGCCAGCATCCAAAGCATTCATGAGAAATCCTTCTGACTTAGGAAATGAGCTGAAACCCACTTGCCACCTTGACCTTATAGTAATCCCAGGATAAAGCAGTAATTCTTGGTTCAGAAAAGCAGATGGAGATTAACTTTGATTATTGAGTATTATCTGAGACTAGATAAAAATACCAATAACTCCTATAACAATAGTAATAGTGACTACCCCTGGGGGCCAGGCACTGAGCTAATTGCTTAGATGTATTCTCACATCTGAGCCCCTTAACAACCCTGTGAAATAGTTACTGCCATCTCTGGTACAGAGACAAGGAATTGAGGATTGGAAAGGGTAAATAACTTCCCCATGATTACTGAGCTAGTAAGTAGCTGACTTAGCAGTTGAGCTCGAATTTATCTCTAAAGCTGCTCTTTGACACCGAACAGTACACATGGGGTGTCCAGGTGCTGACCACTGTGGACCAGCCCTTGATGTCAGAAGAGCAGTTACTACTTTTCTCTCCATGATAGTTCCCCTTCTCCCTCATCTCCAGCCCCTGAACTTTTTTCTTTTTTTAATCCTGTGAACTCCTTTGGCATCTTTTGAGTTATAGGTTCTAGTAAATATAGTTCAGAAAAGGATGCTTGCCCAATTGATTTTTTTGTTTCATCTTTTGATAGATGGGGTATCCTTTAACTTACTTTGGTTCTTGCCATAGTTTCCATGCTGGAAGGAAATGCCTAGGGCTGTCTCGTATATCTTTAGCAACCTTCTTATTCCTCTCTAGAGTAATAGAGATTACGTGCCAAAAGCAGGTGATGGGGTTCCCTAATTTAATTGTTCCTTTGGAGCACCTGCCCTGTGTCAGGCACTGAGCTAGATGCTTGGAATACAGGATGAGGAAGACAAGTTCCTGTTCCTTATACTGTCCTTTCTAAATATGTGGAGACAGCCAATAAATAGGAACCATTCTAGGGCGTGATAATTGCTAGGAAGAATGAATCCAGATATTACAGTAGCGGATGACTTGTGGGGAGAGGGTAGGATGCCTTTGGTTTATTTCCTGTGGTCCCTAGGACAGATATTAAGGGGGACTTTAAAGTCAAGTTTAGCTTCTGTACTTCTAGATACATCTATAGCCCGCTTGTGACTAGGATTGGGGCTGGGGGGGGGAAATTCAAGTGGACACAACTTTATTTCAATGTAATCTTCCTCTTTGGCACCCCCAGCCATTTTCCCAATCTGTTAGGGTTTTCTCTCCTGATACCTCTCTCCACCCCCAGCTGCCCAGCATTCTACCTCCGGTGCCAAAGCTTGCTGTCTCTCCCTACCACCACCACCACAACCCCACCTCCCTGTGACCCATGAATAGTCCTCTGTTTCGTGTCCTCAAGGTCAGGCCCTCTGGGGCTGCCCAGGCCTCAACCAGCCATCCTGATAAACTCCTCCCACATTGAATGATCTGTGTTAATCCTAATTCTGTTTTTTTCATCTGTGATATGGGGAGGTGGGATAAACCAGTTGAAGGATGGCAAGAGAGTGAGCAGATGTGGGTGGTGGTTTCTCCTGGGTCTCACCCCAGCTTGGTAATCTGGGGACAGTCACTTCGCCTCTCTGAGCTTCGGTTGCCTTGGCTGAAAAGTATTGGGTCCGATTGGGTCATCTCAGAGGTCTTTACAGGTCTGAAATTCTGCAATTCCGTTTAGTTGAGCTCTTTAGAGCAAACTAAACAAAACAGAAACTATGATTCCTGAGAGGGAGCACCTCTACCTTGATTGTCTAAGCCAGGGAGGGTCTTCTGACAAGAAAGGAGGCCAGCAAGTTCTCACTGCAGGACAGTAGGAGAAATTATCCAAGGCCTTTTAACTTCCCTTCCTGAGGACAGTTCTTGTGGGGAAGAGACTTTTACTGTGATTATTAATGAGATGAGAACAGAGATGACTCTTCATATGCCCAAACTATGTTTCATATCTTAAACCTTAGAAATAGCAGGTTTTAATGAAGTCAGCCACATCCCCTGACCTATGTGTGGGAACTGAGCAGGGCCCAGAATGAGCCAAAGCATCAAAATCACCTATTTGTGTAAGTGACTAGCTTTTATTTCCTTGTTATTTGTCATTTTACTCCATATTGAGGACAGAATGGTAAAGCTATTATGCAGTATACATTTACATTAGATTATCAAGAAGACAACAGGTAAGGGTGCTGAATCACTCTCACTAGTAATTTCTAAATGCTGAAAATAAATGTGCATGATATATTCTACATGGATGCATTATGTTGTATATTCCCTATCTAGCCATAGCTTTTACTTAATTGATTTCACTTAGGGAATCCTGTGAAATCTCCTTGTAGAAATCTGAAAGATGAAGAAATAATACTTCATTACTAGCTTGTCTTTTTTTTTTTTATTATATTTTTATTTATTTATTTATTTATTTATTTGAGAGAGAGAACGATGGGGAGGGAGAGACAGGGAGAGAGATAAGCAGACCCCCTCCACTGACCGGGGAACCCAATGCAGGGCTGAATTCTGGGATCTTGACCTGAGCCACCCAGGTGGCCCTCGCTCGTCTTCTTCCTAAGGTGTTTGTATGGTGTGATGAGGAGCAAGTGGTCCACACAGTGAATCTTCTGTACAAACTAAAGTAGCAGAGCAGCATGGTTCTGCAAAATGCTTCTTTTGTTTTCTATCAATGTGGTAATGATTCCACACAATTGAAAACTTATTTTTGTAAGCTGGTATTTGGTGTCATTTTGAGGTGTATTTTCAGCCATTAATTGTTTGAACTTTTATTATTTCAGAATTAAGGTAGCCTTATTTAGATTCCTTCCTCATCTCCTTTGGAAGTCAACATTTACATGATAATCTGTACATCCATTTACATCTTTTTCTGACTGTCCTTGAGGAAAACAAACAACATCAAAAAGGATTAATTATTTTCCAGTGAAAGCTTATTGTGTGCTGACAATAACTTTAATCCCTTTAATGTCCAAATGAGGAAGATTGATAACTGACAACACTTCTATTGATATTTTCCCGATATGATTCTGTAGCCAAAAAAAACAAAACTTTAATGTCTTTTAGTCAACACTAAAGGGGGAAACCATAGATACATAGAATACAAAGAATTTGGTCTATGTAATGCAAATATATTTCCCATTGTCATTTCTTTTTCTTTTTTTTTTTAAAGATTTTATTTATGTATTCATGAGAGACACACAGAGAGAGAGGCAGACACATAGGCAGAGGGAGAAGCAGGCTTGATCTCAGGACCCCAGGATTACTATCTGAGCCGAAGGCAGACTCTCAACCACTGAACCACCCAAGCGTCAAATATGAACAGTTTAAAACATTAATACTTCCATCCAGACTTTAAGTCTTAGACATTCTTCTATACATTTTACTAGGTCAAAAGCAGCTCAAATATAAACAATTATATAATCTTTGGCCATGTAATTGTCAAATGTCACTTATATCTTATTTTATAAAATAAGCTACGTTGTCCTTGTGATTTACTTGATGGCTGGAAGAAAATCAGACATTTTATATACAGCAGGATTTATGAACCCCTGGAGGCCTAGTTGTGGCTATTTCACAATACAAGTTAAAAATACATTTTTGTTTGTTTTGTAAATTAGAAAGGAGGTGAGAAGATGGAGAGAGACATTATAGTTTGAATTTATAATTAAAAAGCACGGAAGATGATTGAAATAAAGAGATTATTATCATGAGAGTATCACCAGATGCCCCACCCCACCCCCCAACACCTAGGCCATCTCTTTGTGAGAATTTACCTCGGGTAAATTTGCAATAAAAAAGTGATATTAAAAAGGCATATAACCACTGTAGCAAGCACAACAACCATGTGACATCCTGAGAGATTGCAAAATATTTTCTTTTCCCAAGTTTGGTCCCTTTCTCTTAGAGTGTTTGAAACCAAGGAATATAGCAAATACTGTTATATATTTAGCCTATTCCCTTATGCCTTGCTCGTTTCTTAAATTAATTCATGGGCAATGAATGAGGAGAGGAAAATAAGAGCAACCACAAAACACCCAGGCGATATGATAGTGAATACCACTTCCTAATGCTTACTCCCTACCTAAGAAAATAGCTTTATTTTCTTCTCTCTTGTGCCAAACTTGATTGCATTGAGCAAGAAAGTGGATAGCAAGTCTTTTTTAATGTTGTACTATTAATTTCACCCAACACAACAGGTTCCATTCCTCATTCTTTATAACTTTGGGAGTAAGTGTAGTGTTTTGCTGCTTGTTTACAATATAGTCAGGCAGCAGACACCATACATAAAAGGTGCTACCTATCACCAAACACATCAAGAATGCCAGAGATTTTTCTACTTTCATCGATAAGACTTTGTTTAGCTGCATACCAAGAAGTTCAATAGGAGCGATGTAAAGCTACCCTGATATTTTTGTATTTTTATCCACTGCATTATTTTGAACCGACACTATATACCTTTAAATGTAGTGTTCATACTTTTTGCTTTACAAGGTCCAAGGATGTCATTGTTAGCTGTCATTAGCTTTGTGTTTCTCGGAAAGGAACATGGTCTCCCCTGGAAATTCTTGACCATCTCTAGCAAATGGAGACCACCTATTCGTTAAAGAGTGTTATATGTGTCTGATTACCTAGAATGGCTTGCCCAGAGATACTCTTTTGGAGAAGTACCAGCACAATGCCCAAAATGCCAGAGGGTGGAAAGTCATGGTCTCGGCAGGGGGAATGACTGGAGTGTTCCTGGAGACAGTGTTTTCGCATGGCTGACATTAATGACAACCCAATGGTACACACTCACTAAATGTTTTCATTTCAGAAGAGCATCAAAACCACGGAGTCCTTTCAAGTCGTCTTCTTTTACTGCGAAACCAGAAACCATGCGAACAACTACTTTCAGTAATAACCTGTGTCCCAGCTACAGGCTGTATTAAACTCCTTGTCGTATAATTTTCTAATTTGTGTGTAGGTAGTTGTAGCAAACAACTTAGTTTATTTCGGAGCATGACATCAGAGAGCATATTTTAATGCAGCGGTGATGGGTAATGAAATCAGAATTTCCACAAAGTCCACTCTAATTGAACAGTATTGTGAGGAGAAATAAAATAGAAGACTCAGAGTTTCCTCCCAAAGTCATTTACGTTATTAGGTAATGAGGCTGATTTTATTTTAACAAATGTACTAGAAGGTATGCTCCCATGTGGACGTTGCCCCTTCAAAGCAGTCCACTGGGGAGGCTAAACATCTGTGCCAAAAATGCTGTCACTGCCAAAAACTAATATGTAATCTCTCTTCTGGAATGGCTTTCCACTCCTTTAGCAATGTTTTAGTGATCTCCATTGTGGCCATTGTTCTTCTGCAAAAGTGACTTTGATTTAATGGTTAATATGCTGAGTAAGGTAAGAGAAGAAACCAGGGCAAGCTGTTTTTCTTTAAGAATTCAACAAAGATGACTACAGAATCACCAACTTGTCTTTATCGGCATGCTGGCCCTGAGCGTGGTTGTCTAAGAAGCCATTCAAAGAAGTTTGTGACAATGACAGCATCGCTACTTTGATGACCAGTCCTCATTTGGGGCGAGAGAGGCTGGTGCCAGTAATTTTGTGGGAAGAAAATACTGCCACTAATTCTCTTCCTCCGGGTGGACGATAGCCACAAAGAAAACAGAGGACATTCAGAGGCCATCACTGGCGTACACAATGGGTGTCCCCTATCCAGATGCCACCTGCCTCCTGAGAGTGCTTGGTTGCGGCTCTGTCGAATTACTACTAACAAAACCATAGAGCAAGCAGTGAGTGTGGGAAGCTGGAAGGAGGGAGAAAGAAGGGAAACTCCTAGAATGGTGACTTTCATTGTCATAACCTGATAGTGATCACCGGAGAATTCTGACTTCAGTCCCCAGTTCAGAAATCACTAAGATGCCACCCAGTCTGGTTGTAGGGCAGCTCAGTGCTTTGGCTGCTGGCAGCACAGGGGTGGCTGTTTCTGGGCTGGGCAGGCGTCACTGACTCAGCCTTAGGGTTCAGGACCGGGGCACGCCTGGGAATTCAATGGAAGCCTTAGTGGGGTTACTGAGGCTTTCCTGGTGAGAAGTGCTTTGGAGAACTAGCTGTGTTTTATCCCATTGTGCGGTTTTGTGTTTTTGCAGCTATAAAAATGGGTCTTCTCTAGGTTTTACTTTTGAAGGATCATGAGATGCTGCTGAAGAATGAATGCTGCTACCTGTTTCCTTATCCCTGTGCCTTTCTCCTAGGGATTGTTTTGACTGCTGCAGTTGGCAGGATAAACAGCCACACGGAGGGAAGCAAGTGGCAGCGTTCCTGGGGAAGCCATTCCTGGATCTGCCATTCATGACCTCAGCAGACCCCTTGGCCTGCTGGCCACTTTTACCCATTGCTGAAGTCTTTGCGATCAATTTCCTCCAGTTTAAGCAATTTCTCTCTCTCACTAGACAGACCAACTATTAATTCAAATAACAGTTAATATGAATTTAAGTTCCTAGAGTGTTAACATGCACCATTGGTTTAGGAAATTTGTTTGTTGGCCCCTGGGGCATTCCATGTTCTCCTTTCTTATTCTCCATTTTTTAAGTTGTCACTGAATAAAATGCGGATCCTGGCAAAGTCGGCAGGGGTGGAGATGCCACGGGGGCTATCTCTCAGGTTAGGAGGAGAGTGAGAGATTGGGATCCCATGGAACTGAGGGCTCCCCAGCCTCCTGACTCCCTGATGGAGATTAGACCGAGGTAGCCAGATTGCCGCTTTCAAGTTTTGATTTTTCTCTGGTTTCTCTTCCTTAAAACCCCATTGAGGAAAGCTCCTGGAATGACACATGTAAAAATCAGAGACTGTTTGAAATCATTTTTATCATTGTTCCTGAGAACCCCCTGCCTTACTGAGGACATTATGTTTTACAAAGTGCCTTGAACTTTCATATAGGTTCTCAAGGAATATTTGTAAAATGATGCCCAAAGAAAACATTCTTTGAAATTAATTGCTAATGTCCAAGTCAAGAAAGACAAATAATAGATGCACTCTAAATGAACAGTACTGTCTAACTGGGCAATGAAATGTGTCCCCCATGAACACCATTTAGTTCCTCAGACCAGAATTGGGGAAAGGATTGCCCTGTCATAGATGGGAGTAATTCACTGTCAGGAAACATTTTAAAATGGATCGATACTTGTCTGGTAGAGTTACCTGCCTTGCTATTGACAATGATAAATTTTGTGGTAATCAGCTCATTTTGGCTAACTGACAACTCAAGAAGCTGATTCCAAGAACAGGAAACTGGTTTCAATAGAAATATTTGTTTATTTTAGAGGGTGGGGATGGGTAAGGACCGGTCAAACTTATGATTATGTTTTAAAGGATGTTTTGAATGAATAATTCCTCAGAGGTGTTAGCCGTCTTTCTGATTATTGGCAAGTGTGTTTGAGGCATGGCTGGCTTTTTAAACAACATACTAAGGTTATGCGCCTGAAAAAAATCTTGTCCCATTCAGAATTTTCAGTTTGGAAGCCTGCACACTTATTCACATGATTTCTTTCTAAGCCTTAATTCTCTTTTTTGCGCACCCTGTTTCTTGAATTTGCTTTCAGTGACTGCATTGGGTTTCTTTGAATAACAGTGAATTCGGGACCCCTGGGTGGCGCAGCGTTTAGCGCCTGCCTTTGGCCCAGGGCCCGATCCTGGAGACCCAGGATCGAATCCCACATCGGGCTCCCGGTGCATGGAGCCTGCTTCTCCCTCTGCCTATGTCTCTGCTTCTCTCTCTCTCTCTCTCTCTCTCTCTCTCTCTGTGTGTGTGTGTGTGTGTGTGACTATCGTAAATAAATAAAAAAAATTTAAAAAAAATAACAGTGAATTCAAAATAAAGCGAGGTCGAGGTGAGTCGTTAGGTTGATTTTCCTGGAGCACCTGGGTGGACTCCAGCCACCCCTCTGGGCATGGGTTCCTCAACATCTCACAGGAAAGGCTCCTGTATGATGAGATGAAAACACTTTTTTGCTGCCACCAGGACCTGCCTCAGAAGTTTACTCTGTGTGTCTTAATGGTCCTTGACATGACCTTGGACTTGGCCCTTGCCAATGCCTTCTAATGCCTTTAGACACTTGTTGCTGGGAACCACATTGCTTGAGGTTCTAAAATGCTTTGCTGTTGGAGGTTTTGTTTTGAAAAATAACTGACGGGCAGCCCTGGTGACGCAGTGGTTTAGTGCTGCCTCCAGCCTGGGGTGTGGTCCTGGAGACCCGGGATCGAGTCCCACATCGGGCTCCCTGCATGGAGCCTGCTTCTCCCTCTGCCTGTGTCTCTGCCTCTCTCTGTGTGTCTCTCATGAATAAATAAATAAAATCTTAAAAAAAAAAAGAAATGACAATGGGAAATATATTTGCATTACTGATGCTCCTAGTCAAGGGCTTTGGTGCTATGGATTTAAAGCAAAAGCACACAATTACTGGTGTTAGGGGGGATATAAACAACCTCCCTCTGTTCCAGGGCTTTCTATAAAAATTGTTTACCATGAAGGGAAAATAATACTTTACTTTCCATCAATACCACGTTAGCATTGTGTTGTTTTGTCTCTTCTATAATGGCATGGTATTGCAAGGAATGCTCTTTGATTGAGAGTAGTAAACATTTGTTTTTAAATAAGGCAAAAAAAGGAGGGGGCGGGTGGGTAGAAATGAAGTTTTCTAGCTTTGGTAGGAGCTCTGGCAGGACTTTTATTCTGGACTTTGACGAGAACATTTCATTATGTTCCCTTTCCTAAACCAAAATGAGATGAAATAGACAACTTGGTTGCCAGGCAGGCTTCTCTTCCACTTTCTATTACTACTTTTTCCCTGACTAGATGACACCTGCCGAGTTTTGCCATTAAAAAGACGTCCCCACTGTTGGAGAAATGACAGGTCAACTCGCCCTTAAACATCAAATCACAGTATCATCTAGCAGGACTGAATCGGGGAGACTGGTGCAACAGTGTACCTAACCACAGACAAGGGAAGCTGAGCCCTGGAGAAAGATGCTCACAGAGGTTTTCAGGGGTTTGGTAGATTGCACTCACTGACATGTAGTTTTAGAAGCTTCCTAACCCTGTAGCTCAGTCTTTTTGCTATCTCACCACACAGCTCTTAGAAACCTCTCCCACTTCCTCTGCTTACCACCTCTTGAAGATGCCAGGCTTGCCATGGGCTTTACCTAGAAAGTGGGTCGCTGGCATAATATGCACTGGTCTCTTTCAAATCTGCTTTATATCTGTTTAGTGTTACTTCTCATCTTAGGCCTCTGCATTAAGAATAAAGCTGCTAGGGGTGCCTGGGTGTCTCAGTCAGTTAAGCATCCGACTCTTGGTTTCTGCTTGGGTCATGATCTCAGGGTCATGGGGCTGAGCCCCTGTGTTGGGCTTTGTGCTCAGCAGGGCGTCTGCTGGAGATTCTCTATCTCTCTCTTCTCTCTCTCTCTGTCTCTCTGTCTCCCCCTCCCTCCCCTTCTGCCCTTCCCCTCTAAACTAAATAAGTAAATCTTAAAAAAAGAAAACACAGAAAGCTGCTGAAGTTTACCATGTCTTTATTTAAAAGGAGTATAATGACCTATCCTTCATTCTTCTGCTAGCTCCCTCAACTCCAGTTACAGCCCTGCCAGATACTACTGTCCTTAAAACATGCATGGTGATGATGAGGAGGAGTTTACCTTCAAGGTTATACTCAACTCTTTACTTTCTTCTCCTTTTAAAACAGTTTTCACTTTCATCCTTAATTTGTATACCCTGGAGCTAATGTAACAAGATGAAGTGTGCTAGTGGGTTCTGTGTACCCCCTTTGCGTCCCTGGTGGCTAACCATGAAGGTTCCCAGCAAGGAATGGTAGGACTTGCAGCTGGATGGACCTGTGTGTGAGCATGTGGCATATGGTGTGTGTGTGATGATTTAAGATGGTAGCAGTCATGGGCATTAAAAAGGACCTGCTATTCTGAGCCCAGGCTGTGACAGTAAGATATGCCTGCAGCAGCTGTTAGCAATCAGAGTGTGTTTCCATCTGATGTGAAATGTGCTGCCATCACTTGTGAAGTGGATTTCAAAACCTTGCCACACTGAAGTACCACAGTGTGTGAATGGTGCATTTTTTACTGCAAATGAGAAGAATTCACTTATTCCCATGATAATGTCACCCTCACTCAAGCTATCTTAAGTGGCAAAAGCGCACGTGGCCAAATGCTGGGTAGCTGATAGGAGTCTGTGCAAGACAGTCATAGAATATCATCTGAAACATTTGTCTGCAGGCAGAAGCAGCTCCTTGGACTATAGGAGCAGAAACTGAAAGTGGAATAAGGACAGTGCCGTGAATCTTTCTATGATAGCGCCACATGATAGCGTCTCATGGCTTTCTTACCTCATCTCTAGTACATGGCTCACATACAAATAGGCAGCTTCAAAATAAACACCCATGATACACTTTTCCTTTTGTTAGGAAAAATGACATTTATTAGGTATTATAGTCTGTAAATTGATGCTTAGTCTGATGTTCAAACCTTCTTAAAATCATTCTGACAATCTCTTAACTTGGTCAGAACATTCCTTCTCCTCCTGCCTCACAACTACGAAATATCCCCAAGGCTCTGCTGCCTTTTACTGTATCTCCCTTTGCTACAAAGCAATAGCTACCAGCTCCTGCTTTCTCCCCATGGGAACAGACATAGAAAAAAGTGCTTCAGCTATCAGCAGATATTGTTAACTGTTCTCCAGTTGATTTTATGTAATTAAGAATGGAAATGTTTCTTTAAAAAGCAAGTTTAAAGAGCATACATTTAGAGAGAAAAAAAGTCCTCAGGTCACTTGTCTGGTCATTCCTATGCCTGGCTGAACTGGGTATCTAAGAAAAGCATCATAAAAGATAATTTTTAAAAATACTATTGAACTGCCATTCAGAAATATCTGTGATGTATTTGAAGGCTTAGAACTAGACATATCGGCTATTTAGATGTCATTGGCTATATCCTGGAAATTAGAGGTAGAGAGCCCAGCAGAATCTTTCTTGCAGGAGTTGATCACTAATCCTTCAAGATCTTACAGTCTTAATATGATTAATATGACAATATCTATACTTCTGCTTCTGGCAAGTCTGAGTAATTTGCTTATGACTTTTAATAAAAACCAGACCTTTCCCTGGCTTATTGTCCAAAGCTCCATTCTCCCTATTAATTCTACGGAAATTTTGTAAAGTGGGAAATAGCACAGAGGTGAAGGGGGTGATCTGGGCTGTGGAGTAATCCTTTTGACCATAGTCACCCTAGATCTTTGGACCAAGAAAGTTCTGGTGTCACTGACCTATGTTCTCATGACTATGGATGTATTGTCATTTTAGTCCTCTATGGCTTACCATGGAGGGATGTAAATGTATTTCCAAGACTTAAAGTTAAAAGTTATTTTCAATCTTCTGCCATGAATCCAGACTTGATTTGGTTAGAGAATATTTCTTAAATGACATAATCTACTATTCAATGAATTGTAACTGATCAAAAAACAAAACAAAACAATCCAACCTAATGGAAAGAAGGCAGTGGATTCCTTGGCCTGGTGAACTTTGATGATGTAACCTGGATTCTTGTTGTTTTGACCCACTTCTACACATCTTCAACTGATTTTTGTGATAGCACCATTGGGTGGTGGGGGAGGGGGTCATAGCAATTGTACAGTTGGAACTAGCAATCAGTGGCTGACTTCTTAGGCAGGAGATTTTAGCTCTTTAAGGAGTGTTCTGAGGCAAATAGAATGTTTTGATTGATTTATTCAGTAAACTGTGATGCCATACACTAAGCATACAATGGATGAGATTCACATGAAGCCATAGAACAAATAGATTTAAACAAATGTCCTGTTCGTTATAAGATCCATTTCTATGTCAATAGGTTGTTCTGTCCATGGACTTGAGATTCAATCACCCGGTCTGTTTGTTTTTGTAACATATATGTACCTATTAAGAAAAATAAAAACTTCTAAATTGAAATACCAAGATTGTACAATGAGGATAGCCTGTAGTATGCATAAGCAGGTGTGAAGTTAAGAGAACTGCCAAGTGGAGTGTTAGGTGTGAGAATTGGGGGATAGTTGTGTTAAATAAGATTATTTCATAAAATGCACTAATTCTAATGTTTTTGGTTTAGCAGAAACTAGATAAGATCTTCAGATTTGGTTTGGTTTTAAAGATTTTTTTTTTCTGTTGTGAACAACAGGCTTTGAATGATGAAAGCAAAGAGCTGACCCCATTGCTCTCAAGTGCAAGCGGAGGAAGATTTAACCTAAGTGGGGTGCAGTTGTTCTTGTTTAGGGGAAAAAAGGAATTGGTATCTAGAGTGAGGTTGATCGCTAGAAAAGATTAGATGCAGTTCTGTGCGTCAGTTGACATTTTTTGGCCTAGTATTATCCAGGAGAATGTAGGGGACATACATCTATTGTTGGAAAATAAGTTGTTAGAGGTTTGCCTTGATCATAGTCTAACCACTTAGATCCTTTTTCCTGCTGATGTGAAATGACAGTTAACCTACACTGAGATTCAAGAGAAGAATTTTTATTAGCTATTTCTGATCTCAAGGCCCTAGAAAATCTTAAAGAATTAAGTATTGAAAAAAAAATGTAGTTAATTCTAGAATCTTAGAGGAACCTTACCCCAATTGAGATTAATTGGCCAAATGGCAGTTGCCTTTGTCTTGTTCCCTGATTGCATATAACCCCACACATTCTCAACAAGAAATATGTCTCGCTATTTACAAAGGCAATAGAGAAGTTAGATTAGGGAAGACAAAACAGAGAAGGGTGTCTGTATTGATAATATTAATGGTATCATCTTTCATTGCATGAGAATTTATTCAGTGTTTGCCTGCTGGATGAATAAAGTGAAGGATTAGGAAACTAATTCTCTTGCCATTCAAGTATTTTATTCAAGGTTAAGTTGGCTATCAGGTAGTTAACCAAAAAGAGGTAAAAAGTCAATTACCTTGATTTAGGTGTTTTGTACATTACTGTGTAGTAGAGGGTTCTAGGTTGAACTGGCTCTAAAAATCAAAGCCATCCACTATTCCTTTCTATGAAAAATCTGTTTCCTTTCTGATTTGATAGAACTTCCCTGTCTAGGGACAGAAGTGCTCTTTTGGATTGGGCTTTTAGCAAAGATATGTATGCATCAGGGAATGTGAGTCAGTTTCTCTGGAAAGCTTAATCTAGTAAGGATAGAAACATATTACAAAGGATTAATATTCAGTTCCCATTGTCAGAACTACCTGTATATTCACAGAAAGCCACATGAGAAGATATGCCTGTCTTCCTTATTCTTCAGAGATTTCCTAGGTACACAGCTAAGCTCTCTCTGAATTCATATAGGGGATTCTGGCCCAGTGTTTTAACTCTTCTTTACCTAAGTTATACATGTATAAAGTCTGAAGGAAATAGCCAAAGTTCCAAAATTCCACTTTTGTCTTATTTTATATTTAGTTTGCAAATGCTTACTCTCTTAAACTGTTTGAGGTGTGTTTATGTGTATGTATTTTGACAGGTATATGCAATACTTTTTATTAAAAAATCAGTTTTTAAAAAGCTGTTAAATTCTCAGCAGAAACCACAATCAAGTTAAAGACATAGCTTTAAATAGTAGGTAAGATACAGGAGTTTTTTTAGGGATCAGAATAAGGGGCAGGACTTTTTTTTCTTTTAATGGCTGTGATTTGACAAGTTCCTTTGAGTCAGACATCACCTTAATACCAAAACTCAGAGTGTCACAGTGTGAGATGTATGTTTATGGTTTAGCATGTGGGAATCATGCAGTTTCCATGATGCCTCTGCAAGACTGCCCAAGCCTCGGTGAAAAGTTTAGTTTCCATGACTTTGCTGGTGACAGCTGCTACAGAGAGGTGACTTCTCCATCCATGTGTTCTCTTTTTCTTCAGTTGAGTCTAAGATAGTAACATCTGGACCTATTAGTCCCTCAGGAAGGCATTTTGGGAACCAACAATTAAAAAAAAAAACTAAGTAAGTCTAGCTAGCAGATGAAAATTACAGTTCTGTGTATTTTCTTTATTCTCTTTGTGGAGGAGCCTGCTGTGGGTAGTGAGGGCACAGCGTCCTGGTCCTTGCCAAGAATGATATGCCAAGCTTCCTAAAGCTTCCCATTTATATAAGTCTTTTCATCTTCAAAGAGCTTTGCGAGCATTCATTTACCACCACCTGCCTGGGAGGTAAGAATTATTCCCATTTTATAGACGGAGGAAGTGGAGGTGTAAGTGACTTGCTTGAGGCCACCCAGCGAGTTGAGGGTCAGAGGGAGACTTGGAAGGATCGCCGACTCCACTTCTTAGCTAAATCAGCCTGCAGCTCTTTCTCTCTTGTGTCATTTCCCCTTGGGAGCCTCAGATCGATGATAGCATAAATCTAAAGGATCAAATAATCCTGAATAGGAAAGAGACACCAAGTCTGTCTTATTTGTGGCTGCCTCTACAATTGAAACTCTGGGAAATCCAGACATAGAGAAGCCATTTCACTCTCCTGAGATTCACTGTCTGCATCTGTAGAATGGGGTTGATAATACCCAATGGCTCACTTCAGAGTTGTTGTGAGCACCAAAATCAAAACAAGCTAACGAGAACAAACACTTTAAAGACTCTTACAGAACTCTGCAAATACCAGACATTATTTGTTGCCAGAAATGACCACCGGGCTGTTGTATCAAAGGGGTAGGGCTTTTCTAATTAGGTGGCTACTTGCTTTGGTGATGTTCAGCGAGGATTACTGAAGATTACGTACTGTTAAGAAAGAATCCAAAATCAGTAGAAGGAAAGACTCTATCAGAGAAACATACTAGTGTTATGTTTAGTGTATATTCTGCAGACAAAATGGTGGAACAAGTTGATTGTTAATTTGGATAGTA
This sequence comes from Nyctereutes procyonoides, assembly GCF_905146905.1. Classification (NCBI taxonomy): domain Eukaryota; kingdom Metazoa; phylum Chordata; class Mammalia; order Carnivora; family Canidae; genus Nyctereutes; species Nyctereutes procyonoides. Next base: position 15,178,417 of record NW_026575040.1, read on the forward strand.
TGCAGCTGGAACTCCACCCTCCCCGCCTGGGAGGGTCATTGAACATGCCTGGGCCGTGGAACTTACCTGTGCTGTACACTGAGCCATGCGTCTGGGACAACTGTATGTTCCAGACTGTTCAAAGCCCACAGTCTATGCCCCTCCTACCGTGGAGATGTAATGAGAGCTCTCTGCAAAACCTATGGTGGCCTGTGACCTCCAGGAGCAGCCCTGAGAGTGGAGAAAAAGTATGTTGCTCCCTGAATTGTTCACCGCTTGTACACACAGTGCCTTTGCACATTACAAAGAAGGCACCACCCCTGCAGATGGTTTGTAAAAGAGGTGCTTATCTGGGCAAATTGAAGCAAGGCTCCCTTACCCTGGGCTGTTAGAGCCACTCTGCAGCCCACTCAACAGCCAGGTGAATTTCAGCCCCTGCTTCTGTCCCCTCAGCTGGAGCTCCAGTGACAGGGCACAGTGCCCTTGAAACTAGGAGGTGGCCAGACCCCGAGGGGACAGAGAAATCCAGAAGCCAGGAGCTTTGAAAGCCCCTCCAGGTAAGCAAGTGAAGCCTACGCCACTCTCCCCCAGCCGGCCTTGACATGCAGGCTCGGCGACTGTCCAGGCAGCTGGAGAAGGCTTTAATACCCCAGCAGTTTTAAACTGGGGATAAAATAAAGTGACTAATCCATAAAAGTCTCAAGCCATTTTGCTGAAAATAAAATCAAATGCCTTAGGGTTTTTCTTTTTAATCTTTATTGGTTTTTCTGCTTGCAAAAGTAATACATGCTGGTTGTAAAAAACTCAAACATTGGAGGAATATGTAACATAGCAAGTGAAAAGTCTTCCATATTCTCAGCCCTCCAGAAGAAAGACTGTCAACAGATTGGTGTAAAAGATAGTTGTTTCAGGGTTTTGGGTTTTTTTGTTTGTTTGTTTTAAGCAGTAGTTCTCGACAGTTTTTGCAAGACACACAAATTGCATAACATTCATCTGTGTCACATACTCTCATGGGTGTACCCAAAGTTTGGCCATTTCCTGGCAAGCTAACAGTAACCCTGCCCTGTTTGGTCCAATTCAAGAAAGTATATGGTTATGCAAGTGAGCTAGGATGAAAGATATTATTGGGGTAACTGTAGGTCCCTATTAGTTTATTTTTTATACAAACCAATAAAAATTTTATTTTTTTTTTACTATTATTAGTAACATCCCTTGGGACACATACCACAGCTGATCGCAATATACTGCTGGGGTGTAGCAGTTAAGTGCCAATGTTGTAAAGGATTGCAGTGGTAGCTGGTATGAACTGCCTGTCATATTATTTGGAGGATAAGCAGCTTTTCTCTATCCCCACTTTGGAAAGAGCTTAAAGTCTGGAGAAAAGAATTTCATTCCGCTATAAGGCAGGATTTCTTATCAACAATAACAATAATAATAACTACTATTTATTGAGTGCCAAATATTTCTAAGAGCTTTGTGATGTGCATATATATATATACAGAGAATACATATATAAAACAATCATTTATGTGCTACATTTATACACATATCACTGAATCTTCAAATATGAAATGGAGCCTCAGAGAGGCTAAGTAACTTGCCCAGGCCTTAAGAATTGTTACATGTTGGTGTCAGTCATCCTAAGATCAGAAACTGTACTTGGAATTTTATAAAATGGAGAAGAATGGTCTAGAAGTTTGATGATTGCTTGCAATTATAAAGTACTGATAAGGTAACTCCCAGAAAGATATCTTGACATCAGTTCTGTAGTTCTGCAAGTTTAAACAAATTATTTATGTTGTGTCCTGTGCATCCTTGGTTAATGGTGGCATACCAATAGCAGTCTGTTCCTGGTGTTCTTGATGTTGTTATTGGAGCAATTTAGCTCGGCTGTGTGAAGTAAGGTGGGAAAAGGGAAAAAGAGCTATTGAACTAAACAAAAAGACCATGTGTCCAAATCCCAGCCTTACCTCATCCTAGCTCTCTGACTTTGGGCAAGTTGTATAGCCTCTCTGAGCTTCCATTTCGTCTTCTGAAAAATGCAGATGATGATAATGATGGTACCACATACCTCATTGGGTGTCAGAGGAATGGATATAATGCCTAACACATTATAGACCCAAATACGTGTTGCATATTATTGGTTATGATAAATCCATTAGATTATCATGATATCACCTTTCATGCATAAAATGGGTACAACTCTTGTACAATTGTATTTTTTAATTCTCTGGGAGAATGGGTATTTTTCTCTGGACCAAGATATCTCCCCAAAACTCCTAAGGAATAAATGAGGTGTTAAGAATGCCATTGTCCATGTTCTTGTCCCTTTTATAATTAGAAGTAAAAAGCCAACCTTTTATAGAAGTACAATGCTAAATGACAGCCCAGCCCAAGGACCACTTGGCTAATTAGCACACTTGCATTCCAGGATTTCCTGACTCCCCGCTGCCACTTGTTGTCGGCTCCTTGAAACTGCAGAAATTTGCCTCTGCAGGTGTGGAGAGCCTGCTTGAATTACTTAGGGTGCATGAGAGAGCAAATTATTTAGGCAATAGAGCTGAAAATGTGGGCAAATTAGAATTTTTCATAGCAAGATTGTGCATTGTTAAGCCAATTCATGATTATATGTGTGCGTCTTGCTTCAGATATTCTGCTACACAATAAACCTCTTTGCTGCGATGAATATGTATGTGGACTAATTTAATCAATATACTTGTGACAGTAGTGATGTCTGACAGAACTCATCCTTTGAAATTCTGGCTGAGTTAATGTGTGCAGTATATATATGGGCCAAGACTCATAATTTGTGTTAAAAGAAGATTATTTTGAAAAGACACAACACTGCCTGTTAGAAAATGAAAAAGCCCGAGTGATAGAAAGCAAAGGGCAAAGGAATTTTTGTCCTCTTCTCTCTTCTTGGTCTGAAAACTCAAATTTAAGGAACTAAACTGCTTTCCTTTTGAAAAAAAAATATTGCAAGGCCTTTTTTTCCTCATTGATACATTTGAATTCTGTAAATTGACTAAAAGGTGAAGGGAAGTGGCTTTAATGCATTGTTGGATTAAATGGAAGGTTGAGTAAGTGCCCTGGTCCAGTCTGCAAATGTTTGCTATCTGGAAATATCAACACATGTGATCAGATCACATTCAGAGAGTTTGCTTTTCGGAGCAGGTGGGTTTTAATCATTTCCTAAAGAGCACTTGCAACTGAAATTGTCTTTGGAGATAAGAGAGCCAACCCAGAGGGTAGACTAGTAGAATAGTTTGATCTGACCAATCAGAATACTTGAACTTTGCTTTGGAGAACCCTCCTATCACCGTACCATGAGATTCCTGGTGAAGCTTTTCTAATTCCCAGTCTTTAGCCAACACTGTCCACTGGAACTAAGCACAAACACAGTGAGGGTCAAAGATCTAGGCAAATGGCCCCTATTTGAAAATACAGATCAATCTACAGTGAGTCCATTCATACTAAGCAACTTGGCCTCCATAAATCGTGTGAAATATGTCTCAGCTTGAGTGCCCTCCAGATCTGAAGCCCCTGGAAGCTAACGCAAGGCTGAGTTTGGGAGCCTGACTCAGGCCAGCAGTCCTACGCGGTAGTTGGCACTAAACTCTAGGTCTGTTCTACAGTGACTCTCCTGCCTTCCCCTCCACCCCCACCCCCTGCCCCTGCAGCCGGGCCATGAGTCATTCCAAGGGTCAAAATGCCAGGCCAGGATCCCAGGGCCACCCCCATCATGACGAGACTCCTCCATGCCAGACCTCCATATCACTTGCAGGATTACAAGGAGCCATTGGCAAACATTTTGGTCCTGCCTTAAATATCATCATTTCACTTCTCATGCATAATCCACTATGAACCCAGGCAGAATGAACAGCAATACATTACTCTCCATTTGATCTGGATAGTTTTATTCAGCGTTCCCGATATGGTCTGCCCAGGGCCTTCATACCGTATAAAAAACTAAACAGATGTACTTGATCTCTCCATTGTTAAGCTGGAAGGAAGGTAACTCTTGAAAGTCCCAGGTTCAGCACTGAGGTTGCTTTAATTACCTCAGGTCGTTTTGATGCCGAGTTGAACTACAAGGATTTAGTGAAGTTTGTCTGTGTCTGATTTCTGTGATTACGGTTTGAGGTAAGACATAAGCAGAAGCTGCTCCGTGTCGGTCTTTTTATTTCACATATAAATTTTGTTTAATAGATGGCCCAGGTACTTTGTGTTGCCTAATTATTCTGTTCCTTAGGGATTGGGGTGGGAGAGGCTGGTTCTCATTACAGACTAGTTAATTCCTGTGGGAAAATCCAGGCCATCACTCTCAGTTGATATCACCTTTCAGAATGTCTGTACCGCCACTTGGGTTTTGTGTCTCAAAAATGTTGGCTGTAACTCTCTCTCAAGCTGCAGACAACATGTGACACAAAACTTGGCCTTGACTATATTAAAATATTGGAGGGGCCATAAATACGAAGCGTGATTAGAGTTTGGATTTCATAAAGAATTTCCTTGAAGGAATCAAGCCACTAAGGTGAGGCAGACTTAGAAATTATCATCTTATAACACATTAATCTGCATAACTCAGAATAGACAGTATACAAAGACACCATTACTGAGGTATTGGAAAATTTATCCATTACAGAAAATATATTGGATGTAAGATTTTGTTTTTTTGGTTTTTTTGTTTTTTTTTTTTCCAACAAATCAGCCATTTTATTTATTTCTGTCCCTTGTTACCATTCTAGTTCAAGCCACAAGCACTGCTTGCTCACTGGAACCATTTCAATAATCTCCTAACTGGTCTCCTGGCTTTTACTCTTGTTTTCCCCTCAATAATATCAATCTCAACATTAATGGCTTCCCACTGAAGTCTGAGAACCTCCAAACTTTTCCAGATCCTTCAAGTTCAGGCTTCTGGCTTGGCTGTAAGATTTTGAACAGTCTCTGACTCTGGACAATGAAGCTCAGTATGTCAACACTAAAAGTGATTGACATGAGGGGTGCCTGGGTGGCATAGTTGGTTAAGCATCCAACTCTTGGTTTCCACTCAGGTCATGTTCCCAGGGTCATGAGGTCGAGCCCCGCATCAGGCTTGGCGCTCAGGGTAGTCTGCTTAAGTCTCTTTCTTTCTCTCCCCTTCCCTACTGCACTTACTCACACACACACATACACACACACTCTCTCTCCCTCTCCCCCCTACCCCTCTCTAAAATAAATAAATAAATCTTAAAAGAAAAAGTGATTGACGTGAAAAGGAGTCTTCCTCTAGAATAGCTTGCACTCCCAAAAAGTCACTACAGTACTTGTACTAGTCCTCTTGAAAGGAAGTTAGCAGGTACACATGGTTTATAATGAGGTCAAATCCAGTAATTTATTATATGCTATTTCTGAGTATTGAATGCAAGTGTCACATCAAATCCAAAGTAAGTGGTGGTGGAAATTATTCCAGGATATGGGATTACGCTGGAAGAAAGAGCAGGCTGTGTGTATGTGTGTCTTACTTATATTGTGCAACATATTCCTTGAATAAGTCATTGCTTTGTATAAAGCATGTGGCCTAGGGAGGGGCCATATGAAAATGAAGTATATTTATGCTCTTACAATTGTGTTTGTGTGTGTGATTTAGCAATCTGACATGATATCCATTGTGAAAACCATGGAAAATAAAACTTAGCATAATGGAACATTCCGTATAAACTGGCGAACATTGCTATCCTGTATATACAGCTCAGTATTGGTCTTTATTTCATATATAAATTCTATTTAATAAGTGGGCCAAGAACTCTGTTTCGCCGAATTACTCCTTAGGTTATTTTTTTAATCCTTAATTATGTTCTTTCCAACCAACCATACTCAAGGTATATTGTGTTTGCTGAGAAATGTGCTTTGTCATATTTGAGAACATGGGTATAATATTTATTAGTCATTGGGTGGTCTTCCATATGAGGCATCTTCACGGAAATCAGTAGAATAGAAGCATATGCATGGTGTACGAGGCAATCAGTTTCCAACATCAAGAACTCAGAAGCTACATATACTATTCATTAGGATTCACCATTATTAAATTCAGATAGGATATTAACTTTATGGTTGAAAGGTTTTGATCGTACACAAATGGACTAATTTTTTAACACATGGAAACTACATTAATTAAAAAAGAAGATTAAGGCATTCTTAACTTGCCATCATATGTAACTTATTAATATTTTGAATTGAATCATTTTCCTAAGTAGTCTTGACTTTCTGGAGTATATTTTTTTTCCCTACCAGTGGAGCTACAATGCTCAGCCAAGACAGATTTATGACCTTTTAAAAATAATGATGGAAAATGAGATCGGAGGAAACATTTTAGTATCTGCTTTGCTCTGAGGCCTAAACTGCGAGCTCTTCAGTTCTTGAAGGCTTTGAAATGCTGATTCCAGTCTTCTTGTGGGTTCTTAAACACCTTCTCAAATGACCCATTTTAATAACCCGAAAGCTATTATATAACGAGCAGCCATAATTTAGTCCAGGGCTCTAGGGGGACCCTCACAGTTCAGCAATGAATAGTTAATGCAGTATAATGTTTAGCAGGTTATTAGTTTTCACTATACAAATGCTGATCAGGGAACGCTTTTATAAGGTGTTTAAAAGAAAATGTAATTAACTGGTTGCGTGCTTCTGTTGCAGCTCAAATTGAAATTATTCCTTGCAAGATCTGTGGAGACAAATCATCAGGAATCCATTATGGTGTCATTACATGTGAAGGCTGCAAGGTAAGCCTTTTTAATTGTTGTTGTTGTTTCTGTTAATGTTAGAGTGTATCTTTGTGATGTTACTTCTACTATGTCTAAAGATTCAACTTCTCAGCATTTCGAGTGATGACAAATGATAGAACAGCATAAACATTTTGGTGTTAAATTTCAATTAAGAAAGTCATATGTATTTTCATGTCTTCCATTAAAATAACAGAAGGCTAGAGAAAAGTATTTGAGCATTCCTGAGTTGTCACTTCCAATCCTAGAATTGATTGAACTGATGAAAAATCCCTTTGGTTATCTTTTTTAAAAGAGAAGTGACTCTGGATTTCTGTGGTGTCCCTGTTCGAAGCTTTGTAAGAAGGTATTTCCAATAGTTTAATCGGGATGTGATTGAAAGTCCTTATTGTTGGCACACGTATGTTGATACATCTGGCTAAATTCTGGCAAAGCCGTTGGAAAGAACTGGGTTCTGGTTCCAGTGCCACCATGTGTCCCTCTTGTTGTAGGCTTGTCTTAATCTTTTAGTGACTCAGTGTCTTGATCTGTAAAGTGGGTGTGACACCTTCCTACCCCTTAGAACTATTCTCAGGATAGAATTAAAATCTGTAAGTAAAAGTGCTTATAAACTGTAAAGTGCTATTTAAATCTAAATATCATCATTCCTCTGGCTGTTGTTACTATTTTGATTATTACTGATCCTGATCGAGGGCAAAACGTACATGCACATGGATAACGTGGGAATGGGAATAGAGATGTTTATCCTAATCATTCTAGGCCTCCAAACCCAGATTGCCTCTGTTATTCAGATTTCAATTTATTAAGATTTAAATCCTCCTGCTTATATTGGAAGGGCCTTGAGACAGCTTACAGGATAAAACAGTGCAAAATAAACAGGCAAGAAGCTATTTAAACATGCAGACAGCCTCTGAGACCATTGATTGCCACTGAACCAGGCCTGAATCAGCCCTGAGGCATTTTTGAGGCCGAGGCAAAAAAATAAAATCCACGAATGTGGTTAGCTTTCCTTCAGTGAAATTAGAAAATATAATGACATAAAATACAAAATCACCTTCAGACACAAATAACTGCTGAGAGACTTCAGGGAAATTTGCCTTGTAATTTCCTTAAGTCTTTGTTTGACTGTTAATCATTGTAACATGTGCTGCTTTGTACATGTACAGATGCTTCATATTGATCCCATCTCGGTGACGCTTGAGCTTTCTGCATACTGCCAAACACACTTTTTCTTTGTAATCACCTGCCTTTTAGGAATAGGGGCTTTCTGCTCAAAGGGGATTTTGAATTCTTCATCTTTAGAACAACCCTCAAGTCCTCAGGTTCTAGATTACCAAGAAAAAAATTATGTCCTCTTACTTCCCTCAGTTTGCCCTCCCTCAAAATTAATCAATTAAGTAAATAAAAGTAAACAAAATGAAATCAACTGCTAATGCCATCCCAGGATTTAAGGGAGTGTGATCTGCCTGTGACACCTGTCATCCCATTGACTTTCAGAGTTAATTCAGCTGAAGTGGCTGGGCACCTGTCACACTTGACCCTCACCCGCTCTGTGTTCAAACGTTCTCGTCCCAGTTCAAGATGACACAGCCTTTCTTGGTGAAGGATATACAGGCAGCAGTGCCCTCCTACCAGAAGTTCCAAGCAAACTTGACTCTGTACATGTATATCACCTACTTATTTTCTTCCTTTTTTAAAAGATCTTATTTATTTGAGAGAGAGAGAGAGAGAACGCATGAGCAGAGATCAGGGGCAGAAGGAGAAGCAGACTCAGTGCTGAGCAGGGAACCCAACTTGGGGCTAGATCCTCGGACCCTGGGATCATGACCTGAGCTGAAGGCAGACGCTTAACTGAATGAGCCACATAGTCACCCCTCACCTAGTTATTTTCTTAAGTGGACAGTGTCCTGGCCATTAACCACATGTGCTTTCATTCTGCCTGAGAAACTGGCCACTCTCTCTGAGTCTTTTAGTAATACCATGTGTGGTTTTACGTGCCAACTAAAGTGAGCACCTCAGAACAGCATCTGAGGCAGGACCAGGGTGGAGGTGAGGGCTATTTCCCATGAAATACACAACAGTTCAGAAGATTCATGAACAACATGCTGTTCAATAAAATCTGAATTGTCTAGAACCACTGGGTTTACATAGGCAGAAACAATGTGTGTTTTCTTTTACCCCCACTGTTTATTTATGACGAAAATTAAAGCGATAAGAAAATAAAGGGCAGCTATTATTTTATTGTTGTCATTTTTCTAGATTCCCTCCCATCTTGTATAGCCTCGATGCCAAAGTGTATTTTGGCTATCTGTGGTTCTGTTCTTCTGTCCTATTGACTTTACACAATGGAAATCACAAAACAAACAATTAAAACTTAATTTTATTAACATATTGGGCCTCGGCCCAGCCTGGGACCTATACAATGGTATGTGTTTATATTTGATGCATATAGTATTTGCTCTGCAATTACAGTTTCCCTCTGCTATAATTAATAGTTTCACTTCTGGCTGTGGTGAAGTCAAGAGATTTCTGTTTTTGCCGTTGATGTTAATGATTTATCATGCTCTAACCAGGTGAGGGTGGTTATAGCATCATAAATTATAAATAATTTATCTCTGTGATAGGATCACTAGACATACGGAAAATTTCTAATTACATATATAAATAGATATCTGATGGAAAGAAAGTGACTCAGTCATTTTCTGAGCTAATCATTTTGTGAAGGTATTTTAAATTGCATTTTAAAGTCAGCCACCTGAAACCATAAGAAACAAAAGGACGTATTTCATTGCTGAAATGATTATTTTGCCACATATTTGTTCAGGTAAGCATTGCACATAAATAGTAAAAATGATGCAAGTTTGGTAGCTCTTTTCTCTAGTTCCTAGGTATTCCCAGCCCACCCTCACCAAGTCTCCTTTGCTACCTGTAGAGAGACAGTACTGCAGCATGCTTATGCTCTGACTTTGGAACCAGACTGCCTGGATTTGAATCCTAGTTCTGCTTTACCAGCTCAACCACCTGCCCAACCTCTCTGTACCTCTGTTTCACCATCTGTAAAATGAGGATAGAAATTGTAGTTACTTACTGGGGTTATCACATGCATTTAGGTAACGCCCTGAGAAAAGTGCCAGGCATTTAACAATCACTCAGTGAGTGTTGGCTGTTGTTACAATCATTCCTAGCCAAATTCCGTATGCCTGAGTCATGATGCTCTAGTCAGATATCATTTCCAGAACATGTATGGGTCCAGTCTTGATTTTTTGTGATCATTTGCTATTTGTTATATAGACTCTGCTACTAAAAACAAAAATATGAGCACCCCTTTGGGGACAGGTACTATATAAGTACTAAGAGATCCAAAGACAAAGAAGACCTGATCCTTACCTCAGGTGGCTTATGGTCTAGTTGTAGAGATGAGGTCTGCAAAAGAGCAATGCAAGAACTAAATCCTAGATTTAATAAACTGGGAAAAATTTTGAAAAGGAGGGTTGGGCGGGTTCAAAAAGAGATCCATACATATAAGGTCAATTGAATTTTGATGAAGATGCCAATTGAATTCAATGAAGAAAAGATGGTCGTTTCAAATAATATTGCTGGAACAACTAGGCATTCATATGAAAAAAAATTAACTTCACATTTATACCTCTCACTGAAAGCAAATATTAGTTTAAAGAGTATCCTAAGGACCCAGGATCGAATCCCACGTCGGGCTCCCGGTGCATGGAGCCTGCTTCTCCCTCTGTCTGTGTCTCTGCCTCTCTCTCTCTCTCTGTGACTATCATAAATAAATAAAAATTAAAAAAAAAAAAGAGTATCCTAAGCGTAAAACCTAACTCTTAATATTTCTGGAAGAAATCATGTATTTGTGTAACAATAGACATACCAATATTTCTCAGACCACACACCGAAGTTCTTACCTTATTTTAAAAAATAACAAACTACAGGACATCTGGGTGGCTCAGCAGTTGAGTGTCCGCCTTTGGTTCAGGGTGTGATCCCGGAGTCCTGCATCGGGCTCCCCACAGGAAGCCTACTTCTCCCTCTCCCTATGTCTCTGCCTCTCTCTGTCTCTCATGAATAAATAAATAAAATCTTTTAAAAAAATAAAAAATAACAAACTGGACTTAATCAAAATGAAAAACGTGTATCCTTCCAAACATATCGTTAGTAAAATGAAGAGGCAAGCCATATCCTGGAAGAAATAAAAGAAAAAAAAAAGCAAATACATTTTAAAATAAAAAGACCAAGATAAGAATTAAAATGAGCAATAACTTGAACAATCTCTTCATAAAAGCTGGACAAGGAACCAGGAAACACGTGGATGTATTCGCAGCATCTTTAATCATTAGGGAAATGTAAATAAAATCACAGCGAAATACCATGACAAGGCACCTGGGTGGCTCAGTGGTTGAACGCCTGCCTTCGGCTCAGGTCGTGATCCCCAGGTCCTGGGATGGAGTCCTGCATGGGGTTCCCTGCAGGGAGCCTGCTCCTTCCTCTGCCTGTGTCTCTGCCTCTCTCTCAGTGTCTCTCATAAATAAACAAAGAAAATCTTTTAAAATATATACCATGACATACTCATCTAAGAGGCTAAAATTAAAATAGAACAAAACAATAAGAACACTTCCAGTAACAAACATGATGAAGATGCAGAGAAACTGGGGAATTTTCCAGTCTTATACATCATTGGGGGGAGGGGGCACTGTGACGTGGTACGGCCCTTCTGAAAAAAGGTGGCAATATGATAAGCATCAACCTAACATATGACCTACTGACCTATCCTAGGTATTTACCCAAACGAAACAAAAGCACTTGTCATGTAAAGATTTTTATATGAATATTTGTAGCACTTTTATTCATAATGGCCACAAGCTGGAAACAACCCAGATGCCCATCACCTGAAAAATGGTTAAAAGTGTGTGGTGGATGAATGAATAAGATCCATAAGTTGGAATGCCTGCCTAGCAATAAGAGAGAATGTACTATATGTGCACAAAACAACATTATGGTAAATGAAAGAAGCCAGAAACAAAAGAATAATTACTGTATAACTGCATTTATATGTCATTCTAGAAGAAACAAAAACTTTAAATCTATAATGGCAGGAAGCAAATGTGGTAACCTGGAACCCAAGTAAGAAATGACGGCTGAAGGAAGGACACTTTTGTGGCTTGTGGCAATGTCCTATCTTAATCGTGGTGGTAGTTCCACAGGTTAGACATTGTCAAAATTCATCAAGGTGGACTCTTCACAATGGTGTGGGGGTTTTTTGTTTGTTTTTTTAAGATTTTATTTATTTATTTATTTATTTATGAGAGACACACAGAGAAAGAGAGAGAGAGAGAGGCAGAGACACAGGCAGAGGGAGAAACAGGCTCCATGCAGGGAGCTTGACGTGGGACTCGATCCTGGGTCTCCAGGATCATGCCCTGAGCTGAAGGCAGCACTAAACCACTGAGCCACCCGGGCTGCCCACAATGGTGTGTTTTTGTATTTAATTTATGCCTCAATGAAGTCTGTTTAAAATATACATTTAAAAAAACTAAATCCCAGAGTAAGGCTATAATCTGTGATGTGACACAAGCAGCACATACCCACGAGGCAGCAGGAACCTAGAGAAGGAGAAGTCTTGGTTGTCTTTTGGGGACAACATATAACCCAGTCTGACTGGAGCAAAGGGTCATTTTCTGTGGATAGTGGAAAATAAGGAAGGGTATGCCATTCCCAAATTTTTAAAGGCTCTATTTTACCAAGGTTTTTATTATGAAAGTACTTTACTTGTTCTCTCTCTCTCTCTCTCTCTCTCTTTTTAAAGAGTTATTTATTTGTGAGAGAGAATGTGCGCCCGCCTGCAGGTGCACATGTGAGCATGCGGGGAGGGGCAGAGGGAGAAGGAAAGAGTCTTAAGCAGACTCCATGCTGAACACAGAGCCCTGGAGAATGGGGAGGGGTTTTGATCCCACAACCTGAGCCAAGAGTCAGAGGCTTGACCAACTATGCCATCCAGGCACACCTACTTGGTTTTTTTTTTAATAATGAGGGAACAGTAAGTATATCAGTTTTGGTCATGCCTTGAATATCATATTTCATAAAAACATAAAGTCTAGGCCTGCAGGGGCTTAGGTCTGTCATTAAAGATGTTTCTGAGCTCTTGGAACAGAATTTAGTTCCAGCCCTGGGTGAGCAGTAGGAGGAGGTGTGGGGTAAGCTGAGGCAGGCCTGCCTAGGAAGAGGGGCCAGGCCATGGAATGGGGAAGCAGAGCGAAAGGCCAGAAATAAACAAGAGGTTGTGGATGTTAGGGTTGAGGTTCAGTCTTCAAAGTGAGTATAAATATTGAAGTGTTTGTAGAAAAATGACATTGATTGAGATATCCTTTGAGAAATGGTCTTATTTACCGTTCTAGTTCCATTCCTAACTTCCTTAGATACAGTGGCTGCTCAAAGGATGATGATGAAAAATTTATCTCACAATAAAAACACTTTATTATCTGTATCCTTTACACTTTTGGGATCTACAATTTCAATTATAACTTTTTAAATGATAATGTACAATCAAGTATTAAGATTGATAGGATTGATTTCTGACTAAGACCTTTTGCTCTTGATTGGGTAAGAACAGAGTAGCATTTGTTTGTCAAATAATTATTCATCAATTAATACATTTAAGATGATGTCTTATGCAAAGTTTCCTTTTCCACCCAGTGAAGGGAGAATTTGGAGTAGTGTCTTTGTGTTAACATTATACAAGACTCTTAACTCTAGGGAACAAATTGAGGGTTGCTAGAGGGGAGGTGGGTGGGGGGATGGGCTAAATGGGTGATGGGCATTAAGGAGGGCACTTGATGCAATGAGCACTGTTATATGCAAATGATGAATCTTTAAATTCTACCCCTGAAACTAATAATATACTATGAATAAAAAACAAAACAAAAAAAAAAACCATATGCTGAGATTAATTAACAATGAAAACCCTTCTCAAAGATAGTCCAGAATGTTGGGCAGCCCGGGTGGCTCAGCGGTTTAGCACCACCTTCAGCCCAGGGCATGATCCTGGAGACCCGGATTGAGTCGCACATCGGGCTCCCTGCAGGGAGCCTGCTTCTACTTCTGCTTGTGTCTCTGCCTCTCTCTGTGTGTCTCTCATGAATAAATAAATGAAATCTTAAAAAAAAAAAAAAAAGATATCCAAAACGCAAAATTGGTTCTTCCACCCTTTTTACTTAAAAGACTTAAAGCAATTTCTGGAGCCTTCTATGTATTAGGCTAAAAAGAAATGTCTATAAATATTCCACCTAGGCTCAAGTTGTTTTTTAGAGAATTCTAATATTTTTATTTCAGTCATGAAATGTAACTAGCTTTGGACCAATTTTATCCACTTTTCAGCATTGATATATTCATGTCCAACATTTTTATTTTATTTTTTCCAACCTTTTTATTTTAATGTCTTATAACACTTGGCCCCAGTATTAGAGCTAACCATTTAAAATGAAAATTAGACTTGGCTGTTACTGCATCCTGTAGCATCAGAGTTTCAGTTCTGTTATATACCAGGTGATAAGAAAAAAATTTTGTTTAGCTCACTTCTCCAATCCTGTGATAAAATGTATATGTAGTAGGATGTGTGAAACCCCAATGTGCATCAAGATGATTTTTTTTCTGTATTTTTTTGTTTTTTGTTTTGGTCTTAATTATGTCTCAGTAACTGCTGTCCTTCCTCAGTTCATAGACAATGCTGGGCTTATGGCCTTGTCGTCAATATATAGTGTCTGGCTCAAGGCAGGGTTCCTCATGCTTGCCTGGCGATCACTGCTGTTGAATGTGTTCGTTTGGATTGAGTCTGAATGTAGCAGATCACAGTACGGCAAAGCAGACATCTACACTTACCAAATATGACACATGAGGTCAGCTTTAATCAGAGATCATTTGCACATACAATTCTACAGGGAGGCCAGTCATTATTGAAGGGGAAAGTAGTTCAGGAGATCTATGATTCCATGATTTATTGCTGCCAGATGTAGGGGTGTAGAGCTGTACCAGCAAACTTTTGCAAAGGAGGTTGCCTATTCTTTCCTAAAGAACAAATTCCCTTCTTCATTTGCTTCCTTGAGGACTATTATTCCTGCCCCCCCACACACACACATACACATTTTAATTCTATCATATCCTCTACCTCTTTCTGTCTCTGATTCTAGTCTATTCATGTCCTCTCATTACCCCTCAGTAAAATTAAATCAACAGTTATTTTCTTTCTTAACTTTAAATACTTCACTCTGCCCGTGTTTATCCAAAGATACTTCTTCCTTTCCCCCATCATACTTCTGAATATTCTCAACAGAAAGTTCCCCAGAGAAATAAAATTGTAACAGTTCATCTTTTACAGAAGGGATTCTCTGCTGTGAGAGGGAGACATATATCTACTTCAACAGTCCCCCCAAATTCCAATTTTTTAGTTGTATTGGAAAATACAATAATTCAGGCAAGCATAGGAACATTCATAATAAATCATAGAGTTATGAATAAATCTTGGTTGTCAAAAGCAAATGTGTAGCCGTTCCAAAGCGTCTGCCATTAGAATTCAGCAAGGCAGCTGTCAGCTGTTTTCTTGTAATTAAACAGCCAATGAACAGCTAATTAAGACATATGTGTATACAGAAGTGGAAGTGGGTATGTTAATGAACTGTAGGAATCAATTCATTAAGTGAAAATTGTCAAAAGACCAAACATCAGATCAGCATTTCAGCCTATGCCTTACTGAGAAGGAGCCCCAAACTGGAGGGGAGCCCCCCTCAGAGCAAGACCCTCTGAACACCTTCCCAGCCACACCCATAGTACTTCATCCAGCCAACCCACAATTTTGGGCAAAACTATTAATAACTCCAGTAGGAAATGCCATGTATATTTCAGAGCTTTTTATTAAGTAGATCCAGCAAATGAAAATGTTTTCCTATCCATATATAAACTTGGTATTCAATATCCTATGAAATGTCACCTCCCTCTCCTGTGTCTGAACCATTATATGGAACTTGGACTACAGAACTGAAAAATGGGTGTTTGGGGCTTGTGTGGTTTTGTTGTTTGTCTTGTTTTGTTTTGTTTGATCTGCCCTACATGTTTGTCTTGATGGGTTTTTTTGGTACTATATTAAGAAGTCTGTAGCATTTGGAATAAGATGCACTCAGTGTTCAGCAATTCAAATCCTGGCTCTTACCCTTACCTGCTGTGTGACTTCAAACACATGACTTAACCTCTTTACACTTGAATCTTCTCATTGTAAATCATATAGAAATAACTACTTTGCAAGGTTGATGTGAATTACAGATCAATAATGTTTACCAAGTGTCCTACATGGTGCCTGGTATTGAGCAGGTGTGCAGCATATGATTATCACCACAGTTTTTAATCAGCACCATCATTTTTCCCTCTGGTCGTTCATTCAGGAAGTATTTGTTGACTTCTCTAAGTACTGGATTAGCTCCTGGGAACAAAGAAACAAAGCAATCAGTGAGGGGAGACCTGGCTATAAGGGTGCACATGGAGGGAGCCCCTCAACTAGCCTTGGGAGGAGCAAAGTCAGAGAAGGTGATTATCTCCATGAATCCTGAAGAGAAGGGGAGAGCTTCTAGAAGTGGAGGCAGCTGGGGGAGTTGCCCCTGAAGAAACTGTGAACCAGGAATTCAGGCTTGGCCAGAGTATGACTTTGAGAAGAATGTTGGAGAGAGTTGTCTGGACAGGTGGTCATGGCCTGGTCATCAGCAGGGATCCATTGAGGACTTAGAATCAGGGAAGTGACCCCATCAGGTTGATGTTTGAGGAAAGGTCTCCGGTAACTATTTGAAAAGGAATTGGAGAGAGTTTGAATGTAAGCAGGGAAACCAATTGGGAGGCTATATAATAACCAATTTGGGCTGGGACACCTGGGTGCTCAGTGGTTGGGTGTCTGCCTTCAGCTCAGGCTGTGGTCCTGCAGTCCTGGGATCGAGTCCTATATTAGGCTTCCCTCGGGGAGCCTGCTTCTCCCTCTGCCTGTGTCTCTGCCTCTCTCTCTCTCTCTCTCTCTCTCTCTGTGTGTGTGTGTGTGTGTGTGTGTGTGTGTGTGTGTGTCTCATGAACAAATAAGTAAAATCTTTTAAAAAATAACTGGTTTGGGCAGTGGTGGGTACATAAACATGAGAAAATTGCAGTAAAGATGGAGAACAGTGGAAGGATTTGAGAAATAGGAAGATGGCAAGAACAGCCTAATGTGGTAACTGCATGGGTGTGGGAGGGGAGGAGGCAGGGATGAAATGAAGCCTGTCGTTCTGCCTTGAGTCACTTGGATGAAGGTGGTCCCTTGACTGTGCAAGCAAACACTGGAGGAGATGAGGCCAGGAATTGGGCAGTGGGCTGGAATATGTCCTATTCTAGAATGAAGACAAAACCATTCTGTCCAAGTGACTGAAGAATGTGTGTACAGACATAAGGATGACAGGGCTATGGAAAGCCAAGCCACAGCTTTGGGTAGAGGTCCGCCTGAAGTAGGGAGGGCTCATTCAGACGATGGGAAGCTGGGGAAGGGCTGTGCTCTGTCCAGTCACGTGCTAGTCAGTTTTTAACAACTGACTTTGGAAAACAGTGTCTAATTGTATGGACATAACTTCAGTGTATATTTCACTGATGTGTGCCACACAATTAAAATCTATGATATTGTGCACTCTGAACTTCATATCGACATATATATAAACTTCATATCGATAAATGTTCTCAGTAATTTTTGCTGAACTCCTGCATCCATATCTGTGGTTGCCGTTGATGAGAGACTGTAGTGCCAACATGAATGTTATTTTCATTTACATTAATGGATAAGAGGAAAGTGAAATAAGGAAGACGTGTTTTGGAATTTCACTCATGCATCAGTGATGACATTAGCAACCTCTTTCCTGAATCGGATAATAGCTTTTAAATACCGGAAGAAGGGCAGCCCGGGTGGCTCAGCGGTTTAGCACCGCCTTCGGCCCAGGGTGTGATTCTGGAGACCCGGGATCGAGTCCCACATCAGGTCTCTGTCTCTCTCTCTCTCCTCTCTGTGTATTCTCATGAATAAATAAATAAAATCCTTTAAATAAATAAATACATACATACATACTGGAAGAAGAGAGACTCCCAACTCTGGAAAACAAAGGGAAGGGAAAGTGGGTGGGGGGATGCTGTAATAGGTGACCGGCACTAAGGAGGGCACGTGACAAGATTAGCCCTGGGTGTTATATTGTATGCTGGCAAATTGAATTCAAACAAAATAAAGAATTTGAAAAAATAATAATGGAGCTTGTTTTTAACATTAACTATGCTGGAGTTAAAATTTAAAAATAAAAAATAAATACATAAATAAATTAAAAATCAATCAATCAATAAATACTGGAAGAATATTTGAATTTGTTATGCTGTTCACAGTGTGATGGCTTTAGACATTATATACTTTTACCTTTAACCCACATTATTGTTTCCTTTATCACTTTTTAAATCTGGACAACAAGCAGCACAATAAATCAAGCCCTAATGTAGAGCTTTTGCCAGTTTCCGTGGTATAAATACTCTCAGCACATGGTCAGTTTCAGGCCTCCCAAAATGACATCTTACTGAATGCAGAGCAGGGAAGACATAGCACACCATTACATAGTATCTCCACCATCCAGTAAATATCCTCAGGAACATGGATAATAGCAAAATAAAAAAATAATAAGTTAATTTTTAATAATGGTTATGTTTAACAATTGGTTCACAAAACTCCTGAAATTTTCCCATACACTGTGGCCTCAGTCCCAGTCCTAGGGAATTCCAAACTACTAGGATTGAGGAACAATTTCAGCGTTAAGCCAAAAGTTAGGCATCAGGATTTTCCAGAGCACAGAGGGCAGAAACTGGAAATAAAACTCAACAAAAGGCACTTTGAAAGACAAGGTAAAATAAGGGAGGAACATTGGGGAGTTCTCTTTGAGTCTGTGGAAATCAATACAGATGGTGTGTATGAGCAAGTCGGGATTGTGTGATGTCACTTTTCTTAGCCCAACACTTAAGGAGAGATACTTAAGTGAGAGAGTGCTGTACTTAAAATTAGGACACTGGACTCTGAGTGTCAGCACTAATACTTAACAGGTGTGGGACAACCTTAGACAAGTCACTAAGCAATCCTGAGTTTCATTTTTATTATCTACAAAATAAGAATGCTAGAGTAGATCTGTGATTCCCACAAGGGGAAGGCAGTGGAGTCTTCAGAAAGCTTTGTTAAAATATTTATCATATAAATTGATATCTTTTTTTTTCTTTTTGTCTGCAAAAATGGCATCTTCATGGAATGCCTGGATGGTTCAGTGGTTGAGCATCTGCCTTCAGTTCAGGGCGTGATCCCAGGGTCCTGGGATGGAGTCCCACATCGGGCTCCCCACTGGGAGCCTGCTTCTCCCTCTGCCTATGTCTCTGCCTCTATTTATGAATAAATAAATAAAATCTTTGTTTAAAAATGGCACCTTCATATTGTTCAGGACTATATCCCCAAAAGCTCTGGTTCAATAGATTTCAAGTGTTTTTTTTTTTTTAAAGCTTCATGGGTGATGCTGATACACCATCTGTTGGAGAATCACTGAACCTGATAATCTCTCAACTTCTTCCAGTTCTAAGGGCCTGTTTGTATTGTTCTGATGAACTCTTTGCAGTAACTGCATGTTAGTATGCTGCCACTAGGTGGTGGTAGTGTGCCACAGTCACACCAAGTTCTGCCACCCGGAAATTCATCATGGCGGCCCTCTGCTGGAGCCCACCAGGTTCACAGTGGCACATCTGCATGTATTTTGACATCCATAAAAAGTGAACTTTTACGAAAGCCGAAGAAATAATTCATTAGCTCATATTTTGGCAATAAAACTCCAAAATTGTGAACTTATCAGTAGTTTCTCTCTTCTTTATACATACCTCTTCAGTTCCACCCCAAAACTCCATGGACTGGCCTGTGCAGTCCCGGCTCTCTGTATGGCCTCAATCACCCCACCCCCTAGCACTTGTGTCTGAGCTCACTCATGTCTCACTGAGACCCTTTCCAGGATTGCTCCCCAGTCAGTAAAGATCCTGCTTCTATTTATGAGCATGTTTCTACCTTTAGGTGGGAAGATACCTACCATATCTTCTACCTTTCTTCCTCATCCTTCTTGCTTCTCTAATCCTCCTCCCTCTTATGTGTTCATAAGCTTTAGATATTTTTCAGTTTAACTTCCCAAATCCTTAAGCCCCTGAAAAATCCCCAAGAACGCTGAAATGAAAAGAACAAAAGGAAGGAAAGGAGGAAGGAAGGAGGAGGAGGGAGAGAGAGAGGCAAGAAAAGAAAGGAAAGGAAAGGAAAGGAAAGGAAAGGAAGGAAGGAAGGAAGGAAGGAAGGAAGGAAGGAAGGAAGGAAAGAAGGAAGGAAGGAGAAAGAAAGAAAGAAAGAAAGAAAGAAAGAAAGAAAGAAAGAAAGAAAGAAAGAAAGAAAGACCAAGTCCTCATTATGTCTGAAATGCCAAGTTCAGGGTTTATCTGAGTTACACAGGCTTACCCTCTTCCTCCCTTCGTAGTTCTCACCTTATAACCCTACATGACCCATCCAATATGGTATGTGATAGCTCTCTTTTGGGCATGATTCTGTTGCCTCAGTCCAAAAGCAAGATCTCTTCTCTGGCTCCCTGCCACTCCCAGAACTTTAAGGAGGCATTTGCTCGACTGACTCAGTGTAGAATAAATGGGCGTTGTGAAGAGCAAGGTGTGCCTATTTGCTCACCTATTTTCCCCCAAACCCTTCAAAGCTGAGACATCTAAAGAAATATAGTTCTTTTCCAAGTTGTTAGCTTGGAACCTAGACATTAGTTCCAGCCTCAGTGCTCAAAGCACATGTGGAATGCTTCCCATGAAGCCTTGCAATTTATGGCATAATTAGACATCTTTAATGATAAAGGTCTTTAATGACTCAGTGTCCTTGAAGTAAGTTTGTTGTTGTTATTGCTTTATTTGCTTTCCAAATGAGCCAAAATAATTTAGAAATAAGTAAGGTAAATAAAAAGAAACATAATCCTCTGGTCAGAGATGAGGGAAAATTGTGACATCACGAGACTGGTTTTCTCATGTGACGCTCCCCCACATTAGGAGGTGGCTGTAGAAGAGGAAACTGTAAAATGCCTGGGCAGTGGCCTTTAGCCTGCTAAAAGGGCTCACCTGAAGGAAAACAGCAATTTCAGAGTAGATCAGTCTTGCTACTTTATTCATACCTGTTTCTTTGCCTAATTTAATGGTTGCCCTCTATGAGAACAACCAAGTGGGAATCCTTTTGACACGCAAGGGCAGCAGAAAAATAAAAAGGATAAAAGTGTGAGTTCTGGAATTAAGCCACAGGAATTCATATCCTGCCTTTACCTCATGCCAGAGGTGGGGCTCTGAGAAAGTTGTTGTACCTAAAACCAAGGAAATGATAGTGCTTTCCTCATACTGCCCTTGTCAAAATTAAGTGATGTCATCCACATAAAGCACAGGGTACCTAGCACATAATAAGCACTGTTTTAATGATAACTGGGATTTGTTTTAATCAGGTAGGTAAGATACAGACACAAAAATGTCATGAAGGAAGATTTTATACTCATGGGTCCCTAGAAACAGGGGGTACAGCATGGTGTGCAGGTGGAGCCACAGTGGGAAACACCCAGGTCAGGAGGACGTAGAAGGAACAAGCGGAAAATATGGACAACAGCCTTTGTTGTGATTTCCTGTAGGAAGTTATGGACAAGGAGGGTAAGCAGGTTTAAGATTGGCTAGTTCTAGCCAGCTCTGGAGTCTAAAGGGATGCCCTAGTTGTCTCTTACCTGGTCCTGGGATAAAATGGGCAGGACAGTAGTGGCCCAGAATATGAGAACCTTACAGAGGAGGTGGTTGGGTATACAGGCTCTGGATTGGTTGGTTTGCCTATGAAAAGTGTGCTCCCAGGCACGTTATCTGTAATCTCTAGGAATTAGCTAGCCCTGGGAAATGTAATATCTCCTAGGTCACAAAGCCCCAAGACATCAAAGCATCAAAAATATGGAATAAAAATATATGTCATCATCATCATCATCATCATCATGCCTTCTCAGCATTCATTGGTAGCACAACAAACTGATGTGGTTTTTTTTGTTTTTTTTTTAACATTTTAATTTTTTTTTATTTATTTACGATAGTCATACAGAGAGAGAGAGAGGCAGAGACACAGGTGGAGGGAGAAGCAGGCTCCATGCACCAGGAGCCTGACGTGGGATTCGATCCTGGGTCTCCAGGATCGCGCCCTGGGCCAAAGGCAGGCGCCAAACCGCTGTGCCACCCGGGGATCCCCAAACTGATGGTTTTATATGGCTTCTTTGCCAGCATTCTGGAACTTACTAGTGATGGTTGATGTTAATTGGAGTTTAATAAGTAGGAACTAAAAAGTAGCATCCTTTTTGTTAATGACCCAACCATTACTCAAGAGCTGTATCTAGTTCTGGATTTCAAAGTGGAAAAACCAGAGAGGATTCTGAGAAGAAATACTTTATGGGGTGAAAGAACCTGAAAGGAAAGGTGATAGATGCTGTGATTTGGTCTCCAGGTAAGGTTATTGGGAGATAGCATGGCAGTCTACAAGTACTGCTTCCCTTCAAATAAAAAGAGATCACTTAGACGTTCTCCATATTTGCTGATCATAGAACAAAATGGAGCAGGTTCATTGTGAAGCAAGCAAAATTCCGCCTTAACTAAAGGCGAAGCAAATAATTCCTGACCATAGGCACCTGTAGGAATAGCAAACACAGAGGGTCTCAATGGTGGTAGAGCCTCAAGAAAGAAATAGATAACCTTTCAGCTTGACAGAGATGATGTATCTCAGACAAATTGACAGGTGACCTCTTAGTATCTCTTTCTAAGGATTATCTGCCTCTGTTACCATCTATATTTTCTTGAATTCTCTCCATTAAACTCCAAGGAAAGCTTTATTTCTTCTCACTTCCTTTTCACAGAGGGAAAAAACACAAAACAAACAAAAAAGCCCACAGCTTTAGATATTTTGAGAAAAGTGAGATTGCTTCACAGAAGAGGCCAGACTTGGTGTAAAGGAGATTCAAAGCACATCAGACAGCCGGTCTGAGACCCCAGGTCCCCAGCCCTACTTATGTTTAGGCTAGTGAGTAGTTTGGCAGACAGCCAAGAGTAGGTGATAGGTCAGTGCCTTGTCCCTCCTGTTCTGGGTTGGTTTCCAAAACAAAGAAGTGGGTACTAAGGTTATATCCATCATAGCCATTGACTTAATCCACAGTCACTGACCCAACACAAAAGAAAACAGATGTACTACATTGCTCCTCCCAAGTAGTTCACATACCTTTTCATCAACATATTGTAGAAAAATCAGAAAGCACAGATAAACAGGAATGTGTTTACTTTTATGACGTTTTTATGTCAATAATTACATTTCTGAAATACCATTTTTACTGGTTTCCGAATGTATAGACCCAATATGACTCTTGGAATTCACTAATGTAGAACATTTAGCATCTTTCTAAGTTGTCTTTATATTACAGACAGTGCTTAAGATGAACATCCTTGTAGACAAGTCTTTATACCATTCTTAATATTCTTTTAAAATATATTCCCTAAAGGATAATTTTAATTAATAATATCTGATTCAATAAACAGACATATTTTTAAGGATTTTGATACAACTGCCACGTTGATCTCCAGGAAAATCTTTTGGTGAAGGGGTGCCTGGGTGACTCAGTTGGTTAAGTGCTGCCTTTGGCTCAGGTCATGATCCCAGAGTCCTGGGTGGAGCCCTGAATCGGATCCCTACTCAACAGGGAGTCTGCTTCTCCTTCTGCCCCTGCCCTCACATGCATGCGCTCTTGCTCTCTCTCAAACAAATAAATAAAATCTTTAAAAAAAAAAATTTTATGTGTGAAAAAGTACCTTTGTCAAGTGTGCCTTCCATTCTGTCAATTCTTCAGGATATTACCTCTCCCTTCTCCACTAGTGTCCCCTTTATTGGGGTCATGTCTCTTTATCATTAAGGATTTGAAGATTAATAATGCTCTTTTGTGCCCATCATGGCTCTGTGTCATGGAAAGGACTCTGGTTACCTTCCTTTTCTTCAATACCTCCCTAGCTTGCAAAACCACTAAGAGATGAGTCATTAATAAAAAAGACAACCAGCCCCCCATATGCTTAGAAATTAATAAATGAGCTTCTAAATAACATATTAAGGAAGAAATGTATTGAAAATTAGAACATTTTATTAAATGAATGGTAATGCAAATACTACATAGCAAAATTTGTGGGTTACTTCTAAAAGATAACCAAAAGGAAAATGTGTAGCTTTAGGAAAAGAACACTGAAAATTAATGATGTAGTAAGGATCCAGCTCAAGAAGTTAGCAAGAATGAAGGAACGAATAAGTGAATGAATAAATGAAATCCTTGAGGACAGTAGCTCTTTAGGCATCTTTGCAAGCCTTATTTCCAAAATAGTGCTTAACAAGTAAGTGGAGGGGCGGGCTCCACCTGGGTGGCAGCCAGTTAAGCATCAGACTCCTGGTTTCAGCTCAGGTCATGATCTCATGGGTCCTGAGATCAAGCCGTGCTAGGGCTCCGCACTCATCAAGGAGTCTGCTTAAGATTATCTCTCCCTTTCCCTCTGCCCCTTCCACCCATGCACTCTCTCTCTCTCTCTCTCTCACTCGCTCTTTCTCTCATTCTCTCTCTCAAATAATCTTAAAAAAAAAAAAGCAAGTAAGTAGAATCGATGAGCATCAGATTGGATTTGTTAAATAAAGGCCATGACTCTGAACACATGGTATTTCCAAAGTCTCAGGGGTTGAGGAGTATTTCCATTCTGATTTATATGCCAAGATAATCCATCCAAGTGTCATTTAAGTTCTTGGAGCAGGAGATTCTGTCTTAGGGAATGCAAGATGCCTGAAATGTGGTGGAGTTAAACACACTAGAAGAGATAACCCACAGTTGCAGGATTACAGCCACCATGAGTTACACTAAGGCAGCATTGTCCTTATCTCTGGACATCCCAGAGAAGAGTTTTATGTTTATTCCACTAAAAATATTTTGGAGATAAAGGTTAAAGATAAGTGCATTTGTACCAATCCATCAAGCAGATGGTTTTTGGTCATCAGAAGTCAAGAACAGGGCCTGATGCTGTGTCTTTCACATAGGCAGCCATCTGTTGGAGTTCAAGAAAGTTTCGCATGTGTAAGGGACAGAGGATTAGGCTCTAGAGACCAATTTTACCCAAGAAAAAGTAGTGACTTTAATGTCATTAATGGTCTCCTGGATGATCTGCTATAACTTTAATTCTCCATTAAACATTTATGCAGCTCAGTGCTTAGTATACTGCCTTTAGTATCATATGGCTCAAACTGACACTAACCTGTTTTATATTTTATAACTGAATCACAGGGCTTTTTCAGGAGAAGTCAGCAAAGCAATGCCACCTACTCCTGTCCTCGTCAGAAGAACTGTTTGATTGATCGAACCAGTAGAAACCGCTGCCAACACTGTCGATTACAGAAATGCCTTGCCGTAGGGATGTCTCGAGATGGTGAGCACTCAGTTTGAGTTGTACAGTAGCGTGGGCTTGGGAAGGAGCCTTTTGAGACTTGGACCCAGATCTGCCCCTCCCCACCCCATCCTACCTCCTCTGGAGGCTTTGGCAGATTCCACAACAGCTACTTCCTCCTCCATAAGGCATTGGAGTCAGCTGGGGGTGAGGGTGGCATGGAGGAGGAGCATCTGTGTGGTCAGAACACCTTTGGATTTTTGACATTCAAGACATTACAGGTTAATAAGTTGATTGATGGTACATGTCATCAGAGGGCCTTAATAAATATACCTCTTACAGGCATTTTCCCCAGTAAGAAATGCAAGCCAGAGCTAATTGTTAAGGCTAATTGTTAGTGCTTTACAGTAATTAGTAAAGCTTATTGGCAGTTGGAATGAATTAGCTTTTATGTTAACTGAATATTTTGAATCACATATCAAAGTCCTATATTTGGGGGGTTTAAATTTTTAAATTAAGTTTTTTAAATTTTAATTCCAGTGTAGTTAACATACAGTGTAATGTTAATTTCAGGTGTACAATATGATGATTTAACATTTCCATACACTCCTTAATCCCTCATCAGCTATTTCACCCGGCCTCCAGACTCCCTCCCCCCTGGCATGCTTTATTTTAAAAGAGTATCCTCAGTTAAAGTTATTATTTCTTTTTCCAACAAGAACATTTTTTACTTAGGGCATATTTCAGAATACATGCTTCTATAGGATATATGTAAGATATTCCATCCAAGAAAAATAGAATACACGTTTTCTTTAAGTACATAAGGAATAATCCCCTGGCTAAGTCACATAAAAAAGAGACATAACAAATATTATAAATTTAAGAAGACCGAAATCACAGCATGTATATTTTCCAACCACAATGGTACAAAACGAAAGAGCAACAATAAAACAAAGCTGGAAAAATCTACAATGTAAATATTTAATACATAAAAACTATATAACACACTACTCCACAAGCAATGGACCAAATAAGAAATCAAACAGCAAATCAAAATATGTCTCAAAACAAAAGGACAAGTCATGTATTTGTACCTATAGAATGTGTGAAAATAGTGCAAAGCATGGCTCAGTGACAAATGTTCTTTTCCTTAAAAGAAGCTATTTTAAGAAATAGAGGCCATCTATCATTCATTTGCAAAACATTTCAAGATCTTCCTGGAAAACTATCTTAAGTGCACTGAATAATCAACACCAGATTTCAAGACAGTTATTCTTATACAAGGAAACTGGGCAGAAAGTATAGCGGGTACATTTTAGGGACTTTTACGAATATACAGGCTGGCTGGCTCTCCTAAGAGATCCCCTTGAAAGAAATATCTCTTCCAATGGAATTTCAGCCTGTGGAAATATTTCAGAAGGCTGGGCAGGCATTCCAAAAGCCTGTCTTCCCCATAATCAGATGTTCTTGGGGCCTGCAGACCAGCCCAGGCACGAGTTGTGATGTACGTCAGTAGTGGTGCACAGCACAGGATGGCCACTTAAAATAGGTATGAACAAAAATAAAGTTTGGGGCATTGGGAAGATGCAAGTCACGGAACTTAAATACTCAGAAATTCCGGTGATATGCAGCTCTGCAGATTTCATCTTTCTGTGGCACTACACTCACAAAGCCAGGTATATCTCTTGTGAACTTGTAAGCTAAGATCGCAAATTACATGTGCATTTTCTCAACAACTGATCCTTTCATTTCACTTACGGGATAGTATAATTACTCTTGTTAAGGCAAAAGTTAAAACACAATTCAGAGTCACAGCAAAATGAGTTTCACTTATGGTTATTAATCCCTCTGGGTATTCTGGAGTATTCTTAAAAAAAAAAAAAAAAGTATCCCTTCAGTATGCCTCTTGGAGATTTTGCACAGAAGTGGCCACACATATTTATGGGCTTGATGCAAATACTGGGGCTCGTACAATGACAGGCCTTGAACCCAGAGATCAGAGCAGCCTGATTGCTGCCTAACCAGCCCCAGGTTTGTTTCCAGCCGTGGAAACTGGAAATTGACCAGACTCCCAGCCACTTGTTCCCTCTGTGTAAAGGGACAGCACATCATCCTTGGCAGGAAACAAATCTATCCGCTGACCCAGGTGGTTGGTTGGTCCTGGTTCCCAACTTCACTTCCATCTATCTTGCCTCCTGCCCCTAGATTCATAGAATTATAATGATGGTCAAATGGATGAATTCATCTACCTAGTCAGCTATAAATGTAACCATAATCAATTAGGAGAATTCAGTCCCTCCAATAGAGGCTTCATCTGCTTACACAGAATTGGGCTGAGAGAAATGTCCTAGTGGGAGAGTTGAGACCAGGAAATCAAAAGGTTCTTTTGTCAATTATCTGGTGTTTTAGGAAAGATCATTTGGGATTCTGAGTGAACTGGAAAGTTAGTACACTCCCTGTTCTACTCTAAATATGGGGATACATCACAAGGAGAAACACTGCAAACACAAATTTGCCCAACAGGGATCTTACACAAGGTTTGCCCTTCCAAAAATTCTGATAACTCTTTTTACTTGAGGGTAAAGCAGAAAGTCACTTAAAGGTGAGCCCAAGGGTTCCACGGGGATCACTGTGACTCAGAGGAAGGGAGGGAGCTTCTGAGGTCAGGTAGACTCAGATATAATTGAGGGAATTGCAAAGGGGCCTCATCCAGTCTCAGCAGTTGAGGTCTCGGCAAAGCCCCAGATTCGGCTGCTTGACTGGGAAGAAACGAATGAATGAGTGAGTGAAATGAATGAAAGGTGAGGTTTGGCTGCTTGTGCCTCGATGTACCCCTGTGAGTCTGCATCCCTGCACGTCGGTCTGAACCCTGGGAAGAGAAAGAGGTGGTCTAGGCAAGTGGCATGGGCAGAGAATGAACAAGCCCATTAAGTCATACATCAGTGGTTCCCACTGAACTTAGGGTTATGTGACAGCAGGAAAACATAAGTGGTCATTGCCCTTCCTCCAGTCCTTGGTCTGTTTCTGAAACTTAGCTCCTCTGGGCTGTGGAGCAAGCCTGTATGGGGTGTGGGACCATTTTCACCTCTGGATCACATCCTTATTTTGCAGTGATGTAGTTTTTGATTGAGATTATCTGAGACTTAAAAGGAGCCCCTAAAGCATGCTGGAGAGAATAATAAAGAAAAGCATATTGTATATGGTATGGTCTGGCTTTTCTCTTCCAGCTGTAAAATTTGGCCGAATGTCAAAAAAGCAAAGAGACAGCTTGTACGCAGAAGTACAAAAGCACCGGATGCAGCAGCAGCAGCGAGATCACCAACAGCAGCCCGGAGAGGCCGAGCCGCTGACTCCCACCTACAACATCTCGGCCAACGGGCTCACCGAGCTTCACGAGGACCTCAGCAACTACATCGACGGGCACACCCCCGAGGGCAGCAAGGCGGACTCCGCCGTCAGCAGCTTCTACCTGGACATACAGCCTTCCCCAGACCAGTCAGGTCTTGATATCAATGGAATCAAACCAGAACCAATATGTGACTACACACCAGCATCAGGCTTCTTTCCCTACTGTTCTTTCACCAACGGAGAGACTTCCCCAACTGTGTCCATGGCAGAATTAGGTAAAGGCCTCCTTGTGTCCATTGCAATGCTTTACTCGTGCCCTTTCAAGTAAATGGAATATGTTTGACTACCTTCTAATGAGTTATGTTATTAAAATGATGCTAGAAGAACAATTCACCTTGACTATTTGGGCCACTTCAAAGTTCCACCCTACCCCCTGGCTTGTGGTTGTCCACTGCTTCCTATCACATATCCAAAAAATACATTGACCTGTTAATAGCACAGATGGGCAGAGTGAACTTGAAGCCGTCTTTAAATTCCACAGAAACTGTAAACTCAGGGAATGGCCCCATTGGCTTCATTCATTATTTCCTTTCATTATATTCCAGATGTTGCTTTACATCTAAAGTTGTAAAACTGGCAGCCCACACACTGTGCTCGTCCATATGCATTTTTTGACCAGCGCAGACTTTTTAAAAAGTTTCAAATTGGTTGCTAAAATTTTAAACCTAGACAATCCTGCCTCAGAGTTCAGATTTTCAGCTTCTTGTGAGACGGGAGAAAATGATCTAGTTATGCTGAACCAGCATTTGTGATTGGCCACACCTGGTGGTACCAGTTCGGCCCTAACACCTTTATATGTTTTCCCATTTGATATCACTCCCCAGCTCCTGTTGGCATCGAGGTTTTGCAACCCTGATGTATTCTATGAATGTTAAAGGCAAATTGACTTCATTTGCCAAAATGGTTTGGTGATGGATATTGGTGATAAAACTGATATATTTCATAGAAAACTCACCATATAAAAACAAATAGACCAACAAGCAAATTTGTCATCTCCTCATTCCCGTGTGACATTGTTGCTTTTTGGGAGATGTGACCTAGAAATGTTGATAACACAGACACCGGAGGACTTGCCATTTCGAGGAAGTTGTGTTAACAACGCCTGTTATAGTATTTCATCGATTTTCAGGTGCAACGCTATTCTTAGAGAAACTTTGATAAGAAACTTTGTAGTTTTAGAATCTGATGTGCTCCTCCCTGTGATTCCTCACACAAAGTCCTTTGGGATATTTCAATTAGTTGCTGTGGAGGTGACTAACTTAACACGAGGAGAGAATGAAGACTTCAGATGGAAAAGAACCAGCAGGTTCTGACTTGAGCACAGACATCCTTAGTTCACAGAAATAACGGTTGTGTTCTTTAGATGGTTTCTCCACCTCTGTACCCCATAAAACATTTTTAAGTGAAATTTATATTTCCAGTAAAATCTTTCTCCAAATAGAACAAATTGAATGTTCTTTACGGTTTTTACACAAGCACCTCTTTATGGGTCTAAATTTAAATCCTCAAGAGCAGGGACATTTTAAGCTAGGTCTTTAACCACTGAACAGCATTAAAGGTGTATTGCAGCTCTTTTGATTAACAGAGGAACCTCTGAACTAGAAGCCAAGCTGAGCAGAGGTAGGTTTGATATTTTTTTCTTGAACTAGAACAAAAACCTTCCGTTTTTTGTCGTGAAATCTTGGTTGGCTGAGACTTAAGCAGAACTGTAATGAAAGTAAAATTTTCAGAAATGAATAAGGATTTGATTGAAAGCTGACATGATATCATGAAAAATGACCTGGCTCACTTTCAGTTTGCTTCTACCTTATCATAAATACTAGTCAATCTGTCCTGTTTGCTTGTCAAACGTTCAACCCTAAAATAAATCCATAGGATTTCGCCAAAGCATTGCCCTTAAATATGACACTTTGGCTAAACACACACTAATACCTGAGGGGCACCAGAAATGATAAAGCAAGTGACCCCTGTGTCCCCTCATCAGTGTCCTCTTCCACAGCTGTCACCTTCCACTGCAGCCTGGGAGCCCCGTGCCCTCGTATGTGTTCCATGCTCTCTTAAATTAGGGGCTTTTCACATGCATTCTGGCATTTTTTTCCAGGATAAGTAAAATTAACTCATCACTAGGATTAGTCCCAAACCAAAAACTAAATTAAGAATTTGCTGGAAAAGAATATAATTGGGTTCTGATCTCCTTTCCCATTTACATGTACAAAATAGTTGGAAGAATTGAGTAACATAGAAGTGGATAAAGACTTCGGTGTTCTTTCTTCAAAACTATCTGGGGTTCCTTGATATTTCCTTTGGGGCCTTAAGTCCTGCTATCTTTTTTTCTTTAATTCCAGTATAGTTAACATACAGTGTTTTATTAGATTCAGATGTACAATATAGTGATTCTAGTCTTACTACCTTTTCAACTAACACCCTTGACTTCATTGTAGTAAGATTTTAGACAAATGAAACCAATTATATAGTTCAAAAATGAATTGGAAAGTGACATATCCTAACCTCAACTGTATCTTTCAATAATGGTATCTACAATCCATTATTTTTAGTGGAAATATATCTGCATTCCTGGCTAGGATATTTTGTCCTTGATATACAATTAGTACCTGAATTATACATTCCAGATAAACAACCTTGTTTCACTAAAAAAAAAAAAAAAAAAAAGGCAAACTGCACATGTCACTATAATTGATGACTAAAGCAAAAGAGACAAAGCACTAGTCAAGAAGTCAGCTTATATGTTTTATGTTACTAGTTTTGCTATAGGTTGTACAACCCAGTGTAAGTCTGCTAGCTGCAGTTTCCCTACTCATAGAATATAAAGATTAAGAGCACAGACTGGCACCAAACTGTGTGTATTTGAATCACTTGCCAGCTATGATACCTTGGAAAAGTCACTTAACCTCACTTGGTTTCATCATCTGTAAAAGGGAGATAATACCGGCACCTTCCTCCTAGGATTGTTATGAAGATTAAAAAATATATATATTCAGAATATATGTGTATAGATAAGTTAGATGGAGCTAGCACATAGTAAATGCTATTCACCATTATCATCATTATTAATGGTGTTATTATCTATAAACTGAGGAAAAGTTGGACCATATGATGTCTAAATGAAAATCTATGGCTAACTCAGAAGTCAGCATTTTCCATATGAAGTTCTTAGACCTTAGCTGTGTTGAAGAAACAGTCATGGGTGAGAAGGTGAACTGACTTGCCCGTCACAAAGTGAGTTATCTGCTGAGCCCAGACCAGAAACCAGGTCTCCTAATTCCTGGTTCTACAGTATTTCACTATTCCAGAGTGTTTCTCTGAGAGACCACACTAACTTAACTTTTACTCAGTCTGACCATATTGTCCTTTGCTGAAATGGAGATTTAAAAATAGTAAAGTGTCGGGGATCCCTGGGTGGCGCAGCGGTTTGGCGCCTGCCTTTGGCCCAGGGCGCGATCCTGGAGACACGGGATCGAATCCCACGTCAGGCTCCCGGTGCATGGAGCCTGCCTCTCCCTCTGCCTATGTCTCTGCCTCTCTCTATCTCTCTCTCTGTGTGACTATCATAAATAAATAAATAAATAAATTTAAAAAAAATAGTATAGTGTCTGAAATCTTACACTTGCCAAATCAACTGTGAATCGTAATCAAAGGCAGTTGGTGAGAATGCAGCCACTGCCCTCTACTGGTTCAATGTGTACATTACGCCATTCCATGTCCGGCTTCGGAATGCTGGGCCTGGATAGGTAGGGATGGATGGAAACAATTTTTAGGATGAAGTGAAGCAAGATGCTGACCTATTAATTGGAAAAGAAGCATGATCTGGAAGGGAATACTATGAGCCTCTTCCCATTCATCACCTCGTAGGATCTCCAGCTTCCCTGGCAAGCACTTCATCTTCATTTTTTTTCTCGTATCTGAGAGATTTGGCTCACTGTTTACACATTTATTTTTTTGTTTCTGACTCCTCGTTGTTTTTGTCTTCACTCCCCTCTTCTCTTCACAAGCATCAGTGATCCTAAGTCACATAACTTACTGGCTTCTCCCTCTTTTGGTGGCTCACTGTTTCTTTCTCCCCTTGAGTTTTTTTCTTCTGTTTATGTTTTATTTTCATGGTATTTATTTATGTTGTGTTCATGTCTGTGTTGCCAAATAGAGCTGTTAAGATTTATTGTGTTCCAGTGTCTCTAGGGAGATTCTAGTTTCAAGCTTCATTTTGGTGGTGAACTCACTCTATTTTTACACAAACAAGTCTGATGCTGTTTGCTAAGAGCACTAACACATTTCCACAGACCCTCTTATTCGTGTTGCCAAGTTTTCATTCAGCACCTTCCTTTTAAATGGCTTTCCTGTTATATAACCAAGACCCTGGCAAGAGATCACTTTTGGACATGGTTTCACATTCATAGAATCTTGTCAGTCCCCTTAAATGCTTCCATTGCCCTTCCCTTCCGTAACGTTTATGACCAACCTACTTCAGGCTCATAGTCCCTCAGGTGTGGCCAGCAGCAGCCTTTCACTGCTGCCTTGGGCTCCAGCCTCTGCTCCAGTTCACCAGTCATGACACCAATCACGACCCTCCCTCGACGTGTCAGCTCCCCCTTGAGAATTCCACTGACTCCTTTTGTTAAGCGGGTCCAAACCCTTAATCCTAATATTTGAAATTCTCCAGAATGTGGACCTTAACCTACTCACGTTTCTGTTTTGATACTATCACTTTATTGCATCTGCCTGTCCTCTGTAAATGCCACCATTTGCTCCTTCATCTGTCATCCCTTGAATGTGGAACCAGCTCACCTCTTCACACTGCTGGCCTCTGCCTGCCAAATCCTCCCCTGCCTTCAGGGTCCACTCCAGGTGGTCCTCTCTTGCCAAGAAGCATCCTCTAATTCTTTTCATCTCTCCCTTCCATGAGAGGACCTCTCTATCTTCTCTGTTTCTCTTTCTCTCTTTTTTTATCTTCTGATATAATCCAACCTGATGCTTTATTTTATTAAGATCTTGAGTTGTCCTTTGTTGGCATGTCCATACATGTTCACCAGATTATGAGTTCCTAGAGAAACTTCTTTGGCATCTATTTCTTTTAATATCCTCAAACTACCTACTCTCCAGTACAAGAACAAATGTTTATAAAAAAAATTAAAAAGAACAAATGTTTATGTAGTGCATACTATGTAATCCTCCCTGCTCTGAGTGTTGAACTCACTTAATTCTCACAAGCCCTGTGAAGTAGGTACTGTTTTCCTCACTTACCAAATGTAGAAATCAAAGCACAGAGAGGTTGATTAACTTACCCGAGATCATACAGCTAGTAGGCATAAGAGCTGAGTTTCAA
This sequence comes from Nyctereutes procyonoides, assembly GCF_905146905.1. Lineage (NCBI taxonomy): Eukaryota > Metazoa > Chordata > Mammalia > Carnivora > Canidae > Nyctereutes > Nyctereutes procyonoides. The sequence continues at coordinate 15,212,458 of NW_026575040.1, forward strand.
ACACAGGCAGTCTGGTGCCAGAGTCCACCTCTTAACCACCACCCTATATTTAGTGACATAATAGGCTCTCAGTAATGCTTTTTGTGCTATTTGCTGGGAAAAAAAAGGAAATAAGTAACCATTTTCACAAAAGCATACCATTGCCTAATTTTGGGAGAGTAATCCTCTCCAGGCCAATGTACACAGCAGATGTGTCTTCATAAAAATGCCAAGAAGAAGCTGTGTCGGTCATTTCCCACACCTACCCTGGCTTATAATTGTTCATTCCCAGATGTTGGTGTAAAGCCACAGGAGAAGGTCAAGGTCAGGAGGGTCTCTGAGGTCACCAAGATTTATTGCTAAGTATTGGCTTTGCCTGTTCTTCACCTTCATGTTCCAAAATACAGAATAGTTCCAAATTGCTTATTTAAAAATCTAAGATAAATAAAACTGGCTCAGTGTGTTGCTTTGTACTTGTTACTTTTTAAACCAAATATTAGGCAGAGAAAACCCTGATCATCTGGAGAAGAGCTTGGCTTTTCATGTTTGTGATCTCCTGTTTTCTCTTTAGAACACCTTGCACAGAATATATCTAAATCACATCTGGAAACTTGCCAATACTTGAGAGAAGAGCTCCAGCAGATAACGTGGCAGACCTTTCTGCAGGAGGAGATAGAGAGCTACCAAAACAAGGTACACTCTGAAGAATTTTACCCAGGATTGAGGCAATAGTGGGAAGGGTGTTTATGCAGGAGATCTGATTAAGAATACAGACTAGAGAATGAATGTCTTTCATCAGATATCAGATTTCTCTTTAAAATCTTTCTTCTAGAGATGATCATATACTTGGGGCTTTGTTGTCTTACTGAGGTGCAAGTGTGTGAAATTCTAGCATTAACAAATTCTATTATACCTATGACTATACACATATCTCCTATCATTTGTCAGTGGGGGCTGGATGAAGCAGTGTCCAAAAGCCTGAATGAATTGAGATTTGTCCTAATATCACAGTGCAAGATATCCCACCAGAATGGGAGGGCAAAGCCGGAAAAGGGGAAGCTTCAGTTACCCATTCTGCTTTAGTAAAGGGAAATGCTGTGGTTTTCCCCAATAATTATAGAGATGTAGGCCTAGGAAGGACGACAGAGATTATCCAGGCTAATCCTCCCTTTCATTTTACATATGAGGAAGTTCATATCCCTTGGCAGAATCAGTGAAAATATTGGGACTAGACCATGACTCCTACCTCCTAATTCAGTGTTTCCTTCACCCCCTCATATCGGTGAAAACAATCAAACTAAGATTGAGGGAACAAGTGAGCAATGTAACAGATCTAGGTTACCCTAAAACTAAATTAGGAAGTGGGTATGTAGAAGCAATTAAACAGAATAGGTTAGAGAATAGCAACACATCACGTTATTTACCTTTGAAAAAGCAGGTAACACCAGCAGCCAGCCAGTGTTTCAAAGGGAAAGCAGAAAGCAGTAAGAAATCACAAGGCATGCGAAATAGGATTCAGAGTCAGAGATGCTGGGATTTGAATCCCAGCTCCAACACCTCCTAGCTGTGAAACCTCTATGAGAATTTATGTCCATTTATGGAAAATGGGGAGATGAAACAAGACAATGTCATAAAGCATCTAGCTCAAAGCAGGTGAACGATAAATGATTGACTCCCCTTTTCTTCCCTTCCCCCAGTAAAGTAGTGTTAAATTCCCCCAAGGTAAAATGATTGCTCAAAAGAAGTTCCTACTTTGCTACTCTCCGAGGCCCAAGGGTAGAGAGTGGCATGTGTTGCTTTCCTGACTCATGTTTTCACCTGCTCATAATATCTTTTCCCTGTCCCTTTGCCACCAAAATGGTAAAAAGAAAAATTGGAGGAGACAGGAAGGGACTTGGAAGCAATCATTATCACCCAAGTGTTCATTTTTAATCCTCTAGCTTTTTTAAATCCATTTCCAAAGAAGGATTTTTTTTACAAAATAGGAACAGTTAAAACAAACTGTGTCTGGGGCATGGGTAACCGTGTCTGCTAATGTGCTTCACTCCTCTTACAGCAGCGGGAGGTGATGTGGCAATTGTGTGCCATCAAAATTACGGAAGCTATACAGTATGTGGTGGAGTTTGCCAAACGCATTGATGGATTTATGGAACTGTGTCAAAATGATCAAATTGTGCTTCTCAAAGCAGGTATGTGCTTTGCAAGTGAATTTTGAGATCTCTTCCTAACCTGCTTTTACCCGCTTATTAAAGAAATGCTTGGTAAGGAAGGTGTCGGGAACAGTTTTTCTCCAATGATAATAGCTTGGGTTTCTTTTAGCAGAAACAGTCCTTTTAAAGGTTTTTGAGCTATCTGTGGGGAAACATTCCCTCCATTTTGCTTCTCCTCTAAGTGAAACGATTAATTTGAAGGGCACTCACATTCTCCCATCTTACCATCACCTGTGTTTGTTTCTACTGCACCAGACTCTCGGGAGGGAACAGCGAGTTGTTAGGAATGTTATTTGTGGAACTCAAAGGGACACCTCTGGTGTTTTGGTTTGTTTTAATAAATGTGAATCCATACGTTTTCCTGGCAACTTAGATAGATTCTGTTTGCAAGGCAGAAGATTGCCAGAGAAGTAATTTGTAACTCCATCTCTCTTCAGGACTACAGCCTCCATTAGCTTCAGCATGAATCTTTAATTACACTGGTGAACTGGGTCCCTTTAAATAGAGAGCTGGTGTGACAGAAAGCCACTGGCTCCAGTGCATACAGCCCCACTGTGCTGAATCAGAAAGGGGTCCCTACATTAGTGCCTTCACAATAGATTAATATTCACCACGAGAAGATAATCCACACCATTTCTGCCTTCACTTAGGTTCTCTAGAGGTGGTGTTTATCAGAATGTGCCGTGCCTTCGACTCTCAGAACAACACCGTGTACTTTGATGGGAAATATGCTAGCCCCGACGTCTTCAAATCCTTGGGTAAGGAAATCTGGGTGCTCTTTTACATCAGGGCTGTAGGAAAATGTGGGAGCCCCGCCAAAGAGCTCACTGAACAGAAGGGAAGCTGTTATTTGGAAACAAGAATTAAAGGATTTTATACTTCTGTTACTTTATAGTCACTGCAGAAAATTCACACAGCTCAAACGCTCTTTGTCTATATTACATTTAAAAGTTTAGCGTTTTCATTGGATCTAGTCGGTGATCAAAGAAATTTATATGGTCTAACCTTCCAGTTCCCTTCCAGGTTTTAAGAACCAGATTTTCCTAGGATAAGTTATTCAGATAAACTAGAAGATGTGATTTGATACATAAAATCAAGCAAAGAGCTAAATGTCTGCCCTTCTGTACTTCTCAATAACAACCATTAGTAAGAATGAAACGTGGATATCAGAGAAATAAAGCATAGCTAAGTGAAAGTGACATATACTACAAAAATTATTTTGGATTTCTAGAATTTAAATAAAGTGGAATATAATCAAGAAGAACAAAACAGTATCCAAGATAAAGTTGTTAGGTGATTTTAAAAACAGTTAAATGACCAAAGGCCTATATACTTTAGGAAAGCCCATTGAAGTTTAAATACATATACATAATATGCAAATCTAAAAGAGTGGATACCAAACTTAACCATTTTTTTAAAAAGATTTTATTTATTTATTTGAGACAAAGTGAGCATAAGCAAGAGGGAGGAACAGAGGAGAGGGAGAAGCAGGGAGCCCCAACTTGGGCCTGGATCCCGGGATCCTAAGATCCTGACCTGAGCTGAAGGCAGACACTTAACCGACTGAGCCACCCAGGCACCCCCAAACTTAACCAATCTTTTGAGGATGGATTATGGATTATGTTATGAGACTTTCACGTTCAGAAAAGTGTTTTCAGTTTTGTAAAAGCTATAATGATTTTACCACCAGAATGTGTCATTTGTTATCATTTTTAAGAGTGGTTTAGATCAAATAGAGTAGAAAACAAAAAATCAGTGAATGTAACATCTCAGTTGGATTGTAGCCGTTTAATTCTTTTAATTCTGTTGGTTAAGATTGTGGGTTCTGAATTCAGGCAGCCTGGTTTTGAATTTCAGGCTGTTACTTCCTACCTGTATAACCTTAAGTACATAATTTTTCTGTTTCCTCACTTCTAAAATGGGGGTAATAATAATAATACCTCCCTCATAGAGCTGTTGTGAAGAAATAAGTTACCCAAAGAAAACCTCTTAGAGTGGTACCTGATAATATACTAACCTTGCAACAAAAGTCCACTCTCGTTATTTTAAATGGTAAGGATTATAGTGAAGGTGATGATAGCTAAACGGATTCTTCTTTTTTTAAGATTTCAAACTGTTAAGTTGTAGAAATGTTATTATCCCCTTGTTTTGTTTTGTTTTTAAGATTTATTTATCCATTTATTCATGATAGACATAGAGAGAGAGAGAGAGAGGCAAAGACACAGGCAGAGGGAAAAGCAGGCTCCATGCCAGGAGCCCGACGCGGGACTCGATCCTGGGACTCCAGGATCGCGCCCTGGGCCAAAGGCAGGCACCAAACCGCTGAGCCACCCAGGGATCGCTGTCCCCTTGATTCTTAAATTATTAGATCCCTCCTCGCCTTATTCCATATTTTTCTCCTAGGGTAATAACCAAAATCCCAAACTGTCTTTAACTTTGGCAGGTTGTGAAGACTTTATTAGCTTTGTATTTGAATTTGGAAAGAGTTTATGTTCTATGCACCTGACTGAAGATGAAATTGCATTATTTTCTGCATTTGTACTAATGTCGGCAGGTAAGATAATCAAATAACAATGAAATGGTTTAAAAATTGTCCAGGTAAAGAATTCTTACAAGATACATAACTTTTAATGACTGTACACTTTTCAGGTGTTACCAAGAGAGGTTGCCACCTTATTAAATCTAAATTTTATCAAATAGCAACCTTCCCCCCCACACACACATACATGTACATGTTTAAGAAGACCTCATGCCATTCTGATAAAATCTTAATAAATGAGAACTGAGTAAAACCCAGTCCATAATTAACCTCCTGATATCATGAGAAATGCTCTGGTAGAGTAGGGTTGCCCTTCTTAACACAAATCTCCCAAGATAACATGGTTTTTAAGATATCCTACTTTTTCTTAAGATTCATTTGGATGTCATCCACAAGTTTATCTGAATTTAATCTATGTTTTCAACTAGAACTGCCTCTTGGGGATAATCTGTTTTGCAAATTTACTGTCTTCTGTTTGGAACTTTTACACATAAAGACTAAATTAACAACACTTAAGTCATTTGGAATTCTCTTGACAATTTTAGTCGCCTTGGATTAAAAGCAATTTTCATATTTGCCAGAAAGGCTAGCAGGATTGCTCTGAGTATTTTATCCAGAAATGTAATTATTAGAAAGATTTGAATGTCCAAGGTGGTTTCATTTGCCCTTGTATATGCCTTAGGTTTAAATAGCTATCCTTTTGGAAGGGGAGGACTCTTCCCTTCCCTTAAGCATCAGTAAAAATGGAAAGCTTTATCACTGTACTGTTGTTGATCAGTGTTCCACTGCTTTAGGAGCAGATTTTGAACAAGGATTAAAACTGGCCTATTGTTCTCTAACTCTGAGTTGTGGTATAATAATCTGTGTATAAGAGTCCTAAGGAACTGGGGTGTCCTGAAACCACGTAGGAGGAATACTAAGAAATAATCATTCTTCGTGTGTAGATCGCTCGTGGCTGCAGGAAAAGGTAAAAATTGAAAAACTGCAACAGAAAATTCAGCTAGCTCTTCAACACGTCCTGCAGAAGAATCACCGAGAAGATGGAATACTTACAAAGGTAAGAGAGAAAGGTGTCCAGCTGGCATAGCCTAATCTATCCCTCACCACAGATCTTGCTGTCAGCCACCGTTATAAGTCATCTTACCAGCCCCTGAAAGTATCCATAAGCAATTAGGCTACTGAAAGAGAAAGAAATATCTCCATTTCAAAAAATTTGGTTGAGCCAAAATTCAGGTTATGTTCTACTTACCATCACTGGTTGTGAAGTGTCTTGCAATAACAGGGCAATGGTGGAATTTTTTTTTTTTTTTAAGCATTGACACATTCTGGAAGTCATCCTAAGTTGTGTATAGAGCAGAGTTAATGTTCTGCATTGATATAAATTAGAGAGGAATCTTTGAATTTAGAAGGAAGAAGTTTTAAAGGACTAAACAAGCAGGATAATCACATCTTCTAATATTAGTTCTATTTCCATTACATTCATTAGTAATCAACAGAAAGTGACTTTTGTATTTTCTTCATCAATTTCCCATTACTACCCTGTATTCAAAGCATAAGGCCTCATTTTTGCTAATTATTACCTTTTGCAATAAAAATATAATTAGGATGTCAATTTAAAGTATGCTAATATTCCTCAGTGCTAGTGCTGGAAATATGTATTTGGTCTTTGAAAAATCAGCCGTATTATTTTTTAGACTATTTCATGTGTTTTATTGTTCAGGAAGATGGATTTGAGAGGTTTGGGTTTTTCTTCCTGCTTTCTTTTCTTTTATCCTGAGAGCTAGGGTTAGGTCAGATAGGGGAAGTTAGGGGTTAATTGCTGTTTTGTTTTTATTTTGCACCCATTCAATGAGAGATTGAGGCAGGAATGGAAAATAGAAGAACTCTCCAGACCCTTACCTTCTTCTCCATCTTCTTGCCCCAATGCAAGGATACAATGAGGTTCTTTCATTATAGAGAGCACCTAACCCATGGACAAGATCTATCAAATATGTTTCTTAGGATTATTCTGGTAGAGATAATATATCATTTGCACAGTACTTTTGGAGTATAAAAAGCATCGTTTCAAGCTGTTGTATTGTCTTCAACTGGGAAATGGTCAATGCAGAGACTTCCACCCAGGTCTTCTAATGATTCTTTCTTCTGAGCCTTATACTCAGACCCAAAATTGCTTTGTACAGGCAAAGGTCTTTCCAAAAGAAACTTGTTTTCATTGGAGTTGGCTAGTACTGGTTCTGCAAAAAATATGTAGGGGATGCCATCATCTCTAGTTGCAATGACCTCGCCTGCCCATGACTGCCTGCATGTCTTCTTCTCTGGCACCAGATGTCTTTTTTCTCCAGAGCTGTAGAGAGCAGGGGTGGGGATGGGAGAGCAGAGAGCATGTTGGAATAAGAGAAGAAGGTGAGAGGCTTGGCTTCTTATCTCAACTTTGCCACTTCTGCTCATGAACATCCTCTCAGGTCATTCTATTATTTGTCTTCAAAATTGTCCCAAAAAAATTGTATTTAATCTATACTTGGTATTCTGTGATATGCCTAACACTTGTTTTTAACCAATCTTCCTATTGGAAGAACATGTAAGTTGCTTCCAGTGTGTGTCACCTTTGTAAACAACGGGCTAAAGATCTTCCAGATTCCCTGAATTTTGATGCTTGTGTCTGTTCTCTCCTCACAACGTGTCTTTTCTTCCACTTACAGTTAATATGCAAGGTGTCTACATTAAGAGCCTTATGTGGACGACATACAGAAAAGCTAATGGCATTTAAAGCAATATACCCAGACATTGTGCGACTTCATTTTCCTCCATTATACAAGGAGTTGTTCACTTCAGAATTTGAGCCAGCAATGCAAATTGATGGGTAAATGTGTCACCTAAGCACTTCTAGAATGTCTGAAGTACAAACATGAAAAACCACCACAACAAAATTAACCGAGACACTTTATATGGCCCTGCACAGACCTGGAGCGCCAACACACTGCACATCTTTTGGTGATCGGGGTCAGGCAAAGGAGGGGAAACAATGAAAACAAATAAAAGTTGAACTTGTTTTTCTCATGCATATGATTTCCATTATGCCTACAGAAATGGACCCTTTTTCTGTCTCTACTTCTTGATCATTGACCTCTGTTTACAACTGGAGGAGGGTACTAAAGCCGGAGCATTTCCTTTTCTCGTAGCTCACTGCCCACAGACTTTCCGCAGAGTCACCAAGCGGTCATAACCACAGAGAGTCCAGCAATAATCGGTGACTGGTGTGCAGAATGGAGGTGGCGGCGTGACTTTGCACAACTTGCTCTTTGTCTCATGAAGGAAGTTTTTATTTTTTCTCACCGATCATTGCCAGTCAGCAGGATGGCATGAAAAGGGTCCATAGCACTAGCAACAATAGCATTATAATATATTACAGGGTAAATGGGCATGAAGACTATATATAGCTAAAAGAGATATTGTTTATATATTGTTTTAATTAATATAAAATGTAGTTACTGGTGTAGCTTTTCCTGTTGAATTGATAAGGCACTTTCATTTTGCACCTTTTTCTTTAAATTAAATGCTAGCGTGTTCACTGTCGCGTCGCATGTGCACCAGAAACACAAGTTTAACTGAGAAGGCTTGGAAAGTACGTCGGGAGGTATTTATGCTGCTGTTTACAAATTACTCTTAAAAGACTGGCTGGTCATATCTAGAAATCACGATACGGATTCTTTTTTTTTTTTCTTCTACACTTTATTCGGAATTAGAAACGGAACTCTCCCTAAATTATACTTTGCTTTTGGGTAAGTTTAAGGACAGATGTGTTTATGCTTCATACAAAGTGGAATGATCGATTGGTGCTATGGACTCATACCATCATGCACATTTTTTTTTCTAAGTTTTTTAAATGTCACCTCAAGGAGGCAAGGGGAGGAGGGAGGGGAGGCTCATTTCACAAATTCAGTAGTTATATGGACTCCGTCTGAACTTGTAATTCTTATGCTTGGAGAACAAATCAGTAACCCAAATATTCATTGGGAATTCAGCTTTTATTATAAGAAGGACCCAAAGATCATATCTGGAGCAAACACACACTCCCCATGTGAGGACATGAAGCATTTAATTGTGAATGGTTATGTTCTTGGTATAATCTAGGAATTCTAAGAGTGTATCTCAGAGTGAACTAGTTCTAGACGAGCTGCTTCTAGATGCTATAGTTCTAGAATATTGCTCTCCATATTTCACAGACAGTGGATAGAAGGACAAGGGGAGATATGCAACACTGAACTGGTTTCTCTTATTTAAATATTAAATATTTTAAGCATTCAAACTGAAGTTGATGCTAGCCGCAAACATTTACTCTTGTATTTATCTTCACTAGAAAACTGTGGACTGTAATTTATTTTATTAAATATTTAGAAGATTGTTTGGCTTTTGTGTTCAGGTGAGAAATATTGAATGTTTTTGTTTTATTTCATGTTTGGGGGGCTTTTTTATTTTAATAATTCCCAATGGAATTATTAGAAGGGAAAATGAATAATCTGATACACAAGTGTGCATGTTTTAAAAATAAGTGCCCTTTGGAAATGTAGGCATTTCGAAGATGATTTTCATCAGTTGGGGTGGGACTCAGACTTTGGGTCTGAAAGACCATGTTGATACAGGAAAGGGAACATCTTCCCATAGTGCAAAGGTGGGAGTTTCCAGGCAGCCCTTTATAGCAAAGAAAGTGTCTCTACCACCAGGGTCCTCTTGAATCTTCCCTAGGAACTGTGGCTCCTAATGTCATGTGGATCACAGCACGGGCTTCCCAGAGCCCTCTACTCTGGCTTTAACTCCACTGATTTTCTGATTTGTTTCCTGAGGGACTTGGAAAAGAGGAAGGAATTATTCACACATAAGTGTGTATGAAGCCTAAATAACATCTTAATTTTTTTTTCAAAAACATTGTAAAAGGGTTTAACCATAAATAGAAGACGAGAGTAATATTTACTTAAATTTCTTACAAGTATATGAAACTTTATGTGAGTGTTTATATAGAGAGGTTAACTATCAGCATATAGTATTTATATTTGGGCAGGAAGGGTTAAATCAAATTTTTAATTTAAATAACTATAGTTCCTTTAATGATCAATAGTATTTATACTCTGAAAAGAGTACCAAGCTTAGTTATTTATTTGTCCATTTTTTTTCCCTATTGTTTCTCCTGGTGGGAGGGTGGTGGTGTGTTTTTATTTTGGTCTGATTTTTGTTTTTTGTCATTCTGATTCACTAAATTTGGGGATGGTTTTATTAAAGTATATTAACTTCTTTTTAACCAAAGCTTTCTGAATATGACCAGCCTCAGGTGCTAGCGCATTAAAGAGCAACTAAACCTAATTCCAGTGTCCATTTGTGAAACAATTAAGAACTAATTGAACTTCTCTAAGGGTGAGAGAGAGCATAATGTTGAGCTTAAAAGAAATTCCTTTTCCCAGAAAGGATTTTGCATGTACCAAATGAAAAAAAAAAAAAAAAAGATGCTTAATCCCAGTAGTAGTCACACCATGGTGACATTGCTTTTAGAATAAACCAATATACATTGACATGATGCTGCTATCAGGTCTTTCTGAAAGAAAAGCAAGGTGAGGACTTTAAGAGCAAAATACATCGACAGTGTAGGAACAGAGCAGGAGGGGTGTGCTCGGTGCACAGAGGGAACAACTATTATTTGGATCAAAGTTGGGATCTGAAGTTAAACAATAAATTCAGTTTAAAAAATGTATAGAAAAGGATGTGAAAAACTTTGCATTTTTATTCTGTTATTATAGTAACTTGTGTAATGACACAAACTACTTGGTGATACAGAACAATTATGCTTAAGATTTCTTATAATTAAAGTTTCCTATACTTAAATATCCAATAGTCTTTCAAAGATTGGAATCACATCATTGTTATCCCGGCTGCTATAATGCCTTTTATACAGTTTTTTTCACATAGGGTACATAAGGCTTTTGTACAAAGCCTGAATACCTTTGGTTACAATGGTGTCAGATGGTTGTATTATATTCTGAAGAACCTGGCCTTGTTCACAATGAAAACAAAAGTGCAGATGAAAGTGCTTTTTTGGACAGTTTGCAAATTGTGTTAAAGCTATGGATTTTTTTTTAAGTGTTCAGCATCCTAATTTGCGTTAAAGCTATGGATTTTTTACAAAGTCTTCAGCATCCTAATTCACCCTTCCTAACTTAAGGAAAATATAACTTAAGACACTGCTTCTAAGTTTGGTTGTTCTTTATAGTGTGGATACCCAGATCTCTGTGAGCGTATGGGGGTGGGCTGAGGGCCAGGTGAGGAGGGAGTGTGTGTGTATGTGTGTGTGTGTGTGTGTGTGTGTGGTTTTTGTGTGTATGATGTGCGTGTGTCAGACCGCTTCTAGGCTACTAAGTGTCAATGGAAAAGAAAATGTATTCAAAATACTTAAATCAAAACTAGAAGATGGGAAAAAAAAAGATTTATTCTATACAAAGCCTTGTCTGGACCACTTTAGAGAGACTTCTATTTTTTTAACCCTTCTATAAATATTTGATGGCACTTGAAATATTCCTGCAATAAAATGTGATTTGTGTAAAGAAAAAAAAAGATTTTGTAATGTGAAACAAAGAAAGAAAGTAATGTAATTTTCTAAAAAAAAAAATACAAACAAACAAACTTTGTATTATTTTCTTGATGGAATTTGTCTATCTGTCTTTGGAAAACTTTTTATTTCATTGAATGTGCCATAGTAGAAATATGTGTTTTTAGTTTTAGACTAAGGAATAGCTGTTTGTGTTCCGACATTCCAAAATGCAAAACAACGTAGTAGAATCTTTAATGAAAAGGTTTAAGTAGGATGTAAGCTTCTCTCATTGTTGCTTTTTTGCACATGTTCTTCATTCCTCTCTAGTGCAATATGTACATAGAGCACTTGCGGGTGTACCTTGATCCCTCAGGGAAAAAATACATATTTGTACAGTTTTGGTTTTTTGGTTTTTGTTTTTGTTTTTGGTTTTTTTGCCTTTTGTTTTTGGCTAAGGAATGTCGATTGAATCACTTGTTATTGTTGAGGGGCAGCCAGATAATAATCCTAAAGCCACTGTTTTCAAACATTGATTGTTTAAATCATGTGTCCTTCCAGTGCTATTATTTTAAGATAATAATAATAATAAAAAGTTATTTTCTGACAGTTCTTTGTGCTGATTGGTGAAAAAAAAAAGGGTAAATAAGCACCTTATGATTGACTTACTGTGAATGACAATCCATCTTGATATCAACAATAGAAGCCCTATCACTTTGGAGTCGGGGTTAAGAGTCAGAAACAATGTGCTCAGGGATCTTCTAAAACTCTTCAAACAGGGTGGCCAGTATTACTGGGACAAATTGTGTTTTTTATTATTAATAATAGTGATAATAATACTATCCCTCAAGGCACAAGTGAACTGTGTAGAACTCTGTGTGTGTGTGTTTGTAAACTCTTCACTATTGTCTCATTTTGTTGAGTTCAAAATATATGTGTTCTTCAGTCTTGTGTGGTTAAAAGTGTTGAATAGCTTCTAAAGCAGTATAAAGTTATGCCAGTATGTTCACAAGATAAATTAATAGGCAGTGTACCGACAGAAAGCATCACTTCATGTGTAATCCTACATACTCCATTGACCTTCCTCTGATAATTAAAATATTCATGATAAATTCATAGCATTATATATTAGAAACTTTCAAATTCTACATAGTATGCAAAAAATTGTCTAAGACTATAATGAGATGAGAGCTCTGCCTATCAGTGCAGTGAAAGAGGTGAAAATTTAAAAACATTTTTTTCAAATGCCAACAAATAACTGTTATTTTCATTGTGTTCTCCTCTAAAAGCAAACCCCCAAATCCCTTTATGTTTCACAGTTCTTTTACTTCTACTTTTATAGTTTTCATCTGTTGAATTAATACAAGAGCTAATGTTTAAAGACAGACAAAACCCACCTATATAACAGCGCCATGAATCAGCTTTTAGGGTTATATTTGACATTTTTGCAATATAATTTCATTCTCATGTTTCCATGTATTTTCATAATGTCAGTGAACCTCAGTATATTGTTGGCTTTGATTCTTCCTTACCTGGAATACACATTCAGAAGGAGCTTTCCATAATTTCTTACAACCATAGCGGAGTATAATTTGGGGAAACTTTCCATGTCGTTTAGATGAAAAAGAAACTTTGACCTTCTTGTTTTTTGATAATGAAGACTATGGAAAATGGCAGAAACCCCTCTCTCCTTCTCTCTCAACATATATATATACATACACACACACCTTTACATATATACACCATACATATACATACATACATACAGACACATATACATATACATACACACATGTACATACATACACAGACACAGGTTATTAACATTTTCACATACTATAACGTGATTGCCCTGTCTTACGTATAAAGATATGATACAACAGAACCCTATAGAAACAACTTTATACTGTGGATCAGATTAACAGAAATGTAATTGCAGTAGTAAGTCTTGGCCTATTGCCAACAGTCTACGATATGAGTTTTCATTCTATCCCTAAACACTAGTATTAGGAAAGTGGTTCCACCAGATTCAATTCAAGAGGCCTTCCTATTACTGTTTATTCTTAAGACATGAGGAGGCTGGAGAAAATGTCTTTCCAAAGCAATCGGTTTCACTTCCGGAGCGGTTGCTTGTTTCTGTAAGTATGACCGACCAGTTTTGTCAGGCTCTCAGAATAATTTTTAAAATAATCCAGAAGCCTGGCTTTATACTAAGGAGATGTCATAGATGGAGGGATCTCCGTGTTTAACCAGACCCTCCAATCTTAGAGCAATAAATACATTCATTCAGTCATTTACTTATTTACAAACCAATGACAAAATATTCAATCCAAATAAAAACAATGCTTTTTCAGCAATGCAATATAACATGGAGTCTTGTGTTAAAAAAGCAACTATGAATATTTTAAATAGATGCCTACAGAATCCATGTTCGCCGTTTACATGTAGTGTGTTCGCCACATTTTCTTTGGCTTTTTTCCTTCTAAGAACTAATGAAAGACAGCTTGCTGTGAGCTTTGACACACTGCATACGCCCTCACGTTCCGTGCTGTTGTTCTCTAAGAGCAACTGAATTCTCTCCAGTGTCTGTGTGTTTCCCTTCTCACTCATTATGACTTTAATGTGGATGAAAACTATTTCTAGGAACTTGGTTATTATTGAACAGATTGCATATGTAAATGCAGATAATTCTTGAGCAATATAGTGAATATGATTTCACACACACAAAAAAAATTCGTATGTACTGTACACATCTTCCTGAATCCAAAATTCTCTTCTTATATCCACAGTGGTTTGAAATCTCATATAAAACAGTGGTAAATTTTTAAACATTAGGACATTAGCTGGCTGCTTCTTTAAATGTACCTGTTCTGTCTGCTTGCTCCTTTTGTGGAGATGTGTTTTTGTATTGGATGTTTGGGCCAATGGGAGGCTTCAAGCTACAACATATTTTCCCAGTTTAAATATATTTAACATATGACAAACCCCAGACAAGGCTTTTAATATGTATAAAGAACTGCAGTGTTAGGTGGTTTATTTGCAAACCGTTTTCAATGTTGTCCATTTTTATGGCACCTTTAACAATATTCTTGTTTCCAAAGTACAAAAAAAAATAGGTTAAATAATCTAGCCATAACTGAATGTCAAGCAATAAAACAAATGACTTTTGTGCATAGACTTAAAAAAATACAAATTTTAGACATCTGCATGTAAATGCAATCTCTTGTTTACTGCTTTCTTCAACTTGAGCAATTGATTCCTTATTTACTATTAACTTAAGAACTTGTAATGGCCTGTAAACATTTTCTCTCTTACTCTTCTTTCAAATTTACCTTGGTCCCTGCTTTTAAGTCATAATATTTAATGTTGTTCTGCACATCTCTATACAGTTAACTTTTTGGCTTTCATTCTGTATAGATAAGAAAATGTTATATTATAAACAGCCTACTCAGTGCAAATATTTATCTGTTTATCAAATCCACAATATGCTGTATAATACTGGTTTTACTATATAATCTATTTTAGACATAGCTGTTTAGAACTAGAGTGTGCTATTTTTGTGTTTTTCTGATGTGTGGTGCTAGATAAGTTACTTTTGTGAACAACAACAAAAAAATCCCTTTTATTCCTAGACAATACCACCTTTGGGTCTTGTTAATTTCACTGAGTATAACTATATATTTGTATATATATACATATATATATATCTACCTGTTCCCAACTGGCAGCTGTATCAGAGTGCTGGATTTGGGACACGCTTTTCTCTTTAAATACATAATATCATTATATAAATTATTCTAGAGTGTATTTAATTAGGATAAAATTACTTCCTTAGTATGGATATTTGACATCTATAGGGTGAATTTGTTTATAAATATGGATATATGAAAACTTCTTAGCATTTACTTTATGTTTGCTACTTGGCTTTATACCATATCTCCTGAGCTGAAAAAATAATTTTCCAGGCCTTCAAGATCCTAAAAAAACACTCTAGTTTAATGGAGTAATACTTTTTTTTTTTTCTTACTAAGGAATCATGTTATTGGCACCTGACTGAGTTGTGTACTTAGCTCCTATTTAGGCATTTATATAAAATATCCTTGGTGGCTTGATGGCAGAATAAGTGTTTCCCCTCCTACCTGAGCCATGAGAAGCTTGGAGATATCCAGTATCATGGCAGAGCACGGGCCATAGAGCAAATTTGACAAGGGATGTTCTGTTTTAATCTGACCTCAACCAGTTCCATGAACTGTGAGTGAAAGACCTTCATTTTACAAGTCATCTAACAATGAGCTTAGTTAAACTCTTTCACCGATTCTCCCAAGACCTATTGGCATTGTTAAAAATCAAAAGTATATCAAATATCTAACTAAGGATGTAGTTAACCTTATTAAATATTGATTAGAATTGTTCTGTAATATTACTGAATTTGTAAGATCTTTAGCAAAGATTTTTGAGCAATTTATAAATATAGAGCAAATGTTTCTGTTTACTGCACTTTTTGTAATTGAAGGTGATAAATTCTCAAGCCATGGTTATTGGCTTCCATGCACTGCATATTTACCCACAATTCTAGACATTTTCCATTTTTATGGAAGAGTTGCTGTTACCTTAATTATAAATGCAATCATGTGGTTAATGAGAGCGAATGCTAATAGTTAACCTTTTAAAGAGAATTGGCTACAGTTTAGGGAGAAATCTCTTTAATACAAATCATGTCATTCCTTATTGCTTCACTTAGAGATTGAAACCTGTTTTGTTTTTGTTTTTTTAAGCACCACTTAGCATCCTAAACTTCCTGAAAGTAGAGATTGTATCTCTTTGTGTCTACACAATGGCCAGCACATGTCAGCATTTGATAATTGTTAAATGACAAGTGTGCCCAAATTTAAATTTTTTCTTGGGATTTTTTTGGGGGTAAATTTATAAAGTACGTCAAGCCTTATGGTTAACACTTTCTTCTACAACCAAGTATTAAAGCCACATTTAAAACGACCACATGAAATGCTGATTCTAATTGTGTGTAGGTCTTGAAGATTAAGCACACAAATTTCACAAAACTCTGTGAGTAACAAACTCAGCCTTCTGTAAATATACATGCAAGTTTGGAAACAGTAATACTGTACCTATAAATATATGCTGTCTGTTTTGTGTACAGTATGTAAAAACTCCTTTTCTGCCACACTAAAAATGCAAGCCATTTATGGAAATCCTAAAAATAGTATTGTACTAAAACTTTGCTAATGATCTTTATTAGAGGATCATCCAACTTTTCACTTACATTGGGTTTTCTTTTCAATTCACTCTTACAGTAGTCTGCTTATTTCCAGCTGTTTGTTATTTTATTGAGTCCTCAATTTAAAAAAAAAATATTTTGATTCATTTTGTAAATACAAGCTGTAAAAAAAAGAGAGATTTAATGTTGTCTTTTAAATACTCCAATTTTCATTCTAATATGAATGTTGTTATATTGTACTTAGAAACTGTACCTTTAATATTACATTACCTTTATTAAAAGTGCATTGAACACATCAATTTTAGATGTGCTTTATGTACTGTTATCCTATAATAAAACTTCAGCTTCTAATGGAACACTTGCCTTGTTTTTATTCTTTTTTCTTGGGTATTTAGTTTCCTTGTACATAGTTTTCTAGCTCACATTTTGTCTCCAAAATATGGGCTAGTAGAACCTTGCTACTCAAAGTGTGGTCCACGGGTCAGTAGCCCTGACATCACCTGCAACCTTGACCTTATTAGAAATGCAGAATTCTGGGCACCTTCCCAGACCTACTATATTAGAATCTGAATTTTTACAAGATCTTCAAGTGATTGGTTTGCATACTAAAGTCTGGGAAGTACTGGTCTGTAGTACAGTACTTTTAAAAAAATAATTCATTTCCATTTGCTGAGGGAAAAGTATATAGAAGGCTCAAGATACCCTTTGGATCTGAGAAGCTAAAGAAAGAAGTTTTAACTTGTGAGATAATATCTATTGATTAGTCATAGCCGCTAGAAATACAGTTGAGGATTCTCAGGCTGCTGGCTGTCTCAAAGAAGAATGCCATGACTGATTAGTGGTATCTGCCCTGATGTGCAGGAGGGGAGAAATCCTGAATGCAAACCATACTTTGTCATCTTTGCTTTAGAAATCATTAAAATGGAGTGTCAGAAATGATGCCAAAGATGTTAAAAAAAATCTGACTTTCTGAGATGTCTTTGCCCTACCTCAGCCCAACCACCTCTTGAGTAGATTATATAGGAGTAAACTAATAAATTTAATATCAGCTAAGTATCACACTATTTTAATGATGCAAAACATCTCATCATAAATTATTTTGAAAGTAATAAAAAGATTTTAAAAATTATTCTGAAAGTAACATCAAGGACATCCAAATTATAAAATATGCTGAGGTCAGAATAAATGCAACTGAGTTGGCATTTTCCTTCACACGCACATACTACAATACCTAACTGTCTCTTGCACTCAGTACAATAAATGTTTGAACTGATCCCCAAAGTTTTTCATGTGACAGTCCTTAATCCTGCTTTTATTTCCAACTGCTTCTGAGAAGAGGAAGAATGAGATTATGCATGTGAAATATTTGTAGACTGTCAAGTTCTATATAATTATAAATATTCACCACCTTCCAGTATCTCAGGAAATTAAGAATTAATGGAAAAAATGGAATTCATGTAATGAAATCTGTCACCTCCAGGCCTTTGGCCAAACCCATGCCTAAACTCTTTCTGATAAAAACAATGGTTTACACTCACCTCTCCATGGATTAGCTTGCCCAGCTTCAAAGAGATACCAGAATGAGAGTGTAAGAGGGATTTCTTACCATTCTGTATATAATGATCTCATGGGAGATTTAGAAAGGAAAACAAATGTCAGATTAATAAACTCTTGGAGAAAAAGCAAAAACAATAATAGTAAGATCTGACCACAGTGTATCTTGGTTGGTACTGTTACTACTAAGGGGTTAACTGCTGATGGGCTGAGATGTAGCTCAACACCTTCTCTTCCCCTTTTGAACAAGAAACTGGAGATGGGGCCCAGTAATATTCAAAGCCATGGTCTAAAAGAGATTGTTAATATTCTGTAAGTCGCCAGAAACAAGAAGAATAAATACAGTCTTGCCTAAGAAATTTCAGGAACATGGGAGGAAGCAGGGCATTTTTGTCAAGAGAACACTCCTGGATCCCAGAAGAATCTCATTGTTGGGTACTCAATGTTTCTTATGGCAAGCCTAGACTCTCCTATTGGCAGAAGCCTACTGCAAAATTAACAGGCACACTGTAATTTCACTGTACCACTACTTGTGAGGTGGAGAAAAATCCTTTTTTAATTTTCTAATGTCATTTTATCTCTGATGTTGGAAAGAGATAAACTAGTCTTAACAGATTGACTCTGCCTCTGGATTTTTTTTTTCTCCTCAAGAGGGGGACTATTGACTCCAGTAAAATACAGTCATGTCTCAGCAATCCATTTATTGCTTATCCACTTGATAGGCTTCTCAAACAATATATTTAATTCCAGGATCACTTCCTCTCTGCGGGGGAGAAGTTGCTTCAACTTCTTGATTGTTCTGTGCTTAGAGAACAAAAATTAATTTTAAGATTAGCCTCACCCCAAATTATGATAGTAACCTCCTACCAAATTGCACATCCACCTTTTCTACCATTCTTTCTTTATCCCGCCAATAAATACATACTGTATTCTAAAGATAAATATAAATAACTGCTTAATTATCTTACTTGAAATTATCTCTTCTGTCATCAGCCTCTCTCCATGGGAGGGTTAGAGGCTCCCTATAAAAGACCAGCATTCAGATGAGCAGTTAGTTCTGGTTTGTTTTGTTGTTTTTAGTGCAGGGACCATGTTAATATAGAACACTACAAACTATACTTCAAAACATATTATCTTCTGAGTGGAAAATTTTGACCATGTTAGCCATTCTCCTCTGAAACAGGATATCCTAGGCCAGAGCATTATGCTGGTTTTCAGGACTAATGATAATTCCCTCCCCCCTTGAAATACATTTATTGCTGAAAAGTCAGGTTTGAACAAATTACTACTGGCAACAGTATTTCCCCCAATAGCTCTGAATCAATTCCTAGATCAAAAACTCTTTCCTAGAGAACTATTTATGAATTCTCATTTTGAAAGAATATTATGGATGATTGTTAAGTTCATGAAGTAATTCCCTGAGTGAAGTTGTTACCACACAATAAACTCTCCAAGGCTAAGTTCATCCCGAATCAAGCAGAAGAAGCTCATTAGCTGAATGGTAGGAAAATGACTTGTTACTAATAAAAAAATAGATGATCATGCATATGCCTCTGTCTTGACTTGGTCCACAAGAAGAAATGCACATCTAGAAGCAACTGCAATAACTTCACTTAGCCAAGTGGTTGCCATTTTAAGAAATTCTTTTTGAAATTTAGTCCAATGAAACATTTTATAAACTCAAAAAAAGTCTACTGTTACAAATTCTTTTAAAATGATATTGACTTCTCATTCAATGTCTGAGTTTGGTTTTCAGTTTAGTAAGAATGGAAAACCAAATATTTCCTCTGCATAAAAATCCACAGAATAAAATGATACAATCACTTTGGAAAACAGCTTGGTAGGCTCCTAAAAAGTTAAATTTACATACAGTCCAGCAATTCCACTCCTTGGTATCTGCCCAAAAGAAATGAAAATACAAAGTTCACACAGTGATTGGTATACAAACGCTCATAACAACATGACTCATAATAGCCAGAAAGGTGGTAGCCATCTAATGTCTGTTAACTGTTGCATGCACAAACAAAATGGGGCATACCAATAAATTCACTACAATTCAGCAACAAAACTATTAATACCTACTGCAACATGGATGGTCTTAAAAATTATTCTTCCAAGAGAAAGAATCCATATTGCATGATTTTATTTATATGAAACATCCAAAAAAGGCAAATCTATAGAGATGGAAAGCAGATTTGTGTTTGCCTGGGGCTAGAGGGTAGGAAGAAAGTTTAATTGCAAAGAAGCACAAAGGATTTTTCAGAGTAATGGAATGTTTAAAACTTGCCAGGGTTGACTGTGGGCTGCAAAACTCCATACATTTACTAAAAATCAGTGAATGATACAAATAAAATGGGTGAATTTTATGACACATAGATTATACCTCAATAAAGCTATTTTAGATGTACAAACACAGAGACACACATACACACTGGTTTCCCCATCACCCAGAGAATTAAGTCCAATGTCCAAATTCTCTAATATAACATGAAGACCATCTCTGGTTCCTTCTCCCTTTCCAGTCCAATGGCCTTCATTCCCCACCCCACCCCCCCAACCCCAGCCCACAACAATGCAGTAGCTTTTCCCCTTCCCCGGAACATGCAGTGCTGTTTCAAATTTCTGCACTTTCTCCACACCTGAAAACCCATAGCTCCTTTTCTACCCAGGGAACTCCTACTCATCTTTCAAGATGCAATATAAATTAAACTTCTCCGAAGTGGTCTCTAAGCTGTCTCAGAATAAGTTCCTTCCTCATCATGTTCCCATAGAATCAATATGTGGTGTGTGTGTGTATGTACCATTTCTTATTTGTATTATAATCATTTGTTTACAATGCTACCTCCACTGTGGGTTTTTGTGGTTTGGGAAGGGCAGAAAAAGTATGTACTAATGGTTATTTTATGTTGAACTCTTTGCGATGTACTTTTTATATGTTACTTCTAATCCTTACGACAACCCTGTGAGATATTACTGTCTTTATTACCCAAATAAGGAAACCAAGGCTCAAAGAGGAGATGCAACATGTGTAGGATTACACTGCCAGTAAGCAGGAAAACTGAGATGAAACCCATATCAGCTAGACTCCAAAAACCCATGTTCTTTTCACTAAAGTGCTTCTGGTTTACAAGTAGAGCATAAAGAAGAAAGGATACATATATTTAATGTATTGTAATGGCAAAAGTTGTTAAGACCTGATTTTTAGTAGCCACTTTGTCACTGATCATTTAATGTTGGAAAAGTCACTTGACAACCTAGGCCCCAGTTTCTTTATGAGGAAAATAAGAGGTTGGATTAGATAATCTCCAAAGTTCCTTCAGGCTCTAAAAATTCTGATTCTATGTGCTATCTCGTAACCACCGGAAATCAAAAACACCAAACCAGAGCATGCTTTTGATAATAATCTGTAATCTCAACACAGGCCATGACTGGTGATGTTACCACCCCGCACTACTATGGGCCAATCCCAGCAGCATATGTGCTTGAACAATTCTTCTGCCCTTTTTTAAGCAGCTGCTAAAGAGTAAGATAGGAGTCCCAATTCTGTCTGCATGCTTTATGAGATAGTACCCCCTAAAATTCTACACTGCCTTGATATCCATCTCTGTCCTAGCACAGGCTGTGAATATCACTTAACAAATAAATGCTACCCCACAGTGCCACTCCTTGCTCCAGCTGATCTGCAAGTATTCACAAGCACTGTCTCCTCTAGCATTCCTCTGCTGATAAGCAACCCCCACTCCCTAGACCAACATTTCATTTCTTACACAATAAAGTCAAAGAATCCTTATATGTTCTTCTGTGGCTTAGTCCCAATCTGTTTTTCAAACTCTTCCTCTACTACTCTTTATAGTCCTTGCATTCTCAGCAAAATAAATTACCTAAGGGTCCCTGTATTCAAGGGGGACTTTTAATAGAAGTATAATTTCTGTGTAAACATAGTTTTAAACAATATCATAAATCATGGCAAAGTTTAGAACATGCCTTCCTGCTAGCATACAAACTGGACTCTGTTCATGCAATAGGTTTGTGCACTTCCTTGTGCTGATCCCCTTCTAGAATGCCCTTTCCCATCACCCATGTATTTCAGATTCTTCAAATGAGCTGACACGCCAAATGCCCAATGTAGTAACTGACATGCAAGGATTCAACAGCTGTTTTCCGTCCCTCTCACTAGTGATTTCTGTCCTCTCTGAATTTACACAGTCTCTCTCCCGTAGCTTCCTACTTTGTTGTTTTTATCATTATTTAATGTGAATGAGAGTCCCAGTGATCAAAAGCTCTTGGGAAAACGGGTATTCCGCCTTAGTCCTCTGTGTCCCCAGCACCAAACACACATCGTAGGCGCTCAATAAATCTTCCTTTAATGAATGAAAATAAGATTAGCGGGGCCCACCAGGGTCGCTGCAGGTAGAAAGGGACATCCGGAAATGGAGTGGGGATGGAGTGGAGGTGCTAGTATGTGCCAGGGGGCGTGCTGAGCTCAGCTTTATCCATTACCTCATTTAATCCTTTCAAAAACCCTAAGTAAAAACAAAACAAAACAAAACAAAACAAAAAACCCTAAGTAAGTGCGGGTGATAACTCCATTTCACAGATGAGATAACAAGATTAGGAAAACTAAAGATATTTTGCCCCAGGTCATAACCAGCTCTGCTGGGGTCTTAGGACTGCACCCGTCGCGCGTCCCTCTTTTGATCCATCATTATTCCCTCGAGGTCGGGGACTTTCTGGGACGACACAAGCCCCGAGTCCAGGCAAAGCGCCTGGAGCATCCGAGGGAAGGGAGCACGGGCCCCGCCCGCGGCGTCGCCCGTGACGTCATCACGCAGGGCCGAGGCGGCGCGGCCACGTCCTTTAAATACGGCCTCCCGCGGACGCGCGCGACAGTGTGAGGAGTGGGGTGGAGCATGTGTGGAGCGGGGGCCGCGGCCCAGGCCAGAGCCGCCGCGGACCACGAGGTGGGCGGAAAGGCTGCTGTGCAGCCCAGACGCGGAAGGGAGGGCGCTTCCTCGCAGGCGGGCACGCTCGTGACGGGCGGGAGGAGGGAACATGGCGGCCCCCGCGGCCGGGCCAGCACCCTCCGCGCCTGGTTTTGGCGCGTACCCCTCCCCCCTTTACTTACCTTACTGGAACCTTATTTCCCCTTCCGCCCCCTTTCCCTCAGCCACATCCCTTTTGTCTTCACCAGCTCTCCCTCCCCACCCAGCCCCAGAGGGTCCTAATGCGACAGAGGTGGCTTGGGCGGGGGGTTGGGGGGGGCGGCGGGGACCGAGAGACCGACTTGCAAATTGGACTGTTAGTTTCTCACGTGGCGCTTCACCAGTCCTCTCGCGGTGACCCGGGCAGCACAGAACCGTGGAGGAGGGGTCAAGTCAGATGTGCAGCCCTGGCGACCTCCTCTGTTGGAGTCTGTGAAATGTCATTTAAGTCCCCTGGACCTCAGTGTCCTCAAAAGTGGCTATTTATTCATTTGTTTATTTATTTATTATTTATATTTTTATATTCATTCATTCATTCATTCATTTATTTTAAGATTCTTGATATCCAGGTCGTCTCTGTCCAGGATTGCTGGGCGGAATCTGCCCCGTAACCGCGTAGGGCTGGGAAAACGGAAGCAAGGTTTATTTGGGCCAGTAAGGGAATGGAGGGGAGCAGGGTCAAGACTTAGAGCCCCGTCCCCTTGCGTGATCTAGTTCTGTAAGCAGTGAGAACACCATTCTGTTTGGACTCCCTTTTCCACGATGAGTGTCCTGAAAGTTAGGTTATTACTGGAGTTAAGTTCAAAGGAGAAGAAGGGCTCCTACATCAGCATTGCTGTTCTGGTACAAAGAACCTTGGGAATAGCCCTCCGCGTGCTGCGCTCAGTTTTAGGTGTCCCTGTCAGTGGAGGGCAGGTGTTCCAGGTTCACACCTGGCCCCTGGCCCAGCCTGCCCCCTGCTTTTGATCTTGACCTTCTGTTTTTCCTCACTTGAGTGTAGATTCTGGAGAAACCCTGCGTCCCTCTGGAGCCCGCACTGCCAGGCAGCAGAACTGTGAGCTAGAGTGAAGCAGAAATCTAGGAATATGAGCTCCATGATGGCCATGGGGGAACCAAGGCTGAACTGGTGAGTCACATCTGTTGGTAATCTAAAGAGGAGTGAAGTGGGACTGGTGGCTGGATTATGAAAGGAGGGTTTCCGGCCTGGAGAGATTTGGAAGAAATAGAAAGGTAACAAATTTGATGGCTCAGAACATAACCCCAGTCTTACCTTCACATACTGAACAGTTTTGAGATCTAGCTGATTGCAGTTACCCTCCTAAAATGACAATAATCCATCACCCAGCTGGCTACTAGGTATAATTCCATCATGTATTTATTATTTATTTTTGGTGTCTTAGTGAAAAAGAGAAGCTGGAATTTTCTTGTGCCCGATAACCTTGCCCATTTCTGTACAAGTAATAGAAAAGCTCTCTTTCATTTTGTTATATTAGAATCTATATCGAGTGATATTATGAATGCATAGACTGTGTTTTAGAAAAATATGACTTGTTACGTGTGGTTTTGTAGGGATCTAATACATGTGCTGCTTTAGGTCAATTTAATACAAATTTACTGAGCATCCACCCTTTGCTAGCCAAAGAGAATACTAAAGTTAGGAGAGATTACAGAGGTGATTTAAATAGTACCTGACTCATAAGATTCAAGCAGTATGAGCTCCATAAGTATTTTTTTATGGCAAGCAGTGCTTCCCAAGTTGCTCACTGTCCTGGAGTCCATGAGTTTGTTTTTGTATTACAAGCAAAAACCTTATAATTTAATGAGCTTTGACAGATACAGTACGGTAATAAGAAATTACACTGGTGCATAGCAAGTAAGACATCCTAATTTTTACCATTTATACTTTAATTGTAGTTGTTTTTGTTTTGTTTATTTATGTTTTCTATACACACTTTTAAAAAACAGTAAGAAATGAGTATGGGGCAAAAGCTAAGATTTCCTATTTTGGGAATGGGGCATCCAGAAGTTATCATTTAACAGATTGTTCTATTTTAAGTTTTAGAAGGTGTATACATTTATGCTCATTGTCATAAAGAAGGTGTTCAGATACAGCACAGATGCTCTTAAACGCCATTGACATTGTGAAACCAAATGTAGTTTACAGCTTTTGCACAGTATTGTTGCCCTTGGAACTACCTTTTCCCATAGAATCCTTTTTTTTTTTTTTTTTTAAGATTTATTTATTTATTTACAATAGACAGAGAGAGAGAGAGAGAGAGAGAGGCAGAGACACAGGAGGAGGGAGAAGCAGGCTCCATGCCGGGAGCCTGACATGGGACTCGATCCCGGGACTCCAGGATCGTGCCCTGGGCCAAAGGCAGGCGCCAAACCGCTGCGCCACCCAGGGATCCCCTTCCCATAGAATCCTAATAATGTTTGTCCTTTCTAGATTATGGTTCTCACTGTTTTTAATTCCTTCAACCAGCATTTATTGGATCCTTACTATATGGAAAGTGTGACTGTAATATCTTAGTCTCTAATTATGATGTCGTGGAAAATCATATAAGACCTTTGAAGTGGTTTTAGCAGAGGCACACCATTTGTCACATTTGCCAAGTTAATGAAAATAGGTAGGATATTCAGTCTTTGTAGTGTCTTGTGGCCTGGTGCAATAATGCATGGAACAAAACTAAGTTGAGAAGCATTTTCTTTCAGCAACCAAACATCTTCATGTTATGCCGCAGAGCCTGAGGTGAGCCCTGATCCTGACAGACTCTTAATTGTACTTCAGTCTGTTCTATCTTTAACTCTTAAGTATCTCTGACATTTAATCAAATATTAAAGGAAAAAGCAAGGCGATTATTTGAGCTGGGGAATTTCAGAAAGAGCAGGCTAAAAGCCATCAAGTAAAACATCTAAACTCAGACATCTGATATGTGAAATTAAAATTATTAAGAGGTGATTGTCTGGGAAAGGGGCTGTAAAGGGGCATGTAGTTGTAAACTACAATTGTACCATTACGGCTACTTAGTCTAGCATGAGATTTTGAATTGTCAAATGTAAATAAATAACTTTGTTTCACAGGGATGTTTCCCCCCAAAATGGCCTTAAGACATTTTTCTCTCAAGAAAATTATAAAGACCATTCCATGGCTCCAAGTTTAAAAGAACTATATGTTTTATCTAACAGGTAATATATTTATTTATTTGGTTATTTATTTTCACATTTGATTGTTATTTTTCTGGCAGTTGAAGTTTTATATCTGTATCCACTATTAAACATTCAAATTATAAAAATATAAGAATTAGAAAATGGAAGAACCCAGTACCCAAAGATGACTAGTCTTTGATGTATGTGCATGTGTGTGTATAAATCTTTTTGGACCTTTCTCCACACCAATATAAAGACAAAAATGGGAGGTAGTGCCTGAGTGGCTCAGTCAGTTAAGCATCTGCCTTCAGCTCAGGTCAGGATTTCAAGGTCCTAGGATCCAGCCCTGCATTGGGCTCCTTGCTCAGCAGGGAGCCTGCTTCTCCCTCTCCTCCCTGCTTGTACCTTTGTTGCTATATGTCTTTCTCTCTCTCTTTCTCTCAAATAAATAAATAAAAATTTAAAAAGAAAAAAAGGGGATCATATTATAAATAACGTAAAATACTATAAAACTGTTTTGCAGTTCCTTTTTTTCATCTAAAATAATATTTCATGTATCTTTCCATGCCTCTATGTGTTTTATTTTTTTTTTAAAGATTTTATTTATTTATTCATGATAGTCACACAGAGAGAGAGAGAGAGAGAGGCAGAGACACAGGCAGAGGGAGAAGCAGGCTCCATGCACCGGGAGCCCGACGTGGGATTCGATCCTGGGTCTCCAGGATCGCGCCCTGGGCCAAAGGCAGGCGCTAAACCGCTGCGCCACCCAGGGATCCCCCTCTATGTGTTTTAATCTTAACTGTTGCATAGTACTTCATATATATACTTTTAATTAATTTAGCTAGTCCAATATTGCCAAATGTGGTCCTTTTTTGTAATTATAAACAATACATTGATGAAATTCTTGTAATGTTTATAAGATTATTGAATTGTTTGGTTAGATGGCATATGCCTTTTATATCTTAATAGATACTGCCAAATTGCTGGAGATTTTTTTCCTTTCTGGTATGAACATGCCTATTCAGTGATAATTGTCCCTTCCTACTGTTTGCCTGCCCATAACAGCTCTTCTTTCTTTTGTGATTGGCTATTTCTATTCTGTTGTGGATGAGTCTTTAAACCAAGTAATTGAGTTTACTGGAATGGACTGTAAATACGCCAAGTGAGGAATTGGGGAGCTTCTCTAGAGGAGCCCAATATTTACTTTCATCTTTTCTCCACTCATTTTGCAATTGAGGAAGAATATTTCCAGCCTCTGTATGGAATGGGTCCGTATCTGTTCCTGCCTTCCTCAGTATCCTGTCAATTAGCATCTCTTCCTACTCCTATATTTTCATTTTCTCTTAATCAGTGTTTAAAGGCACTCAAGTTTTTCCCGTCACAATCCCTGAACTCCATGTTACTTTCTTACCTTTTGTATTGTTTGTACTTAGATTTCTTTAAAAACATATATATCTGGGAGGAAGTGAGGGACAAAAAATTATGACATAAAAAAAACGTTTAACAAGATGGCAATAATAATAAGTCCTTCCTTGTCAGTAATTACTTTAAATGAATTAAACTCTCTAGTCAAAAGATAACTTGGGAGAATGGATTAATAAAACAGGATAAAACACTTCCCACTGCATTTGCTTTCACTGAACCC
Organism: Nyctereutes procyonoides; assembly: GCF_905146905.1. Classification (NCBI taxonomy): domain Eukaryota; kingdom Metazoa; phylum Chordata; class Mammalia; order Carnivora; family Canidae; genus Nyctereutes; species Nyctereutes procyonoides. Next base: position 15,240,324 of record NW_026575040.1, read on the forward strand.
CACTCCAATCTGGTCTCCATCCTCACTGGTCTAATAAAACAACTCCTCTTGGGATCCCTGGGTGACTCAGCAGTTTAGCACTTGCCTTGGGCACAGGGTGTAATCCTGGAGACTTGGGATCAAGTCCTACATCAGGCTCCCTGCATGGAGCCTGCTTCTCCCTCTGCCTTTGTCTCTGCCTCCCTCTCTCTCTCTCTCTCTCTCTCTCTCTCTCCTCTCTCCCTCCCTCCCTCCCTCCCTCCCTCCCTCTCCCTCTCCCTCTCCCTCTCCCTCTCTCTCTCTCTCTCTCTCTCTGTCTCTGTCTGTCTCTCATGAATAAATAAATAAAATCTTAAAAAAAAAAAAAAAAAACCCAAACTGCTCCTCTTAAGATCATCAGTAACTTCTCAACTATGAAGATCTCTTACTCTCCTAGTTTTCTGGTTATGGTGATATTTCTCAGTCTCTTGTGCCATCTTCATTTTCAGGCTTACCATTCTGGCTCATTATACTCTTTGGAGCTTTTAAGAAATACTGATTTTGTACTTTCAACCCATACTTTTGAATCTGAACCTTTAAGGATGTCTATGGAATCAATTAAATGACCCCACTGATATTCATTTAGGTTGTTTCCATTCCTTTCCTATTATAAACATTGAGCATCCTTTTTATACATATGCTGATATAAGTATGATAAATTCCTATAAGAGAAGGTATGCATATGTTTTTTATTTTGATAGATACTGCCAGATTACCATTAAAAACATTTTTTGAAGTGCTTTTTTGATTCATCAGATGAATAAATAAGTTCATATAAAAGCAAGCAGAGAGAAAAAAAAAAGCAGAGGTCGTAGTAAAGAGGCAATTTTAAAAGGAACATTCTTGCCTGGGAGCATAATTATAATGTTTTTGCTAATATCACCTATAGAAAGTTGAGTAGATCCCATATAAATGCATCTATGGATTTTTTAAGGTAATTTTGTTATTCGACTGTACCATTTCATGAGGATAACTTAATTTCTTTTTTTGATTTCTTAAAACTTATCAAATAAAGAATTGCCATTGTTTATTTGAATTAAAGAATGCCTACCAAATCTAGTCTCCTGGAAAAGAGGACAAAGATGAATATCTTTACGTTTTTCTAAAGGTAAAATGAACCTGTATCTTAAAAGCTTCTCACCATTTTATGTACTTTTATCTCAGCCTTCATCTTTTTGGACTAAAAATTTTTAATATTATTCTTCATCCTGCCACTGCTTCTTAATTATTTTAATGGTTCTTTTCAAGTTTAGTTCTAGTCAGCATGTCCTATGTGGGTTAGTCTGAATTATGTAAGGGAGAGGGCATCTTGCTGGCAATTGAGTACAACTTCTAAAATATTTTCTTCTTAGAATATGCTTGTTTTTCTTTAGATTTCTGCATAACACAAAATAATTTATTAGTTTAATATACCTTTTGGCATAAAAAAATAAAGACATGAGGCATTGATTTCATGTATTTCTGTCTTTTTTGCTCACGTTAAATTTTATGAAGTTTTATTACAGTAAGGAATGAATTTTCAGACAATTTACAGATATTTTCTTGATGGAAAAATTAGGAAAAGTGAAAATTTTTGATTAACCCTAATTTTGTGGGTTTTGTGTCCTCCAACATATTTGGGAAAATATTGATACTTCTGATTACTCTGCTTTCTACATTAGGAAGTTTTTATTCAACCCTTCTCCCTCTGTTGGAAGATAAACATTTACCTTTTTTTGAATTAAAGTTTCGGTTGTGGGGGATCCCTGGGTGGGTCAGCGGTTTAGCCCCTGCCTTTGGCCCAGGGCATGATCCTGGAATCCCAGGATCGAGTCCCACATTGGGCTCCCTCCATGGAGTCTGCTTCTCCCTCTGCCTGTGTCTCTGCCTCTCTCTCTTTGTGTCTCTCATGAATAAATAAATAAAAATCTTTAAAAAGATAAAATAAAAAAATTAAGTTTCTGTTGTATATACTTCTAACTGGGTTTTAAGCCCACAAGAGGGAAAATAGCTTCAAATAAAAATTATGAAATTTTAACATGTTTAATAAAGAAAAGTATAAGTCAAATTCAGGAGGTACAGGTAGACTTTAGACGGAGGCTAGAAGCACCATTTCCAAATACTACTTTAAGCCACCCAAACCAGTAGACTTAAAGCATTGGAAACTAAAAGTTTGAAATACGCTTTTTTTTTAAGAAACTTTAAAAAAGGAGAATGGGTGGTTGACAAAATGAAGGGGGAAAACTTCAAACCATCAACTAAAATAAAATATAATGCTGTAAATGTGGATAGAGAAACCCTGTCAGATGCTTTTGGCTTGCACCCTGATGAAGATTTTGACAGCACTGCACACGGAAATGATCTTGATGTGCTGCCATTTCATTCTTTGCTGAATGTAGCCAATTTAAACTGCTAGAATTTCTTGACATTCCTACTCTGGCATATCTGAGTCAGCATCTTGTTGCTGCAGCAGCTTAATTAAATTTGCCAGTTTGTGCCACAAGGACAGACATGTTCTCATATTCAGAGAGACAGCTGTGAAGCAGTATTGTTAAGAGTTGCGGACACAATACTGTTAGGTTTGAATAGCTCTCAAGACATTTTCTAGTGAGAAATCAATTTGCTGTAATACATTTCTCTCAAGATCAGCAGTTAATATTCATTTTGTTAACCTAAAATATGCTTATTTTTATACAGTTATTGGAGAAACTTTAGTAGCTAAGTATGTCTTCTTTCACCTGTATTATTTTCAGAGCCACCTAAACATCCTTATTTTAATTTCCAAAGTTATTTTCCCATTCACTAACGGGGTCTCTTGATTAGTTTTCCATTTTTAGTTTAGCTCTAAAACAGTGGGGTTGGATATTTTGCCTTATTTTGAGGCCCTAAGTTTTTTTCTAAGAATTTTGGCATTTTTAACATAATTATTCTAGCATTATAAAGCTGATCTAAAACAAATTTTCAGTAGTTTTGAGTGAGACTCACTCTTTGTCCAGACACTGATCTAAATTGATAATTCTCAGCCTGATCAGGCCTTTTCATAACAAATATTTATGAAAAATAAGATACTTCCTTTACTACCCGAATTAAAATTCATAGCTAAAAATAGCCACAGATAATATATTTTTAAAGTGTCTTAGATATATAAATGTGAAATCAAAGGAAATAATTTATATAATTGGATATGTAAGTGCATGGATACTGCTACACTAGAAGATATAATGAAGTAGTCAGATACATCAGCTAAAATGAACAAGATTGGATTTAAGAGAGGTTAATGTAAACTGTGCCATAGAAGAATCGTAAAACTAAAAGAGAATAAAATGTATTGTTAGGATAAGTGATAAGAGACCATATATATTTGTATATGGTAAGAGAAAGCCTAAAGGGACCTTTGAAAGTTGGGCAGTATATTTTCATACATTACAATCCAGGCAGCTAGTATTCCTCACCTCTATGTGCCTTTAATTATCCCCTTTCGTGACAACCCAGATGCTGCCATATTTTTCTCAAATTCCCCGAAGAAATTAATGCTGTCATGATTGAGAACCACAGGTCTGAATATTTCTTGCCCCTCCCCAGTCTCCCTCTTAATCCCTGATCAGGTTATCCGTAGGATTCATGGTCACCTATTCAGTAAGTTCAGTTTGGAAACCTGAGGTTGCCGTAGTTACACTGTATTAATATACATACTTACTTTCTTCCCCATTCATTTGTTTGATCCACTTAATTGTAAAGTTTTAGAGAATAGAGACTACATTGTTCCCCAGTTTCTGGCATAAGGCTGGCACAAGGTAGTCACTTAGTAAATATTAACAAATGGGGAGATGAATGAACGAACACCTCCATCCTTCTCGTTAGTTTCCCTTCTACTTGTGCTACTGTTGTTTAATTTGGAACTAAATGAGAGGGAACAATTACTGTGGTGGTAATTAGAATTGTGAAGGCTAAGGAAGTATAGTTGTGTTCGGGTATGTATTTGTATACTTTAAATTCCCTTCTTAAAAATGTAGATTACTGTAACTAAATACTAGGAATAGCAACAGATTATGAGCAAGATAAGAACTTTGTATTCATGTATCTCACTGGTGCAGAAAGGTTTTTTTTTTTTTTTTAAAAAAGAAATTGGGGGTATTGTTTCATAAACAACTATGATAACAGGTTCTCTAGTTATTACTTTCCCCTATAGTGCATTTCATTATGATATGCCAGATTTCCTCTTTTGCATTCATTCAAAGCATAAAGGCATTTCCATGGTCTCAGCCATGTATGAGTGATAGAGGATTGTACAACTTTTCTAAAACCACTGTTGCTTCCGTAAAACATGGCATGCAGTGTTGGAATTTTCTTTTTAAATTTTGAGATAATTAAAGGAAACTAGAAAATTTAGAATCTCAGTTTGTGAACCTGTGACCTAAGCATATCCTGTTTTTAGTGGCTTTTGTTCAACATATTAACTGACATAGCTTACTGAATTTAAGCTTTTGAAAACAACTTGCATTATAATAAAGGTGAACAGGAAATACCTGCATCTATAATTGGCAAGAACAGTTTTCCCTTGTTGAATAAAGGGGGAAAAGTTCCAAATTGAATAACTTGTCTAAGGATTTTGCCTCTCCCTCTCTGTCAGATAATTGAAGGTAAACTTGTAATGTGATCCTATCCTGCAGAATACTTAATTTACACCAAATGGCTAAACATCAAAATGCAGGTGGCAGAGTTAGATAATAATCTAGAATTTACTATGTTAATCACGCTATATTCTCCCTGGTGATTGAGAATCATGAAGTTCCATGATAGTAATCTTCATGTGAAAAGCACATATTTGTAAATTGTATTTTTTTTTCCAGACGTATAGGAGAAAATTTGAATGCCTCAGCAAGTTCTGTAGAAAATGAGCCGGCAGTTAGTTCAGCAACTCAAGCAAAGGAAAAAGTTAAAACCACAGTTGGAATGATTCTTCTTCCAAAACCAAGAGTTCCTTATCCTCGTTTCTCTCGTTTCTCACAGAGAGAGCAGAGGAGTTATGTGGACTTGTTGGTTAAATACGCAAAAATTCCTGCAAATTCCAAAGCTGTTGGAATAAATAAAAATGACTACTTGCAGTACTTGGTATGTATTCTATTCTTCAGTTTCAGTAAACAGTATTTATTTTTTTTAGAAATTTTTTTCTTTTATATCTATTTTTTTATTGGAGTTCTGTTTGCTAATATATATTATAACACCCAGTGCTCAAATATTTTAACTTTGCTTTTATGTTTTTAGGTGCAGTGTATTAACAAAAATGAAAAATTTAAGTTTAATTGACAAAGCATTGGTGCTTCATTCTTTTGTTGGTTCTATTATACTTGAGGCATTTTTCTCTGGTTCTGAGCATATTTCACTCCAGTTCATCTTATGTACTAGCAGAACAATTTTACATTGATCATTGAGCCAATTTTAAGTTTTTGTTTAATTAATTAGTAGTTTCAAGTACTCAGTTATATAAATAATGCTGTGTTGAACATCTTGGTTGCAAACTCTTTGTTCACATCTATAATTGTTTCCTTAAGATAAACTTTTAAAAATATAATTGCCAGATCAAAAGCTATACATGTTTTTAAGCTTTTGATATGCACTTACACAGTTAATTGTTCTGCAATAAGTGTAAGCCAATTTGTATATACCACTATTGCATGAAGGTTTTCTTTAAAAAAATAATATCTTCACTACCACTGCATATTACCTTTTAGCCTCTATTTTGATATGGAAAAAAATGGTGATGCCTTGTTTTATATTAATTCACAGTATTTACTAATGAAAATAAGCCTTTTCCATGTGTTTTTAAGCCACTTTTATTTCTTTTGTAACTTGCCTATTCATGTTCTTTGCACATTTTTTCCATTTGAATGTTTGTCTTTTTTATGTTAATTAAGAGCATTTTATGAAAAAGTGTATTAATTCCTAAATAGGTAGTATAATATTAGTCATTTGCTCTTCTATTTTTACAGAGTTTAGGATTTTTTTTTTAATCGAAGTGTAGTTGATATGCAATGTTGTATTAGTTTCAAGTGTTACACAGTGATTTGAGATTTATATACATTGTGGAGTTTTTAATGACGAGTTTGTCATTATTATATAATAATGTTTACTATTTCTCTGATTTCTGCTTTGGATATGATATTTTAGTCTTTAAATACAAATTATTAGAACAGTGACTGAGAAGTGATTGTTTTTAATCACACTTCTTATTCCAAGATATGTCTACTTTTTTAAAAATCAGGATATGAAAAAACATGTGAATGAAGAAGTTACTGAATTCCTAAAGTTTTTGCAGAATTCTGCAAAGAAATGTGCACAGGATTATAATCTGCTTTCTGATGATGCTCGTCTCTTCACAGAGGTAAAAAAAAAATCATTTATTTAAACTGCCAAGTAGTAGGCAATAACAGCGTTTTAAAACGTGATGATCCTGTGAAAATTATATAAAAATATCAGTATTATCAATTCAGAGACCAAATTGTGTGTGGGTCTTTTATTCATCGTGTATTTTAATAATGGAAATTCTAGCACCTCAAAATCATATACTGTAATATATTAACATTTGGTGTCTTTTTTTTTTTTTTAACTGATCCAACTACCAAATTTGAATTAGATTTTACTCAAATGGATGGTTTGATCTGATGCACTGATTTCCCTTGTGAGAGAATGAATGTTTAAGGAGTTACCTTGGTCATTAAAAATCTGAATGGTCATTTCGTATTTAGTCACATAAATTTGTTTTCATTATCTTCATGGTAACTAGCCATAAATAAGAATTTCTAAACTGTGAGTTCATTTTCTGGTACTTAGATTATTCATGCAAATGTATTAGCAAAGCATGTAAATCACTATACTTTGTGCCCTACCATCATTCAGTGGGTCTATGAGAGATTCAGAATACACTATTTAAATAATAAATACTAATATATATTATTGTATTAGTTTATCTACAAACACCAACACCAGTCTGAATTTTTTTTAGTTTTTAAAATTAGTTATTATATACAACAGCGTGATACTTAACAGTGTTGAACTCTCCATGTGAAAATTAAGGTAGTAAGTTTATGTGTATTTTACCACAATTAAGACAAAACAAAACAAAACTGCTGGTCCTATAATTGGGCGCAAGAAAGGATAATAGTTTTACCATTTTTTAAATACTTTTTGAGGTAAAATTTTGCTATTAATATGAACCAGAAGAGTGATTCTTCTAAATAAAAGGAAGAATTGCATTTTTATTTTCTCTGAACCTACATATGATACTTAAACCAAGTGTCATATTTTTCCCTATGGAGAAGTAATTGTAGCTATTCTTATTTTAATAGTGGCTTTGAAGGGACCAGAATGATGGTTTTAAAACATAAACCAGGGATGCCCGGATGGCTCAGCGGTTGAGCATCTTGCCTTTGGCTCCTGGTATCGAGTCCAACATTGGGCTCCCTGCATGGAGCCTGCTTCTCCCTCTGCCTATGTCTCTGCCTCTTTCTCTCTGTGTGTCTCATGAATAAATAAATAAAATCTTTAAAAATAAATAAAACATAAATCACATCCCCTCATGTCATTGATTTAAAATGTTTTCTCGGTTTACTCAGAAAGAGAGGGTCTTTACAAAATTGTACAATGCCCTACATGATCTCACTCCCTCAACTCCTCCCTGCCCCCAGCCTCTTTCATCTTCTACATATCTTCCTCAGTTGTTCTGTTCCAGCCTACTGACTTTTTTATGCTACTTTAATACTCCAAGCATGTTCCTGCCTTAAGGTTCTTGGCTCTTGCCATCTTTCTGGCAAGCTGTTCCCCAGATAAACGCATGGATTAGTTCCTTGATTTCTATAAGTCTCTCTTCAGATACGAACTATCAAGATATCCCTAATTATCCTAAAACAAATAGCATCACTTTCAGGGTTCCTTTTACCATGTTTTATTTTACTCTTTTTTATTGTCCTTCGCAACACCTATACATAAATAGGTGCACTGCTTTGTTCCTAATAACTGAATAATGCTTGACATGTAGTTAAGTTCTCAAGTGCTCATTGCAATTATTTAGTGAATATAAAAGTGTTTATTAGCGAAGTACACAATTTGATAGCCAACAATCAGCATTAAGTCTTGTTTTTTAGTCAGATTGACTTGGCAGCCTATTTTGTCTAATTTACATTTTACATCTCTACCCTAAAGGTTCACTGATATTTTTCTGATTTTTTTAGTGTTTTAAAATTTCAGTTTTATATTGTGAAATGCAATATGTTTATGGAAAAGTATGTAAAACAAATATATATATATGGCTTAACAAATAATTATATAGTGAATACCCATGTAACTCTCTTCCTTTTTTTTTTAACATTTAAAAAATATATATTTTATTTATTTATTCCTGAGAGAGAGAGAGAGAGAGGCAGAGACACAGGCAGAGGGAGAAGCAGGCTCCACGCAGTGAGCCTGACATGGGACTCGATCCCAGGTTTCCAGGATCAGGCCCTGGGCTGAAGACAGCACTAAACCGCTGAGCCACTAGGGCTGCCCGTAACTCTCTTCCAAGTCAAGAAATAAAACATTACCACTATCCTAGAAGCTCCCTGTGTATCCCTCCTAATGGAACATTCTCTCTCCTTGAAGAACTAATCACTGTCACAAGTTTGGTGTTGGTAATTTCCATTTCCTTTATTTTGGTAGTTCTCTGAGCTCACTTCTGCTTGTTTTTGAGTTTTATGTGAACATAATTATTCCTTCACTCTTGTTTGTAAGATTCATATGCATGTATGTGTGTAGTTATAGTTCATTCATTTTCATTTCTGTGCATTATTATATGAATAAACTATAATTCCTCAATTCCTTTCTTTCCCTTAAACGTGATCTTTTCAAGAACTTGGGTCATTTGACTTGTAAAGTTTCCCACAGTCTAGATTTTGATGATTGCTTATTCAAATGGTGATATTCAACATGTTCCTCATTTCTCTATATTTTTTACAAATTATTGATGGGATCTGGAAGCTTGATCAGAATTAGTCTTCGCCAAATGGATTCAACACATAGATGTTGTTTTCTTTATCAGGTGGCACATAACATCTGATTGTTTCTTTTTTGTGGTGGTTGCAGGTGTTCATGTTCAATGCCTAGGTGTATTCATTCACTCGGGCTTACAAAATTGTAGGGTTCTAGTTGCATCATTTATTTGTATTTATTGGAAAAATTTTATTAAGATATGTTTTCACTCATCTATGTGGTCTCCTAATTCATGTAGTAGAAAAAAAAATGCTAGATTATTTCCCTTTATATGCCAGTTTTGAAAAAAAAATTGATTCCAATATTGATCAGTTTTCTTTTTTAAAAATATTATGGGTTTTAGTCCACTGTAATTACACTTTTTGAAGCTCAGATAATACCAGCTTTAGCCGATGACAGCTCTTCATAAGGCTTTTGAGTCTTTTTGAGTCTTTGTGGTAGTCTTTGAGACTTGTTTTGTACATTTCCTGTTTCAACTCTGGAATCAGCCATTTCCCAGAGCCTTTGTTTCTTCCAGTGGGAAGTGGTATTTCAAGACTACAGTTTGAAAAAAATAAAAAAATAAAAAAATAAAAATAAAAAATAAAAAAAAGACTACAGTCTGGGTACTGGGGATGCTCATTTTTCCTGGATTGGTCATTGTTTTGGGAATATTTCAGTAAAGAAGCTAGGAAATATTTATTTAGAGAAAAAAATATCACATGTGTCTCACTTTATACCACAGGCAACAACCTTAGAATAACAGGGCTATCAGTCAATAGGATACTGAAAGCTGGGACGCCTGGGTGTCTCAGCGGTTGAATGTCTACCTTTGACTCAGGGTGTGATCCCAGAGTTCTGGGATCAAGTCCCACATTGGGCTCCCTGCATGGAGCCTGCTTCTCCCTCTGCCTGTGTCTCTGCCTCTTTCTCTCTCTCTGTCTCTTATGAATAAGTAAAATCTTAAAAAAAAAAAATACTGAAAAGTATTTGAAAAAAATTTTTTAGATGTTCTCCCTATTCTCCCTTTTTTTAAAAAAAAGTGGTTCTTTATGTTGTTAGAGCATACAGTTATTACACACTAAATAAGCTCTTCCTGTTTAAGCCATATTTAATAAGAATCCATTTTCAGTGCATGTCACTGAGTTTTCACAAGTGCATATACCTGTGTAACCATGACCACAGTCATGACATAGTATATTTCGGTCACACTAGAAAGATCTCTATGTCTCTTTCTTTCCATGGTCTAGGAAACCACCAGTATGCTTTTCTGTCTCCATGGTTTAGATTTTCCTTTTCTAAAGTTTCAAAACTGAGTCACACACAGTGTATTCTCGTGTCTGGCTTTTTTGATTCAGCATTTTTTTGAGATTCATCTCTAGTGACACAAATATGCATAATGTGCTCCTTTTTATTCCTTTTTGTTTTATTGTACAATTATACCAAATCGGTTTATCAGTTCAGCGCTTGATGGGCATTTGTGTTATTTTCAGTTTGGGGCAATTATGAATAAAGCTACTATGAGCATTCTTACACAAGGTTTTTTTTTTTTTTTTTTTTTTTTGAACATGTGTTTTTATTCTTCTTGGGTAAAGAACTAGAGTTAGAATTTCCAGATCATATGGCAATGTTATTAGAAACTGCCAGACGTTTTCATAGTGGATGTACCATTTTACACTCATAAGCAATATATGAGAGTTCCAGTTGCTCTGTGCTTTTGCTAGCACTTAGTATTGGTAATTTTTTTTTGAAAAGTAAAAAGTAAAGTTTTGACCTCCAGTTTCATCTTTTTCCCCATTGATGACCTTGGTCAAACCCATGTAATTCTTTTTTTCTTTCTTTTTCAAAATTTTATTTGAATTCTAGTTAGTTAACTAATAGTGTGATACTGGTTTCAGGAGTAGACTTTAGGAATTCATCACTTACATATAACATCCAGTGCTCATCAGAACAAGTTCCCTCCTTAATACTCATCACCCATTTAACTCATCCCCCACCTACGTCCCTCCATCAACCCTCAGTTTGTTCTCTGTCATTAAGAGTTTCTTGTGGTTTGTTTCCCATCCTTTTTCTTTTCCCTTTCCTATAGGCTCACCTGTTTTTGTTTCTTAAATTCCACATATAAGTGAAATCATATGATATTTGTCTTTCTCTGACTGACTTATTTCGCTTAGCATAGTACACTCTAGCTCCATCCACATCATTGCAAATGGCACAGTCTCATTCTGATGACTAAGTAGTATTCTATATGTGTATACACACACACACACACACACATATATTACACAGACCACATCTTCTTTATCCATTCGTCGGTCAATAGACCCTTGGGCTCTTTCCACAGTTTGCCTATTGTTGATGATGCTGCTGTAAACATCAGGTTGCATGTACCTTTTTGAATATGTATTTTTGTATCTTTTGGGTAAATATTTGGTAGTGCAGTTGCTGGGGCCTAGGGTAGTTCTCTTTTTAACTTTTTGAGGAACCTCTATACTGTTTTCCAGAGTGGCTGTACCAGTTTGCATTCCCAACTATTGGTAATCTTTGTACATTTTAACCTCATAGGTGTGTAGTCATGTCTCATTATGGTTCTAGTTTGCATTTCCCTAATGAGCAGTGACGTTTTAAAATCTCTTACTGATTTTATTGGTTTTTATTTTTATTGAATCTTGAAAGTTCTTTATATATTCTGAATACAAGTCTATTATATATGTAGTTTTCTCCTAGTTTATGACATGTTTTTAAGAGTGTTTCTCAAAGAACAGAATTTTAATTTTAATGCTCATTTTTCAAAATGTTTTATGGTCGGTGCTTTCATGTGTTGTAGCATAGAAATTTTTGCTGACCCCAACTGTTTCTCATCTGGGATCACTTTTACTTCTTTACCCCTGCCCCATAGATTTTAAAATGTCTGGAGACCTTTTTGATTGTCTCAAGTGGCAGAAAGCTACTGGTATCTATTGGCTAGAGGCCAGGAATGCTACTAAGCATCCTACAATGCACATGACATCTCCCACAACAAAAAATTATCCAGCCCAAAATATCAGTAATCCTGTGTTGAGAAACCCTGATTGAGGTGTTTTATGGTTTAACAATAATGTGAATGTCCATTTCAAGTTTTTATGGTGCAAGATGTGAGGTTTGGATCAAAATTCATTCTTCTTTCATATGGATAGCTAGTTCTAGAATAATGATTCTCACCTGAGAGCGATTTTGCCTCCCCAGAGGACATTCAGTAATGTCTGGAGACATTTTTCATTGTCAAAACTGAGGAAGGCGTACTTCTGGCATCTAGTGGGTAGAACCAAGGATGTTGCTAAATATCCTTCAGTGTATAGGATGCCTGTGCCCCACCCCCCTCGCCAAGAACTATCTGGTCCACATGTGAAAAGTGCTAAAGTTGAGAAACTCTGCCTAGCACTACGGTTTGAAAAAGCTGTTTTTTGTTCCCTCACTGAATTGCCTTGTCACCATTGATATGTGTATGGGTTGATTTCCTGACTCTGGTTTATTTCATTGTTCTATAAATCTCTCTTTATTCCACTACCACCTGGTCTTGTAAGTTTCAAAACCATGTGAGGGAAGTCCTGCAACTTTGTTCTTTTTAAAAATTGTTTTGGCTCTTTTTAGTCCTTTATGTGGAAATGTAAATTTTGATATCCTCTTGTCAGTTTCTACAAGAGAGCTAGGTGGAATTTCAATAAGATTTTTTTGAATCTGTAGGCTTGTATTTTACAAATATCTTTTAAAATTGTATTTAACTAGATTGCTTTTTTCCTTTTCTTTTTAAATCTGATATTTCTTGTCTTTTAGCTAGAAAGGTTAGTTATTTACATTCATTATGATTGATGTAAATGGGCTTGTTTATAATTTCTTTTGTCTTTTTATAAAGTTCTTTCTAATTTTACTTCTTTTGAGGGGATTGGCTTTTTTTCTCCTCCTTTTCCTCTCCTTATTGATTTGAAATTTATTCTTTGTTTTTCAGTTCTCTTAATGGTTACCCTTGAAAAAAAATTTTTAAGATTTTATTTATTCATGAGAGACAGAGAGAGAGAGAGAGAGAGAGAGAGAGAAGCAGAGACATAGCATGAGGGAGAAGCAGGTTCCATGCAGGGAACCTGATGTGGAACTCGATCCCTGTTCTCCAGGATCACTCCCTGGGCTGAAGGCGGCACTAAACCGCTGAGCCACAGGGGCTGCCCTACCTTTGAATTTTACAGTGATTTTTTTTCCCCCTCATTGAATTGCCTTGTCATTATTGATGTGTGGGTCAATTTCCTGCTTCTATTCTATTAGTCTATATATCTACAGAGACCATAGATCATTTTGACTTTCATCATATCCCTCCTGACATTTACTGCTGTCTCTTTTTAAAACCTACATTAATTATTTTATATGAACAATGTTTATTTTACCTACAAATTTTAACTATTTTTGGCTTTCCATTTCTTCTCAAGTATACATTCTGAGATCCTCTTCATTGTTCCTGAAATGCTTTGTGTTCTAGGTGTTCCTTTGATGATGGTCTCTTGGTGATGAACAATCTTTTGGTTTTTTTTATCGGAAAATATTTTTATTTTGTTCTCTTTCTTATATGATAGTTTTACTCCTTACATAACTCTAAGTTGACTGTTTTGTTTTTCACTCTGAAGATATAATTTTACTTTTTTTGGCCCCAATTACTGTTTTTGAAAAGTGTGTTATCTGTTTCTCCTGCCTTTTAGAGAGTCTACCCTTTCTCTCTGACTGCTCCTTATTTTTGGTGTTTCACAGTTTCATTACTGTGTGTATGTTTAAATCATCCTTGTTTTTTTGTGTTTTTTTTTTTTTGTTTGTTTTAAAAACAAGTCCCTCCTGGTCTTTATTACTTTTTACATTGACAAAGCAATTCTCCAGCTCTCAAGTGGGAGTGGGCTGGTGGGTGCTATGAGGCCATCTGCTGGCACCACACACCGCTGGATTTCCCTCCTTCTTGGTCACTAGGTATTTCCTCCAAACCCAGACGCAGGAGTGTCATCCTTGGTTTATTATGTTTCTTGTATCTGTATATTCCTGTCCTTTATCAGTTCTGGAAAATTCTCAGCGACTTTCAGTTACTGCTTCTCCTTTATTTTCTCAACTCTGTCTTTCTAGGATTCCTGTATTCCCTAGGTTAGACCTCAGTCAGTTCCATTTCTCTCCCCCTGGCCTCCCCCTTTTCCTCTCTCTTTCCCTGTTTACATGGTAAAATATACATAACATAAAAGCTATTTTTAACCATTTTTATGGACAGTTGACTAGCATAAAATACTTTTATACTGTTGTACTGTTGTGAGTATAATTCTATCCACCTCTAGAACTTCTGTATCTTCCCAAGCCGAAACTCTATACCAGTTAAATGACTCTTCTCCCCAATCCCTGGCAACCACCATTCTACTTTCTAGCTCTATGAATTTGACTTTTCTAGGTACCTCACATAGTGGAATATTTATCCCTTTGTGATTTTTATTTCACTTAGCATAATGTGTTCTTCAAGATTCAACCATGTTGTAGAATGTGTCAATTTCTTCCCGTTTTAAAATTTTTATTTGTAGTAAAATACACATAAACCTAAAATTTACTATCTTCATTATCTTTAGTGTGGAGTTCAGCAATATTAAATACATACAGACTGTTATATAGCCAGTCTCCTGAATTCTTTTCACCTTGCAATATGGACTCTACCCATTTCTGATCTGTTTCTGCTAACAACACTTCTCATACCAAATACGTGCTTGTTTTTTCCCCACACCAACCAGTCCTCCAACTCTCTGAAAGGCAGCTATTTTCACCATTGTCCACCAATACAAGTTCTCCAACTCTCTGGACAGTAGGCCTAGGGTTCCCCTGACCTCTTCCTCTGGTTGAGTAATTTGCTTCAGAACTCTGGAAACACTTTGCTTGCTTAAAAGATACAACTCAGGAACAGCCAAATGAAAGAGAGATGCATATGGCAAGAAATGTGGGAAGGGACAGAGAACTTCAATGCCCTCTCCAGGCATATCACCTTCCTAGTACCCGTTGGTTCATTACGTTTTGGAGCTCTCTGAACCCCATAGTTTAGAGGTTTTTATGGAAGCTTTGTTTCCTAGACATGATTGATTAAATTATTGGCTCTTGGAGGTTAGGTCAATCTCCAGCCCTCTAATCATCCCCTGGATTTACTGGCAACCATCCCCCATCCTGAAGTTGTATAGGAGCCATGATTCATCTCAATAGCATACAAAAGACATTCATTCTTGTCATTCAGGAAATTCCTAGAGTTTTAGTGCCCTGTGTCAGGAACCAAAGACAAAGACCAAATACATATTTATTTTATCACATGTATTATACAATAGCTCTCAGTTCCCACCCTTCTCAGTTTGTAGCAACCTTCATTCTTTCTGTCTGAATTTGATCTTATCTAGGTAACGACATATAAGTGGAATTTATGGTATTTGTCTTTTTTGTGACTTACTTTACTTAGTGTAATGTCTTCAAGATTCACCCATGTTCTAGCATGTTTCTAAATTTCCTTCCTTTTTAAGGCTGAATACATATTCCATTGTATGTATCTGGGCATTTTGCTTATCCATTCATCCATTGATGGACACTTTAGTTACTTCTGCCTTTTGGCAATTATGAATAATGCTGCTGTGAACATGCATTTACAAATATCAGTTCAAATCTCTGTTTTGTCAGGCTTTAATGTTAGAGTCTCATGTTCAGCTCTTCACCTGATCTTCCCACTGGTGGAAGTATTTGCCCTCAAGGCATCTCATCTTTCATAGGTTTTCTACTGCTCACTGCTCCTGTTTCTTCCCACTCTAGGGGTCCAGGGTTTGCTTATTTACTTATGATCCTTGAGATTCTTTTTGCTTTTTACCAAGTCCAAGAATGCATGAAATTGTGAGCTGTCATTTGTCCAGTATCTAGTGGGATTTGGATAAAAGTGCTCTCTCTTCAAAGCATACCTACTCTACCATACTGCCAGAAGTAGGGTCCATTATTTTTAAATTTTGCACATCTATGATACCATATTTTTCCTTTCTAGCCCAAAATAAAATTTAGGGAGCAGAGTCATTTTCACCTTTCTTTGTTATGATAGATCAATATTATGCACATGCATGTGCTTGTGGTGTAGTTCTCAGGATATCTTGAATGTTAAATAACATTTGGTGGTTGGGTGATGGGAAACAACCTAAATCTCTTAATCTTTGTAGCTCTTTTTCAAAGACAAATTGTGGGCAGCCTGCGCGGCTCAGTGGTTTAGCGCCGCCTTCACCCCAGGGCCAGATCCTGGAGACCTGGGATCGAGTCCCGCATCGGGCTCACTGCGTGGATCCTGCTTCTCCCTCTGCCTGTGTCTCTGCCTCTCTCTCTCCCTTTCAGTGTGTCTGTCATGAATGAATAAATAAAATCTTTAAAAAATTAAAATTAAAATTAAAAAATAAAAAAGACAAATTGTTAGTTAGAAACCTTTAAGTATATCAAATAATGATCCTTTAGTTGCTTAATACCTACCAGTTGTGAAATACCTTTAATAATATATAGTGACGTACCTGAATATAGGAGTAAACCTGTGTTAGATTTTCCTGTGACTTTCTCTTTCCCTAATTACTAAATTAAATGAAACTCTGTTACAAGCACTGTAATATCTGACAGTTGTTACCAAGATGTGTGAGCAAATATCTAACTAGAATAGTCTCTGTATCATATAGTTCTTATATATTGCTTTCTTTTGCACATATGTTCAAATTCTTTTAATGACTGCCACAGGATGGGAATGTTAGAGGTGGAAGCTAACTAGTGTAAATGAGGAGCAAAGATACTATGCAGATCTGACTTTGCAATTGACTAGGATTTTTAAAAACAAACAAAACCTTCCCATGTTAACGCCTATCTGCCTCAGTTGCAAGTAATATCCTGAATAAACTCCCAGTGTCAGCAGTGAAAAGCATGGATGGAGGGGGAAAAATGTAAAAGTTAGCAGGAAGTGAGGTTTAAGGAAAGGGAGAAGGAGATATGAAATTAGATGAAAAGAGACTGGAGTAAAATTATTAATTTGTAATGACAAATTTTATAAATTTCTGAAGGAAACAGGATATAACAATTACAAAGATATGCTTATTGCTAATTACTTTTGTGATATAAAGTATATTCTAAAAGGTTCGTATTAGATTCATTGACAGAAGAGGAAAAAATGCATTTCTTAGAAGATGAAGTACATGTGTCTTTTATAACCTGACTCCACCCAAAACCACTGTGCATTTTTGAGTTACTTACATGTTATCACAAGTGTCATATATTCTACTTGAGTAAAGCTGTGAATTTTATTTCCTTCTTGATTATATTTCCTGATGAGTTATAGTATTTTTGAAAAGTTTAGAGAGAAGAAAATACTAAATACTCCATCATTTAATTAGTTTTAAAATTGATATTTTTTTTTTAGATTATAGATTAGAATGATTTGTAATACAACTACTTTGTTAATCCATTGCGCTTGGGAATCTTTAATGTATTGAACTTACTTATTTCTAATTAGTCATGTAACTGCTTTTGTTGCAGGAAAGTATGTTGAAATTTTCATGTGGCTTTATTTCCTTGACAGTTTCTTAAATAGCACAGAAAATATGATGCATCTTTTCTATTTAATTTTAAATTTTAATACAATTGCTAATTTTAGTATTCTTACATATCAATCTTTGAGGAAATTAGGTTAAAAAGAATTATGAAAATGAGAGAGTAACTCACATAAGGAATATACATTATGCTTGGATTATTAGAAGTTTGACTAATGAAATGAGGCTAATACTTTCAATGAATAATTATATAGTCATATGTAACTAAATTATTTTTGTTATATTTAGAGAAGTGTGATAAAAATGAATTTCTCTTAATTTTTATTTCCCAGCAAATTTTAAGAGCTTGCACTGAACAAGTGAAAAAGTATCCAGAGTTCTATACTCTCCATGAAGTCACTAGCTTAATGGGATTCTTCCCCTTCAGAATAGAGATGGGATTAAAGTTAGAAAAAACTCTTCTTGCATTGGTAAGGTTTACCAACGAAGATATAACTTTCTTTTGTCTGAAACATCACCTATATTTTACATAGATGATATTTATGTTTTAAGTTTTGAACAATGAGATACAACTTCTAAAATATGCAAATGTATCTTTTATTTTGTGGATATCAATACTTGATTTTTTTTTTTAATGTCACTATCAACTTTGTTTCTTTTCTTCATTCTCATCTTTCTTAATGTTTCAGAATACAAGCAGGGGACATTTTTTCTTTTAAATGATTTTACTCACAATCATGGGAAATAAGTATGTATAGAGAGGATATTTTAAAGTTTCTGTTATATTTGTACCTCATAAAATGAGAGGTTAGAATGTAAAGTGATAAGGAAAATTCCATGGCACCCCTGTTTTGGATGTTTTTGAAAAAAACATGTAGGTCGTCTAGCAAAATCATAGAAGTCTTGGCTTTAAGAAGACTAAAGTAGAGTGGAGAATTTTAAGTTAAGAGTTTCATATGATGAAAAGATACTTTTCTTAGGGGAAAAAAATACATATGATACTTGCAATAAGGCATTCCCTTTTTTCTTACTTAGGGCAGTGTAAAATATGTGAAAACAGTATTTCCCTCAATGCCTGTGAAGTTACAGCTCTCAAAAGATGACATAGTTACCACTGAGACACCAGAAAAAACAGCTGCAGCTATGCATTATGTAAGTAGGAAAGTGCTTTTCCCAAGTAATCTTCTACCTCATAAAGTACATATAATCTTACTGTTACAAGGTCCCCTTCTTGAATTTCTCCCTTCTTTTGGCATTTCATCAAAGAAATTTCCAATAAATATAATGAAGTAACAAGTTATATGTTGTTTTTCAGGATATTAGTAAAGATCCAAATGCAGAGAAGCTTGTTTCAAGATATCACCCTCAGATAGCTCTAACTAGTCAATCATTATTTACATTATTAAATAATCATGGACCAAACTACAAGGAACAGTGGGAAATTCCTGTGTGTATTCAAGTAATACCTGTTGCAGGTTTGTGATTTGCCATATAAAGTAATGCTCTCAAAAGAGGAGTTGGAACAGTTCTATTTCAGCTGTCTAAACATAGGTGGTCATTTGTCAAATAAAATCTTAAGTTTTGATTTAAGGTGGATGTGAATTTTACATTTACATTTTGTAGAACTTTAAATGTATAGTGCTACTATAGAATTGATACTCATGCATGAGTTATTAGATCTATGGAACCTGTACTCATGTTGGGGGGTGAGAGAGAAATAGTTATGTTATAGGGTAGCCAAAAAATACATGAAAGAAATTCTCTGTCTTTCATTGAAATGAAAGGAATGCAATACCTTATTAGTCTCAAATGGGTGAGTTTCCAAGACTTGTCTGGTACTGGACCTCAGAATTAAAATAGGTCTATACTTGTAAGCACTGGATAGGTTTTCTTTGGACTGAGAAGTTAATATCTTCTAGAATAATATGTAATGATTTTAGTAAATATAGAACTGTGTCTAATGAAACAAAACTATAGAGTTATATGTAATCTATTCTCTGTGGTAAAATTTCATCACTTTTTGAAAGTCCTATAAGAACTGAGTAATAATGACAATAAAAGTATAAGAAATAAAAAGCAGAAGCTCTCTTTTAAAAATTTCTTAGAGAACATATTTTTCTTGCCAAAATCTCTCCCCTTTTATCTGTAACGCACATTAAAGATCACAAGTTCAAGGGTGGAAAATACATGAGACATGTGCTACACTTTCCTGAGCTATATTTCTTTGTTTGGTAATCTTTCTGTCCTATATCCTGTTTGTTTTAAAATATAACTTCTGGAAACTAATCACTCTCTTTATTTTTCTGCTTTAAGGTTCAAAACCGGTTAAAGTAATTTATATTAATTCACCACTTCCCCAAAAGAAAATGACAATGAGAGAGAGAAATCAAATCTTCCATGAAGTTCCATTAAAATTCATGATGTCCAAAAACACATCTGTTCCAGTCTCTGCAGTATTTATGGACAAACCAGAAGATTATATGTCTGAAATGGATGTATGTAATGCATGCTTTTTTTTTTTTCTAAGGGAATGCACTTTATCTTTTTGAAGCATAAAGTTTTATTGCAAGGCTTTAAATCTAGTAGTTAAAAATAAAGGCTTTAGATTTAAAGTTAAAATTGAACCCCCGGTCAAGCTAGACTAAATTAACCTCCTTCAGCCTCAGTTTTCTCCTTTTGTAAAAGAAAAATGATAATACCTACTTCACAAGGATAAGTTAGTTATTATATGTAAAATGCTGAGTACAGTCTTTAGTATATATGAAAAAACTTAGTGGTGGTGGTAATCATGATAGTGGTTTTATTTAATTGGCCTCATTCATATTCAAGAGTTTTTAAGTATGAAAAGGAATAGATGAGTTTGATTGGTGCAGAAAAGTATTTGGCCAGATTGTTAATACTTTTCAGTATACTCAGTAGCTGCATGACCTTAGGCAAGGTTTGTAATTTCTCTCTGTCTCTGGTTTGCTGATCTGTAAAATGGGTTTTAAGATAGTACCTAATTCAGGATTATTTGAGATTAAATGAGTTAATACAAGTAAAGCATTTAGGACAATGCTTGGCATTCCATAAATACTATTTCTGTTATTTTGTGTATTTAAAAAATATTTTTCCATGATTCTTAAAGTTAAGACATTCTGTTTTGGACAAAACTTTATCCATTCGTTTTACAAATCCTTTGCATGGAGGATACAGCAGTGAATAAAAATAGTCTCTTTTTTCTCTCACAGCTTACATTAGTGATAGAGGATGCAGATAATTAAACCATAGCAAACAAGCAGGTAGTGGTAAGTGCTATGCAGAAAAATAGAGTAGGTTATTGGTAAATTGGTGGGAATTGGATTGTTTTAGATTGATGATCAAGAAGGCTTTTCCAACAGGAGATATGAACAGAGACTTGAATAAAGTGAAGGAGCAAACAAAATTAGAAAATAAAATAGAAACACATTTTTTTTATTTTATTTATACCGAAGAGCTCATACTATTTTAAGAATATTGGCCTTTTGTCTTTCATATTCGTTTATGTTTTTCTCTACCATTTGCCTTTAATATATATATGGTATAATGTCATAAAGTACTTTCAATTGTTTCTTAAGTTTTCTTTTTTTACATTTTTAAATCTATCTTATACTTGGTATGAGGTGAATGTCAGGAAATAACAAGCACTATGAAGAAACATGAAGTAGGTTGAAAGGGATAAAAAGTGACAGAGTAGTTTCTTTCTGTAATGGCAAACCAAGTAATTTGGATCTTTACCATTACTTGATTACAACTAAAAAGTGGGACAAAATATAAAAATTTCTTTCTTAGAGTCATCAAAGAGCTAACAAGATAGTGAGGAAATTACAGGGCTGAGATACTAGAGGAGACCAGAATCCAGAAAGGTAAGTCTTTCACTCAGAATCATGTTTGCCCTGAATGATATTTGCCATTTCTGAAGGGGCAGCAAAAAATGAACTATGTTTTTGGCAGTATCACAGGACTAAAGGGACAAAAATCAGAGTTTATTCTTCTAAGTGCTTGAACCCTACAGGGCTGCACCCCAGGAGTAAGGGTGAACTAGAGATAAGTCCACTTTCTCAGAATTTGTAGTGTGAGTTTTCAGGACTTGAACTTGGATTGAGATGCTTTTGGCTTGCTAGTGTCTCTAGACACCCAGTAAGAGTGAATAAAAATAGTTCTTAGAGGAATATAATGTCATTTTGAGTCTTAAATTATTTCTACAATTAACTTTTTAAATAAAACATCTAGAAAGCATAAGGATAACCAAACCCACAAGGAAACTAGATACTGTGAGCAAGAACCATCAGAAACAATGACCAAAGAAATAGACTCACGAAAATAGATCCTGTAATTATCTATCAGAAACTATTAACCATCTGTTTGATTATACAGCATTCAAGAAAATTAAAGCCATACTGAAAATTTCAATGAGGAACTAGAAATTTTAAAAGAGAGTAGATTTGAAAAAGAACTAAAGAAAAAAATTTTAACTGAAAAATATAATAAGTTAAGGATTTTATAAATGGGGTTAATAGCACCTTAGATAAAGCTGAAAAGAAAATTGATAAACTGGAAGATGAGTCTGAAAAGACTATCCATAATGAAATACAGGCAACAAAAAGAAAATAGGAAGAACAGGGTGAGAGATATAGAGGATATAGTGATAATACCTAACATGTTATCCAGAAGGATAGTGTAAAAGAGATAATCAGACCAATAGGTGGAAACAAAAAACAAACTCTTAAAAGCTACCAGAAACCGTCACCTAGGTGGCACAGTTAAGTATCCAACTCAATTTCAGCTCAGATAGTGATCTTAGTCATAAGATTAAGCCCAGCATCTGGCTCCTCGCTCAGCATGGAGTCAGCTTGAGACTCTCTCTCCCCCACTCCCTACATGCTCTCTCTCCCTCTTTCTGTCTCTCAAATACATAAATAAATCTTAAAAAAGAAAAAAGCCACCAGAAAAACAAAATGCACATTACCATTATAGGACTGTAAGAATGAGAGTTAGACTGGCAAGGAATTTGTCGACAATAGCAATGGAAGCCAGAAGACACTGGAACAATATACTGTACTAAAATAACCCCTACACTAAAATTCTCTAACCAATGAAAATATTCTTAAATAAAAAATTAAATATATTTTTAGGTAAAAACTGGGTTTACTACCAGAAAACTGCCTCTGTTGGTTGTTCTTTAGGCACAAGGAAAATAATTCCAGACAGAAGGAGCATGGTACACAGATGCAAGAAGGAATGAAGAAAAACAAGTGAAAATAATGTGGATAGTCTATAATTTGTAGATTAGTCCAGGGGCACTCAGGAAATTAAGAGAGTTCTAAGATAACCTGGGCCTTTAAAACTCTAGAAACTAACCAAAGTCCCTTCCAAAACAAAGCCTTCACTCAAACTAGTAGTAGAATTCATATTGAGCAAAACAAGAACATTAAAGGTAAAGAAAAGAGAAGTTTTCGTATAACTGAGGAAGAGGTGAATAGAGAAAGCAGATTTCAGAATGTACTTAAGATTTTATACACTCAGACAAACTTATATGCATACAAACACACCTACATACATACATACATAAATACATACTTTTTGGTAACAGTGGAGCATAAGCTTAGAGCCATGAAGTTCAGAAAGCTATCGTGCCATACCCTTACACGGGATTGTCCTCCCATAGGAGCAGAACCCATCTAATTTAAAGATGAGAAATTGAAGGGTAATGTTGATAGAAGCTCATACAAAAATATTAGAGGAGATAATTGCTGTAACATGTCCATAGTCAAATGAAGAAAGATGTACCCACAAAACATGAAATGGGTTCATCCTTTGCCCTAGAAATCTCAATTCTCGAAATATAGCTCAGAGGTACACTAGGGAGAGGCGCCTGACTGGCTCTAACAGTAGAGCATGTGACTCTTGATTTTGGGATTGTAAATTTGAACCCCGCTTTGGGTGTAGAGATTACTTAAAATCTTATAAAAAAACAAAAAAACAAAACAAAAAAGTATACTAGGAAAAGAGCAAAACTGGAAACAAACCACATGTCCCTTAATAGGGCATTGATTAAATAAATTGTACATCCTTAGTACCATAGAATGCAGCTATTAAAAGGAATGAGGAAGCCATAGACAGGTCGTTGTAGAGTGATACCTAAGATATACTGTTAAATGAAAAAGGCAAGGAAGAAAATATCTTGTGTAATATGCTACTTTTTATTTATGAAAGGTGAAGTACAAATATATATACTTATTTGCTTATCTATGCTTATATTAAAAAGAATAAAAACCCTACATAATAAAAAATAAACCTAAAATTAATGAAAAGTTGTTAATTAAATTAACATAAAATTGTTAATTTAATGTGGGGGAAGGATAAAACAAAGTCAGGAAAGCAGGGATGTCAACTAGATTTACTTTATTTTACAGTTTTGACTTTTAAGTCCTAAAAATTTTTTCCACGTCTATAAAAAATTTTTTTGAAATGGTATAAAAGCCAACCTAAGCTGAAAGGAAACAAATCAATCCACTGTATATTAAGCTAGTGGTTTAACCACTCAGTGAATTTTTTTAAATGATTAGAAACTTACTAATTTGACTATACATCCCTAAAGATGTATGTCCTAAGTACAAAAAGAACTGCCAAAAAAAATCTTAAGCTGCATTTAGCAACTATATTGTCATTAATAATATTACTTTTGTATTTTGAGCACATTAGATAGTATGATAAACAAGTAATTATGTGTATATGAGGAACGAAGAATTTCAGAGATAGAAGAGATATATAAATGCCAATCAAGAAGTTAAGTAAAAGCCCTATAATAATACTGGAATAGTATCAAAAAGATGCCAGAGCCAGTTGAAGGATTTCCTGTTGACCAGAGATGTGTCAGTTTGACATGACAAAGAATAACCACAATGGATTAAAACATATGTTAAAACCCCTGAACCCATAATGATACTTCAAAAAAAAAAAAAAAAAGTACTGGTCACTTTTGGAGGGTGCTAGGACATAAAGTCATTCTAAAAACCGATAAAAAGAAAAAATACCAGACAATTATCTTGCCTGTCCAGTGCAAACTATATTATAGGGTAGTGATAGAATATGACCATTTTGCAGCTCCTGATGAAATAGTAAACCTAAGCAGTAATCTTCAGTGCTGGCTACTAAAATCATTAGATCAATGAGGAATTTCATAATGGATAGATTAACTTGAGAACACTCAATGAACCAACAGAGTAATTATAATATCAAGAAGAAAGACAACCAGAAAATTGTTAGCCTCCTGGTTGAAGTAGGAAGTACACAGTACCACCATAGTCAGGTTAAAAAACAACAACAAACTACCTGAATCTAATCAAGCTACTACATTGTTTTAATAGGAAACTTAGGGAATAAAAGAATGTGTTAAATGACATCAGAGGGATGCGGAAGTTAAAATCCAGAATTGGAAATTTTTGCAAGATAACTTGTTTTTTTTCCTGCAAATATCTGGTATGTGGGAGTTGCCAGAGTTTGGAGGAGAAACATTTGACAAATTAAAGAAAATTGAAAGAGATGTCAACCAAATACAGTGTGGGGATCTTGATTGGATCCTGATTCCAATAAACAATTGTAAAAAAAACATTTATCAGACTGAGAAATTTTAACACTTATTACATATTTTATGACATTAAGGAATTATTAATTTTTATTGATATAGTTAATGACATGTAGAGAAGAATCCTTTTACAGCTGCATACTGAAATATTTACAGATAAATGATATTTAAAATTTTATCTAAGTTCTGTTAGAGATTAGACCATTGTTTTTCAATTAATTTTTGGTTTTATAGCTATTAAATTTCTTCATTTTATTATTATGATTATGTTAGTATTTTCTTATTTCTTGAAAAGGCTGTGAATGATGCTTCTGATTTTTAATGTCTAATATTCTATTTTTGTTGCTTTTTAACTATTCTGCAGTTACTTTAATTTCTTCTTTTATCCAACCATTTGGAGTATATTTTAATGTTCAAATGTTTGGGATTATGGTTGTTTGTTTACATTTTTTTCTTAATGATTTCTAATTTTATTTCCTTCTAAATAGGGAATAAGATCTTAGCAGATTTTGCTTTGTACTATATTGATGTTTTCTTTATATGTTAATTTATAGTCCATCTTTGGAAATGCCCCTTGGATTCTTGGGAGGGAAAAGGTATATCTTTGCAGTCTGTATATATGTTTTCAGTCATTCATATATATTGGTTTCGTTTAATAGTATAGTGCTTCTATATCCCTATTTTTACTCAAAGGTAGTATATTGTTGACCAAGTACAATTGTGTTTCTGTCAAATTTTCCTTTTGTTTTTCAATTTTGACTACATATTTTGACTAAATATTTTGAAGTTATTTGGCATGTCACAATTCATTCTCTAATCATGGATTTCATCTTTTTTCAATATAGGATCCCTTTTTGTATCAGATGTTTTCTATATTGAATTATGCTTTGTCTAACACTTAATATTGCTCTCTCATCTCTCCATTTCTTGATGTTATGTCCCATTGTTTTGTTTTTAACCCTTCTGTATAAGAATGCCTCATGTAAACAGCATATGGTTTACTTTTATTTTTACTAAATCCGGTGATCTATTTTATAAGAGATACTGTTTTTGAGAAATTTCTTACTATGTGCCAGAGAGTATGCTATGAAACTTTCTATATACAAGTTCTCATTTAATCTTTAGAACAAATCCAAGAAGATGACTCTATTGTCATTATTTAAAAATGAAGAAATTGAGGTTCAGAGAGGTTGAATAACTTACATAGGTTGTTCTTTCTCTTTATGTGATTGCTGGTAGAATATTCCTCCCTCAAATCCTAAATTGTATGGCTAGTGGATGTGTATAGCAGATGTAACCAGACTTTTATGGTATTTATCTAAAGTCCTTTGCTAGATCGAGGAGAGATCTATTGCTGCTTGGGAAGAGGACAATGTATTCTTGAATAAATTAAAACTGTCTTTAGTTCTTCCATTACTAAAACACTACATGGAAAATTACAACCTCAATGGCTTCATGTCCCAGAATATAATAAAATCATTTCCGGTCCATATTACTAGGAGTTGTTTTCTCTGAGTAGGTGTAAAAAATCACTTGATGTCAGGGATACATCAGAGGCTGGTGACCCTTCCCCAGCTGCATTAGAAAGCAGCTTCCTCACAGTGGCAAAGAGGCCTTCCTCCTGGTCAACTAAGTACAGGTGTCTCTACAAGAGATTATGGAGTCCGTATCAGTGAAAATATACTGCCTTCCTATTTGGCCCACATTTGTTCTTTATGGTTCTGGTTTTTGATGGAGATTTCTTTGTGGAAATTCCTTGTGGGATATGGAGGTTCACAAGTATTCCCTATTTCCTGTGCTGTTACAGTTTGGCAAATTTGTCTGTGTTTCATCAACATTTCAATGGGAAGGCTGGAAGGGAGGGGGTGTGGGGCTGGCACTACCAGATGACAGGCATTAAGGAGGGCATGTGATGTAATAAACACTGGGTGTTTATACAACTGATGAATCACTGAGCTCTACCTCTGAAACCAATAATATACTCTGTTAATTAATTGAATTTAAATTTTTAAAATTTTGAAAAAAATCAGTGATCCATTAAACTCTTGAATTCTAAAAAAAAATTCAGTGGGAAGAGAAGATTGAATAAATTAGTTGCTAGTATATCTTAAGCAAGAAACTTTCAAAGCCATTAGACATTTCTTTCTGCTTTCAAAGAGCATGAACTATCTATGTGAAGGGTAGGGACATTAAGAAATAGGTGAGGGGTGTCCTGGAATACCTGCTAATAGTTTACCAATATATTTTCTCAAGATGTCTTATGAAGTTAATGAGTGCCGAAAGATTGAGTCCCTTGAAAATTTGGACCTGGATTTTGATGGTGATGTCACAGAACTTGAAACTTTTGGAGTAAACACCACCAAACCATCAAAGTCACCAAGTCCAGCAAGTATTTCCACAGTACCCAACACGACAGATACTCCCACAGCTCCCAGCACAGCAACCACATCTGTGGTACCAACTGCACCAGATATTTCTGCTCATTCTAGAAGTTTATCTCAGATTCTGATGGAACAGTTGCAAAAGGAGAAACAGCTGGTGACTGGTATGGACGGTGGCCCTGAAGAGTGCAGAAATAAAGATGATCAGGGATTTGTACCATGTGGTGAAAAACCATCAAATTCTGACAACTTTTTGGCGCAGGATAATAACTTGAAAATGTCTGATTCTTTACAGTTAGAAAGTTCTACAGAAATTGAAACTTCTCATAAAAATGATTTGACTACTGATAAGGTATATGCCCCTGAAAACCTGAATGTTCTAGAGAACACAGACAATTCAAAGGAAAAGACTATTACCTCAGAACCAGTAAGAAGTGAAGATGTAATTCTTTGCAATAGTGATACAGATGAAGACTGTTTAATCATTGATACAGAATGTCAAAATAATAGTAATGGAAAGACAACTGATAAGAATTCTAATTTAAGTTCTAAACCAGCTAGCCCCAATTCTTCCTCAGCACAGGCCTCTGTAGGAAACCAGACTAATGCTACTTGTAGTCTTGAAGAGTCATGTGTTTTAAAAAAACCTATTAAACGAGTATATAAAAAATTTGATCCAGTTGGAGAAATTTTAAAAATGCAGGATGAACTCCTGAAACCAATTTCCAGAAAAATACCTGAAGTGCCCTTAATGAATTTGGAAAATTCTAAACAACCTCCTGCTTCTGAGCAATCTGCTCCTTCAGATGCCTCTAGTTGGCCAAAATCTGTATGGCCTTCTGCATTTCAGAAGCCAAAAGGACGTAAGTAAATATTTACAAAGACCTTTATATTAACTGTTTGCCTCTTCCTTATCCTTAGTTTTTTCTCCCTCAGTCCCTCACTTTCTCGTTGTTAGACCTGCCTTATAATATTACATGGTCATTGATACTTCATTTTTCAATCTAGTGTGTCAGCTTCCAAAATCTTCTCTTTAAATATGTACACAAAGTTGTATGGATTTTTGTAATTTTTAAACTTGTGTTTATCCAACATGTACAGTGGCTACTGTAACTGCAGATAATGTTGCTCACTGAACTGATAAAGGGGAGATGATCAAAAATAACCATAAACATTTATGAGTCCAAAATTTACTAATTCATGATGTTGGACTATATAGTTTTATACCTTTCACTTTCTGAGATAATATAACGCTGTAGCTCAGCTCTGCCTGGTTTAGACAAAACATCACTTTTTTAAAACTTGTTTTCTTCTTCATATGTTGTCTCACTAATTTAAACTTGGCTAGGGTTAATGAAAGTGGTAGTTAAAGCTTCGACCTAAGCTCTTGACTACATTTCCAGTAAAAGTAAACAGAAATGGTAATAGTTTAAGTGTTCAACTGAGGAAATGGAAAGTTAAAAATAGTTAATAAAAACTCAAAAATAGATAATTGAATTGTTTTATCTTGAATTATGTGTAAAGAGCTAATGTATTTTAAAATAAAAATGAGAAATATAATTATTTTTAAAGGATTGCCATATGAACTTCAGGACTATGTTGAAGATACATCAGAATATGTAGCTCCCCAGGAAGGAAATTTTGTTTACAAGTTATTTAGCCTGCAAGACTTGTTGTTACTTGTGCGATGCAGTGTCCAGAGGATAGAGACCAGACCACGTTCTAAAAAACGGAAGAAAATCAGAAGAGTAAGTTGTTACTTGGGGAGTTAGGATGTGGTAATATAAGTGGATAATTAAATATTTCACATGCCATTGTTATGAAGTTTAATTTTAAACTGTTGATCACTATTGGAATTATTCCAGAATGAGCTGGGGTGTTTTGTTGGTTTTTTGTGTGTGTGTGTGGTTTGTTTTTGTTTTTGTTTTTTTTTAGTAAAATACTGAAAACACTTTTAATAAGGGAAACTGGAAAGTGTTAAATGTAAAATTCTTGAATGCCAGTAACATTCTAACATAGAATTTATAAACTTAATGAAAAATTGCACCATCACATTTTGACCTAGACAGGTACATATATTCCTGCTTTCTGTTAATTTGGAATTCCTTGTGATATTTTAGCCCTTCTTTCCCTTACTTTGGGGATCTTCTTTACTCTTTTTATAAGTCCCACATTTTGTAAGGGGGACTTACAGACATCTTTGAAGTCTTTGCAGAATTGTTAGAAGACCAGGCATATTCTTTTTCCCCTGTTGGTCTTTTGGGGGGGGGGGGTGATATAAAAAAATTTTTTTTTTCCAGTTAAAAAGTTCTTGCTACAGTTTGAGTAATTGGTTCTTTAAACAGTTTTCCATACTTGATGTTTGAAGTTCACATTCAGATTAGTTTGATTTTTGTGTGTGTGGCACCACTGAATTTGCTAAATAAAGAAGACCTTCTATATTATAGCTGATTATAATGATGTCTTTCATTTTTACTTAAGAGAATTTTTTCTGTTGTGTATATTTGTCATTGTGTGTGTGTATATTTATGTTTTTTATTTTAAAAGTTACTTGTTTTAATTTTGCTGTCTCTATCTTCTGCTCTCTAACCTACCACTGATAAGTATCCTCAGTGACCACTTTAGAAGTCATTATGTTTGGGGCTAGGAGTCAAGTGATCAAAAATAGTGATGTTCTAGCCTTGACCCTTGTGGATCAAGTCACTGATTACTGCTTTGTCACATTAAGGAATAATTTGGAAAATAAAGGAAGGAAAGGAGGGAGAGCAGATGGTCCAACCTTTCTAAACTGCTAATAACAGGATCTGTTACGAAAAAACTCTAAAGCTAAACCATCAGGATCTAGGATCTTTGTCCCCTAGAATCCAATAGACTTGGAGGGTCTTTTGCTTGATGATACTGTTACCTTTGTCAAATAGAAGGGAGATTGTGAATACATTTTTAAATTCTTAATTCTCATAATTTGGTTTTTATCAGTGGTTCAGACTTTAAATTTTAAAAACCAAATAGTTTTGAATTAAATGTATGAGGTAGTATTTTTTTATAAGAGAAAGTCAAGGAATGACAAAATACTAAAGATTTTGTATTAGTCTGCTCCTAAATACATGCTAATATTTTCTGAATTAAGAGATTTTACTTTATTTACTGATTTTCCTATCTTATTTATATTTAATTATCAGTTTAATGGCTGTAGCATGAACATCTTGAATATATGTAGTATCAGTGCTATGTATTATATTTTCAGTGTTTTATTTCTTTAATTTTTACTTGATATCTCTTTTATTTCTTTGGAAGCTAACCTGATTTCTTTTACTTTTTACCCTTTGAACCCATACCACTTTGTATTGATGTGCCAGCTCACAGCAGTTAGGAACTATTGATGGGCCAGTTATTCTTAAGAACAGCTTAGGGATATATTGGATACTGAGTTCTTGAAACAGACAGCCTGTTAAGGACATTGTCATTCTATTGACTAAAGGCAATTTGTAAGTGTTGGAACAAAACCTTATAGATGTGAATTCACTCTTCATCAAAATATATCAAACCAGTTGAACCCCAAAGAATATCTAAATAGAAGCCTTATGTTTTTGATGATGTCAAACCCAGAGTAAAATTTTAAATTTTTCAGTGAATGTTTATCATCCTGTACCTTTTTATTACATGTAATCATTTAGTACACATGATTTAAATCCCTTGTAGAATGAATTTCCCTTGGAATCAGGTCCTATTTACCTGTTTCTCCCAAATGTTTTATATCCTAGAAACACAATAAACAGGTATTAAGTTAATGAGAAGAATTGAGGGGTGAAGAAAGAGGAGGGTGTTATTAAGGAAGGGAACTTTAGGGATCCCTGGGTGGCGCAGCGGTTTAGCGCCTGCCTTTGTCCCAGGGCACGATCCTGGAGACCCGGGATCGAGTCCCACATCGGGCTCCCGGTGCATGGAGTCTGCTTCTCCCTCTGCCTATGTCTCTGCCTCTCTCTCTGTGTGTGACTATCATGAATAAATTAAAAAAAATTTAAAAAAAAAAAAAAAAAAAAAAAAAAAAAAAAAGGAAGGGAACTTTAGGATAATTTAAGCACTAGTTTGAGAAGTTTTGAAGTAGCACTATTTAAACTCTAGGTAAGAAAGCATTCTTATTAACTACTTAAAAACCGACTTGTTTAGATAAAGCTTTAAAACACTTAGAAGTCTCTTCAACTCCTGATACTAGCTATGAAATATCTATTTAGGAATGTATGGAAAAGTTTAAAAGGTCTATGTGAAAAATTGGAAGACAGAACCAGGAAAAGCTTTCAGCTGGGGAGAATAAGAGTTACTATTCAAAGAAGAAAGGAATGGTAAATTTAATTTTTATAGTTTGAAACTTTGATTGGAATTAAAATTTCACTCTAATTTTAGAATACTACCATAAAATATTCAGACTTTTCTTTCCCTTGGCTTCCTGGAGGTGGCAGTAGAATACATACAGAAATTAAAACCAGATTCAGGACTTAGTTTTATAGATATAAAGCAGTATTATCATGGAAAAATCAACTCATGATCCAAAAAGGGTATATCTTCCATATCAATTATTCAACTCTGCTATAAACTGGCTCTGTCTCTGAGCAAATTTCTTAACCCTCTTGACCTCCATTTCTTTATCTCTAGCTTATGGTAGTTAAATGCAGATTACCAATTGCTGAAGAATTATTATATAATAAAAAACTTTTACCAGTAAAATTATCTTAATCACAATTTAATTTTTTTAATTGAGACGACACCATAGAGTCCTTATACTTGAGGTTTGGCCCCTGGAACAACAGCTTACTTATCAAATACACAAAACCTACTATACAGAATTGTCAAATTAGGGCAGCCCCGGTGGCGCAGCGGTTTAGCGCCGCCTACAGCCAGGGGCATGATCCTGGAGACCCGGGATCGAGTCCCACACCCGACTCCCAGCGTGGAGCCTGCTTCTCCCTCTGCCTGTGGCTCTGCCTCTCTCTCTCTCTCTTTCTGTGTGTGTCTCAATAAATAAATCTTTAAAAAAAAGAATTGTAAAATTATTATAATGTACACTCAAAACTAACATTAAACTGTGTGTTAATTATACTTCAATTTTTAAGAAAGCAAAACATTGCTCTTCACCTCAGACTCTCCATTTTAACAAAGTTATTCACCAGGTTATTTACATACACATTAAAATAAAAGAAACACTACTTTAAGGCTTTACAACATTCATAGGTAATCATTTGAACCAACCCTACTGTTAACAAAAATGTTACTGGATTTGAATTATTCTTAACCACCATCATTGTTCCAAGCCTACTAAATTTGCCACTTTGTGAAAATCAGGAATTCTGAAACATTTGTGAAATATTTTCAAGTATATGAATAGTGGCAGCTTAGTATAATTTCAAAAGTACTAACTAGTTATATCACTTTGAATATATTTGTTAAATCTTCTATTTCTCCTTCTGCAGCTGGAAATGAAGAGACTACTATTAAGAGTAGAGTATTCTTTGACAGAAATGAACTAACATGAGCACAGTGAACATAACATGACATTATTTCACAAGCATGTATTTCCTTGCATATTCTACTTTATACTAGTAATAGCCACAGTTACTTTACTTAATCTATTTAGTGTCCTGACCATTAAACTCTAAGTGGATAATTTACCAGGTACTTAGTGTTTGAAACAAGCTTTTGTATTAATCAAGATAGACACTCACAGGTGTTAATGTAGGTTTTAATGCTTATTCACTTCATTCTTAGAATGAAAACAAGCTGCCCAGAGTATTTGACCCTGAGATCATTTGTCTCATGCATTAAAGGGGCCAAAAATTCTTACCTTTTTTATCCTCTGAGAATTACTAGTATAACAGTCTTTCTGGTATCCAGATTTGAACCTTTGGGCAATTATGTATCATAGGCTCTGTTCCAAGGTTGCTACTGTCAGTTACATTCCCTGATAAAATGTGTAGATAGGGAGGTACAGGGATCTTGGGTGGAGGTGAGGGAGAGCTGTTGGTTCAGGATCTCTTATTTATCTATCCACCTCTGTGTGTTGCCCACATCTAACAAGGGTTCTTTTCATCTTTCTGTCTGAATTCTGCTGTATTTGAAAGGATGAAATAAGATTACCTGAAAGCATTTTGAAAGTGGCAAACTATATAGGCAAATGTATTTGCTATTAAGCATAAATTAATGGAGCTTTGAAAAAGTATAACCTTGCATTTCAGCAATTTCCAGTTTATGTACTACCAAAAGTGGAATATCAAGCTTGTTATGGTGTTGAAGCTCTAACTGAAAGTGAACTTTGCCGCCTGTGGACTGAAAGTTTATTGCATTCCAACTGCTCATTTTATGTTGGTAAGTTATACACCAGGCTTTGTTCTCCTTTTTAATGCCATTGTAAATATATACTTTTAATCAATTATAAAGACTTCCATTCTGTACTTTCTGCAGCTCTTATTGTGTTAACATTCCTTTCTATTACAACACCATTCCTACTGCAGAGTTAAATGGTGGGGTGAGACTAGTAAGATCAGATGTTCCATTTCCCTCTTATTCAATGTTTAGTTGTGTTTGAATGTCAACATAATTGTTTTATTTTTGAAATATTTTATTTTACAGTGTAATAAGCTAAAACTATAGGAGTGTTTTCTAACAAGCTTCTTTTAAACTATTGATATGAACATGTTTCGAAATTTTCTTAAAATTCTAATGACATTTAAAATTTTTCAAATTTTTTAAACTTTGTTTCTAGTTTGCTGTTTTGGGGGATTGGTCAGGAATTTGTGTTATTTGGATTCACGCACAGTTAACATACTTCATATGAAGGATTACTTGCCAGTTGTTACTGATATTGCTCCCTCCCAATGGAATGCTTTATCCCCATACTTTTTGATTCATCCTGTATGTTTCAGTTCAACCTAACTATCTCAAGCTGCCCTTCCATGAAGTCATTTCCTTCCTTTGGTCTTTCAATGCAAGGTCTTTTTTTTTTTTTTTTAAGATTTATTTTAGAGAGAGCACACACTAGTAAATATGCGTGAGCAGAGGAGGGGCAAAGGGAGAGAGAGAGAGAGAGATGCAGACTTCTACCCTGAGCCCAAGGCATCCTGAGGCTCAATTCTAGGAACCTGAGATTGTGACCTCAGCCAAAATCAAGAGTTGAATGCCCAACCAACTGAGCCACCTAGGCAACCCTGGGGAGTTTTTGTTTCTTTTTTTCTTTTCACCACTCTTAAAACGTGTTACTTTGTATTGTATTGTTCTTTTTTACACTTAACCCTATCTTCCCATTAGACAGTAAGTAGTTTAAGGTCAGTGTCTAATGAAACTTCATATTTTCATAGCACTTAGCATGATTGCTGATATGAAACACCTGTTAAGAGCATATTTTTCTTAATCAAAAAAAAGTTACTTACTTGAAAATATTTTCCATATTTTGGTTAACCAGTATTTCCCCTTTATTGTATAAGAGTATTAATAAGATAATTGATTTGCTCTCTCTCCATAACTCAAAAGTACTACTTCGTGGTGCACTAGCCCCATTCTCCTGCTTCATACTGAATGCTGGAAGTTTTTTGTTGTAGTTTTCAGCCACTAACCACAATCACAGTGTTCCTCCAAAAGACCTCATGCCTTGAAACATACCAACAGTCTTCATGTAAGGTACTCAGAAGCAATGGCTAACCACATCCATTTTGGGAAAAGATGAAACAAAAACATCACTTAAATCCTTCTTAAAGGTACTGAAAGAGAATAGAGACACATGACTAAAACAATATAAAACATTTTTTTTAAAGTGTAAGGTATACTTTAACAGATAAAACTGCCATCATCTATATAGCTTACCCCATCTAAAGTATTCTTTGAAGTCCTAAATAATTATTGCTCTATGTGCTCTTTATCCTTAGTAAATCCTACCCACTTGGAAGCCATTAATTTTATTTATTTTTTTCTTTAATTTTTATTTATTTATGATAGTCACAGAGAGAGAGAGAGAGAGGCAGAAACATAGGCAGAGGGAGAAGCAGGCTCCATGCACCGGGAGCCCGACGTGGGATTCAATCCCGGGTCTCCAGAATTGCACCCTGGGCCAAAGGCAGTTGCTAAACCGCTGCGCCACCCAGGGATCCCCTATTTATTTATTTTTAATATGTTTTTTATTATTATTATTGAAGTTAGGTTTGCCAACAAATAGTATAACACCCAGTGCTTATCCCATCAAGTGTCCTCCTCAGTGCCTGTCACCCAGTTGCCCCAATCCCCCTGCCCACCTCCCCTTCCGCATCCCTGTCTTTGTTTCCCAGAGTTAGGACTCTCTCATGGTTTGTCTCCTTCTTAGTTTTTCCCACTCAATTCTCCTCCTTTCCCTTATAATCCCTTTCAGTATTTCTTATATTCCGTGTATGAGTGAAACCATATGATGATTGTCCTTCTCTGATTGACTTGCTTCACTCTAGCCATTAGAAAGGACGAATACCCATCATTTGCTTCGACATGGATGGAACTGGAGGGTATTATACTGAGTGAAGAAGCCATTCACTTTAATGTAATAGAATAGTGTATTTGGTGGAGCGCCTGGGTGGCTCAGTCAGTTAAGCATCTGCCATTAGCTCAGGTCATGATCCCAGAGTCCTGGGATTGAGCCCCGCCTGGGCATCAGGCTCAGGGAGCCTGCTTCTTCCTCTCCTGTTCTCCCTGCTTGTACTCTATCTTATGCTCTCTGCCAAATAAATCTTTTTTTTTTTTATAAAGGATGGTATATTTGGTTTCTTTTATAGTTTGATGAGAAATTTATGTTATATGGTTGTGTTTTCTTTGGGTTTGGGAATGGGTTTGGTTTTTTATGTGGGGGTGAATATGTTTTGAAATGCTGTTTTAGGGATCCCTGGGTGGCGCAGCGGTTTGGCGCCTGCCTTTGGCCCAGGGCGCGATCCTGGAGACCCGGGATCGAATCCCACGTCGGGCTCCCGGTGCATGGAGCCTGCTTCTCCCTCTGCCTGTGTCTCTGCCTCTCTGTCTCTCTCTGTGTGACTATCATGAATAAATAAATAAAATCTTTAAAAAAAAAAAAAAAGAAATGCTGTTTTAAAAGGATCTAGATGGGGGGTACCTGGCTGGCTCAGTCAGTAAAGCATGCAAACTTTTGATTTCAGAGTTGTGAGTTTGAGCCCCACATTGAGTATAGAAATTACTTAAAAAATTTTTAAAAATCTAAAAAAATAAATAATTGAAAGTATCTGTGGGTTAGAGGTGTTCATTTTTTGTTTTTGTTTTTTAATGTTGCTCTGTTACTCTTTTAATTTCAGAAAAATGTTGCAACAAGAAGGGAGTGTAGGAGAAAGGGCTCCTTAGTTAAGTTTTTCTTATAGTTACTTTGTGGAAAAATAATACAGAAAATAAATACAGAAGGCAACAGTCATTTTGTCATTGTAGTGTCTGGAATAACTGAATATAATTAAAATATGTTATATATCAGATGTGACTACAAAGTAGTTTGCATGACTCATTACTTAGCCTCTTATAATTATATTTTTAACATAATGTTTTGGTTTTAAGAAGAGAGCCAATCTACAGATAGACAAGAGTTAAAGAAGATATGTATAAAATACTTAGGATAGCTCACTTCAGAAGTATTTATTATTGCCTTTTGACATCCAAATAACAAACTAAATTGAAAATTATGAGTTCCTAGATAGGAGTTACGGTATGTACCTTTAAAAGAGGTAATGTGTTTCTTTTCCAATATTCTTTGATCCTCTCTGTAATATGTCAGTTTTCCTCTCTATACTACACTCCTCTTCCCAGTTTCCTCTCCTTCCAACCTCCCAATGTACAACTTACAGAATATTGTTGGGTTGGTTTTTCTTTTCTCCTTTTGGTTCATTATGTATCTGCCACTCACAAACCAAGCTATATGATGCACTTGAAGTGCTCCAAAATTATCCTTAGGAACTATTAAATATATCTGTGTATGTATGTATATATGTAAGTGTGTATAAAAATAATAGAACAATATTTTTCTTTTCTTTTTTAGGGAGAGAGCTCACAAGCAAGGGGAGGGACAAGAGGGAAAGAGGGAGAGAGAATCTTAAACAGATTCCATGCCCAGTGTAGAGCCAGACCTAGGGCTCGCTCTCACAACCCTGAGATCAGGACCTGAGCCAAAATTTAGAGTCATACATTTAACCAACTAAAGCACTAAGGCACCCCTAGAACAATATTTCTAACTCAGTTATGAAGTATGCAATGTGGGTCAACTACTTATATACCTGTTTTTGCTAATCCTCACTATTCTGTAAAATAGGTGATGTTTATCTTTGTTATATGGAGAAAAAAACCTTAGGTTCTCTAAGTTTATTGCTCAAGATTACACAATTTGTGGGAAATCCAGAATTTGTATCCATATGTTTTCTGACTCCACAGCTTGTGCTTTTTTCCATTATAATGGAGTAGTGGAAATCATGCTGAATGTGGGAATCAGAAGGTATATGTATGATTACTATGTATTTTCTAATTCTTTTACCTTGGTTAGAATCATTTAACCCCCAGGCCTGAACTTTTTCACCTATACATAATGAATATCATAGTATTCTTTCATCCTACTACAAGGATTGTATATACAGATTTTTTTATTATAATTATAACCTATTATATTGCCCCAAAAGTAGATTTCTTCTTGATGAAAATAGATACAAGACTTTGTACTGAGGAAAAGCTACTAACCTAGAATTAGGTGAAAATATGGAAGATCATCTTTATGATATGAGAGTTAAGGAAATATTTCTTTTTTTTTTTTAATCTATTTGAAAAAGAGAGAAGAGCATGAGTGGGGGGAGGAGCAGAGAGAGAGAGAGAAGCAGACTCCCTACTGAGCACAGAGCCCAACCAACATGGGACTCCACCCCAGGACCCCGAGATCAGCATCTAAATTGAAGGCTGATGCTTAACCAGCTGAGCCACTCCAGGCACCCCAAGAAAGAATTTCTTAACTAAAAATTAAAAGTGGACTAAAACAAAAGGAGCAATAACTTTCCTATATTTAGACATAATTTTTAAGTGTCTACATGGTACTCTTTCTGTTCTAAGATAATAGAATAGTTGTAAAGTACACCATTGATTTGATGTTTTTCTCTTCCATTTTTAACTTTTTTAAAAAAAAGGTATATTTATTTTAGAGAGAGAGAATGGGAGGGGTTAGAGAAGAGTAGAGGGAGAAGGAGAGAGAGAATCTTAAGCAGATTCTGCACTGAGCCCAACATGGCTAGATCTCACCACCCTGAGATCACAACCTGAGCCGAAACCAAGAGTCAGATGCCCATCTGACTGTGCCAGTCACTCACCCTTTCCATTTTTAACTTTGAGTACATTTTTAGAAATGAAAAGAATAAAAATGTACAGCTCAGGGAATTATAACAAAGCCAGCACCTCTGTAACTACTATCCAGATCAAGAAGCTGAAAATTTACCAGTGCCCCAGAAGACCCACAAGTGACCTTGCCAGGCATTGCCTTTTTCCTCTTTTCCAATGGCAGTCATTATTTTGATAGTTCTATTTTGCCACTTGATACAAATGGAATCATAAAATAGTAATCTTTTGTTTATGCTTCCTTTCAATTAACATAGTTTTTGAAATTTATCCATGCTTTGTGTAGCAGTTGTTTACTTCTATTGTTTTGATATTCCTTTGTAAGAATATACTACAATTTATCCATTTAACTTCTATTTTTTAAAAAAGTATTTTATTATTTGAGAGAACACACACACACACACACACAACACACACACACACACACACACGAGCAGGGGGGAGGGGCAGAGGGAGAGGGAAATGCAGTGTCCCTGCTCAGCAGGGAGCCTGACATGGGGCTTGATCCCAGGACAGACACTTAACTGACTGAAACATCTGGGTACCCCTCTACACCTTAACTTTTTGATACACGGTTTATGTGGTATTTAACTTTACATGGAATATCAAGATTTTATTTTCCATTTTTAACACTACTTATTGAAAAGACCACCCTTTCTCTGCTACTCTTCAATGCTACTTGTATTATAAATCATATCTGTGAATCTAATTCTAGACTATGTATCCTTCAGGCAGTACCTGTTTTAATTACTCTAACTAGAGTAATTACTTAATTTTTCTAGGTACTCTAGCTGGACAATTAACATTTTAAATTACTTTATAAAATGTTCTACTCTGTAAAGTGAATCTTGTCAACTTATTTTTCTTCCGGATTCTTGGCTATTCTTGGCCATTTGTATTTACAAATTTTGGAATCAGCTTGTCAGTTTCTATCAACAACAACAAAATTGGGATTTTTGTTAGCAAGTACATTGACTCAATGTAGAGTAAATCGATAGCTTCACAATAACATATCTTCCAATTTGTGGACTTTATAAAATCCTTTATTTATATCTTTAATTTCTATTAGTATTTTAGGATTTTCTATGTAGAGATCTTATATATCTTTTGTTAAGTGTATTTTGGTATTTGATATTTTTAAGTTATTATAAATGATATTTCTGACATTTTATTTTCTGTGGTTTATTACTAAAATATAAAATTTATTTACATATTCATTTTTAAAAAATATTTTTATTTATTTATTCATGAGAGACACAGAGAGAGAGGCAGAGACACAGGCAGAGGGAGAAGCAGGCTCCATGCAGGGAGCCTGACGTGGGACTCAGTCCTGGGTCTCCAGGGTCATGCCCTGGGCCAAAGGCAGGTGCTAAACCACTGAGCCACCTGGGCTGCCCACATATTCATTTTCTATATTGATCTTCTACCTAGCAACTTTGCTAAACTCATTTTAATAATTCAGGTTTTTTAATTAACCAGTCGTGTCTTCTGCAAATAATGGCCATTTTATTTCTTCTTCCCAATCTTTATACCTTTTATTTTTCTTGCCTTCATTGCCTCACACTTGAATACAAGGTAAATACATGGGCTTTTTCCTTATTTCTCATCTTAAAAGGGAATGTTTTGTTGTTTTTTAAAGATTTTATTTATTTCTGAGAGATGCAGAGGGAGAAGCAGGCTCCCTCTGGGGAGCCTGATGTGGGACTCCATCCCAGGTCCCTGGGATCACAACCTGAGCCACCCAGGTGCCCCAAAAGGGAATGTTTTTAACAATTCACCACGTGTTTGATATTTTGTATAGGTTTTTGTAGATACCTTTAATTAGAATAAAGAAGTTCTGGGGATCCCTGGGTGGCTCAGTGGTTGAACGCTTGCCTTTGGCCCAGGGTGTGATCCTGGAGTCCCAAGATCGAGTCCTGCGTGGGGCTCCCGGCATGGAGCTTGCTTCTCCCTCTGCCTGTGTCTCTGCCTCTCTCTCTCTCTCTGTCTCTCCATCATAAATAAATAAATGAATAAATAAATATTTTTTTTTAAAAAAGCTCCTTTCTGTACCTAGTTTAAGAATTTTTTTTAAGATTTATTTATTTATTTATTCATGATAGATGTATATATAGAAAGAGAGAGAGAGGCAGAGACACAGGAGAAGGAAGAGAAGAAGGCTCCATGCCGGGAGCCCAACACGGGACTCGATCCCTGACTCTAGGATCGCGCCCTGGGCCAAAGGCAGGCGCCAAACTGCTGAGCCACCCAAAGATCCCCGTAGTTTAAGAATTTTAATCATGAATTGGTTAAAAAAAAAAACAAACTTATCAGATACTTTCTTTGCTTTTATTGATATGATGGTATGACTTTTATTCTACTAATGTGATGACTCCTGTTGATTCATTTAAAAATATTAATCGAACCGTGTGTTCCTGCAATAAACCCAGCTTAATCATACTATATTATTCTTTTTACATATTGGTAGATTTAGCTTAATATTATTTTTTATTTTTTAAAAATGCTGTATATATTTACCCATAATACTTGAGCTCAAAGACTTCATTGAGGGAGGGGCAAGATGGCGGAAGAGTAGGGTCCCCAAATCACCTGTCCCCACCAAATTACCTAGATAACCTTCAAATCATCCTGAAAATCTACAAATTCGGCCTGAGATTTAAAGAGAGACCAGCTGGAATGCTACAGTGAGAAGAGTTCGCGCTTCTATCAAGGTAGGAAGACGGGGGGAAAAAAAGAAATAAAGAAACAAAAGGCATCCAAGGGGGAGGGGCCCCGCGAGGAGCCGGGCTAAGGCCGGGGCGAGTGTCCCCAGGACAGGAGAGCTCCGTCCGGAGAAGCAGGAGCTTCACCAACCTTCCCGGGTGGAAAGGCACCTGCAGGGAGTTAGAGCAGGACCCCAGGAGGCGGGGATGCCCTCGAGCTCCCTGGGACACTAACAGACACCTGCGCCCGCGGAGAGTGCGCCGAGCTCCCTAAGGGCTGCAGCGCGCACGGCGGGACCCGGAGCAGCTCGGAGGGGCTCGGGCGGCGGCTCCGCGGAGGGGGCTGCGCGGACGGGAGCAGCTCGGGGGGGTTCGGACGGCAGCTCCGGGGAGAGGCGGCTGCACGGCCGGGAGCGCGAATGCAACAGCGCAGGCTCCAGAGCACAGGGCACCGGGACACAGCACAGGATCCGGCCTCCCCCCAGGACAGGCAGAGGCCGGGAGGGCCCAGGACAGCAAGGACGCTCCTGCCCGGAGCTGAGCAGATCAGCGGCCCCGCCCCGGAGCCTCCAGGCCCTGCAGACGGAGAGCTCAGTAGTTACTGCGGGGGCTGAATCCAGTTTCCACAGCTGCCGTAACCACTGTGGCTGTTCCTCCTGGGGCCTCACGGGGTAAACAACCCCCATGGAGCCCTGCACCAGGCAGGGGGCAGAGCAGCTCCCCCAAGTGCTAACACCTGAAAATCACAACAGGCCCCTCCCCCAGAAGACCAGCTGGACGGACCAGTTACAGGGGAAGTCAAGGGACTTAAAGTATACAGAATCAGAAGATACTCCCCCGTGTTTTTTTTTTCTTTTTTTTTCTTTTTGATTTGTGATTGCTTCCCCAACCCACTTTTTTTTTTCACCTTTCTTTTTCTTTTTTTCTTTTTTTCCTTTTTTTTCCTTTTTTTTCTTTTTCTCTTTTTTTTTCCTTCTCTCTCTCTCTTTTTCTCCTTTTCCCAATACAACTTGTTTTTGGCCACTCTGCACTGAGCAAAATGACTAGAAGGAAAACCTCACCTCAAAAGAAACAATCAGAAACAGTCCTCTCTCCCAGAGTTACAAAATCTGGATTACAATTCAATGTCAGAAAGCCAATTCAGAAGCAATATTATACAGCTACTGGTGGCTCTAGAAAAAAGCATAAAGGACTCACGAGACTTCATGACTGCAGAATTTAGAGCTAATCAGGCAGAAATTAAAAATCAATTGAATGAGATGCAATCCAAACTAGAAGTCCTAACGACGAGGGTTAACGAGGTAGAAGAACGAGTGAGTGAGATAGAAGACAAGTTGATGGCAAAGAGGGAAACTGAGGAAAAAAGAGACAATTAAAGACCATGAAGACAGATTAAGGGAAATAAATGACAGCCTAAGGAAGAAAAACCTACATTTCATTGGGGTTTCCGAGGGCGCCGAAAGGGACAGAGGGCCAAAATATGTATTTGAACAAATCCTAGCTGAAAACTTTCCCAATCTGGGAAGGGAAACAGGCATTCAGATCCAGGAAATAGAGAGATCCCCCCCCCCAAAATCAATAAAAACCGTTCAACACCTCGACATTTAATAGTGAAGCTTGCAAATTCCAAAGATGAAGAGAAGATCCTTAAAGCAGCAAGAGACCAGAAGTCCCTGACTTTTATGGGGAGGAGTATTAGGGTAACAGCAGACCTCTCCACAGAGACCTGGCAGGCCAGAAGGGCTGGCAGGATATATTCAGGGTCCTAAATGAGAAGAACATGCAACCAAAAATACTTTATCCAGCAAGGCTCTCATTCAAAATGGAGGAGAGATAAAGAGCTT
This sequence comes from Nyctereutes procyonoides, assembly GCF_905146905.1. Classification (NCBI taxonomy): domain Eukaryota; kingdom Metazoa; phylum Chordata; class Mammalia; order Carnivora; family Canidae; genus Nyctereutes; species Nyctereutes procyonoides. The sequence goes on from NW_026575040.1 coordinate 15,283,803, forward strand.
CCAAGACAGGCAGGAACTGAAAGAATATGTGACCTCCAAACCAGCTCTGCAAGGAATTTTAAGGGGGACTCTCAAAATTCCGCTTTAAGAAGAAGTTCAGTGGAACAATCCACAAAAAAAAAATGACTGAAGAGATATCATGATGACACTAAACTCATATCTGTCAATAGTAACTCTGAACGTGAACGGGCTTAATGACCCCATCAAAAGGTGCAGGGTTTCAGACTGGATAAAAAAGCAGGACCCATCTATTTGCTGTCTACAAGAGACTCATTTTAGACAGAAGGACACCTACAACCTGAAAATAAAAGGTTGGAGAACCATTTACCATTCAAATGGTCCTCAAAAGAAAGCAGGGGTAGCCATCCTTATATCAGATAAACTAAAATTTACCCCGAAGACTACAGTGAGAGATGAAGAGGGACACTATCTCATACTTAAAGGATCTATCCAACAAGAGGACTTAACAATCCTCAATATATATGCCCCGAATGTGGGAGCTGCCAAATACTTAAACCAATTATTAACCAAAGTGAAGAAATACTTAGATAATAATACACTTATACTTGGTGACTTCAATCTAGTGCTTTCTATACTCGATAGGTCTTCTAAGCACAACATCTCCAAAGAAACGAGAGCTTTAAATGATACAGTGGACCAGATGGATTTCACAGATATCTACAGAACTTTATATCCAAACTCAACTGAATACACATTCTTCTCAAGTGCACATGGAACTTTCTCCAGAATAGACCACATACTGGGTCACAAATCGGGTCTGAACCGATACCAAAAGATTGGGATCGTCCCCTGCATATTCTCAGACCATAACGCCTTGAAATTAGAACTCAATCACAAGAAGAAGTTTGGAAGGACATCAAACATGTGGAGGTTAAGGACCATCCTGCTAAAAGATAAAAGGGTCAACCAGGAAATTAAGGAAGAATTAAAAAGATTCATAGAAACTAATGAGAATGAAGATACAACCGTTCAAAATCTTTGGGATGCAGCAAAAGCAGTCCTGAGGGGGAAATACATTGCAATACAAGCATCCATTCAAAAACTGGAAAGAACTCAAATACAAAAGCTAACCTTACACACAAAGGAGCTAGAGAAAAAACAGCAAATGGACCCTACACCCAGCAGAAGAAGAGAGTTAATTAAAATTCAAGCAGAGCTCAACAAAATTGAGACCAGAAGAACTGTGGAACAGACCAACAGAACCAGGAGTTGGTTCTTTGAAAGAATTAATAAGATAGATAAACCATTAGCCAACCTTATTAAAAAGAAGAGAGAGAAGACTCAATTTAATAAAATCATGAATGAGAAAGGAGAGATCACTACCAACACCAAGGAAATACAAACGATTTTAAAAACATTATGAACAGCTATACGCCAATAAATTAGGCAATCTAGAGGAAATGGACCCATTCCTGGAAAGCCACAAACTACCAAAACTGGAACGGGAAGAAATAGAAAACCTGAACAGGCCAATAACCAGGGAGGAAATTGAAGCAGTCACCAAAAACCTCCCAAGACACAGGAGTCCAGGGCCAGATGGCTTCCCAGGGGAATTCTATCAAACGTTTAAAGAAGAAATCATACCTATTCTACTAAAGCTGTTTGGAAAGATAGAAAGAGATGGAGTACTTCCAAATTCATTTTATGAGGCCAGCATCACCTTAATTACAAAACCAGACAAAGACCCCACCAAAAAGGAGAACTATAGACCAGTATCCCTGATGAACACAGATGCAAAAATTCTCAACAAGATACTAGCCAATAGGATCCAACAACACATTAAGAAAATTATCCACCATGACTAGGTAGGATTTATCCCCGGGACACAAGGCTGGTTCAACACTCATAAAACAATCAATGTGATTCATCATATCAACAAGAGAAAAACCAAGAACCATATGATCCTCTCATTAGATGCAGAGAAAGCATTTGACAAAATACAGCATCCATTCCTGATCAAAACTCTTCAGAGTGTAGGGATAGAGGGAACTTTCCTCGACATCTTAAAAGCCATCTACGAAAAGCCCACAGCAAATATCATTCTCAATGGGGAAGCACTGGGAGCCTTTCCCCTAAGATCAGGAACAAGACAGGGATGTCCACTCTCACCACTGCTATTCAACATAGTACTGGAAGTCCTAGCCTCAGCAATCAGACAACAAAAAGACATTAAAGGCATTCAAATTGGCAAAGAAGAAGTCAAACTCTCCCTCTTCGCCGATGACATGATACTCTACATAGAAAACCCAAAAGCCTCCACCCCAAGATTGCTAGAACTCATACAGCAATTTGGTAACGTGGCAGGATACAAAATCAATGCCCAGAAATGAGTGGCATTTCTATACACTAACAATGAGACTGAAGAAAGAGAAATTAAGGAGTCAATCCCATTTACAATTGCACCCAAAAGCATAAGATACCTAGGAATAAACCTAACCAAAGAGGTAAAGGATCTATACTCTAAAAACTATAGAACACTTCTGAAAGAAATTGAGGAAGACACAAAGAGATGGAAAAATATTCCATGCTCATGGATTGGCAGAATTAATATTGTGAAAATGTCAATGTTACCCAGGGCAATTTACACGTTTAATGCAATCCCTATCAAAATACCATGGACTTTCTTCAGAGAGTTAGAACAAATTATTTTAAGATTTTTGTGGAATCAGAAAAGACCCCGAATAGCCAGGGGAATTTTAAAAAAGAAAACCATATCTGGGGGCATCACAATGCCAGATTTCAGGTTGTACTACAAAGCTGTGGTCATCAATACAGTGTGGTACTGGCACAAAGACAGACACATAGATCAATGGAACAGAATAGAGAACCCAGAAGTGGACCCTGAACTTTATGGTCAACTAATATTCAATAAAGGAGGAAAGACTATCCACTGGAAGAAAGACAGTCTCTTCAATAAATGGTGCTGGGATTTTGGACATCCACATGCAGAAGAATGAAACTAGACCACTCTCTTTCACCATACACAAAGATAAACTCAAAATGGATGAAAGATCTAAATGTGAGACAAGATTCCATCAAAATCCTAGAGGAGAACACAGGCAACACCCTTTTTGAACTTGGCCACAGTAACTTCTTGCAAGATACTTCCACGAAGGCAAAAGAAACAAAAGCAAAAATGAACTATTGGGACTTCATCAAGATAAGAAGCTTTTGCACAGCAAAGGATACAAACAAAACTAAAAGACAACCTACAGAATGGGAGAAGATATTTGCAAATGACATATCAGATAAAGGGCTAGTTTCCAAAATCTATAAAGAACTTATTAAACTCAACACCAAAGAAACAAACAATCCAATCATGAAATGGGCAAAAGACATGAAGAGAAATCTCACAGAGGAAGACATAGACATGGTCAACATGCACATGAGGAAATGCTCCTCATCACTTGCCATCAGGGAAATACAAATCAAAACCACAATGAGATACCACCTCACACCAGTGAGAATGGGGAAAATTAACAAGGCAGGAAACAACAAATATTGGAGAGGATGTGGAGAAAGGGGAACCCTCTTACACTGTTGGTGGGAATGTGAACTGGTGCAGCCACTCTGGAAAACTGTGTGGAGGTTCCTCAAAAAGTTAAAAATAGACCTGCCCTATGACCCAGCAATTGCACTGTTAGGGATTTACCCCAAAGATTCAGATGCAATGAAACGCCGGGACACCTGCACCCCAATGTTTCTAGCAGCAATGTCCACAATAGCCAAACTGTGGAAGGAGCCTCGGTGTCCATCGAAAGACGAATGGATAAAGAAGATGTGGTTTATGTATACAATGGAATATTACTCAGCCATTAGAAACGGCAAATACCCACCATTTGCTTCGAGGTGGATGGACCTGGAGGGTATTATGCTGAGTGAAGTAAGTCAATCGGAGAAGGACAAACAGTGTAGGTTCTCATTCATTTGGGGAATATAAATAATAGTGAAAGGGAATATAAGGGAAGGGAGAAAAAATGTGTGGGAAATATCAGAAAGGGAGACAGAACATAAAGACTCCTAAGTCTGGGAAATGAACTAGGGGTGGTGGAAGGGGAGGAGGGCGGAGCTCAGTGTATAGTAGCAAAGAAGTATGAAGTAGGTACCTATAGAATCTTTTTACTTTCTAGTGTTTAATATTTTTGGTGATTTCTATTTTTTAATAATAAATGTATTTGTTATTGGTATTCAATTTGCCAACATACAGAATAGCACCCAATGCTCATCCCGTCAAGTGCCCCCCTCCGTGCCCATCACCCATTCACCCCCACCCCCTGCCCTCCTCCCCTTCCACCACCCCTAGTTCGTTTCCCAGAATTAGGAGTCTTTTAATATTAATTCTGCCATCTGTGTTTATGAGTGAGATTGGCCTATAACATCTTGCCGAGGTATTCATATTAAGGTTATGTTTATACTGTAAAATTAGTTGGTATGTATTCCTTCTTCTCCTATCTGGTAGAATTTCTATAAAATTGTTTTTATTTCTCCTACAAATAAATGTTTGGTACAAGTTACCTAGGAAGCAATGGGCTAAAGTTTTCCTTTTTGAGAAGCTTCTAATTATCAATTCTGTTTTTAAATTAATTTTAGAGCCATTCACATGTTTAATTTCTTGCATCAGTTTTGTAACTTGTGTATGTTTTTAAGAAATTTGTTCAGTTTCTTTAAATTTTCAAAATTATTGGTGTAAAAGTCTTTATAATATCCTCTTACGATCTTTAATGTCTATAGTACCTGTAATAAATTACTACACATCACTAATAAATTTGAGTTTATATCTACCCATTTTAATATGTTTTCTATTTAACTCATAGTTTTAAGGGCTTTTTTTGTCCTAGTGCGATAATGTGAATTGCATTATTTTTTATTCCATTTTTTCCCTTTATTAACAGCATAGTTCTATATTAATGTAATTAATGTATTCTTTTACTACTCTTTTAAGGGTTACTCTAGAGGTGTCCTAACATAGTAGCTCCTAGCCATAGGTAACTATTTTAAATTTATTAAAATTAAATAAAACTTAAAATTCAGTTTCTCAGTCATACTAACCATATTTCAGATACTAGAAAGCTACACCTGGTTGCCATATTGAACAGTGCAGTTATTTCCATCATCACAAAAAAGTTCAGTTGGACAGTGCTACTCTAATAATTATAACATGTATCCCTGACTTATCCTCATTAAATAGTGTTTTATTTTTCTGTACATTATTTGTGTACATTTGATATTTATTTACATTTATTATATATTTACCCTTTTAATGCTTTCTTCTCATATCTCTGATTCTATCTAGTATCATTTTTCTGTACCTGAAGAGAAATAATTCATATCTTTTAGTATTATCTTTATTATAGATATCTTAGTGACGAAGACTCCCTTTTATTTATCAAAAAGTTTTTTTTTAATTATTATTTCACCTTTATTCTGGAAGGATAGATATTTCATCAATTTCTGGCTTTCATTTCTGTTGAAAGATAAGTCAGTTATCCATCCTTCCCCCCCGCCCCCCGGTCGATTTAAATTTTTCCTTCTCCCTGCTTTTCAACAATTTTCCTATAATATACTTAGGTTTTCCTTGTAAATATTCATTTTGGGGTTTATATTGTTCCTTGAATATGTGACTTGATAGCTTTTAGCAATTTTGGAGAATTCTCAGTCATTATGTCACTAAACACCACTTCTTCCCCATTCTTCTTTTTCTCCTCTGGGATTTTATTCACATTATGTTATATCTGACTATAACCCTAATATCCTTTGCATTCTTTTCCTTATTTACCTTTCCTTTTGGCTCTTCATGCATCATTTTTGATATTTTTTCTAATTCATTAATTCCATCTTCACCTGTCTCTAACACTATTTAACCCATGACTTGAGTCCTTAATTTCAATTACTGTATTCTTCAGTTCTAGATTTTCCTTTTGGTTCTTTTTTATAGATTATAATTTTCTACAGAAATTCTCTCTTTCCTAATGCCTATTAGGCAAAACTCTTCTAAAGTCTGTGTTCAGTAGTTCTGTTATCTAGATTTCCTATGTGTCTTTTCTGTTATCTTTTGTTTATTTCTTTTTTAGGGCTGGTGTAACAAAGTACCACAAACTAAATGGATTAAAACAGAAATTTCTTGTTTCGTAGTTCTAGAGGCGAAAAATACAAAACCAAGGTGTTATTGGGCCATGTTCCCTCTGAAACCTGTAGGAGAGAATCTTTCATTGCCTTTTCTATCTTCTGGTATCTACCAGTAATTTTTGGCACCTTTGGCTTATAGATGCATCACCCACTTCTCTGGTTCCCTCATCATATGGCATCTTTTTCTTGTGTGTCTCTTTCCTCTTCTTAGGACACCAGTCATAATGGATTAAGGGTCCACCCTGCTGCAGTATGACTTCATGTTAATCTTTGTTATATCTGCTATGATCGTATTTCCAAGGGAGGTCATGTTCTGAGGTACTGTGGGTCCTTTGCAAAGCATGCAATTCATCTCATAACATGTTTCATTTTTTTTAATTGTTATTACATGTTTCATCGTATGCCAGGTTCTTCTTTATCAAAGGCCAGCTCTTATACATGAAAAATTGTGGAGATAATGAGAAAGTTAAAATGTTATCTTTCCCTAGACAGGATTACTTTTGATTCACCTTAATTCCATTGCAGGAATTTAGATAATTTGAAGCTTGACTTTGGACCCTAGAAAGACCAGTCTGTTTCCCACTTATTGCTAGGGTATTGCTATTCAGGATCTGTGCATATGTAACCGGACTGACACTGCCAATCATTGAAAAGACCTGTTTGCAAGGCTGACCCTTAGCTGGTATCTAGGAACATGCCTAGTAAACTGTTCCTGTACTGATAATAAGACTTTCTTTAGCTGATAAGGATGGCTCATAGTACCTGTACTGTACAATGTGTGTTTATTCAGCTTATTCTGAACATCTGCTTTCCTTTGAGAGTCTAATTTTGGTATGTGCTAGGCAGAGGGCACCTACATGATGAGCCCCCCAACTAAAAACTTTGAGTGCTGAGTTGCTAATGAACTTTCAAAAAAACTTTCTGGAAGAATTAAGTGCACCCTATGTGACTTCAGTGGGAAGGGACTTTTTTTTTTAATTGTGATAAACTATACATATTTTAGAATAACATTGAATTTACCATTTCAGCCATTTTAGTGTACAGTTCAGCAAAGATTTTAGTACAATTCAGTGATATTAAGTAGATTCGCAGAGTTGTGCAGCTGTCACCACTATCCACTTCCAGAACTTTTTCATCATCCCAGACAGAAACTCAAAAGAGACTCAGATTTCACCTGGTTTCCTCTGGATTTCACTCCGCACACCTTTTCCTTTTGCTTCTTCTTCTTCTTTCTTCTTTCTTCTTCCTCTCCTCATTCTCCTCCTCCTCCTCCTCCTCCTCCTCCTCCTCTTTCTCCTCTTTCTCCTCCTCTTCCTTTTCCTCCTCTTCTTCCTCCTCCTCTTCCTCCTCCTTCTCCTTCTTTTATATCCTTTTGCTATAAGTCTTAACCATGAGTACAACTGTATTTTGAATCCTATGATCTTTTAGAGATTCACCAAACCCAGGGGACTGATTTTTACACAAGGTCCCAACTCAGAGCTTAGATGTTCAGTTCGTTGATAGATCCTAAAATCCAGTTTTTGTTCCTGTGATCCTTAGAGACTGTTGAAAGCCCTGGTCCATTTCTTAGCCTTTTGTTGCTTTTTCCGGAGAAAAGCAACCCCAGGGGCCAGGTTAACATCTCTGGGTCTCTTTCTTCTTCTATTTGTTGATTTCTTTACCCTTCATCCACACAAATGTATATCCAATCCCTTTCCTGGTTGCCACTAACAAATTATATACTTTAATTGCTTATGATATCTATTGCCTGTCTCTGTGTTTCTTGTTTACTGTTAGTATCTCAAGCTCCTAGAACAGTATCTGACACATGGAGATACTCAATTATGTTTAGAATGAGTGAAGTTGCCTTTGATAATTGGTTAAAGGAATAGTAAAAGTCAAGGAGAGTGGAAGTGGTAGAAGACAAACCACTGAATTCAATTACTTTATTCTTTTTACTGTCTTTAGCTGTGCATAAGAAGCCACTGGGATATAGGAAGAGAATGTTATAACTTATTTTTTTCTCCAAATAACAATTAAACATTATTCATATTAAGTATGTGGATTGGTAAGTGGTACTGTCTCTTTATGTTGTCATACAATCCTGTCACATAAAATATTGAAAAAATCTTCACCATCTTCATATAGCACACCCCTAGGGAGACAGTTCCATATGAATGGCCACCCCCAGAGCTATGCCATACAGCATCCTTGGGTATATTAATTATGATTTTGTTGCCAAAAATAAAAGATGTCACTTATTATAAACAAAAACCTTGTACATCTCTATACTTCAAAAACTTGGAATCAGATTAAGGGGGAAAAAAAACCTTTTAAAATCCTCCAGAGAACCTTAAGAATAGGAATGTAGCCCCTATCTTAACATTTATAAGAAAAACTGGTTAACATCAGGGAAGATGGACTTTTTACTAAGAGAAATTAGAGAAAAAGCTTTGTGTTATTGGTGTATGATGTTAAAAACAATCGGTGTCACTCTAGGAAGCCCAGCAATAAGGCATTTGTTTTATGTGGATCTTTGTATCATTGTATCTTTTTTAGCTATGGCAGCCATTAAAACCTATAGCAAAATAAATGGACTTTAAATCCATCCTAGTTGTATCACACAGTTTTATTCTTTTTTTAAGATTTTATTTATTTATTCATGAAAGAGAGAGGCATAGGCAAAGGAAGAAGCAGGCTCCATGCAGGGAGCCCAATGCGGGACTGGATCCCAGGACCCTGGGATCACGACCTGAGTCCAAGGCAGACGCTCAACCTCTGAATCACCCAGGTGTCCTATCACACAGTTTTAAATAATTTTTATTTTATTTAATTTATGATAGGCACACACAGAGAGAGAGAGGCAGAGACATAGGCAGAGGGAGAAGCAGGCTCCATGCACCGGGAGCCCGACGTGGGATTCGATCCCGCGTCTCCAGGATCGCGCCCTGAGCCAAAGGCAGGCGCCAAACCGCTGCGCCACCCAGGGATCCCTATCACACAGTTTTAAACCAAGATTTCTCAAAACAAGAAAGCCTAGCCAAGGGATCCCTGGGTGGCGCAGCAGTTTGGCGCTTGCCTTTGGCCCAGGGCGCAATCCTGGAGACCCGGGATCGAATCCCACGTCAGGCTCCCGGTGCATGGAACCTGCTTCTCCCTCTGCCTGTGTCTCTGCCTCTCTCTCTCTCACTGTGTGACTATCATAAATAAATAAAAAATTAAAAAAAAAGAAAGCCTAGCCAACTATACTTTGTATATTATTTTCGTTTTTCAAAAAATTTTTGTCTAAGTGCTACTGATGAACAGTTTTTAATGTGTGTAGACCACAGCTATATGCAAAAAAGAAAAGTTCAGAATAATTAAATAACTTACACATAGATACAGAGTTTATCAGTTGGCAGGACCAGAATTGAATCACATTTTTTAAGTGTTACTAACTTTGCCATAAAACTGAAAAGGCTAAGGAAGAATTGAGGGAGGGGCGAGGAGGTATCAGCTGTAACAAAAATGAAGCATTCTGTGTGACAGTACTAATCAGTGTAAATTAAAACAAATGACTTTGCTGTTTAGAAACTAAATTCTTAAAGTCTTGACCAGAAACTTTTCAAGTGCTTATATTTTCTTTCCCGTGCACTCATACACCATAATCCTTCCTCAACTGTGGCCTGAGTTTTCCTCCCAACCATTGCTAGCCACTCCTCCATTTAACTTAAGTATTTGTCGTTTTTTTTCCCTATCCAGCCCTATGAGCTCAAGATTTCAAGGAAATTTGGTTGATTTCTCATCAAAAAATCATATTTAGGGGTAGTACATTAGATCCTTTGGAGTAAACAGTGAGAGTAGAGTTTATCTGCATGATTGAGTGATTCAAACATGTCTTACCTGACAAAGTGATGTAAGATCTCAATTACTTTAACTGAAGAGCAGCACATTGGTTTGTAGGACATGGTTCAGTAATTCTCAAATTTGGTGGTTCATCAGAATCACTTGTAGGGCTTGTTAAAGTAGATTGCTGCTCCTGACCCTATAGTGTCTGATTCATTGGTCTGGATGGAGACCCAAACTTAGCCTTTCTAGCATGTTGTCAGGTACTGCTGATGCTGCTAGTTTGAGGACTGCTAATTATTATAGCTCATAGTCTCTTTTTCATGTAGAATAAATGTACTTTTTTTAAAAAATGTTGCTTTGCTTTACTGTGAACATGTTCTCTTCCCCTTGATTGTGGCATTTTTTTATCTTCATGTCCCATAAAAACATTAAGAGATACTCCTTAAAGAAAATTCCCGAAGTAATCTTTCACAATAAGAGAACCTTCTAATCCTTTAATTATATCAATTCTACATAGTTGACATAAGGTAGGCCTTGGTTTTGCACAGTTCTGAGATACACCAATTTCAGTTACTACAGTCTATTAACTATAACAAATTTCATAAAGTACAGACTTCACTGCTGACTTTTCAGTCTACATGTCACTACAAAAATAACAGATGCACATCATGACCAGTGACCAGTCATGTCACATTTTCCAAACTCTGTCATTAGTCACTGTGCACCTCTTACTGAGTTCATACACACAAAACAGTCTGTGTATTTGTGTTCCCTCCTTATGCCCCAGTGATAGACTCATGTAATTTTATAAAAGTGGATAATCAAAGAATTAGCCAACAATAATTAAAGCACAGCAAGGAAAAAATGATACTACTGGAAGCAAAATTCAAATTGAATATAAATGGAGTTAGGAAACAGCTGACAGTGGGAATGTTGACACCACTGATCTTCAAGAGACTCTAGATATGCCACCACAGGAATTTAGTGAAGGCAAACTTATGGACATAAATGAGGAAAGTGGTTGTGACATTAAGAGTGATGACAGCATAAGATTTTACATGAAAGGAACTCTGGGAGATATTTCTTGACATGTGAAGCACAAGGATACAATGTTGGCATCTGATCCTAACTCAGAAAGGAGTATGACTATCCACGGCATAGGAAAGATTTTTTGCTTCCTATCATAAGTTGTTCCAGAAGAAGTGACAAGCAGTGTTCAAACTGCTCTTGAGTTTTTTATAAATAATTTTCAGTGTTTTTAATGTATTAAATTACAGTGTACTAAATAAATATTAGTTTTGCTTTTTTTATTTCCCTATACCTTTATAATTGATCAGGAATTCATATTTGGATCATGAATCTAAAATTTTTTTTAAGATTGATTTATTTATTTTAGAATAAGGGGAGGAGCAGCAGAGGAGAGAAAGTGTTAAGCAGACTCCACCCTGAGTGCAGAGCCCAATAGAGGGCTCCATCTTACAACCCTGAGATCAGGACCTGAGCCGAAACCAAGTGCCCCAACAACAAAAAAAAAGTTTTTAAAGATTTATTTATGTGAGAGAGAAGGAGAGAGTGTGCATGCACCTGCATAAGTAGGGGAAGGGGCAGAAGGAGAGGGAGGAAGAAGCAGACTCTCCACTGAATATAGAGCGTGATGAGGGCTTGATCTCATGACCATGATGAGATCATGACCTGAGCTGAAATCAAGAATCAGATGCTTAACTAAGCCACTCAGGCACCCTTTGACAAATTTTTTTAAGTTTTGGAACAATTGTAACTTTTCCCATTGATCATTAAAATTGCCTGCATGGTTTCAGCTTGTATGATTATTTTTAGCATCCCATACTACATACAAAGCAAGGACTATATGTATATGTATGTGTATGTATGTATGTATAAATGTATGATTGGATGCATATATATATAGTCTTTAATTGTATTATATAAAGGTTTTATTTGTACTCTGTAAAGAGTGTTTCCCAACCTTGATACACACACAAAAAAATACTTGGATAGCTCTCTGTGATACACAAAAGAGCTCCTGGCTGAAGGGCAGTGGCCAGGAAACTTTCCATCCCAAGCCTTGCTTAGCTGCCCCAAGGGCCAGGGAGATAAATATTTCAACCACATGTATGTGTCATTTAAGGCCCACAGGTGAAAATACTCCAATATTGAGAGAATTGTTAACTCCTTGAGGAAGTAGGCATCATAGCACTTAGTATGGTGTTCTCTTTTTGGTTTTTTTGGCTGACCATGTTTGACATACTATAATACATATTTTTTAATTGAAATTTCTTTAAAAAGCTAAGACTTGTTAATCTGCTCAAGGGCATATTTAGTAAATGTCTAAATATGTTTTATTGTATTTAATATTCTCTTTCTACAGTTATTAAAGCATTAAAATGTGTCTTACTAGAAATGTCACTGTATAGTGAGTATTAGAAATGCTGAGGTAAAACTGAAACTTGGCATAGGAAATAACAAGTAGGCATTGCAAAAATAGATTCATTGTTTTAAGGAAAAACATCTGGTGAAAATGTTTCCAATTCTTTCTATGAATACAAAGTAATCAAAAGGAGGCTTTATATGAAAATGAGATATGTGCTTTTTTTTTGGTCCCAGTGATTAACATTAGCTTTCCCAGTAATGTGTTTTGATAACTAAATATTACAAGTTCAAAATAAAACAAAAAATGCTATTTTCAGCATGAGTTTTAAATTCTTTTCATACTAATTGATGTTTTTAACTCTAGTACAATAGCATGATTTTTGTATTGACTTGATTATGTAACATTTAACTCAGTGCTTTCATATCATTCTTCCTTGATACATTTCAAGGCCTAAGTGTACTATCTTAACTTATTTTGCTGTAGAACATACACATTACTTTTTAAAATTGAAGTGTCCTCTTTTGCTACTTTGTTTCTTGAATTCTAGAATTATGTTATGTTTGTAAGAAAGTAGACTTTAAGCAGACTTCTTTTTGTAACCATGTAGAATCTTATGGTGTGCTGTAATTAAAAGCCAGATTTGTTTTTGAGCTTTATTGTGGTATAATTGACAAATTAAATTGTAAAATATTTAAAGTCTACATCATGATGATTTGCTATATATACACATTGTGAAGTGATTCCTCTCATCCAGTTAATTAATACCTCTATCCCCACATATTTATAGTTTTGATTTTTCTTTTTTGAGAACATTTAAATTCTCTTTTAGCAAATTTCAATTGTGCAATATAGTGTTATCATCTATAGTCACCATATTATACTTTTTAGATTCTCAGACTCTATGTGGCTGAAAGTTTGTACCCTTTTACCACCTCTCCCTATTCCTTCCTCCCTCAGCCTCTGGGAACCACTTTTCTCCTCTGTTTCTGTGAGTTTAACTTTTATTTTTAGAGTCCATATATAATTGATATCATGTGGTATTTTCTTTCTCTGTCTTATTTCACTTAGCATAATGCCCTTAAGTCTATCTTTGTTGTTATTAATAGCATAATTTCCTTCTTTCTCTTGATTGAATAATATTTTAGCGTGTGTGTGTGTTTCTCACATCTTCTTTATCCATTCATCCGTTGATGGACACTTAAGTTGTTGCCTTGTCTTGGCTATTGTAAATAATTAAACTGGATTTTTATAATCTAATCTTTATCTTAAGAACAAAGTGTGTTGGGGATTCCTGGGTGGCTCAGCGGTTTAGCACCTGTCTTTGGCCCAGGGCGCGATCCTGGAGTCCTGGGATCGAGTCCCGCGTTGGGCGCCCGGCATGGAGCCTACTTCTCCCTCTGCCTGTGTCTCTGCCTCTCTCTCTCTCTCTCTCTATGTCTGTCATGAATAAATAAATAAAATCTTTAAAAAAAAAAAAAAAACCAAGTGTGGAGTCTCCTGGGTGGCTCAGTTGGTTAAGTGGCTGACTCATGATTTCATCCCCACATCAGGCTCTGCTCAGCACAGAGTCTGCTTGAAATTCTCTCCCCCTCTCCCTCTGCCCCTTCCCTCATTCTCTCTCTCTCTCAAATAAAATCTTTTAGAAAAATAAACACTTTACTTAATAAACTTAATAAAATGTATAATTCTCCTCTTTTTAGAAGGTAAAGTTCCTTTACAGTTACAATTTTGTAAAAACTTCTCTAAGGACCCTGGATAACTTTTGCTTTTTAAATACTGCAACTGGGCATCCCTGGGTGGCGCAGCGGTTTGGCGCCTGCCTTTGACCCAGGGCACGATCCTGGAGACCCGGGATCGAATCCCACATCGGGCTCCCGGTGCATGGAGCCTGCTTATGTCTCTGCCTCTCTCTCTCTCTCTCTCTCTCTCTCTCTCTCTCTCTCTCTCTCTCTGACTATCATAAATAAATAAAAATTAAAAAAATTAAATACTGCAACTGTTCTTTTTGAAGTTTGATATTTTATTTTAGGGCACATCGATGCATTTACTTCAAAACTTTTTCTGTTAGAAGAAATTACCTCAGAAGAATTAAAAGAAAAACTTTCAGCACTCAAGTAAGACAGTTTACTTTGTGGTGGGATTTTTAAAACTTATTAATATAATGACTAATTTTTGTTTATTTCTAAATATTGGGTAAGTTTAAATCATTTATTTTCAAGACTTTTAATCTTTTTCTGCATTTAGGCTTCCCCTGGCCCAGTTTGTTATCCATCTATATTAATCATATCCCTTTTCAATTTAAATCAAATGCCAGTGGCACCAGCCTTTCTACTTCAGACAAAGAAGGCTAGAAAAAGAGTAATAGCCCACCATCTGAGAGGTGCATGGGAGCACCACTTTCAGAGATGGGAAAGAACAGAAGAGTCATAGACTCTTAGCTCTAAAAGATATATACATTTATTTAGACATCCTAACTTCTTAAAGTTTCCCCTGTGCCACATATTACTGTACATCATATAAATGAGTTTATTGTGCTCAGGACTCCAAATACGTAAATGCAAAGGAAAATAACTTAGGAACATAATCTAATTTATATCTCACAGCTTTCTAGGAAGGACTGGTGGTAGTATTAGCCCCATTTTGTGTGTGGGGAAACTGGAACTTAGAGTGACTTACTCCAGAGCACACAGGTGAACTGGAGTGACAACCTTGGAAGTTAATGTTTGCCCATTAGGATGGGAAATTGTCCTGACTTAGACTGGTCACAGAGTTTCTGCTTTGGAGCTTGACAGTTTTTTTTGAAGGGTCTCAGATTCAATCTTGAATTCTCTGCTTATTCTTAAAAATGTCCACTTCTATTATAAGGACTGCCTCCTTTGAGGAATAACTTTTTCTTTACACGAATAAGAAGGCTTTTCCATACATTACTCACTGCCCGCCCCACCATTCCAATGAAACCCATTTTTAAATAAATACTAGGGGAAATAAATTTAAGTCTAGAATAGATACTAAAGAAATAACTACCCTGCTGCCACTCGGTGGCTTCTCTGGCATCACACATTTAAAAGACTTCTCAGTTTCTTTGAAAGCTAATTCACCACCATCTCTAAAAGGCAAACTCTTTTGCAGATTAGTTCTGAATATAAAATAGTGAGCTCTTCGCAACTGCTCTGATTCACACAGGCCAACTACTTTATGATTTTGAAGAGAAATCAGAAAATGACAAAAAGATTATAATTTAATCAAATAATGTTATTCTGTGTTTTCTATTTTTTTCTTTGTTAGTGAAGGTATTTCTCTTTCTGAGGAGCTATAATTGTTAAGAATACTTTTAATTTTACATTAATTTCTTCTGTTTAATAGGATTTCAAGTTTATTTAACATCCTCCAACACATTCTAAAGAAATTGAGTAGGTAAGTTGTTTTTGGACATTTTGCATTGATATGTGTGATTTTCTTGGGTGAAAATTCAGAGAAAGTTTGAATATATGCTATTAGGGATCATAGAATGTAACCCAGAAATGCAAAATTTATTCTATTTTGTCAAGGTTGCAATTGTGAAAATAAAAATAAAAAATAGAATATGATAGTATCTGACTTGCTTGCAGTTAAACATTTCTCTATAAGACTCTGTTGTATTGGTTCCCATATGCCACTGTAACACATTACCACAAATTTACTGGCTTAAAACAGCACAAACTTATTTTATAGTTTTGGAGGTCAGAAACACAAAATCACTTTTGCTGGACTAAATTTGTAGCAGCAGGGCTGATTCTTTTTGGAGGCTCTAAGGGAGCAATCATTTCCTTGTCTTGATTTTCACCTTTTTTTTTTTTTTAATTTTTTTAAATTTTATTTATTTATGATAGTCACAGAGAGAGAGAGAGAGGCAGAGACACAGGCAGAGGGAGAAGCAGGCTCCATGCACCAGGAGCCCGACATGGGACTCGATCCCAGGTCTCCAGGATCACGCCCTGGGCCAAAGGCAGACGCTAAACCGCTGCGCCACCCAGGGATCCCGATTTTCACCTTTTAGTGGCTGCCTGTATTCCTTGACTGTGGCCTCCTTCTCCATCTTCCAAACACGTCACTTAAATTTCCGCTTCCTTTGTCTCATTGCACCTTAATCACATTTGGGAAGCCATTAAAGGTAATATACAAAAGTTCTGGAGCTTAGGATATGGATATTTTGGAGCCTACATAGCTATGTTGTTTACATTTTCAGGATAAGGAAGCAACATAGAGCTAGTGTTCAAAAAATCATCAAGTCTGTGAGAAATCTCAGAATATGAATTTTCCACCTGGTTATTTATCAGACTGTTTTATTATATGAACTTTTGTTCTCCTTCTGTTATGCCCTTACCAAAAGATAAACTGGAAAACAATTCAAGAATCTGAAATAAAAGTGAAAAATCTCAAAGTTCTCAATCTCTACTTATTATGCCTATTAGTTTCCTGATTTATAAAATGATGAGTTCAGTGATGTCCTAGATATTTTTCAGTTCTGTGGCAGAAATTTTGTCTATTGTGTTCTTCATATGAAGCACAATACTTATACATGAAATTTGTCAAATGCTCTTTGAGATCTTATCAATATCTTAGTTTGTATATTTGTTTTCTACTGTAACTAAGGCAGATTACCACAAAATTGGTGTTTTAAAACAACACAAATTTATTATCTTTCAATTCTGTAAGTGTACCAGGTCTTCTGGGTCGAAATCCATGTGTCAGCAGGACTGAATTTTTCTGTAGGCTCTGGGTGATCGTCTCTTTCCTTTACTTTTGTGAATTCTAGAGGCCATCTGCATTCCTTGGTTTGTGGCCCTTTTCCTTTTTCAGAGTTTCAAAGGCAGGTTGAGTCCTCACATCACATTATTCTGACTCCTTTCATGGTTGTAATCTCCCCTCTGAGTCCCTCCTGCTTCGCTAGTCTACATTGAAGGACTCTTGATTACAGTGGACCCACTAAGATAATCCAGGAAAATCTTAAGCATTTTAAAATCAACAGGTTAGGAATTCCAATTCTATCTTATTCCCTCTTTGCCGTGTAATTTAACATATTTATAGCTTCTAGGGTTTAAGATGTAGGCATCTTTGGAAGGTCATCATTCTGCCTACCGTAATCAGTATCCATCCATGTACATTACACCGTGTAGCATTTCTAAAATACTCTTCCCTGAAGTTTCTCATTCTCCATGAATTCTCTGTAAACCAAAACTTTCTTCACTTTTAGTGAAGGTAGTTAAGATATATGGTTTTGATCAATAAAACCTCAATCTTTGAAATGTTATTTATTCCTACTACCAAATCAGTTATTATTCATTGCCTTATATAAAAATAAGAAAGTGATTGTTTCTGAAGAAAAATTCTCCGGGGGGTAAGAATACTTCTGAACCTCCTTTTTAAGCAGAAAAGCCATTACTTTTCTGCTTAAAAGAATTAATGGAAACATAACTTATCAGGTTTGTAGGCAGATGCATATAACTAAAGTATGATTAATTCTTATTTTAAATGATATGGGAAAGAACTGATGTTCTCTTTAGCACCTTTGAGCTATGTAAAATAGGAATGTAAAATCCTAAGAAAGCTCTTTATGTTGATACACTGAATTCCTTAAGCTTTCTAAGGAGAAAAGGAAAATGTAGATTTGGTATTTGACAGGAGTGATTATTTTAACAGTAGAGGATCATGATTAAGGGTATGGCCTATGGATTGAACTACTTGGGTTTATATCTCCCTGCAATCAGAATTTGGGCAGATTGCTTAGTATTTTTAATATCTATTTTTCTGTGATATGGAGTGAATTACTAATATTCTGCCTTGAAGATTTGTTGTGGAGGATTTAATAATAAAATGGATATAAGCAGTATAACAGTAGTTATTTAGCTCATGATAAACATTCAGAAAAAAAAAACATTCAGTACCTATCAGCTGCTATGGTTGCTATTCTCAGCACCTCATATTGTATTATGATTATTCCTTTTTTACTTCCACTTTATTTTTTTTAAAGATTTATTTATTTACTTATGATAGACACACACAGAGAGAGAGAGAGAGAGAGGCAGAGACACAGGCAGATGGAGAAGCAGGCTCCATGCCAGGAGCCTCATGTGGGACTCGATCCCGGGACTCCAGGATCGCGCCCTGGGCCAAAGGCAGGCGCCAAACCGCTGAGCCACCCAGGGATCCCCTACTTCCACTTTATTTTTAAACTAAGTTCCTTTTTTACTTCTACTTTATTTTTATATCTCTTAAGCTTTGTGTTACTGGGTACAAAGCAAGAGCTGTGTTTGTTGAATGAATTAAAATGGTCTCTGTAGGGACACCTGGGTGCTCAGCGGTTAAACACCTGCCTCAGCCCACAGGGCGTGATCCTGGAGTCCCAGGATCGAGTTCCACATCAGGCTCCCTGCATGGAGCCTGCTTCTCTCTGCCTGTGTCTCTACCTCTCTCTCTCTCAGTCTCTCATGAATAAATAAATAAAATATTTTTAAGTGGTCTCTGTATAGGAATATTGTGTATGTACACTCATGAAATACTCTTCAGTATATGTTGTGCGTGGATTAGAGAATTAGACTGTTTCACATTAAATTATTGAATATTTTGAAAAAAGAAACTATGTATCCTGAACTTTGGAGTAACAATTAAAATTAGTTTCCTAAAAATCATGAAAATATTACTAAAAATAAGATTTCTTAAATCTTACTTGGTCATAAAATATTTTTAGAGGCAGTATTCCATTCCCATAATTGTTGTCAATTCTTAAACCACGATTAAGAATATGCTGTTGAAATTGACACCATTTGAACCAGTGAACCAGTGAACCATTGAACCAGTGAGTTGAATTTCCTTGTATGATTTAGCTTGCAGGAGGGTTCCTACTTGTTGTCTCATGCAGCAGAAGATTCTTCTCTCCTGATCTACAAGACCTCTGATGGAAAAGTTACTAGGACAGCGTACAATTTGCACAAAACACATTGCGGCCTTCCCGGTGTGCCTTCCAGTCTGTCAGTTCCCTGGGTTCCTTTAGATCCCAGTCTGTTATTACCGTATCATATCCATCACGGAAGAATACCTTGTACTTTTCCACCTAAATCACTAGGTCCCACACCACAGCAAAAGGTATGATTTTTTTTTTTTTGCAGTTAAATGTTCCATGAGGTTATTTATTCATGTATTTCATTGACGATACAATATTTCAACTTCATGTCCACATTAATCACAAGATCATCTTGAAATTGTATCCATAAGAAGGGTAGATAAAGTATGCTTTACTGAATCCAGTCATTGTCAGTGGAAGTTTCTGTTTCTGTAATGTTTGTAAGTCAACTAAAGAAAATTCTATGGCTTGCCCAGTGGGAATAAGCTAACTCCCTGTGTTCTTGTGAAAAACATAGTTATATTTTTTTTGTGATTCTTATTTATATATGCTGATTCATTTTATTAAATATTTGAGGCAATTTGCAGAGGAATACTTACAATAAAATTATGATGATACAATTAAAAATTGATAAGTAGGATATAGAAAAATTAAAAAGTGTTAGTAATTAGTGAATGCAATATCTTATTAAATGTACAATAAACTGTTAAGGACTAAATTATTTGCTAAGTATTGTGTAACTCAGTATTTATTGAGTTATAATTAACTTTACTCTGTTTATAGAATCCTTCCCAGAAATACCAGTTGAATGATTTTTCTGACTGGGACTTTTATAAAGCCATGGCTAGAGATACTCTTCACCATGTCACTCATTCTTTATATCATGTAATATATTCCAATCTGGGTTTAGCTGTAGGAAAAGTTTTGTTCTATACAAATGAATCTGTTGTTCAGGAAATAAAAACCAAGTGTATTTTCCTTCCATGCTGCCAAAAACCTTGGAGTCAAAATTATTATTTGACTTCTGTAATTTTCTCAATATGTGTTCTCAGAACATCTATCAATTGTGTATCCTGTGGATATCTTCTGTTCTCTTTTGTTTCTATGTTATATTAATCTGTAAATGTTTTCAAGGCCTTTTAGAAATAGCTAGAATGCAAAAACTGAGGACCTTTAAATAATTTACAGTGAATGAGGTTTATGTTTTTCAGTGTTTTACCCTAATATTACTGTTTGGGAGGATCTTTTTAGGAAGGAAAACTCCTTGTACATTCTTAGCTAACTTCGGCCATGGATATGTATAAATATGGTTAATTAGTTGCGACAAATGAAAGAATGGATGAAGTTGTTGATATTTTAAACCATCTTATCTACAGTTCTGGTTGGTTATTTCCAGTTTAAATTTAATTTGAGTAATGATTTTTATAGCTTATTACAGTAAAATTTTCTTCGCTAACTTAAATATAATAATTGAAAACTTTTCTTGAAACATTTATATATTTTCAAGTATAATGGTCTCCTTTTAACTTAGAAATTGTGATTATAGTCTATCACCTGTGACATATAATTATATACGGGGATGAGTTACTCCTTTTTGGCGTAATACTCTGATACAATACCATATGTTCAAGATTTGGGCACATCAATCCAAAATTAAACAATTCATTTATATGTATACCACTGAGCAGTTGCTGATTTATATTTTTTAAGGTACTTCATGTATTCAGTGCCAGGGACAAATCCTTAGTGAAATGATCTAAGACCCAGCTGTTAGGTACAATAGATAGGTAGATAATTAATGCTTGGTTTGGTATGTTTTCAATCCCTTGAAAATTTTTGGTGATTTCCTACACATCTCCCTACAGTCTAGCCCTATGTTTGTTGAGCATTATTCAGCCTTCCTCCCTTACTTTCTCCTAGCGAGGCCATGGGAATGGGACTTTCTAAACCAGTCAAGGTAAGTGCAGTTAGGGTTTCTGGCTTTAGCAGCAATGGGAAAA
This sequence comes from Nyctereutes procyonoides, assembly GCF_905146905.1. Taxonomy (NCBI): domain Eukaryota; kingdom Metazoa; phylum Chordata; class Mammalia; order Carnivora; family Canidae; genus Nyctereutes; species Nyctereutes procyonoides. The sequence continues at coordinate 15,305,026 of NW_026575040.1, forward strand.
GACTAAAGCTTCAGGAAACCTGAGGAAGTAAGACCCTATATGAAAAAAAAATCATGCACACATTTCATGGTGTAAAAACTTACATAACAAATTTTTTTTTTAAGATTTTATTTATTTGAGAGGGTGAACGAGAGAGGGCATGAGTGGGGCACATGGGAAGCAGAGGGAGAGAGAGAAGCAGACTCTCAACTGAGTAGGGAGCCCAACACAGGCTCCATCCTGGGACTCCAGGATCATGGCCTGAGCCGAAGGCAAATGCTTGACCTACTGAGCCACCCAGGCTCCCAGATACCAAATATTTCTGTCTTTGATATAGTCCTTTAGTTCCTGTCCACTTGAACTCACTTCTCATATTTGTGTAGTGCCTTAGGTACTAACCCTGAGAGATACCCCCCAGTAGAGTTTATGTCTGCCTCCTACTTCATGGAGAAGAGATTAATAGGAGAATCCCATTTGCTTCCTATGCTACTCCTGACGACTTCTACTTCCAGTCCTTTTGCAAAGGCTCTGTGACCATCCCTTTTCTCCTTCTACAACTTCTATAATAAACAGTCATTTTATACACACACACACACACACAACACACACACACACAATCTTACAATAGAAGTTTCAAAATACTTTCCTCCACAATGTAGTAGATGCAGTCAGAGTGGTCAGTATAGTCTTACAGTAAATACTAGCTGAGTGGGCAGTAGTGTAGATAATCTAAAAATCAGAGCTCTGTTCTAATCAGTGTGTTAGAAAAGTTCATAGGATTCAGACAAATACACTAGCAGACTCCAATCCCAAATGGAGCTTTTCCTTTCTGGTTATCTGACAGTAAACCAAAAAATGCCTATGAAGAGATAACATATTAGGGAAGCTGGAGTCTGATTCATTCTTTAGTGAGCCAGTAACCCCTTGGAGTAATGCTAATATATCAGATATATTAGGAATATGACTGTGCTGCAGCAACCATCTCACCCATCACCATCAGATCTGTAATTCACTGAATAAGATGTGAAGAAACAAAGGGTGCAAGATGGCCAGGGAAAATAGAGGCAGAAATGGACAGGCTCTGGGCAAATGATTTTAGGTTTCCAGCTTTGGCCCTTTTCTCCAAGGGCTGACTTTCTCCATCGCCCCTTTTAAAAACTGTGCTGTCTCAGTGGCCACGTAGATGACAGGATTTCCAGATCTCACCTTCAGCAGGACTACAGTTAGCAAAGGATTGTGTCCTAAGAATACGCCTTCTCATATCTGTAGTCTGTGTGGTGGGCTAGAAGGTGAGAATGGGCAGCTCCTTGTGTGCTGAGGAGGAGTCGATATTAAGGTAGAACCAGCAGCACCCCAACAAACTATTCCTCCCATTCTCTTTCTTCCTTTTTTTTTTTTTCCTCTGGAGTCTCCTCCCAGGTGTTTCTTCCCACTTCTTTTTCTTTCTTGCAGGAATCTTCTCTTTTAGTCCCTCATCTTTTCCTTTTTACTGTGGTTCTTTTCTCTTTTGCCTCCCTGTTTTTCACATTTATTTTTCCCCCTTTTTCTATATAGACTACTGTTTTTCTTACTCATTGTCCCTTTCTCCATTTTGTAATTTTTTTCTCCCTCTTTACCACCTCAGACCTTTTTCTTGTATTTTCTTCCTCTCCCTTTGTATTTTTCATTCCTTCCTTTTTCCTGACCTATGTCATTATTGCAAACACATCGCTCAGAAAAGTCCTGTTGTTCCACCATTTTCTAATTTAACATTTCAGCCTCTTCCAGATTTAACACAGAGAATGGTTTTCCCCTTCACTTCTCTCCATTCTCCTCTAACCTATTCCTTCTCTGATTGCTATTTGAAAGTTTCGCTTCTTAAACTGTGTCAGATTAAAGCTTGTTTAGAAGCATCCAGGGGGCTGGAGATTAAAAACGTATAAAGGACCATTTGCAAAGTAATTAGTACATGTATAAATAATACAGAGTTGACTGTATATAAATACTTTGTAAACATGTTAAAACTATTCGTTACTTCATCTCTTAGGTTGGTGGAACAAGAATGCCTACACGCAGCCGCAGGAATCCAGTTTCTATGGAAACCAACAGTCTGCCTCCTCAGCAAGTTGAAAATGAAGGAGAAGCTCCAAATAAAAGAAAAATAACTTAAGGACTCTATCATGGAAAATGAAGAAAAACTAGTTGTAACAACGTTCAATTTAGAAAAGTTTGAGGGGGAAATATGCCTAGAAGATCAGTGGATAAGATGAACATTTTTCTTTTAGTGTCCTTGAGAGTTCTTGGAGTGCCTTGAAAAAAATATATTGGCTACGTGAAGGAGTGTTTCAGTAAAATGGAATGTTACACCCTTAACACTTGATGTTTGAGGAGAATCTAGATATGTTTTAACATTATCATGGCAGGGAAACAGAGAAGAGAAGTATTTTTATAGTAGACCTTTTCCAAAAACTGTAAATAGGAAAATAATCTACTTTTTTCAAGAGCAATATTTATCATTGTGTGTTATGTTAATAATATGAATTATCACATTGACTCAGAAAGTTGAATCTTGCCACTGTCAGAATTCTGAGCCAATATAAACCTTGCTTCTGACCCATTGTGACAGTTTTTATATACTACTTCAAAATGATGATTGTTGCAAGTTAATAAAGTTAACATCTTTAAATACTTGATGAAATTCCGTTGCACAAGCCAAATATCAAAATTAAAAATAAACAAGTCCATGTCTCTGAAAAGTCACAAGTTAATGATTTCTTGTTGGTCAATCATCAGTTGAGAAAAAAACAGCCTTCCATGTGTGTTATAGGTTTGGCGATGGATCCCTCTCTCTTGGCACAAGTTTCAGCCTAGTGTTGAAATATGCTGCTGAAAGCAGAGATGATTGTGTTTCCCAAAAAAATTTCATTATTTCAACTGACAAGGTTAATGTATGGTAAAATGTAAGCTATTTTTCCTCATCTATACTGATTAAATGTCCTAGGACCACAAAGATGAATTTGGCAAAGCTCGTGAGCACCTGGTGTTACTATAGCCAGTTTGGACTTAAGAACGAATGGACTTATTCAATTTTTGTATCTTTGTCCATTAATGAGCATTAAAGTTTCAGAAATATGTGCATCATTTGTAAAATACAAGTTTTGTAATCCAAAGTAATATATCTACTTTGTTTTTGGAATTTTTTAATGTGTTTTATATTAATATAAGAAACTGGTCTGAGAAATCTTCTCAACTATTATTATAAGTAATAGTTTTTATCTTCAACTACCAAGTTTTATTTTTGATTTTTATAGTCTGTTATAAAATATTTTTAAATTAATTAGTAAATATTAAGATTTTTTTATATATTTTAACATATAATTTCCTCCTGCCACTCCCTTTTTAAAACCATGAGTTTTTTTTTAAATGGACACGATTTTTTTTTTTGAACTTTGTCCCATATTCCCATATCCCAGAAATATTTTAGTTGTGACTCATTTGGCAGTGAACCAAGGGAGAGGCAGGGAATCCCCTTGGAATTTGCTCTTTTAAAAAAGCTACACAGTGATTTCTTCAGACTCCTGAATACCAGAAAGATCTGACTTTTTACTTTTAACATTACTTTTTACTTAATAAAATGTGTGGCCTTGCAAGTAACTATTTTGAAATTATCTTAGCCATACATTTGAATAACCCTGATAATATATATAAATCTAGTCTTAGTTTTTCACTTGTACTTAACCACGCCTCTTTTATAACATGTAGTTGATTATGTTTGTGTTTTTTTCCTTAATTTTAGTACAGTCATACCTCATTCTGCACTTTGTTGCACTTTGCACATACTACAGTTTTTACTAATTGAAGATTTGTGGCAACAAAGCGAGTCAGTGTTGGCAAGGATGTGATGAACCTGGTCCACTTATACCTATGGTGACGATGCAATTTATACATACCCCTTGGGAAAAATTAGTCCAGTAAATGTTTGCTTTGGATGCCACTCAATCTAAAGTAGGTCCCGGTTGTTACTCTCATAATATTCTTTTTTGCCTATATTGCAGTAGTTTATCTGACTTACTATCTTTCTTCTTGAATAGACTAAAAACTATGCAAGGTCAGGAACATATTTGTTTTGTTCACAATTATGTAACAAACACCTAACTTGGTAATGCTGTCTTGTAGTTGCTTAGTAAATATAAGTTGGATGTATGAATAAATGAATATCTGGTTATCAAGGATAGATTTTATTTTTTCCAGGAGCTTACATTCTAGTGGAGGACACGATACTAATCTATGGGTAAGTGCTCTGGCAAAGTAATATAAGAAAGTCATATAACCTGAACCTGATAATTAAGGAAAGTTGTCCGAGATGAAGCTTGTAGGCTCTGAACTTGGGATTTGAGAGAAAAAGTGATAGGACAGGGACAGACATGCCATACTATTACATTTAAATGTTGTCCTGTGCAATGTGGGAACCAGTAGTGACTTTAAATTAAAAAACAAACAAACATGATGACATAGGTTTTTTAAAAAGCTCTTGTTAGCGTTAATCTAGAGAATGAAATAGAGCTGGGAAAGACTGTAGGGAAGGAGAAAAGTTGGAAACCTGGGTTACAATAAAATAAATGGTGAAGGCCCAGAATTGAAGCAATAAGAGGGATGGGCTCAAGGGACAGGAGAAAAAAAATAACTTAGTGAAGCAGTTGGTAGGAAGAATTAAATATGGCTTCCAGAGAAATCCCAATATCTCATTTGGGATATTGGGTAAATAGTGATATTACTCACTGAGAAAGTAAAAGGATGAGTGTGGATATAGAGTAGAAAGGGTTCAGGTAAAATGTTCGTTTCCTGGAGCACCTGAATGGCTCAGTATGTTAAGCGTCTGCCTTCAGCTCAGGTCATGATCCCAGAGTCCTGAGATTTAGTCCTGCATCAGGCTCTCTCCTCAGCAGGTAGTGTGGTTCACCTTCTAACTCTGTCCTCCCCTCCCACGTGTTTTCTCTCTCTCTCTCAAATAAAATATTTTTTAAAACAAATTTAAAAATAAAAATTAAATGTTCATTTTCTTTTACCATATTCTTTGGATTCTAGGTTTGGATACAATATAAGCTATATATTGCTACATAATAAATTACCCCAAAATTCAGTTAAAACATTTATTAACTTCTTTTTTTTTTTTAAGATTTTTATTTATTCATGAGAATACACAGAGAGGAGAGAGAGAGAGGCAGAGACATAGGCAGAGGGAGAAGCAGGCTCAGTGCAAGGAGCCCGACGTGGGACTCAATCCCAGGTCTCCAGGATCAGGCCCTGGGCCCAAGGCAGCACCAAACCGCTGAGCCACCCGGGCTGCCCAAAACACTTATCTTAAGAGTTTCTGTGGATCAGGCGATGCAGCTTAGCTGGGTGTCTCTTGCTCAGGGTCTTTGATAAAGTTACAGACAACCTTTTGGCTGGGGCTGCATTCATCTCGAGGTTTGCCTGGGGCTAGAGAATCTACTTCCAAAAAGGTGGAGCCAGTCTTTCATTGGCTGCTGCCAGGAAGCCTTATCCTCACTGCTTATACCTCTTCCTGGGTCTGCTTGAGTCATCATGACAACAGCAACTGGCTTACCCCAAAGTGAGCTATCCAGGAGAAAGAGCAAAGAGGAAAGAAACCACAATGTCTTTTTGTCTTGAAAGTCAAATGCTGTCACTTCTCCCATATTTTTCTCATTAGATACAAGTCAGTAAGTGTACACTCAAGCTCCACCTCTTGAAAGGAGGAATATGAAAAGAATTTGTTAACATTTTTTTAACTACCACAAATGCCATGAACATTTTAAGGATATAGAAGAATTAGGTTTAGAGTAGAGAGAAAAGAAAGGACACTGTTTCAGTGTCTTCTTACCAATATGCTGAATCTAATAGAGATAGTTGATATCAAAGATGGTTGATAATTTGAATTTTGAACTCAGAAGAGAAGTTTGATATCAGTACAGATTGGGAATTGTTGATATATCTGTGGTAATTGAAAGAAGTGGATAAGGTAATAGAGCAAAAATGAGTAGAACAAGAGAAGGATCATGGATGGAACCCCATAGAAAACCATATAACTTAAGTAAAAGGAGAAGTTTCATTTAAGTGGCCAGTATGGAAATCAGGTTTATACACATTTAGGACTAAGTAGAAATAAGGTAGAAACAAATTCTTCTGCCAATTGATCAGCAAAACTTACAGTTTTACTATTTGGATCTTCTTTTGTAACTGCAAAAGAGTTAATTAACATGTTCCTTTGCATTTCTGCTTGGGTTCTGGCTTTGGACACCATAAACATTTTAGACCTATTACAAGGAGGCATGGGTTTAGGGTAAAGAGGGGAGAAAACACTTTAGTGTGTCATTATGAACATGCTATGTAAGTTTCTGACACGCATATTAAGATGTTCATTATGTGTTATAGGTATGTGGTACCTTTTAATCAAACCGTAAGAGTACCAATTGGTACCAATTTGGTACCAAGATTTATTGAGTTTGTCATTGAGATGTAGGAATAAAGAAGATGTATTTCGTTGGTCCTTCCACTCTTGTCATGCTCCCTTTGGCTAACGCCTAGCCTTATAATCAAGATATGTAGGGGCAGACACACAAAGCATCTATCTGGGGATTAGGTCTGATCTGCCAAGTAAAACTTACTGAAGGAGTTGAGGCCCCGATGTCTCTTTCTAGGATGGGACTCTTAGATCATCTCATCAAATAGGAAGGTTCAAACAGTACAGGCATACTGTACTATACTATACTATTGCCTTGGCATACGTGTTTGCTATCAATTTATGAACTACTGTTACAAAGTGATGAAGGAACATGAGCAAATGAGTTGTGTTTTATTCCTGTACATGCATAGTGTATAGCCTGGTTAATTCTCTAAGGAATGGGAGGAAAAGCCATTGTGTGAATTAATTGTTGTTTTGAAAGTGAAAAACCTACAGTCTGTGATTAGTGGGTTGAATTCCTCCTTCCTTTTTCTTAAGAATATGTATTTCTTGGAGGGGATAAGGAGGAAATCTTTTCTATAGTCCCTGTCCTAGGTTTGGCTTGCCCAAAAATGAACAACACAGGAGAGTATGTGCATGGTAATCTTAAGAGTCACGGTATAGCAAGGCAATGCTCGCTGATTTCGTGGGTTCCACCTCTCTTCCAAGAATTATGTTAATGCAACATCTGCTCCACCCAGGCTCTACCAACACATAGATTAGCCATCCTAGGCCCTACCTACATGTTTTTGCTCATAAGGTTATATCTGCTTGGATTTATTATCCTCTATCAAAAGTTTCATTAAAGTGGCTAGTATGGAAATCACATTCATAAAAATTAAGGTCTAAGGAGAAGGTGAGGTAGAAACAATGAAATACTTCATTGCCAATTGATCTGCAAAACTTGGAAATGAATTAATAATGTTTTCTGAGCATTTACTGGGTATAATATATTATGTCAATTTCTTGGGATTTAAAGATAATAAGACTGGTTTCTGTCTTAAGGGTATTCTGTGATCTAGTTGAGGAATATGTACAATTAGGTATTATATATACATACACACTATATACATAATACAGGTATATATAATACAGAGCAGAATTTAAGGGACACAATAGTGCATAGGAGCAAGAAAAGGGGGTGCTTGGAAAAAAGAGAAACACATGGTAAAAATGACCTTTAAGCTTGGTTTGAAAGACAAGTAAAATAAAATGAGCAAAAAGGCAGAGCATTAATTACAGCATGAGGGAAAAATCCTATGAAAATTGCTGATTTTCCTATAAAGAACTTATTAAACTCAACAGCAAAGAAACAAACAATCCAATCATGAAATGGGCAAAAGACATGAAGAGAAATCTCACAGAGGAAGACATAGACATGGCCAACATGCACATGAGGAAATGCTCTGCATCACTTGCCATCAGGGAAATACAAATCAAAACCACAATGAGATACCACCTCACACCAGTGAGAATGGGGAAAATTAACAAGGCAGGAAACAACAAATATTGGAGAGGATGCGGAGAAAAGGGAACCCTCTTACACTGTTGGTGGGAATGTGAACTGGTGCAGCCACTCTGGAAAACTGTGTGGAGGTTCCTCAAAAAGTTAAAAATAGACCTGCCCTATGACCCAGCAATTGCACTGTTAGGGATTTACCCCAAAGATTCAGATGCAATGAAACGCCGGGACACCTGCACCCCGATGTTTCTAGCAGCCATGTCCACAATAGCCAAACTGTGGAAGGAGCCTCGGTGTCCATCGAAAGATGAATGGATAAAGAAGATGTGGTTTATGTATACAATGGAATATTACTCAGCCATTAGAAACGACAAATACCCACCATTTGCTTCAACGGGGATGGAACTGGAGGGTATTATGCTGAGTGAAGTAAGTCAATCGGAGAAGGACAAACAGTGTAGGTTCTCATTCATTTGGGGAATATGAATAATAGTGAAAGGGAATATAAGGGAAGGGAGAAGAAATGTGTGGGAAATATCAGAAAGGGAGACAGAACATAAAGACTCCTAACTCTGGGAAATGAACTAGGAGTGGTGGAAGGGGAGGAGGGCGGGGGGTGGGGGTGAATGGGTGACGGGCACTGAAGGGGACACTTGATGGGATGAGCACTGAGTGTTGTTCTGTATGTTGGTAAATTGAACACCAATAAAAAATTTATTAAAAAAAGTGCTGATTTTCAAAAATAGCAAATATGCCCATGTTGCAAGCATGAGGGTAAAAGAAAATGAATGAGAGATGAAGTTGAAGAGGTAAGTTGAAACTTGATAGTGGAAAGTATTGATTATTATTCCCAGATTGATTTTATTCTGAAAGCAGTGAGGAGACACTGAAGGCTTTTCTAGCAAAGTGACATCAATTTTTAGGAAACTTACAATATAAATTATTTAGAGAGAGGAACAGGAGGTGGTAACTACAAATAGCAGAGGAATGGAAAAGGTGTGGATTGGAAAGCCAGTTAGTTAGCAGCTATCAGATTTGATCCTGTCCCCCAAATGAATGTTTACCTCATAGAGTCACAAGTAGATAACAGACCTAGGTGTCGAGAATACAAAGATGAACTAAAGGTCATGGTACATGAAGTAGCTTCTGTGTGTGGAGTTATGCAGTAGAGGTTCCAAACAACTGAAATTTTTAGACTGAGTGCTGCCACTGACTTAAATGAAATTATCAGAGGCAGAATATAGATGGCATAAAAAGACAACTAGTTGTATTTGCAACCAAATGTCAGCAGTACAATTCAGGTGATGTCCTATGTAATCTGTTAACAAAATGAGAGAAAGTGGGTTCTACCTTTGGGCTGATAAACCAGGAAATTGGAGCTGTCATGTCTGGGACTACACTGTCCTTTTCTTTCTTTCTTTGTTTTTAAAAGATTTTATTATTCATGAAGACACACACAGAGGCAGAGACACAGGCAGAGGAAGAAACAGGCTCCCTGTAGGGAGCCCAATCTGGGACTCAATCTCAGGACCAAAGATCACGCTCTGAGCCACAGGCAGATGCTCAACGACTGAGCCACCCAAGTGTCCCCACACTGGCCTTTTCTTTCCTCAACCTCCTTTTAGTCGGACCAAGGGACTGAGAGTTTGGTTACATACCATTTTAACTGAGCAAATAGATAAATTGAGAATAATGGGAAAGAGGAAAGCAAGAATAAACCCTGTGGTATTGGATAGGAATTGGAAGTATCAGAGTGAATTTGTTGTACTATATATATGGGGGGGGGAGGAAGAAGCATACAACCGTGTGTATGTGTACGTATACATACATAATTCCTAATTCTGTTGATAGGGTCTAGAAGCAGTAGCGCTCTCATAACAAGAAACACACCTAGCACTCAGATCTTGGCTTCGAAATTTCATTCTTCACTAAAAGAGATCAGTGTTTCCTGGAGAAAATGTTCCAAGTCTGGGGCTTAGAAAATACAAGATGAACCTGGAACATCATCTTGCGCCAGAAAGTAAGAAAGTGTCAAAGAGTGATGGATGTACGTTAAAAGAACATAGGAACTAGCTTAAAGGAGTTCTTAGGTCTGGGAAATTTGAACATGAAATAATGATAGTAACGTATTATAATGCTTTAAGTAAAATAGTAATCCACAAGCGCATGCTGGCATAAGTGGATAAATGAATGGGGAAGAAGGAAATACTCTGTTCTACGGTAGATTACCAACGAATAAATCCAGAGGGAGTGATGGAATTAGAAGAATCAACCTGCAGTTATAATAGTTATCTAAGAATCCTCAAAGGATGCTAAATATGATGGGTAAAAATTTGATGGCAAATAGGATATTCACATCATCTTAAAGAATCTCCCTAGATAGATAGATAGATAGATAGATAGATAGATAGATAGATAGATAGATATTAGGTATAACGTACTTATTTGTTTACTTAATCCAGAAGAAATCTGGCAGAAACTATCTTAAGTGGTTAAAATTAGTATCACCAGTAATGAGACAAATCAACAATGTGTGTTTCTTGCTATGCAGCAAGAAGAGCATGTGACTTAGGTGGCATATTACTACTGTTTGACTCACCCAATGTTACTCTACTTCATTTTAGAACAACAAAGGACATACAAATTCAGATTAAACAATTTGAAAGATACCATATTTCAAAACCTCTTGAAACATTCTACCTGCAGCTAAAAGTTGTCTGGACAAACCTGTTCTTCTTCCTGCTGCAGGCAAAAAGAAAGAGGGAGGAGGAAGGGAGGGAGGAACGGAGAGAAGAGGAGAGGGAAAGGAGAGGAGAGAGAAAGGAGAAAAGAAAAGGAAAAAAACTTCTGTTTTACACAACTTTTGAGGCCTCATCATCTGCAGGGAATGTTCTCTGATGCCAAGTAAACGTAAGTCATCCACAGTTTTTCAAGTTGATCTTTCAATAAACCTCTGCCCAACTTAGGCTCCGGAAATAAACTGTAAGGTTTTTTGGTTTAACCTGTTAGAGAGACTCCAAATAAAGAGGATACTGTGCCAGAGATAGTCTTACTGACTGCATTATTCTCTATGGGATATTCTTTAAATTTGCTTCTAAAGTTTTCAACTCAAAGTGAGAAATGAGTCCAGAATAAAGGAACAAGTGATTGCAGTCTGTTTAAAGCTCACATCTCAAAAAAAAAAAAAAAAAAAACACACACAACACACAACACACACACACACAAAATAAATAAATAAATAAATCACAAAAAACAACAAAACAAAAATAAAGCTGACATTTCTAGATGACTAAGACATAGAATGTATTTTACCCAGTTTGTATTTAGTCATGGGTCCTAACAATATGAAAACAGCAGTTTCACTAATGTGAAAAATAATGGGATACATTTTGTAAGTATAATGTCTGCCCTCTGTCCCACGAAAAGTGATGCAGATTATAGTTTCCCAAGTGCCACAACAGGCAGCTGAAAGTAGTCTGTCCAATTCCAAAATGCGACCTCACAGATTTGCACAATGAGTTCTTTTGAATTCAGGAAGAGGGTGAGGGAAACCGAAATCACAGTGAATGAGGCTTGAAGGTCTCCGTGTCTGTGTGCATGTTGGGAGGCTAATAAAGTGGTGGGTCAGTCCCTAATTCAGTTTGGCTTTTTTTAATGCTACACTCTAGCGCCTGAAAACTTTTACTCTCAAGGAGCAAGGGCTGTGTAACTTACTAAGTGCCTAAGGCCAAAATGTCATTTTGCATATAAGGGAGTGCTGAGCTTGCTGTCAGCAGCCTTCTGCCTCCCAGGAGCCTGTGCTCGAGTTAATTCACATCCAGCAGTTGGGGAAGTCCTTAGAATGTTAAGAATGTCAGTTTACAGCTGGAAGAGAAGTATGAGAAGTTGAGTCTCAGAAGTAGGCAGCCCCGAGTTGGAGTTTGTTGAAAGAAGCATGGGGACTGGGAAGGGGAACACGGAGTTAGAGTCTCAACTCCTCCACTTGCTAAGTCCGTATCTCTCCCCTCTTTGAACTTTGGTCTTTCATCTGTGAAATTCGGATATTTATACCTTGCCAGCACAGTCCACAGGTCCCAGTGGCTTTCCAGTAAATAATGGATATAAAAGTTTTTTAAACTGCAAGTCACTGTGTAAGTGTGAACTATTATTGTCAGATCAAATCAATGAGCAATGTCATCTGAGCTAAAACTTGGAAGGGGGGCAGCCCCGGTGGCTCAGCGGTTTAGCGCCTGCCTTCTGCCCAGGGCGTGATCCTGGAGACCCAGAATTGAGTCCCACATCAGACTCCCTGCATGGAGCCTGCTCCTCCCTCTGCCTGTGTCTCTGCCTCTCTCTCTCTCTATCATGAATAAATAAATAAATAAAATCTTTAAAATAAAATAAAACTTGGAAGGAATTTGCCAGACTGGAAGGGAAATTTCAAGCTTAGGGACAAAGTATAGTCAATGTTCAGTGGTGCGAACATCCATAACATGTTGGAAGGGCAGGTCGTTGGTGTGGCTAAGACATGACCAGGTTGCCTGTAAGGTACACAAACAATCTAAAGACAGTGGAGAGAATTTGTCACTAAAAAGCTGTGATTAACTTAGAGACTGTGGCATTGTCTTGAGGTGGGGAATGAGGAGAAGCTTCTTAATGGGGAGTGGCAGTAGAGGGCAACACAGTTAAACTTCCATAATGGAAACTATGGCAAAATATAATATGTAGGATAGATTGGGGGAAGGTGTAGAATGGAAACTAGGGAAGTCTGAAGGCAGAGAAATCAGGAGAGGCTATTTTTCAATCTAAACCAGAGGTTTAGGGCACCTGGGCGGCTCAGTGGTTGAGCATCTGCCTTTGGCTCAGGCCATGATGCTGGGGTCCTGGGATCAAGTCCCGCATGAGACTCCCCCCCCCCCCCGGGGCCTGCTTCTCCCTCTGCCTATGTCTCTGCCTCTCTCTCTTATGAATAAATAAATAAAATCTTTAAAAATAAATAAACCAAAGGTTCTAGTGATCCATCTTACTTGGCCATCTGTCACCTCTGTTTTTGCAGTACCAAATAATGCCTGCCACATTTGTGAGAATGTGGTCAAGCCCATGAGATAGAAGGTGTTGATCTTAAATCTGCTGGAGTTGGACAAGTCAGAAATGGAGTGATAAGTATTGCAGACCCTCAAAGAAGCTGGGTCATGTGCCTCTCCTTCCCCCACAGCTCAAAGTTAAATGGAGTAAGGGTGCCTTTGCAAAAATTACTCTTTGGGGAATTAAACTCTAATTATATCATTTGGAAGTACACTCTAAATCTGGAAAAAAGGTTGGTATCCTCCCAAGCAAGTTACTTAAAAAAGGATGGTTAACTCTTTAAATGTCACTTTTACCTAGTTGGTCTCTTTCCTAACCTTTTAAAACTTGGACTCTGGGGTATAAGAAGGAAAAATAAAATGAGCCAAGTAGCTGAGCCCAGAAACTCAAACTGAAACCTAAGTTGCCCTCCCTTCAGAAACTTGAAGGGTCAGACTAATTTATGCCAAGAGCTCCTCCCCAGAATGTTTTAATGTTTGTGTGATGATTACGTTAATGTTTAAAAGTTTGAATACTACAGCCTTGAATGATAAAACTGGCTTACCCAGTTAAAACAAAATATTTAGACCAGCATTGCCAGCCCATGTGGGTCTCAGGCCATACCGCCTGCCCCTCCTTCCCTCTCAATTTGACATCTGAAAAGGGCATGATGGCTTCGTGTATTTTTTTTTTTCACAAGACAGGGCAGGTAATTTTATTATGTACATAACTTACTAGCAGACTAAATTATTAAAAGACTACAGAAGTAATGTTAGGGATGCCTGGGTGGCTCAGTGGTTGAGCATCTACCTTGAGCTCAAGTCATAATCCTCGAGCGCCGGGATCAAGCCCTGCATTGGGCTCCCCACAGGGAGCCTGCCTCTCATGAGTGAAAAAATAAAATCTTAAAAAAAAAAAAAAGGTAATGATCCTGAGAATGGATTTCTGTTTATGAAAGAAGAATAACTACCCCTCTAGGAGAGTGGTCAACCTTTCTGAGGAGTGGCTGGCAAGGGTCTCTAGAGAGACTGCATCCACTCACTCTGTGCCTTTTCTTTTTGCCTCTTCAGCAGTCTGGGGACACGTCTAAGTTTGTCCCACCTATCCAGAATACTCAACAATGCCACTGGCTCTGGAAGAAGAGGGACTGATGGTGTTAACTGAATCCATTTTGATAGAGACTTACATGATGCTGACGTCATTCATTGGAAACTGTAACCAACTTGTTTTGCTATTTTCTTGCACATGGAGTATTTGTTTTTGAAACTTTTTGATATATAAGTATCTCATCCATAAGTTTGTCATTATTGAAGATTACGTTTCAGTCCACTGTATTTTTGGATATTTTTGCCAAAAAATTACCTTTTAAATTGTCTTACATGATTGTGAATATTTAGTATCTTAGGAGCTCTGAAAACTTTAACTGATAGATATCCACTTTAGACATCATATCAGAATGATCAGACTTCCTTAAAACCAGAAAATCAATATTGCTGATTCCATCAAACAATATAATCAAATGAGGGCCTAATCATGGCTTCATGTATTTAAACCTTGGCTGAAATTCCTACTATCCTCTGCCCACTTAGTCGTGAGCCTTGGCTCAGAATGACCCTTAGCTGTTGTTTAGAACTCCTCTCAGTTGACCAGGATTTACCTTACGCTCTGAGGGAAATAAGTAGAGGAGTTCCAAAAATATTTTCAAAATTTCACACAAGTGGGATTAACCAAATAAATATATATATATATATTTTTTTTTCTTCTCCAGTGACTATTCCTCTTTACCTGTTTTTTTTTTTTTTAATTTATTTATTCATGAGAGACACACAGAGAGAGAGAGGCAGAGACACAGGCAGAGGGAGAAGCAGGCTCCATGCAGGGAGCCCAACATGGGACTTGATCCCCAGTCTCCAGGATCAGGCCGTGGGCTGAAGGCGGCGCTAAACCGCTGAGCCACCGGGGCTGCCCTCTTTACCTATTTTTATACCGGAATCATTTAAAAAAACACAGACACAGTCACGCCTCTACATTGACACTGTCCACAGATACAGGATACATTGGTATACGTTACATTTCCTCCCCACAATGACTTCAAATAACTATGAGTAACTGAATGCATTAGCCAAGCAGAATTTCTTACTTCCTTTCTCTGGTGGTTAACTGCCCTCGACAGAATTAGTCATTCTTTTATTGGGCTCTCTTGCACTTTGATTTCTGATACATTGTGGAATTATAATTACTTATTTAACTCTCTTAGACCTTGAGGTCAGTGTTTCCATGTTTTTGCCTTTTAGGCATCTGCTATACAGTCCTACCCGGGTACCTGGCATATGGTGAATATTCAGTGTTTGTTAAATTGAGGGTATTTGTCTTGAGAGTTCCTTGATTTTTATAATTATACTGCCAGCTTTTTCAGAGACATAGGTGATAAAAACCAACTAGGCATTTATCTGTACTATATTAGGCAATTTTATCAATTTCATAGAAAAAGATGTGTAAAACATTTGATGAACAAAAATGTTCATGTAATTGATATTTAAAGAGGAAAGACAAGGACACTGGATGTAGGGACACCTCCTGGGAACAATTTCTGAGTTAGGAGTATTGTGAGGCATATTTTTTTCATTCTCTTACAATCTTAACAGTTTTTCTCAGATTCCTTCCTTTTGAGCTACAACATAACCTGAATATTAGAATTGTTTTCTTTACCCCACCCTAGTTGCTATAGCTGGTGAATCATAGAAACCAGAGAAGGGAAAGACCAGTGAAGTCATCTGGTTCATTTCCAAATTAGGGAGTGGAGCCTTGGGATTTGGGGAAGACTAACCTCTCATTTAAAAAGAGAAAAGGAAAAATTGCAACTAGAGCTGATTATTGCAGCTGACCCATCTGTTTGTCTTTTGCTTCTAACAGCATCCTGAACTCTACCCTATTAGGACGCAATCAGGAATTCTTTTCAAGGTCCCCAGGAACACCAGATGCCAAAGTATGAAGGAGTTGAACTAGGATTGTACTGCCCGAGTAATATAGTTGGATTATGAATCTCCCAAAGATTGTTTTAATGGAGTCTGAAAAAAACTCTGTTTTAGCAAGATGTTACAAATTTAAGAGCTAGCAAAGAACTTACAGATGATCTGGGCTAACACGTGCAGTTCCGAGATGCAGAAACTGGGATGGAGTTGGTAAGAGATTACAGATATGCCCAGGTCAGGAGTAGAGGCCTCTGGATCCTTTTCTTTCTGTGTCATGATCACCCAGTGTCCTCCCTCACAGTGCTGTCTTCTGTTGTCTTCCTCTCTTCCTCCTCCTCCTCCTCTCTTGTGTTGTTTGAAGAAATGGCACAGATGATTTACCATCAGTGCCTGCTCTTCATGTCAGCCAAGCCTGACCTTCAGGTACCACATGTCCTTGGACCACAGAGGTAGGCAGATGCCACTTCAGCCCCACCTGCAGCCTGTCTACCACACTCCTTGATTCTCATCTGCTTGCTTCTGTGTGGTTCCAGCTGCCAAACCTTGGCTTCATCTCCTGTCCAGAGTCTGCTCTTGTCCTTTGGAGTTCTGGTGTCCTTTGCCCTTCCCTTGATATCTAGCTTAGATCTCCCCCACTTCTGATGTCCTCCCATAGCATCCTGCACCACTGCTGCCTCTTTGGGTACAAAACTGGCCCCATACTGCTTGCTCTTTGCTAATGTCCTCTTACAGAATGGAGAATATTTGTACCCTATCAATAGTGACAGCATCTGCATACATGTGCCCCCAGTGTAAATCCTCTTATCTAGTTACCTGAGTATATCACAGGTTCACTTATTAGAAATACAAATTCCTTTGCAGCATTTGAAAAATCAACAGTTTTCTATTATTTTTATGTTGATAATGTTCTACACAGACTCATTTATTTTTTCCTCATTTTATTGTTATTTAAATTTTGTTAGTTAACATATAGTGCAATATTGGTTTCTGGAGTAGAATTCAGTGATCCATCACTTACATACAACACACAATGCTCATCTCGAGAAGTGCCCTTTTAATACCCATTCGCCCATCTAGCCCATCCTCCACCCACTATCCTTCATCAACTCTAAGTTTGTTCTCTGTCATTAAGAGCCACTTATGGCTTCTTTCCCTCTCTCCTTTTTTACTTTCCCCCTACCCATATGTTCATTTGTTTTCTTTCTTAAATTCCACATATGAGTGAGATCATATGGTATTTGTCTTTCTCTGACTTACTTATTTCACTTAGCATAATACACTCTAGCTCCATTCTTGTTGTTGCAAATGGCAAGATTTCATTCTTTTAGATGACCAAATATTCCATTATATATATATATATATATATATATATATAATGTATCATATATATATCACATTTTCTTTTTTAAAAGATTTTATTTATTTATTTGACAGAGAAAGAACATAAGCAGGGAGAACAGCAGGGAGAGGGAGAGGGAGAAGTAAGCTCTCTGTTCAGCAGGGCTTGATCCCAGGACCCTGGGATTATGACCTGAGCCAAAGGCAGACACTTAATTGACTGAGCCACCCAGGCACCCTACTACATCTTCTTTATCCATTCAGTCAGTGGACATTTGGGCTCTTTCCATAGTTTTGGCTATTGTTGATAATGCTGCTAAAAACAACAGGGTGCATATACCCCTTTGAATTTGTATTTTTGTATCCTTTGGGTTAATACCTAGTAGTGCAACTGCTAGATCACAGGGTAGTTCTATTTTAACTTTTTGAGAAACCTTCAAACTGTTCTCCAGGGTGGCTGCACCAATTTATATTCCCACCAACAGTGCAAGAGGGTTCCCCCTTTCTCTCTATTCTTGCCAACACCTGTTGTTTCTTGTGTTGTTAATTTTAACCATGCTGACAGGTGTGAGGGGATAGCTCATTGTGGTTTTGATTTGTGTTTCCCTGATCATGAGTGACGTTGAGCATCTTTTCCTGCGTCTGTTAGCTATCTGGATGTTTTCTTTGGAAAAGTGTATATTCATGTCTTCTGCCCATTTCTTACCTGGACTATATGGTTTTTGGGTGTTGATATTGGTAAAATCTTTGTGGATTTTGGATATTAACCCTTTATCATATATATCATTTGCAAATATCTTCTCCCATTCTGTAGGCTGCCTTTTAGTTTTGTTGACTATTTCCTTTGCTGCACAGAAGCTTCTTAACTTGATGAAGTCCCAAGTTCATTTTTGCCTTTGTTTCCCTTGTCTCCAATGACATGTTTAATAAGAAATTGCTATGGCTGAAGTCAAAGAGGTTGCTGCCTGTGTTCTCCTCTAGGGTTTTGATGGTTTCTTGTCTCACATTTAGGTGTTTCATCCATTTTGAATTTATTTTTGTGTATTATATAAGAAAGGGATCAAGTTTCATTCTTCTTCATGTGGCTAATTTTCACAATACCATTTGTTGAAGAGACTATCTTTTTTCCATTGGATATTCTTTCCTGCTTTGTTGAAGATGAGTTGACCACATAGTTGTGGGTCCATTCCTGGGTTCTCTATTCTGTTCCATTGATTCATGTGTCTGTTTTGTGTGCATGTACCATACTATCTTGATGCCTACAGCTTTGTAATATACCTTGAAATCCAGAATCATGAGGCTTCCAGTTTCGTTTTTCTTTTTCAGAATTGCTTTGGCTATTTGGGGTCTTTTGTGGTTCCATACAAATTTTAGCATTTTTTGTTCTAGCTCTGAAAAATGCTGGTGGTATTTTGATATGGATTGAATTAAATGTGTAGATTGCTAAAAAAAAATGTGTAGATTGCTTTGGGTAGTATAGACATTTTACTTTAAAGTGATATTTCTTGGGACGCCTGGGTGGCTCAGCACTTTAGCGCCTTCCTTCGGTCCAGGGTGTGATCCTGGAGTCCTTGGAGTCCTGAGATCGAGTCCCACATTGGGCTCCCTGCATGGAGCCTGCTTCTCCCCCTGCCTGTGTCTCTGCCTCTCTCTCTCTCTCTCTCTCTCTCTCTCTGTGTGTGTGTGTCTGTCATGAATAAATAAATAAAATCTATTTAAAAAAATAAATACAGAGATATTTCTCAATCATAGCTATACATTTTAGTCCCTAGATTACTAGGGACTAAAAGCATGCTGGGATCCCATGATCCAAAGAGTATGAACTAAAGCAACAACATTATATGGATATATGCAGTTACACAAGGAGTACTATTCCCAATTTGGACAAAAATAGAAAGTAGAGAAAGAAGAAAGTCAATCATATTTGATAAAAAATGATCTACTGAGGGGGAGCCCGAGTGGCTCAGCGGTTTAGTGCCGCCTTCAGCCCAGGGTGTGATCCTGGAGACCCAGAATCAAATCCCATGTCAGGCTCCCTGTATGGAGCCTGCTTCTCCCTCTGCCTCTGTCTGTGCCTCTCTCTCTCTCTCTCTCTGTCTCTCATGAATAAATAAATAAAATCTTTTAAAAAAATAATCTACTGATCTACTTGGAGAGAGATAACATTTTGTTAAAGTACTTCCATTTAGAAAATCTATTATGCCTGTTTTATTTTTTTTAAGAATTTATTTATTTATTTGAGAAAAAGTGAGAGAGAGAGGAGGAGAAAGAAGCAGACTCCCTACTGAGCCCAACCTGGAGCTCGATCTCAGGACCCTGGGATCATGAACTGAGCAGAAGGCAGTCACTTAACCAACTGAGCCATCAGTTTCCCCTACTAAACCTGTTTTAATTCATAGATAAAACCTGTATATGTCTAGTAATATCCATGTGTTTATACACAATTAATGTTAATTAATTGGTTAATTAAATCTACTACATTTGCTTATTAAGGATTTTTAGACCTAAAAGAGAACTTGAAGGTTTTCTAGTCAAAGTCCCTCATTTTCTTGCATTTTGGGGATGGCTTGTCTCTGTGCCATGCAGCTTCAGCTGAGATGGCTCAACTGGAGACTGGATGGTCCACTCTCAAGAGAGCTGGCATAGCTGGCAAGTTGGTACTTTCAGCTGTTCATCTTCACATGAAACTCTATAGGTTACTTCTTGGGCTTCCTCATGGCATGATCTTCCATGGCATGCTTCCAAGGCAAGCATCTCAAGTAAAAAAGGTAGAAATGCATTCATGATGTAGCCTCAGAAGTCACACAGAGTGATTCCCCTATTGGCCAAATAGTTCACAAGGAGTCATGGGATGTGGTGATACACTCTTCCTCTTGATGGAGAAGTAGCAAGGTTCTAACAGAGCATATGGGATCAGAAATATTATTGTGATTATTTATAGAGCATATAATACGTTTTAGTTCAGGCTGCTACAACAGACTACCATAGATTGCATGGCTTATAAAACAACAGAAATGTATTTATTTTTAATTTTTTTAAAAGATTTTATTTATTTATCTATTCATGACACACACACACACACACACACACACACACACACTGGCAGAGACACAGGCAGAGGGAGAAGCAGGCTTCATGCAGGGACCCTGATGTGACACTTGATCCCAGGATCACGTCCTGGGTCAAAGGCAGGCACTAAACCACTGAGCCACCCAGGGATCCCCTTAAACAACAGATTTTTTTTTTTTCTCACAGTTCTGGAAACTAGAAAGTCCAGGATCAAGGTCTGGTTGAGAACCCACTTCCTAGTTCATACATAGCTGTCTTTTCACTGTAACTTCACATGGAGGAAGGGTGAGGGATCCCTGTGCAGCCTATTTTAGAAGGACACTGATCCTATGAGAGGGCTCTGCTTTCACTTCCTAATCATTTCTCAAATACCCCACCTCCAAATACCTTCACATGGAAGATTAGGTATCAATATATGAGTTTTGAGGTGAGGAAAACATTCAATAAAATACAATTGTTTTTTGTTTTCCCAGAGCTTTTCATTTGATAGTTTTTTTTCTTGACGCTCTCACTAATTCATTCCCAAACCATTCAGTAAAGCTGTTCATTTCTTCTCAATGCCTTCAAACACATGAATTACTTGCTTCCTCTAACTCCTTTGAGGCATTCTTGCTAGAGCCATCAGCTCTCCTCTCCAACCTAGACCGGGTGCTCTCTGTACCTGCTGCACAGCTGTTCTCCGTTCTCTCCCCCATCTTTCCAAGAATTCTGTTTACTTATTGTTGTATCAAATCCTCAGTTTTCTAGATCCAGTGCTTCCTATTTTTGCTTTATTCTCTAGTTTTGGTGGAGTCTATCATTCAAGAGCCTCCTTAAAAAGGGTGTGGGATATGTAATGGGATGAGTGGTGATCCTCAAATTATGTGTCCACGTCCTAAGCCTCAGAATCTCTGATTATTTCCTTATCTTGAAAAAAGAGTCTTTGCAGATGTAATTAAGTTGCAGATCTCAAAATGAAAGCATCCTCAATTTGGAACCAGGTTGGTCCAAAATCCAATGATAAGTGTTCTTATAAGAGATGGAAGAAAAGAAGGCATAGAAACAGAGGAGAAGGCCATGTGAAGATTGGGAAAGATTGGAGTGATGCGGCCACAAGGAACACTGATAGTTACTAGAAACTGGAAGAGACAAGAAAGGGCTTTTCTCTAAGAGCCTCTGGAGGGAGTATGGCCTTGCTGATGCTTTGATTTCATACTTCTGGCCTCTAGAATTATAAGAGAATACATTTTTCTTGTATTAAGTCATGAGGATTATGGTAATTTGCTATGGCAGCCTTAGGAAACTCACACAGAGTGTGATACACTACATTTTTGAAAAATGTTTATTCATACATCCTTGATTTATAGTTTGGATGGGGATGGAATTCAACTTGCAAAATAATGACTTTATATTTCTTTCTTGATACATTTATAAGTTGGCATTCCTCTGTAAATAAAGAGCTCTCCTTATCCCATCTTTTGTGTATTTTTTAAACTAGCAGTTTAGACAATTCAGTGTAATATAATCAATTCTTATCATTATTCAATGTGATGCTCAGATTATCCCAAAATTTAACCAGGAGAGGCCCCTTCAAATTGGCTTTGTGTCTTTTGATAAGTTGTTTAGCACAGAGCTCACCATGTATTTCCTCTCCCTCCATTTCTGGAACCAACCTTTTCTCCTAGGAGAACTGTTTCATTTACTGGAGAATGGTATTTAGAAACTAAGATCTGACTGTTGAGTATAATGCCATTCTTATTTCTTACCCTTCATGTATGACCTTTTAAAATCTCTGGAATCTTTTAGGAACTCCCTGTTTGCGTCCAGTGTTTTGAAATTTCATGGTTATGTGCCTTGGGTTGGTTTGTCGGTTCTATCTATTGTGTATTTTTCAATCTAAAAACTCACGGCCGTCAGTTCTAGAAAATTGTCTTCAGTTATTTCTTGATGATTTTATTCCCCTAGTTTTGCCTATTTTTTTCTTTCTAGAGGTCCTATTATTTGGATGTTGGGTTTTATAAATAGTCTTTTGTCCTCTTCTGGCCAAATCTTCAAATACAAGACATATATCAAGGCTCAAAGATATAACAGCTTTATGGCTAGAAAGAGTGTAAACCATATAATGTAGAGGAGTTGGGGCCATCCTGTATCTCACCAAACCAAAGATGGTATGTGAAAAATATGGTGTGATGGAAAAAGCAGTGATTTGAGGTAGAAAAATATATTCCAGCCTCAGATGTGTAACTCACTAGTTTAAGGATTGTGTGGTAGATTGTCTGTACAACTCGTTGCCAACAATTCCTTCCACTCATGTCAATATATGTCACTTCCTTTATGAACAAGTGGAATCTATTTCCCGTTCTCTTGAATCTAGGTTAAATGATTTGCTTTGACCAGTAGAATACAGAGAACTAATAATGTTCCAGTTCTGGACCTGGCAGCTTCCATTTTCATTCCTGAAAACTATCAACCACCTTGCTACAGAGAGGACCTTTTGGCTCTACCAGACTCTATTTGGGTATCCCTAGCCAATGCTAAATAGACCAGAGATGAGCTGACCCAGTGAACTCTCCCCTTTGTAGAATCATGAACAACTGGTAGTTGTTGTTTTAAGCCTCTAAGATTTGGAGGTAGTTTATTTCCTAATAATAGTAACTGAAACAAATTAGTACCCAGATGTGGATGGTTGCTCTAATGAAAACCCTAAAATATGTGACATTGACTCAACTGTAGGCAGTAACCAGAGAGTGGATGGATGGTTAGTGGAGATTGAAAGGGTGGTGAGGAAATTGCTGTAGTAGGTTGGAGAAGCGGCAACCTAGGTTATGTATTGGCAAAATGTTTGACATTACCGTTGCCTGTGGTAACATGAATGGCAGAAAATATGCCCAGTGAACTCTGAATCTAGCCAAGGAGATTTCTAGGCAGAATCCTGAAAATGCCAATGGTCTTTATTTAACTGCTTATGATAAAGTATAAGAGGAGAAAAATGCACTAAAGAAAGCTGTTTGGTTTTCGAGCAGAATTGTTAGGCAGTAAGATTTACAAAGTAAGAAATGGGCTCAGACTAACGATCAATTCATGTGTGACTATAAAACCTTTTTTTATTTTTAAGATTCAAGAGAGGGGCGCCTGGATGGCTTAGTAGGTTAAGCATCTGACTCTTGATTTTGGCGGGGTAAGTGATCTCATGGGTTGTGAGGTCCCGCCCAGTGTTGTTGGTCTCCAGGCTCAGCACAGGGTCTGCTAGAGATTTTCTTTCCTTCTTCCTCTGCCCCTCCCCCACACTTGTGAGCTTTCTCTCTCTCTCTCTCTCTCTCTCTCTCTCTCTCTCTCTCTCTCAAATAAATAAATCTTAAAAAAAAAAAAAAAGATTCCAGAGAGATTTAGTGTGGTACTCTGAACCCATCTCGGGTCTTCGCGGAATCTTAGGTGCATTGTTCTAGCCTGATAAGCACAAAGTAGAGAAGTCTGCTTTTAGAAAGAATAATACCTGTGAATTTTGGAGCATGGAATTAAACATCATTAAGACTTACAGAAAACCCGTGATGTTTTTGAGAAAATTGTATTGGTTATAAATTATTGGAGCACAGAATGAACCTCAATAAGATTTATAGAAAATCCACATAGTTTTAAAGATAAATTTATTTTTAAAAAAGATAATTGTTGGCAAGTGATGCAGAGCATTTTCTCATGTGTGTGTTGGCCATGTCTATGTCTTCCTCTGTGAGATTTCTCTTCATGTCTTTTGCCCATTTCATGATTGGATTGTTTGTTTCTTTGGTGTTGAGTTTAATAAGTTCTTTATAGATCTTGGAAACTAACTAGCCTTTTATCTGATACGTCATTTGCAAATATCTTCTCCCCTTCCGTAGGTTGTCTTTTAGTTTTGTTGACTGTATCCTTTGCTGTGCAAAAGCTTCTTATCTTGATGAAGTCCCAATTTGCCATCAGGGAAATACAAATCAAAACCACAACGAGATACCACCTCACACCAGTGAGAATGGGGAAAATTAACAAGGCAGGAAACCACAAATGTTGCAGAGGATGTGGAGAAAAGGGAACCCTCTTACACTGTTGGTGGGAATGTGAACTGGTGCAGCCACTCTGGAAAACTGTGTGGAGGTTCCTCAAAGAGTTAAAAATAGACCTGCCCTACGACCCAGCAATTGCACTGTTGGGGATTTACCCCAAAGATACGGATGCAATGAAATGCTGGGACACCTGCACCCCGATGTTTCTAGCAGCCATGTCCACAGTAGCCAAACTGTGGAAGGAGCCTCGGTGTCCATCGAAAGATGAATGGATAAAGAAGATGTGGTCTATGTATACAATGGAATATTCCTCAGCCATTAGAAATGACAAATTCCCACGATTTGCTTCGACGTGGATGGAACTGGAGGGTATTATGCTGAGTGAAGTAAGTCAATGGGAGAAGGACAAACATTATATGTTCTCATTCATTTGGGGAATATAAATAATAGTGAAAGGGAATAGAAGGGAAGGGAGAAGAAATGGGTGGAAATACCAGAAAGGGAGACAGAACATGGAAGACTCCTAACTCTGGGAAACGAACTAGGGGTGGTGGAAGGGGAGGAGGGCAGGCGTTGGGGGTGAATGGGTGACGGGCACTGAGGGGGACACTTGTCGGGATGAGCACTGGGTGTTATTCTGTATGTTGGCAAATTGAACACCAATAAAAAATAAATGTATTATTTAAAAAATAATTGTATTAGCGAGAGAATTGCCAGCTTTCTTGGAAACAGAAACACAACAAAGTGGAGTTTCTGGACCTTTGAGTTTCTACTGGCAGGAAGCAGGTTGAGAAAGCTACTCAGCTACAAATATGGGCCATTCTTAAGGAAAAGGAAAGACCTTTCAGACAGTGTAGTGAAGAGACCAGAGGGCAAAGCCCAAAACTGATCAGACAATAGATTGAAGCAAGGGCCAGCACACTATAACCCATAAATTCAATCTAGCCTGTCACTGTTTTTGTGTAACCTACAAGCTACAAGCTCTGGTAGCTTCAGGCTTTGCTTCTTGAAAAGCCACACCATTACTACCCTGGTGTAGTGATGGAGAGCTGGAGGATGAGAGATCAGCGGGACAGAGAGACCTAGCCTGCTCTCAGACATTCTAGCAACCCAGCTAAGACACTACACAAATGGGTTAAACCACTTCTGATCCTCCAACCCCATTTGAGCTGCCCCACCCAACATCATCTGGAACAGTCAAGCTGTCCCAACTGAATCCTGTCCAGATTGCAAAATCATGAGCAAATAAATGGCTATGTATGTTTTAACCACTAAGTTTTAATGGTAACTTGTTACATTAAGTAACTTGAGTGCATTATTTAATCTCTGGACTGGGCAGAGAACTTTATTTGGGTTCTAGCTTCATCTATAAAAATTAAGGATTAGACGAGTTAGTCTTAAAACCTCTCTCTGCTCTAACATTCTATTACTCTGAATGATTCTATTTTATAATTTTTGTGATGGCTTATTGCTAGCTAGTTACTATTAGCAGTGTTCAGATATGGCAAAGTGTGAATAAAATAGAGGCTTCAGAGGACAGTGCGCACAACAGTAGACATAATCTCAGATCCATTGTAGTAAACATTCTCCCCAGCTATGGGGGGGAAAAGGAAGGAAAAAAGAGAATCTTTGCACCAAGAGATTAAAAAGTTCTTTTATACTGCCAGAATTGGCTCCACATTCCTCAGATAGCAAACCATGACTTCTAATAACTTAATTTTTATGATAACATCGGTGTAAATTTCTGGAGCTTGAAGCAAACTGGCTATTGCACAGATCCGTATGTTTAAGTTTGCTGGAGTCTCAAGATAAATTAAAAAAACAGTCTTTTGGAGACTTGGTGACTTTTATGCATTCCGTATGATTTGAATTAAATCTTAACCTTCTGTAGAGGGCCCACCACACCCAAATAGCAATAAGAGGCTGTGCACCCTGCCCAGAGAGGAATAGAAGGAAGGCTGGCTCCTGTTCCCCATTATAGTCTGCCTGTGTTCTCTTTCTGTTCCAGAATGTTCGGAGGAGTAGGCATATAAACACGATTTCTGCCTGTAAGGCTTTCACCCTAAACTGAGGAGCTATAAATTTTAAAACAGGGATTTCCTGGCTGGCTCAGTAGGTGGAACCAGTACTGCTTGATTTTGGGGTGGTGAGTTCCAGCCCAGGTCGGGTGTAGAGATTACTTAAAATCTTTTTTTTTTTTTAATGTAAATCAGAAATTGTATAAGAGCGGATTTATTTTCTACGTGCCCTTGATAGGGCCTATCACGTGTCCGTACCAGTGAATGAGCCTGGTAACGGCTCAGGGATGAGCGTCCAGGGACTCCCTTCGTGGCCAGCTGGTTTGGTGATCCTGAGCGTGGCAACCAATGTCTTTTGACTCGGCTTTAATTTTACGGTTCTCTGGAGTGAAATGGTTCTCAGCTAGAAAACAGACCGTAAGATCGGTGGAGAGTGAAAGACAGAAGCATCAGGAGGAGGAGAGGAGCTCGGTGAAGCGCCTGAAAGGTGCAGAACAGCGGAGGGAGCTGCGAGAGAGAGAGAGAGAGAGAGAGAGAGAGAGACAGAGAGAGAGAGAGAGACAGAGAGAGAGAGAGAGACAGAGAGAGAGAGAGAGAGACAGACAGAGAGAGAGAGAGAGAAGGGCAGTTAGGGGAGAAGAGGAAACTTCTTTGTTGGACTCGCGGCTCGGAGCCGCCGGCCCCACCCAGCCGCACCCCGGCCGCCCGCGGGGGAGCCCAGGCCCGGAGGCGTGGCCAGAAAGGGAGAGGACCGCGCTCGGGAAAACGGGCTCCCAACCCCGGGGCGGAAGGGGGCGGAAGGGGGCGGAAGGGGCGGAAGGGGGCGGAAGGGGGCGGGGGTAGCGGCCTGGGGTAGCGGCCTGGGCCGGGGCCTGGGCCTGGGGCCTGGGGCCTGGGCCTGGGGCCTGGGGCCTGGCTCCGGCCCCTCACCGGTTCCTCTCGTCCCAACTCCGGCCCCGGCGAGCCAGGCTTTGCAGGGCAGGCCCCGGGGGCCGCCCCCCGCCCCTCCCCCGCCCCTCCCCCTCCCCCGCCCCTCCCCGCCCGGGGGCTGCAGGTCCGGGCTTACGCTCCTACGTTTGCAGACGGCCCCGGGGAGCTGCCGCTGGACGCCAGCGGGCCCCGCTCGGGGGAGTCTCGGTTTATGTGTCTTGGAACAATTCTTTCTCCCACTGCATTGACGCCAAAAAAAAAAAAAGAAAAAGAAAAAAAAGAAAAGAAAAGTGACTTAACGCAGCCCCGCGTCTCCTAAGGCCTCGCTCGTTCCTTCGCCCAAGTCAGGGCTGAGGACTCGACGTGGCGCCAGGAGCGTCCCGGGGGAAGGGCGGAGGGAGGGAGGGGCCAGCCGCGCGCCCCGGGACGCCCCGGGACGCCTCGGGACCCCTCGGGACGCCTCGGGACGCCTCGGGAGGGCGGCGGCGGGCGGGCTGGGCGCGGGGCCTCCAGGGCGAGGCCGCCCCGGGCCGGGCGGGGTGAGTCACCGGGCTCGGGGTGGGAGCCGGCGGGGGGCGGGGCGGGGCGGGCCTCGCGCGCTCCGGGAGGCTGTGGCGGCTATAAAAGCCCCACCCAGGGCAGCCAGCCCCGCTCTGCACCCGGGGACGCTCGCGGCTCTCGGCGCCCGGCCCAGGTAAGCGGGGAGCGCCCCGCCCTCCCGCCTGGCCCCGGGGCGGCCGCGCTCGCGCTCGCGCTCGCGGGGCGGGGCGGGGAGCAGCGGGCCGGGGGCCGCGGGACACGCGGGGGCCGCCCGGGGAGGGGCCGCGGGGCTCCGCGGGGAGCGGCGCCGTGGCCAGGTGCGCAGGGGAGCAGCGGCGCCCCGGGTCGGGGGTCGGGCACCCCCCGGAGTGCTCGCGGGGAGCGGGGGGGAGCGGGGGGCAGCGGAGGGGAGCGGGGGGGGGAGCGGGGGGGCAGCGGAGGGCCCGCGTGCCAGGCGCTGGGGCGCCGCAGGGCGCAGGGTGTGGCTGCCGGCATCTCCCTCCACGCTTACCAGGAGCTCAACAGCCTTCTAGAAAGTGACCTCCATCAGCTTGAGGTCACTTTATTTGAAAAACAAAAAACAAAACAAAAACAAAGAAATTCACCTCGAACACAAACACCCGGGGGTTTGTGGAATTCCAACCGGCGGGCTGGA
This sequence comes from Nyctereutes procyonoides, assembly GCF_905146905.1. Lineage (NCBI taxonomy): Eukaryota > Metazoa > Chordata > Mammalia > Carnivora > Canidae > Nyctereutes > Nyctereutes procyonoides. Next base: position 15,333,529 of record NW_026575040.1, read on the forward strand.
GGGAAGCGGTGGGGCGTGGATGAGGGGGGGTTTGTGGGGGCAAGGCCGCTCCCCAGGGAAACACAGCAAGGCCGAGAAGCCCCCGCTCATGCTCCTCCGTCTAGGTTATCTTGTCCGAGAGCGACTTCTGATTTCCTTGTAATCTGGAGAGTTTCCCACTTGTAGACCATTTTTCGCGTCAGGAAGGAAGTGTCCCCCAGGTGGGGGGAGGGGAGGGAGGGGGATGTCAGTGACTGTGAGTCCCCGAGGGTGCCGCAGCGAGTCCCGGACCCGGGTCCGGGCAGGGCGTGGCCCCCGGGCTGCTCCGCGCAGCTCGGCTCAGCCCTTGGGCCCCATCAACCAACTACCTGGCTGTTGAGAAGGTAGGAGGAGGTCAGTCTCCCCTGTGACAATGGCTCAAGGATACCTGAGCTTACCTCCACCTACACCGGTATTATGGAAGATCTCAAAAACCATGTTCATTCAAAAATAAATCTGTAAAGCACATTGGACACACGAGGTGCCATGCACATGCACATGCACGTTGTCGGTTTTGTGTTGATTTACCTTTGCAAAACTATGGGGATTCTGAATGTGTCAGAGAGCCGCGGCCCCCTGGGCGCCCCCTGGGGCCTTTTACCCTAGAGCTTTGAGATCCTAGAGTCTGGGAGTCCCCCGCCCCAGCTCAGACCTACTTTACTGATGGCTTCTGTCCAAAACTGCGGGCTGCCCTGTCCGGAGCTTGGTGGTTTGGAATGCAGGACGTACTTTCTCACCGAAACAATGCTACAAAGGTGGTTAGGTTCCCAGGTTAGCCCAGGACCCTCCACTCAAAAGGCTCTGTTATCTAAGTATTGCCTTGATAATACATGCTTACTTTGGGGGTTGGGGGGTAAAGGTAGGGAGGAAAGGCGGGAGGATAAAGGAGGAGGATATGTGGGTAGGAAGAATACATCACTGAAATATTATTCTGGAACTTTCCTAGTTTTAAGGTTGGCCAGATTAATTAATTGGAAACTTGTATCTTTGCCCCCCCCCCCTTGTTTTTCCACCTTCCTCCTGTGACCTTAGCATCCCTCTTCTCTGACATATTAGAAAAGCCATTAGGCTTATCCAGTTCTGCTGCCATCCTTCCTCCTTTTCACTTTGGTGCACTTACACTCAGCTAGAGACCAGCAAATAGAATCAATATTCATTAAGTTAAGAAGGTTGGTGGTCCTCAGCAACACAAAAGAGTTGTGTTATTTAAAAACCCAAGAAAACCTTGTTAACCTAAACAGATCTGTGCTTTATGAAATTAGAGGCCACGGAATTAAGGAGCCACATAATTATGACATTCAGGCATTGTGAAGGAAGATCTCCGCAGAGGCCAGCTTCAGAGAAGCAAACTCTGGAGAGGAGTCCTCTGGCCAGTGGCGTTAAGACGGTCCCGTTTAGCACTTCCCTCCCTTCTTCTAAGTCCATATGTTACCCAAAAGCTTCAAGGGTTTCTCCGAAAGTATCTATCAACCAACATCTGTAGTGCGAGGATGTGACCATCAATGTGCTTTTCTTTTTAGTTGAGGGTTTATGATTTGGAGACCTCATGGATTTTGTAATTTCCTGCAGTGCCAAATGGCCTGCCTGTGGCAAATGCCCAGGAAATACTGCTTACTCATGGGCTTTGATTAGGTGCTTATTCTTGGATTGCGTCTCAGTTTTTAACATCTTGTGTCTTTGAGCTATTAAAGTACCGTATTGACTGACATTAGGCTGGCTGGCATGGCCATTAGTTTCCTGACTAATTTCTGATTTAAGTAGTTTTCCTGGCAAGGTAGGTATCCTTCTATAATTGGTATTGATCTTGAGGGCTGTAGGCTCTTCCTGCACCATTGGGCCTAGAATCTTGCACTAACACACCCATGAGCCTTGTGCAGGGCTGTGGGCCGGCTGAGGCATTTTTTTGTTAATTAAGAGTGGCTGTGTCCCAGTCTCTACTGGGCTGCTTTGAACATCCATTCATTCCATGATACTTATTAAGCATCTTTTCACGTTCTACTCACAGATAAAGGTACTGGGTATGCAAGAGTGAACAAAAGAGACTGAAAAAACAAACAAACCAGAACAAAAAAACCCTGCTCTTGAGATTTCAAGTCTGGTGGGGAGAGAAAATAATAGACAAAGTAAGTGAATTGTATAGATAGTAATTGGATTCTGAACTTTACATTTTCCCAAATTAATATTTAGTTTCCAAACTTAGCAGGGGCTCATTTCCCCCTTAGTCTAGCTGTTCCACAAACCTGAGTGTCATATTTAGCCTGCCTTGTGGTAGTATTTTTTTAAATTATTGTGACTTAACCTGCCTTCCGGATTTGATCATAATAATTAAATAGAAATGGAATGCTTCTCTCTCTTTTTTTTTTGCACATGGGAATCTACCTCCCTCATTTTCCCTAGTGCCCTACCCCATTCTAGTTGGAGGCTACATCAGGAAATTCTGATTCTTTTAAAAAATTCTTTCCACTCCTTTACTGGTATGCTCTTCCTTCTGTTGCCAGAGGCAGTCTCCGTCTACTTTGTTGGGAGGCAGGTCAGCAGTAGGGGTCAGGAGATGCTCCGGCTTGTTTTGGGTGGTTCCACTGAGATTACCTCTGAATCTCCCTTCTAGGGTACACCCTGAAGCTTAAAGACATCTCTGCTCAGTCTTGTCAGGGAGAAGTCAGTATATCCAAGTAGTCTGAGTTCTAATCCTAGGTTCTGTGTGGAAAGTTCTGAATCAGAGGAGTGGCTGTGACCTGGAGTCCTTGCTCTTTGCCTCCCTACCACACCCAGGGAACACACTCAGAGCTCAGAGGAAATGGGAGTCCCAAGGCCACTTGCAAGTTCTTCCTCCTTTCTGTTCCTTCCTTGCATTCTGTGCCCTAGGAGATGTAGGTCACATTTCCACGTTGTCCAGTGGGTAGAGCTAGGACCCAAGCGGTCCTGGCAGTAGAAGTAGGGTACTGGAGTGGGAATATATCAAGAGAAGAAAGAGGCTGTCCCTGAAGTGATCTGTGAAGATTTGTAAGGAAGCTGCTGGCAGCTTAAGCATCCAGCTCAGAATGTATGGAAATAGGATGTTCAGTCTGAGGGAGAGAAAGAATGATGGGCAAGAGTGCATTGAAAAAGAAGACATAATGAAATGGAAAGACCCAGGGTGTGTAAACCATCCATAAATGCGAATGGGCGCCTACTGTTGGCTAGGCACTGCACTCACACCTATAAAGAAACAGAAGTGATTGTGACAGAAACCTGTGGGCAGATAACATGGAAGGCCACTTTAATATACTCATTTTTGACATTTCACAGACACACAGAGACAGGACCATAGATCAGGAAGAGGTGCAGGAGAAAAAGTACATTATTTTTTGTATCCTGAAGTCTACCGAGGATGTCAGTTGATCAAGATTGAGTGTTTCCAGAGGGGGGAACTCCAAAGAATTTGGGCCTAGAGGTAGTAGAAGTATGCTGAGTGTATTTAGAGAAGAATTACCACCAGTCCAGCGTTCCTGCAATGCTAGGTGTGCATATGCACTTATGTAGGGGGCTGTGGAGGAGATATTTGTGGAAAGGTAGGTAAATTCCAAAGTGTGGGAGATCTTGAATGCTGAGTTTAGGCTTTTTCTGTAGGTACCAGGTTCCTCTTAGAAATACTGTATGTGAGGGGCACCTGGGTGGCTCAGTGGTTGAGCATCTGCCTTTGTCTCAGGTCATGATGTTGGGGTCCTGGGATCGAGTCCCACTTCAGGGAGCCTGCTTCTCCCTCTGCCTGTGTCTCTGCCTCTTTCTCTTTTATGAATAAATAAATAAAATCTTTTTTTTTAAATAAATTCTTAAAAAAAGAAAAAAGAAACATAGTACGTGGGCCATAAAACATTGACATTGAGCTGTAGATGTGAAGGCCTGGATTTCCCAACCCTGAAAGCGTTCCATGCCAACTGACTTCATTCTTCCTGCCAGTCTCTTTCCACCCACTCCAAACCCATGACAGGGAACCGAGTACCTCTGAGAATAAGAGGCTGCCACGTAGGTCTGTAGGTAGCAAATGAACACATACTGATTCAGATCAGGCTGCAGAAGGGACGAGCCAGAGCAAGTGCTGCTGTGTCCGTCCTGCTCAGTTTGATCAAGGCCACTGGGCACAAGTCCAGGATTTCTGCAGGATTACTTGGCCCTGTGACTCAGGCATTGATCAAGACCATAAAACCAAGGACAAAAGTCTGTGTTTTCAGGAATGAATGTTCTGTTCAATAAAAATGCTTTGAGGGGCGGGGAATATGAATTCCACTCCCAACTCCACTCATGCAATATTTTTTTCCCCTCTTTTGGTTTAAAATTCCAGTTTGACCCTGTAGGCCTGGAACTCTGCACAGGGAAGGTTTTGGTGGGGAAACACAACCCTCCCCACTGCCACCCCCACACATTTTCCTTTTAAAAATCCTCATTTGTATCATCCAGTTCCTGATTGATTCATCATGGTTGCTAGGGCTGTGTTTTGTGGTAACACATCAACACCACGTTTAAACTAAAGTAGGTGTGTCCACAAAACTAAAGTGGGTGTGTCCACAAAACTGGTGGAGTATATTCAGATTGCAGATTTGGCTTTGCAAACCAGCCCTGTAGCAACATGTATTTATTTGTTTGTGCGAATTAATATTTGGGTTTTCTGGAGCTGGTTCTCAATTCATTTCAGTAGAACTTGTTCTTGCTGTTGGCAAAGTGTTGACTTTTGGATTTGCTTTGTTTCAACCCTTTTTGCAAATTTTGTTTTACTTTCCTTTTTCGGGGAGAAGTTAAATCTGTTTCACGTGTACTATTTTTATTAACCTGTGTTTGAAGTGAAACAATAAAACAAAAAATATATAGTTTTTAAAAAAAGGACAAACCCTTAAATATCTTTAAGACAGTTCTTATGTTAAATGTAAATGATTGTTTTTCAACAGCTGCACAGATTTCATTAATGTCTAGCTTTGCCCTCCATGGGCTTTTCCAGTCAGGCGGTTAACAGTCTTTATTCATTAATATTTTCAAGGCCAGAGGAGAAAACTGTTCCCTTCATGGCTGGGTGGTGGGCCCGGGGGGGGGGGGTGCTGTAAGGCATGAGTGTGAGTCTGTTCTCACTCCAGTGGTGACTTATTTCAACCAGTTTGAAGTAGGTGTGGCTCTTTCACTAAGTCTCTCTGTACCTCTCAATTTTCTTAAAGAAAAAACTTTGCCTGATAAAGAACCATTTTAATAATCTTGTTTAGTCAGTCAGCCCTTCCCTGGGAATGGAAGGTACTGGTATGTGTAGATACTACTCATCAACAGGTTGAATCTGCTGGCCACCCTGCCCCTCTCCCCCCAATACTGCATCTTTTTTACAAGTTGAAACCAGTTGGAGATCTGGGTGAGGCCGAAGTGCTGGAAAGAGTGATGCAGACTGCCATTTTCATGTTGTCTGCCAGGAAAGGAGCTGCTGTTCTGCTTGTAACACACTTAAGAGTTTTACACTGTGGGGGCACTGGCTGGCTCAGCCAGTTAAGCGTCTGTCTTCGGCTCAGGTCATGACCTCGGAGTCCTGGGATCAAGCCCCACGTGGGGCTCCCTGCTCCGTGCGGAGCCTACTTCTCCCTCTGCCCACCGTCCTCCCACTTGTGTTCTCTCTCTCTTGCTCTGCTCTCTCTCTCAAATAAATAAACAAACAAACAAATAAATAAATAAATAAATAAATAATCTTTTAAAAAAAGGATTTTACACTGATGAGTCAATGGGGGTGGAATTGTCTCAGGCTCATAGACTTTTATTCTCAGAGTAGTAGGTAAACTGAGGCAGAACTACTGCTTTTAGTAAGAAAATTCAGCCTCCAGAGCCAGTGTGGTGAACAGTTAACAATGAGCATTGGGGAACAAATCACTTTGGCTTTCTGGCTCTCTCATATTTCCACAGCCAAGCTTAAATTTGCACTGGTCAGGAACTAATATTTTAGGCCTCCCACAGGGCACTGAGTTAGACATTAGACAGGGCTTGCTTTAAACTTGTCCATCTGGTTCTCCCACCACTCAGGGACAGACATTCTCTGTTCCTTCTCAGCCTTTCTCCCATGTTTGTCTGGCTGGAGACTTCCAGGGTGAGTTCCCTTCTCAAACCTGCCAGTACCTCACCATTCTTAGCTGATCTCACTCATATTACTTTTATCTTTCTGTCTTGAATCTTAATCTTTCGGAATGGAGAACCATTGTGGTAAAGTTGCAAGGGTGAAAGCTCAAGAGTCAGAAGACCCAGATTCTGGCCCTGCCTCGATTCTCATTAGCTGAGTGGTCTGGGCTAACGCCTCCAGTATCTCACTGGGGCAAGAAGGAAAGAGGACTGGAAAGCTCTGTGGGGGTAGAGTCTTGTGTGTGTCATCATAGCCCTCAATGCAGTGCAAGCCAAGAGTGTGTGCCTGTTAGCGATTTGTCGATTGATTATTTGAAGGGTACCAGTGTTTGCAACCTAACAGCACTACCAAGACATTCTTTATTTTTGCTTTCAAGGGTAGCACTGCACTGACATGTTCTCATTAATCAAGCGTACTGTTAAGCTAATGTTTTAACAAACATTATGAGTGGCAAAGCGGACTGTTTCTTCTAGAGACTAATCAGTCCTCCACAAACTGATTGCATTGCCAGGGGATCAGATGTAGTGAAGAAACAAAGGGCCATTTTTTATCGGTAAGATGAAAATGTATTTGCCATTAAGCTTGCATGAAATAGGAAGTATTTATCGGATACAAAAGGACTTACACTTATAGCAAGCTTCATGGAGATCATTTTGTGGCTATTGTGACTTTCTTGCTTTTTCTGCAGGATGATTCTAAGTAATACAAATATAAATATTAATGATGCCAAATACCAACTTATAAACTAAGTTTACTTAGCACCTGGAGTGTGCAAAGGCCCTGTGAAGTTTGTGGGGGACCAGGACTCTGTGAGGGAGATGAAATAAAATATACTCCCTGTGCTTTGTATTGTACTTAGGCATTTGCCGTTTGAATACTTGGTACATGCAGGAACTCCATACATTGTGCTCAGCAAAAGAAGTCTGGTGGCATCAGAAAGTGCTTTTGCAGTGAAGGTGGGAGAGAGCACATGGGTTGGCAGACCTGCCACACTGTTAGCAGATGCCAGAGTAGTGGTGACCTCAGGAATGGACATGGTCACCAGAACTAAAAGAAGAGGTAAAGGCAGGGGGTGGAAAGGGGAGGAAGCAGGAGACAGGGCACTGTGGATGAAAGGAGCAGTGTTTGGGGAGAAGCAAGTCACTGTTGGGCTCAAGTCCACTTTTATTGGAGGAGTAGATGGAGGGCACTGAGGCTGGGTGTCTGTGCCAATCTTTGAGGGCTGGCCTGAGCCGGAATAAGAGAATGCCATTGAGGGATAGGTTTCGAACTATTTCAACGAGATGAAATACAGGAATTTACTTGATAGTAGTGTGTAGGATTGCGTTGATGAAAGAACGGCACAACAGTTCACGATGAAATAGAAAGGAAGATTTGTGGGGCCTTTAAAAAGCCCTATTTTTTCCTCTCCTCAGTGTGTTGTGGCTGTGGGAGAAGAATTAGCAGGAATGGAGAGTGTGTATCAGATTGTCTTTGACATGTACAGTAACGAGGGTGCCATGTGGGACAAGCTTAGGCAGCTGCCTGCAAAGCCAATGCTCAGGGCTGGAAAGGGAGCTTGAAGGAACTATGCAATGGAAGCTTACTGTGCACTCTGATGTGTAGGAGATTCCCTACACATCAGAACCAATGGGAGGCACCTGGTTTAAGAAAGAAGTGGACTTTTAATCCACGCTTCTTTGGGAGCAGAAACAATTCTCTTTGTAAGTCTGACTTACTGATCCTCTCCTTGGGGTTTTGCTTTTATTTTGACATTTTTATTTCTTAGCTGTTTACAGTGGGGACTAGAATTTTGTAAGGCATACGACAGTAGTTTACCCCTCACTGCAGACCTACTGCAGTTCTGACGGAGGCTCAGGGTGATGGTCAAGGTCAGGATGGGATGGTTAGTGTCCTAGGGAATTCATCTCCACTTTGGTGATTCTTAGGCTGATGGATACTGACAAGACCCTTTGGAATGTTCCTTGGCCCGAGTAGAAGTAGGAGATTTCTCACTCTATCAAGGAAGACTCAAACTTATTTGTCCTGACAAGAAATCTCAAACTTAATTTTCACATGACCTTGCCACTGCAGACGTTTTTTTGGACCAGACTAGGATTGGACCGTGGTCATGGGATCGTCTAGACTAGCACTGCCCAACAGAACTAGAATGTGAGTTTCATATGCAATTGTAAACTTCTAATAGCTATATTAAAAAAAAGAAAAGAAACAAGTGAAATTAAATTTAAATAGTGTATTTTGTTTAACCTAACATACCCAACATATAAATACAACATATGATCAGTATAAAAAACAGATTTTATATGCTTTTTATCATGCTAAGTCTTCAGAATCCATTGTATAATTTACACTTACAGTATGTCTCAGTCTGGACAGGACATTTTCCGAGTGCTTGATGGCCATGTGTGGCAGGTAGCTACTGTTATTGGAGAGATGTATGACCTCCCATACTGGAGTGGTATATTTGCTACAACCAATGAACCTGCATTGACACATCACTATCACTCCAAGCACATAGTTAACATTAGGGTTCGCTCTTGTTGCAGTACATTCAATGAGCTTTGATAAACGTATAAGGCATGTGTCCACCATTATAGTATCATGCCTAGTAGTTTCATGGCCCTAAAAATCCTTTGTTCTCCACTGATTGACTCCTTTCTTTCCCTCTAATTCCTGGCAACCACTGATCTTTTTACTGTCTCCACGGTCTTGCCTTTTCCAGAATGTCATGTAGTTGGAACCATACTATGTATGTAGTATATAGCCCCTCAGATTAGCTTCTTTCACTTAATAATATGCTTTTAAGATTCCTCCATGTCATGACAAATACCCACCATTTGCTTCAACGTGGATGGAACTGGAGGGTATTATGCTGAGTGAAATAAGTCAATCGGAGAAGGACAAACATTATATGGTCTCATTCATTTGGGGAATATAAATAATAGTGAAAGGGAATAGAAGGGAAGGGAGAAGAAATGGGTAGGAAATATCAGAAAGGGAGACAGAATATGAAGACTCCTAACTCTGGGAAACGAACTAGGGGTGGTGGAAGGGGAGGAGGGCGGGGGGTGGGGGTGAATGGGTGACGGGCACTGAGGGGGGCACTTGTCGGGATTGAGCACTGGGTGTTATTCTGTATGTTGGCAAATTGAACACCAATAAAAAATAAATTTATTAAAATAAATAAATAAACACATAAAATTACAACATAAAAAATAAAATAAAATAAAAATAAAAATAAGAAAAAGAAAAAAGAAAAGAAAAAGAACCCTGAGATTGTGACTAGAGCCAAAGGCAGATGCTTAACATACTGAGACACCCAGATGCCCCTGGAACTGGGCTTTTTCTTCATGGAAGGTTTTTTATTATTAATTCAAATCTCTTATTTTGTTATAGATATATTCAGATTTTTTATTTCTTCTTTGGTCAGCTGCAAGAGTTTACCAATTGCTAAGAATTTATGTATTTCATATGTTTCATATTTTATGCCATAAAATTTTCCATAGTCAACATCATCAGCAGACCTTCCTCTACTTGTTTAATCATTTACTTTAGTTCTCTAACCATCTTTATAATGACTACTTTGAAATCTTTGTCTAATAAAGATTACATCTGGCCACTCTCAAAAAAAAAAAAAAAGATTCCTCCATGTCTGTTCATGGCTTGATAGCTCATTTCTTTTCAGTTCTGAAGAATATTCCATTGTTCAGGTATACCACAGTTTATTTACAGAGCAAGACCTTTTACAATCAGGATTATATCCCAGCGGTGATACATAGTCGAGGTGGGGGTGTCTGAGAGCTGTAGGAAAGGGGGCAATTGGAATAGGTTTGGTTTTCTTTTTGCTGTGCTTAAAAATCTTCTGTGATCATTAAGAAGAGAGAGGGGTGGTCTAGGAGAGAGCTCAGGGTGAAAATCTTGCAGAAATATATCCATAAGCACAGATAAAGGCGAATCTTCTTTTCTTACATTTCCCCACCTCCATCCAACACGGAGCCTGGAATCTGCTTATTCGAAAGCGTTCCTGTAAGTTAGCAAGTGTCTGCGTCAAATATTCCCTCCAAGCCAGTTTTATGAAAATATTTAGACCATGCAAACTGTTGGAAGAGAATGGAAAGCTGAATTTGCATGGGCATAATTACCTTGATGAAAAAATATTAAGCAAGAAGAGACCACAGCAGGAGATGCTGTAATTCAGACGTCGATCCCACTGTTTCAGGATACAGTTCCGCTCTGTTTTCTTATTTTGGGAGTGATAATGCTGAATGACCTATCTTGTCTCAGTTGAGATAGATTTCCTGCTACTTGGGCACTCTTCATTGGCAGAGGTTAGTATATCAATTCCGAGAACTGTGTGATTGCAAAGCTGGAAAGCCAATTCATCAGGCTATAGTGTCACTGCCTGATTAAGTGTATTAACTGGAAGATGACTTCATTTTAGCCCTATTGAATCTTAAAAAGAAGAATCAGTCTTTTCTGGAATGAGTTAATGTCAGAAAATATCTCCATGGTCTTTTTCATAAACTGTCAATATCTTCTAAGCATTGGTGAGCTAAGAAAATAATCACAGGTAGTAATAAAGGTTCTATTTAGGAATGGGCCAACCTGCAAACGCTATTGATTTCAGGGTCCTTTTCAGTAAGGTAAATTGCTAGTGAGAAATACAGAAGTAGATGCTGGTTGGACAAGCTTATCACTTTTTATGAGAAGTGGAAGACTTCATTTTATCCCGTTAGAACAAGTTGCATGAGCCTTGAGGAGCATTTTGTTTTTGTATTCACAAATCAGTCTCCCCAGGTTCTGTTTACACAAAGCAGGATGGCTACTTCTGTAGTCCATCCAAAAGTAAGACAAACCATTTCCCAGCTTTAATTTGCCCAGTCATAAGATAGGAATTGCATCTATTTGCAAAAATTACTCTAATATCCTTAGATGCAATGGTCCAAGAAATAGAGATTAGTATAATGAATCACTGCGCTTCGGGGGAAAGGAAGCCTCTTCATCAATACTATTTGTTGTACTTTTTTCCCCAGCTTCCTTCAAAATGTCTACTGTTCACGAAATTCTCTGCAAGCTCAGCTTGGAGGGTGATGTAAGTATATCATTTTCACTTTGTGTAATTTTTGCAAATTAGACATCTCTCTGGATAACTGTGCTACTCTCTTTCCTTGTACATCTAAGGACAACGAGGACAACATTTAGACAATCATTCCCCCCTCTGCATTCCCCTTTTCTTCCCCATTATTTTTGCTGTTGCTAGTAGTTCAATTTGACAGATATGTGATGGCTCTAGAAGCTTTTTTGGCATCACATTAAAATTGGACAGGCATTAGTGACACTGGAGTTTTATCCTGCTATATACTTAGCGTGTCAGTGGTAGTAAGTGTCATGATGATACATGAGTTTTAATGTCATGCCCTGGCATTTTAGTAATGATTGGCATAAGCTACATCCATGTCAAAAATGATCCTTATGTTTTGGGCTTCTTCCAGTGATCAGGAAGTTATTCTAGATAAGGACTTAGACCTTTGTTGTTGTTTTTAATTTAGCACCTGGGAAATCTTTTCTTCAGAAGAACTAGAGAATTAGGATTTTTTTGTGTGTGTTTGGTTTTTGGTTGTTGTCTTGTATTTTGTTTTCTTTTTAGCTAAATAAGAAAGTATTCTAATTTATCATGTTTCCTTTTATTGCTTTGGCTATTAGGGAGCTCAGAATTATATCTAATTGTCTTTCACAGGAAATATGTGGACCTGGAAATTCTGATGCATCTGCTTTTTTTTACAGTTAAAATTTTTTTAAAACTATATGTGAAATTATACATCATTGCAAGTACTTTTAGAATCAAGTAGAATTTATGATATGAATAGGTGTAAATATCTAATAATACCATACATCTTTCAGGTCATCTTGGCAGAAATGGCTTTTACAAGTAATACTGGTTTGTAGGCATATCATGCCAATACCTCGAAATATGCTCTCACTGAAATCAAAATACATTGAAACACTCAAACTTCTGTTGACAGCAGTTTGGATTGGGTAGTACAGAACCCTCTGTATTATCTCTGGTTCTTGCCATCAAATGTTCAGATAGGTGATGTCTATGCAAATACAGATTGTATGGAGTAGAGAGCCTATATATTTTTCATATTTCCTTGAGGAACTTGTATGCACTGTTGTCCAACAAGTCCAAGAGCTAAATGATTTTTTTTTGTAAAGAATCTGATTGTTAGATTGTTTTTAGTATCAGATTTCAGAAAAGGGCTTTTTGTGTAGTCTTTGAAGTTACTTTAGTATGATGCATTTCTCTGTGTGGAGAAATAGGACTGCAATAGAAAATGTCATATATTCCCCCATATTTTAGAGGAAGAAAAAAATCACTTTTCCTCAGTAATTTGATTTTCAAACAAGTGGATTTTACAGCTAATAGGTTCAATTAACCATTTATTGTTGTTTCTAGAAATTAAAAAAAATATATGCAAAACTTTCAGTACTTGCTGTTTTTGGAATAAGATGACATAGCACCTAGGAAATGAAGCCATATGTGATATGGCCCAATGGCCAGATTGCCTGCCTTCGCAAATAATTGCTGGTACTGTTAATAAATAGGGAAATGTTTTTCTTAGATTTCCATCCACATTTTGTAGGCACCATAAAACATTTAGTATTTCAGAATAGCCCTTTGTCCATACCTTTTCCTGAATGTACCATTTCCATTGATTTAATCTTACTGGAAAGTTCAGTAAAATTAGAAAATACTTTCATAATCCAGTTTCAGAGTTATAAATGTTAACTGGATTCATTATTTGGCCAAGGCCAAGATGGTCACAAGTACATTTTGAAATTCTTTGCCTAGTCCTGAACTTAGATTTCTGGTTTATCCCGGGAAACATTTGAGAGGATGTCACCTTAGTTACTTACCTGTATAACCTGCTCATAAAACCAAATGAAATGAATGCTGGGATGCCTCATAATGTGTTGCCCGTGGGTGGAGAGGTAAGTCAGGGCACCTCAGGCTCTGAGTCTTCCCAGAAACTGAACTGAGGCAAAGTCATCACGTTATGATGGGCATTATGTACTTGGAGGAGGTTGTGGGGATGGAGGAGTCTTGGTGTGGAAGGTGGTTAGTTCCACTGACAACCTAAACCATGTTGTCCATCTTCTTTGGCCTGCCTTTGCTGTGGGACTGGGTAGCAGGGAGGAGGAAAGCTGCAAGAGCTCTAAAGGAAGGAGAGAAGTTAACACTTGGGAAAGAAGAACTTGGGATGTAGACACATGACTGTCCTTACCTTAGTCTGGGGTGGTGGGGTGGGATGGAAGTGGGTCCATCAGATCAGACAGGGTCACTGGGCTTTGAAAAGCATTAGAAAAGGAAGAGAGTATGGTTTAAAAGGTAATTTAAAAAAAAAGAAGAAATAGGAAGAGTGGTAGGCATAGGGTTAAAAGCATAACAGCAGAGGGACAGTAACAGAAGAGAGAGAGAGAGGAGTAGGAACTTCGTGAACACAAAGAGGATGTGGGCCAGGAGGCCTGACCACCTTGGTGTGGTGGCTTCCCTCTCACTTATCTGATAGTCTGAAACAAGCAGTCCAGCATTTTACATTTGCATTTTAAAGAATTGTGAGCTCAGCGATACAGGTCCAGTGGAAATTCAGATGCCTGTAGCAAAAACTTGGCTAAACACACTTGTCATTCAGGCATTTCCACATTTTCAGCTTGTTGCAAATTGTTGCTGGCCCAATTTAAGGTTTTTCAGAGCCATCCCAGATAAATGGTGGTTGCAAGTGCCCAGCCTTGGGTTGTCTGCTTTTGAGCTTACACTAGAAGTAGGGTAAGTGAAAGTACAGACAGCATATTCTAAACTAGCTGAGCTTTTGAAGATGAATTCTCATTAGAAATAATGAAGTTTCCTATTCTCTCTTTGTGGTGGCATGTTAATACTTAACTAGTTACGCCTAGTCTACGAATGATTTGAATTGCTTAAAGAAACAATAGGAGAAAAATGTATTTTAGGGGTATTTCAATAGGAGGGTTTTAAATGTGTATGATTTGAGTATGTTTGTCTTTTAACCTCAGCATTCCACACCCCCGAGTGCATACGGCTCGGTCAAAGCATACACCAATTTTGATGCTGAGCGTGATGCTCTGAACATTGAAACGGCCATCAAGACCAAAGGTAGGTGACCTTTGTCCTTCTCGGGTCACACTGACAATGCCTGAGGCATTTTTAGTTAGTTGTCTCTTTATTTTCCTTTTAATCTCTGTGTACTGGCCATTCAAAATTGTCCTTGAGCTTTCATGGAGTGATTCTAAACCTTCCCCACCTCACTCCATCCTTTTTTCCCTCTCTCCCTTCATCCTTTTCTTTCTCCCCTCCTCTTCCTTCCTCTCTTTGCAGGGAAGACTTAAAACATGAGAAAGTATTTTAACCAAGTAGCCTAGTAACAGAAATAGGCGTCAGCTGAGAGCGGAGGGCTGATCCCCCAGATATGTGTTAGGAGCTCAGCTCTTCACTTTGAGACCGCAGTGCCTCCTGTTCAAGGAAGAGGTTAGTCATGGTGATCCCAAACTGGCCTTTCTGGTCCTGAATGCCCCTGAATTTCATTACATATGTGGGAAAAATTTTATTGCTTTGCTTTTAGATCTAATGAACAGAGCATTCAGACTTTTTTTTTTTTTTTTAACCCTACTAGTTAGGCCACTCCTTAGGCCTGTAGCTTGAATTAGAAAAGCTGTCAGGATGAGTGTATTTCCTCGAGTTCCAGGATGAGTAAGAGAGGGCCAGAAGGCATAAGAGCTTCCCTTAGAAATCAAGTGGATAAAGCATTTAATAGGGTGAGGTTGAGCAAGAACTTGTTCAGGTCATCGTCATGCTGTTTTCTGTGTCTATAAAAGTAAATGTTCAGACTCTTTGGCTTATGTTAATGAAGCATTTGTCTTTGGGCTTGTCCCATCCTCCAAATCCCTGGGACATTGTGATTATTGTGGTGATGCTTGTGATTGACCGCACTCTTTCCCCTTTTGGACAAAGCACTTCCTTTCACTGTGAGGCTAGACTGAGATGCAGACATGACCCAGCAAACCCAGCAGCTGCTGTCTCATACCCTTGCTGAAAAGCCATGGACAGTTTTCTCTTTGGAGTATAGTGTTTTAACTTACTGACACACTTGTACAATTCACATACCAGTCACTGACAGACTGGGAACCTCAACCAGGATGGCCTAGGAACCTAAAATGAGGGTGATCATATGTGCTGGCTTATTTATTTATGTCTTCATTATTTATTGATTGTGCCCCCTTTTCACTCTCAGAATTGTTTCGTTTTGTGGGATAAATTATAACACCATCTTATCTAAAACCCTTAGAGAAACTGGGGACTTTTGTTTCCAGAGATATGATGGAAAGGAGAAAGATCCTTTACGTCCTTTGGCTCTGACAGGACACAAGGATTTGCATCATCTGCCTAAAGCAGCCTCAAGTTCCCTGGGGACACTGGGTACCTCCCAGAAGGACTGCCTGGACAATTGGAGGGAGAATAAAGAAGCATCCAAACCAGACCTTTAAAAAGTCTTCTTTTTTTGATGCTTTTCAAATGACCATACTTGTTAAAGGCCAGGCTGGGAAGTCAGGAAGTCACTAATCAGAAAAGGAAACTAAAACTTGGAGGGCTTCTCTTACCACACATCATTCTTTTTCGGTGGAGCTGGAGTGTAGTGGATGCGAGATTGTGTAAACATGGCTCTTCACCTCTTGGCTCTGCTATTAATTTACTAGCTATTTGACTCTGGAAAAATGCTTAACTGCCCTAAGCTTCAGTTTCCACATACAAAGTAGGGCTAATCAAAGTTCCACTTTACACAGTTGTGAAGTATGAAGTGGTGCCTGCCATATAGACAGTGCCTGAAACCTGTTATCTTAACACATGCGTGCTTGCCTATGCACACACTTGATCCACTTTCCTAAAACTCACCCTGTCTCACTATTTGGGTGTGCCTCCATTCCTGGGGTTTCCCAACACACCACTGCAGAAACACCCTTAACTCACCTAACAGTTAACTCATCTGACAAAGATGGTGCCTTTCCCAAGCTTGAGACAAAGGCTGCTTTTATCATTGCATGAGAAAGCTTTTCAGCGCGCTGGAATGTAAAGATTGCGCAAATGAACTCTGCTAACAGCTGAAACTCCCATGGTAATAAAAATACCTTCAGGCCCTTTCTGAGTTAGTAGGAAAATACTGTAGTTTCTAAATAGAAACGTCTGGAGGGCTAAGGTTTGGATTCATGCATTCATTCCGCTTTGGTCAAAAGCAGCTGACATCACCCTTATCCTGGTTGCCACTATTTATTTATTGAGTGCTTGTTATGGGAAGGCATGGCACCAAGCACTTTAGGAATGTTCTTCTTAGGTGAAATTCAAATCCATCCCGATGTTATGTTGTATCCTCTCCCATTTACAGGTGACACAGTATAGGATTAACATGCTCCAGGACTCTTGGCCTTGGTTCAAATTGGGGCTTGAACAACTTGTCCAGCTCTGGGCCCGTGTTCTTAAACACCCCAGTGTTGTGCCACCCACCTCTTGAGGATCAGACTTTTTTCCTTTGTCATAAGTTATTTTCAGACATGAAAAGAGTTTCGTAGTTGCGATTCTATTGATGTGAGATACATGTCATATTTGTGTCCCAGCTTTAGGTCTCCAGTCTTCTCTTCACACCTAATGCCTAGTGCCTTCCACTTAGGACCACTTATTTATTTTTGGTGCCTAGTAATTTTCAAGAGTAACTGACTTTTCTTGTTAATTCTGTTAGTCCTGTGAAATCATGTCTGGATTGTCAGTATGTTTGGGACCTTGCATCCTTCTAGGAAACTGTGGAGAAGAAAGAAAATGATATTCACATAGAGCTCAGTGTACCAAAGATATTAATATCATCATTGATTATGGTAGTGAAAAACCCAAGTTATCTTCCGGTTAGGGAATTACTTAATAAGTTATGGTAGCTTCTGGGTTACATAGAGTATCTATAGAGTGTAAAATGTGAAAAATAAAATTTATGAACAATTTTTAGTGAGGTAGAGTTCACGTACATACAACTCACCTATATAAAATGTGCGATTCAGTCTTTTAGTGTATTCACCGAGTTGTGCAACCATCACAATTGGAAAATGCTCGTCTTAACATGCATTTACCTTAAAAGTTGTCAGTTGTGGAATTGATTCTTTTCTTTTCTTGTGCTTTCAGCATATTTTTTGTTTTCCAAATTTTCTATGATGACATGTATCAATTTCACACATGGAAGACAATAAATTTAATTATAAACAAAAATGAAGTCAGTAGTTGGGAAAGTAATATCCCTCTGTCCCTTTCTTCTTCCTCTTGATATTTGTAGATAACTGGTACCACCTTCTAAAATGAGCTAATTGATTTTTTAGCTTCCCGTTTAAAACACCTTCTACCTTCAGTGTAACTAAGAAGCTTGTGCCACACCTTAACCTCCTCCCTCCTCAAGCCCTTTACCTGCAGAACACAATGCTCTGTAACTGCTGTCTCCTTGACCTCAAAGAAAACAAATGGTAAACCTCAAATGCCAATATAAGCGAAGGCCGAAGGACCATGAAAAGATGACTCTGGGCCTCCCCTTCCTAGAGAGCAGCCCAAGTGCACATGCGAGCGCGTGCCAAGTACAGAGCTCTCTGAGCATTAATTACCTGCTCTGACTGACCACGGACTTCCCCTTTGGTCTGAGTCCCCTCAGGAAGGAGAGCAGGGAGGAAGTCACCTGTGGCGGAGGGTCCTTCAGCTGCTGTGAAACAGAGGATGGTAAACTAGAGCAGGCCTGGTGTAGGGAGGGATTCGAAGGAGGGGCAGAACTGGGTGAGACCAATGGGCTGGTACTGTCTGGACTGGTAGGAGGACCGGGAACAGTTAATATCCCTCCTTCCCCTCAGCCATATCCTTTCTCACCTGGGTGGTCATGGCTTCTGTTCTCTTTGTGGGTCTCCCTGCCTCCTCCAGGGCAGATTCTCTCTCTAGCTTCATCTCCAGGATCTTGGAGCCTTTACTGTGACAGGAGTGTACAGCCCCCATGTGGTGGGAGTTCTGACTAACACCCAAACAGTTCCTACTTGTCTCCCGGAGTGAGCCCATACACAGCCTCTTCTCCATGCTTTCTCTGAGAAAGAGGCAGAACCAATTATTCCTTGTCTAATACTTACATGAAGTATGTTACTTCACGTAAGGAATTTACAGCTCTTGTCATATTGTGTTGTAATTATTTATGTATGGATTTTGTTTCTCCCACCAGAATGTGAGTTCCTTGAGGGCAAGGGTTTTACTTCATTAAACTTATTTAATCTTATTTACAATGGCCCCTGAGACTGTGTGAAAAGGTAAATAGTTTAACCTATATTTAAATAGTAGTCAAATGTACACAGATCCCAGACCACACACAGGTGAGTGCACTGAAGAGGGACACATGGCCGGTGAGATGAGGCATCAGAGGACACTTTCAGAATCTTGGACAGTAGCCAGAAAGGATAATAGTCCCTTAGTGAGCTTTGATCTGTTTTCACAAAATGAATTTAGCTCATGCTCATAAGGCTGCTTTGTTTTTAGTTTGAAGAGATCTCAGTATTTCTTGAGTATATTACCTAAACCAAATGCATGGTTGTTTTGTATATACTCTGGTTTGAGGTAGACTATGCAATTACTAACCTTAATTTATGTCTAGTTAGAAACTGAATAAAGCCATGCAAAAGTAGTAATATTGCTTAATTAACAAGAGGTTTCTAAGACTTAAATCTGTAGGAGTCTCTTGGTCTAGATTGGCCTTGGGTTAAATATATACTGTGGAGTGTACAACACAGCTGTGAATGGTTTACCATATGGGTCCAAATAACTAGAAAGGAAAGTCAGCTAAATTAGAAAAGGATGAATCCAGACTACATAAAATAGATTGTAATTAGAAGCAGCACAACCCCAGAGTTAGTGTAAGTGCCAATAGACGGGTACAGCTTTGGTCTATCTATCTCTCTCTCTCAAAGGGGAGGGAAATGAGTTGCCCTATTATTATTGCCAGTTTTGATTTTAGCAGTATTTGTGTTCTCCGGAAGGGATGCAAAAGCGGGTGATATTTTCCCCCCTCTCATAAGCACAAGTAGAGAGATGTGTAACTGCAGCAAGTTTTTGCACTTATTTTTTTTTTCTTATACTTTTAAAATGGAACCAATGTTTTCCAGCATGGCCAAAAATATGAACATCCCATGCCAGTGAAAAGCAGGCCAGGACGTGTATTTTTGGTTTCACCTGCACACCTGGAGGAGTATTCATTCAGCTGAGACAGCAATTAGGAATGTATTTTCTTGGAGATGCCAGGAGGCAGATTGGCTCTGAAAGGTGGCTTCTATTCTAAAAGGGGACTTGGGGGCGGGGGAGGGGCAGGCCCAAACCTACAAGAACCCTTAGGTCTGAAGGACAGCATGCTTGCAAGAGAGGTGTTTGTAGCTCATGCAGCCCAGCCTTCCCGCCCTCCCTTATGGGAACAGGAGGAAGGGAGCCTTCTCTTCACTGAGGCCTTTCCCTTTGTGATGAAGTTTACTTTCGGCTTGAGTTCTCATTTTACAGCACTGCTGGAAACAAAGGGGGACCAGTGCTGAGTCAATGGCCACCTTTACTCTGAGCACAGATTTTCTGATTTTCTTCAAAACCATCTTTGTCTACATGGGTGTATAGATGCCAGACCTGAGCCAGGAAGTCTATAAAACATGGGTGATGGAGTCCCTGGTGCCTTTCTAACGATAGACCTTAGCTTTTATTGCCGGTCTCTCAGCCTTTTTTTTTTTTTTTTGTAAAAATTGTTAACCTCTTTCCCCCTGAGGAAATCTGAGTATCAGTGCCACGAAGGGACACTGGGTGTAGTAACCAGTTTCTTTTCTGGTGTCAGCAATGGTAAGACAGTAAATATTAACTTCTTTGCTATCAACTGAGTTAAGGGTCAGGATGCTGATTTCTCTTGCATCTGTTCAGATTTTAAAATTTTCTGTCCCATGAGGCTAATAGAGTGGCAGGGCACAAGATGGCACTTGCATTTTGCATGTCATCCTTCATTTGCAATTGGATTTGGTTTGAATTTTGGATGCTGGCCTACTTTGTGTTTTCCTGCTGGTCCTGTGGAGCATTTTGGAACTACAATTATGCATGGAAGGCAGGCAGGGTTCTAGATTATTGAAGTATACAATGGGATTAACAAATAGATGGCACTTAAATCCTTTCTAAGGGACTCAGCAGAGGTGAAATCAGAGCAGAATGGAAAAAGAAGAAATTTGATTTTGGGGCCAAACCTTTTTAGGCACTTAGCTAAACCACACTTTGCATGAGTCAGTACCACACCTCTGCTGTGCCAGTCTTGGGAGAGGTGCCGGGCGCCCCAGCCCCCTGTGACCCCAGGCAGTGCTTGTTTTCTGTCTCATTTCAGGCAGCTGCCACAGGTTATCATGAAACTGGACTAGTAATCTAATGTCTGCTAATGGCAAAAGCGCCCATAGCCCTTATTTTCATTGACCCCAAAACCGAATGCAAATAAGACCCAGGCCTACATTGGAGAAGCTGAGTGTGGAGAAGGTAGCAGACTTGCTCCAAGTCATTAACTCAATCCATCCTTTCTGCATCCCAGTAAATGTTCTCATGATCTATTTTACAGAATGAGAGGGCAAGGCACAGGGAGCTAACTCAGTTGCCCAGATAGTACAGTTCTGAGCCCTACATGGTTTCTGAAGCATCTGTTGCTGACACTGATCTAGATGCCTCCCCTTTTCATCTGTCCCCCATGTGATTATCCAACTCCTGGTAGGACCCTTTGGACACAGAGTGCTCATGACTGCTGAGTGATACCAAGGAGTGACTCCAAGAGCAGGAATTCCAGGCCAGGCAGCACTGTGGCTGATGGTGGGAAGGATACTTTGGACAACTATGTGTGTGTGTGTGTGTGTGTGTGTGTGTGTGTACATGTGTATGCTTCTCTGTCCCTGAAGTCACTTCTAGCAGACAGATGGCATGTTGGCATTTTAGTGTTGTTGGGAGGGGCTCCCCTCTCCATGTTATCCCTCGTGGAGTGTTTCTAGGTCTTTCTGTTGAAAAAAAAAACCTCTGTTGGGATAGCTCTTCAGTTCAGTGACCATGCACTGTTAGTGGTTGGCAAATAATTATTTACAGATTATTAAATGTGTGTATGTTTGTAGTAAATAGTAAATCCAGTCCTATAGATATATAGACACATTGCTGTGTTCCAAATCATTTTTAGGAACTAGAGGAGTGTGGTATGAAGAAGTTTCAAAGTATAATTTCAAAACGGTACCAACATGACTCATATTGATGGGGGGATGAACACGTGTCAAACATTTATTTAACTCAGAGGAGATAAGATTAGTTCAAAGGGACATTTGAAAAACTGGGTGTTAATAGGCACTGAGGGAACAGTGTTGGGATAAGATTGCTGGGCTGGATACAAGGCCATTAATGTCCTACAGGGCCCTGAAGCCATAACCTTTGGACTATAATCTCCAAGTTAACATGTAACCTCACAGAGCTTGTGCCTGACGGTAGTAAGTAGCAAGTTGAGTGAGAACGTACCCTGGAGAGGCAGTCTTGGATGGCCTTGTTAGCCACACTGGGAGGACATGCTGTCTTTCTCTTGGCCTTATTTTTAATTTTTTTGGTTACTTTTCTATAACAGGAAGCAAGATAGCCCAATGCAGTGAGCCTGGGTCTTTAATCTTGGTTTGAATCCCAGCTCTGCAAGTGACTTGCTTGTGTGACCTGGGGCATATCCCTGCCTTCCAGGAGCATTTGTTTCCTCGTAGTAAAATGAAAATGACAGGAGCCCCTACCTCTTACAGATGTGGTGACAATTATATGGCAAAGTTGTATGAAGCACTTCGTAAGTGCCTGGCACATAGTAGGTATTCAGTGAGTGGCTGATGCTACTATGATAAAATATGGCCACAAGCATGGATTGCCTCTCTCTGTGGCCTGCTGCTGACCTTCCCTTTACAGAGATGATTTATTCTGAAGTTTGATACCTATATCCCCAGTAATGTAAGCTGAGGCATGGTTTTTATCTTCTAGATAAGGAATCTTTTTTTTCTGACCAGTCAGCCACACCCTGAGGGCCTCCTGAGCTCTCATCAAACAAAATGAAATCCATTTTCTTTGTGCAGCCAGTGTGTCTTGGCAGATGTGAGTCAGCATCCTGTTCAGAATGGCCTCTTGGTTCCTAGCCATGGACAATAAAAGACACATTTTCCATGGAATGCCAGATGTGAAGCTGATTTGGGGTTTCCACCCGCAGAGAGGAGGAGGAAACTCAGGAGGCTGATTTTATGATTTTGGAGTTGGCCGTTATTTTAGACTGCAAGTGTTTGTTATGTTTCAAAAATATGGTGGATGGTTTAAGAGACCCAAGACCCCAGAGTATTCTGCTTGAGTCCTGCTGTCAATGGCGCTTTCCTGTGGCATCACTTGGCACAGGTGTTATAGTTTGTGCAGTGAACTCTTCAGGCGTTACTTCTTATCTGGGTTATTTGGACGAAGGTAAGCATTTCTGTCCCTAGAATTGCAGTCGACCCTCACAAAAGCAATTGGTAGACGTGACTTAAAAGTCTTCTACATAAGCACCGTGCTGAGTGCTTCATGTTGACTGGCATTTAGAGCAGTGACTGACCTTTCGGATGCCCCGACTAAAGGGTGTTGGAGACGTTTTTGTAGTCAGCTGCTAAGATTCGTTGGCCATTTTCATGAAAGGAATGAATGCTTATGAAATTTACTGTGTTGTTTCCCATCAGGAACCAAATAAATTTGTGTCTTAGTTCCTTACCAGTGTTGAAAATTTGAACTTCTATCAGTTTTAAAAATCTGCCTGGAACACAGATTTTACTGTGTTCTCACCCACATTCTGTAGGCTCCCGTACCCTGATTACTGTTTCCCATTGTGAGCCTTTGCTTAGATTACTTTGACCTTCCACATGAAGCACAAAAGGAATGGAATGGGAAAAGAAACATTATTCAGCTTTGTTGTTTTTTTTTTTTTTCCTTTATGCTGTTGCCCTGCCCGCATAGTTTCTTTTAGCCCCTGGGCCCCTTCTGCCCAGCAAACACTTACTTATACACTGGAACATAAGAGATCTGAGAGTGTAAATCCAGGAGGGCACAGCCTCATCTCCCGGGCATCTGCACCTATGTTAAATTCGTTAAACTTAAAGCTTTCCTAGTGTCCTGGCACTTGCTGTGCATTGTTGACGATGATTGTGCTGACATAGATGGCTGAGTGATCAGTTCTCATCCTTCTAGCCTCATCCTGGGCAGAAATGGTGAGTAACCGGATGACCCTTGCAGCTTCAACCTGTGCTGAACTATTTTCCACAGGAATAAACTGCCTCACCAATTATGATAGCAGGTTGAGAGGAAGCAGCAGTGTTCTGAAGATAAGGTGGTTAAATCCCACTGGCAGAAATGTGTATTCTGGTGTTACGACACAGGACATGCCTTAAGTGGCTTTGACTAGGCAATTGATCCGGGGCTCCATGATTTTTTTTTTTTTCCTCTTTCCAGTTCAATTTAAAACTTGCAGACAATGGTATGGGAGAAATAGCTTATGTAGGTGATGTTCTTTGAAGGGGGAGGGGGCTTCCACTTGCAGAAATAGCTTCCATTTCTTTGTAGTTGCTGGCATTAGCATTTGTGTAATGGATCAAATTGTTCACTTGTAAGGGGTCCCAGCATGTTGGATGCTGCATCTCAGCAGGCTGTTTGCTTGGTAAATAATTTAGGTAAAATACATTTAGATTCCTTCAGACTATCATAGTTGCTGCCACCTACATGAGATTCAGGTTAACCACTCAGGCTCTTTATGGGGATTTCCAATAATTGGATTGAATTCTGACTCTGTTGACTGGACGCTTAGCTGCTGTGAACAGAAAGGCAAAAGGCTGTTTCATTGACTAAAAGCGTGGACTATACTGCAGTTTGTGCAGTGAACTCTTCAGGTGTTTTTTCTTACCTGGTTTATTTGGACAAAGGTAAGCACTTCTTTTCCTGAAATTGTAGTTGACCCTCCACCTCACAGAATCACTTGGTAGAAGTGACTTAAACATCTACATAAGCAGATTTCTAAAGATTCTTCCATTCCTCATGCTTATCCATCTCTCTTGGTGATTCTCAATTAAAAAATGACCAGGGAGCTAGTTGAAATGCTGCTTCCTTGCTCCAGAGTTCTAAGGAGCCTTTAATCAGTAGATCTCAGGTATGGTCCGAGGGACTGTGTGCTTTAATACATGCTTCATGTAATTTTAATTCAGGTGGGCTTAGGACCACCTTTTGACACAAACATAAATTTTGCATTTGTTTCCAAAGGAGAATAATTTCTGTGGGTCGGTGTTATTTGTTATGTGTTCAGGTCAGTCAGCAGCCCCAAAATAGCATTCAGGAAATACTAGAATTGAGGTTTGAGGATATGATTTATTTTGTTGTTTTCTAGCATTATCAGATTTGAGGAGGAAAGTTCGTTTTTCTTTTTTAAGATTTTATTTATTTGAGAGAGGGCAAGAGCCGAGCATGAACAGAGGGAGGTGCAGAGGGAGAAGGAGAAGCAGGCTCCTTGCAGAGCAAGGAGTCTTATGGGGGGAATGGGAGACTCGATGGGGGCCTCTCTCCCAAGACCCCCAGGATCATGACCTGAGCAGAAGGCAGAAGCTTAACAGACTGAGCCACCAAAGTGCCCCTTGAGGAAGAAAGTTAAGTGTAAAGCAAAAACACATTTATAAGCAATGGCTGTCCTAACATGAAGTTAGAGCCATAGAATATCTAAAGAGAGAGAGAGAGAGAGAGAGAGAGAGAACATAATGTGTGTGGGTAGCCTTGCAGGGTTGGATCTGTTAGTGTTTTGTAGAAGCAGAACTAGAAGTCATTATTCGAGTGCCTTACTTGTGCAGATGTAGAAACTGAGACCCAAACAGGCCAGATGTTTACACATGTAACAGTTGTGATCTCTCTGAGCTTTAGCTTCTCTGTCTATAAACTAGGAAGAGGAATACCTATCCTTAACTGCTTAGTTGTGAAGACTAAGAAGGTAGTCTGTGTTAGGATTTTCAGAAACCAAAGAGAATTATATAGATATAGTTTGTAGTCATTATGCATATTATGTTTATTCTAATTAAAGTATTTAGAACCATGTCAAGATTCTCTCAAGTTGAAGTCACTAGTTGATTCTAGTTCAATGACTGTGTGTCACAGTGTATGTAAAGAACCCTTTTTATGCCGTTATGGTGAACTTTGAAAGTATATATAACCAGAAGAAAGAAAACTTTACAGTGTCCATAATCCTACCACTCACATGATCACAATTAAAATTTTGATATAAAGGCTTCTAGATATTCTTCTTGTACACGCACATGTATTTTACAGTAATTGGGTTATACTGCATCTACTGCTTTGCCACCTGCTTTTTGTTGTTATTTTTTTACTTAACAGTATATCATGAGCATTTTTCCATGTCAATATTTTATGCCATCATTTAATTTAATTTAATTTAATTTAATTTAATTTAATTTAATTTAATTTATTTATTTGAGAGAGAGAAAGAGCGTGTGTATGTGAGCACAAGTAGGGGGAGAGGCAGAGGGAGAGGAAGCAGCAGATTCCCTGCTGAGCAGGGAGCTCAATGCAGGGTTCCATCCCAGGACCCTGGGATCACGACCTGAGCCAAAGGCAGATGCTAAACCAACTGAGCCACCCAGGCACCACTATGCCATCATTTTAAATGACTGCAGTATCCTATTATATGGATAGAAGAACATTTATTTAATCAGCCTCTTATTGGACATAGGGGCTTTTTTCCCTTTATTTTTTGAGACTATATAATGCTGAAATCATCTTTGCAACTGAATCTCATGTATATAACAATTACATATCTTTGTTGACATTGGTACTCTAAAAGTTGGAGCTAAAGTTATAGATGCTGCACTTACCTGATTTACGTACTGGTATGAACTCCCTCTGAAATGAGTATATAAACACATAAATAAATGTTACTTATTTTTATACCCAGAAAATCTAACTTTATGCATTTTGATCTAACATGCTTCAGAGCTGAGGGTTCCTTCTCTGTCACGTTGCTCATTGCCTCTGCCTCAAAGCATTACTACAATTCTGACATTTCTGCTGCTCTGGGTCTCCTCTGGTTTCCTTTAGGCCAGGCTGTTGGCCATTTGCATGTGACCT
Source organism: Nyctereutes procyonoides (assembly GCF_905146905.1). Classification (NCBI taxonomy): domain Eukaryota; kingdom Metazoa; phylum Chordata; class Mammalia; order Carnivora; family Canidae; genus Nyctereutes; species Nyctereutes procyonoides. Next base: position 15,359,931 of record NW_026575040.1, read on the forward strand.
TGTGGGCTTAGCTGCTGTCTCTCTCACCCAAGAATTAACTATCCAGTTATGACAAAGACTCTTCCCTTTATTAAACAAAGTTCATAATCGGTCAGGAGTTGAGACCCTTCACTTTCTGAATTCTTAAAATCAGGCTTTCTTAAGTTAAATGGTATTTTAGGAGTATTTCTGATATAAAATTGGAAACTTTCAGATACAAGAAGGCATTGCTTATCTTGGTAAATACACATGTTCCAATTAAAATAGGTACTAAAATATTTTGGAGGCACTTTAAAACTCCCAATTTAGATTTAATTTAGATTAAAACACTTACTCTTTTTAATAAAGTTATAAAATTGATTATTAAAATTGCCCATTGAAGATTAAAAGCAGTGGAACATTTAGTTTCCTTAAAAAACAATTTAGTCTTCAATAAGTATGATTGTATTAATCAATTATGCTATTAAAATACAACTGCCATATTAAATCTGACTCATTTGTCATGACAGTTTCTATAATTATAGAAATTATACCTAGCTGCTTATATAGCCATAATCCTGCAATAAATATAAATAATTGTCTCTATTAATTCAGTTCACAGTTACTGTCTATTAAATCCCCAGTTAAATGGCAATTTGGGGACCTTCATTTAAAATCCTCCTAAATCTTTGTTGTTCCGTCTGACTGCCAAAGCCCCACAAACACCCCTCCCACAGTTGATTTCCAGAAACCAATTTATGAATAAAATAGTTTTTTTCATTGCAGATACTCAAAAGGTCCATTTAGGCTTGCAGTTTGCGGCTGTCAGGATAAAAATTGGGTAAACACATTTGGTGGAGGGTACTGACAAGAACAACCCCTGATGTCCTGGCATTTCAGTTTGGAAAGCAGTATATACATTTCATTTTGAAAAACTGTTTAAAACCTTCAGCATTAGCCTGAAGGACTAGAGCGCATAGGTGATAACTGTTCACTGCTTGTATTTCCATAGGTGTGGATGAGGTCACCATTGTCAACATTTTGACCAACCGCAGCAATGAACAGAGACAGGACATTGCCTTTGCCTACCAGAGAAGGACCAAAAAGGTACAAGCAACTTCAGGGGGCGGAGGGCATTCCTTGTTGAATTTCATTTCCTCAGCCATTGCTTTTTCTTTTTATGGATTCTGACTTGTCCCGGCAAGAGCCTCAGGAACTCTTGGGTATCTGAGGTTTTCCTCTTATAAAGAGTCATCACTTACACACTCATGGCCCCAGGTGTCCCTGGGGTGCTTGGAGCTTATCCCTAAAGACCATGCCATCCTCCAACCAGGGGGTGTAGAGGGAATACTGCTGGGAACAGGGTTAGAAGGGACCAGGGAACATGAACAATAACAGCTATCATTTCTAGAAATGCTTGCTTTGTGCCAGGCATGTAGTTCTCTACCTGTAGCAACTCATTTCATCTTTATGATTTCTGCTAGCTCTCGATGTTTCCTTTTTTCTTTTTTTAATATTTTATTTATTTATTTATTTATTTATTTATTTATTTATTTATTTGAGAGAGAGAGAGAGAGAGAGAGAGGCAGAGACACAGGCAGAGGGAGAAGCAGGTTGCATGCAGGGAGCCTGACGTGGGACTTGATCTCGGGGTCTCCAGGATCACGCTGTGGGCTGAAGGTGGCGCTAAACCGCTGAGCCACCCGGGCTGCCCTTTCGATAAGATGTTTCTAATTTAATCTTAGGACACTAGCCTTTAGTTAGTATTAATCCTTATAGGCTCTTCTTACTCTTAAAAAGAAAACACTTGAATTCTTAAGAGCTTTGCTGCAAATGGGCTTAGTTAGTGGTTCATTTGGTCTACTATCTTCAACATGCCATGTTCCCACTATTTAAAGAGTCTTTGTGTGCTTTTTCCCTTGCTTGTGCACTAGTGGTTAAGGAGCAACCAAGCATTTGTTCATCCTTTATTTTGTTGCAGTGTTAGGAAATTTTATTTTTAAGGACGGGATGCTTTATTTTTAACTTCTTGCTATTAAAAGCTTTTGATTTATTCTTGGACAGTGCAGTAAGCGTGGCTTCCTGCAGTTTCTGTTTGACTTAACGGCTTTCACTCATAGCCACAGTGGAGGTGAGCTGGAAGGATTCTGGAAAAGACATTTCTTTTCTTGGAGTTGACATGACCACCAGGGTTCTGAAAGTTGCAGGTCAAGCCCTGCCATAGCTCCCACCCCCACCTACTCAAACAGTTGGAAAGGACATAGAGTCTGGCTCCTATCATCTTATGTGCATTAACATTCTTTTTCCAACTAGACTTCTATAATCTTTTGTAGTGAGGCAGAGAGGGGAGCGTTTTATTTCTCCAGTTTTCTAAAAGGAGCTGGGACCTGGTAGGGCTGAGTTCCAGTTGGAGCAGAAGGCTCATCTCTTTGGGGAGTGTGCATATAGTTGCTCCTTCATTTGTCACTTAGAAAGGGGGGTGTTGGAACACACTTGAGTGTGTACACATAAGTGTACCCAGAAATATAGAAGCCTGGATCTTGATTTCAAATTAGATAATTGGGGAACAAAGCCCTCACATAACCTGTTGGATGCAAGATATTACCAGAATCGTATAGAGTTCATTGACCACACAGGTTTTGTGTCAACTGGGAACAGCTTATTTTCCTACTGGTTTTGTTTTGTTTTGTTTTGTTTTGTTTTAAAGAGACGGGAGAGTGGAGGAAGGGGCAGAGGGAGAGGGAGAGAGAATCTCAAGTAAGCTCTATGCCCAGTGCAGAGCCTGACACGGGGCTCAATTTCACAATCCTGAGATTGTGACCTGAGCCGAAATCAAGAGTCAGACGCCTAACCAACTAAGCCACTCAGGCGCCCCTGTCCTACTGATCTGGATGTCGTTCAGTCTTGGGCTAAGGGAGATTGTCATCCTGTATAGAAAGATACAGGGCAGCCTGGGTGACTCAGCGGTTTAGTGCCACCTTTTGCCCAGGGCCTGATTCTGGAGACCTGGGATCGAGTCCCATGTCAGGCTCCCTGCATGGAGCCTGCTTCTCCCTTTGCCTGTGTCTCTGCCTCTCTCTCTCTCTCTCTCTGTCTCTCATGAATAAATAAAATCTTTAAAAAAAAAATACATTTTTTGAGATAAATTTCCGAAGGAGATTTTGCAAGCAGAACCTTAGTGTTTTGAATGAGTTGTTTGCATAATCAAGGAGAAAGTCCTGTATTATAGAGTCTGTTGGGGTATGGACTGAGGCTGCCTATGTCACGAGCCTTTAAACAGCATGGGCAGAACTAATAGAAGTGGAGAGGAGCTGGGGAAGAGGATTGATCCCCTGTTTTGTTCACCTTCAAGCAGATGCCAAATTTCTCCAAAAAAGGAATGGTAATATGCAAAGCCCTGTGCTAGACCTTATGAGAAGCAGAAAGTTGAACACCGACAGGAGTTTATAATAGAAGTGGAAGATGTCAGTAGGTACTCAAATGCTATTTGAGGTTTGAACAGAGAATGGGTAGAAGGGTGTCAAGGGTAGGCTAAGTTTGAAATTACCTAACCTCAAATTTCCAGATTGGAAAATTGGTACTATAATTGAAAGGTGTTGCTTTTCAAGTCCCTTTCTAAGTGCTGTGTGTTACTAGGGCACCGGGAATCAGACGAGAGTAGGTGGTGGAAGGGGTGGGCCAGGTGATTTCCAAGATCCATCTCAGATCTCACCACCTATGAAGGATTTGAGAAGATTCTTCCTGAAGCAGACCGTACATCACCACCTGGCACCTGCAAATACTTCTAGGGGCTAGCTATTATAGATGCCATGGGACACTGCTGACAAGCAGGGGAGAAAGAAAGAAGGGAGAGAATAGGAAGGAAAAAGTGAAAAGAAAGGAAATTAATTGCAGTGGGAGAGGTCAGGCATCACTCAGTGCTCCTGATGTGTAGGAAGTTTAGTCGCCAGTATAAGTGGCTCTAAACAACACCATTGAATTGGGTATTTGCATACATGGGTGCTGACTCCGATCTCTAACTTAAAAATCTACGTTGTGACAGTGGAAACCTTTAAAAATAATACAGAGCAGGGAAGCCAAGGGAGTGAATGGGGGCTTCAGTCTTCCTTTGCCTCTGTCAACTCTGCCCAGATTTGGTGTGGACAGATAGATGTTGTCTCAGTCTTAGATGAAGCGTTTGGAATAGGAAAATTCCATCATCCAACTATCACCCATGGTGGGGCTTCTAGTTCCTCCGGAGACTTTTAGGACCCACCTCTGGCCCAGCAGCACAAACAGCTTTTACTGTCCCTACTTGCACCACCTTCTTCTTAGCAGAGGCCTTGACCTTGGAAGGTGCTCTATCTTCCATGAGTGGTTATCGCTTGCCAAGTGTGTTATTAAGTGCCCCCACATGCCTAGCTTTCTGAGGCATTGCATACTGCCCTGGCTTCTTTTTAAGGACTGCGAGAAGGTGGCTCAGTCAGCATGGATGTTACAGGTTTTTGTCAGAGCAAAGTCTCATCTTTTAGTTTCTGACATTGGAGTCTGTGGAAAGGAATGCAGTTGAGGGACAGTTTGTTCTGAGATTCCAAAGTGGTCGAGGAGTCACAACCCACTTTACAAATGTATCCCTCTTGCTTTGGTCTTCGCCAGTTTTAAAGGGAATTTGGTGCCCAACCCCATTTTCCATGTTCTTGCCTGTTTTTCTTAAGGAACTTGCATCAGCATTGAAGTCAGCCTTGTCCGGCCACCTGGAGACCGTGATTTTGGGCCTATTGAAAACACCTGCTCAGTATGACGCTTCTGAACTGAAAGCCTCCATGAAGGTAAACATATGTGAGATGCAATCTCTGTCAAATCTGCCATTAATATTTGTGAATTACAGCTTTCTGAGTATAATTAGGTGATTTTCAGTTTTGTTGAATTCTCATTTGGAACCATTTTTTAAAAAATGAACTGAAGCTATAAGTCTTAGGATTTGTACCAAAAATATTTCAATTACTCTTTTTAAGACTGTAAAGAAATTTCATGATGCTGGGAAGTCAGTTATCCAGCTGCTACTGCTTGGCACCTGGGCAATTGGAATACCATTTGGAAAAACTACTTCCTTGATTACACTTCCTCCTTAAAAAAAGATTTGTTGTGATATTAAGGCAAAAGTAAAACTCAGAGCTTTTGTCAAGTGAAGCTTGCAAATTCTTCCCATGTTCTTTTGGGTGTTTCTTCTGACCCTCTCCCATCAGTCCCATTATTTAATTCAAATTTGGGCAAAGTCAGAACATCACAGGACATGCAAAGGGTGGTTTCAGATTGTAAGTGGTACCTGTGTTTTGTTCAAAGTATTACAGCACAAATTGCCTCTTTTGTTTGTTTTTTGTTTTTGCAAAGCTATTTAGAATTTTAGGTTACATTAGATCATAGAAATTCCAGGTTAGAAACTCCTTGAATTTTGTGCGTGCTTAAAATTTCAAGTGTTATATAAATGCAATAGATGCATAACATAAATGCATTTTACAGCAAAACATATAACCCCTTTTATAGTGTATGCTTGTAACACTTTGAATAATCTCACACTGCCCTCTGCTGATAAAACTGAGTAAAGCCTCCAGGATAGGGAGGAAAGCTATGGTTTTCATTTTTCATTTGAAGTCCGAGTGCATTTTCTGTGATGCTCCTGTTTCTGAATTATGAAGAGACCAAGCTGTAAGCCTGTCACCAGAGCTGATGTCACAGTTCATGTCATCTCTTTCCCCCAGAGAGTACCTCGTGAGTGAGGCACTTCACACACCAGGCATTTCCATCACCCAGGACTTGATAGCTCAGGGCTGCCACAAGATTTGTTTGGGGAATCTCTTTCTTCCTTCAGTTCTCCAGCCTAACCCAACCTGTGCTCAGTTTATATGAGCAGACTGGCTCTGAGTTTCTTAAGTAGGCTATATTGCAGAGAAGTTAAATTAAAATTACGAATGATGAAATGTCAGCAACATTTAATGATCCTGCTTGATAAGAGAACACTCCTGAAAACCAAACCTTGGGTTTTTTGGAGCCATGGATGAGTCAGCCTGTCCTAGGTTTCTCTGACCATCATCACTTCAGATCAGTTTATCTTACTTTCGTCAAAAATCTATTTAGTTGTGATGTGTGCAATTTTACTAGTATCTATTACTAGGTATTAATGATTTGAAATGGGCCTGCTGGAGCTGTCAGTCACCATTGTAATCTATGTAAATGGGCCTAATGAAAGGTGCTTTGACTACTGAATCTTTGACCTTGTGCCAGCTCTTCCATTAGCTATCACAGTTGAGTACCCTTCTGAAATCCATAAAGCTCGAAATGACATTAACTGAACTACGCTTTTAAAAAAAAAATCTGTTTTGACTTCTGGCAATACCAGTGGCAATATTAGCCATATGTTATGGTAGAAGTTGCCCTTGTGGTAGGAATTGTGGACAATCTGTGGGAAGCTTGGGCCAAGTTTTGGAAATTGCCAAGGTCACCTCTGAATACAGAGATAAAAATACTGTTACAATCCTCAGATGGTTAACACTGGTATATCAGCAATGGAAAAAAACTTATATTGCCATACGTATTTTTAATTTTTTTAAAGATTTTATTTATTCATGAGACCCACAGAGAGAGAAAGAAAGAGAGAGAGAGAGAGGCAAAGACATAGGCAGAGGGAGAAGCAGGCAGAGGGAGAAGAAGTAGGCTCCATGCAGGAAGCCCGACATGGGACTCGATCCCGGGTCTCCAGGATCACGCCCTTGGCTGAAGGTGGCACTAAACCACTGAGCCACCCGGGCTGCCCCATGTTTTTAATTTTAACAGTGTCAGGATATAACATTTCTTCCATGCATGAGTTATTTTTAGATTATATTTCTATCATCTTGAGATTGAAAACCTGCCCCCTAAAATATTTGAAGACACTCAGTAGTCATTCTATAACATGTGTACAGAATGTCATGTAGATCTTTCACTCAGATGGGAAGAAAGTTTGGCTTTGCTAGAACTTCTACATATCATGATTAAAAACTGGAAGAAGAAGCATTGGCTCATAGATTAAGAAAAAATTCAAAATTAGCCGTTAACCTAAGGTTTAGATTATATTACACTTTTCAGGGGTGTATAAACTCTAATAAGTTTAATTAATAGCTGACACATTTTTCGCGTGGATAAGTAAGTTTCTTATTGTATTAACACCTTATAATTGATTTACATTTTAAACAGTTGTAATTCTACTTAGTTCAAAGTGGTATTTCCATATTCGGAAAGACAAGTATTAGAGAATCCTGATTATTAAATCTTGACTTTGATCATGAAGCCAGCTTTGAAATACATGTTTCATTGAGTCCTTTCAAGCTATCTGGCACGTTCAAAAGTGTATATATTAAATTTGAATACATCACCGATCAAATTCTTATTCCTTAATAAAGTGTTGGTGTCTAGGTTTATTTGGCACTTCATTATTTCCTTTTGCTTCCCGAAAGTGCCTGAAGAGTGCATAATAATCAAGCAAAAATGGAAGTACAAGAATGAAATTTTTAACATTAACCCAATTTTACATTTCAAAGAGGTGAAGCTAAAAATTTTATCTTATCTGTACCTTTCCCTGGTAAAAGACTTATTCCATTCCAGTGATGCTGGCTGCAAATGACAACAAACTCTCTATATTCCTTTATGTTAAATTACTGAGCAGATAGTTTAATAAAGAAAATTTTCCCATCAATCAAAATAATTTGAAAAATAAAGAAAAATAGGAAGAAGAAAAAGTTACTCATTTTATAAACTCATCACCAAAAGGCAACAATATAGTTGAGCTCAGACATGTCACTTATACCATCTTTTATTCTGGTAAAACTTTTTTTTTTTTTTTTGGAAGCATTTTTTAAAGAAATAGAAAATAGCATTACATTGTGCTGACAATACAGTACAGATCCCCTCCATAGGATTATAGAAAGGAGTGTGCTAACTGACCGATCCATGTTTGCATTTTACCTGATTGAGACAGAGAAGTAGGTTAAGGGCCAAGAGGACTTTCCCTGCTGATGTTGTCTTGCCTGGTTCACAGGGGCTGGGGACTGATGAGGACTCCCTCATTGAGATCATCTGCTCAAGGACCAACCAAGAACTTCAGGAAATTAACAGAGTCTACAAGGAAAGTGAGTAGCCCTAGTTCTTTGATGCAGCTTCTCAGCCCAATTTCTGTGACCCCATCATGGCTGCCTGGGCTAGCACTGGGAATAGGATGCCAGGATTACATATGCAGAATGCCTTCTGGACTGTCCAGGGGTTTGCCATGGTCCGGGTCCCTCTTCTTCACCTTCTTTTGTGGCTTGTGTTTTGCTAATTATATTGTACTAGAACTTCTATAAAAGGATAGGCAGGAGGGAAAGGAGAGAAAACCAATTAAAAAAAAAGAGGGTCTGATGGGAGAAGTAGGAAGCATTGTACATGGATTTAATGGATTGGGTGTTTTCCAGTCTCTGTTTAAGAAGTTCACAATTCGGGGATCCCAGGGTGGTTCAGCAGTTTAGCGCCTGCCTTTGGCCTAGGGGGTGATCCTGGAGTCCTGGGATCGAGTCCCACATTGGGCTCCCGGCATGGAGCCTGCTTCTCCCTCCTCCTGTGTCTCTGCACCTCTCTCTCTCTCTCTCTGTCTATCATAAATAAATAAATCTTTTTTTAAAAAAAAGTTCATAATTCTGGATTGTGGATAATTATTGCAAGAGATGTGTGGATCTGCGTGCACCAAGCACTACAGGAGGCTGTGGGTAGAATAAATGATATAGCTTATATGTGTACGTGTTACTAAGTTTCAACGTAGAAGCTATTTTGAATAATAAAATATAGATTCATTCAAAAGTATTCTTTAATTCTTACAAGTTTTTGCCATTGTACATTTCCTCTTTCAGTGTATAGCAAAGCACAGTTGGTGTGTGTGTGTGTGTGTGTGTGTGTGTGTGTGTGTGTAGCTTTTCACATTTTTTCATGTTCAAAGTGAGCATTCATAGTCAAGAAGTTTGTGAAACAATATTTTAGCTACAAAAGAGGTCACTGATCAAAGGTGAGCTTGAGGATGCCTGGTTTGATCCAGCCCCGTCTATCTCCTGTCACTGATAATAACATCTGACTCTGGTTTTATGAGGTTAAAAATCATAAAATAAATCATGGACCATCTGCCCTCATTTGGGTGGACACATCCTTGCTGCCACAGCTGTTTTTGCTTTTCAGATGCCTGGTGGGGTGAGGGCAGTTGGGGTGGTGGGTGGCTGGCTGCACAGGCAGGAAGCCTAAAACCAGATGTGTTGTTTTCAAAGTGTACAAGACCGATCTGGAGAAGGACATCATTTCTGACACATCTGGTGACTTCCGCAAACTGATGGTTGCCCTTGCAAAGGTTGGTTTCTGGTTTATTTCTCTGTCCTTGTTTCCTCCCAAGGCAAGTCACATACCTCATTTTATACCTGGGAGTGAATTAACTCAATCCTCTGTGCCTGCATCAGAAATTCCAGCTGCATTTCTGACAGTGGGTTTGCACTGTCACTGCAGAGTTGTCATTTTTGTATAATAGGATTTCTTATCCTGGGAAACCGCATGGTCAAGTGGACTTTGGGGCCAGAGGAGGAATAGGGAGCTCTCAAGTCCTGGCCTGGATTATGTGCCAGCCCTCACCGCGTGACTTGGTGAAGGTCACTTTGTCTCTATCTATGGCACATAGGACCCGATGGGAAGTGACCCTCTTGTTTTTCTTTCGTTCTCTCTGCTCTCACTTCTTATGAGAGGATTTGCCCAAGTAGTCCTTTACCTGGAAAGGGGGTCTTTGTTTGCTAACATTAACACATAAATGTGGATGAAAGGCTTTTCCTTCTGAGTCTGAGTCCTGACCAGTGTGCCATTTAAGGCCTATGTGGCAGGGGAAGGAGGAGAAATTATTTTCTCCAGGAACCTTAATGACAAATGATTGATTGTATGCTGCCTCCTGCCCATGCACATCTCCATTACTGTAACACCTCCACACAGCCCTCCCTGCCAACTCCTTGCCCTGTGTGCCACCAACCACCCATCTTTCTGAAGTCCACTTCACTATTCCATTCCCTTGATCAAAACTCATTTCTGCTCCATCAGATCCAAACGCTAACTGCCTTTAAAAAAGTCCCCTAGGCGCTGCCCCTCCCTAACTTCATCTTCCTTTGAGGATTCCCTCCTGCTTACCTTCCCCTCTAGCTGCACAGCCCCTCACTGACCTGCGGCATGCTCCGCCCCTCCCTGTGCTGTTGGTCCCATGGAGAATGGCTTTCTTCTCCCCGTTACTAGCCTCATTCATTCATGCCTCAGTGTTCACCTCAGCCTTACCCCGTTGTCCACAGACAGTGCTGACTGTACTAACAGATCTCTCCCTTCTCTTACATTTTATGTCTTAAGCCATGGATCACTATGTTGTTTTACCTTCTGTTGTCCAAGCTTATTTTTCCATCTGGATTGTAAGCTCTCTGAGGGAAGGAACTAAGTATCATTAGCTTTTTTTTTTTTTTTTTGAGGTAGAGAGAATTCTAGAAAATGCTTATCCCAGGAGGTGGGTGATGATGGTGAGGCACACACACACACACACACACACACACACACACACACACACACAAACCCAACTTCACTGCCTCAAGTATTTTGCCAATTCTTGATCTTGTCTAGACTTCAAAGTGAAGAATTGTAAGTGTGTGGGTGTTCTGTAAATTAAATAATTCTTTACATGAGTTAGAGAGAAAACAAAATTTTCAAGTTTAAACCACACAAAGAAACTTATTTAATATTCTGAATTTTGTTTTCTTCTGTAGGGTAGAAGAGCAGAGGATGGGTCTGTCATCGATTATGAACTGATTGACCAAGATGCCCGGGTAAGTGCCAAGCTTCTTGCTTGAGTTTCTGTTTTCTAGCAAATCTCTAGATATTCTGTAGTAGTTATTGATACTTCCTGACAATTTACCTCCAAAATTAGTAATTTAAAACAACAACACTTATATCTCTCAGTTTCTGTGGGGAGTGGCTTAGCTGGGTAGTTCTAGCTGAGGACCTCTCATGAGGCTGGGGCCAAAGTATTGACCAGGGCTACATCATCTGAGAGCCTGATCGCATCAGGAGGATCTACTTTCATGATCACCTTTCCACATGACCAGGAGGCCTGGTATTTCTCCACATGGGCCTTTCTAAGGGCTTGCTTGAGTGTCCTCATAACATGGCAGCTGGTTTTCCCGAGTGAGTGACCAAAGAGAGAAAGCAAGGAGGACCCAATTGCTTATTATCACCTTATCTCAGGAATCTCAGTGTCACTTCTAATATACTCTTTATTAGAAGTGAATCACTGTGTGTAACTTATAGTCAGTTCAAAGGGAAATAGGTGCACTTTTGGAAGGGAGGAATGTCAAAGAATTTGTGAGCTTCATTTTCACTTTCTGGGAACAGTTGTTTTTATGAGATATTCGCTCTTGATACTTGTGTTAATTACAAGATCAATACCTGACTCACATATGCTTATTTAGGCTTTGCTTGTATGGAAGTACCAGATTCTGCAGGATATGATAAGGCTGTGTGCACTGGTGTGTATTTGCTGTAAATAAATACCAATAAACAATATGGCAGAGTGGAAGGAGACGTTAGAGGCACAGCCAGGTATAGGAAGATGTATTGCAATAGTACTTGTGCTGGTTCTAGTCCCATAATCACTAAGAACTGTTTATTAAACTGATTCAGATCACTATGAACTGCATACCTTTCCCAGACAGTCAACAGCTATCTCAAAGCATTTTATAAAAGCTGTAGAACAAAATTAATTTAAATTCATTTTAGTTTTAAAATTCAGTATGTTTCAGGATACCAGTGTGACTCAGTTGGTTAAATATCCAACTCTTGGTTTCAGCTCAGGTCATGAGATCATGCCCCACGTCGGGCTCTGTACTCGATATGGAATCTGCTTGAGATTATCTTTCCCACTCCTTCTTCTTCTGCTCCTCCCCACTTTTTCACTCTCTGTCTCTCAATAAATAAATAAAATCATTACAAAATAAAATAAAGTAAAATTCAATATGTTTCACACAGCACTTTTAGCAGGAGGTAGAGAAGCCTTTTATTTTATTTTGTAATGATTTTATTTATTTATTCAGAAGAGACACAGATAGAGAGGCAGAGACATAGGCAGAGGGAGAAGCAGGCTCCCTGCATGGAGCCCAATGCGGGGCTCGATCCCAGGATCCCAGGATCCCAGGATCCCAGGATCATAACCTGAGCCAAAGGCAGAGGTTCAACAGCTGAGCCACCCAGACATCCCTAGAGAAGGGTTTTAAATAAAGTAATAGAAGGTAGGTTTTACAGCTCCTAGATAGTGAGTGGTCACTGAATGAGTATCTTACCCATGTGTAAGTCTTTCTCTGTCCCTCCCTGCCATTCTTAGCATTACTTTTAGCCCCTAAATTTTCCAGAAACTGAAAATGAGACTTCCTGAGGCTCTATGAAACTTGGGTGGGGGTACCTGATTTGTAGCTGTCTTCAGCAGGCAACCATTAGCTTATTTGCTATCAAAAGTAGCAAAGGAAGGAGGGCTGGATATTCTAATGAACATTTGCTTGTCCTTCTCTATAGGAATAGAAGTTCTTGGTTCTTTCTTTGAGATTTAAGCAAGTAGTTGTGTACAGCACACACCTCATGCTGTGTTTGTGCCTAAGGAAGAGTGCTCTTGATTAAGACTTTTGACTTAAATACAACATTTTTTTTTAAGATTTTATTTATTTATTCACGAGAGACACACACACACACAGAGAGGCAGAAGCATAGGCAGAGGGAGAAGCAGGCACCATGCAGGGAGCCTGACATGGGACTTGTCCCAGGTCTCCAGGATCAGGCCCTGGACTGAAGGCGGCACTAAACTGCTGAGCCACCTGGGCTGCCCTAAATACATTTTTGCTCGTGTCTTCAGCACAATCATCCTTTCTCATTTGGCATTTTCAGCGTATGAGTTGTGGGTTTTTGCATGACATTGTTTATGACCTTATCTTGGATCGTGTAGTCAACTTCCTTGGTTGGTTGTGCTTGTAGGATCTCTATGATGCTGGAGTGAAGAGGAAAGGAACTGATGTGCCCAAGTGGATCAGCATCATGACCGAGAGGAGTGTGTGTCACCTCCAGAAAGGTGGGTGTTGTACTGAGGAGGTCTTAGAGCCTAGAGATGGTCCTCTCAGCCAGGCTTACTGGTTATCTGTGTTGAGGCCATGAGAGAAAAAAAAAAACCTAGGATGCAAACATGGACCTCTTCATGGAGTCATACCATGGAGTGAACCAGAACATAGTTCACTCTCTGCTTTGTACCTCATAGTTGCATCCATTTTCCATCACCAAATCCATTGCCCTTCTCTTCCATTTGGATCCTCCTTTTTCCTAAATATTTTCCACATTTGATGCTTTAGCTTGTTGCTCCTTCTTGTCCAGGATCATTTTATCTTGCCATATTCGTTAAAGTAATGGACTTTTCTGGATGCTATATCATTGCTTCCAAGTAGAATAGGTTCCACTTAGAGTTAAAGATGGTCAAAATATGTGACCTAGGCAGTGCCATTCAGTACAGGTACTTGGTACAGCTGTCCCAAGTCAACCAGTGCAGTGTCAGCTCTGGTCCATCATGGCAATCTGTAACTATCTAAGGTGCTATGATCATTCTCATTTGTTTATTTATTTTTATCATGGTGCATAATCATATGAGTGATTACTGCTTTGATTAGCAGCTCTGTTATAGTAATTGCTTTTTTGCTTTTCCTCAGTATTTGAAAGGTACAAGAGCTACAGCCCTTATGACATGCTGGAGAGCATCAAGAAGGAGGTCAAAGGAGACCTGGAAAATGCTTTCCTGAACCTGGGTGAGCAAATATGGCCTCCCCCATGTCCCCCCCCCCAACCCTTACCAACCCAGGACATCAGCTTTCAGTAAACTGTGCCAGAGCAGAAATAATAAGTGGCCATCCTATTAATTCAAGTGTGTTGGGGAGGTGTGGCTCCTTTACATGATTTGGGTGATTTTATAATCTTCACAGTATAAATTTAAGATGTGAGGAATTGCCCAGGAAGAATAAGATGACAAGTAAATGGGCTCTGCTGGGGAAGCTAACATGTCACCTTGGGTGTCTGCAGCTCTCAGGGTCCCCTGATTTAAAATGACAGTGGAGCTGAGTTCAGAGGATCCCCAGTTTTCCCTTAGTTTTTCCCACTTTACAGCCCATTCCTCTTACATTAGGTTATCTTGTTTGTGCTTTGAGGCCAGGGCCTCACCCTCACTGGTGAGGAGAGGAACAGCTGACCCCTTTTCTTCTCTCCACAGTCCAGTGCATTCAGAACAAGCCCCTGTATTTTGCTGACCGACTGTATGACTCCATGAAGGTAAGGGCTGTCAGCTGAGAGGTCCATGTTTCCACCCTAGGCTTTTCTTCTCTCGTGATCCAAACTAAGTCTCCTTGACCAGTAGATGGTGGAAGGGCCCCTGCTGTATAGGGACAGGAGTGCACCAGTCAGCTGTAGTTGTATTTGACAGATGAGAAGACCATAAGTCACTCTTCTCTCTCTCTCTCTCCCAACTAGTTGAAGGTAGGTTTGTGAGCAGGTGGAACATAAAGTACCAGATGGTAATCGTGTCTTATTCCTGCTTAGATTTCTCAGGGATTGCCTTTCATGACCCCAAAATAAAGACAGACAAGGAAGGGAGAGATTACCAAGCAACCACTGTGCAACAGACATTGTGCTACTTACTTCATCCGAAATCATTACCAAAAAGCCAATGTGGCTGGCTGGCTGGCTGGCTGGCTTATTTATTTATTTATTCATTTCATTTCATTTCATTTCATTTCATTTCATTTCATTTCATTTCATTTCATTTATTTATTTATTTATTTATTTATTTATTTATTTATTTATTTATTTATTTATTTATTTATTTATTTATTTTTTCCCACAAAGAGAGGCCCCAACCCTAGGACCCTGAGATCATGATCTGAACCAAAGGCAGATGTATAACCTCTGAGCCACCCAGGTGCCCCATGTTTTTTTCTTTATAGATCAGGAGACTAGAGCTCAGAAAACTTCAACTAGCCTGATGTTACATAGCCAGATTGGAACTTGGGTGTGTCTGACTCCAAAGGCAGCACTGTGACTATCTCTTGGATGGACTGTCTCTTCCCACCATCTCATCCCATTTTCTTTTTCTTTTTTCATCCCATTTTCTATGCCTCAACTGTTCCTTGTGCTTTGTGGTATCCTGGGTCATCCCTGTCCACACTACCTCTTCCATCTCCCTCAGGTTCTGTGTTAGATATGACCTGTTCCTCAGTGCCTCTGGTCTGAGACTCTTGAAAGTAAACTCAGTGGTCTTTACTGTTTATACCATTCAAAATTCCACAGAACCACAATGAAAATGTGGTGGCATGTGTTCTTTAAGTCCCAAGAGCAGGACATTTTTTGTTACATATGTAAACTCATGTACTTTTTAAACTGAGCCATGCAGTAGTTAGTGCTTGTACAAGTTTACTGAGTGCACAAAGTGGGGCTTTGTGCTGATTTTATCCTGACATGTTTGGAATTCCAGGATGCTCATTTTTCTTTTTTTAATTTATTTTTAATTTCTTATTTTTTAAGAAAGAGAGGGAGCATAGGAGGGGCAGAGATCCTGAGATCTCACAACCCTTTGATCATGACCTCAGTCGAAATCAAGAGTCAACTGCCCAACCAACTGAGCCACTCAGGCCCTAATATAATCATTTTTCTTAAAGGAGTAGTTTCATTGTTACCTTAGTAGTTTCGTGGAGGGCAGCATCAAGAACCCAGATGAGTTTCACATGTAAGAAAACTTACCAAATTGGGGATCCCTGGGTGGCTCAGCCGTTTGGTGCCTGCCTTTGGCCCAGGGTGCAGTCCTGGAGGCCCGGGATCGAGTCCCGTGTCGGGCTCCTGGCATGGAGCCTGCTTCTCCCTCTGCCTGTGTCTCTGCCTCTCTTGCTCTCTGTGTCTATCATGAATAAATGAATAAAATCTTAAAAGAGAAGAAGAAAAGAAAGAGAAAACTTGCCAGATTAACATTGTCAGTGAATTGTAACTTGGAACATCAACTTGACTTTCAGGGCAAGGGGACTCGTGATAAAGTCCTGATTAGAATCATGGTCTCTCGCAGTGAAGTGGACATGTTGAAAATTAGGTCTGAATTCAAGAGAAAGTATGGCAAGTCCCTGTACTACTACATCCAGGTAAGCCCTATGGTGACCTGTCAGCCCTGCCTGACCATACAGAAGGCCCTGGATCCCCAGGCTGGTGGCCTGTCAGAATGGTGTCCAAAGTGGTGGTTTTCTAATTCACTGGGAAAGAGATGCTGGTCATCAGATAACAAGGGTTTATTTTGAAAGTGCCATTTATGATTTGTCCTAGAATCTAAAAAGAGACAGGCAAATATTTTATATTTCCCACATCTGCTATTCACAGTGATAATTGGTGTTCATGACAATGATCCTGTAAGATTTATCCTGAAGAGCCTGAGATCAATTAAATTTTAAATTTTATTATGCATTTGACCCTTGAACAACACAGGTTTGAACTGCACTGATTGATTTATTGATTTTTTTCAATAAATACAGTGTAGTGCTATAAATGTACTTTCCTTATGATTTTCTTAATAATTTCTTTTATCTGGCTTTATTGTAAGAATACAGTATATAATACATACGACAAAAAATATTAATCGACTCTTTATGTTATGGGTGTGGCTTCTGGTCAACAGTATGCTATTAATAGTTAAGTTTTGGGGGAGTCAGAAGTTAATATGCCGATATATGTTGGGGTGAAATAGGGATAGGGATTGGCACCCCTCACCCCTGTTTTGTTAAAGAGTCAACTGTTTCCATTTTTTGAAAATCCTCTGATATAGGCCTGGCAATGTTTAGTTACTCAGAACTTCCATCTCTCCCATCAATTTAGTCTCTCTGTTTTGGAGAGATGGAGCCTACGCTCTGGAGAGAGAGGCTACACTCCCAGTGGGGCCTGGCTGTGTACTTCAGACAGACATTGCAGCCCCCCTTTCTAAAAGACCCTGAAATTTTCAAAGGCATGTCAGTGGTCACCAAGGATGGATTTTGAGGTGCGTTTGGTGTACCCAAGTTTATTAGGGCACATGTTTCCTCACTTCACTGGTTTATTCCTGCGTGACCTGAACAGTCCTGGAAACATCTCAGTGAGGCAGGAAAGTACCTTATCTTCTCTGGAAGCGTGAGGGCCAGTGAGCAAAGTGGTGGTGCTTGCAGGGCCTCACAGCATTAAGAGCAGGCCAGGTGATGTGGGTCTGATTCCTCATTCTGTTAATCCCTGGTACCTCACATTCTCTCTGCCCTGTGATCACGTTACTTGAAGGTCTCCCCTAGTCCTCTAGGCCAGACTCCCTGAGGGTCTGCTGATGATGACTTGAGTCTTTGTGTCCGGGCAGGTACCTCGGAGTCTTTTTTTGCTACTGTTAATTAACAAGGGGAGGCTCTGTGTGCTTTGAGCCTGCTTCTGCATTATTGCAGAGTTTGGGTCTTTTTTTCTGATACTGAATTTCTTTTTTTCTCCTTGCCCATTTATAGCAAGACACCAAGGGCGACTACCAGAAAGCGCTGCTGTACCTGTGTGGTGGGGATGACTGAAGCCCACCACGGCATGAGCGTCTAGGAATGGTGCCCCTTTGTTTGCAGCTAACAGTTCTAGAAAATAGCTTGTGACTAACAGTCCCCTTATGCCCATCCCTGCGAGGATGGTGTTAGCATAGCCCCCTCCCCATCCTTATTTTAGTTACCTAAGCATTGCCTGCCTCTCATGTCTAGTCTCTCCTTTTAGCCAAAGAAATGAACATTCCAAGGAGTTGGAAGTGAAATCTATGATGTGAAACACTTTGCCTCTTGTGTACTGTGTCATAAACAGATGAATAAACTGAATTTTTACATTATAAACAAGTCCTTTATTGACCTTGCCTTCAGCATAATTGTTTAAAAATCAAACATATGTAAAAAAATAAAAATAAAAATAAAACATGGGTAAAGCCTGTATTGTTCAGCTGGTAAAGCTGTCCCCTAGAGGCATAAAGCTCTAGAACTCAGCTGTCCGAGATGGTAGCCACTATCCAGATGTGGCTATTTACATTTAAATTAATGTAAATGCAATAAAATTAAAAATTCAGTTCCTCAGTCACGCTCTACATTTCAGATGTTCCATATCCACATGTGGCTAGCAGCTAGTGTATTGGACAGTACAGGAACAGAACACTTCCATTATAATAGAAAGTTCTTTTGCACAGTTCTTCATGCCCAGGTGATGATAGTACCTATGGGGGGAAACTCCCATCTGCTCATCTTTCTACAAGTAAATTAGGTAAAAACAAGCAGCATTGGTTGCCTCAAACTGGGAAGGGGGCATGGTGGGCTCTAGCAAATTTGGCAAACATATCTATAAGCTGTTAGAGAAATAAGTAATGTTCTGCCTCAACCTCAAGGACACACCTGTCGGTGAGTCAGGCTACAGTACTCTTGTAAGGAGGTATAACAAAAGTGGATTGGGAGCACAGAGAAGAAAAGGATTGTTTTTGAGAGGACTGAGAAAAATGACCAGAGGAGAAGGAAGCATTTGAGCTGTGTCCAAAAATCTAGGGTGAAGTTTATAGCAGGGAGGAAGCTCTCCATCAGATTCTTATGGTTCCCATAATGGAATAGGTGATTCTGGAGGCACAAAGACTACATACATAAAGAATTGCACAAAGACTATATACAGCAAGAATTATGTCTCTCATACCTCCTAGCCAGTCAGGGGCTGTTCCTAGGACTGCTTGGTTTCTGGTCTGCCCTTTCACGAATAGACTGTAATAAACATCATGTGTATTACTGTATCTCTCTGTAATGTAAAGATGCTGTCCTTAGCTGCTAGCCCAGGACACTGGACAACTGACTGACATAGGTGCTTCCCAAAAGCAGGGGATAGGGCTGGAGGCAGAGGGAGTTAGTGACTATTCCCAAACCCTTCTATCATATTTCCTCCTGGTCAGAGGATGTTGTGTCAGCTGCTAATTCCTGAGCCTGGCTGAGGTAGGGCACACTTAGTAGTGTGCAGGGAGAAAGGAGGTGATGGATATAAATGTGTGAAATGGCTAGTTGGACAGAATGGGAGTGGAGGCAGGTATGGGGCTGATGAAATGAAAAATGCCTGCCCTACTTGAAGCGTTCAAATTCAACTAAAATGACACTGTGTTGACCAAAGTATATCTGTGGGCTGAATGATTTGCTGTTTCGACCTTTGGCACACTTTGGGTAGAAACTTGGGTGGAGCATGGCTCTTGGTGGCCCATGATGTGCTTGTAAGTCCACTAAGCTATTGTTTAAAAATTATTTTAGGTGAAAACAGTGTTTTCTCCAATGTATCCTCCTATGCATATTCAAACTGATGCTCAAATCCCAAAATAGACTTCAGTATGCGCTTGGGGCAGAGTTCAAAGAACTGCATAAGAAGCAGGATCTTCATGGGGCAGATGGGTGGTTTAGTTAAGCATCCGCTTTGGCTCAGGTCATTAACCCCGGGGTCCCTGCATTGGGCTCCCTACTCAGCGGGGCGTCTGCTTCTCCTTCTCCCCTTGCTGCTCCCCTGCTTGTGCTCTTTTGCTGTCAAATAAGTAAAATAAGTAAGACTTTTTTTTTTTTTTTAAGAAACAGGATCTTTATTTTTAACCCTAAATTATGGTATTGAACTCAAAACTGATAATGAAGGGCAGAGGCTCTCAGGAGCAATGTTTCATATCAGGAAGATTTGGGGCTGTATTTCTTCCCATCATAAAGTTTGTTTCGGGCTGCAAAGGGGAATGTTATAGGAGAAGGCAAGGCTGTATAACCAGAATGTGGGGAGGGGGCAGCCCCGGTGGCGCAGCGGTTTAGCACTGCCTGCAGCCCGGGGTGTGATCCTGGGGACTTGGGATCGAGTCCCACGTCAGGATTCCTGCATGGAGCCTGCGTCTCCCTCTGCCTGTGTCTCTGCCTCTCTCTCGCTCTCTCTGAATGAATAAATAAATCTTTAAAAAAAAAAAAAGAGGGATCTCTGGGTGGCGCAGCGGTTTGGCGCCTGTCTTTGGCCCAGGGCGCGATCCTGGAGACCCGGGATCGAATCCCACGACGGGCTCCCGGTGCATGGAGCCTGCTTCTCCCTCTGCCTGTGTCTCTGCCTCTCTCTCTCTCTTTCACTATCATAAATAAATAAAAATTAAAAAAAAAAGAATATGGGGAGGTTTCTGCTCCCACCATGCCTAGGGCACTCTGGCCACTGGTCTGGCTGGTTGGACCCTCCAGCAGGTGTAAGGGAAAATCCAGACTGGCACCGAAAAGGCTCTGAGAGAACTGTTCTGAATGCTCTCCGCTGTCTCCGTATGGAACAATAATTGTCTCATGTTATCCAAAACTGACAGAAAAGGCATTTAAACTTTGGTCTCACATTCTTCTGGATTCCAGTCTGTCTCCTCAGTGAAGCTGTCCAAACCATTTCTTGAAATAACCATCTGGAGATTTGAGTTGTCTCCCAAACAATTTTACTTTGTAAAAAGAAGGAAAAGGGCATCAGGCAGGCTTTAACATTTTGTCAGCTGATAATAAGAACTTTGATTTTATTCTTTGAGGAGTTAAAGGCAGTGAGTGTATGTAGTGTAGCCATAGAAACTTACTGAACTATGACTATGAACAAGAGGATGATCCCTACCCCTCAACTGCCCCGTGTGGTGGGACTGGGCAGGGCTGATATGTTGTATGACTCCAGATGGCACCCTTCACGTTGTAGTCTATGTGAATGGTATCTCCTTTTTAATTGTGCAGTGCACGACTTGAGTGGCCATATATGACAGCCCTATATGGTGACCCTAGGTGTGTGTGAGATGGCCTATTAGGTCTTTTGTCACAGAGTTGGCTTCCAGAGTAAAGACAAATTTTATTTGGAAACAGTTGGCTAAACCTCTGACGGTCTTGATTTTTCCATAGACTCTTGATCTTTGGATCTGTTTTACTTGGCTATACACAAACGGCTATGCATATGAATCTTCCCAGCATGTGAAGTTCCTCTAGTGTAAATTATTAGTAAAGATAGCTAAAGCAGGGAAAACCTGGCTCACAAAGTGGCTACATTTAGCAAGAAAAATGATTTGAGGACAGAACTCTTTTAAATCAATTTTTAGTCTTTAAATGACTCCAATCTCCGGCCTTTCCCCATGTTTTGACAAACGGCTTTGGCTTCTTATCCACATCAGTTTATTTGACCTCCTTTTTCCATCAACTACCAAAATGAAAACTCTGCTTCGAGAGAGAGAGAGGGAGCAATTTTAAACATCCCTTAGCAATGAGGCAGAA
Organism: Nyctereutes procyonoides; assembly: GCF_905146905.1. Taxonomy (NCBI): domain Eukaryota; kingdom Metazoa; phylum Chordata; class Mammalia; order Carnivora; family Canidae; genus Nyctereutes; species Nyctereutes procyonoides. The sequence goes on from NW_026575040.1 coordinate 15,381,281, forward strand.
CATCCTATAGCCATCAAGTTCTAGTTGTTCATTCTATTTATTGAAAAAAGCCTGTAGCCTGATTTCTTTTATGTGAGTACATTTGAGCAAGCAAAGTTTATAGAGATGACTTATCTCATTACATTAGAAGAGTGATTTGCTATCTCAGCATCTATAAGCAATTTTAACAGACATTTCTGGATGAAGAAAAGCTTTTGTAAATATATGCGAAAGACACGATTTCATCAAGCATTAAATTGGAGGTGCCCTGGAAAAATATTACATTTGTGCATTCAATTAGCTTGATTGTGGCTGAATTTTGTCCACTGAAGGCAGCATTTCTGCAGAAAAACAGAAGCATTCCCTACGTCAGCAGGTTTCCTAAAACAGAAAACCATACTTTCCCCCTTTGCAAGTCTTCTTTTGCATTTGTGCTGTTCCCAGCTATGCGTCCCTAATCAGGCTGCTCTGTCTTATTCTCCACAGTAAAGCACAAGGGGAGAGTAAGCCAGAAGCCACTTTATTAGGTGGAATCCACACCCAACAATTCCAACCTTAAATAGTTTGTGCCCAGTCTAAAAGCTTGGCAAGCTCTGGGCAAAACTGGGACTGGTCAAGATGGATTTAAGTTCTCTAAACTTTCCTTCCTGGTCTCTGCAGGGCCTCTTCCTCTGTTAGGATCTGTGGGGTGCTGTTTTACATCTGATATGGCTGTTAAGTCATGTCCCTTTCCTGGACATGAGTTTATAGGGTCAACCTTATCTTGGAATGAAAGCTTGGTTTGCCTATTACAGGAATGAGAGCAGTTAGGGAATGGATGACGGTTGGGTACAAAAGGGCTTTCTTGGACTCCTAAAATCACAGTGAAGAAATGAGCTAAGTATTTAGGATGATCACCAGCCCTCCCCGATTTTTCTCCTTGCTGATCTGTAGTTAAGTAATCTGCTTTCCACTAAGAAGAAATAAACCAGAAAAGACATAGTATGTCAGTGGAACCTGACTGTGAGGGTGGCTGTTATTTTCAACAGGTGATGATAAATTGGAACTCTCCTAGCTATAATCCATTATAGCCAAAGGCTATTATATTTGCAAGCACATTTCTAAACACTAATTAAGAATTAGGGGATCCCTGGGTGGCGCAGCGGTTTGGCGCCTGTCTTTGGCCCGGGGCGCGATCCTGGAGACCCGGGATCGAATCCCACATCGGGCTCCCAGTGCATGGAGCCTGCTTCTCCCTCTGCCTGTGTCTCTGCCTCTCTGTCTCTCTCTCTCTCTCTCTCTCTCTCTCTGTGACTATCATAAAGTAAATAAAAAAAAAGAATTAGGAAGGAGTTTGGATCAGGAATTGAGAAATTTCTTAAAAAAATTTTTTTTATTGGAGTTCAATTTGCCAGCGTTTAGCATTAACACCCAGTGCTCATCCCACCAAGTGCCCTCCTCAGTGCCCATCACGCAGTCACCCCAACCCCCTGCCCACCTCCCTTTCTACTACCCCTTGTTTGTTTCCCAGAGTTAGATGTCTCTCATGTTTTGTCACACTCACTGATATTTTCACTCATTTTCTCTCCTTTCCCCTTATTCTCTTTCACTAATTTTTATATTCCCCAAATGAATGAGACCATATAATGTTTGTCCTTTTCCGATTTATATTCCCCAAATGAATGAGACCATATAATGTTTGTCCTTTACTTATTTCACTCAGCCTCCAGTTCCATCCACCTCGAAGCAAATGGTGGGTATTCGTCATTTCTAATGGCTGAGTAATATTCCATTGTATACATAGACCACATCTTTATCCATTCATCTTTTGATGGACACCGAGGCTCCTTCCACAGTTTGGCTGTTGTGGACATGGCTGCTAGAAACATTGGGGTGCAGGTGTCCTGGCGTTTCACTGCATCTGTATCTTTGGGGTAAATCCCCAGCAGTGCAATCGCTGGGTCATAGGGCAGGTCTATTTTTAACTTTTTGAGGAACCTCCACACGGTTTTCCAGAGTGGCTGCACCAGTTCACATTCCCACCAACAGCGCAAGAGGGTTCCCCTTTCTCCACATTCTCTCCAACATTTGTTGTTACCTGTCTTGTTAATTTTCACTATTCTCACTGGTGTGAGGTGGTATCTCATTGTGGTTTTGGTTTGTATTTCCCTGATGGCCAGTGATGCGGAACATTTTCTCATGAGCTTGTTGGCCATGTCTATGTCTTCCTCTGTGAGATTTCTGTTCAATGTCTTTTGCCCATTTCATGTTTGGATTGTTTGTTTCTTTGCTGTTGAGAAATGTTTCTAACAAGTTTAGATTGTTTCTTTCTTTTTTTTTTTTAAGATTTTATTTATTTATTCATGAGAAGCACAGAGCGGGGGGTGGGGGGCAGAGACACAGGCAGAGGGAGAAGCAGGCTCCATGCAGGGAGCCCGACGTGGGACTCGATCCCGGGTCTCCAGGTTTATGCCCTGGGCTGAAGGCAGTGCTAAACTGCTGAGCCACCCGGGCTGCCCCCAAGTTTAGATTGTTTCTAACAAGGTTTTTATGTCAGTGAATTTGCCAGATTTCAAATTTTACCATGGATTCTTGAGTTTGGAAGAACCGATTTGGTCTTAATGGGTCACCTCAGTTCTAGTAGATATGAGCTCATATATGACTAGAAAGATTTTTTTAAAGGTTTATTTTTTTAGAAAGAAAGAGCATGAGTGAATGAGGGGGGGCGAGGGAGGGAGGGAGAGAGAGAGAAAGAGGAGAGAATCTTTTTTTTTTTAAGATTATTTGTTTATTTATGATAGACATAGAGAGAGAGAGAGGCAGAGACACAGGAGGAGGGAGAAGCAGACTCCATGCCGGGAGCCTGACGTGGGACTCGATCCTGGGACTCCAGGATCGCACCCCGGGCCAAAGGCAGGCACTAAACCGCTGAGCCACCCAGGGATCCCCCCTTTTTTTTTTTTGAGAGGAGAGAATCTCATTTCAACTGCACACTTAGTACAGATCCTGACCCAGGGCTCAATCTCACCACCTCAATATTATGAGCTCAGCGGAAACCAAGAGTTCAACACTCAACCAAATGAGCCACCCAGGTGCCCCATAACTAGAAAGATTTTTAAAGTTTATTTTTTAAATTATTTTTTTATTTTTAAAGTTTAGAAATGATCAGGTAATAAGAGACTTTAGACACCAACGCATCTGTTAACTTACTAATTTAGTGGACAGATATACCTACCATGTGCTGGTGACTGAACCAAACACTGGAGATGTGAAGAACAAGGCAACACTGACCATGTAGAATGAAAGGGTTGGGATTGAGGAAGGAACAGGCGAGGTGCTTGGGGATCCATAGTAGCTAATCCTTGCCCAGGATGAAACATCTGGAAGGTTTCTGGGAGAGGTAATCCTCAAAGCAGGATTTATTTAAGGACTAGTGGTGGTGGTGGTGGTGGTGGTAGTGCTTTTCTCTGATGTACAAGAGGAATATATAATAATTGTAGAAAGCTAGAAAATGAAGAAAAGCATAAAAAAGAAAATCAACTTCAATCATTGTTAACATTTTGGCAGGATGACCTGTTTGAAAACTAGCTCTTCTTTCCTTGGCAGGAACAAAAGAGAGACAATTTTTCCTCCTCCTCAAGGGGAAGAGCTAGGCTTTAGACAGTGAAAGTCAGGTTTTCTTTGCTGAAAGTGTTACGTGGCTTTTGATTTTTCAAAATCTAGTTCAAGAAGATGTAGGCCTGGATTGTTCTGGGTAACAGTTCTGGGTAAAAGGAAGAAGCAAATAGCCTATCCCTGGGCCAGCTGGCTCTCCAGAGACTGAGACAGAGAGTATTCAGGTGGTAGGGATGGTGTCTGACCCCCACACAGTGCCTGAGTGTCTGAAGCTCTGATGGAGGATCAAACACTCCCCACAACAGTATAGGCTATCTCTGAGAGTGTCTTGGTGACTGCGTGTGGTGAATGGGGAATGAGGCCTTGCCCAATGTTAAAAGCTTTTTTCCAATCCTGACCTGATTTTATCCACATCTTTCCTCAATTATCAGAACAGCTCAGGTCCCGTGGAGAATTGCTGGAAGGGAATCTTTTTTATGTTTACTTTCTGACTTTTTCTCCTCCTCCTCCTCTCTCTCTCTCCCCCCCTTCCTCCTTCCCTCCCACCCTTCCTTTCCAACTTTCTTTCCTTCTTGCCCTTTTATGATCTACAAAATCTATCCTAGATAACTCATAGTAGTATTCCTGATACCTCAGAGCTCTATAATTTAGATCTAACTTTGTGCTTTGAAGAGCCTAAGTTAGCTAAATTTTGCAAGTCAGTAAGGAAAACAGGATCCTATTAGTCATAAAACAAGAGAAGGAAAATGAAGGATGTGCTCTGGATATAATATTCCAGGTTGCTGAAATACAAAGAAACAACAGAAAGTGATTTCAGAGTCTAGATTTAAAAAAAGGAAGGTGTAGAATCAAAACTTTTCAGCTAATCAATGGGATAAGTGCCAGTTCTTTTAATATGAAGTTTCCATGTAGTTACTATCTGGCCTCTAATATTAACAAACACAGAGTAAGATCAAGTATGTCAGTCTTGTTCCCAGCCTCAGAACCCTTGTTTCTCCCCTCAGCCAAGGCCTCCAAATCCCCACATGGATATTCAGGCCTAGTTTATCTCTAGTTTCAGACCTATGCTGGCTTGAGCCTGGAATATTTAACCAGCTACGTCTCCTTCTTCTCCTGGGCATCTGGTGGCCTCCGTACTGCTCTAGGAGGGAGTAAGCTATTCTTGGGCCTCATGCTCTTTCCCCAACACTGTGCCTGGATCTAATAACCCTGGCCCCGTAGGAGGTGAGATTGTTATAACTTGTCTTCTGCCCTGGTAACTGACCTCATCTCCCAGCTACCCTAAGTCCCTGGCTTCCATGATCCTTCTCCCTATATCATGGAACCATTTCTTTTGATCCCAGTCCTACTTTGCTCAGTCCTTTCTTCAATGAATGTCCATATAACTGGGGCAGCCATTCTTGAAGGATGAGCTCTGCCCAGCAATTGGAATATCCCTTTTATTAGAGTGCTACTGTCTGTTTCCATTGTCAATGTTAACTATTTGACTCGACTTACGAACATTTTCCATGGTCCCTTGCTTGCTTTGCCTTACTATAAATAACCAGCCAAGCGGTGATAAATTCAGAGATGGCAACAGAATTTATTTGGCACAAAAAAACATGCTCTGCAAGTTCAGAGATCAGGTAATAACTTTTTCCTCTCTTCTCTCATCTTCCACCTGCTGCTCTGCCAGAAACTCCTCCCTTAGCACTAGTCTTTGCATGAAGACCTTGTCTTTATGCAAACATATTAATTGGGAGGGGTGGTTCTAATTAATCCTTTAACATACTTTCTAGCTATTTATCATTTCCTCAAAAGAGAATGTGTTTCTAAAGAATGGGGATGTGGGAGGTTTTTTTTTTCTTTTACTATTTTTGCTACTTTTCCCTTTTACTATTAAACAACAACAATCAGTAATATACTACTTTTCTTCACAGTATGGATTTTAGATTATTGCTTTTTCCCATGGAGAACTAATCTATAGACAAAACAGGAGTAGTACCACATTGTAAAATCTGCAAATCCCAGAAGTCAACAGCTTGAAGACAATCCCCAGAGAAAGGGAAGAAAACAAGTGTCACAAGAGATGAAACAAGCATATATAGGTAAAGCAAGCTAGGGGAGTGACTCTTGCAATGCCACTCACCCAGACAAATAGGTACCTTTTTTCTCCTGGCACCCACTGCTACCATCTTATAGGGGTCATTTTTGGCATATAGGCTGAAGAACTCTTTTCAACTGACACAAGAGTTGCTTTGAGGAGAGGTGTAATGAGAAAGTATGAATAATAATCAAAATCCAAACTCAGGGAAGAACGCACAGTGAAAAGGAAACCCAGAAATGTCAACCTCTTGTTACTTGAAACAACTGCTTCTGTTGGACCCAAGAGAAAGTCTGAAAAACATCTAAGTGTTCAAATCAGCGTATATCTTATGTCCCTACAAACCCTTGGGGGTTACTTTGCTGACTAGATGGTGATCAACTTACACCCTGAAGCAACAGAGACAGGTACCAGGACTGCCAAAGCTAAAAAAAAAAAAAAAAAAAAAAAAAAAAAAAAGTGAAAATTGTGCTTCCTTCTAAATGAACTGGCTTTGAAACTGCCTTTTCTCCTGGTCTAGCAAGTACTGTCTCCCACGTTGCTGCAGGTTTTACTGCCTTATGTTTGAAATGAAAAAGTGAACTTGAGGTATGAGGAATGGGCAGTCCTAAGAGGACAGTGTCTGTGTGTGTGTGTGTGTGTGTGTGTGTGTGTGTGTCTGGAAGTCAGCACAGGCTGTGCTCTCCTAACGACTTGGCCTTCCTTATATACCAGGTACCTATCTCTGAGGTCAGTCTGAAGTCCTTTGCAAGCCTGGTGACCAATCACTATCCCACTGGAACAGGGTGAGAGAGTGAGCTCTTCAGTACTGCACAGATATGAAATGCCCATGAATTTGAAAAATAAAATCACCGTTCTATGGGGCTACTTCCCCCATTTCAATTTTAGCAGGATGAGGCTGCGGCCATGGGGCTCCTACAGCACCCTCTGAGACCATCCAGTTGGTAGGCACTGTCAGCTGCACTTAGGGAGGGAATGCGCAGTAGGAACCCTGCACGTCCGGGCTCAACATTTGCAAGCGGGCTGTACACGTAGAGCTGGCTGCCTCCTCTGGGCCAGAGGAGCCTGTGTGGTGGGCAGGGGAGGCAGGACCCCGGACTCCTACTGCAGGAGCTGCTGGCCCATGAAGTCAAAGTTGGGCTAGATCTTCACGAGGTGAGTCACGCAGATGGTAGCTGGACGCGGAATCCCGGCCTCACAGTGACAGGGATCTTGCCTCGCGTTTCCCCGACACGGCCAGTGAAGTCCAGGGCTTCCTGCGAGTGGGCGCTAACGTCAGCCACGTGGCCGTCTCCTCTGGGGGTCCGCTGATTGTGCAGGCAGGCCTTGGGCATGGGCTGTGAGACGTCCGGCAGGGCAGCGACGCGCAGGTGGGCGAGCAACTCGCGCCTGGATACACCACGGGCACTTCAAGGTGGACGACAGCAGGCTTGTCAGCGGGCCGCCCTGCTCATCAGCCGGCCACACAGCCGAGGTCCAGCACCGGTTCTGCACACCGGCCGCTGAGTGTCCTCTCGTGAAGTGGGTTTTACACCCACGCGACACTCACGCTATTCCGAGTCTCACGGGCCCCGCCGCGGCAGCGCGCCCACGAGCCGGCGGGCGACGGCGACGGCGAGCTGAGCAGGGCGCATGCGGAGCTGGTGCTCGCTCAGCGTCCAGCCGCCGCCGCGCAGCCTCCACGCAGCCTCCACGCAGCCGCAGTCCTCCCTCCCGCCATCCCGTTGGGCGGCGCGTAGTGCGCAGGCTCCGCGCCTCCCGCCGCCGTCACGCGGAGGGGAGGTTGGCCGCGAGCGACAGGCGCGCGTTCTAGGCTTCCGAGGCCAGCTGGGTCGCGGTCGAGGGCCGGAGGGGCCTGGGTGCCCGTGCGTGCCCGTGGGTGCCCATTGCCCGGGGGGCGGGCTGGGAGGCCTGCGAGGGCGAGCCGAGGGGCCGCCAGCCGCCCGCCGGCTCTCCCCCTCCCCCGAGTTGCCGCCCGTCGCCGCTCTGGAAAGCCAGGCCCCGAGTCGTGAATGAGGTAGGAGCCTGACAAAACGTGCAGCCTTACCGCAAACTAAATCCGACGAAGACATTTAACGGGAAGGGCCAGTTAAGGTGGGTCACCAATACACCTCTGGTGTATTTTATTTTAATTTTATTTAATTTTAAAATATTTTGTTTATTCATGAGAGACACAGGCAGAGGGAGAAGCAGGCTCCATGCAGGGAGCCCTACATGGGACTCGATCCGGGGTCTCCAGGATCAGGCCCTGGGCTGAAGGCGGCGCTAAACCGCTGAGCCACCAGGGCTGCCCCCTGGTGTATTTTATAATGGTTTTGAGGGCTCCTCCTCAGGAATGAGTTAAGTACATCCCTTACCCCCGCCAAACCAAAGAATCCAGGTGTGAGGGGGCCCAGTGTTTGCGCAGCGTCTGGAGGCAGCAAGCCCCTGAGGCGGCCGTGAGGCACTTAGGATGATTGGCCCGTCGCCAGCACTGGTCTGTTTCCCTTGAGCCCGGGGAGTTCACATAAAGCTGAATTCTTTCCCCGGGGAGGGGGCGGGGGTGTCTCCGCACAGTGCCCATTAAGTCTGCTCCCCTGGGAACAGTACTGTTTACCTCACAGGGTTGTGATGATTCAATGAGGTATTTCAGGTAATGTCCCTGGCGTAGTCCTTGGTTTAGTGGAAGTATTTAATCCGATAAATCAATTTCATATATAATCAGGTAGGTAATGTATACATAAGGAATACTGTGCAGTATTATTAGAGAGTTGTCTCTTCAGAGACCCAGGAGAGACTTTTCCACTGTATGGTATTTGCACAGGGCAGTGGACTCTAGTTTCAGGGATCCTGTGTGGCTTGTCCTCCTCCTGTGGCCTATTTCCATATGGGAATTTAGCCTCCATGGTTCTCTTGGCTTTTCCTCCTGTCCTATAGTTAGCTTGGGATGTACCTCCTACCTGTGCCTTCCTGTCTGTTAACACATCAGGAGACCTGACTGTACAAGCCCATCAGGGAAATGCGCAGTGTTTGAATCTTAGTATGGGGGTGTCCTTGAATTTATTTTATAGCTAGCATCATTCATCATTCATCTTCTTGGCAGTGAGACAGGGTCCCCTCCCCCCAACTGCTTTTTCCCCTTTATGTTTCCATCATCTTTGGACCATATCAAGTTGCTGAATATATGTGAGCTGATGATGGCTTGGAAATAATGTTTTGGCCAATCTCTCGTGTTCGTTAAAATGTTTAATTTGATGACCTAACAGATCCTTTTTCTTTTTTTTTTTAATTTTAATTCCAGTATAGTTAACATAGAGTGTTACATATGTTAGTATGTATAATAGTTATTCCACAATCCTATGCATTACTCATTGCCCATTAAGATAAGTATACTCTTGGGCAGCCCCGGTGGCGCAGCGGTTTGGCGCCGCCTGCAGCCTGGGGTGTGATCCTGGAGACCCGGGATCGAGTCCCACATCGGTCTCCCTGCGTGGAGCCTGCTTCTCCCTTTGCCTGTGTCTCTGCCTCTCTCTCTCTCTCTCTCTCTCTGTGTCTATGAATAAATAAATAAAATCTTAAAAAAGAAAGATAAGTATAGTCTTAATCTCCTTCATCTATGTCACCCATTCCACATCCACCTCTCCTCTGGCAACCACCAGGTTGTTCTCTAGAGTTAAGAGTCTGTTTTTTCATTTGTCTCTTTTTTCGTTTGTTTCTTAAATTCTGCATATGAGTGAAATCATATATTTATCTTTCTTTGGATGTGACTTTTTTCACTTACCAGTATATCCTCTAGATCCATCTCTGTTGTTCCAAATGGCAAGATTGCATTCTTTTTTATGGTATATACATACTACATCTTTATCCATTCATCTGTGGAAGGACAGGTTGCTTCTGTATCTTGACCATTATAAATAATGCTGCGGTAATCATAGGGGTACATTTATCTTTTTGAATTAGCACTTTATATTCTTTGCATAAACACCCAGCAGTGGAATTACTGGATCATATGGTAATTCCATTTTTAATTTTTTGAGGAACCACCATGCTGTCTTCCACAGTGGCTGCACCAGTTTGCATTCCCATGAACAGTGCAAGAAGATTCCCCTTTCTCCACATCCTTGCCAGCACTTGTTTTTTGTGTTTTTCATTTTAGCTATTCTTATAGGTATGAGGTGATACCTCATTTTGGTTTGAATTTGTATTTCCCTGATGATGAGTGATGTTGAGCATTTTTTCATGTGTCTGTTAGCCATTTATATGTCTTTGGAAAAATGTCTGTTCATGTCTTCCATTTTTGATTGAAATATATGTGTGCGTCTGTGTGTGTGTGTTGAGTTGTAGCGGTTCTTTATATCTATATACAACCCTTTATCTGATATGTCATTAGCAAATGTCTTCTCTCATTTGGTAGATTGTCTTTTAGTTTTGTTGATTGTTCTTTTGCTGTGCAGAAGCTTTTTATTTTGATGTTGTCCTAGTAGTGTATTTCTGCTTTTGTTTCCCTTGCCTCAGGAGACATATTTAGAAAAATATTGCTAAAGCTGATGTCAGAGAAAGTACTGCCTCTGCTCTCTTCTAGGATTCTTTTTTTTTTTTTTAATTTATTTACGATAGTCATACAGAGAGAGAAAGAGAGGCAGAGACACAGGCAGAGGGAGAAGCAGGCTCCATGCACCGGGAGCCTGACGTGGGATTCGATCCCGGGTCTCCAGGATCGCGCCCTGGGCCAAAGGCAGGCGCCAAACCGCTGCGCCACCCAGGGATCCCCTCTTCTAGGATTCTTATGGTCTCAGGTCTCACGTTCAGGTCTTTAATCTATTTTAAATTTATTTTTGTGTATGGTATAAGAAAGTGGTCCAGTTTCATTCTTTTGCAATTTTCCCAGGACTGTATGTTAAAGAGACTGTCTTTTTGCTATTGCATATTCTTACCTCTTTTGTCAAAGATTAGGCCAGATCCTCTAGGGAGAGGATTTAAGGGTCTACTTTCTGGAACCATGTGACAATGACTGTAATTAAATAATGGTAGTAAAAGCTGTAGGAAATAATCAAGCTGCCTAGATTCTGGGGAGTTTTGGTCCCGCAAGATCAGAAAGCATGGAAAAGGCCAGGAAGCCATCAGAGTGTGTTTTCTATTCTGTATGGACATGTTAAACCATGGCAAATTTTAATTTTAGGAGGTACCTCTCAGGCTTGTTCTTGTGGCCAAGTCTCTGTGAATTACTTCTGGGAATATCACAGAATAATGAACCATCTTGATGGGATGAACACTGGGTGTTGTGCTATATGTTGGCAAATTGAACTCCAATAAAATAATAAAAAAAAGAATAATGCACCATCTTACATGTGTTATATAACCCAGGAGCAGTTTTTTTATTGAAAATTCTATAATCATATGTGTACAGGTTCCATGCCTCAAAAACGTATACATAAATTATTTCTAGGAAATGACATCTAAAGTGATGGTCCTTCTCATACCTGTCCTCACCTCCTTTCCTGAAGGCTGGCTCTTACTGAGGCTAGGTTGCAGAAGGAGGCCTGTGGAGGACTTCCCTCTTAGCTCACTAACCTATAAGGTTTGCTAGTGGGAATTAAGCTTTCCAAATATAGGGTTTGATTGCCTTTTAGTCCTCTCCATTTTCTCCTCCATTCTCTGGACTTGAACATGGAGCAGAGAGTACTTGCTCCATGTATATCAAAGGAGAGCTATGGAGAGGTTTTGGGGAGAGAAAGGGGAGTGAAGGAATAAATGAAAAGGCAGAACAAAAGAAGGCACAAGGCAAGATGAAGAGAAGGGAGAAGGGGCACCTTTTTCAGGGTGTCTGCACAGAGTTAGGGACTAAAAACCCATTTCTATGGGCTGAGTTCAGGAGTCAGACTGAGGAAATTAGAGAAGAAACCCACAAATCTCTCTCACCAGGAAGGCTTTCTATTAGTTAGAATATATTGTTTGAACCTGGAGTAAATAGCTGTTTGAATATTTGTCTCGAATTGATGTTGGTGTTTTATAGGTTAAGAATTTATCATTCATACACAATAGAGGACTTGATGTAGAGATTTTGTACATTTTGAGTTTTTCCATGTAAATCTGTTTTACTATGAGGATCTTAGTCCACGGTAACTAGCTAATAAGAGCAGTGCTTTTTTGATCTTATTCTGTGCTAGACACTGATATAGATTATGACATTTAATTTTTAAAAAGATTTTATTTATTTGGGAGAGGCAGAGACAGAGAGCACGGGCAGAGGGAGGGGCAGAGGGAGATAAGCAGATTGCCTGCTGAGCAGGGAGCCTGGGACCAAGACCTGAGTGAAAGGCAGATGCTTAACTGACTGAGTCACCTAGGCGCCCCATGACATTTAATTTTTTTGGCATGCCTATGAAGTAGGTTATCCTGACTCCATTTGACTGAGAAGAGTTGAGGTTCAGGGAGTTTAACTAACTTTCTCAAAGTCCTACAGCTAGTGAGAGGCAGAGACCAAATCTCTTATTCCAACACCTTTGTTGGTAATCAGGTCACTCTACTGCCTCTGCATCAGAATTTTAAATAAAAATGGAAGAAAAGTCTATCCATTAATTGTGTGTGTGTGTGTGTGTGTGTGTGTATTTTTGTGTGTATGAATTGGGAGAAGACTCAATCTTTTTTATTTTTTATTTTTTTAAACTTTTTATTTTTTTTTTAAGATTTTATTTATTTATTCATAGAAACACAGAGAGAGAATGAGAGGCAGAGACACAGGCAGAGGGAGAAGCAGGCTCCATGCAGAGAGCCTGACGTCGGACTTGATCCAGGGTCTCCAGGATCACGCCCTGGGCTGCAGGTGGCGCTAAACCGCTGTGCCACCGGGGCTGCCTGACTCAATCTTTTTTAAACTTAAACTTTTGAAATTAGAAGAGTTTTAGATTTACAAAATTATTGTGCAATAGTACCTGTATTCTCTATACCCAGGTTCTTTTTTTAAATATTTTATTTATTCATGAGAGACACACACACACACATAGAGGCAGAGACACAGGCAGAGGGAGAAGTAGGCTCCATGCAGGGAGCCTGATCTGGGACTCCATCCCTGGACTCCAGGATCGCACCCTGGGGCTGAAAGCAAGCGCTAAACCACTGAGCCACCCAGGGATTCCACCCCTCCAGGTTCTTTTTATTGACATCTTACATTAGAATGATATGTTTGTCATAATGAATAAACCAACACTGATATAGTATTATTAACTGAAGTCCATGTTTATTCAGATTTGTTCAATTTTCCCCTTATGTCCCTTTTCTGTTTTAGATTCTCATCCAGAATATCACACTACATTTAGTAGTCCTGTGACAGTTCCTCAGACTTTCTTTGTTTTTGGTTACCTTGACAGTTTTGAGGATCACTTGTCAGATATTTTATAGGATGTCCCTTAGTTGGAATTTGTCTGCTGTTTTCCTCATGATTAGGTTGGAGTCATTTATTTTTGGAGGAAGACTACAGAGTAACAAGCCATTTTCATCACCATCTATCAAGGGTCATCCTGTTAACATGACTTATCACTGTTGATGTTAATGTTGATCACCTAGCTAAGGTAGTGTTTGTTAGGTTTCTTCCCTGTAAAGTTACTCATTCCTCCTGTTTCCATGTTCTCTTAAGGAGTTGAGAGTTATGTGCCACTTCTTTGAGGATAGGGTATATACACAAGTAATTTAAAATTTGTCATAGTGAATTTGTCTCTTTTCCTTATTTATTTATTCCTATTATTACTTAGTCATTAATTTATATCAGTTGGGACTCTATTTCACACTTTGGGTTATAATCCAATACAACTTTATTTTATTACTCAAATTGTTTTAGCTTTGACTACTGGGAGATCTTTCAGCTGGCTCCTGTGTCCTTGTGATACATTAAGTTAGACTTTTTTTTAGAGCACTTTCTTAACTCTCTGGCACTGCAAGATAGATACTCCAGGATCGTCTTGTATATTTTCTACCCCAGTCCTTGAATCTGCCATTTCTCTGAGTAGCCTTAGTTCCCTTCACCAGAGAATTAGTATTAGAAACTGAGATATGAGAAAAAAGAAAAGAAACCAAGATATGGGTGTTATGTGGGCTCATTGCTGTTGGAATGTCATATTTCTGGGCCCTCTCAGCTGAAAGAGCAAGAAAATGTATGTTGTGTATACTAACTTGTATATATACCCATCTATACATTTTTCTGTATGTAATTGTCCGTATCTACATTAAACTAAATGTGAGTTCATGCTAGTGTCTCCAACTTTAATTTATTGCTACATGGATCATTCTAACTCCCTCCCCCTGTCTATCTGTAAATTCTCACTCCAACAGTGAGAAATCTAGTTCCTGCCATTTTTTATCGATTTACTCAGTTCAATTCTAATGTAGTTTTAGCAGTATCAGAATTTTTAACCCAAATCCCCAAGGAAAACAGCATTATCAACTGGAGTATAGTGCTGTGTGCAATTCCTTTTTACTTTGGTGTTAACAGATTTTACTTATTTCCAAAATTGCTTCAATCATTATCATTTACCCTTACCCCCCTCAATGAGGTTCATTGTACTATAATTGGGTTGTTTGTCACATTTTATATTCCATTCTGGGATCCTCTGTCCTCCTTTACTTGTCCGCAAGTATTTTTTTTCTAATTTGCATCTCATATACAGTAATACAGAGAATAGTTTCAACACCTCCAGAATTCACTGCACTTCATCTACTCAAGTTCACACTCCTAACTCCTGGCAACCACTGATCTGTTTATTAGCTTATAGTTTTGCTTTTCTAGAATGTCATTTAATTGGAATCATATTGTAGGTACCTTTTCTAGACTGGCTTCTTTCATTTAGCAATATACACTGAAGATATATCCATGTCCTTTTGTGTCTTAATGGCTATTTCTTTTGATCCCTGGGTAGTATTTCATTGTCTGGATGAACCACAGTTTGTTTATCCATTTACCTGTTAAAGGACATGTTGGTTGCTTCCAATTTGTGCAGATTTTTGTGAGGATATAAGTTTTAGTTCATTTGGATAAATACCTAGGAGTATAATTGCTGAGTTATATGAGGAGACTATGTTCAGTTTTGTGGGATACAGCCAATCTGTCTTTCAAAATTGCTGCACCATTTTGTATTCCCATCAGGATTGAGTGAGTGTTTTTGTTACTCCGTATCTTTGCCAGCATTTGCCCCCAGATTTTTTTGTTTTGTTTTGTTTTGTTTTTTTGTTTTTGTTTTGGATGTAATCATTGTAATAGTTGTTTAGTAGTATCTTGTTTTCACTTGCAGTTCCCTAATGGCAGATGATTTTGAGCACATTTTCTAGGCTTATTTGACATCTATATCTTCTTTGGTGAGGTGTCTGTTCAGATCTTTGCCTGCTTTTTATTCTGCCTTTTTAAAAAAATTGTTGACTTTTAGGGTTCTTTCATATTTTTGATATAAGGTCTTTATCAGCGCTGTGTTTTGCAAATATTTTCTTTCAGTCCGTCTTCTCATTTTCTTTCTAATCTTCCACGCTTGTCTTTTCATTTTCTTAACAGTGTCTTTGACAGAGCAGAGGTTTTAATTTTAATGAAGTCCAACTTACTTTCTTTCATACATAGGCTGTTCTATTGATGTTGTATTTAAAAACTCATTATCAGACACAAGGTCATGTAATTTTTCATTTATGTTTTCTTTGAGAAGTTTTTATATTTTTCCATTTCACATTTAGTCCTGTGATCCATTCTGAGTTAATTTTTGTGCAAGGTGTAATGTTTCTGTCCAGGTTCATCTTTTTTGTATATGGACATTGAATTGTTTCAGCACCATTTGTTGGAAATCCAACATTTATATTTTTTATTAGAAAAATATTTCTGTCCAGTTTGGGGAACTAGCATGCTGTGGAAGCAGGCTTTGAAAACTCTGGCACAGTCACTGAAGTCTTCTCCATATGCTGTTTCCTTTTCACTCACCTTCCTGTCAAATCAAATGCTGTCTGCTGCCTACTAAAGATAACTACAAAGACTTTGTTATTTCAATGCACAAGAGAGGAATTACTGTCTGTGTGTCAGAGACCCTGAAGTCCCTTTGGGAGGGGAGTTTGTAAAGGAAGGGACAGTCATGGGAGAGCCTCTACTTTATCCTTGAAGATAGAAAACTCTAAGTTGGATAGAATTTAACTAACATACTTTTTGAGACAAACATTTCTTAGGAAAAATATAGAATTATGCAGTATGTACATACACCTGCATGTGAGTGAGTGTGCGCGCATGTGGCGCACGCATGTGGCACGCGCATGCACGCATGCACACACACAGCCTTTCTCCCAAAGGTTGGCATTCTTTAGGAGCACTATCATAAATACCCTTTTCCAGGGCTTGGGGAGAGCCAGACAGAAGCTCTCCATCATCACATGGCTCGTCTTCAGGCAAGTGGGGAGCAGATTTTCACAACTGTGATATATGGTACAACATTAAATATGATAGTGTATGAAATTAGCTGCATCCTCTACAATCCCATTTATTTTGAGATTGTGTGAAAATCAGACATACATTTATTTTTTGCTTACGATGAATTAAAAATGAAAAAGAGTGCCATCTTGTGGTCATCTCTGTTACTACTACAATCGCATCGGATCTTGATGGAAGTCCATCAACCGTAGAGAACCAGTGTATAGGAACACAGCTGTATGTAATGTATCAGTTGAGGGCAATTGGTTTAAGACCTCACTTAGTTCTTTTACCTCTATTGAATCATTCTATGGACTTTTATTTTCGTAAGTGACTAAAAGGTATTTCCTATACCTTCCTATACCATAAAGTCAGTCATGGAGGGATATTGACAGTGGTATATATAATAAAAAAAATGGTATGTTATTATTTCCTTTACAAACTCTAATTACATTTTGTATAAGAAGTTTGGCTGACAAGTCTTCTAATACGTGAACTCACATGGAATGGGAATTTAAAAACTTCCAGGGAGGATATTTTGTAATCAGCATTATATTGAGTTTGGTTGTGGTTTTCAGTTGGTGCTAGTCTTGTTTTAAAAAGTATACTTGTCATTTATTGAGAACCAGGGCAGACCACTCAGTAACAGGACAGAAGTTTTAGTAGCAATTCAGGGACCACTGAGTCAGATGGTAGACTTCAGGCCAATATAGGGAATTGGATCCTGGGAAACCCTTGGGAAGATGGAGCCAAGTAAGTCATACTATTTATTTATAAGACACCCCTTTCTAATTCAGATTGACTGTTTTTTTTTACCATGAGACCTTGGGCAAATCCCTACACCTCTTTGTTTTTTTTTTTTTTTTTAATCTGTGAAATGACAGCTTTGAAATGTATATTTCCCAGGGTTTCTTGAAGGCCTGAAATTTGATAGTGTCAAAGAGAGGACCTAATTTCATTCAAACCCGGGTTTCCTGGTTAAGGGCAGGATTCTCTAGGTAAAGCAGCCTGAAGCCATGGAAATGGTTCATATTTTTACATAGTAACAAATTACATAAATACTTGACTATAATTACTCCTTCAATATCATTCTCTTCATTGTGAATACCTACAGCCCTTATATGATAAGGTATCAGAGAAAAGTCACACTCACTTCAAGTACTCAGGCTGCTGGACCTTGCTGCATAGGAGATATATTCACCTTGCAGAGGCATGCACTTTACATCACAGCATTTTAAGACATCTCCGGTAATGATGGGTGACATTATCCACCTAGCCTGCAGCTACTATATCAACCTCATGCTGTCAGTATCTGACAATGTTGTTGCTTTTAGGGAAGGAATTCATCCATAGCCAGCTGAAGGAAATTTGGAATGGGTGTCATTTCATGAAGGAACATTGCTCTGCATTTGTAATTAACTGTATGTGTATATTTTAAGAGTTCTCATAGTTTAAGAACTCTCATACATTCCCTGTTTGCTTGAGTGGATGCACTTTAAAGTCTTTTGGGGGAAGAGGATGGTCCAAAATCCAAAAAGATTCAACCCCACATTGCATTTTATCTTTGTCAAAATTATCCTGAAGTGCATTACTAAATGTATCCTTTACAAAAATGTGGAACAGAAATCATGCTGATGGCATTTTACCACAAGAGAGCGCTCTAACAAAACACCTCATAGCTCAAAAAATCTACATTGGCCTCCTCAAACATTTACATGCTGGCAAGTCTTGTGACATAAAGCTCAGTGTCACAAATCCTGTTTCAAACTTCATGAAAAGATTTTTTTTTTTTTTTAGAGTTTTAGGAGCCTGAGAAGAGAACCCTGAGCATAAGTTAAACTACTTTGTTTAGCTGGAGATGCTTTCTAATTCTTCCATAAGTTTTCAGAAAAGGGGCAAAAGAGTTTAAAAACTTTACTGTTTTAAACAACAGATGAAACAACACACATTCAAAATACTTGAGGAACATTTCCATTTCCAAACTAGATCTTTTATGGATTATCTTCTGAAGAATTTAGAGTCTAGATATGTGATTGAAAAAAAAAAACAACAAAAGCAAGTAAACAAATCCATTCTCCATCTAGATACAACTGTCAGAGAAAGTGCTGTGTTACCTCTCCCAGGGTATAGATAGTAGAGAAAGAAAGTAAGAGAAAGGCTATGTGAAAGTCTTTGAAGTAAATTAAAGCACCCGGACCATGTTTCCCTAGTGGACACAGATAATACTTGAGGGCATTATTGCCAACAATGAATATCCTTTACATTTAAGCAATCTTTACTGATATTAAAATAATTAGAAAAATTTATGGGCATGTGTGCTATTATTAACATGGCTTTGCCTAAAGGAGATTCAGATGGTTATTCACGGATATTACAAGCTTCTCCCTCCCCCCTTTTTTCAGATGACATGTTTATACTTAAGCAGCACTTCTAAATTTTTAATAGAGATGAAGAGATTTCATTTAATTAGGTAGAGTGACTTGTTTATGTGTAGGTTATACATTTATGAGTTCTTATTTTTTTTTTTTTTATTTATGACAGTCACAGAGAGAGAGAGGCAGAGACACAGGCAGAGGGAGAAGCAGGCTCCATGCACCGGGAGCCTGACGTGGGATTCGATCCCGGGTCTCCAGGATCGCGCCCTGGGCCAAAGACTGGCGCTAAACCACTGCGCCACCCAGGGATCCCACATTTATGAGTTCTAATGAAGAACAGAAAATACCTATTGAGTAGCCTTTGGAGTTCTACTTGTTTAAGGATAATTGTAAACCCAACTCAATGGAAACAGCATCTCAGTCCAGTGATTGGAGAGTAGAGCATAGGGAGTGAAGTCTAGGTAAAATAATCGCAAAATTGCATGTTGATCAATGTTCAAAGGATTTTTTTCCCTCCCAAATCAAAGCTCTTCCATCTTACATTTGGTTGGAATATTGACATTAGATTACAGAAATAAATGTTAAGGATGTCATAAAATTTTTTGTTTCTTAAAAAAATCCCCCATCATTTATATAAAACCTTTCTCTATTCTTTGAATTTTTACTTTTTATATTCTGTGTAGCCTATTTTATTTGCAAATTAGATAACTAAACCATGCTACTGTCAAATGATTTTTCCACATTCATAAATCCTTCCTGAAAATTTAAGTTAATTTTTTCTTAAAATCCCACTGAAGGTAAAAAATCCAAATATTTGTGTGCTTCAGGTGTACTGCAAAAAGGCCGCCTAAATTTTTTTTTAAAATTATTTATTTATTTATTTATTTATTTATTTATTTATTTAATTTACTTATGATAGTCACAGAGAGAGAGAGAGAGGCAGAGACACAGGCAGAGGGAGAAGCAGGCTCCATGCACCGGGAGCCTGACGTGGGATTCGATCCCGGATCTCCGGGATCGCGCCCTGGGCCAAAGGCAGGCGCCAAACCGCTGCGCCACCCAGGGATCCCAAGGCCGCCTAAATTAATGAGGTTTCTTGAATTGGTATACAGAAATGCATTACAAAGCTTAAATCCAAGAGATTTCTTGCAATTTTTAAAGCAATATTGATGATTTTATGGAATGAGAAATTGAGCTTTGTGTTATTACTATAGGATTAGTCTTTATTTCCTGAAAGCCAGTCTATTTATGGGTGGTATATAGGATGGAATGAGAGTCTGAAAAGGTTAATTTTTTTTTTTTAAAGTTCTGTAAGAGGTCCATTTCCTATCACTTTTTGTTAGTTTCTCTTTCTATTGTAGTTGCAATCTGCATTTGGAGTGAGTCCAGGAGGCTTGAATAATAATGTAATCCTTGGTAGAGGCTCTCTTAGGGGAGGGAGGGGGATCAGTGAAATGCTGAATACAGGTTTCTGACAATATATTCATCTTGCTATTATTTTGGCTGTAGCAAGGCGACTTTTAGGACTTGCATTTGCCATCTTTAGTGTACATTATAATTTCATTGTGAAAAACAAAATGTCAGCATACAAAATAAATAAAGCCATCTCTAATTGAAAAGTAGTACCTTAAAAATATTCAGTGAAAGAAGGATACTTGTCTTGTTGCATGGAGCATGGAGAGTAGAAAGCAGAAGACGAAAGAGGAAAGGAAAAGAAACCATTGTACTTTGTTTAGCTTGCTGACCACATTGAAGGCTCTCATACATTTTAGTAGGTGCACATCCATTTTTTCTTTCTGCTGTGTGCTTGTCTGATTTATTTTCATAAGAAAACTCTGTTCCTCTTGTCTGGAGCCAGCATTATGTAGTTGAAATTTTGAATGGTGTGGATTTAAGATCAAACGGGACCTAATAAGGTGGGATTTGTTTTCTTATTGATCTTTTTGTTACTTGGGTCCTGCTGACAAGCTGCAAAGTGATGGGGAGGTATTAGAGTGGCAGCTCTTCAGAGAAATGTGTTCTGGTCAGGGCTCTACCTCAAAATAGGAGAGCAAGAGACTTAAAACAGCTCAAAACAAGGGCTCAGAGATTGCAGGATGGAAGTGGGTTCAGGGTAATGGCCAGCAGCATAAATATTAAAAGTGGAAGATGCTAGCTGATTTATTTTTGTTTATTGTATTTTATGTTCTGGAAAGTTGGCTGATGTCCTTGATTAGAGTTGACCAACATGCCTAATTCAGGCCTAATTTAAGAAATAAAAGCCTCCTGACTTTGTAAGAGAAATGGAAAATAGGATAGGATACCATTCATGTAAAAGAAAAACAAAGGAGTTTGGTATTTTTTTTAAAAAGTTCACGTTAAAAAAAAATTCACGTAAGAGTAAAAAAACAAAACTAAAACAAAACTAAAGAGTTACTTAAAGGAAACCAAAGGAAATTAAAATGAGCAAAAAAAAAAAAAAAAACAACAACAAAAAAACAAAACCTAGTGAACAAATTAAATTCCCTGCTAGTAAATAGAAGCAGGAGAAGAAGGTTGTTTGGGGTGGGGAGAAGAGCACTGTTACTAAAAATAAGTCATTTTGGCTTAGTCTTTCAGAAATAGAGAATTGAATTAAGTACCCATTTTTGTGGTCTTATTCGGTAGCTTAATTGAACTGGAGGGCGTTAAAATCTGTCTCCTGTTAGGGTAGATAATGCATAGTTGATGTTCCTACAGGACTAGAAGCACAGCATTTTCATATTATTGGTAAAGAAGAAACTATGTCTATAGATTCTACGCTATTTTAGATAACCAGTCCGCTTAGGCATCAAGGATCATGATCTGCTTCTTCCCACCTTTCAGTGTAGCAGAAAAGCAAGAGGGAAAAACACAACAGAAGGGAGTAACCATTGTAAGTGAAACATTTTCGAGGGCAACGGAGCTCCTCAAGAGATGACTTCTGGAGACTCTTTGGAAAGGTATTTGCAAATTTAGTGTTTCTGTCAATCTCTTCCCTTATTCCAGTTTTTGTTCTTTATCGGCAAATTAGCTTTAGGTTCTTGTTAAATCTGTTCTTTTTGGGAAGAGAAGATCATGAATATACATGTTATGACCAGGCACCACCAGGAGAAATGTCAGTTGGAGAAGAAAGTCGCCTTTTCAGGAATGTTTTTTTCCTTGGGGTGTGGCAGTGAATGTCACTAGCTGCTTGAATATCAGCTCTTTGGTTGGCCTCACTTTTAAGTGCAGTCCTTTGGCATGAAAGGAAAAAGATACTCAAAATTGTTCTAGTGAGAAAGAATATAGGATGCACCTAGTTATATTTGGGGAGGGGAGAACTTCCTTTGATATTGAAGATGGGAAGGAACTTGAAGGGCAGCTACTCCAACCTTTTCATTGCTCAGATGGGTAAACTGAGGCCCTTTGAAGCTTAATGAATTCTTCAAGACAATGCAAGGAGTAGTGGTAGAATAATTTGACTCTTGCAAGGTACTTTTGAGAAGGAAGCTTCTGGGGAAACGGGCATCTTTTTGGGACTGGGAGGGGCCTCGAGATAAAAGAATTATGCTCCTTGTTCCTCAAAGTGTAGTTCATGGACCATCAGCATTGGTATCACCTGGAACTTGTTGGAAATGCAGCATCTCAGTCTCTTTTAGACCTACTGAATTAGAATCTGCATTTCAACAAGATCTTCAGGTAATTTCTTTTTTTTTTTAATTATTTATTTATTTATTTATTTATGATAGTCACAGAGAGAGAGAGAGAGGCAGAGACACAGGCAGAGGGAGAAGCAGGCTCCATGCACCGGGAGCCCGACGTGGGATTCGATCCTGGGTCTCCAGGATCGTGCCCTGGGCCAAAGGCAGGCGCCAAACCGCTGCGCCACCCAGGGATCCCTTCAGGTAATTTCTTTGCATGGCAGAATTTGAGAAGCACTGATGCCCCAAACACCAATGAAAATGATTGGGCAGCTCAGAGCTGCCTAATTTCAGGAAGTGTCATAATGACTGCTAAAAGACTGTGGTAAGCAACATTTTTAGCTGAGGTGAGTACATTAAAATTTAAAAACGCAAAGAATCAAAAAGTGATGCTATTCACTTCTATACAGTGAAGGTGAAAATGCAGGGAAATGGTTGTATTAAATGGTACAACTTTTTTTCTGGAGGGTAATTTGATAGGTATCACAGTCTTTTAAAAGTGTGCATACCTGGGTGGCTCAGTTGATTAAGTGTCCAACTCTTGATTTTGGCTCAGGTCATTATCTCAGGGTCCTAGAATTGAGCCCTGAGTTAAGCTCCACACTCAACCAGGAGTCTGCTTGAGGATTTCTCTCCCTTTCCCTCAGGCCCTCCCTCCTGCTTACATACATACTCTCTCTCAAGTAAATAAATAAGTCTTTAAAAAAATGTGCATACCCATTTGATCCAACAATTCCACTTTCTGGGACGTTATTTTGGAGAAATAATTGGACTAGTTTGAAAAGATGTGTGACTAAGAATGTCATAATGTTTATGACAACTTAAATTATAAGCAGTCTAATATCTAATAGTAGAGAATAGTTATGGGGGTGGGGCAAGATGGTGGAGGAGTAGGGTCCCCAAGTCACCTGTCCCCACCAACTTGCCTAGATAACTTTCAAATCATCCTGGAAAAAAACCCTACAAATTTGACCTGAGATTTAAAGAGAGAACAGCTGGAACATACAGAGAGAAGAGTTTGCACTTCTAACAAGTACAACTCAGTTTTAGCCACTCTGCACTGAGCAAAATGACTAGAAGGAAAAACTCACCACAAAAAGAAAAAGAATCAGAAACAGTACTCTCTGCCACAGAGTTACAGAATTTGGATTACAATTCAATGTCAGAAAGCCAATTCAGAAGCACAATTATAAAGCTCCCGGTGGCTCTGGAAAAAAGCATAAAGGATTCAAGAGACATCATGACTGCAGAATTTAGATCTAATCAGGCCAAAATTAAAAATTAAATGAGATGCAATCCAAACTGAAGGTCCTAATGACGAAGGTTAATTAGGTAGAAGAACGAGTGAGTGACATAGAAGACAAGTTGATGGCAAGGAAGGAAGCTGAGGAAAAAGAAAAACGATCATGAGGAAGGGTTAAGGGAAATAAATGACTGCCTCAGAAGGAAAAATCTACGTTTAATTGGGGTTCCAGAGGGCACCGAAAGGGACAGAGGACCAGAAAGCATATTTGAACAAATCATAGCTGAGAACTTCCCTAACTTGGGAAGGGAAACAGGCATTCAGATCCAGGAGATAGAGAGATCCCCCCCTAAAATCAATAAAACTACTCAACACCTCGACATTTAATAGTGAAACTTGCAAATTCCAAAGATAAAGAGAAAATCCTTAAAGCAGTAAGAGACAAGAGATCCTTAAATTATATGGGGAGAAATATCAGATTAACAGCAGACCTCTCCACAGAGACCTGGCAGGCCAGAAAGGGCTGGCAGGATATATTCAGGGTCCTAAATGAGAAGAACATGTAGCCAAGAATACTTTATCCAGCAAGGCTCTCATTCAGAATAGAAGGAGAGATAAAGAGCTTCCAAGATAGGCAGAAACTGAAAGAATATGTGACCACCAAACCAGCTCTGCGAGAAATATTAAGGGGGACTCTGTAAAAGAAAGAGGAAGTCCAAGGAAACAATCCACAAAAACAGGGACTGAATAGGTATCACGATGACACTAAATTCATATCTTTCAATAGTAACTCTGAACGTGAATGGGCTTAATGATCCAATCAAAAGACGCAGGGTTTCAGACTGGATAAAAAAGCAAGACCCATCCATTTGCTGTCTACAAGAGACTCATTTTAGACCTAAGGACACCTCCAGCCTGAAAATGAAAGGTTGGAGAACCATTTACCATTCAAATGGTCCTCAAAAGAAAGCAGGGGTAACCATCCTTATGTCAGATAAATTAAAGTTTATCCAAAAGACTGTAGTAAGAGATGAAGAGGGACACTATATCATACTTAAAGGATCCATCCAACAAGAGGACCTAACAATCATGAATATTTATGCCCCAAATGTGGGAGATGCCAAGTATATCAATCAATTAATAACCAAAGTAAAGAGATACTCAGATAATAATACACTAATACTGGGAGACTTCCATGGTGCTTTCTGCAAATGACAGATGTTATAAGCACAACATCTCCAAAGAAACAAGACCTTTAAATGATACACTGGACCAGATGGATTTCACAGATATTTACAGAACTTTACATCCAAATGCAACTGAATACACATTCTTCTCAAGTGCACATGGGACTTTCGCCAAAATAGACCACACACTGGGTCAGAAATCAGGTCTTAACTGATTCCAAAAGATTGGGATTGTTCCCTGCATATTTTCAGACCATAATGCTTTGAAACTAGAACTAAATCACAAGAAGAAGTTTGGAAGAAATTCAAACACGTGGGTGTTAAAGAGCATCCTGCTAAAAGATGAAAGGGTCAACCAGGAAATTAGAGAAGAATTAAAAAGATTCATGGAAACTAATGAGAATGAAGATACAACCATTCAAAATCTTTGGGATACGGCAACAGCAGTCCTGAGAGGGGAATACATTGCAATAAAGGCATCCATCCAAAAACTGGAAAGAACTCAAATATACAAGCTTACCTTGCACCCAAAGGAACTGGAGATAAAACAGCAAATAAAACCTACACCAAGCAGAAGAAGAGAGTTAATAAAGACTCAAGCAGAACTCAATGAAATAGAGACCAGAAGAACTGTGGAACAGATTAACAAAACTGGGAGTTGGTTCTTTGAAAGAATTAATGAGATAGATAAACCATTAGACAGCCTTATTAAAAACAAAAGAGAAAAGACTCTAATTAATAAAGTCATGAATGAGAAAGGACAGATCACAACCAATACCAAAGAAATACAAACGATCTTAAAAACTTATTATGAGCAGCTATACAATAAATTAGACAATCTGGAAGAAATGGATGCATTTCTGGAAAACCACAAACTACCAAAACTGTAACAGGAAGAAGTAGAAAACCTCAACA
Source organism: Nyctereutes procyonoides (assembly GCF_905146905.1). Lineage (NCBI taxonomy): Eukaryota > Metazoa > Chordata > Mammalia > Carnivora > Canidae > Nyctereutes > Nyctereutes procyonoides. The sequence goes on from NW_026575040.1 coordinate 15,406,742, forward strand.
GGCCAATAACCAGGGAGGAAATTGAAGCAGTCATCAAAAACCTCCCAAGACACAAAAGTCCAGGACCAGATGGCTTCCCAGGGAATTCTATCAAACGTTTAAAGAAACAAAACCTAATCTACCAAAGCTGTTTGGAAAGATAGAAAGATATGGAGTACTTCCAAACTTGTTCTATGAGGCCAGCATCACCTTAATTCCAAAACCAGACAAAGACCCCACCAAAAAAGGAGAATTATAGACTAATATCCCTGATGAACACAGATGCAAAAATTCTCAACAAGATACTAGCCATTAGGATCCAACAGTACATTAAGAAGATTATTCACCGTGACCAAGTGGGATTTATCCCCGGGATGCAAGGCTGGTTCAACACTTATAAAGCAATCAACATGATAGATCATATCAACAAGAGAAAAAACAAGAACCATATGATCCTCTCAATAGATGCAGAGAAAGCATTTGACAAAATACAACATCCATTCCTGATCAAAACTCTTCAAAGTGTAGGGATAGAGGGAACATTCCTCAGCATCTTAAAAGCCATCTATGAAAAGCCCACAGCAAATATCATTCTCAATGGAGAAACACTGGGAGCCTTTCCCCTAAGAATAGGAACATGACAGGGATGTCCACTCTCACCCCTGCTATTCAGCATAGTACTGGAAGTCCTAGCCTCAGCAATCAGATGACGAAATAAAAGGCATTCAAATTGGCAAAGAAGAAGTCCAACTCTCCCTCTTCGCCGATGACATGATACTGTACATAGAAAACCCGAAAGACTCCCCCCGCAAGATTGCTAGAACTCATACAGCAATTCGGCAGGGTGGCAGGATACAAAATCAAAGCCCAGAAATGTGTGACATTTCTATACACTAACAGTGAGACTGAAAAAAGAGAAATCAAGGAATCAATCCCATCTACAATTGCACACAAAAGCATAAGATACTTAGCAATAAACCTAATCAAAGAGGTAAAGGATCTATACCCTAAAACTACAAAACACTTCTGAAAGAAATTGAGGAAGATGTAAAGAAATGGAAAACATTCCATGCTCATGGATTGGAAGAATTAATATTGTGAAAATGTCAATGCTACCCAGGGCAATTTACACATTTAATGCAATTCCTATCAAAATACCATGGACTTTCTTCACAGAGTTGGAACAAATCATCTTAAGATTTGTGTGGAATCAGAAAAGACCCTGAATAACCAGGGGAATATTGAAAAAGAAAACCATAGCTGGGGGCATCACAATGCCAGATTTCAGGTTGTAGTACAAAGCTGTGAGCATCAAGACAGTGTGGTACTGGCACAAAAGCAGACACATAGATCAGTGGAACAGAATAGAGAATCCAGAAGTGGACCCGCAACTGTAGGGTCAGCTAATATTTGACAAAGCAGGAAAGACTGTCCACTGGAAGAAGGACAGTCTCTTCAATAAACGGTGCTGGGAAAATTGGACAGCCACTTGCTGAAGAATGGAATTAGACCATTCTCTTACACCATACACAAAGATAAATTCAAAATGGTTGAAAGATCTAAATGTGAGACAAGAATCCATCAAAATCCTAGAGGAGAACACAGGCAACACCCTTTCAGAACTTGGCCACAGCAACTTCTTGCAAGATACATCCATGAAGGCAAGAGAAACAAAAGCAAAAATGAACTATTGGGACTTCATCAAGATAAGAAGCTTCTGCACAGCAAAAGAAACAGTCAACAAAACTAAAGACAACGTACAGAATGGGAGAAAATATTTGCAAATGACTTATCAGATAAAGGGCTTGTATCCAAGATCTATAAAGAACTTATTAAACTCAACAGCAAAGAAACAAACAATCCAATCATGAAATGGGCAAAAGACATGAACAGAAATTTTACAGAGGAAGACAGACATGGCCAACAGGCACATGAGAAAATGCTCTGCATCACTGGCTTTCAGGGAAATACAAATCAAAACCACAGTGAGATACCACTTCACACCAGTGAGAATGGTGAAAATTAATAAGACAGGAAAAACAAATGTTGGAGAAGATGTGGAGAAAGGGGAACCCTCTTGCACTGTTGGTGGGAATGTGAACTGGTACAGCCACTCTGTAAACAGTGTGGAGGTTCCTCAAAGAGTTAAAAATAGACCTGCCCTACGACCCAGCAATTGCACTGTTGGGGATTTACCCCAAAGATACACATGCAGTGAAACGCCAGGACACCTGCACCCCAATGTTTACAGCAGCAATGTCCACAATAGCCAAACTGTGGAAGGAGCCTCAGTGTCCATCAAAGGAGAAAAAGAGAGGAAAAAAAAAAAAAGGGTGTGTGTGTGGTGGAACCAAACAAAAAACAAGGGGTAGTATCCTCTGATTCTATATACTGTAAATCCCTCGACTTCCCCTGGAACTTTCCAGTGCTGCTTGGTCAATAACTTGCTTTTCCTCTGTCCTTCTAGCTGGTCTTCTGGTGGAGCGGCCTGCTGTGCTGCTTTTCAGGTGTGTGCACCTGGGGGAGCTTCCCAGCCTCCTGCCAGGTATATGGCTCAGTGGGAGCTGTTTATCCTGTGAGGCCCCTGCTCAGTCCCAGGTACAAGGTGACCCCAGGAGGAACAACAGTGGCGGCAGCAAGCTGTCCAGCTCTGGAGTCAGCTCCCGCAGTAACTACTATAGCTCAGTCCGCAGGGGTCTGGATGCTTTGGCGGTGTGTGGCACTGATCTGCACAGCTCGGAGCCGCCCGGTGGCAGGAGTATCCTTGCTGTCCTGTGTCCTCCTGGCCTCTGCCTGTCCTGGAGGGAGTGCTGGATCTTGGGCTGTGTCCCCCAGTGTCCTGGGCTCTGGGGCCTGCACCGCTGAAATCATGCTCCCGCGGTTGCACAGCCCCCTCCATGCAGAGCCGCCGCCTGAGCTGCTGTCTGAGCTAGTCCCGGCGTCTCACCAGGCACACACTCCAGGCCTTTAGGGAGCTCGGCCCTTGGCGTGTGGCATGCTCTCCCCCAGGGCACCTCCTCTGTTAGTGACCCCTGGGAGCCTGAGGGCATCCCTGCCCTTCCTGGGATCCTGCCTGAGTCTGGAAAGTTTGGTAAAACTCCTGCTTCTCTGGGCCTGGGCTTTCCTGTCCTGGGGGCACTCACCACCCCCTTTAGCCCAGCTCCTCGCAGGGGTCCCTCCCCTTTGGATGCTTTTTTATCCTCCCCCCCCATCTTCCTACCTTGATAGAAGCAAACTCTTCTCACTGTAGCATTTCAGCTATTCTCTCTTCAAATCTCAGACCAAATTCATAGGTTTTCAGGATGATTTGAAAGTTATCTAGGTAAGTTGGTGGGGACAGGTGACTTGGGGACCCTACTCTTCTGCCATCTTGCCCCGCCTCCTAAATTATTATTTTGGAAGAACATTTTTTTTCTTTAAATACTGAATATTTTGGGGTGCCTGGGTGACTCAGTCAGGCATTTAACTCTTGGTTTTGGCTAGGGTCATGATCTCGGGGTCGTGAGATTGAGCCTAATGTTGGACTCTGTCCTCAGTGCAGAGTCTGCTAGAGAGTCTTTCCTTTTCCCTCTGTCCTTATCCCTGCTCTCACATGTGGGCTGTCTCTCTCTCAAAGAAATAAAATCTCTTTGAAAAGTGTTGCATATTTCACTTCCCAAGCTACATTCCTAGAAGGAAAAGCATTTTAAGGTCTTGTGTGCAACTTTTTCGCTATACTGACAACATTATATTGAACATTTCTATTAAACATCTTTCTCTTCCAAGACTGTGAACACTTTGATGACAGATTCTGAGTCACCAGCATCTCTTTATCTGGGGCCTAGCATGGAGCTTGGCGCTTGGCACTCAGCATGCAGTTAATAAATGTTTTAAATGGATGAATAAGTGGATGACTGAAGATTTTTTTCTTCATGAGTGACTTAAAGTTTATAGCACACTGGAATTGATTACTATTGCATATGGGTAACGTGCCTGATGAGATAGTTTGGAGGGCAAGTTCTGCCTGAACTGTTGGTTTAGCGGACTTTTCTACTCAGTAATAAATTGTTCTGTGTGGTGTGGGCTAGGGCTGAACGTGTGAGGACATCAAGCTGTAGAGGCCTCTAAGGGCTCAGAAGAAATGTGCTTCCTAGGAGTAACCACCCTCTGCTCCCATGGGGAATCATAGGAGGTGGCTGTTGTGCCCAAGTGGAAGTTCACAGGCAGTAGAAACTGGGTTTTCAGGTCCTACTTTGTTTGTTGTATTATACTAATTATAACTTTAGGGCTTATCTCATTAGGCAATGGAGTTTTGAAAGGTTTGAACTATTGCTAACTAGTGCTCACTGTTTCAGCATTATGCTAAGAAGCATTTGCAAACATTCTTTGATCTAATCCTCTGCTTCCTTATGAGGAAGGTACCCATTCTACGGAACAAGAGACTGAAACTGAAAAAAGGTTGAGCTACTTGCCCGAGTTCAGACTTGAAGAGGTAGAGTTGGAATCCACATGGGGGGTCCTGAACCCAGAGCCCAGGCCCTCCTGTTATAAAGAAGCTGGAGGAATGAGGTTTTTTACCCCTGCTACCACACTTAAGTGTGACTGCCCTTGGAGAGATCCCTGGGCCTTTTTGAATTTCCCCAGTTCTCATTAAACAGATTCTGTTTGAGAATGGGTCTCCACATTCTGTAGTCATGTATTTTCTTTTTTGCTCTTGGCTTTCAGTGCAGTCACCAGAGAACCTATTTTATAGCTTAAAAAAGGGAGAATAAAAAATATTTAATAAAGTAATTCATGTTAGAGATACTCAAAGTTCAAGAAGGTAGTTTGCATACTTTACTTAAAGGTAAATCCTAGCTTTAATTTGGCTTATCATTAAATTATGAATTAATTTTAATTAATAAAGTCCTGAGAAAAATCATGGAAGATTCATTGAATGTATATGACTTGTTTACTGAGATATTCCAGTTTCTGTATTTGGAAATGTTAACAGAATAAAAAAAATGTTCTTATATGTGCAATTGGGGAAACATTTCTGGTATTGAGTAGTATAGTAATGAAATATTATTTGCTTAGAGATCTTTTTGGCTACTTTACATTTGGAATTTGCATGGTAATATAAAAGGTTCTTGAAAAACATTTGGGGAGGGGTCATGATTTGGTCCAAATTATATATCCAGGACTTTTCAAAATCATAAAATGATATAAAAGTACTCTGGACTTTTCTTAGTACCGTACTCTAAATGGGTTATATCTTAATTTTAACAGTTTGTAACTTAATTTTTGCATGATTATCTGATTGATATCTGTCTCTGCCACTAGCGTGTGAGCTTCATGGGAGTAGGAAAGCCACATCTGTTTTGCTTGTCATTGTATATGCCTAGCACATTATAACATGTTATGGCATATAAATAAACAAGAATGATAGCGAATACTTGTTGAGCCCTTACTGTGGTCCAGATGTGTCTAAGTGCTTAATACTAATGGAACTTTTGACAAATATTGGTTGAATGACTTTTATATAAATGAAGAAATTTGAGTTTGTGTATCTGGGAACTATTTAGTGTTGTGGAGATTTGGGAGACTTTTTCACAATGAGAACTGCAGAACATTGGACTTGAAGTGATTCAGCAGAATGTAGCTTTTCTTTCTTATACCTGACAGATATTTAAGTTTTCAGGTCTTTATATTCCTTTTTATTTGCTGTTTTACTGTTCCCATAGCAGATTTTCAAGAAACAAGAGAGAAGGCTAGATACAGACTACTTAAAGAAATAGAATGGCAATACCATTAAAATTAGGCTTTAATTTTAATGAAATCTTTGACTAGCAGCTGTGAACGCCAGTGGTGGGAGGGGAGGATTGTCTTTCCAGAAAGTTTTTTTTTTTTCCAGAAAGTTTCAAGCTGATGCCTGTGTTGCTTCTGCAGTAACCTCCACTTAATTTATCGTCATTTACTGCAAAAATTGATGAGAACATAACCTTTGTAAGGTTTTTATGTTTTATTGGCTATAAAAGATAAAATATGGAATAAAAGGAAGTAAAATAGTATTTTGTTAGGTTGGTGGATGGATTTATGCCTTAAGTAACTAATAGAATAATCAGAGGGTCATAAAGATCAGAGTCTCTGCCTCTTATCTCTTTTCTTTTTATGTGTGCATTCAACACGCATCTCTTTGGTCTGTCAGACTCTTGGGAGCTCACCCAAACACCAGCCCCCCTTTGTCCAAGGGCATTAACTCAGCTGTTGAGGTGAAGAATATTACAGAGGCTTCTGTTGCAGACATTAAGCAATTGGGGTAGGTCTAAATGAATCAGATACTTGACCTGTGCAAATGGGATGTTTATTCACAAGGGACTCTAGACTGTATTATGTCTTGAATGAACAGGCAAAAGCAAAGTGTGTGAGTTAAATTGAATTTTGCAGGAAACACACAAAGAGACTGGGTCTTCAGGAATTGCTCTTGATTGTGGTATGAATTGGATGCTGGAAGGGCCCAACCCCACCAATTCCCCTACAAATTTTCCCGTTTCCCCAAAACAAAACAAAATAAAACAAACAAAAGATATCAAAGAAATTTCAAAGTGATTCTATTTGGTTTTCTAGGCCCCTGGTTCCCAAACTGTAGCCTGCACATCAGAATCACCTGAAGAACTTGTTAAAACCCAGATTTCTGAGTGCCATACCCAGAGTTTCTGTTTCAGTAGGTATGGAGTGGGGTTTGAGAATTTGCATCTCTAACAAGCTCCCAGATGGTACTGATACTGCTAGGCTAAGGATACACTGCTTTAGGTGCTCAGTTGTCAATGGCATGGCTAGGTAGATGTGCAATCCAAGGAAGATATCTTCTCACCTTAGAAGGAGATGGCCAGGTGAATCTATAGAGGTAGCTGTGTGTTTCACCTGCAAGCAAGCCTGTCCTGAGTGCTTTAATATTTAGATTAATTAATTAGCTAAATAATCCATCTAAGGTTGGAGTGAGGAGTAAAATATACAAGTTAATATCTTTTCTTCAGTGTTTTTGTTTTGTTTTGGAGGATTTGCTTCTAAAGTAATATATTTGCTTGGAACTTCTTGAGGGTGCTGGTCTATTTTATTCCTGTGTCCTGGATGCCAAGCACAGTGCCACGCACCAGAACTGCTATAGAATTTGTAGGACTTCGCGCAAAATGAAAATGTAGGGCTCTTTGTTCAAAAGTTAAGAATTTGAAGACAGTGACAGTAGGTCATTAATCCCAATTCCCTTTAATTGTGAATCCCATCAATCCTTTCTAAGTGCAGGGCCTTGTGTGGCTACACAGATTGAACCCACTAGGTCCTGCTTGTCACCTAGTAGATACTCCATAGGAGCAAACAAAGAGTGCACCAAAGGACCTTTTTTTTAAATAAATATTTTATTTATGTATTTGAGAGAGAGCATGAGCTGGGGAGACGCAGAGGGAGAAGCAGACTCTCTGCTGAGCAGGGAGCCCCCCCCCATGACTGGAGCTGAAGGCAGATCCTTGACTGACTAAGCCACCCGGCACCCCCTCACCAAAGGATCTTGACTGAAGATTGACCTAGAAGGGATTAAAATTAAAACGAAGAACTTCTGGTTTGACTTCTCTCCTCCCTTTTTTGGGCAGCATGTGCTATCATTTTATGTAGCCTTTGTAGTTACCCTGGTGCCTTTGCACCTGATACCCGTTGATAGCAGCTCTGTGAGGTAGGCATTATGAGCCCTATTAAAAAGGCTCAGCTGTGACTGAGTAATTTGGACAAGTTTTTTGAAGTCTGGTGCTTTTTTTTTAAAAAAAATATTTTTCGAGGAGGGGCAAGATGGCGGAAGAGCAGGGTCCCCAAATCACCTGTCCCCACCAAATTCCCTAGATAACCTTCAGATCATCCTAAAAATCTACGAATTCGGCCTGAGATGTAAAGAGAGACCAGCTGGAATGCTACAGTGAGAAGAGTTCGCGCTTCCATCAAGGTAGGAAGACGGGGAAAAAGAAATAAAGAAACAAAAGGCCTCCGAGGGGGAGGGGCCCCGCGAGGAGCCGGGCTGAGGCCGGGGCGAGTGTCCCCAGGACAGGAGAGCCCCGTCCCGTCCCGGAGAAGCAGGAGCTGCACCAACCTTCCCGGGGCGGCAAGGGGCTCGCAGGGAGTTGGAACAGGACCCAGGAGGGCGGGGATGCCCTCGGGCTCCCGGGGACACTAACAGGCATCTGCGCCCCGGGAGAGTGCGCCGAGCTCCCTAAGGGCTGCAGCGCGCACGGCAGGACCCGGAGCAGCTTGGAGGGGCTCGGGCGGCGGCTCCGCGGAGGGGGCTGCAGGCCGGCCCCGGAGCACAGGGCGCCGGGACACAGCCCAGGATCCGGCCTCCCCCGGGACAGGCAGAGGCCGGGAGGGCCCAGGACACCGAGGACGCTCCTGCCCCGAGCTGAGCAGATCAGCGGACCCGCCCCGGAGCCTCCAGGCCCTGTAGACGGAGAGCCGAGAGCCCCGAGCCCCGTAGTTCCTGCGGAGGCTGAATCCAGGCTTCCAGAGTTGCCATAGCAACTGCGGCTGTTCCTCCTGGGGCCTCACGGGGTAAACAACCCCCGCTGAGCCCTGCAGCAGGCAGGGGCAGAGCAGCTCCCCCAAGTGCTAACACCTGAAAATCAGCACAGCAGGCCCCTCCCCCAGAAGACCAGCTAGACGGACCAGTGATACTCCCCCGTGTTCCAATACAACTTGTTTTTGGCCACTCTGCACTGAGCAAAATGACTAGAAGGAAAACCTCACCTCAAAAGAAAGAATCAGAAACAGCCCTCTTTCCCACAGAGTTACAAAATCTGGATTACACTTCAATGTCAGAAAGCCAATTCAGAAGCACTATTCTACAGCTACTGGTGGCTCTAGAAAAAAGCATTAAGGACTCACGAGACTTCATGACTGCAGAATTTAGATCCAATCAGGCAGAAATTAAAAATCAATTGAATGAGATGCAATCCAAACTAGAAGTCCTAACGACGAGGGTTAACGAGGTGGAAGAACGAGTGAGTGACATAGAAGACAAGTTAATGGCAAAGAGGGAAACTGAGGAAAAAGATAAATATTAAAGGACCATGAAGACAGATTAAGGGAAATAAATGACAGCCTAAGGAAGAAAAACCTACGTTTAATTGGGGTTCCCGAGGGCGCCGAAAGGGACAGAGGGCCAGAATATGTATTTGAACAAATCCTAGCTGAAAACTTTCCCAATCTGGGAAGGGAAACAGGCATTCAGATCCAGGAAATAGAGAGATCCCCCCCTAAAATCAATAAAAACCGTTCAACACCTCGACATCTAATAGTGAAGCTTGCAAATTCCAAAGATAAAGAGAAGATCCTTAAAGCAGCAAGAGACAAGAAGTCCCTGACTTTCATGGGGAGGAATATTAGGGTAACAGCAGACCTCTCCACAGAGACCTGGCAGGCCAGAAAGGGCTGGCAGGATATATTCAGGGTCCTAAATGAGAAGAACATGCAACCAAGAATACTTTATCCAGCAAGGCTCTCATTCAAAATGGAAGGAGAGATAAAGAGCTTCCGAGACAGGCAGGAACTGAAAGAATATGTGACCTCCAAACCAGCTCTGCAAGAAATTTTAAGGGGGACTCTTAAAATTCCGCTTTAAGAAAGTTCAGTGGAACAATCCACAAAACAAGGACTAAATAGATATCATGATGACACTAAACTCATATCTGTCATAGCAACTCTGAACGTGAATGGGCTTAGTGACCCCATCAAAAGGCGCAGGGTTTCAGACTGGATAAAAAAGCAGGACCCATCTATTTGCTGTCTACAAGAGACTCATTTTAGACAGAAGGACACCTACAACCTGAAAATAAAAGGTTGGAGAACCATTTACCATTCAAATGGTTCTCAAAATATAACCTAAAAACTATAGAACACTTCTGAAAGAAATTGAGGAAGACACAAAGAGATGGAAAAATATTCCATACTCATGGATTGGCAGAACTAATATTGTGAAAATGTCAATGTTACCCAGGGCAATTTACACGTATAATGCAATCCCTATCAAAATACCATGGACTTTCTTCAGAGACTTAGAACAAATTATTTTAAGATTTGTGTGGAATCAGAAAAGACCCCGAACAGCCAGGGGAATTTTAAAAAAGAAAACCATATCTGGGGGCATCACAATGCCAGATTTCAGGTTGTACTACAAAGCAGTGGTCATCAAGACAGTGTGGTACTGGCACAAAAACAGACACATAGATCAATGGAACAGAATAGAGAACCCAGAAGTGGACCCTGAACTTTATGGTCAACTAATATTCGATAAAGGAGGAAAGACGATCCACTGGAAGAAAGACAGTCTCTTCAATAAATGGTGCTGGGAAAATTGGACATCCACATGCAGAAGAATGAAACTGGACCACTCTCTTGCACCATACACAAAGATAAACTCAAAATGGATGAAAGATCTAAATGTGAGACAAGATTCCATCAAAATTCCAGAGGAGAACTCAGGCAACACCCTTTTTGAACTTGGCCACAGTAACCGGAGAAGGACAAACAGTGTATGTTCTCATTCATTTGGGGAATATGAATAATAGTGAAAGGGAATATAAGGGAAGGGAGAAGAAATGTGTGAGAAATATCAGAAAGGGAGACAGAACATAAAGACTTCTAACTCTGGGAAATGAACTAGGGGTGGTGGAGGGGGAGGTGGGTGGGGGGTGGGGGTGAATGGGTGACGGGCACTGAGGGGTACACTTGACGGGATGAGCACTGGGTGTTATTCTGTATGTTGGTAAATTGAACACCAATAAAAAAAAAGTCTTCAAAAAATATTTTTCTTTTGCCACATTTGCCTCTAAGAGACATTTAGCTGTTTGACATGAAAACACACAACCAGTGACAGTTGAACAGGAATTTAAACCCAGTCTTCTAAATCCTGGCAGAGTATTCCAGTACCTACCCTTGAAGAAAGCCAAGTTTTGGAAAGTTCATTGATTCTACTGTTTGATATTTTTAAGCTCTGAAAGTTTAGTATTGAGCCAGGAAACTAGTTGATTCCTGGTCTGTTCCCATGTGCTGTTTATTTCTGAGAACAAATGGCTCCCTGGATACACCCTATTATCAGGAGAGTCTGGCCCTTTAAGTTACTGCTGCTGGCTTGGGAGACTCCATCTGAGTTAATTCTCCCAACTCCCAGTGTTCTTCTGCAGTACTACCTATTATTTAGATTAAATAAAAATATTACTTAGTACACTGTAATTCTCCTCTGCCCCCACTCTCCTGATTTACTTCTGTGCACCTGATGCTCACTTCCCTGTTCTCGGAGGGTGTGAAACTACCCCCCAGGATATGAAATATGATGGTTAGGGCTGCCATGTCCATGGACTGATTGAGTTTAAGTCATGCTTCTTACTTGCTGTGTGATGTTGGCCATGTTTTTGATTTAATCACCTTTGAGCTTATTTCCTGGTCTGTAAAACAGGGATAGTGCAATAACTGAGGTTTGATGTGATGATTAAAAGGCATAATTTAATACTTTGGTAATAGCAGTACTGTGTTGAGGGATAACCTCACACATACCTAGGCAGTGGATCATATTTATTTGGTTTATTTTCTGTTGCGTGTTTCATACTTTCCTTACCCCCTAGGAGGGGACTGTTGGAATGTTGCCTCGTGGTATATCTTCACTGTAAAATATTGAAGATATTTCAATATTTTGAAACCAACCAACCAATCAAACCAAAACAGTGGAGAGGATAATGCTGCCACAATTTTCAGTGCATATTTTGAAGTAGATTTTTTGGAGGTGAGGAATGCCATGTTAAAAATAATTATACCTTGTAGGTGCCCACGTATTCCAACAGTGTGAGGAAATGAATATGACTATGTGTAAGCAGAGTGTAAAGCACTCAAGAGCTTGATTATTAAAATTTCCCTTCCTCCTTCCAAGTTCCTCAGTCTTCCTACACTCCACTTTTGGAATGTGTTTTAGATAAATTGAGTGGGGCTCAAGGAAAATAATCTTTCTTCAATGTACTCCCTATAGCTGCTCATCCTCACAGTTCTTTTTATCAGTTGCCAGTGCTTAGAATGTATGCAAATTTTTATCTACCAAGATATTGATATGTTTTTCTACACCCAAAACTATTTTTACAGCTAAACTGTTAAAGTGAACATCAAGGATTGGAATGAAGATAGACAGGTCTAATTCCAGCTGCATTGTTCTGATGACAGTGGGGGGAGTGGAGGCTCTATGTCTTTGAGTTGTAGGTACCATTTCAGCACCTGCTTGCTTCATCTCTTTTGACCTTCTTGTACCTATGCAGCAGCCAGTGGTGCAGCCCTTCTTTATCCTATCCATTCTCCCATAAAAAAAAAAAAAGGAACCCAGGGGCCTGGGAAGCCATTCAGAGTCCTTGTAATAGGGAGAGATGCTTTAGATTTTCACAGAGCAGTTTTTTGGAGGATGGGGTTGAGTGAACAGATAAACAGCTGCATTGCAAGCAGCTTGATACTGCCCATCAAAGCTTAACTGAAGAATTTACTCATTCCAAGTGCCTAGAGAATTCTTCACATTTTTACATTTATTAAAGGCACATGAAATCAGGACCATAATTTGGTCTATATAACTTTACAACTTTATGGAAAAAAAACATATTGTTAGTTCCTGGCAAGAGGCCCACTTCTCTTTTGGTGTTCATGAGATGTGTGCCATCCCCTCTATGATTTGCTGCCCCATTGTCTGGTTGACTTAAATGATCAAAGATGATACAAACACCTAAAACCAGGGATAATCTAGGAACTTATTGATAGGAGATCTGTCTCTTCTCTCACTGTACATCACAGAATAGACCAACCAGTGGTTTTTCTGTGAATTTTCCTTCTCTCCACTTGAGTGTAGGCTAATGATCATCAAATGACTGCTTTCACAGAACTTCAATGCCAAGTGAGCCATTAGACACTAACTTGGACTCATTATCTCTCTCCTTTTATTTCCTCTCAGTGGGGAAAAAAGTACATCTGCTCTTCCCTGTGAATTTCTTCCTTCTTAATTCCTGATCTAAACCAGATTCTAGAGGATCATTCTAGATCCCCTCCCTCTTCCTCACCTCAACATCCAACAATTCATTAAATATTGTTGGTTGTACCTCAGATCTCTCCAGACTTCCTCTCTCTTTTGTCCCCACCTTTCTTGCCTTTATGGAGTCTCCTGCCTGCTGTCCCTCTCCAGTCTGACTCTGGACTGTCAGACCTGCCCTAAACTCCTAGAATGAGCAGAGAGTGCTATGATGCGTAAACTTTATCGCTTCTCAAAATTGAGTCCAAACTCCTCTTTTAACAAGGAATAAAATATTTTTATTGATCCTCCTTTGCCTACCTCTCTAGCTACATTCATTTGCCTCTCAAGAGCAGCTGGACTGCATAACTTTATTCTCCCAAATGGGGCATATTCCCTTAACTTTCTGGGCCTTTTTGTGAATTCTTTCCCTGGGCTGTGTCTGGATAACTGTTTTCGGCTCAAAGGTCACCTCCTTGAAGTCTTACCTGACTGTTAAGGCAGAGTTGATTATTTTCTCCTTTTGACTTTGTATAAAAATGTTAAAGCACTGGTAATACTATATTATATATGGCTTTTGACAGGTTTTTTTTTTTTTTACTTTCATCAGAGTACACTTTAAACATATTTTTATGAACTATAGCATACATCCAAGAATGTGTTAAATATATATGGACAATTTAAAGAACAGTACAAAATCAAACCCTTATGTGTCTATCACCCAGGCCTTAGATATAGGACTTTGACAAGCCCCAGAAATCCCCTTTGTGTCCTTCTCTGGTCTTATCTGCTTCTTTCACTCCTTATAGGATCGTTATTTTGAAATTATTGTTAATTATTAACTTGTTTTTCTTTGTAGTTAAAAAAAAAATACCAGGGGGACCAGGGCAAGATGGTGGAGGAGTAGGGATCCTCAATTCATCTGGTCCCACTAACTTACCTAGATAACTTTCAAAACATCCTGAACACCTACAAATTCAACCTGAGATGTAAAGAGAGAATAGCTGGAATGCTACAGAGAGAAAAGTTTTCACTTCTAACAAGGTAGGAAGGTGAAAAAAATAAAGAGGGGAAGGGGAACCATGACTAGAAGGGTGAAAGCCTCCAGGACATGAACGCCCAGCCTTGGAAAAGTGGAACTTTAAAAATCCCCCCCTGAGTTTTCCCTGATGGAAAACTGTAGGGAAATTGGGCAGAATTGCCAGAGGGGCAGTGAAGCATCAAGATTCCTGGAATAACTATAAGAGGAGGGGTGCTCAGGGGGAAAGCTTACCACAAACTGCGGTCTGATCTTGGTAAAGGGCTGGAAGCCACAGCCCTCCAGGGCATTTGGGAGAAGTCCTCCAATTATTCGGGCTGGCTCTGGAGCTGCCTTTACCCTGGCAGCAGAAGGAGCCAGGCAATAGACGGAGGTGGCTGTCTGTTCCCTTCAGAAGAGGTGGTCCCTGGGAGTGCAGGTCTGCCAGTGGCACAGGGCCCTGGATCTGAGGGTGCTGAAGCAGTCAAAGCTGGCTATCCTCCATTCCCCCTGGGACAGGTAGAAACAGGGAGGGCATAGGAGAGTAAGAACTCTCCTGTTGCTGGGCACCTGGCAAGCTGCACAGATCAGTGTACCCTCACCTGCCCCTAGGAGCATCTAGGCCAGTGTGGACTGGGAGACTGTGATTAGTTCCTCACTGCAGAGCTAGAAATCTGGCTGCCACCCATTTTCCCCCTCTTTGTTTTACCTTATGCCTGGGAGAGGCAGGGCCTCTAGGGAACAAAGGCTTTACAGGATAAACAGCTCATACTGAGCCCAGCACCTGGCAAAGAGGCAGGGCATTTCTGCCCAGGAACAGACACCTGAGAATCAGTGCAGCAGACCTCTCCCCCAGAAGAACTGTTGGAAGAACAAGGGAAAAGCAAGTTTACTGAACGAGCAGCCCTGAAAAGATCCAGGACTGAGGGAAAATAGTATATACAACTAGAGGGTCCTTTTTTTTTTTCTTTTAATTTTTTCATTAAGACTCATTTTTGTATCAGGCCAAAAATTTCCAGTATTTTTTCTCTCTCTTTTCCCACCTTAAGTACAATATTTTACCAACTCTTCCTTTTTAAGTTTCTTCCTTTTTGACTTCCATATTTTTATAGTTACCTGTCTTAGATATATTTTTCACTTCTGGATTCCCTTCAATGTATTCAGTTTACTTTTGGTAGATATATGAAATACGGGTATTTGTTTTTTGTTTTTTTCTGTCTTATTTTGTTTTACAGTGGTGGAAGTTAGTACTTTCTAACACATGACCAAAAAACACCCAGAACCAAGTGGAATACCATGTTGGTTCATTCTGTAAGATTATATTCTTTCTTCCTTCCCATTCTGCCCCCCCCATTTTATCTTGCTTATGTTTTTGTAGTTACTGTTGGATCTTTATGTAAGTATTGCTGGTTTATAAAAATTTGGGATTGAGCATCTTCTAACATACAGAACAAAATACACTCAGAACCAAGAGGATCACCTTCTAGGACCCCTAAGGGAGACTACATTCTCTCTCCACTACCATTTCCTCACCACCACCATCCCCACCCCCTTCTTTCTCTTTTCTTTTCTTCCTTTTTTCTCCTTCTTTGTTTCTGGTTTTTTATTTTTACTACTTTGTTTTAAAATTTGTTTCTTACTTTAGTGGTCCTTTTGTTTTATTTTATTCTGTTCTTTTTCTTTTATTTTCGGGTCTTTCACCTCTCTGGAATCATCTAGGGTGTATTTTACATAGGTTGTAGTTAATATTTTTGACTTAGCTCACTCATACAGCCACTCTGCACTGGACAAAAGACTAGAAGAAAGAATTCACCACAAAAGAAAGAACCGGAAGCAATACTCTCTGCCACAGAGTTACAGAATTTGGATTTAAATATGTCAAATTCAGTTCAGAAGTACAATTATAAAGTTAACTGCTGGCTCTGGAAAGAGACATAAAGGACTCTAGAGACTTCATTACTTCAGAATTGAGATCTTAATCAGGCTGAAATTAAAAATAGATTAATTGAGATGCAATCCAAACTGGATGCTCTAACTGCTAGGGTTAATGAGATGGAAGAGTGAGTGAGTGACATAGAAGACAAATTGGTGGAAAGGAAGAAAGCTGAGAAAGAAGGGAAAAACAGCCCACGAGGAAAGGCTTAGGGAAATAAATGATAGCTTGAGAAGGAAGAATGTATGTCTAATTGGGATTCCAGAAGAGGCTGAGAGAGGACCACAAAGGATATTTGAAGAAATCATAGCTGAGAACTTCCCTAATCTGGGGAAGGAAACAGGCATTCAGATCCAAGAGATAGAGAGGAGCCCCCCCAGAAGTCAATAAAAACCATTCAACACCTTGACATTTAATAGTGAAACTTGCAGATTTCAAAGATAAAGAGAAAATTCTTAAAGCACTGAGCAACAAGAGATTCTTAACTTATATTGGAGAAATACCAGATTAACAGTGGACCTCTCCACAGAGACCTGGCAGGCCAGAAAGGTCTGGCATGATATATTCAGGGTACTAAATGAGAAGAACATGCAGCCAAAAATACTTTATTTAGCAGAGCTGTCATTCAGATAGAAGGAGAGATAAAGAGCTTTCAGGATAGGCAGAAACTGAAAGAATATGTGACCACCAAACAGGCTCTGCAAGAAATATTAAGGGGGACCCTGTAAAAGAAAGAGGGAGTCCAAAGAAACAATCCACAAAAGCAGGGAATGAATAGTTAATACGACAACACTAAATCCATATCTTTCTCTCTCTCTCTCTTTTTTTTTATAAATTCATATCTTTCAATAGTTACTCTGAATGTGAATAGGCTAAATGATCCCATCAAAATACACAAGGTATCGGACTGGATAAAAAAGCAAGACCCATCTATTTGCTGTCTACAAGAGACTCATTTTAGACCTAAGGACACCTCCAGCCTGAAAATGAAGGGGTGAAGAACCATTTAGCATTCAAATGATTCTCAAAAAGCAGGGGTAACAGTCTTTATATCAGATAGAGTTTATCCCAAAGATTGTAGTAAGAGATGAAGAGGGACACTATATAATATTTAAAGGGTCTATCCAACAGGAGCATCTAACAGTCATGAATATTTATGTCCCTAATGTGGGAGCCACCAAGTATATCAATCAATTAATAACCAAAATAAAGAAATATGTAGATAATAATACACTAATAGTAGGAGACTTCAACATGGCACTTTCAGCAAATGACAGACATTCTAAGCAGAACGTCGTCAAAGAACAAGGGCCTTGAATGATACATTGGACCAAATAGATTTCACAGATATATACAGAACATTCCATCTGAATGCAGCTGAACACACATTATTTTCAAGTGCATATGGAACTTTCTCCAGAATAGAACACATACTGGGTCACAAATCAGGTCTTAACTGATACCAAAAGATTGGGATTATCCACTACATATTTTCAGACCATAATGCTTTGAAACTTGAACTCAATCACAAGAATAAATTTGGAAGAAAATCAAATACATGGAGGTTAAAGAGCATCCTGCTAAAAGATAAAAGGGTCAACCAGGAAATTAGAGAAGAATTAAAAAGATTCATGGAAACTAATGAAAATGAAGATACAATTGTAAATGGGATTGACTATTCAGTTGAGTTTGGATGTAAAGTTCTGTAGATAGATATCTGTGAAATCCATCTGGTCCAGTGTATCATTTAAAGCTCTCATTTCTTTGGAGATGTTGTGTTTAGAAGACCTATCAAGTGTAGAAAGTGCTAGATTGAAGTCACCAAGTATAAGTGTATTATTATCTAAGTATTTCTTCACTTTGGTTATTAATTGATTGATATATTTGGCAGCTCCCACATTTGGGGCATATATATTGAGGATTGTTAAGTCCTCTTGTTGGATAGATCCTTTAAGTATGATATAGTGTCCCTCTTCATCTCTCACTACAGTCTTCAGGGTAAATTTTAGTTTATCTGATATAAGGATGGCTACCCCTGCTTTCTTTTGAGGACCATTTGAATGGTAAATGGTTCTCCAACCTTTTATTTTCAGGCTGTAGGTGTCCTTCTGTCTAAAATGAGTCTCTTGTAGACAGCAAATAGATGGGTCCTGCTTTTTTATCCAGTTTGACACCCTTTTGATGGCGTCATTAAGCCCGTTCACATTCAGAGTTACTATTGAAAGATATGAGTTTAGTGTTATCATGATATCTATTCAGTCCCTGTTTTTGTGGATTGTTCCATTGGACTTCTTCTTAAAGGGAAATTTTGAGAGTCCCCCTTAAAATTTCTTTTTTTTAAATAGTAAATTTATTTTTTATTGGTGTTCAATTTGCCAAGTTACAGAATAACACCCAGTGCTCATCCTGTCAAATTGCACCCAAAAGCATAAGATACCTAGGAATAAACCTAACCAAAGAGGTAAAGGGTCTATACCCTAAAAACTATATAACACTTCTGAAAGAAATTGAGGAAGACACAAAGAGATGGAAAAATATTCCATGCTCATGGATTGGAAGAATTAATATTGTGAAAATGTTGATGTTACCCAGGGAAATTTACATGTTTAATGCAATCCCTATCAAAATACCATGGACTTTCTTCAGAGACTTAGAACAAATTATTTTAAGATTTGTGTGGAATCAGAAAAGACCCGAATAACCAGGGGAATTTTAAAAAAGAAAACCATAGCTGGGGGCATCACATGCCAGATTTCAGGTTGTACTGCAAAGCTGTGGTCATCAAGACAGTGTGGTACTGGCACAAAAACAGACACATAGATCAATGGAACAGAATAGAGAACCCAGAAGTGGACCCTGAACTTTATGGTCAACTAATATTCGATAAAGGAGGAAAGACTATCCACTGGAAGAAAGACAGTCTCTTCAATAAATGGTGCTGGGATTTTGGACATCCACATGCAGAAGAATGAAACTAGACCACTCTCTTTCACCATACACAAAGATAAACTCAAAAAGGATGAAAGATCTAAATGTGAGACAAGATTCCATCAAAATCCTAGAGGAGAACACAGGCAACACCCTTTTTGAACTCGGCCACAGCAACTTCTTGCAAGATACATCCACGAAGGCAAAAGAAACAAAAGCAAAAATGAACTATTGGGACTTCATCAAGATAAGAAGCTTTTGCACAGCAAAGGATACAGTCAACAAAACTAAAAGACAACCTACAGGATGGGAGAAGATATTTGCAAATGACCTATCAGATAAAGGGCTAGTTTCCAAGATCTATAAATAACTTATTAAACTCAACACCAAAGAAACAAACAATCCAGTCATGAAATGGGCAAAAGACATGAACAGAAATCTCACAGAGGAAGACATAGACATGGCCAACACGCACATGAGAAAATGCTCTGCATCACTTGCCATCAGGGAAATACAAATCAAAACCACAATGAGATACCACCTCACAACAGTGAGAATGGGGAAAATTAACAAGGCAGGAAACCACAAATGTTGGAGAGGATGCGGAGAAAAGGGAACCCTCTTACACTGTTGGTGGGAATGTGAACTGGTACAGCCGCTCTGGAAAACTGTGTGGAGGTTCCTCAAAGAGTTAAAAATAGATCTGCCCTATGACCCAGCAATTGCACTGTTGGGGATTTACCCCAAAGATACAGATCAGTGAAACGCCGGGACACCTGCACCCCGATGTTTCTAGCAGCAATGTCCACAATAGCCAAACTGTGGAAGGAGCCTCGGTGTCCATCGAAAGATGAATGGATAAAGAAGATGTGGTCTATGTATACAATGGAATATTACTCAGCCATTAGAAATGACGAATACCCGCCATTTGCTTCGAGGTGGATGGAACTGGAGGGTATTATGCTGAGTGAAATAAGTCAATCGGAGAAGGACAAACATTATTTGTTCTCATTTATTTGGGGAAAATAAATAA
The DNA here is from genome assembly GCF_905146905.1 of Nyctereutes procyonoides. NCBI lineage: Eukaryota > Metazoa > Chordata > Mammalia > Carnivora > Canidae > Nyctereutes > Nyctereutes procyonoides. The sequence goes on from NW_026575040.1 coordinate 15,426,657, forward strand.
TAGTGAAAGGGAATAGAGGGGAAGGGAGAAGAAATGGGTAGGAAATATCAGAAAGGGAGACAGAACATAAAAGACTCCTAACTCTGGGAAACGAACTAGGGGTGGTGGAAGGGGAGGTGGGTGGGGGTTGGAATGAATGGGTGACTTGCACTGAGGGGGGCACTTGATGGGATGAGCACTGGGTGTTATTCTGTATGTTGGCAAATTGAACACCAATAAAAAATAAATTTATTATTAAAAAAAATAAAATGTTGATTTCCCCCCCAAAAATAAAAATAAAATAAATGATGGGGAAAAAAGGAAAAAAAAGATACAACTGTTCAGAACCTTTGAGATACAGCAAAAGTGGTCCTAAGAGGGAAATACATCACACTACAAGCCTCACTCAAAAAATTGGAAAAAAAACCCTCAAATATACAAGTTAACCTCATACCTAAAGGAATTAGAGAAAGAACAGCAAGTAAAACCTACTCCAAGCAGAAGAAGAGAGATAATAAAGATTCGAGAACTCAAAAGAAATAGAGACCAGAAGAACTGTAGAACAGACAACAAAACAAGGGGCTGGTTCTTTGAAAGAATTAATAAGATAGATAACCTTCCAGCCAACCTTATTAAAAAGAAAAGAGAAAACACTTAATAAAGTCATGAACGAAAGAGGAGACATCACAACCAATATCAAGAAAATACAAACAATTTAAAAAAACATATTATGAGCAGCTATATACTAGCAAATTAGGCAATCTAGAAGAAATTGATGCATTTCTGGAAACCCACAAATTACCAGAACTGGAACAAGAAGAAATAAAAAACCTGACCAGGCCAATAACCAGGGAGGAAATTGAAGCGGTCATCAAAAACTTCCCAAGACAGAAAAGACCAGGACCAGATGGCTCTCCAGGGGAATTCTACCAAACTTTTAGAAGAAATAATACTTATTTTACTAAAGCTGTTTCAAAGATAGAGAAGAAATACTTCCAAACTCATTTTATGAGGCCAGCATCACCTTGATTCCAAAACCAGGCAAAGACCCCACAAAAAAGAATTATAGACCAATATCCCTGATGAACACAGATGCAAAAATTCTCAACAAGATACTAGCCAATAGGATCCAACAATACATTAAGAAAATTATTCACCATGACCAAGTGGGATTTATCCCCGGGATGCAAGGCTGGTTCAATACTCATAAAACAATCAACATGATAGATCACATCAATAAGAGAAAAAACAAGAACCATATGATCCTCCCAGTAGATGCAGAGAAAGCATTTGACAAAATACAGCATCCATTCCTGATCAAAACTCTTCAAAGTGTAGGGATAGAAGGAACATTCCTCAATATCTCGAAAAGCCATTTATGAAAAGCCCACAGTGAAAAACTGAGAGCCTTTTCCCTAAGATCAGGAACATGACAGTGATGTCCACTCTTACCCCTGCTATTCAACATAGTACTAGGAGTCCTAGCTTCAACAATCAGACGACAAAAAGATATAAAAGGCATTCAAACTGGCAAAGAAGATGTCAAACTCTTCCTCTTTGCAGATGACATGATACTGTACATAGAAAACCCAAAAGACTCCGCCCCAAGTTTGGTAGAACTCATACAGCAATTCGGCAGCGTGGCAGGATACAAAATCAATGCCCAGAAATGAGTGGCATTTCTATACACTAACAATGAGACTGAAGAAAGAGAAATTAAGGAATCAATCCCTTTTACAATTGCACCCAAAAGCATAAGATACCTAGGAATAAACCTAACCAAAGAGGTAAAGTATCTATACCCTAAAACTACAAAATTCTGAGAGAAATTGAGGAAGATGTAAAGAAATGGAAAACATTCCATGCTCATGGATTGTAAGAATAAATATTGTGAAAATGTCAATGCTACCCAGGGCAATTTACACATTTAATGCAATCCCTATCAAAATACCATGGACTTTCTTCAGAGAGTTAGAACAAATCATCTTAAGATTTGTGTGGAATCAGAAAAGACCCTGAATAGCCAAGGGAATACTAAAAAAGTAAAAACATAGCTGGGGGCATCACAATGCCAGATTTCAGGTTGTAGTACAAAGCTGTGAGCATCGAGACAGTTTGGTACTGGCACAAAAACAGACACATAGATCAGTGGAACAGAATAGAGAATCCAGAAGTGGACCCTCAACTTTATGGTCAACTAATATTTGACAAAGCAGGAAAGACTGTCCACTGGATAAGGACAGTCTCTTCAATTCAATAAATGGTGCTGGGAAAATTGGACAGCCATTTGCTGAAGAATGAAAACTAGACCATTCTCTTACACCATACACAAAGATAAACTCAAAATGGTTGAAAGATCTAAATGTGAGACAAGAATCCATCAAAATCCTAGAGAAGAACACAGGCAACACCCTTTCAGAACTTGGCCACAGCAACTTCTTGCAAGATACATCTATGAAGGCAAAAGAAACAAAAGCAAAAATGAATTATTGGGACTTCATCAAGATAAGAAGCTTCTGCACAGCAAAATAAACAGTCAAAAAAACTAAAAGACAACCTACAGAATGGGAGAAGATATTTGCAAATGACTTATCAGATAAAGGGCTAGTATCCAAGATCTATAAAGAATTTATTAAACCTAACAGCAAAGAAACAATCCAATCATGAAATGGGCAAAATACATGAACAGAAATTTTACAGAGGAAGACATATAGACATGGCCAACAAGCACATGAGAAAATGCTCTGCATCCCTTGCCATCCCTTGCCAAATACAAATCAAAACCACAATGAGATACCGCTTCACATCAGTGAGAATGGGGAAAATTAACAAGACAGGAAACAACAAATGTTGGAGTAGATATGGAGAAAGGGGAACCCTCTTGCACTGTTGGTGGGAATGTGAACTGGTATAGCCCCTCTGGAAAACTGTATGGAGGTTCCTCAAAGAATTAAAAATAGATCTGCCCTACGACCCAGCAATTGCACTGCTGGGGATTTACCCCAAAGATACAGATGCAGTGAAACGCCGGGACACCTGCATCCCAGTGTGTATAGTAGCAGTGTCCACAATAGCCAACTGCGGAAGGAGTCTCGGTGTCCATCAAAAGATGAATGGATAAAGAAGATATTTATAGATATAGATATAGATACACACACACACACAATGGAATGTTACTTAGCCATCAGAAGAGATGAGTACCCACCCTATGCTTCGATATGGATGGAACTGGAGGGTATTATACTGAGTGAAATAAGTTCCTTGGAGAAGGACAATAATATGGTTTCACTCATACGTATAATATAAGAAATAGTGAAAGAGATTATAAGGGAAAGGAGGGGAACTGAGTGGGAAAAATTAGAGAGGGAGACAAAGTTTCCTCCTAACTTTGGGAAACGAACAAAGGATTGCAGAAGGGGCGGTGGGTTGGGGGGATGGGATAACTAACTGGGTGATGACGGGCACTGAGGAGGACACGTGATGGGATGAGCACTGGGTGTTATATGTTGGGAAATTGAATTTCAAAAAAAAAATACTACCTAATTGTGTGTGTGTGTGTGTGTGTGTGTGTGTGTATTCCTAGGCAATATATTATTTAATTGCGTCTGTTTTTGAATTTTATATAAATGGAATTGTTCTATTTTTATCCATTTTTTACTTTCTTCTTTCACTATTACATTTATGAGATTTATTCAGTGATGCGTTGTCATTATTCATTTTTTAATGGTTGTATAAATTTCATTTCACAAATACATCCCGTTTTATTTACTGAATCTATTGTTGATGACTTGTTTCTGGGTTTTGTGATTATGCACAAGGCTTCTCTGAAGGTTTTTGCCTCTGTCCTCTGGCACAGATGTAATACTAGCATTAGGAGATATATGTATTTCAGACATATATACACAAATACATACATACATATTTGGAAGCAGGACATCTAGTAGAATATATATAGAGATTCACCTTTACCAGGTATTTCCAAACACTTGCGAAAGTAGTTGTATCAGCAGTTGTATCTTTTTTATTTTGTCTTGCCTAGTACTGTGAATGGCCAAACATAGTTGCTCAGTACATACCTACTGAGTGAAAAAAGAATGATAAAGTAGGTGTTATGTCATAGCCCTTATGTATGAATAGTTCTGGGAAATAAAGTCAAAGAAAGCAACTTTTCCTGATAGGAAAGCACCTACCTGATAGAGTAGTATAGAATGATACATTTTAATAATGATATAGATAGGAGTGATGTAATTGTGATGTCTCATATCACTATTAAAAGGATTCTTGGAAGATACAGGTGAAATTATGACTATAGCAGGCTGAAACTTCAGAGCAGAAGGGGTCCCAACTACAATTAATAATCTTTCCGCAAATTACTGAGGAGCTGGATCTTGGAGACTAACCTGCCTTGGAATGTGGGTCTTTCTCCAGTGCATCCTCTGGAGCTTAGGGTATGTAGATCTTTGATAGAGATTATCAGGGCTTCTAGAGTGGGTATAAAAACCACATATTTTTGGCGATCCCTGGGTGGCTCAGCGGTTTAGCACCTGCCTTTGGCCTGGGGCGTAATCCTGGAGTCCGGGGATCAAGTCCCGCGTCGGGCTCCCAGCATGGAGCCTGTTTCTCTCTCTGCCTGTGTTTCTGCCCTCCTCTCTCTCTATGTCTGTCATGAATAAATAAATGAATCTTAGGAAAAAACACATATTTTTAATGCTACACAGAGAAAGACACAGATGGACTTTCTGTGTAACCAAACACTGCTAAGCCCTGTTAACATTCAGGTCATAAATTGGGATAAAGCATGAATTTGTGTTTCTTGAAATACCTCTCCATAAAGCAGTATTTTAGGGATTCCCTTCTCTTATCCAAACCTTATGAAATAAGTTCGTTCTTTTTGGGGCACCTGGGGGCTTAGTTAAGGATCTGACTCTTGATTTTGGCTTGGGTCATGATCTCAGGGTTATGAGATTGAGGCCTGTTCCAGGTTGTGCGCTGGGTGTTGAACCTGCTTAACATTCTCTCTATCCCTCTTCTCTGCCCCCCCCCCTTAAAATTAATTCTTAAAAAAATCTTGTTATTTAAAAATAATTTCAGGTTTAAAAAAGTTGCAAAAACGAGTTCCTGTAAACCCTTCACTCAGCTTCTGTTGATATTAACAACATCTTACGTAACCATGGTATACTTACTAAAACTAAAAAATTAACATTGGTGCAATCCCAGTAACTAAATTACAGAGTTTATTCTGATATCACCAGTTTTTCTACTAATGTCCTTTTCCTATCCAGCACACAATCTAGGATACCATTTGTATATAATTGTCCTATTGCTTCCAATCTATGACAGTTTCTCAGTCTTTCTTTGTTTTTCATGATGTTGGCCTTTTTGAAGAGTACTGGTTAGGTGTCTTGTAGAATGTCCTTCAATTTGTGTTTGTCTGGTATTTTCTCATGATTAGTCGGGATTATGGACTTTTGGGAAGAACACAGAAGTGAAAGTATCCTTATCACATCAAGGGAGGGTTAGGTGTTATTAGTATGGCTTACTATTAGTGATGCTATCTTGATCATTTATTTAAGGTGATATCTGCCAGATTTCTCTACTCTAAAGCTGTAACTTTTCCTTTTCCATATTCTAATCAATAGATGCAAGTCACTAAATCCAGCCCACACTCAAGGAGAGGAGAATTAAACTCTACTTCTTGGAGTGAGGAGTATCAAAGATTTTGTGGATATGTTAATCTTATTAATCACCACAATGATTAATAAATATTTGGGAGAAAAAAATAAATATTTGGGAGATCTTTGAAGCTATGCAGATACCCCTTTTCTCCAAATTGGTTCATTTATCTAAGACAGAAAATAGAGCATTTGAAACCTTAAGAACAGTAATCAGTCAAAAGAAAATTTTGACTATAAAAGTTCCCTTGTTTATTTTTTTTAAATTTTTATTTATTTATGATAGTCACACAGAGAGAAAGAGAGAGAGGCAGCGACACAGGCAGAGGGAGAAGCAGGCTCCATGCACTGGGAGCCCGACGTGGGATTCGATCCCGGGTCTCCAAGATTGCGCCCTGGGCCAAAGGCAGGCGCCAAACCGCTGCGCCACCCAGGGATCCCCCCTTGTTTATTTTTTGAGAGAAACTACGTGCAAGGGTGTGGTGGGGAGGGGATAGAGGGCAGAGAGAGAATCTTTAGCAGACTCCCCCCTGAGCATGAAGTTTGACTGGAAGACTGAAGCATGAAGTTTGATTGGAAGCATGAAGTTTGATTGCAAGACTAAGATCATGACCTGAGCCAGCATCAAGAGTTGGATGCTGGGGATCCCAGGGTGGCACAGTGGTTTGGCACCTGCCTTTGGCCCAGGGCCCGATCCTGGAGACCCGGGATCGAATCCCACATCAGGCTCCTGGTGCATGGAGCCTGCTTCTCCCTCTGCCTGTGTCTCTGCCTCTCTCTCTCCCTCTCTGTGTGTGACTGTCATAAATAAATAAAATTTAAAAAAAAAGAAAAAAAAGAGTTGGATGCTTAGCTTATTGAGCCACTCAGGCACCCTAAAAGTTGCCTTATTTTATTATTTTTTTTAGTCAGTGGGTAATAGGTAATAACTAACTCACTGTTTTTCCAAGCCTGTGCTGAAAAGGTTTCTTTTGCCTTAAAAGTTAATCAGTTGAAACCCATGTCATAGGAGGAGTGGACCAAAGAAAGACTTCTTTATATACAGATTATGTGGATTACCTCTAGTGACTTATTCCTCCTTTTATTTAATTGGCATTGATGGCATCCATTCCCAATTGTCTGTTTTGAGATATTGAGAGTTGGAATTTAGTTTTCAAGAGGAATATTAAGTAGGAAGCATGCATAATTTCTTTAGATAAAGCAAAAGGTAAGCACTTCATTTTCCTGAATTTGTCTCTTGTTGCAACTTGGATAAATTATTAGTTAGGATAAGATTCTGCAGGTCCTGTGGTTGCCAGGCCTTAGGAACATTGGTGACAATTAATCATGTCTCTTTATTTTTTCTAAGTGAGGAAAACGGCCAAGGATACTCCCAACATACGGTTACATCTTTCCCAAGGGTTTCCTGGCATAAAGCATATTACTAGCTTGTGAGTCTAGACCAACCCTCCATTAATTCTGAGGAAAAGTTCTACTAAAATCGTCTCTTAAATTTTCACCTAAATTTGCCAGAAAATCATTATATAAATTTTAGAAAAGTACTTTTTAACCAGTGATATTTTTATTTTATTTTTTGCTGCTTTTTAAAATTTAAATTCAGTTTGTCAACATATAATGTACCACCCAGTGGTCATCACATCATGTGCCCCCCCCTTAATGTCCATCACTGAGTTAGCCCATCCTCTCACCTACCTCCCCTTCAGCAATACTCCATTTGTGTCCCAAAGTCAAGAGTCTCTAATGGTTTGTCTTCCTGTCTAATTTTTCCCTATCTCCAGTTTCCCCTCCTTCCCTTATGGTCCCTTTCACTATTTCTTATATTCCACATTTGAGTGAAACCATATGATAATCCAATTTCACTCATATTAGTACCCGCTAGTTCCATCCACATCGATGTGAATGATAGGTATTCATCCTTTCTGATAGCTGAGTACTATTCCATTGTGTGTGTGTGTGTGTGTGTATATATATATATATATATATATATATACACACACACACACCACATCTCCTTTATCCATTCATCTGTTGAAGGACATCTTGCCTCCTTCCACAAATTACTTTTAAAAAAATACTGGGTTATATAATTGTGTATAAGCCAGAGGTTTCTAGTATGGGGTGTCTTTATCAGTTTGGATTCTTTTTTTGCTAGTTTCAGAAACTAACTCTGCTTCTTTTAAACCAGACAGGAATCTATTTTTTAAAAAGATTTTATTTATTTGTTCATGAGAGAGACAGAGAGAGGCAGAGACAAAGGCAGAAGGAGAAGCAGGCTCCCTGGGGGAGCACAATGTGGGACTCAATCCTGGCATCCTGGGATCTTGCCCTGAGCTGAAGACAGACGCTTAACCACTGAGCCACCCAGGCATCCCCAGAAAGGGATCTATTAAAAGGATATTGGATAAGGACCAAGAAGAGGTTTGGAGCTGGCTGTGCAGCCAGAAACTGTACCTCCAGTGAGGTTACAGAGCCAATCAGTGAGAACACTGCTGCTGATGCTCTGACCATATGGATCCTGGGCCATCCCTAGTTCTTTGGGTCACTAAGCTTCCAATTCTGGGTCTAGGTCAAATGTATCTTATTAGCAAAGTTTGACTTGTTTCTGTACCATAGCATAAAGGAATCTGAGAAGGTGATTATCTCTTCTGTGGTGGAGTGTGTTCTGACTTACTAGGTATGGAGTTCCTCAAGCATAGTAAGAAGACTCAGATACTGGCAGCCAAAATGAATGACAGATGTTTGTTATAGACCTTCATGGATGGGGTCCCTTAAGTAATGAATTTCTTCTGATGCTTCTAAGAAGTCTGTCATTTTTTAAAAATTTATTTATGATAGTCACACACACACACACAGAGAGAGAGAGAGAGAGGCAGAGACACAGGCAGAGACACAGGCAGAGGGAGAAGCAGGCTCCATGCACCGGGAGCCCGACGTGGGATTCGATCCCGGGTCTCCAGGATCACGCCCTGGGCCAAAGGCAGGCGCCAAACCGCTGCGCCACCCAGGGATCCCCAGAAGTCTGTAATTTTTTAAAAGAACCACTGCTTTAAATGCTCTACAATAAATGTCTGTTGCATCCTAATGTAAGAAAACCATAAAAAATTTATTATTTTCCTAAACTACATGCTGATTTTTTTTATATCACTACTGTTAATGCTATCTCAATTTTTTTTTCCTTCTTTATAGTCTGAATATCTTTTTGGCTTTTCTGGTATTTGTTTCAATTATTTTTTAAAGGAGATAGAAGTTTATTGAATATACCACAGGGGAGCAAAGCAGAGAGGGCAGTGATGGGGGGCTATAGTTAAAGCGAGAAGGTGAGGTATGGGAGCATAGAATGTTCCTTTTTTGGTACCTGTGTCTGGGTGTAAGTAACACATTGGTCGGCTGTGGCTTATGAATATTTTGAGGTTGGTCACGTAATAGGCATGTTTATATTCAGCCAGGGGTTTGGGGAGGGGGAGGTCCCTGTGGGCCCTTCTACTTTACTCTGATTTCCATTTTTTAGTAGGTTGCCTAAAATTGGCCTCTGCATTTCCCCTTGAACAATTTTGACCCTTAAATCTTTAAGGTTGCTGTTGGTGGAAGGTCTTATCTTCATGCTGAATGAGGAGTGTAGAAATGTCCCTACCTATGGGTGAACATTGGTCAGTTGGGAATTTAATAGGAGGTATGGAATGCTGAGGCAGCTCTGTCTGGAGTTGATAACATATGGGAGTCTCCTTGAACAGAGAGGATCATCTGTTGGCTTGAAGTTATGGCAGTGAAGGTGTCTCCGCTCCAGGCAGAGAGGCATAGGAGAAAACAAAACATGATTAGAATAACACAAAGAAAAAGAAGCCCTCAAAATGAGAGTCCTTTGATAGTTGACAAAAATTCTCCTGCCCAGGAGTTTAACCAGTCAGTAAATAAAAGGGAGGGACCTTTTAGAGCATGTACTTGAGTGTTTCATGTCAGTTAGAAACCCGGAAATATTTTTGTGGTAATCTGGAATGTATACCCAGCATTCTATTTTCTATTTTGTAAAACTGATTTACACATTTGTGTTACTTCAGTATTTAATAGGGAACTGCTATGTTGAGTGCCATTTAGAGCTTTGACTACGTACTTACTAAGAGCATCCATGTGGCAAGCGATATCCTCTAGTCCTAAAGAGAGAATAAAGATGAATGCTGGGTGGTCACATCAATGAAACATGGATTGTGTCTACCATTGTTTTAACTTTGGAAGATGGCTGGGTTGGTAAAGGTGTTAATAATATGTCGGTACATCTGGGCAAAACCCAGAGTACAGTGGCCTATCCAGCCTGAGGGAAGCCATGGCCACATAGCCATATAGCCATTGGATCCTGCATAGCCTTTGAGTCCTGTTAGGGGCCAGCCATCTAATTCTGAGCCTCTGTCTAGTCAGTAACAAACAAATCAGTGGGCTAAAAAACAATATTTATGAACATTTTTCTGATCACAGCCATCCTAAATGCCATGTGCTGTTTGCTCATGTTTTTAAAGTATTGTTTCTTTGTTCCCAGCATAGAATTGCCTTTGACTTATTTGTCCAATTGTGGGGTTAAATATAAATATTCACCCCAGATTTGACATATTCTATCTGGTGTATACTGATAAGTTGGGTTTAATTTATAAGTTAGGCATCTTCTGCTTTCCATTTATTTGTGGGTTTTTTTTTTAAAGATTTTATTTATTCATTCATTCATGAGAGACCTATATATATAGAGAGAGGCAGAGACACAGGCAGAGGGAGAAGCAGGTTCCATGCAGGGAGCCTGATGTGGGACCTGATCTCAGGTCTCTAGGATCACACCCTGGGCTGAAGGTGGTGCTAAACCGCTGAGCCACCTGGGCTGCCCCCTCCCCCCCTTTTAAGATAAGCTCTGCCAACTATGTGGGCTATATTTTCTTCCTTTTTTTTAAGATTTTATTTTATTTATTCACAAGAGGCACAGAGAGAGAGAGAGAGAGAGAGGCAGAGACACAGGCAGAGGGAGAAGCAGACCCCATGCAGGGAGCCTGATGCGGGACTCGATCCCAGGTCTCCAGGATCAGAAGAAGGTGAAGAACTTAACTCAGATTGAGCCTTTCTGCTTGGAGACTGACAGAAGAGGTGCTCTGAAGGCACAGACATGGAAGCATCAGCTGGAGGAAGAACTGAAACAGCAGAAAGAAGCAGTTTGCTTCAAGGCTCGTCCAAACACCGTCATCTCCCAGGAGCCCTTTGTTCCCAAGAAAGAGAAGAAATCCGTTGCTGAGGGCCTTTCTGGTTCTCTAGTTCAGGAACCTTTTCAGCTGGCCACGGAGAAGAGAGCCAAGGAGCGACAAGAACTGGAAAAGAGAATGGCTGAGGTAGAAGCTCAGAAAGTCCAGCAGTTGGAGGAGGCCAGGCACCAGGAGGAAGAGCAAAAGAGGGAGGAGCTGGCCAGGCTATGGAAAGAACTAGTGCACAAGGCAAATCCTATACGCAAGTACCAGGGTGTGGAAGTAAAGTCAAGTGACCAGCCTCTGACTGTGCCTGTTTCTCCCAAGTTCTCCACTCGATTCCACTGCTAACCTCAGCTGTGAGCTACAGGCACCACCTGGGAATAGGGGCTGCTCTTTTCATGAAACGAGGAGCCTTCTTTCCTTGTCACCAGGGCAATAGAGAGAACCCATTTCTCCAGACTTTACCTGCTCATGTGCAGCAACATACTTGACAAGTATGGACTCCAGTCTTGTTGAGAATTGTTTTCCTACATTATTGAGGCTAATAATGAGACTCAACTCATGCATATAAAAGAAAATTCAGTCAGAACCTTAATGGTTTGAGACTATGAAATGGTCCGATTGTGGTCTGGGAGATTCCAGGTAGCACTGACCATAGGCCAGAGAGTAATGTTTTGTTTTTATAGACCTGTTACAAAATATGGCAGTATTTGGGTCATAGACCGTATCTAAGACATATAAGGAATGCCAATCTGTGCCCTGAAATGGGGAGACCCACCAAGGCAGACCAGGTGTGCTAGATACAGAGTTCCACATATACAGCATGCTGTTTTGAAGTTCAGCCTAATCCTATGCCCTTTGTAAGAAGGAATTATCAGTATAAATTGGGGGAAAGAGAGTGAAAAACAAAGATCTAACCATCATTGTTGTTTGAAGAAAAGTTTGAGGTCTTTCACAGATTCATAGGAGTAGGAAAGCACATTTAGCTGGCACATTGGTTTCCACTCAGAACCCTAGGAACATGTTTGCCTTTGGATCAAGGTGGTGGCTGGATCTATGGGGACAAAGGAAATGGGAAAGGTAGCTGAAAGAAGTAAGGCAGCTCAGAGAGCCAGCCAGCATTAGGAAAGGGTCCCAACCGAGTTTAACATGTGCATATTCACTCTGGACAAGCTGCTCCTGCCTATTGCACCACACACTGGGAACAAACCTTGGAAGATGGAGTGAGAAAGCAGAAGAAAGGGGTACTTTACCCTCATGGGTGTGGATAGTCTGACTTGTTCACTCCCAGACCTTCAGACCACTCCAGGAGCTTCCCTGGTCAGAGATCTTCACTTGTCTGGAAGTACTAGGATCAGGTTACTGAAAGGCCCAGAGAAAGAAAGGAGAGGGAGGGAAGGATCCCTCTGAAGGGCAAAAGGGGAAATCCCTCACCTTTTCTGGCTAAAGTGGTCTGCATGCTCTCCCTGGGGCTTTAGATCCTCACCAAGGAGTAACCTCAGTGGAGGTTGTCAGTTCCCCAGGAAGTACTAGAGTCTGTTCACTGAGGGAAAGTCCTGAATTTCTGGAGAATCTGGGGAGTGACAGGCCACCAAATGTGTCTCCTGATTGGATCGGAGTCACCAAATAGGTGACCTGATTGGGTGCAAGCTGGCAGCACAGGCGTTGAAAGAATTCACCTAAGGTAGAACAAAGGAGATAGAAGTTTACTGAATAGAATATAAGAGAGTGGCAGGCAGGACAGTAAAGCTTTTGTTTTAGATTGTTTTCAGATTTTTTTTCCAGAAAAACTCGATCTTTTCCCTTAAGAATTCGGCATTCTAAATTTATTTTTCCTTCCTTTTCCTTAGCAGATCTGAGAAATCTCAATCCTAAATTAACAGTGGGGAAAACATTTAACATTCTGCAGTCATTTATGGAGTACATACTATCTGCCAGGCACTCTTCTAGGTTCTTCGGGTTAATTAATGAACAAAACCAACGTCACTTTTCTTGTTACGTTCCCATTCTGGCAGAAGAAGCCAGTAAATCATCCAGATTTGGGCCTCAGAACTTTGATATATACCTCAAAACTTCCAGAAATGCCTGAGGGCAGGAATTGGGATACCAGATATTTTTTGAATGGCAGTGGATATGGGGTGAAACATGAGGATTGGTCAGAAGTCTTTTTAAGAAGCAATTAGACTGGCATTGTTCAAGAACTTTTCATTGTTCAAGATATTTTGTATCTCCGTTGTCCCATACAATAGCCATTAGCCACATATGGTTACTGAGTCCTTGAAATGTGGTGAGTGCTACTGAGGAACTGAATTTCAAATTTTACTTAAATTTAGACTATTTTAAGTTTACATAACTTCAGTAGCTAGTGGCTACTGTATTGGATAGTACAGGGTTAAATCCTTTGTTTCCTCTCCAACTTAGAACAGCAAGTTGTTCTCCAATGCAACAGAAAGTTGAAGTTTACTCTCTGAACTAAGGGACACATTATGGATGTAGATGGTGGGGATATTGCACTTAAAAGAGGTGGATTACCTGAATTTGAGACCTTGATTTTCTTTTCCAGCTTGACTTTCCAAAAGCTGGCATCCATCTTCTACTTCCAGGCGTGAGATTCGGAACACAGTGTTCAATCTGACTAGTCTAAGAGAAGAGATTTAAATATGTTCACATTGGGAGCTTCCTAGTAAAACAACCCATCAGGTCATTAAGGGTAAAACTCAGAATTGACCACTCAATCCATATACTCACAGTTTCCATCAGCTTTTTAAGTTCTCTAACTGGGAGCAGACAGTTAAGGATTGTCAGACATCTGAGGATGACTTGTCTCTAAAATGGAAGACAGATACTTAAACCAAAAACTTTTTTTTTTTGAAAAAAATAGAGATAACACAGGGAGAGGAATAAAAAGATTAGATGAGATAATTTTTTTTTAATTCACAAGACACGAAATGCTGTAATAACAACCAGAGAAATAAAAACTAGAGAGGTCTTGGAAAAAAAATAATACCACAAGCTCAATATTACAAGGTTTGGAGAATAAGTTTTAGAAATCTTCTGGGAACTAGAATAAGAAGGCAAAAATATGTGAAATAGGGGACTAAGAGTTAGGTAAATTAGATCAGACTAGGAAGTCTGTGAATAATATAAATTCCTGAAATTGTTGGGGATGCCTGCGTGGCTCAGTTGGTTAAGCATCTGCCTTCGACTCAGGTCATGATCCTAGGGGGCCTGGAATCAGCCCACGTCAGGCTCCCTGCGCAGTGGGGAGTCTGCTTCTCCCTCTCCTGCCTCTCTGCCCCCTTGTGCTCATGCTTGCTCTTGTGAACTCTGTCTCTCTTTCAAATAAATAAATCTTAAATTCCTGAAATTGAGAATTGACTTAATAAAAATGAGGAAATCATCAGATAAATAATTCAAGAACATTCCTAGACTTGAAGGGCATGTGGTTTCAGAATGAAAAGAACAAGTGCCTACCAAAATGGATGAAAATAGAACTATACCAAGGTACATCATGATAATATTTCTGAGCACTGGGGAAAAAAAGAAGGGCCTAAAGCCCTCCAGAGAGCAGGGGAAAGGTTATGCACAAACAATCAAGGATCCAAATCACTTGGGACTTTGCATGTGCTTCCAACCTAGAATTCTATACTTAGCCAAAATAGCTATAAAATATAAGGGTTGAACAAATAATGTTTTTCAGACAGGTAAGGCCTCAAACATTTTACTCCCACTCCTGCAGCTTTTCTCCTAAGTCAATAAGAAGTGTTCTATCAGAACAAAAAACACATGATGATAAAGATACAAATTTTAAGAAAAGGAGAATTAAATTTAAGAGAGAGATGAAGATAATTTTGGCGATGATGGTGAAGGGAGATTCCTGGATGAATCTATGCAACAGACCAAAAGAACAACCAGAAGATTGGAGCAAGTCAGAAAGTTCAGAAGGAGAATTCTAAAAGATAAAATCCATAGTGTTTGAATGTATTGGAAGAAAAACTAGGTAACTAGGGGAGAGTCTGAAGATAAAGCAGTGGGAGCTCATGAAAAAACTAAGAAAACTAAGCAAACCAAAAAAACAGCTAAGTATTAACTCTAGGGAAAAGAGTGTATGAGAAAGAAAAGTGGTATACTTCGTGGGTTAGCAGTGAATAGCATTCACATAATCATCATAATGTAAAATTGAATAAGGATCAGACCAAAAATATAAAAATATGTTGAGTGCATAGAGGATTGGAAAGCATGCTCTCATGTGGTATGTATGAGTTGGTATAGAGAGAAAGCAAAATACCTCTTTTCTTTTTTAATTGAAGTATAATTAACATATTAGTTTTAGTTATACAGCATTGTGATTTGACAGTCATAAACATTATAAAATGCTCACCATAATAGATGTAGTTGCTATCTGTCACAAAGTTATTGCAATATTATTGACTGTGTTCCCTTTGCTATACTTTTCATCTCTGTGACTTACTTATAACTGAAAGTTTATAGCACTTAATCTCCTTCACCTATTTCACCCATTCACCTACCACTCTTCCTCTGGCAGCCACTAGTTCTCTATATTTATGAGTGTGATCCTTTTTTTGTTATTTTGTTAGTTTTTTTTATTCCGTATGTAAGTGAAATCACATGATATTTACCTTTCTCTGTCTTATTTCACTTAGCATGATAGTTCCATCCTCTAGTTCCATCCATGTTGTTGCAAATGGTAAAATTTCATTTTTATGACAGTCATAGTCCATTGTGTATATATACCACATCTTTATTCATTCATCTGTGGATGGATGGTTAGGTTGCTTCCATATCAGGACTATTGTAATACTGCAATAAACATAGGGCTGCATATAATTTTTTAAATTAGTGTTTTCATTTTCCTTGGGTAAAGACCCAGAAGTGGAATTACTGAATCATATGGTAGTTCTATTTTTTATTTATTTGTTTATTTATTTTTAGAGAAAGAGGGGCAAGAGGAGCAGAGGGAGAGGGGAAGAGAAAATCTTAAGCAGGGTTCAATCTCATGACCCATGAGATCATGATTGAGTTGAAACCAAGAGTTGGATGCCCAATTGAGTGAGCCAACCAGATGCCCCAAGAACTATTTGCCTTTTTACACTTTTTACACATATATATACTTTTGATTAAGACAAAAACAAACAACCATAAAGAAAACATTAGAGATTGAGGTGTTCTTAGCTGAGATGGGAAACTTTCTCAACATCTGACAAGTTGTATGGAGGAAGATTAAAATTCCTTTCAGGAGTCATATTCTTGTCTTTCCTTTTTCAAGGTTGTAGAAGTCAACTTATTTGAAGCTGCAAATATCTGAAATGATAAGAGTTGATATCCTTTTGCATAGCTTTTTTTCTCCACCTAAAGCAACTTAGAGGATGAGTTGGCCAAGGTCTTTTTCCCGCCTCCTGGTAACATCACACCTTATATTTGAGAAATGGCTTTATTTCCACCTCAGCCGGTACTGGTGGGTGCCTAGTGGTTCTCTTTCTTGAGCAGATGACCAAGCCTGAGCTAATTATTGTTCATTCTCCCTTTGGTCACACTGCTGGCCCAGGAATAGGAACATAGCTCATGTTAGGTTAATCAAGATAACTTTCCTTTTCTAACTGGAAATGATGGAGAAGAGCGGTTATTTTTTGTTGTTATTTGTTTGGTGGTTTGTTTGTTGTTTTGGTTTTTTTTTTTTCAGTCCTCTCTGTGTGGTTATAGGAATATAAGCTTGAGCTGCCTGTAGCTATATTCCCAATATATGGAGTTGGTTGTTCAAATAAATTGTAGCAGGTATGTGGGCAGAGAGATGAGAAGGACTGTTGGGAGTGTGGGGAGAGGAAGAAAAGTGGGAAGAGGAGGAGATGGGGAAGACTCCCGAGTCTTTGCACCTGGCTGACCCTAAGTCTAGCTCCATCCCTGTCCTTTTCATTGTTGGAGTTCAAAAGCCAACAGATATCTCTCTCCCTCTGTTTGATAAAATTTTTTAGAATTGAGATTTGTCATTTGGCAACCAAAGGGTCCAGACCGATATGAATAGCCAGCGTGTTTTATATCATTATGCATGAAAAGGTTTTCCATGTTCAAGAAAGAGAGCATACAACGTGTCTTTTATCCTCTGCTTTTTTTTTTTTAACGATTGGGATTATATCATTGAAAGAGAAAAAGTCTTAGATGAGATTGAGTGGTATCTGATGATTTGACATTCAACACATAGAACTTCGTTGTTTCAACCCCAATAGTAAGAAATCTTTAGTTTTTGCAATTTGTGCTGAGATAAATTTGATTCATTTCAAAATGCTACATTATACATTTTATGTTGAATCAGAAAGTTTACTTAGAGAGTTAAAAACCATATTTAAGAGTTTCATAATCTTCTGGACACTATGTTAGGTTGGCACTTTGGAGAGATTCAGAATAAGTGTAATGTATGACTCATGCTCTTATGTTGCTTCAAATCAGTGAAAGATGATGTAGATTTGTGAAATATTTAAGTATTACATCATAAGAATTATAGGCATTCACCCAAAAGAAAGGAACCATTCTCTTGGTGCAACTTCTAGCCAGTTTAGTCTAGAACTTAAGCTGTAAATCTCTCCAGTATATAGACTGACCATTTTTCCCCTCTTTCTTTGAACCCAGGCATGGGGCAAAGGATATTGGCTGTGAATAAGAATAGAGCAGCAATTCTGCTTTTCTGGTTAGGCTGTAAATAAACATCCTTGGTGTATATAAACGTGGAAGCCAAAGAAGAACTCATTTGCTTTGTTAGGAAGGAAGTGAAAAGCTCAGCTGTTCTTTGGGCCAGAAATGCTGAGCCGGCATGTTCCTTAGCAGAAGGAAAGAAACTGCTTTGCAATGGCTCCATGCCTCCAGGGTTGCCCTGTTCTCATCAGATGCTTCCCCTGTTCCTACAGGCAGGCATTGCCCAGAGGAGGAGGGGATGGCAAGGTGCCAGCTGTAAATAATGAATAGCACCCTCATTAACATTCTTTTTTAGTGGTGCCTGTTTGCACACAGCTTTGCAGGAACCTGGAGCCTGAGGAAATATGACTTGGAGCTTGCTTGGGCTCCCTCCCTCCAGTGTGCCTAGCTCAGGAAAAGGCAGAGCTTTGCCCGTCAGACCATCTGGCTCTCTTGAATGTGCTTATTAGTAACAGTGGAGGTGGGTCTATTAGCCTGGGACAGCATCTCTGAGACAGATGCTGAGTTTATGTGTAAAATATGGCTTCCAGCCAAAACACTAATCATGATCGCCTCTGAAGTGGTTCCAATCGTCTGGATGAGGCACTCCGGCTCTTATGTTGTTTGTACAAGCTGGTAGTTAGAGGTGTTGTGTACAAGATATTTGTAGTCATAATTTCTCCAAACAGGTTAAGGCAAACATTATGAGAATCAGCATATTAATGTGCTGTGTTTCAAATTAGAATTATAAACATACTTTCCTCATTGGAGGCCTAATCTGCTAGGAAGAAGCCAGATGTTTAATGATGAAACCATTATTTAGGAAGACCTATCAAAGTAAAACAAATTGTTGTTGTTTAAGTGGAGGGAAAAACCTGCTTTATGCAAGGGAACTCAGAAAAACTGTTTTGAAAGGATTCTTGATTATGTTGAATTTCCATATACCTCTTGCTGCTGCTCAAGAGCAAGGGTTTACTTTAGAAACACCACTTAGCAAATAGGAATTCAGCCCTCTTAGGACAAACTACAGGCCAGGACAGTGCATATCCTGGTGAAGAGGTGATATGTGATGTGCTACAGTAGTAGTTTGGAAAAAATTTGGTTTCAGAGGGTTTTTGTAGTTGACTTTTGATACTAATTCCCTCTTTCTGTTGTTTCTGAGGCTAGAGTCAGGAAGCAGTTTTTGGTGATGGTTGATATATGTTTTCCACTTGTCTTTTGAGGCACTTTATGTACAACTGGATCCCACATTCCTATTCAGGTATAATCATTCCATTAGCTCCTTATCTTTAAGGGGGTGCAACCCCACTCCCTTTGCACGTATCTGTCTGTGAATATAGCTTTCTTTCCTCTTCTTTCTCTTTCCTCTTTCCCCTTCATATTTGACTCCATTTTCTCATATTCCTTTCCTTCCCTTCCTTTCCCCTTTCTTGTAGGAAACACATCTTAGAGGATATATCCAGTTTTTCTGAAGAGCACACCAAAAAGCAAGAAGAAGCACAAAGATGAGCATTGGAGATGGTTTTCTAATGCTTAATGACATCATATGTTTTGTCCTAAATATTCAAGATACTGCCACTACTATTTTTGAGTTCTGATTTATTCATTTTCCTAAAGTTTTCTGTGCTGTGGATAGGTTTTTGAATTCCCCCAAGTCTGTTCAGAGTACACAAAGCTGTTTCCTGGCAGATTAACTAAGGCCATTTTGACATGCACATATTTTTAGTAATTACAGCAATGAGAGGAATAGCAGCTTGAAGTGTTTAGAAACGCTGTGAGTTTGGAGGCTTCTCTTCTGCTGGATTCTAGAATCTGGGAAGTCCTGAGGGAATTCACAGAAAGCAGCGCCTCATTCTGAAATTTTTCCACAAATGCACGTGCCCCGAGGGCTCATTGGCCCTATTACCTTTGCCATTATAAGGGACCAGAATGAAATCACCCTATAGAGATGAGAATTTGTTGTTATTAAAGATGTCTTGATTTTTATTAATGCTATGTTGTTTTTCCTGAAATTATTATTTTTCTTCCTCATTTGTTCATGTTCCTTTGTTTCAATTAAGAGCACTTCTTAGCCTTTACTTGTTTATATCTTCTTTTTTATTCCACCAAGTCCTAGAAGGGACCCGAAGTAGAATCTAACTCAATTACCCATCTAATACTTGAATTCTCTCAACAACATCCTCTCATCTAGGGTTTTCTAGCACATGATTGGTCATATGCAGTGACAGGATACTTGAAATCTTCCAATCCAATGTATTTCACCTCTGAGTTATTCTCATTTTTAGAATATTCTTTTTTTGTGTTGACTTTAAATAGTTTCTTAGTAACTACAACTCATTAATATCAGGATTGTTGTGACAAATAAATGAGGTCATGAATATAATGTACTTAGCATAGCATAGCATCTGCACAGAGAAAGAACACAGTAAAAAATAACTGCATGTATTCTTGCTACTTACTGTTGGTTCTTGTTCTGCTCCTTGGAGTTTATAGCACAAACCGATTCCTCCTAATGGAATACCTTTGTGTAATTGAAAACAACTGTTGTCACTTCCTGACACCCGCCCCTCACCAGCTCCCTTTCCCATATTTTAAGCTAAATATTCCCATTAACTTGAATCTTTACTCACACGACTGGACTTGAGTTTCTTGCCACTTGTCTTGAACAAGCTATAGTTTCTTGTTCTAGGCATAGCTTCTAGAAGTGAAAGCAATATTCATGTAAGGGGTGGGTGTGGGGTGGGTTCTTCAGAGGATAATAGCTATTAATGAGGTTTAAGTCACATTATCTTTTCTGGCAGTTATATTAAGTTGATGATTGGATTTATTGTTAACTACATCTCTTAAGTTTTTCTTTCTTGACAGGATAAACCTATACATCTACAATTTCTTTTACAACTTTTTTCAACTAAAAGACTCTTCTGTTTACCATAGCTAAATACTATCTTATTATACCTACAGCTCATTATTATAGCTTCCAAAGATCTGTTTTGGCTCCATCCACATTGCACGTTGCTACTGGATCCATAGAAATAGTTTTCTCTGCTGTTGGTGAGTTTATTTGGGGAAACCCTGGATTTCTGCAAGATGATGTCTTAACTTGAGCTGCTATAATAAAAATACCTTAGACTAGGTGGCTTATAAACAATAGAAATTTATTTCTCATAGTTCTAGGCTAGAAGTCCAAGACCTAGGTGCCAGCCTGGTTGGGTTTTGGTGAAGCCCTTTTCTAGGTTGCAGACTGCTGACTTGTCATGTATTCTCACATGATGGAGAACAGAGGGAAGCAAGCCCTCTCATGACTCTTACAAGGACACTAATCCCATTCATAAAAGCTTTCTTATTATGATCTCATCTATCCTTATTACTTCCCAAAGGCCCCATGTCCTACTACCATCACATGGGAGGGTAGGGTTTTAACATATGAATTTTGGGAGACATAGACATTCAGTTCACAGATGAGGAGACTGATAGAACATTTACTAGAAAGGAGAAGAGTCTGGGTGAGCAGAGTGCTTGGGTGGTTCAGTTGGTTAAGTGTCTGACTCTTGGTTTTGGCTCAGGTCACGAGCCCATGGTAGTGAGATATAGAGTCCCACATTGGGCTCTGCGCTGGGTGTGAAGCCTGCCTAAGATTTTCTCTCTTGGGGCATCTGGGTGGCTCAGTTATTGAGTGTCTGCCTTCGGCTCAGGTCGTGATCTCAGGGTCCTGGGATTGAGTCCAGCATTAGGTTCCTTGTAGGGAGCCTGCTTCTCTCTCTGCCTGTGTCTTTGCTTCTCTCTGTGTGTCTCTCATGAATAAGTAATATCTTAAAAAAAATATTTTTTTCCTCTCCTCCTCTCGGCCCCTCCCCACTCCCTCTCTAAAAAAAAAAGTCTGAGTGAGCAGAATTGTTCATAGCAACAGAGTTATATTCCAAATTCAATTAGAGTGAAATGGGAACAGAGAAATATGTAAACACAACAGACTTAATGACCACAAGAATGAATTTGGAAACATCATAAAAATTTGAAAATAACCTAGCTATTCTTATGGAATGCAGTCACAAGTGTGGAATTTGTTTATGTACTTATTTATTTATTAGAGAGTGCGTGAGCAAGTGTGTGTGAGGGGGTGCGGGAAGTGAGGAGGGACAGAGGCAGAGGGAGAAGGAGAAAGAAAATCCTAAGTAGGCTCTCCGCTGAGTATGGAGCCCAGGGCAGGGCTTGATCCTATGACCCTGATCTTATGACCTGAACTGAAATCAAGAGTTGGATGCTTAACTGACTGAGCCACCCAGGTGCCCCACAAGCATGGCGTTTAAATGACTATCTAGCAGTTATGAAAAAAACCATTCTCTCTGGAGGGATTGTTATTGGAATCAAATGGGATCATATGGGTGAGAGCTTAGCACAAAGCTAGAAACTTAGTAGGGAATCCATAAAAATATGTGTCCTCCTTGGGTACTTTTGTATCTTGACTTTGGCTTTTGTCTTTTTCTCTTTGCTAATTTTCTCTTAGGTGATTGCTTCCAATGCATTAGCTCTTTTTACTCCTCACGTTCTCCATCTCTAGTCTATCATTTTTTTCTTTTTCTTTTTCTTTTTCATTCCCCACCCCCATCTCTAGTCTGTCATTTTGTGAACCACCCCATATTTATGTTCTCCTTACTCTTCGTGATTTTATAGCCTTTGATCATTCCCCCTTTCCTTCTCCATCTTTCCAGGCTGACCCTCCAGTTTTTAGTCCATGAAATTCCCCATCCTGTCCATCAGCCCATTGTCCCTCCCAGGACTTAACTCTAGGTCTCTGCCTTACTTGAAGAAGAACTTCCTGTTGGGTTTGGCAGATGTTTCCGTAGTTTACCTGTATATCTTCCCTGGCTTTCTAATAGTCTGAGACTTCATTTCTCTGTGTGGGAAATGAAGCCAATAATATCACAAGAAGGTAAGATTTGAGTGAATTGGTGAATACAAATTGCCTAATGCAGAGCTAGGCATGGAGGAGTCACTCAGAGATGTCATGGTTAAAACCATCATGTTCTTAATTAAATTTCCTTTTAAAATTTAACTTAGGAGCAATTAGTATAAAATATGTAGGTTTCCCTTAAACTCACACTGCAGATTTCCATTGAGGAACATCAAGATAATTTTTCTGTTAACAGGTTAATTCATTTTAGCCTCAGGGTAACATGCTTTTGTTGCCTGTGTGGAAAATTGTGAGGGAGGAAGCTCTGATAAACTAATTCACTCTGTCCTACTCTCTAAACCATGAAACCATTATTTTTGAGGTTGACACCTGCCAGGAGCAGGACTCCTAGATTCTGTGAGCTCTATGGGAGCACACCTCCAAAACATGTTTACCTTTGTCACCTGTGACTCTTTCTACCATAACAAGAGTGATGATGTAAGTTCCATTTTTGAGCCACTTAGTGTGTGCCAGGTATTATAGTAGGTACTAGGGTCAAAAAGATAAGACAGTTATAGATTAGAGATAGTCTACATAGAACTCCTACTCCAATATCTGGGATGTGGTAGGTGTTCAATAAATATTTGGAGGAAAAAGAATAAGGGATGCTCAGAGAATTTAATTGACCTCCAAGGAGGTCTTTTGGATTCTTGAAAAAATAATGCCTTTTTATGGGGTTCAAAAATCACCTACACCATTCCGAATTTAGTTCCTATGAGGGGGATATAACTCTTGAGATTCTGTTACATCTGGGACCTATTCAGTTCAAAGAAGCTTACCTGAGCCTCACTTTGGGTTCCTTCCTTATTAGTTCCATCAAACTTCTCCTTGATGGGCCACACTGTTCCATGGAGCATATCTCTAGACCAAAGCTGTCAAAAAGTATGTCACAGAAAAGAGATAACTAAAGCAGCAGGGCTTTTAGTTCCTCTGGCTAATTTTTCTAAGTGGAGGTGGAAGCCAGAACTTAGGAAGACTGCTTTTATCCTTCAGTTTCTTTTTTCCCCAGTTACTGGCTTTTAATAAATAGATCTTAATTGTTAAACAAACTAAACTGGTTTTAAATTGCTTTGAAAAATAGAGTTGTCATTGACAAACCAGTTTTGAAGTCTTTCTTCTTTGTTGGAATACAGCAGTACTACTGCTATAGTTCCGCTATGTGTATGTGTGTGGTATGTGAAGTACAGCATATTTGGTAAGCATTCTTGATTAGCTTAATTGATGCTCGCACAGTTCTTTGTGACTTTTAATTTCAGTTTTAAATGACATTTGGTGGCAAATATGTTAGGTACATTAACTCTTTCTGCCTCTTAGTATCCATTTGTTAAATAACCCATTTTACTACACCTGAAGGCCTCTGGGTCCTAAGGAAGTTAATACCCCCATTGAAAGCGAGCAACTTTATTCCTGAGCCTTCCACATTAGAAGGATCATCCCCAATGTTTCTGAATTACTTAAGGATGTGAAAAATATCTTTATTTTCTATTTGATGACACTTCTAGGTAATGTGAGGAATTATAGAATAATACCTTAGCTTGGAGAGGATTTTACTCCAAAATAAAATCAAGTCAGATTCTCAGCTGTTGCCTGTTAAGTGCCAGTTTGACATTTGAAATGATCTGAACTTCATGATTTGGAGAACCCCACAACCAAGCAACTATAACTTTCATCCACTCAAAACCCATTTGGCCATGACTGATAAAGGAGCTCATTTTGTTTGGGAGGATTGAATTGGAGCAATTGGGGATGAAAACATAAGACCTAATGATGGAGTATCTGCTGTGCAACTTCAAGGTCCAAATTTGTGTTCACTTTAAAATAAACATTCTTGTGTCTCTTTTTCCTAGGAAATTTAGGATGGGATAAAAGTAAACTAATGTAGAGAAATGGTAGAAATAAGACTTACAAATATTCTTTTGGTCTTAAGAAGTTGCATTGTATATTGGCCAACCATAGGGTGCTCAGCTGGGTCCTGGCTCTGTTCTCCATGACAGTGTGACCTTGGGCAAGTTGCTCAACACTTTTTGGCTTCACTCTCCTCAATTATACAAAGAAGCTGGGAAACGGATACCTTTCTCAGAACACTGGTATGACGATTGAGCTTCCTCATGTAATAGGGATAATATGCAGAAAGCACTGGTTGGGGGTCACTCTTATGAAAACCTAGTTGGGGAGTGGATTACTGTGAAGCTTATAGAACTTAAATGTTAGGACTCCTCCCTTGCACACACCCTTTTTAAGTAAATATTTTCTTTGTACCTAATTTTGTATTTATTATTATTATGTTTTCTTAAACAGGGCCTCTCAAATTACATGATTCCATAAAGCCTGTATTCTCTCTCCCTTGTCAAGCCTTCTTCATAAGTTTGGTCCATTATTCCTTTTGCTTAGGTGCAGACTCCAGAATTCATTAATTAAAAAAAAAAAAGCTCTTATGATTGCTAAAAATAAGACACTTTTTAAAAGCATTTGCATGATATATGTTATGACAGAGCTCTCTGTAGAAGCTTTTTTGATGAGATTTACTGATTTATAGACTGATCTGATGAGTGTCACTTTATGTTAGAACAATAAACCTGCTGAAATTTAATAGTCCTTTTTGAATGCCTCCGATCAGAACCTTGGTTCACGAACATTTTATTGTATTTGCTTAAGTTGGTGAGTTTATTTTTTGCAGTCATAGTTGTCTGTTGGACTTAGAAAACTATGTGTCATCTTTAAGGATAAGAGAGATATGGGCTATTCTAACTGGGGTGAAAGGGAAAAATGTTCTGACAGGTATTCAGAGGTTGTGGGTAAAAGTAGGAGGGAAATAATATGTGAACAGAACATGACTATTTCTTCCCAAAGTATGCGGACTTTTCTTGGAGGAAAGAGTTTAGTTAATGAGGCATTAGTTGAGAGAAGCTTTTTATTGAAAGTACAGCTTATGCCAAAGGAGGCATTCTGATTAAGGACATATACACATACACTCATTCAGACTGAGAGAGGTTAAGTGAGTGGAGGCTGAGAGGGATATACCCTGAAATGGAGATGAAATGGAATTTGAAATGGAGATGAGAAAAAAAATAGAGTACTTTCTCTCAGGTGAAAGGGACCAGAGCTGTGGCTTATTTTGAAAGAAAAGGAAAATAAAACAGATTTCACTTGGTTCAGAGACTAATTTTACTAAGCTGCAAAGCAATTAGAGGGGTAGTTCTGCTTCTGAATGCCATCAGAAAATTACGGGAAGAGCTCAGTGAGAGACAAGGGACAGAACCACCAGTGGATGACCTTCCACAGGTTGTCCAAGTGGCTGAGGCAGCTTGCCTTGGGAAGAGCCTAAAGTAGGACTTGGCTAAGAGTGGGGGTTGGGGGCATCAATGCTGGACTAGCCAAGGCTGACAAGGCCATGAGCCTGTGTAAAAGAAAGACATGTTCAAGATAATGGATTACATTAATTGAGAATTCAAGAAGCATTCTAATGCTTTGTGGTTCTTTCTTTTGAGTGATTCATATTATTTATTAGTTACTTAGTGTTACTGGTTTATTAACCCACAGTATGGTTACATTTTATTGACAACAGTAAATACTGTGACTTTTTTTTTCTTTAAATCCTGTAGTGATAAGGGTTTCTGTGAATGTTACACTTAGAATTGCTTGGTAATAGTGAACTCTGAGAGATAGTGAGGTAAAACTGTTGTTAGGTAGAAAAACCTGATTATTTTCTTGATAGCGCAGGTGATGGTGAATGGATGCTACTAACTTTTTGCTGATGATGGTATAAAATCACTTAAGGTTTGGCTCCATTTTTGATGCCATAATTATTTACTGAGTGCATCCAGTGATAGGTTGGAGTGTTTTTTATAACCTCTAAGAACTGTTTATATGCATCTCTTCCCACCACTGCTTTCAGGAAAATCATCTTGGCTGCTTGAAATAAGCAATAGTGGGAGTATTTACACCATGGAAGCTGGCAGGCACTATGAATCAGAGCTTCCCCAGCCCTGGAGAGCTGGTTGTTAAATATTTCTAGCACATGCACATCCCTTTTGTAGGGCATTGGGCTGAACATTACAGAGGAATTAAAATGTGAGTGAGATAACATCCTAGTCCATAAGGGTCTTATAATTTGTTAGAAGGAATTGAGGATGATGACAATAAGTACTTACTTCACCAGTTCTATTCTAGTATTTTGTGAACAAGCTCATGTTTATGCCCTGTTCTTTATGACTTTAAAGCGTCTGGTCATTCCCCTTTCATTCTCTATCTTCTCAGACTATAGTTCTCCAGGTCTTTAGTTCACCAAGCTCCCTGTCTTCTCCCACACCTCAGACTCCCTTCTCAGGACTTTCTCTAGCTCTCTTTTCATATGTGTGTATGTATGTATGTTTTTATTTTAATTCCAGGTAGTTAACATACAGTGTTATATTAGTTTCAGGTATATGATGTAGTGATTCAGCAGTTCCATACATCACCTTGTGCTCATCACAAGTGCCTTCCTTAATCCCCATCACCTATTAAACCCATCCCAGAGAGGGTAGCCCCTCTCTGGTAACCCTCAATTTGTTCTCTGTAATTAAGAGTCTGTTTCTTAGTTTGTTTATCTCATTTTTTCCATTTTGCTTGTTTTGGTTCTTGAATTCTACATAGGAATGAAATCATATGATACTTGTCTTTCTCTGACATATTTCACTTAGCATTATACTCTCTAGCTCCACCCATGTCATTGCAAATGGCAGGATTCCTTTTTTTTTTTTCTGACTGAATAAGACTGTGTTATGTACATATACTACATCTTCTGTATCCTTCATCATTTGATGGGCACTTGGGCTGCTTTCACATCTTAGTTGTAAATAATGTTGCTATAAACAAGGATGCTTGTTTCCCTTTGAATTAGTGTTCTTGTCTTTGGGTAAATACCTAGTAGTCCAGGGATGCCTAGATGGCTCAGCGGTTGAGCCTCTGCCTTCGGCTTAGGGCATGATCCCGGGGTCTTGGTCACAGGATCAAGTCCCACATCAGACTCCCTGCAGGAGCCTTCTTCTCCCTCTGCCTATGTCTCTGTCTCTCTCTCTCTCTGTCTTTCATGAATAAATAAAATCTTTACAAAAATGCCCAGTACTGTAATTGCTGGATTGTAAGTTGTTCTATTTTTCACCTTTTAAGGAATCTCCATACTGTTTTCCATAGTGGCTATACCAGTTTGCATTCCCAACAACAGTACAGGAGTGTACCTTTTTCTCCATATCTTTGCCAACACCTGTTATTTCCTTTTTTTTAATTTTAGACATTCTGATGTGTGGGGTAATTTTTCATTATAGTTTTGATTTGCATTTCCCTATGGTGAGTGATGGTGAGCATCTTGTCTTCTTTAGAGAAGTGTCTGTTTATGGCTTCTGCCCTTTTTCTAATTGGATTATTGGTTTTTTGGGGGGTGTTGAGTTTTAGGAATTCTTTATATATTTTGGATACTAACCCTTTATTAGGTATGTCATTTGCAGGTATCTTCTACCATTCTGAAGGCTGCATTTTAGTCTTGTTGATAATTTCCTTTGCTGTGCAAGAAGCTTTTTATTTTGTGAGGTCTCAGTAGTTTATTTTTGCTTTTGTGTTAGGGAAACATCTTGCTTTAGAAGACAAATCTATAAAGAAGTTGCTATGGCTGATGTCAAAGAAGTTACTGCCTGTGTTCTCTTCTAGAATTTTTGTGGTTTCAGGTTTCACATTTAGATCTTTAATCCATTTTGAATTTATTTTTGTGTATGGTGTAAAGAAAGTAGTCAACTTTCGTTCTTTTGTGCATTGTTGTTCAGTTTTCCCAACACCATTTGTTGAAGAGACTTTTTCCTACTGGATATTCTTTCCTGCTTTGTCGAAGATTAAGTCATATAATTGTGGATTTTTTTCTGGTATTTTCTATTCTTTTTCATTGATCTATGTGTCTGTTTTTTGGCCCTGTATCATTACTGTTTTGGTTGCTGCAGCTTTGTAATATAACTTGAAGTCCATAATTGTGATGCCTACAGCTTTGCTTTTGTTTTTCAAGATTACTTTGGGTATTCAGGGGTTTTTGTGATTCCTACAAATTTCAAGATTGTTTGTTGTAGTGCTGTGAAAAATGCTATTGGTATTTCGATAGGGATTGCATTAAATCTGTAGATTGCCTTGAATTGTATAGGCACTTTAACAATATTTTTTATTCAATCTAAGAATGGAGGGTCTTTCCATTTCTTTGAGTTGTCTTCAACTTCATTCATCAATGTTTTATAGTTTTCAGAATACAAGTCTTTAATCTCTTGGGTTTATTTCTAGGTATCTTATTATTTTGGGCACAGTTGTAAATGGGATTGTTTTCTTAACTTCTTTCTCATGCTTCATTATTGGCATATAGATATGAAACAGATTTCTGTACATTGATTTGGGATCCTGCAACTTTGTTAAATTTGTTGATCAGTTCTTGCAGTTCTTTGGTGGAATCTTTTGGGTTTTCTATATAGAATATCATGTCATATGCAAATAGTGAAAGTTTTACTACTTCTTTACCAATTTGGTTGCATTTTATTGCTTTTTGTTGTCTGATTGCTGCGGGTAAGACTTCCAGTACTGTGTTGCATAAACATGGTGAGAGTGAACATCCCTATCTTATTCCTGACCTTAGGGGAAAAGCTCTCAAGTTTTCCCCATTAAGAATGATGTTTGCTGTGGGTTTTTCGTACATGGCCTTTATTATGTTCTTATTTATTATTATGTTATATGTTTATGTTTTATATGTCTTTATTATGTTATTATGTTTCTTCTAAACCTACTTTGTTGAGGGTTTTTTTTAATCATGAATGGATGTCATACTTTGTCACATGTTTTTCTGTGTTGACATGACCATATGGTTCTTACCCTTTTGCTTATTGATGTGGTGTATGACATTGACTTTGTGAATATTGAACCACCCTTGCATCGCAGGAATAAATCCCAATTGATTGTGATGAATGATTTTTTTTAATGTATTGTTGGGTTCAGTTTTTGTGTTTTGTTGAGAATTTTTGCATCTATATTCATCAGAGATACTGGTCTGTCATCTCTTCTTTAGTGGTGTCTGTTTGGTTTTGGTTTCAAGGTAATACTGGCCTCATTTCCTTTCCTTTTCTATTTTCTAGAATAGTTTAAGAAAAATAGATATTAACTCTTCTTTAAATGTATGGTAGAATTTGCCCATAGAGCCATCTGGTCCGGGACTTTTGTTTGTTGGGAGTGTTTTGGTTACTAACTCAACTTTGCTGGCTTTTGGTCTGTTCAAATTTTCTATTTCTTCCTGTTTCAGTTTATATGTTTCTTGGAGTACATCCATTTCTTCTAGGCTGTCCAATTTGTTGGCATATGTTTTTTTTTTTAAATATAATTTTGATTGTTTTTATTTCTGTGGTGTTGGTTATTTCTCTTCTCTTCATTTGTGATTTTATTTATTTGAGTCCTCTTTTTTTCTTGATAAGTCTGAGCAATCTGGCTTTCTTGAAGGAATTCTTATTGGCATTGGTTAATGACAGTTCCTCTACTCATTTTGAGATTGACGTTTTGAGGTGCTAACGTGACGTTCATATCTTTCCTTATTCATAAAGTGTCTTTAAAGCCTCTCTCAGGAAGGAAGGGCAGGAGGTATTAATTATCATCATATCTTTGACAAAAAGGTTTTCAGAAAAAGCCTTTACAAATGCTTCACATTCTTCTTGCATCCAAAGTCCTACATCAGAACAAAGGGCTTTAGGGAAATGATTTTCACCCAGGCTGTCTAGTTGAGAAAGGTTGGCAAAGTCAGTACTTGTCTAGACTTGTACTTTGAAATGTGGCTGAGCAAGCCACTAGGAGGAGTTCTTTGCGTGTGTAAATCTGCATCCACTATTTGCTGTAGGTTCAGAAAAAAACAAAATTGGAGTTGGAATTGCTGCTTCAAGACTTCTTATTATTCAATAGACCAAGACATTTACAAGTAGGATATTTTGTTTATCTGAGGTGGAAATATAGCTCCTGGGATTGGATCAGGATTTTAGCTAAGAAAACTTATTTTAAAACCTCAACTTGTGATGATGCCTGGATGGCTCAGTGGTTGAGCCTCTGCCTTTGGCTCAGGGCATGATCCCTGAGTGTCGGGATCTAGTCCCACATCAGGCTTCCTGCATGGAGTCTGCTTCTCCCTCTGCCTATGTCTCTGCCTCTCCCCCCCCCCCCCCGTCTCTCTTGAATAAATAAATAAAATCTTCAGAAAAAAAAACAAAAACAACCTCAGCTTGATCCACCAACTTTCTCAGTCAGAAAGGAAGTGTGGTCAGCAAGCAGGTGTTTGGTTTGAATTGGGAAAGGAAGAGCCTCGCCATTGCTATAGAATATTTAGTGCTGATGAATTCTTTCCTTCAAATTTACTCCTTAAATTAATGTAAATATGTTAATGGGATATGATTCCCCTAATAGACAACACTGATAGTAACAGGGGTGGGACTGAACCTAATGGTTTCTGTAACATGTTTAATTTCTGATGTTGCTGTTAAATGTTGAGGAAAATTAGTCACATTTAGCACCATCTGTTTCCAAAACTGGTTAAAGTGTGAATTGCCTCCTGACTAGCCATTTTATAGCTTTTGGTAATAGTTGTGGGATGCAATGATTATTTTTATTCTCTTTCTTTGTTTTCTGTTGTGAATACTCATACATTTTGCTTCTAGGGAATTGGGATTAAAAACATCAAAGGATATCCTTTAGGTGTCTTGGTCATCATGGTTGTAAAAAGGAATCTAAATTTTCACTTTCCTCTTCCATCCCAATATAACTTATCTTCACTTTGTTTTTTAATCTATTTTTAAGTAGGCTCTACACCCAAAATGGACCCTGAGATCAAGAGAGATATGCTCTCCTGACTAGCCAGCCAGGTGCCCCACCCTATCTTCAATTTAGATACAGTTATAGATTGGAAACCATAGTTATGAAGTATATTAAATCTTTAATAGTAATACATACTGAATGATCAATAAATGGAATTTGGAGGATTTTATTTTATTTTTATTTTTTTAAAGATTTTATTTATTCATTCATGAGAGACACAGGCAGAGGGAGAAGCAGGCTCCATGCAGGGAGCCTAATGCGGGACTCAATCCCAGGTCTCCAGGATCAGGCCCTGGGCTGAAGGCAGTGCTAAACCGCAGAGCCACCCAGGCTGCCTTGGAGGATTTTAATATGTGATGCCTTAGACCTTTTTTTTTTCCTGTGTTGTTGCTTTTGAGGGACTGTGAAGAAGTGGGGATATAGAGTCCCTTAAATGTATGTATGCCTTTTACAAGAAGGAAAAACCAAGTTTTAAAGCTGGCAACAAAATAATTTGGTCAGTGTTTCCCTTTTTTTTTTTCCTTTGGCCTTACACTCTTTCTACAGAAGTGGCCATGAAACTTACATATGACTGTGCATACCTTTTAATGAACAGGTCAGAATTCTGGCAAGTCCACCTGGAATACTTGTTAGGGTATTTAAATGTTCACATAATGTGTTTAAGAAAGAAAGAAGTCTGAAAAAAAAAAGAAAAAAAAAGTCTGCCATTTCAGGTTGTGGATAGTATTTTATTTTTGAGTGATCACTGTGAACTTCATATAGTTTTCCTAATCTTGGATTATTCTCTGACACGTTCTTATAGAAAAATCAGACTCCAATCCTTCTTCTGTCTTGAGTGGGTATGGATATTCAAACTTGCAGTAAAGCAGTTGACAACTCTGCTGTACAGCACTCATATAATGTAGGAAGATTTCCCTACTTTGTCTACTATCTGTCTGCATAGGGAATATGGTTTTTACCTAATAACATAAGACGACAAATCTTAAAAACAACTTTTTTTTGGAAAAAGATGTTTTAAGAGAAGAAAAGGAGGGAAGAGACAGATTTTAAAGCCAAAAATCGGTTGTTTATTGCAACTATGTTGAAAATTTTGTTTTCCCACAAATTAAGAAATAAAATACTCCAAATGTGAAATGAATTTAAAAAATTAAAAACTGTTCTACAGGGTAATCTTATCTTTTAGATATGTAATGGAGCAAAACATTAAAGGTATGCCCAACTAATTGGACAGTGGAAGTAAAATAGCCCTCCTTTTATGTTGCCAAGAGTGGCAGTAGCTGGAATACTGGTTTGAGGTTGGATGTTACAGGAAGTTTTGGATGCTCCATTAGCGGGTTACTTCTCCTGAGAGTGGAACAGTTCCTCTCTTACTGCCTATGTCTCTTGGTAAGGGAAGAATTGGTTATCTTCTGAAATCATTTGTTTGATCTATTAAATAGGGGTGTGGGAGAGCTAAAATTTTAGTCTTTTAAAAATTATGAAATTTAGATAATTGGTGGAGAAATTCTCTTTTTAATATCCAGGTGGGCAAGCACTCAGATTGGTTTCTATAAAATGAAATTTTTAAAAATTTATTTTACGGTAGTCATACAGAGAGAGAGAGAGGCAGAGACACAGGCAGAGGGAGAAGCAGGCTCCATGCACCGGGAGCCTGACGTGGGATTCGATCCCGGGTCTCCAGGATCGCGCCCTGGGCCAAAGGCAGGCGCCAAACCGCTGCGCCACCCAGGGATCCCTATAAAATGAATTTTGAAATAGGTTGCTGACAACTTGTTCATTAATCCTGCATGACATTAATTTCTGAATGACATTTTGCTCTTATTAGGGCAGTAGAATTGATTGCAAAAATTTTAAATGGTAGCTTTTTATGGTACAGTTTACAGAACAAATGTGAAAGGGAACACCTTAATTAGGCCACTGTGAAAATGGCCCACACTTACACTATGCAGAATCCTCAATGAAAGTTCAGCAGAGAGAATTTTTTATTGCTGTAGTTGAGTGTAACAGCAAAGCCAAATCGCCAGCTGCCAGTGGAATCTGTAATAAAATAGGCAGGAGCTGCTTCAAAGAGAATTGATGCGATTAGCTTTACCTGTATTCTGTCGGCATTCTCTGAATTGCCTCCTGACTCCTTCTCTCTTCACCTTTCTCCTATTCATAGCCCTCGTATAACAAATAGTCATTTATTCATGCCTTTATGTATAAGGACTTTTGCTTGGAATTTTGACAGCATTTTTTCCAGCTAAAAAATGAATAAAAATATGAGGAAAAGAGAAAAATCAGGAACTAAATGTTTTTATCCTGTGGAATATCTATTTTATACAAGTGTAGGAGGGAATATGACGGTATTACTTATTTTTTGCTACTTTTTTCTGATAGGCAAGTTCTTTGCTACAGGCAACTAGAGGTGTAAAGATTATTTGACTAAAAACGGCTGACAATATGGACACAAATGATTATGACCAATTAGTGACCAAAAGAATTCATTTTCCCACCATGAAAAAGTTAGATAAGAAAGATCTTTGACATTATTGTGTGTTACTAAAACACATTATCATTCTTGCTGGGTATTTATTTTTTCATTCATTTATTAACTTTATAAATATTTATTTTGCCCATATACAGAGGGCCAGCTCTGTATATGGCACTGGAGATAGAGTAATGAATCAGTCAGACATGGAGCTTACAAATATTGAAAATTAATAATTACAGTGGTGATGAAATTTTCAGGGAGGAGTACAGGGTGTTATGTGAATCTGTTAAAGATAAGTATGGTCAGATTATAGTATAGAAACTGCATATAGTCTTGATTAGTAGTTAAAAAATACATAGATTAACAGGTATAATGAAATAGCATTTCTAGAAAGACATCTATAGAGAAATGTGGTGTGTGTCCTGCAAATACAGTCTGAGCAAGTGTGAAAGTCCCTATATAGAACAGTAATAAAAAGCTTATTGACCATCCATTTTATTTAAAGTATAGCCATCTCCCTGGAAAGGGGATTCAAGTTTGTTTTGCTAATTGAGCACTAGGAAATAGTTGTCTTTGTGTTCTGAGTAAAGTTTTCCAGGGTATTTTATGAGAATTAAGTGTTCTGCGACGGGGATGTCCACTCTCACCACTGCTATTCAACATAGTACTAGAAGTCCTAGCCTCAACAATCAGACAACAAAAAGAAATAAAAGGCATTCAGATTGGCAAAGAAGCAGCCAAACTCTCCCTCTTCCCAGATGACATGATACTGTACATAGAAAACCCAAAAGACTCCACGCCAAGTTTGCTAGAACTCATACAGCAATTCGGCAGCATGGCAGGATACAAAATCAATGCCCAGAAATGAGTGGCATTTCTATACACTAACAATGAGACTGAAGAAGAGAAATCAAGGAATCAATCCCATTTACAATTGTACCCAAAAGCATAAGATACCTAGGAATAAACCTAACCAAAGAGGTAAAGGGTCTGTACTCTAAAAACTACAAAACAGTTCTGAAAGAAATTGAGGAAGACATAAAGAAATGGAAAACATTCCATGCTCATGGATTGGAAGAATAAATATTGTGAAAATGTTTATGCTACCTAAGGCAATTTACACGTTTAATGCAATCCCTATTAAAATACCATGGACTTTCTTCACAGAGTTAGAACAAATCATCTTAAGATTTGTGTGGAATCAGAAAAGACCCTGAATAGCCAGGGGAATATTAAAAAAGAAAACCATAGCTGGGGGCATCACAATGCCAGATTTCAGGTTGTACTACAAAGCTGTGAGCATCAAGACAGTGTGGTACTGGCACAAAAACAGACACATAGATCAATGGAATAGAATAGAGAATCCAGAAATGGGCCCTCAACTCTATGGTCAACTAATATTCGACAGAACAGGAGAGAATATCCACTGGAAGGACAGTCTCTTCAATAAATGGTGCTGGACAGCCACATGCAGAATGAAACTGGACCATTCTCTTACACCATACACAAAGATAAACTCAAAATGGTTGAAAGATCTAAATGTGAGACAAGAATCCGTCAAAATCCTAGAGGAGAACACAGGCAACAACCTTTTTGAACTTGGCCACAATAACTTCTAAGCGAAGGCAAAGGAAACAAAAGCAAAACTGAACTGTTGGAGCTTAATCAAGATAAAAAGCTCCTGCACAGCAAAGAAACAGTCAACAAAACTAAAAGAACCTACAGAATGGGAGAAGATATTTGCAAATGACCTATCAGATAAAGGGCTAGTATCCAAGATCCATAAAGAAATTATTAAACTCAACAGCAAAGAAACAAACAATCCAATCATGAAATGGGCAAAAGACATGAACAGAAATTTCACAGAGGAAGACAGACATGGCCAACAAGCTCATGAGACAATTCTCCGCATCCCTTGCCATCAGGGAAATACAAATCAAAACCACAATGAGATACCACCTCACAACAGTGAGAATGGTGAAAATGAACAAGACAGGAAACAACAAATTTTAGAGAGGATATGGAGAAAGGGGAACCCTCTTGCACTGTTGGTGGGAATGTGAACTGGTACAACCACTCTGGAAAACTGTGTGTGGGTTCCTCAAGAAGTTAAAAATAGAACTGCCCTACGACCAAGCAATTGCACTGCTTGGTATTTACCTCAAAGATACAGATGCAGTGAAAGACCGAGACACCTGCACCCCAATGTTTATAACAGCAATGTCCACAACAACCAAACTGTGGAAGGAACCTTGGTGTCCAATGAAAGATGAATGGATAAAGAAGCTGTGGTATATGTATACAATGGAATATTACTCAGCCATTAGAAAGGATGAATACCCACCATTTGCTTTGACGTGGATGGAACTGGGGGGTATTATGCTGAGTGAAGTAAGTCAGTCAGAGAAGGACAAACATATGGTTTCATTCATTCATGGAATATAAAAAATAGTGAAAGGGATTAAAGGGGAAAGGAGAGAAAGTGAATGGGAAAAACCAGAGAGGGTGACAGAACATGAGAGACTCATAACTCTGGGAAATGAACAAGGCGTGATGGAAAGGGAGGTGGGCAGGGGGATGGGGTGACTGGGTGTGATGGGCACTGAGGGGGGGCACTTGACAGGATGAGTACTGGCTGTTATACTATATGTTGGCAAACCGAACTCCAATAAAAAAATATATAATTTTTTTTTAAAAAAGAGAGAATTAAGTGTTCTGGGTAGCAGACACCTTCAGCAGGATTTCCCCATGAGTTTGCTTTTGTAATTTATTTGAACAACTCTATTTCACAGCCTTGTCCATGTGTCCCCATTATATTTTATTTTGTTGATTTAGTATATTTAATTCTCTCTGAATTATCATCCCGACATCCACAGATTTACTTCTATTTTTATGTCATCTGGAAATTGGTTAAAAGTGACTTGTCTGTCTTCATCTTGTCTGATAAAACTGCTGAATGTGACAGGGCCAAATGCAGAGCTGAGGTTTCACTTCAGGTTGACATTGCTCCATTAGTAAGGTGTTCAACTAGATGTGAATTCTCAGCACTGTGCCATCATCAGTGCTGTATTAATGAGAGGACCAATTAACCAGGGTGAGGATGAGCACAGGCTAGAGATACTAAGATTCTTAACTCTCATGAAGTGGTAGACCAGCCACCATGAAATGAGCAAAATTGAGTGTTGGGGCTTAAAGGTGTTTTATCCATTCCATAAACTGCAAACTAAAGGAATGGCACACCATGGAAAGCAAAACTTCTTTCCCAAGCTTCCAGTGTGTCCAATACAATATTTACTAACCATTTTTACTGGGTATTTTATAAGGACTTCAAATATATCATGACTTGGACTCTTCTTTTCCCATCCCCTAGAACTGTCTCCCCTGCCCTTACTATCAGTAGTTCTCTCTCTGTCCTGATCCATCCTCCACATTGATTTCAGAGTCATCTTTATAGGGGTCACAAATCTAATATTACCCCTTTTCCTCTAATATTACCCCCTTTCCTTTTTGTTCAAAATTTGTTAGTGGCTCCTTCCATATATGCAAGATGAAATCTAAAATCCCCCTTGTGAATGAAAGATTGACCAAGATTTGATCTCACCTAACATACCATCTTCATCTTTAGCTTACTGCCTTGTTAATTTACAACCACATGGAATGCCTTTGTTTTTCTGAACATATTGTCTCATTCTCTTACCTTTGCATATTTTATTTTCTCCTGATCAGAACCCCATTTGTCTCCCTAACAGCTTCCTATTCTAAACCCAAGCCTCAGTTCCATCCTATTAAAACATCCAAGCCTCAATTCTAGAGGCACATTCTCTGTGAAGCCTGGAGAGATTTTGCAGGGAAGTTTTCATAGACTCCCATGATTGGTGCATGGGACCTCACCAATGTTCAGATTAAACCATGCCTACTGTCATTCTAATGCTGATCAGAGATATCAAAATTGTATCTTTCTCTGGAAGGCAGCAGTCCATGTCATTCCATCTTTAAATCTCCACCTCATGGACTGTGCTTGGGAATTCAGGACAGCTGAATAATACTAGAGCTAGGAAGCTATGGAAAAAAAGATTAGCAGGGACTATTTGTGGGATTGGATCCTGATACAAAGAAGGACAAATTTCCTATTTGTAAGTACTCCTACTGTACCTCTGTTGTGGCTAGGTATAAACCATCCTGTGGTATAGGTGGCTAGTGGTCAGCTGTATCCATTCTTCTCTTCTTCCTTTAATAATAGAAATGCGGAGTTTAGCTGGGCACATGGATTCCCAGCTAGGGACTACATTTCTCACATTTCCTTACAAGATATAGTCATAGAGCAAAGTTCTGGCCACTGAGATGTAAGAAGAAATGTATGGCAATTTCATGTTGTGCCATTAAAAGAATGAAGTACACTCCCATTGATATTTTCTTATTCTCCCAATGGCTGTTCTGTAGGTTTGATGGAGGGTGTAGAGGGTCCATCTTGGACCTAGAGATGGAAACCCTGGGTTGAAGATGGATCTTAGACTGTAATCACAGAAGAGAAACTTGTCTAACCTATGTAGTTTTGGATCTCTGTAGAGACTGGACCTAAATAATACCTTTATAAAAAAGTTGTATTTATGAACTTTGTTATTTAGCAGAAACATGCCTTGGCATCTACCTTTATATGCTCATTATATCACATTTCTTTCAAAATTATGAAAAATTTTAAACGTACATAGTTATAATCTTTCTATATGTGCTTCATATTTCTTTGCACTTTAAAAATATGATGTTATATGTAGAGTTAATTCTCCTCACTGAGCCCAATTCCTCTTTTTCCCTCAGAAGCAACCTCTATTTTGATTTTATATTTACCAATCTTATGCATACTTTTATGCTTTTAACAACATGTTTATGTGCCTCTCTATATAGCAATTTTGTATACATTTACAAAAATGCACACTTTTTTTCCTAATCAGTATTAGGTTTTGTGGTTTGTCTATGTTGACTTATATATGATTGGTTCAGTATTTTAACTACTCTGTAATATTTTGTATTTTAGCTGCTATGTAATATTTCACTGAATGAATATAATTCAATCTAGTGATACTCTTATTGATGAATCTTGAAGTTGTTTTTAAGTTTTAACTATAATGAACAATTGCTATAAGATTATCCTTACACATGTTTTTTGTAGTCACATGCAAGCGAGCTAATGGGGCAGAACCAATATTTGAAGAATTGCTAACCTGTGGTTTCCAGAACTGAGAAGAGATTTTAAATCAGCTAATATTCAAGAGGCTTATGGACCTCAGAGCCCAGGTTGATGGAACAGTCATCATTTGGAACATTTGCAGATATCATGGCCGTAGGACAAGAGCTCTGGAAGGTTTTGCACTGACAGTTAAATTCTTTGGCTAAAAGTAACACATGATACTTCCTCTCACAACTATTGGTTAGACCTAGTCATATGACCTCACCCAACCACAAATGGCCCGGAAGTATAATCGTAGTCTAGCATGTGCCCAGGAGAGGACAGACAGGATATTTGGTAATCAACATTAATCATTACTGTAAGCTCATACCGTATTTCTATTAAAACCACCAAATCCAAAATCAAACAGTTTAATTTCTATTTGACATATCTTTTCAGAATTGATAATAATGGCAAATAAGTGACATTTATTAGGTACCTGGTATAATCCCAACCCTGGGCTCTATTCTCCCTATTTAATTAAATGTTCTCAGCAACCCTAGGAGGGAGATAGTATTATTATTTCCACTTAGCAAATGAGGAAACTGCTACGTAAAGGAGCAAGAACACTCAAATTATTAACTAGGTCATAGAGCTAGGGGCTTGGAGACCCTGGATGTAAACTCCAGATCCAGCTTGGACTCTTCCCCCTATGTAGTCTGCCTGAATGAGTCCTCACAGCCTCTGCTTTGGTCACCTCCTTGTCTAATAGAACCAGCAATGGAGGCCTTCCTCTGCCTCTCCTCTTAGTTTAAAGCTACGAGACTCTCTCTAGAGCAGAGTTTAGCAGTATTATGCTCCCACAGTAAGCATTCAAAGCATCTCAGCTTTCTAGTCCAGAGATGAAACAGCTGTTCTCTCCAAATGGCTTATACTGAAATGTAAATGAATAAGGACGTTAAAAAAAAAAAAGAAAGAAAAAGAGAAAGAAAACAGATTTAAGTTCCTGCCTTTTAAAATTTTTATCATTTCCCATCCAAGCTTACTGTTTTTGTTTAATCTTTCCATTCCTTTTCTTCTTCCTTGTGTGCTCTTTTTCTTAGGGATATGCAAACTTTATTAGTCAGCTCCTCTTTCAAGCTCTGTATGCTTTTGTGTTTGAGAATTGGGAATCAGGTACTTTTACTGTTAGCCTCAGGGTGGATCTGAGCAGGAGGAAGCTTTATGAATAATCAAGGTTGACATCTCCAACGTTGTTCCTTCATTATAAATATTGTTAAAGGAGCTGTGACCACCATGGGCTCCCACTGAACAGTGTGTGCAGGGGGAGGCAGAGACAGCCTTTGATTTCATCTCTTTTCTGGTTATCATTTCACTGATGACCCTGGAGTTGACAGGCCTCTTACATTTGACTGTCTTTTTTTTCCCCCCCAGAAAGTTTCTCTTCAATTAGCATAAGTGTTTGGTCTGCAGGAAGCTGGCTGGGTTCATCTCACCAACTCCAAAGGCTAAGGACCATAGTTAATATTAGTGCTTGTGCGTTGCCTTAGCCTGAATCCCTAATGAATGTTGAGCTGCTTTGTGACTTTAACCATTTTATTTCCACTTGGATTAGTTATAGCATCATGATCTTTTTCAGGAGGAAAACAAATTATAGTGCCCAAGGTCTTTGGCCCTTCTACCTACCTCCTGAGAGAGCCTAATTAGGTTCCACAAATGTCTGAAAATATACCAGTATTCCATCCATATCTCTACTAAGGTGCCCTCTCCCACTGGTGCCCCACTAATCTCTAGTTATATGTATGTGTGTGTGTGTATGTGTGTGTGAATTAGCCAACCATGTTTTAGATTATTCATGTTGTCTTGACAGTGTTTTCATTTTAAAAATGGAGATCTGTGAACTTGCATTTATATTGTATAACTTTGTAAAATTCCTCTCCAGCTCCATTTCCTTCTATCTGCCCCCAGTAGATTCACCAAAGAATGTTTATAGAACCTATTACGTACCAAAAAATGGTATGAACTTCAGTTGACATCTCAATAGCCTTGTGAGGAAGTTGATATTGCTGTTCTGATTTTCTTGAAAGATTCAGACATCTAAGCTTAGGGAGTGATGGGGCTTGCTCAGAGTCATGGTTAGAAGCAGGGATAAAGTGCTGGACATCTATTCCAAACCCTCTACTCTTCTTCCTAGTTCATGTTTATTAGTAATTTTTGCCATTCATTCATTCTGCCAACATTATTGAACATTGGTTTATGTCAGGCACTGGAGATGACTAAGGTAATTAAGGAAGAGTATTTAGGAGCTCAAATTCCAATGAGTGGTAAAGCTCTGTTAACTTGATAGTAAGGGATACTAAATTACTAAGATACTTAACAGTGCAGTGGTTGAAATAG
This sequence comes from Nyctereutes procyonoides, assembly GCF_905146905.1. Lineage (NCBI taxonomy): Eukaryota > Metazoa > Chordata > Mammalia > Carnivora > Canidae > Nyctereutes > Nyctereutes procyonoides. The sequence goes on from NW_026575040.1 coordinate 15,468,034, forward strand.
GGAGCTCTGAGGGCATGGAAGAGAGCTGTTTCAGCTTGTTTTCAGGGCCTCAGGGAAGCCTTCTTAAAGGGAGTGGAAATGAGTGTTGAGGTAAAAAGACAGATCTCATTAAAAAGGAGCTGACCTTTCTTGGGTGGTGGTGAGAACAGAGAATGTGCCATGAAGCCCCTGGACACACTGTGAAAGTACAGGTGGTGGGGCACTGCCTGCCCATCCTCAAATGCCATAGTCCTCCCCTGTATCACTTGTGAATCTTTGTACCTAATCATGTTGCCAAGTCCCACTGCTGGTACTTTGTGTCTCAGCTGAACAAGCTAAAGAAGTCTTCAGGGGAAATTGTCTACTGTGGACAGGTGTTCAAGAAATCCCTCTTGCAGGTGAAGAACTTCAGCATTTTGGGGCATGTGGGTGGCTTAGTGGTTGAGCTTCTGCCTTTGGTTCAGGTCGTGATCCTGGGGTCCTGGGATTGAGTCCCGCATTGGGCTCTCCCTCTGCCTATGTCTCTGCCTCTCTGTGTGTGTCTCATGAATAAATAAGTTAAATCTTTTTAAAAAGGAACTTCAGTATCTGACTGTGCTATGACTCCCCTGGGGCACCAGGGCACCCAAATGTAAAAATGCAGTTTTGTTCTATAAGATGTGGACATAGGGAAGGCAGCTGGAATGGCAGGTTTGGAGAGGAAATTCATGAGTTCAGTTTTGGATGCGTTGAATTGAGATATTTGTCGGAAGTTCAAGTATACAGGCATTTGGCTGAGGAGTGGTCATCACAGTTCAAGAAAGAAACCAGACTGGAAGTGCAAATTTAGGAATTGTCATCATTCCAGAAGGCAATGGAATCAGCATGCAAGCAGACAGAGGGGAAGGCCAAAGCTTGAGTCCTGAAAAATATCAGTGGTTAGAAGACAAGCAGAGAGAACGTACCCTCAAAGGAGAGTAAGAAGGACTTCCCAAAGAGGAAGGAAGAAAATAAAGGGAGTGTGGTATCACAAAACCCTAGGGAACAGAATTGTTTCAAGAAGAGGGAGGGCTTAATACATTGGTGTCAAGCATATAATTTTCAGTGACGCATTTCATTGGATTTGGCATCAGGGAAGCGCTGTTAGCCTTTCTGAGACCAATTTCAGTCGGATATGCATGTGTCAGACTCTCAACTATAGGAGTGGAGGAGTGAATGGAAGGGTAGAATTTGAGATCGCCTTTTATGAGTTGGCCTTTGAGCAATGATAGAGTGAGCACTTTTTCTGTTGGTTTCTCTGAAGAAGAGGAAAGATGTAGGAGAGTAGCTGGAGAAGAATGCAGTGTTGAGGGAGGAGATCTTAAGGTAGGAGAAAGCATTATGATACTGATTTGGTGTGTTTAGCAGCAGGGAGGAGGCAACCAGTGGAGCACATCTCTAAGGTGGAAAGGAGTGGAGTCCAGGACAGAGATGCATTAGCCTAAGCAAGAGAAGGAATCTTTTTCTTTTTTCATAGGGAGGATTGAAGAATGGCTCAAGACTAGGATGGATAATAGGAATAAAGATCCCAGAATAATGTTCTGAGTGCTAACCGCGTGTCAGCACTCTACTATTCACATACATAAAGAATTGTTGTAATCCCCATTCTATATATGGGGAAAGGGAGGCTCAAAGAAGTCCATTTAGTGTCCCAAAGCCACAGCTGGTATACACAGCTGGTATTTATAGGCAGTCTAGCTCCAGAGCCTACTTTCTGACTACATGTTCTGTTGTACGAAGGAGGCAGGGCTAGTGACTCAGGCAAGATGGAGATGGAGACAGAGACGGGGGTGGGGGGAGTGGGGGAGGTCGGGGGGCGGGGAAGGGGGTGGAAGGTCATTACAAAATGATCATTAATTATTTAATTAGCTCTTGTCCCAAAACTTGAGAACTTGTATTGCATTTGTATTTATTTATTTATTTTTATTTTATTTTTTATTTTTTTTAAGATTTATTTATTTATTCATTCAGAGAGAGCGAAGAGAGAGGCAGAGACACAAGAAGAGGGAGAAGCAGGCTCCATGCAGGGAGCTCGATGTGGGACTCGATCCTGGGTCCCCAGGATCACACCCCGGGCTGTAGGCAGCGCTAAACTGCTGCACCACCGGGGCTGCCCTGCATTTGTATTTATAATTGTGTTGGTACCAAGAACCTGAGTATGTTTATTGATTTGGGCTCATGAGAAAAGATCAGAAGCTTAATATGTAAATAATATATTTATTACCATACCATAGTGAAAGGCAAATGACCTCACTTAGAAAATATTTTGTACTTGGTGCTATGGAGAAAACAGGTACAAGAAGAATCTAGAATATCAGTCATGCTTTCAGAGAGATTACATTCTATTTGAGAAAATTAGAATATCATAAGTGAAACCATTTGATATATTTTTAGGGCTAAAGTGAGTGAGGTAAAAATGTGTCAAAAATAGGAAGAAAAAAAAGAAAAAAATTTTTTTGCCTTAGAGGTCAGTCTAGCACTGATTAGCCCTGCCTCAGCATAAATGGCCCATTATGGCCACACAACAGTGTTCTCATTCCTTGCCCATATTGGGGAGCTGGAGAGTCAAGGCACTACAGACACTTCCTTAGCCTTTTCACCCTTGCCCCTCATTATCCAGTGGGGTGGCAAATGTTGCTAGCTTGTACCCCTTAGAAAAAGATAGAAAACTGTCTTCCACTAAGAAGTGTTTACTAAAATCCATTAAAGCTCTAGCTGTGGTGAATGCAAAAATAAAGTTTATATGCTTTCTTGTTAAGTATGCCTTGGCGAACACATTCCTTTCCCATGACCATACCCAATGCTGGAGTACACAGGAAACACAAGTGAACAGAATTATTTAAGGGAGGTAGGGCAAGAAGAATCAGATCTTTCCCTACCAGCAGAGATTTTTAAAAAACATTATTTATTTACTTATTCATGATAGACACACAGAGAGAGAGGCAGAGACACAGGCAGAGGGAGAAGCAGACTCCATGCAGGGAGCCTGATGCGGGACTTGATCCTGGGACTCCAGGATCATGCCCTGGGCCAAAGGCAGGCACTAAACCGCTGAGCCACCCAGGGATCCCCCCAGCAGAAATTTTGAAAGAAAGAATTTAAAGAATTTCTTTAGAAAGAAAAAAATGACTTAGTCTTGAGGACAGATGATACATTCTATTCCATTCAAAACCTGCTGCCTACCTCATCACCAAATTCCATATTGATACCAGTATGTCAGTTGAGCACGTAGGTGTAGAGTGGAAGGTGATTGGGTCTGTATTCCTAGCTATATTCTTTCTCAGAAGAGATTAAGAGAAGAAGGCAATAGCTAGGACTCAGGTAATGGGGGGAAGAGTAAAGACCATCAGTCGGGTTGCTAAGGGCGGTCATGATGTCCTGTCCTCTTTTGAATCTGTCCTCTTTTGGACCCGTCCAATGTCTCTGAGCAGTAACTCCTCCTCCTTAGAGGGATCAGGGCTGAGAAGTCGGGCAGAGGAGTTTCTGGTGGGAAAAAGGGCCTGCAGAGTCCCGGTCTCTGATGGGTTTGATGCACTGATATGTATGTGTTGTTGTTATTGGATAGAAGGGTATGTTAGAGGTAGCACCAGTGCCAGATTCTTTGTAGTGCTCAACTTTTCAAGAACAGAACTCAGTTCATTTTTCCAGAGAAGATAAGACTGAGAAATCAATTAACGTGTCCAAATACCACGGGAGACTGATGCTCAAACTGGAGTGATGATGTATTAATTGATAGTGGGAAAATGTGACTGGCCTCAGCTCTCCACACCAGGCACACTCTCCTTTATGTTAGTATACTCAGGAGATTATATTACAGGTTAGAAAGTTTCTAGACGAGTCCCAGGTCTGAGTAGAGGAATTGAATGCTTTTGCACAATAACTTGATGAATCATCCTTATCCAGTCTAAGGATATGTTTGTCATAGGAGTCAATATTGGTTGTCTAGACTTAGAGCAGCACAGTCTTGTGGACAGTAATTTTACTGTATACTAGAAGATTTTACCATTTTATTTCTTCATTGAAATATAATTGACATACTTTGTATTAGTTTAGGTATACAACATAATGATTCAATATTTGTATATATTGCAAAAGTATCACAATATGCCTAGTTAACATCTGTCACTACATGTGATTACAAATTTTGTTTTTCTTGTGATGAGAACTTTTAAGATCTCTCTCTCTTAGATCATATGTTGTAGTTTGTAGATCATCTGACAGTAGTTATTGGATTGATGCATTGCAGAGAACATTTTGGGGATGCATCTTAGTTTTGTTACAAGTCATTTCTGGCTGTGGGTAACATTCTAGAATGACTCACATAGATGGCCAGTGTACTAAATTTATGTTGCCTTTATTATTTCAGTTTCTTAAAACAATATCTTTACTCCTGGTCTCATAATTTTAGGGTGTACCCTGTATTTGGAACTTAACAGTTCAATGTACTGAACACAGATTGGAGAGAATAGAAGGACAATGAATTAAACTTGCCAAGTACTGGGCTAGAAGTTCTGCCCTACTTAGGTAGAAAAACTCCTATTTTATACCTTAGGGAATTGAGTTTAGGAAGGGTCAGGGACTGCCTAGTAAGAACACATGGTGAAAGTGGAGGATCTTACAGTCCAATTTAGGCTTACATTCAAAGGAAGTACTTTGGGAATTCAAAATTTATGTCTTCTATTTGAAGCATTTCATATAGAAGGCAGAACTTCAGCTGAGTCCTAAAGAGAAGGTAGGTAGGAAAAGGAGAAAATTTTGATTGAATGAACAAGTCTGAATTGCTCTGGTAACCCACCTCTTAGTTTTTGTATTCAATGCTGGCCACTACACTTCTCAAATAATGTAGACAAACTGGGGTATATTTAAGGCAGTGGTTCTCAGCCTATAATCTACCATGGATCATATGGTTGATAGTATTCACAGGAGCAAAATGTTCACTTAGTATTTTTGGTTTCTTTACAGGTTGTGGCACAAAATAAAGTAGAAGTTATTCTTAATTCTGGGTGCAGTTGCTATAGTAATTTACCATTTCTTTTCTTATTGATCACAAGTATGGTGGTGTTGCAAAATGCTGGTTGAAATCCACTGATTTAGAGATCAGAATCCAGGATGGTGATGGAATCAAAAACATGTTCTATGAGACATGATTCAAAAAACTGAGTATCTTTAGAAGAAAGTGTTCAGGACATGGTAGGGAATTTCAGATATTTGAAGGGCTGTCATATAAAGGAATTGGATTTGTCCCACGAGACCCCAAGGGGTATAATTAACATAATGAATTAAAACTACAGGACAAAAAAACCTGACTCAAAATAAGGAAAACGTTTTGTTTGTTTATTTATTTGAGCAAAAGCAGAGAGGGGCAGAGGGAGGGGCAGGCTTTCCACTGAGCAAGGAGCCTAATGAGGGGCTCCATCCGGGACTCCAGGATCATGACCTGAGCAGAAGCAGATGCTTAACCGACTAAGCCACCCAGGTGCCCCATGGAAAACATTTCTAAGGTGATGTGATAAGGTGAAATGATCTCCCTCATTAGGTAGTGACCTCTCCATTGCTGGGACTATTAGAGCAAGGACTGGACAACCATTTGTTGTGGATGTTGCTAAAGACACTCAAGTTCTGGACCAGAATATGCCTTAAAACTCATTTCAACTCTGAAATTCTAAAGAAAAAAGTGTAAATTGATTTTCCATTATGTATAAACATCAGAGAGGGTATCAATAACTTCATTAATAACGCATAAATCAAAAGTTTAAAATCTTTGGCTTATAGGAGTCCACCCATGCACTTTCTCTTCAGAACTTAAAAGCTGAAAAGATCTTGGCTTCTAAAGACATTACAAAGTTGATTGTAGATTATTGATTGTGTTTGAAAAAATTATCCTTGAAAAAGGAAAGTTTTTCAGGAGCCATTGCACTAGAATAAAGGAGTCCTTGAGAATAAAGAGAACTTAAGAATAGAGGTGTCCTTGGAATTTGTCAAGAGTTTATTTTCCCAATGCCAAACTTATGATAAATGATTATTAAAATAAGGTAATCATCTATATGCTGTCTATGGATTTAGAATATAAATGTCATGGGAATGTACAAATTTGCTTCCAGAAAGAGTACAGAGAAAGAAAAGGCCAAGTTGTCCAAGGTTGTCTCTCTCACTGTGGCATTTCTGTTTATGTGTTACATGGAGCATTTGTATTGGACCTGCTGTGGTTATTTTAAGTTACCTTTGGCTTTCAATGCTTGTAGAACACAAAGTATTCTTAAAATCAGATGTTATAATGGACATCATAGTAGTTTTTATCATATGCATTTTTTCCTATTCGGTAGGAAGTAGCAGTCTCATTGCAATTACTCTAAGTCAAAGAGATGTATAGGTATTGAGGTTTTGCCATATCAAAGCACATTTTGGTTAAATATTCAGTTTTTCTTACCTAAAAAAATTTTTGATAAAGGAGCAAAGGGGAAGTGCTGATGGCTGATGACCACTGAGGAAATTGCTTAGCAGGGTAGATAGCATAATGTTATAGGAGAAAGAGTTTGAAGAATAATTCTCATTTATTTCGATCTTTCATCTCTTATTCTCACCAGAGTACTTAAGCACAGTAGCCATTCAACAAATATTTGGGGATTAATGACTTTTAGGAAAAGGGAAACCTATTCTAAATTTCAGTTATTCCTTTTACTGAGACTGTGTCTGCATGACTGATTGAAAAGTGTAAATTTCAGTCATCATCTAGTTGTTAAATATTTAGGCTGCCAAATCATTTATTTGATTGATGCTTATACCTTTAGAATTGACTGCTTTGGCTCAGGGTAGACACAGCATGAGTCATATACCGCAGTTCTTGTCAATCAATGGTTGCATTTCCACACATAACATTTGACTTATGTTGGTCACATCAGGCACAGACATAAATCATGACAGTTCAATAATTGGTACTTGGGCCTTTTCTGGCTGGAATGATTTCTTGGCAATTCTGATATTGATGACACTAAATGCTCAATGATTAAACAATACTGGCCAGCTGACTAGAGGAGTTTCCTACCCTGAGAAGATCTTAAAATACAGTGTATAACAGAATTGGCCAGTGAATTCACCTAAGTGTGAATGCAATTCTAGAACATGGTGAAGAGTGACTCCACTGAGAGAAGCTGAGCAAAGTTGGAGTAAAGTAGGATACAAATAATGTATTTTTTAATGTTCCTAGTTATAGGGGACAGACTTTGAGGTGGTCCCCGTGGTCTCTACTTATAGCACTTACACTATTTTATAATCCCCCCTTCTTGTGTGTGGGCAGATTTTGTGACATGTTTCTAAGCAATAGAATATGGCAAAGGTGATGGGATATCACTTCTGTGATGACATTACATTACATAAGGCTCTGTCTTACTAGTAGACTTGTTAGCAGAATTGCTCTAGAGTCTTCCTATCTGTGCTAGGTTTTGAGAAGCAAAATTCCACGAGTCCTACAACTGTAAGCATATGAATTTTGCCAACAATCTGAGTGAACCTGGAAGTGGATCCTTTCCCATCTGAGCTTCCAGATAAGAATCCAGGTCTTGATCATAGCCTTGCAGGGGACCCAGCTAAGCTGTGCCTGGATTCCTGACCCACAGAAACTGTGAGATGATAAATGTATGTTGTTTTATGCTGTTAAGTTCCTGGTAATTTGTTTCACTAAATGGAAAATGCATATCCTAGTCATTGTTCTTACCTAAAATCTTGATTATGGTGTTGGTATTCAGGATTTACACCCAGAGTCCATTGGAAATTGCCATAATATGCTAACTCCCCTGGATTAGCTTACATAGATACTGAATATTGACTTGTCCCAAGGAAGAAAATGAATAAAGAATAGAGTCCATATTCCTGTTATCAAGTCGAATCATTTGTATATTTGAATTAACTAGGATATTAGTGTTTAAAGAAATAAGAAATATGATTGAATTCCCATATATGTGGTAAAATCTTGGATAGGAATTTATGGTCAGTGTGGTAGATACTATTTGTTCACCCTTGTTTCTACCTTCCTTGCCCTTGCTTGGCTTCACTGTGGATGAAATACACTTCCCTGTGCCACTGATGTTGGGCTTAGCCGTATAAATTGCTTTGGCCAGGGTGGCTCAGTCTGTTGAGCATCTGACTCTTGAATTCAGCTAAGGTTATGATTGCAGAGTCATGGGATTAAGCCCCATGTTTGGGTCCACATTCAGCAGGGAGTCTGCTTGAGATTCTCTCTCCCTCTCCATCTGCCCCTCCCTTCAAATAAATAAGTCTTAAATTTTTTTTTAATTGCTTTGGCCATTGGAACATGTTAAAAGTGGTAGTGTATTGGTGCTCAGCAAGGCTTAAAAGAGTTGGTAATGTCTGCCAGCAATTTTGTGCTTCTTGAGAAAAGGATACCTAAGGGAGCAACTGCTTTTTAGCCTGGATTCCTGAATAAGAAACACCTGGAACACATCTGAATTTGATCTGCTTAAAACCAAACTGTTCTATCCAGTCCAGAGACCTATCAATAAAAAGTGAATATTTGTTGTTACAAGTGTCCAAGATTTGGGGATTATTTGCTATATAGGCTTACTGCAATGAGAGCTAAATAATCCAAAATCCAAAAGCTCATTTGTACTAGATTTTAAATTAAGCTAGCACTGTTTTTATTTCTTGCCACAGAAGTATGAGTAAAGTTGTTAATTGTTTTTCCATCTCCTGTCCTATTGAATATTAGTGTTGTTTTAGATATTTACGGGTATTCTGTCAAAGATTCTATATTCATGGAAGTTAAAAGAAGACTTGATAATGTTTATTAGCTCTTTTCCAATTTCATTTGACATGGAATCCTTCTTACCCCCAGAACAATAATTCATATCTTGTTCCTCTAGACCAGTGAATACCTCTTTTCATGGCAGCATGTGCTTACCTCTCTGGCCTTGTCATATTGCAAGCAGATGTTGTCCTGCCACTTGTTCAAGATGTAATAGGGTTGTTTTTATCCAATGAATGGTTGGTTCAAATCTAATAGGGAATGACTCCATGTTTGGTCCAAATTAGTCTGAAATTTCTGGTGGTCTGACATGTAAGTCTAATGGATTACTTCATAGAAGTCCACATGAAGTGTATGCTTGGTCGCATGGGGTTACCAGCATTTCCTGTTCTCATTGGGTTTGCTGGGGGTGGGGTGGGGTAGTGATGATGAGTGATCCTTCTGATTTATAGCTTAACATTAGGAGCTCAATTGCTTGTAAGTGCACTAAAAATAAATATATTTCAGCATGCACTTTTAAAACATTCCCTAAATACTTAAAAACCCCATTTGGTGATGAGAAGGGACTTCTTGCAATCTCGTAGGTTTGTATCTTCAAACTACAGTTAGGGATCCCTGGGTGGCGCAGTGGTTTGGCGCCTGTCTTTGGCCCGGGGCGCGATCCTGGAGACCCAGGATCGAATCCCACATCAGGCTCCCGGTGTATGGAGCCTGCTTCTCCCTCTGCCTGTGTCTCTGCCTCTCTCTCTCTCTTTCTCTGTGACTATCATAATTAAATAAAAAAAATATCAAACTACAGTTAATTCCTGATAGTCTCCCATCTGCTCCTTGAAAATACTCAGGTGTTAAAGAGATTAAAGTGGAGGCCACTGTTTGAATATATCCCTAGACTGAAGGCTCAATTACATAACCAAAACATGAAACTGCCCCGATTTGCCCAAAATGTTGACTCTGACCTTCAACAAAATTAAGCTTTCTTTATGTCTGTGGGACCTTGCAGCTTCCTAGCTAATCAGCTACAAATTAGTTTATGACAAGTGATAAAATAAGGAAGCTTATGCATGAAAGAGAATAAGTTTCTAATAACAAGTCACAGTAGAAAACTATGCACTTACTTATTCCCACATTATAAAGTGAGTCGTAACTACTGAAAGTGGAGAACTTCCTAACTACCTTTTGCTTGGAAGTCTCTGTTCCTGAACATTTTGATTCTCTCTGAGTAAAATATTGTTATCAAGATAGTGAAGTTATCTGAATTTTCTTTTGACAGCTTCTTTTAATGAGAGTTCTGGTCATTTTATTTTAAGCATTTAGGAGCTGGGTCTGTGCTTTCAGATGGGAATGGCTAGGCCATTCTAAGGCAGGTGGCAGTTATTGGAGGAGCCATGGGGATAACCTCCTTAAAAAATGGTTTTGATGGAGGAATGAGATTAGCATATTAATTAAGGTCTTCATATCCAGTAATGATCTCATTTGCTTATAGAAACAGATGACAACAATATGGGGAGAAATATCTCCAATCTTTTTTAGGGGGATATTTTAGTGGATTTTGGTAGAGTGTAAGAATAGCTATTCCAGAGCTCCATAGCTAAAAGCCAAATGTGTTTCCCGTCACTGTGCTTGTTTTCGTATGCTTGTTCCCCCTTGTTTGCTCGCTTTTTCTCATCTATGAAACAGGGAACTGTGACTGAGGACTGGTTATAATGTTTCTTGATAAACCTTCTTAAAGCAGTGTGCTGTTGCAAGTAATGGGCTCCATTCATTATTAGCCCAGTTGATTTTCATTTACACTTGGCTCTAACAATTAGCTTGAGCAGGTGTGAAGGTGATGGAGGGGCTGGGACACCCAGAGGTCAGCCTCAGCTGGATGTGATAAATTAACCATTATTACCAGCAGTGAAAGTGGTTCTTTTACGCTTGTCAGCAACAAACAAAGGGACAACATATCTCACATAAACTTACTATTGAGAGCTGGGTTTGCTAAAGGATCAGTTTCCTTCCAGGCCCTACAGACAGATGAGATGTAGGCAAAGAACCCACATAAGTGGACGTGAGGGTGCCTTGAAGGGAAGACTGGGTTCATGGTGTGGCATGTGGATGTCCTACCTTAAGTGGTTTTTCAGTATTCACCCATTCCAATATGAAGTCATCAATAGCCTCTGTTGGTGATGGGGGATTCACCTGTGCATAAGGAATACAGAGGATGAAGAATGTGTACATCAGCAAACTGACAGTTTTTACAGGGTGTAGATACATGCATATTCCCATATATTAATAGATATTTCTTAACAATACCTTATTTGAGCATATTCAATGAAAAGGAGCTAATCAGTATTCCTCAGTTCTCCATCTGTAACCAGTTTTACAAGACTTCAACAGACTTAAAACTCAGGAAGAAGGTGTGGTAATACAGTCCACAGAGGGCAATGCCACATCCTGTGTACTCTACACCCAATGGATCTAAATGTCCTGCTTCTAAAACAGGAAGTGTTTTCCCACTTCATTACACCCTGGGTATGGAAACTCAGCATACCCAGAGGTGAAACATTTAAATAAGATGTAGTAGTTAATTACTGTGCATATAGATCTCATTAATTGAAGTATATTGAAATCCCATAGTTACAGTTTGGTTTGATGTTTGGGGGACTGTTGTGGACTGTGACCCTCCATCCCAATTCATATGTTAAAGCCTTAATCCCCAATATAAACAGTATTTGGAGATAGTGCCTATAAGAAAATTAGAGGGACACCTCCCTACTTCCTACATGGGATGCTGCTCAGTTCATGAATTGCTTAATAAAGCCAACTATATCTTCAAAAAAACTGCTAAGGTTAAATGAGGTCATAGGCTGGGGCTCTCACCCAATAGGATTAGTGTCCTTAGGAGAAGAGAACTCACTCAGTCTCCCATGTGCATACATGGAAAGGCCATGTGGCCACATAGTGAAATGGTATTCTTTAAAAGCAAGGAAGAGAGGCTTCACCAGAAACTGAATTGTTTGGCCCCTTGATCATGGGATTCTAGCCTCCAGAAGTTTGGGAAAATAATCTTACAAAAGTGTTTTTTAAGCCAGTCTGGGCCAGCTGGTATTTTGTTATGGCAGCCTGAGCAGACAGAGACTAAAAATCTGGTAAGAATGTTAGAACACATAAGTAGTCTTGTTGACCATGAGCTTTGTTTTAGAATGATTAGACTGAGCCTTCAGTGAGGAACCCTTGATGTAATATGTATCAGTCTTTGCTCTTGGTTTGGTAAGAATTTTCAAGGCTCTGCCTGGGGGTGACTGCCTGACTGCCAGGATCCTCTAATCTAAGTAAGGCAAGGCTAGTGGAGAGGGTCTCAGTTTTATATATTCTCCCTATTTTGTGAATGGTATATCCACCATCAGCTGTACCTGGTAGTTTTTAGTCTAAATACTCTCTATCAGTAGACAAAAAGCTTTCAGTCCTTTGTTGGAGTGGGGGCTTGTTTAATGGCCTGTATCTGGGAGTCAAATTATCTCTTACATGGTCTTCAAATATTTCTTATTTAATTCCCTTCTTTGTTACCACCTCCAGATGCTTCCACTTAATGAGCCTTTTAAAATTGCTGTGATTTCTGAAAGTGAGAAATCTCTTAGGTTAGAATTTGTATCCTTTATCTGAGATAGTAGTGATTGGAGACAGGGGTAGTTGGGTGTTGACAAAAGATTCTTGGGATACGGTTCAGATTAGAGACATATTGGATAGATAATCCTGCAGAAAAATTAGAAACAGCTGAGAAGAGGGGCACCTGGGTGGCTCATTCAGTTAAGTATCTGACTTGTTTTGGCTCAGGTCAAGATCTTACAGTTGTGGAACTGAGTCCTGCATTGGGCTCCATGCTCAGTGCAGAGTCTGCTTCAGATTCTTTCTCCTTCTCCCTCTCCATCGCCTTCTGCCCCTCCCTGCTTGCTCTCTTTTTTTCTCTCTCTCTCTCAAATAAATTTTTAAAAAATCACAAGAAAAAGAAGCAGCTGACAAGAGAGGCTTTGAATAGTGAAAAACAGCTAGCCTGGAATACTGTCCTTGCTCCCTCATAAAAGCCTTTATGGTCTACCATTTATGGTTCTTATCTTTGCAAATGCTTATTAGTCCATTAGAAATGGACACATTCAACAATAAGTAATGGTAAAGGAACTAGAACAATGTCTGTGAAGAGAAACTATAAGAAAAAAGAAGGAAGGGTACAGAAAAAGTATATTAGCAAATGACCAGCCCTTACCAGAAAGATGTCACGAAATAGAGGAAAACTATGAATGAATATTTTGACATAAATCTTTAAAAAAAACCCAAAACTCAATAAGTCATTCACTTCTATTAAAAAGTACCACTAGGTGGAAATGCAATATTTGAAAGAAAAGAGAGTGAGATGGTAGAGAAGAAATATATACTAGTAGGACTTAGGAAAGAGGTAGAGGGGAACAAACACAGAAATCAAGACAAAATTGGAAGAAGTAACAATGGAAAATACTGATAAGGACATAAAAAGTAAGAAGGTGAACACAGTGAAATAGAAATAAAAGAAATTTAAAAAGATTATAAGATAATACAGAAGATATATGAGGGGGATCCAAAAGTATATAGAGTACCCAGAGATTAAAATTTAAAATGGTACAGAAAAAATATTTTAAAATAACGATTCAAGAAACAAAAAGACTTGAATCTGCAAAAGTAATACCATGTACTGGGGAAAAATGACCCAGAACTATCAACACTAGGACAGTTATAGAACTTTAAAGATGAACTATTGGGAAAACGAGAGATGCGAGTGGGAGGGTAAGGATTTCACTTAAATGAAAATCAGCTGGTATAAGACTTTCCCACATTATCTTTTAATAACAGCAGATCTGGGGTGTTACCTAAAAGCTTTTCAAGAAAGGACTGAGCCAGCCAAACTGTTTTTCAATATACATACAGGAACATACATACAAAAACCCAAGGAATATTAGGTGCTTTGGACATGAAATTTAAGGGGATGCCAAAAAGCTCTATAATCAAGGATAATATTTAAAGCAATATTAAAATAAAATTAATTTTAGAAAACATCCGTGATAAATAAAACCAAATTTTAAAGATCATTATTACTGATTTTTTTCTTTTGCCTCAGGCTCCAGTATGACTTGGCACACTGTCATGAAGCCTTCCTGAAGAAACAGAAGACAGATTTTAATCACAATATGGCTAGGTTGATATTAGTAAAATAATTCGAGGGACGCTTGGGTGGTTCAGTGGTTGAGCGTCTGTGTTTGGCTCGGGTCATGATCCCGGGGTCCCATGGGGAGCCTGTTTCTCCCTCTGCCTATGTCTCTGCCTCTCTGTATCTCTCATGAATAAATAAAATCTTTAAAAAAAACTAATAGGAATTACACACAAAAAAGGATATTATAGACCAATCTCACTTAGGAATATAGAAGTAAAAATGCTAAGTTAAATATCTACAGACATAATCTGGAAACACATTAAAAGAACAAATCGTGTGGGCTTTTTTTTTGGAAAACATGTGTGAATGTTAGAAAATATATTACCACAATGTATAATACTGGTAAATCTAAGAAATCATATGACTATATCCACACATGCTGAAAAGTCTTTTTTTGAAAAAAATCAACAGTATCTTTGATAGAAAACACTCAATACAGTAGGATATTTCTTTTTTTTAATAATAAATTTATTCTTTATTGGTGTTCAGTTTGCCAACATACAGAATAACACCCAGTGCTCATCCCGTCAAGTGCCCCCCTCAGTGCCCGCCACCTAGTCATCCCCACCCTCCACACTCCTCCCCTTCCACCACCCCTAGTTCGTTTCTCAGAGTTAGGAGTCTTCCATGTTCTGTCTCCCTTTCTGATATTTCTGACCCATTTCTTCTCCCTTCCCCTTTATTCCCTTTCACTATTATTTATATTCCCCAAATGAATGAGACCATATAATGTTTGTCCTTCTCCGATTGACTTATTTCACTCAGCATAATACCCTCCAGTTCCATCCACGTTGAAGCAAATGGTGGGTATTTGTCATTTCTAGTGGGTGAGTAATATTCCATTGTATACAAAAACCACAACTTCTTTATCCATTCATCTTTCGATGGACACCGAGGCTCTTTCCACAGTTTGGCTATTGTGAACATTGCTGCTAGAAACATCGGGGTGCAGGTGTCCCGGCATTTCATTGCATCTGTATCTTTGGGGTAAATCCCCAACAGTGCAATTGCTGGGTCGTACGTAGGGTAGGTCTGTTTTTAACTCTTTGAGGAATCTCCACACAGTTTTCTAGAGTGGCTGCACCAGTTCACATTCCCACCAACAGTGTAAGAGGGTTCCCTTTTCTCTGCATCCTCTCCAACATTTGTGGTTTCCTGCCTTGTTAATTTCCCCATTCTCACTGGTGTGAGGTGGTATCTCATTGTGGTTTTGATTTGTATTTCCCTGATGGCAAGTGATGCAGAGCATTTTCTCATGTGCGTGTTGGCCATGTCTATGTCTTCCTCTGTGAGATTTCTGTTCATGTCTTTTGCCCATTTCATGACTGGATTGTTTGTTTCTTTGGTGTTGAGTTTAATAAGTTCTTTATAGATCTTGGAAACTAGCCCTTTATCTGATAGGTCATTTGCAAATATCTTCTCCCATTCTGTAGGTTGTCTTTTAGTCTTGTTGACTGTATCCTTTGCTGTGCAAAAGCTTCTTATCTTGATGAAGTCCCAATAGTTCATTTTTGCTTTTGTTTCTTTTGCCTTCGTGGATGTATCTTGCAAGAAGTTAGTGTGGCCGAGTTCAAAAAGGGTGTTGCCTGTGTTCTCCTCTAGGATTTTGATGGAATCTTGTCTCACATTTAGATCTTTCATCCATTTTGAGTTTAAATTGAGGAAGACACAAAGAGATGGAAAAATATTCCATGCTCATGGATTGGCAGAATTATTGTGAAAATGTCAGTGTTACCCAGGGCAATTTACATGTTTAATGCAATCCCTATCAAAATACCATGGTCTTTCTTCAGAGAGTTAGAACAAATTATTTTAAGATTTGTGTGGAATCAGAAAAGACCCCGAATAGCCAGGGGAATTTTAAAAAAGAAAACCATAGCTGGGGGCATCACAATGCCAGATTTCAGGTTGTACTACAAAGCTGTGGTCATCAAGACAGTGTAGTACTGGCACAAAAACAGACACATAGATCAACGGAACAGAATAGAGAATCCAGAAGTGGACCCTCAACTATATGTTCAACTAATATTCAACAAAGCAGGAAAGACTATCCACTGGAAAAGAGACAGTCTTTTCAATAAATGGTGCTGGGATTTTGGACATCCACATGTAGAAGAATGAAACTAGACCACTCTCTTTCACCATACACAAAGATAAACTCAAAATGGAGGATATTTCTTAAAATTAAAAATATATTTATCTCAGACCCCAACTAAGCATTACTTCCAATGGTAAATCTTAAACTTAATCCTACTAAAGTCAGGAATAAGGCAAAGATGTGAAGTAGTTAATATTGTGCTGGATGCTAGATTTGCTCCTCAACCTCTTAAAATAGAAATAAATGAAAATGACAAAGGAGCAAATATTATTGGTAGATAATATTGTTGTATACTTAAAATACATGTTTGGGGGAAAATTGAAAAATGATAGAGAATTTAGCAAAATAGGGTACAGAATTAATACACAAATTAATAGTTTTTATATACACAGAGAACAGAAAGGGTAAAATGAGGGGGAAAAAAACCCCTGCAATACCAACCAAAAGATAAAAGACTTAGGAATAAATTAAGCATAAATGCAAAAGTTGTATATGAAGAAAACTTTAAAATATTCCTGAGTGATTTAAAATAATTGAAAGAAAAAGGAAAAAAGCCTACCTTGTTCTAGGTTAGGAAGATTCAATGTCAAAGAGATGGCAGTCTTCTCGAAGTTAATTCATAAATTTAATACAGTGCCTCAATAATACGGAAGAGATATTTTTCTTCAGAAGTAAATTATAGCTACAGACCGGAGTTTTTTTTCTAGCAAGAGCTAGAAAATTTTTGAAAAAGAACAAAAATTATGGGGGATTAGATATTCCAGATAGTAAGGTATGCAGTAAAGATTAGTTGTTAAAGTTTTGTATAATTAGTGAATGTAGTCAGAACAATGGAATAGAATAGAAAGTTCAGAAACAGATCTCAAAATATATATAACTTTTTTTGGAGAGAGAGAAAACATTCTTTTTTTTAATTTGGTTAATATTAATTCCAGTATAGTTAATAACATTGTTATATTAGTTTCAGGTGTCCAACATAGTGATTCACCATTTCTACGTATGATTCAGTGCTATCCTGAATAAGTGTAGTATTTAATCCCCATCACCTATTTCACCCATCCCCCAATCCACCTCCCCTCTGGTACCCATCAGTTTGTTCTCCATAGTGAAGAGTCTGTTTCTTGGTTTGCCATTCTGTCTCCTTTTCTTTGCTTGTTTTGTTTCTTAAATTTCACATAGGAATGAAATCATATGGTATTTCTCTTTCACTGAATTACTTTGCTTAGCATTATATTCTCTAGCTCTGTCCATGTCTTTGCAGTTGGCAAGAGTTCAGTCTTTTTATGGTTGAGTAATATTCCATTGTGTATATATACTACATCTTCTTTATCCATTCATCTATGAATGGACAGTTATGTTCCTTATATATCTTGGCTATTGTAAATAGTGCTGTAGTAAACACAGGGGTGCATGTATCCCTCTCAATTAGTGCTTTTGTGTTTTGGGGATAATACCCAGTAGTGCAATTACTGGATTATTGGATAGTTCTATTTTTAACTTTTTGAGAAACCTCCATTCTGTTTTCCACAGTGGCTGTACCAGTTCACATTCCTACCAACAGTACATGAGGGTTCCTTTTTCTCCATATCCTTGCCAACACTTGTTTCTTGTGTTTTTGATTTTAGCCATTCTGATATGTGTGTGGTGATATCGCATTTTAGTTTTGATTTGCATTTCCCTGATGATGAGTGATGTTGAACATCTTTCTATGTGTCTATTGGCCATATGTGTGTCTTCTTTGGGGAAATGTTTATTCATGCTTCTGCCCATTTTTTAAACTCGATTATTTGGGTTTTAGGGGGTGTTGAGTTGTATCAGTTCTTCATATATTTCAGATACTAACCCCTTATTGGATATGTCATTTACAAATATCTTCTCCCATTCCATAGATTGCCTTTCTGTCTTGTGGATGGTTTCCTTCACTGTGCAGAAGCTTTTTTATTTTGATGTAGTCCCAGTAGTTTACTTTTGCCTTTATTTCCCTTGCCTCAGGAAGGGAACTCTAGCATATGTTGCTACAGCCAGTGTCAGACATTCCTACTGCCTGTGCTCTCTTCTTGGATTTTTAGGGTTTTGGGTCTCAAATTTAATCAATTTTAAGTTTGTTTTTGTGTATGATTTAAGAAAGTAGTCCAGTTTCATTCTTTGGCACATTGCTATCCAGTGTTCCCAACACAGTTTGTTGAAGAGACTTTTTCTCATTGCATATTCTTTCCTCCTATGCTGAAGATTAATTGATCATATGATTGTGGGTTTATTTCTAGGTTTTCTGTTCTGTTCAGTTGATCTAAATGTGAGACACATTCTGTTCCATGTGTATTTTTGGCTCTACCATACTGTTTTGAATACTACACCTCTGTAATATAATTTGAAGTTTGGAATTGTGATACCTCCAGTTTTGTTTTCCTTTTTCAGGATTGCTTTGGCTATTCTGGGTCTTTTGTGGTTCCATACAAATATTAGGATTGTTTGTTCTAGTTATATGACAAATGCTATTGGTATTTTGATAGGAATTGAATTAAATTTGTAGATTGCTTTCAGTAGTATAAACATTTTAACAATGTTTGTTATTCTAATCCATGAACGTGGAATATCTTTCCGTTCGTATTCTTTAATCTCTTTATCAGTGTTTTATAGTTTTCAGAGCACAGGTCTTTCACCTCTTTGGTTAAGTTTATTCCTAGGTATCTTATTATTTTGGGCACAATTGTAAATGGGATGGTTTTCTCATTTCTCTTCCTGCAGCTTCTTAGTGTGTAGAAATACAGCAGATGTCTGTACATTGATTTTTGGATCCTGTGACTTTACTCAACTCATTTTCGGTCCTAGTAGTTTTTGGTGGAGTCTTTAGGTTTTTATTTTTAGTTTTTTTAAAATTTATTTTGTATTTAAATTCAATTAATTAATATATAATGTATTATTGGTTTCAAAGGTAGAGGCTAGTGATTCATCAGTCTTATGTAATACCCAGTGTTCATTACATCATGTGCCCTCATTAATGTATGTCATTCATTTACCTAACTTCTCCTCTCCTCTCCCCCAGCAACCCTCATTTTGTTTCCTGTGATTGAGAGTCATATGGTTTATCTCTTTCTCTGGTTTCATCATTTTATTTTTTTCCTCTCTTTCCCTATGATCCTCTGTTTTGTTTTTTAAGTCCCACATTTGACTGAGATCATATGATAATTTTCTTTCTTTATTGACTTATTTTGCTTAGCATAATACCCTTTAGTTCTATCCATGTCATTGCAAATGGCAAGATTCCTTTTTTTTGCGGGGGGGGGGGCGCTGAGAAGTATTCTGTTGTATGTGTATTGCATGAGGTACATATATATCTTCTGTATCCATTCATCTGTTGATGGACATCTGGGCTCTTTCCATAGTTTGGCTGTTGTGGACATTGCTGCTATAAACATTGGGGTGGATGTGCCCCTTTGGATAACTATATTTGTATCTTTAGAGTAAATACCCAGTAATGCAATTGCTGGGTCATAGGGTAGTTCTACTTTTAATTTTGTGATGAACCTCCATACTGTTTTCCAGAGCAGCTGCACCAGCTTGCATTCCCAAATACAGTGTAAGAGGGTTCCCCTTTCTTCACATCCTCACCAATATCTGTTGTTTCCTGACTTGTCAATTTCAGCCATTCTCAATGGTATTAGGTACTATATCATTGTGGTTTTGATTTGTATTTCCCTAATGCTGAGTGATGTTGAGCACTTTTCATGTATCTGTTAGCCATTTGTCTTCTTTAGAGAAATGTCTATTCATATCTTCTGCCCATTTATTTATTTATTTATTATTGGAGTTCAGTTTGCCAACATATAGCATAATACCCAGTGCTCATCCCATCAAGTGCCCCATTTCTTGATTGCATTATTTGTTCTTTGGATGTTGAGTTTGTTAAGTTCTTTATAGATTTTGGATACTAGCCCTTTATCTGATATATCATTTGCAAATACCTCCTCCCATTCTGTTGGTTGTCTTTTGATTTTGTTGGCTGTTTCCTATTCTCCTCTAGGATTTTGATGGATTCCTGTCTCACATTTAGGTCTTTCATCCAGTTTGAGTCTATTTTTGTGTATGGTGTGAGGAAATGGTCCAATTTCACTCTTCTGCATGGGGCTATTCAATTTTCCCAACACCATTTGTTGAAGAGACTCTTTTTTCTATTGGATATTCTTTCCTGCTTTGTCAAAGATTAGTTGACCATAGATTCTAGGTCTGTTTCTGGGTTCTCTGTTCTGTTCCATTGATCTATATGTTTTTGTGCTAGTACCATACTGTCTTGATGATTACCATTTTGTAATAGAACTTGAAGTCTGAAATTGTGATGCCACCAACTTTGGTTTTCTTTTTCAACATTCCTCTGGCTAGTTGTGGTGTTTTCTGGTTCCATACAAATTTTAGGATTATTTGTTCCAGCCCTGTGAAAAAAGTTGATGGTATTTTTATAAATTGCATTGTATGTATAGATTGCTCTAGATAACATAGACATCTTAGCAATATTCATTCTTCCAATCCATGAGCATGGATTTTCTTTCTATTTCTTTATGTCTTCCTCAGTTTCTTTCATGAGTGTTCTATAGTTTTCCGAGTATAGATCCTTTGCTTCTTTGGTTAGGTTTATTCCTAGGTATCTTATGGTTTTGGTGGTTGTAAATGGAATCAACTCCATAATTTCTCTTTCTTCTGTCTCATTGTTAGTGTATAGAAATGCAACTGATTTCTGTGCATTTATTTTATATTTTGCTAAATTCCTGTATGAGTTCTATTAGCAATTTTGAGGTGGAGTCTTTTGGGTTTTCCACATGGAGTATTATGTCATCTGCAAAGAGTGAAAGTTTAACTTCTTCTTTGCTGATTTGAATGTCTTTTATTTCTTTTTGTTGTCTGATTTCTGAGGCTAGATTTCTAGTACTATGTTGAACAACATTGGTGATAGTGGACATCCCTGCCATGTTCCTGATCTTAGGAGGAAAGCTCTCAGGTTTTCCGTATTGAGAATGATATTCACTGTGGCCTTTTCATAGATGGCTTTTAATGATACTGAGGTATGTACTCTCTGTCTTTACACTGTAAAGTGTTATTTTATTTCATTTTTTAAAAAGATTTTATTTATTTGATGGAGAGTGAGAGAGTGAGAGAGCAAGCACAAGCAGGGGGAGTGGCAAATACCACTTGGTCATAGTGAATAATCCTTTTAATATATTGTTGGATCCTCTTGGATAGCATCTTGGTGAGAATTTTAACATCCATGTTCATCAGGGATATTGGTCTGTAATTCTTTTTGGTGGAGTCTTTGGTTTTAGGATCAAGGTAATGCTGGCCTTATAGGAAGAGTTTGGAAGTTTTCCTTCCATTTCTGTTTTTCTTTTTTTTAAGATTTTATTTATTCATTCATGAGAGACAGAGGCAGAGACACAGGCAGAGGGAGAAGCAGGCTCCACACAGGGAGCCTGATGTGGGACTCGATCCCTTTGCTGCATCCCAAAGACTAAGAACAGTTGTATTTTCATTTTCATTTGTTTCCATGAATTTTTATAATTTTTCTTTAATTTTATGGTTGACCTATTCATTTTTAGTAGGCTGTACTTTAGCCTCCATGTATCTTGTGTTTTAGTTTTAGTTTTTAATTTTTTTTTAATTTTTTTTTTATTTATTTATGATAGTCACAGAGAGAGAGAGAGAGGCAGAGACACAGGCAGAGGGAGAAGCAGACTCCATGCACCGGGAGCCCGATGTGGGATTCGATCCCGGGTCTCCAGGATCGCGCCCTGGGCCAAAGGCAGGTGCCAAACCACTGCGTCACCCAGGGATCCCTTAGTTTTAGTTTTAAAGCATTGTGGTCCAAGAATATATGCAGGGTGTGATCCCATGCTTTTGGTGCCAGTTGAGACCTGATTTGTGACCCAGTATGTGATCTATTCTGGTAAATGTTCCATGTGCACTTGAGAAGAAGTATTCTGTTGCTTTAGGATGGAATGGTTTGAATGTATCTGTGAAGTCCATCTGGTCCAGTATGTCATTTAAAGCCCTTATTTTCTTATTGATCTACTTAGATGATCTGCCCATTGCTGTGAGTGTTAAAGTCCCCTGCTATTACTGTATTATTACCAATGTGTTTTAAAATATTCTTATTAATTGGCTTTATATAATTGGCTGTTCCCATATTAGGGGCATAAATATTTACAATTGCTAGATCTTCTTGTTGGATAGACCCTTTATTTGTGATATAGTAACCATCCTCATTTCTTATTACAGTCTTTGGTTTAAAATCTGATTTTTCTGATATAAGGATTGCCACCCCATCTTTCTTTTGATGTCCATTAGCATAAGTGGTTTTTTACCTCCTTTATTTTTTTTTATCCCCTTACTTGAAATCTGGAGGTATCTTTGGGTCTAAACTGAGTCTCTTGCAGACAGCATATCAATGAGTCTTGCTTTTTTTAATCAAATCTGATATCCTGTATTTTTGGATTGGTGCATTTAGCCCATTTGCATTCAGAATAACTATTGAAAGATAAGAATTTAGTGCCATTGTATTACCTGTAAAGTCACTATTTCTGTATATTGTCTCTGTTCCTTTCTGGTCACTGTTATTTTTTGTACATGGATGGGAAGGGAGTATGCTGTTTTGTACATTTTGATGACTGAACCACCTGAGTATTTTACCTTTTCAAAAACAGTAAATGGAATAATCTTTTAAAAAAATATAGAAGTGGGTGAAAATTTAAATAGAACTTGTATATTTGAAATAGCAAAATGTAAACCAGAAATTTAGTCACTAAACAAACTATGATACCTGAACCCGTGTATATTAAACCCTCTACACCTGCATTCATATGGTAATGATTAGTGAGTGAGTGATGTTTAGCTTTATAACTGGTAGCTCCTATGAGATACTTAAATAAGAAGGAAAGATGTAGTTGTGTTGACCTCTCTCAAATTTGTCAAGTTTTTTTTATCACCTTACCATCGGAATAACAGAATGGACGTAGAAACTTAAGTCTTACCATAAAAAACATGCTAAAGGTGTTTTGCCAAATTAATTGATTGGTTGGATGACTGATTTCACTGTAAATCATCACACTGTTGGGTTTGTGTTGACTAGTAAGCAAGATATTTTTTTTAATTTTATTTATTTATTTATTTATTTATTTATTTATTTATTTATTTATTTATGATAGTCAGAGAGAGAGAGAGAGAGAGAGAGAGAGAGAGAGAGAGAGAGAGAGGGGGCAGAGACATAGGCAGAGGGAGAAGCAGGCTCCATGCACCGGGAGCCCGACGTGGGATTCGATCCTGAGTCTCCAGGATCGCACCCTGGGCCAAAGGCAGGCGCCAAACTGCTATGCCACCCAGGGATCCCAGTAAGCAAGATAGTGAGTAAGATATATTTAATCCCAAATTGCTTAATTCCTTTTTAGTTAACTAGAAAATATAATAGATTAAATTAATAGATTAATAATTTAATAGATTAAATAGATTAGTTGATTTTCTATCATTATGTTTTCTTACATCAAAGTAATAAATTTAAAAATTCAGGAAAAGAAAATAAAAAACCTTGTAATATAATCTTTGTTAGCATTTTGATGTCTTTTTTAACCTGAATATATATGTATATATGTGTATGTATATATATTTTTAATTACTTATTTACTTATTTATTATTTGACAGAGAGAGATATAGAGCACACACAAGCAGGCGGAGCAGCAGGCAGAGGTAAAGGGAAAAAAGCAGGCTCCCTGCTGAACAAAGAGTCTGACGTGGGGCTTGATTCCAGGACCTTGGGATTTTATTTTTTATTTAAAATAATATTTTTTTACTGAAGTTTGATTTGCCAACATATAGTATAACACCCAACACTCATCCCATCAAGTGCCCTCCTCACTGCCCATCACCCAGTTACTCCATCTCCCCACCTGCCTCCCCTCCACTACCCTTTTTTTCATTTCCCAGAGTTAGGAGTTTCTCATATTTTGTCACCCTCTCTAATTTTTCCCATTCATTTTCCCTCCTTTCCATTATAACCCCTTTCACTATGTCTTATATTCTCCATATGATGATTGTCCTTCTCAGATTGACTTACTTCACTCAGCATGATACCCTCCAGTTTCATCCATGTGGAAGCAAATGGTGGGTATTCGTCCTTTCTAATGGCTGAGTAAGATTCTATTGTGTTTGTGTGTGTATATGTATATATATACACACACACACACATACATACATACATACATACATAACCACATCTTCTTCATCTGTTCATCTGTTGAAGGACATTGAGGTTCTTTCCACAGTTTGGCTATTGTGGACATTGCTGCTATAAACGTTGGGTGCAGGTGTCTCAGCGTTCCACTGCATCAGTATCTTTGGGGTAAATACCCAGTGCAGTTGCTGCGTCGTAGGGTAGCTCTGTTTTTAACTCTTTGAGGAACCTCCACACTGTTTTCCAGAGTGGCTGTACCAGTTTGCTTTTCCACCAGCAGTGCAAGAGGGTTCCCCTTTCTATACGTCCTCTCCAACATTTGTTTTTTCCTGTCTTGTTAATTTTCGCCATATTCACTGGTGTGAAGTGGTATCTCATTGTGGTTTTGATTTGTATTTCCCTGATAGCAAGTGATTATGACCTGAGCTGAAGGCAAGCACTTAACCAATGGAGCCACCCAGGTGCTCCTGTATATATATATATTTTTAAAAAAACATAAAAACTTATCTTACTTTTTTATGACCTGCTTTTCATATAGTATTTTACATAGGAGCATTTTCAATGTCAATTAACATTCTGGAACATGATCTTTAATGACTCCTGTGTAGTATTGTGTCAGTGCCCTATAATTTATTTAATTCTGTAGTCTTAGACATCTAAGACTAGCTTACTCCCAAAGCACTTTGTTTAATTGAAATTTTCATGTATTTTGCTGATGAATTTAGTTACTTTTTTTGTGAGGTACTCTCTAGCTTTTTGATGCTGATTGCCTGAGAAAGATAGGATCCTTGGTCTTGTCCTCTAGTGGATCCAATCATAACAGCCAGACATTAAGCATGCCTGCCTGGAATTTTTTTAAAGATTTTATTTATCTATTCATGAGAGATACAGAGAGAGAGGGGCACAGGCACAGGCAGAGAGAGAAGCAGGCTCCATGAAGGGAGCCTGATGCGGGACTTGATCTTGGGTCTTCAGGATCACACCCTTGGCTAAAGGCAGCGCTAAACCACTGAGCCACCAGAGCTGCCCTCTGCTGGAGTTTTAAGACCAATGGCTGGACTGTGTTTCCCAAAGCCACTTGGAACAATGGTTTTGCTGGCTGATGCTCTTTTAGATTAGACTGTTGCTAAGATGATTTAAGATGCTTTATCAGCACATACTAAAAACCTAACTGGAGTTAAGGGTATTCTAGGCAAAGAATCTTTTCTTATTTTCATTGTAGAATGAGACCTTCACTTCTTGTAAAGCTAGGCAGGAATTTGGCAGGGAAAGAACTACCAATCTAGCCTAAGCATTCTGTATCAGGAGTGTTGTCTCAAGTTCTACAAAATTACCTGATTTTAGAAAATCACTTCTTCATTTATTTTTTCAATATTCTTTACTAAACAATATATTATGTAAAATTTCACTTTGACTTAAGTTTAGAAATTGTACATTGGTTTGTAATTTTTAACATGGAAGACTTCATTAATTTTGCTTTAGTCATTTGTAATATTGAAACTCTAGATAAGTTATAATGTATCTCTAGTTTCCTTTGAAGTGAACAAACTTTCCTTCTCTGGTAATGAATATAAAGATGGCAAACAAATGTTGGTTCAATATATATTATATGAGTGAGTGAAACTGCTTTTAAGTATTCTCAAGCACATTAGATAACTTTTTACTTACAAAAAAATAATATAACAATTATTTTGTTTCTTACATTATCTCCTAATTCTTAAGTCTTATTGAGTGATATAATTAGCTTCCTGTGAGTTACTGTATATGAGAAAAATAATAGAGGTGGACATTCTTCTTAAATATTCTGTAGTGAAGTCTTTGCTAATTATAAATCAGTGAGATTCTATTTATATCTGTCTGTTATGTGTATTTTCACATCCTCTTACTTAAGATGTTTCTGGTGAAGGGAGAGGTGTTCAAAGACAATTACTAGAAACTGTATCTTGGAGTGTGTCCTAAGAGCAAGCAAGAACAAGCTAGAACATCAAATGGGGAAATAATAAAAGTCAAGGTATTGAGCCAGGTTGCTGAGCATCCAGAATATCGAGAACCAGAGCATTTGCACTCATATCTTATGTAAATGAACATAACTGAAGCCAAAGGAACTCTTTCTACTTCCCCTCTGATTCCCACCTAAGTCCCCTTGAGGACTCTGGGATAAGTCACCACATAGGTTTCCTCACATTAACGTGAAGTACAGCACCATCAAATAAACTTGGGCAATAGCATGACAAGGAGAAGTGACTAGGGACTTGTCTGAGAGGCTCAACCTTTGTCTCTGAGGCTACATCACGGAGACTATTGGCCAAGTCGAGAATGGACCACTGATTCACTAGCTCAAATTTCAGTACTGAGGCTGGTAGGACACCGAACAGGTGGACATTGTCCACAAGACCCAGAAGGGGTCTTCAGGGTCTTCAGGGCCAGCACATGCCCAAGGGGTCTCTTTCTCTCAAGTTCACCAGGATGTGTATGACCCCACTCTCTCCAGACAACTAGATTCTGTCTTAGAGAAATAGCAAGAAGGAAAGGCTGACAGACGAACATTTTCTGAAAAGGCTGAATAGACAATCACATCAGATTTAGCTTTGAACTCAGTTGCACATTTAGCTATCTTTTCCTCCCTAAGTAGTGGATAGACCTTGTGAAGGAGGACATCAGCTTTAGATGAAATAAAGAAAGCTACATTTTCTCTCTACTTCCAAGTCATCATTAAGTTAAATTTGTGGGTCTAACAAAGCAAAACAAAACAAAAACAAAAAAACCAAACTCCCTTCATTTCTTAGGTCATTTTGATCTTAGGCTATTAGTGTCACTTGCTAATAACTCTGTTATGCTATTTTTTTCTGTGAGAAATATATGGAAAATATCTGAATTGATATTCAGCAGTAGAGGCAAGAAATGCACAAATGCTGTGGTGATCAGCATTTAAATTCTGGTATACACATTTTGAAGGCAAGAACATTCATTGTGGAAAGAATGTATAGTGTAATTATAAAACCAGTTTAGAAGCAATAATGCCAATAAATAGCTTTTGACGAAATATAAAAAGTGAATGCAAAATATAACTCCTTTAGGTTGAAAATCAGATTGAGAAATTTAAAAATAGAACAACTTTAAGAAGTGAATCACAGAAAATATCAGATTTTAAACACACCATTTTAAATGCACGCAGTAGTATATTTGCTCTATAGTAAAAAATAATCTATTGATAGTGTTACTAGCTTTAGTTCTTTAAGCACCTCA
Source organism: Nyctereutes procyonoides (assembly GCF_905146905.1). Lineage (NCBI taxonomy): Eukaryota > Metazoa > Chordata > Mammalia > Carnivora > Canidae > Nyctereutes > Nyctereutes procyonoides. The sequence goes on from NW_026575040.1 coordinate 15,495,564, forward strand.
GGGCACTTGGGAAGTATTCCTTTGCAAAGGGCACCAAAAGTTGATTTGTTTGCTAAAAAGTTAGATTTGAGTATGGGGAATAAATGAAGTCAGACAACGTGTGCTAATTAGAAGCTGAACAAAGAAGGCAATATCAGCAGGTGAAAGTTGTCTTCAAATTTAGATGCCAAATCTGCCATTGTGAATGTTGCTGTAGATGAACTCTCAGCACCTCATTTTTTCCTTGTTGGAGTGATGGGTTGTGCAAGTGTGATTTTAAAAGAAAAAGCTTGCAGATTCAGGTCCAAAAGAGCGAGTCAACTTTGCTGGGGAATGAATTCTATTCTGGAGTCCAAGTACCTACTATCTCTTCAGACATCTTGAAATCAAATTCATTAATGGATAGAGGGAGGAGGAGAGAATGGGTGACTTAGAACTTCTAGAAAAGCAGCTCAAATTACATTTTTTTTATTACTAAAGTCAACTTCAAATGAGAGAATATTTAAAGTAGATAATTTGTTAACTATACCCATGCAAATGTTAAAAGATTTTCAGCCTGATTACAGTACAAAAAAGTTCCTTGGAGCTTGAAGCTTTTCCATACAGTATTGAAATAGCACGGGTCTATGTGATTAAAAAAATCACATAGAGTAACAAGAGGCAAGACTGCAGATGGAAAAAATGTAAAAAAAAAATCCAATTATGATATTGTCATTATAGTAGTACTTAAATTGCATTGATCTCTCAAGTCTTTCACTGTGTATCTCATGTATAGACACTAGAGATGAGTGAAATTTAAGAAATAATCCATTATGGAATTTGCACATCCAGGAATGATCTTTGGGAGCCTGTTTTAAATGACTTCTTTCTAAAGCACTAATTTCTCTTTTTCCGATGAAATCACTTGATGGGTATTATCTAATAGCATGTTGTTGTCAGAAGCCTTCAGAAGACTACATAACATTTATCAAAATAACTATTTTGGGAATGGACAGTTAGGTCAATTGCTTGCTTTCACCATCAGGTAGCATTTTTTTAATCCTGGTGGTTTGTAAAGCCATTTATGGTTTGGCTTTTGCAGAATTTAATTGTAATTATATGCTACAGTTAATGGCTTAATTGTTTCTTAATGGCTTAATTGTACAGTATCAAAAAAATTGTACAGTATCTAATATCTGTTAATTATTTCAGGTGTGTTCACCTGCCTCTACAAAGATTGTTTTCCAACACCTTGAGGGCAGAGGCCAAATCTTATACTTTTGTGTACTTTTCATCTTCTGGTAAAAGTAGTCTTCTACTTTGATTTTCAAAGTTCCTGAGGAAATAAAGGGGTGTGTATGTATGTGTGTGCACGTGCATATGTGTCTATGTGTCTGTGTGCGTATAAGCTGAAATGACATAAAGCAAAGAATATTTCCCTTTCTGAAATGTGTATATATTCACAGTGACAATTACTTTGATTAAATTCAAAGAATTATATAATTCAGGTGTTTTTCAAAAACTTATGATTAATTTTTTAAAATTTAACCAACTAATTATATCATCTCTCTCCAGTAAGAATATTTCACACCTTCCCTGGGCAGAAAGTTTTCAGCGTTTTAGGACTATTCTTGGAAAAGTTAAAGTTCTCCATTAGGCTTCATTCAGTTGCAAATAACAGCATATTCAACAGGTCACTTTGCAAACCCTGTGTTTTTACAGTGATAAAGGAGAAGGTACCAGAAATGTCTGTTGGGTTGGCCAACCAACCATTCTGCTTGCTTTGGGAATCCAAGGTATTCCTATTGAATAACTGATTATCAGTGTATGTGCTTCCTCATATTGGCTAAAATTCAAACTCCCTAGAACTTACTTTCTTTGAAATTTCATTCTATTTGAAAAATATGGAATGATTTTATTCTCTTTGCTACCAGAAAACTCAAGTATTTCTTAACAGCTTTTTTGGGGGTATAATTTATGTATATAAAACTCACCTGTTGTTAAGTATACAATTCAGTGATTATAGTGAACTTAAAGAGTTATGCAATTACCACCACAATCCAGGTTTAGAACATTTCTATTACCCCCTAAAGTGCCCTTGTACCCATTTGTAGTTGATCTTCAATTTTGCCTTTCCCACCTTCAGCACCAGGCAATTACTCATCTGCTTTCTGGTGCTAAGGTTTTTCTTTTCCAGAATTTTTAACTGAGTGAGATCATATATTATGTGTTCTTTGCATCTCACTGATTCCACTTAGTATAATGATTTGAGGTTTGTGCATATATGTATATGTATACATATATGCATGTGTCAGTGTCTGATTCCTTTTTATGGCCTCCAGTTTTGTTCTTCTCCAGGGTTGCTTTGGCTATTTGGAGTTATTTTGTTCTTGTTCCATACAAATTTTAGGATTATTTGTTTTATTTCTGTGAAAAATGCCATTGGAATTTTGCTAGGGATTGCATTGAGTCTGTAGACTGCTTTGGGTAGTGTGGGCATTTTAACAATGTTAATTATTCTGATCTATGAGCATGGAATATCTTTCCATTTTTAAATCTTTCTTTCATCAATGTCATATATTTCTCAGTGTACATATTTTTCCTTTCCTTGGTTAAATTTATTTCTAGATATTTTATTCTTTTTGATTCAATTGTACATAGGATTCTTATTTTCTTTTTCTGATAGGTCTTTGTTACTGTATAGAAATACAACTGATTCATGTTGATTTTGTATCCTTCAACTTTGCATAATTCACTTATTCTAACAGTTTTTTAGCAGCATCTTTGGAGTTTTCTATATGTAGTAACATGTCATCTGAAAATAGAGACTGCAGTCTTCCTTTCTGACTTGGATGATTTTTCTTTTCTTTCTTTTTTCTTCCTTTTTCTTGCCTAATTGCTCAGGTTAAGACCTCCACTACTATGTTGAATAAAAATGGTCAGAGTGGGCATCCTTGTCTTGATCTTAGAGGAAAAGTTTTCAGCTTTTCATCATTGAATATGATGTTACTGTGAGCATGTGATTTGTGGCCTTTATTATATTAAGATACACTCCCTTTATGCCTAATTTGTTGAGAATTTTTGTCATGAATGGATATTGAATTTTGTCATGCTTCTTCTGTATATATTGAATGATCATATGATTTTTATCTTTCTTTATCCATCTTAACTCATTGTAGGGCTTGAACTCAACAACCTTGAGATTGAGACCTTAGCTGAGATCAAGTCAAATATCCAACCAGCTGAGCCACCCAGGTGCCCCAGCCTTAATTTTGTCATTATGGTCTATCACATTTTTCTGAGGATGGTAAATGGCTCTTGTATTCCTGGATTAGATTCCAATCGATCATGATGTGTGATCTTTTACTGTATTGTTGAATTTGGTTTACCAGTACTTTGTTGAGGATTTTGCATCTGTCTTTACCAGGGATAAACATATTAATCATAGTTATTTTAAATTCTCTATCTGATAATTCTAATATAAATTTCAAAGCTGAATATTGTTCTGATGCTTTGTCTCTTCAGACTATGTTTATTTTGACATTTTAACCTGCCTTGTAATTTCTTGTTGAAAGTTGGACATGATCTATCAGTTAAAAGGAACTGAGGTAAACAGGCTTTTAGGGTGAGGTTTTATGTTTATTAATTAGGAGTTAGGTTGTGTTTAATGTTTACGGTAGATGTCAGTGTTAGGCTTCAGTTTTGTCTCCTGTACTTGTTTCTGTCTGCCCTGCTGTCTTTGGGTATCCCCAGAAATTCCCTTTTAAATAGAGTTGGCATCTTGCCACTCTCAGTTATAATCCATTCTTGTTACACTGGAGCCTTGTTGATGGGATGGTAAGTTTGGGGGAGAGGAAGAAGTCTATAATTAAATTTCAGGTTTTTTTTTTTTTTTTTTTGTGTGTGTGTGTGTGTGTGTGTGCCTTATTCCCCTCAGAATTGTTTCTTAGCATTGTTTTCCTCCTCTGATGTGAGATAGAAAGGGTAGAGGGGGCTCAAGTTGTCTGGTAAAGTAATTTTTCTTGAGGGCAGGCCTTTGTTATGGAGAACAGATGTTTTAGTTATATCTCTTAATGGTTATTTTCCCCTCTCTCTACTGAATATTTCTAATGCTATTATCAAAAATTGCAAGGGAAGACTTCTGAGAAGATGACAGAGTAGGAGGATCCTAAGCTCACCTTATTCCATGGACATACCTAGGTAACAGCCATAACATATATAACATAACATAACAGCCATAACAGTATAGCCGGCCCAGAAAATGACCCAAATACTGACAGAACAGACTTACCACAGTTAATCCTAGAGAGGAGGCCACATCAGAAAGGGATAGGAGGGATGGAGATGTCGTCAGTCAGGAACCAAGCTCCCAGGAGACTAACCACAAATAGGAAGGACACCATAAGCACCAAGAGGGGAGAGGAGTGGACCCCACACCAGGCACCCCCCACACAGGGGACCTGTGGTGGAAAGACAAGTTCCCATAACATTTGGCTTTGAAAACCAGTGGAGCTTAACTTTGTGAATTTTTACAATCAGTGGGGCTTAACTCTGGGTACTTTAAAAATCAGCAGGCTTAGCTCTGGGAGAGCTGGAGGGTGGTAGAAAACTGAGTCCCTGCACTCAGAGAGCTAGTATAACAAACAACTCCACTGAGATACAGTATAGAAGCAGCAGTTTGAAAAGTCCTGGGGGTATACATGAAGGAGATTTATTTACTAATCTCAGAATGTGTGCTAGAGGGGCAGGGATCTTAGGGAGATTTCTCCAAGAACAAAAGGGCCAGTGGGCACCATTTTTCTCCACAGTCCCCTACCCCAGCTTAGAGAGCAGGACACGTGTGGGAGCCAGCAAACAGCCTCCACCTACCTTGCTGATGGTATACTTCCCACCCCCCACATTGTCCTGCAGATCTGTCCTATCCAATCTGCTCTACTAAGCAGGCATCCCTTCAGAGCAGTTCCTGCCACATGTCATTCTACAAGCAGCCCTGGTAGGAAGGGGTTGGTGCTGCTCTAAAGTGACTCTTGCCCTGTTGAGAGGGGAAGATAACCACACACCCATTCATCTGTAGCCCCATCTGCTGAACCCTATAACCAGCAATGTAGAACCCTATAACCCTAACGCTATCAATCAGCATATCTGCAGCCCCTGCAGGCAGTCTGAGGACAGGCATCTGTTTTGACTACTGATGCTGCCTAACTGCAAGCCCACAGCAGCTCTAGACTGACCCTTTAGCAACATAGGCACCAAACCCTGCCCACAACAGGAAAAGTGGGCTATTGCAGCCAACTGTACTGGAGGCAAATGTGGCCCAGCCACAATAGTAGGGCACATGTAACCCACATAGGGGACATTTCTGAAGCATCTGACTCTGATGAACAGGGGACATTGTGCTATAGGGCCACAGGACCTCTTCTTCGTAAAGCCACTATTTTCAAGATCAGGAGATATAGCTGACTTTCCTAATATATGGAAGCAAACAAAGAGACAAAAATGAGATAGAGGAATATTTCCCAAATGAAAGAACAGGACAAAAACCACAGCAAGAGAGCTAAATGAAACATACATAAGCAGTATCCCTGATAGAGAATTGAAAGTAATGGCTATAAAAATACTAGACTTGAGAAAAGAGTGGAGGATCTCAGTGAGACCTTCAATAAAGAGATAGGAAATATAAAAAAGAACCAACCAGAGATGAAGAACTTAATAATGGAAAATGAAATTACACTAGAAGGAATGAATGGTAGATCAGAGGAGACAGAAGAATCAGTGATCTAGAAGACAGAGTAACGGAGAACAACCAAGTTGTTCAAAAAATGAAAATAGGTTAAGAGAACTCAATGACATTATAAGCATGATAACATTCACATTTTAGGGATACCAGAAGGAGAAGAGAGATAAAGAGGGGCAGAAAATTTATTTGAAGAAATAATAGCTGACAACTTGTCAAATCTGGGGAAGGAAACAGAAATCCAGATCCAAGAGGCACAGAGAGCCCCTGACAGTCCACCCAAGGAGGTCCATACCAAGACACATGATAATTAAAATGGCAAAAATTAGTGATAAAAACAGAATTTTAAAAGTAGCAAGAGAAAAAATTACATACAAGGGAAGCTCCATAGATTGTCAGCTTATTTCTTCAGCAGAAACTTTGCAGGCTAGAAGAGAGGGCATGATATATTCAAAGGGCTTAAAGGAAAAAACCTGCAATTAAGAATACTCTGTACTTGGGTATATCGGCTCCAAGTTTAGACTGAGTACAACCAACATCCTGTCGGCTGGGGTAGGAGCGGGTCCTGGAGGGCAGGGCAGTCCCAGGACTGGGCTTCTGGAATCCTGTGGTCCTGAGGGGCCAGTGCTCACAGAATGCTGTCTGCTCCATAACGACTCTACTCTCATTTCCAAACCTGTTGCTTTTAAAAAGGAGATCCCTTTGTAACCATCCTATTGCTATGTTGTAAACAACCTGTAATTAAATGGTAAAAGCACTTTAATCAAAGATGCTGCAACCAGAAAAAAAATATATATATATACCCAGGAGGGTATATCATTCAGAATTGATGGAAAGATATAGTTCCCCAGACAAACAAAAGTTAAAGAAGTTCACCACTAAACCATCCTTACAAGAAATGCTAAAGGGGATTCTTTGAATGGAAGGAAAGACCATAAACAAGAAAAAAGGAGGCATAAAAACAGTAAAAGTAGGTATATGTATAAAAATCAGTCAGGGATGCACAAAATAGAAGGATGTAAATTATGACATATCAAATATGCAGAGGTGGTGGTGGGGGGTGGTAAAAATTTAGTGATTTTAGAATGGGTCCAAACTTAAACGACTGTCAACTTAATATAGACTGCTATATGCATAAGATGTTGTGTATGAACCTAATGGTAACTACAAGCTAGAAACCTCTAACATATGCAAAAGATAAATAGAAAGGAATGTAAGCATATCACTAAAGAAAACCATCAGACTACAAGGGTAGAAAGCAAGAAAAGAAAGGAACAGAAAGGAACTACAAAAGCAACTATAAAACAAGCTACAAAAAGGCAATAAGTATACACCCATCAGTAATTACTTTGAGTGTAAATAGATTGAGTGTTCCAATCAAAAGACATAGATTGATAAGATAGATAAAAATGAAAGCACCATCTATACAAGAGACTTACTTCACACTTAAAGACACTTGAAGACTGAAAGTGAAGGGATGGGAAAACATACACCATGCAGATAGAAGCAAAAAGAAAGCTGGAGTACCAGTACTTAATATCAGAGAAAATGGACTTTATAAGAAAGATCTAAGAAGATACAAGGATGAATTCTACATAATGGTAAAGGAACAATCCAACAAGAGGATATAACAGTTGTAAATATTTATGTACCCAACATAAGAGCACCTAAATACATAAAGCAACTAGTAACAAAGGAAGAAGTTGACAGTAATACAATAATAGTTGGGGACTTTACTACCCCACTTACATCAGTGGATGGATTATCCACACAGAAAATCAATAAGGAAAGTGGCTATGAATGACATATTGGACCACATAGACCTAACATATGTAATCAGAACATTCCATCCCAGAACAGTGGAGTACACATTCTTTTCAAGAGCACATGGAACATTCTCCAGAATAGATGACATGTTAGGCCACAAAATAAATCTCAATTCAAACAGATAAAAATCATATTATGCATCTTTTCTGACCACAATGATACAAAACTAAAAATCACCAGAAAAATCTGAGAAGAGCACAAATACACAGAGACTAAATAACAAGCTACTAAACAATGAATGGTCAGGCATAAAAGAGAATGAAATCTTGCCATTTGCAACAACGTGGATGGAGCTAGAGAGTATAATGCTAAGCAAAATAAGTCAGAGAAAGAGAAATACATATGATTTCACTCATATATGGAATTTAAGAAACAAAGCAAACATAAAAAAAAGAGACATTCAAAACCATACTCTTAATTCTGGAGAACAGATGGTTACCAAAGGAGAAGTTGGTGGGGAGAATAGGTGAAATAGGTGAAGGGGATTAAGAGTACACTTATCTTTTTTTTTTTAAGATTAATTTATTTGTTTTAGAGAGAGAGTGGGCAGGGGGAGTGGGCAGAAGGAGAGGGGGAGAGAAACTCAAGTAGACTCCTCACTGAATGTGAAGCCCCATGTGGGGCTTGATCTCACAACCCTGTGCCTCCAATGGAAGCTGTATCTGCTTACACCACGCTCTGTGCCCCTGCACCCTGTAGTGTGTCTTCACTAGGGCAGGTCCACCTGAGAAGCAGTGCAGTAGACCCCTCCCCCAGAAGACCAGCATAAACCCTTCACACACACTGCATCTACTGATCATAGAATACTGCAAAGATTCAGCTCCAGGGGAAATAGGGTTTAGCTTCTTTTAATAAGCAGACCAAAACATACCTTGTTAAAACTTTCCACATTGTGGAGAAGGTCCAAATACCCCCCACTGAAGGCAAGGAGAAACCCTACAGAGGACTGACATGAAGGAAGGAGCAGCCAAAACACAACTGCAGACTGTATACTCTGAAACACCTTATGAAGCACCAGATCCAAGACAGTGTAGGACTTCTTCTTAATATGGCCATTACTCTCAGAAATAGGGATATAATAGGCTTTCCCAACAGTCGCACAAAAAACAGTGACCTAGACAAAATGACAATATGGAGGAATCCATCCCAAAAGAGAGAACAAGAAGTAATGGTCCGGGGTTTAGTCCACAGAGATATAAGTAAGATTCCTAAACCAGAATTTAAAACAACAGTCAAAAAGACACTAGCTGGGCTTGAGAAAAGCATCAAAGACACTAGAGAATCCCTTACTGCAGAGATAAAAGAACTAAAACCTAGTCAGACCAAAATTAAAAATGCTATAATTGAGACCTAAAACTTTCTGGATGCAATGACAATGAGGATGAATGAAGCAGAAGGATGAATCAGTGATACAGAAGATAAAATTATGGAAAGTAATGAAACTAAAAAAAAGAAGGAAAGGTATTGGATCACAAATGTAGACTTAGGGAACTCAGCAATTCCGTAGAGTGTATTAGCATTCTTGTCTTAGGAGTCCCAGAAGAAGAGAAAGAAGGGACAGAAGGTTTATTTGAGAAATTATAGCTGAAAACCTCCCTAACCTGGGGAAGGAAACAGACATTGAAATTCAGGAAGTACAGAGAACTCCCATTTAATTCAACCAACGGTGGCCATCACCAAGACATATTCACAAAGTCAAATTCACAAAATATACAGGCAAGGAACAAATCCTGAAATCAAGGGGAAAGAATTCCTCAACCTACAAGAGAAGACAAATTAGCTTCATAGTAGATGTGTCCCCAGAAACTTGGCAAGCTAGAAGAGAACAGCATGGTGTATGTTCAACATGTTGAGTGGGGAAAATATGCAACTAAAGATATTTTATCCAGCAAGGTTGTCATTAAGAATAAGAGAGGTAAAGAGTTTCCAAGACAAAAACTAAAGGAGTTTTTGACGAGCAGACCAACCTTGCAAAAAATATTAAAGGGGACTCTTTAGATGAGGAAAAAAGACCAAAAGCAACAAAGACTAGAAAGGAACAGTGAACACCACCAGAATTGTCAATTTTACAGGTAACACAATTCACATCTATCATAATCACTCTGAAAGTAAATGGGTTGAATGCTCCAGTTGAAAAACATAGGCTATCAGAATGGATAAAAAAACAAGATGCTGTTTACAGGAGACTCATTTTAGACCTAAGGATACCTGCAGACTGAAAGTGAGGGCATAGAGAACCATCTATCATGCTAATGGCTGTCGAAAGAAAGCCAGAGTAGCCATACTTATATCAGACAAACTTGATATAGACTGTAGCGAGATGAAGAAGAAGGGCACTATATCATAATTAAGGGTATCTCCATCAAGAAGATCTAATAATTGAGGAGGGCGGGGGGTGGGGGTGAATGGGTGACGGGCACTGAGGGGTACACTTGATGGGATGAGCACTGGGTGTTATTCTGTATGTTGGTAAATTGAACACCAATAAAAATTAATTTATTAAAAAAAAGAAGATCTAATAATTGTATGTATTTATACCCCCAACTTGGGAGCACCCAAATATATAAGTCAATAACAGACATAAAGAAACTCATTGATAATAGTATAATAATAGGAAACTTTAACACAGCACTTATAGCAATGGACAGATCATCTAAGAAGAAAATCAACAAGGAAACAAACCATGGCTTTGAATGCCACACTGTACCAGATGGACTTAACAGAATATTTCAGAACATTTCATCCTAAAGCAGCAGAATACACATTCTTTTTGAGTGCACATGGAACCTCCTCCAGAATAGATCATGTACTAGGTCACAAATCAGCCCTCAACAAGTACAAAAAGTACTAGACATGTTGCTGGAGGCAAGGGAAACAAAAACAAAAAAGCTGCTGGGACTTCATCAGGATAAAAATACTCTGCACAGTGAAGGAAACAGTAAAGAAAAACTAAAGAGCAATCTACAGAATGAGGGAAGATACTACCAAATGATGTATCTGATAAAGCATTAGAATCCAAAAATCTATAAATAACTTATCAATCCAATACCCAAAAACCAAAAATCCAGTTAAGAAATGGATAGAAGACATGAACAGACATTTCTCCAAAGAAGACATCTGGATAGCCAACAGACACGTGAAAAAAATGCTCAATATCACTTGGCATCAGGGAAATATAAATCAAAACCGCAATGAGATACCACCTCACACCAGTCAGAATGGCTAAAATTAGCAACACAGGAAACAACAGATATTGCCAAGGATGCGGAGAAAGGGGAGTCCTCTTACACTGTTGGTGGGAATGAAGACTAGACAAGACTAGACTAGTCACTGTGGAAAATAGTATGGAGGTTCCTCAGAAAGTTAAAATTAGAACTAACTACCCCACGACCCAGCAATTGTAGTACTAGGTATTTACCCAAAGGATACAAAACTAGAAATTCCAAAGGGTACATGCACCCTGTTGTTTTTAGCAGCATTATCAACAATAGCCAAACTATGTAAAGAGCCCAAATGTCCTTTGATTGATGAATGGATAAAGATGATGTGGTGTTCCCACATACAATGGAATATTAGCCATCAAAAAGAATGAAATCTTGTCATTTGCTATGATGTGGATGGAGCTAGAGTACGTTATGCTAAGTGAAATAAGTCAGAGAAAGGCAAATACCATATGATCTCATTCATATGGAATTTAAGAAAGAAAATGGATAAACATACGAGAAGAGAGAAAAGAAAAAAGGCAGGGAAACAAACCATAAAAGACTCTTAATGACAGAAAATAAACAGGGTTGCTGAACGGCAGTGGTGGGAGGTGGGCTAAATAGGTGGTGGGTATTAAGGAGGGCACTTATTTTTTTTAAAGATTTTATTTATTCAGGAGAGACAGAGGCAGAAACAGGCAGAGGGAGAAGCAGGCTCCTTCTGGGGAGCCTGATGCAGGACTTGATCCCGGGACCCTGGAATCATAACCTGAGCCAAAGGCAGACATTCAACCACTGTGCCACCCAGGTGCCCCAAAGAGGGCACTTGTTATGATGAGGACTAGGTATTATAGGTAAGTGATGAATAATTAAATTCTACTCTGAAAAAAATAAAAAAAAAATTCTACCCTGAACCCAGTATTTTTTTTCTGAACCCAGTATTACACAATATGTTAACTAACTAGAATTTAAATGAAAATTTGGAAAAAATAAATTTGTTTGTGGACAGATCATATATTTTCTTTAAAAACAGAATGAATCCCATAAAATGGTAACAGTAAAAATTTGCTTATATATTATAATTGTGAAAAGTGTATATAGTACACACTAAAATATAATATTTAATAAACATAAATTATGAATGGGTTAATCAGGAAATAAAAGAGGAAATCAAAAAATACATGGAGACAAATCAGAATGAAAACCTAATGGTCCACAGTCTTTGGGATGCAACAAATCTGTTCTGAGACGGCAGATTATAGCAGTACAGGCCTACCTCAAGAAGCAAGAAAAATCTCAAACAATCTAACCTCCCACCTAAAAGGACTAGAAAAAGAAAAACAACAAAGCCCAAAGACACTAGAGGGAAGGAAAAATAAAGATTAGAGCAGAAATAAATGAAATAGAGACTAAAAAAAAATAATAAAACAGATCAATTAAACCAGGAGCTAGTTTTTTTTAAAAAGATCAATGAAATTGATCAATCTTAGGCAGGTAACTTTATTTTTTTTACAATAAATTTATTTTTTTTGGTGTTCAATTTACCAACATACAGAATAACACCCAGTGCTCATCCCGTCAAGTGCCCCCCTCAGTGCCCGTCACCCATTTACCCTCACCGCCCGCCTTCCTCCCCTTTCACCACCCCAAGTTCGTTTCCCAGAGTTAGGAGTCTTTATGTTCTGTCTCCCTTTCTGATATTTCCCACACATTTCTTCTCCCTTCCCCTCTATTCCCTTTCACTATTATTTATATTCCCCAAATGAATGAGAACATATAATGTTTGTCCTTCTCTGATTGACTTACTTCACTCAGCATAATACCCTCCAGTTCCATCCACGTTGAAGCAAATGGTGGGTATTTGTCGTTTCCAATGGCTGAGTAATATTCCATTGTATACATAAACCACATCTTCTTTATCCATTCATCTTTCGATGGACACCGAGGCTCCTTCCAGAGTTTGGCTATTATGGACATGGCTGCTAGAAACATCAGGGTGCAGGTGTCCCGGCGTTTCATTGCATCTGAATCTTTGGGGTAAATCCCCAACAGTGCAATTGCTGGGTTGTAGGGCAGGTCTATTTTTAACTCTTTGAGGAACCTCCACACAGTTTTCCAGAGTGGCTGCACCATTTCACATTCCCACCAACAGTGTAAGAGGGTTCCCTTTTCTCCGCATCCTCTCCAACATTTGTGGTTTCCTGCCTTGAGAAAAGGTGTGAAGTGGTATTTCATTGTGGTTTTGATTTGTATTTCCCTGATGGCAAGTGATGCAGAGCATTTTCTCATGTGCGTGTTGGCCATGTCTATGTCTTCCTCTGTGAGATTTCTGTTCATGTCTTTTGCCCATTTCATGACTGGATTGTTTGTTTCTTTGGTGTTGAGTTTAATAAGTTCTTTATAGATCTTGGAAACTAGCCCTTTATCTGATAGGTCATTTGCAAATATCTTCTCCCATCCTGTAGGTTGTCTTTTAGTTTTGTTGACTGTATCCTTTGCTGTGCAAAAGCTTCTTATCTTGATGAAGTCCCAATAGTTCATTTTTGCTTTTGTTTCTTTTGCCTTCGTGGATGTATCTTGCAAGAAGTTGCTGTGGCCGAGTTCAAAAAGGGTGTTGCCTGTGTTCTCCTCTAGGATTTTGATGGAATCTTGTCTCACATTTAGATCTTTCATCCTTTTTGAGTTTATCTTTGTGTATGGTGAAAGAGAGTGGTCTAGTTTCATTCTTCTGCATGTGGATGTCCAATTTTCCCAGCACCATTTATTGAAGAGACTGTCTTTCTTCCAGTGGATAGTCTTTCCTCCTTTATCGAATATTAGTTGACCATAAAGTTCAGGGTCCACTTCTGGGTTCTCTATTCTGTTCCATTGATCTATATGTCTGTTTTTGTGCCAGTACCACACTGTCTTGATGACCACAGCTTTGTAGTACAACCTGAAATCTGGCATTGTGATGTCCCCAGCTATGGTTTTCTTTTTTAAAATTCCCCTGGCTATTCGAGGTCTTTTCTGATTCCACACAAATCTTAAAATAATTTGTTTTAACTCTCTGAAGAAAGTCCATGGTATTTTGATAGGGATTGCATTAAACGTGTAAATTGCTCTGGGTAACATTGACATTTTCACAATATTAATTCTGCCAATCCATGAGCATGGAATATTTTTCCATCTCTTTGTGTCTTCCTCAATTTCTTTCAGAAGTGTTCTATAGTTTTTAGGGTATAGATCCTTTACCTCTTTGGTTAGGTTTATTCCTAGGTATCTTATGCTTTTGGGTGCAATTGTAAATGGGATTGACTCCTTAATTTCTCTTTCTTCAGTCTCATTGTTAGTGTATAGAAATGCCACTCATTTCTGGGCATTGATTTTGTATCCTGCCACGTTACCAAATTGCTGTATGAGTTCTGGCAATCTTGGGGTGGAGGCTTTTGGGTTTTCTATGTAGAGTATCATGTCATCGGCGAAGAGGGAGAGTTTGACTTCTTCTTTGCCAATTTGAATGCCTTTAATGTCTTTATGTTGTCTGATTGCTGAGGCTAGGACTTCCAGTACTATGTTGAATAGCATTGGTGAGAATGGACATCCCTGTCTTGTTTCTGATCTTAGGGGAAAAGCTCCCAGTGCTTCCCCATTGAGAATGATATTTGCTGTGGGCTTTTCGTAGATGGCTTTTAAGATGTCGAGGAAAGTTCCCTCTATCCCTACACTCTGAAGAGTTTTGATCAGGAATGGATGCTGTATTTTGTCAAATGCTTTCTCTGCATCTAATGAGAGGATCATATGGTTCTTGGTTTTTCTCTTGCTGATATGATGAATCACATTGATTGTTTTACGAGTGTTGAACCAGCCTTGTGTCCTGGGAATAAATCCTACTTGGTCATGGTGAATAATTTTCTTAATGTATTGTTGGATCCTATTGGCTAGTATCTTGTTGAGAATTTTTGCATCCATGTTCATCAGAGTTATTGGTGTGTAATTATCCTTTTTGGTGGGGTCTTTGTCTGGTTTTGGAATTAAGGTGATGCTGGCCTCATAGAACGAATTTGGAAGTCCTCCATCCCTTTCTATCTTTCCAAACAGCTTTAGTAGAATAGGCATGGTTTCTTCTTTAAACGTTTGGTAGAATTCCCCTGGGAAGCCATCTGGCCCTGGACTTTGTGTCTTGGGAGGTTTTTGATGACTGCTTCAATTTCCTCCCTGGTTATTGGCCTGTTCAGGTTTTCTATTTCTTCCCGTTCCAGTTTTGGTAGTTTGTGGCTTTCCAGGAATGGGTCCATTTCTTCTAGATTGCCTAATTTATTGGCGTAGAGCTGTTCATAATATGTTTTTAAAATAGTTTGTATTTCCTTGGTGTTGGTAGTGATCTCTCCTTTCTCATTCATGATTTTATTAATTTGAGTCTTCTCTCTCTTCTTTTTAATAAGGATGGCTAATGGTTTATCTAATTAATTCTTTCAAAGAACCAACTCCTGGTTCTGTTGATCTGTTCCACAGTTCTTCTGGTCTCGATTTCATTGAGTTCTGCTCGAATCTTTATTAACTCTCTTCTTCTGCTGGGTGTAGGGTCCATTTGCTGTTTTTTCTCTAGCTCCTTTGTGTGTAAGGTTAGCTTTTGTATTTGAGTTCTTTCCAGTTTTTGAATGGATGCTTGTATTGCGATGTATTTCCCCCTCAGGACTGCTTTTGCTGCATCCCAAAGATTTGAACGGTTGTATCTTCATTCTCATTAATTTCCATGAATCTTTTTAATTCTTCCTTAATTTCCTGGTTGACCCTTTCATCTTTTAGCAGGATGGTCCTTAACCTCCACGTGTTTGATGTCCTTCCAAACTTCTTCTTGTGATTGAGTTCTAATTTCAAGGCGTTATGGTCTGAGAATATGCAGGGGACGATCCCAATCTTTTGGTATCGGTTCAGACCCAATTTGTGACCCAGTATGTGGTCTATTCTGGAGAAAGTTCCATGTGCACTTGAGAAGAATGTGTATTCAGTTGAGTTTGGATGTAAAGTTCTGTAGATATCTGTGAAATCCATCTGGTCCAGTGCATCATTTAAAGCTCTCGTTTCTTTGGAGATGTTGTGCTTAGAAGACCTATCGAGGGTAGAAAGAGCTAGATTGAAGTCACCAAGTATAAGTGTATTATTATCTAAATATTTCTTCACTTTGGTTAATAATTCGTTTAAGTATTTGGCAGCTCCCACATTCGGGGCATATATATTGAGGATTGTTAAGTCCTCTTGCTGGATAGATCCTTTAAGTATGATATAGTGTCCCTCTTTGTCTCTCACTACTGTCTTCGGGGTAAATTTTAGTTTATCTGATATAAGGATGGCTACCCCTGCTTTCTTTTGAAAACCATTTGAATGGTAAATGGTTCTCCAACCTTTCATTTTCAGGCTGTAGGTGTCCTTCTGTCTAAAATGAGTCTCTTGTAGGCGCAGGGCCCGCCCCCAGCCCGCCGCTGCTGCCGCCGCCGCCTCAGCCCAACATGGCGATGCACAACAAGGCGGCGCCGCCGCAGATCCCCGACACCCGACGGGAGCTGGTGGAGCTGGTGGAGCTGGTGAAGCGGAAGCAGGAGCTGGCGGAAACACTGGCGAACTTGGAGAGACAGATCTATGCTTTTGAAGGAAGCTACCTGGAAGACACTCAGATGTACGGCAATATCATCCGCGGCTGGGATCGGTACCTGACCAACCAAAAAAACTCCAATAGCAAAAACGACCGAAGGAACCGGAAGTTTAAGGAAGCTGAGCGACTCTTCAGTAAATCCTCAGTTACTTCAGCAGCTGCAGTAAGTGCATTGGCAGGAGTTCAGGATCAGCTCATTGAAAAGAGGGAGCCGGGCAGTGAGATGGAAAGTGATACTTCTCCAGACTTCCACAATCAGGAGAATGAGCCCAGCCAGGAGGACCCTGAGGATCTGGACGGATCTGTGCAGGGCGTGAAGCCTCAGAAGGCTGCTTCTTCTACTTCCTCAGGGAGTCATCACCGCAGCCATAAAAAACGAAAGAATAAAAACCGGCACAGGTATGTATATTAGGTTAGGCTGGGAAGTTTTTTTTAAAAACAGAAAAACGTGATGGAGGATTGATCTGAAGTTAAACAAAAAACCACGAGCTGACTATTAGAAGACTCATTAGTGCAGAAGCTTCCAGGCTGTAGAGCCCTGCTTCCCTCCTCCAACCTCACAAAGATAAATATCCCTCACCTGAGTGCGCGGCCATCCACCTCTGCTTTCCCAGACCCAGTGCCTGTGACTCTGAATAGTTTGTTCTGAAACGTGGTGACAAGTCATTTCTGTAAGACCACACTGGATCATTTACTGTGTGTCATGTTTAGTAACAGAACTGCAAGAAGACCAAGACATGGTTATAATTCCAGCAAGTTGCTAACTCTGCATTTCTCCCTTCTTGGAATGAATGTGTGTCCCCTACCCCCCCCCCACTCCCAACCCCCGCCCCAAAAACTGGCTGGCACCAGCTTCATCTGTGATACCCATTGAGAAATGTTCTCTGGTTTTGTTTATGCTGAAGGTAGAACATAGGTCACGTTTCAGAGGGAGGCTGTAAATATCTGGCATTTTCTTATTTTGTGTTTTATTATTTTTCTATTGTTTTTGCCATCTTCTTTTCTTTGGGGACTTTTTGTAATGCCATTGTACAGCTCATACCTTCCTGCCAACATATCTGATAATCTGTTTCATGCAGTTGCCAACATTCTTAACTGAAAATAATCTGGTTTATCATAGAGAAAATGGGGAACTTGGCTCTGTGTTTTTGCAGGGGGAAGGTAGAGAGGGTTTATTTAATAATTACCTATCTTAAATCTTTCTGCGTTGGAAGCAGTTTCGTGTTCAAGGAACAGGAAAAGCTGAAAAAAAAAACCTAAGTTTAAATCAATCCTTTTAAAATAGATATTTTTATTCTTTTATATAAATAAAATTTCACAGGTGTTGACTTCTCATGCTTTACTTTTAAACCTGAGATTGTTTTTTCACTTATTTTATTTATTCGTATCATGCCTTATGGAAATTTCTCCCTTTTTCCATTTTTCTCTCTTTGCTGGTATCTGCCTGACTAAACATTGCTCTAAAAATCACTAAGGCATATGGAAGGGCTCAACTTTGCACCCAAAGCTGGTAATGCCTGGAGTTCTTGAGCAGAGTGAGAGATAGGATCCGCGAGAGCCAGCAATGCCCAGCAAGACCGCCCGCCCCCCTTCCTCTCAGAGCCAGCTGGGCTGGGGAACTCGCAGATTTGTTGAACTCCTGCCTCTTGAGTGGGGCTCTATCTCGGCCGCTCATGACTCACCTGGGAAGCTTACAGACCTACTGATGCCTAGGTCCCCACCCCCAGAGACTCTGACTGCAGTACAGTCTAGTTCCTGGGATTTCCTGCCACAGAGGCCCTGGGGTTCTGATAAGAAGCCAGGTTGAGAACCACTGCATGAGGAGTGTCTGATTGAAATCCTATGTTGCGAATCAGTCTAGGGGATGAGATTTGGGGCCCCGCCTTTCTTTCGATGCTGTCCAGTCCTAGTCCTCGACTTAGGCCCATATCTTTGTTAGAACAAGTATGTTCCATTGTGATAATATTGGTAGAGCTGAATACGGATGGCGTCTGTTAGCAAAACGCGTCTACCTTGTCAGATGTGCGAAAGCTTTCACTCTTGTTCTCAAATAAACTTTTTTTTTTTTGAAAAAAAAAAATGAGTCTCTTGTAGACAGCAAATAGATGGGTCCTGCTTTTTTATCCAGTCTGACACCCTGCACCTTTTGATGGGGTCATTAAGCCCGTTCACATTCAGAGTTACTATCGAAAGATATGAGTTAAGTGTCATCATGATATCTATTCAGTCCCTGTTTTTGTGGATTGTTCCACTGAACTTCTTCTTAAAGGGGAATTTTAAGAGTCCCCCTTAAAATTTCTTGCAGAGCTGGTTTGGAGGTCACATATTCTTTCAGTTCCTGCCTGTCTCGGAAGCTCTTTATCTCTCCTTCCATTTTGAATGAGAGCCTTGCTGGATAAAGTATTTTTGGTTGCATGTTCTTCTCATTTAGGACCCTGAATATATCCTGCCAGCCCCTTCTGGCCTGCCAGGTCTCTGTGGAGAGGTCTGCTGTTACCCTAATACTCCTCCCCATAAAAGTCAGGGACTTCTTGTCTCTTGCTGCTTTAAGGATCTTCTCTTCATCTTTGGAATTTGCAAGCTTCACTATTAAATGTCGAGGTGTTGAATGGTTTTTATTGATTTTAGGGGGGGGGATCTCTCTATTTCCTGGATCTGAATGCCTGTTTCCCTTCCCAGATTAGGAAAGTTTTCAGCTATGATTTGTTCAAATACATATTCTGGCCCTCTGTCCCTTTGGGTGCCCTCGGGAACCCCAATTAAACGTAGGTTTTTCTTCCTCAGGCTGTTGTTTATTTCCCTTAATCTATCTTCATGGTCTTTTAATTGTTTGTCTCTTTTTTCCTCAGTTTCCCTCTTTGCCATTACCTTGTCTTCTATGTCACTCACTCGTTCTTCCACCTCGTTAACCCTTGTCATTAGGACTTCTAGTTTGGATTGCATCTCATTCAGTTGATTTTTAATTTCTGTCTGATTGGATCTAAATTCTGCAGTCATGAAGTCTCTTGAGTCCTTTATGCTTTTTTCTAGAGCCACCAGTAGCTGTATAATAGTGCTTCTGAATTGGCTTTCTGACATTATATTGTAATCCAGATTTTGTAGCTCTGGGAGAGAGGACTGTTTCTGATTCTTTCTTTTGAGGTGAGGTTTTCCTTCTAGTCATTTTGCTCAGTGCAGAGTGGCCAAAAAAAAGTTGTATTGGGAAAAGGAGAAAAAGAGAGGAGAGAAAGAAGGAAAGAAAAGAGAAAAAGAAAAAAGAAGAAAAAGAGAAAGAAAAAGAAAGAAAGGAAAAAAGGCGTGGGGGAAGCAAACAGAAATCAAAAAGCAAAAAAAACAACAACAACAACAACAACAAAAAACCACGGGGGAGTATCTTCTGTTTCTGTATACTTTTTAAGTCCCTTGACTTCCCCTGGAACTTGTCCATCTAGCTGGTCTTCGGGGGGAGGGGCCTGTTGTGCTGATTTTCAGGTGTTAGCTCTTGGGGGAGCTGCTCTGCCCCCTGCGTGGTGCAGGGCTCAGTGGGGGTTGTTTACCCCGCAAGGCCCCGGAGGAACAACTGTAGTGGCGGCGGCAGCTCTGGAAACCTGGATTCAGCTCCCGCAGTAACTATGGAGCTCTCCGTCTGCAGGGCCTGGATGCTCCAGGGCGGGCCACCGCTGATCTGCTCAGCTCGGGGCAGGAGCGTCCTTGGGGTCCTGGGCCCTCCCAGCCTCTGCCTGTTCCGGGGGAGGCTGGATCCTGGACTGTGTCCCCGGCACCCTGTGCTCCCGGGCCTGTGCTGTTGGATTCGCGCTCCTGGCCGTGCAGCCGCCTCTCCGCGGAGCCACCGCCCGAGCCCCTCCGAGCTGCTCCTGGAGCCGTGCAGCACCCTCCACACGGAGCCTCTTCCTCTGCCGGAGCCGCCTCCGAGCTGCTCCCGGGCCGCGCAGCCCTAGCCAGGTAACTTTAAAAAGAAAAGAGAGGACTCAGGTAAAAAAAAAAAAAGAAAAAAAAAAAAGGAAGAAATAACAACCAACATCCCAGAGATACAAAAGGAGTGTAAGAGAATATTTTTTAAAAAGATTTTATTTATTTATTGAGAGAGAGAGAGAGAGAGAAAGAGCGAGACAGACCACAAGCAGCAGGGCGAGAGAGAAGCAGACTCCCTGTTGAGCAGCGAGCCCAGTGTGGGGCTTGATTCCAGGACCCTGGGATAATGACCTGAGTTAATGGCAGACACTTACTGACTGAGCCACCTAGGTGCCCTAGGATTGTAAGAGAATATTATGAAAAATGTTATGCCAAGAAATTGAACAACCTAGAAGAAATGTATAAATTCCTGGAAATATATAACCTTCCTAAACTGAAACAGGAAGAAATAGAAGATTTGAACAGACTGATCACTAGCAATGAAATTGGGTCAATAATCAAAAAAAATCTCAACAAGAGCAGTTGGTTAAACATCCAACTCTTGATATCAGCTCAGGTCATGATCTCAGGATTATGGGATCAAGCCCCACATTCAGCTCCATGCTCAGCAGGGGGTCTTCTTGAGATTCTCTCTCTCCCTCTGTCCTCCCCTCCTATGTTTTTTTTTTTCTCTCTCTCTCTAGTAAATAAATCTTAAAAAAAAAAAAAAACTCCCAACAAACAAAAGTCCAGGACCAAATGGCTTCATAGGTGAATTCTACCAAACTTAAAGAAGCATTAATACCTATTCTCAAATTATTCCAAAAATAGAAGGAGACTCCAAATTCATTTTATGAAGCCAGCATTATCCTGATACCAAAACCAGATAACGATACTACAAAAGAAAAGTACAGGCCAATATCTCTGATGAACATAGATGTAAAAATCTTCAACAAACTACTAGTAAACCTAATCCAACAAAACATGAAAAAAAAAAATCCCGCCATGATCAAGTGGGTCTTGGGAAAACTGGATCAAGCGGGATTTGTTCCAGGGATATAAGGGTGATTCAGTACATCAATATATCACATGATATATCACATTGACAAGAGTAAGGATAAAAACCATATGGTCATCTCATTAGCTGCAGAAAAAAGATTTGGCAAAGTACACCATCCATTCATGATAAAAACTCTCAATAAAGTTTGTTTAGAGGGAACATACCTCAACATTATAAAGGCCATCTATGAAACACACAGCTGAACTTATTATACTCAGCGATTCTAGATCAGAATCAACCCAGGAATGTCCACTTGCACCACTTTTATTCCACATAGTACTGGAGGTCCTAGCCACAGCAGTCAGATAAGAAAAAGAAATAAAAGGCATCCATACTGGTAAGGAAGAAGTAAGATTTTTGCTATTTGCAGATAACATGATTATATATATATAATATATATATATTATATATATATATATATATAGGAAAACCCTAAGGATTCCACCAAAAAACTACTAGAACTGATAAATGAATTTAGTAAAGTCACAGGATACAAAATCTACATACAGAAATCTGTTGTATTCCTATACACTAATAACGAAGGAACAGAAAGATAAATTAAGAAAGTAATCTCATTAACAATTGCACCAAAAAGAATAAAATGCATAGGAATAAATTTAACCCCGGAAGTGAGAGACCTGTAATCCAAAAACTATGAAATACTGAAAGACATTCCATGCTCATGGATTAGAAGAACCAATAGTATTAAGCTGTCCATCACTCAAAGCAATCTATAGATTCAGTACAATCAGTATCAAAATACCAGTAGTATTTTCCACAAAACTAGAAAAATCCTGATATCTATGTAGAACCACAAAAGACCCTGAGTACCCAAAGCAGTCTTTAAAAAGAAGAACAAAGCTGGAGGTATCATAATCCCAAATTTCAAGATAGGCTACAAAGCTGTAGTAATCAAAACCATATGGTATTGGCACAAAAATCAGCACATACGTAATGAAACACAACAGAGAGACCAGAAATAAACTCATGTTTTTATGGTCAGTTAATCTGTGACAAAGGCAGGGATTTACAATGGGAAGAAGACGGTATCTTCGACAAATGGTCTTGGGAAAACTGGATAGCTACATGCAAAAGAATGAAATTGGACCACTTTCTTATATCACTCACTCAGAAATCTCAAAATGGATTAAAGACCTAAATGTGAGACGTGGAACTATAAAGTTCCTAATAAGCAATTTCTTTGACATCAACTCTAAAAATGTTTTTCTAGATATGTCTCCTCTGGCAAGGGAAACAAAAGCAAAATTAAATTATTGGGACTACATCTAAATAAAAAGTTTTGGACAGTGAAGGAAATCATCAACCAAAAGGCAGCCTACTGAATATGAGAAGATATTTGATGTAAATGATATATCAAATAAAGGGTTAATATTCAAGACATAAAAAGAACTCCTGCAACTCAACACCAAAAACCCCACAAATAATCTGATTAGGAAATGGACAAAGGACCTGAATAGACATTTTTCCAAAGATGGCATACAGATGGCCAGACACATGGAAAATGCTCAACATCACTAATCATCAGAGTAATACAAATTCAAACCATAATGAACTGTTTTTGACTGTCAGAATGGCTAAAATAAAACAAGAAATATCAAGTATTGGTGAGGATGTGGAGAAAAGGGAACTCTCTTGCAATATTGGTGGGAATGCAAATTGTTGCAGCCACTGTGGAAAACAGTATGGAGGTTCTTCAGAAAATTAAAAACAGAATTACCATATTATCCAGTAAATTCCATTACTGGGTTTGAAATTGAAAACACTGATTTGAAAAGATATATGCATCCCTGTGTTTATTGCAACGTTATTTACAGTAGCCAGGATATGGCAGCAACCCAAGTGTTGATCAGTAGGTGAACAGATAAAGAAGATAATATATAGAATAGAGTATTACCCAGCCATAAAAAGAATGATATTTTGCCACTTGCAACAACATGGATTGACCTAGATTGTATAATACTAAGCAAAAGAAGTCAGAGACAAATACCATATGATTTCACTCATATGTGGAATTTAAGAACAAAACAAACTAAGAGAAGAAAAGAGACTTTTAAATATAGAGAATAAACAGGTGGTTGCCAGAAAGGAGGTAGAGGGATGGGTGAACTATATCAAGGGTATAAGACTGTACTTACCTTGATGAGCACTGAGTAATGTATAGAATTGTTGAATTATTGTACACCTGAAACTAATATAATCCTGTATGTTAATCAAACTTGAATTTAAAAATACATCTTAAAAAAAGAGCAGGGGAATTGTTTCCACAAAGAATGATGAGTCAATGTGAGAGTACATTGCCTTCATGTAAAACTGTATATCCTATGAATTGCAGCATGACTAGCTCATCATGATCTCTCTCATAATATTCTTTTGCATTTTAAAATTAGCAGTTTAAAGTTTTCAAAGAATTTTCACCCATCTCATAGTATTTCACGCTTACCACAATGCTATGGACGATCAGATGGAATTATACCTGCTTTTTGGATGAATGAGGCTCAGGAAATCTGTATTGCCCAAGATACAAGGCATTTCTGTGGTGCTACAAAGTGGCTAGTAGGTACATCTAGGCCTGGAACTTTAGCTGGAAGTCATAATCCCTAGCACAGTGCTCCTTACAGTATCATTAGGATATGTCACCATATTTGCGAAGATTTATAAGGCCAATAGTAAAAGATACAGCAACTTCAAATACACTTTTTCCCAATGTTTGGCAGAAAACTTGGTTCTAGGAGAATAGGAAGTAAGGCACTTACTGTCATACCCAAGAGTTTTAGTCCTATATTCTTCCATTCCATGTGCTCTAGGCCCTTCTCATACCTTCCAGGCTTCTTTCAAAACCTTCTCTTAGAGCCCAAGCAGTGATAATTGGTAATGAGCCATTTAATAACCACTGGATCCGTAAACCAGAGTCTGAGACTTTGGAATTTCTAAGAGCTTAATAAAACATCGGAATTCTGGAAGAAAATTACTGAATGAAAAATTATAAACTATAAAATTGATATTAATAAAGGTTTAAGCTTTTACAAAATGAAACCTGTTTATCAACTGCACTCCATTTCAATTCATATAATTTTATGCAAATCTTAAGTGTGGGTTCCTGTGTATTCTATATCATGTGAGAGGGATAGAACTTCCAAGAAAGCAAGAGTGCATGGAGCCAGTAAAGGCCTTAGAGCAGCCCTTGGCAACTAGCTAGAACTTTTCCCTTCAGTTTTAGCAGCAGTTCTGTAATGTTGCTACACAGACTCTTCTGCTTGCAAATGATGGTGGCCCTAGTGGTTTCACTTCTCTCTTTTGGACCAGCCAGTGCTTTGACCAAGCCTAAGGGTAAAAGGTGTTCTTTAGTCCCAAGGTGAAAACTCCCCAACAGAATAGCAATTTCAAGGAAGGAAGTCAATGCTCCTTAGAGGCAATGGCTGGTCTGAGAGAAGAGGAAAAATATATGCTTAATCTTTTGATCTGTCAAATGAAAGGCATGTTCTCAAGTGAATAGATTCAATACACAGGGGCTTAATTACTGAGCTTGGGGAGGGAAAATAAAACACACAAATAATATGTTTATTCTGTGTGGGAGTATATAATATATGCAGGACATAATCACGGAAATTTGAAGTGGATAATGTGTAAGGTTATCCTGGCCATTCCCTGGAGCCAGAATGGGATCGGTATCACTTTGTATTCCAGACTCCTCTGTCTCATCTAATTGGCAGCATGGGTAAGGACTTCTTTTGCCCTGTTTCTTTAAAATCAAACATCTTCCAATGGAGAGGTAGGGTGTCATTTAAAGCCTTTTGGGTGTATGTGTTGTCTGCTGATTTTTCTGTAAATAAAAGGTTCGTCCAGTCCCTGCAGGTTCAAGGAATGAAGTAAAGAAAAATACAGAACTTCCTGTCTTTTTCCTGAAAAGCTCGGTTGTCCAAATTCTTAGAGTAGCTGAGCTGATGGCAGGGGTGGTGGGGGAATGATTAACTCTAAGTATCTCTGGCTGATTGCAGAACAGCTGTTCCTGTGACTACAGTCTTTTATGGTGGTACATGGCTTCCAAAAGTTACCAAGCGCTTTATTTATTTATTAACCACACTTGCCTATGCAATTCATGACAGCTCTAGGAGAATGTGAAGTTAGGTATAAGCCCCTTCTACAGACAAGGAAAGAGTCAGAGATGGTGCATGACTAGTCCAAGGTTATATTGCTGGTGAGTGGTGAGGGCAGAACAGAAACCCAGCTGTTTGGTCCCAAATTCCAGCAATTCTTTTCACATAATTAGGAATAGGTTTTTTGACCCACTCTCTTCCTTTGAAATGGTGCATAGGTAGGTAGAGAACAACCCAAAACTCAAGAATGCTGAGTGTTGTGTGTACCTTCTATGGTGGTATAAGAGAAAGCCCAAATGGCTCCTTCAGGATAGTCCTACTAGGATAATGGGCTGTACCACTGCAGAGGTCACTAAGTAACAGGTTTCAGTGTTTAACTGTTTCCATTTATAACCTTCTTACCTTTTCTGGATAGTGGTAAGAAGCCCTGGATATGGAATGAGGTAAGCTGGATTCAAGCCCACTCTGTGCTACCTGGGCAGTTCTAAGGAAGTTATTTAATGTAGAGCGCTTAAATCTTTGTTCTCAAAAGGATTCAGTAATTTTTTTTAAAATTTATTTATTTATGATATTCACAGAGAGAGAGAGAGAGAGGCAGAGACACAGGCAGAGGGAGAAGCAGGCTCCATGCACCGAGAGCCCGATATGGGATTCGATCCCGGATCTCCAGGATCGCGCCCTGAGCCAAAGGCAGGCGCCAAACCACTGCGCCACCCAGGGATCCCGGATTCAGTAATTTTCAAGAATGATTATTATGGTACAAGTTAAAACATTTGACATAAGTTAAAAAATTAGTAGGTAGAACATTTTGAAGCATCCTTAAGCCTGAATCATGTGAAAGGGGAAAGGCTTAAGGATATACTGGGGTAGGGTAAAAGATGAGGATGTCTGTTTTAAGTATTACTTGGTAAAAAAAGGAACTGAGAAGTGTAATGGTTTGAGTTTTAGGGCCATGAGTGGTGATCCTAATTTCTTGAGCATCAAAAGAGTCACAATAAATATTTCCTTTGAGAGCAAAATGGAGGTCAGAATGAAATTCCTAAAATAAATCACATGAAGTTCTATTCAATTGCTGGAAAAGAGCCACAGATTGAGCTCTAAGCTTCTAGGCTGCCACAGCAGGAAAAACCACAATTTGATGCAGGGACCAGCAAACATTTTCTTTAATGGGTCAGATAGTAAATATTTTCAGCTTTATGGGCCATATACATGTCTGGTACATGTTCTTATTTGTTTGTTTGTTTTGGTTTTTGTAGCCCTTTAAAATCCTTAACTTGCAGCCCATATCAAAAGATGCTATGGGCCAGATTTTTTTTTTAAGATTTTATTTGAGAGAACAAGAGAGAAAGCTTGAGTGGGGGAGGAGGAGGGGCAGAGGAAAGGGAGAATGTGGGGCTCCATCCCAGGACCCTAAGTTCATGACCTGAGCCAAAGGCAGCCATTTAACCGACTAAGCCACCCAGTAGTTGTAGGTGCTAAAAACATAGAGAAATATGTTTTAGAAACTCTTCATTGGGTGGACACTGCATGGCAGCATTTGATCAAGTAGGCAGTTTAGCTAGATATGAACTGGAGGAAAGGATGGTGGTAAACAGTGGTTTCGTGGCTTCCCACTTCCTGAAGCTTTCAGATCAAGAATAGCAGGTGCAGAGCATGCACGATTCTTTCCAGCCTGTGTCCTACAATAACCTATAACTTCATTATAATATATTTACTTTGCGGTTTTAACACCCCCCACCCCCACCCTCACTGGGAGAAGACACCCATGACAGTTCCATCAAGAACCTTGCTGGGCCAAAAACTATCCCTCTTGGCAACTAGGAGGAGTCCTTAGATGATTGGAAACAGCCTCAGTTGGAGACCACCCTAGTTGTGACTCATAACTTAGGTGAACATAAAAAGAAAAGACACCCCTACCACTGGTACAGTTGCCATCTCTGGGCCTACCTGCTCTCCCATCTAGAGTGTGCTGTCCTTAATAAACTGCTTTGTGCTTGCTGTTTTCCTTTTGGCTGTCTTTATTTGAGCACAGATCCTCACGTCAGTCTTTCATGGGGAATCTGAGAACCTAGACCTCCATTCACACATCACAGAATCTTCCACCTACGGTAACAGTCATAGTTTTAAAGATCATCTTGGGGAAGGATTAATATCCTCTATTGAAAACTGACGAGCCAGACAAGAGTGCTTCTGATTCCAAAACTGTATCAGCACCACTCAAGGTGAGAGGCAAGCTATTCTCCCGTCCAAGCCTGTGTTTTCGCCTCTTCTCTAAGATGAGGATAATAGTAAGTGTCCTGCTCACCTTCCAGGGTAATTGCAAGGATCAAATGAAATTCTGTATGTGAAATTGTCTCATAAATGATTGTAACAATGACTGTAACAACAGAGTGTTAGTTACTATTTATCAGCTCAGGCATAGTCAGCTGCTGGTAGTTGGTCTGACCACCATACTCATAAGAAACTCCAAATTTAGTGAGGGAAGATAGAAAAATGAGGGGAGTACCTCAACCCACATGCAAAGACATATGCATGGATCAGCCCTGGTCTCCAAGGAGCTCATGGTGGGTGAGACCAAAGTAACACCAAAGTAATAAAGCTAAATGTAATATCATTATGCTAAAGCAACCTACCTAGAGGTACACAGCAACTTAGTTGTAGAGACACATTTGCTGTTGCAGTGTACTAATACCAACCTTTAACCAAGTACCTACTATTTTAATTTTATTTTTATATTATTGTCTGTGTTGTTATTATCTCATTGAGTTTCACAACCATCCTAGGAAGTAGGTCTTAGTATCTCCATTTTTTCAGATGAAGAAATTGAAGCTCTTATAATCAGGCAGATATCATATGGCTGGCTAGTCAGTGGAGGACTTGGGTTGTGGTGAATGATTAGAAGTAGTCTAACCTGGTAGGCTTCCTGGATGCAGCAAATTTGAAGCATAGTTTTAGAAAAACAGAAGGACAGAGGCAATTGTGTGAAAGTTTGCTGTAGGATCAGGCAAGTGAAAAGAGTTCCTCTTCTTCTTCCTTCTCCTCCTCTTCTTCCTCTTCATCCTCCTCCTCCACTGCTGCTGCTTCTCTCTTCTTCTTCTTCTTTCTTCTTTCTTCTTCTTCATACTGCCTGAATCTCCCAGGTCTTTCCTGCCACTTAACTTGGCTCCTTCTGATTCCTTCAGAAAGATAAACTAGGCAGACAGTCAGCTTCCAGGGGCCAAATATGTCACTGTCCTTTGTGCACTGGACTTAATTTCATGGAAACTGCTGGAAGCTTGGATTCTTGGGTCCTTAGTTCCACTCACCTCTGTCCCTAAGCTATTTGGAACCTTGGGATGTCCCTGCTCTGGGCTCAGTTGTTTCCTCTAAATTGAGAATGTTGGTCTTACAGGATCCTTCCACTTGTGAAATATCCTGGATTGCAGTATCCTCAAAGGCAGGAAGGAGCTACATCTAATGTTGAGGGAGTAATGCTTTCTCAGGAATGTCAGAAACAAAGCATTGGATCTTGGGTCTGCAGGAAAATGAGGTGTCCTGTAAGTGAATTTTCCAAATATATGAGACAGGCATTTTTAAACACATAAATTTTGTTGTACATATGTAACTGCAGACAAAAATATTTTCTAATTGTGTTGTGCCTTTTATTTCTTATTAAACAGAGCATATCAAATATCAGTGATCTTTTCATTTATAATCCAGCCCATTTTGATACTGTAAAATTTCAGGGTGTACTTATTGAGTTATTGTGAGGATGCTTTCCTTTACACTAAATAGCTCCTGGATATTATTTTAAGAAATCTTATATCTGATTTCTGGAGTTTTTCAGTCTCTATCATATCATATATTACCTGTTGCCATTATCTTTGTGGTGTTTCTGTTAGCTTCTTGCATATCTGAGTTTCTGGCTTCAAACATGCTCTGAGATAGGAAACCAGATTACCTTCTTTGTTTGGGCATAAGAATAAGTAGGATTAGAAGGTGAGCATAGTGGTTATCCTGTGAATAAAGTGAGCTTTGGAGAGGAACTTTTGGATGTCTAGGTCAGTTATTTTGAGCTTGTTTTGGGGTTCTCAGCTATGTTTCAGGTAATCAAGAATGACCAAAAAGCAAACTTGAGATTAGGGAACATTTCTTCGGTTCGGCATATAAATGCTAAATAGCTCTGTAGTTTATTCCTTTTCCCACAGGGCAATGTCCCAGTTGGCTAAGGAAGTATAATTCTTCTAAACCTTTTTTTACATTCACTGTTCTTTTTGTCAGACCTCTTGTGATTTTAAAGTTGTTACTCTGGACAAATGTCCATGAAGAAAAGAGGAGTGTCCTTTGAACAGTGCCTGAGACTGCAAGTGCTGAATTCTGTGGATTTGTTGTCTTCTTGCCTTGTTAATTGTTAATTGATTTCATCATCCTTAGCTTCTGTAACCTTTGGGTCATCTTCAAGCCCAAGAACACAGCATATATCTCATTTTCAAACTCAATTCTTCCCTGAATGGCATGGAGAGACTCTGTAAACAGGTTGAGTTGCGAGTATCATTTATATTCATTAGCACTAATTATTATGTACATGCAGCCAGAGGCTGAAACACATCTTTTATAAATGGAAAGAGTGCATAAATAAATGGCTACTTCTGCATATTATGTTGGCTATGGTTTCACTTCCCTTTATTTCCAGTCTGCTATGATACTATGTACCACCTTCCCCCCATAAAGGCACTTGTTCAGTATTTCTTGTGTCTAATTTCTTTTAATAGGAGGGCAAAGAAGGGTGGGACATAATCATTGATCCTCAGGTGTGATCTGTTAGCCTTTCATCCCTTTCTTTTGGTCTCATTATTTTATGTTATCAATACTTTGCATGCCATCAGAATTATGTTATAAGGATACCTGATGAATTTTGCTTCCCTGATCACAGATCTCAATGTTTATGAGAGTGAATCTGGCCCGTCATTGCCTGAGGTGGCACCCAAGTCAGAATTTTTTTCAACATGCACATGGTGGCTGGGCAACAAGGGTTAGCAGCCCTTCCCACCTAATTGGCAGATGGCAGTTCAGTCTTTTCTACTTTGCAAAGATGTGGTCATCAAAGGAACAGCATGCTAGAAAGAAAGGGGTCAACTTTCCAGTCCACTCCTTTTAAAAGGTTGCCAGCCGATGGCTTGTTTACTACTCCTGTCACCTTTCCAAAGTGCTATGCACTCAGAGGATTTGTGTCTGCATCTCAGAGGGCTTCTCTTTACCTTGGAGTTGGTCTCTTATTTCCACTTTCATTTCTGCTCAACTTGAATATTTGAGAACAAAAGTCTGATGTGCTACTTTCATTATGCAGATAGCATGATGGCTAAATATGAAGTGTTGTGAAAAACAAGTGTTGAAGCACATGAATCCCCTCCCCATTCCTTGAAAAGTCATTGACTGGTAATAATAGCATTAGATTCTTATATGTTAGTTTGCTTTCAGTTTTTTGGTTCAGTTGTAATTTCAATGTAAAAAGTTCCATTTCCCTCCGCAGTGAACCATTTATTAGAACTGTGTGTCTTAAACTGTGGAAACACTAAATTTTGATGATATCTACATTAGAGGTGGTTCTGACATGCAGACTGAGGCCCAAACAGAAAATGAGAGATTTGTGATGGCTGGGTGACTCAGCAGTTGAGTGTCTGCCTTTGGCTTAGGGCATGATCCTGGGGTACTGGGATCGAGTCCTGTATTAGGCTCCTTGCAAGGAGCCTGCTTCTCCCTCTGCTGTGTCTCTACCTCTCTCTGTGTCTCTCATGAATAAATAAATAAAATCTTCTTTTAAAAAAAGAAAGAAATTCTTAGCTAATTCCTCAGTAAATTAAAAGATGCATCTATATTTAAAATGGTAAAATCAATAGAATAAAAATACATCTAAGGGTCATCTAAAGCAATGGTGAGTTTTAAAAAAGCTATTAAAAAGTACTTAATTGTGTCTTTTTAGGTTTATCTATATTTATAAAGAGCGATTTTTCAATTAACATACATTGGTGTAATTCATTGAACCTGTCGGCAGAGGTTAGGGATGATTTATCCTCCTACTTTCTTTCAATGCATATCTTTGCGCATGCAAGCATTAGTTCAAGAAGTTTATGATTTGGAGAAGATAGATAAGTCAACCTGGGCAGAGTGCCAGGCACAGGTTATTTGGAATATGCTGGGAGCCAAGATTGAAGGACAGCCTGGATAAGAGATGGTACCAGAGCAGAGGCGACCCAAACTCCCGCTGGCAGTTCAGGGTTTTGGGACAGGTCATGACATGCAGGAACCTAAAAACTCATACTTGGTTCTAGCTTTGTTGCTGAGAAACTATGGGTTCTTAAACTTGGGCATCAAGTCCTTTCTAAGCCTGACTTCTTTACTTTACAACATAGTCATAGCAAAATCTGCCTTTATATTGACTGTGAAAAGGTAATGAGACTCAGAAATAGAATTGTTTTTAGAATTAACAGTGCCTACTGATCAGATTGTGCAGCATACTGGCTTGCACTACTTTCCAAACCAATTTCCCTAGTCATATATTTGATATTATAATGTGAAATATAGTAAAAGACTATGAGTAACATTATATCACTATTCAAATTTAAGTCTCACATTAAGGATAAATTATATAACAGTAGCACAATAGGGTTTGTTGGTGTCTGAGAGATAAAATTCATTGTCCAATGCCAACCCTATCATGGAAACAAAAACAGATTTCCAAAAGCTTTTATTTTTACTGCTTGCCAATATCTTCAATTATTCTTACTCTCAAAAAACAGTGTCATAGAGATCAACAACTTGAGCTAACTGCAGGTCAGATGTATATTTGTTCAAATACAATAGGCTGCTTGATTTTTAAACTATCAGAGGATGAAGAGTTTTGCAGAACACTACTGAGGTAATAAGAACATTGCATCCTACCGTTTGCTTTTGTGGTTTCCAAGTTCTTCCTGGTGCTGATAAGAGGCTCTGAATTTGAGACCTTTGTGGTTCCTTTTCCCAGCAACCATTTTTATTTCCCTCTCTTCAACCAAATTCCACTGAGAGTCTAGCAAATTTTCCAAGTAACGGCTTTGCTGGGAAGTATAGCCATTTATGCAGCTGTATTAAAGTGACCGTTTCAAGTTGGCTAACATGAGCACTGAATAAACACATATTGATATTATAGAACAAAATAATATATTAGCACATTGCTCATTTGTGCTCCAATAGTCACCCTGATACTATTCGTCATGTGGGGAGTGACAAACACAATTACACCCGAGTGCTAATAGAGTGGAAGGGCAAAACTGCCTGACCTCGGCATCCCGGGTCGATTTAAATGTTTGATGTCTCATTGAATTAGTATCACAGTGTGAAAGACAAAGCTCAAACTAATGGAAATGAGCCTGGACATGCAATACTGCTGATTGGGCTGACATAATTAGAATAATATTCCACGCAGAGCTAATAACAAGCCGAAGAAATAAATAACCAAGAGATAACCTAATTGCTGCATGCTAAAATGTTCTTTTGAATATGCTAGGTTAGCATTTTCTATTTACTTATAAAGCACACTGATGAGCTTAAAAGAAAAACATAGCGAACACAGTGGAAGAGATGGACACCAAAATACACACCGCCCTCTGGAGGGCCCAGCCTCTCTTTTACACCCGGTGACTAATCACCAGTAAAACTTTTTGCAGGCCTACTCTGTGTCCAAAGCACATGTCTGGGAGAGAGAGATGGTGACACTGTGAACCAGACACGTACCTTGCCTCCAGGAGCCAATGGCCCCATGGGAGTAATGAGACATGCATAAAAACAGAGTGGGAGGAGGTCAGCGAGAGAAGACAGATTGAGGAGGGTTAAGGAAATCCCAGAGGGAGACTTCACTTTCAACAGATTTGCAGATTCTGTAGCCTGAAGACTCGAATAGAAAGTACAGTAATTTACTGGGTTTGTACTCTGGTTTCTTAATCCAATACCTGAGGAAGATTCTCATTCATTATAGATTCCAGTATCCCTAGGAGGAAAGGCAATATTGGGATTGGCTTGCCAAATCTTTGTTTATGCTTGAGAAATACTAATAAAAATCTCTTCCATTTGTGTTGATTTTTATAGTTTTCATAGTAGTTTCATCTATACTATTGTGCTCAGCTCCTTCAAGTTCTAAGGCAAAGAGGCAATACTCTTATTTACCCTATTGTAAGTGTCCAAAGGGGAATGATGAGATGCAGGAGAACTTTCAAAAGTAGGCTTCTCTGGCCTCATGGAAATGAGAGTTCACATTTATTTTGGTTCATTATTTTATCTTCAGACTGAGAATGCTGCCTGGTACATAAGAGGTGCTGAATAAATATTTGTTGAATAAATGCCTACATACTTTGCCTTGGTTATGTCATTTAAACCTCCCAGAAATTTGGAGGTGGAACTATCAATAGGCAGCTGTGAGTATAGATTCTTCTGAGGAATTTGGTTCTGAAAGGAAAGAGGAAAAACATTGTAGGCTGAGCTGGAGACAGGGCCTTGAGATAGGGATGCTATGAATAGATTTCTAAGTAGGGGGAAAGCAACTATGGCAAAGAAAATGTTGAGTCTCCTAGATAATGAGAAGCAGAACTGGTGAATTTAATGCCTTTTTTTTTTTAAATTTACTGCCTTTAACAAACAGGAAACCTGAGACAAAATACCAAGTGACCACACAATAACAAGTGTCAAAATAGAACTAAACAT
Source organism: Nyctereutes procyonoides (assembly GCF_905146905.1). Classification (NCBI taxonomy): domain Eukaryota; kingdom Metazoa; phylum Chordata; class Mammalia; order Carnivora; family Canidae; genus Nyctereutes; species Nyctereutes procyonoides. Next base: position 15,529,696 of record NW_026575040.1, read on the forward strand.
TAGGATTTCCTTTTTCTTTTTTTAAGATTTTTTTTAAAAAAAGGAAAGATTTTATTTTTTTTACTCATGAGAGACAGAGCGATAGAGGCAGAGACAAAGGTAGAGGGAGAAGCAGGCTCCATGCAGAGAGCCCAGTGTGGGACTAAATCCCAGGACCATGGGATCATGACATGTGCTGAAGGGAGATGCTCAACTGCTGAGCCACCCAGGCGTCCCAAAATTAGGATTTCTGAGGCTTGTTTACCATTTCAGCATTATTTGCATATCCTTGGCTTTGTATACCATCAAATTTCAAGTTACATTTTTACACAGAGTGAGGAGGCAGCATGAAATAATGAAAAGAAGACTGGTCTGAGAATTAAGGATTATGTGCATCCTGGTCTCAGTTTTGCCACTGATTGGCTGTGACCTTAGGTGAATCTCTTCAGCTTTCTGGGCCAGTCTCTTCCAATATCTTCTAAAATCCTCATAATTTGTGGAATATGTTTATCGCCTGTTTCAAATGATCCCCAGTCCAGCTTCTTTCTGGTGATTATAAAGGTTATCAGAAGTGGTTTCTGTGAGACCTCCCAAGTACCTTAGCAGTTTCTCAAACTCTTTTGGTCTGTAGTCCACCATAACTGAATCACCTAAGCCACTGTTTTTATAGTTAAGATGTCCCTTAGGACACCTTGCCAAAGAAAAGAGGTAAAATGGCATATATTTTTGTGAGAACATAATGGGATAATATGTAGATTTGTGACATACTGTATAATAGTTGTTCATGTCCAGTTATAGGTGCCACCTAATCACTGATTTTTAAAAAGATTTTATTTATTTATTTGAGAGAGAAAGCGCGCGTGCACAAGGTGGGGGTGTGTGTGTGTGAGAAACAGGCTCCTCATTGAGCAGGAAGCCCATCGTGGGATCATGACCTGAGCTGAAAGTAGATGTTTAATTGACTGAGCTACCCAGGCACCCTGTGATTTTTTTTCACTAAACTTTTGAGTGCCTAGTATGAGCCAGGTGTGATGTCACTGATCTGCACAGATTTGTAAGAGGTCAACCAGCCTTTGGATTCCTGGTAGGTTATAGGCATTATTTGAAGAGCCATGGCCCAAGGTGAGACATAATAGAGAATTCCATAAATTTTTGTGGTAAAAACAGCTTCGTGTGAAAGAGGATGTTGTAGAGGAGAAGGATGATGATGATAAAGATTTTTTTAATAAGATAGACATGAACTGTTAATATTTGGTTAATTAAATATTTTATTAAAAAATGAAAACAGCTAAGCAGTTGAGTTTTATTGTAATGAAACTTAAAATGGTGAGCTCATTTATGTTTGATTTCAAGATATAACAGTATACTTATGAGGTCCATGGAGAATGGGTTAACTACAGTCAATCCTTGAAGGGAAAAGAACTTTGAGGATTCCTGTCTACACAGGTATTTTCTTATTAAAGCAATATCAAAATGTTCAAGACTGGATGTTTTCCCCTGTGTTTCTAATTACTGACATTGTGTTAGTTCAAACTTTCATCATTTCTCACCTGGATTACTCTGATAGCTTCCTAATTAGTTTCTCTTTCATGTCTTTGTGATTGCCAAGTGATATTCCTGAAAAGGGAGCCCATGTGACAGCCCCTTGGCTTCTATCCTTTAGAGGCTGCCATTGTTTTCAGGATCAGTCCAACTTTAGATGAGTAGCAGCGCTAGTGTGGACTAGGTTCAGTACCTTCTTCACTATTATTTCTAAATTCTTCCCCTCTGTGACCTTTGCTCTAACTTTATAGAAATGCCTAGATATTCCTGAGTAAACTCTTCTCTCCTCCCCATCCCAGGTCTGTGTCTGTACTATTCCCCCTGTTAAGAAAGCTCTTTTCTTTCCTCCCTGACTTAACTCCTCCTGATCCTTCAAGAGTCACTCTCTCTGAGAAGGTGGACCAGGTCTCAGAAGCCCTTCCTGAGTTCCTCTTTAAAGGAACCAGGATTATTGATTGATTATTACAGGTCTGTCTTTCCCATGAGACCCGAGGGCATGTATATGTGGACAGCAGGCTCTAGAGCTAGGCAGCCTGTGTTAGAAGGTGAGCTTTTCCATTGGCTAGACATGTCCTCAGGCAAGTTACTTAACCACTCTGTGTTGCAGTTTCCTCATCTGTGAAACAGGGATAATAATGGTACCTATTTCTTAAGGATATTACGAGGATTACACATAATACAATTCTGGAAACGGAGCCTGACAAATAATACATGCTATCTAAGTATTAGCTATTACTATTAGTGGTAGTAGTGGTAGTCATAGATGTAGACTAATTTAGAACAGTGCCTCGCATGTAGTAACTATTAAATTAATTGTTAGTGATAATGATGATTAGCTTCACAAGGCAAAGTTGGCTTGGGAGCCTTGCAGTGAAGGGTAAGGACTCAGAATGTAGAGGTTTGTGGTATCATTGAGACATGTCACTAGAAGGACATTGAATGATGACTCCTACACTGAAGAAAGCAATTGTTCCCTGCATTCCTGGCTCAGATGCCTAGAGTCTCAGCTCAGGATAGTTACGTCAGCTTTGCTGTTGCCCTGGAGATAGTTTTTGGCAAGCAGCATAGTTCAAGATCTGTAAAAGATGGCAGCAACAAATGTGGTTCACGGCTGACTGGTTGACCTTGGCAGTGACTGAGAAAGTCAATATTTAAAGAGCAATTTTTTTTTCCCTCTGGTAAGAAGTGATACTGCTGTTGGAAGGTGAGGGAAGGGGGGCAAGATACTGCATGAAACCTTCATTTTGTGATATGGAAGATGTTCTCAGTGTAAAACCACTCAGTCCCAGGACTGCCTGTTTCCCATGTTGTTCTGGAGTTCACTAAACAGTTCTGGAACCTGGGACGTCTAAGTACATGGCTTTCAAAATAGGAAAGGCTTACGTGGAGTTCCTCTGCCTCTTTACAGGTAAAGTTGTTCTTGTTTTCATTTTCTTGCAACAGCTTTCATTATCTCTTGTTATCATGTTTCATTATCACTTTTGTGTGTGTGTGTGTGTGTGTGTGTGTGGATATGTGCACATTCCTTAGAAGGAAAGGTGGGCCTAAGCAGGAAAGCACATTACTTAATTTCATTAAAAATTAAAGACTTTAGTTCAGTTTTTTACCAGTTGATCCTGAGATAGAGCAATGCTGAGCCAGCAATGGCCACATGTATTTTGTCAGCAAAGGCATTTCTTTGCATTTGGTTTCCTGATCAATTACCTAAAGAGGTGTATTTAAAAGAGGAAGCAGAAAGCTAAGTGTAGGAAATGCAAAAGCCAGTTGCCTGCCACTCAGTAGAATCCAACCAGTCATGAAAAGCAGTACTACTTACTGTACTTAGTCCTTCAAACCAGATTGGTGGTCACATACTAAATGTACTTGTGGGGTTTGCCATTTTTGGTCACCAAGGCTATTGGAGGACACCCACTCATTTGCAAATTAAGCCTCTGAGTGACCTGAAGAATTCTTCCCAAGAGTTATTAAAAAGGGGTTTTCAGCTTTTACTATTATGGAATGGAAATTCTCCTATTGGCTATATTGTATAGAGGGCATGAATAAAATAATATGAGTGACCACCCCAGTGTTGTTGCCATTTATGTTTTACATCAAACTAAAGCACATCCCATTGTGTGCTGGCTCCTCCGCTTTGAGTTGTGATTCAGCTCTTAATAACAGTACTTTATATTGTTGGACACTTACTATGTGTCAGGCACTGTTATGAATTTTACAAACATTACCTCACTGAATCTTCTTAACAGACTTAAGTGGCAGTTACTGTTATCATCTCCATTTTACTGAAAAGAACTCTAAGACCCACAAGGTCAGTCAGACAGTAAGTGGCAGAGCTGATTTTATTTTATTTTATTTTATTTTATTTATTTTATTTATTTATTTTATTTTATTTTATTTTATTTATTTTATTTTATTTTTTTATTTTATTTTATTTATTTTATTTTATTTTATTTATTTTATTTTATTTTATTTTATTTTATTTTATTTTATTTTATTTTATTTTATTTTATTTATTTTATTTTATTTTATTTTATTTTTATTTAGAGCGAGAGCACAAGCAGGGTGATCAGTAGGCAGAGGGAAAGGAAGAAGCAGACTCCCCACTAAGCAGAGAGCCCGATGTAGAGCTTCATTCCAGGACCCTGGGGTTATGACCTGAGCTCAACGCAGACACTTAAGTGACTGGGCCATCCAGGTGCCCCGGCAGAGCTGATTTTAAACCCAGGTCCATCTGAGTTCCAAGTGACTGTTTTTAGTTTGAATACAGAACACATGTATCAGGAGCCCTGTGCAAGTCCCAAGGTGTACTGCCATTCCCATGGAATTCCATAGTTAACCTGAGGATACATGTTATTGACCAGTTGCCCTCTTGCAGATGAGCTTTTTACCCTCAAAGCCTGGAAAGTGTTTATGTTTGGATCTGCTTTGCCTTGACCCCATATCTCTTTTCTCCCCATACTTGGGAGTCTTTTGTCATTCCCTGCTCCTGCTGGGGGACAGTTCTGGACAGAGGCGGTGAGCATGGACTCTAGTGCATCTCAGCATTAGCCAGCACTACGTTAGTCTGCCCCACCCTGGTGCTTGGACCAATATTATTGCCAATATTATTGCCTTACCTTGTCCCTGGATTTGGGTAAATGGGTGCCTGCTCTATAATGGTGCCCTTGTACTGGATATATTGATGTGCTCTGCTTGCCTATCAGGGCATACTCCTTCCTCCTTTCTATTGCTAAGGTTACCTGGACTCTTCTCTGTTTCCTATGATTCTCCTTTCATTGTAGTGTCTGCCTTTCTGATGGCACCATTCCCACAGTGAATGGTGCCTACCATTTACTACCTACCACCTGACCATGGGCACAGCCAGCTTTCAGCTTCAGCTCTTTTACTGTCTACTTTCTATTGGTAAGTTACCATTCTGTGTCCAGCTGCACTATTAAACAGTGAGAGTTATGGATACCACATAAGTGATAGTAATGATTGACCACTATGCTATTTCTGTCCCCAACCACAGTGTTTGACAATTGGCACAGTGTTTGACAATTGGTGGGAATTATTATTAAATAGTTACTGAGCATTTGTTTTATTTATTTATTTATTTATTTATTTATTTATTATTTTTAATTTTTATTTATGTATGATAGTCACAGAGAGAGAGAGAGAGAGAGAGAGAGAGAGAGAGAGAGAGAGGCAGAGACATAGGCAGAGGGAGAAGCAGGCTCCATGCACCAGGAGCCCGACGTGGGATTCGATCCCCGGTCTCCAGGATCGCGCCCTGGGCCAAAGGCAGGCGCCAAACCGCTGCACCACCCAGGGATCCCGAGCATTTGAAATATATAGTGCTATATTGTTTGCTTGACACTTGCTAGTTTTGTATTTATCTCATTTTGTCTTGTCTTTTTATATTGAAGTGTATTTTGTAGTTTATATACATTAAAATGCATAAATCTAAAGTGTACAATTTGATGAATTCTGACATCTATGTGACCAACACTCGAATTAAGAAATATACAGAACTTTTATCACCCCAGAAAGTTCTCTTGTGTCCTTCCCACTCAATCCATGAACTCTTCCCAAAAGGAACCACAGTTCTGATTTCTTTAGATGTGGCTTGGTTTTGCCTGTTTTTGAACTTCATATATGACCAAATGTGTGTGTTCTTGGTTGATGAAGGATGGAGTGTAACTGTTACTCAATGAAGTCTTCCTAGAGGGAGGAAAAAGGGACTATAATTATTCAAGAAGATTTAGGGCTAATTTCTGGAGAGAGGCAGCTTAGGTTAAACTCTCAGCCGCTGACTAGCTGTGTGATTTAGGGAAGTTACATGATCTCTCTAAGCCTCAATTTTCTAATCTAAAAACTAGAGATTCTGGGAGTGACTTCATAGGGTTAGTGAAGGGATCAGGGACCATAAAGTGTATGTGAAGTACTTAGCTTGTGCCTGGCATGTAGTACAGTAGTACAACAGCTCTTCCTCCTCTTTCTGATTAAATGAGATGATTTGTATATCAGGCATAGCTCTAGGAGCTCTCTGTGATCACACTTAGAACTTTTACCAACACTGAGCAGCCAGTGCTATCATACCCTTTTTACTATTGATAAAACTGAGGACTAGGAAAAAAAAAAAAAACCTGAGGACTAGAGAGGTAAGTGACAATGTCAAAAGGTAATAAATGTCAAACTTCAGAATCCAAGTGAGATCTGTGAAATTCCTTTAAAAAAAAAGAGTTTATTTATTTATTCATGAGAGACACAAAGAGAAAGAGAGGCAGAGACACAGGCAGAGGGAGAAGCAGGCTCCATGCAAGGAGCCCTACATGGGATCCGATCCCGGGCCTCCAGGATCAGGGCCTGGGCTGAAGGTGGCGCTAAACCACTGAGCCACCCGGGCTGCCCAAGATCTGTGAAATTCTAAGCTCAGTTTTTCCCTGATTTGACATTTGATTTTGCAAAAAGCCTCTTAAGCTGAGCTTCCAAGGAGTGGTGAGGCATGATATGAGAGGAAGGAATAACAGTAACAATAGAAATTGCTAGTAATTGGGCTTGCTGGGTGGTAGGTACTGTGCCAGACTCTTTCCATACAGCCTCATTGATCCTGACCAGAAACCTCCAAGGTGAGCACTCATAAATCCCCTTTTGTAGAATAGGATATTGGGACTCACACTGGGTAAGTGAGTCTCCCAGTGTTAGCCAGCTGATAGGGGGCAGTTTCAGGAATTTCACATGTGAGGAAATGGGACCTGTTCTTATGTTGGACACTAGAGGTGAAAAACTTGGCCAAGGGCCCATTCCAGAGAAGTGATTGGTATGCGTAATTGTGAGGATGCACACGATGAAATGAGACAACTGGCCACCAGTTCCAAAGGTCCCCCCTCCTTTTTTTAAAAAACAGCTTTGCTGTGATAGCAGGTTCTGCTGACTTAACTGTCAGTTCTGCTACTTACTGTCTGTACAGCCTTGTACAAATTATATTACTTCTCAAAGTTTCATCACTGGTTAAAACATGACAAAATATGCCTATTCCACAGAATTGTTAGGTAATTAAATTAACCATTATATGTAACATGTATGTCATCCTGCAGAACACCTGGCAGGCCCTCCATAGGTGATGGCTATGATTATGACATCACCCTCATCTTGGAAAGCACAGAAGAGAAGGAGGAGTCAGGATGAATTACAGTTTATCAATAGAGAGCTATACCTACTACTGGAAATGGGGGAATGTTGGAGAGGAGAATGTTTGAAGGGGGTTCATATTGGGCAAGGGTGGGAAGAAGATCATGAGTTTCATTTTGGATATAGAAGAGTGTTAGAACTACTAGTTGGAAGTAGAGATTGGAGAAACTTATTTGCATACGTGTAGCAATCAAATTCATATGAGTGGATGGGTTATTTGCAGGAATAAGTTAAAAGTGAGATGGAATGCACAGGACTGAGTAGCATCTGGTCAGTAGTAAGTAGTAGCTTATGTTGGAGAGAGAGAGAGAGAGAGAGAGAGAGAGAGAGAGAGAGAGAGAGAATGCGCGCACATGCATAGGGCAAAGTAGGGGGTTATGTTTCTTATAATAACTACTGTGTAACAAGCACTGGAACTTCAGATCAAGGACATCTTCCCCTTTCTAATAGCTTTAAATAATTGCTACAGAACAGGCGAACAAAGTAAGATAAATTTTGCATTTAGCATATGTGGAAATATTATGAATAGTTGCAGACTCAATTCACTTTGATGCCCTTTGACAATCTGATAATTTTTGCAAAGATGTACTTAAAATGCTGTTTCATGCAAAGTTCAGATATTTTTCCCTTGTTTAAAAAATACACGACATCATTAATTTGCAGGCCTGTATATTAATTTTGCTGAGAGCACCGTTTATTTCTCTTTCCTTCCACTTTGTTTAAAGTCAGTTGTTGACAACTCTCAAGCGTGTCAAACTCTCATCGCCAATAATTGCTTAAGAACCCCTAACTTCTACAAATGTTGGTTCCAGCTCCAAACCCCATGCTAGCCCTGGAAGAAAAAAAAAGAGAGGGGGGAAGAAAGAACTTCTTCTGATGAATTTTTGATTTTCCTTCTTAACAAAGAAATGTCTGAGATTCAAAGCAATAGCTTAAAGTGATATTATAAAATAGAATATGGAGTGCACTGTTCTGAATGACTCTTTGCTTTTAATGTGGGGCTGAAAAATTGTCAGTGCCTTTTTTGATTAGATGGGATTTTTTTTTTGTTCTTGATCTAAGAATTGAGGAGAAAAACATGCTACTTGCATTTGAATATGGCATGAGCAGAGCTGTAATGTATTGGAGATAAAGTAATAGCAGCAATGCCTTAAGGCAGCACCTGTATCTCCGGGTCAGTGCCATCTCTCTTTAGATCGCCGCTGCGCCACTCTTTTTGTGGCTGCTTTATTAGGCCTAATTAGGCGGGCTGTCACTTTTATTGGTGATGGGAAAGGAAGATAAGTAGATCACTTGTGTCATCTATCTCTATCCGGACGTGTCTAAAAAGTCTAAAGTGATTGCTGTAGGCCACAAATATATACCACAAGAGGGAGAGGGAGCAGGGGGAAAAAAAACCAACCCAGAACTGTAATAAAAAAAAGAAAAGAAAAAAAACCTCTAGAAATGCCTTACCTTTGGCACTGCTGTGTATAATTTCAAACCCACAGAGAAGAGCTTGTGAAACATCCTGGAAGCCCTTTTGTTCTGCGGGAGAAGGTTGTCTAATGGATTTTCTGATAGCTGAATGGAATAAGGGTAGGGTAAAATGCTTCCTACTTAGGAGTCTAGCAAATGGGTTCTCAAGAAAAAAGTTGTTGTAACAAGAATCACACATATGGTATTGCTGAGCAGTAGAGTCACAGTTAAGAATTCCGGAGCTGTTATGTGTGTGTGTGTGTGTGCGCGCGCACATGTGTGTGTATATATGTGTGGTGATTGTGATAGTGGCAGGGAAGGGGTTTCTGAAAGTTATAATAATTGAATTCTATATGGGAACAAATAGTGCCTCTTGTTTGCCTGTAAAAATAGTGCCAATAAAGATAAATAGCCCAGAGAAAATTGGTAATGTTCTCTTCAGTTATGGTCATCTGCCTGAGGCTTTCAAAAAAATGGCTTCATTTCTTCTCAAAAAGACTCCTTAGCTAACTGGGCATTTATGATAAGGACTGGAAAACCCAGTTTTTTCCAAATATTAGCTTTATGCTATCTCACTCACCTCGTTGTGGGGTGAGCTCTAGTTACTGGATCTTGATTATGGTCTGGTAGTTATGGCTTAGAATGGAATCCCTTTGTCCAATCACATCTCCTTAGTAAGGTGACAAATTATACATAGAAGCCATATTTTACACTTTTCTTCTATCTCCATGCCTAGAACTGTGCTAAGTATGTACCAAGAGCTTGAAAAATAGTGGTTTCATTGGCTTCTTAATTCCTGTGACTGACTGAGTTTTTCAGTGTCAAATGAGAACTTTGTTCTTTTATATAGAAAATGACGACCCTCATAAAATAATTTTAATAATAATTATGAAGTACCTCTTAATGATACTTACACAATACCAAGATGTTTGGGCCAACTCAATCTGAATTTTTGTTCATCCCTTTTATGCTTGTTATATACATTATCAAAAATACAGATTGATGGGTGGAGTTTATTCTTGAAAAATCTGTAGTTTTTTTTCCCAGACCTGCTATTCTGGGAAGACAAAGTTATTATAATTGGGAAACTGCATTGGAAAGGCAAGGTCATGTCAACTGATGCTAGTCGGTGTATTGGTAGACCTGATCATTTTTTTATATCTCTTTAATGCATCTATATAAAATAACTGCTATTTGTAGCACCTGCTATGTATCAGGCACTTTGCTAAAAGTGCTTTATATACATTAGTTCTTTTTAGTTTGATCAAGCCCTCTAAAGTTGCCATTACCCATTTTATAGATGAGAAATCTGAGGTTATGAGCAATTGAGTAACTTTCCCAAGTCCACATAGTGAGTAAATGAAAGAGCTAGAATTCAAATTCATGTCTGTTTGATTGCACAGTCTGCACTCCTAACTGCTGTTAGGCTCAGTCTCCTGCTTCCGCATGTTGTTCATGAGAATGTTTTGCTTTTTTGAGAAAAAAAAAATTATCAACTCATGGACTCCTGGAATTTTAGGTTAGAAGCAACTTTTATCACTAATTTTGTTGAATTGATTGAGTAGTCTTAGAGTATGATAGTTGGACTTAGGAACAATTTTTATTTTGATCTTTGACTTTAAACATTAAGCACCACTTATAAATAATTTGGATTCATTTTGTCTGAAATAAATGGTGCAGCCATCAGATTATGGAAACATTTGTCATCTGAAGCTAGAAAATGACTTTTTTTTTATTTACTTATGATAGTCACAGAGAGAGAGAGAGAGAGGCAGAGACACAGGCAGAGGGAGAAGCATGTGGGAGCCCGATGTGGGATTCGATCCTGGGTCTCCAGGATCGCGCCCCGGGCCAAAGACAGGCGCCAAACCGCTGCGCCACCCAGGGATCCCTAGAAAATGACTTCTAAGCAGTGATAGGACTTTAAGTGCACCAAAAGCCTATTTGACCAAAATATTGTGTCCTTTTATCCTATCAGTTTATTGTATAAACAAGAATTTTAAAGTGCTAATAGAATGATCATTATATGTCATGCAGGTCCATGTGTTATTTAATCCTTTCAACACCTCTGAGATTAGGGTATTAATACTCTTTTTTTAAACAGATAAAGAGCAGAAGTCCTCAAATCCAGTGTCTTTTCCCATTTTTTTCGTTGCTTTCTAGGAAAAGGTCTTCTGATGGGCATAAAGAAAATGTTGCATTGCCTAAAATTTCAGGGGAGGTATGGAGTGGGGGTACACTTTGGGCAATTGAAATGTTGGAACAGGACTATGGTTGTCTGGAAGAAGGAAGCCTCCTATTTGACAGTGTTGAGATAAGGATAGGACTGGAAGGACTTTAGGCATGTTTGGGTCACCTCACACTTTTGTGGGTATCAGTTTTTGTCAGTTGGTACAATATATGATCTGTACCCAGAAAGGTCAATTTTTAGGAGCTATTTGCTAGATCCAAGACAATCTGTCTTCTCATTCTATCTATTTCTAACAAGTCAGCATAGTCTAATGCAAGGGTGGCAAATACCTGACAAACCACCACTCTCCTTTCCTGTTGTCATGGCAGACATTGCCAATTTGTCACAGTGTCTTGCTTTCCAAGGCCAGACCAGAATCTCAGCATAGTGCTTCACATAGTTATTACCAGTTGGCATACAACTTGAGACCTATTTCTCAACCAGGAGTTGATGGGGCTAATGCTAATCCTTCCCTCTTACAGCTGTCTGCAGAAACTGGGCAAGCATTAGTCTCTCTGAGCCTCAACCACCATAAAAAAGAGGTATTACCTGACCCAACAACTCCTAATTCATGGAAGTATCAAATGAGGTTTATAATAAAAATAAGAAATCTCATTTTCAATGTAAGGAGATACTATTTTTATTGAAATTGACTATTTTGACAAAGCCATAGTCTATTACTCCAGTCACCCAGGGAAGTATTGTGTTGATTTTACTCTTTGCTTCATTCTCCTACAACCAACTAGTCTCCAAATCCTTTTGCTTTTGCCTTAAATCATTCTTGAATCCTTCCCCTTTCTTCCCAGGCACACTGGTATGGAGTCTGTGCCCTCATTATGGGCCTTTAGGGTAAGTGGCCTTTCTGCCACTAGTTTTCTCAGCTTCTAGTCTATTCTTTACTGTTCTGTGGCCAAAGTGACCTCTTCAGAAAAGTCCTGTTCCTCTCTATATACTTACCATAATAAAACCTAAACTAACCTTGTCTTGCCATGTGGCCCTTCACTTCCCCAGTTCTTCCATCTCCTTTGTATACCTTGCTCTGCTCCTCATTCTCTCAATCCCCAGACTCTTTTATGACACTGTATTGTTCCTCAGATTGTGCCATCTGCAAGTGCCATTCACTGTCCTTGTCCACATGGCAAACTGAGACTTCACCTCTTATGGCTCAATTTACTATTTTTTGGCTGGGCCTCCAGAAGAATTGTAGTGAAGAGAAACATTTCTGTAGATGGCTTAGGAATGGCTACCCTTCTCTGCAGCTAGGAAGCGAGCTATGGGACAAAAGGGCTCCCAAGACGGAGGCAGGTGGCAGCCTTCAGTTCTAAATACTCACAGGCTAATAGTGTGGCTTCCCCAGGTCAATATGTTCAAATCTCTGAAGAGTACTTAGGGCCTGAGAGAAAGAAGGAAGGGAGAGAACTAGTTGTATAGATTTAAAGTTTTGGCAAAATCCTTGCTTGCTCTGTTCAATGAGAAATGTCACTTCTTGTGCACACCTCAGACTCTGGGAACATGACGGGACTTCTGCTCTCTGTGGTTGCCCAAACACCCCAGCAAGTGCCTGAGCATTACTCCCTACCCCCTCCTCCTTTTCTTCCACTTTGTGACTTCCTCATTTCTTGTAGTTAGTAGTAATTATAATGCCATTTTTATTTTTTTTAAATTTTTTAAAAGATATTTATTCATGAGAGACACATAGAGGCAGAGACATAGGCAGAGAGAAAAGCAGGCTCGACGCTGAGAGCCCAATGTGGGACTCGATCCTGGGACTCCAGGATCATGCCCTGGGCCAAAGGCAGGTGCTCAGCCACCGAACCACCCAGGCATCCCTATAATGAAATTTTTAAATTTACAAAAAAATTTCACATATATAACAACCTTATGAGGTGCATAGCTCTTATATCTCAGTTTTAGGAATGAATAAGTTGAGGTCCAGAGAAGTTCAGTTATTTAAAGTCACATAGTTGGTAGGTTTTGGAATTGGGATTTAAACTAGGTCTTCAGGGCAGCCCAGGTGGCTCAGCGGTTTAGTGCCACCTTCGGCCCAGGTTGTGGTCCTGGAGACCCGGGATTGAGTCCCACGTCAGGCACCCTTCATGGAGCTTGTTTCTCCCTCTGCCTGTGTCTCTACCTCTCTCTCTCTCTCTCCCCCTCTCTCTCTCTCTCTCTGTGTCTCTCATGAATAAATGAAATTTTTAAAAATATATAAATAAATAAACTAGGTCTTCAGCTCTAAATCTCAGAGTTGTGTTGTTTATTTTTATTAAATATTGTGACATTGATATTTAATTTGGAATGGTGTTTCAATTTGTTGCATTTTTCTTGGTATTAAAAAATACTGTTTTATAAACTCTCTTCAAGCATCTTGCTTTGATTGCTCTAGATAAAAAGCTATTTTATATGCCTGCATGATATCCTGTATCATAATTTGCCATTGTACTTCTTATCTTATAAATCTCTCATTGTGTTGGTCTCCCAAGGACTGTGATCAACTGCCAAGCAGAGTTTATCACATACCATGTCTGGTTTATCACATATCATCAGGCCCAAGCATATAGGCCTGGTGCATAATAACCATGTGATCAAATTTTGTTAAATGAATGAATGATTAATGATAAAAATGAACATGTATTGAATGCTTAGTATTACTAGCCACTTTGCTTTCCCTTTCTATACATTAACTCCTTCAATTTCAGTTAATTACACCAAAAGTTCTATGAGACATGTACTGTTATGATTCCCATTTTACAGCTTAGAAAACAGTCTTAGGGAGGTCACGTAACTTGCTAAGGGTCATCCAGCAACTAGTAGATGGTAGAGCCAAGATGTGAGGCCAGGGCATCCTGTACACTGTCCCTGAGACTCTACTGCCAATCTAGTGAGTGAGTAACATCTGCATCAAGGGGTGTGATGAGAAAGAGGTGCTTTGACATTGTATCTGAGTCCCAACTCTGCCCTTAACCAGCTGGGAAGCTTTGAGTAAGGCTCTTAATAACTCTGTGCGTCTCAATTTCATCATCTGTAGACCAGGTGATAACATATACTTCACAGGCTGATTGTGAGGCTCAAACTCCATGATTGCTAGGATGTTTTATAATTCTAAACAATTCTCTAGATATGCTGTTAGTGATACTGTTGCTGTAGTTGTCACAAGGCTGACAGCAGTCCCTTCTGGTGAGCCACAGGTCTCCTGTGTGTTTTGCTCAAGGCTGGCCCTCCAGGAGGCTCCCCAGCACTGCATTGCGTCCAGCAGGGAGCCAGTGCCCCTGGACTCATCAATTAGCCGTGGAGGGGTGTTTCTAATTATTCTTTAGCCCCAGGGTGAGCCAACACATTTCATCTTTATCTTCTCAAAAGAAAAATATTCTCTTTTGACCTTTGGGTGAAGTAATCAGAATTCTTGACATTTTTTGCCTTTTACAAGAAAAGTAGCTTAGCCATACCCTTTCCTCCAGTTCCTCAACTCCATTCTTTATTTATGTCTTTTTCTTTTGTCGCTCATTGACAACATAGAACAGAGATGAGAAGCTCATATAACAACTTGAGAATCAGTTCTTTTGTGAACTGCCTCTTCAATTTCATTCTAGATAGTAGGATTTTTCTGGCTTCTTGCCTAGTGTAAAGGTTAAGCTTGTGTGCTATGGGGTCAGATTTGCCTGAGTTCAAATCCCAGCTTTAAAGCTTCTTTATTGTGTAGAACTCAGTAAGCTACTTAGCTCCACTAAGCCTCAGTTTCCACATCCATGAAAAGGGGTTAGTAGCAACAATGGCCGTATCATGGGTTTTTTGTGGAACCTAAATGAGCTAATGCTTATAAAATGTTCACAACCATGTCTGGTGAATCATAAATACTCAGAAAAGTTCTTTAAAAGATGTCTCATTGTTTTAAAGTCTACCACATGGATAAACCTAAGCTGCCTATCACAATATTGAATACTTTGAAATAATTTCAAAGGAGCAGGGGCAATAAAGTTTCATTAGGCAACTTTTTAGATGAGGCCTAAACCTCTGGCTGAACAAAGAGAAATTGACTACTGTTTACTTTTATATATAAAATCCTAAAAATTTGGATATTTCAAAACAGTTGTATAAGCTAATAAAAATGTTCACTTTGTTTCAGCATTACCTAGTATGTAGAATCAGCATTGTGCTTTGGTTTAGGTGAGGATACCACTTTAGTTACCCAAGGTTCTTAAGCTCAGGGTTATAATACCCTGATGTGTAGTGATTAGTTGTGAGGTATGACCCAAAGAATTGATCATTATTGATACTGTACTTAAAGTTGTGAATATTTTTTTTAATTTCTTACTTTCACAAATTAGAATAGATTCAAGGCTACATCAGTAATAATACTGTATTTTGAACTTGTATTCTGGGACATATCTTGAGTGGATGAGGCTGACTGAGTTAGAGCTAGTTTCCTGAGACCTGTAAGTATTGTTAGCATATGTGGAGCCTGGGAATTCTTGTGGTGCTTTACTTCTCCATGAATTTTTTTGGGATATTTGAATCTGTATATATGTTCAAGTTCTCTATGTCAATTATCACTTGCTGTGTGTTTCCCAGTACAGAAAACTTGAGAATTGGTGGGTCAGTACAATCTACCACATAGTTTTGCAGTTGTTTTTAAATTTTATTTCTTAGAGCCTGCCTGAGGAGACTTGGGGGTAAGAACAAGGTGAATAAATGGAGTTCTAGGTTCTTCATCTTTTACTTCAACCAGAACAGTGCTGATTTCATTTGTGTTATATTTTGGGATTTTACGTGAGGTTTTGGGAAAAATATACTACATTTTTTCTTGAAAATGCTATTAATAGCACCCATGATAAATAGTCTTTTAGTCTCTATTTGAGTGCCTCTACCTTATACATTACCCTGCTTATTGCATTACTGTACACCTCTGCTGAGAAATTCTCATGAGGTCCTGAATCTGCTTCATTTTAGCATTTAGCCCTGGTCCTAGTTTTGTCTTCTGACAAAACACAGAACAGGTTTGCTCCTTTTACTGCTAACCAACACATGACTGTAAACACTTTTAGAATTAATGCTTCTGAATTAATGCATTTTTAGTTTTCTTGGGGCGTGGGTTAGAGTCATTATTTAGAGGATGGTCATAAGAGTCAGTTATTTGCCAGGAAGTCACCTATAATCCATATCTTTATCTTCCACCTCTTTATCCCCTTCATCATTATGTATGCAACAATTCTCTTGAAATGAAGAAGAAAAAAATTCTCATTTCCTCATGGAAAGCGGTCCTGAAAAATACAGTAATTCCTATGCTGTTGGTGAAGAAGAAAAGCAGTCAGGTTTTATGAAGTGATGGCAGGGATGTAGTAGGCCACTCAAGAATTTTAAAACACTATATGCTTAATATGACTGTTGGAATATTTGTGTTAACCTGAAATTATAGTTACAGTCAAACATCTTGTCTTAATGGTCAATAAGAGAGCAAGGAGAACTCATTAGCTTTTCTGTTATTCAGAAAATGACCTAATTGTATTAATGATTTTCTGAATTCCCATATAATCATATTAACATTAGTTTTACTCCTTGAATTAAAAAAGCCACTTCTAAAATGTTCAAATATTATTGTTCTAAATTAAGGCTTCTTCATCTAATTAGTGAGCATTATTGTTGCAATATATTTATACTCACGCAGCACACCAGAGGCAGCACAAACCACTCTTGTGTACAAGCACGCACGAAAAGAACGAAAAAGAGATTTGCAGAACAGTTCCGTTCTTTGACATTTAAAAAAAAAATCTCATAGCTGATTTCCTAATTTTCACTTGCTTGGTAGTTCTTGGTCCTAAACCACTTCAAAAAGTAGGGTTGTTGATGGGCTCCCCCCTCCTCCTTTAAAAGCCCTGTCACAAAACAGGATTGTGTTGTAGCCCCTGTTTGAATATTGAGCAGGCTAACTTTGCTTTTGCTCCTGCCAGATCTCTTCAGGCAGGGAGAACAGGCCACCTCCCGGCAGAAGACAGCATTCACTGCCCACTGCAGGTGATATAACCTATTTGTGAAGCACATTTTAAAGAGAGATTCTGTATTTTAATGGTCAGTTAGTAGCTGGCTACCAACTGTCTGTGCTCTCCGCCTGGGGACAGGAATGCCAGGCTTATTAAATATTGAGAAGTTGTTCATTACTATGGGGATCTGTGACAACAGCCTATCTGCATATTGAGAAAACAGCAAATTTACATTCTTCAGAATAGCTGCTCCAGTTCTGGAGAAGGACTAATGTTTGTCTGGCTAAAGATGCATAAAAATGCAAACTCTATTTTGGAGATCTGCTTTGTTGCTTTTTTTTTCCTTGAAAGTGAAAATTTCAAAAACCAAACTTGCTTATGGAGAGAGAATTAAAAACAAACAAACAAACCTTTTGAAAAATGTAGTTATCTAATACAGGCTTTTTTTTTTTTTTAGAAAATGCCAGATGTTTGAAATACTAACTTACATGTTGGGACATTATAAGAAAATGTATTTAATTAAATTTGGATTCTAAGGAACTAAGAAATTTGGTAGAATATAAGTAAGTTGTAGAGGATAATTAGATATTAACTCTTTCCTTCAAGTGTTAATTTGAAAACTGTAATCACCAAGGGCTCAGTCAATGCCAGCTGCAAAATTAGCAACCTAGGAACATAAAACCCATCTTGTCTTCAAAGGGAGACTGTATAAAATGAATGTAGTTGCTAATTACTGATTAAATATCAAAATCTTATGAAGACTATTACATAGGGTTAGGCCAGTGGTCCAGCCAGCCCATTATTAGTTTTCGATGATAATATGACTATGATTACCCAAAAAGAAGTCCCTGAAAATGTATGGGATGTAACCCAGATATGTACAACTTTCCTTCATGAATAACTATGGCTCTATCACTAATGTGTTTCTGTAAACCCTTGCCAACTCTACTTATAGTTTAAAATAGTGATTCAGTGGTTCGTATGAGAGAGGACTAGTGCCATCTTCTGTTGATTCTCCTCCATCTGCATTGTGACCAGGCACATCTATTGGACTGTTTAGCACAGTGTGTACATATGTTTATAAATGAGAACAGTGAAGTTGTTGATCACAGGGTTAATCCCTGGTGCACTGTGAACCACGTCCTTGTGTTTCCTCTTTCCTTCCCACTCCTTCTGATTCTTCTCTTCCTTTCACAATTGCATATTTGAGAATCTTTCTCTTTTAGATACATTGAATCAGAGACATGGCCTCCACAACATCATTCTTAGAGATGTCCACTAATCATCCCTAACTTCTATTTGTTAGAACAGTCATTGTGAGCAAAATTCTTTCTGGAATTTGCATTTCATGTTTTTCAGTGCATGTATGGTATGTTTCACTTAGTTTTCCATCTAGGACATTTGTCTTATTCTGTAGCTAATAACTCTCAGTTTATTACCCCATTTTGCTGCTTTTGAAGAATATATTAAGAGCTTGATTTGACCATCTCAGTTTAAATCTTTTCTCCACAACTTAATAGTTTTGGAAACAGGCAAGCAAATCACTTTTCTGTGTCTCAGTTTTTCAGGTGTGCATTGAAAACAATAATATCAGTCTTACTGGATTGCTATGAGGATTAAATAAATAACATCAAGTGCTTAATGTCAATGCCTAACACATAATAAATGCTTAATATATGTTAGCAATTATTATTATCATTACGAATTCAACAACACCATACAATGCTAATTGAACATCTTTTCTGTATAGGCACTGAGAATAAAGAGATAGTAAAACATAGGCATTATTTTGGAATAAGCATAGAATCTAATGACAGAAATAGACAAGGAAGCAATTGCGATGAATGTGATTAAGTATTTTTTATAACGGCATATTTATAGATTCTTATTTGGCTCTTAAAATAATTCTATGAAATATTAACCCCATTTTCAGATGAGGAATCTGGAGCCCAGGGAAGTAGAATGTAGGAAGAACCTACAGTCTTGGGCAGGGACACATTTCTCCCTTAAGCCTCTTGGTTCCAATCTCACCTCTTGCTTTGTGCAGCAGACTGACCTGCTTCATGGCCCTACATTCTGGTATTGTTGCTGGTAATTTTGCATGAACACTTCTGCCTCTCTTTGACATTGTAACTCTCCATGCATTGTAGTCTCTGTTGATTCTGTTTTTTTTTTAAGATTTTATTTATTTATTCATGAGAGACGAGAGAGAGAGAGAGAGAGAGAGAGAGGCAGAGACACAGGCAGAGTGAGAAGCAGGCTCCATGCAAGGGAGCCTGACGTGGGACTCGATCCCAGGTTTCCAGGATCATGCCCTGGGTGGAAGGCAGCGCTAAACCGCTGAGCCACCTGGGCTGCCCCTGTTGATTCTATTTGGGACCATGGTACTATGGAAAGAGCACTGGGCAAAGGGTCAGGGTTACTGTAGGCATATTTCAGGTCTTTTATATTGCATAAGTACTTAATTGGTGGCCTCACCTCCTTGGGCCCCAGTTCCTCCAGCTGTTTAATGAAGGTTCTCATGAACACAGTGGTTTTAGAAGGTAGTTCTGGGGTCGTGCCTTGGTTGCCAGCTTGGAGAGTGAGATCTACCCATTTGTTAAAGGGTTCTACTTTTACCTATGTCAGTACAGCGGTATTTCATGAAAGATCATGTTTATTATGTTTGGAAAAAAAGGATTCTGTTTTTTAGGCTGAAATTTCTGGATTTTAGCTGTTGAAACATAGAAGGAGGAAAAGTTATTTAATATATCCTTACCCTCCCAGTCCCTTCCAAGAAAAGCAAACTACAAATGATTTTTTAATAGCTAAATGGGTAGTAATTAAGTTTCTTAAGATTGTATCTCTTATGTAAACAGAAAATTAATAACTTTAATATCAATGTGTGGTATGTAGTAAAATGATTTGGGGGTTGAAAGACATGGGTTTAAGTTCTAGCTCTTGCATGTATGTATTCTGCATGACCTTCCCTAAGTCGCTTTACTGCTCTCAGCTTTGATTTCCCTTGCTCAGCCTTGCTCTTCCAACAACACAGGATTCTTAAGACAAAAATAACTGGAATGAAGATGCTTATAAATCAGAGAAGCAATGAAAATGTTAATTCTCCTTTTATGATTGTTTTTAACATACTGATAAAGTTCCAGTTAATATTTGTGAGGTTTTCAAATCTTCACCTTCTGAGAGTTTCAGACATTTTTCTCCAACATGTTCCCATGGCAGGGATGTCTCTGGAATTTGTTCTGGCAGACAGGTCTTTAGTTAACAAAGAAAAGAGGGGTGTGTGTGTGTATGTGTGTGTGTGTGTGTGTGTTCATTCTTATTGTCATTGCTGTCCAGGCTGACAAATGGGTTTAGGTCCGGACTCCCCCATCCCCCTGCATTATTAATGAAAAATTGCATATCACCTGAGGCTAACCTAGCTCCTTTCACAAGTCTTTGGCGACTAACAATCTTGCTGCCATCTGAAGAGAAGTCTGCCAAGCAAAGAATCTCCTCCCTGCTCTTTCCCTTAAGAAACACTTTAGTATGTCTAGCACTGGACTGCTTCAAATTAGGTTTGAATAAAACACTGTAATAAATAAGT
The DNA here is from genome assembly GCF_905146905.1 of Nyctereutes procyonoides. Taxonomy (NCBI): domain Eukaryota; kingdom Metazoa; phylum Chordata; class Mammalia; order Carnivora; family Canidae; genus Nyctereutes; species Nyctereutes procyonoides. The sequence goes on from NW_026575040.1 coordinate 15,550,130, forward strand.
AAGTGTCTCCCCTACACAGATTGCCACTTGTTTAGGAATAAAGTATCGATTTTTGAATGTTGCTGAGATTTAGACATGGGTTAATTAAACATTTACATATATGTGCTGAACAATATATTGCATGGTACAATAATGTGCACTTTAATCAGAAACTGTGGGTGTTTGTGTTTGCTTTTTCCATGTTAATTGGCACCATGCTGGCTCAAGCTTAGGTATTTGGCTAGATGGAAGAAAATAGACATGGTGTTTTAAATATTTTAATTAGGACCAGCAGTTCTCAGCTCCCTCATTTCTCATTGGATTGTTTTTCATGCATGAATAAATTAGCTAGCATGGAAGTACTCTGTAGAAAGTGGTTGCCCTCTGGCCATAAAAAGAGTCCTGTTCATTAATACTTTAATGAAATTAGCTGTGAGCAAAATATTATTCCTTTTAACTGTGTTCTAATTTCTTAATTTTAATTAGGCACATAATTGTAGGGTGCTGAAATTATCTTCATGTTCAGCAAGTAAAGTTCCATCATCAGGAGCCTGTGGCTGAAACACCACACACTCCCAACATGTTCCAGTAGGAAATTTTCTGTCCAACTTTTTCTCCATTTGCTTTACCAGAGATCCCCCTCACCCCTCCATTTGTGGCCATAGTGTGATATTTTAGAGTTCCTGCTCCTGACTCATGCCATTGGTAATGAAACTGTTGGACTGTGGATCATTTTAGAAGTGAGGCAGTGTGGAAGTCTACAAAGAATCTGGTCTGGTGGTTTTTTTTTCCTTTCAGTTTTTGTTTCCTCAGGCTCTCACCTTAATAACTGTCCCCTTGGTTTATGTTAGAGTTCTCTCTATTATTTATTACTTTATTGGCTTGTTCATTTTGGATCTATAAGCTCTGTGAGGGAAGGAATTTTTTTTCTCTTTCAAACCTCCATTTGTGGCATATAATTCCTACATTATACAAATATAGTTGTTGAATGTTTAATGGAACTGTGGATTCCACAATGCTGAAATTTTCTGATACGGTTGTGGCATTTTACAATGCTTTAGATAAATAAGATGGTCCACACATAAATACCAAAATGAAACTTCCAAATTTGATAGAACAATCCTCTGAATTTGCTGAGTTTTGACTTTAGAAGGAACAGTGTGGAATCTGGTTTAAAGTTTAAGGGAGAAACTGAAAATCTATACACATTACTTTGTATTATTCCCTAAAGTTCAAACTGATTTATCATGACATATATTCAGATGCAACAATTACTGAAAAAATGAAAATTCATTCACTAATTTTATCATACTTGCCTACAACCCATATCACACTTAACATAACCTCATACAGCTACACTGGTGGTTTTTGAGTGAGGCAACTGACTCATTTATTTAAATATTTTAAATGTATTAAATAAATGCAGGTAAATATTTTATAGGTCCATCAAGAAGTTTCATATTTATCTGGTATGTAAAATAGGTGTAATAGTAATACCTCCCTCATAGGCTTATTGGGATTTTTAAGTGAAATAAATACATACCAGACACACAGAAGAGTACCTGATATATAGTAAACACTCTAAATATCAGATAATATCATTGACATTCTAAACACTTAGATATAGATTGTCATCTTGCAAACTAATATTTGACTATTTTGCAATGTGTAAATCCCTCTGACTTGTGTTCAAATTTAACTGCATCTATTTAATAAAAATAGAGATAAAATACCCAATTTTACAGAATGAGGCAAATTTTATCCCTCTTATTTTCTTAAAATATAATACCATTAATGAGACCATGTTTCAGATTTAGCTTGGTACTTACACCGGAATTCAGAGATTCCAGTTACTGACTTTGTTAATGCTACAAACACAGGAAGCACCATGCCCATCACCCCCAATACTCTTCCCATTCCTAAAGCAAACAGGATTCCAAAGTTGATTTGTATTCTTCCCATGTGTGTTTTCAGTTTTTACTATATATAAATCATAAATAAATAATATGGAGGGATCAGGAGCAGATCGTAGTTTCACATACAAGAAACTTGTAAGATTTTAGTAATCTTTTAAAGTGATCATTCACGCATAATGAAAAAAGAAATTGTAACAAATTATAAATTTTTAAAACTCACAAGTATCACAAAAATCTAGAAAAATAATTTTGTTAATTAACTATTAACACACTTTAGTTATACTTTTTCTCTAATTTTTTTGGATACATACCTTTTTTTCATACCTTTTATTTCATATGAAATGATTTAATAATACTGTCTCTATAGTTTTCTAAATTAGCTTTTTCTAAATAGATTTCTCTTTTTTTAATAGTCTATTTTGTTTTTTATTATTTTTTATTTTTATTTATTTATTTTTTTTATAAATTAATTTTTATTGATGTTCAATTTACCAACATACAGAATAACACCCAGTGCTCATCCCGTCAAGTGTCCCCCTCCGTGCCCGTCACCCATTCACCCCCACCCCCCGCCCTCCTCCCCTTCCACCACCCCTAGTTCATTTCCCAGAGTTAGAAGTCTTTATGTTCTGTGTCCCTTTCTGATATCTCCCACACATTTCTTCTCCCTTCCCTTATATTCCCCTTCACTATTATTCATATTCCCCAAATGAGTGAGAACATACACTGTTTGTCCTTCTCCGATTGACTTACTTCACTCAGCATAATACCCTCCAGTTCCATCCACGTTGAAGCAAATGGTGGGTATTTGTCGTTTCTAATGGCTGAGTAATATTCCATTGTATACATAAACCACATCTTCTTTATCCATTCATCTTTCGATGGGCACCGAGGCTCCTTCCACAGTTTGGCTATTGTGGACATGGCTGCTAGAAACATCGGGGTGCAGGTGCCCCGGCGTTTCATTGCATCTGAATCTTCGGGGTAAATCCCTAACAGTGCAATTGCTGGGTCGTAGGGCAGGTCTATTTTTAATTCTTTGAGGAACCTCCACACAGTTTTCCAGAGTGGCTGCACCAGTTCACATTCCCACCAACAGTGTAAGAGTGTTCCCTTCTCCCCTAAGCTTTTAGAGAAATAGCATTACCTAAATAATAGTCTGAATACAAAGACAATTTTTTCCTTTAGCATGGTTGATGAATTTTTTTTAAATTCTTGGTAGTCAAGATTCATAAAGCTTGAAACTTTGCAGACAGAAATATTCATTTTTTGTGTTACTACTTCTATGGATTTTTTTCATTTTACACACAAGAATTATGATAAACTCTCTTTGTAAGATTTTCCCCCAAAGAAAAACAGTTTATAATTGCATATGCTGCATTATGAGCCTATTCCTGGTAAGAAAGAAATTTGTTTTTATGAGGTATCAATGAAAACCAAATTTCTCATTTACAGTTTTTCATATCTGACTGAAGAATTTTCCACTGACAAGCTTCTGCTTCCATATATTTCAAGCTTTGTTTTTTTTTTAATCTCACCATACTTCTAGTGCCTAGTGGTATATGACACATTTATGTTTTGATATGATCTTGCGCAGGGTACCTTAGAGTCATGATGCCATACCTAAGGGTCCATATGGTAGGCAGCAAGAGAATTCCTAGGACCAGTTCCTGCACTGGGTATAGTATAGTTCATGAACACATTTCACAAAGTCTAACCAAAATGTATCCCCCCAAAAAATTCTCCTGGACTGATCCCAAAATGTCCATGGTCTCTGCAATGCCATTTGACATAAAGGGAAGGGAAGTAGATGGTGAAGTTGGCAAGGGTAGAGACAACTGTCTTAACCAATTGTGGTTAAAATATTACTTATACAAATTTTATAAAATATATGATCATATGGACACATTGCCAGAGCCTCTAACAGGGCTCTGAAAGGGGCCCAGAAAAGTAAGGGACCCAGACTAAGTAAGGGGCCCTGAAGTTTAAGTTTCATTAGCACTGGAGTAATTCGACCTCCAATGGGATAGTTATATATGATGACAGATTTTAGATCAACGTTATGATGCTGTTTATCTTTTTTCTTCACTCAACTTTAAGGTTTTTAGTTTTATCCTTATCTATACATATAAATCCAGTTTATTTATTTTAACTTCTCTGCAATATTCCATTTAATAGAAATAGCACATTTTATTTTCATTTTCCTTCTAGTGACATTCAGCTTGTTTCCAACATAAATATATTCATAAAATCTTCTGTTTTACAAATCTTTTTTGTCTTTTAATAGTTTTATCATTTTACTCATAAAATTATTACACATAGTTGTAGCTTTTTTTTTAACTTTTGTATTTCCCATCTTTGTTTTTTAATGTGCACTTTAGTCTGGCGTGTGTGTGTGTGTGTGTATGTGTGTGTGTTCAGTTTTCCAGTTCCTAGTTCTCTCCTTTAGCTATGTCTAATCTGCCATTAAACTTATTCATCGAATTTTAAATTTTATTTACTATGTTTTGATTTTGTAATTTCTATTTGATTATTTTAAAATAATGCTTTACAGTTCTCTGCTGAAATTCTCTGTCATACTGTCTACTTTCTTAAAGATGTTAATCCTTTTAAGGTTTTTCTCTGACAATACCAATGCCTGAAAGTCTAGTGAATCTGAAACTGTTTTTTTTCCTCTTAATTGTCAAGGTATAAGTGTTTGTTATGTTTGCATTAAATATCAGACAATATGTATAAACATTTTAGAGCTAATGGGGTGCCTGGGTGGCTCAGCCAGTTAAATTGTCCGATTTTTGATTTTAGGTCAGGTCATGATATCAGGGTTGTGAGATGGAACCCCACTTCAGGCTTCATGCTGGGTGGGGAGCCTTCTTGGGATTCTCTCTCCTCTCTTTCTGCCCTTCTTCCTCTCTCTCTCCTCCTTTCTTAAAAAGAAGAAGAAATTTTAGAGTTAATTTGAAACTCTGGATAATTTTATAGTTCTTGAAAGATGATTTATTTTTATACTAGAAGCCATTAAGATAGAGGCTATATTATCTATTGCTGAGCAGCAAATTATCTCAGAACTCAGTAACTTCAGATATCAAACATTTATTATCATAGTATTTCTGTGTATCCAGAACCCAGATGTGGCTTTGTTGGGTGCCTCTGTCTCTAAGTCTCTCACGAGTTAGGAATTCAGCTGTTGACAGTCTCTGGTTTCATCTTAAAAGCCTCCCCTAGGGGTTGAACATGCTTCCAAGCTCACTCACATGACTGTTGGCAGGCCTCGGGTCTCTACCTACTATTTGCTGGAGTTATTAATTCTTTGCCATGTAGACCTCCTTTTTTAGGCCAGTTCACAACACAGTGTCTGGCTAGTCTCAGAACACGTGAGAGAATTACAGAGGAAGGGCAAGACAGAAGGACAGTCTCTTTGTAAACTGATCTTCGAAGTGATGCCCATCACATTTGCCAGTTCTGTTTGTTAGAATGCACTAGGTCCAGCCCATACTCAAGGAATTATCCAAGGGCATGAGTACTAGGAGATGGGTATCACTGGGGGCCTTCTTAGAGGCTACCTACTCCAGAGACAGATCACTTTGATCCAGTATATGGGATTATGTTGATTAAAAACTGAACTTCCGTTACTGTGAAGGCTTATCTACTTCCAGTACACCCTTATAACTAGAGTGTGTATACTCTTTAGAAGTCCTAGTTGAAAGCCTGGGAGGGAGATATATATATATATAGCATGTTCACTCTTCCCTGATGGACTCTAAATTCCAGTTCTTCCCCTTATATAGTTCTGTGAAACTACTGAAGGTTCTGCTCATGTTTAAGCTCCTTAGCCATCACTTAGAATCCACACTTGCCTAAAGGGCAAAAATGTAAGAATCAACTTTCTGAGCCTTTGTGTCTCTAGGATCTTATTTCCCTAAGTCTTGATGCATTATAGTGTTCTTCTGCCTTCAAATAGGTTTTTTTTCTGTATTATCCATCTTTTCTAGGTGTTTTCAGTGAGAGGTTTGTTTTGATCCAAGCTTGTCCATTATAGCCAGAAGAGGAAGAACTACATCTGGTTGGCACTAGCCTGAGTCCAGTTTTTACTCCTGGTTCATTTAGTTGTGATCACGAGTGTCACATTCCATAGCATAAGCTTAACTTTGGGGCTGTGATCTCTATAGGAAAGGAGAGTATAAGCTAAGTAGATACAAAAGTATCTATTGCACAGATACAACTGAGTTTTATCTTTAATCATCAAAGATAAACAGGTATTAGGCTAATGAGAAAGAACATAATATTGGGGAGAAAAAGACTCTTGAATTTATATGTTAAAATTCAAAGAAACATTCATATTTTAAAATAATCAAAACATTTTTAAAATTAGGAGATTTCATTCCATTAGGGTTCATGAGTTACTGACTACACTGGGAGATTTATGAGGGTGGGTTATGTCTCTTTATTTTGGAATTCCCAATGCCTCAAATAGCATCCGAAATAATTTAGATGTTCAATAAAAGTTTTCAAATTGAGCTCAGTTAATATTACAACAAAGTTACCTTCCCTGAGCATATCCTAAATAATAGGGGTAAGGGAATGAGAAGATGATTTGGCGGTGGGTCTAGAATGTAAACATTTTTCCATATAACCATATTCTATTAAATTATTTAATTTAAAAAACAACATCCGTTTCAATAGTAAATTCTCAAAATGTTGGGCCTATATAAATAAATAAAGGTAGGAAGAAAGGGAAAGAGAAAGAGAGGAAGAGAGAATTCAGGTGGTAGAGCTCTAGAAGTGAGCACTTTGTCCCTTCAAGGTTATATGTTGGAAACTCATCAACATACTCTTCTGGCTTGGTGTTGGTATTGCACAGTGTACAAATTTCTCTGGGTTTCAGTGCAAAATGGCCACATAGATACAGTCAAAATGAAACTAGATGGACTAAGTATTCTATTAGATATTTGTATTTTTAAACAGTCTCAACTGGTTGGGCAAGAGGAGTTGGGCAAGTTTGAGTATCTGTTAAAGAACAATTTAGTCATGGGTTTTTCCTGCATGAGTTTCAAGTGACATCTGTTCTAGGTGTTATTGCTACAGTCTCCCTCAGGCAGGTGGTATGAGGGTTGTAGTTCTTGATTATGCCTTTCCTCTGGAAATTGAATTTGGATTGTTTTGCAATTATAAATAAAACAAAACCAAAAGTATCAAAGTTATATCAAGTTTTGATATACCTTGGGAGCAATTTTCTGCTTTTCCACAGAATGCTACCAGAAACAAGAAAGCTAAAGGAATTTGTCATTTCTATTGGCAATCTAGTTTTGCTATATAAACAATTTAAAATATAATGTGCTGTACGGTCTGGTAGCATGTGACATGACCATGGGGAGTGTTTACTTTTCACCTGTGGTCAGTCTTCCATCAGCCTGAATACTCTTAGGAGTCAAGATGGAAAGACTGGAATCACATAACCTCTAAGCAATCATTCATCACTTGGCCAAACAATTGCTTCTGATTGAGCAAGCAAGAGTATTATTTATTGATAGAAGTAGTTGTAAAGAAACAATTTTGACATTGTCAAAGAAGCAGCTTAGGATTTAAATCATCTTAGTACTCAGAATGCAAGGGAAAGTGTCTGTCTGTCTCTGTGTCTGTCTGTCTGTGTGTCATCTATTCTTCACTTCGTCTTTCTATCCATTTATCTCACTGCTCCAAAATGGATTTAAAAGACTTAACAAATACTAATGTGTGCACATACGCACACATATTATTTGCTATGGAAAAGATAGGGAGATGATAGGTATATAGATGGGCATAGAAATAAGATTGGAAGACTGTATCCCAAAATGTTTTCTCTGCATTGTGAGATTATAGATTATTTTTGTTTTCTTCTTGAGGTTTGCTATATTTCATAGTGTTTTTGCAGTGAATGTATCATATTGTAATGCTATGATATAATAAAAAATATATATTTGGTTTTCATCCCTGGTTCCTGGTACAGAACTCCTAAAACCCTTATAAAATTTACAAAGTAGTAGGGATAATAGGAGCATCTTCTGTTAGAATATTTGTTCTTAGTACTTAGTTCCTGATGTAAGAGCTTCTAAGACTTTTTGGAGTCTCTGGAGTGGTAAGATTGTCTTTTTGTATACTAATGAGATGGAAGATGACTGGGGACTCCTGGATAGCTTCAAGATGAGGAGTGGTCATCAGAAAGACTTAAGCATGACTGGAAGCTTGGAACTTTCAGACTGACTCACATACCCTGGGGAAGAGAGAGGGAATGAAGATCGAGTTAATAATTGATCATGCTTACATGATGAAGCCTTCATGAAAATCCCGAAACTAGATAGTTTGGGGAGCTTCTGGGTTGATGAACACATCCATATGCTGGGAAGATGGCATACCCAACTCCACTGAGATAGAACCTCCTGTGCTTGGGACACTTTTGGACCTCATGCTATGTACCTCTTCATCTGGTGTTTCATTGATATACTTCATAATATCCTTCATAGTTAGCCACTAAATGTAAATGAAGTGTTTCACTGGGTTGTGTGAACCATTATAGCAAATTATCAAAGCGGAGGAAGGAAGGGGGTTGTAGAATTTGATTTGTCGTCAAGTTAGACAGGAATGTGGGTACCCTTAGCACCTAATATTTGCAACCAGAATCTGACATGGAGCAGTCTAGTGGGACTGAGCCCTGAACCTATGGGGTATGCACCAATTCTGGATAGTTAGTGTCAGAATTGAATTAAATTATAGAACATCCACTTGGTGTCCACAGAGAACTGGAGAATTGTTTGGTGTGGAAGACCCACATATTTGGTGATGGAACTGTTGTGAAAAGAGCAACAGCTTCTCCTTTCATATACTTTAAGAAAATAAGTGTTAAATAATAACTGGTTTAAAAAAAATAATCCTGATAGAATCTTGCTAAATAATAAATAGGAATGTGTTAAAAATTACATACACCCGTTCAATAAAAGAAAAAAATTAAAGAAGAAAATAAGAATAGGAAAAGTAAGCTGAAAGAAAGACTGAGTTTACCTGCAAAGAGGCAGCCTATAAATATGATATGCTTGGTGAAAAGGGGGCTTCAAATTGGTTATTGAGTTCTTGCTCCACTAACAAAACAGTGACACCATAATGGGTGATTGTCTCATGTGCCTGGGGCTTAAAATAAGTCAATTGCTCAGAAAAAGCAAGAGGATTTTTGGCTTTTGTATTGAAGACTGCTGTCTCTTAGGAGTCTTTTTGAGGAGCTTATTCAACGTGCACATAGATGTTTTGGAGGGCAGTCCTTTCAGGACTCAACGCCTAGGCATGGGGAAAGCAGCAGTGAGCCAGCTCACATGTCACCATGGCAGTTCTCCTGGCATGAGCATGTCCCTCCTGGCCTAGACTATCAGCACCTCTCACCTGGGTGGCTGTACCTGCCAGTGAACTCATTTCCCCATCTGCTCTCTGGCTTCCTTCCAAGTCATTCTATACATGGTAGCCAATGACCTTAAAAATTACACATCAATGTTGTTAACTGGTTTTACCACTTCTGTTCTTTGACCCACTTCAGTACATTTCAACATGACAGTCAGAGTTACCTGAGAACTTAATTAGGTAATGAATCTCACTAGTCATAACCTTTCATTAACTTCAACCTCCTCTTCAGACAAAGACCAAAATCTTTACAGTGGCCTCCAAGGCCTTTGGTGATTGGACCTGACCTTCTACCTTTGAACTTCATATCTCCCTCTTTCCTCTTTAACCCTTCTTGACATAGTACATGTGCTGTGCTGCGTGTCTTCCTCCTTCAGGCCCTTTGCACTTGCCATTCCCTGTGCAGGGAGGTGCCCTTCCTCATCTTTTTATACCCATTCATCTTTCTTTCATTTACAATTCAGCTCAAAAATCCAGCTCTTCCTTTTATAATTTCCTATAGGAGCATATACTTTTCCTTCCAAGCACTCACCACAGTTTGTAGATTTATATTCATTTGTGCAATTGTCTCATCTGTGTTGGTCTTTCATCCCTAAACAGGAATTTTTTGCTCACCATCATATCCCTTGTGGCCAGAGTGCTTGAGCTCATGATGAAAAATCAGTAAATAATTATTGAATGAGTGAATGAATGAATGAGTGAGTCTTAATGTTTTCACTGAAGGATCCTTCATCCACTTCTCTCACCCTTCTACTTTTAATCACTAGTTTAGAAGCAATAGTAAGAAGGAAATTGGAAGGCTGGTCATTCCTTGCTCTGAAGTATCTTTCTCAACAGAATAGGGGTTGTGGGTTCCTGGGCAACTAAGGAAAGGTCCCAGAAGAACATAGCTAGTAACATCCTCCCGTCAAAACTTTGGATTTTGGATTCAACACTGTGTTTTCTGTTTATAGCCTTAGCTGCTTTTGGAGTAGGAACAGTTTGCCTCTGTTCTATCTCCATCTCAGTGCAATTATCCCAGTCTTGAGATTATCTCAGTTTTAAAGGAAGAGAGGCATGGATTCTATTATTGCATTGAAGTCATATCAAGAATTCTTGCAGGAAAAAGAAACATGGATTAATTTGGTGGGATTTTGTGAGGGTGAACAATGGAGGTTGAAAAACGTATGTAAAAACATTGATGAATTTTTGAAAAAAACATGTTTTTCCGAGTATTGACTTGTTCAATTTTAAGCATGGAATTTGGTCATATTCCACTGCTGCTTCTGTTTTTTTTTTTATTTCAACCTATGACTGGAGAAATTTTTGTATCAGGGATCAAAATCCAATTTTAAACCTCCAAATGTATCTCTGAATATTAGATGACAAGATGGTGTATCATATTTGTAAGGACTTCCTGTGGGAACATGACTGTTCAGCTGCAGTTAACGATCCTTGCAATTCTGTTCAAAACCACTTTTTTTTTTTGGACTGACATTATCTTCAGTCTTATAGTTGAGCTTTTTTTGGCTCATTCCATGTTTGCAAAATAGCTATTTGGTTTATTAGTTTGGCCATTTTGCTTATTAAATCATCTTGAACCCTTGGAGGTATTCTTAAGATATCTTTAAAGGAGATCTTTATAAATTTTGAAATAAATCTTTCATTGCATATATGCCATGTAACAGGGATGATTTATTTTGCAATACTTAGGAGAAATAGACTAGAATTAATATCATCAACATAAGACATAACTTGTTATTACCAACCCTTAGTTTATTATTTCTCTAAATGGGAGAAAAGATGTGATGTTGGGAGTAGGGGAAAGAAGTGGAATGGAAGAGTGGAAAGGCACTACATAAAAGTTGGTAGAGAAAAAGAGGGAAGAATTAGGGCAATTACACAGTATTGGGAAAGAAATCCTTAAATACTGAGGTCTGGAACAGGAAATCTCCAACCATTTATTCAATAAAGAATTCCTGATTATGTAATAGATAGGGCACTATGCTGGTAAATCTAGAAGTAGAGAAAAAAAAGATCAAGGTCCCCATCTTCATGAAGCTTGCAGTGTATTAAAAGAAATAGACATTAAACAAATACAAGTAAGTACGCACTTGCAAATTATGTTTTTAAAAATCCAAGAGAAGGGATCCCTGGGTGGCTCAGTAGTTTAGTGTCTGCCTTTGGCCCAGGGCGCGATCCTGGAGTCCCGGGATCGAGTCCCACGTCAGGCTCCTGGCATGGAGCCTGCTTCTCCCTCCTCCTGTGTCTCTGCCTCTCTCTCTCTGTCTATCATGAATGAATGAATGAATGAGTGAATGAATGAATGAATAAATAAATAAATAAATAAATAAATAAATAAATCTTTAAAAAAAATCCAAGAGATTTAATAAGATGAAAGATGTGAGGAGAAGCCAGGGAAAGTTTTTCTATTAAAGCAGTTTTAACGTGAAAACTAAGAGATGAGTCAGAGCTGGCTAACTAAGAGGGAAAAGAGCATTTCTTTTTTTTTAAATTTATTTTGTATTGGTGTTCAATTTACCAACATACAGAATAACACCCAGTGCCTGTCACCCATTCACTCCCACCCCCTGCCCTCCTCCCCTTCCACCACCCCTAGTTCGTTTCCCAGAGTTAGGAGTCTTTATGTTCTGTCTCCCTTTCTGATATTTCCCACACATTTCTTCTCCCTTCCCTTATATTCCCTTTCACTATTATTTATATTCCCCAAATGAATGAGACCATATAATGTTTCTCCTTCTCCGATTGACTTACTTCACTCAGCATCATACCCTTCAGTTCCATCCACGTTGAAGCAAATGGTGGGTATTTGTCATTTCTAATGTCTGAGTAATATTCCATTGTATACATAAACCACATCTTCTTTATCCACTCATCTTTCGATGGACACTGAGGCTCCTTCCACTGTTTGGCTATTATGGCCATTGCTTTTATAAACATCGGGGTGCAGGTGTCCCGGCGTTTCATTGCATCTGAATCTTTGGGGTAAATCCCCAACAGTGCAATTGCTGGGTTGTAGGGCAGGTCTATTTTTAACTCTTTGAGGAACCTCCACACAGTTTTCCAGAGTGGCTGCACCATTTCACATTCCCACCAACAGTGTAAGAGGGTTCCCTTTTCTCCGCATCCTCTCCAACATTTGTGGTTTCCTGCCTTGTTAATTTTCCCCATTCTCACTGGTGTGAGGTGGTATCTCATTGTAGTTTTGATTTGTATTTCCCTGATGGCAAGTGATGCAGAGCATTTTCTCATGTGCATGTTGGCCATGTCTATGTCTTCCTCTGTGAGATTTCTGTTCATGTCTTTTGCCCATTTCATGATTGGATTGTTTGTTTCTTTGGTGTTGAGTTTAAAAAGTTCTTTATAGATCTTGGAAACTAGCCCTTTATCTGATATGTCATTTGCAAATATCTTCTTCCATTCTGTAGGTTGTCTTTTAGTTTTGTTGACTGTATCCTTTGCTGTGCAAAAGCTTCTTATCTTGATGAAGTCCCAATAGTTCATATTTGCTTTTGTTTCTTTTGCCTTCGTGGATGTATCTTGGAAGAAGTTACTGTGGCCGAGTTCAAAAAGGGTGTTGCCTGTGTTCTCCTCTAGGATTTTGATGGAATCTTGTCTCACATTTAGATCTTTCATCCATTTTGAGTTTATCTTTGTGTATGGTGAAAGAGAGTGGTCTAGTTTCATTCTTCTGCATGTGGATGTCCAATTTTCCCAGCACCATTTATTGAAGAGACTGTCTTTCTTCCAATGGATAGTCTTTCCTCCTTTATCGAATATTAGTTGACCATAAAGTTGAGGGTCCACTTCTGGGTTAAAAACATATTATGAACAGCTATACACCAATAAATTAGGCAATCTAGAAGAAATGGACGCATTCCTGGAAAGCCACAAACTACCAAAACTGGAACAGGAAGAAATAGAAAACCTGAACAGGCCAATAACCAGGGAGGAAATTGAAGCAGTCATCAAAAACCTTCACGACACAAAAGTCCAGGGCCAGATGGCTTCCCAGGGGAATTCTATCAAATGTTTAAAGAAGAAATCATACCTATTCTCCTAAAGCTGTTTGGAAAGATAGAAAGAGATGGAGGACTTCCAAATTCATTCTATGAGGCCAGCATCACCTTAATTCCAAAACCAGACAAAGACCCCACCAAAAAGGAGAATTACAGACCAATATCCCTGATGAACATGGATGCAAAAATTCTCAACAAGATACTAGCCAATAGGATCCAACCATACATTAAGAAAATTATTCATCATGACCAAGTAGGACCCTTTATCCCCGGGACACAAGGCTGGTTCAACACCTGCAAAACAATCAATGTGATTCATCATATCAGCAAGAGAAAAACCAAGAACCATAAGATCCTCTCATTAGATGCAGAGAAAGCATTTGACAAAATACAGCATCCATTCCTGATCAAAACTCTTCAGAGTATAGGGATAGAGGGAACATTCCTCAACATCTTAAAAGCCATCTACGAAAAGCCCACAGCAAATATCATTCTCAGTGGGGAAGCACTGGGATCCTTTCCCCTAAGATCAGGAACAAGACAGGGATGTCCACTCTCACCACTGGTATTCAACATAGTACTGGAAGTCCTAGCCTCAGCAATCAGACAACAAAAAGACATTAAAGGCATTCAAATTGGCAAAGAAGAAGTCAAACTCTCCCTCTTTGCCGATGACATGATACTCTACATAGAAAACCCAAAAGTCTCCACCCCAAGATTGCTAGAACTCATACAGCAATTTGGTAGCATGGCAGGATACAAAATCAATGCCCAGAAATGAGTGGCATTTCTATACACTAACAATGAGACTGAAGAAAGAGAAATTAAGGAGTCAATCCCATTTACAATTGCACCCAAAAGCATAAGATACCCAGGAATAAAGCTAACCAATGAGGTAAAAGATCTATACCCTAAAAACTATAGAACACTTCTGAAAGAAATTGAGGAAGACACAAAGAGATGGAAAAATATTCCATGCTCATGGATTGGAAAAGAGCATTTCAAGTGAAAGAAACAAGTGAATGGCATGGTGCCTTTAAGAAATTGAAAGGAGGTTAATGTGGCTAGTGCAGAGGACAAGGGGCAAACGAGGTGTGTTTGTTGGCCATGTGGGGATAAAGGGCTTAGTTTCTCCTTCATGTGATGTGGAAGGTACCTAGGAATTTAAAGTTGGGAGTGGCATGATCAGATTTGATTTTTAAGATCACTCTGGGTAAAGGCTGGGGAATGGATAAGGAGGACTAGAGAAATAATGGGAATATTTTTAAAATAAACGACTGTGAGATACAAAAGGCCACTTGCCCTAATCTTCCATATCTGCCTGTCCCTGATGCCTAGGACAACTTCCTTTGGGTTGACATACAAAGACTTTCTAATGTGTTTTGGGATGGGGTGACAAACCATTGTTAGGCATCCTAAGATGAAGAAATCAGTCTTCTTACAAACAGAGTATATGAGTACACTATTTTAAAGAGGACCTATTGTAGTTTTAGCTCTACTCAAGTTGATTATCAGTGTTTTGTTGTTGTTGTTGTTGTTGTTGTTGTTTTTTGAAGGGGAGCAATGATACAGATTGGGATACTTGAGGGCCTCAACTATATATCTGCAGTGTTTTATCTCCTTAAGAAAAAGGGTCTGAAGCAAATGTGGCAAAATGTTAAGCTTTAACAAACTGAATGGTAAGTTACATTTGTGATTGTTAAGTGATTTTCTATCCTTGTTTCCATTAAATATTTAATAACTAAAATAACCTTTGAGATTTCTTGAAAGGAAACTTAATAAGGAATGCTCATTTTATATGACTACAGCTATAAAGGAAGTACATATATGAATGCCTGCAAATGCCATGTTTAAAGCCCCTAATTTTATAAAATATTACAAATATTTTAATACTAAGTTTTTGAGTCTTTTTATTTCTTATATGTGTTATCTTCAATCTGGATGAAATATATTATTGTTGGTAGACAGTAATATGGGCAAGCTGGAAGATATACACACTTACCTAGTTCTTTGTAAGAAATTAGCAAGTTACTTCCTTGTTTCCCTTTCCTTGGGTAAGAAAAAAGGCATCCAAGTCCCATTGTCTTTCATTGTTAATCTCGTTCCATTGCTTTAAGCATCAGAAGTTCTTCTCATTTATTTTTTGAGCACAAAGCAGGTGGAATATATGATTAAAGTAACACTTAAAAAAGTATTTTTTTAGGTTGCATTTTTTCACAATTCTATACCGTAGAGACTTTAAATCCTTGAAAGGACAGCTCATGTATATACTCCATTTGGTCTTGAAGATCAGCAGATGACATTAGAGGTTTGTTCAGATTGCTCAGACTTGATGTTTATCTTAATATTAGTGGCACTAGAAATAGAAATGCCAAACATGGAAGCTTCCAGAAGAGCTTCCAAAGAGCTTCTCACTTTTGCAGCAGCCAGTCACCTCATTCCTCTCACTTTTGGTTCTACTTTAAAGGCCCAAGTGTTAGCTTTTTAAATAATGATACCAAGCTGCCTGAAGCTAATATCCCTTGTGGTCAGGGGAGATTTTGGCATTAAAGCAAACATCATCAATTTTTTAAGAAATGGAAATGAGTTACAGATGTGGAGAACTGTAAAGGCTCATGTGTGCTGGGCTTCAGTCTATCTGAAACTGGGGACATTTTATGAAAATCAGTTAAAAAATAAAGTTCCTCTGGGGAGAGGAAACATTCCCCCTTTCCTAACCTTTACCCTGAATATCCTGTTGATATGAAGACAAGATCAACTTCACCAATGACACGATGAGCAGTGACTTGTTAAAGGGAATCCAGAGTTATCAGGTAAGAACTTGCATTTATCTGTTTAGACTAAAACCCACATTTATTTCTGTTGGGACTCAGGACATGCTACTCCAAAATATGGTATGTTTGCATATTGAATATTTTAAGCTGAAGGAGTTTGAGAAAAAAGCAGAAGTAAGAAGATCACTCTGACCTTCTCTTTGGCCTTCTTCCCTGAAACAGATCATAAACGCTCTTGTGAGAGGTGCCCTCCCTATACCTGGAGAAAAGGAGCATCCTTATCTCCAAAGACAAGAAAGTACTGAGAAGAATCTGAAAAAACAGGCCTTTCTGTTTTCCGCAGTTTATACATTTACCTTATATTCTCTGATCTATTATATTTCTATACAACTACCCACTCTTCATCAAACCTAGCATAAAAATACTCAGGTCTGTTTCCTTTTGAAGGCTCCAGAGTCACTTAGAAACTTAATGTTCAGTAAATTTATATGCTTTTCTCCTGTTAATATGTCTTTGTCAGTTTAATTTTCAGATCTAGTAAGGAATCCTAAGAAGGTTAAGGAAAACTTTTCTTTCCCTACACTTTTCTCTTACTATGAGAAACTTCAGAATTTTTTAAAAAATTGATGCATGGCAAATTGAACACTTACAATAAAGTATCTCCCTCCCCTTTCCTTTTCCTCAGCAATATTTAAATGAGAGTTTTGGAAGAAAAAAATAACCATAATTTTTCTTAAATTTTCATTTAATAGTTGATAGAATACCTATTTTACAATTTTACTTGTTTTTTTTTAAAGGAACCATGACTTTTTGGTGCTGTACATAGTTGCAAAGAACAATATTGGTATTTCTTTTGTTACTACAATTATTAATTATTAGTAGATTAGGAACTTACTGCCAATTGGTATATTGAGTCACATTCCCAATGTTATTTTAAACATGTCCATATATGAAGCTGAATTGTTTTCTTTCTAAATAGAATTTTGTGGTAGATAATTTTCTAATAGGAATAAAGTACCCATTTAAAAAGAAAGATCTAGATTTGTGTAACAAGTCCTCAGAAGCAGGCAGGACTGTGTTCTGATGCCATTAATTACTTCTGATTATTAAACTGCTGTATTCATGCTAATTGCTGAATCCCATGGGATCTCACTAAGATGAGATATGGCCCAGAATAGACAATAAAACCCCAGATCAGCAGAGGTAGTGATTTTAACATCTTGAAGGCCATATTTAAAGATATGTTATAGTCATGATGTTAAGTTAGTAGAGGCAGATACCAATCATTAATGAATAACTGATCTGGGGAGCACCCTGCCTTGATGAAGGAAGTTAACCTGTTTGTTTTCCCTTGAGGTCCCTTCTAACCTCAGGGTATCACGGATTCCACTTCTAGATATCTTTGGGAAGAATTAAGCTGAAAACTGAGTAATTACGATTTTAAATTTTACTTTCTTTCATTTTACTTACATAATGGAGACAAAACCATTTGTCTTCACTTGACTCCTGTGCTTCTGAGCCTGCATTGATGAAGAAAGACATTATAAGAGAAGAAGACTGAAAGACACGGAGGGAAGGATAGCAGGACAGAGAGTTAAACCAAAGGCAAAGAAAGAGGGATGCAGTGAGAAAGAGAGACAGCTTTAGAGAATGAGGAAGAGGGAGACATGTGAAAATGGTTGTGATTATTTTTCCAAGTAGAAACATACTATGTTTGAAAAACCATCCAAAGCTCAACCTGTGCTCTAAATAGGTGCCCCTGTAGGCAAAGGTTTCTGAGAAAGGGTTTTCTGAGAAAGAGAACAGTAGAAGTGAGTTGGGGGTTTGCACAGTACTGACCGAATCTCCCAGTTGGGCCCAAGAGAAACTTGGCTTGTGATCAGTAGATGATCAAATAAATTCCTTGAAATCACCTGCAAAGGCACCAAACAGAAATCCTGGTGATGCTTCCTCTAGGAGTCAGCCATCATATAAGAACCTTTCCAAAGTGGCATCATTTTAGAAAACGCATTAATGAAATTGGGCATGATTAAATGGAAGCAAGTCTCTTGTTTGGTTTTATTAAAATGAGTTTATCTCTTGAAACAGATCCATTTCCCATTTCTCACTATCTTATCAGAGGATGCCTTCGCAGTGGGAACCAAGTGCTCCCTTTCCAATTTAATGGGAAATCAAAAGTGCAGAGCCACCTGCACAGACAAAAATCAACAACTCTGAAGGATGACCCTTCAGCAGAAATGCATTATGGGGCAGGCCATGTGTTTTCCTGAAACTCACATTTTAACCCCAGCATGGTTCCCTGTGCTTTATCTTAGTAAGATCCCAGCTTATGTTGTACCTTACATGGTGTCAGCGGTGGGCAAACAGCAATTGTCAGAGCTCAGGTTTCTCTAAGACCTCATGTTCTCAAAGTGGATATTATAGGTGTAAAGACCAGTGAAGTTGATAATGAAATAGCAAGTATTCCTTTAGGATTTTGATGTCAGAGAAAGGAACTCATCGTCTCTGTTGCCAAGAAGCTGTCAAATATGCCTTAATTATGATTAATAACATACACATACCTGAGAGGATTTTTTTTTCTCTCTTATGCTGACTTTCTTAAAATGCCTTTTGCTAAATATTATCTCAGGGTCCAATACAGCTATAGTTTTAGGGACAAACTGGATGGTGTCTCTGTATGTTGCACCATTTATAAAACATGAGTACTTGGCTAAACAAGGCAAATTCTGACATCTCTTTGTGTATATTTCTTTTATTTGCAGTTGCTAGTTTTACAGTGAAAAAAAGTGTTTTGAGTTGATAAGTTTAATCTTTTCCTAAGTGAACTGATTTTAAGGCCAATCAGTAAATATTCTCTATCGTTTGTTCTTGAAGAGGATGACAATCATGCTTTAGAAGTGAGCAGTTTTATTGCTTTTAGAGGAGGAAAGTAGGGAATAATTATGATATCTATGTAGGGAGTTGAGAAAGAAGCACATATTAACTGTGAATTATGGCTAAACGAATATAAGAGAGGTGTCTTGATAGTTGTAGTGTCGGATACAACACAGGTCAGTGATAATCGCAAAAAACATGGATGAAATGTTTTCACAAATGAAAACCATTTGTGGTAGAGTCCTATGAAATGATGTATAGTTCGTGTTATTTAGACAGAAAGTAAATTCAGAACTATATATGTTGAAAGAGGATTTTAGAAAGAATTATCTATGAATTTTGTACAGGTTTTAACTTTTTCTTTAGTCTAGATGTATCTTTTGCTTCTCCTTGTTAACATTCCTGGAGTGTTTTATATTTGCAAAGTGTGTTATTCTGTTTTACTAGTTATCCCCAGTGCTAATACATACCTGACATCATTTTATTGTTTAGGTAAAGTTAACAGGGCTCAGAATTCAGCAAGTTGATGGCTCCATCTCTGACTTAATTAGACAGTTTAAGCTCTAATTGGCTGGTGTTAATCAATCAATTAGAGAGTTGCACATTCACTCATTGGGAATTGTGGGAGCAGTTGATGTAGTTGGTGCCAGATACTCCAGGAGAAATTGCTTATTCAAAAAAGAACTACACATTGTAAAGGGCCCAAGTGGTGGGTATCCATGAATGCCTGGCCAAGGATGGCATGCATCTCAACCTTTCCTGTGTGCAGAGTTTCAGGAGAAGCAGATTGTCCTGGAGCATCATGCTAGAGAAAGAAACGTGTTAGAATTGTGTTTCCTCATCAGGTTGGAGATCAGGGAGACTGTCAGCTATAACAAAAGCTGCCTTGCAGAGGGGAGCAAAGGCAAGCCTGAATCCTTAGATATGTTGGTGAGGCTGCTGCGTGATCATACATAGTAGAATGTAGGCACCAGAGCCAGCAGAACCACTCCAATTCTCATTAGTTGGGCCATGAGTTCCTCAACTATTGTAACTCATGCATCTGTGTATCCCTCACAGTGTATATTCCTAGGCCTCATGTGCAGGAATTACTGAAAAATTACTGAATAAACATATGAAAACGCTCCAATAGTGGATAACCACTGCTAGAAACATGTATGTATTTTCAAAGTCAGTTTTATGCACTTGTGAAAAAGAAGCTATTTCCTTTCTTAAATTATTTGTTTTCTTCTTTTTTTAAAAATATTTTATTTATTCATAAGAGACACACAGAGGCAGAGACATAGGCAGAGGGAGAAGCAGGCTCCCTGTGGGGAGCCTGATGTAGGACTCAATCCCAGGACCCCAGGATCACCACCTGAGCCAAAGACAGGTGCTCAACTACTGAGCCATCCAGGTGCCCAAATTATTTGTTTTCAATTGAGAAACTCAATGTGTACTATTTAATGTTTAATATCTATTTTATGAATGGTCATCTATCTTATTCTACTTTTTCCTCTGACCTTGGTTTTAAGCCGTGTCCTAAGTCAACCCTTCCCTGCTGAGACTATTGTGCAAGAATGTGCTGCATCTCTCCATACAGGGATCAGGATCAACTCTCAGAGCATCCAATTTGACAGGATTATGGATATTTGGTTGCACAAATACTGATGCATATGAAAAAAACCATGACATAATGACATAATGCTCAAAAATTTTAAAAATTTTATTTAAATTCAATTATTAGTTTCAGAGGTAGAATTCAGTGATTCATCAGTTGTACACAACACCCAGTGCTCATTACTTCAAGGGCCCTCCTTAATACCCATCACCCACGTCCCCTCCAGCAACCTTCAGTTTGTTCCCTATAGTTAAGAATTTCTTATGGTTTGCCTCCCTCATTTTCATCTTATTTTATTTCTCCCTCCTTTCCCCTATGTTCATCTGTTTTGTTTCTTAAATTCCACATATGTATGAAATCATATGGTATTTGTCTTTCTCTGACCTATTTCTCTTAGCTTAGTATCCCCTAGTTCCATCTGTGTTGTTACAATGGCACTATTTAATTTTTTGATGGCTGAGTAATATTCCAGTGTGTGTATGTGTGTGTGTGTGTACACACATACACATATATTTCCATCTTTATCCATTCATCTGTTGATGGACATCTGGACTCTATCCATAGTTTGGCTATTGTGGACATTGCTGCTATAAACATTGGGGTGTATGTGCCCCTTCGAATCACTATATATGCTTTGGATGCAAAGGATAATAGTAGTGCAATTCCTAGGTTGTGGAATAGCTCTATTTTTAATTTTTTGAGGAACCTCCATACTATTTTCCAGAATGGCTACACCAGTTTGCATTCCCACCAGCAGTGTAAGAGGGTTCCCCTTTCTCCATCAACATATATTGTTTCCTAAGTTGTTAATTTTAGCCATTCTGACTGTAGGAAGTGGTATCTCATTGTGGTTTTGATTTGTTTTTCCCTGATGCTGAGTGATATCGATAATGCTCTTAAGTTTTGTAGATAGATAATGGCTTCCTGCAGCTTTATTGTGTATTTTCTCCACCTCTGTGAATCTTCTACAATTTTCTTAATAAGAAGTTAAATAAAAGAATCAGCCACATAACTTCTGTTCTCACCTTGTACAATGCATATAGACTTGTAAGCTGTCAGATACTCTGCAGGCCATTTAGTCCCTACTCTTACTTTGCTGAAAAGGAAACTAAGGACATGATGTTAAAGAACTTTCAAAGCTTCCTTGTAACAGGGCTGATGCAAGAATTCAATCACTGTAAGGGACTTACTTTTCATTGCCTTGGCTATTTCTAAGATGGTACTTTGGGTGTTACCTGGAATGTGTGAGTAAACAGGTTGTTGTGAAAGCATTCTAATCACCATTGCAACCCTGTGGTTGTACCACACAGCCTGAGGCAGTATAATGCTAAATAAATCCAGAAGTCACCATTAGCCTAAATATCCAGACAATTGAGGAAGATAGTTTTTTAATGTGGTCATGAATTTTCTTCTACTTGATTTTGGGATTTTAGATTAATTTAGTTTCTAACAGCAGAAAGTCTCTATATGATTAGCCCCTAGCAACCCCTCTCTCTGAGCACTTCTGACATGTTCCTCCTCATTCATTACAGTGCAGCTCTCCTGGCTTTTCTGACCCTCCAGTATGCCATGATTGTTCCCACCTGCCAGCCTCTTTGGACTTATTTCCTCTTCCTGGAATTCTTCTTCCATCTCTTTGCAAGTCTGAGTCCCTCTCGTTATTATCATTATTTTAAATAAATTTTATTTTTTGAAGCAGAGTTAGGTTCACAGCAAAACTGAGTGGAAGATACAGAGATTTTCCAAATACCTCCTACCTCACAAGCAGAGCATCCCCATCATCAACATCCCCCATCAGAGTGATGAATTTGTTACAATCGATTAATTTATACTGACACATCATTATGATCCAAAGACCATAGTTCACAGTAGAGTTCACTCTTGGCGTTATATATCTTGTGGGTTTGGACAAATGTGTAATGATATGAGTAATATTAAGTGATATAATGATATCTGCTGTTAAGGTATCATACAGAGTAGCTTCACTGCCCTAAAAACCCTCTGTATTCTGCCTATTTATCCATCCTCCATCCTCTCTTCCCTCCAACACTTGTTCATTATTTTTTAAATCTGTGTTCATATATTACCTTCTCAAGACCTTCATGAGCAGCCTAGCCAAAATAGCAACCTCTTCTTACCCTAGTCTTTTTCTACCACTTCTGTTTTCTTTACAGCATTTGCTAACACCTAAAATTATATCAATTTGGTCACATGTTTTTTTTCCTACCTCTGTCTGTAAGATCCTCGAGTGGAATATATTGTTTATCCCTCTATCCCCCAGGTCCTAGAATGGTGCCTGGCTTATAGGTAGGTCCTCATTGAATATTTGTGGGATGTATGCATCCACTGAATTTCTTCATTGTGTCAAGAACTGTACTGGTGATACCAGCATGAGTTAGGCACAGCCTCTTTTCTAAAGGAGCTTATGATTTAGAGGGGAACTTAGTCACATTTATAATATAATTTGGTAAGTACAATGATTAGACATCATGCTATGAGATTCAAGTGAAGGACTATGTAACTCACACTGGGAGAATCAAAGAAACTTTCCTAGAGGAAATAATACTTGACTAAGACTTGAACAATAAGGGGACTTACGCTGAAGAATAGATACTGTCACTCTCCTACTCTATCTCCTTGGCATTCACCATTTGGGTGCTCCCAGACCCCAATACTTCTGATTTGTCTGAGAGCTTTCTCTTGCTCTCAAGAGAACAGGCTGAAAGTGCTGGAGAGTTAAATACCTTCTAGGAGAAGCCCACTAATAGGAAAAGGTAATCAATACTCCGGCTTCCTTGCCCTTTGGGGAAGTGGGTCATCCAAGGTACATTCATGATCTCTTAGAGATCCCCAGGGGGATAGAATTTCAGTTGCTCATAGTTTGGGCTCACTGCTGCATTCCTACTCTTCCCTTGTCTCACATCCCCAGTCCCCCACCTGTGCTTCCTGGGGTCACCTCTAAAATAAGTTACCTTACCTCAAATGCTTGCTTCAGGTTCTGATTCTAAGAGCATCCTACTTAGGACATATGGCAAAGAAGAAAGAACCAGGGTATTCTGGGACAAAGACAGTGGCTTATATTAATGCCCAGAGCTGGAAAAGAGCCTGAAATATTTAGAGAATAATGAGAAACTACTTTGGATTGATTGTGAGGCGAGTGGCAGGGAATAGCAGGAGAGGAGGCTGAAAAAATATTACACTGGCTTATTTGCCTCTTGTCTAAATTTTTCTAAAAATAGTGGTGACTGATTTGCACTCATCTACCAATAGTCCTCCCTATGTGAACAGGAAAGAAATATTTCTGTGTATACAAAATTTTATATATATATATTTTTTTTAACATGGGCTTTTTTTAAAAAAAAAGATTTTATTTATTTATTAGAGAGAGAGAGAGAGAGTGCCAGATGGAGAAGCAGGCTCCATGCAGGGAGCCTGATGTGGGACTCTATCCTGGGTCTCCAGGATCACGCCCTGGGCTGAAGGCGGCGCTAAACCGCTAAGCCACTGGGGCTGCCTGGGCTTTTTTTTTTTTTTTTTTTTTTTTATAAGTGTTGAAATCTACAGTTTTGGAATAGAGCATAAGTACCTGGTTTATGCTGGAAATTATAATCTTGTTCTCCTTCAGACTCATCTTCTCATCAAATGTACTAATTAGACACAGAGCAGTAGTACAGGTGAATCATAGTTTTGTATGTGAAGTCAAAATGAGAACAAAAATCAGTCAATACAAAATAATCTGTACCTTGATCTGGAGTTTTCAAATAAAGACCTGAACAGTCTGTCAGGAATAAAATGGCTTGTGCCTGAGTCTTCCCCTGCTGCCCAACAGATCTGATGGGAAGAAACTATCTGTGACTTCCAAAATGTTTTTGGTCCCCACATCCCTGACCTCATGCATTTTTCGAAGGGGAATCTTCAGAGAAACCCATGCTACATTTAACTTTGGGATCTCTCTTGTGGGCTTGTGTCTAACCAGACAGAGCCGATCTGAATATTTCCTGCATGCTAAGCAGACCATTGTCAGCCGCTTCCTCTAGGCTAGATTGTTATAAATGCTGTTTATGATCCTGCTATGACAACTGTGAAGGACATGGCAAAGAATTTATCACAGGATTATTCATCCACCAGCAGAATACCTAATAAGATTCTAAATGACCCAAGATGATAATAAGATCTAGCTTGTAGCAATAAGGTATTAATAAACTGCTTTTTTCAATAAGGGAGAGTCCTGGCATCATTACCCTGACATATTTGTTTTGCTTATATTTTGCGAACAAAGTAGGGCTGCTGGATTGAATAGTAAATTTATAAAAACCCCTGATGTATGAAAAATACAACCCACATGAAGTGGAACCCATAGGTTAAAGTCAAGAGCATGGTGTTTGCCTATGACATCCGAGAGCCAGACTCCCAAGCCATCGATTCTAATTGTTCCGTGCCATTTGCCTTTGTATTTAAAAATTATATAAGAATAATATATTGCCCACTGTTGACCACAAGGCCATAATTCAAATGAAGAAATTTAGTAAAATCATAAACCAAGAAAATGCAGTGTAGATGAATAATGGATGAAGCAGGAACAGGAACACTGAATTCAAAATGAAATCTGGGATTCTGCTGCATGTTCCTGTTTTGAAAATAAAACTAGTATTAAGTTAATTAAAAAAATGAATCCTGTTCATTGTCACTCAGCTATTCCTAGGAAAGAAAATAGCAGAGATTCAAAAACCTGTTATTAAGGAATTTTCAAATAGCATAAGCTGGAAAAGTGAGATGTAACTCCACACTGGCCTGATTCTACCTTTCTGCTTGGACAAGGCCCAAAAAGCTGAAAATACTTTTACTTCTCATTTCCAGGAAAGTAACCTTGTTGTGCCTTGGAAGGTGTTCTCTAGTGGATTAAATTGAAATCAACAGTATTCTTTGTATATTGAGTTATAATGTATATACGATAAAATAAGCAGTGTCTGAGTATATAGTTTGAAGAATTTGACAATTAAATTCTTGTGTAACTGTTAACTCGAAACAAGTTATATAACATTTTCATCTCCTGAGAAAGTTCCCTTGTGTTTCATACCAGTCAGCATCTTCCCCTTGTTCAGCCCTGGCAACCATTTTTCTGACCTCTTTCCCATGGGTTAGATTTGCTTATTATTGAACTTCATATAAATGGAAACATATAGAATAGTCTTTTGTGTCATTTTTCACACAACATAATGTTTCTGAGATTAATTTATGTCATGCATATCAATTCTTCATTCCTTTCTGTTGTATGAATATGTCACATTGTATTTATCTATTCTTTTGTTGATGGACATTTGGTGGTTCCCAGTTTGGGACCATTATGAATAAAACTGCTATGAACATTTATGTACCAGTCTTTTTGTTAACTCAGAATGGATCATGACCTAGATATGAAAATTAAAACTATACAACTTCTAGAAGAAAATAAATAAAATCTTCACAACCCTAGAGATAGGCAAAATTTTCCTAGATTAAATACCAAAAGCATGAACTGTAAAATAAACAACCAATAAATTGGACTTCATCTATATTTAAAACTTCTGCTCTTCACGTAAAAGCATCTTTTGTGGAACTATGTTTTCATTTATCTTAATTAATTGCCTAGGGATGGGCTAACTAGGTAATAAAGTAGATATAGGTTTTATTTGTATAAGAAGCTGCCAAATGGTTCCCCAAATTACCCATTTTGCATTCCCACCAAGAATGTGGAACAGAGTTTTAGGTGCTCTGTGCCCTTGCCAACACTCAGTATTGTACATTTTATTTTAGCCATTCTGGTGGTTTTGAAATGACAGCCAACCGGTAGTTTTCTCTATAAGCAAAAATGACCAAAAGGTAAAATGACCAAATAGGTAGATTGGCAGCTGTGATCGGATTTTTGTTTAGTTCGGAATCACAATTTGCCACATTCCCTTTTATGTGAAGGGCACACTTAAAACATTTTAAACAGGAAATTTTGATCATTGCATTTTACACTGTCAAGTCATCTTCAAATTGTCTTTTATCACATTCCTTCCATGTTTGTCTTCAACTCCAGTTCCTTTCTTTGTCCACTGATTAGTCATAACTCATGAAAAAGATTTAAAATTGTTAAGTATTTCACCTGACTGGTTTGAAAGGCACACAACAAAATGAGCTAAAGCCTGGAGGGAATTAAGTTACAAAGAGTATTATTTCATGTGTAGGACAAAGATATGCAGGGATTCTAAAATTATTTTTCTATTAAAGAATTAGATTGTGCAAAGCCTGCACTGGGGCATTGGGTTTAGATGAAAGTCTAATGGAAACTACATGGTAGACCTTCTCAACAAATTAGATTCTGGACCCTCACTAAAGTAAGAAATGGTAGAACCTCTGCTTGCTATCTATAATTTATGGCATTTACTGTAAGAGAATCTCTTGACAAATAAAATAGGGACTTTGACAGCTTTTAAAACATAAATTGTGCACTTTCAATCCACCACGTGGGACATACTTACACCTGAGATAGGACCTATTGAGTTGTATCTGAAATGGCTGTCTTCTTTATTTTTAACTGAGATCCACATGAGAATGGCATTCTATTCCATTATGGGATACCCTTAGTGTTCTTTACCATGGAACTTCACATCACTGATCTTCAAAGAACTGCTTTCTTCATGATGTGCTGGAAAGGCCAGGAAACCTTCAAGTGTCTGATGGTTACATTGCCCCTTTCTGAGAAAAGTAGCTAAAGGCTATCCCATGATTATAAATTTCCCTCTCTATGTGATGTGACCTTGCAGCTCTGGCCACAGCTGATGGCCCAGAAATTGCCACCTGTCACAAAGGCTGAGCATGAGGAAAAAGATGATGATAATGATGACATTATACAATAGACATCTAATCAAACACATATCACTATCAACTCTGTGTTCTGTAGTTTAATATTTTTGTTAAGAAAATTGCCCAGAAAATAGAAAACTTTTTGGGTTGTTGTTCTCTGCCATTAGGGGGTACCATGATTGTTATTGTCTTGAGTCCATTAAAGGTGAACTCTATTTACAGTTCTTTTAACTTTTCCAAGTATATTTTCTCCCCATTTAGAGTGAATAGAAGTGATTTTCTGCCTAATGCAGTAATTTTATAATTTAAGAAATGATCCTGATGTCTTATAAGTGCTGCAAAAGATGTAGAGTAAGATAGAACAGTTTTTTTCAATCCGTTATTTTATGTCTTCATTAATTATTCTACTTAAAATAGTTTGCTTGCTAAAAAAAAGGCTAGTATCAGTAATAAATTACTAGTACACACTTTTCATGCTTTTCATTTGCTTTTAACACTTAGCCTTCCATCCATTATAAAGAAAGAGTTAATTTTGGGTGGAGGAGAAATGCGTCACATGTGCTGAAGAACATGCCAGAAGACATGCACTCTTTTTTTTTAATAAATTAATTTTTTATTGGTGTTCAATTTACCAACATACAGAATAACACCCAGTGCTCATCCCATCAAGTGTCCCCCTCAGTGCCCGTCACCCATTCACCCCCACCCCCCGCCCTCCTCCTCTTCCACCACCCCTAGTTCGTTTCTCAGAGTTAGGAAGGACATGCACTCTTACCTCAAGGACTGTGCATTATCATTATGGAGATGAAATATATGCATGCCAACTAGACTTACCAGAATTAAAACAGTGTTTTTTAGAATTTATCAACTTTGTTTTTTTCAGAATAGTTTTTGCTACATTTCCCTGAGTATTTCTGTGTATTTTTAGAAGGAGATTGGAAGCTATGTTCGTGCAGTCTTACCATTTCACCCGAATGAGAAGCTGAGACCAATGTCTGACATTGAGTGATTGTGAAGAATGAGCAGTACATACTAATATGGGTTTTAAGGAGGGAGAGAGTCACTGAAGAATGGCAACAAAAATAACAAGCATTGGTGAGGATGTGGAGAAAAAGGAATCCTGTTCACTGTTGGTAGGAATGCAAACTGGTGAAGCCACTGTGGAAAACCATATGGAGGTTCCTCAAAAAAATTGAAAATGAGATTACCATATGATTCAGCAATTCTACTCTTGGATATTTACCCAAGGAAAAAAAATACTAATTTGAAAAGATATATACACCTATGTTTACTGCTGCATTATATACAATAGCCAAGATATAGAAGCAACCCCAGTGTCCATCAATAGATGAATGAATAAAAATGTGGTATATATACAATGGAATATTACTCAGCCATAAAAAAGAATGAAATCTTGCCATTTGCAACATTATGGATAGATCTAGAGAGTACAATGCTGAATGAAATAAGTCAGAGAAAGACAAATATAATATGATTTTACTCATATGTGGAATTTAAAAAACAAAACAAATGAACAAAGTAAAAAGAGAACTAGTGGTTATCAGAGGAGGTAGGTGGGAAGAGAGGTGAAATAGATAAATAGGATTGAAAGGGGTATACTTATCATGGTGAGCATTGAGTATAAATTGTTGAATCATTATATTGTGTATCTGAAATTAATATAACACTGTGTTAATCATACTTCAATGAAAAAAAACTACAAAAAAGAGTGGGAACAGCCAATTGCTGAAGGATACCAAGTGAGTTCAGATAAAGGAGGGTTAAATACTTTAAAAAGTATTTTTACATGTCAATTAGAATTAGGGCTATATGTAAGGACAAAGATGTGTATGTAATGTCTAGTATAGTCATAGACACACAGCATTGTTATTTTCTGCAGACTGACAACTTGACTTTTCTTCTCTCTCTTCCCCATGCCTTTTCCTTTGTAGAAACAAAACTGCTCTGTGAACTGCAGGAAGCCAAGTTTTTGCAGGAAACACCACATGGCTTCAAAACCTTACCATGCTGATTTAGTCCTCAAGGCAGTGGTTGGTTGTGAAGAAAGGAATTAGAAATATTCCTAGGGCATTTCAATCTGTAGTTAATGGAGGTAGGAGGCTCAAGTCAGAATTTTGGTTTTTAATTTTTAATTTCATTAACTATGACTTCATTGTTATAGTCCTCATTGTCTGAAAAAGAGAGTAGAAAGCAAATCTTCTGCCCACTTTGAAATGCCCTTAACACCCACTGAATTGGAGATACCTTCCTAATCTAACTCCTGGAGGAGGTTACAAAAATTAAATGAGAAAGCAAAAGTGAACACGCCTTGAAACAAAAATGTGGTATATAAGAGAGGCAACATCACCTAGTAGTTCGGTACAGACTCCAGAGCCACACTGAGTTTGAAGCCCCAGTTCTAACACTAACTAGCTTTTTGGGAATGTTGATTGAATTATCTGTGCCTCTTTCCACGTGTCTCTCTCATATCATATATATATATATATATATATATATATGTATATATATACACACACACAGAGAGATCATATATATATATATATATATCATTGGGGTTGTTATAGGGGTTAAATGAAATGTAATAGTTACTGACATATAGTGAGTTCTCAATAAGTATTACTTTACATCCCTGGATATCACAATCTATATAAGATCTAATCTTAGGTCCAAGGACCCAAGCAGAAATAAGATCAGTGTTTGAGAATCTTCTGGAATTACACCAAAAAATTGTGTGTGTGTGTGTGTGTTGTGTACATCTGCATATGCATTTGTTAAGAGGTTGGTGCATTTTTCTTGGGAGCCAGTTAGTAGTTTCCATCAGATTCTTAAAGTATGCAACCTCTGGGGCACCCGGGTAACTCAGTCAGTTAAGTATCTGACTCTGACTCTTGGTTTTGGCTCAGATCATGGACTCATGGATTGTGGGATTGGGCCCCCTTTGGGGCTCCATGTTGAGTGGGGAGTCTGCTTGAAGATTCTCTCCCTTTGCCTCTTCCTCTTATTTGTGTGTGTTAAAAAAAAAAAAAGGTATGCAACCTTCTAAAAGTTAAGCACCATTTTTGTTTGAATCTAAGGACCGTAGAACTAAATACTCTTATGCATTCCACATAGGTTTTATGGCTCTTGTTTGGCTCAATAAACATTGATTAAGAACTGGCACTGGTCCTTGGCAGTTGCTCAACCACACAGTGTCAACACCTTACTCAGATAACTCTGTATTTAGGGAATACCCAAATGAGAACCCAGAAAATCACTCAGATGATTTCTGCTGAAGTTTATTAATGTCACAGTTTCCTTTATGGGCAATTTCAGTGCCAAGCAAGTCAAACTTATTACTAAGATGTTCTGTGGAAGGAGTAAGATTCACTTAAAGTTTTTCTTGGAGTGCAAGATTTCACCCCTTCCCATGAAATGCCATGAGAGCCTTCTGGTCATTTTCAGTGAAAATGCAAAGTCATGAGATTGGGAAACCATGGTGAAGCACCCTAAGATGCATAATGGAAGACTCCCCAAATTTGATGAATTCTAAGGATTGTTTTCTTCTATCCTTTGAACCTTCTCTTGCTTTGACTCAGCCAAAACAGATTTGACAAGGCTTACAAAGGTACAAATGTCAAACTTTATTTTTTTTTTAATGATGTGTGTGTCATCCAAGTAGTGATGCCACCAATAGAGGATGTTGTCTCTGTTATTTTTTCCCTTCTGCTCTCAGATGCCTTTTAACATATATAAAAATATTTATATAATGTTTCAAGTCTGCAGCATTTAGCACAGACAGGCTCTTTTTGAGTTCTCCCTTTTGGTAATATCATACTTAACTCAAAAGAAGTCATAGGCATATTGGGGGCAGATAGTAGGTACAAATCTGACAAAGAGCTAATGAGCTCTCCTGTGATTATCAGGGAGGCCAGTGACTCATTAAATCTCATTTCCTGGGCACATCCACATAGGGAGAAGAAATGATCTGAACCAAAGGCCTGGGAACCTAATGCAGTCAGATTTATAGGCATCCATAGAAGTAGCCACATGATAATCAGTGCAAATAGTGAAATGTTTTAATGAGGCTCTCTGAAATATTTAATTGGTTGCTTTATTAAATTTTTTAATAGTTTTGTTGTTTTCTGTGAGGAATTAGCCCCACAGCAGGGAGGGTCTTGAAACAAAGTGGGGTTGTCTTTTGCTTGGATTCAATCCAAGCTGTTGTTCCCCTTCATAGTGTCTCCTTATGTGTATTAACATTATCATTGATATTCAAGGCTATACTGAAAAGAGGGTCAGGTTGGTTAGAATCCATAAAAACTCATTTTGGTTCCAAAGTATATGAGTATCTGCTTAGAATTAATCCTCTTCAGGTTCATTAGAGTGAATCATTGTTCATTCTGAAGATTATCTACTGCTAAGAAGAAAATCTTTCCAAAATAGGACAAGCCAAAATGAAGATGAAGAAGAGACTGTAATTTGTTTTTGACACTTTAACTTCATTTTAAACGTCCATCTTCACCTTCTGGTTGTCTCCTTTGTATCTTGTTCCTCACCCTTCCATCCTGGTAGCTTTTTAATCATGAATTAGTTAAATGACAAGAACTTAAGATACTGCTCTTCTCAGGACACATTAAGTCCAAATAATTAATTTCTGGTGGTAGAATTTTAGATGTAACAGGTTGGGTAGGACTGTGATAATTTGGGTATCTCAGATCCCACCTCTTCATCAAGACATCCTTGTGGTTCAATCATCCCATATGTATAGGTACTTAAAACTATTTGTTAGAGGAATTGCCAGTTAACTAGTGAGGGGAGACCATGGAGTGGTGTGTGGTACCTGTTGCTAAGTGACCAGTTACTGCTTCTGACTAAGACCCATGCTTTTTGCCACAGCCATGAAGAGAAGAATCACCTATAGGTATGACTTATTTTTAAAGGCCATGGGCAGGATTCCTAATGGAGCAATCATTCTAGACAGCCTTTTCATAGCAAAGATGGGTTTGCTAGTTTAAAATGTCAGGATGATTTAGATAAATTCAGGTTCTAACTCATGTGCACATTTAAGTATCCAGTGTTTGAAACTATCCATCTTTTAAGGTCATAGATATCTAAGATAATATATTGGGGTAAACCATGGCAAAAGAAAGGTCTGGGTTATGACTTTCACATCATAAAAGATGAGTGAGTTAAGTACCATATTTTTTTGACTCAGAAAGGTACATAAAAACATTTTAAAAAAGAAAAACGCTTCAACAATTGATGGTTCATAAAATAATCTTATAGTTCATAAATATGCTTAATAGTATTTTTTTTTTTACAAAAGATGTTAAATCTTGTAAGCAGTGTTTTCTTAGAATCTAGGCAATACTACTCATTCCCTGTAGGCTAGAAGGTTTTCTTCAGAACTTGTTTGCATTTTAACTTATAAAACCACCAAGGCTACGTCTTATATTGTTGACTAAAGAAAGGCCAGGCAACTCTTTAAAACAAATAAAAGGTAAGGGATACCTGGGTGGCTCAGTTGGTTAAGCATCCAACTTCAGCTCAGGTCATGATCTCAGGGTCCTGGGATAGAGCCCCACATTGGACTCAGTGGGGAGCCTGCTTCTCCTGCTCCCTCTGCCCCTCCCCCTGCTTATTTTCTCTCTCTCTCTCTCTCTCTCTCTCTCTCTCTCTCTCTCATAATTAAATATTTTTTTAAAAAAGATGTTCAAGTTGAAACAGATTTTATTATTTTTTAAGATTTTATTTATTTGTTCATGAGAGACACACAGAGAGAGGGGCAGGGCAGAGGGAGAAGCAGGCTCCATGCAGGGAGCCCAACTTGGGACTCAATCCCAGGTCTCCAGGATCACACCCTGGGCTGAAGGTGGCGCTAAACTGCTGAGCCCCCCCCCCCCCCCCCCCCCCGGGCTGCCCAGGAAACAGATTTTAAACATGATAAATGGCTGAACTGATTCAGAACTAGAGCAAGCTGTCAAGGCCAAACTGTTGTGAGTGAGAACCTAATCCGTGGTCCCGTGGCAGACGTGAAGTTAAAAGTGTATCTGACGTTGGAGGCTAGGACAGTAAAAGAGAATGGGCAGATTCAGAGCTACACAGATTTCAGAGCAGAATCTATAGAGAATGCTGGAAGGATAAACCTAAAATAATATATCTGGTAGATGTACTTAGAAAAAGTTAGAAGGCTATGTCCCAAATAATTAACTTAGAAGGTTATGCCCCAAATAATTAACATTGTTGAGGAGTAGGATGGTGGGGGTGGGGAAGAGACCTAAGCACTCTTTTCATTTACATGTACATGTCTTCTGTTAAAATATCTTATAATGAACATGTAACTTTTTTAATTTAAGAAATTATAAAAATCACTAAAGAGAAAAAAATACATGCAGAAATAAAAGCCATTCGCAGCTGCTAAGATATAGGCCTACCAAATCAAAACAATTTATTTAGACAGCTGTTGGCACCTACTCTACTTCCCATGTCCATGTATACTCTG
This sequence comes from Nyctereutes procyonoides, assembly GCF_905146905.1. Classification (NCBI taxonomy): domain Eukaryota; kingdom Metazoa; phylum Chordata; class Mammalia; order Carnivora; family Canidae; genus Nyctereutes; species Nyctereutes procyonoides. Next base: position 15,584,041 of record NW_026575040.1, read on the forward strand.
TCTCTTGATCCTGCCCCTGGTGATATGAGGGGCAGGATCCCTCCCAACAATGGGGCCAGGATTCCTCCTCCAGTGATTTTCCAGGCAATGTTTGAAAGAGGAAGCCTAGCTCTAGGCTGCAGAGGCTACTCAGTCAAGAACTACCTGGGGCCAGTGGCTGAGGTTCCCCTTCTCTATACCTGGAAGTGTATGTGCCTTGTTCCATGCTGATGGGAGAGGGGAAATTCGAATGCTCTGTTTTATGAAAGTGAACATTAAGTTAGTTTCTTATGCTTTAGGTCCTTTGGTCAGTACCCACTTAAAAGGAAATCTTCCTTTCCCCCAAAGGCCAGGAGCTGGGAAAACTTAAATTACTAATGGCATTGTTTTTCTGGTGCCATGAAAAAGACAAGCCAAAGCTGAGGGGAAAACCTTTACCTTTTCTTCTCTCTCATGTTCATGGAACAAGAAAATGAAGTTATATGGTGGCCTGTGACTGCGAGTGGAAAATGCCTCCTATAAATCTTCATTCATGATTTAAGTAAAAAGGAAAAGGGGAGGCCATTAAAACTACCAACATCATTTCTTTCTTTTTTGGGAAGATGTTCACCCACAGCCTGTACCTTCAGAACACTTGAATTCTTGGTTTCCCAGAGTCCTCTGCATCCTAACTACATTTCCCTTTTTGTATTGTCACCTGTTTATTTCTAAGCATCCTTTTTACTAGCGATACTTCAGCAACTTTGAAAACCAAGTCCTGGGAACCAGTGTGGCTATACCTATCTGGGTAGGTATACGTGTTTTGAAGTGGGTACCATTCCTGAGTTAAAACTGAATCGGCAAAGAATGCATTGACTTAAACAAGGGCTAGTAATTTTGCTTGGACCTTTGCAGTAAAAATTCTTGAAAACATCATCATTCCAAAAATAGCTAGAATGGTTTGATGATGATGTTTTCATCTGGCTGACTTGCTGCCTTACTGGGGAGTTGGAGCCACATGGGCATGGGGTAAAGGGTGAATCCTAATGAAACATTACAAGTCCCAGGCAGCAACAAGCAGAATCACAGAGTTGCTTTGCTATCTACTGCTGCTTACCTTATGTGCCTATTTTTCCCTTCAAACTTCAATGGTTTTTTTTTTCCCAATGTCCCCCTTTGAAAGAGATTGATGTGACTAGCAATGGCGAGGGGATTAACATGAATACCAAATTATTCTTACACGTTTGAAGTTATAGGCCTATTATACTTGCCCTTTAGGGAAACACTGAGCTTTACTGAGCTATTGCTATTCTCAACAAATTTCAGTAATTATTAGTGCTTGGAGTTGGGTTGCTTGGTTTCAGATTAGTTTATACAAATCATCTCTGCCTTTTGGGAGGCTTCTTCGACTACCTGATTCACAATGAAGGAGGCTACATGGGATATGGCAGTATTTCCCAACCTTAAAATTTGCAACTGAGTTTTAAATTGTCTAAATATTATTTATTTTGGGCCTCAGGCATGACCGAGAGTAAAGAGGAAAGAGAACCCAGAGTAACTATGTTTGTTCAAGAGAAGATAGAGGAGAGAGGTGGGCTCCAAATAGGAATAGTTTGCCCTGAATAGAAACACCACTGAATGGTGGCTGGGAATTGGAGAAGAATTAGAAAGAGCAGGTTTAAATCTGATCAAGCCTAAATCAGCTATGTGACTATGACAACTATATAATCTCCTGAACTCATCCTTTGCTCATCTGTAATTAGGGTATGATACAATACTGATTTCAGGCCATTTGGAGAAGTAAATAAAATAATGAAAATTCCTCACTGTGTACATGCTTTTTACAACTATTATTTTTAGTACTACTAATATTAGCTTGACTATCTCCTGTATCTGAAGTTCTGGTGGTAGTCATGAAAAAGAGGGCCCTCCAGTGGGCTGTGTAAAGTATCTACATGGAAAAACATGGGTCAAATCAATATAATAAATTCTATTAAACACTTAGCTGTGCAACCAGATTCAAATCCAAGTATCACCAATTATTAGCTGCATGACCCTGGGAAAGTTAACACCATTTCCATGTGTCTGTAAATCAACAGTACCTGTTTCACAAGGTTGTCATGAAAATTAAATAAGGTAATTATCTGTAAAGCTTTAGAAGAGTGCTCTGGAGTTATCTCAGCATAACAGGTCACTAAACCTCCTGAGAAACCCCATACCTTCCTTGGTGATAGAATGAGAATATATTCATTTCGTAGCTTTTTAGAAGATGCTACTGTTCTTCTAAAGAGGTGGTCATTTTAGTATTACTAGTATTTTATCATACATCAGGTGTGGGTCCATCTTCTCCTAGAGGTGCAATATTGGCATTTCCAGAGTGGATGAATGGGTAGTTTGGTTTGTTTCTGGGTAGATGCTTATGTGGCATAGATACATGTGAGCTGTGTCTCTACCCTGGGCTGCTTTTCTTCCTTCAGGACAGTGACCATAGTGGACTAGATGCCTGAATTAGAACAATGTTGCAGATTTGCTATTAATAGGAAATTCAGAATTCCCAAATCCCAACTCTCCATGTCTCCTTCTGTGGGGAAAGAATAAGACTTGCTCCCCATCACCGAATGGAACCATCCTAGTAGAAATATCTGATGGAAAGGAAGTAAGTGGATAAATGGAAACATGGTGGAATCAAGACAGATTATTCAGGTAAGGAAATAACACATAAAAATCCTTTCTTCAGACATTTGAAATGATTCCTTTCAATATAAGGACATTTACTGCCATACAACATCTTGATTGAGATTAACGTGGAAGGCAGCAAGGGATCTAAGACAGTTACTGTAATTTATACCAGGAGGTATAGGTGCAAATTTATACAAAACTCATTTTATACAAACCTTCATGTGAAAATCTGAATTTCAAGAATATTATTGTTAAAAGAAAAACAGTCATATTAACACTTTTAAAAGTTTATTTAAGGAAAAATCTATTAACATCAGGCAGCATCCAGCCTAGCATATAGAAAGAAGCTCTGAGCAACTATACAAAATGAAAGATTTTTATAGGCAGAAGGGAGCTGGAATGAGGAAATTCCAGAATTAGTTGCAGAATTAGTTCCTTTAGGGCCTGGCATGGGTCTGTCAGGCAGATTACGTCACTAGTGCTGATCTAGGATTCCTGGCTGACTGATTTAAGATTCCAGTTCTGGAGAGCTGAAACTGTAATTAAGTCTCAATTTAGTGATGGGAGCTTAGCATAAACAATGTCATCTTGAGCCTATTGCCTTCTTTTTAATGCTACTAATAACTAATGCTAATACATAATACTTTAAGATTTTCAAAGACTTTTCATTTTTTTAATTTAAATTCAATTAGGGATCCCTGGGTGGCGCAGCGGTTTGGCGCCTGCCTTTGGCCCAGGGCGCGATCCTGGAGACCCGGGATCGAATCCCACATCGGGCTCCCGGTGCATGGAGCCTGCTTCTCCCTCTGCCTGTGTCTCTGCCTCTCTCTCTCTCTGTGTGACTATCATAAAAAAATTAAATTAAATTAGCTAACTTATAGTACATATTTAGTTTCCAATGTAGTATTCAGTAATTCATCAGTTGTGTATAACAGCCAGTGCTCATCACATCACATGCCCCCCTTAATGCCCATCACCCAATTACATCATTTTCATCTTATAAACAGGGAAATAGAATTCACTACACATAGCCTGCTTGTCCATATAATATCTTCTGGGATGTTTGAAATACGATTGTGCTTGTCAAAATCCTACTTTCTCCTACTTTTTCAGAAATTCACTTATGTAAAATAAAATATAGAAAGTAAATGAAAAAATATGGTATATATTGTGTTTATATTAATAAATTACCAGTTTTTGATGCAAAATTATGTAATCAACACAGTTGTATGGTTTATAAGACAAATGAGGGATTAAATTAAAAATAATAGCCCATAGAGCACCACAGGGAGTGTGGACCATCTGTGGGGCCCAATTTATTTTTTTATTTTATTTTTTTATTTATTTACGATAGTCATACAGAGAGAGAGAGAGGCAGAGACACAGGCAGAGGGAGAAGCAGGCTCCATGCACCGGGAGCCTGACGTGGGATTCGATCCCGGGTCTCCAGGATCGCGCCCTGGGCCAAAGGCAGGCGCCAAACTGCTGCGCCACCCAGGGATCCCTGTGGGGCCCAATTTAAAGTTTGTAGTTGAACATATTTCGATTATGTGAGTGTGCCTCAATGATATATATGTATCAATTCATTTAAGGCTGAAACAAAAGTCTAAAATTTCAGGCTTTAATGAATGAGAAGCTCAGGTAACACCACCCCCAATTCTGCCCTTTAATAAGCAAGTCCCTGATACACATACACACACACACACACCCTCAAGTTGGTGAAAGACGTACACATCCTAATTCACTCTGACCTCCCAAACCTCTCCCTTCTCAAGCCCTCTAACCAACATTTGGGAGAAGTGGCATCATCCTTTGTGTGACTCCCTTCCACTCCATTACTACGTAAAGAAACAAACTGCAGATCATCCAGCTGGCGGTATAAGCCAGAGCAGTGCTTATACCCAACTTGCTTGCAGGGACCCATGTTGGCCTACAAACTGTTCATTACTGGTCCGAGATGTGGTAAGCATAGCCATTGAGGGTAAGCTTTTAGAAACTTTTGTATAAATTTGACATGGCTACAACATCCAAGTGTAACTATTGTGCTATAATTTTATGTCTTTTCCATTTATTTTTTTAAAAATTGGCGTTGTCTTCTATATGTTTTCATTTTATGTCGCACCTTTCTAGCAAATTTTTCCTTTTTTTTTACCTAGCAAAATTCTTCTCTATTGTTTTTTTCCACAAACATATGGTTTGTAACTTATTGGAAAGAAGGAAAATGGGTTCTTCATCACAGATAATTACAGGCATAACTCACTTTATTGCACTATGTAGCCATTGTGTTTTTTTGTTTGTTTGTTTGTTTTACAAATTGAAGGTTTGTGGCAGCTCTACATCAAGCAAGTCTTTTGGTTCCATTTTCCAACAGTATTTGTGCATTTTGCAATATTTCATACTTTTTAATTATTATATTTGTTATCGTGATATGTAATCAGTGATCTTGGATGTTATTATTGTAATTGTTTTGAGGCACCATGAACTGCACTAATAAAGACGGCAAACTTAATTGATTAATGTTGTGTGTGTTCTGACTGTTCCACTGATCGGCCATCCCTCACCACCTTCTCCTCAGGCCTCCCTATTGCCTGAGACACAACAGTATTGAAATTAGGTCAATTAATAATCCTACAGTAGCCTCTGAATGTTCAAATAAAAGGAGTAACACATCTCTCACTTTACATTAAAAGCTGAAAATGATTAAACTTAGTGAGGAAGGCATGTCTAAAGCTGAAATAAGCTGAAAGCTAGGCTTCTTGTGCCAAAGTGTTAGCCAAGTTGTGAACGCAAAGGAAAAATTCTTGAAGGAAATTAAAAGTGCTACCCCAGTAAATACATAAATGATGAGAAAGTGAAGTTTTAGTGGATTGGATATAAAATCAAACCAGCCACATTTCCTTACGGCAAAACTGAAGCCATAGCAAAGCCCTGACTCTCTTCAATTCTTTGAAGGCCGAGAGAGGTGAGGAAGTTGCAGAAGAAAAGTCTGTAGCTAGTAGACATTAGTTCCTGAGATTTAAGCAAAGAAGCTATCTTCTTAACATAGAAGTGCAAAATGAAGCAGCATGTGCTGATGTAGAAGCTGCAGCGAGTTATCCAGAAGATCTAGCTAAGATAATTAGTGAATGTGGCTGCACTAAACAACAGATTTCCAATGCAGATGGAAAAGCCTTATATCGGAAGAAGATGCCATCTAGGACTTTCATAGCTGGACAGGAGAAGTCAATGCCTGGCTTCAACTCTTCAACAGACAGGCTGACTGTCTTGTTAGGGGCTAAAGCAGCTGGTGACTTGAAGTTGAAGCCAATTCTCATTTATCATGATGAAAATCCTAGGGCCCTTAAGAATCATTCTAATTTACTCTCCCTGGGTTATATCAGTGGAACCACAAAGCCAGAATGACAGCACATTTATTTGCAGCATGGTTTACTGAATATTTTAAGCCTACTGTTAAGACCTGCTGCTCAGAAAAAAAGATTTCAAAATACTACTCCTTTATAGTGTACCTGGTCACTCAAGAACTTTGATGGAGATGTACAGTGAGGTGAATGTTGTTTTCATGCCTGCTCGCACAATGCCTGTTCTGCAGCCCATGGATCAAGGAGTACTTTTGTTTTTCTAGTCTTATTTTTTAAGAAACACATTTTATAAAGGTATAGCTGCCACAGATTGTGATTTCTCTGATGGATCTGGGCAAAGTCAATTGAAAAACTTCTAGAAAGGATTCACTATTCTAGAGGCCATTAATAATGTTTGTGATTCATGGGAAGAGGTTAAAAATATCAACATTAGCAGAAGTTTGGAAGAAGTTGATTATAACCCTCCTGGATGACTTTGAGGAGCCCAGGATTTCAGGAGAGAAAGTAACCGCAGATGTAGTGGTAATAGCAAGAGAACTGGAATTAGAAGTGGAGCATGCAGATGGGACTGAATTACTGCAGTCTCATGATAAAACACAAAAAGCTGCTTCTTATGATGAACAAAGAAAGTGGTTTCTTGAGAGGACATCTACTCTTGGTAAAGACGATTGTTGAAATGACAACAAAGGATTTAGAATGTTACATAAATTTAGTTGGTAAAGCAGTGGGAGGGTTTGAGAGGATTGATTCCTAAGTTTGAAGAAAGTTTTCTGGGTAAAATGTTACTAAGCAGTGTCACATGCTTCAGAACAATTGTTTGTGAAAGAAAGAGTCAACTAATATGACAAACTTCATTATTGTTTTTAGAGCTTGCCACAACCACCCCAATCTTTAGCAACCACCACCCTGATCTGTCAGCCGCCATCCACATTGAAGGAAGACCAATCATGAGTGAAAAGATTACAACTTGCTGAAAGCTCAGATGGTGGTTAGCATTTTTTAGCAATAAAGTATTTTTTTAAGTAAGGTGTGTATGTTTTTTCTTTACATATGTTATTGCACACTTAACAGACTGCAGTATAGTGTAAACATAACTTCTATATGCACTGGGAAACCCCCAAATTCACTTGATTTTCTTTATTGTGATATTCTCTTTATTGTGGTAGTCTGAAACCAAACCCACAATATCTCTGAAGTATGCCTGTAAATAATTCAGGGAGTCAGCCTAGAGCCTAAGTGTGTTGACTCTAGAGTAATAGTGCCTAAATAGGTGACCTGGTTATCTGGATGAAGTGTGAGTATATTATCTATATGACTTTGAGGAACTTATTTTCTTCTGCCTTGATTTCATTATCTGTAAAATGGGGGTGGTAGTAGTAATTGTACCTACTTTGTAGAATTGTGAGGAATAAAGAATATTTGCTCTTAGAAAAGTATCTTGCATAGAGTAAGGGCTCAGTGCGTTATAGGTATTGTTGCTTGCATTTCTAGACCTTACTGCTCACCTGTATCTTTGCATTAGCCACTGGTTATGACTTAGACATGGCTTTTTAAAAAGATTTTATTTATTTATAAATAAAAATAATAAATAATAAAATAAATAATAAATTTATTTGTTTATTTGTTTGTTTGTTTATTTATTTATTATTTATTATGAGAGAGAGAGAGAAAGAGAGAGAGAGAGGCAGAGACACAGGCAGAGGGAGAAGCAGGCCCCATGCAGGGAGCCCGATGCAGGGACTCAGTCCTGGGACTCCAGGATGAAGGATCACGCTCTGGGCCAAAGGCAGGCGCTAAACCAATGAGCCACCCAGAGATCCCGACATTATAGCTTTTGAGTGCCCTAGGCACTTTTACCTTTATGGGCCTCTTCTTCCATTAAAAAAAAATTAAATACTGTATTTTATGACTGCATTGGTATAAAAATGAGTATAACTGGCTAGATTAGTCTATATTCATTATCATTGTATTTATTTTTCCTTCTGTTTTTGAGATAAATTAGACTAAAACATTTCTGTGGTCTCCTAAAAGTATCTTGGACCCTGGGCACTATGCTCACTGTGACAGACACAGACAAGTTGGAGCCTGTTGACTAAGTTGGCTGTGTAAGCCCTTCTTCCCCTTACTGGAATACTCTTTTTTTCAAGTATTTGCTCTTGAGCATTATTCTTTCTCCTCTTGAGCATCTCCTCTTCATCATTTGAAACTCCACCCAAGTTTCCTCCTCAGTCTGTCCCATGGATACTGCAGTGTTATAATTGTCCATTTCTCAGTCTGTTTCCCAGCCTAGACTCTGAGTTCTTGAGCTCACGAAACAGCTCTGCTTCCCCAGTGCTGATAAGCATATAATAGTTAATTACTTTATGAGGTTGGATAAAGTGTGTCATGGTGTAGGAAGCAGCATGGATTAGGGACCCAGGTAGTCTTGAAAGAAGGTTTATTCAGAAAATGGGGAGAGTTTAAAGACAGTTTTTATATTCCTATTTCCACCCGGCACTTGAACACTGGTAGATTTCAAAACACAGAAAGAAAAGTTGAGCATCAAGGAGCAAGAGCTTTACAAGAATGTTGCCCAAGCAGTGGGAACTCTCCATTGATTAACATTAAGAGGAGCTCCATTCATATATCACACTGAGAACAGACCCCTAAAGGCTGATCTGCTGCCTCATTAGAACCCAATCAAAGGCTTTCAATGTTGAGTAATAGGTTTGGCTGGGCTGGGCTGGCTCTAGGGGCAGAACTGCATCGAGGTTCTCTGCTAACTTCAGATGTTGAGGCAAGGCTGGTACAGAAAGGAACGCTGGCAAGAGAATGTTGTGGTTGAACCATGAGGCCAAAACCTCCAACAAGAAGATAATCCAGTCTGATGACATTTCCTGCTATAGCATCTTCCCCACAAAGCAGAAACATGCTTTTATTTCATAGCATTGCCCAGTCTCACCAGCCACTGACTACTGCAGTGGTGTTTTAAGTTCAGGTGTGTACAGAGCACCTAGGAATCTTGTTAAGTATGCAGACTGTGGGCTCACTCTCAAAGTTTCTGAGTCAGTGGAACAGGGTCTGAGCCCAGAACGGTAGGTTTAACAAGTAGCCTGGCTAAATAATGGTGCAGATGGATTAGATCAGACTTTAAGAACATGAACCTTGCCAGATACATAAACTTTGAACAAGTAAGAATCCTTCTATGTTCTGGCCCCTGTGCTCTATGTCCATAGCTTCTTGGCTCTTATTCTTGGTTGCCTAGAACATAGAATAATCCTTAAGCATAGAAGGAAGCCAGAAATATTCCCTCTATGTCCCAAACCATCTCCCTTGCAGATCCTGGGATCCCCCCCACCCATCTCCCTTGCAGATCATTTTTCGTGATCTTCTGGGTTGTCATTTGGACATCTGCATGATAAGAGTTATATGTCTTTTTTCCAAATCAGGATTGAGTCTTGTGAAACTGGCTTGCTGGAACTCTGCACTAGGGTTCCATTTACTATTAAGGGCTCTAATGAGGAGGGACAGGCAATTATTATTATTTATTTCACTAATTAGCCAGATAATCATTCATTTTGAAACTGTTCAGGGTTGGAATCTGTTCATTTTGTGCCCTTTGTGTAATGTGGATTCATTCTATTTTTCCTCTTTCCTTTAGAAAAGCGGCTGCTTTGTTAAATGAGGGGCAAAGGTGGGAGTGAGAAGAGGGGGCTTAAAAAGAGAGAGAGAGATCATTTCTGAGCTGTGAAGATAATGCAACAAGGAACCAGAGTCCATAAAAACATCACCTTTCAGTCTCGGAAGACATAATGCTTGATGATAACCATAAAACATGTTAGTGCAAAATAAATTGCTGTTCTATTCAGATCCTTAAACGTACTACTGTGGATGTCACTGGAGATACGCAACTCTTTTTTCTGATCCCGAGGTGTATTTTATCATAATTTGTGGGGTGGGTGACAGCCTTGTACACATGATTGCCTTTTCCTGCTCAGTTAGCTTGTCAAGGTCAGAGTCCTTTGGCCTTTTATGAATGTAGGACTATTAAGAAATGAGCAGGATAACTGAACAGCATGGAGAGGAAACTTTATTTTTCTCCGGTAATCAGTACATTACATTTGCATGGTGTTTGCTTATAATAAGCTACCATTCTACTCTTGGGTATCTTGGAGAATGGGAGGGAATAATGTTGTTTTGATGCTCTGCATCTTATTTTTATTGTGAGATGGAAAGAACTTCTGGGAGGTTGAGATTCATCTTTGGTGTCACCAAACCGTCAGAATTTTTTTTAAGGTAGATGATTACAGTGGGAAGTTGGTGCTTCTTTAGGTTGGTGCTTCTGTAGAGTGGAGATGCAGTATGTCTCTTCATAAGCTAAATGTCAATAATACCAGCCTGGTAGATCTGGCTGAGAGTATGCTTTTTTTTTTTTTTGTTTTTGTTTCTGTTTCTTTATGACTTCTATTTTGAGAGTTAAAACCAGATCTGAGGATAACAAGTTGTAGCCAGGGATCTCATCCCAAGGAAATGTGAAATGGTAATCATTTCTCAGAGAACTGGAAACCCTTGGTAAGTATAGGGTTGGGGAAGTGATCCTAGCTAGAGGTAGAGAAGGCTTTACTTCCCTAAAAGATGACTTTGCTAGCACCCATAACTTACCAATACACGCTTCACCTTTGTATAGTAGGAGTTATGGGATTCAATGTAGGGAACTTGTAGCTTGAATGACTCTTTCCCCGTAGTGGGCTCCTTTGTTGTCAGTTAATGCTGGAAATTGCTCAGAAATCTTGATAAAAAGCAGTCAAAATGTCATAAACAAGTCATTGTGCAGGAAATACAAGGAACCATTGTTTCCAGGTCTTCAATGGCTCCCACTAAATTTTCAGAAGCTGTATCAGAGAGAATTTTTTATACCTGGTATTGTAGAGGTATCAGTATTAATTCTGATAGAAGGAGCCACAGGAAAAATGTCCTAGTATCTACTCTACTACCCACCACAACAATGATAAAATATTTACTGAGAAGAGTAAAAAGAACTTTAAGAAGCCTTCTACATCATTGAATATATAGATCCTAACATGTTAATTTACTAGAATTGATCTTTATACAGAACAAAGTAAAGTAAATGAAAGATATATTTACACTACTTAAGAGTGAGATACAATTACTGAATCCAAGAACCACTTTAATATAGTGTTGGCATATTAAAAATGAATTTGATTATTTTAAATAATTTTGTTCTATTCTTGAAAGCACTTTCAAGAGCTCTAGGGAAAGAAAATGTGAAAGTACTGAAAAACTAGTCAAGCTGCATTTTTTAAAGGTTTTAAGTACTTCTGAAGACCATCTTACCAATTTATATACACTGCGTGATGACTAAGAAATAGAGAAAAGGGGCAAATGCCAGAGGCCAAGTTGTATACTAGCACCTGCAGGGACAGAATTTTTAGATCAATCACTTATGGCAAAGGATAGAAATTAAATCTATTAAAAAGGAAAATGGCTGACATAGAAGGGAAAGATGTAGTTATATGAGGTAAGCTGGGAGCTCTCTTCCCATTGTAAGGTCCTACATCTAGTACAACTTTAAGGTAGCTATGGGAGCGTTACTTTATAGTGTCAATGAGGCTGGGTAAAGGCAGTGGTAGCACCTAGAAGAGGCTTTGCTTCCCTTAAGAATAGACTTCTAAAGTGGTGCTTTCTCAAACCTTTGGACACATGCAGGGGGTTTGTCAATGTAAACTTGGTAAGCAGTGGTGGAGTTGGGCTTAAAATGAAATCTTGAGGTCTATGTAAGGCCAGTATTTCCAGGTAAACTGGCTTATGGAAATAAAAATATGTTTTCCTGATTAGTCTCATCACTAATGAATGGTCTTCCTGTGATATGTCAAACACCTGCCTGTATCAGGAATTTAGATATGTTGTTCCATCCCCCTAGAAGATTCTTCCCCCAGATATCCTTGTAGCTTCAATTAAGGATTCTGCAACTGTCACTCATCAGGGCTGCCTTCCTTCTTCAGTCACCCAATTGAGAATAACAACTCCCTGGCACTCTCTAATCCTACCCTCCTTTTTTTCTACCATAGCACTTATCATCATCTGACACAATTTTTTGTTTGTTGCCCTGAATGGAAGGTAAGTTTAATGAGGTTAGATTCTGTGCCATATGGAACATCCAAACAAGCTGAGAGTTGCTGAGTGCCTCAAACAGTGCCTGCCATGTCATAGGAACTCAGTGAATTTTTACTGAATAAATGAGTGAAAAAAAATAATAGCTTTCTTGTGCATTTTCCACATTCCACACGCTGAGTTCCCCAATTTACTTCAGGCCACTGCACTGTACTGTAAGCTAGATCACCATTATTTGGCACTCTATTTTACAGACAGGAATGCACTTCTAGTGGCCCTATATACAAGAGTCTTCTGTAAGGAATATAGAGCCTCCCCAAGGTTTTTAGCACTCTGCACCTTTATTCTGATTAAGAGTTGCTGTGACCTACATTTAATGTAGAAGGAAAATGAAATTAAGAAAATATCAACATTACAGGAAAAAATAGGGAAAGAGGAATGTGTCTCAGAAAGATTTTTATGTTGACAGACTTCCTGGGAGGGACTTTTTTTACTGAGGATAGTTTTTTATATTTTTATAAAATGGGCAAGGCTGGCATGTAGGATGCCCAGTTAAATTTGAATTTCAGATAAGCAATAAATGATTTTTTTAGCATGAGCATGTTCTGTATGTTATAGGACATATTATGCTAAAAAATTATGTTTTTCTGAGATTTAAATTTAACTGTGCATTCTATACTATATCTGGCAACTCTATTTTGCTATACTTTTGGTTTCCATTTCTAAAAAGTGCAGAAAAAATAATAGTAATAAAACTACAAAATAAAAAATAATAGTTAAAAAACCATTGCAGTTATGGCTTCTCTTCTCCTGGAACTGTGTGCATTTTGCATCCATCATCTCTGGTTCTCATAAAGACCCTGCATGGTAGATATCTCTTATTGTGCATTTAAGGACATTGAATCCAAACAAGCTGAGAGTTGCCGAGAGGATAAGTCATTTGCCTAAAGTTACACAGCAAGAAAGGCCATTTTCCTTTCATAACACTTAGCATCATGTGATGTGAAAATACTTTAACTTTTTTGTTTGTCTCCTCTACCAGAAAATAAGTTCTATGAGGATAGAGTCTGTGCCCCCAGAGAATGTCCTGTACAGTCCAGGCCTCTCTATTTCCTACAGCCCTCTCTGTTCTTAGAGGCACGAGGCTAGAGCCAATCCACCAGCAAGAAGAGCCATTCCTAGCTGAACCCCAGAAGGAGCTGTCAGGATCTGAACTCTCATCTTTGCCTCCTTAGTTCTCCCATCCCACACCACTTGTGCCAAGTCTGGTCAATTTCCTGTGGGGTCATTGATACATAGGACTTCTTCGTTACTACTTTTTTTTTTTTTTTGCTTCACTTGAAAATAACTAAGGATAAACAAAAAAACAACAGTATATGCTGTTTCTGTTCCAGAGTCATGTGCATTTTATTCTAAATGACAATATTTAACAACAAAATTGCTTCATTTCAACCTCATTGCATTTCTTCAAGTGGGAATACTATAATTTAAAAATAATAAATGCAACAGAGTGAATATATTGCTTTCATTAATCCCCAATACTGCTTATTTTCAGCACTTTTAAATTATTTGGGTGTGCTCAATAGATTTAGTTGAAGTGGAAAAAATCATTCAAATTTCAGACCATTTGCAATTATCAATTTATCTGCTGTTTTCCAGCCAAGTAACTGAACTTCAGAGTAGCATTTAGTTTGAATGATTTCCTCCCTACCCCCTGCCTGGTATGAAACAGTGAATTAGTCAAGTAAAAATGTCTGTGGAATTGAAGATGCTATAAACAAGGGCATCATATACTCTGAATTATCAGCCAGCACAGGTGATGTTGATTGCATGTCATGGTGTCCCAAGGACATCCAGAGTGACAGTGGAAACTTTCTTTCTCTATGCCCAAAGTGAAGTGAAGAATTAAGGCAGTAATCTGAACATTTCTCTTCTAACCTGCCCTTTGCTTGATTCCCAAGAATTTAAAGGAAAATATGAAATTTTAAGGTCTTTAAGTACTGGAACTTAAGCACTAAATTGCCAGATAAAATACAGGATGCCCCCATTAGATTTGAATTTCAGATAAACAGTGAATACTTTTTTAGTGTAATTCTGTCCCAAATATTGTACCATGCCTGTATTTTTATCTGCTATATCTGGCAACCCTTTTGAGGATCAAGACCCTGCATCTTGTTAATTTGCATGTTTTTTTGTTTTTTTTTTAATATGGCATGGTAGTGACTAATTGTAGTAGTTGGAATTTATTGAGTGATTACTATATGCCAAGCATTATCCTACATGCTTTACATTTATGATCATCTGGTCCACACAACAGTTCTGTCAGTTAAGTGTACCGTTGTCTCATTTTACACATACAGAAAGATGAGGCTTAGAGAGGTAAAGGTACTTGCCTAAGATTGCCACAAATGTGTGGTTTTAGAGAGTGGTAGCTGGAGTCAGTACCAGCTGACTGATTTCACTATGCCCTTTCTGATTTTACTATGCCATTATGCCTTCTAATTAAATGAAAACAAATGACCAGTTGCAGATAAGATCATGTATCTCTCTAACTTTTCTTTAAGGATACAAATACAGTCCTAAATTAATATGGACATATTCAAGGTTGAGTTTTGCAGTGTATATATTAAGGCATACATGCAGAACTCATCTTACTGGCAAATGGACTGACCCATCCCCTATTATTAAAAGGAAACTCTCATGTGGCAAGATATAAATTGAAGGTATGAAATGCAATGGCAGTAATTGGACAGAACTTCAAATGAGTGAAAGCAGCTTCCAACAATTAGTTGTTTTGAACCCAGTAAAATTCCTGTTATTTCACTTAATTTTAAACTCATTATGGGTTGCCCTGAGGTATTTAAATTTAATTTGGGGGTTTTTGAATTGTGGATTTGCTTAAATGCAGGCTTCATCTCCTAATTGGTTAATGAGCAAGTGCATTTGCAAATGGGCCAGATTCCACGCTGAGGGTCTCATCATAACATTTCTTCTTAAATATCTATTGCATGTAATTATTGAAAAGATGATGAAACATTTTGAAAAAATTCAAGAGAAAACAGCACCCACGACAGAGCACAATCATTTTCATTTTTGCATATTCCTTTCCTGTTACTGATTTCTGAAGTGGCCAGAACTGATAGAGATTCCACAGAGTTTGTTAGAAATGAATTCATGATTTTTGTCAAGAAGAAACTGCCTACTCAGAAGAAAAGGCAGATGAGGAAAGAAAATGTCTTGCAATTCAAAGCAATTCTGTTTTTTGTTCTTTTTTTTTTTAATTCCATAAACAGGACATGCAGTGAAGTGCTAAGCAGTTTTTTCCTTTCTCACTATAATTATTCCTTTGACTTCAGAGGTACTGTGGAGATGCGAATTGTTTTCTGGATTCTGAGATCAAGGTCCAGGCACCTGCCATAGAATTAACTGAGACTGACACTAGGTGGGACTCCTTGGTTTTCCCAGGGCTCATTTATTGAGCGGTACTAGGTTAAGTAGTAGAAATACACACACACACACACACACACACACACACACACATACACACACACACACTGAACTAGAATTTACCATGCTGTGACAGAAGTCTGAATTATTGTAGACAGATAGCAGCGTTGTGCTGATGGACTAACATGATCAACATGACAAGATGATCAAAGGATCATGGTTCTTCTTCAAGAGAGCCTGCCTCGACCTAAGAGTGTCTATACGTGCTAGGAAGGACTATGGATCCTTTGGTCACAGCTTTTGCCCTCAACCATTAACAGTACTCCCTGAGATGAGAAGACTGGTAAAACATTTAAAGGAAACAATGATTTGCCAGAAAAAGGAATTCAATAGCAACCCTAATAGAGCCACCTTGTTAGGTAATACAAACTGCTCAACCATAGGATCAGTGCAGGGACCACAGAGGAGCTAGCTACACTAGTAAAAAGTGAAATGATTTACATTTGGAAGCTGTAGCTGGTATGAAAATAAACATTGAATCAGTTCCTTCCTCTAAGTCCATGTTCCATTAGAATAACTACGGTAGGTGACATTTTTCACATTTTAATTGGTGTTTTGCTGATTTTATCAGAATTTTTGCTGATCAAAGCAAATTAGCTATTTATTTATTTTGCAATGAAGCTAACTGTTCACTGCAAGTTTAATGTACTGTAATGAATTTTAAATATCCTCCTAGTCAGATTACAAAGTGTTTGAATCAAGATGTCCTTGTTACACTTAAATTATTAATTACTCAAATGGACAAAAGGCAACTTTCAGATATAATGTCACATTTTAAATGAATCTGAGTCAATGAAAATGTTGGGCCTGCATTAAAAGATGTCAGAAAAATAAAAATGTTTTCCCCGAAGTCTGCTTAACCCACTCGTACCTGCTTGGTTTTTAGACATATGATAAATACTTTCATTATTAGTTTATTTTCAGTAGCTTAAAGAACAATAAGTTTTTATGTTATTTACACTCCAGTGACTTTGGTTTAATTGGCTTCCTTTATGTTATTTATATAAATATAAATTATACTGGGTTTTAAAGTATTAATGATGCATTTTATGTTATAATGCTGTTTTCATCCAGATTAGCACTTCATAAATTCATACCATCCATGGATAACAACTAAGGATTCTTACAAAATCTTTTTCAAAAGTTGAGGCAAATGCACTTGAACTTCAACAGAATTTAAGTTTGAGATGAAAAGATCCACTAAATTAACACTTCATTTGCATTTGAGTCAGCAAATTAATTTATTCAAATATTTCTAGAGGGCAGTTCTCAGGTCTGTGTGGTTGGGAAACTACATAGATTTATTTGTCAAGGCACTATAACAAAGCAAAGTGAAAACCCCATTTAAATAGAACTGAGTTTTAAATATTGCTTCTACCAGTTGAAGGAGTGTGGGTGAGCCTACTCCAAAAGCCCTCAGAGATGGCATCTGTCAAGTAAAAAGGTTGGTTGAAAGGTCTTTGGCACTATTTAAATGTTTGCAGTTGTAGGTTTTTCTAAGCACCCATTTGGTGTTCTTTGGACATTTGCTCTTAAATCCTGAGATGACATTATGAGTAAATGGAATTCTCTTTTACAGCTTACATTTCTAAATAAACTTTATGATTTTATGGATATTTAGGCTTTTCTGAGTGCTTCTGCATACTACTGACCTCTTTCACTGATGAAAAGCATATGAAAAAAAAAGTCAGCAAAAGATGTTTTTGAATAGACGAACAATATCATTTCAATTGTTGGTTAAAAATGATGTGCTGTAGGGTTGGAGGTGGGGGAACAAATAAACCAATATGACAAGTTTAAACAAAACAACAGAGGTGTCTGAGTGGCTCAGTGGTTGAGCATCTGCCTTTTGATCAGGTCGTGATCTCAGGTCCTGGGATCGAGTCCTGCACTGGGCTCCACACATGGAGCATGCTTCTTCCTCTCCCTCTGCCTATGTCTCTGCTTCTTTCTCTGTCTCTCTCATGAATAAATAAATAAAATATTTAAAAAAACAACAACAACAATAACTGTGTAATGTGATAGGAGTGGTAATTTGATTTTGATCTTAGGGAAAGTTAGGTGCCATTCTGAAACACAGCCCTGATCTTTGTGGTGGCAAAGATGGTGACTAGAGAAGAATGAAATGCTTCTTGAGCATTCATTTTAAAAATGTCACTTGAACCTCACCTGAACACAAGTTTTCTTGAAACGCATATGAGATAAGCTGGTTCATTTGTCTTTGTCCTTGTCTTTGTGTGTTTCGTTTTCAAAGTGCCAAATGAGTTCCAGGACAAGATGATTTTGTTATACAGGGTGGGTCTATTAAAAAAACTTTTGGAATCAAAGAGATCTTTCTAGTTGGAAAGCTTTTGGTAAAGTTATTTAACCTCTTTTAACATTGTTTTTCTCATTTATAAAATAAGAGTAGCTATAGTACTTGCTTCATGGGGTTGTTTTAAGGAATGAATGGAAGGAAGTATGTGAAGCCTTAATACAGTACATTGTTCCTAAATAGTTGCTCGATCAATCCTTGGTTTTGTAATGTGTCTTCTGTACAGTTACTCTGTATATTAAAATTTGGAAGGATATCAACAAGTAAGTCATGCTGCTATCTGGGGTGTAATTCCAACTCAGATGGAAACCATTGGGGGAGTAACAAACATTTATTCAGCAAGAATGATGTCACTAAAGAGAAACATGTCTGGTATCTAAAGAAGTACTATAGAAGATGCTAGAAGAATACCTTGTAGACTGTGACAGCTGTTCTCAGTATGAATTGAGCGTTCTCTAAAAAGTTGGTAGGGTGATTAGTTGGTGGAGAGAAACCGAAAGAGGCAGTTTATTGGATTTACATTGCACCTGATGAGGAATGAGGGGAAAATCACTATCAAGTTGGTGAATGTGGCGTATGTTTGCTACCTTGCCTTAAGTAGCTATTTCAGTTTACAAAGGACTAAAGCATTTTCTCATTTTGTCTTTATATCAGCCCAGTAATGCAAGTGGTTCAGATAAATTTTCCTGTTTACAGGTGAAGTCCTTGTGTCTCAGGGAAGTAAAGGAGTTTGTCAAAGGCAGAATTTGAGCCAAATTATTCTGCCTTGTTTAATTTCATGAAAATAACCAACAAGCATTAAAACAATTCATTTAGGGGTGCCTGGGTGGCGCATTTGGTTAAGCGTCTGACTCTGGATTTTGGCTCAGGTCGTGGTCTCAGGATTGTGAGATCCAGCCCCACTTTTGGCTCTATGTTCAGTGGGGAGTCTGCTTGAGATTCCGTCTCCCTCTTCCTCTGCCCCTTACCTCTGCATTCACTCACTCTCTCTCTCAAGTAAATAAATAAATCTTAAAGCCATTTAATTCTTATAACCATCCTATGAATAGGTATACTACTATTATACTACTATTATATTTTATTATTTATGATATTATAGATCATTTTACAGATAAGGAAACTGAAGCACAGAAAGGTGAGGCAATTTGTGCAGTAGCATATAGTTGGTGGGAGAACTAGAATTTGAAATCAGAAAAATCTAGCTCCAGAATTCACATTCTTCACACTATACGACCTCTAGTGGACCAAAACTGAAAATAAGCTATGATTCTCAAGCTTTAGCAAATAATCAGAATCATCTGGAAAGTTTGTTAAAACACAGATTGCTGGTACTCACCCCCCAAAGCTTCTGATTCATCAGTACTGCAGTGAAGCTTGGGAATTTTCATTTATTTTTTAAAAATTTTATTTAAATTCAACTAATTAACATATAACATATTATTGATTTCAGAGGTAGAGGTCAGTGATTCATCAGTTTTATATAATTCCCAGTGTTCATTGCATGCTCACCTTAATGTTCATCTCCCAGTTACCCTATCCCCCTACCCATCTCCCCTCCATTGACCCTCAGTTGATTTCTTATGATTAAAACTCTCTTAGAGTTGGTCTTCCTTTCTGATTTCATCTTGTTTTATTTTTTTCTCTCTTCCCCTATGATCCTCTGTTTTGTTTCTTAAATCCACATATGACTGAGATCGTATGATAATTGTCTTTCTCTGATTGAATTATTTCACTTAGCATAATATCCTCTAGTTCCATTTACATCTTTGCAAATGGCAAGACTTGATGGCTGAGTAGAAGTCCGTTGTAGGGGGAAGCCTGGGTGGCTCAGCAGTTGAGTATCTGCCTTCAGCTCAAGGTGTGATCCCAGAGTCCTGGGATCGAGTCCCACATCAGGTTTCTCGCAGGGAGCCTGCATCTGCCTATGTCTCTGCCTCTATCTCTATGTCTCTCAGGCATAAATAAAATCTTTTTTTTAAAAAAAGTCCATTGTGTGTATATATACCACATCTTCTATATCAATTTATCTGTCAGTGGATATCTGGGCTCTTTCCATAGTTTGGCATTGCTGCTATAATCATTGGGGTGCATGTACCCCTTCAGATCACTATGTTTGTATCCTTTGGATAAATACATAGTAATGCAATTGCTGGGTCATAGGATAGTTCTATTTTTAACTTTTTGAAGAACCTCCATACTGTTTTCCAGAGCAGCTGCTCCAGTTTTCATTCCTAATGACAGTGTAGGAGGACTCCTACACCTTCTTCACCTACCCTTTCTTCACATCTTCGACAATATCTGTTGTTTCCTGACTTGTTAATTTTAGCCATTCTGACTGGTATCAGGTGGTCTCATTGTGGCTTTGATATGTATTTCCCTGATGCCCAGTGATGTTGAGCATTTTTCCATGTGTTTTTTGGACATTTGTATGTCTTCTTTGGAGAAGTGTCTGTTCATGTCTTCTGCTCATTTCTTGATTGGATAATTTGTTCTTTGGGTATTGAGTTTGATAAATTCTTGATAGATTTTGGATACTAGCCTTTTATCTGATGTGTCATTTGCAAGTATATTCACTCATTTTGTAGGTTGCTGTTTGGTTTTGTTGACTGTTTCCTATGCTGTGCAAAAGCTTTTTATCCTGATGAAGTCCCAGTAGTTTATTTTTGCCTTTGTTCCCCTTGCCTCTGGAGACATGTCTAACAAGAAGTTGCTGTGGCCAAGGTTACAGAGGTTCCTGCCTGTGTTTTCCTCTAGGATTTTGATGGATTCTTATCTCACATTTAGGTCTTTCATCCATTTTGAGTCTATTTTTGTGTTTGGTGTTAAGAAAGTGGTCCAGTTTCCTTCTGCATGTAGCTGTCCAGTCTTCCCAGCACCATTTGTTGAAGAGACTGTCTTTTTTCCATTGGATATTCTTTCCTGCTTTGTCGAAGATTAGTTGACCATAGATTCTAGGGTTCATTTCTGGGTTTTCTATTCTGTTCCATTGATCTATATGTCTGTTTTCATGCCAGTACAATACTATCTTGATGTTTACAGCTTTGTAGTAGTAGAGCTTGAAGTCGGAATTGTGATGCTACCAGTTTTGATTTTCTTTTTCAACATTCCTTTGGGGGGGGGAAGAAAACATTCCTTTGGCTATTTGGGGTCTTCTCTGGTTCCATGCAAATTTTAGGATCATTTGATCCAACTGTGTGAAATAAGTTGATGGTATTTTGATAAGGATTGCACTCAATGTATACATTGCTTTAGTTAGCATAGACATTTTAACAATATAGACCCCTTAATTATGATATAGTGTCCTTCCTCATTTCTTAAATAGTCTTTGGTTTAAAATCTAATTTGTCTGATATAAGGATTGCTATCTCAGCTTTCTTTTGATGTCCATTAGCATGAATGGCTTTCTACTCCTTCGCTTTAAATCTGGGATTATCTTTGGGTCTAAACTGAGTCTCTTGCAGACAGCATATCAATGGGTCTTGCTTTTTATCCAGTCTGATATTCTGTGTCTTTTGATTGGGGCATTTAGCCCATTTACATTCAAAGTAACTAATGAAAGATATTAATTTAGTGCCATTGTATTACCTGTAAAGTCACTGTTTCTATAGATTGTTCCTTTTGGTCTGTGTTATTTTTGGGCTCTCTTTACTTAAAGGATCCCTTTTAATATTTCTTGTGGGACTGATTTGGTGACCACAAATTCTTTTAGTTTCTCTTTTTACTGAATGTTGCTTTGTTTTTTAAATCTCTCTTTCTATTTTGAACAAGATCTAGCTGAATAATGTATTCTTTGCTGCATATTTTTTTCATTTAACACCCTGAATATATCATGCCTGTCCTTTTTGGCCTGCCGTGTCTCTGTGGATAGGTCTTCTGCCAGTCTAATGTTTCTACCCTTGTAGTTTACAGACCTCTTGTCCCAAGCTGCTTTCAGGATTTTCTCCTTGTCTCACAGACTTGTAAGTTTAACTTTTTTTTTAATTTATTATTTTTTTTATTTAATTTTTTTTTTTTTTAGTTTAACTATTTTTATTGATTTTGAGGGCAGTTCTTTGTGCCTCCTGGACTTGGATGCCTGTTTCCTTCCCCAGGTTAGGGAAGTTCTCTACTATATTTTACTCCCCTATACCTTCTGCCCCCTCTCTCTTTCCTCTTCTTCTGGGATCCCAATTTTCTCAAATTCTACTCCCCTGATCCAGTAGTTGTTTATTTCTTTTTCTCAGCTTCTTTATTCTCCATCATTTTATCTTCTAGATCACTAATTCTCTTTTCTGCCTCATTTATCTTAGGAGTTAGAGCCTCCTTTATTGCATCTCATTAATAGCTTTTTTTATTTTGACTTGATTAGATTTTAGTTCTTTTCTCCAGAAAAGGATTCTCTAGTGTCTTCTGTGGTTTTTTTTCAAGCCATGCTAGTATCTTTATAACTGTCATGCTGAACTCTAGCTCTGACATCTTACTTATGACCATAATGATTAGGTCCCTGGCAGTCAGTCCTGCCTCTTGTTCTCTTTTTTGAGGTGAGTTTTTCCCATCTTGTTGTTCTACCCAGAGTAGAATAGATGGAGGAAGGAAGAAAATGCTAAAATGGCAGTGATTACCCCAGAAAAATATACACTAAACAAATCAGAAGAGACCCAAAATTGAAAAAAAGAGAGAGAATATAATCAAATAGGTGAACAGAATAGAGCAGTATCCTGGATCCTGTGTGTTATTTTGGTCCATTTGTTAGAAAACTAGATCTCAAAATTGTAACAGAAGAAAAACTTTTATGTACAAAAAAAAATTCAATATAATGAAAGGGTAGAATGTAATTGTAAAAATGAAAATTAAAAGACAAAAAAAGGAGTATAAACATAAAAGTGAACAGACAGAGCAATACACTACATCCTAAGTGTATTTTGGTCAGTTTATTAAAAGAAACTACATCTCAAAATTGTAAGGGATTATAGGGGAAAGGAGGGGAACTGAGTGGGAAAAATCAGTGAGGGTGACAGAACATGAGAGGTGCCTAACTCTGGGAAATGAACAAGGGGTAGTGGAAGGGGAGGTGGGTGGGGGGATGGGGTGACTGGGTGATGGGCACTGAGGGGGCACTTGACGGGATGAGCACTGAGTGTTATACTGTATGTTGGCAAATTGAACTCCAATAAAAAAAATACATAAAGAATTGTGGGGAGGAAAAAACAAAAACAAAAAACCATGAAGACTATATGCTGTATTCCCCTAGTGGGAGTTTTCAGTTCTTTGTGGTCAGTAGACTTGGTCTTGACTGGGTGCTCTTGCTGATCTTCTGGGGGAGGGGCCTGTTGTACTGGTTCTCAGGTGCCTTTGCCCCAGGTGGAATTGCACCTCCCAAACCAGGGTAAGTAATCTGCTCCGAATTGCTCTAGATGGCTTTTTTCCCCCTGAAGGCTTCCCCCGTGCTTTAGAGGATGAGAGTGAAAATAGTGGCCTCCCAGTTTCTAGCTCCCAGCAGAAAGCTCAGCGCTCCACTCCTCAGTGCACTCTGAGGGAAAAGCAGTGAGTTACTTCTGTCTGCCTGGTCCCCGTCTGCACTCTGTGCTCACCCAGCCTGTGACAGCATTTCTATCTCAGGCATGTGACCCTGTTTTGAGTCCCCAAACCCTGCAGATTCTTGCGTCGTCACACACATTGAGGAGGAAGCCGTGGTGGTGGAGGCTGTCTCACACACTGGTTCTGCCACTTGCTGGGCCCCTGCTCTGAGAACTGTCACACTGATGGGCCATGGTTGTTGGTTTATGGCAACTCCAAGCTGAAACTCTTGGGTTTGCTGATTGCAGCCTGCTTCCCTCTTCTGATGCCTGGGAACTGCTGCACCCAGGCACCCCCGTCTTCCTGTGACCTCGCGGAACCTGAGACCACACTGTCCCACCTAGGATTCCCTCCTGCTTTCCCACCTAATCACCTTTCAGGCAGAAATGTCCCTCACCTGAGCAGACTTCTAAAAGTTCCAATTTTGCATTCACTCTATCACTTTCCAGTAGCCAGCTGCCAGAGGCTCCCTCTCCTTGCTGTTTATCTTCCCATATATCTCCTCAAGTTTGCTCCTCTGAGCCTCCTACCTTGCAGAAAGTGGTTGCTTTTCTATTTGTAGAGTTGCAGCTATTAGATCTCTGGTTGTGTTTGCATGAGTTCCGAATGATTTAATAGCTATCTAGCTGAATTCCTGGGACCAGATGAAACTAAGTTCTCCTACTCCTCTGCCATCTTGGACTCTCTGCATGTCAGAATTTGCATTTCTAACAAGTTCCCAGATGATACTGATGCTGATGGTGTGAAAACCACACTTTCAGAACCATTGGTCTAGACTAGAGACACGTCTTGATAGTCCAGACCTCAGGGTTCTTTGTCCTATGAAAGAATGTTGGTAGATACTTGACTTGAAGGGGAGGGGACTGTACTTGGGGCTCCAACACAGGCTCGTACCTCATGGCTTCTCTAGCATCCACAACATACCAAAGCAAAGCTACTTGTCTGAATGCTCATAAAAGGACTCTCCTAGAAAAGCTAGTTTGTATAGTTATGGTCATTCCCAGAGATAATAGTTAGGGATGTGGAGCTAGGAAGATTACACAGACCCACTTCCAATTACTATATGTGTGCATGATTACCATGGAAAGTCTTGGAAATTGATAGGAAAAAGAGCACATGGAAGGGGAAGTAGGAACATCATCCCTTTGCCTTCATAACAGGAGTTGGGGAGAGTTATGGGAATATTAGATACTTTCAAATCTCTAGAACTATGGTTGTTTTTCTGGAATTGTTAGCAATATTATTATTCTAATGCTAAGGTGGAAGTTAAAATGCCCAGTACCAGTGAACTTGTTTATTCATTTGCTGATGTGTTACAATGAAAATAACACAGTAATAAAGAATACAATAAGGACTGTGCTATTTCACTCTATTTAATATTTACTGTAGTTATCTGAACTTCTTGTTTTATGCATTTATTAAACTTCATACAAAGATACACTAATATAACAGTTATTATTTATTAAACCATTCATTTGGAAAAAATTAAAAAATAGTAGTGATGTGATTCTTCATAAAAATCTGTGCTTTAAAATAAAAAATCTATGCTTTTCCCTCAATTCCCGTAGAGTCCAGGCAATCCCTGCCCACAGGTGCCATCAGTACTACTTGCCATGGGGTGCCTTACATCCAATCACTTGTCTTTGTCAGGCTCCACAACTCTCTGTGGAGGACATCTGTTCTATGCCAGCTTGGCTGAGTATCCAGGCATGGAACTTAACAGAAGAAATAAGTAGTTGGCAGAGAATAAAACTTTGAACCCACTGCTGACAGTTGCTTATCAGAATCTCAGGAAGAAATACATTCATGGAGAATTTTCTGAAGGAGAGGAAGTTCATCCCCTTACCCAATATGGTACTCTCCATTGCTGGGGTTGGCCAGATCACCAAAGAATCATTTATTCAATTGGCATGATTTTGACCACCTCCCCACCTTACCAAATTGCTTAGACTGAATTGCTTTTTTTTTCAGCTATTGCTGTTTCTTTCAACTGTCTTCATCAAGAAGTATTAAAAAGAAAAGGCTGTAAGACCTTGTACTGATTGTATTTACTTTGAGATTGTTGAAATGCTCATTATATTTCACCTGTAAACTTTAAATATTTTTCTTTATATTTATGACATGCTTCAAACCTACAGAAAATGATAGACTCAAAAGTACCATGAAGTTTACTTTTTGCTTTATCTGTCTTATTTCTGAAAAAGAAATGGAATGTTACAGATTAACCACTATTCTAATGTTGGTATGTATCTTTCCTTCCACATTTTGTGCACTATTAGTACATATCCAAGTATCTACAAGCAATATGTAATATTGTTTTAAAGATTTTCAAAAGTTTCCATAAATGACATACAACTCACCCCCATTTGCGCACAGTGGGCTTTTCATGAAGACATGTAAGAAGCTTTTATTATGCTGAGCATCTGTTTTTTACTCATGGATACTATGGAACATATAAATTAGGTTTCTCTCTGTGCAGTAATAGTTGGGAAATCTCAACTCTGATTTACTGTCCACATTAATTTCATCTTTTTACTTCATCTGAACACATCCTTAACCTTATATTCCCTCTGCCTTCATGTCTTTAATTTCTTAAAGGTTGTTGCATTTATATTCTTGTAATAAGTTCCTTTTTTTTCTTATTTTTTGGACCTGCTCTCTTCCTTCCCTATTCAGTGTCTCCTTCAGTTACATACTTAGTTACCAATAGGCACCTTTTGCCACCATCACTCCTCCTCCTTAGTACTGAAACCATGACAATTGGCGGGATTTACTATATGCTAAACATGACATTGTATTTAGCAAAATAGATTTTGTAAGCCTAAAATCCAGATGTGTTGTCTGTTAGTATTCAAGAAAACAGGTATAAAATGTACAATGGATTTCCATGTTAAAATACTTCCTGCTCAGAAGTGGATCCCTGTAGTTTAATCCCCAGTCCAAAAATTGTTTTCAGTGATAGAGATTTAGGATTATAGGTTGATGAGCATACATCACAATATTTTCATAATTTGGAGCTAAATGTACTGCAGAGGAGCAGCAGCCTGGGGAAGCTATTAACAATTTAAGAATTTGCCATTTCCAGTTAGTGCAAGAATGTTAATTCCATTCCCAAAGAGAAGCCATAGAAATGGCATGTGTTATGATTCTTAGAGATGTGTTTTGTATAGTAGAATATTGATATGTCAGTGTTTGGAATTTTACCCTTTGAGCCTTTGCTAAATTTCCCTCCACTGTATAGTTAAGCACAACTCTGGTTTTTTTTTTTTTTTTTCCTAAAGGCAGTCATTCTAAATGCATCTGAATTCATCTTCTTGGGGTTATAATAGTCACCTTGAATGGTTGTGTTAGCCTCAAATATAATCAGGTGATCCTCCAACTTTAGGCAGTGAACAAGAGTAGTTATTTATTAATTTTAATATAGGGACACCTGGGGGCTCACTGGTTGAGCGATGGCCTTCAGCTCAGGGTATGATCCTGGGTTCCAGGATCGAGTCCTGCATTGGGTTTCCTGCATTGGGCTCCCCACGGGGAGCCTGCATCTCCCTCTGCCTATGCCTCTGCCTCTCTTTGTGTATCTCATGAATAAATAAATGGAATCTTAAAAAAAAATTTTTTTTAGTATAAGAGAATATTTGCAAACAGAAATATTTGCTTTAAAGGGGTAAATGTTTTTATAAGACATACATAGAAATGAGTATCTACAATGTGTTAAGATAAATGATATTAATTTTAATATTTCATTAATATTCATCCATGTTTCAATTAAGGCTATCTTTTTTAATGTTCACCAAGTTGTAGCTCTAATATCTGCACAAATTATTGTGTTGATAAATAATATAGTTTTATCAATACAACAGTTGTAATAATGTCATATATTACCTCATTCATCCATCCATACATGCACACATTTATTTAAAAAGTTTACCGAGGAGCTCCTGGATGGCTCAGTTGGTTAAGCATCGGACTCTTGGTTTAGGCTTAGGTCATGATCTTGCAGTCCTGGGATTAAGCCCTGCATTGAGCTTGTGCTTCGTGTGGAGGTTGCTTCAGATTCTTTCTCCCTCTCCCTCTGCCCTTCTCTACCCATTCTCCCTCTCTCTCACACACACACAAAGAAATAAAACCTTAAAAAAGAAAGTTTACTGAACTTTGTTGTATTATGGACACTGTTGGATCCTAGAAATATAAACATGAGGAAGATCTGTACCATGCTTTCAAAAAACTAACAATTTCATGTGAATGATAGAGTTATAAACAAACTGTAGTAAACTGTGATAACTGCTATAGTTGATAAATATATAAGTGTTATGGAAGTATTGATAATGAAGTAAATTAATCCTGCATGAAAAATAAGAAACGAGGTTACAATTGAGTAAGAGTAGCTAAGAAAGCATTTTCTGACTCCCTAGGGCAGATTTAATATCTCTCTCTCTCTCTCTCTCTCTCTCTCTCTCTCTCCAGGATAATATGTATTTATCTCAAGTAAGTATTAACATATTTCATTATAGGTAATGGTTCCCATATCCTTCTCCTTTACTAGATAGAACTCCAGAAGAATGTTTTATTCAACTTTGTATCCTTAGTACCTAGTACAGGATAGAAGCTCAGTGGGACGCCTGGGTGGCTCAGGGGTTAAGCGGCTGCCTTCAGCTCAGGGCATGATCCCGGAGTCCCAGGATCGAGTCTGCATTGGGCTCCTGCTTCTCCCTCTGCCTAGGTCTCTGCCTCTGTGTGTGTGTGTGTGTGTGTGTGTGTGTCTCTAATAAATAAATAAAATCTTAAAAAAAAAAAGGATAGAAGCTCAGTGCAATGTTTGTTGGTTGAATAAACACATGAGTCAAAAATAAATCTCGGGAAATTTAAATATTCAAGCATATTTTTGAACTAAATGAAAATGAAAAGCATCAAATTTGTGCAGTGCAGTGAAGAGCAATGATGAGAGAAAAATTTATAGTATTAAATAAATGCATATATTCAAAAAAGAAGATAGATCTGAAATCAGTCATCTAAACTTTCACCTTTGAAAATTAGAAAAAGAAGAGCAAATTAAATTCAAAGTAAGGAGAAGAAAAGAAATAATAAGAACTACAGCAGGAATCATGAAATTGTAAACAGGAAATTAATAGAGATAATTAATGAACCAAAATGCTCTTACTTTGAGAAAATTAGTAAAATCGATAAATCCCTAGCCAGACTGGCTAAGAAAAAAAGAGAGATGACACAAATTACTAATATTAGAAGTAAGAGATGAGACATCGCTAGCAATCCTGTGGACATCAATATGGTAATAAAGGAATATTACAAGCAACTCTATGTTCACAAATTTGATAACTAGGTGAAATGAACAAATTCCTCAAAAGACACAACTTGCCAAACATCACATAAGAAAAAATAGACTATCTCAGGATATCCATATCTATGAAATAAATTAAATCAATAACTAATAACATTCCAAAACAAAAGACAGCAGGCCCAGGTGGGTTCACTGGTGAATTCTTCCAAACATGTAAGGAAGAAACTATACCAGTTCTCTACAATGTCTTTTAGAAGATAGAATCAGAGGGAATACTTCCTAACTTGTTCTATGAGGCCAACATTAATGCCAGAGAAAAATGCTACAGTAAAAAAACTACAAATATCTCTCATGAACATTGATGCAAAAATTCTCAATAAAATATTTAGCAAATTAAATCCAAAAATGCATATGAAAACAATTTTACACCATGATCAAGCGGGATTTGTCCCAGGTAGGCAATGCTGGTTTAGTATTTGAAAATCAGTTAATGAATATGATCCATCACATCAGCAGGTTAAAAAAGAAAAATCACATGGCCATATCAATAAATACACAAAAAGCATGTGACAAAAGCAACACTCATTCATGGTAAAAACTCAGTAAACAAGGAATATCTAGGAACGTTCTCAACTTGATAAAGACTGTCTACAAAAAAAAAAAAACTGGCAGCTGACCTCATACTTAATGGTGAGAAACTCAAAACTTCCCCTCTAAGATCAGATACAAGATACAAATGTCTCCCCTCACCACTCCTTTTCCCTTCACCACCACAATAAGGTTTAGTTAGTATCCATCACCTCACATAGTTACAAGGTTTTTTTTTCTTGTGATAAGAACTTTTAAGATCTATTCTCTTAGCATCTTTCAAATATATAATAAGTATTTATTTTAACAATAATTATCATACTGTGCATATTATCTCCAGAACTTATTTATCTTAGTGGAAGTTTTTACATTTTGACCACTTACCCATTATCCCCACCTCCTCCTCACCTATGGCAACTACCAATCTGTTCTCTGTATGAATGAGTTTAATTTTTTTTTTTTTTTTGGATTCCACATATAAGACAGCTTTGGTTTTTCTCTGACTTATTTTGTTCAGTAAAAGATCCTCAAAGTCCATCCGTGTTGTTGAAAAATGACAATATATTCTTCTTTCTTATGGTTGAGTAATATTCCATTGTATATACATACATACCACATTTCCTTTATCCATTCATCTGTCAGTAGTCACTTAAGTTGTTTGCATGTCTTGGCTATTGTAAATAATGCTGCAGTGAACAAGGGTGTGCAAATATTTATTTGATACATTGATTTCCTTTCCTTTGGAAATAGACCTGGAAGTGGAATTGTTGGGTTGTTTGATAGTTCTCTTAATTTTTTGAGGAACTTCCTACAATTTTTCATAGTGACTGCACCAATTTATGTTCCATCAATAGTGCAGAAGTCTTCCCTTTTCTCCACATCCTGGTCACCACTTGTTATTTCTTGTCTTTTTAATTATAGCCATACATAAAATCTTGTAACATTACATTTGAAATATCAGTATAAACTCAGCATTTTGTTTTGTTTTTAAAAAATTAAAATTTCCCAGCTTTGTTTTTTGTTTTTTGGGGTTTTTTAAAAATATTTTATTTATTTATCCATGAAGGATACAGAGAGGCAGAGACATAGGCAGAAGGAGAAGCAGGCTCCCTCTGGGGAGCCTGATGTAGGACTCAATCTCAGGGCCCTGGGATCACAACCTGAGCCAACAGCAGACACTCAACCACTGAGCTACCCAGATGCCCCAAATTTTCCTACCTTTATTAAGTGAAAAAATATGAAAAAGCTATGAAGCACAATCACAACAAATCTCTTGCTCTCAAGTTGTAATTTCTAAATATCATAAGGAATCAGGACTCCTTGGAGGAATGATTGATTTCAGGCATGGGATTGGAAATTTATAAGATGTCTCTCAAATGTCTTGTGCGTGAAAGCAAGGGAGTTATCAAAGACTAATGGGTCAAGGTACCTGGGTGGCTTGGTCAGTTAAGCGATCAACTCTTGGTTTCAGCTCAGGTCATGATCTCAGGGTTGTGAGATAGAGCCCTGTGTCAAGTTCCAGGCTGACTGTGGAGTCTGATGGAAATTCTCTCTCTCTGTCCTTCCTGCTCATGCTGTGTCTCTCTCTCTCTCTCTGTGTGTGTGTGTGTGTGTGTGTGTGTCTCAAATACCTAAATAAATAAATCTTTAAAAAATAGTAATGAATCATATCAAAGGGATATGGAGCAAACATGAAGGAGTTTCCTTGGCTAAGAATGGGAAGATTTTGGCATCAAAAATAGTAGTTCTTTCTACCAAATGAAAAACACTGATTACATAGATTCCATAATGCTAACAACAACAAAAAACGAGAAAGCTAAAAAAACACCCCGGAAGGCTTCATTGAAAAGTAATTAGGACAATAGCTTCTTACTGTAAAAGGTGTCAGTCATATGGAAAGATTAAACACCTTGTCTTTTTGGTATGAACTGTATATTGAGGTAATCAAATAGCCTTAGGGGATGAGTGAAAGGTTTTTGTTATAGAAAAATTCCACAAAATGAAAGTATAAGAAATAATAGAAAGTCAGCATTTTTGTTATAGGAAAATTTCGCAAAATGAAAGTCTAAGAAATAATAGAAAGTCAGCATTTTAAAACTCTAATGAATAATTTGGGAAAAATTTGAGCAAAAACCATCAATGGATAAAACCATTGGATGAAAAAAAAACATTGGATAAAATTTTGTTGGAAACTTTACAGTGAAGCTGATGATCATGCCTCAGCCCCATTGATCAGTCTTAGCATCTTAGCAGTCTTAGGCTGCGTGTACCTCTTCATATGATACAGTTACAAAGGATAGGTTATGATTATAAAGTATTCTTGCCAGAGAATTGAACCTGAATCTAACCAGACCTTTAAAGTTAACTTTATTATGAGGGATGAAGTGAAAAATCAATTGACAGAACAGGGAAATAAACAGATAAATCTGAAATGTTCATTCTTCCATAGGACACTATACTTGGTTTCTTCAGAAGTCAGTTACCTGAAAAAATAAAATAAAGGTGAGGGAGGAGAGACAATTCTAGACTGAGACTTTAGATAACTAAACATAATGTGTAGCCTTGTTTTGGATCTTATAAAACCAAATGCAAAAACATTTTTAAAAACTGTAGAAATCTACAGATGCCTAAGTATTAGGCAATTTCAAGAAAATTTTACATTTACTTGTGTATAAATATGGTCTTAAGGTTATGTGAGAGAATGTCATATTATCTAGAGATGCATACTAAAGTAGAACTGAAATGACATAATGTCTGTGATTTGCTTCAAATAATTTACTGAAGGGTGCCCGGGTGGTTCAGTCCGTTAAGTGTCCAACTCTTGATTTTGACTTAGGTCATGATGTCAAGTCATAAGATTGAGCCCTGCATCAGGCTGGATATGGAGCCTGCTTAAGAATCTCTCCCTCAGGGCACCTGGGTGGCTCAGTCGGTTAAGTGTCTCCCTTTGGCTTAGGTCATGATACCACGGTTCTGGAATCGAGCCCCAGGTCACATCGGGCTCCCTGCTCAGTAGGGAGCCTATTTCTCCCTCTCCCATTTCCTGTGCTACTCCCCCTGCTTGTGCTCTTTGCTTACTGTCTCTGTCTAATAAATAAATAAACTATTAGGAAAAAAATAAACAAGAAGCTCTCCCTCTGCTCCTCCACCCTAAAAAAGTTAATGATTTACTGAAAGAGAAAGAGAGAGGAAGAGAGAGGAGAGGGAAGAAGGGAGGAAAGAAAGAAGAACAATAATTAAAACAGAAATAATGAAGACAGAGTGAGGAAAAAAGGGGGAATTAATCATAGCTATAATAAAATAAACTGAAGAAAGTCTCAAATGCTCGTATCCTTAGGAATCAACATATACTATGTAGATTCAAAAATGTATACTTCATTTCATGAAATTAACAAGATTGATCATGAATATATGTGGGGGTTTTTTGAGGGGGGAGAGGCAGAGGGGAGAGAAAAATAGAATCTCAAGCAGGCTCCATGCCCAGCACAGAGCCTGACATGGGGCTCTATTTCCCAACCCTGAGATCATCTCCTAGGCCGAAATCAAGAGTTGACACTTAACATAGACTGAGCCAAAAAAAAAAAAAAAAAAAGACTGAGCCACCTAGGCACCCTCATATGTAAATTTTTAGCCAATAAATAGAGGACATACATTCTTTTCAGATAACTCCTTAACTTTTACTATAATTGGCAGTTGGTCACAAAGAATATATTGACTTTACTGGTTGTTTTTTTCAGTGATAGTGTTCTGGAAATTTGATTTGCAAATTAATTGTACTTTGGTACATTTTCTCTGTCTCTCTCTCTCTCACCCCCTCTTTCCCTCTCTGTCTTTCTCTCTCACTCTCTCTCAGCCTTCCAGTTTAAAAACATGGTTATTCTTCTGGTGCTGGGCAAAATGTGTTGATATTAGAGCTACTTACCAAAATTGAGGGTGTTTTAACTGTGTCTTTTTTTTCCTCCCCAAATTTACTTGGCTAGGCTATCCCTTACACTACTGTTTCAGAATAACTTTACACCCAGTTTGTCAAGTTATATAAACTATCCCACTATCATTTGTTTGGGGTTGCATTGATTTTTGTAAGTTTAATTGTTGAGATAATTGATACAGCAATGTTGATACAACATTGTGTCTTCTCATCTAAGAACAAAGAAGGTATATGTCTCCACTATTCTGATCTTTTATACTTCTCAATACATTTTATAGATTTTTTCATATTGTCCTCACACAATTCTATTACTGTGAATGGGCTTTTTAATAATTATATATTAATTATTGGTGATATATTTTAATTGTTGGTAATATATGGAAAGCTCTTAATTTTCATATATTACTCTTACATCTTACCATCTGAGAAATTTGTTATAATTGTTTAAAAACTCATTGGAAATAAATTAAATCTTTATCAATAGAGGAATGATTAAATTAATCAGGATAAATCTAGTTTATGGAACATTATGCAACTCTTTAGAAATTATATGTATATTGAAAAAAGAAAAGAAATTATACGTATATAATATATGGTAAGAGAGAACCATCTCCAAGATAAAGTGGAAAAAAGCAAGTAAGCAAAAAAAAAAAAGTTGCATAGTAATAATATAGTATGGTCCAAGTATGTAAAACTACTATATGTGGATATATGCATATGCAGTATAAATTTGAATAAGGTCTGGAAAAATTCATTCCAGTGTTAATAGTAATTACTCTTGGGTAGGAGAGTAAAGGAGATTTTTCACTATTTTACTATAATATTTTTGTATTATTTGAATTTTTCCTAAAACATGAATTTACACAATGCTTTTGTAATTAAAAATTAAAAGAAAAATGTAAAAGTAAGATGCTGGGAAATAGACAAGTTGATAAAGATTGACATGGAAGAAGCTCCAGGGAGAGTAGATATAAGTCCATAGAAAACTCTCATGGGTCATTAATTTCTACAATATCTTTAAAGTCACTTCCATTTGGCTTTGGAAAATCTGTGGCTCTACACAACCTGTCAAGAAATATTACTAGCATCTATTAGAGCAGAAAATGAAGATAAAATGTAACACAACTGTCCAATGAAATCAGGGGAGACATACGCCCTGATGTTTATCTTCCTCATGTGATTTCTCCCATGCAAGGGCTATAGACTAGTGAAAGACCTAAATAAATTATCTGGCTAAATGAATTGGGTAATTTTCCTTCTAGCCCTCTCTCATTGCCAGCTGGAAACCAGATGAGACCAGCCTCAATTTCGTAGGTCTTCATAGTGTCTAGAGTTTATATATGGGAAACTCTTCCAAACAGAATGTAGAAATGGGAGTCTTCTTGGTCTACCTGTATCAGGTGGGTTGAGGCATCCTCATTTGCCTTCAAGTGAGGCTCTTTCTTGGCTTGCATATGAGATCTTTATAAAAGGTTTTGGCTTACTTCATATCACATAAATACTTATGTTGTGCTCCTACCAGTGATTTAGAGTTATATCTTAAGTTGTAACGTAAGCAAGCTCTGGCAAGTGTGTTACCTGGACTTTTATTATTATAACATATTAAATTGACATCAGTGGTAGAGATGAATAGATCACCTAACATGGTGTCTAGTGGTGTTTCTCAAACTGTAATGTAGGAATCACGTTAGGATACTCATTCAGTAGGTCTGGGGTAGACCCTTGAACTTGCATTTCTAAGAGGTCACAAGTGGCTTGTCCAGGATGTGGCCTGTCCAGGAACCACACTTAAAGTAGCAAGAGAGTATAGCACATGCTTATTATTCAGTAAATATTTGTCGAATGAGTCCTCTTCTGTCCTAACACCCAGAAATGTGAAATTGCCTGTGGAGACACACCCTCTTGGACTCTGTGTTAGATGGTGATGAATTCTTACTTTCTCAAAAGCTAACTCTGTCAAGCTATTGCGATTTACATACTCCCACCCCCATCTCGATATTCTGCCCACATGGAAGCAGGACCCCGGGATTGTTTTCCATATAGGCAACATTGCTGTGTGCACTCTGATCTTTCACCCTTTCCTAGCCCAATCTGGTGTAATTAACAGTCCGCCCAGTGTGCCCCACTGGGGCTACAGGTCAGCATCATAGACAAGGCCAAGAGGAAAACTAGAGGCCCCTTCTGCAAGACTCATTCCCTTCAGAGCCAGGTCCCTCCCCTCCTCTGTGGTAGGGAGTTACTTGAGCAATAAATTGGTTCACAAAGCTTAACAAACCAAAAAATAAAAATCAAGCCACATGAGAACTCCCAACATAGAGATACCTTAAACTGAGCAAGAATTATAAGTTAACCAGACTCACTGCAGACACCCAAGGACTCCGAGATGGTCAGTCATACCACTGAAAGAGAAGTAGCTCATGGATGTCAAACTAGGAGAGCTGCCAACCTGGATACTGATGTGGGATTTCACCCCTAAAGGCATGGCTGGGGTGCTTCAAAAAGGTTACTACTGGTATTACAACAAGTATGTCAGGGTAAAAAAGGGGGAACATCGCTGGGATTTCTATGGTGCTGGCAATTTACATGCTTTTCAACTACTGCCTTTCTTACAAGGAACTGAAACATGAGCGGCTGTGCAAGTACTGCTGAAGCGGGCCCAGTGTGAAGGGCACACTCTGCATTCCTGACCATGACCTTTGGTCAACACTCCTGAACCCTTTTGTTTTTTTGTTTGTTTGTTTGTTTTTTGTTTTGTTTTTTTTTCCCTGAACCCTTTTGTATTCTGAGAATTAACAGCCAATAAAAGATGACTAGTAGATGGAAAAAAAAAAAAAAAGTTAACCAGACTAGTGTCTTGAGAAATGTATTGCCTGGTTTTCCTTTTCACCGGGGGGGGGGGGGGGGGGGGGATGCCTGTTGAGCTATAAGCAAGATTACTTCATAAATTAAAATCTCAAGCTTGGTCCTTTTGGGGTATATATTTTCCTTAGAGTAGAATCAAAAGCCAAGTCGGAAGATGGTTGAATATGTATGTTGAAATATTTTTTGGAAGGAACTAGGCATGTTCACAGATGACAATGTTGTTTTATTGTGTGACATGTTTAGTATTTTAGGAATTGCCTGTTCAAGATCGCTGGATTGTGTAGACAGAAAAATTCTGTTGTCTTATGATCAATTTAACACTCATTCTCGATTTAACAGTTATTCTCGTTCATTGGCTACTCAGCTGGGGGCTCCAGGGGTACAATGTTAGCAGAATTCACTTGGGGATTCTAGCATGTGCACATTAGCTGAATACATTGGGCTGTGATTTGTAGCAAAAGCCTGTTTTACAGGGAGCATTTTCTACCCACCCACAGCTTCATGGAGATGTTGAAATCTGTCTAGTTGGTGGAGGATCAGTAGCTTAAGGAGCTAATGAATATTCATTTCTTTTCCCTGGGTACAAAGTAAAATAACCAGTAATTAGTATAATATTTAATACTTCTATTCAAAATAAATAAATCTTTTGTAAAAAAAAAACCTAATTATTATAATGTAGCAAATTCCGCCTATGTAACTGGAATTGGATGTGGTGTTTTGAAAATGCTACTAAGCCCTCATTTACATGTTTTGAGATCAGTTAATTATTCCCCTTGTATGCATAAAACAGAACTGTAAATTTTTACCTGCATTTATTATTCATTTTCCTATCTCCCAAGTTTAGCTGATTCTAATATTTAAATTTTACATTTTCTTGATACTGAAGATATTTGTATTTTGAAGTAATGATTTGGATTTGGATTTATTCTCATTCTCCTTTTCTCTTGTTACACAGTTACAGGATGCAGATGGCTTATAGAAATTCCCAAGCGGTGTTTCTTATCTGATCCTAGGTTTATGTAGCAAGGTTTAGCTGTTCCAGTTTTTAAAAATATACATCTTTGAGCATGAATTACATGGTAGACACTCTGTAGGGTGCTTTCACAAATTTTCATCATTGTTTTTTATTCTAAAATTGTGTGGAATTTATTTTTCTACCACTATTCTGTAGATAAGGAAACTGAGCTCAATGTGGTTAGTTAACTCCCTTCATGCCAAATGTAACTTGTAACTTACCCATCTATCTGAAACTAAATCTAGTTTACACCACAACTACAAGTTTCTGATGTCTCTTCTGCTAAGAGGAGAAAGGTTTGGAGGAGGTGATGCTATACTTATGTGCAAATAAAAATTCACCAGGGTGTCATCATAGGTTTGGGTACTTGTGAGTGCAAACCTCTGCCAGAGCACAGGGACAGTCTAGGATCAGTAGCCTTGCAGGCAAATACTTTTTTGGCCTGTAGCAAATAAGGAGACTTTTCATTTGCAGCCTCGAGGTCTCAGTATTACCGGCTAGTGCCTGCCAGAGAGAATTTACTTTCTTGTCCAGATGTGAATGGATAGATCTATGTCAGATACAGTCACAATCCATGAAGACCTGGGTAATTCATTGTGCTGCTATTCCTGCATTCTAGGGGAAAATGCAAATGTTGACTTGCCGGGAGTTTGTATGACTCATCTGAGGTGGGGAGCAAATACAAGGCCTTTATTCTGATTCTTTTGAGAGATTCCCA
Organism: Nyctereutes procyonoides; assembly: GCF_905146905.1. Taxonomy (NCBI): domain Eukaryota; kingdom Metazoa; phylum Chordata; class Mammalia; order Carnivora; family Canidae; genus Nyctereutes; species Nyctereutes procyonoides. The sequence continues at coordinate 15,621,932 of NW_026575040.1, forward strand.
GGATAACTAGAACAAAATTCAGACCCTGTAGCCTCATGTGGCCAGGCTACTGCCTGCCTCTTCCATCTCCTGGTGTATTTCCCTTCTCCCCTGTGCTTACCACCAGCTGGCCACCCTAGTCTCCCCCTAATTTGCAAGTTTGTTCCTGCCTCCAAACCTTTACATTTATTATTCTCTCTGCTTGGAGTGCTCTTCCCTGCTGTTTCCGCATGGCTGATTCTTTCTCATCTTCAGACCTTAGTTTAGATACCCTCCTCACACAGAGCCTTCCTTGACTCCCTATCTAATGGATCCTCTCCCCCTGACCCCCACCTCACCCCCCTGCCCAGCCTCCCAGGAACTCATTATCATGTGACCCTCTTCAGAGCAGTTTTGCTTTCTGAAATGATTTTTCTTTATTTTCTTTCTCATTGATTGTTTTGTTTATTGCTTTGGCACCCAGAGCAGCTCTGGCACATAGGTGCTTGATAATATGTGTTTAATAATGGATATGAATGAATGAAAGTTAGACTTATAGAATTACAAATTCTAGAGTTTGAGGGCACTGGCTAGCTAATCTGTCCCAACTTTGCATCCAGTCATCTTTATTTGATTATTACCAGAGAGAGAATGCTCATACTTAACAAAACAGTGTCTCCACTGTTTATATTGAGAGACAGTATGGGACTCTGGAAATCAAGTCAAACTCATCTTAATTCAAACCCAAATCTGTTACAGACTAGCTGTGGACCATGATTAGGTTAGTTAGCTTTGCTGTTTTCTCATCTCAAAAGGGAAGTAACAAAAAAAAAAAAAAAAAAAGGGGAGGTAACAGTACCTATCTGGACAAAGTGCTGTGACAAATAAATGAAGCATGTACACAAGTGTCACATTTATATACATGGTACGCAGGAGGTTAGCATGTCAAGAAGGTCAAATCAATGTTAATTTTCTTTCTCTGTTCTCTCTGCCAACTTGTATATTGTGTATCTCATGCATAGTCACATCTGATCCTACCTTTGAATTAAGCACACTGTGTCAATCCTGTTTTACAGACGAGGAAACTGAGGGTCATGCTGTTAAGTGATTTGCCCAGTGTTCTCCGTCTAAGAAATTGTTCAGTCACTGTGTGGCCAATTGTTTTTCTATCTCACCAAAGCTACCTGTGTCCTCTGTCCCCAAAATCAGTGAACTGGTTGATGAAATGGAAGGAAGCAAATCGGTTGGTCAGTTTAACTCTCAGAGTGGCAAGGGGCCCCTGTGTCACCCCCAAGGGCAGCACGGCCTGCTAGATAGAACTTGAGGGCCTATGCCAAGGAGATGTACAAACAGTACAAAGGAGAACACCTCTACCTCTCATGCTAGTCCCCCACCTTTAGTGACTACAGCCCTATTTGTTAATTCAGGCTCTGGCCCTGAAATGAATGAAATTATTATTACCACTTGTCACTTGTAGATTGTTTCTAGGTACTGTGATGCTGCAGTTAGAGTTGCTGGGTATTATGTGGACTAATTAGGAAGTGGTCATTTGGAAGGCAACAGAGCAATGAAGAACATGGGTTTAGAGCCAGACTTGAGTTCAAGTTCTTATTCCATAATACATCAACTGTATGCCTTTGTACAAGTTACTTTCTGGATTTCCTGTTTGCTTCTTCTGTATGACAGGAATAGTTCCATCTACCTCACAGGCTTATTTGGAGAATTAAAAATTTCCAGCCCATGTCACCTTGTAATACATGATAGCAACTATAGCCATCCACCTTTTCCTGCAAATAGCATTATGCTCTGGGTAGAAAGTTAAGGGACATGGTTGGAAATATCTCGGGGGGTTCCTACCATGACCCATTATAACAGGACCAAAGTGTAGAAGTTTTTGTTTCCCACTTGTGGTTTCTGAGTGTGATAAGTGAATTCTAGGGGAATTAGATAGTTTACTTCTGAACACTTAGAGTGGAAATAATGTAAGTAATAAATTATCCTCTCCTCCCCAAGATCTTCCTGGTTATTATTCTCTAATCTAATTAGAATGCCAGATGAAGATCCATCCATCTTCATCAAGAAGCAATGGTAAACTGGGGAAAACACTTACTAAAAAGGAAAGATGGATTTTCCAAGAAGTAGTCAAGGCTAAAACTTAGAAACTTGAGCTAACATCCAGAATCATATGTGTGAATTGTTCTTTGCTTTCTTTTCAAATAGGCATGTCTACATACTTGCTTTCCTTTTAGTAGTCAATCAAATGTTTATGTTAGAAATATTGATGAATGGATAAAGAAGATGTGGTCTATATATACAATGGAATATTACTCAGCCATTAGAAATGACAAATATCCACCATTTGCTTCGACGTGGATAGAACTGGAGGGTATTATGCTGAGTGTAGTAAGTCAATCAGAGAAGGACAAACATTATGTGGTCTCATTCATTTGTGGAATATAAAAAATAGTGAAAGGAAATAAAGGAGAAAGGAGAGAAAATGAGTGGGAAATATCAGAGAGGGTGACAGAACATGAGAGACTCCAACTCTGGGAAACAAACAAGGGGTGGTGGAAGGGCAGGTGGGTGGGGGGTTGGGGAGACTGGGTAACAGGTACTGAGGGAGGTACTTGATGGAATGAGTACTGGGTGTTATACTATATGTTGGCAAATTGAACTCCAATTAAAAAAATATACAAAAAAAAGATAAAAAGATAAAAATAAAAGAAAATAGAATCGGGAAATAAAGAAATATTTATAAGGTTTCTAGAATATATGCTTCTTATGTTGTTTTCCTCCTTCAACATGACAGGAGAGCATGTAGACTTTTTTGGGTTCCCTCTCCCCACAACCCTCAAAATTTCCAAGGCCTATAATCCAGGATATAAAGGGTAATTTGTGGTCATTCATGACATTTTTGGCTTTCTGGGACATTTGTGTGGCTAATACATCCAGATGATGTGGCAGGAAAAATATCTACCAAGTAGACCCAGATAAGTCTTTCTTTCCTATGCCTAATATTTCATCAGAATTGCTGTATTTAAATATACTTTCCTTCACTCACCCAACCATCTGTCCTTTTTCTATTCCTTTATGTGAATGGCTATGACTTGCTAAAAGTGGGTGTGCTAGTTGTGTTGCTTACTATTGTTTCTCTAGATATATAGTGGGAGCTCAATAATTTTACTAAATAAAATTCCTAGTTCTTCAATCCATAGAATTAAAACTGTGTTTCTAAACCCAGATATTTATATACTGCTTTCCCAATATTTGCCAGATCTGTGAATTACCTTTTTTTCTTCTATTTATTTGACATTTTCCTTTAAATTGACTTCTCTTTATGCTTAGCATTATCCAAAGCAATAGTATGTATGAAACTAACGATTTGGTGTTGATTTACAAATTTTTTCTAATTCACATTAAATTCGTTACCGTTAAAAGATTCTTATTTCAGCTATAATCATCTTAAGGGCCTCTGTTAAAATACAGATCTTGTCTGGAATAAGTTTAAATGCTGTTGATCACATCTACTAGGTATGAACCTCTAAAATAAAGGAGGCCCAGGAACAGAAGTTCTGTAGAGGAAAGACTTCAGAGTGGGGGCTGGTGCTCAAGGGAGCAAAACACCTGTGCACCCCAGAGGTCAGTGACTACTGTGAGAAGCGTCTACAGTTGTGATTCTAGATCTTTCTGACCTTGGCTGGGCAAATCATTTGCTAAACCTCTTGTCCCTCAGATCTCATATGAAAGCAACAAGCACAACCACCCCCACCTTATAGTTTGAAAAGTACTGCAAAAAATGTGAAGAACCATATATACCCAATAATAACTAGCAGGTGTACAATACATATTTTTAATTTACATTATCATCAGTTTGCTAAGCAATTAATATGAAATTGAATGCCAGAAAGCAGTAAGAAGTTACAGAAGAGAGCTGGAAAAATATTTCATTCATTTATTTATTCATTCATTTGTTCATTCAGTTGTTCAATAAATCTCTGTGTTCTAGCCACAAAACTAGATGCTGAGTGTATTGCAGCAAAAGACAGTCTTTTGGGAGGGAAAGATAGTTAAACAATTGCATGTATAATTATTTGATTATAGCAGAGAGAGATACCACAATGATAGAAACAACGTGCTGCAATAGGATACAGTGGGGGACTAACTAATCTGAGGAATTGGGCAGGGCATTCTTGCAGAAGTGATGTGTAAGCAAAGGCCTAAAACATCAGTAGAATTTAAGCAAATATATAAAGAAGCATTGAAAACCTACTTTCCAGGGGCACCTGGCTGGTTCAGTTGGTGTAGAGCATGTGACTCTTGATTTTAGGGTTGTGAGGTTGAGCCCCCCCACTGGGTGTAGAGATTACTTAAAAGAAATAAAATAAAATAAATCATAAATAAATAAAAATAAATGGTAGTTTAAAAAACAAACAAAAAAGAAAACCTACTTTCCAAGTTTTATGAAACTAGATGTTCTTCTACCTTCCTTGTTGCTTATTCTTTTTCACTAACCAGAACTTGACATTCTGGTGGGTTTATCCTCTCACTCCTTTGCCAGTTGGTGGAGCATATTGGCTGCCACTGCCTTAAAAAAGAATCTGAAAGTGTGGCTCCAGGAAAGATCACAGAACTCTGAGAATTTCACACAGCAAAGCACTAATGAGAATATATCTCTATTCCAATTATAAAGAATTAACTGTTAAAAATTTAGTGTTTCTACTTCTTCTGGGAATTCTCTTTGCCAAAGAAAAGAGCAAATGTAGTAGACATAGATTCAGAGTTTGTAAATGTAGGAGGGTGAGAGTATGAAATTTGTAATATGGCAGACATGGGTAAGTGTAACATATAAATATCACTGTTGAATATATTAGGCCCCTGAGTCCTAATGGGGTTTTCCTTAACAGGTTAATAACTAAGAGAAGGGGACATTAGCTGGCCATCACTGAAAGCAACAGTAATTCTACTCATATTAGTCCAGCTTCTTCCCTGCTTGTGACCCCCCAGAATGCTTCATTTTGTTTATTTTTCTTTAGTTGATTTGGTTCTTTTTTTTAAACAAAGGATACTATGCGTATTTATTGTAGACAGAAACAGCAAATATAGATTCATAAAAGAAAGTGAAATAAAAATTAGCCTTTGTCTCACTACCTAGGAAATACTAACAGCGGTATTTTGTGGTATATAACTTTATATACATAGGGATATAGATAACGAACTTGTAATCTTACTCATCTCATACTATCGATTATCAATTTTTTATAGTAGTTTCTTTTTCCTAACATTCAGCAATGAATTACTTTTAGAATAAACCTTAGGCCTTCTATGAAGCCAAGTCTCCTAAAAAATCATTTGAGGAGATTATTTATCCTAATAGTCCACAGTTCACAATCCCTCTTAGGAGAGTTTGTTAACCTAGAGACTAACAACAGGCCACTATTGCGATGCCATGCAAGTAGCTGCCTCTGTGGAAGGGACTGCTGGGGTTGAGGAGCATTTTTGCAAAGCTGCACAGGAAGGTGTCACTTAGGCTTTTCCCCTTCCTTTCTTTGCAGTTTGCGAAAACAGAAATTGCAGTCCCCTCAAGCAGAAAACCAACTTCAGCTATAGTTGACAGGAGCTCAGTATTTTGGAAATAATATATTCTTCATCAATTTATAGATTAGTAAAGATGAATTCAGACTTTAGTGATATGGTAACAATATGCCAACGTTAAAGCGTGGGGCTAAACTCTGTGAGCTACAATTGAGTTGTTTCTCCTGTTTCAGGTTTTGAAGGTGGTTCACAACACTACTACGCTGGAAACATGCTCAGATTAGATGGCTTTGCTTTCCTACTCAAATAGTAAGTGCTTCCAAACTCCTCAACATCCCTCCCCCTTAGTTTGTACCTCCTCCCCAACATTCTGGGACCATTATGCTCTAAACTTCTAGACACAGACCTATCAGAGAGGAGAGCTGCTGTAAAAGGGACTAGAGGCAAAAGGCTCATGCTGGTGAAGGATGAGTTTGTTATGGAAATGATGCCATTAGTATACCTGTTGGGGAAGGAGGTGATTGCTACATTTTTCTCACAGCCTGTGCTGGCTGATTAAAGCAGAGAGATAATGCAATATTGATAAGCAAAGCCAGTTTGGTATACTAGGGGGAGAACAATAACAGTCCTTCTGAGGTGCCTAACCAGGTTGAACTTGGCTTGAGGTCCCATTAAGATTAAAAAAAAAAAAAAAAAAAAAGAGGTGCCTGGGTGGCTCAGTCAGTTAAGCGTCTGCCTCTGGCTCAGGTCATGATCCCAGGCTCCTGCAATGGAGCCCCAGAGCCCCACATCAGGCTCCCTGCTGTTTCTCCCTCCCTCCCCCCTCTGTGCTCTTGTTCTTTCTCCTTCTCAAATAAATGAAATTTTAGAAAAAGATTCATGTCAGGAAATTTGCTGCTTTCATTATAATCTTTGTTCAAAATTTCTTTTAGAACTTCAATTTCTAAACCACTCATCAAAGGAAATTACAATATCTGATCTCCAAAACAAAAAAAAAAACAATAAAAAGCAGTCCAAGCATGTAATACATTCATTTATCTAGGTATAAACTATAGTAGCTAATGTCTTTTTGACACTTACTATGCCAGGCATTCTCTTATGTATTATCTCATTTAATTCAATAACAATCTGAAATAGGTGCTGTAGTTCACTTGGTATTTCAGGAGAGGAGCCTGAGTCAAGCAGACATTCACTAAGGCCTGGTTTGACTCTGAAGTCCATGTTCTTAACACTGACCTCCACTGCTCAACCCGAGTTCCTTTGTTTTGCACTTGTGACACTCCCACAAAAGCAGCCGCTCAATTGTGACACTAGAGAGATGAACTCAGGGCTCTGAAGTGCTTCTTAGGAAACTGGAGAAGCTTTGCAAAGTGCACTGGTAATGGGCCTACTCTTGGAGCTCACTTCTCTGGTCTCCTACTGCCAGGATAGAATGAGAGATCTCAATCAGCTTGGAGTGGAAATAGTATGTAAAAAGTTGTGGTGTTCAGAGATGATAAAAACATGATTTAACAGAAGTTGCAGTTTCACTTTTCACTTGAGGTGGAGTTTTTTTTAAAGAGGAAAAACACAAGAGTTTAGCCTGTTCAGCATGGCTCTCTGGCTTGGGTCAAGCTCTTGACTTCTTTAAGGCTTGATTTCTTCATATATTAAATAAAAGGATTGAGCCTGACAATCGTCAGTGTGTCTCAGCACTGAATGTGAGTTTGGTCTTTCTCTGGGGTGGCTGCAAAGTTGGAGAAAGAGGGCAGCCTCTGCTTGTTTCCCTTTTTTCTCTTTTCCTTCTAACCCATCACATTAAGGAACAACTTTTTTTTTTTTGAGATGTAGGGTGCAGACAAACTTGTCCTTTAGTCTAGAATGAAGTATAATAAATTCAGTGGCTGTATCAAATAGGTATATATTTAAAAAAACAAAAACAAAAAGAGGTTAGGGCCCAATGTATGCTCAGTACCATTTTCCTGAAAGCATCAGTTGCTCCTAATCCCCTGCATAATTTTTCCATTTTCAGTAAAGATAGTGATTTAGAGAAATATTTCCCTATTAAAAGAAGAGTTGCATTATGCAAGTTACATGGAGCATAGTGGTGAGCTGGACTAGCCAGTTTGCTTCCTTAGCTCTGGAGGTTGTGCATCCTACATCAACCAGTTGATGTAATGCCAGTTTTAAAATCTTGAGAGAACTATTGTATTGTTTTTATGCTGATCATTTATGTTCACCCAGAAGTTTCATTCTGGTTTAGCTGGGATCTGGTTCAAAAAGTATCTACAATCATTCTCAATTACTCGTGCAAAAAAGAAGGGAAGGGGGTTATGGAAACTGGCAAAGATCATTCATGAGTAATGTATAACTTTTAGAATTCCCTCAGTGTCTGGAAGCAGACATGTCTTCCCAGTGTAGTATCTGGGATATATTGGACACTCAAAAAATACTTGTGGAATGAGAGGATGAATAGATAGTTAGATATTTAATAGATGAGATAAGGTAAAGTCTTGTGTTGGTGACAAGTGGCCAGTTGGAGGTAAAACTGAGACAAATACAGGTTTGCCAATTCTAAACATAGTGCTCATTCTGCACTCTCCCTGTTGTGTTTTGCTCTGCTTGTGTACAAATTGGTGCCTTAAAATCATGCAACTGTGAACCAGTAGTTTCCTACATGCTTTCTCGTGCTCAAAAGTGTGGTCTCTTCTTAGAGTTTAGGGAGATGCCCCAGCACTAAGGAGTGTGATGGCTGCAGCCACACAGACATTTCTCTTTCGGAGGTAAATAGGAACATGTACATAGAGTAGATGAGGTAGGATGGAAAAAAGTGCTCTAACCCCTAACCGATCAAGTTGTCAAAGAGCTGACTTTTTTGGGGATCAGCAAAGTATTAAGTAGAAGCCAAGTTGCTAGCCCTCTCTGTGGCACCCTCTTAGAATTACCATTCAAATGTGATGCAAAATACTTTAAGGACCAGATGCTTCTCAGATTTATCATCAGCAGACAGCTAAAGGCTGTCCTAGCCCAGGATTTATAAAATTCACTTGTCCTTGGCATTCTCCCCCTACAGGTTTTTTTTTTCTTAATGGAACATCATGAGAAATAATATTTCCTGCACACTGTTTGAGAAACACATTCTAAATGTTTTGGGACACTTGAGTTATTTCTGAGCTATTTATTTCAACACAACAGACTGTGCAAATGCATTGAAGATTTTAAAGAATATTACTAAGAAATAAGTCAATTATTACTGTTAAGGTTCTTAAAAAACAGCTGTATGAGAAAATGTTCTTTTATATTATGCTTTCCTCAGTAGGAACATTGAGAAATGAAACAATTCCAGGATTTTGCTGGCTATAGTCTCTGTTTCTCTGTCCAATCTCTCTGTCCATCTATGTTGCCTTTGTTTCTTTTCTTCCTATCTAGTTATCTATGTTATTATTATGAACATTTTTTTAAAGTGGTCTCCATGCAGGGTGCCTGGGTGGCTCAGTTGTTGGAGCATTGGACTCTGGGTTTTAGCTTGCGTCATGATCTCAGGGTTGTGGGATTGAGCCCTGCATCTCACTCCATGCTTAGCACAGAGTTTGCTTGAGATTCTCTCCCTTTCCCTCTCTCACTTCCTCTGTCCTGCATGTGCACATTCTTAAATAAATACATATATTTTTAAAGTAGGTTCCGTGCACAGTGTGGGCCAATGCAGGGCTTGAACTCATGACCCTGAGATTAAGACCCAAGGCTGAAATCAAGAGTCAGAACCTTAACTGACTGAGCCACCCCAGGTGCCCCTATTATGAACATTTTTTAAACAAAGAATAGCTAATAAATACACATACCCATTTCCCAGATTATTATCAACATGTACCATAAATGGTTCAGCAGATTTTTTGTGCTGGAGAAAAAAATACTCTCTACAACCAACGTGGAGCTCAAACTCACCAGCCCCAAGATCAAGCACTGCATGCTCTACCAACTGAACCAGCCAGGTGTCCCTGTGCTGAGAATTTTAAAGAAAATTACCAATGTCATGAATTTGACCTCTAAAAATTGTAGTTCTCTAGAAATAAGGACAGACCACTTCCTGTGTAACCACAATACTGTCATCTCACCTGACAGAATTATCAGAAATGCCTGTGTCATCTATTAGCCAGTCCCTGTTCAGTTTCTCAATTGTCCTTAAAATGTCTTTTAGAGATGCTTGTTCAAACAGGACCCGACCAGAAACCACACATTGATTGCTATATCTCTTAAGGCTTTTTAAATCTAGAACTAAATTATATAGGAAAAAGCAAAACTAGAGACTTATGGAACAAACACCAGGTTAAGAATCAGTAGGTCCAATTTTAGTTCTGGCTTTGCCACCAAATAGCTGCCTGTCACTGAGCACAGCACTTAGCCCTCTGAGCCTCTTTGCTTTTGTCTATTCATTCACTTAACTCTTCATTCCTTCATTTAACAAATGTGTATTGAGGTGCTCAGTAGGGCCTAGTTCTTGCCCTAGGCACTGTTCTAGAAAGTCAGCTTCCCAAAAAAATGATAGAATTCCATAATTTCAATTCTTGTGGATTATCTGTCTCTTTGTTTCTTCTCCATTTTCATGACATTGATTTATTGAGGATACAAAACCAGTTGTCCTGTAGAAATATATCACATTCTTGAATTGCTTGCATCTTCTTTCTTTCTGTGATGTCATTTATCTTCTTTTACTGTCTCCTCTATTCCTGTAATTTGGAAGTAGTACCTAAGGCTTGACTAGGTTTGGATGAAATATTTTTGATGAGAATATTTTATAGGTGGTGCTGTGTACTTTATATGAATCTCATCAGGAGGTATTTAATGTCTGGCTGTCCTAGTTTTGTCGTGCTAAGACTGATCTTGGGTTTATGTCACATAGCCTGATACTCCACATGGTTTACCCTTGTGACTGGTAAGAAATCTGGTTGGGGGGAGGTAATACTTTGACACTAAGAAAATCTAATTTCCTATCAGGCTTTCCCATAATATCTATAGATGATCTTTGCTTAAATCTGTTATTTTTTTAAAAAAGATTTTATTTACTTATTCATGAGAGACACAGAGAGAGGCAGAGGCATAAAGAGAAGCAGGCTCCCCATGGGGAGCCTAATGCAGGGCTTGATCTCAGGACCCCAGGGTCATGAGATGAGCCAAAGGCAGACACTCACCAATGAGCCACCCAGGTGCCCCTAAATCTGTTATTTTCTTATGGATTGCAAAATGGTGATTTTCTAATTTTATCATTTCTTCTATATAACCCAGTATTTATTCATAAAGAAGATCTTACCTCATGAACTGGGGCTTAATGGTTATCCTAAAATAGTTTTTTACCAATTTTTTTCTCTTTTCTTTTCTTCTTTGAGATAGGGGAGGTAAGGGCAGAGGCAGAGAGAGAAAGAGAGAGAGACTCCCAAACAGGCTTCATATCCAACACAGGACCCAAGGCAGGATTTGATCTCATGACCCTGAGATTGCACTCCTAGCCGAAATCAAGAGTCAGATGCTTAACCTACTGAGCCACCCAGGCACCCCAGTTCTTTACCAATTATCAGAGTAAGGAGTTGGTATAATGGCCAACTCCAATGATAACAAGTGAGGATTTGTTTGTTGACTTGCTATCTCTTTTTCAAGTATCATTGTGGACTTGTGGATATTTAGATATTCAAAGTGCTTCAGTCCATTACAATCTGCTGTTCATCTGATGCTCAAGTGGTTCCAGCTTTGTGGGTATCCCCTCAAGTCAGGTCAGTATTTGAAGATGAATGATGAAAAGAGATTCTCTGCAGAAAGCACATCTAAGAACTTGCCTATATCTGTTTGGGCCAAATGCTAGGCAAAGAGGATCATGTTCACAGACTTGGGTTCTTCCATTAACACTTCATCGATAAGTCCTGAAAGTCTTAGTGAATAATCAAGAGCAAACCGCAGAGTGAGCTGGCTTACCTTTGAATATGCACTCTTTCACCAAGCACCTGGGGCAAATTGAGTCAGCTGTGGCCGCTGAGGATGCAGTCAGGTAGCTAGTTCAGCAGATGGTAGCCAGTGACTCAAATGTACAAAAAGGTAAATCAGAACCGAGATGTGGGGTAGGTTTCAGTTTTTCTGTGTTTGTTCTTTTTCATCTCTTGTGCTAAGTGCAGTTACAAAAGCTAGATCAAAATGATCTCAGCATTTGAGGCATAGTAGTTTGGGTGGGGTGGAGGGCAAGGGGAGTGAGAAAAACAGGTGTTGGGGAAAGGATACTTTAATCTTCCTTCAGTACTTACTAGCTGTATGGCTAAAGCAAAACAACCAGCTATCTGCACTGGACATGGTACAGATTCCCTGGTGACAATATGGGCCTGAGGCCTGCTGTGTGAGGCTTTTGATGATGACCAGTGGCCATAGGGCAGACATGGAAGCGTTAGACTAACTGGAAGACTCATTGTTGGTTAATAATTGGTAGGGGTCTCCTGACCACTTGTCCTATAGAATATATCACAATTCTGGAGGCATCTGATATTTTTCCCTTGTAGTATCATTTATCTTGTTCTTCTATCCCTTGTGTTCTAAAACCTACAAGTACGGGATCCCTGGGTGGCTCAGCGGTTTAGCGCCTGCCTTCCATCCAGGGTGTGATCCTGGAATCCTGGGATCGAGTCCCACATCAGGCTCCCTGTGTGGAGCCTGCTTCTCCCTCTGCCTGTGACTCTGCCTCTCTCTCTCTCTCTCAGTCTGTGTCTCTCATGAGTAAATAAATCAAATATTTTTTAAAAATCTACAAGTAGAATCCAAAGCTTGAAATGTTTTTGATAACATTTTAGAGGCCAAATTACCTCTCAAAATAAGAACAGTAGGTACCATTTATTCAGTGCTTAACTTATGTAACCCTTTCAACTACTTTGATGTAGATGCTGTTATTCTCATTTTACAAATGACAAAACTGAGGAAAAGGAAAGTTGTTTTTTTTTTTAAGATTTTATTTATTTATTCATGAGACACACACACACACACACACACAGAGAGAGAGAGAGAGAGAGAGAGAGAGAGAGAGAGAGACAGGCAGAGGGAGAAGCAGGCTCCATGCAAGGAGCCCAATGTGGGACTCGATCCTGGATCTCCAGGATCACACCCCAGGCTGCAGGTGGCGCTAAAGGGGCTGCAGGGGCTGCCCAGGAAGAGGAAAGTTAAGTAATTTGCCCAAGATCACACAGCCAGTAAATGACAGACATAGAATTTGAACCTGAGTTTCCAAAGTCAGAGCTTATAACTACTCTGCTATGAGTGACTATTTTCTGGAGAAATCTGTAACATATGTCTGTATCATTTAGTTTCCACAACACAGATTTGAAATTTTAATTTGGGCTTCTAAGGAGCAGAAGAACATTGGTGGTGATGCTTTAACCAACAAGATGACTAAAACAAATTTCTCCATCCATGATTGAGGCTGTTCATATCTTTTTTTTTTTTTGTCCTAGAGTCACCTATGTAATGGATATCTAGAGGGACTTTACCTGCCTAGAAAAGCAAAGCTGATGCTTTCAGTTATTAGCTATATATAATTTGGAAGACCCAAATACGTACTTCAGTTAGCTTGGTCTTGGTAGAGAAGAGCATTTTACTCAGGGCAGTTGAGCCCAGTGGTTACATGCACAGGCTCTCCACAGATTTGGGATTAAATGGGGCTCTGCCTCTTGTGTATTCTGTTAGAAGATCCTGTCTTGGATAGTGTTAAATGTGTGAACTTGAGGGCAAGGCTGCCTGAGTTTGCAAGTGACATACACAAAGTTTGGTGCATGGTAATCACTCACTAAAGGCCAACTATTGTTTCTCAGATGAATGGCATTTTTAGCTCAAGAGTGGGTTATGAAGAGAATCTTTGGGCTCTTCTCTGGAGATTAAGACCAAGAAACACTAGTTCAGAGATTCTCAAAGAGGGTTCTAATACCACCTGCTGGGTGCAACCTACTTCAGGCAGGATGCGGGATATTCATAACAATGGTGGGGAATTCCCCTCCCTTAGCCCCGCACACGTGTTACACCTGTGTCCTGGGACAAAGCTGTGTTAATCCCCACTCCCCCTACCAAACAGCCAGTGTCTTTGAAGCACCACTTCCTATGGATCCTTCCTGCTGTGTTGCTCAGTGACTTGAAAAGAGCTTTGAGTCTCACTGCCCTGGCTTGAATCCCAGTTTCCCCACAGAGTCACTGTGACATAGGGCCACTTACCCAGCTTTTCTGAGTTCCATCTTCCCAACTGTAAAAAAGACAATTCCTATCTCATGGGTCATCATGAGAATTTGGAACTAATAAAAAACACGGTTCCTGGTCCTCTGGAGGCTCCCTTTTCTGACTAACCACCTGCTAAAAGATCAGTGACTGCCATCTGGGAGGCACTTGGGACTGAGAAAGGTAGCTTTAGTGCTATTTTTAACAAGCAGAGTTGAGATCTTAAAATAGTGAATTTTTTTAATTTACTTTTTTCAGTCTGCCAAGTGTTCCTTCCATCCAACACTCTAAACAGAAATAAGGTAATATGAAAATTGATAATTACTGAACCAGATGATTCCAATAAAGGCATAGCTTTTTTTTTAAGATTCCTGTATTTTTAAGTAATCTCTATATCCAACATGGGGCTTAAACTCACAACCTAGAGATCAGGAGTTGTGAGCTCCACTGCCTGAGCCAGCCAGGTGCTTCAGGTATAGCTTATTTGTAAAGAGTGACCTTACAATATGTAAGGTTGGGATTTTTTTTTTTTTTAAGGCTCAAACTAGAGTAAGCAAATTCATAGAGACAGGAGAAAGGTAGCTGTCAGGGACTGAGGAGAAAGGGATAAGGAGTTATTGTTTAATGTACAGAGTTTCAGTTTTACAAGATGAAAAGAGTTCTGTGGATGGATGATGGTGATGGTCGCAGAACAATGTGAATGCATTTAATGCCACTGAACTGGACACTTAAGATAGTTATAATGGTAAATTTTATCTATATTTTGCCACAATTAAATAAAAATATTAACGCTCAAATCATGAGTGAACACAACCTTCATTCCCTTAAGCCTCTGAATCCTGACAAGGAGACTAGAAAGAGGCACATCTGGCACTGTGTTCTAGATCCGAAAAGTGAGAGTCAACAGCCCCTTTTCAGAAAGTAGTAACCCTGTGTGTGGTCCTCAGCAGCTGGCTATGGCCAGTCTTAGGATCTGGACATATTTTTTTTTCGTTTTTTGTTTTTCCATTTCTAAACCTGAGTCCTCTGAAAGGAAGGAACCTATTTGTTGAAAACTCTGTAAGATCAGGTTGGTGAGAATTTTCAGGGAAATAGCTCCATAAATTGTGTGTAGATGCAAAACTAACAGGCACATGAAAGATTTGTATTTTGAAAACAAAACCCCAGTGGGATTCTCTCAGCAGAAAATGAAAAGGTCTTCTTAACATTCAGTTGAACTATTAGAGCTGTTTTTGCTGTTGCAAGCACTAATGCAGGTACAGACACTCCACAGCCCCAGATTGCAGTGCAGCAAATTAGCAAGGTTTTAACTTGGCTGCAAATATCAAGCTGGCTGCTTGTCATTATGCAAAAAGGCACAGGAGTGGGAGGGGGGACCGGCACCTAGCGGCAAAGCACATTATAATTGTTTAAGCAGGCCCCACAAGTCATGCATTTCAATTATTTGTTCAAAGCAGTCTGCAATTAGGAGTTGCAAACAAGGCTTTTGAATGCAAAGTCAGACAATTAAAATGTTTCATGAGTACATTAGAGAAAGAAGTTCTGAATTAGCACTTTGAATACACAAGACCTCTTTTTCTAATCTCTAGTCCCTTTCACTCTTTGGGGAAAAAAAGAGAGTGAAAAGAGAAAGAGATGTTTAGGCTGTGGTAGAGGTGATTTTGGTGTTTACTTATTTATATCAAATGCCCGACTAATCCAGGGAAGATTGAACCATCCTAATCGGCCCCTCGTACATTTCAATGTCTCTTGTTACTTGCCAGATCCTTGTCCCTAGCACAATGGCCCAGGTGCCAAAACCCCTCTCCTAGGGGGGTCGTAAATCACTTTAAGCATCTCTCCTCCCTCTTCCCTCACTACTCCCCACTCTGTCCTTTGAAGAAGTGGGTCTATTTGAACCAGTGATTTGTGGCTTTCCACTATTTAGGGCACAACCCCGGGCTGGTTGCGTTGATACACAGAATAGGAGTACACTGGACAGGGCTGGGATCAGCGAGGAAAGTGTATGTCTTTTGGGGTTGCTGATGAGCAGAAAGCTGGAGGCTCTGGGGAAGCATGAAAATGCACTAACCTGCTATATAGGAAGACCAGTGGCTAAACTCCCTCTCCCTCCCCAACATATTCACTTTGCCAACCCACAAACACCTACTGATATTTAAATTTTATTTTATGATTTATTGTTCCTTAGGACACCTTTAGGTTTTTTTTGGGGGGGGGGTTATTAGCACACTTTTAGGGGAGGAGGACATACCCAACACAGGGGGATAAAAAGGATGTTCTTCCTTTAGCCTTCTTCCCTATAGATAGTAGGACTTTCTAAAATGTATTATGTGTGCAAGGAATCAACCATTAGTAAAAAGTAAGAGATCACACTTTATATTATTAATTGACATGTGAGATTACCAGGAAAATCTAGACAATTTAAGGTGACAGTTGCCAGCATGTCAGTTATATGTGTGTATGAATGTGTGCATGGCTAATTTGGAATCTAGTAGGTAGTAGTCTTAATTTCTCATTTCCTGAGTAGCTGAATTATGAAACATCATTTAAATAATCTTATTTATCCTTCTTTATAAAGAAAACACTTTAAAAAGTGCAGTTTGGTTGATTGAAGTTCTTAAAAAAAATAGCAACCCACCTTCTACATGGGTATTTTGAATTTTACTTAGGCAATTCTTTTTTAATTACTTTACCTCCAAGCAATCATTGAGGACTCAGAGCACTATTAAATACCAGGTGATAGGTTTGACGAGCCTTTATATGATCAATTCATTCTATTAGTAGGAAAATTTTGTTTTTCCATGGGAAATACTTCTGTTATGTAGGTCTTTGTAAAAATAAGTTGTTTTTGCAACTAGGCTATGACATAAGCAAGGATGCAAACATGATAATATTAAAATCGTGTCATTTTAATGATGTACTATAAGTTGACTAAATGAATTTTTTTAAAAAGATGCTTTCTACACAGAAAAGAAAATAAAATGTCATTTTAACGGTTGAGATCTGTAGACATAAGAAAATACTATGCTTCGTTTTTTTAGTTGGCACAGTTTCAAATCTGCACTTTTTTTTTCTTCACAGCCAGCTCTGACATTTTACATTATCTTTTGAAATGCCCAAAGTGATAAACTGAATCATTTAGATTGATTGGATTTTTGCCAGTCTGTTTTTTAAAGTAGTAAGTGCCATTAAAAAAAAAAAAAAGACTTTTACTTTGAAATCAAAATAGATACAGATTCTTTACCTTAGGCTTTTTACAATAGAAAAAGGTAATTTACAATAGAACAGAGGGAGGTGCAGTGGGAAGCCCTGCATAAAATCACACTTAGGTGCAATATGATTCTCCTCCCCAAATGCCCTTACAACATCTGCCTAAAAGGGAAACTTGAATCTAAAGGTGAAACCCACTGAAATAAATGATAGCCAAATCATATGTTAAGTTACTGGGAAATGACAAATAATAAATTAGATCTGATGATTTCTGTGTGATTGATTCACAACTTTTGGGCCTGTTCATTTATATACTTAATAGGTTTATGAATATTAGTTCTATAGCTGGCTCTTTATCTCTAAAGAGGTAATTCATGCAGAGAGTGTATCTGTAAGTGGTACCAGTACAGCCAGCTTTAAACTTTTAATAGCTTAAAAACAAGCTTTCAGGTCTCCTTAATTTGACTCAGGGAGGGAAAACAGAAAAGAAATATCCTCCAAAATGTTTCCCCCTCAGCTACTGTCAAAATACTATTCCTTCTGAGGAATGAGTTAAAGAGAAAAGCAGTTGCTACTATAAATAAGAGAGCGCAAAAAAACCTTCCAAGCCCTGCTTTTCTACAACTTGGTTGAACCTTGGGTGTGATAGGTAAGCTAGAAATGCAACTGAGACCTTTTCAGGAGGGAGAGACTCTGCTCTCCCTGTATTATTCCCATTTACATCGAACGTTTCATTCCAATCCATTTCAAGAGGTAATGGGAATCTTGCCACTAAAATGCCACCATCTCTGGAACCCAGGGCTGGAAGCCAACCAGCCCTTTGGATATCTCAGTAGGAGGCAGAGAGAAGTTTCTGCTGAAGGACACCAGTACAAATGCCTTTTATGCAGGGGGACATGGGAATACTTCAAATTATCTACCTTGAAAAGCTGAGTGTTTGAGTCGCTCGCTACCCGAGAATAGATTCCTGAGTCTGTGAAATGGAAAAACAAAGGTGTTCAGACTGGGTAACGGGACGAAGGCTTTTCCCAGCTGTAGAATTCAAGGATGATGAAAGGGAGATGCAACAGAATATAAAACAAATTGTGCACTGGAGGGTGGAAAATACAGATTTGAAAGTTAAGTGTCTGGAACAAGAGAGATATGAGTCACTGGAATTTACAAGTTACTATAGGAAACAAAGATAAAGAGATCATGAGAGAAGTAGTAACACTGGTAGCAAAGTGGCATTTTGTTAACTGCAAACCTAGGTGCTGGCAGAAACTGTTCATCAACTCAGGAAAGGGGTAGTAATTATAGAGGACAACAGCAGATAATAACATTTACAGAGTGACCTACGGGACAAAATTGGGTGTTTGCCAATTATGTCAACTGGGAGTACAAATTTTTCTTTCCCTTCAAAATGGTAAATCAGAAAAAATTAGGTCTGAAACAGTGAAACTTGGTTTGCTAGAGGGCAATGGTGCTCCAGCCTCAAGGAAACTGCTTTTCTTTGTACCAAATAGTGTGTTTCTCTTATGTTAAGGTGGAAAACACATCTGGCTTTTTGAACTTTGTGTGTGGATATAAAATGTGATACATGTGAGGAAAAATGCATGAACACCTATATAACCACTATTCATGTTAAGAAATAGAACACTGACAGCCCGTCAGTATGTCCTTTCCAACTATAAATCGCTCCTTCCTCCAGAGGTTCTATTTCAACTCTTATTGTAACAATTCTCTTGCTTTTCAGTTTAATTTTATTACTCCAGTACACCACCTAAACAACATAGTTTATGTTTGTCTACTTTTGAACTGTATATATTTATATAGATACAGATAGAAATGAAATAATTTTCTAAGTATCTGTTGGGCCTGCGTTCTTTTGTTCCTCATTATTTTTGTTAGTTTCATTCACTTTGTTGTGTATGGGTGTAGTTTGTTCACTTACATTGCCAAAGCACATCCCATTGAATGAATGTATCACAATTTATTCTATTGTTTATGAATAGTTCGTGGTAGAGGTTAATAGCAAATCATCACCTCTGTTTTTTCCTGGGTTCCTCTTCCTCCTGGGGACTTCTGAACTGCGTTTACCAGCTTCCCTTCCAGTAAGGTATGGACGTGGGTTCCAGCCTGGCCCATAGGAATCTCCCATGTGTGATCCTCTGTGATTTTTTCATCTAGACTGAAGATGACCTCCAGGTAACCTTGGAAGCTGTGTGTGCAAGCCACAAGTTAGAGAAACCCTGGGTTCCTGAATCACCATTAGGATGGGAGCTTCCCAGGAGAGCCCCCTATTTAGGAGCATCCACACTGGGCTATTATGGGAGTAAGAAAGAAACTTTTACTGTTTTAAGCCTCTGAGATTTTATGGGCTATTTCAACAGCAGCCAGCTTCTCCTTAACTAATATAGTTTCCAATTTTGACAATTATGAACAATTTGAACATGTATCTCAGTGTATATATAATCTGTATTTCTGCAGGGTATATACTTGGGAGTGGAGTTGCTGGGCCAAAGACTATACCTGTCTCCAACTTGATGAGATAATGACAAACTACTTCCAAAATGAATGGCTAGTTTACACACTATCAGCCGTGTATGAGAGTTACTATGCTCCACATCCTTGCCATTACTTGGTTTGATCAGAATTTTTACCTCCAGCCAAACTGAAGGGAGAGTAACAGTTTTCACCGTGGCTTAGAATATTCATTTCCTTAACTGAGATTGCTCATATTGTCATGTGTTTAATTGGTCACTTGGATTTCCTCTAAGAGGTCCTTCTCCAAATTTTTATCTTGGGTACCTTTTTTCCTGTGGTATGTAGGATTTCTTTATATATTCTGGTTACCAGGTCTTCATTAATTTTATGTGTTGCAATTATCTTTACGCATTTAATGACAAAAACTCTCTCTGGTAAATACAGTTTTAATGTAGTAGAATTTGTGATCTTGCCCTCTATGGTTAGTATTTTTTAAGTGTCTTGATTAGGAAATCCTTCTCTATCCTGAGGTCATAAATATATTCTCCTATGTTATCTTACAGATCTTTGTAGCTTTGTCTTTTACATTTAATTTTTTAATTCATCTGTAGTTATTGTTTGCATATTGTATGAGATAGGAGTTCAATTTCAATTTTTCCCTTATGCATACCCAGTTGTTCCAGAATCATTAATTGAAAAATGTATCCTTTCTTCACTGCTCTGCTTTGCCACTTCTGTCATATATTGTGTCCATATATGTAAGGTCTTAATTCTTTAAAAAAAATTTTTTTAAGTAATCTCTGCACCCAATATGGGCTCAAATGTACAACTCTGAGATCAAGAGTCTCATGCTCTACTGCCTGAGCCAGCTAGGCACCCCTTTAAGGGTTTACTTTGGGGCTTTCTCATTTATTCCAATGGTCTGTTTAACTCCACCAATTCTACAACATAGTTTTTTTGTTTATCTGAGAGAGTGAGAGCATGAGAGGAGGTCGATCTCAGGACCCCCAGATCATGACCTAAGTTAAAGGCAGATGCTTAACAGACTGAACTACCCAGGCACCCCTCACATAGCTTTTTAAGACACATTGTGTCTGATACAGGAAGACTTCCCAAGAATTCTTTTTCACAAGTATCTTGGATTTTTGTATCTCTTTGCATTTCCATGTGAATTTCATGATCATCTTGAATTTTTCCAGAATAACCTATTGAGATTTGAACTGGGACACTATTAAATCTGTTAGTTAAATGGAGGGAGAATTGAAAACATCATTGAGTTCTCCAATTAATGAAGTTGATTTTAGCATATGATTTTATATCTAGAAAGTTCAGATATTAGTTAATTCTAATAATTCAACTGTAGATTAAAAAATTCTACCTATGTAATCACATTATTCACAGGTAATTCACATTATTCCTACCTTTCCAAAATTATAACTTTTATTTTTCTTGCTGTGTTGTCTAGGACCTCCAGTACAAGGTCCTAGGTTTATTGGGAATGGTCATAGCAAGCAACCTCCTCTAGTTCTAAAACTCAGAGAGAAAGCTCTTAATATTTGAATATTTAATGGTATTAAATTTATCCTTACCAGATAAAGAAGTTTCCTCCTAACTCTGATTTGTTGAGAATTACTTTGATCAAATGTGAGACTTGCATACTGATATAAATCAAATATTATTGGATTTCGCTTACAAATAATTAAAAAATTTTGATTGATTTTCATGAGTGATATTGGCCTATGATTTACCTTTCTCATCTTATGGTCCTTGTGAAGTTTTGAAATCAAAGGTATACTGGTTTCATCTGAGCTGGGGATATGCCTTTTTTTCTATTCTCTGATGGCTTGCAGAAAGGTATAATTATATCATAATATTATATCTGGTGGAACAGGTTTTCTGCCTCTTCTTGAGTCAAACTTTTTCAGGAGTGTGTCCATTTAATATAAATCATCAACTATATAGGCAGAAAGTAGTTTATAATATTCTCATTCTCTCCTAATTATCTGAAGAATAATATGTACTATTGTCTCAATTTTCATCCTCATATTGCTTATTTGTGCCTTTTTTCTTTCCTGATAAATATCAGCTGCAGCGTGTCAATTTTGTTAACTTTTTCAGAAGACCAACTCTTGTTTGTTGATCTTCTCTATGGTATATTTCTTTTCTATTTTGTCCCTTTTTAAATTCCCTCCTGTTTCTCTTTTTTCTTCATTTAAAAAAAGAAGATTGTTTGTTTGTTTGTTTGTTTATTTCTGAGAGAGACTGAGAGCAAGCACATGAGTGGACAAGCAGACTCTTGTGCTGAGCACAGAGCCCAAGGCTAGGCTCAATCCCAGGACCCTGAGATCATGACTTGAGCCAAAATCTAGAGTTGGACGCCCAAATGACTAAGCCCTCTCCCATTCCTTTCTTTGAATTTATTTTGCTACTTCCTTAAATTTGTTTTTATGGCTATTATTTATCCAATTTAATGCTCACTTGGTAAAAGGACATATTAGTGACATTATCTATCTCATGGGATTGAGGAGAAATGAAATCTTGCCTAGCATCAATTGTCAGTGCAAGTTGTACAAACAATCATGAGTTCCAACATTGAAGATGCTCATTCAGATATTTGTTTTAAGAATAGGTGAGAATAAAAAAAAAGTAGGTGAGAATAAATTGAGCTGTCATTTATTTTAAGGCTTAGGATGGAACACAGAAGTCTCTCTACAGCTTAGAAGGTTAGTTCCTGATAATTGCTATTGTAAAAAAAAATTTGAAATTAAGAAACTTGGGACTGTAGGGGAAAAATATGATTGGGAAGCCAAGAGTAAAAGCCCACTAAATGGTAATGTATTTAAGAAGCTAAAACGATAGACAACACCTCCAATTAAAGGCAATCTCAGGCAGTCCCAGTGGCCCAGTGGTTTAGCACCCCTTCAGCCTGGGGTATGATCCTGGAGACCTGGGATCGAGTCCCATGTCAGGCTCTCTGCGGGGAGGGTGCTTCTCCCTCTGCCTGTGTCGCTGCCTCTCTCTCTCTGTGTGTCTGTCATGAATAAATAAATAAAATCTTAGGGGGATCCCTGGGTGGCTCAGCGGTTTCACGCTGCTTTTGGTCCAGGGCACAATCCTGGAGTCCCGGGATCGAGTTCCCTGTCGGGCTCCTGGCATGGAGCCTGCTTCTCTCTCTCTCTCTCTCTCTCTCTCTCTCTCACTCTCTCTCTCTCTCTCTCATAAATAAAAATAAATCTTTAAAAAAATCTTAAAAAAAAATAAAGGCAATCTCAATGATGTTTTACATACTTTGTTCAACTAGTAATGAAATTGTTATCATTGGTTTCCAGTGACTGTCTCTTGTTCTACAGAAAATTGTTTCTTTGCAGTTTCAGTAGAAGACTTGTAAATTCATTCTGTATATGTGTGCATGTTTGCATGTGTGTGTATTTACAGATATGCATATTAAGCAACAATTTTTTAAAAGATTTATTTATTCATGAGACACACACACATACACACAGGCAGAGACACAGGCAGAGGGAGAAGCAGGCTCTTCACAGGAGCGTGATGTGGGACCCAGTCTCGAAACCCAGGATCATGACCTGAGCTGAAGGCAACCACCCAACTGCTGAGCCACCCAGGCATCCCATTAAGCAACCTTTTTGCTTGGATCTTATATTTCTCTTAATGTGTGATCTTTTCTGAATATATTGTTCAGGAATTAATGAGTTCACCTCCAACAATTGTTTTTTTTTTTTAATTTACCACTCCACATACACTGTTAGAACATATTTGTAAGTTCTTGGTTGATTTATTCCTTTGTTCCTCTTTTCCTTTCTCCCACAAACATCTACTGAGTGCTTACTACTTACTATCTAGGCATTGTCGAATGGACTGGGGATATAGCTGTGAACACAACAGAAAAATTCCAGCTCTTAGGTAGCTTACACATTTAGTGGGAGTAAGCAAGCAAGAATGAGATAAATAAAATATATATTTCAGATAATGGTGAGTGCTATGGAGAAACATAAATCAGTAAAGGGGGTGGGAATGCCAAGAAGTGAAAGATGGGGCTGAAATACGTTTGCAATTTAGATGATGTAACTGAGGGAAGACCTCACTGAGAAGGTGACATTCAAGTAAAAGCCTAGGGAGAATAAATGAGGAGCATGTGCATACGGGGAGTCTGGGGCAGAGAACATTCCAGGCAGAGGGAACAAGTGTAAATGCCAGGTCATGAGTCCTTGTAGACCATGGTAAGGCTTTTTTAATCTGGGGAAAATAGGCAACTATGGGAAAGTTATGAGACAAGTGACATGGTATGATTTTTGCTCCAAAAGTATTACTTTAGCTGGGTTCAGAGTAGGTCAAAGAAGGACATGAGTGGAAACCGGGAGACCAATGAGGAGCCTTTTGGGATAAAGTCAGATTTACATACATGTTTTGAAAAAAGAGGACAGATTTATTATTGATGGATCAGATGAGGAATGTGAAGTCAAGAATTGCTTCACAATTTTTTGGCTTGAACAATTAGAAGACAAAAATGGACATTGATAATGATGGGGGTAGCTACAGGATTAGGTTTGGAAGAGTAGATCAGGAGCTCCATCCTGGATCTGCTAATTAAATGTGTAAGGCAGCCAAGAGAGGCAGCTGGATATTTGGGTCCAAGCTGAGGTACAAGGTAAGCTATCACTATAAATTCAGGAATTATAGGCATATAGATATTTTGTACAACTTTATTTTAAAAATGTCTTTTCCAGGGCATGACTTAATAGAGCATGTAACTCTTGATCTTGGGGTTGTAAGTTTGAGCCCTACATTGGGCGTGGAGATTATTAAATATATATATATATTTATATATATATATAATATATATATATCACAAATTACCCCCCATGTTCCTACCTTCTGTCTCTCTTTTTTAAACCTGGGGCTTGAACTCATGACCCTGAGATCAAGAGCTGAGCTGAGATCAGGAATCAGAGGCTTAACCGACTGAGCCACACAGGTACCCTCTTTTTTTTTTCAAATTAATTATTTTTTATTAAGTATAGTTGACATGCAATGTTACATTACTTTCACATGAACAACATAGTGATTCAACAACTCCATACATTATACTGTGCTCTCCACAAGTGTAGCTACCATCTGTCACTGGACAACACTATCACAATACCATTGACTATATTTCCTATGTACCTTTTATCTCCCTGACTTATTTATTCTATAACTGGAAACCTGTGCCTTCTCTTTTTTCCCCTAATTATTGTAAACAAGAATGATTTTGCTCTTCTAAATGCAATTCTCCTAGTGTAGCTAATAGATGAGAAATTCTTTAAGCAGTCACACTTAAATTTAAATTTCTTAGAAAATGGGCAGCCTGGGTGGCTCGGTGGTTAGTGCTGCCTTTGGCCCAGGGCCTGATCCTGGAGACCCTAGATCGAGTCCCACGTCGGGCTCCCTGCATGGAGCCTGCTTCTGTGTCTCTACCTCTCTCTTTTTCTGATTCTCATGAATAAATAAATAAAATCTTTAAAAATAAATAAATAAATTTCTTATAAAATGACATAAATTTTCCATCAAATTAGAAATATAAATTTAAAAAGTAAAACAAAGTAAGACAAATATGTAATTATTATCTACAAATCCATTACAAACTTAAGTTCATAACATATGGAGCAAGAATTTAAAACTCTAAACTCAGATACACTTAGTATCATCTCTCTGATCTCAACTTAATATCTGTTCCTGATAACCTAAATTTTGGTTGTCCATTTGCTTCATGAAGAGTCTTTACATCCTCTCATCTTTGTTGCTCATGATTTTTGCACCCATTTTCCTCTCCATGGCTTCCCGTGGCCATGGCTATCTCAGCCAAAAATAATCTTTGGTTCTTTACTTATATTGTTCAAGGGAAATACTCAGAGATTGAGATTATTTTTGTGAATAATTTATTTAACACTGGTTCACTGCAGGAATTATAATTTGAAATAACAATATTTCACAAGCTAATAGGATACAGAATAATGTCTCTTAATAAGCCATTAAAGAAATAACCTATTCCAAACCAGTGATAGATTATATTATTGTTCCAAGCAAAGAGGAGATGAAAGGAATAAAAGATAAATTTAATTGAGATATACCTTTCTACAGGTTGGTTCTTGGCAGTCAGTGTTTCTGAGTAAAAGAATCAGCTGCTGGCATAGGTCCCTCACTATTGGGGCAAGTAGTTAACTGGAGATGGCACTGGTGTTGGCAGGCAAGGTGGGCTGCTCGGAAGGTTATTACTCCAGGGACCATTACATGGCTTGTGACACTGCCTATGAGGAGTAGCCTCACCGAGGCAGGAACACGTTGTTTCTTCTCTTCCTGCAACAGCTACAGTTTAACATCACTGCTGACCAAGAGTGTCTTGGCCACGCCACAGCTGGAGCGAGTGTCTCAAGATTATTGGATCAACAAATAATAGCCTTGACCAGACCAAACACTTTCAGTAAGTCCTCACAGATTCTTGGTGTTTGTTTTTAATTTTTTTAAAGATTTTATTTATGTATCTGAGAGAGGGCATGAGCCGGTGGAAGAGCTGAGGGAAAGGGAGAAGCAGACTCCCCACTGAGCAGGGAGCATTACATGGAGCTCAATCCCAGGACCCTGAGATCATGATCTGAGCCAAAGGCAGACAACCGACTGAGCCACCCAGGTGTGCTGATTCTTGGCATTTAAAGTTTAAATGTCCATTATGTCACAGGCTGCTCTTCCATATTTTCTTATTGATACATCCCCAGTGGCACCTGCCAACAGTTGAACTACTGAGTGCTTCGATAACATTGACAACTGATGTCAATGACAACATCCTGACACAGCTTCCTCACTGTGAACAAATTTACCTTAGATCAAAAGAACTTCATTTAAATCATAAACAAGTGGATTTGAAATTATAACAAACCAATACCCAACATCTTCACACTGCCTACACTGTAAAAAATGTTTATCATGTGTTTTTTTTCTTATTAGCTCTTACTAAATAAACACATTTGGATAAAACTTCTTGCCATTCTCTATCTTTCCTGACATTGGCCAAACCTGAAAAATCAGAGAAAAGATCACTTGCCTTTCTCCTCATCTCCTTAATGATGTAGCAGATAGTCTTCCAATCAGGAGACCTATTTGAAATATTTTTTAAAAGATTTTATTTATTTATTCATGAGATAGAATAAATCTCTCTACTTCTCCTTTCAGATGCCCCCAATCCCCAGAATACCCAATTCCTGTTCTTTTTTCCATATTACATGGTTATAGTCTAGCCTTCTAGCCATGGCCACAGGCAGCTTCTTAAAATTTACTACTTTAGCTCTTGTTCAAAGTTACACCCAAACATTCCTCAAAACTCACGTCTGGGAGCTTGAAAATTTATGGCTACTGAAGTGTCTCATGTAACCTCAGTAAAGAAATTAAGGAAAACTGGAATTTTGTTTTAATACGGGGGATTCCAGTTCCTTCTGATCTCAAAGTCTTTCCATGGTAATTCTTCCCTTTCCTCCTTTTGTCTCCTCTATTGATGATAGGTGTCCTTCTTCATGCCAAAACTAATCCCTCCCTGTCCTTTGAGCCCACACCCACCCACCCCTAAATTGCACCTCGAATCTGCCCTCTGCTAGATCCTTTCCTCTGCTCCTCAACACATTTGGGTGTCTCCCAGACCTAACAGATACCTTCTCTGTTAGCTCCTGCTAATATTGCCACACACATTACCTCCTACTTCAACTTGGCCAGCACCTTCTCACTCCTTGGCCCTTTGCTGTCTGGCTCACACCCTTACTGTCCTCCTGACTATTCCTCTCCAGATTATCAGGGACCCAGTACAGTGGCCTAAAACAACACCAAAAACAAAAACAAATAACAACTTACTATCCTCAACTCCTCTCTATAAAATTTAGTGCCAGGTGAAGTTTGACAGAAGGAGATACTGATGGTTAAAGAAGAGTTGTTGGTAGGAAAAAACTGCTAGTTGGCAAAGAGTTGGTTTATTTATGGTGATCTGGTCCTCAGTCTTATACCAGAAACTGGACTTTTTCTATGTACCCAAAGATGAAAATATCTTTGGGAATAAGTTGATACTCATGAAACTCCCAGGTGGTGTGGAGGGCCAAATTATTAACAATTATAAGAAAAAATTCTTTCTTTCCTGATATTTAACACCCAGCAAAGCTTGAGTATGGTCACAGTATCCCTCTAAGTATCAGCTGCTGTATGTTGGAGTGAAATGGAAAGGCTGTAAAATAAAATAGAACTAGGCTTGAATCTGACTCCATCTTATTGGCTAGTATCTAATTTTATAGACTAGTTTAGCTCAGTTTCTGTGTCTGTAAAAGTAAGTAGTGATATATATATATATAGTTTATCTGTAATTTACCAACATGTCACAGTAGTATTACTTATAAGGTGCCTGATGTCATCACCCTCATCACCAACAAACATTTGAACATTCAGGCCTGCCAGGCACAGTAGCTGACTAGGTTATAAACTATGACTAGCACTGACCCTGTGCTCAAGAACTCCAGTGTAGTGCAGATGACAGAGATGCCCAGTCCAATGCAATGGAGCAACTTGTATGGAAGTATGTCAAAGGCATTGTGTATGCACAGAAGTACTGTTTATCTACATGGGTTTTCCCTCTCATCTTTTCTGGACTAACTCATGCCATTCTCTATGTCTCAGGTTAAACATCAGATTTTCCTTCATGTGATTTGGTGCCATGTGCTCTTGTACTTACGGTTTTATAGTATTCATCCCGCTACCTGCTACTTGTTCAGTGTCTGTTTCAGACTCTTAGCTCTACGAGGCCAAGGACTATCTCTGCCTTGTTCATTGCTGTGTCCCTGTGGCTAATACAGTGTCTGGCACATAGTATGAGCTCAAGAAACTTGTAGTTGAATTGGAAACTATAAGGGATTTAGTGGGGTTGTGTGAGGGAAGGATTGGTGATAAATGAAAAGATTATAGAGACAAGATAACGAAGAGCCTTTTCTGCTATAAGGAGTTTGGACCTTATATAGCAGAGAATGGTGAACCATTGAAAGATTTTGAACAAGGGATATGATCAATTTGGAGTTTACAAAAGTTCATTAAGGTACAGTTTAGTGTATTGGGTACATATAAATGTGGGTATGGGGAAAAACAGGCATCCAAGAGTTGAGTTAGGAAAATTTTGCTAGAGACCAAGTAAGGAATTAAGACCCAAACCAAGGTAATAGCAGTGGGGATAGAGCAATTTGTTTGAGAGGTAGAATTAATGGGATTAGGTGAACAAGTAGATGTGAGAAGGAAGAAGAAAAAGCTTATGTTGATTTCTAAGTTTCTAGCTTATATGGTGGATACTGGGGGGGAAATTCATTGTAATCAAAAGAAAAGATTTGGCATCAGACAGCTAGGATGTGACATTAGCCTTTGTATTCCCATCTGTAAAATAAAAATTTTAATATCTACCTTTTGGGGTTGGTATAATATGAAATGGCTGGCACTGAGTGGAGACAACACTTTAGTATGTCCCTCCCATCCTCCCCGCACCAGGCCCCCCACCAATTTCAGTTCCACTTTAAACTTACCTAAAAACAAAAACAAAAACATAAACTTTTAATGTAAATTTAAAATATAATCTAAAAAGGTAATAAGGCTCTGGCTAAAAGAGTAAGAGTAGATTTAGTGAGGGAAGACGGAGAATTTGGTTTTGCACACTTTAACATTCAGACGTTTTACATTTTGAATATACAATTCACTTTTAAAGCTGAAACTAGGTGCTACAACATTGTAAACTTCTCCAGCTTAAGAGATTTTTCTTAGAGAAGTCATGATTTTTTTTCTACTTCATATATTTTTGCAGCCTGTTTTGAACGGAACAACTTGAAACAGGTTTACTCTGTAGAATATTAAAAGAGCATGGACTTTAGGAATAAGACCTGATAGAAGACGGATGGCTAATTCCAACTCAGATTCCTCACTAAAGAGTGAAACTGGTTGCTGTCCCTCAGGATGTGCAAGGATGAAAGCCCTTGCAGTAGGATACCTACAGTATACATGTCTGCACATTTATTTACTCAATAAATGTTAATTTCTTTCCTTCATAATCTTTTTGTTTTATTTTGTTTTTATTTCTTTTTTTAAAATTTATTTTTTATTGGTGTTCAATTTGCCAACATATAGAATAACACCCAGTGCTCATCTCATCAAGTGCCCCCCTCAGTGCCTGTCACCCAGTCACCCCCACCCCCCACCTACCTCCCTTTCTAGCGCCCCTTGTTCGTTTCCCAGTTAGGAGTCTCTCGTGTTCTGTCTCCCTTTCTGACATTTCCCACTTATTTTTTCTCCTTTCCCCTTTATTCCCTTTCACTATTTTTTATATTCCCCAAATGAATGAGACCATATAATGCTTGTCCTTCTCCGATTGACTTATTTCACTCAGCATAATACCCCCCAGGTCCCTCCACGTCGAAGCAAATAGTGGGTATTTGTCGTTTCTAATGGCTGAGTAATATTCCATTGTATACGTAGACCACATCTTCTTTATCTATTCATCTTTCAGTGGACACCGAGGCTCCCTCCACAGTTTGGCTATTGTGGACATTGCTGCTAGAAACATCGGGGTGCAAGTGTCCTGGCGTTTCACTGCATCTGTATCTTTGGGGTAAATCCCCAGCAGTGCAATTGCTGGGTCATAGGGCAGATCTATTTTTAACTCTTTGAGGAACCTCCACACAGTTTTCCAGAGTGGCTGCACCAGTTCACATTCCCACCAACAGTGCAAGAGGGTTTCCTTCATAATCTTAAATCACAGCACAAATACCTTTTTTTTCAGTTACAACACAAATACTTAATATGTTTTAAGAACCACTTCACTCCTACAGGCTGATCTGTAGTCAGTATACACTCTGTCAACCAAAATTCCATTTCCTCAATTATACAACAAGATTGTTTATAATAATGTATTGACCAAAGACAAGGTAATTAATGGAGTCAAAGGCCAATTTGCTAATATTTAGGGCAAATTAGAATACTAAAATAAAGATGAACGTTGTACAGGAATTTCAATAGGAAGAATTAAAATGGAAAGCAATTCAGTTATCTCTCAATTACCCAGAAAAATAATTTGTCACAGTGCCTCAGGACTCCTGAACATTTTTCATTGTTAAAATTAGAAGGCAAATTTACTTTGCTGCTATTTTTATTTGGGGACATCATTTCTAATGTTATTTCTATCACAAGGGTATGTAACTTTGTGGAAGATACATGTTCCTAGCAGGAAGAGAAGAGCAAATGTCTTTTTAAAACTTCAAATCTTTTAATTTAAAAGGTTATGAACATTTACCAGTTATTACTCTTCAATTGCCAGCTCCTGTTTTAATCCATAGTCACAAAGAAGTCAGCAGTTTGTATGTGAAGTTTTTACAAGCAAAATTCCTAGGATGAGAGTAAAATTGAATATTAGATGCAGCAAAATGACGCCATTATATTTTTTAAAACAAACAAAGATAGTTAGAACTCTACTATTTTCACTGAAATGTTATATAAATAAGCATTTTGGAGCATATAACCAATAATTTACGTTGTGGTAAGAAATCTAAGCCTATTTTTTTGGAGGAGGAATTTCAGGCAGAATTAGTATTCCCTCTGTCAGTTTAGTTTGATTCCTAAGCTTGTGGTCTTTCTCATATATCACAGGTTAAATCTGTTTAAACTTGTTCTCTTTAAAAGAGGTTTCAGAAATCTGCACATGTGTGTACATATGAACGTGAGCAGTGGTGTGACAGGCCAAAGTATCAAAACCATTCTTTTTATGAACAGATTAAATTCAGTAAATTTAAGGAAAATGGATAGTGTTTTTCAAAATATTAAGTTGTAAAAGTAAATCTAAGACTATAATTTCTATGAAAAGACATTCTTGGTTTGAAATGGGATAAATGGCCTAAGTTTCTCACTCTTGTTAGTAACATAACACTGTGGTCACCATTTTGTGAACTGACATGTTCCTGATATAGGAAGGTAGATGAGGAATGGTGAAAGACTTTCTATAACAAAAGCTGGTAACTTTATTATGGCAGTTTTGGAAGTGGTATCAGAAATGGCCAATAAAGAGGATCCCTGGATGGCTTAGAGGTTTAGTGCCAGCTTTCGCCCAGGGCGTGGTCCCGGAGTCCCAGGATCGAGTCCCACATCAGGCTCCCTGCATGGAGCCTGCCTCTCTCTCTGCCTATGTCTCTGCCTCTCTCTCTCTGCCTCTGTCTCTCATGAATAAATAAATAAAATCTTAAAAAAAAGAAATGGCCAATAAAATTTAACTTTATTTGTGATATTAAGTAGTTGAGTAACTTGAGTAGTAAACAGAAAAGTCAGTATGCAATATGACACCAGTATGTGATGTCACTGCCTACATATGACTATTGTTTACTTCCTCTGTCATTAGGGTGGTCTACTGCCCTGACTGGCTTGGGACTTTCCTGGATTTAGCACTGAAAGTTTACCTCAGTCCCAGGCAAATAGCAAGGACTAATCACCCTAACTATAATCCTGGATTTAAAGTAGTCCATGGCTTTTAAAAAATATATAGGATATTATCCAAAATTTTTTGGAAAAAGGCAGGATTATATGCAATAGTTTTTCCTTTGGTGTGAGGGGAGGGGCAGGGTTACTAAAGAATATGTCATTTGAATTTGGCACTATCAAAATAGATGGCATAATATTTTCTTTTCAAATCTAAATATTCCTGATTTTTATTTTTATTTTTTTAAAGATTTGTTTATTTATTCATGATAGACAGAGAGAGAGAGAGAGAGGCAGAGACACAGGAGGAGGGAGAAGCAGGCTCCATGCCGGGAGCCCAACGCAGGACTCTATCCCAGGACTCCAGGATCACGCCCTGGGCCAAAGGCAGGCACTAAACCGCTGAGCCACCCAGGGATCCCCTATATTCCTGATTTTTAAAAAGATTTTCATTTATCTGAGAGAGAGAGTGAGCGGCAGAACACAAGTGGGGGGCAAGAAGCCCAAAGGGAGAGGGAAAAACAGCTTCCCTGCTGAGCGAGGAGTCCAATGCAGGGGCCTGGGACCCATTGCCAGGCTGGATCCCGATGCGGGGCTCGATTCTGGGACTCCAGGATCATGACCTGAGCCGAAGGCAGACACTTAAGTGACTGACCCACCCAGGTACCCCTAAATATTCCTGATTTTGAATCAGAGGAAACAGTAGATTATCTGCCCCTACAAGTCTCTTTCCTTTGCCGCTCCTATTTGTTCTTATGATCTCATTTTCTCATGAAAGGCATCTCAGGATATAAACTTAATAAAGCAACTAAGATGGGCAATTGATCTACTTTGTTCATGGAAGAAGAAAACCAATGTTGTGAGCAACTAGTCTAATTCTCTGTGAAATTTGCTGTCCCTCATCAAACCTGAGACCCCTGAAAGTAACAAGTGTAGACTGGGCTCTGAAGCCACCTCCTCAGTTTGGCAACAAAGTGGTCAAATCACCTTTGCTGGTGATTTCCAACTACTCATATTAACTGCTCCTATCCATGTCGGTTCTGAGTCCCAGCTGCAGTTTTCTCCCTCGTTGTGGATCACTTTGCTACAGAGCAGAATCCCTGATAGGCACTCTGTTCAAAGCCACCGCCAGCTGGGAGTTACAGCGCTTTATGATCCAGCACTGCTGGCTTGCCCTGTTCTTCCCAGCTGTTGATGCAGCACTAAGGGCAAAAGGTGACTAGGTCACGTCTACTCCACCTGCTTCTGTTGTTGTTTCTTTTAAATCCTCTTAAATGGACTTTTAAGTGTGAACTTTGCAACCATGTCCTGGCCAAAGAACAACCTTAGAGGCAGCTGCAGCCTGTTCAAAGAGATGGCCTGGGTGGGAACCCCATACTTCTAATCTGTGTTCACAGGCTCTCACTAATCTGGCAACCAGGTGGTTAGTGCCAATGTTAACTGCATGGACTTGTGAGGGTGTTCCTTTGCCCAAAGGCTACAGGAAGTTGATACCTAGAACCACCTAAGTCTGAATTTCTCCTATCTCGGGACAGACTGGGAAAACAAATATCTCCTTGGCTGTACTTAAGGTGCTAAAGCTGGGATGGGCTTTAGAAATCAGCTAGCCAGAATCACAGAAGTTACCTTTAAGACTGGACAGGTTGCTATGTCACAAATTACCCCTTTTAGAGTGAAAACTGAGATGATGTAGTGTCTATAAGCAAGGAGAGTGGAACTAGTCTGCCTGGGTTTAATTCCTGGTTCCCCCACTTATTAGCTGTATGACCTGGGATTAACTTGTCTCTCAGTTTTTCCATCTATAACATAGAAATAATAATAGTATCTACCTCAGAGGGTTATCTCCAAAAACCAAGTAAGTCAATATCTATAAAGCACTTAGTGTCTGACAGAGCTACATAATCTTTAGTTGATATTAGTAGTATTAATTACAAACCCAGTAGCTCATCAAATAACTTGATGCAGCCTCAGTTCTTGGGATAACATTCATTAGACTTGCCATTACTGATCATCATTACTGCAACAGACTCAATGTTTATGGCCCCTCAAAATTGATATGTTGAAATCTGAACCCCCACAGTGATGGTTTTAGGAGGTGGGGTCTTTGGGAAGTGATTAGGTCTTAAGGGTAAAGCCCTCTTCAATGGGAATAGTACCCTTATGAAAGGAACTCCAGGGAGCTCTCTTTCTGCCATGTTAGGACACTGCAGGCCACCTACAGAATGGAAGAGGGCTCTCACCAGAACCTATGTTGGCACCCTGATCTTGCTCTTCGAGCCTCTAGAACTGTGAGTAATAATTTCTGTCATTTATAAACCACTGAGTCTTTGGTACTTTGTTGTGGTAGTCTGAACAGACTAAGACAGTTGCCAGTATTTTTGATCTACAAACAATGGGCCCAATACTAAATAAATATTTTACTGATATTATCTCCTTTAAGCTATGTAAACCTCAATGAAATTGGTGCTGTCATTATCTCCGTTCTACATGGGAGGAAACTGAGGCTCAGGCAAGCTAAATATGATGCCAGGTTCACCAGGTAGTAAATGAAAGAGCTGGGGCTCACACCCAGAAGTGATTTTGGATATGAGCTGATACCATAATGGGTTGAGACTTTAGAGGATAGTAAGATGGGAATAGTTTTATTTTATATGTGGGAGGAATTCAAATTCTTGAGGGCTATGGTAGATTAAATAGTCCCTCAAAGATACAGGGTCCTAATCCCTGCACCCTGTGAACATTACTGCATATGGTTAAAGAGGACATCAAAGGTATGATTAAATTAAGGATCAGGAGATTATCCCGAATTTTCCAAGTGGGTTCTAAATGCAACCCTATGTCTCCTTATAAGAGGCAAAGGGAGATTTGCACACAGAAAAAGAAGAGAAGGCAATGTGATCACAGCGGTGGAGATTGAAGGGATGTGATCACAAGGAAGCCAAGAATACTGGCAGCCACCAGAAACTGGAAGGGGCAAGGAAAAGATTCACCTCCTGAGGCGTTCAAGAGAGTGTGGCCTTGGTGTCACCTGATTTCTACCCAGTAATACTGATTTCAGACTTTTGAAGTGTGAGAATAAATTTCTGTTGTTTGAGACACCAAATTTTTGATAATTTGTTGCAGCAGCCTCAGGAAACTAATACAGCTGACCCTTGAACAACAGGGCTTTGAACTGCACAGATCCACTTATATGCATTTTTTTTCATTAAATACACGTATAATACAACAAATGTCTTTTCTCTTTGTTATCTTAACTTTTTTTCCAGATTACTTTATTGTGAGAATACAGTATATAATACATACAAAAATACATATAACATACAAAATATGGTAATTGACTGTTTATGTTATCAGTAAGATTTCTGGTCAACAATAGGCTATTAGTAAAGTTTTGGGGGCTTCAAAAGTTGTCCTCAGATTTTTTTGACTGCATGGGGGAAGGGGAGTGTTGGTGCCCCTGAACCTCCACATTATTCAAGGGTCAGCAGAACAAATGCTAAGTAATATTTGGATCTCTGCCTATTTAAATATAATTCCAAGGGTGCAGATGTTGAATAAAGTTTCCTACATCTGCACAGTTGTGCCTAAATGAGGGCCACTAAGAACTTTTCTTTGTCAACTAAGAACGGTGGTTCCCAAACTTAGCTGAACACTGGAATCACTTGGGGAGATTAAAATTCCTAATTATCCAGCCACCACCCAGACCAATTACATCAGAATCTCTGGAGGTTGGACCCAGGCATAAGTTCTTTTTCAAGCTCCCAGATGATTAAAAAATGTAGCCATATTTGGGAATGGTTGAGTTAGAAGTCAGAAACACCTCTATCTGTGCTTGGATCTCTGCCTGTAATTCTGGGCATGTATTTCCAAGTGCCTTGCTAAGTGCCCTCATCTGGTTGCCACGTACCTCAAACCAAATATATCAGAAACAGAGCTCATTCCATTATCTCTACACACTTGTTCCCTGTCCATGCACCCAGCATGGATACTGGTGCTACCAGCTTCTCTGTCATCTCAGCACTCTCTTCTTCCCGCCTGTCTCCCTCACCCCCAGACAGACACTTCTCCCATCTGAGCCCTAAGTGAGCTCTGAGATGGTGGAGGAGACAAGTGGATGCCAGCTTGAAACCTTCCCTACTGTCCTGTAGAACTACTGATTTTAAAAAATATCTGATTAATAAATTAAAGTTTTATGAAAGATAGCATTGGAAAAATAGGTTCTGCTTAAAGAATGGAAAAAGAAGTGAAAATAGTATAGCTGCATTACACATCCTGTGTCTTAAACAGAAGACCTATATTTTCATGGGAACTGTAATATGCGGAGCTGCTAGGAATGGTAAACTTGATAGCTTACTATGTATGGGCAAACTGCAACAGGGAAGCTATAGGAGGAGGCCCAGAAACAAAAAAGAGAACCGTAAGAAGTCTGAAAGGGAAGGCAATGCATATCTTCAAAGCCAGAAGCTACTCCTTACTACAAAACTAGGAGACATTCTTTCCTTTTCATGTATGAGTAAACCAAAGTTCAGAAAGGCTCAGACGCTTATCCAAAGTGACACAGCTAATAAATTGTGGCTTCTAGATTTGAATCAGGATCTTACTCATCCCAAGGCCCCCAGACTTAAACTCCTAGTTTCATCTGTTTTCATCATCCTCAGTGTTTCGTAAACTTCAGTGTGTGTACGAACACCTGGACTGTTAAAGATGCCAATTCCTAGGCCCAGCAGCTGGGAATTGATACAAGAGGTCCAGAGCAGGGTCCAGGCACCTGTATTTTTTAAATCAGTATCTGAGGTGATCCTCATGTAAGCAGAATACAGACCACACTCTGAAAAACCTAACATATGTTTTATGCAGGATTTGTGCCAAGGGCAGATGTCCTTGGCTTTACCCTGTTTTTTGCAGCATTATTTATAATAGCCAAGCTATGGAAGCAACCCAAGTGTCCATGTAGATGAATGGATAAAGAAGATGATATATATATATATATATATATATAGATAGATAGATAGATAGATAGATATTGATGAAGAAGAAGATATATATATATATATAAAATGTGTGTATACAATGTGTGAATATTACTCAGCCATGAAAAAAATAAAATTTTGCCATTTTCAACAACATGGATGGACCTAGAGGGTATAATGCTAAGTGAAATAAGTCAGAGAAAGAAAAATACCATATGATTTCACTCATATGTGGAATTTAAGAAACAAAAGAAAAGAACTAAGAGAAAGAAAGAAAGAAAAGAAAGAGAGAAAAGAAAAGAAAAAAGAAATAAAATCAAACCAGACTCTTAAATGCAGAGAACAAACTGGTTGTTGCCAGAGGAGAGGTGGGTGTGGGAATGGGTGAAATAGGTGAAGGGGATTAAGAATACACTTATCTTGATGAGCACTGAGTAATAGAATTGTTGAATCACTGTATTATACACCTGAAACTAATATAACACTGTATGTTAACTATACTTCAAAAAAAGAAAAATGTCCTTGGTTTCAAGAACTTGTTGAAACAGTTGCAGACTATGAGAAGCTTATGCCCCCGCTTTCCAGAAAGTGGCTTTTGGGGCTTAGACTGGCTACAGGATTGGAGGATTGGGCTTCTGTTAGCATTCCAGCAAGATCTTACCAAGGGCAAGAGTAGCTGCCTGTCCCATGGGGAGCATCTGGTTCCTTCTCAACCTCCTAAATCCTATAGATCCCACATTTCTACAGAGCAGGTGAAGTGATTTTAACATTGCCAAGAGGACCCAATTTTAAGGTCAGATTTTGCAAGAATAGCCAAATGCTGCTGCAGTAGCTGTCAGCTTTGTCCCCTTTGCAGCCTGCCTGAAAGAGAGTGATACAGACTCACTTATCTGTTGATCTGGCTCACAGCTACAGGATGCTTTCTGCTACCAAGGCTCAATAATGGCAGCTTTGAAGTCCAGCGAGAGTGTGAATTTATTGTTTTGTAAAGACCAGATTCCTGAACAGGTCATAAATTACCTTGTTAGACAAAGGCTTCTGGGGAAATGTAATGTGTTGAAATCCTTCAGTGGGTGATTATCCTAACACATTGCTGGCAGAGCAAATAACTGGCACTCAAACACCAAAACCCAACAGCTGCCAAACTCCAGAGGCATTACAGCTAGGCTAGGCTTTGAAATCTTAGTTAACCTTTCTCCTAGGTGAGAAAGAGGAGAAAAAAGAAAGAGAATAGCAATTTAAAAAAAATTGACTTTACATTCCTGATCTTGTTTAGGAAAAGTCTGTTTTGGGAAGCCAATGAAATATAGCTAATTACTGTTAAAAAGACTTTGGTGGCATTTTTTTCCTGGATCTCAAGAAGATTCCTTTTCATTTTTGGAACATTGGCTTTTTGGTGCTCATTCCTTTCCTATCTGTCTAGGTGACCTCCTCACAGTTATAACTGGCATAATTATCTCTTTGACAAAGGACACTGATTGGTCATTATCTGATGATTCTTAGGGTCACTTTTCTACTCTTCAGGCCTGGCATGAAATACCAGCCTCTGTTAGGAACTCATCATCCTCTCTTACCTCCTCCAATAGAGTTTTTGCAATTTCTAGTTAGTTGGAAGACCTTGAGTAGATTCAAAATGCAAACTAAAGATAAAATCAGATCAAAATTTGGATTGTGAACTTTCTTTTAGAGTAGTATTTTTAAATGTGCATTTCACGGAATTTAGAAAATAGGGAATATTGAAAATACACAGAAGAAAAATAAGAACTACCCCACAGCCCATCAGCCAGCTAATAATAAAGCAATTATTTACATTTTGGCTTAAAAATGGGCTTACACTGAACTTACTTCTTTTTAACCTATTTTTCCACACAGCTAGATATCATAGTCATTTGCTTATGTCATTGACAATGTATGTACAACATCTTTTCCAATGACTACAAAGTAGACCTCCTCCTAAGTTTGTTGGTTAGAAGATAGTGCTAAGTATTCCCCAGGTACTTAGTTGGTTAAAGGATGTGAAAGATAATTGCCTTCTTCTCTGTGGGTCAAGAGCATCATTCATTCATTTGTTCAGCAAATATTTATTGAGTACTTACTATGTTTCAGACACTGTTCCGGATGCTGTGGATACAGCCTGAGTAGTCCAGACAAAAATCAGTCCTCCTGAGGCTCTGTGGGAGTGTCAGAGAGTACACTTTTTTAAAAGTTGCTGAATTCCTTTTAAAATTGAGGACTTGGGTTGCATATACCAAACACCCCTCAAACAAAGGCCACTGATAGTATATTAAATCTTAGGAATTAATGTTAGTCATCATAGAATATCATGTTTTTTGTTTACACTCCATCTAGCACAGGACCTGGTACATAGTAAGAGCTCAGTAAATATTGGTTGAACGAATTTATAAGTAAGTGTCTCCCACATAATTGAAGTTGGGTTTGCTTATCAAAAGTTAGGATTTCTTCATGGAATTCCGGAAGGGAAACAAAAGCTAAATGTTATAGTGGCTCTTGTCTCCTTAGACATTTGTCCACAAAGGAGAAGACAAATTAAATCAGATAGCCTTGTCAAGAGTTGCCTCTAAGCCTGAGTTTTCTCGTCATGGACAGAGTGCTATATGCTCAAGTACTAGAGACCTTCATATCTTGGCATTGCAACATGCCCTCTGGAAAGGAGAGGGCTGGGTCAGCTCTACATTGTTCAGACATTTTCAGGCAAGGAAAGAGAATCAGCTTATTAATCTCAGCAGCAAAGGAAACAGTTCTCTGCAGAGGATTGTGAGCTTTGGGGAATGCATTCAAGTATGTGCTGTCCCAGAGCAAGACATAGGCTTGATGTATGTGGTATTCAGAGACTCAGAAACTGGAAAAAACAGAGATTAGATCAAGTTCTTTTCACCTATTTGATTTGTGTCTGATGCCTACATTTTGACAGATAATTAGCAGGTCATATAGAGTACCTGGAAGGCACTGAAATATTACAATTTACGGGTAGCCAGCTCCAGATGGTAGACTGTATGTTAAGAGTCATCCCAAAGTTGGATTGCCAGATCTCTGACACTTGGAAAAAATGATCATAGAAGATGTTTGAATTTGCTTTAAGGCAGAACCTAATAAATATGTGCTCATTGTGGGAACTGAAGCAGTAAATCTGTTATTTTTGCTAAGACCTAGCAAACTCTGAGAACAGAATGAGGTGAGAGGAAAGTTTGCTGAATTAGAGAGGGTGGAATAAAATGTGTAAATGTCACTGAAAGAAATGTTAATGAAGCAGAGCTAATTTCTGTAGGTGAGGGGTTTTTGGCCTCTAGAAGGATATAGAAAAAATGGCTGGTGGTTTGATGGTCAAAGTTTCTTTCTTAGAAGAGGAAGACCCACTGAGAGTTTGTTTCAGGTCTGTTTTATGTCTGATCTCCCTTGACTTTTGTACAACGTTGGATAACAATAAAATAATAATCAGCTTCTGTATAGAAAAGGGGAGTTGGGCAGCCCGGGTAGCTCGGTGGTTTGGCACTGCCTTCAGCCCAGGGCCTGATCCTGGAGACCCAGGATCGAGTCCCACATCGGGCTCCTGCATGGAGCCTGCTTCTCCCCTGCCTGTGTCTCTGCCTCTCTCTGTGTCTCTCATGAATAAATAAATAAAATCTTTAAAAAAAAAAAGGGGGAGTAGTGGCTAAGTCCTGCAGGTGGAGGAGTCTAGGCCTGGGCTATTCTCCAAACCTTTTATTCACCAGCCTTTTGAGAGCAGACCCTGGACCCACTTAATTGTACTATTACTTGGGCAAGTTACTCACCTCTCAGTTTGACAAGAAAAACTTCAAGGGAAATGTTTTTTTCTGAGTAGAAACCCACAGATGATGATTAGGAAAGCAAATGAGTTTTAGAAATTCTATCCTTGTTTGAACTTGTAGGAATGCGGATCAACTCTAAGCCTCCTCATACCTACCTATCCATGTGGCTGTGTCACAAATATTTCAAATTCACTGTGTTGAGAACATTGCACATGTACCTCATAAATGCATCTGGGACCATCAGAGCCATCCATTGCCATCCCCACATGCCATTAGACTGCAAGCTCCAGGACAATCATGGAGTTGACATCACTCATCACCATGCTCACAGTTCCTGGCACAGCACCTGGCATATTGCAGGCACTTGGTGTTTGCTTCACAAATGAAGGATTGTCTCCGCCTTCTGTCTTTAGGTTCTCCTTTTTCTAGGATCTCCACACACTGTCACAGAGCTGAAAACCAGTCCCATGTATTACCTACTTAAATATCTTAGAGGATACCCCATTGTAGGAAAGAAAATGTGTGGAGACCCTCCTGATAATGAACTTTGCTTACCTTTCTGACATCATCATGTTCTGTTCCCCTTGGCCCTTCTCTGAGCTCCAGCTGAAGAGGAACAGCTCAGGCCTTTACACCTCAGTGCTTTCCTGTATTTCTCATTCAGGCTAAAGACCAGTTTGTGAGGAACTAGAAAATGCCTATCCACACCCCTAAAAAAAAAGCCTTGAAAGTTTCTCCGTGATGTTTAGCATCAAAATCATGTTAGCCTCTGCATTTTTCAGATGAGATGGCCATGCAGATGCATTATGGGGAAATGCATTTGTCAAGAGGGAAATATTCATTTATTTGAGCAGACTTATCAAGGTTACCTTTAAAGATAAATGAAACTT
The DNA here is from genome assembly GCF_905146905.1 of Nyctereutes procyonoides. Lineage (NCBI taxonomy): Eukaryota > Metazoa > Chordata > Mammalia > Carnivora > Canidae > Nyctereutes > Nyctereutes procyonoides. The sequence goes on from NW_026575040.1 coordinate 15,663,470, forward strand.
TTACTGTTAGCAGAAAAAAAGCCTTAAATACAATCACTGTGCTGCAATATCACTACATGTAGGAAAAGCTCATATTCTGCCTCCAGTCATATCTTATCTGGGGACAGAAACAGTTTTGGAACCAGTTATAGTTCTGACCCTCAAGAAGGGGCAATTGTTGCAGTGACTTGGGATGGGAGTGGTGTGGTTAAGAGAGTGGCTGGGAGAGCTTCTCCAAGAAACTTCTGGAAGAGAGTTGGAGAACACTGGGAAGAAAAGCAGACAGGGATTTGAGGCCTAAGCTCTGCTCAGGTCTTAGTCTTCTGGTTTGTGATCCACCTTAAGATGTGAGCTCAGGTTTATGGGCACTTTTTGGGAACACCCAGGGCTGCAATTTATTTTCCATGGCACCAGAACATGTACCTTTCAACTTCTTGTCAGCCCTCTCCTACCACAGGAGAAAAACAAAACATCGCCTTCCCTCCCCACCCCAACTTTTCTCCCTTTTTTTCTCCTCTTTGCTCCACTCAGAAACTGTTTTCTACTTCACTAAGCCCATTAGCTGAACCAACACTGTAAAAACTTCATTTTGTTCCTCTCTCAGCTTAGGGACTCTTTTCCTAAAATTCTAAGGAGGGTAGTTTTGTGGGTACATAGGGAAAACCTGACTCTCCAAAGAAGTGAAGTTATGAACTAATAGGCTCAGTGGCCAAGTTCTTGGGGAATTTGGGGCTTCTTCATTAACATAAAGAGTATGTTTCTCTCAGGTTCTGAGTGAATTGGTCCTATCTGTATGTTCTTACTCTTGAAAGTTAATTTTGCATTTTCTAGTTTCTTGGTGCCGTTCAAAGCTCCTCCTAAGACTGGCCCTTCATTTTTCTTGCTCTCCTTTGGGCCTCTGGATGTCAGTGAGAAAAGTCTAACAGTGACTCGTCTTTTGAGAATGTGAGTCCCTGTGGGTATCTAGCAGGTAAAGAGGAGGTCATGGAAGCAGCAGCATGGTCATTTCGTCAATATTTCCTTTTGAAGGCATGGAAGCTCTGGCTCACCAGCCTGCCTCTGCTTGACAAATGATGAAGATAATGAAAGTGAAGGTGCAGAGCGGAATGGCCAAGGCAGTCTGGGCACGTCTCTCATCACCACCTGTTTGGTGAGCTTGTGTTTATTCCCTGCCTTTGAAGGGCTGGCAGGCTGTGTGGCCTGGGCCTGCGAACACCCAAATCCTGGAGCAAAGAGAGGTTGGAAGACAGATGAAGGGAATACTTTCAAACAATATTGCTTTCTCTAATTAGTGCAGACAGAGAGCCCCCCGAGGAGTTTCAGGTGACCTCAGCCTTGCAAGGCTCCGGTATTTCTCAGAACCGACAGGGGCTGGAAACCTTTTCACTTTGCACAGACTGGTCTGGGAATCTTGAAAGAATCCATTTTCTTCTGACCCACAGTGCTTCTGGGTGTGCATGTAGTGGGTTGGGGGTGGGGTGAAAGATTCTCTAAGACATTTATTCTCATTGTTCTTTTGGTTGTGATAAATCCCATGCACAGAAAAGTCTGCATTCCTAGGTCCTTCTGTTTGAGGTTCTATTTGAGACCTGACTAGGAAGCCCCAGGCTGCCCTGTGCATGACCTCTTTTGATCATGCCCTGAAAGTTTATGTTTCTCCTTCTTTACCTTTGCATACTGTAGAGGAGAAATTGTAATAATGCTTACTGTGGGCCAAGGCCTTTTTTATGCTCAGGGCTTTGGAAGACAGTAATTATCATCACTAATGAAGAGAAAACTCAGTTTTATAGAGGCCAGCAACATTCTAAAGCCCCATAGCAGGTATCTCATAGAGTTAGGATTTGCACCCAGGCCTGTCTAGCTCTTAGCCACCACACCATCCTGCCTCTATTGAGAGAAGGATGGTTAATATGGGTTGTGTTGATACAAAGCAGCCTCCTGAAATCAGCTTTGCATAAAGGAGCAGCAGGAATGTGCACATTTCACAGTAGCTGTTTGAAACCTCAGGACTAGCAGATTGGCAGGGCTGTACTATGTTAGGAGTCCAACATGTCAGATCCTATTTGTACTATACTATCCCTGACCATGAGAGCTTGAGGAAATCACCTGAGCTTTCTGTACTGATTTCCTCATCCAGCAAATAATACCTATATTTTCCACTTTGCAAAAATGGTTTTGAAGGAGCTTTGTGGACTAAAAACGACCTTATGACCATAAGGGCCACCTGGATGAGGCATTTTCAAAATAGAGCTGTGAGTACAGAAATTTTTTTGGCATATTTTATATTTTCATGATAGGTCACTGATACGTTTTTAGATATGTGAAACCTTCACAGTCTCACCTTCAAAATCACAGTCCAGTAAGATCCTAGGCTTCTTTATGTCTGAGTTACAACAAATAAAAGAATACCAATCCTCTGTACTTGTTAGAAAACGCAACTTCCTTGAAAGTATTGTCTTGGTGGGTATTCTGACTCAAATGCTTCCCAGTCTGGTTAGATTTTTTAAGAATGTAATATGACCATCTTCTGTGTTGTTTATTGGGCAGTATGTTTCATGCCTCATTTGCCCTCAAATTCATATTTTTATTCATCAGAGTATTTGTTCTGCCCTGTGTGTATGCGCTCTCACTCACAGTCACTGAAACCTTTGCGCTTTAAACATTGGCCAGATGATAGGATATTTATTTTTTATTTTCCATGTTACATGATTTCTATATTATTTTTTTAAAACCAAAAGAACAAAGGAAAAACAGTTAAGAATTTTGCTTTGAATAAGCAGCCAGTGACATGCTCAAGATGATGAGGGTCAGTTTCTACTCCATACACACCTCTTAATTACATGCAGCCTAAATTGGGGCTCTGACCTGGATGGCCTGTTACCATGTATTCTGATGGGTGCCATCCACCAGTGTCCATCTTTCATGTGAGTCCCTAATTTTGTCCTCCCAGCAGGCAAGGGGACTAGAGCCAGGCTGGTTTCCTTACAATTACTGAATAGTAAGAGCCCATAATTATAAAATTCCTAAGGAGGATCCCCCTTTTAGCAAGTTCATCTTCTCTGCCTCTTCTTGCCAATTTCATACCTACAATCACATCCCAGTGGGGTTGGGAATTTTATTATGTTTATTGGCAATCTGTTTGGTAGACTATTTTTAAACTGCCATGGACTTAAAAAGATGTTAACCTTAAGGGTAGATCATTAAGTTAATCATAGTTCCCTTATTATATTTATTCTTTTATTCCCCATTCTGATTCCCTAGCATGCTTTCAATGGTAACCATTTCAATGTGTCTATACCATGTGTACGCATGTGTGTATGAGATTGTGTTTTTGTAAATGGCTATGAGCTTTCATCACTGATTTTTTTTTCCCTCTGCACCCAACTATCTCGGGAGCTTTCAGGTCACCATGGATGTGTTTCTGTTTTTTGGCAAGTGAATAACGTGTATACACATAAATCTACCATTTTCACTTAGAAATGTGGCCAGAGTTCTTATAAATTCTGTTGCAATGAGTCTTTCTTTTACTCACATCTCTTGAGAAGTCACCTACCTGATAGAATCTTAACCTTTGAAAGGTATTTCGTGTGATTATCTCATCTTTGAGGAGGAGGGGATTGATGCCAAGATGTGATGGAACTGAGAGGTAGAGGGAACCAAATACTGGCAGACGGGTGGTAGGTGAGACACCTAGGTCTGACATTAGGTTAGCCACTAGGCGTGAACCCTTGAGAAATTTACATAAACCACCAAAGCCTCAGTTTTCTAATCTGGAAAATGGACTTAGTATCTGTGTTATAGTGTTGAGTTACAGTTAAATGAAATAATATATTGACAAGCACCAAACTCAATGCCTGGTATATTTGAAGCATCCAGAGGGGTGTTGGTTGGATCAAAAGATCTCTTATGGATAATTTGAAGTTTCATGCTGAATTTGGGTAGTAGGGAAGAAGCCCTTACCTGAGATGACAGGAAAAGAAATGTTTGAATTGTGCAAGGGGCTCATTATATTTGCCTAAAAATGAAGACGTAAGTGCAGGGAATAGCCATTGGCCTTTGCAGAGTTACTTAACAAAGATGAGTTGTGCAGGAAGGCAGAAACAACATTAAGATACCTATATCCTTTTAATATATTGCTTCTCTATTTCTCAACTGTGAACACAGTGGCTGTCTCTGAACTGGGAGTTGAAAGCTTGATTCCTAAGATTCAGCTATGAGCCTTAGTTTCTTTACCAGCCAGAAAGTGGAAAGGTCAGCATTTCTCAGTGGGGCAATGCAATTCTTCACTGCAGGCGACAGACCCAGGACTGCAGAACAACAGTACCCAGGTCCATTGTTACCCCAGCCTCTTCCACTGTTCAACATGCTCCTTGAGGGAAGTTGCCACATCTCCAGGGTCCCTTCTGGAGCTGGCTTTCAGGGAATCCATGTTACTTACCCAGAGTGGGTAACAAAGCATTGTAGTATTGGTAGGAACGATCATTTCACTTATTTAGTTCTAAATTACCTTCATGAATGAACAGATTGAGTGGAAGAAGCTATAGGCTGGTATAATGGTGACCGGAGCAGACTGCATTCTGTCTCTGAGACCAACTTCATCTTCTGCATTTGAGAGAAAACCACTTGCCACACACCGTTCGTTCCTGTAGGACTGACATGGGATGGCATTCACTAAGGCAGAAACACTGTGCCTGACTTCTGTGTTTTCAATTAATTTTTTTTAAAGATTTTATTCATTTACTCATGAGAGCCATAGAGAAGCAGAGACATAGGCAGAGGGAGAAGTAGGCTCCCTATGAGAGCCTGATGTGAGACTTGATCCCAGGACCCTGGGATCATGACATTAGCCAGAGGCAGATGCTCAACCACTCAGCCACCCAGGTGCCCCTCAATATAATTTTTTTAAAAGGAGATTGTTTTAGTGGTTCTTAGAAGCCCAATATGACAGCTTTTTTGAATAATAGTGCCTATATCTACATGTGTCATAAAGAATGTTGGCTTCTCTTCATGACCTGGAAAATGGTCCCAACCTCCGCCTTGCCTCTTACTGTGGCCTTGTACACCTTGGTGCTGAAGATCTTTCAGGCTTTTTTTTTTAATTTTTATTTATTTATGATAGTCACACACACAGAGAGAGAGGCAGAGACATAGGCAGAGAGAGAAGCAGGCTCCATGCACCGGAAGCCTGACGTGGGATTTGATCCTGGGTCTCCAGGATCGCGCCCTGGGCCAAAGGCAGGAGCCAAACCGCTGCGCCACCCAGGGATCCCCAGATCTTTCAGGCTTAATGACCTCCCCAGATTTCTTAGGATAGATGAGAAGTTGCTTATGTATCCTGTACAACAGAAAAGGAAATGGAATGAAGTGGGGAGAGTCTACAGGGGAGGCTACTTAGAGCTCTGATTTGCCACTTCCTTCCAGAAGCCTTTTTATATAGCTTTGCTAGATCAAATGCAAAATAAAGTTGTTAAATGGAACAGGAAAAGGTCCTCATCATTTTTGCACTGAAGTCCATGATATTTACCTTCAGATTTGGAGAAATGAAAGGCCATCTCCTCAGCTGTTAATTGGAGTAGTGCTGGAGGAACAGCAAGCAGTAGCCTTTGACATTTAGAGAACTAGACCAGATGCTTTTAGCACATTAAAATCGGATTTTTGATTTGTATTTATGTATGTAAATATCCTTTTTTCCTTCCAATTTTATTCTTTGTATTTATATATTTGCATTGTGCTCTGAACACAATCACTATGATTAGCAATATTTATTTAAAATTAGGAAATATTTATTTTGCTGTGATTTCATTTCTCCCCTATTTTCAGATGCAGTAAAGTCAAATGCCCTAATGATGAAGGCAGCGAAAGGAGATTTAACCCAGTAGCTGACTCATTTGAGTAAGACCATACTTTCTGTTACTGCCTCAAAAGGGAAACGTCTCACCTGCAAGGGTTTGTATTTCTCCCCACCCATTCCTTCACCTAGGTTAAGGAGGACAGCCATCACTAAAACCTTGAAATCTTCAGAAACCCCATTGTGGAAGGAGTGGGTCTTCTTTTAGTCCACCCATTCTGATAAAGAATTTTAAGAAGTTCTTTCTCCAACAGTGGGAACATCTTGGCTCCCTGGGACCTTCCCAGGGTCAACTGATGCTTGATGATAAGACACATGGGTCTTACCAGCTCCAAGGATGCTAAGTTGGGTTAAAATATTCACTGGACAGCTTTTGGATTGCTTTCTAATTGCTCATGGCTTTGTATTTTGGAAAATTAAAATATAAAAGGAGTTTCTTTTCAGGTTGAACATTTGTGTTCTTGCCAAAGTATATTGCTGCTTCTGGCTTCCAATAAGAGCAGGCCTTACTATAAAAGGTCCACAGAGTACCTGGGGCATGCCTCCTGTGATGGGGGCTTCCCCAAGGTCCTCTTGTGGACTCTTCAAGACCTTGGTACAGGGCTTCCTTTGCACTTATTTCCTTTGGGGGAATGATTAGGTATGTCATTTAATCAATTTGGGTTGCTAGCCTAAGGTTGTTAAAAAGCAGATGTTGATCATGGGAGTAATAATTAAGAGCTGCATACCCCAAATCATTTATAATCTGAGTCTGAAGCAAAATATTCATTCTCACATGTCAGGTCTCCTTTCCCTCCTCCTGCCCCAAATGTGCTACCTATAATGAATGTACCTTTAAGCACCTCACCTGCCAAGTGGTGTCCTCCTGCTGCTGATGCTATGAGATATCTCCAGAGATTTATAGGTATAGCGGGCCCCATGTACTAAATCCACACAAAGGACCATCCCCACCCTTCCCCAGCTCACATTTTATAATGCTCAGTCTGAAATGACCTTTAAAAAGCCAGATAATATTTTATTTACCTTTTTTCTCCCATTTACTGTTAAATGTTAATGAAGGTAAGAGATTCAAATTCCTGCTAATAAAACACTTTAATTGACTCCAGTGTAACCATAACTGTAAATTGGCTACTTTGTATGAACGACCTTAGAGCTTCCCTGCCCCCGACTCTGCCGCCTGTGCAAGTTTGGAAGTTGGCAGCAAACATTTCCTTTGTTCTTCTTGGGCTTCGCATGCAGCCTGAGGGCCCTCTACTTTAAGACTTGCAACCAGGAGCAATTTCAGATCTCTCCTCTCAACAGAATTCACTGCCCTGTATTCCTCCCAGAACTTCTGTTGACATCCTTCAGGTTCAGGGCCCTATAATAAGCACCACCTCCTCCAGGAAGCCATATAGGATCCCTGCTTCCCTCTCCTCTTCCTCCAAATGGGCACAGCATTTTGTTGACTTTCCCTGTGATACTTCTCACTTTGCCTTTTGTTTTGGTAACATCTGTAGTGGTGTTCTCTTCTTACTTAGAAACTCTATGCATGGTTTGTGTTCAGTAAGTATCCTATTCAATTAACTGGTTTTAGTGAAAAGAAGAAAAACTTGATTTCTCCTGGCTTATACCATACCCATTCTCTGGGGCGTTCTTAAAATACTTGCTAGATGTTCTTTGTCTGGATTTCTTAGGCAAGACCACTCACTATTCAAACCTTTATAATAACTTGCTGCTTTAGAGAAAAAAAGAAAAATTAATGGATGGTTGTCCTTAATTTTAGGTTTTCCTCCTATAACCTCTGCTTATTCCATCTGTCTTCAATTATCTGTGACTATATATCCAAAACCCTAGCTCACCAGGGGAATGTTAACCACTGGACTTACCTGGGGAACATCAAACACTATCATGACCTGAGCTCTTCCCCTAACCAGTTAAAACAAATTCTGGGGGTGGGGCCTAGACATCTGAGATGATCCTTACTATAAAGAGAAGATTGTCCCTAAACTAGAAGAGGAGATTGCATAGAAGAAAAAGATAGATATCCCAGAAGAAACTGAAGAAACAAATCTTAGGCCTGAGGGTAAATTCTGTATAAAATAAATGTAAATAAAAGTAAAATATATATGTTAAGTATACTAGTGGGAAATTTTGGAAATAGATAATCTAGCTTAGTTCCAGTTTAAAAAGTTAATATGTCCTCATGGCTTTACATTTATATAGAAAACCTGAATAGTCCTTTTTTGGCTTGTTTCATGGCAGTTTTCTTTTGGGCTATGTTGTTTCATGGCATGCTCTAGTGTTTTACCTGCTGAAACTGCTGGATTTAAGCAAATGTTTCTGCCAGGCAGCACCCATGCCAGCAAAGCTTTTGAACTCCTAGACTTCTGTCAGTGTGGCCTAGTTACATTTGTTCTGTCCCTGTAGCTATGGACTTCTTTGCTTTCCCAGACTGTTTATCAGTGTAGCCTATTGGCCACAAGAGGGACAAGAAGAAAAACTGAATGGCTTAATACAAACACTTCCCCACCCCAGGGTGGGGAGTAGAAAACACTTTTTCCTTCTGAGGTGGGAGAGGAGCAGCGTGTTTATATAGGGTAAACAAACTACAGTAACTAGGATTTTTGTGATCATTTATAAAAGATGGTAAAGAAAATATTTAAACCTACAAAGAAATGTGGGAGTCTGGGATATGTCCCCAAGTTAGAGCATTCTCCAAACTGTAAGATTCCTGCTCAAATAGTGTACAGTGCTCAGTGGTTGTACTGGGACCAGACACAATTGAAGCATTGTCATTGATTTGTGTGTGATGGTTTGGATAAGTTCAGAAGAGTCTGAAAAGCAGTTTGCTTATTGGAATAAATTTAAAGAGTGAGGCCCTAACTAATTTTCTTAGGAATTTAAGGAACATTTTATGCCTTTCCATTTTATACTTTTTCATATTTGTAGAGAAACTGTGATACTCTTTTGTTAACAATTTCAGTTAATACCTAAACATGTCATGCCTTTCAATAAGTATTTGTGGCCCCACAGCTAATTCTGATGAATGCAGTTCCTTTTGCCTAGCACTTAGCATTCACTTGTTCTTGCTCAAATGATGAGAAAGAGACTCAGTCATGAGTTTAGCCTGATCATTAATCCAAAAATATCTGTGGCCTGTATATAACCCTCTCATAAGATGTCCCTTCACATTACTAACCCAGGGCTCAAAAGACTATCTTTCCATCTTTTAAAACTACTGAAAATTCTGCCAGGATTTCATTGCAGAATCCCAGCATCAGGAGTCACCTATAGCGGGAGGATGGTGGCCAAGTGGTCTCAATGCAATTATTGTCGGAACTTGTTAGGTTTTTTCTATGCTCTTTCTTCATTACTTCACAATGCTTTTATGCCTCTGTGAGAGAGAACCACCCTCAGTGAGGCGAGGAAACAAGGCTTGGGAATGCTATTGTGTGGTTTTATCTGCCTTCCATCTCCCCCTTACTACCTGTAGCTTAAACATGACAGGAACAATCCTATAAAATTAGCTTTGTGGATGAGACAGGAAGAAGAATGTCAAGACCCCAGCCCCTCCCCCATCCTCTTCTCAATCTGTGTTAATATACTCTGCTTTGGAGTTTTTAGCCCACTAGACAAAATGCTCTGGGGCTCTTATTGGTTTAATAAACAGACCAAACTCTTGAGGACAAAAGAGGACAAACCTGCCCACTGAAAATTATGTGACTCAGGCTCTTAAAAAGCTTGTGTTCCACTAGGTGAATAAAGAAAGAGTCCTGAACTGAATACATTGATTGTGTCCCTCACCACTCTCTCATCTACACAACTTTCAGGGCCTGTGCAAGCAAGGGTTTGTTGTCAGCAGCAACCCAGGGCATGCATGCAGGATCCACCAGCATCTAGTTAGGAAAACATTTTACAGGTTTGGTGGCTTTGAGGACTGATATATCTTATCTGACTTCCTAGACTTTCGAGACATGAGGTTTTTTCAAAAGGGTTTTGCCTCCAAATATGGAAAAAAGGTCCTTTGTGATGAGTGTGTTTCTCCTGGTATAAAGACTGAATTTGTAAACATGTGTTTATGAAAAAGTTGCATTTCTCAGCATTATGGCATGATCTTCTAAACCAATACATAAATGGATTTTTAGTGCACATGGAAATCTTTTGCATTTGAATATAAAAATCCATTAAGGGGAGGGAGAAGAGAGAGAAATAAATGGGTAAATAAATACAAAAACTCTTGAGAGCTTCTGGGCTGGTTTCAAGAATGCCCCACAAAATAGGTTTTCATGGTTGTATGGGGTGATGTGATTCTATTCAAGTTTCTTTCCTTTCTTTAGAATTTCTGAAGAAGCTGTTGCAAATGGCTTCGAGGGCTGTTCCTAAAATAGATTTTAGAGATGAAAAAATGAGAGAATGCATAGACAATCTGAGACAAATGATCAGCTCTGATACTGATGTGGAGATTGTAAAATGACTGTTGTGCCTCGCAAGAAATGAATATTCAGGATGCCCCTGCTGGGTGCCTTTTCCTATTTGAACCAACTACTCTTTGGGCCATGATTCACTTGTTACCAAATTAAACACTCTTTGCACACAGCAGAGCAACTTTACGAAGTCGGATTTTGAAATGCAAACATCTTTTCTGCTCTGGCCACAGAACCTGTCACAATCTTCATCGGGCACTGAATTAAGTTTAAAATATCATCAGAGGGTGTTGATCCCTCTTGGGCCTGGAGCTGTCCTCTGTACATCCGGCATTTTTCTGTTGATAGTACGTGTCACCTAGCAACACGCCTGAAAGGCCCTATATGCATTGATTGCACACCATTGTCTTTAAGGGGTGGAAATGTTAACCGAATAAACCACCCCCCTCCCCTGGGTGACCAGACGGTCATTCCACTCATTTTGGTAATGTTTACGTCAAAATATCGTTTATTCCATTCTTTGGTCTCCTGATTTTTACATTTCTGACAGAAGGGCTACTTTTAATGCCTTACATGGTGGAGAACCCAAATCTACTTTCCTGACATGGAGTGTTGAGAGTAATTTTGTCCCTAATTCTCCTGATAAAGCATTAGATAAATTTGATAGCTAACTGCAGATGATAATGCCAACTTTATTCTGTGGTTTTCAGAGGATGAAGAAGTTACAAGCCTGCAGTTGCCTCCATGAAGAGAAAATATTCCCTTTGGTCTGTGAATGGTTTTGAAATAAACTGCAGGATATGATATATGGCTGTTGAAGATATTAAGGCTTTCAAATGGATAGCGGGCTCTGACATCACCTGAATGAAAAGGAAATATGGCCTACCCAATGGGTGTTTTCAGAATGAATGAAATTTCAAAGTGGAAATTCTTCCTTGAGATGCAAGGGTAGAACACATTTCTGTGTCAATAGCCATGGCTGAAGCAATAGAACGGGCTGGTGGGTCAAACAGGCATTTTACCTCAGACCCCTCCCTCTTACAGTGATCAGTTTCAGAGACCTTCCACTCAGGCAGCCTTTTCACAAATGTCTCAGACAATGAGAGCATTTCAGCGAGGAATTTTACATGTAGGCAAAGACTAGATTGGTGGGCTTCATACTCCCTTCCACCAAACCATGTGATAGAGACAAAATAGAAATTTTGTGGTTACCTGGTCTACAACTTCTAGTTTTAAGAAATCTGTTTTGCTCCTTTGTGAGTTTATATTTGTACCATATCCAGCTAGAATAAGAGACCATTCAATCAGTATGCTATGAGAAATATGCCAGGACAGCAAAGCAATTTCAAAGTCAACCTACTAACCACATTGCCTTAGTGTTACTTTCAGTCTGGTGTAAAAGAGCTGTAATGTAAATGATAGTGCCAAAAAAGTTCTTTGATAAATTTTAAAGTTTGTTATCCACAGCTATCTTTAGGTCTTTATCAAAAGGGAAACATTAATAGAATTGATTCTTTAAGTAGATAGAGTTCCTATCTGATGAAGAGGGCTGTGGAGAACAAACTTTAAAATTTATACCTTGGTAGAAAGGAAAATGCAAACCTATAGTTTGGGACATAGATATACATGAGCGGGAGATGAGAACTCTAGCAGGAAAATATGGGGACTCTCACAGGTATGCATGTTTAACTGTGAGGAGATGCAAGGATATTCTCATGATTAGAAGTAAAAAATATTTTAAACTAATGTATAAGTTTCTAAGTGACACTCATATTCTCCTGTACCCCTTTCCCGCAAAGTCTTTCAGTATTCTCCACGTGTTAATCTTGTGGCTAGCCATCTTGGCCTGGTTCAACTGCTAAGTGAATGCTGCTTCTATAAACATTTCACTGCTACAAGTTGGATTTTTCACAGCATTAACTTTAACTACATGGGTGTTTGTAATGGAATAAAACTTCAAATTGATGTTTTGCCATATTGGTAGTTAAAGAAGTGGGCCTCAAATGGAGATAGATGTGCGCCTCATTTCATGGGAAAATTGTTATCTCATGGGCCAAGTTTAAGATGTAGATGGCTGTAGCTTCACTGACAAAGTCTTAAAGAAAAAAGTACACCAACAAGACCCCTACTTTTTATGTGAGATTCCTCAGTAAATTTCTAACCACGTTTCATTTAAAATTGATTTTAAATATGCACAAAGCTTAAATCAATTGAATAGAAAGGGACAGGTTTTAACTCCACCATCCCCATAGACCAGTTTTAACTCCACCATCCCCGTAGACCTCACCTCAGCAGAATCACTCTGTATGGAACCTAGGAAGTATGTTGGAAGAATTTGCTCTCCATCCTCTTCAAGATACTTGCTGCTTCCTTTACATTGAAATGCATTTAAGGATAAAGTTCTGTGTTTCTGCCCAGGAATCAAAGGCTTCCTTTTAAGAGATTATTTAATTGTGGTTTAGATTACCCCACAAATGGCACACCACTTTGAACTCAGTTGAGTGGGTGGTGGTGGTTTGTAAAATTCATCATTGTGTCACCTGACGCCTAAATTTCAAAATTCAGAGTTAGGAGCAAACCTCACTTGAATGGTTGAGTCTCTTCCTAAAGGACCCATGCCTCCACATAAAATATCCTCCTTTTTCTCAAAAATTTAGGTCTGACAATGTTGATATTAAAATAATAATAGAGAGAAAGCTGGAAGACGGGGCCCCTCTTTAAGACGGAGCCCCTCTTTATAGTTAAATGTTATCTGCTTAGACTAATATTGCAGTTGCCACCCACTGACATAATTTGTTTCACAGTCACAGCGTGGCAGCATGAATCAAATGTTGACATTCTAATTTCATGCACACATGGGCGTTTGGCTGAGCAGGCCTACAGCCTCCAAACCATTCTCTTTCTACCTGTGTAAATCAGATAGACAAGGCGCGCTCTCAACAGCCTGCCAGCGAAGTTGCTCTCTTCTGTTGAGAGAGCTGAGCCTTGCTTCTTCTCCTTAGTGTGTTTGTTTTTGTTTTTTACCTTCTGCCTTGCAGAGTGTTGCACAAATACTCTTTCACTCCTGTTGGCAATGTGATTTTCTTTGCATTTTCTCCCCTTTTAATCACAAATTTCAGAACTTTTCTTAATGTCTCAATTAGCAGGTGATTTTCCTCATTGGTTTCTATATCAATCACCAATGTCTTTTTGAGAAGACACCAAGAGTAAGTAGTATTCAGAGGAGGTGCAGTGATGGCCGGCAAGAAGAGAGGCTGGTTTTCCTCTGTCATGGAGTAGATCATGTGCCTTCAAATTCATATGTTGAAGCTCACCCCCAATGTGATGATATAGGAAATAGGACTTCTAAAGAGGTAATTACGATTAATTAGGTCAGCAGGGTAGGGCCCTAATCTAATAGGACTGGTGTCCTATAAGAAGATGAAGAAATACCAGGGTCCACACACACAGAAAAGGCTATTCAGGGACACAAAAGGAAGGCAACCATCTGCAAACTAAGGAGAGAGGACTCAGGAGAAAGCAAGCCTGTTGACCCCTTGGTCTTTTATTTCTAGCCTCAAGAACTGTACAAAAATGAATTTCTGTTGCTTACGCCTCCCAGTCTATAATATCTTGTTATGGTAGCTGAGTAAACGAGTATACTCTCCCATTTAAGGATGAAGAACCAAACTTTCTGTGAGTGCTCTATCATTGATCAGTTGGCTTCTAGGACTACCTGAGCTCGTGGCTCCTCCAATAGACATTGTCAAAGTGAAGTGAGTTTAAGGACCATAGCCATCAAGAACTTGAATGAAAGCAGCAGAGCCTTGCGGGGCGGCCCCTGTTTGACCTCCCACTCATGAAGGATTAACAGCCAGCCCTTTGTGTTAGGAGAGGATGCTCCGACCACACTCAGCCTGACATGAGGGAGTGCTGTTTCCCAGTCCCAGTGACAGGTTAGACTAAGGCAGTCCCATGCTCACATTTGGTTCTTCTAGGTTGTGAGTTAGTAAGGCATGGGCAGGAGGTTAGGGGTAAGAGTGTTTCTGTTGGCTGAAGCAAAGAGTAGAACAATTCATTTGTATAAGTATCTAAGCCTGTGGCCCAATTGTTTTGCCCTTTTTCCAACTTTGATTCTTTTGCCTCTCTCAAGGTCAGTGTTTCCTATTAGTGAAATTTTTCCAAAATGAGCCCAACCTCATGCTCAGTGGGAAATTCTTCCCAGAAATTGTCACTTAATCATTTCAGCATCAAAGACTTTTATCATCCTGCCTGCTAGCCCTGAGTTTTGTGTGGAAGCACAAAAACACTGTGAATACTTTTGTCCCACTTTAAGAGTTGATAATCTGGAATCTGTCTCATAAAGAAATATTAGAAACTATAATATTTTTCACCCAAGAGCAAATTATGTAATCTGGAGAAATAGGTTTGGGACCCACCTTGAGGGCTATCTTGGGGATTCATCATTTACCTTTTATGGTCTTTAGTGTCTTTACTTGTAGAACAATGGTCAATCTCTCTGGTTGCTTCGTTTGATTATCTGATGATTCTTTTATCTTAAAAAACAAAATATGTCACAAAAGTCTCCAAAAGAAAGGGAATGAAAATCAGTGATTTAAATTTGGCTCATCTCAACAAAAACATACTGAGTGACTGTTAATGTGCCAGCCATGATGCTAAGTGCTAAGTGCACAGAAATAAGTAAGATGTAATCCTCAACCGTTAAATAAAAAGAGAAAATGGAGATCAAACTTAAGGGGAGGAAGAAAGTCTCTGACAACAGAATTACTGTGTAGTGGCTTCTATATGTGTTTAAGGGTAAATGCTATTTACTAAACTGAACTCAGTTTATAGAAGAACATGAAGCAATTGTTACCCTGGCCCCAGGGAATAAAACTTAATGGCTACTAATTAGCTGTGTGATCTTGGAGGAATACATGACCTTTCTGGGTCAAGGTCATCTTCTCTCAAATAAGGGAAATGGACTATACTTTCTAAGTTTTCTGTGCTTTCCAGTACTAATATTTTGTAATTATAGGAATGTGAACTAGCTAAACAGTATTCCCAAGAACTCCCAAACACAGAAGAAATTTACTAATTGCCTGGGAAGGATGCTTCCCTCACATTTCTGACATAACAAAGTATAATACTTTCTCCAAGTTGTAAGACTTAAGAATCAATAAAAAATATCCATAAGACTAATCTGTGTGAGTGGCAATAGCCAAAATTCTCTGAAGGAATTTGTTATTGATGGATTCTCCCCTGGCAACCATTGAAATGGTTTTCCTTTGTCTTTTAGTTATTTAAAACTCTGTTTCTGTGGCACCTGGCTGGCTCAGTTGGTGGAGCCTGTGACTCAATTTTGGGGTTGTAAATTTGGGCCCCACATTGGGTGTAGAGATTACTTAAAAGTCTTTAAAAAAAAAACTGTATTCCAAATTTCTTACTGGTGTGGTGCTGCCATAGTCATGTTAAAATAATGCCTGCATGCTCCCTTGAGAATGGACAAGGGTTTACCAGATTGAACTCAAACATCTCAAGCCTTGTATCAAGGCAGCAGTTCTTGTGTTCTCAACCTTTCTATTCTTGGATTGCTAGTCCCAAAAAAGAATCTGACCTTCTTAGACCAGCGTCTCCCCATCTCCTTCATATACCATTGCTCAATACCTTCAATACCCTCTCTATAACCTATACTTCCCAGGAGGTCCAGGTTCAAGACATTGCCTCCTTCTTCAATACTTGTCCCATACCTAATTCCACAAGTTTTTTTCCTTTTTTTCACTCAATCCAACATTCCTTTAAATAGTTTAGCTGCCTTATATATGCTCATAGATTTCCTTCAAATGCTTCTCTTGCTTGTCTATGAACCATCTGGATTTCTTTTCTGTCAGCTATAATGCAAAGTCTTCCAACATAAACACTATACCTTCCATGTTTTTTGTGCTTTCCATCATGTGTGGTTAAGTGCACAGTGATGCTGAATAAATGCTTTTAAAAATCAATTGAGAAAATCTGGAAATAGTGTTTTGTCTACCTGAAATTCAACAGTGTTTACTCATTGCTATGGCAATGGAAGAGGCATGGTGACCTGCAAGAATCTGGGATTTTGAGTCTGATAGATCTGTGCCCAAATCTAAGATCTCCTGATTTATTCTGCCAATCATGAAACATTTAATGAGCAACTACTATGTGGTAGACATTGTGCTGGATGATGGATAAATAGTTAAATAGGATATAATCCCTTGCACTGAAGAAATTCAGAGTCTAATAACTGTATTACTTAATTTCTCTGAACTTCAGTTTCTTCAACTGAAAATGAGAGTGGTAACTCTTTCATCGAACTGTAGATATTCCAATAGTTAGTATCCTCTTCTTCCCTTTTCCTTATTACTTGAGGGCCTTAAATTAAATTAATTCCTTGATGGTTCTATTTTTTTCTTCGTTCAAAAGTGACCCTGTTGTGTGTTCCTTTTGTTCTAAAATTAATCATAAATTTGAATTCATTTACATTGCTTTTAATTTTAGATCGTATTTGGTCACATAAAAAAGGAATCAAGGCACTGATTCTGAAACTGATACTAATCTCACTTGTCAGGGATTAGATTACCTTTGTGCATTATCTTTTATCTTTTTACATGATTGCATTTGAGGCCTAGCCTGAAGAAGATAACCTTTTAAATTCAGAAAAACAAAAACTGTGCCTCAAATATGAATGATTCCTCCTTGGCATGGCATACTTAAGCTCAGACTCAGATAGGTGAGCTAGAGGAATGCAGGTGCCTGCCAGAAAAAGTTGAGAGGAAGACAGGACATAATCTAGGGATCAAGTGTAGTGTGATCAAATAGGCAGTGTGATCAGTGAGATCACCATTAGTAATGAGAAAAATCAACCTCCTCTCTAAATTCTTTGACACCAAGGTATTTCTCCCTATGTGTTGGGATTATGTTAGAGAAGAACCTGGTCTACTTGCCTTGCAAGTACCAGTTCCTGTTTATCCCAGAGGGGGAGCCACAGAACTATATGTTTTTTGCTTTGGAGTCTTCTGCTTATATAGCAAAGTAGCACAGCCAAGTTCCTTTAAGATGCTGATTTGATGAAGAGAAGTTCCACTTTTTTCATAAACTAATCATATTGTTAAATTTTACCTTTAAGATCTGCTCAAAGGTGATCTTTGAACTTTGATCCATGGTACATGCAATGAGAAGTCAGACTTAGACACACTAGGAGAAAGGCCTGACTTAATGATGAATCTAAATTGTAGCATATTTAAAAAGTGATGCAGAGATTTTGTTTCCTGAAGTGTAAGGTAAAGAAGTTGGAATGATTCTCCTAGTGGTAATCCTCAGTGGTCCTGAGAATATAATATAAATGAATGAACATTGTCCCAAAGTACCCTAAAAGAGTGGAAGAAATTGATAAATGTCTGAAAGGTTGATTTTTTCATATTTGTAACATAATGTATAGAGTTACAGTGCCACTAACACATTTGTAAAAATCTCAAAATTCAGGTCCTTACTAATTGCTAATTACTGTGATTCTCAGCCAGGTACCATACCCTTTGGTGCTACTAGTCTCTCTTTCAAAGGGAGATCCAAAGGCTACCTGCCCCCTCCTCTGGCATGTAATTAAAGCTCGGATATGTTAAATAACAAGTGAGGATTAAGTAAAATAATACATGTAGAATGTTTTGTGGTCTATAAATGCTATCTAAGTATTTTTTATTATCATCAAACTTCTCTTCATTTCAACATAGCTCAGTCATCACTTCCTCAGGGAGGCCTTCCTCGATTGCCTACTTGATGACAAATCTTCAGTTATGTACTCTAATAGCAACATATATCTCTTACTTGTAGAATGTAATAGCATTGTACTTTTTCTGTTTGACTTGTAAGATTATTTGATTATCATCTCTCACCCAATTAGGCTCTAAGCTCCATTAGACAAGGCCCACCTTTATTTTGTTAATTCCTATATCCCTAGTATGCAGCACAATGCCTGGCACTTTTGTGGGCACACAAGATATACTATATTTATTGAAGAAAACAGAGAAAGAATAAAGAGAGGAATAAAAATATAAATGTTTTCAATAACTTGAACTAGAGTAACAAGGTACTGCCAAGCAGAGCTCAGATGGTTTGCCTGGATGAATCAGTGAAAACAATTTGTGACTATCATGGAGCTTCTCTATATGTAAGTGACATCTGAGAGGTGATACAGCATTGCCTGTTATAATTTAGGTTGAATTTCTAGCCCTGGTTTCTTCTAAAATTATTTCAGGAATTTATGAGTCTTATTGTTCATACTTGTAAGAACAATATCAAAACAGAGATTTATCTAAAGGAGGTATACGCAGCAATTTTCCCCCTGGGCACGTAGGATAATGATATTAAACAGTTGGGTACTGATTTGGTCTTAATGTTTCCTGAGAGCTCAGGCAGAAGGAGAAACATGTATTGTCACACAGTTTTCTCTTTCTGACCAAGAAAACCATTCAGATTCATCAGCAAATATAAATTTTCCTGGCACAGACCCAAGCAGAAATTTCTGAGCAGTGGCTTACAATTTCTTTCAGCAGGGGTTAGGATGCCATTACATTCAAGCAAAGCTCTTACACATTTTAAATTTTGTTTGCAGGCGGTCCCTTCTCTAGAGAATACCAAACCAATGTCCTCTCAAGCGGATGGAACTTCTGCTTTGGTTTAATGCCTTGAATTTTCTTGACTTCTCATGAGTTCTCAAAACCCTCAGAACTGCCTCCAGTCTTCTGTGCCATGAAAACCCGAGGCTGAGTGAAAGTGCCTCCCTCTAGGCATTCCTTCCACCTACTGTGAATACTCGTGCTGTTGACATTTGAATATTTCCTGTGACAACAGTATATACTATCGGTATTTCATTAAGCAAAAGCAAGTATGTTTTTCCTCTTTTGCTCTGTTATTTATTTATCCACCATCTGGCTAGATCAGAAGATGAAGTCTGGAAGGAAATTTTTTCTTCTTTTGGCTAATGAGAGTCTGGCAGAAGGATGGAATAAGCCAGAGGCTGGATGAAAATCTCTAGATCCAGTAGAAGGAAATCAGCCCTTCCGTGAGGTGGCAGGTGAGCACCCAAAGGCAACTTGCATAGTTAACAGACAGTTATGAAGGTCTGTACTTGGGATGCTTATGTGTCCAGGCAATCTGCTGCTTTGCCAAACCGGTTTGTTGCAAGGCAGTATCTCGGATACTCTGCCACAGTGGCACACTTGGGGCTTCTCAGACATCTGGTCTCAGACATCAGGAGTGAGGAACAGGCAAGAACAAGCCATGCCATTAGGTGAGGAGACATGAGGATTCCAGTTAAATCCTGTTAAACTCACTTCCCTCTTTTAAAATCATTGTTATATCAGTTGAGTCAAACGCATAGTAGGCCTACTGACTAGGTCAACAGAAACTAAAAGGCTTAATGCTACATTTAAATGACCTAGTGCCAGTTTTTTTCCTAATCTGTTAGGAATCTTTCCTGTGCTTGCAGATAGGAAAAGGGGAGAGAACAGTCTAAGCAAATGAGGCAGAAATCCATATTGCAAGAAAGGAAATTTAATAAGCTTCTTGGCCTCTTTTCATTTTTTTTGCATATTTTTTTATTGGAGTTCAATTTGCCAACATATAGTATAATAACCAGTGCTCATCCCGTCAAGTGTCCCCCTCAGTTCAATTGTTTTTTGTTGTTTAGGAAGAAAACTGATCTTTGGTCCTTTGGCTAACATTCTTTTAACTCCTCTTGTGCAAGGTCATGACTAGTGGCCACGTTGAAAGATTCTGACTAGGTAAATGCCAGTTCTTGCACACTGGAAAGGCAGAAGTTCTTTTTACTTAAGGTTAATTTTATCTCCCTTAGTTTATCATTTTGAAATGTACATTTTTCAGATTAAGCCTGATCATAGGAAAAAAATTAGCTAAGAGGTATAGCCACGTAATATGTGGCTAATTGAGAGGGACCCATCCAAATGAATCCACCTTGCCTAAGCAGAATCCTACCACCTGGCTATATTAAAATCCACTACCTATGGAACTTGGTAGCACCAAACTGAAAACTGCATGCCCTAGGGAAATCGTATCAAAGTACTCTAGACTCCTCTGGTGGGTCCTTTGCATGTTTTCCAACTTAAGGATAACCCTTGCCTTGATGCCATTTGAAAGATGGAATACCTGGCAAAGCCCTTAAGAGTGAAATGTGTCTTTAAGAGGGAAGATTATCCTTCTATCATGGCAGATATCCTTCTATCTAGTTTTTCAACTAGGGGCAATTTTTCCACCTTCCAGGGAACATTTGGCAATATCTGAAGACATTGTTTGCTAGGGATGCTGCTAAACGTCCTACAATGCACAGAACAGTGCCTACAACAGACAAATATCCAGCTCAAAGAGAATCTTACCCCCCAGTGGTGGGAACGTAAGGTCCTTCTGTACCCATAAAGAGGCCATTCTCACCTAAAAAAGACTTCAATGATGTCTTCAGTACCAGTTCTCACTCTTCTCTGAGGGTTCTAGTGCTCCATGGGCACTTCAGGTAGTAAATGCAGATTTTAAACAATTGATTCAAAAAAAGAGGAGTCTTCCAAACCATTTGTCTTGTCCTTGTCCTTAATCTTGATTTGCCCTGTAGGTTACTCTTATCATAAAGACAGTATGAATGACTGTCTCAGCGCCTTTCCTCATTAATGCTGCTGAAAATTGATGAGTAGCTCTCTGGAACTGTGGCTATTTTGGCAAGAATTATAGCCCCTATTTATTTTGGAGGACCCGTGCAGCTTTCTAAGTAAATATATGTAGAAAATTTCCCCCAAAATAAACAGAACAAGTAATTGCCTGATGTATGAAGTTGACATTTTGGCTTTGTGATTTGCTCTGATATGTAAAAATCTAATTTTCTCCATGGAATGATGCCACTGCAAAATTGTGAATAAATTAGAATCAGTGGTTTACTTAGAATGTGAGTAATAGCTTCTGTTATGATGTATCAATATTTATTTACAGTTTCTTAAATTGACCCACATCAACTTGGCAAATGTTAAATACATGAGTAAATATGGTAGCAGAGTGATGGAAGCTTAAGCTCTCTTCTGATCTCATGTGACAGAAATCTCTTTGAGAATGTATTTGATTATTGAAGTTTAGAGATCTTGTATATGTATACATACTTTCTTTGAATTGAAAGAAGATAAGTTCACCAGCTTATAATAGATTTGAAGTTTATCTAAATCAAAAGCTCTTACTCTTAGCCATATGATCAGTAAGATAAACTGATAATCACCCTAAGGAGTCCTTCTTTGAACACTGATCTCTCTATCTGGATATTCTCAATCAGTATATGAGGAATTAGAATGTCATAGCCACCAGCCAAACCATTGGAAAAATCCCTCAGATGTATATTTGAAATAAAAATAAAAAGTTTCAAATTAGATGTAGAAATTTCTCCAAGTAAATAGTTAACAAAACGTTGTAAATAGTTAACAAAACGTTGTTCATTAATTGTCCCGCCTAAACAGAAAACAAGAGCCTTTGTATGTTTAGGTTAGTCTGCTGTAAGATCTTGTTAACATTCCAAAATTAATTTGAAACCTCTCACAGAAGCTGATGTTTGGGGAAAAAAAAAAAAACTACTTTGAGCTTTTATAAAATGTTACTCTTATAAAGGCCAAGTGTCTAGATATGCAGTCATTTTTTAAAAGATTTTATTTATTATTTATTCATGAAAGACACACAGAGAGAGGCAGAGACACAAGCAGAGGGAGAAGCAGGCTCCCTGTGGGGAGCTGGATGTGGGATTCGATCCCAGGACCCCCAGGATCACGCCCTGAGAGTGATTTTAATTATGGAATTAAATACATTTTAGTGTGCCTATTTGATAGACTATTAGAAGCCACTAAAAATGGTGCTATAAATCAATACTGACATGGGACAATGATGAACTAATCAGCGAAAAAAAAAACTGTTGCCAGTAGGACAGCCTGGGTGGCTCAGTGGTTTAGCGCCGCCTTCAGCCTAGGGGGTGATCCTGGAGACCCGGTATCAAGTCCCATGTCAGGTTCCCAGCATGGAGCCTGCTTCTCCCTCTGCCTGTGTCTCTGCCTCCCTCCCTCTCTCTCTTTCTCTCTGTGTGTGTGTCTCATGAATAAATAAATAAAATCTTAAAAAAAAAACTGTTACCAGCAGCATGCGTAATATTGTATAATTTTTTATAACAGTTGACCCTGAACAACATGGATTTGAAGTGCCCAGGCCCACTTGGTACGTGGATTTTTCTTAATAAAATAGGATACTGTAAATTTATGTTCTCTTCCTTATGATTTTCTTAACATTTTTAGCTTTATTTTAAGAATACAGTATATTCTTAAGATATATTTTAAGATATATTTTAAAATATATTTTATGTTATCATTATGGTTTCTAGTCAATAATAGGCTATTAATAGTCAAATTTCTATGTTTTTATTTTTTAATTTTTTTAAATTTTAAATTTTATAAATATTATTTATTTAACAGTTAGGTTTTTAGAGAGCCAAAAGTTATACATGGATTTGGTACTGTGCAGGGGTCAGTATCCCTAACCCCCACCTTGTTCAAGAATCAATTATATGTATTTGTGGTAGGCAGCCTCTAAGATGGACCCCAGTGATCCTCACTTCCTGGTATTCACACTCTTGTATAATCCCTTCACCTCCACATTACACAGGGCTATAAATAAATTTTATAAATATTATTTATTTAACAGGTTTTTAGAGAGCCAAAAGTTAAACATGGATTTGGTACTGTGTAGGGGTCAATATCCCTAACCCCCACCTTGTTCAAGAATCAATTATATGTATTTGTGGTAGGCAGCCTCTAAGATGGACCCCAGTGATCCTCACCTCCTGGTATTCACACTCTTGTATAATCCCTTCACCTCCACATACAGTAGGACATGCAGAATTGGAGTGTGACTTCTGAGTCAAATTATACATTTCAGCTTCTGGATCACTTTTTGGGGGAAAGCAACTGCCTAATCATTGAAGACCCTCAGGCAGCCATGTGAGAGGTTCACAAAGCAAAGAACTGAGGCCTTCTGCCAACAGCTAGCACCAAGCCAGGAGTGTGAATGTATCATCTTGGAAGCAAATCCTTCAGCTCCAATCAAGCTTTTCAATGACTGCATCTCATGTTTAGCTCATGAGAAACCCTCAAAGAACCCCATAAAACCGCAGGAAATCACCATAGTTTCTTTAACTCTGCTTTTCTGTTGAATGCAGGAGGCAAAGGACTAGCTGGAATTGTTTGAGTTGAGAAGGTTGTCATGGTACATGAGGGGTCACAAAGACACTTGCCTGATTAACACCCATCTCTTCCCCACTGATAACCTGCCACTATTTGAGGCATCAAATCTCTAGCAAGCCCCAGCAAAAGGCACAATATTCATCCTCTAGAAAGAGGAATAATAAGCCCTTTGGCATCTGCTGCCACATTGGTGTAGAATCCTTTATCAAAAGTTTGAGGGGGGCACTTGACTTGGGTGGCTCAGTAGTTGAGCGTCTGCTTTTGGCTTAGGGCATGATCTCAGGGTCCTGGAATCCAGTCCTGCATTGGGCTTCCCGCGGGGTACCTACTTCTCCCTCTGCATATATGTCTCTGCCCCTCTCTGTGTGTGTCTCATGAATAAATACAAAAAATCTTAAAAAGATTCAGGGAGTTTCCTGGAGCCATGGTTTGGGAGATACATTTTGAGGGAAGATAAGTAATGCTATATAATTTGTTACAACCAAAAAACTCACAGATCTGACTGAACACTGTAAAATGTAACTGAAACCTTCCACTGCACTGTGCCAATATGAAGGATGTGTTTAAAATGCTACACTTAATATAGTGAGACATGGACTGCTTCTTTTTTGGACTTGGCTGAATATGGGATGTAGTCTGAGTTAAAACCATGTATTGTAGGGGAAGATAATCATAGGTAACCTCTTTGATGTGCCTTGGCCTATTTTACTTTTTAAGCTGCACATAGCCAAATTCTAACTTTAAAGAAGGGTTTCTACTATCTAAGCTAAATTCTCAGTTTCTGTGGCATTTTTATGACAGCCTTGACTTTTAAAGTGGAACCAAATTTCAATTGGAAAATGGGTCAACCAAGTATGTCTCTGTTAACAAATTGAGTGTAGATACTCTTGGTCTGTCACTCTTACTTCTGAGTTTTCAGCACTCCAAGAGGCCTCAGTGTATAAGGCTGACGTGGAGTTGGAGTGAGGGAGAATGAGGATGGGGCATCTAAGGGACAAAAAGTAGATTGTCACACAGATCATATTTTATAAGTGAACCAGGAGACCCTGATATATAAAATACAGGATGCTAAGTTCAGGGTATAGTAAAGATGGGTAGAAATACATTCAGTGATATAAATGAAAGTGTACCTGAACATTGTCTGCTTTATTAATTAGCTGGTCAGAAAGGAGTCTTATCTCCATAAGAATTGTGAATAGAGGCTTAAAATCCAAAATAAGCCTCCCAGTGGCCTTACCCCTAACCTGCCATGGTGTTTGCTAGCTGCAGGATAAGTAGCAGATCAACTCACTGTTGGACTTTGGTAAGACACTTAGATCTTACCATTTGCTTAAGAAGAGAGCTCGTCTGGTTTTGTCTGTTTGTTTTTACCAAAAAAAGAAAAAAAACAGTTGATAATGCACATGTTTCTTCTCAACTGTAAGTAGTTTTGTGTTTTTGTTTTAAAATTGGGATAGAGGAAGGTTGCCTGGCAGATTCAGATGGTAGAGTATGCAGCTCTTGATCTTGGGGTTGTGAGTCAAGCCCCATGTGAGGCATAGAGATTACTTCAAAAAAAAAAAAAAGAACAAGAAATTCTAAAAAACATAACGTTGGAATAGAGGGAAGATGGGAAATATAAACTTGTTGCTTGAGGAGATGACTTAAATACAGGCATGCATCCATCTTTCCAGTCAACAGGATATTTTGTTGAAGGTGAGGAGAGTACTTGGGACGCTTGGGTGGCTCAGCAGTTGAGCCTTCGGCTCAGAGGAGTCCCAGGATCGAGTCCTTCATTGGGCTCCCTACATGGAGCCTGCTTCTCCCTCTGCCTATATCTCTGCCTCTCTCTCTCTCTCTCTCTCTCTCTCTCTCTCTCTCTCTCCCTTATGAATAAATAAATAAAATCTTAAAAAAAAAAGGTGAGCACTTAATAGCTATATTCTTTTAAACGGCTATAAAATTTCAGTTGCATTGACGGAATTACTCTAAAGGTTTGGGTTTATTTTTGTACAGCTAAATTGATAAGAATTAGAATGTAAAAACTGGACTGCCCTTTGGAATAAGGTAAATTATAAATAAACATGCAAAGGCTTAACAATAATAGTAAGAACAACTGAAGACTCAGAAAAGCAAACAGAAAGATGTTGGACTGAAGAGAATGAATTGAACATACATATTTAATTGTATTCCTTCTAAAAACCCGTTTAAAATGATATTAAAATTATATTTTAAATAATAAACTACGAGGGCAGAAATTATGGGGAGGGAAATGATTGCAACAAAATTGTGTGTTAAGAATAATCGATAATAATATGCTGATATTTACTTGCAATAAAAGGTATATCACTTCTTGTGTCAATTCATAAATTGGGGTGGGGGGGCTGAATCAATTTAATCTGTAGCTGGACTTTGTTGCAGCTTTAGCTTCATTCACTCACCTAGGCCTCCAATTACTAGCATACAATAAAACTTGAAGAGATACTTGCAGAAGGAAGAAAATACAAAGTATGGTTAAGAGAGGTCGATAGAAGCAAACTCAGAGATTCTCCAGATGTTGGAATTACTAGAAAGGGACTTTAGAACAAGTAGGACAAAATATGTAAAAGAATTGCATGGGGTAAGTAGACATCTCCATGGATAGGTGGAGAATATCAGCAGAAGGCTGGAAACAACCAAATAAATATCTTACAAATGAAACAATAAAGATAACAGAATGAAGCATTTAGTCAATGTGTTTAATAGCAAACTGGACACAGTAAACAGAAGATAGGTAAATAGTAATTCAAATTCAAATATAAAGAAAATAAAGGCGGCTCTAAGATCTATGGGGCCATATAAAATTGTCTATCAACACATATTTGTGTCCCAAAAGAAGGAAAAGAATGTGAAGTAGAAGAAATAGTTTTAGTGATTGTTCCAAAATTTATGGAAGACATCAACCTACGGTTTCAAGAAAAAGTTCAAACAGGTTAAATACAACAAAATCTAAACCTAGAGATCTCTAAGTCAAATTCTGATGAAAACTGAAGATAGAGAAAAAATCTTAAATGCAGCCAGAAAAATATAAAAGATACATTATGTACAGGAAATGAACTATACAAGTTACAAGTGATTTTATAGGAATACTGGGGCCAAAAGACAGTGGAAATTCATTTTTTAAATGTAGGCAAAAAAATTGAAAATTATTTTTCAGAATCTGGAATTATATACCAGTGAAAATATGCTTCAAAAATGAAAACAAAATAAAAACATTTTAGGCAGACAAAAGAAGAGAGAATTCACCCTCACTAAAAGAAATACCAAAAGCAGTTATTCACATTGAAGAGAATACCAGATGGAAGCCCAATTTTGCAGGAAGAAATGAATGTGTAGGTAAATGTAAAATAACTTTATTAATATATACATGCAGTGTTTTTAATAACAATGTAAAGAGGGGTTTATTATATAGGTAGAAGTGAAATACATAAGAGCACAAAAGACAGTAGAGAGGAAAAATGAAACTTTTATAAGGTAATATTTTTCATGAAGTAGTATAATATGATTTAAAGGAAAACTGTAATAAGTTAAAGATACATATTATAATTTCTACACCAATCACAAAAACAAAACAGGAACAAAAGCAACAACAAAACCCCAAACAAAACCTGAAAGAGATCTATTATAAAGAGAAGAGATAAAATTATGCTAAAAATTCACGATTCACCCAGTAGACACCTGGAAAAGAGAGAGGAAAAAGAACAAAAAATGAAGACAAATGGAAAATGAATATTAACATGGTAGACTTAGCCCCATCAAATTAACAATTACATGGCATTAAAATGGGATAAACACTCTAATTAAAAAGCCAAGATAATCATTTAGAAATAGATTTAAAAAAAAAAAAGCAAAGACCAAAGTACAGTTGATTATACAAAAAAAAATCTGTTAAAATGCAGATATAGGAAGGTGGAAGTAAAAGAGTTGAAAGAGATATTCAGTGCAAATACTGAGCATAAAAGGACATATATAGATCCTGCAGACATTGAAATGATAAAAGTTCTTTTACACAACTTTATGCCAGTGAATTTAGTAACTTAGATGAAATGGAAATTTCTTTTTGAAAATTCAGTTTATTAAAATTGATAGAATAAAAAAGTACAAAAAACCCTATATCAATTTAATAATTGAATTCATAATCAAAATGTCTCCCACAAAGAAAATTCCTGGCCCACATAACCTCACTGGAAAATTCTATCAACTTCAGATTTTATTTTTAAGTGGGGTGCCTGGGTGGCTCAGTCGGTTAAGTGATTAACTTTTTTTTCAAGATTTATTTATTTGAGAGAACGAGAGAGAGAGAGAGAGAGAGAGGATGCAGTAGGGAGGGTTAGAAGGAGAGGGAGAGAATCCTCAAAGAGACTCCTTGCTGATCCTGGAACTCTTACCAGAGGCGCAATCTCACAACTCAGAGATCAGGACCTGACCCAAAATCAAGAGTTGGACATTTAATCAACTGAGCCAACCCCAGGCATCCCTAAGTGACAATTCACAAACTGGATCTGTCTGCATATTAAAAATAATATATCATGACCAGTTGGGGTTTATCCCAGTAATGGAAAGTTGGTTTAAGATTCAAAATCCATCAATGTTATTTATGATGTTAACACAATGAGGGAGAAATGCATGATCTCCAGAGAGGCAGGAAAAAATCTGATAAAATTCACTCCTTCATGACAAAACATTATTTAAAAAAAATTTATTTATTACATGGGCAGGGGGAGGGGCAGAGGGAGAAGCAGACTCCCTGCTGAGCAGGGAGCCTAACATGACCCCATCTCAGGACCCTAAGATTATGACCTAAGCTAAAGGCAGCCACTTAACCAACTGAGCCACCCAGGTACCCCAAAACGTTCTTAAAACTAGAAATAGAAGGCAAATGCCTAGTCTGTAAAGAGCTCAGAAACATGCATTCAGTTGCTTTGGGAATGAAGATAGGATTAAAAACAGGAAAACTTACTGAAAGTTTGTTGAAAAAGCAGTTACATTTGAGATCTCACCAACTCCTTGCATTAGAATGCTATCCCAGCAGAAGTTTTGAGGTTTGGTCTTTGTACCAAGAGGACTGTGGACTATGGGAAATTGGGCACAACTGAGAGTAGAGATTTGGTGAAAATTTATGTGGTGAATTTTAAAACCTCTCTTCTCTCTCTTCAACACTTTTCACTAATCTAGAATGCTGTCAGCCAGCTTTAGATTCTTTACAAAAGAGTTTAGAAGATTTCTGCTCTAATAGATCCACCTAGCCTAAGTGAAAAGTCCTAAAGATACTGGTATCAAGGATTTCACCAAAGAAATGGCCCAGTCAGAATACCATTTATGGTATTCATTTATGGTATTCAGAATACCATTATTTTTCTTGCAGTAAAAACCACAGGCAGCGAAGATGAAGACTTTAAAAAAAACAATTAATTTTTTTTAGTATAGCTGATACATAATTTTACATTAGTTTCAGGTATATAGCACAGTGATTCAGCACATGATCCATCACCATACAATGCTATTACAATATCATTGACCATATTCTCTAGGCTGTACCTTTTATTCATGTGACTTAAACATATCGTAACTGGAAGCTTGTATCTCCTACTCCCTTCACCCATTTTTCCCATCCCTCAAATCCCCTTCCCTCTAACAACCATCAGTTTGTTCTCTGCATCTAGGTTTGATTCTGCTTTTTGGTTTGTTTATTCACTTGTTTTTTAGATTCCACATATGAGTGATATCATATGATATTTGTCTTTCTCAGGCTGACTTACTTAGCATAATATCTTCTATGCCCACCCATGTTGTCAAATGGCAAGATCTCATCTTTTTTATGGCTGTGTAATATTCCATTGTATGTATGGAATCACATATACTATGTCTTCCATTCTTCTGTTGGTGGACACTTAGTTGGTTACATATCTTGGCTATTGTAAATAATGCTGCAGTAAACAGAGGGGTGTATGTATCTTTTCAAATTAGCATTTTTTAGTAACTACCCAGTAGTAGAGTTATTGGATCAGATGATATTTTTGTTTTTATTTTTTTGCAGAACCCGCGTGCTGTTTTCTAGAGGGACTATACCAATTTACATTTCTACCAACAGTGCACAGGGTTTTTTTTTTCTTCACATCCTTACCAGAATTTGCTATTTTTTGTCTTTTTTATTTTAGCCATTCTGAGAGATATTAGTCAATATCTCATTGTGGTTTTGATTTGCATTTCCCTGGATTGGTGATGTTGAGCATATTTTCATGTGTCTGTTGGCCATCTGCATATTATCTTTGGGAAAATGTCTATTCGGGTCCTCTGTCCATTTTTAAGGTGGATTATTTTTTTGGTGTTGAGTTGTATAAGTTCTTTATATATTTTAGACATTGACCCTTTATTAGACATCATTTGCAGATATCTTTTCCCATTTAGTAGGTTGGTGTTTTGTCGTTTTTGATGGTTTCCTTTTCTGTTCCAAAACTAAATGAAAAAAACCCAAACCCTATTGTCCTGTGAGGTATAAGAAGATTCATGAAACAAGAAAACTATGTTATTTTTAAAAATGTTTAGAAGACAAAAAATACCTCTTGGAAGCTAAAAGTATAGTATATAAGTGTAAACTCAATACAAAGTTAGAAGATAAAGCTGAGAAAAATATCTTAAAAAATAAACCAAGAAAGGGACTCCTGGGTGGCTCAGTGTTGAGCACCTGCCTTCAGCTCAGGGCCTGATCCCAGGATCCAGGATTGCGTTCCATATCAGGCTCCCTGTGAGGAGCCTGCTTCTCCCTCTGCCTGTGTCTATGCCTCTCTCTCTCTATGTCCCTCATGAATAAATAAATCTTAAAGAAAAATAAACCAAGAAAAAAACAAAAACAAAAAAATGTTTATGAAATAAATGAACTTTTAAGAAAACTAGGAGACTTTCCCTGTTAGATAATAATGAAGAATAGGAATAACAGGAATTCCAGAAAAGAATGGCCAAAATGTGGCATAACATGAAATTTCAGAATATTAAGGGTAAAGAAAGAAATCCTACAAGCTTTCAGAGAGAAAGAGAAACAGAAACAAGTGACGTGAAAAATCAAGAACCAGACTTCACACCACCAACAAAAGCTGGAAGAGAACAGAATGGTATCTTCAGAATTGAGTCCATACTTTTGCTCCTAGATTTCTATACCTAACCAAACTGTCAATAAAGAAGGTAAACCAAGGACATTTTCAGACCTTTCAGGGGCTCAAAAAATTACATCCAATGCACCCTTTCTTAGGAAGCTACTGGATAATGTATTCTACCCAAGAATAAGGTCATAAAGACATAGGATCCACAAAGAGAGGTATAAGTTTTTGTTGGAGTTTGATGAAATGAGATCCTAAGAAGAGTATGGAGCAGATCAGAAAATGCCAGGACAGGGATGCCTGGGTGGCTCAGTAGCTTAAGGGTCTGCCTTCAGCTCAGGTCATGACCCTGGAATCCTGGTATCAAACCTTACATCCCACTCCCTGCTCAGCAGACAGTCTGCTTCTCCCTCACCCTCTGCCTCCCATCCCCTGCCCCCAACTCATGCTCTCCTGATTGCTCTTTTTGTCTCCATCTCTCTCTCAATTAAATAAAAAGATAAAAGAAAATGCCAGGAAAGATCAACCCAACTAAAGGAAAAAGAACCATATATAGAGAAAAGATTTAGACTATTGAAGGAGAAATTGGGCTGAATTAGTAATAAGTAGAAAGAAAACTAAGCAAAAGAAAATCCATTATTTTAGGGAAAATAAGTTATGCAAGAAAGGAGAAAATTAAGACTAGTATACTCTATATATGTATGTGGCTCAGCTGTGAATAGCATGCCATTGTCATTGTAATGCAGATACTGATCTAAACAAAAGTATGTTCTAATTATATTGACAGGATCACAGACATAGAGTTTCTGCATGTGGGTGGTGGTAGTATATGTTTGGTGAAGAAATGGGAAATGGTAAGAGTTATATCCTCATCTTTTATAGATGGTACGAAAACTTGAAAGTTCTAGAAGTAGGAAATATAAGCATGTTATTTAGATATATGAAGATGAGCAACAAAAGAAACAGCTAAAATTGAAAGTGTTTGCTTTTGAGGAAGAGAGGATGTGGAGGTGTGGAAGTAAAAAAGAATGCTAGGGTTTTTTACAGTAAGTTTTATAGAATTTTGTTATTTTACAAATTATGTATAAATCTAATTTTGATGAAAATAAAAACAAAATTTGGAGACAAAAGAATTATGGTATTCCCATTTTTAAAAAGCAGGTGGGAAAATAGGGAATGGAGCAGACAGGACCTGTCCAATTTACACAGGGATTGCGGACTCAGAACACTATAATGGAGAAATCTGAGAAACTTTGGGTGGGGGAATTAATCCTACATGTGGCATAGCATTTGTACCTAGGATTACCATTGCCTAATTTAAATCTAATGCAAGCTACATATGTGATTTAAATTTTTGGAAGCCACATTAAAATCAGTAAAAAGAAAATAATAAAATTAACTTTATTGGGGCACCTGGATGGCTCAGTCAGTTAAGTACCTGCCTTTGGCTCAGGTCGTGATCTCAGTGTCCTGGGATCGAACCCCACATTGGGTCCTCTGCTCAGTGGGGAGACTGCTTCTCCCTCTCACTCTGCCTGCTGCTTCCCCTGCTTGTGCTCTCTCTCTCTCTTCTCTGTCAAAAAAATCTTTTTTAAATTTTTAAGTATTTAAGATTTATTTTATTTTTTATTTTAGAGAGAGAGTGAGTGGGAGTGGGGGCAGGGGAAAGAAAATCCCAAGCAGACTCCATGCTGAGTAAGGAGGAGGACTTGATCCCATGACCCTGAGAGGTCCCAGCTACCTTAGCTGAAACCAGGAGTCAGATGCTTAACTGACTGTGCCACCCAGGTGCCCCAAAGTTAATTTTTCTAAGATATTTATTTATTTATTTATTTATTTATTTATTTATTTATTTATTTATTTATGAGAGAAAGGGGCAGAGACATAGGCAGAGGGAGAAGCAGGCTCCCTGCGGGGAGCCTGATGTGGGACTCGATTCTAGGACCCCGGGATCACGCCCTAAGCTAAAGGCACATGCTCAACCACTGAGCCACCCAGATTCCCCCAAACTAATTTTTTAAAAAGATTTTATTTATATGACAGCACAAACCCAGAGAATGGCAGAGGGAAAAGGAGAAGCAGCTCTCCACTTAGCAGGGAGCCAGATGTGGGGCTTGATCCCAGGAAGAACCCTGGGATCATGACCTGAGCCAAAGGCAGATGCTCAACCTACTAAGCTACCGAGGCGCCCCCCCCCAAAATTAATTTTAATAATGTGTTTTGTTTAACCCAATATATTCTAACTATGATGAGCTTATGATAAATATAAAAGTTATTATGAGGTATTTTCATTCTTTTTTTTTCAAGGTCTTTAAAATCCAGTGTATTTTACACCTAGATATATCTCAATTCAGATACTAAATTTGTATCAGAAATAAATGAGTTGTGTTTAGAGTTCCTAAAATTTACAGTTGAAAAAATAGATTCACATACCCAAGTTGTCCCAAACATACTTGAAAATTTTCCAATAACTGAGTTGAGTACCAAAAAATTACTTTCCTTTAATGTTCACATTCATATTTATGAAACAGTTCATCTTTTTGCTTCAAAGAATTGATTTGACTTTGAAGCAAAACCTTATCAATTTTAAAACTATATCCATCTAAGTTAAGTAAATTCACTAACTCTTAATCAACTTAGTATTAACATTGAATTCAAAGGAATATTGCATAAATTGAAAAGCAATTCTAAATTTATCAATATTAACAAAGCAATGTTCACATTTTTTTTAACAGTTTTTGCCGCCAATTTACCTAACAGTGTGATTACAATTAAAGCAGGAGTCATGATTCATGTTTTTAAAAATGTACAAAAACATTAATTTGCTTTTTGAGAAGTTTCAGCAAATTCATTTTGCTTTCTATAGAATTGAAGAATGAAGGTTATTCATGTGCTATATGATACAGTTGAAAATACATAAATTACACTGCCATATTTTTCTTTAATTATTGAATGTGGCAAGCATTCTTTTTGTTTCAAAAACACATCTTGAACTATAGTTACCAGTACTCTAACTCTATTTAGAACCCATTCACAACTCAAGTAATGACTATAGGTAAAGAGCACACAGTCATTTAATTCATTATCTATTTCAATAATTCCATGAATTAGTAATTTATAGTATATATATGTTGAATGATTTTAACAACTGTACTTCTGACACTTTTCATAGGAAAACTCCAAATATCTTCAGTATGTGTATCACACAATCCAGTAAATCTAAGTTTTTGACCTGACATAGCTGGCTTATCATATGTCTTGGTAGAAACTAATTTCCTCATACTAGCTAAAACTCTTCTTTGACATTTACAAAATATCCAAAATTGCATACACACTAAGTATGATTTATTTTAGGTCATGAATAGACAAATTCTAAGTAAATTTTAAAATTCTATGAGACAAGTGTACCCAAAGTTTTAGCTGGGTAGTGTCTCTTACATCATGTAACTTATCTAAAGATGAAAAAAAAAGTGCATGCAATTTTTCAAAATTGGAATCAATTTATAGGCATTGTTGGAAAGGTTTTACAATCTGTAGGTACTTGCTGGGAGGCTTAATTGAAATGTTTCACTGTTGTAAAATTTCTTTTAGTCTTTTCTTCATAATTTTCTAACAAAATTTCCATAACAAGTAATTTTACTATCTCTCCATCTAAAAATGATTTATGTGTGTGTGGTAAAGAATTTAAGGCATCTTATAACTGACCAAAGTTACAAGCTCAAATCCTGTTAAAAATCATTTGAGAAATTTTTGTTGAATGTCTAATTCTAATTTAACATAACTAATTTCTTTAATTCTTTCTTAGCTGTTGAGAGGAAACTTACCACCTTCACTGTGTTTGCTTTAAGTGGCTCCTAGTGTTTACTTTATTTTCGTTTTGCTTTATTTTCGTAGCAGCCAACTGTAATTGCCTTATGTGAAGATTGGTGCTCACTTCAGCACATATACTAAAATCAGAACCATATGTGAAGATTGTGAAATTTGGTATCTTCTCCCAGACTCTTCTCTTTTTTAATGTTCTAATTATAGTACTAGTTTCTGCATTTCCAACCTAATTCCCTCTCAAAAATACGCCTTCATTTTATTTAATTTTATTTTTTAAAGATTTTATTTATTTATTCATGAGAGACACAGAGAGACAGGCAGAGACACAGGCAAAGGGAGAAGCAAGCTCCCTGTGGGGAACCCAATGTGGGACTTCATCCCTGGACCCCGGACCCCAGGATCATGCCCTGAGTCCAAGGCAGATGCTCAACTGTTGAGCCACCCAGGCATCCCATACCTTCATTTTAAATGTTAAAATTTGTCTATACTTATTATTTGATCAGAAACATAATTTAATTATAATTAAAATAAAGATTTTGATTTAATTACCAATTATGAATTACATAGGAATCTCTCTAATTTGAGCTATCTGCATTTTATATTTTATATTTTATATTCAAATAGACACATTATAACACAGTGTGTAGGAAAATGATAACTTGAGCTGAATCTATCCACTGACTAGATTGGTAGTGTGTTAATATGTAATACTAAAAATGATGTTAGTGTCCAGTACACAAACTACAACATAATAGTATCTTACGGGGACACCTGGGTGGCTCAGCGGTTAAAGCGTCTGCCTTCGGTTCAGGGCATGATCCTGGAGTCCCGGGATCGAGTCCCACATCGGGCTCCCTGCATGGAGCCTGCTTCTCCCTCTGCCTGTGTCTCTGCCTCTCTCTCTGTGTCTCTCATGAATAAATAAATAAAATCTTTAAAAAAAAATAGTATCTTACGGGATATAGTGGTTAAAGTGACATGTAGTCCTACTTAATGAGAAAGTTTATTTAACAGAAAAATATTTTACACTGCTTCAGTTTTTAGATTTATTTTTTTAAGAGTTTGGGTTTTTTTTGTTGTTGTTTGTTTTGTTTTGTTTTGTTTTCTAAAGGAAATCTCTACACCCCATTTGGGACTCAAACTCACAACCCTGAGATCAAGAGTCTCATGCTCTACAGACAGGGCCAGCCAGGCGTCCCTACATTTAAATTTAAATATAATTAAAATTTTGCTTCTTTCATTGTAGTAGCTACATTTCAAGTGTTCAGTAGCCACATGTGTCCAATGGCTATTCTATTGGACAGAATAACTATGAAAATAAGAGAACGAGGACCTATTAGGGTGCCAGAAATTTTGTTGGGTACTTTCAAAGATAGGATCTTGGAAGACAGCCTCTGTCCTGCCTGCTGCTCCCTTGCAGTGTATTCAATAAACTTCTATCTCCTTTAAAATGAACAAAGTTAGGATCTCAATTATTCCTCATAATGATCCCACATCAGTGAGGGACTCATCAATGAAGGGGCTGGAAGGACAGTCTGAAACCAAAGCCCACACGTATGTGCCATGACATGGCTATTGCTCAGGTGTAATGATATATATATAATATATATATATATATATATATATATATATAATAAAAATATTATTATTATATGGAAAAACACAGTGCTTTTTCCTTAACTCTCTACCCCTTTTTAAAGTCTGCAAGCCTCAGGGCACCTGGGTGGCTTAGTGGGTTAAGTGTCTGACTCTTGATTTTGGCTCAGGTCATGATCTCAGAGTCATGGGATGGAGTCCCCTTTTGGGCTCTGTGTTCAGTGGGGAGCCTGCTTGTCTCTCCCTCATTCCACCCCCCCTTCACTCGCGCGTGTGTGCACTCACTCTATAAAGTAAATAAATTTTTAACGTATACAAGCCTCTACTTGTTTTAACTATTTTTTATGAGTGAATTTATTCAAGAAATATTTGTCTCTTATGGGCCAGGCACTATTCTAGGGAACAAAAACAGTCCCTGCCTTCATGGAGTTTACAGTCTCATGTGAAATGAACAGAAGATTACAAAACAAAAACACTTGTTTTTGTTTTTGTTTTTATCAATATTAACAAAGCAACATTCACATTTTTTTACAGTTTTTGCAAACTGGGGATAAGGAACCTCTGCCTATGGTAGTTCTAAGGGTGATGATGCAAATAGTGCTTAGTAGGGGCGTTTGTTATTGGCTATGAAGTAATTACTTCCAGTTCTGAATAGTTACATTTATTTGTCTGTTCAGTGTTATCCTTGGTGCTCACATGATCCAGTCTCTCAGAAGTAGGCATCAGGGCAAAGGGGCGCATGGTAACACTAGAAGGGCAGTATTTTCCCAGATCAAGAACATCAAACTGAAGCAGGGAGCCTTTTATTCCTTCTAGGGGAGCATAGTGGGATCACCCTATACTAAAAGTACTGCTTTAAACAGTAAAATCGTGATCTTACAATGTATCATACCCATAGCTTATTTTTACACTATTGCAAAAGCTACAAAAAGTGGAGTTTCCTTTGTACAGTAAGCTCTAAAATCCTTGCAGTTTAAGATGCAGCTGAGGAGCAAGGGGGGGGGCAGGGTCTTCAGGAGCAGAGATGTATGCAAATGAAAGGATTTTCCTTAAACACAGCCTCAGGGGAGTTAGCTCTTTCAGAGTATTTTATAGTTCAACCAGATCATTGTATAAATAAGAAAACCTAAAATTCAGAGAGGTTAAGTGATTAATCCGTGGTCATACAAGCATATTCATTTAGTGAGACTGGGACCTTTACATTTTCTTTGCAGCTAAGGAGTTGTGGGTGAGAAGAGGAAGAAGGGAGTAGGTGGCAGGGAGAATCAGAGGAAGCTAAAGATTGTATGTATTGCCCTGTAGGGCTTAGGGTTTAAAATCTGCTCCTGTCCTTTCTATTATGACGTTAAGCAGGTTTCTTAACTCTGATAAGCTTCAGAATCTTAGCTGTGAAATGGGGATGACACAGACGTCCTGGGGTTGCAGAGAAGACTTGATGAGATGATGAATGTAAAAATATCTCAAACCTCTTGAAGATAAGACTTTTCCTTTACTCACTGTCTCAAAGTACCACTTCCTTTTATTGATTTTCAAATTTCCAACTCCATAAACCCAAGTCTTAAGTTTTTTGCATTGGTGGATCAAACTGTAGCCCTGCACCTGCAGGCCCCTACCTCCCCTGGGATTTTTTGTCTCCCAACTTCTTTTGACTTCCCTACTTCTCTCACAGAGCCCGATTCCTGTGATCACACCCTACTCCAGCCTCTCCCTTAACCCCTCTCAGCATCTGGCCCATCCTAGTTGGAGTTCCACCTAACAATAGGAAGCCTTTACAAGTATTTGGATAGTGTGACAGCCTTCAAAGTGCTTTCACAGACATTCTCCCCTTTGATCCTCACAACAGCCCTGCAGGGGACACAGGGCAGTTGTTATCTTCCAAGTTTTACCACTAAGGAACCCAAAGTGTATAGAGGCTAAGTGATTTGCCCAAGGCCACCAGCTGGAGAATCACTTGGTGTGCAGGAGGGAACACAAGCTTTTAGGAAGTCCTAGGTTCAAGTCTCAGCTTTCCCACTTCCTAGCAGTGTGGCTTTCAGGTAAGTTACAGAGCTTTCCCGAGCTTCAGATTCCCCATCTATAAAATGAGATATTTGTTATGATTCCTGCAGAATTGCTTATTTTGTATATGCAGTACTTTGTAGACAGTGAGTATTTGGCAAACCAGACTGGAATCTAGTGTACCCCGAACCATCTGTCTACACTGTTCCTCAACACTGCTCCAACTAGAAATAAGTTCTTCCATCTCTGCATTGGGAGAGCATTCATTGTCTTTGGTTTCATGCCTCAGAAACTAACTCTAGCTGAAACAAATAGGATTTTGCCAAGATACAGATCATAAAATGGAAGAGTTGAAAAATCACTTTCTGAAAAGGACCCACAGCAGCTGCAGGGATCTCCGTAGCCCTTTGGGAATGGTCATTGGACGGTTCAATGTCAACTCTCTTTCCCCCATCCTGTCTCTCTCTCTACTCAAAATCCAAATTTACAGAAGGGACAATCTGATTGACCAAGTATGTAGGCCATGTGCTCACCATGGGGGCAAATAGGCAGGGGTTGTTGGCAGCCCACTGGAATGATAACGGAATGGAGGAAGGGCAGTTCCTCAAATTAAGGGGAGAAATGCTCTCAAATTAAGGAAGTTCATGATTTAGTCCTCATGTAACTAAAACCAACTGTCATGTATGGCTGCTTGTAGCTGGTTATATTCACTTGTGCTTCTTCTGTCTAAACATCCAACTAGACCATTAGTTCTAGGGTTACTGGTGTGGGTGTGGGAAGGAGGATACCTCTGTCTTATTAGATTCAATATGTAGGCCCAGAGACTGACCCAGTGCTTTGTACATAATTGGTGCTCAAAAAATATCAGATAACTGATAGTTTTTGTTGCTTTTATTCCAGTCCTTGGTCTTTCAGTCCAAACAGAAAATTAACTTAGATCTTTTCTGATTTATCCCAATTTCTAAACCTCAGAACTCCTACCTACATGCAGCCACCAATAAAGCAAATCAATCAATTACAATTCATCTAATTAGCTTCCTCACAGGAACCAACAGATTCCTTAGGCCTTGCCATTTTCCATCACAACCACTGGGTGAGAGTCTGTTATCTTGGCAAAGGACTTGATTAGTAAGTCATTGTAATTGGGGCGCCTGGCTGTCTTAGTCAGTAGAGCTTGTGACTTGACTTCAGAGTTGTAAGTTCAAGCCCCACATTGGGTACAAAGATTACTTAAAAATAAAAGAAATCTTTAAAAAAAAGTCATTGTAATAGAAGCAGAATGTAACTAATTGCATATTCTTGAACTCTTCAAGTTCAAAATTACATTGCAGAATTAGGATATGGCGAAGTATTTCTAATGAAAGGAATAAACAGAACTAGTATAAACACTGGTTCATATTTATGATTATGTACCTGACAAGCAAAGACTCTTGCTATTCCTGTTAATAAAAAATAGCAAAGCTTAAATATATGTAGGAATTCCTAAACATGTGGCCCATTATTGAAGTAAACTAGACACCCTTGTCCTAGTCTGGCCTAAAATTTTGATAGTCTTTGAGTCTGTCCTGGTTTTCTAGGTTTTTTTTTTTTTTTTTTTTTTTTTAGGGGGAGTTGAATATTTTGGTTTGTTTTGATTTTGTTTGTTTTGTTTGTTTGTTTTAGAGAAGGGTAGGGGGGCAGTGGGAGAGAGAAACCTCAATCAGACTCCACACCCAGTGTGAAGCTTGAGACAGGGTTCAATCTCGCAACCCTGAGACCATGACCTGAGCCAAAATCAAGAGTTGGATGCTTAACTGACTGAGCCACCCAAGAACCCCTATTCTGGTTTGGTTCTGTCTGTGGGCGCAGACCCTAGATCAGCTCTACCTTTTTTTTCTTTTTTTGGTCTTCCTTCTCTTTGCAGTTCCTTTAAATTTGTTCTTTCAAATGGTTATTAATTTCCTAGAAGACATGTCAGAAAATAGCTGATGAATAAAAATAGTGCTACCCACCTTTGACTAAACTTTTAGCCAACTGAGCAGGCAGGATTTTCATGAAGAAAATCTGAGAAATTAATTAATTAACTGTAACTGAATTTCACCTCTTTAACCTTAACTCGTGAGCAAACCTGAGCTAAATAAACATCTGACCATTCAATCTCTTCCACTTAAGGTTAACTTGAGTTTATTATTCAAGCTACTGCCCTTGTGTATTAGGCAATGCATAAATTACGCATACTAATTACCCTGGATGGGGCACCACTTTAATGAATTCTTTTAATTAAACTGCAACACAGTGGTTTTGCACAGGATGGTCTATATTTCATCCTTAAACTACGTTAACCTTCATCTTTGTCTGGGCAGCTCACACATCCAACCAGAGAAGGTCTGAGTTTAATTCATCTAAGTATATACATTCAGCAACCCCCCTCTTGACTATCATAAGAAAATATGAAAAATGTTTCTCTTCTGCTTCGAGGTTAAAAAATTAGATGCCTTTGTGAAAAGTTATGATTCTTCTGGGGATACTAAGATGGAGAAAAAAGGCAAAACAAAGCAAAAAATGGTAATGACAGCAACCAGCATAGCACTCCAGTCCTTAAAGCATAAATAACAGAAGTCGTATTAACAATGTCCTTAGTAATATTGCTACTAAGCAAAGTAGCTTAGTATTAATATGTAGATCACTAATGTAAAGATTACTTAATGTAAAGATCACGGAGTAAGGAGTCATTTCTTACTTCATGATCTTTATATTACAAAGTTTACAGTAAATAATCTATATCATGAGTATAGTTTTCAAAGATACAGTTCTCTATTATCTCCATCACCATTAAGTAGATGGAGCAGTAGAGAAAATTGAAACCAACGTGTATTTTAGCCGGGAGCTTTATTTATCTTCTCTTGTCTTTACTGAGCTTCTGCTTCTAGGTAGTAGAATTGACTGCTTTGGGTTTTACCTGTCTAATATCCAAGGGAGTGAAGCAGCAGGGGAAAGAAGGGAGAGAATCAAACAGCCAAAAGACCATCTAAATACCAGGAACCTTAATAATCCCCAACTTAGGCAACATATATTGAGCATCTACTATATACCTAGCACAATGCCTGGTGTCAGAATGTCTTGGTGATTGTGAAACGTTCTATTTGCATTTTTTGAAAAAGAAAAATAAACATTTGCATATATATGTTTGTACTTACATGAATAAATCCAGGAAGATACACAAAAGCTGTTTGGAGAGTTTGCTTCTGGGAAGTACTAGGATCTGAGTTAGGAGGAAAAGCTACTTAATCTATGCTGTTTCCTTCTCCTCTTCCTGCTCCTCTTGCTGGTACTCTTCTTTTCCTCCTCCTCCTTCCTCTTCTATCATAAGCATGTGCTACTCTTTAATTAAAAAAAAAAAAAAACACAACAAAAATACCTAGAGAGTCCCTAGTCCACTGGGAGAGACAAACATATCACAATAATGTGAAAAGTGCTTTGATAGGTGAACATGCAGACTATTCTGGATACACAAGAGAGGGATTATCTGACTCTGGAAGAAGTCAAGGAAGGCTCTTCATGGGAAGGAGGTGTGGGTCTTGAAGCATGAGTGTGAGAATTTTTCATGCTGAGCACCAGCTCTTGGTTAATGGGAAGCATAAGATGATTCCATTCATCCTAAAATTGTTCTGAGCTATGTTCCTGCAGGACTTTCCTCATGATATATGTAAACAGTGTTTAAGTCATTCTAATTTCTGACAACAAGATGATTGAGAGTGATACTTTGTAAATGATCCCAAAGAAAAATTATTCATTCTGGAAAACAATTAGATATGCCTAAAATTCTAACTTCATAATTACTCCCAATAGTTCCTGTAAATTTTGCACCATGCTCTAATTTAAACCAAAATTTGTGCATACTGACCTATAGGATACAACAGATCTTTATTTTGATAGGAAAGGGCAAGAATATAAGGTATTTTTAGCAGCAAAACCTAATTTTTCAGTGAGTCAAACCAATGTTTACTAAAAATAATAGCTTCCTATCAGTTAACTAATTTGTTATCAGTTTACTAAAACTTAATCTTGAGTGTCTTAGCTGACTTATTCCATTTCAGAGGACAGATTGCCTTAAAGATTTGATAAAATCACTTTCCATTGTAATCACTGAAGAAGATCTTCAAATTTTCAAATCAGGTAAGTCTACAGAGGTCTTCCATCTGGGCTGTGAATACAATGCAGACTTCTTCAACCATTGAACAGGTCTCTTTGTACAATATGTGAACTTCCTACTTAGAGAAATTTATATAGTCTACCTACTGGACATTCATAGGGGATTTATCTCAACTGCTGGCTGTGTCTAAGTGTGGGTCAAAAGAAATAATGTAAACCTATTTGAAATGTAAAAGATACAGATAAATGTATTACCTATTACTTTAAATTTTTCTCTATTTTTAAGAGCATCCTAGTATCTTGAGAATATTTCTGCTATTAGACAGAACAGCCATTTTTGGTATGCTCTGAGCTCCCCAGATTTGATAAGCATGGACCATGAATGAAAGTCTGAGCTCTGGGTTGCACCCCATTAGAGACCTCATTGTGGGCCTACTCTTCAACCCTGACAGAGAATCCAACTAACCCATGTCTTTTTTTCTCTACCAAATTTCAGAGATTACTTGTTATCATTATCTCCCACAGGATTAAGGTTTATTTTGTTCACCACCGAGTACAAAGTAAATGTTCTACAAACATGTTAAATGAAAGGAATATATCAAATTCTTTATCTGCAGAGTTTTCCTAATCTACCAACCCAGCAATGCTTTAAAAGTAAAAAAAAAAAAATGAAGTTAGAGGTACCTGGATGTCTCATTGTTAAGCATCCCTCTCTTGATTTTGGCTCAGGTCATGTGACCTCAGGGTTCTGAGATCTTGTTCTGTGCTCAACAAGGAGTCTGCTGGAGACTCTCTCCCTCTGCCCTCCTACCCCCCAAATAAATAAATAAATAAATAAATAAATAAATAAATAAATCTTTTAAAAAATGTTAAGTGTAATAAGGCTTCTTTCTAGTGAACTCACAGTAGCTCCTAGTAATCATCAGACTCTTTCTAAATGCTTCCAAATCTGCACTTTAATAATATTTAATAAGTTTGCCAGAAATTAGCATCATGTCTTTTGATCTATAATTTCTAGAATTCATTCCCTTTTTTAACAATTAAGACACTATTTGCCTATATGTTTTACTCTGGATACCTTATCTTCATGACGGAGCAGAGGCTAGCTCTTAACATCATATAATTACATTTAGAAATGGACTTCCCTCTCTTTCCTGACCTCTACCTTGTACCTACAATAGAGGAAAGATAGGGAAAGGGAAGACCATAAAAGTCTCAAATTCCATATTTTTCTATTGATGGTCTTATGTGGGGCACCGACATCCCTCATTCTGAGACTATTTTTTTTTAAGATTTTATTTATTTATTCATGGAAGACAGAGAGAGAGAGAGAGAGAGGTAGAGACACAGGCAGAGGGAGAAGCAGGCTCCATTGGAGGGAGCCCGACGTGGGACTTGATCCTGGGTCTCCAAGATCACTCCC
The DNA here is from genome assembly GCF_905146905.1 of Nyctereutes procyonoides. Lineage (NCBI taxonomy): Eukaryota > Metazoa > Chordata > Mammalia > Carnivora > Canidae > Nyctereutes > Nyctereutes procyonoides. The sequence continues at coordinate 15,707,059 of NW_026575040.1, forward strand.
TGGGCTGAGGACGGTGCCAAACCGCTGAGCTACCCGGGCTGCCCTCATTCTGAGACTATTAAGGAGCCCGGGTAAAAGGAATTCTGCCTCCCAACCAAAGCAACAAACCCTAGAGAGAGGCTGGGGTCTCTCTGTCTCTTAGAGACTTCATTTGAATAGTATCAGAGTATCAGAGGAAGATGCTAAGACTGATCTCATCACTATCCTGAGACTGGTATGATCAGTACCTTTCAATTATTTACTGAGCCACAGCTATGAGCCAGATGTAGGGGATACAGAGATGAATACCACATAGTTCCTGTTCTCCAGTAACTCACAGGAAAAGGAGTCACAAACCACTGTAATGAATTGGAATGTGCTCACCTAGCTAGATGAGCCAAATAGAGCTGTGAGGGCTTCACACAGATCTTGAAGACCCCCTAACTGTAGTGCCAGTATGCTTTGAAGTGGGAGATATTTTGAAATGCTTAACTCTTGTTTTCCACTTTAAACCAAAGAAACAAAAGAAAGATAAGATTTTTATGCATGGGCAGAATATAGTTTAAAGGCAGAAAAGTCTACAAATTAATAGATGGCTAACCCCAAGGGGAGATTTTTCTTTCTTTCCCCTCACCCTCTCAGCAAATTTAGGAAGCCACATATCTATTAAATAATCAATGACAAAAACTAGGCTCCATGATGACAATGGTGGCTCTGGAGTCAGACAACTCAGTTCTCCTTTTGCTGTGCCACGTGACCTTGAAGAAGTCACTTAGCCTCTCTAGCTCTCAGCTTCCTCATCTGTTAAGACTTGGATAATAATGAACCTACATCACAAGATTGTTGATGGTGATTAAATGAGATAATGCATATAAAGTAGTTAAAGTGGTGGGCCCCCAGTAAGTAAGTATATCATATTATATCATGTTATAATTAGTATGAGTATTATTATAATTAGTATGAGTAATGTAAGTGCATCTTGGATGTCTAAGTAAAATGATTTTATTGTCAAATTTTCAAAATGAATCTAGGACTCTTCCAAAACTCATAGAATATAAGAATGTAAGTTACAACATTATAATCACATGGGTGTGTGAAGCTACAAAATACACATACACACACGTATCCATTTCAGTTTAGAAACCAAATTACTGCTCCAGATGACCCATTCAAAAGGTCTGGAATGATTTCTTAATCACCCAAATACTATTTTTATTGACCTCCTGAAAGTGTCAGTTCTCTATGGCTCTGTATTTCTCAGAAATGACTTGTGCAAAACAGAGGGTAAGTGTGTGCTTGCTTTCTAGTGTGCCCACGAGAAGAGGGTGTATCCCAGAGCAAGATCACAAGCTCTGGAGAAAAGGCCCTAGCCCTCAGGAATGCACACTCAGGGCTAAGGGTGACCAGGAGGCAGCCACCTGGGGCTGCCCACTCCCCTGAAGTAACTCCAGGACTCCTGCTTTGATTCCTTTGTGTTTCTTATGGCTTTCCCGGTAGTGTTCTCTGCCCCAGGCTCTCCACATGCAGAATGTCTCTGTGCTGTCCTTGTAGGGAACATATGTTGTGACATACCATCTGGCCTTTATGTATCTCCCCAGCGGCCATGGTATAAAAACCTGCCTGTTTGGCAGCTACAAGTGCCCACAGTCCCTTTGGTCTCTTTCTTGGTCTGAGTGTTTTTCAACATCAATGGATTAGGAAGAACTAAACCAAGCATATGGATTCAGGACTGCATTATGACCATGAAGAGAGATTTATCTTGGAAGAGGAGCTACTCAGGGTGGGTTCAGCCTGAGGCTCCTAGACAAATGGAGTGCATGTGCCAGTGGAACTGGCTTGTCAGTTTACAGCTGGGCATGGTGTCACACAGCCTTAAAGCTCAAGCTCCGTAAATGAAGTGTAGTGCACTGGTCATGCTCACCATGCAGAGCTTGGCCGAGGGCGAAGGAGGCCACTTGCTGTCGAGAGCACGTGTGTCTTATTGGCTCTATGTGATGGAGAAAATACCAGAACTGTTCAAATTCTGGAGTCAGCATCATTTGTATTGCTTCTCTTCGAACACAGGAAGAATTGCCAGCTGCTGAATGGTAGTTATTTCTAGAATGTATGTAAGGAGAAGCCGAAGTCAAACTCCAGGGAGTTGAAAATAGGAGATAAAATTTGCAAGTGTAATTTATACTATATGCACATACAATGGAATACTAAGCAGCTAAACAGAAGGATGAGGAAATTATTATCTTTTTAATGTAAGCTCTGTGTCCACTGTGGGGCTCAAACTCATGACCGTGAGATCAAGAGCCACATGTTCCACCAACTAAGGCAACCAGGCATACCAGAGAGGGAAATCTTAATGTTATGGAAAGAACTCCAAGATATATTAAGTGATTAAGTGAAAGGAAGATGGAAAATCATAGTTTATATAAGCTCTTCTACCATTTGTGTTAAAAGGTTGGGGATGGAACAATTTTGTTTGTAAATTTGCTTATATATGCATGAGTGTCCTGAAGAATATACAAGAAATTAATAACAATGGTTGTCTTTTTTAGAGCAGCAAGAAGAGACTGAGCTGATGGGAGATGCCATGGGAAGAAATTTTACTGTATACTTTTTATGTATTTTAACCTACTTTTTAAATGTTTTACTCCCTTGAATTTAATTCAAAAGATTAAATGCATTTTTTCAAGGTTTTGAAAGTAACATTATAAAACACAATGACAGGCTAGTGGAGATTGCATACTAATAGATTTAAGAATACATTTGTATTTGTCTTTATGCCCATCTCACTATGTAAATAAAGGTATTTGATTTCGATCAATATCTTTCATAACTAATTATCATATGATGGAATAACTTTTGCATTGCATATTTTACACTGAGATTTTTCCATCAAGGAAAAAAACCCAAAATAAATATAAGTTGTATTAATTGACAGGTTAGAATATGATAAGGTGTTAATAACTAGAAGGAAACATTAATCCTTTGTTTTCCACCCAGTGATTCAACTAACACTTGTTGAAAAAGTATAAGGCACTATTGACAGTTTGCTTTGTAGTCCACAGTTTCCACTGCATGAAACTAAGTTTCTATCATATAATTCATGCTATATTCAGACAGGAATAGGTTTGGTTCAAGAACTTCTCTGAAAGATTCTTTACCTAGCTAGTTTTTTCAGAAAAAATATCAATTGGTTCCTGTAGTCCAAGTTTTGTTTTGTTTTGTTTTGTTTTGTTTTTCTAACACTGCATCTGGGGCATTAGGAAGACAACCAAAATGCTGCTTGGAATAAACTATGTACTATTTACAAACTAGTAGAGCCAGGAATATATTTATGTTCATCAGTGTCTCTACCTTTCACCAAAATATACAGATCTAATCACAGTGCCTCTTGTAATAATCCATTTCCACAGGGTGCCTGGGTGGCTCAGTCAGTTGAGCCTACAACTCTTGGTTTCAGCTCAAGTCATGATCTCATGTCATGAGATTAAGCCCTGCATCGGGCTCCCCACTCAGCAGGAAGTCGGCTTAATGATTCTCTCTCTCTCCCTCTGCCCCTTCCTCAGTTCACGTGCTCTCACTCTCTCTCTCAAATAAATAAATCTTAAAAAAAAATCAATTTTCACTTTTAAAAACTATGGAAATCCTTCTGTAGTGGTTTTGCACTGGGTAAATTTAGCTAAACTGGAACGAATTTTCCCAGATTCCTTTCCCTATAGGGTTCCAGGTTAGGATTAGCTGTGACAGAAATTTGTGTGACATTTGGAAGGCAGAAGTGAAGTAGTATCAATTTTTAGGCTTCAAATGTTACTTAAGGGTACCAGGTACTGCAGTAACCTGATAGGTTGTTAGTGATCTGCTAGCTTGTGGGTGTGGGTAGTACCTGGGCTCCCACCAGATTTCCTCCCCCAGCTTTTGGTCTCAGCCCAGAAATGTGTGCAGCACTGTGGCAAAATATACTAGCTTTTTCCTGCAAGTCAGCCACATCACTGAGGATGGAGGCCTAGAGCGATGGATGTATGTTCCAGTACATCTACATGGGCTCTTCTTTGTCCTTGTCCTCCTCCACTTCATTGTCAAGTTTTCTTTCCTATTTGCCAGTTGAGCATGCCAAATTCAAAGCCAACACTAGACATGGAGGCCACAGCCTTACATAAACTTCTGCACTTGCTCCTATAATTGCATACTTAACATTCTGCCTTATATCTTTTATGGTGGTTTTGCTTTTCTGATTAAACTCTGACTGATGCATTACCCAAAAATGTCCAGAGACATGTCTTAGTGTTATCGTTGCTTATATGTCACAGCAAACCCAAGCATTGGTGTCTGCATTTTGCAAGTAAGAAGCTGACCCTAGAAGGAAAAGTAAGCCACAGAGTTAAGAATCCAACTCTTATCTAAATATTTTTCCATGATATTACATTGCCTTTGCTTCCAAAGAGAGGAACATAGTGCAAAAGAACATTGTCATGATAACGGAAAAAGCCTTCAGAATAGACTAAGGCAAGTACTCTCAGTTCTTAACTCAGAGCACTGGGGCTTGAAATGACAATTGATTGTGATACAAGGTAAATATCTAGAGCAAAAATATGTTGGGCATCTGGAGTTGAGGAGATGGGTGATATTAGCCTCATAACTTTCTTAGCTATTTTGAATAAGTGCAGAGATGATAGTTAGCCATGTGGTGCTCAATACAACAAACTGAGAAATTTGTATTTATTCTATACAATGCCAAAATGTCTTCTATAACAATATCCATATCCAAAGAATGAAAATACTAAGTAATGTTTGGAAATGTGGATTTTTGAATTCTCTTTGCTGGTTCCAGCTCTTTTTAGAAACACACATATACCTATACTCTTCCCTGGGTTCTAAAATTTTCCATTCCAAAATTACTAGAAAATATGATTTTCAAATCTAAATTTATGTTAGCTATAGAAAATGAAAATCATTGCCAACTGGAAAATATAGAGCAAAGTGAGAAATTTCCAGTTTCGTGTGTTAGTTGAAATGTAACAGGGAAAGTTAGGAAAGAGCAGGTCAGTTTGGGAATGAGAGATTTCAGAAAATGTGGCCTAATTCAAATCTTGGGACAGAGGAGGTTCTGAATCAGTACAGCAGAGAATTTAAATTAGGCCTACTTATAATCAAGTGTATTGTACTGCTGGGAAAATTATCTTAGTCTACTCAGGCTGCTATGACAAATACCACAGACAAGGTAGCTTAAACAACAGACATTTATTTTCTCACAATCCTGGGTGCTAGATGTCTATGATCCAGGTGGCAGCAAATGCAGCTTCTGGTGAGATCTCTCTCTTCGTACTCTATAGACAGCTGCTTTCTTGCTCTGTGCTCATTGGCCTTTCTTCAGGGCATGTGTGTGGATAGAGAGAGAGACCAATCTCTTTGGTGTCTCTTCTTATGAGGATACTAATCCTATCAGGTCAGGTCTCCACTCTGTGGCCTCATTTAACCTTAATTACTTCCTTTGAGGCTCCATCTCCAAATACAGATATATTGAGGGTTAGGGCTTCACCATAAGAACTTGAGGGATAGTGACACATTCAGTCCATAACAAGAGGAAGTGTCTGTTTCAGAGAGTGATCCAAACCAGCCTAACATTCTGTCTGTATTTCCCTTGTAGAGCTTGTCTAGGTAAAAGATTCTATCTTAATTAAAGATCATGAGTAAACAAGAGTAAATGAGAAGACCTTGGGATTTCAGCTTTATGTTTGAACTTCATCCATTTTGTCTTTCATTTCAGCATCTCAGATTTCCCCAACATGTTCAGGTTGTAACCCCTCTGATTAAGGAAAGAAGGCTTGCCTTACCTTAACAGGCAATTAGTTTTCACAATTAAATAGAGTCATGATTAATGACCTTGCTAATTGTTCTTCCCTGATGTGCACATTAATACAAGCAGAATGCTCAAAATTCTGAGGAGCATTTATTCTTTGAGCCTCCTATGCTGCACCATTGTGGATCTAAAGCTGAGAGAGATTCAAACCCTGCCCTCCTGGAAATCAGAATATTGTGCCAAAGACATGTGAACAGATATATTACAGCAACGAGAGAGAGATCTTGTCAGTTTCCCTGATAGCTGCCATAGCATTGACATAATAGATACCGTAGCAGATTAATTGCCAATAACACCAGCAGGCCAACAAGGAAGAAAACAGCGCCATGGACATAGAGCAGAGATTCGGAGTCATTGATGGTGTGTCAGTTTTCTAGAATGTTTTCAAATTTCCAATTGCCCAGTTAGTTGTTTTTGTGTAAAGAAATACTACCTGGAAAAAAAAAAAAAAAGAAATACTACCTGTTTTTTAAGGAGTCACTTCCTCTCTTAGGCCTCTTTCAATCCTGATAGTTGGAAGTGAGGGTTCCCTGTCAGTACACCCTAGGTCTCTGTTCCACTCCCCTGCCATTTATCATTTAATGCCTTCTTACAGAATTCCATTATCATCTATGGGGAGTTTTGCATCCTAAAAACGAAATGTTGGAACCATAGAATGTTAGAAAGCTTTCAGAGAGACCCTTTGATTCAGCTTCCTCCATTTAGATGAGGAAACTGAGGCCCATTTAAAGAATACTGATGAAGAGATTAAGCCTCTCTGAGATAATGACATTTAGTCACAACTGTAAAGGAGGTGAAGGGAGTTAGTACAGTGCCTTAGAGAAGGTATGTGCCTGGCATGGCCGCTGCAGGCCCCATAGCTGGGAGGCTATTGTAGCTGGACCAGAAAGAACAAAAGGGAGAATGTGAGGGGATGAGATCTGAAGGGTATGGGCTTATCGTTAATTTATTCTGAGGGAAATAGTCATTGCAAGGATTTTTTTTTTTGTCAGCTTCGGTGAGATATAATTTACACAGAATACAATTCACCAAGTTTTTTTTTTTAAGATTTATTTATTTATTCATTCAGAGAGAGTGAAGAGAGAGGCAGAGACACAGGCAGAGGGAGAAGCAGGCTCCCTCAGGAAGCCCGATATGGGACTCGATCCCGGGTCTCCAGGATCACACCCCGGGCTGCAGGCGGCGCTAAACCGCTGCGCCACCGGGGCTGCCCCAATTCACCAGTTTTAACTGTATAATTTGGTGACCTGGCAGATGTATGCAGCTAAATAAACCCCACCACAATCAAGGCAAAGAACCACTCCATCACCACCAGAAAGTTCCCTCACATCCCTTTGGAATCAATCCCTGACCCTCCTCCTGGCCCTTGACAACCACTGATCTGATTTCTGTTCCTATATTTTTACTTTTTCCAAAAAATTCATGTAAATGAAATGCTACATCATGTAACCAGTGTATCTGGCTTCTTCTATGTAGAACAGTGCTTTTGAGACTCATCCAAGTTGTTTCATGTATAAGTAGTTCATTCTTTTTATTGCTAAGGAATATTCATTGTATGGATGTACCTGTTTATCTGTTAACCAATTGAAGAATATTTGGATTGTTTCCAATTTGGGGCCATTGTAAATAAAACTGCTATAGGACTTTATGCAGGGCTTTTATTTCTCTTCAGTAAATCCCTAGGAGTAGAATTGTTGGGTCATATAGTAAGAGAATGCTTAACTTTATAAGAAATTACCAAACTAGGGGCACCTGGGTGGCTCAGTCAGTTATGTGTCTGCCCTCTGTCTCAGTTTATAATCTCAGGGTCCTGGGATCCAGCCCCGTGTTGGGCGCCCTGCTCAGTGGGGAGTCTGTTTCTCCCTCTGTCCCTCCTCCTGTTCGTAATCTCTCTCAAATAAATAAAATCTTAAAAAAAAAACTTACCAAACTATTTATCAAAGTGACTATCCATATTGTATTCTCATCAGCAATATGTGAGGGTTCCAGTAATTCTGTATCTTTATCAACACTTGGTATTACTGGGTTTTAAATTTTAGTCATTCTAAAAGGTGGTTTTTAGTTTGTGTTTTCCTAATGAGTAATGTTTTTGAGCACATATCTTTTCAAGTCCTTATTTGCCATTCATATCTGTTCTTTGGTGAAGTGTCTGCTTAAATCTTTGCCCATTATTTTTAGCCTTATTATTATTGAGTTGTAGAAGTTCTTTAAGTATGCTTGATATAAGTCTTTTATCTGATATATGATTGTGTCTGTCTTTTCATTTCTCTTAATTTCAAAGTATCAACATTTTCTTTTATGATTTGAGCTCTTATGTCCCCGTTAAGAAATCCTTGACTCACCAAAGGTCACAAAGATTTCCTCCTATTTTTTCCTTCTAAAAGTTTTATACTTTTAGGCCAGACATTTAGGTCTATGATCCAATTTGAGTCAAGTTTTACGAATGGTGTAAGACAAAGGTAAATTTTTTCGTGTAAGTATTAATTTGTTGTAGCATCATTTGTGGAAAAGACTATTCTTTACCCATTGAATTATGTAGGCACATGTTGAAAATCATGAAAATTAGCTGACCATATATCTGTGGTTCTATTTCTCATGTATGTCTGTCTTTATGCCAATATCACAAAGTCTTTTTTTTTTCATTGGAGTTCAATTTGCCAACATACAGCATATCACCCAGTGCTCATCCTATCAAGTGCCCCCCTCAGAATACCACAAAGTCTTTTTTTTTTTCACAAAGTCTTAATTAATGTTGCTTAATATTAGGTCTTGAAATCAGGTAGTATAACTCTTCCAACTCAGTTATTCTTTTTTAAAATTATTTTGTCCATTGTAGGGCTTTTACAATTCCATATAAATTTTACAACCAGATTCTAATACCAGCAGAAACCCTTTTGAATAAAAGAGTAACATAATCTGTCTTAAATTTTATTTTGTCTTAAATTTTAAAAGAATCACTCTGGTGATTCTTTTGATATTGGTGACTTGCCCAATATCAAAGCTGAGCTTCGATTATCCATTTTATAAAGGTATCTGAAATCTATTGGATGAAGTCAAAAACAAGCAAGCATCATCTTATCACTAAGCATTCTCAAGTAAATCTCAATGTATTGTATCACCCAAAGAGACTTTATTACTAGAAAACTTAATAGTATTATTAGAATGTTAAATCTATTTGGACCAGGTCCAGAAAATGGAACTTATTCATGATTGCCATTGGCAAACTATTTGATGATGAAGAGAGTCTAAGCCCACAAAGAATGCCTCAAAAGGTGGAAGTTGTTGAGACCACAATATGGTGACATGTCTTCTTTCCTTGCTTGGCAACTGTATGATACAAAAGTAACAGGATTTTTTCTTAAATTCCATTAAATTTAACATATAGTGTTATATTAGTTTCAGATGTACCATATAGTGATTTAATTATTCTGTGCATTACTCAGTGCTCATCAAGATAAGTGTACTCTTTTTTTTTTTTTAAGATTTTATTTATTTATTTGAGAGAAGGTGTGCCAGAGAGAGAGCACAAGCAGGGGGAGAAGCAGCTCCCTGGTAGGCAGGGAGCCCTAAGCGAAGGCAGACGCCTAACCAACTGAGGTACCCAGGTGCCCCAAGGTAAGTCTCTTAATCTCCTCATTTATTTCACCCATCCCACCAACCCATGTCCTCTCTGGTAGCCATTAGTTTGTTCTCTGTAGTTAGGAGTCTGTTTTTTGGTTTGTCTCTTTATTCCTTTATAAGTAACAGGATTGGGATCCCTGGGTGGCGCAGCGGTTTGGCGCCTGCCTTTGGCCCAGGGCATGATCCTGGAGACCCGGGATCGAATCCCACATCGGGCTCCCGGTGCATGGAGCCTGCTTCTCCCTCTGCCTGTGTCTCTGCCTCTCTCTCTCTCTCTCTCTCTGTGTGACTATCATAAATAAATAAAAAAAATTTAAAAAAGAAGTAACAGGATTTTTGGGGTGCCTGGGTGACTCAGTTAAGCATCTGCCTTCAGCTCAAGTCATGATCCTAGGGTCTTGGGACTGAACCCCTTCATACGACTCCCTCCATAGGGCTCAGTGGGGAGTCTGCTTCTCCGTCTTCCTCTGCTATTCCTCCTGCTCTGCGCTCTCTCTCTCTCTTGCTCTCTCTCTCAAATAAAATCTTTTTAAATAAGTAACAGGATTTTAAAAAATATTTTTATTTATTTCTTTTAAAGAGAGCACATGTGTACACATGAGCAGGGTGGAGGAGGAGGAGGGAGAGGGGAGAGAGAATCTCAAGCAGACTTCACACTGAGTTCAGACCCCAGGGCAGGACTCAATCTCATGATCCTGAGAGCACAACCCGGGGATCACAACCTGAGCCAAAACCAAAAGTCTGATACTTAACTGACTGAGCCACCCAGGCATCCCAAAAGTAACAGGATTTTTGAAAGCATATTGCTTGGATTCCTCTCTCTCTTTTTGTAGAATCTTACTTTTTCCAGGGTTGTATATATTTTTTTTTAATGGAAGGAAAATGAATACCATTCTAAAATGGTATTCTTGGCAAAATTTCTTACCTGTCAGAAATCAGTCTGTTTCATATGCAAATAAGCAACAGTTTTTCTTGTAATCATAGTCCTCATTGGTAGTGGCTCTCCCTTTTATAAAGTTTGGCACGTTCCATCTTTGTTGGAAGAGTTGTTCCAACTACAAGCCATTTGAATGTGCTGGAAACTATGGAAGTTGCCACTTAATTACTCACTTGGTAACCTTAGGCAGATCATTTAACCTGACCTTCATCTATTCTAGTAAAACACAGCTATCACCATTAACTACTCCTTCATCTATTCTAGTAAAACACAGCTATCACCATTAACTACTCTTTAACGCAAGACTTATAAGAATCAAATGTGATAATGTACATCATAATGTTCTGTGGACTCTTGAGGCACAGTGTACAAAATGTTGGTCACTAGAATTGCAAACAATAAATAGCGTTGATTCTGTGGACCCGCTTACATATTTTTAAAAATGTGTTGAACTAAGCCAGTGATTATTGGGTAATTATAACATGCTTAGCATGGTACAACTTATTATGGGGTAGAAGAGAAGTGTACTTTGAGTGCCTGTACTCTTTGAGTATAATTTTAGCAGGGAGAAAAATCTTGCACACATTAAATAATGAGAGGCCAATAATAGTAGCTCATATTTGGAAATGCTTTTCAAGTCACTGATTTATCACATGCTTTATGCCTTCTCATTCTTTCAATTGTGTGCAGGATGTAGGACAGATATTTTTGTCTTCCTGTTACAGATGAGAAAACCCAGGCCCAGAAAGCTCAGGTGATTTCTCCAAAGTTAAAAAGCTTGTAAGCAGTGGAATTAGGACCCAAATCCAGAGTATTTTCTCTGTTAGTCCAGAGAAGCTATTCTAGTAGTTCTCAAACTTTGATATGATTAGGAACCATTTAAGGAACTTGTTAAAAGTTGCAAGTTTTTGAATCAGTTCGTCTGGGTCTGAGAATCTGATCTTTAAATAGGTAGTCTGTATGATTCTCTTGTAGGTACACTGCAGTTTCTTTCTTAGCAATTTACTCTTCTGGCACAGACCATGAAAAGCAGAAGCAGAAAGCTACTACACTTCTGTTCAACTGGACTGCAGAGTATAGTGTTTATGAGCACAAATTCTGGAGCCAGGCTGCCCGCATTTAAGTCCTTTCAGGGGCACCTGGGTGGCTCATTGGTTGAGCATCTGCCTTTGGCTCAGGTCATGATCCTGGGGTCTTAGGATGGAGTCCCACATCAGGCTCCCCTCAGGGAGCCTGCTTTTCCCTTTGCCTATGTCTCTGCCTCTCTCGCGGTGTCTCTCATGAATAAATAAATAAAATCTTAAAAAAAATAAATCCTCCTTTCACTGCTTACTAGTTGGGTAAATTATGTAACCACTCTGTGCACCAGCTCCCCAACTATAAAATGGGGGTAGTACCAGTACATACCTCACAGGCTTGTAATGAAGATTAAGGAAGTTATTGATTGTAAAGTAATTAGTACGGTGCTGGCATACAGCAAGCTTTGTGTTTGTGAGAGGGGGAATGTGGTCCATAAAGAAACACTGCCTTATGAAGGATGAGGGGGGACTTACGAGATGCAGTGGCCTCATGCCTCACCTTACACAGTTCCCATTCCTTCTCACACCCACTCTTCTGATCTTGTGGATAGGTATTGGCAACCCTGGCCCTCAGTTCTTTTGGAGGCAGACTATAGCCAGTTATTTCTGCCTGGAAAGTAGGAGATTCCAAGGGGCCCTCTAGGCTTAAGTCGACTTTGTTACTTTCTCCCATTTAAATCCACATTCACTGTTGAAGAAAATAAACCAACACAGTAAAGCTTGCTGATAGCCACTCCATCTGTATTATGGCACACAATGATGGCAAGAAGTTAAAGGTTTGATATATAGGTCTATTTTTTTATTGCCAGTCCCTGCCCCTGAAGAAAGTATTAAAATTTCCAGATGAGTAACCAAACAATAAATAGATGACAGTTGCTGTGAATATCTGATTTTTTGCATAATAATGAGATATTGCTGGATAATGCACTCTGCCATCCCCAGTTTGTCTAAATTATCATTTTGATTGGTCAAATGCATAAGAAAGATATACCAATAAAGTCATGTCAAGTGCTCCATTGCAAATTGATGCAGGATGGAAGTTTCTTTAGGTTTTAGGTGAGGTGGGGGCAGGGAGAATTGGTTCTTCAGCGAGTAACTTTGGGTAGATGTTTTCTTCAGCCAATTTGTAATCAAAGGCATCTGAAATCCTCGCTTCTCCAGGGCCACATGCATAAACATGAGGCAGTTTGTACCTTCTAAGGGCTCGTGTGTTGTTTTTGGAATTGAAAATAAGAACCAAATTTGGAAAAGAAGGGTTGTTCTAGGACATCTGAGGTTTGTTTTGTGTAGAGCATTTTCCCCTTGATTTTGTATCCCTGAGATACATCATCAGAGTACTGATAGAACTTTTGAATCAGAAAGACCAGTCATTAGAGAACATGATGTCAGTAAATCCAAATAGGTCTTTTCCACCTAAAAAAAATATGGAAGAATCATATAAGTTCCAAATTGGGATGAAAACTAAAATTGCCTGAAGTATTTTGACTTGCAACTCTTCTTTCTTCTTGGTTATGTAACACTTGGTTTAATATGATTGGTAATTCATTCTGGATTTTATTTCTAAACTTTTCCTTTAGCTATGTTCAAGTATCATTTTCACCTGTTGTTCAGATTTAAATTTCCAAGGTCTGGCCTGTGAACTCCTTGAAATAAGGAGACACATCTTGGCATGACTGTGTGCTCTGAGGAGCTTGTACAAAGTAGATGCTCAGTAGGTGCACAGGCCTAGCACTTAGTCTAGGAATTCTTTTGTTTTTTTCAAGATTTTATTTATTTATTTATTTATTTATTTATTTATTTATTGGAGAGAGAACATGTGCATTTTTATGCACACACAGGAGAGTAGGACAAAGGAGCAGAGGGAGAAAGAATCCCAAGCAGACTCCTTGCTGAGCTCAGAGCCCAAGCAGGGCAGGACCCTGAGATGACCTGAGCTGAAATAGAGTCCGATCTTAACTGACTGAACCACCTAGGCATCCCTAGTCTAGGACTTATAAACACATATTTTGAAATTTTTCAAAACAATAACCAAAAAGAAGATAGTTTTGTATTTATTATAAACTACATATTGCAGTTATCTATCAGGCACCAACCATGGACCAAGCACCCTATAGATGTTAGCTCATTTACTGTGTACATCTCAGCAAAGAGGACATTTTTACTACTGTTTTGCAGGGAAAGAAACCAAGGTTATAAAATGTTTGGTTGTTAGGCCAAGATGACACAGTCAGCAAGTGAATTTGTATCCATGTGACTCCAAGACTCCTTTCATTAAGCCACACATTCTTTGCCATTATCATTATTGAAATTATATTACACAAACTCTTTTGTCTCCTAGATATCCTGGTCAGCAGTTGAACTGACACACACTCCCTATATTTGAATGCTTTGCAAATTGGCATGTAAGTCACCCCAGCTGTGGGAGCTGGGAACTGGCATCCTCAGAAATCCCACACGTCCAAGAGGCTGTTGGCAAAATTGAGCTAAAGAACCTTCTTGGAGTGATGGAGCTGAAGATTTCCTGGAAGTCAGTAGGCCACAATATTCTAGTGGGGGGTGGGGAGCAAAGCATGAAGAAAAACTGAGAAAAAAAATTTTTTTAAGTTTTTCAATATCATTTGAGCTTCTCTCAAAGTCTATAAAATATACAGTGTGATGAGTTGGGCATTGAAGGGAAATTATTGCAACCTCAAGGGAAGAATCTTTCGTTGGATTGATTAATTAACTCTACTTTAAGGATCGTCTGAGGAAAAAGTAGATGCTGGATCAGGGATAATGTCTTTCCTATATTTAGTCACTATTGAAGATGACTTAATATATCTAGCATACCACTTATTCTTACAGATACTATTTATAGTTCATTGCTTTAAGCTCCATGTATTGTATCTGTGCAGTGCTTCCCCCCTTCCCTCCCCAATGAATGAGTTCCTTGAAAACAAAGATTAACTATCTTATAGGACAGCATATCAGACCAGAGTATATATAATTGTAGTATCATAAATAATAAGTATTTGGTTTTTGTCCTAGGTTCCTGGCAAACAACTCCTGAAACCCTTGGAATTTATTATCTTTTATGTGCTAATGAGATGAGTCTAAGGGGGAAGGCCCTAGATAGCTTCTGGAGGGGGGCTGGTCACCAGGAAAACCAACCAAGTGATAATAGGGTAGAACTTGCAGGCTCATCTTCAAAGAAAGGGGGGGAGATGGGAGTTTGAATTCAATTGGTAAGTGGTCAGTGATTTAATCAATTGTACCTCTGTGGTAAGATCTCCATTAAAAGCTCTAAATGATGAGATTCAGGGAGCTTCCAGGTTGGTGAACATGTTGTGCTAAGAAGGTAGCTTTGCCCAGAGGTCATGAAAAGTCTGTGCCCTACTCCCCTCCTTTAAATACTTTGCTATATGCATTTCTTCCATTTGGCTGTTCCTGAGTTATATTTTTCATAATAGCCTGATGAGTTTTTCTAACAAATTATTGAAAATGAAGGAGGTAGCTGTGGGAACCTTTGAATTTGCAGTCAGTGAGCAGAAATGCAGGTATCCTGGGGACTCCATTTGCAGCTGGTGTCTAAAGTGGGGGCAGTCTTGTGATACTGATCCCTTCATCTATGTCTGCTAACTCTGGATGGCTAGTGTCAGAATTAAGTTGAAATGTAGGACACTGGGGCAGCCCGGGTAGCTCAGTGGTTTAGCACCACTTTCAGCCTAGAGCCCGGTCCTGGAGACTCAGGTTCGAGTCCCATGTCGCTCCCTGCATGGAGCCTGCTTCTCCCTCTGCCTGTTTCTCTGCCTCTCTCTCTCTCCCTCCCTCTCCCTCTCTCATGAATAAATAAATAAAATCTAAAAATAAATAAATAAATAAAAATAAAATAAAATCTTAAAAAAAAAGAAATGTAGGACACCTGTTCAATGTTGGAAAGTCGGAGGATTATTTGTGGTTGTTTGGAAAAGACACATTTGATGTCACAAAAGAAAACACAATGTTTTATAAATGAATGAGTAAATGAAGGACTCTTTGTTACTTGGTATGCTTTAGTCACAAGTAAATGAAAACTTGATTCAAACTGATTTCAATAGTAAAGGGAACTTACAGGACTTTGAAAGATCCAGGGCAGGACCAGCATCAGGCAGTACTCTCTAGAGAGACTCAGTAATGTCCAAGAGACTGTTTCTGTCTTTCCACTATTCTGTAATGTCAGCTGTAGGGTGTAAGATGGTGTAAGATGGTTTCCCTGGGGTTCCCAAGACAGCAGGAAAGAGTGACTGTCTTTGTGGAAGCATTCCTGTCAAAATTCTGAGAATCAGTTTGATTGTACCATCTGAGGTCACATGCCCACTTTGGACCAATCACTGTGCCTGAGAATGCCCTAAGTGGCTTACTATCAATATTTGATAGAAGCAGCCCTCTTATTATCTCATGTATTCCCAAACTGAAACTGGAAGTTTTGGAAAGAATAGATGGTAGGAAGGCAACCAATTTCCATTCCACTTGGAATGTGCTCACATAACATAACAAGTAATGTTGTTCCTAAATGTATTCATTTTTTATTTACTGTCTTATTTTAATCAGCTAATCCCTATTATATGTTATACTCAGGATAGGTCGATAGGTCAGGCCTTACCAAAAACTAACTATGTAGTATTTTACATATTGTACCAAACCAATAGTGTGTTTAATAGTATTTTGTAAACTATATAGTCTATAAAAATATATGAGATGATCCCATGAGCAACTAGAGAAATATAAAAACATATTAGACATCTAATATTTGATCCAAGTTTTGTAACAAGCTTTGAATAATTTTAATAGCCCCCAAATTCACAATCAAATGGATTATTGATGAAAATTTAGACTTCATCTTGACCTTTTGCCAGATTTGAGGCTTATTACCACCCAATAAATGTAGGAATGGTAGCAAAGACCTCTTAGGTCAATTGGCACTTCAAGTTTTTAGCTCTCAGGTTGGCAGACTTTTTTCTTAAAGAGAGAAAAAATAAATATTTTAAAATGTGGTCTCTGTTGCAACTTAACTCTGCTATAGTACACAAAATCAGTGACACAATATATAAATGAATGAATATGGTTGTGTTCCAACAAAACTTTACGGGCACTGAAGTTTGATTTTCATATAATTTTCATGTAGTCGTGAAATTTTATTAGTCTTTTGATTTTTTTCAGGTATTTAAAATGTTATTTTTAGTTCACAGGCTGTACAAAAACAGGTGGTAAGCTGGATTTGGCTCATAGACTATAATTTGCCAACCCCAATTTTAGCTCAAAGCTGTAAACCATGAGACCTATGAAAATGGCATTACCTGAACCAATAATTTGTGCATTCATGAAAAACCTCACCTTATAAGTGAGATATAGAATCTGTAAGTTTAGTCATTATTTGTTTTGCCCCTTACACTAAACTTTTGATACCAGTGGATGATCCTCAATTCCTAGAATTCACACTTTTACTTGTATTTTTTTAAAGATTTATTCATTCAGTTGAGAGAGAGAGAGAGAGCACACAAGTGGGGTCGGAGAGTGGGGGAGAGAATCCCAAGCAGAGTCTGAGCTCAGAGCCCAACATGGGACTCTATCCCACAACCCATGCGACCACGACCCATGAGACCACAACCTAGGCTGAAATCACGAGTCCAACGCTTAACTGACGAGCCACCTAGGCACCCCACACTTTTACCTTTAAAGTTAAAGATTTCTGAAGAAACGTGGGAGTGATTTCAGGTTTCGACTGGATATCTTCAAGATTAGTTGGCATCTTTGTTGGAGCTAGTATAAATTTAGCACGTCCTTACCTTATTTAACTCACTGTTTTCTTCCCATAATCGCTTTTTCTCAATCATTCGTATTTCCATCAATGGGACCCCATTCCTAGTTAACCAAGCTTGAATGTTTAGTCATTGTATAGTGAATGTTCTCTAAGAATCCTGCTCAGTCTGAAGGGTTCTATGTAGTGGACCTGCCTCTGCAGGGCTTAGGGATGGGATATGACCCAATCAGAGTATGGTATCTCCTCAGCTAAAGTGATTGGTTTAGGGATGGGCAGATGACCCAAGGAGAAATAATCATACTCCTTCCTGGGACTTTTGTTAGAATAGAACAATCAGGTTGTTTTGGATTTGTTACTTGCAACCCAAGGCATCCTGGCTAACTGAATTGCCATTTAATTCTTTTGGTTCATACCTCTCCTTCCCAATACCTCCCAGCCTCACTAGTCAATCATCATGTCCTCTAATCTATTGGGTATGCTTTTCAAATCCATCCCTTTCTATTAATTATTTCACTATTACTTCCTTCTGTTTGTCACAGTAGCCACAGTGGTATCCTATTCAGTAAATATTTTTGAAATTCCTTCTGTTTGTCACAGTAGCCACAGTGGTATCCTATTCAGTAAATATTTTTGAAATTCCTTCTGTTTGTCACAGTAGCCACAGTGGTATCCTATTCAGTAAATATTTTTGAAAGACAAGCAGATGTTATCACGGTAGCAGAAGAGCACTGAATTTAGAGTGGGGTGGAAACTGGGTTTGAATCTTATTCAGCCACTTACTGGAAAACTTACTAACTCCTTTACGTATTTGTTTCCCTGTTTATGTAATGAACTTCAGAAGTTTGCCATGAGGACTAAAGGAGAATCACATATATGAATCACACAGTACACATACACACTCAGGATCCAACCCAATTTTCTGTTTGCAGAGACTCACAGGAAGTTGGCTGGCAAAGGATTTTGGGAAATAAAGTTTTCAGAACAAAGTATAGAGGGCTAAATTTGGATCTGAGAGGATAGGTAAATATAACCAGCTCAACATTTCTAATATAACTCTCATTTTTTTAGAGGAAAAAGGATCAGAGAGTTTTAGTGATTTGCTCAATGCCCTTCTTTGAATTATTGACTCTGCACTGTTAATATACCCCTTTAGGAATATTGCTATTATTTTCATTTTAGGAGAAGATTGTATCCAAATTATAAATTGTGAAGATGTCATTCTACTTCTCCTCTACTTTGAGGCCATACATGCCGATTAATGACATGTAGCATATGCCATATAGGACCACACATGTTGCTTTGAACAATTAGGGAGAAAGAAATAAAAGCTTACTGCTTTGCCAAGTTTATTGGTTCCAAAGCAGTATACTTTTTTAAGGTTCAGAAAGGGTCATGTGAGTCAGCCTCCTCAACAGCATTTGAATTTCCAGTTACCACCAAGTTGGTGGTATCAATATCAGGAGCATTCTGAAAAATAAACATAACACATTGCAGCAGAAACGATCACAGAAAATTTCTACTCCAAAGTGGTAGCAGGCTTCATTTTTTTCATAAGAAAGTCAATAAATGAAGGCAAGACAAGACCATCTTCTTTTTTTAAAATTTGTATTTATTTATTCATGAGAGACACAGAGAGAGGCAGAGACACAGGCAGAGGGAGAAGCAGGTTTCATGCAGGGAGTGTGGGATTCCATCCCAGGTCTCTAGGATCACACCCTGGGCTGAAGGTGGCGCTAAACCGCTGAGCCACCCAGGCTGCCCCAAGACCATCTTCTAACTAGATTTTTTAGTATCTAAAAGCATCTTCTAGTGTCCCATTTCTTATGCCATCAGAGAGTATGGACATTCACAGACCACCCCAGAGGACTGGCAGTTGACTGGCTGAGCCCTGCATGGGTGGATTTTTTTTTTAAGATTTTATTTATTTATTCATGAGAGACACTGAGAGAGAGAGAGAGAGAGAGAGAGAGAGAGAGAGAGAGAGGCAGAGACACAGGCAAAGGGAGAAGCAGACTCCATGCAGGGAGCCTGATGCGGGACTCGATCCCGGGACTCCAGGATCACTCCCTGGGCCGAAGGCAGGTGCTAAACCGTTGAGCCACCCAGGGATCCCCTGGGTGGATGTTTTGAAACTCAGATGGAAGGTGAACAGAATAAGGGAGAAAGGTGCAAAAAGGACCCTGAACTTTGCAGGTGGATCCATCTTTAAAGATGAGGTGGGCTGAAAGGCTTCAGGACTAAGCACAATCATTTATTTGAGTGGTGGTCCCAGAGCCTGTTGTAGTGGGGGCTTAGATGCAGTGCAGAGAGGCCAGAAACACAGCTTAGAAATCTTTGTTTGGCAAGTCGAACCACCAAACTGGGGTGACGGGATCAAAAAGCATGGATGAGCTTCACCAGCATTCTCCAGCCCGGTCACTGACTGTTAGGAAAAGGCTGAGAGACTCCAAGCACAGAGCAAACTGGGAGCCCATTCTCCATGTATGAAGAAGACAAACTCAGGAGTCACTTGTAACTAAGGCAGGTGGTCCAAAGGGAGGCCAGCACAAAGACACACATACTTCTTAAAATGCATACCTATAAAAGCTTTGTAAATGCCAGTCTCCTGGTAGTTGGATTGAAGAAGATATACGAGGACCCAAGCATACTTTTTAAAAGTAACGGTAAAGAAATGTGGACCTCAAAACACCAGATATTGAGCTCTTCCATATTTGATTCCATTAATAACAAACAAAATTGTATTTACTGAGATAGAAAGTTACCCCTAACTTTTTCCTTCCTTTTTTCCTCCTCCTCTCCCTTCTTTTTTCCTTCTTTCTAAAATTATAATGTAGGGACAAGAGTGGTACTTCTTTTGCCTTCTGACTTATTTTGCCAGCTGACATAGACCATAAGGAAAGAAAAATACACACAGGTCAGTAATTTTCTTCTAACTACTAAAGCACGTCTCTGCCTAGATTTCATATTGGCTCATTCCCAAAGGTTTTGAGTTAATCGTACATGGATCCAGTTTGGTTGAATACACTTTAAGATCCATTTTTTTTCCCAGGTGTTCCATGGTGACTTTTTTGGTATATGATCTAAGATCAGAGATCAGATATTGCTGTGAACTAGCATTGATGGGTATTTCTAGTTTTGTTGAGATATTACTTCTCCCCCTATCCCTAGCCACATAAATTAAATAGAAGATAGTTTATGAAGATAATGCAATTTAGTGACTGGTAACTCACAGCAAAGCTGGAGAGAAAAGAGAAGTGACAAAAGAATAATTAGCAGCTGCAAAAATCATTTTGTGTCTGAGACAGTTGGTTTAAAGCTGGCAGAGGGTGATCCTCCTTCTCCCTCTGCACACTTTAATGAGCTTAATCGAGCCCTTGAGTTTAAGAAATCATGTGAGCTGTTATCAATAACAAAAGTATCTTGATATTAAACCAGATTTTACTGAAAGTCCATTGGACATTGACACCATTACTAGCTGGGTAACCTTGGGCAAATTAGTTAAATGCCCAGTGCCTCAATATTCCCATCTGTAAAATACACATCATAAAAAGCACCTGTCACATAAGGCTGTTATTAGGGTTAGATGAGTTAATATTTGTAAAGAACTTAGAATAGTACCTGGCATATGGTAAATGCTACATAAGCATTAATTAAATTCTTAAAGTGTCAGGGAAGTAGTACAAGCCATTGGTTGATGGGGAAAAGAAAACTAAAAGTGCACTGATTTTTACACTTGTCATCTTTATGTACCTGGGTGTCAAACTGTTTCTTGTCCTTTTAACAGTCTTAACAGTTTGTCCACATCATATCTTTAAATCTATGAAAAGGGGATCCCCGGGTGGCTCAGCGGTTTGGCACCTGCCTTTGGCCCAGGGTGTGATCCTGAAGTCTCGGGATTAAGTCCCATGTCAGGCTTCCTGCATGGAGCCTGCTTCTCCCTCTGATTGTGTCTCTGCGCCTCTCTCTCTCTCTCTCTCTCTCTCTCTCTCTCTCTCTCTCTGTCTCTTATGAATAAATAAAATCTTTAAAAATAAATAAATAAATCTATGAAGAGGCCCACTTTGGGAGAATATACAAAACAGTGGCCACAGTTTCCCTTGCTATCGCACCCCATTTTCACTGCCAGGTTACTTCAGGGGTTTGGGAACAGAAGGGCAGACAGTGGAAATGTGAGGCTTAAAAAATAGCATGAAAAATAGACCTTCCCTCTACAAGTCTGCAATCTATCCTGAAGAGCTTAAGGCTAAATTCCTCTCAGGCAGGACAATTTCTGATAGCTATTTTTATTTTACTATTTTTCTATCAGACAGTAATGGTAACTTAAGTTTACATGACACTTCGCAGCACTTTCATCTACTTTGCTCCACTTGATCATTGAGACAAGCCTTTGAGCGAACCCTTATTCTCCACAAGAGACAGTTAACTGAGAGTTAAGGAGATTGCTCAGGACCATTTAGGTAAAAAGTGATAAAACTAGGACTCAAACTCAGATCTTCTGACCAAAATATTTTCTTGCAAGATCTTGTTTATGCAGGTGATGCTTAGTAATTGGATTTAATCAGACTGAGTTGAATTGGCTTGAACTGAATTAAAAGGACATGTGTTAAGATGTCCTGGGGGACCTGTTTAAAGAACCATGTTAACAAAGACATCAGATTTTCATCCAGTTTGTCTGCTTTCTCTCAGCCTTCCTTTTTCTCTCCTCCTGTATCTCTCCTCTTTGTGTCAAGTGAGTTAAACAGGGTAGGATTGATCAGCTCTGGGAATGATGTTGAGAGACTATGGAAAAGTAATTGTGAACAAATTCCTTTGGTTCCAAGATTCCACCCCCCCCCATCAAAAGACGTTTATTCCAATTCAGGAGAGTGATTTCAGGTGTAACCACGAGTTTCATTTATTCTTCTTTCTGAGTCTGCTCCAGGCTACCTGGATGTTGTTCCATTGACAAGTACCTGTTCAGCACCTGTATCATGTCTGACACAGTTAAAAACAAATTTGTTAAAAATAATTAAGATCTCAAGAACCTAGAGTGGGGAAATCAGACATGAAAATATTATATAAGAATGGGCAAAATGAAATGCCAAAATAAGGAGACAAATTCTGAGGCTCTCATTCTTTGCCCTTCTTTGCTATTCCCCCCGACTCCCTCCCCTGGCCCACTCGTGCTGTCTCCCATCTTGAGAATTGGCCATGTCAAAGCAACTAAGAAATTACATATTCACACCTGCTGTGGACCTGGACCCTCTAGACTTGTGGAAGTCTGGAAGACTATTTGCTCTTGGTTTTAGGGACAGTATCAAGAAGTTAAGAAATGATTCATATTGATGGTAGCTCTCTTGATCTTTAGACCTGGGACTTAGCAATGACCCTTCCCTCTTGTTACACAAACTACCCAGCGCCCCCACTTAAAAAGTTGGCAGCTTGTTATGCTGTGAAAACTGCCTTAAAATGATGTGAGCCTACATTATCAGATAAGTCTTCATTTTGACAATTTCAGTACTTTCTTGATTTCTGATTTTCAGTGGCATTTGGCATTTAAGACTGAACTCTGTTTTATTTTCAGAACCTGACTTTAGTACTGTTAAATTATTTGGATGTAGATAAAAGAAATGTATCAGTGGGATTCACCAAATGAGTGAGATAAAAGAATTGGCTTACCTGGAATTTCTCAGGACCTTCCAACTCTTAACATTCAGTGTCTTTTGATTCCAAGTTGAGTCAATATTGCTCGGGGTTCCAGATAGAGAACAAATAGGGATGGGGCCAATAATAAAGCTGAAATCCTAAGTTAAATTATATTATTGAATTTGTAAGGGAGCTGTTTTGGAAGTCCATATAATAGCACAAATGTATTTTACATCATTGGAAATAGTGCTTCATTAGTTGTGAAAGATGCTCACCACCACAGTCTTTGTATTGGCAAAAGCAAACAAACGAAACCTAAAAGCATTCAGAATGCCCCATTTAGGCATTTAGTCTTTCATTCCACTGGTATACTATACAAATATTAACATGGATGTTTGTGAAAATTATGTTGTGAAAACATGGTAAATGCTTATGATATAATGTTGGGGAAAAGAAAGATATACAAATTCGTCTACTCATAATTACAGAAAATATTGAAAGGAGAAATTATTTTAAAATAGCGTCAGAAAAATACAGGAAAAAACATTAATATAGTTGTAGTATTTTTACAGTAAAAAGTAGGTTTCTAAATGGAATAGAACAGAACCAAACCAATTATATATTTAGAAATGTATAAAAATCTCTCCATAAACTCCACCATTTCTCACTGCAGTGAAATTCCAAGTAATTATTTTATATGATTTATTCAGCATCTGTCATTTTAAGAATTGGATAATGTTTGGCTACACAGCAAAGAATAATTAGCAATATAATTAATCAAATTGCTGTTTATATTTCTGTGTCAAAGTTAATCATTTTCATTTTCTTGTTTTATGGAAAGGGTTCCTTTATTAAAGCCACAAGTAAATTTAAGTGCATTTCACATGTTTTAATTGTACAACCTGAGTATCACAACTGAAGCTATAGTCAGTACTCTCATTTACTGATGCCTAGAACAAAGGCATAGGGTTTTTACCTAAGCTAAACTAACGGGACTATTTTCAGAACTCCTATTCATTCAGTTAATTGTTTTGTGTCAGGAACAGGAAGCATTGCATATACACGATCTGGACTAATCTGATAGTCATAAAATATCATCCTTGCCTGTTCTGCATGCCCTCTCCCTATCCACCAACACTCACCACAAGGATGAGAACTGTTAGTATCTTCCAGGCAGTCACAGAAATGTTCGATTCAGTCTATTACATGGAACATGGGAGGGTTGGGTAGTCATTCATCAGTTTTTCTTCAGTATGAAATCATGCTAGGTATCTTGAGACAGACCATTATGTCACGTTTGTTGTTGTTTTTGTAGTTGACATAAATATCATGGTACCCAGGGTGATGAGGAACTTTCCAATGATCGTTTTTATTGTTTTAGATATAGGCTTTCAGTCTATCAAACGTAGGTAAATAAATAAAATATGTGTTGGTATTTCCAAGTGAGCCAGACATTTGCTGCTCTGTGTTTCATTGTAGCAGGTCTAGTGGGGGAGTTCAGATGCTCAGAGTTTTCCTGTTGTGTGAAACCATTCTTAGCTGTAATGTCTCTCCAAGGAGCTGCTCTAATTAATGCAAAATGCTCTAGATACTACTTAATAAATACTAAGCTTCCTCTAAGTGGCACAAAATTCAGATCCTTTATTGAACAGTTTCTCTCTATGTTGCTGTGTTGAAATCATCAGACCAATACATTGTATTTCAGGAAGGAGGGGAGAGAACTCTATAGCAAAAGCAGAATATGAAAACATTTATTTCTGCAAACCAACAACTCTTTCTATACTGTATACCTTAGTAACCCAGTCAACAGGGAGCACTCTGGGGAAGAAATTAACTGAGTAAATAAAAATATACAGACTGCAAAGCATGAATCAGAATCACAGTGCCTCTAAACAACAGATACTTAAAGAATGCTTTTTATCTGTGAGCTTAATCTGCTCTAATTAATGCTCCCAGTTTGTTCCTTCAAAAGCTTGCAACTGATTTGACATCAGTTATTTGCAGACACTGGCAAAAGGAGGCTGCCTGCAAAGAAGAACCCTTTGTCCATATATTCTTGAAATTTTCTATCAAGAACATCTTCCAAGGAAAGTTTTATTTAGCCAGCTACAATTTTTCACGGATAATTTCTGATTACTTTACTATTAGTTCCAGTGAGTTTGTTAGCTTATGGTTATAAGACAATCAACTATTTCTTCAGTATCTTTTTTATATCCGTAGGTCTGAGCCACCTTCCATCCCCAGTTCCACATACCAATGCCACAAATTAAATGAAGAATCACTTAAATTTGACCTTACAGATCTAGAAGCTAAATTGAAAAGTGTTCAAGGTTTTGATGTTCCTGGGATAAGTACCAGGTAAAATTTTGAAATGCATAGAAAACCCTCCAAATAATTTCTCCTTCAGATCAGATCTCATTTAGACTTCAAATTTGAGAAAGACTGGTTCATTCCTCTGTAATCACACCTTGAAAGCTGAGAGGTCTGCTTCCTTTCTGTGCCCTGCTTTGCTTCTGGAAGCAGCTTTTAACAGTCACTGTAAGCTTTCTGAGATGTTGACATGTAAAAGTCTATAAAGTTGACCAGAACAAAAATGTCAGTCATAGAACATACAGGATAGAAGTATTGCCACAGGATTATCTCAATTACCACTGACACATGTAGCTTGATTTGGGGGCGGGGGTTGTTTTTTTTTTTTTTTCGG
Organism: Nyctereutes procyonoides; assembly: GCF_905146905.1. NCBI lineage: Eukaryota > Metazoa > Chordata > Mammalia > Carnivora > Canidae > Nyctereutes > Nyctereutes procyonoides. The sequence continues at coordinate 15,732,634 of NW_026575040.1, forward strand.
GGGTTGTTTTATTGTCTTACTGTTTTTGTTTTTTATCCGAGAATGGGAAAGGAAAATGTAGGAGGATTCTGACTTGGAAATTCTAACCAAAGAGTATCTCTTTTCTTGATTTTTACACAAGTTTACCATCATGGTGTTCAGATAGAGTAGTTTCAGAAGGAGGAGAGGGGAGAGAGTGAAAAACAGTGACAGAGAATTGACCAGGTGAGGTTGACAGCTCTGCTTTCAAATCTGTCGTGACATCACTGACCAGATATTAGTTGAAGGAAGGAAGGAAGGAAGGAAGGAAGGAAGGAAGGAAGGAAGGAAGGAAGAAAATAGTTGACCCAGATGTGATTCTAGTCTTTGAAAACAAGCAGTTTTATGTAATCCATGCCAAGCAAGGAAGTAGGAGACTTGGGAGATGTGTGTGATTTAATAATGCTTATATTGATGTAAATAAAGATTTATTTAAAAAGTTACCTCAGACCTGAGTGTTAGTTGACCACCAAAGAGCTTCTTGGGAATCCTGAGGCCCACATTGCCACCCCCACTCACTTTCTTCCCTTCCCCCATTTTTTCAGAAGCCAGAGGATGCCTGCTGCATCTTGCACTGTAGTGCAAACAGATCCCCGCAAAGAGAGAGGAAGATAAAATGAATTTAAATTCCAAAGGGGTTCCAGTGCCGGTTTCCTAGTCCCCGAGTCAGCAATGTGTTTGTGAAAATTCAGCCTTTTTGTCTCCCAGTAAAAAGGAGCTAAATCTACATCGGTGGCCCAGTCTCGGGTTGCTATTCTTTGCATTTTCTATTCGAGTGAATGAGAGTGAATGAAGTGGCCGGGACCCTTCATTTGATCTACTCAATTGCATAAAGTGACAGAATTCTAATATATTTGTTTAATGCTCTTCAATGGGCTTTCACTTTTTTGCTTGCAAATGAAGCATCCGTGGGCAAAGTTTCATCCCCCTTTAACACTGGGACATATTTCATAACTCAGGCTGTGGTTTGAAGTGATCTTGAGAGGAGTTTTAGACTCAAAAAGTGGAAAATAAAGAAACAGATGTGAAGTTATTGTAAATTCCTAGAGTGGGCTCTGGGGCTATTGTGCCCCCACGGCGGGCGGTCCAGGGGCTGTGCCTTTCATGCTGTAATTGAAACATATTAATTAGATAATTTGTTGTTAGTTTAAACGAAACAAATGCATCCCCTTTGAGGCTTCACAGCCGGTGGGTTGGGTTGTTTTTGTTTTGTTTTTGTTTGAGTGTCTCAGTGCGTATGTGGCTTCAGGGGAAAAAAATTAATTGACATTTATATTAAGAATTTGAGAACAGATCCTGGTCCATTTCGTTTCTTAAATGGATACCTTTAAAAAAGAGAGTTTCTATTGGTAAATGTATAAACCATGCCCCCACCCCAACCATGCATACGCTCAAGTAAAACCTGTTTTCGGCACTCCATTGGCTTCTTCCTCCCACCCACCCCTCAACTTCACCCCACTCGAGTACCTGGCCAGATTTATGCTTCCAATACGCTCAACGCTCTTGTCTATTTTAAAGGAATTAAACTCACTGGTATAATATTTAAATCATTCTAAGGATCGTTTATTAGCATTGCTCCTGTTAGTCTCCAGGCTTCTCAAAATCCCCACTCAGGCAACAGCAACAGTGAGAACTTCTGTAGCTTCTCTCTTGAGAAAGTGCACAAAATTCACCCATTGTGCAAGCATTTCCCCAATCACAGAGAAAGCCATTTAAAAACACAATTGAGTACAGAATCATGTTAAAAACCAAAAGTAACAGGACAGCCAAGTTTCCAAATCAAAAGCCTAATTTAAAAAAAGGCCCATGTTTGCAAAATAGAAAATAGAAGTTAACTCGGTCTTCTGGATAAGACCCCAATATATATCTCACTGCATAATGTTGTCTCTTCCAGTTTTATTTTAAAGCTGTGTGTATTGACTTTGGACTTGAGCCAGGTGAAAAGATTTAACATGACAAAGAGAGCCATTGAAGGTATCATAGTTATAAACTTCCTTGTTTGTGGGGGCACTTCAGCTAAACAGGGCTCAAGTCTCAAAGCTGGGGATGGAGCAGGGTGGAGACGGTTGTTTGGGATTGCCTTTGGATTTCTGATCAAGGTCAAAATATCATCAGTGGATTTTTTACTTTACTCATTCAACTTTGAGAAAAGATGTCTGCAGTTGTGAAAAGAGGGCTCACAATGCCCAAGTTATTTCATTCTTTGCAGTATACCATGACGAGCTTACTAGCTGAAAAGAACACTTTCAGATAGTGAGTTGAAAATCACTCCTTTGCTAAAAATCAGAAATAGGATCTGCATCTTACTTACCCACATTTATTAAATGTATGCATGTGTATATATATATATATATATATACATATGCATTTTACTGCCTATTATAGGACAAATATTTTACCTGATTATCTAAGCTGGTAATTTATAAAATTTTTAAGGCTCATGTTAGCCCTTTATGTTTCCTTCATTCCCAGTTTGAATTCAGTGTTAGCAAATTCAATGAGATTAGAATATTCCAGAAATGGCTTTAATTTTATTTTGCAGGAAGTAATGACAATGTATTTAATTTCTTTTAATATAGATGATTTCTTGTTGAGAACAAAGTTTCAAGAGTTTCATAGCTCAGGGTGGATAAGTTTTCCAGGCTTTCTTTTGCTGATCTTGTTGATATAATTGTGAATTGGGCTTGATGAATGAGTTTAGTTGTCCCCTGTCTGACGAGCTTTAGTAGCTTCATGCATTTTAATCAGTCCAATGATTCATTTATTTTCCACTTTTTTTTTTTGGGCTGTGTGTGGGATCCTTCCTTTTAAAAAATGCTCACAACAGGATTAATTACCCTTTGCATTAATCCTAATTTTTTTTCCAGATAACCCTCTAAATATGTAAGGGTCGCAGGTGCTAAGTATTCTCCTTATGGAGTTATAGTGATCATGATTTTTGTGTGGGTTTCTCTGTACTGCACAAAGGTCTTTGTTTAATCATATTACACAGTAAAGTGTTAATCACCATTTAAATTTTTCTTTGTCTTGTAACTTCATTAGTTGAACACACACCTCACTCTGGAAATATCATGACCCCTTCAGTAAAGTTTCAGTTGGCCTTATGCCATAAATTCCTGGCAAATTGTAATTATCTCCAAAAATCTGAAGAAAAACAAATACTTAGAGTTAAGCATTTAAATTAACTTCATTTTCTTGCCTAAAATAAATTCATCGAGCATTATTTTCCTACCTGAAGGAGTGAAAAGAAATCTGTTCTATTCAAAGTGAACAGGTTTCTTGACATGCAAGGTGAACTTCTAGGTAACTCCTGAAAAGGAAAATTTCCACAACTGAAGTAATTTAAAGGAACAAGGAAATGAATACTCTAAAATAAGGTGCATCAGAATATGAGCACTGAATAAACAAGTCTGTTTTTACTTTTTGTGTCTCCATATAGCCTCTACCTGGTTTCTACATAAGCCTTACATTCAATATATTTTGTAAAATGTAACTTTTCAGATAGACAAAAATACATAGAGAGTATTTCATTTTTCTAGTGACAGTTTTTCAGCACTAGTGCGTCTGATCTATTCTAGAAATAGTTTCCTCTTTCCCTCTGATTCAGGAGTCCATTTGAATAATTTCTTCCCCAATCTGTAAGTGCGTAAGAGGAGATGTGACTATTTTAGAAATAAGATATTAAAAAGACAAACTATTCAGACAACATATTATAAAAAGCATATTAGAGAAGTACTACATCTATCTTTTGTAAAGATATTGTTTGCAGCAACTCTTCAAAAACACACAAAACTAAAATTTGGATTTACATATTTTAATGAGAAAATATTATTTGGACTAGATTCATAATTTAATGTAGACACCTTTTTAAAATTCTTTGTCTTAAAACAGGCATGCTGGGAACAAGAACATCAATATTTAAAATGCCATGCTAATTTTGAACAGAGAAGGAGAAAAATGAAAGGTAAAAATTTTACAGCCCTGATGACACTACAACTTTTTTTTTTTTTAACTTAAGCAGGTCACACCAGAACAACAGTTCGTTTTCCAGCAAATTACCTAAGACTCTAAAGGAATATAGCAAACAAAAGTGCATTTTACACAGTGTATAATCATTCCTATTCACAAGCATTTACATCTCTTTGCAGCCCTTTAGCTTCTTGGGAAAGTTCTTGTGGCAAACAGAAAGACTTGTCCATGGGAGACCTATCCGGTGACATCTCCTTCACGTTACCAGTCAGCTATCTAAGTTCTCGGGTTGCCCTTGATGCTTTCTTAGTTTGGGCTAATTTCATTTTCACTTTCTTTTTTTTTTTCTTTCCTTCCAACAATAAAATAAATAGCTAAAAGGTCTCTAAGTAGTCGGAAAGTTAACATCCCAATTAACTTTCCCATCCCCCCATCCCTCCCCTAAACCTGGCCAGAAATGAAGAGTAAACATTCACATTACAACAGGTACTTGTAAAGTGGGCTTTGCCCGCTCGCCCGCCAAGCAATACAGATTCAAGTTCACTGTTTACATTTTACCGGGCGCCTTTGTAAACAATACTACAAGGTTACTTTTAGTTTTGTTTTGCTCGTGTTGAGGACGAGCGTCCCCTTCTCAGTTTGGCAGCCTCTCCCCTAGCTCCCAGAGCCTGGAGCCTCTGGCAGGAAACAAAACCCAAAACAAAACTCCGCAGAAGCTGGGGAGGCAGGGCCGCTACTCCGGGAAGCTGTGGTCCGCCCAGCCCCTGCCGGATGGGCGGAGGCGAGCGGGGTAGGAAGATTAGTGGTCCCTTTTCCCGGCAGATTTCCAAGGCGTAAAGGAGATCCGGCCCTCCGCCGTGCGGCTGCAGCCCTCAGGGAAGATCTGTTCGAGGAAACCTCTGAGACGGGTTCTCTTGTCGTGGAACTCACTGCGCGGAGTCCGGGGACCCGCCGATCCCAGCCGAGGGAAGACGCGCCCCTCTCCGCGCAAGCGGGAGGCAGGATTTCCCCAGTCCCCTGCCTCTTAAATGGGAGGGGGGTGTCGGGGGCCCGGGGATCGGAGGGCTTGTCTCAGGTGCCCCCTGTCTGCCCCTCTTGTGGAGGCGAGGACAGCTCCCACGCGCCTCCAGGCCATCTGCAAGTTTGTGTTTTGTCTCCTGGGTCCAACAGAGTTCTCGTGGCGGGGGGAGAGAGGGCTGGCCGAAGGTGAAATGGACAAGTTAGGGCGGCGGTCCTAGGTGGGGAAGGGCAGGACTGGGAAGCAGGGAAGGCGCATAAGCTGGCGGGGAGGGGAACAAGAGGGGGCTCCGGCTGCTGCGGGTCAGTGCACCGCCACCGAGTGCAAGGCGGAGGCCGGGCTGGTGAGCGTCTCACTGGGAGTGGCGGGGCTGCTTTGGCTGGTGGCTGTTTGCGAGGACGTGGGGCTGAGCGAGGGCGGCGAGTTCGAGAGCAAGGTGGGGATGGGCGCAGGCAACGCGGGCAGGGCGGGCACGGCGGCCGGTGTGGGCTTGATGGGCACGGGGATTGCGGGCAGCGTCTGGCCTGCTGCGTGGCACAGCGGCTTCAGGGGCACGCCGTAGGCGCTGTAATCGCCACTAGCCATGGAGATAGGGGTGGCCGAATCGATCATGCCCGCGGAACCGTACACGTGCGGCCAGCCAGTACCCAGCGAGCTGCTCATGGTAGTCAACTGGTTGGGGAGCGGGTAGGCGGCGGGCACGGGCTGCATGGCGGAGAAGGCCAGCCCCCCGGGCATCTTGTACTCGCGAGCGATGATATTCTCGATGGCAAAGGGGTGCTTGAAGCCCGAGGGCTGCGCCACGCCGCCCAGATTGTAGGCGGCGGCGGGCATCTGTGGCAGGTGCGTGCCGGAGGCCGCAAGCGCGCTGAGGCGCAGCTTGGCCTGCTGCTGCAGATACTGCGCGGCGTCGGCGGGCTTGCTGGGCGCCAGGTGGTCGGACTTGAGCACCTTGAAGCGCTTGCGGCGCCGCAGGAAGCTGCCGTTCTCGAACATGTCCCCGCAGCTGGGATGCAGCGCCCAGAAGCTGCCCTTGCCGGGCTGGTCTGGCCGCCGCGGGATCTTGATGAAGCAGTCGTTGAAGGAGAGGTTGTGGCGCAGGCTGTTTTGCCAGCGCTGCGTGTTCTCCCGGTAGTAGGGGAAGCGGTCCATGATGAACTTGTAGATCTCGCTCAGCGGCAGCATCTTCTCGGGCGAGCTCTGGATGGCCATGGCGGTCAGCGAGATGTACGAGTAGGGCGGCTTTTGGTCGCTGTACGTGTTGCGGCCGGGCCGAGGCATCTTCTTGTTTGCCCCCTTCTCGCTCTGGGTCCGCGCGGGCCGGCGGCTGCTAGGATCTGCACAGGGGTGGGGGGGGAGATAATGGGAAGGAGAGGGCCTGGATGCACAGACAGACACCGCGAGGTCAGCCAGGCCGAGCACAGACCAGACGTGGTGGGCAGGGGCTGCAGGGTCAGCCCGCGCCCGCGCTCCTCGCTGGCAACTTTGAGCGTAGAGTTGGGTGCGGCCAGGGGGGCGCGGGAAGGGAAGCCGGTACGCGGCGCGAGGGAAGCATGGAAGTAAGCTGGACCTGGCGCGGGGACTGGGGCAGGGATGCCGCTAGAGAGCTCACCTTAAAGTTGCTCCAAGTTGTGCGTCCGCATCCGGGATGGCACGGCACCCTCGGGTCCCTCCCAGTGCGCGTTGCCGCGTCCGGTCTCGCCGGGCTCCGCACGTCTTGAGCCTCGCAGCTCAGCCCCGCAGCGCCGGGAGCCGACCAGTCCGCCGCGCTCCTGGCCGTGAGATCCCCGGGCGGCCGCGCTCGGCTGCGGAGTCCGGGCGCAGACGGCAGCAGCGGCGGCCTCGGGGCTCCGGAGGGCGCTGCTGTGGGCTCCGCGGCTCCGCTGAGCTAGGTGGCTGCCTCCATGTCCTCCCTCGAACCATCTGATAGTTTTAGGCGGTGACAGGAGCAGAAAAGACCCCTGTAGCGGCGCTTCATTAATGTGCCACTTCTTAGCTATCATATGACAATCGCCTTGGGAGGAGGAGGAAGAGGAGGGGGAGCGGGGGCTGCAGAGGGAGGGGACTGAGCGAGAGGGGAGAGCCTGGCCAGCTCTGGTTTCTTTCACACCTATTTACATGGACACCTTGGCCAATAGGAATCACTTCCAGCTCAAGCCTGGGCGAGGGGGAAGAGCCTCGGCCACCGGTGGTGAGCGGGACGCCGGCCGGGGTGCGCGGTGTGGAGGTATGAGGAGGTGGCGGCCGCGGAGCAGGGATGCAGGCGACCACTCACGTTCACAGACCGAGCTGCCGCGCAGATGATGTTTGACATGGAAATTGCTTGGCTGGGGTATTCTGTTTCCTCTGCATTGTATCGGGTTTGTATTGTTAGCTAACTTAAGGCACGGCTTGCCCCTGAAGCAGACCCTTTTCCTGCGCTTGGCAATACAGGGCTGGTTGCATGGGTTATTATAATGAAAATACACCCTTCCCCCTAGCCCTCCAAGAGGCAGGTCAAAGTTTGATTTGACCTTCCTAGGCTGCTGCCATAGCTTTACACAGTAGGAGTGTATCCTTTACGTGATGGGGTCTAAAAAATACTTACAAAAATATAATCGGACAGCCACTTGTAAAAAGTCCATTTTCTAAATGTATTGGCCAAGTTAAAGGGAAAAAAAATCTCTCTGAGTGAATAGGCAGGGTCTTCACTCTAAAAGTCCTCTAGGAATTTAATTAGACACAGGATGAAGGCTCTGGGGTTGTTGGGGCAGACAGTGTGTGGATCTGGGGGAGGGCCTGAGTTTGTTTGACACACTTTATCACCAGATAAATGGCAGGGTCTCATGCTTTCCCCAGGTGGTTTGAAACTTTAGGAGTTAGGCATTGCATGGAAGTTTGCATTTTACAGCCGGAACTTTCTCCCGTTCTCCATCACTCCCTCCACCACCACCACCACCACCACCACCACCACCACCACCCCACAATAGAGAGAGCCCATCAAACGCTGCCTACAGACCCACTAAAACAGCAGCACCTTCTAGACTCGGAAGAACCGAAGTGTTTTCCTTTGGGGGAGAAAGGAGAGAGTGGGGATGTGCCTAGGGTCCCCCTGCCTGGTGCCAGCAGTAGGCTCCCTTTGTTTCGGATTAGTCTCCGGAGATTCAATGAATTATTCTTATTATCATTATTATTATCATCATCGTCGTCGTGGGAGGCAGTGGCAGCGGCGACGGTGGCGGCGGCAACATCATCATCATCATCATATTGCTATGAAATAGTGAGTCGATCCTGCCAGTGAACACTCAGGCTGGAATAGACACTAGGAGTTCCCACTGATTTCTGCACATTCTCTGACCTTTATGGTTTCTAAAAGAAATTCCTTTTACCTCATTGTTAATAACTCAATCTCTACAGCCCACACTGAATCATCTTCAATCCGGAAATGTAAGAACTTTTTTTGTTTTTTCTTCAGGAGGAGGAGGTGATGGTAGTGGTGGTGGTGGGAGAGTTCTGGGTGTGAAGTTTGGACACTTTTAGTGATATTAGAGCATTGTTAGTAGAGCTGTTTAGAGTTAGCATAAAAATCTTTCAGCACACGTGCGCGCACACACACACACACACACACACACCTCTGTTAACCACAGTTTCGGAGGTGGTCAATAACTCACCAAAACGTAACTTAAACACGATGAATTTAGGAGATTAAACAATTTCATTAATATTGAAATGGCTCTCGCGTCTGGGCTGCCTCGCTTGAGATGCAAGCACACGTTTTTCAATATTAACAGAAGTGCTTGAAGAAAAGAATAATGTCACCTTCTTAATTCGGAAAAAAAATAACCAGGAGGAGGAGGTGGGCTCAAGGGGTGGAGGCGGATCGCTGACCTGTCTCTGGGGGCATGGCTTGAGAAGGGCAGATAAACCCTCTGCAGATAAACCAGTTGGATTCAGGTGGAACCTCTGCCGAGCTTTGGCCGGAGGCAGCAGTACTTGCCTGAGCTGTGCGTGCTTTAGCTAACGAGGTTCAACGTTTTGGGGTGTTATTTGGGGGCAGCCCAATTTGGCTTGGGAGTCCAGGGATGGAAGGAATTGGGGAGACCTGGAGCCTAAGGGACCCCTGATGAAGAATAGTAGTAGCAAGGGCTTGTGTTTTCCAGATGAAAAGGCATTGGTTCACAGCTTTCCTGCTTCAGAAGGCAACTGGCCTCGGAGGTACAAAACTGAGGGTGCTCCTGTGGCAGAGGCAGGAGTGCTCCCAGGAAGGAAAGGTATCAGCATTGAAGCCCCCAAGGATTGTTTAGGGTCTTCTCAGCAAAAGTGTGCATACTGATATATAGAAACATAAATAAAATATTAAGAGCGGTCAGATTTGGGATATGTAACGAAAGGAGAAAGATCTCTGTTCCCCCAGTGACAGCCAGGAGGATTCTTTTCTGCGGGGTGTGTGCGCACTCTTTTTAAGGGTGGGGGATGGGGAGAGAGAGAAATGTTTTCTTGTTTTAACAACTGGCATTTTGTTGCCTTGCAAAGGGCCTTTGTATGGCTGTCGAAATCATTGCTTGGAGTAAACAGAAGATTAAATTCTAAGAGTGGAAGCATTTGGGTTAAAAAAAATCTAAGTTGAAATAAATCTTTGTCCATCTCCCCAGGGAAATTTGTCATCACAAAGTCTGAGACATGTGAGGATACAAGTAGGAATTCGTGTCCGAGGAATCTTCAAAGTTTGGCTAGGGTGAGGATGGGAGGTGAGGCATATTGCTCATTCCCAGGGCTAATTAAGGAAATCGAACCTAATAGCACAAGTTTGTCTTGGGTAGGGTGAGGAGCTGTGAGATGCACATTTAAAATAGGTACTTTAGTACAAAATTCTATTTCAGATCCTACTGAAGAGCCTGGGAGAAGGGGGAGGGGATTTGCATGCCATTTACAGCGTTTTAAGACTGGTATTATGAAGAAGAGGAGGGAAGGAGCACTTTCCAGAAATCTTGAAAAGTGCATCAGAGTCTATTGTACAGAACCCAAAGCAAACAGAGACTCTGGGAGGGGGCACATCCGATTCTGAGGCTTAGGGAGTTGTTGGGAAAACTGTATAAAATACACATAAGTCAATTATACCCATGTGCAAACCAAATGGAAATCTCTTTCATGCAATAGCCATTCATCGCCTCCGCAGAGCCCACCACCGACCACCTTTCTGCTTGGAGAGTTCGCAATAGCCTCTTTTCCCACAAGCTGGACCACACACGGCTACAGATTTTGTAATAATTTATGCTAATTTCCCTCCATAAATCCACAATTCGCTTCAGTGGCACCCGAGCTGCTGAGGGAGTAAAAAGGAGACAGAGGGGTGACAAATACAATATTGATTTTGATTCCTTCTGTTGTCAAGCAGGTGTATGTGTGCGTGAACGGTGGGCTGGGGTTAGGGAGCGGGGGTGCTCGGAGAGGAAAACCATCCTGAGCCGGGCCAGCCCCTCTGTCCACACTCCAGAGAGTAACGTGCCCTGGTTTGTTAATATTTACCAAACACCGATGGGAGGTGGAGGGAAAGTACCCGGCAGCTTCCGAAGGTTTCCTAGGCGCCAAAAACAATACCCGTCTTCCCGACTTGGAAAGCGAACTCCCGGCTGCCTGGAGCGTTTGGGGGCTAAACTTAGTTTGGCTCTTCTCTTCCTCCACTCTCCCTCAAGAGTCGTTCCCTCCTTCTTGTGTTCTCCACCCCTGTCTCTCTCTCCTCCTTTCTTACCGCACTCCTGGCCCTCACTTCTCTTGCCCTATCCATCCCCTTTCCATTTTCTCTACCAAACGGGCTAGGAAATGCGCAGGTGGGGGAAAGTCTTCTGGCGAGCGCAGTAGGGATGGTAGGTTTTAGGGCCTCCTCCCACCCGCCCCACCTTTCCAGGCCGCCTCCCTAGTTTGCCCAAGTTCTCCACGCACTCTGGGAACCCGCGCTAACTCACCGCGCCGCTTTGTCCCTCCCATCAGTCATTCTTCACCAAATCTGCACTTTGGTGGCGTGAAACGACTTAGCTTTCCTTTCAAAAGGATTTTGTTCCCGGGGTATTCAGCGGTAAAACAACCTCCCTCGGCCTGTCAGCTGTCAATTTTTAAAAATTGTCGTTCTGAGTGTCCTGGAGACTGTCCTTAGAATCTGTGAGCTTCCACCGCCAGCACCTTCACCTGGCACAGCCCAGCCCTAGTGTTCTAGATCTGGGGACCCCAGAGGGAACCCACTTAGTGAGGTGACTTGGCTGGGGCCATGGGACATGGTCTTGCGGGTTCTAGGGCGGAAGAGATCTTTACCCAGTTGGGAGGTGCAGTGGGGAAACCTACCGGCCATGACTTTTCCACGACTGCCCTGGGAGTCTGAGCCAGCACTGCCTGGCCACATCCACCGAATCTGATGGAAAATCAAAATGCCCAAGGAAAAGAGGTGGAGGAGGGGACACACTTTGTGCTCCAGTGCCAACCCGGAGTGGAAGGACTTGCCCTCTCTCTCTCTCAACCCGCAGTGGGAGGACCCTCCCTAGTTCTTAATAAGGGCCTCTACCCCCTCCCAGCACCCCCCCCCCAACTAGGAAGCGGAAGGAACACACGGATTTTTCCAAATAGTAGGATGTCAGCCAGGGAACTTTGGAGCTATGTATTACATTGGTTGGTGACTGGCTCCCGGAGGCTTAGACCTTAACTCATAACAAGGAGGTTGAAAATAAACTTTTGATGAGGAGTCCATTTCTTAAAATCAGTTCTTTCCCTTCTGCCATTCTTGCTTGGGTTCTAAGAAAGGCGAGAATCTCCACCTCCTGCCCACCCTTTACTCCCATCCACACTGGGAGGCTCAAATTCAGAGGTGTCCCATCCTTATTCCCCACCGCTTGGCTGTGGACAGGGCCTCTGGCTATGACTGGTGGCACCTGGAATTAAAATCTGTTTTCCCTGGGGTTGGGAGAAAGGAAGTGGCAACACCACACACATTTTAGAAGTATTTCCAAAGTAGCAGCTGCAGTTTGGAGAGTATAGAAGGCTTAGTTTTCCCTCCACCTCAAGCACAAAACAAACAGTTGCCAGCATTAGGTGCCGGTCCTCCTTGACCTCCATCCCCAAGAAGTGCCAACCCCCACCCAGAGTGAGCAGGCAATTTCAATGCCTGTGAAAACAACTCTTGCCCTGCTGGTCACGATGCCTTCTCTTTGGAATCAGTTTGCTAAATACCATTTGGTCTTTGCTTGCTCCGAGGTTTTAAGTCTTTAAAGCCAGAGTTTCTAAATCCAATCCCTCCTTTGCACAAACAATTGCATAGCTTTAAATTGGGCATTACCAAACCTACAAATGTATTTGTTTAGAAAGTTATTTGCAAAACGTTGGTGGAAGGATTTTTGTTGTTACTGCTAAACCCTCCCCATAAGTTTTGCTCTGCACTGTGTGAAATAGAAGAAGCAGTTCAAATCTATTATTATTATTGGAGGAAATATTGCTAAAGCCACCTTGGTATTGAAGGGATTAACTTGCCTTTCTCCCAGCCCCTAACTCTGGGGTTAAGACAGCAGTAGATCAACTGTATAATGTGTGCACTGTTCGCTCATTTGTACAAGCAGAACAAAGGTTGGACTAAGCCAAATTGCATTGCACTTGTGAACCGAGTCCTGATGTGAAGTATCTTTTACAGCGGGGGGAATGAGAACAATTTCGTGTATGTCTAAAAGGGAATAACAAAGCCACTTTCTCGAGCATCTCAAAGTGAAGTAGCGAGGCGTGACATTCCCAGGGTGAGGAGGGACAAAAGCAGGGTCAGGGGGATGAAAAAGAGAATCAAACAGCCACTTTCACATGTCTGCCCTCAACTGCTGCACCTCTCCATAATAGGAAACAAATGTTGTAAAAGGGGGGATTGCTCCCATTCATTCAAAATAGCAAATGATAGCTAAACAACATTGTCAAAACTGAATCAACTTCTGTGCAGTACCACCCAGAAAAAGGTATTGTGTTTTGTTTAATAGCGGGGTGGAGCAAAGGGTCTTTTTTTTTTTTAAGGGGGAAAGGGGGAGAAAAATCACCCTATACTTTTCATATTAATTTTCTTTGTTAGGAATTACTTGTTTGCTCAGATATGGGGAGGGGACACCAGTATTTCTGGCTAGGCACTCTTAAAATGTTGTTTTTGTTTTTGGGGGGAGGAATTTTAGGAAAGCAGAAACATGAAGGCGATGTTTAACTTTGTAAAGTGTTTTAAAGCTTCCAATAGTAGGAGAACTTTATCCTCCTTTGCATGCGTTATCCAGAAAAAAAAATAAGATCTTGTTTGCAGTAGAATATGAATCCTGTGTAGGAGACTAAATACACTTTACTCATAAATTTGAGAGAAATCGATCCTGGGGGGAACTACAAAATATCTGAAATGAAGAATATTTTGCATCCATAATATTTTTTGGTGCATTTTCCTGTTAATTTGTTTTGAAACCAGATAACCTGTAGGTCTCCAGCCTTAAAACCCCGCGCTTCTGCTTTGTTTGTTCAGGCTGACAAGGAGGAGAGCTTAACCCTGTGGATGTGTGCAGTATGTGTTTTCTTAATGGCAGAAGCAGATTTCGCTGAAGACTACAACAGCCTTTAGATAATAATAATTCTCTGTGTTCCGGGGGGAGGTTAAAACTTTTGATTTCTGTCTCTATCTCCATCCTCCCCCCTTCTCTGTTCTGTCTCTCTGTTCTCTTTCTCTCTCTCTCTCTCTCTCTCTCTCTCCCTTTCCCTCTCTCTCTGTCTCTCTGTCTCTCTGTTTGGGCTTTTTGTTTTTTGTCTCCATGCATCCCCCGCTGAGCTGCCACCCACAAAGCGGGTTTGAGAAAGAAAGAAAGAAAAGAAAGAAAGCGGCTGATCCCTTACTGGCCTCCCCCAGTTAGGAATGGCTAAGAGGCGGGGCTTGCACCGCTGCAGACGCTCGCGGCCCCGGGGCAGCCGGGTCTTTCCGCTCAGGCGGGTCTCACCTGGACAAGAGCTTTGCTTCGCGGGTCCAGCGCGGGGTGCCGACCCCCAGCCGCACACCCTCTTCCTCAGCACTGCCCCTACTTCGGGTACTCCGTTTGCTCACTCTTGGCGGGTAGCTGTGTACTGCAAGATGTAGGGGAAACCAGATTGCCCCGAGGGCTTACCGACACCCCAGAAATAGATCTACCATCCTCTGCATTCCTCTATTTCGCTTTCTCTTTCCCTCTTTCCTCTCCCTCTCTACCCTCATCTCTTCTTTCAGAAACTCTGGTTTTAATTTCCACAGTAGTATGGACACCAGATTTTTAGGTCCGCAAACTAGCTGCCTTCTCAGCAATGCAGTGTCCAGGATCCGCAGTGCATTTCCTGCCCATGTACCCAGCCGGCCCACTCTAAAAAAGAAAGAAAGGGACGGAGGAAAGAAACAGAAAACTCAAACATCCCCGCCCCCATCAGCCACACACCTTAGCTGTGTAGTGGTAGGCCGTGGTAAGTGGGTGGCTCAGGAGAGTGGGATAAAACATTAAGTCGACTATTCATAGATAGCATTGGTGCAGTTCTTAGACACTGGCACTTGAAATTGCAGTTGGCATTATTCACTACCTACCCCAACAACAGCGACGCTAGCAAGAAGTCTTCACTTCTCTGTCATTTATTTAATATTTTTTATTAGAAAAGAACTTTGGAAATATATATTTTTATAGAAATGTTTATACATGTAAATATTACATCTGCACTGCAGTTTTTCTCTTAAGTTCTTCTCCGTGTCTCTCTCTCTCTCTCTCTCTCTCTTTGGTAAATCCAGAACTACGGAGCACTTACTAATTCCCAAAAGGGTGATCCAGCAGGTGATTTTCTTTGGAGTGATAACCATTTGTTTATGGGACAATCGCGATTTGATTGGTGGAGCAGAAAGTTTCCCTTAACTGAGGTAGGCGTCCTTTTCTTACCCGCCAGCAGTAAAGAAAACCTTTCACCTCTCACTTCACACACTCTCCCTAAAACAGTTTGAATCCATAGTCTTTGACTGGATTACCGGGTTACCAGGATTTTGGGGAGGTTACTGATCTTTCGGTTCCATCTGTTCATCCTCTTCTTCTTTATTTTTCTTTAATTGCAAAAAACAAAGAACCCCACCCCCCAAAAATACATACAAACAGGGTAAAATAGGTGAACCATACATAGCGATTCAGATCCTTCCCTGTTCCCACATCCCACGTCCTTTGGCCCTTTTCAAAAGGACTGAGGGAGCTGGCGCCCCAGATCTTCGGTAATTATTAGCTACTTAGGGTTTCGCGTCCGGATCCCCGCGACCTGTTGATGACTCCCAATCACTGAGCGCGGAGCTCTGCTTCGAAGTTGGTTATGTAAACTGCTTGTGTATTTCACATTATCATCCCGCTGACTGGAGGCAATGTAGATTTTCTAAAGATCTAATGAATAAACAACCAGCAACTGCTGGCGGTGTAATTTACATTGTTAATGCCTACATGTGTATAATAAATATGCATTTGTATGTCTTCAAATAAACTCTTTTTAGTTTCTAACCTGTGGTGATTTTTTTTCCCCTAAAAGAAGGAGGGTGGGGGCGGAGGGGGGGGTGGAAATCTCGCCTTTCCAAGGAATGAGAGTTTATTTCACTTGCGTGACTCTGGTGAGAGTGGGTCTGCCGTCAAGCCCAGATGTAGAGTCCGCAGCCCGATTCTGCTGCCCCTCCTACCCGAGGAGGGATGCTCGGCCGGGATAAGCCCCCCCCCCACCTCCCGCCCCCCCCCCCCCCGGGTTCGCGAAGAAAGGGAGGATGCACCCAGGAACTCCGCGGCGCGGGCTTGGGGACCGCGGCGCTCCACGCAGAAGCGGATCCGGGAGAGAGGACAGCGGCCGCAGGATCTCGGTGTTCTCCCCGGAGCCATCGCCCCTCCTCAACTTAGAAGTGCCGGTTACTTCTCCAAGATCGCAATTTGGGTTGGGAGAGTTGGGACCACCCCTGGGAAAAGTTTTCCCGGGGAATTTCCCGACCACGCGCCTCCGCAAACAGCATTTCGGACCAGCCCGGGGGACCGCAGGCGGGGAAGAGTAGACCCTAGACTCTGCCCCATCAGCCAGCTCCTGCGGGCGGGCCACCTCGCGGAGGGCGGCAGCTACACGGGTGCTCCTGGGAGCCAAGGCCTCCGGAGCCGCGGGGTCTGGACCCAGCGTAGCTGCTGTTTTCAGAAGCGGAACGTCCTTTCTGCGCGTCCCACGCCGCTTATTTCAGGCTGGGCACCAACGTTTGATATCTCTCCCCTCCAACCAGGTGCCACTTTCTTAGCGCGCTCGGAGGCAAATGTCTCATCTTTTCCCGTCCTGGATCTGGAATACATTATTTTAATTAAGTCTATGGCGATTTACTTTCCTCTGAGATCTATTCCACGGTGCAATTAGGAACGTATTGGTGCTAGCTCATATGAATATTCAGGAGCGTGTCAATTAATTAGCAGACAGAGGAATCTCATTATGGTGCTCAAAACCCTTTTAGTGTTAAGCAGAATTAAGGGGGTATTTGGCAATGCGCTGGATTAGTGAATATTTTACTGTGCACTCATTTAACTTCATTATCATAGCACTTACACTACTCTCTGATTTTATTAATTAAATTGCTCATTAATTTGTCCAAAAAGGATAAAAGTTTTAATGTGCCACCCAATAACTTGGAAAGTAAACTTTCGCCCTGCTTGGTCTTCGCTCCCAGCCAGAAGAGGACAGATGGCTGCTTGCAAAAGCCGGAGATGCGGGCGCGGTTCCTCCCTCCCTCCGCCCTGCAGCTTCGGGAAGCGCAGGCGCTCTGGCTCCGCGAACTCGGGTAGCAGGATGCAAGGGCCGAGACCGCCGAACAGCCTCCAAGGACCGACCTGGAAATCTGAATTCTTCCTGCAGGGAGTCGGTGGGGGGGGGGAGCCTCTCGCTCGTTCGCGGGAGTGCAGCTGACTGGGAGTGGAGAGATTTGACCAGGGATGCTGCAGTGCCCGGGACATTACGGTCAGCGCGCCTAGGAGCCTCCGCCTCCAGGCCCTGAGGCTCTCTGTTTACCAAAGGCGTGAGCGAAATGCTCCTGGTGGGGTCAGCATCCGCAGCATTCCAAGGGCTTGCTGAGTGCAGCACCCAGACCCCCCCCCCCTCAGGCTTTGCCTGAGCACCCTGCCCTCGACCTCAGGCATCATCCAGGTTGGTGTCCACGTGCCGCTCACACCTACCTGCACCTCCCCCACCCTATCCCCAAAGGTTAGAAAGACAAATATTAAAATTACTTGCACAAAGGGAACTGCTAAAGAGATCCCAAATTAATATGCATGTAAAATTAATTAGTTGCATTTCGTGACATCAAAATAAGTACCTGGGAAACAGAACACCTTCTGGGCATTGGGAACATATGCTAGAATTAGAGTTAATTGACTAATTACATAAATTAGGCATTAATTTTGCAACACATCAAGTATAAAAGATATCTCAATTAATTGTGCATAAATTACCAGGTGAAACGGGGCGGCAGTCCGGCTAGGATCACGGTTCTCCGACCCCCCCCCCTTCTCTTTTAGGGCCCAAAAGCCAGTTGGCGTTCTGGGCACCCAGGTCGAGACAGGCTGGCCCGCAAAGAAACGTGGAGATCTGCATAGGGAGTCGCCGCTGCGCAGACTGATGACCTGGGGCAGTTGTTAATGCGAAGGAAACTCCTCTACTCATTAAAATCAATTACATGCAGTTAGATTGATCAGCTTTTGTTGGAAAGGAGATAAGCCGACCCCTTTCCTAACCGCCCCCCCCCACCTGCACCGCACGGGCCCCTTTAGCTGGTTCCGTAAGCGATCTGGGGCTCTGGCTGAGCAGGTCTCCAAGTCCTGGTTCTCAGTTTCCCTCGCTGAGGAGGTTACTTTTTCTGGATTTGACGTAGGCTCTGAGCCATTTCGATCCATCTGGACCCTGGCCTGAGCGTGCTGGGCGCCTGGTTTCTCTTGGTCTACATCCTCCCTGGCTTGCCACCACTCTTTCCCCAGGAATCCAACTTGGAGGGAGTGATGCCAAGCGATTTGAAGTGGGTGTAAGTGGGTGTAAAATCTTGGTAAATAACCCATATGTTCCCCCAGAGGACTGGTTTGTCGGAGCCCCCAGTACCGCCTCCCCCCACCCCACGCTCAGTGGTTTATATGATTTCTCTAGTTTCTTGTGGATGAAAGAATGGATATAGCATGGATGTTCAGTTTAAATTTTAAATTTCTGGGCTCTCTTTGCAAAATAAATAAATAAATAAATAAATAAATAAATAAATAAATAAATAATTTCTGGGCTCTCTTCTCCAAAGAAAGTTCCAGGAGACATACTAGTAGTTTTCCCTCAACAGATCACCAAATGTAACATTTGTTTTGCCTTTCCAACAGTTTGTCAGTGAAATATTAATGGTGTTGGCAGCGACTTTATCCTATATTCTCTACATGTTTTAAATGAAAGAAGCAAGTGTTTCAAAATAAAAGAGTTATTTGGGCAGTGAATAAAGTCTTGCTACTTCAAAATCTTTGTAAAACCACAGCAAAACTCATGTGCATTGCTCATATAAATTACCACCAATTACAGCACAGTTTGGTTCTGTTGATCTAGTGGAATGTTACTAATGGAGGGACAGATTTCTCAGCCACTTCTGGAGCTGTCATCGTGTGCCTTATAAAAGTAACTCCTTCAAGATTCCCAAGTTGTAATCATTTTCTTCTTTTTGCCAAAGCAAACATAGGAGAATGAAAGAAGTCCTGAGAAACCCTTTATCGTTTGATGGTACACATCTTCATCAAGGTGCTTCTGTGACATTTGTTATGTAGAATCCTGAGTGCTTATGGGCTAAAGAAACAGATGAATTCCAGAGTTCACTGAGACATTCATTTTGATGTAGAGGTTTCTCTTCGGGAGCCAGATGCTGAAGGTACTTGAGGGAGATGCTGACAAGTGGATAATTGTCAGCAGAACTAAAACAGACACTTTGTTTACAGTCGAGCATGATTAATTGAGAGTAAATAAAACAGCACTCTTTATAAAATCACCCTCCAAGTTCAAAAAAGCCTGTATGTCTCTAGAAATAAAAGAAGTAGAGTTAGACAAGAGCTAGTTTTACCAGACCCTTGAAGCAGCAGCTGGCAGTGGTGTGGATTTGAAATAGATGTCCCTTATTGCTTTGCAGCTGGTTTGCTTTTTTTTTTTAAATTTTTTGCTAAATGTATAGAGCTGGATTAGAAACATTTTTCTCCTAATTAGCTGAATTTAATTTTTCTTATTAAAGGATTGTTCTTCCTCTCCCCCTTCATTCTCCCTTTAAAATGTGAAACTCCATGTGAAATAATTTTCAAAATGAGCCAGACTTGATAAACCCAAACTGATGTTGTCAAACAAGGCTATAAAATACCATTGTGATACTTCAACTTACAAGAGAAAATCTTGTGGCTTTAATATATTGCAGAGGCCAGACTCTAAGACACATCTTATGATTGTCCAACACAGTAAGTTTTAATGAAAAAGGAAATATGTTTTCTTTCAAAGCACAGTGTACTTGTGTACACAATATATATAAATACGGATATATTGCCTCTGTTCTGCTAGACCAGAAGGTGAACAGGCCAACAACCTTCCTAACAAATTTTGCTAATCATGTTTGTGACATGCTGATTAATTGCCTTGGGTAGATACCTTGGATAGATTGATTTATAGCAGTCTATAAATGGACATTCTTTGTATTGTAATATGCCCAGTGAAGTTCAAAACAATGGGCTTATAGCAGTCAGAAATAATTTTAGATCACTGCCAATTCAATTAAATTCAGTACCTGTTATCCTCTTGTATGCATGGACAAATCAGGACTTTATGCGGGCTCCTGGGAAAGAGCTTTCCCTTGAGATTGTTAAGAACTGTCTCTAGGAGCTTCTGGGACAAAAGCAACAGCAGAGTCTGTGGCATGGAAGTAAAAGAGAGAGAGAGAGAAGAAGAAGAAAAGGAAGAGGAGGAGAAGAGAGAACACTCTCTCTCTATGTGAGCCCTGGACTTTTTGTGAACTAAACTAATACTTTTTCTTTTCCCTTAAGCCTGTTTGAGCTAAGTTTTAAAGGGGTCATATTAATATCCTTTTCTTATTGTCATAAGACTCAGAGCAGCTTTCATGCGGAAAATCTTGCCTATTCTTTCTGCTTCTCCTCACTAGCAGGAACCACTCAAATTGGTCCTTGGTCCTTTTTTCTTAGTAGAGAGAGAGAGAGAGAGCATGATGCAATAAGGAATGGAGGGAGAAGAAGGGCAGATGAAGAGGGAGAGAATCCTAAGCAGGCTCCACACCCAGCAGGGAGCCCATAGTGGGGCTGGATCTTACAACCCTGAGATCCTGAGATCATGACCTGAGCTGAGCCACCCAGGTGCCTTCCATTTGGGAAGTTCTTGGGCTTTGGGGCCCAAGGAACTTCATTTCCTTCTCTGGTGCACACTTGTGGAGATACTTATCAAAGCTTCTAGAGCCTGCCAGTCTTAGGATAAGGAGCTAAAGTAACATCTCCGTCAGCATAATCCCTAAGCCTTTAAGAAATCTTAGAAGTTAGGCAGCTTCCCTCCCAACCTCCCTCCATTCCTTCTTTCCTTCCTTTTATTCCTCCTTCCTTTTCTTCCTTCCATAAGCATTTCTGAGGACTAATTCAGCCCTAGGCTATTAATTAGCAAAGCACAGCTCTGATAAATTCATTTCAAGACTTTAAATTTCAATTGGTGAAAGAAAATACATACTCAAGAATAGACACCAACTTTTTAGGATTTGGTTTCTCCATATTGGAAGCTCTTCATGATATCAAAATCTTTAAAGAAATACATTCTGTCATTTGACCCTCAGTAACTCATCAGAGAATGGAATCTATGAATAGAATGCCTACTAGCTATTGAGTGCTTGATGTTAGGGCAGCAATTCTGAAAGTATAGTTCTGGAACTGTGAGGTTCTCTGAGAACCTTACATAGGTTCTGTGAGATTCCGTGAGATTCAGATCATCTTCATATTAATACTAAGACATTATTTACCTCTTCCACTCTTAATCATTCACTAGTATACAGTGGAGTTTCCCAGGCATCATGGCATGTGCTTTTGGAAACAGATTGAATATAGAAACAAACATGAGAATCTAGTTGTCCTCTATTAGCCAGACATTAAATAGATTTGCAAAAATATGAAAGAATGATACTATTCTGATTAGTTTTTTCTTTTAGCAAATATAGTTATTTTCATAAAAATTCATATAAACATGTAATGGCTTTATTATATTATAATGAATGAATGGATATTTAAAATTTTTCTCCTTTTTAATTTCCAATATGGTACATATCTAGAAATATGACTCTGATAAACAAGTGCCTTTAGGATAGGCTCTGCTATCACTCTTGTTTTAGAGATAAGGAAACAAAGCATGGGAGACAATTTAGGAGAACTCCATATTCCATAGGACCTTCAGGCTCTTAGCTTGCCAGTTTGAGACTTGACTTTTGTTTTATAGTTAAAATTGAAATGTTCCTGTTCATAGTTGAAAGTGCTAACCCAGAGAGGTTAGAGGATTTTCCTAAGCTCACATGACTAGTGACGAGCTAGAGTGTTAAGAGGTTCTTCCCACTTAGAGCTACTGGCCACTATAGCCACTATTCTCCATTCAGCGGTGTTTTAAGAAGCTGGTTCTTTTTTTTTTTTTAAGATTTTATTTATTTATTCATGAGAGAGAGAGAGAGAGAGAGAGGCACAGACACAGGCAGAGGGAGAAGCAGGCTCCATTCCAAGAAGGGAGTCTGAGGTGGGACTCGATCCCAGGTGCCAGAACCACACCCTGGCCTGAAGGCAGTGCTAAACTGCTGAGCCACCCAGGCAGCCCAGGAAGCTGGTTCTTGATGGAAGAAAGCCTTCATTTGTAGTATTTGCCGATTTCTATAGTGTAGGTGCTTGTACCATGGCTGATTTCAAGCATAACTTCACATCTTAGAAAGGGATAAGCACCACTGGCTTTTGTTAACTGTGTAAAAGCTAGCTCTAGTATACGACTGACTCCACCCTATCTCCCATATAATTTTTCTCTTTATCTTCAAAATTGTTTCTAGGTCACCTCAAAGAACTCATGATCTGGTGGAAAATTCTCTGATCTTGGACTCAAAAGACCTGAGTTAAACTCTCAACTCTGCTACTTACGCAGGGTAAATTTGGGCAAATGACTTTATCTTTCAGACTCAGTTTCTACTTGTAAAAGAGGAACAATAATTATCTGCCCTGCCTATTTCACTTTGTGTGTGTGTGTGTGTGTGTGTGTGTGTGCACATGTGTGTGCAGGAAATGCATTCATTTATAGGAAATCACTTTGTGAAACATACCATGATATGCAAATATGAGACACGATGACTGTACTAGGCCAGAGGTCTTCTCTAAAACATCTTTCCTGGGTTCTTCATCACTGGTCAGAATAGGTGATTTTCTTTTTATAACCCCATAATATTTTGTCCATACTTGTATTTCACCACCCAAGTACCATTTCATAATTGCTCTTAATTCTGTCACCAAAACTGTAGAATATGATAGCCAAATTCTCAGAATCGGCTGAGACAGCCAATTCACAGCAGTGCTATCTAATAGAATTATAATGTAAGCTACGTATGTAATTTTGAATGTTCTTGTAGCATATTCTAAAAGACAAAAGAGACTTAATTCAGTAATATATTTTATTTGAATCCAGTTTATTTTGAAATATTATCATTTCTACATGTAACCAATATTAAAATTACTAATGTATTGTTTTACATTCTTTTTTTTTTAAAGATTTTATTTATTTATTCATGAGAGACATAGAAGGAGAGAGGCAGAGATTTAGGCCTCGTAGAAGCAGGCTTCATGCAGGGAGCCTGATGTGGGACTCGATTCAGAACCCCAGGATCATGCCCCAAGCCGAAGGCAGTCGCTCAACCACTGTGCCACCCAGGTGTCCTACATTCTTTCTTCACACTAAGTTTTTGAAATCTGAAGTGTATTTTACACTTCCAACATGTCTCAATTCAGACTAACCACATTAAAGGTGCTCAGTGCCCATGAGTGGTTAGTGGCTACCATACTGAGCAGCACAGCTTTAGTGTCAGCCTCCCTGGGTTCAAATTTTACCTTTGCCATTTACTAACTGGGCAGTTTATTTGGCCTCTCTGTTTATCAGTTTCCTCTTTGTGAAATGGAATTAATGATGCAGTCCACATCATAGGATTGTTGAAAGAATTAAATAAGTTAACACATGCAAATAGTATTTTGTATAAAACATACATACCATGAATGTTAAATATAATGGTTTTATTTTTAGATTGTAAGATTTCTAAAAATAAAACTGTGTTTTACTTATATTCTTGTTTTCTAGAACCTAAAACTATAGACCTTCTGTATTGGCTGGCTGGCTGGCTAAATAAACCCTAGCTGCTACCACTTACTCTGTGTGGCATCAAAGCTTCAAACGAAATCCTGGACATAGTAAGCAATGGCAACAGAGCATTATCTATCAGTGGGAAGGAGACACCGTTTGCAGATATATTTAAAAATAACCAGCCTTGGGAGGCCTGGGTGGCTCAGTTGGTTGTGCATCTGCCTTCGGCTCAGGTGGTGATCCTGGAGTCCTGGGATCCAGCCCTGAGTCAGGCTTCCTGCTCAGTGGGGAGTCTGCTCTCCCTCTCCCTCTGGCCCTATGTTCCCACTCCCTGCTGCTTATGCTCTCTCTCTCTCTCTCAAATGAATAAATCTATTAAAAAATTAAACATAATCAGCCTTGTTGAGGTATAATTATAAAATTTGCCCATTTTAAGTGTACAGTTCAGTGACTCAAATATGTGAGTCAATCAACATATAGAACGTTTCCAGCACCCAAAAGGTTTTCTTGTGCTTCTTTGTAGATGATCCTTTCTCCATACCCTCAACCCTTGGCAACCATTGATCTGCCTTCTGTTACTAACTTTTTAAGATTTCATATAAATGAAATCAGAAAATAAGAGGTCTTTTATATCTGGCTTTTTAAAAATTTATTGTAATGCTTTGAAGGTCATCTTTGTTGTCCCATGTATTCAAAATCATTTTTTTAACTAAGTAGTATTTCATTGTATAGATATATTACAGTTTGTTATCAAAGCACCTATTGATGTACCTTTCAGTTACTTATAGTCTTTGGCAATTATTCTCTTAACAGTGTCTTTCACACAGGAGAAGTTTTCTATTTTATTTTTTTAAGAAGACTGGTTTATTTTGAGAGAGTGAGAGAGAGAATGGGCTGAAGGACAGAGGGAGAAAACTCAAGCAGACTCCCTAAGTGAGGAGCATGCTGTGGGGCTCAATCTCACAACCCTGAGATCATGACTTGAGCCAATGAAGAGTCTGATGCTTGATGGACTGAGCGACCTAAGTGCCCCAAGAAGTATTTATTTGTTTATTTATTTTTTAAGATTTTATCTATTTATTTGATAGGGACACAAGAGAGAGCATGAGTGGGGGCAGGGGCAGAGGGAGGGGGAGAAGCAGACTCCCTGCTGAGCAGGGAGCCCAATGAGAGGCTCCATCCCAAAACCCTGAGATCATGACCTGAACTGAAGGCAGACAATTGCCTGAGCTACTGAGGCACCCCTTCCTCATTTTTCCCCCCAAATTTTTAATTTTAAAGAAATACAGCTTTTTTTTTTCTCTCTCAAAGATAATGCTTTTTGGTGATCCATCTATAAAAGTCATCTACCAAATCTAAGGTCATCTTGATTTTCTGCTATGTTCTCTTCTCAAAGTTTTATAGTTTTGTATTTTACATTTAGTTCTGTGATCTATTTTGAACTAGTTTTTGTGGGAAGTAGAGGGTCTAAGTCTAGACTGATTATTTGCCTGTGGATTCCCAGTAGTTCAAGCACCATTTGTTTAAGAGTATTCTTTTTCCATTGAATTGCCTTTGCTCCCTCATCGATATTTATTTATGGACTTTCTCTTCAGTTTCACATATCTAGACTTACAGTTCTGCCATATTGTTTTGGTTCCTGTAGTTATATCATATGTCTGATAAGTTTCAAGTACCGTAAGTCCTCAAACATTGTTTTTCTTTTTCAAAATTGTTTTGGCCATTCTAGGTCCTTTGCCTTTCTGTATAAATTTTAGAATAAGCCTGTCAATGTCTAAAATAATATGGGATTTTGAATGAGATTGTATTGAAATATCAATTTGGGGGAACAATTAACATTTTAATAATACTGAGTATTTCAATCTGGAAACCCGATATCTTTGCATTTTTTACGTCCTTTATTTTACTTAACAATATTTGATAGCATTCAGTGAAAAGACCTTGCATATTTTACTAAATCCTTTCTTATTCTATTATACATGGTATTTTTTAAAATCTAAATTTCCAAGTGTTGGGGTACCTGGCTGGCTTGGTCCATAGAGCATGTGACTCTTAATCTTGGGGCCATGAGTTTGAGTCCCACGTTGAGTGTAGAGATTACTTATAAAAATAATAATTGAAAAATTGAGGTGCCTGGGTGGTTCAGTGGGTTGGGCATTTGACTCTTATTTTTGGCTCAAGATTTCAGGGTTGTGAGTTTGACCCCTGCTCTGGGCTCTGTGCTCGGTGGAGAGTCTGCTTTAGGTTCTCTCTCCCTCTGCCATTGCCCTTCCCCCCAGTGCACATGTGCTCACTCTCTCTGAGTAAATAAATAAATCTTTAAAAAATAATAACAATAAAACAAAAATTCCCAATTGTCGGTAGCTAATTACTTAAAGACAATGGCTCTATACTGACCTTGTATTTTGCAACCTTGCTAAGCTCACACATTATTTCTAGTAGATTTTTTTTTCACCTGTTTACAACATGGTTTACTGCATATTTTATTTTATTTTATTTTTTTTATAAATTAAGTTTTATTGGTGTTCAATTTACCAACATACAGAATAACACCCAGTGCTCATCCCGTCAAGTGTACCGCTCAGTGCCCGTCACCCATTCACCCCCACCCCCCACCCTCCTCCCCCTCCACCACCCCTAGTTCATTTCCCAGAGTTAGAAGTCTTTATGTTCTCCCTTTCTGATATTTCTCACACATTTCTTCTCCCTTCCCTTATATTCCCTTTCACTATTATTCATATTCCCCAAATGAATGAGAACATACACTGTTTGTCCTTCTCCGGTTACTGTGGCCAAGTTCAAAAAGGGTGTTGCCTGAGTTCTTCTCTGGGATTTTGATGGAATCTTGTCTCACATTTAGATCTTTCATCTATTTTGAGTTTATCTTTGTGTATGGTGCAAGAGAGTGGTCCAGTTTCATTCTTCTGCATGTGGATGTCCAATTTTCCCAGCACCATTTATTGAAGAGACTGTCTTTCTTCCAGTGGATCGTCTTTCCTCCTTTATCGTATATTAGTTGAGCATAAAGTTCAGGGTCCACTTCTGGGTTCTCTGTTCTGTTCCATTGATCTATATGTCTGTTTTTGTGCCAGTACCACACTGTCTTGATGAACACAGCTTTGTAGTACAACCTGAAATCTGGCATTGTGATGCCCCCAGATATGGTTTTCTTTTTTTAAAATTCCCTTGGCTGTTTGGGGTCTTTTCTGATTCCACACAAATCTTAAAATAATTTGTTCTAAGTCTCTGAAGAAAGTCCATGGTATTTTGATAGGGATTGCATTATACGTGTAAATTGCCCTGGGTAACAATTGACATTTTCACAATATTAATTCTGCCAATCCATGAGCATGGAATATTTTTCCATCTCTTTGTGTCTTCCTCAATTTCTTTCAGAAGTGTTCTGTAGTTTTTAGGGTATATTTTGAGAACCATTTGAATGGTAAATGGTTCTCCAACCTTTTATTTTCAGGTTGTGGGTGTCCTTCTGTCTAAAATGAGTCTCTTGTAGACAGCAAATAGATGGGTCCTGTTTTTTTATCCAGTCTGAAACTCTGCGCCTTTTGATGGGGTCATTAAGCCCATTCACGTTCAGAGTTACTTGAACTTCTTCTTAAAGGGGAGTTTTAAGAGTCCCCCTTAAAATTTCTTGCAGAGCTGGTTTGGAGGTCACATATTCTTTCAGTTCCTGCCTGTCTTGGAAGCTCTTTATCTCTCCTTCCATTTTGAATGAGAGCCTTGCTGGATAAAGTATTCTTGGTTGCATGTTCTTCTCATTTAGGACCCTGAATATATCCTGCCAGCCCTTTCTGGCCTGCCAGGTCTCTGTGGAGAGGTCTGCTGTTACCCTAATATTCCTCCCCATGAAAGTCAGGGACTTCTTGTCTCTTGTTGCTTTAAGGATCTTCTCTTTATCTTTGGAATTTGCAAGCTTCACTATTAGATGTCGAGGTGTTGAACGGTTTTTATTGATTTTAGGGGGGGATCTCTCTATTTCCTGGATCTGAATGCCTGTTTCCCTTCCCAGATTGGGAAAGTTTTCAGCTAGGATTTGTTCAAATACATATTCTGGCCCTCTGTCCCTTTCGGCGCCCTCGGGAACCCCAATTAAACATAGGTTTTTCTTCCTTAGGCTGTCATTTATTTCCCTTAATCTGTCTTCATGGTCTTTTAATTGTCTGTCTCTTTTTTTCCTCAGTTTCCCTCTTTGCCATTAACTTGTCTTCTATGTCACTCACTTGTTCTTCCACCTCGTTAACCCTCGTCGTTAGGACTTCTAGTTTGGATTGCATCTCATTCAATTGATTTTTAATTTCTGCCTGATTGGATCTTAATTCTGCAGTCATGAAGTCTCGTGAGTCCTTAATGCTTTTTTCTAGAGCCACCAGTAGCTGTAGAATAGTGCTTCTGAATTGGCTTTCTGACATTGAAGTATAATCCAGATTTTGTAACTCTGTGGGAGAGAGGGCTGTTTCTGATTCTTTCTTTTGAGGTGAGGTTTTCCTTCTAGTCATTTTGCTCAGTGCAGAGTGGCCAAAAACAAGTTGTATTGGAACACGGGGGAGTATCACTGGTCCGTCCAGCTGGTCTTCTGGGGGAGGGGCCTGCTGTGCTGATTTTCAGGTGTTAGCACTTGGGGGAGCTGCTCTGCCCCTGCCTGCTGCCGGGCTCAGCGGGGGTTGTTTACCCCGTGGGGCCCCAGGAGGAACAGCCGCAGTTGCTATGGCAACTCTGGAAGCCTGGATTCAGCCTCTGCAGGAACTACGGGGCTCGGGGCTCGGGGCTCTCGGTTCTCCGTCTGCAGGGCCTGGAGGCTCCGGGGCGGGGCCGCTGATCTGCTCAGCTCGGGGCAGGAGCGTCCTCGCTGTCCTGGGCCCTCCCGGCCTCTGCCTGTCCCGGGGGAGGCCGGATCCTGGGCTGTGTCCCGGCGCCCTGTGCTCCGGGGCCTGCGCTGGTGGGATTCGCGCTCCCGCCCTGCAGCTCCCTCCCTGGAGCCGCTCCCGAGCCCCTCCGAGCTGCTCCGGGTCCCGCCGTGCGCGCTGCAGCCCTTAGGGAGCTCGGAGCACTCTCCTGCGCTCGCAGGTGTCTGTTAGTGTCCCCGGGAGCCCGAGGGCATCCCCGCCCTCCTGGGTCCTGCTCCAACTTCCTGCGAGCCCCTTTCCGCCCGCCCGGGAAGGTTGGTGCAGCTCCTGCTCCTCCGGGACGGGGCTCTCCTGTCCTGGGGACACTCGCCCCGGCCTCAGCCCGGCTCCTCGCGGGGCCCCTCCCCCTCGGAGGCCTTTTGTTTCTTTATTTCTTTTTCCCCGTCTTCCTACCTTGATAGAAGCGCGGACTCTTCTCACTGTAGCGTTCCAGCTGGTCTCTCTTTACATCTCAGGCCGAATTCTTAGATTTTCAGGATGATTTGAAGGTTATCTAGGTAATTTGGTGGGGACAGGTGATTTGGGGACCCTGCTCTTCCGCCATCTTGCCCCTCCCTCCCTCTAGTAGATTTTATATAGATGTCTTATACTTTTCTATGTATGCTATCATGTTATCTGTGAATAAAGGCAATTTTATTTCTTTCTAATCAGTATGCTTTTTTGTTTAATTTTCTAGCCTTATTGCATTGTCTAGGACCGCCAATAAATGTTGAATAGAAATGTGATAGTATATAGCCTCTCTTTGTTCCTGATCTTATGGGGAAAACATTCTGTTTTCCACTTAGATATGATACTTGCTGTAGGTTTTTTTTATAGATGCTCTTTATGAGACTGAGGAAATTTCCTTCTATTTCTAGTTTTATGACAGTTTTTTTTAAAATCATGAATGGTTATCAAATTGTATCAAATAGTTTGCATGTATGAGATGATCAGATGATTTTCCTCTCTCTGTTAATATGGTGAGTTATATTTTTTGATAACTGAATATTAATTCAATCCACTTGGTCATGATGTAGTACTCTTTCCATATTGCTGGATTCAGTTTGCTGAAGGAACTGGTTTGTAGTTTTCTCTTTTTGTCTTTTCTTGATTTTTGGAATCAAAGTAACAATGATCATAAGATAATTTTGAATATAATTCCTTCCCTTCTATTTTAAGGAAGAGTCTGTGTAGAATTAGAATTATCTCTAACTTAAATGTTTGGTAGAATTCTCCAGTGAAGCCATCTGGGCCTGGGGTTTGCTGGAGCCATCTGGAATTTTCATTGTGGGAAGATTGTTATCTAAAATTTTAATTTCTTTAATAGAGATCATGCTGTTCAGGTTACCTAAATCTTCTGGAGGGGTTTTGGTAGTTTTTGTTTTTGAAGAAATTTGTCATTTCATCTAGTTGATTAATTTGTTGCTTCAAAGTTGGTCTTAATATTCCCTTATAAATTATTTTAATCTTCTCTCATTTTTTTCTTGATCAGTCTGGATACAAGTTTATCAATTTTATTAATATTTTCAAAGAACCATATTTTGGCTTCATTGATGTTTATCCTATCCCTGTCTTATATTTCACTGATTTCTGCTCTGGTCTCCTGATTGCCTTCCTCTGGCTTTCATTATGTTTAATTTCTTTTTTTTTTAATAGTATCTTTTTTACTGAAGGTAGAAGTTTAGATTACTGAATTGAGACCACTTTTTTAATATAGATTTTCTTCATCTGTATTAAGTTTATTTATTACTATCAATTTACTTTCATTTATTTACTTTTGAAATATTTACTTATTTAAGTAATCTCAAGGTGAGACTAAAATGTGCAACCCTGAGATAAAGGGCCCCACACTCTTCTGACTGAGCCAGCCAGATGCCCCAACTATCGATTCACTTTTAAAAATTGCTTTAGCTTCATCTGTAACTTTTGATATATTTTCAGTTTCACTCAGTTCAAAATATTTTTAATTTGCCTTGTGATTTCTTCTTTGATTCATGTTATTTAGAAGTGTGCTGTTTAATTTTCAATTATTTGAGGATTTCCAGGCCTTTAAAAACTAATTGTCAAAAACCATACTTTGTATGATGTTAATCCTATTATATTTTCTGAGATTTTTTTTATAAGATTTTACCTATCCATTCATGAGAGACACAGAGAGAGAGGCAGAGACACAGGCAGAGGGAGAAGTAGGCTCCCTCTGAAGGAGCCCGATGCAGGACTTGATCCCAGGATCCTGGGATCACTACCTGAGCTGAAGGCAGACACTCAACCACCGAGCGACCCAGATGCCCCCATTTTCTGAGATTTTTAAAAAAGATTTTATTTTTAAGGAATCTCTATACCCAGTGTGGGGCTAAAACTTACAATCCTGAGACCAAGAATCATATGCTTCACTGACAGAACCAGCCAGGTGCTCCACATTTACTAAGAATTTAAAACCAGAATAGGGTTTGTTCTGGTGAATGTTCCAAGTACACTTGAAAAGTATGTTTATTATATTTTTGTTGGATGTAGTGTTCCATTAGTGTCAATGAGGTCAAGTTGGCAGAAAGTGTAGTTCAAGGCTTCTATATCCCTACAGTGGTTTTCTGCTTACTTGTTCTATCAGTTGCTGAGAGAGGAATGTTTAAGTCTCTAATTAAAATTGTGGATTTGTCAATTTCTTCTTTTAACAGTATAAGTGTGTGACTTCATGTATTTTGAACTTCTGTTTTAGTTGCTTGTGTATTTAGGATTGGCATGCTTTCTTAATTAATTCTTTTACCTATGAAATGTCCATCTTTATCCCTTGTTTATTCCTTGTTTTGAAGTCTTTGTTATCTGATGTTACGATAGCCACTTCAGCTTTATTTTGATTAAGGTTTCTGTGGAATCTCTTTCCATCCTTTTACCTTTTAAGCTATTTGTATTTAAAGTTATCTCTTATAGACAGTATATAACTGGGTCTTGATTTTTATATGATTTCACAAATATTGCCTTTTATTTGGAGCATTAA
This sequence comes from Nyctereutes procyonoides, assembly GCF_905146905.1. Classification (NCBI taxonomy): domain Eukaryota; kingdom Metazoa; phylum Chordata; class Mammalia; order Carnivora; family Canidae; genus Nyctereutes; species Nyctereutes procyonoides. Next base: position 15,763,916 of record NW_026575040.1, read on the forward strand.
GACAATTTATATTTATATTTACATGGCTGGGCAGAAAGCTACTATTTTACTATTTTTTTTAATCTCATTCCCTTTCTCCCCTTTTATTTGTTCTTTTTGAATATTTTTATGATTCTGTTTTGTCTCCACTCCTAGCTTACTAGCTATACTGTTTTTCTTTCTTCCTTTTTTTTCTTTTACTTTTTTTGCAGTTGTCTTAGGGTTTAAAATATATGACTTTAATTTATCATAGTCTACTGTCAAACCTTATAAAAAATATGCCCCTATTTCCCCCTCTTGTCTTTTGTACTATTATTATAATACATTTTACTTACACATATGGCCTGAGTCCTGCAATGCATTGATATTATTTTTGCTTAAAATAGCCAATTGTCTTTTAGAAAATTTGACAAAGCGAACAAATATTCTATATTTACCTAAATTTATGCCTCATTACTTTTCATTTCTTTGTGCAGATCCAAGTCTCCATCTGGATTCATTTTCCTTTTTGATAAACTTCCTTTAATGCTTCTTATAGTGTAGGTCTGCTGATGAATTCTCTGAACTTTTGTTTGCCTGAGAAAATATTTATTTTGAATTAAAATTTGAATGATATTTTCAGTGGGTATATTCTAGATTTTCTAGAATTCCAAAGTATCAAGTTTTTTCTTTTAGGACTTTAATACTTTTAAATCTCATTTGTATGGTTTCTTATTTAAAAATCTCTGATAATTCTCATTTTTGCTCCTCTGTACAGATTGTATATTTTCTTTCCGGCTATAGTTAAGATTTCAACACTGATTTCAGTGGTTTGATTCTTGTGTGATGTTATACTTATGTGTGTGTGTGTATTTATTATGGTTGGACATCATTAAGCTCCTTGGATCTGTGGGTTTATATTCTCATCACATTTAGAAAAATTTTGGTCATCATTTAGCAAATTTTTTTTGTTCTTCCTCCTTTCCTTTTGGAACTCTAATTTGATGTATGTTAGATTGCTTGGTATTATCCCACAGATCATTGATTTTTATCAGTCATTTTTTTCTCTCTCTGCCTCTTTTTGTTTTTATTTTATTTTTCAAATTTTTGTTTAATTTCCAGTTAGTTAACATACAGTGTAATATTAGTTTCAGTATAGAATTTATTGATTCATCACTTACATACAACAAAGTACTCATCACAAGTGCCCTCTTTAATACCATCTCCTATTTTCTCTGCCCATTTTAGATAAGTCTTATTCCTGTATTTTCAAGTTCCTGATTGTTTCTTTTACAGTGTCTAATCTACTGTTAATCCCACTTAGTACATTTTCATTTCTAATATTATGTTTTTCATGTCTAGAAGCTTAATTTGGGGCTTTTAAAACTCATCTATGCTGGTTAATCATCTCTGCCCTTTCTGGATCTGTTTTTTTTTCTTAAAAGCTTTTTTACCTGATTATGGGTCATATTTTTTGCATACCAAATAGTTTTTGATTGAAAGCTAAATCACTGTGAATTTTAAGTTGCTGAGTACTACTGTAAGACATTTGATTCTTTAAAAAGATTTTATTTATTTGACAGAGAGAAAGAGCATAAGCAGGGGGATAGCAGAAAGACAGGGAGAAGCAGGCTCTCTGCTAAGCAGGGATGGAGCCTCGAGGCAGAGCTCCATCCCATGACCCTGGGATCATGACCTGAGCCGAAGACAGATGCTTAACTGACTGAGTCACCCAGGCACCCCTTGAAACACATTTGAATGAGTGTTGAACAAAATTTATCTATTTGAGTCTATCTGATTCCTCTGAACCTGGATTTTAAGCTTTATGATGATTGGTTCAGAGCAGTTTTACTCTGGGGCTATTTTAGTCTCACTGATAAGTGCGACCCTTCAGAGAACTCTACCTGATACCCTATGTGTCCACTTTGGTGAAAAGGAGACTATTCCTAACTCTGTGTAAACCCCAGTTAATCTTTCTGCTTACTGCTTTCCAGTAGTTTCTCCCCTGACCTCATGGATAGACCTGTACTCAGCTAACGACTCCAGGTGCTCTTCTGTAGATCTCCAGTAATCTAGCCTGCAAAGTCTAGATACCTAATCCTTCTCAAACTCCAGTTTCTATCACCTTAGTCAATGACACTGCTAAACTTTGTTTAGATTCTTCCTCCTGGTGCTGGCCTAGAAACTACTAGGCGGTGAGCTGGGGTAATCATGGAGTGTCCCTCATTTGTTTTCTATTGGTGAGAAACCATAGTCCTCCTCTGCCTGAAATATTTATTTATTTACTTACTTACTTATTTTTAAAGTTTTATTTATTTAAGTAATCTCTACACCCCATGTGGGGCTTAAACTCACAACCACGAGGTCAGGAATTTCATGTTCTTCCAACTGGGCTAGCCAGGAGCCTCTGAAACCACTTTTAAATGTATCTTGCATGGATATCTAGTTGTTTAGAGTGGGAAGGCAATTCGCACAGCAGTTGATTTTTCAACTGCTAGAAATAAAATTTATTGTGAAAGAGATTTACTAAATAGACTATTCCCTTTTCTAGTAAGTTAATTAACAGGTTGTGGTTTTCCCAGTTTTAGATGTCATAAAATTTCTTTAAGTTTAAGACAACCTGAAAGTCTCTAATTTTCAACATTCATGCACTAACAGGAAGAAGATTAGTGCTTTATTTTTCTTATCTTTCTCATTTGTTGTGATACAAATCATATTTTAAAAATCAGGCGTTTTATATACAAAATATTGTAAGAAAATATATAATATTGGGATACTTGAGATTATCTTTGCTAGAAAATGCATGACCTTCCTGCTCCCTTTCCCTTTTCTAAATTTTTTTATTCTTCCTAGCTTTCACTTGGTCTTTAAGAAGTGACAATTTAGGGGCACCTGGGTGGCTCAATTCATTAAACATCTGACTTTTGACTTCGGCTCAGGTCATGATCTCAAGAGTTGTGAGATCAAGCCCTGTATCAGGCTCCCTGCTTAGTGGAGAGTCTGCTTGAGATTCTCTCTATTCCCCTCTCTCTCTGCCCCTCCCCTCCTCTGCTTGCACTCTCTCTTTCTCCCTCTCTGTCTCTCAAATAAATAAATAAATATTTTTTTAAAGGAAGTGAAAATTTATATGGCATTCTCGGTATTTGATCTCTTAAAAATTTAAAAATAATAAACCATTAGTGACTTCATATAAGGTATGGATAAATTCTTTATCAGTAACAAAATTTAGTATACAACAAGAAATATCTATAAATGGCTGGTATCAGGATGTGCACTTTCCTACTTCAATAGAGAACATTCAGTACCTCTTATGAGTAAACTTTTACTCTTTTAAGCTCTGTAAACAGGTTGTAAACATTTGTGGTCTTCTTTTTTTGAATTAGTCTAATCCTTTTTAATAAACTGAGTTTCTGTGTTTTGCAGAGCTTTTGAAAACTAGCCTAAGAGGCAAGAGTTTGAGGAATTAGAAATATATTAAATTAACTGTGTTCAAATATTTCCTTCCTATTATGTGTTAAGTACTTTGCAAAAATAATTACTTTTATTCGCATTTGCCAGAGAGAAAATTTTTTCTTATGTATTTCATTACCTCTGAATAGAAATAAGTTTTCCTAAAATACCTATCATATCTTTTGTCATATTATCTTTACCTTTATTTATTTTTTATTTTTTAATCTTTACCTTTAAAAATAGATACTTTTGGACACATTATAACTTGGTAATTCTGTTATGTTGTATTTCTTTTTTAGATTTTATTTTTTTATTTGACAGAGAGAGAGCACAAGCATGGTGAGGGGCAGGTAGAGGGAGAGGGAGAAGCAGACACCCCAATGAGCAGGGAGCCTGATGTAGAGCTGCATCCTAGGACCCTGGGATCATGACCTGAACAGAAGGCAGATGCTTGCTTAACTGACTGAGCCACCCAGGCACCCCTATTATGTTGTATTTTTAATATCCTGATAATTAAGCATGGTATCATCTAATAGAGATTACAACCATGATTATGAAATCATGGTCACAGTGATTGAAGCACCCATAGGAAAAAAAAAAAAGAGAGAAGCACCCATAGGAAGGGATGGTTAGATTTCTAATAATACTATATTTGTTTTTTACATATGAAAAAAAATTTTTTAATTTTACCAGTTGCTACCATGTTTTGTGCTGTTGAAATGCTCATGCCTTTCTGGCCCCATTTTTGCTTCAAAATAATATAATTAAATATCTATACAAAGTGCTGAACTTTAAAAAATTAATAGATTTTTTATTTTCATTTTGCTTATAGTGTGTTTATGTTCTATGAAAATTCATTCCAGGGTTTATATATTATTTAGAGGAATAACTACAGAGTCTTCATCCTTTACATAATTGTATATTTAACAATAAAAAGAAAATCATGATGTCATAATGCCTGTGGTTTCTCTGCTGTACTTCGATATCAATTAAAAATAAACTAGATTTTCTAATACCCCAGTTCCTTGGGGATTCATTTAAAAAGCAACCTAAATTTTTACCTTCATGCAAAACATTGCATTGTTTACAAGACGAATATTAAAATAATACAATTAGAATGAAAAGTGTTATCCTTTAGGGTTCTCTAGAGAAAGAGAGTAAGACAGACACCTTGGGATATATCTGGGAACATGTTATCTGCAAAACTGATTTGATATTAATGCATTCTGCTAATCAAGTTTATTTCCTGAATTGACTGAAGTTAACATTAATCCTTTAATTTGCAAATACTACAGTTCTAAAAATTACATTTTCAAGTTGATCGCTGGTGGTTATGCTACATGGTGTCACTGTAAGCTTGCTGCTGAACAGATTATTTACACTCACACTAGATGAAATTATCCTCAAAATATATCTTTCTTGCAAAATTAGTAGAAATGCTGGTTGCTGTTAAACCTGATCAGCTGGTATCACAGCAGGATACTTGTGAAAAAATTATTTAATATCTCTTTGTTTACAGTCTTCACTGAAGTGAATGTAATTATTCAACTACTAATCAGCTACTGATGTTAACTATTTCTGTTTTAAAAGTTGCTTTTTGTTTAAGAAAAGGGAGGGTTTTATTTTTAAGCATCTAAGGATTTTCAAATGAGGTGTTTCAAGAAGTTGTATTTTTAACAAAACCAAAGGTTTTTATTTTCCTAAGTTTTTTATTTTGCGTGTATATCTAGAAAAGGAGTCTAATGAAGAGATCATGTGCTGTTTAAGCCCACAGGTGTTATTACACAAAGGAAATTTGATCACCCTTGCATCTTCAGTTCGAGTAGCATTGTATAGAATTTAAAAATTTGGATTTCTTAATTAGCCACAGATTTATAAGACAATTTGGGGGCCATTATTTTGTGACTACCTCAATTTCCCTTTTTAAGGAACAGTTAAACCTTAATGAGACTACTGTGGATTTAGTAAAATAGATTGGAACAGACTATACAAAAGCAGTGACTAATCTATAAACTTCTATTATTGTTATAGAAAAAAATTACCCCAAATTGGGAATGGGCAAAATATGTAAATATAATGCCCGTAGACATACATGTAGTGAGTGTTGATTTCAAAGGGGGAACTTTGCAAATGTATATGACTAGAATTTGATTCTCAGTCTCTTCAGTTGGCTCAACAATATAGTTTTTTAGTTATATTTATGTTTCACTATATTCTTCAAATAGCTCCCAGAATGAATGTATTTCATGTCTTGAATCATTAGACCAGTCTTAAAACTGCTTTCTCTTTCTTTACATAAATATTCTTATGTAGCTGGTTGGTTAACAAGATCACTTGGTCATCCAGGAAACCTCTAATCCAAGGCCTGTTAATTTTTCTCAGCTCTGATATATGACTTTAAACTGGAAAAGAATCTTTTTAAAAATACATTACTCCCCAAGCATCACTGAGGAGCAGAAGGTAACTGGATTGGCTATTATTTTGGGGTTTGGAAAAGCAGCTTGATGATACTCATATTAGAAATTATAAACCTGGAGAATTATAACTTGTCTCTCCAGTATAATATTATTAGGCTGAACCTCAGCTCAGTTCTTACCTCGATGGAAGAAGTTGTGATGATTTTCTTGGGTTTGAGTTACCAGAATTCTTGAATTAAAAAAAATTCATAATTAGGGCAATTCACTAGTATATGATAATTTTATAGTTATTTGTATTATTATTTGTTGGTGGTTAGAAGTGGTCTACATTTTCGTTCATACCAAATTCCTATACCCAGCACAATTTTCAACACAGAGTGGGTGTTTGAGAGCTATTTGTTGGGCTAGTGAATGTCAGCTGCCTCTGCATCCTTTTCTTGCCATGCTCTTCTTACACTTAAAAAACTGTGTGAGCTCTAGATGTGTCCTATTCTCTACCCTGAAAAATATCACTTAAGGTCCAACCAGGAGAAAGGAAATTCTCTAAGTCAGAGAGAATTGAGTATAAGGAATTGGTTACTCAAATGCCAGAGAAACTGAGAAGAAAAAAAGAAGGGGAGGCAACCCAAAAGTTTGCAGCAGCAAAAAGTTACCCCCTAGACTGGAGAACCAAAAGGAGGAAGTGAAGTTACCACAGCTCAGGGTCTGGGGGCATCTGTTAGAACCTGAAACCACAGAGGCCCTATCTGATGGATGCTGACACCAAGGAGGTGATGCAGTCATTGCCAAGGAGGTGATACTCTCATTTCCAGAGAGACACTGGAGGCAAAGAAGGAAGGGAGAAATACTCTAGCTTCTTCTTTGCTCCTGCCCTTTAATATCTCATTAGGAAACCCTGTAAAATGCCCACTGCATTTGGAGCCTAGGGAAAGCTGCCTATACTACCCCACACACCCCAAGAAGAGCAGAGAATGGCGAGAAATGAATTTGAGAACCAACGAACCACCACAGTATGATCCACTACCAAAGGAAGATGCTTTAGGAATAAGGCCAGTTTTGTGCTTTGTCTTCTGCTGATATGTCCCTCCCTGACAGTTACTTTACCTAGTTAACTCCTACCCCAGTCAGACTTTACCAGTGACCCTCCACAAACATTGTTTGATCCTATGAGACCTCTTCATGGGGCCCCTGACAAGTCAGTATCAAGCAGCTGGCCCATTCTGCTTGCCCAGAGTAGTACCGGTAAATCCTGCCCAGTGGACCTTGCTCCAAAGTTCATCTATCAGTCTCCCAGCTGATCTTACGCCAAAAGCCAGGGGATGAGCCACACAGGCTCAGGGTAGAGAAAGCATTGTAATCTTGGTGACCCAGGCCTATGTCTGAGTTTTTAGTGATGTGATTAGGGTAGCCTCTGCATCACTGAAATTCTCAGCTTACACTTCCCAGTGTCAGTGTTTTCCTTTGGCAATCATTGGTCCTTTACACAAATTTTGTGATGCATCAATAAGAGTTTAATTTATTTAGTGGAAAAAGGACAAGCTACAAATTAAGATTTATTATTATTATTACTATTAATAAAATCTTTTACTAACCACCTACTTTGATCTCTATGATAACCTCATTATATTAAGGCAGAGTTTCTTACCCATTGGCACTAATGACATTTTGGACTGGGCAGTTCTTTGTGGGGAGCTCCCTGTGTATTGAGAATATTTAGTAGCCTCTACCTACTAGATGCCATTAGCAATCACCTCCCCCAAATTGTGACACCAAAAATGTCTCCAGATATTGCTGCATGTACTCTGGGAGGTGGAAATCACCCCTGGTTGAGAACCACTGCGTTAAAGGGAGGACAGTTATTGTGATCCCATTTTATAGATGAAGAAAATGAAAATCAGAGATGTTAAGGGAACATATCAGGTCTTATACATCAATTTTTTAAGTTTTTGTGTGGAATGTAAGTGAGATGTCAATGGGAAATTCTTGGGGTGTAAATTTGCCTTTCTGGGGCAAAGGTAAAATTGGCAGCCAAAACGCAGGAAGAAAAGGCACTACTTGTATTTTGAAATTCATTTCGAGGCCCTAGAAACTGAAGTGAGAATCTTGGTTTTTGACAACTGAATGATTGTGGAATGTTATCCTAACAGTTTTATGTTGTAAGAAATTGAGTGTTAGGATTATCAAGGACAGCCCTACAATTTGCTTAACAGGGAAAATAGCAGTAGTGACTTTCCATCTGGCTTTAACTTAATGACTAAATTATTTTAATTTTTTCCTACATTTGAAATGTTTGGTTTCTTCAAGATAAGAACACCTTAATTTTCCTCATTGCATCTGTCTGCTCATTGATGTGCATGTTTTCCTCTTTGTCAGCACTTGACTACCTTATAAAGTTTAGATAAATAGTCATCAGCTTACCTCACAGTTGTTTTGTTATGGGGTTTGGATGGAAGAGTTATAGCAGATACTCCCAATGAAAAGAGGCTGCACTCTCTGTGGTTCATTGAACCCATATGGATCAGAACAGCTGGAAGGATGGATTTGCTACCTGAGGCCAGCAATTGTGTCGCCAACCATGACTCCCACTTGCTGACCCTTGTATAATGGATTGCAGTTGAGGGAATGTTGATCACTCCTTTCCATTTTGTGATGGATGGTGTTGTTTAAAACTGATGGTCTTACAAACCATTGGTGAGTTTCCACGTCTCACAGATGCGAGTGAGGCAGATAGTTAATAAATAATGCCATGTTCTGAAAGAACATGCACTGTTCTCCACTGTGTGGGCTACACCACCCTGCCAACAAGCAGCTGTGGAGGTAGCTTAGACCTGAAATGGAAAGGCTTCTTGAAAAAATGGTTTCTGGCTTGTATCATTATTAGCAAATATGCTTTTTTCCAGGCCTGTGGTTTAAAATTGCTTTATATGAGATAGTTGACTCCTACATCAGCTCCTAAAAGCACCTGTGTTACCTAGAATGTTAATCCATTGTGAGCAGAGCTGTAGCAAAGCTTGAGAAGACAAAGCCTTACTAATTTAGATATACCCACTCAGGCTGGAATGATGGGTGCTAATTCATACAAGGTGATTCTCTTGAATTGTGTCAGGTCAGGTGAACCATCCACAGAGTTTGGATTTACATTAAACTTTTACATCATCCACATAACACCTGGCACTGAGTCCATGCTCCCAAGCAACCTTTCAGTTAGCATTTGGCTTTCCACATAGTTCTGTCTCAAAGTGGAGTATAGGGCAGAAAACCAATGGGAGCAGCCTAATCATGTCTTAGTCAATATACATGACAGGTATATTTTTCATTATGCAAAGTAATAAATTGGCATCAAATTGAAAAATGAATAAAATCAGTTAAGGAGTCTTCACATTTGTAAAAAAGTTGGATGTAGTCCTTGGACTCTAGCTACATTCATTTCAACAGGAAGAAGTGAAATGAAGCACCAGAATAGTCTTAGCACCTCAGCAAGTATTGTTGAACATAGTTCTCCAGTTGTTGTGTAGAGTCTTCTTTTTCCAAGCAGGTAATTTTTCCTCTGACTAGGAGCCATTTTTTTCTACATTTTTTCCCTACAAAATATACTATAGTACATAGTACAATGCTGGGACATGCTAAACATTTGCTTAAAAATTATCACTTATTTTCTGGCTCCTCTAATACATTGAATGAATTAATTAAAGAGGTATTTGTAAAGATGGAAAAGAGTCTATTACAAGTACAGTGGTGTTCTATGAAATGATGATTTGGTTGACTTACAGTATTTATACACAGTGGGGCCACCTGTGCTAACTTCCCATTACCATGTAATCCATGATGTCTTTTTCTAAAGGAGCATTTGTTATGAGTTCCAGTATGTGTGTGACTTAAAAGGCAATAGTATAGGCTGCTGCTGTATTGAATTTATATAAAAGAAGGAAAATTCCAAATGTATCAGGAGAGAAGATGTTTGAATATACTGGTAATACATTTATGATCCTAACTCCTGTTGTGATATTTGGTTACTGCACGACTTTACTAAACACCAAGCCTGGGACAGTGAAGAGTTCCACAAAAAGGAGTTTTTGGAATCATTCTGTCCCAGGTGCCAGTATGGATCTTACGTAGCTTTAAAATACTGGGACAGAGGAGGCTGATTCAAATAGGAAATGTTCAAGTAAAAAAATACTGTTGGTTAAAATCTATATTTATTCCCAGTTTTACTGGTTATTAATATATGTTAATAATTTAATATTGGAATCAGGTTACTTTGAATCTTGTGATGCTTATGTCTTTCCTTGGCTTTGAAATACTATCTTAGTCTTTCTGGTAATCTTAGCTCATTTGTGTGTCCTGCACTTAAAATTTTCATTGTACTACTCAGATAATAACTCACTGTATCAGTCTCTTATAGCTGCTCTAACAAAATAACCCAAACTTGGTGTCTTAAAACAACGGAAACTTGTTGTCTCACAGTTCTAGAGGCCAAAAGTCTGAAATCAGTATCACTGGACTGAAATCAAGGTATCAACTTGGCATTGCTCCCTCCAGAAGCTCCAGGGAAGCATCTATTCATTGCCTCTTAAGCATCTCGTGGATGTTGTTTTCCTTGGCTTGTGGCCGTGGTTTCGTCCACCCAGTCTTTCCCTTTAGAGCCCCATTGCCTCCTCTTCTGTCAAATTTCCCTCTGCCTTCTCTTTTAAGGATACATGTGATTGCATTTAGGTCCCACCTGTATAATCTAGGATAGTTTCTTCATCTCAAGATCTTTAATTTAATCATATCAATGAAGTCTTTTTTTCCATATAAGGAAATAGTTATAGGTTCCAGGATTAGGATATGGATATTTTTAGGGGGCATTTTTTCTGTCTAGTTGAATTGTTTATCAATTGGTATAGAAGTTTAGTTCAAAATTCTTTTTTCTCTGACTTTTCTTTTAAGGATAGAGACTTTTTCCCCATTGTTTTCTCACATTATGTGTTTCATATTAGAAGTCCAATGTCAGTTTAAGTAATCTTCTTGCATCCCCTGCCCCCGAAATACTAGAAGCTTTATAGGTTTTCCTTTTATTCTCAAGTGTCACAAATTTCCCCAATATTTGTCTATATGTTATGGGTACACCCACCTCCAGCATTTATATAAAACTTTTAGCATGTGTTCTCTATCTAATCACTTAAATCTTCCTTCATTTCAGGAAAATTTTCTCTTTAGTATTTATTTAATTCTCTCCATCTTCTCTCATATCTCCTTTTATTTTATTTTTTAAAAGATTTTATTTATTTATTCGTGACAGACACACACACACACACACACACACACAGAGGCAGAGACACAGGCAGAGGGAGAAGCAGGCTCATGCAGGGAGCCCAATGTGGGACTCGATTCCGGGTCTCCAGGACCACACCCTAGGCTGAAGGTGGCGCTAAACTGCTGGGCCACCGGGGCTGCCCTCATATCTCCTTTTACAACTCTTATTAGATAGATTTTGCTCTTTTTTTTTAAATTTTTATTTATTTATGAGAGAGAGAGAGAGAGAGGCAGAGACACAGGCAGAGGGAGAAGCAGGCTCCATGCACTGGGAGCCTGACATGGGATTCGATCCTGGGTCTTCAGGATCCCGCCCTGGGTCAAAGTCAGGCGCCAAACCGCTGCGCCACCCAGGGATCCCTAGATAGATTTTGGATCTCAGACTATCATCCATGACTCTTAATTTTCCTTTAAACTCTTTATCCTTTTGTTATTTTTGCACTGTATTTTGCAAAAATTCATCAGCTTAATCTTCTAGCTTTACATGTTGAACTTTAGTCCTGTCACTTCTGATATTCAGCTCTTCTGTTTGAATTACTTTTTATTTTGGCTCTCCTAATTTTTAATTTCTAGGAACTCTGGATACTTCTTTTTAATAGTAGCCTGTAATAGTTTTATGGCTCTGATGTTTCAATCTCTCTGAGGGTTTTAACTGTGCTTTTAAAAATTATTTTCTTTTTCCTGCATCAATCTGTTTCCTTTCATTGAAGTATTGTAGCAAGGTAAGTTGGATTTATTCTGCACTATCATAAAGCCATATGATAAGAACCTCTCTGTGACTCCCACACTTAACTACACTAAGCTCTACCCTTGGGAAAGACATGGTAAGCCTCAGGTGAATGTAGTTGTCCAAATGCTCCAAAATATAATGACTCTAAGATTACTCACAAAAAGAATGCATTGAAATGGACAATTTTCAACTTTCTGAGAGCTAATTTCTCCTCTAGACTATGAGCCTTTCAAAAGCCAGTAATCACATTTTATCTAGTGCTGTATTTGTGGCACTTAGCACAATTCTGGCCCATAATTATTTCTTAATCAAATTTATTAAAGAATGAATAAATATATGTTAGTCCAAGTTTGGCACAGATTATCACTTTATTTATATTGCAGGCAGACTCTAAGGAAAACAGTCTTTGGGGAAGAACATTTTATTCCATACTTCATACTTCATTGCCTCATACACAGTTGGACTGAAGTAATAATATAACTAGAGGGTATATCTTACAGAGGGTTTTCTGGACACTTGAGAATGGCCAGTCAGTAAAGAGCACTTTCTCTGCCAATCCATTCTCTTTGAGGTAAGAGGGAGGACAGGCTGCTTTAATGCCCATCACGTTTCCATGCCTATGTTGGAGCTGTTCCTTCTTCCACAAGGACCCCTTCACCTTAACCTCTTTCCACCTACCCCCCACTCCTTACAGCCTTCCATGACTACTTCAGACCACATTGATCTCTCCATTCTGAGCTGCAATGGGGCTTTTTATGTGTATCACACTATTTAGTACTTCAGTTTGTTGAACAAATATTTATTTTCTCTGTACTTGGCTCTGAGCTATGTTGCAAAGGTGATACAAAGATTTATAAAAAAACAAAAACAAAAACCTCACAGTCCTGCTTTTAAGAAACCTTAAGCCTGCTGGGGAATTGAGTATATGATAAATAGCTGTCATAACACTCATCAGGACAAGTAACATGGGACTAATGAAATCATGTACATGGGGAGTTCAGGGTGTGGAGAAACAATATCTGCCTACCTTGGAATATCTGCCTACCTTTCCAAGGTATGTGGCTTTGGCAATGGCCTTGGAAGTTGGATAGGATTTTGTCAGAAGATAATGGAGGGCCAAGGAGGAAAAAAGAAGATAGAAAGAAGCAGTCATGTATAAAGTGCTCAATTTAAGCCACAAAAGGCAGGCAAAGCACGGAAGACAAAAATAGAAACAACGAACAAAGGTAACAAATAGAAAACAGTAACAAATATGGTAGCTATTTCCAACTATATCAATAATCACTTTGAATATCAATGGTCTAAATGTACCAATTAAAAGACAGAGATTGCCAGAATGATCAAAAAACAAAACCCAACTATCTGTTATCTATTAAAAAAATCCACCATATATTAGACATTTATAGATTAAAGGGATGGAAAAAGATGTACCATGCTAACACTATTCCAAGGAAATCAGGAGTAGTTACATTAATTTCAGAAAGAGTAGACTTCAAAGGGGGCATTACAAACTGTCACTTCTCCAAGAAGACATAACAACTTTTAAATGTGCATTCATCTAACAACGGAACAACAATGTATGTGAGCAAAGACTGACAGAACTGCAAGGAAAAATAGATGAATCCACTATTGTAGCTGATACTTTAACACTCTTCTATCATAAATGGACAGATTCGACGGGCAGAAAATAATTAACTCAACAACATCATCAATCAACTACATGTAATTGACAACTGTAGACTACTTCATCCACCAACAGCAGAATATATCGTCTTTTCAAGCTCACATGGAATATTCACTAAGGTAGACCACACTCTGAGCCATAAAACACAGTTTAAAAATTTTAAAAGAATATAAATCATACAATGTTTGCTGTCAGACTGTAATAGAATTAAACTACATATCAATAACAAAAATAACTGGAAAAATCCAAAATACATAGAGACTAAACAACATATTTCTAATTAACACATAGATCAAAGAAGATCAAATTATCTTGAGATAATTTTTTTTCTTAAGTAAGCTCCATGCTTTGAGCTCACAACCCTGAGATCAGGAGTCAGATGCTTAACCAACTGAGCCACTTATGCTTGAAATAAAAGATAAAATATCTTGAGATAGTTTAAAAAATATTTTGGACTAAATGAAAATATAAAAAACTTGTTAAAATTTGTGGGATGCAGTGAAGCAATGATTAGAAGAAAATTTATAGCATTGAATGCATATATTAAAAAAGAAGAAAGATCCAAACACCTAGGCTTCCACCTTAGAAAACTAGAAAAAGAGAGTCAATCTCATTCCTCTATAACAGCAATGAACAAGTGGAATTTGAAATTAAAAGCACTCTACTATTTATGTTTGTACCCCAAATACATATATTTAGATATAAATCTAACAAAATATAAATAAGATCTAGATGAAGACAATTACAAAAATCTGATGAATGAAACCAAAGATGAACTCTATAAATGGAGAGATATTACATGTTCTTGGTTGGAAAGATTTAACAATGTCAAGATGCCAGTTCTTCCCAGCTTAACTTACAAATTCAATGTAATCCCAATCAAAATACCAGCAAGTTATTTTTATGGATATTGACAAACTGTTTCTAAAGTTTATGTGGAGAGGCAAAAGACTCAGAATAAGCAACACAATATTTAAGGAGAAGAGCATTTAGAGGACTGGCATACCCTACTTCAAGGCTTACTATAAAGCTACTCTAATTAAGGCATTGTGGTGCTGTTGAAAGAATAGACAAATAGACAAATAGAATGGAAGAGAGAGCACACCCACAGACACATGAATGTGGTCAACTGATATTTGATGAAGGAGCAAAGACAATACAATGGAGAAAAGAGAATTTTTTCAACAAATGGTGCTGGAATAACTAAACTTCCACATGCAAAAAATAAAATATCTAGACACAGACTTCCCACTATCCACAAAAATTAAGTCAAAATGGATCACAGAGCCAAATGCAAAATACAAAAAATTTAAACTCCTAGAAGATACCATGAAAAACAACCTAGATGACTTTTGAATTTGGTGATGACTTTTTCGATACAACACCAAGGACATGATCCATGAAAGAAAGAATTGCTCTGTGAAAAACAATTTCAAGAGAATAAAAATATAAGCCACAGACTTGGAGAAAATATTTTCAAAAGACTGGTCTGTTAAAGAACTGTTACTCAAGATAAACAGAGAACTCCTAACACTGAACAATAAGAAAACAAACAATCAAGTGAAAATGGACCAAGACCTTATAAGCTCTCATCAAAGAAGATACATATTTATTAGAATAGCCAAAACCCAGAACGCTGACAGCATCAATTGAAGGTGAGGATGCAGAACAACAGGAACTCTCATTCATTGCTGGTGGGAATGCAAAATGGTATAGCCAGTGCAGAAGACAGTTTGACATTCTTTTTTTTCCCCTCTTTTTTTTAAAAAGAGTTTATTTATTTATTCATGAGACAGAGAGAGAGAGAGAGAGGCAGAGAGAGAAACAGGCTCCATGCAGGAAGCCCGACGCGGGACTCAAACCTGGGTCTCCAGGATCACACCCTGGACTGAAGATGGTGCTAAACCACTGAGCCACTGGGGCTGCCCTGACATTCTTTTTAAAAAAAAAAAAAAAAAAAAACTAAACATACCTTTACCATACAATCTAGCAATTGAGTATTCCTTGGTATTTACACAAAGGAATTGAAAACATGTCCACACAAAAACCCTGCACAGAGATGTTTATAACTACTTTATTCATAATTGTCAAAAATTAGAAGCAAAGATGTCCTTTAGTAGGTGAATAGATAAACTGTAGTACATCCAGAATAATACAAGAATACTTTGATCCAATTACCCCCTTTCAACTGACGTAATATTGTTCTCAGAAGTATGGATGCTTCTTAAAATGCATTAGAAATTATTATTTTTATACAGATAAATGATTATACAGTTTATCAATTTCTTTCATCATTTTTCCTTCTTACATGTCAGACTTTCCTTCTGACATTATTTACCTTCTTTCTAAAGAAAATCTTTCAGAACTTCCTATTAGCAAAAGTTTGTTGATGATAAGCTCTCTCCATTTCTTTTTGTTTAAAATCAGAAAATATGCTTAGTTCTCATTCTTATAATAGTTTTAAAACTTAGAAATATAGCTTTGCTGGGTGCATGATTGCAGACTGACATTTATTTTTTGCTCAGTTCCTTGAAGAGATAATAATTCACCATCTCCTGGCTTCCATTGTTGCTCTTTATCTAATTGTTATTCTGTGGAGATGCTCTGTCCTTTCTCTGTTGCTGCTTATAAGATTTATTTTTTGTCTTCAGTACTTGGTAGTTTCACCACAATGTGTCCAGGATTTATTTAATATTATTCATTGTTTGGTAATAGCTATGCTTCTTGTACCTATAGATTTATATCTTTCATCCATTCTGTGAAATTCTCAGCCATTTTCTCTATTGTGTTTTTTCCATTCTAATTTTTCCTTTTGCAACATTGTTTAGACATGTATCAGATTTCTTTTCATTTTTCATTTCTCTCTTTTTTTTAAAAGATTTATTTCTTTATTTATTCATGATAGACACAAAGAGAGAGAGAGAGAGAGGCAGAGACACAGGAGGAGGGAGAAGCAGGCTCCATGCAGGGAGCCCGATGTGGGACTCGATCCCGGGACTCCAGGATCGCGCCCTGGGCCAAAGGCAGGCGCTAAACCGCTGAGCCAGCCAGGGATCCCCTCATTTCTCTTTAATTCTATTAATACTGTATATCTCTTTGTCCTTATTTGCATTCTGAGTAATTCCCACTGATCTATATTCTAGTACACTAATCCTCTGTTAATCTATGTTCAATACACTGTTTAATCCTGGATCCATTTTTTTCTCTAGATGTTTATTTTTAAAATCAACTTTATTAAGGATTAATTTGCATAAAAATAAGTATACAGCTTTGTTTTGACAAATATATTCACCTGCACAGTCATAACAAAAATAAGAATATTAAGCATTTTCAGAACCACAAAAATTCCCTCTCTCATTTGTTCTGTTTTCTTCCTCCTTCAATCTTGACACCTGGCAACTGCTGGTCTGTTTTCTATATAGTTTAGCTTTTCTATTTTACATAAATAGAATCATATAGTATGTATAGTATATTTTCTTTCAGCAAAATGCTTTGAGACTCATGCATGTTGTTGTATGTAACAGTAGTTGTATTTTATTTCTGAGTAGTAGTCCATTCAATATATATACCACAAATTGGTAGTCCATTTTCCTACTGATGGACATTTGAGATGCTTACAAATTTTTGGCTTTTATGAATGAAGCAATTACGAATATTTGTGTACAAATCTTTGTGTGGACATATGTTTTTATTTCCTTTGGGTAAATACCTAGAAGTAAGATTGTGGGATTATATGATAAATGCATGTTTAACTTCAAAAGAAAATGCCAAACACTTTTCTGATGTAGCTGTACATGTTAATTTCCATTAGCAATGTATAAGAATTCTAGTTGTACTATGTCCTTACCAACACTTTAGTGTAGTTAGTCTCTTTCATTTGTAACAACCATATGGTATATCTTGTGGTTTTAATTTGCATTTCCCTAATGAATAATAATCTTGATCATATTTACATGGGTTCAATAACTTTACATATCTTCTTTGGTGAAATGTCTTTTCAAATCTTTTGACCATTTTTAAAATTGGGTTATTCATATTTTTATTGTTAAATTGTAGGGAGCTCTCTATATATTCTGGAGTGAATTTCTTTCTTTTTTTAAAACATTTTGTGTAGCCATCTATTAGTCGTTTTTTCAAGATTTTATTTATTCATGAGAAACACACAGGAAGAGATAGAGACATAGGCAGAGGGAGAGGCAGTCTCCTTGCCCTGAGCCAGATATGGGACTCGATCCCGGGACTCGATAGCCATGGCCATCATCATCTCAATGATTGAACAGAGGAGAATCTGCTAGTACAATATTGAACAGAGTGGTGAGAATACACATTCTTGAATTCTCTCTGATTTTAAGTTTAAGTATGATGTTAGTAGTAGGATTTTTGGTAGATCCCCTTATCAGTTTGAGGTTTGTTTAAATATGTTGGGAAGGTAAATATTAAGAGTAAAATTTTTATTTTTATCTTTTTAAAGATTTTATGTATTTATTTGAGAGAGAGAGAGAAAGCAAGCGGGAAGGGAGATGGAGAGGCAGAAGCAGACTCCCTGCCAAGTGCAGAGCCTGACACTGGGCTCTATCCCAGGACCCTGAGGTCATGAAGCCAAAATGAGATGCTTAACTGACTGAGCCACCCAGTAAAATTTACTAACTGAGCCACCCAGTAAAATTTTTAAAAGACATCTTTTTATACAAAACTAAAATAAAGACTCACTACTCTTTTCCAAAACCTATGAGGTCCATTGTATTTAGGAATTGAGAATTTTCCATTTTAAATGATAATTTATTGTATATATTTATTACCTAAAAAATCCTTGAAGAATGGGCAATGCCTTATAATCAAGGGCAAAATTATTTCTACAGCAAAACATGAATCATTTACTCTGTGATAAATAGAATCTTTCAGAGTATCTTAGCAGTTCAAGTCAGGTTTTCCCATTAACTAAGCTCTAATCAGATAAAGTTTTGCTACAAAAGTATTACAAAACTGTTCAAAGCTTTTTAAAAAAATTTTAGAATTGTAGATAAGAGATTGAGGGCCTGTAATAGACAATAATAAGAAAACAGATGGGGGGGGACATTTGAATAGAAGTCAAAGCATTCTAAAAGCTTTGCCTGAGAGGAATACTTCGGTACAAAAATCATTCTAAATCATCTAACATGAGAGGAAGAGTTTACATTTGATATGATCATTCTATATAATCTTCAAATCTGATGTGGTATCAGATACAGATGTTATCTGTAATGATACTTTTTGTTTTGTTTTGCATTTCTTTTATCGTTAATGAGATTGAGCATACTTATTTAATAGCCATTTCCTCTTTCATTATTTGTTTGGTCTAAATGTTTTGTTTTCCAATTCTAATATAGAGGTACTTATCATTTTTATTGATTTATAAAAGACTTTGTTATTGCTATTGATATTTTTATTTTGTCTTGTATTTTGCACACATTTCCACCAGTTTGTTGATTCCCTTGTGACTTTAGATAGAGCTGGCAACAAGGTTTGCCTCTACATCCTAGCTGTGGGATTCTGGTGAAACAATTTAAGCCTTAGTTTCCCCACATACTATAAGGGGACAGTATCTGCTTGATGGTTAGTTTTGTGTGTCAACTTGACTGGGCCATACAGTGCCCAGACATTTGGTCAAATATTATTCTGGGTGTGTCTGTGAGAGTATTTCTGGGTGAGATTAAATTTGAATGGACAGGCTGAGTAAAGCTGATTGCCTTCCCTACTGTGGGTGGGCCTCATTCAATTAATTGAAGACTTAAATAGAACAAAAAGTTTGAATAAGACCTCCCTGCCTTACTGTTGAGCTGGCATCTTGGTCTTTTCTGGCTCTCAGACCTGGGCTGAAATAGCAGCTCTTCTTGCATCTCTGTGGCCTTTGGACTGCAACTTCCATCATTGACTCTCCTGGTTCTCAGGCCTTCAGACCAGGACTGGTACTATACATCAGTTCTCCTGGATCTTCAGCTTACATAATAATTTGTGCCAATTCCTTATCATTAAATCCCTTTATTATACATACCTCTTAGTTTTTGTCACATAGTATTGAATAAAGGTTAGGTTAAGTTAACTTTATTTGCATTATTTTTTGCTATTTATAAATTTTACATAGTCAAATACATTACTCCTTTCCTTTATGACTTTATTAAAATTTTTAAAAATTTTCCTAGTATTTGTAAAATGCCTGTACTTTCTGTGTTTAAAAAGTTAAACCATCCGGGAATCTATATTTATATGTGTCTATCTTGAGATCTAATATTTTCTCCCAAATGGAAAGCCAGTCCATGCTATTTATCGAATAATCTATTCTTTCAGTGTTCTCTAAAAGCACCATCGTCAAGAGTCTTTTAAAGGAGAAAACATTTTTCTGTTATCAAGATTATAAATTGTGTATCTGTATATCCACATACTCCAAATAAGCTGTTTCATGTTTCTTGTCCTGACAACCTAGAGGGAAAGAAAACAAAGAGAAGTATTTTTCTTGTTCACACACTTGCTTATGTAACACACAAGATGTTAAACCTGATTGGTGTCTTAAAAGCTACTCAGTAGTTGAACATAATACAGGCGAACAACAGGAGTGTAAAGATATTGATTTTGTGTCATATAAATGCAGGTGGAACATCAAAGCCTTAAATAATGCTCCCAGTGCACTTTTCAGTGTAATCAGGCAAAGCCAGAGAACACATCGTATTTAATGTGAGAACTCATTTCTCTGAGGTCAATGGTATGTGCTTAACCTTTAGGCTCTTGCAGGGCCAGCTGCCCCAGTGGTTTTTGGAGTGGAGGTCTGCATTATTGGGGATTTAGGGCCGTGATGACTTTGTCTCTCCATGCTCACTGCTCTCATCCAGAAATGGTGAGCAAATCCAAGGCAGTAGTTGCCCTCTGTGCTCTTCTGAGCTGCCCACTCCCATCTCTCATTTCAGACTTAACCTCTTGAGGTAGAAGAAATACCTGTCTTTGGAAAACAGGACTTCTCACTTCACTGTGAGAAAAAAAATTGTAAAGACCTAAACAGCCTCCAAAAGGCAAACACAGAGTCTAGATAACTCAGAGCAAAACTACTTTTATTTTTATTTCTCATTTTGCATAAGTTTCCACCTTGTGCATTTAGTGTTTTCCAGAGCCCTTCTGAAAAATGCTAGTCCTTTGAGACTCTGCTAAGAATGAAGGAATGAAAGAAGGAAGGAGGGTGCCTGGATGGCTCAGCAAGTTATGCATCTGCCTTTGGCTCAGGTCATGATCCCAGAGTCCTGAAATTAAGCCCCACATCAAACCCCACATTGGGCTCCCTGCTCAGTAGGGAGTCTGCTTCTCCATCTCCCTCTGTCCCCACTCATGCTCTGTCAAATAAATAAATAAAATCTTAAAAGAAGAAGAAGAAGAAGGAAGGAAGGAGGGAGGGGAGAGAGAAGGGAAAGGAGAGAGGAAGGGAGGTAAGCTAGCTGAGATTAATCATGTTTGGGACATATGATACCCCTTTTTAGAGCTTGCTGTGCGCATTAGCAATTAAAGTTTAGCTCCATCAATTGAGAAATGTGTTCTTTTTTTTTTTTTATGATAGTCACACACATAGAGAGAGAGAGAGGCAGAGACATAGGCAGAGGGAGAAAGAAGCAGGCTCTATGCACCGGGAGCCTGACGTGGGACTCGTTCCCGGGTCTCCAGGAACGCACCCTGGGCCAAAGGCAGGCGCTAAACCGCTGCGCCACACAGGGATCCCGAAAAATGTGTCCTATTTAAAACCTGGAAAGTCATATTTGACTCTGCAATCCATTTTTTAAAAACCTGTCATATCTATTCTCCTATTTGGTAAATGCTACCTTAAAATTGTGTATAAAATAAAACTTTCCCTGTTGAATGCTGTTTACTATTAATTTTTTCTAAAGATTTTATTTTTAAGTAATCTCTATCCCCAAAGTGGTGCTTGAATGCATCACCCCTGAGAACAAGGGTCCCACTCTACTCACTGAGCCAGCCAGGCACCCCTTCCATTAATTTCTAAAAGCCCGCAGGTGACTTCTTATGGGAGGAAAACATCAACCATAAGACATAATCGAAATATCAGGGAGGAATTCCTACCTTCATGTCAAAGGTTGATATTCCACTATGTCAATGTGCAGTTAATGCTGCCCTGTGTCTCTTTAAAAGTGTTAACTATGGAGTAGACTGGAACCTAACTAAGGCATAGAGTAGCTCTTCCTTTCTCGAAGGAGCAGACCGAGGCCTAGAAAGGCTGAGGAGCTGGACAAAAACACACAAACGGACTTGTGTTGGTGTCTGGACCCTGGCTCAGTTTTCCTGCATTTCACTCCAGCTTTGTCCTCCTCTTTATGATAGTATAATTCTTATACTGGAGTCTTCCACAGGTATGGGCCACACCACTCACAGAAGTGTTTCCCACAGGTGTCACTCTGAGAGGCTTTCCCTGAAAAGTGAGGAAGAACAAATGCCCCATCTCCTGAAGCCATAAAATATGACAGACAGAGATGAAAACTTCCAACCTCCCCAGGTTAGCATTACCTGACAGACAGAGTGGCTCATTCCCAGGGAGGGAAGGCTTCCTGAGCCCAAATGGACCATATCTGATGAATGCAACTATTTCAGAAAAAAAAAAAAAAGCTTTTTAGCATCTAATGATATGATCATGTAATGTTTCTTCTTTAATTTGTTGATATCATGAATTATGTTGAAAAACTTCTTGATTCTGAATTATCTTTGCATTTTTGAAGCCAGCCTTACTTGGTCATAGACCAGTTATTTTGATAAACTGCTTGCTTCTCTTTGCTAATACTCAATTTAAAATTTTGCATTGAAATTTCTAAAGGCTATTGTTTCCTATTTTTTATACCATTTTTTATCAGGTCTTGGTATTAAGGTTGTGTCGGAATCATAAAATGAATTGAGGCACTTTCCAACTTTTTATTACGGTCTGTAATATTTTGAATTATAAAGGAATTATCTGTTTCTTAAAGGTGAGACAGAACTCAGCTGTGAAATTCTTTAGTCCTGATTCTTTAAAAATGATAGATCTTCAATCATTTTTACAGTGTCTTCTGTGATAACTAGTCTGTTCAAGTTTTGTCCTTTTTTGTAGATCAATTTCTTTTACAAACTTTTTAAAAACAGTTTTATTGAGGTATAATTTACATGTCACAAAATTCAATTACTTTTAGTAATGTGCCATTTTATAAGTGACAATTCTATGACGTTTAGTAATAAAGATCAATTTTAGTCATTCATATTTTTCTGGAAAATATCCATTTCCTCCTGGTTTTTAACTACTTGCATAGAATTGCTCATAATATTTTCTTATAATTATATACTTCTGGAAATGTTGGCTTTTTAGATGAACATGCCAGCATGAGAAAAAAGCGAAGGACATGGGGATGATGCCAGAGGTAGTAAATGAACCGGTGGGAGCACATTTATTGAAACAGGTAACCAGTATGTAAGTCGGGAACTACAAAGTGCTATCTTTTATGTCCCTGATTGGGAAGGGCTTTCTATCTGCTAGTTTAGCCTAGAAGCTCAGAGTTCCCCAGATCGGGGCTAGGACTGAGAAGTTTCAGACCCGGTAGGCAGAACCACAACATCTGGCACTTTCCGTTTCTTTGTGGTTTTTCGTTGGCCACTTCCTTCAATTAAGAATTCTCATAATAACACCAATGTGTTTTACCACTTGTGTGGGGAAATTGCACTGTGGTTGTGACCATATGTCAAACAATTTTGAATCTCTAAGAATCCACCAACGTGAATCATCCACATTAAAATTAAAGTTGTTTATAAAATGCTTAATACTACTAAGTTGTAGAACGATAATTTGGATATATTAGATAAAATGTAAGATAAGCCAAAGCAGGTGTGAATTTATGACCTATTTTATTTTTTTAAGACTTTATTTATTCATGAGAGACACATAGAGACAGAGACAGAGACATAGGCAGAGGGAAAAGCTCCCTGTGGGGAGCCCAATGTGGGACTCAATCCCAGGATCATGATCCCAGGATCATGACCCAAGTCAAAGGCAGATGCTCAACTGCTGAGCCATCCAGGTG
Source organism: Nyctereutes procyonoides (assembly GCF_905146905.1). Classification (NCBI taxonomy): domain Eukaryota; kingdom Metazoa; phylum Chordata; class Mammalia; order Carnivora; family Canidae; genus Nyctereutes; species Nyctereutes procyonoides. The sequence goes on from NW_026575040.1 coordinate 15,787,520, forward strand.
TCCTGTGATCTATTTTAAAAATCAGTTTTATTGAGGTACAACTTACATATAGAAGAATCTACTCTTTGAGTTTTCATACACTTAATTTAAAAAACTCACTCAGTGAGTTTTCATAAATGTCTTAGTCCTATTACCATCAAAATCAAGATACAGAATATTTCTGTCATCTCTAAACTTTACCCTGTACCCCATTCTGGTCAATCCTCTCTCATAACTCACAGTCTCTGGAAATCACTGATCTGATTTCTGTACCTATATTTTGCATTTTCAAGATGATTATATAAACAGAATCATACAGTATGAACTATTTTGTGTCTGGCACCTTTCAGTGAGAGTACTTCTGAGATTTGTTCATGTTGTCGCACCCATCAGCACCTCTTCAGGGCTGAATACCATTCTCTTGTATTGATGCACCAAAATTTATTTATCCGTTGACCTTTTTAAAAGATATTTGAGGCATTTCACTTTGTGGAAATTATGTATAAAGCTGCTATAAACATTAACATACGTTTTTTTTTGTGTGTGGGCATATGTTTGCATTTCTCTTAGGTAAATACCTGGGAATGGGATTGCTGAGTTGCTTGGTCATTTTTTTTTTTTTGTCATGGTTTCTTTATAAGAAACCTCCAACTGATTTCCAAAGTGACTGTACCATTTTGCATTCCAAACAGTAATGTAATAGAGTTAGAGCTGCTCCATCTCAGCAACCCCTCATATTTTCAGACTTGTTAATGCTCAGCCATTCTGGTATGCATGTAGTAGCACCTCATTGTGCTTTTAATATGTATTTTCTAATGACTTATGTGTTTATTTGCCATCATATTTTGGTGAGATATCTGTCCACATTTTTGTCCATCTAAAAAGTTGATTCATTTATTTTATTATTATTGATTTACAAGAGTTCTGTATATATTCTGAATACAAATCCCTTATCAGGTATTTCTTTTGCAAATATTTTTCTTAGTCTGTAGCTTTCCATTTCATTTTCATAACTGTTTAGGAGAACAAATGTTTTTAATATTGATCATCTAATTTACTGATTTTTTTTCTTATGATTTGCGCTTTTTGTGTCCTAAGAAATGTTTACCTAATCTAAGGTCATATATTTCTTCTAGAAGTTCTGTAGTTTTAGGTTTCACATGTATGTCTATGATTCATCTCAAGTTAATTTTTTAAAGATTTTATTTATTTATTTGAGAGGGAAAGAGAGAGCCAGAGAGAGATCACAAGCAGGAGTAACAGCAGAGGGAGGAGAGAAGCAGGCTCCCTGCTTTGCTTGATCCCAGAACCCTTAGGCAGATGCTTAACCAACTGAGCCGCCCAGGTGACCCATCTCAAGTTAATTTTTATACATAGTAAGAAAAAAGATCAAGGTTCGCTTTTTGACACCTAATTGCATCTAATCATCCCAGCACCATTATTGAAAAGACTTTCTCTATTGCATTACCTTAGCACCTCTGTTGATTATCAATTGACCATATCTCTATGAGCTGATTTCTGGATTTTCCATTCATCTACATGTCTATCCTTATGTCAGTACTACACTGACTTGATTCTTGTAGCTTTGGAGTAAGTCTTGAGATCAATTAGTGAATGTCTTCCAATTTTATTTTTCTTTTCAAAATCATTTTGGCCATTCTAGATCTTCTGCTTTTCCATATAAATTTTGGTATCAGCTTGTTGATTTCTAGCAAAATACTTGTTGATGTTTTGACTGGGATTTTGATGATCATAAAGATCAATTTGGGGAGAATTAAGATCTTAATCTTGCATTTTATGAACATAATACAACTTTTTCTTTATTTTGGCCTTTTTATCACCTCTCCCGTTGACATTTGGTACTTCCTGGCTTGCAGTTTGTTAGATTTATCTCCACTTTTTTTTAAAGATTTATTTATTTATTCATTCATGAGAGACACACAGAGAGAGACAGGCAGAGACACAGGCAGAGGGAGAAGCAGGCTCCATGTAGGAGCCTGACGTGGGACTTGATTCCGGGTCTCCAGGATCAGACCCAGGGCTAAAGGCAGCGCTAAACCACTGAGTCACCCAGGCTGCCCTATCTCCACTTTTTAATGCTACTGTGAATAGTACTGTTTTAAAATATTTCCAGTTGTTCATCATTAGTGTGGAGAAATACAATTTGTGTCCTAATATTGTCTCATCTTCTGTGACCTTATTAAGCTTACTTAACTATTAGTGTTTTAGTAACATCCCAATGCTTTTTTTAATGACTCATATCCTGGTGCCAAAATACAACAGTAATCTTAGGGGTGGCACAGACTATTTATTTTTTGTCTGATACCCATGGGTGCCTGATTAAAGAGTGATAGAGATTGTTGTAACCTTTATAATGACCATGAAATATTTACACACCCTTTCAGGCCTATTGCTCTGAGAGTATCCCCGTGTATAAAATAAAACATAATGTACATCTTCTGTACTGTATTAAAAATTGTTACTTCTCCCAAGTTGACTAATAGGTATTTACAGGAATTCCTGGGTTAGAAGTTAAGATACTGGTGATAGAAGATTGTATGTGTGTGCGCCAAAGTAGATGGGTATGGATTTTGATGCTGACTGTAAAGTTCCTGAAGTGGAGAGGCGGGTGGGCTTCTCTTGATACATAGCAGAAAGAGGTAATGAGGACAGAATTTGGAAACCCTCCAGGAAAGATTTAAGATCCAGTGGTATATGTCCTAATTATCAGTGTGAATCATAAGCCTTCAATTTTAGATTGGTGTCTCCTTTTCCTTCCCAGTAAAAATTTCACAATCAAATAGATTTGGGAAACACTTCAAACCATATCCTCCTTTTGGATTTTTACAGTGTCCCTTAGTGTATTAAAGGCTGTGAGAAAACCTAAAGTGAACATACATGTTTACACAGCTTTATTTAATCCAGCATACCCCAAACTCATTTGACCATGGAACCCTTCTTTAATATAAGCCCTCCTAATAATCAGAAGCTCTTGAGCGGGATCCCTGGGTGGCACAGCGGTTTGGCGCCTGCCTTTGGCCCAGGGCGCGATCCTGGGGACCCGGGATTGAATCCCATGTCGGGCTCCCAGTGCATGGAGCCTGCTTCTCCCTCTACCTATGTCTCTGCCCCTCTCTCTCACTGTGTGCCTATCATAAAAAATTAAAAATAAAAAAAAAGAAGCTCTTGAGCTTATGCTCTGCAAAATACATTCAGGAACCTTGGGCCATGGATAGTTCTATGATCTCTTTCTTACCTTCAGTATGAAAACAATACTCATATAAGGTTATTATGTAAGAACTAGCTGATTGCTACAAAATAATCTGAGCAATAGAATGTGGGTAGAATTCTAGAATGGATAAAGGATTATGTTTTAGGCGTCTTTATTTTTTTGTTTCTATTTAGAAGTGATGAGCAAATATTCTCCCAACATATGCTACTGGGATAAGTCAAGGAAATGATTCTCCCACACACTTGAGTTGTTTCTTGGTCTTCCCTGATGTTCTCCTTTGCTTGTACTTCAAAATCTCTTTCTTGCCTTGCTCTGATTTGTTGCAAAACTGAGCCATCAAACTGCAAAAAAGGTTTTCTCCAAGAGGCAGTATGCCACCTGCTTATATGCTTTGTGTAGTGATCGGAGCGATGGGAGAAAAACCAAGTAGATACTCTTCATTTTTCAGAGAAAATCATTTTCTAATGATTGACAGCATGCAATTAAAGCAGCAATAAAATAAACAACAGTGCAGTTTTTAGTATGAAGCAGCCTGTGTTGTAATTGATCATATTTGACACAACAGCTGATGACAGGATTTGTGTTGATCCTTGATGTGAAGTTGTAGCTTTTAAGGAAAGTACAGCTGGAAACCTGCTCCAAATTGCCTTCCTTTGTAATTAAAAGTATAAATGTTTCAAGTCGAATACATCCTATTAGTAAGATTTTAGGAAACAAAAAGTTAATTTATTCACATTCGATATGGTCTGTAAATGCCACCATTATATGCCTTCCACTGGCCTTTGATTAGCTATGGATTAATAAAACTTTTATACCTCCTTTGTCAGCCTCATTTTGAACTCTGTTTTTGCATACTGTTACTATTAAATAAATGAATTAGTGTCCAGAAATGTGTCATGCATATTACCTAGCAGCAGGAAGCATAATACAGTGGTCAGCTCCCCAGGAGCGTTATAAATCCTAATGCGCTCGGTAACCTGCTCACGTGGACCTATTAAAAGCATGATGATTTAGTGGAGCAGTATTTGTGCTTAACAATGGAATTTTAGTTAATTCAAAACAATGTAAATCATCTCCAATTACAGTATTTGAATATTCACAGTTGCTTCACAAGTACATGTACTGTTGCTAAGCCAAAAAAAAAAAATTTTTTTTTAAAGCATTATACTGAGTTACTTGCCTGGAGTACCATTCAGACAGATTTTTGGTGGCTTATGTTAAAAGTAACCAACCCTAGAGAACAATGTTTATCTGGAGCAGCTTGCTAATTCTCAGACAAAGCAATTTAGGGTGTCCAAAACACAGAAAGCAGGGAGGCGGGAGTAGAGCCCTCAGTGTTGTTGCACCTGGAGAGCTCAGGTGAGCCCCGTAATTGTGCTAGTGAGGTGAGGTGGCTGCTTGCATTCCTAGAGACAGCTGAGGGCTTTTTTTGTTACTGCTGTTATCAAAGTCATCTCAGACCTGTGTCAGTAGCGTCTTGATATTGCAACTGCTGTGACGTCCCTGTGGGCATAGCACAGACCAGAGAGGATCCTCTGGTTGGAAATGGGCTCTTTTATGCTCAAGGTCTCAAGGGGCCTTTCCAGGAAATAATGATGAGTTGCTGTCCGGCTGGCAGTGACTGCTTCCAGCACTGTAGGTCCTTGGCGCCCTGTCGGGACCAGCTTGGACCTCCACATTAGAGACGGCCCACTAGTCTACCAGGCCCCAGTCTTTCCCACGAGGTGAAATCGAAGGCGAATTAATGAGGAACACGGCGAGCTTTACTGAAGGAATTTATTTCGTGTGTTGTGGATCTGGCCATTTAGGGACCAAGCACAACTGTCCTGGCCTTCCAAATAAAGTCGGGATGAAGCAAATACTTTTACCTGGTTAAAAAAAAAAACGTGGAGAGAATGCTGTCAGACACATTTGCCCGCAGTTTGCCGATGGGCAAAGTCCACTTTGTACAAAGTGCACACATCGTGTGCAATGTCATCATCAGTTTTGGTCAGTGATAGAGTTAGTGGCTTTGTAATCAGCAAGCCTAGATTCAAAACTTGATGCTGTCTGTTTTTAGCTCGGTGTCCTTGAGTGAGTTCTCCCTCTCTGAACCTCAGTGTCTCCATCTATGAGGGAGGTATAGGTTTATGTGCAGTAATGTGTTGCTCTGTGGTAATGAAGTGTAGATTAATTGAAGTGATGTACATAAAACACTCACAGGGTAGTTACTGCTGTTTTTACTGCGATTTTTAAGGCATGTGGTTGTGCCAAGTAAATGCAGTCTTGGCTAGAGGTTGAACATATAGTCTGAGCAAGTTGTTTTTGCTCTGATTTCATGTAATAGCCATAGTTCTCTGTTGGCTTTGTTTTATCTCTTCCTCTATGCATTTGTCTGTTCATCTAGCCATCCAAGCACCCATCCTCCACACATCCAATTAGCAATACATATGCATGGTCTGTATAAATACACACATACATACATACATACACACATACACAAACAAAACACTCCCAAACAGGAAGTCTGTCTCTCACCTCCTCAGTCCTCTCTCAGTTCCTGTTTCCAGAGCTGACTGTGGTTACTGTGGTTACTATGTCCTTCCAGAGGTATTCCATGTACATGCAAGCACATATGGCACATCCCATAAACAGAAGAATACTGTCCACACTGTTCAGTATCTGAAAAGTTAGCAATATATCTTGTAAGCTTTCCACATTAGATTATACCATCTGATTCACTTTTCTTTATAGCTGCCATAGTATTATGTACTATGGGTCTGTCTTAATTTATTTAACCAGTCCTCTATTAGTGGATACTTCAGTTGGTTTTAATCCTTTGCAGTCATATAAAGTGCTACAGAGAAACTCTTTCTTTGTGCATGGGTGAAAATGGCCACAGGGTATTTTTATAGCTGTAGGTTGAATTCCCAGAGATGGATTATCTGGGTCAGATTTTTATAGAAATTGCCAAGATTGGGGCACGTGGGTAGCTCAGTGATTGAGTGTCTGCCTTTGGCTCAGGTTGTGATCCCAGGGTCACGGGATCAAGTTCTGCATCGGGCTCCCTGCAGGGAGCCTGCTTCTCCCTCTACCTATGTCTCTGCCTCTCTCTCTGTGTCTCTCATGAAGAAATAAATAAAATCTTAAAAAAAGACATTGTCAAGATTGCCCCGCCCCCAAAGGTACCAATCTACCTACCCTCCAGTAATAGAATACCAATCTTCCCACACACATGCCATTTGGTGTTGACTTTTAATAGAGACTCAATAGAAAACTTCATATAATATCCTGACCGAGTTAATCTGCATTTTTCCAAATTACTCTTCTCAGAACCTACAGGTCTATACAATAAAGCATAGTAGCTAAATGTTAAACAAATGAACAGAACCATACAGCTTTAGAAATTCTTAGGCCTTTGAGATGGTTTAGTCCAGCAGAAGAAAAACAAGGCTTTCGGTGCTTATGTGCCACATATTTAATGGCATTTGATGGCAGGTAGAATGGGGTCTGGTTCTATTGATCCTCTTTTTAGCACATCAGACTGTTCCCAGTGTGTGAATATCCTATGCAAGATGGATCCGACTATTCCCCCACATCAGTGACACTAATTCTGGTCACATTCAAAAGGCAGTTGTGATAAAACGAAATGAATATTAAATTCAGAGTCAACTGATCCAAGTTCAGATATCAGCCCTGTCCCTTTTGGAATGTGTCTTTGGGCAACAAAGTGTTGCCTAACCTTTCAGAGTGTCAGAATTCTCATCTATAAAACACTGGCGGCAACATATAGTCCACGATACCTTCAAAGGGTGCTTTGCAAATGGTCTGGCAGTATAAATGTTCAGTGTTTTATTTTCTAATTGTTTGTTAGCACAAGTAATTGGCGGTATTTTTGTACTTCTTCAATATTATTTCTAAGCCATTGTCTATAGGATTTGTTTTTTTTTAATTCTAAAATATGTCCTTTCAGCAAATATAGATTAAGAAGCAAAGGCAAATGACAAGCCCTCCCTTTTTTATTAATGGCAGTGAGAGATATGGAAGAAATTATACCTTATTTTCAGTAATAGGAGCAACCTATTTCTAGGATACTCTTTTTTTTTAAGATTTTATTTATTTATTCATGAGAGACAGAGAGAGAGAGAGAGAGGCAGAGACACAGGCAGAGGGAGGAGCAGGCTCCATGCAGGGAGCCCCATATGGGACTCGATCCCAGGACCCCAGGATCACACCCCGGGCTGAAGTCGCCACTAAACCGCTGAGCCACCAGGGCTGCCCTAGGATACTCATTTTGCTTGAGAATGACCAATAGCCAGTACCCCTCATCAGCATTTCAGGGAAGGAAAATCTAGTGAATTCCCCCTTGCCCCTTTATTGAGAGGTGGAGTGAGAAGGGAAGAATCTCAAGTGTTACCAGTTTTGACTTTGGTGGGGGAGATATTTGAATCAGTTGGAAAGTTAACCACAATCTCACCAAGTATTTGTTCAGAACTCACATGTGGGCATGTTACGTAGCTGTGGGCCTGGGCACAGGAAGGGACAGGTCAGCATAAGACACGAGGATTCTTCTGAGACTGCTACCAATCATTAGCCATGTGATCACTCAATAAGTCATTTAACCTTTTAGCATTTCAGTGTCTCCACCAATAAAATAGTGAGAAGATGCTGCCGTGTTAATAACTTATGCATATTCAAGGTACTACGGATCAAGCAGAGTGATACTTATTTACCAGTCACTTGCTCTAAGTTAGGCATAGGCCATCTCTTCTCTTTGAGGCCGGTACTGTTAGTATCATTATCCCCGAAATAACCCCTTCTTTATTGGTAAAAGAACTGGGAACTTCGGAGGTGTTGTACTTTGCTTGTCCTCATGTGTGAGAGCTGGGGCTCAGACCCTAGGTCTCTTTTACTTCAAGGACCACTATACTGCCCTCTTTGGTGACCACTTTGTGGGGTAGATATAGCATCATCCCCATTTTGTAATCAGTGGAGCTCAGAAAGATGGTGAGTCAGCATTACAGATTGGCTCACAGGCTTTGGAAAGGATCAAATGAAAGAACATCTGGGAAGATGTTATGTAGACTCAGCCCCTTTACAGATGTGAACTTATTAATTGGGCTGTCACAGATGGGTCATGCTGATGGGTAGAAACCCACACACTGTAAGTGAGATCAGTTCGATAAGAAGGAGGGGCATTTGCTAGTCATTTGCTTTGACTGAACAATGCCTAGCAATAATTTTTGTTGTGTTTTTATATAAATTTACTGGATTTTGTGACATGGTATAAACATGGCCATAAATCTTTACTATAAGCATTGTAAAGTACTATTTTGCATTTCAGATTGCAAGTGACTATGCAGAAACTAATATATTTATATATATTATTTACACATACACATTAATATACATATACATGTATCTGTATACATATACATATGTCAGTGTACATGTATGTGTAAACAGACATACACAAAACCTCCATGGTGTTTTCTTTCTAAAACCTTCTTATAATTCCTTGGGAAGAAAGAATAAGAATGTGTGCTAGTGCTTAAAAACAAAGTAGTGGGAAGTTATTAATGCAGCAATTTACTGCTACAAAATCAATCAATCAATCAATCAGGCAATCTCAAGCTGCCATTTCTTTATGAAACAACCCATTCATTCAACAAATATGCTGCTAAATGTAATAGTTCCAGATTCTAATTAGTGTTTCTAATAATTCTGTGTTTTATTTTCGAGTCAGAACATAAACTAGATAAATGCACAGCACCTCAAGGCAATATCATACAATTAATAATTTTTTTTCAAGTGAAACACATGGAAATTTAAAAAATGAACCTAAAAGCCATTTATTATCTGACCATCTACTGATAACTGTTGTTAATGTTGGTGCATTTTTTCCAGTTTTCTTCTGTCACTATATTGTGAGCATCTCAATACTAGAAACTTGGTGGAGATCCAAGGAGAATAAATTGTGCATCGAATGCCACTCAGGGGAAAATAAAGGAGATAGTGATTAATTATTCACATTTAAAGGATTCACATTATAAGTGAGAGTGCTGGAAATCGTTGACTGAGCCTTGCTGTAGTCATCAAACAATATGAAGTCAAACCATTTTTTTAATAAATTTATTTTTTTTGGTGTTCAATTTGCCAACATACAGAATAACACCCAGTGCTCATCCCGTCAAGTGCCCCCCTCAGTGCCCGTCACCCATTCACCCCCACCCCCCGTCCTCCTCCCCTTCCACCACCCCTAGTTTAGCGTTTCCCAGAGTTAGGAGTCTTTATATTCTGTCTCCCTTTCTGATATTTCCCACACATTTCTTCTGACTTCCCTTATATTCCCTTTCACTATTATTTATATTCCCCAAATGAATGAGAACATAAGTCAATCGGAGAAGTCAAACCATTTTTAAAAATCTACATGCAGGGATCCCTGGGTGGCGCAGCGGTTTGGCGCCTGCCTTTGGCCCAGGGCGCGATCCTGGAGACCCCGGATCGAATCCCACATCGGGTTCCCGGTGCATGGAGCCTGCTTCTCCCTCTGCCTGTGTCTCTGCCTCTCTCTGTGTGTGTGTGACTATCATAAATAAATAAAAAAAAATTTAGGAATATTGACTGTTTAGAGCTGCTGCATGATCACCATGCCATTTTCCTCAGCTTGTCTGGTTTCATCACAGCTGTGGTGGACTGTTCCTCAGAGCTCTGCAGTGGAACTGAGCCCACTTGCCTCAGCGTTGACTAGCCACATGAGCCTACCCTTTGTCGGGTTTTCCCCCTTTCTACTTTCTCCTCCCAGACAGACTGCCTGCACCCAAGTCCTTGTTTCAGGGATTGCTTTCAGAGGAACCTGATCTACGACATTCCCCCAAATTCTGAACCACCCTCACATGGAGAGAACTCAGTAAAAGTAAATAGAGTTATTGTAGTTAATTGTCACGTCATTCTTTCATCTGTTAGAAGTAAAACCAACTCAGCCAAATTTCAAAATCCACTAGGTTTTGGGAGAACTACGAAACACAAAATGAATGTGGTTCCTGTTCACAGGGAGCACACAGTCCATCAGAAGGATCACTTTTCCTAAGCCTGGGTTACAGAACAAGAAAATTTGGTTAAGGACCTCCATTATTCCCCTTCTCTGAGCTGCATGTGACTTCTGTAGGAATATATGACCCACTGGATTATATAACTATACAAATTGGGCCTAATACAGTATCTGGCATGGATCCCATTCTCCCTTTGCTTTAAACCTAGACTCTCAGTGTTATAAGTGACATAATCGCAAACTAACCTGAGCCAAACAGCAATGTAGCACTGGTTTCAGGCATAGGTATATCCTGAGTCTCTGTGAGATTATCAGGATTTTGTCTGTCTTCATTTCTCCCATCTAATTCTTTTGGGTTTGCTTTATTTACCCATAGACAGGTCTTTTCATATGAGAGAAAAAAATCACTCCCAATGGGTCTGGGCTTATCCCGTGCTTTTGTCTTATGACCCCAGCAATGAAGATACTGTCTCTTTCCCAATACTCATATTTAAAAGTCTCATGGAGACAATTTGGGCTTGCTAAGATTGTGTTCTTAACCCTGAAACAATCATGCAACCAAGGGGATAGGAAACCCTAGACAACTGAATCACATGCTTATCCCTAGCTCTTTGGGGTAAACCCCATCCCCAGTGAAATAGGGCCACTGTCACTAGAAGCAAAATATCCCAGTATCCTGGGACACTAGAACTAAGTACAGACCTATAGAGATCCCAAGGCTACAGCAAGAAGTACTTGCCTTTTTTTTTTTTTCTAGGAGTAGGGAAGTTATCTCTGAGCAAAATAAGATTCTTAAGTGGAGGGCAGATGTTTGTTTATTTGATTTTACCAAAGATAAGAAGGAGACTGTCTCGAGGGAATAGTTACTGAAGCTCTGGGTATAATTCTAGAGGCTTCTATAGATGTCCCAATTAGCTGGGTCTTACACCTTCTCTGGCTGGTAGGCACCACAGGGTTGAATGTGATGTCCAGGATTTTCCTAATAAGGCCACCCATGTCTGGAGTAATTGGAGTTTTTCCCCAGCCAGGGAAGGAAGAAGAGGGAGCAATAAGATTTTCATTCTTGGGCACATTCCCAAGAGCAGAAATTGCCTTCTTTTGTCTGCTGCTGAGTCAGGTGCAAGGACACCTTCCCAACCCTATAAAATTCTGGACACATCAAAGGATGAATTGGAAGTTGGTCCCCTGCCTTGGCCGTCAAAAGACAACTAACCAATAGAAGCCTAGACCAAGGCTATCTGCGTATAGCATGTGCATCTTTATCTGGAGGCTACTGGGTAGGGAAACTTCAGATCTCCCACCTCTGAGCATGTGTTGGCTGCTGTAGGAGGCTGGTGGCCCCCTTGAGCTAGCCCATAGCAAGAAATATGGGGGCCTCTTCAAGTTCAGGATGGACAAAGCAAAGCCTCTTTCTGTATCCCTTGCTGTATGCTGTCAATGCCTTTTAGGTCAGTGACTGCCATAAAACCTGGCACCTGTCCATTTTCAGACCACAGCCTCTTCTATGATTGGTGAACAGCAGATAGAGTCTGTCAACCTCGCATTGGCCCTTTTGCCCCATTCCTATTCTGTGTGTGGCTCTCCCAGCTGTGTGTGATTGCACATCCTCCTGGCGATCCCAGGTTTGAAGAAAACACTGCTTGAATCCTATAGATTCAGCTTCTTTTCTTTCCCCACCTTCTTTTCCCTCTTAGCCTATAATTAGCCATTTTTCTTCTTAGTTTTGAAGTCTGCTTATTTGAAATTCTTCAGTGAGTTAGTCCTCTGGGAGTTACTCTCAATTACAAATTGAAGACTAATTGTGCCACAATCACTGTTGCTCTAAGACGCCTCCACTGTAATCGCTTCCTAAATTAACTCTCGCCTCTTATTTAACACAAAGTTAAGTCTTTTAAGATGAGCTGTGATTTGTAGTAGGAAACACAGCAGTTGGTGAACTGTGGAGTCACAATTACATTGTTTTAAAAATTCCTTTTCCTTTACATTTAAATTCTGAATTATTTTTTAAAATCTGAAAGTAAAATTTAGCTCAATGGAAACAGCATATGTTTTGCTTTTACTGTAAATGGTTTATCATATAAAATTAAAATTTTTCCTGACTGTTGCCCATCTTGTTCTGAAAAATAGTTTCTGAAAAACTTAAATCACACACTACACACACACTATTATTTATTTTGCCTTGATATATTTTCTCACTAATATGACTTTTTTTATTCTGGGGGCAGAGTGGAGGAAGGAGCAGTTCAACTACTTATCAGGGTGAGTTGTATGATCTCATATACTTTGAGCTTCTATCCGACCATTGCCCATCTGACAATCAGGTGACATGCAGCAAGCTGGAGAGAGCTCACTGTAAATGCATCTGAGAGAAGGGAGCTATAAGGGTAGTGAACACAAGAGGAGATGAGGCAGTGGCTATAATCAAGAGGCCACGATGGAATGAAAAAGAGCTGTTAGTGTAGACAGCCTCCCAAATGGTGGAGCAAGGATCCGGCCCCTTGCAGATGTTATCTTTAGGACACTTCCACCAAGGAGTCAAAGAAGTGACTTATTTAAGTTTGACCCAAGCTTGAGCTGAAATTCAGACTTTGAGTTAAGAATATGCTTTTTATTTTATTGCAAAATATGGCCATGTGATTTTATTTTTTTTTATGATAGTCACAGAGAGAGAGAGAGAGAGAGAGAGAGAGAGAGAGAGAGAGAGAGGCAGAGACACAGGCAGAGGGAGAAGCAGGCTCCATGCACCGGGAGCCCGATGTGGGATTCGATTCCGGGTCTCCAGGATCCCGCCCTGGGCCAAAGGCAGGCACTAAACCGCTGCGCCACCCAGGGATCCCTGGCCATGTGATTTTAAATATAAATTAAAAAGTTATCCATAGACTTCTTCAAAAGGTCTTTTGGCCTTAACCAAGCCATGATGATATAAAAAGCTTCCTGTTGGCTTTCTCCAGGACAGGCAGGGGCTAAGCTCACTTGGTTTGCTGTTTCTGCCAGTGTACTTCACATGTAATAATTATATATAAATATATAAATAAGTATTTGTAAATATATTTAAAGGGGATCCCTGGGTGGCTCAGCGGTTTAGCGCCTGCCTTTGGCCCAGGGCGCGATCCTGGAGTCCCGGAATCGAGTCCCACATTGGGCTCCTGGCATGGAGCCTGCTTATCCCTCTGCCTGTGTCTCTGTCTCTGTCTCTCTCTCTATGTCTATCATAAATAAATAAAACTAAAAATATAAACATATTTGTAAATATATTTACAAATATAAGTCTATAAATATACTTAATGTATTTGTAAATACATTTAATGAATGCATGATAATTCATCAGATATATGATAGTTTACTTAATCTAAATGAGTCAAAATAAGGGACTCTCTTTCCAGTTTCCCCTGTTATTATTAATACTGTACCTAACACCTTTGGACATAAACACTTTCTAGGTATTTAGGCTAATTCCTTTGCAGTAGATTCCAATAAAGGGGAATAACTGGGTCAAAGGTTATAAACCTTTTAAAGACTTCTTGATGCCGTTGTCAAAGTTCTCTGGACTTTTTAAAGGAACATTAGGAAAATGTTTTGTGACAGTTATAGAGGCTCTCACTGATTCAAGGGAAAGGATTTGCCCCTTAGCTGATTTAAAACAAAAGAAAATTAAATTTTTTTACATGCTAAAAAATGGCTTACTAGTGAGTGACCTGCATTCAGAAGTGCAGCCTGCTTCCTTCATTCCTAAAGGCAAATTAACATCTAACCAATCTACCAAGGACGTGCTTGTATGATTTCAAGATTTCCCCAGAGCTATCTTCCAAATGTTAAAAACAGTGATTTTTAAAATTTATGTCAGTGTACATTAATGACACTTTTTTTATTAGCTCACCTAGATAACTGGAGGACAGACCTTTTGTGAAAAACAGTCCTTTTAATATATATATATATGCATATATACATACTTATATAATATACATAACTTAAAACGTATGTATATTGTAATATATGCATACACAGACTCAAATGAACTGAATGAAAATGCTTATCATATGTCTTTGATGAAGCAGACTTAATTTCTCCCTTTTCAACACACACACATGCATTTCCTTTAGACAGGATAGGTGATGTTGCCTGCTGTTACTGGAGAAATAAAGGCTCTTCTCCCCTTTGTAATGTTATGCACTGATGAATGGAAGCATCGGAATTTGCTAACAAATGACTGTACCTGCTGCTTAGTGCTATTTCCCCCTCCCTCTGCCTCCCAGACAGACCTTTCTTCCTGCGCAAAGCCATTTGAATTCCCAGTTCAAAGAATCTTTGTTAGATGGCCAATTTGTTCCCAAGAGCATCGGAAACAGCCATAAAAAGAGGCTCATACTTCATTTGCGGTGGCATCGTGCCAGTCTGATACCGCAAACATTGCTTTTGAGAATGCTTGCCAGCATGCTCACCCAGGGAACAGTAGGGCTGTGGAGGTAAAGACCATGGTTTAATGCCTATTCACAAGGTGTCCTAATCTTCTGTGAGGTGTACTGAGTGCCCACTGGGTAGTTTGTGTCTCTGTTAAGAACATACTGGTGGAAACTCCAAGGGAAGCAAACATACTAAAATATTGTAATCAGCCACCTAGGGCACGTTTTTTTTTTCCTGGCTCAGCAATTAGAGATTTCCCCCTGGAAAGGTTATTAATATGAAAGTCTTCACATCAAAAATACTGTACTAGAAGAGGAAGGAGCTACATATAGATCTATAGTCAGTCCAGAAATGTGTGTATATATCTGTGTGTGGATGTTTTTACGCATACTCACATATATCGTAAATCGCAAATATACCTCAAACATATGCATTAGAACAATGCTATTTGTTCACCCATCTGTGCATGCAAGCACAGGAAATGGCCTGTTCCCAGGTTAGAAATCTCAGAAGGCTCTTTTAGCTTGGGTCCTGATCATATGCAGGAATAGGCTTTTCACCAAGTGGATGACTAATTCATTCATCTTGATTGATAATTAGAACCGACAAAGAACAGATCAACACAAATCACGAGGGCAAAAACATCTGGGACTCAGTTTAATGAGAATACCCCAAAACCTCTTTAGTGGTAATTGCATTGCAAGCACCAAATAGCTTTCACAGTTGTTTTTGTGAGTGATACAAATTAGCACCCAAGATCTGAAAAGTATACTGACTGTAAAAGCAATGGGGAATTTAGCAGGGCCCTGGGTAGCTTGGCCAAACATATGTATTAACCTGGATGTACTCTGGCATATAATTTTGGGACTTTTTTGCATCAAAAAAAGTTAAGACTCTGGAATCCTACTGCTATTTGCACTTGGAACTCCCAGGTGGGCAGTTTCATCTAGGAGGCAGTTTTCTTCTTTCTCCACAGAATCCTTTACCAATTTCACACAAATACCCTGAGAATGTTTTAATATCCAAGTTGCTTAAAGTCTGTAGTTTACATATTTTCCTTTGTTAGGAAATATAGGTAGCACACAAACAATCTGAAGGTTTTATGGGTACTTAGTTATAACTAAAAACTTTAGGAAAGCTGTAATAAGATATAACAATTGCACATCTTAATAGATCTAAACATGCCTGGTGAAGCAATAAGAGATTTTCAAAGCATTCAGCTCGGTTTTGGTTTATTTCCTTCTTCAGGTAGCCCTGCCAAGCCCAACAAGAAGTTGGCTTTCACTTCTAGTGAAAAAAAAAAAAGAAGAAGAAGAAGTCAGGAGTGAGTGCTTATTGTACAAATCCTGCAGAAATTTCAGACAAATATCCCACGCTGTAGTAGGAAGCCTTCATTAAAAAAGAACGGGAAGGAGAAGGAGGGGAAGGGAGAGAAGAGGAAGGGGAAGAGGAAGCAGAAGGTTGTCATCAGATGTCAAGTGATGAAAGAATACTGCCTTTCTCACCCCGTAAATGTTTTTCCCTCCTTCTGCATAGTTCTTTCCTCTTTCAAGACTGTCCTGGCCACTGCACACCAGGAAATGTGGGTGTTCCAACTTACACAGCGTTTGCTTGCACTGCTTTTTTAGCCCTAAGCCTCCTCTGCCTCCACTTACTCACTTCTGCCTCCTAAGCTTAGAAGATGCTCAGCACATGTGTTGTAATGGAACCTCTTTAATGGAATCACTGTCCCCTTTACAAAGCACTTCCACATGCAGTTTTCCTATGTGAGAATGCTCCAAGGTCATCAGTGCAATGTCCCAAATTCAGCAAGGCACATTCTGTGAACCCACTTTACAGAAAAGATGTTGCAACTCAGAGGGATTGAATGACCTCCCCAGAGTCATGCACCCACTGAGATGCAGTAAGAATTTCCAAGCAAACTTTTTTAAAATTCCCCTGGCTGTTCGGGGTCTTTTCTGATTCCACACAAATCTTAAAATAACTTGTTCTAAGTCTCTGAAGAAAGTCCATGGTATTTTGATAGGGATTGCATTATACGTGTAAATTGCCCTGGGTAACATTGACATTTTCACAATATTAATTCTGCCAATCCATGAGCGTGGAATATTTTTCCATCTCTTTGTGTCTTCCTCAATTTCTTTCAGAAGTGTTCTATAGTTTTTAGGATATATTTTGAGAACCATTTGAATGGTAAATGGTTCTCCAACCTTTTATTTTCAGGTTGTAGGTGTCTTTCTGTCTAAAATGAGTCTCTTGTAGACAGCAAATAGATGGGTCCTGTTTTTTTTATCCAGTCTGAAACCCTGCGCCTTTTGATGGGGTCATTAAGCCCATTCACGTTCAGAGTTACTATCTGGGGGCATCACAATGCCAGATTTCAGGTTGTACTACAAAGCTGTGTTCATCAAGACAGTGTGGTACTGGCACAAAAACAGACATATAGATCAATGGAACAGAATAGAGAACCCAGAAGTGGACCCTGAACTTTATGGTCAACTAATATACGATAAAGGAGGAAAGACGATCCACTGGAAGAAAGACAGTCTCTTCAATAAATGGTGCTGGGAAAATTGGACATCCACATGCAGAAGAATGAAACTGGACCAATCTCTTGCACCATACACAAAGATAAACTCAAAATAGATGAAAGATCTAAATGTGAGACAAGATTCCATCAAAATCCCAGAGGAGAACTCAGGCAGCACCCTTTTTGAACTTGGCCACAGTAACCGGAGAAGGACAAACAGTGTATGTTCTCATTCATTTGGGGAATATGAATAATAGTGAAAGGGAATATAAGGGAAGGGAGAAGAAATGTGTGAGAAATATCAGAAAGGGAGACAAAACATAAAGACTTCTAACTCTGGGAAATGAACTAGGGGTGGTGGAGGGGGAGGTGGGCGGGGGGTGGGGGTGAATGGGTGACGGGCACTGAGGGGGACACTTGACGGGATGAGCACTGGGTGTTATTCTGTATGTTGGTAAATTGAACACCAATAAAAATTAATTTATATATAAAAAAAAGAATTTCCAAGCAAACTTCCGTGGCTGCTGAAATGGTATAGGTTAAATCAGACTCATTTTTTTTAATGCTCTTTTTTGTCTTTTGGAATTCTCTAGCAATATTAGTGGAACAATTTAAAATGAATACATTTCAGGCTCCTCATCTTTTACCTATGGGGAATATGTAAAAAATTAAGTGCTTATTGAAACATAGTTATCAAACCCCGTTGGTGACGGTTCCAGCTGCCTTGCCAGGGATAATAGGAAAGGAGTAATAATACCCAACTGTATATCTGCAAAACCTTCCGGAAGAGATTTGGGGGTTCAGAGTCATTCTACAGAAGAATACGAATAGAAGAATTACACTTTGATTTTCAACCAATTCCCCTTCCCACAACTACGGTATTTTTGCTTCAAATGAAACCAAGTAAAAGTAAAAATAATTTAGAACAATATTCAATAGGGAAAATGTCACCAAAAGGGTTTAAGTGAACATAAGGCAGCCAGAGGTGGAGGGGTCCCAACTCTGCCCTGAAGACTCTTAAAGATGCACTAAGTACCTCATGCTTGTATATAAGTCTCTGATCTTTTTTCTTTTCCTTTAACACCAGCTGAGCCCCCACATTTAATTCCTTGTTGCCCCTGTGCCTTTTGAATCTAGTATGTGAAGTGACTCTGTAAGCAAGGAGCAATCATTAGGAAACTGATAAGAAATTGTAAATGACAGGTTCTAAAATGGACTTTGAAGTGGCTGAGTTGGAAATGTGTCTCTACTAACTCTCAGTAGCCGCCTGTCCCATAATAACTGGAGTAGGCATGGGGAAACCATGGCCTAATGTGGTTGCCACCTGTTTTTGGACAACCTGTGAATTAAAAATTATTTTAACCTTCATAAGTGTTTGAAAAAAATCAAAAGAAGAATATTTCATGACATAAAAATTATATGAAATTCAAATTTTTTTTGTAGATTTTGTTTTTATTTATTCATGAGAGACACAGAGAGAGAGAGGCAGAGACATAGGCAGAGGGAGAAGCAGACTCCCTGCAAGAAGCCTGATGCGGGACTCCATCCCAGGATCCTAGGATCACGCCCTGAGCTGAAGGCAGATGCTCAACCACTGAGCCACCCAGGTGTCCCTAAAATTCAAATTTTAGAGGCCATAAAAAGTTTCATTGGAATGCAGCCGTACCCATTCATTCATTTCCATATTGACTCTGGCTGATTTCCTACAAAGCATAAAATATTTACTGTCTGATTCATTACAGAAAAAGCTTGAGCTGGAAGAAAGCATTGCTGAGGCAATATGAAGGGTATAGGCCCAATAAATATACGCTTTACAGATAAATTCAACACTGTGTTTGAAACAAACAAAAAAGACCATATCCTTTTTCTAAACTGATACACAGATTTTTTTAAAGTGTAAATGACAGTTAATAGGACATATACTCACAGGCTGCTTCCCTGCCCCTGGTCCTAGCCTCTGTCTCAGCATTCAGTGCACCGTAAAAATTGTAAATAGGTAGCCCTGTTCATTATCTTTTGTATCTTTAACAATTTGATCAATTATTTATAACACCACTTTTCCCTGAATGGTTGTTAATCCAGTTTAAACATGTCAGTTAGTAGCACAACTAACTGAATCCCAAAGTGTTCACATAATACTAATTAAATTTTAAAAAAATCAAGCAAAGGTGTGGGAAATTCCAAAGAGGTAGCATTGACAGTGGCTCAGTAATGAGAAACAATCTGGAAAAATAGTCTATAAACAATTACCTTTGTACCTAATCCCTTCCTCATTTAAAATATACTAGGCAGAAATTTTAAATGGAAAGATGGTCTTACTCTACAGGGAATCTACCGAGTTTAGCACTAAAAATGAATTCACTTGGGGTGTTTTTAAGGGAATTTTTATGTTGTCAAATTTGTATGAAAAAACTACTAAAAAGTGAAGAAGTATTTTGTATCACACGATGTGTGCTATGTCTTTTGAATTCCATATTGTTAAAATAAGTAGACATGTGTAGACATGTTTGCTTTAAAAACTTAATTACTGTATTAAAATTTGTTTCAGGGAAGGTTTAAAATATCCTTAATGGGCATGGCTTGACATATTAAAAGTAACATGAAATTCAAATGTGAGCAACCCTCTGAACATTAGAGTTATTTGAGCCAGCTCATTTACAAAGAGATATGGAAAGAATTCATCTTATAATCTTTAAAACACAATCACTGTATGGTAATTGTGATATCTATTAGAATTAGCTGGGGGGGAGGTACCTCATAGTTTAGTCAATACTGTAATTACAATAGCACATTTCCCAAACATGCAACAGAACCTCCAAGGGCCTCTGTCTTGAAAACTTGCAAGTGCTGTATTCCATGACATATCCTGTATGTGTGGGTTTTGTTATTAACTCTAGGTTTGAATTAGAATTCCCTATCTTACAGCTTGGAGCTAAACTCTGTTTACAAAACAGTATTTACACTTGACTAATTTTGCAGATCAAACTAATTAAATCAATTAAACTGGTGATTAACCAAATGAAGGCTGATTGCAAAAATTAGTGGGTTTATTTTGGAGGACTGGAAGTAAGCTAATTACTGCAGTGATTACTTGAACCTGGAGTACTCTAAATGTGGTATAAATTGAAACCTCATAGTGAATTAGACTGGGAATTCATTACAGTTTAAAGCACTGTTAATACTATTCAGTCTGTTCCTCCTTGGGGAAAATTTCCTCTCTGTGTTTTGTATACTGATAAACAATCACTTGGGTTATGTGCTTTTTGTGGTGGAACCTAGTAAAATGGGGGACACTAAAGAAGTTATTTACTTTTACAGTGATATACAACAGTGCCTGTCAAACTTTAACATGCATTTGAATCCCTGAGGATCTTCTAAAAGGAAGATTATGATTCAGCATGTTGGGACTGGAAGTGGTGACTGGGGCAGAGGCATGAGGTGTGTTCGTGTGCATTGGTGTGCTCGGCCATGAGTACGAACAAGAGCTGAGATCCTGCCTATCAGGCTCCCAGGTAGTGTTGATCCTGTTGGTTCTTGGACCGCACTCTGAGCAATAAGCACATACACTGAAGTAGACCTATAAACTGTCAGAATTAGATATGATGCTTCAGGATGGGCTGTAGAGAGCAAGCTATCTTGGTGATGAAAACTCACCCACTATTGCTAGAGATGTCTGAGCATCAGCTGATTTCAGTAATGGCTGCTACTCATGAGTTCTCATCAAGTGGTTTTTCTCCTGGTCTTCTCATGCAGGCGTGTTAGTAACAGTATTTATGTCCATACATAATGCACTCTACTAATTGGTTCTTAAAGCATATCATTTTAACAAAATGTGAACACAGCTGAATGTGTGGTCTACATTTTGCTGATTTAAATATCACTGAGCTTTCGGTTCTCTGTTTTGCCTTAGTTTCAGATTTATCAGATGGTATTTACAATAATAAAAGAAAGACTTCAGGTTCTGTTCGAGGACACAATTAAATCTAGGAGAGAGATGTTGGTTTTATGCAAAATTTTAAAGGGAAACAAGCAGCTTCACTTTGCAGCCAAACTGGAGGACAGACATATTTATTTTCTTGTCGCATCCACTTTTGATATTGGGAAAAAGTTAATTTTCCATGTTAATCAATGAACCTGTCTTGACATTGGGTTTCCTGCGTGTTGCAGTTCATGGCAAGAAACACCTTATCCCTACAGGAAACCTAAGGACAGATCTTGCAAAAAGTGGAAAGCACAGCTGAAGGGTTTCAATCTGGTGAAAGAGGCACAACTGAATGGTTATAAAAAACAGCTTTATGTCAGAAACTGATTACTCAGGGCTTTGATTAGTTGCCGGGAAGTTAATCAGAACCACTTTTGGTTGCAATTCTTGTTGAAATACTTCTTAGATTATTTTTCCATAGTATAGTCCTGTGAAACTACTTGCATTTTTCCTTGATGCTCGAGACATTTGCAACCTGCTGGCTCCCTGGTCCCAGTGTGAACTAGCATCTCTGAGCCTGTGGGTGGAGATGGAGGAGGTGCAGGAGGTTGAGCTGAAGCTTTATAGATCCCAGAAAAAGGGTTTTAAAAAAACTAAACACTTGTGTTTAAAAAACTAAACACAGATATATACTTATCTGACTAGTTCCTTTTTTTAAAAAACTTAGTAAACAAAAATTATACACTGGAATTTTTAGCCAAGTGAGGTTTAATGATGTGAAGTAGATTCTGTCAAATTGAATTAGTTGAAAACATTTGGCACAAAAATTGAACTGTTGTCTTGCCTTATTAAACAAAACTCAGTATATTTTCATTAATTACCAATTGGAAGTCTGGAGAATTCCTAATTATAGAGGGTATCAAAACCAAATGACTGAATAATCAATTGAGAGGCTGTGCAGGTGACACGTGTCTCAGTAAACTCACCACCATTCAGATCCACATGCTTGATTTTATTCACTGCTGTACAGCTGATCTATCTCTTGGGGAGAAAAGACAATAACTGAAAAACATAGATATCAACTGGCATTTGGGTGTGTCTGTATAGACCTCTTCCAAATACACACAGAAATCCTAATTATCTGCTACATTATCAGGAAGTCGGTTCATTGTTTTACAATGAGAAGCATCAGTCCTTTTGGGCTGCTGTAACAGAATAGCATAGACAGGTGGTTCATAAACAATAGACATTTATTTATCATAGTTCCAGAAGCTGGGAAACCTAAGATCAAGGTGGCAGCAGAGTCAGTGTTTGATAAGAGCTGGCTTCCTCTTTGACAGCCATCTTTCTGTAGTGACCTCACATGGTGGAAAGGGCCAGGGAGCTTTCTTGGCCTTCTTTTATAAGGGCACTAAGGGCAGGGCCCTTGTGATCTAATCACCTCCAAAAGGACCCTACTTTCCTAATATCATCGTCTTGGGTGTTAGGATTTTAATATATGAATTTGTGTAGTACACAAATATTGAAACCACAGCAAGAAGTTTATCTGTCTAGAAGTCAGATTGCTTTCATAGACCTGCCCAGTACATCCATTCTCTGTAGAAAAGGTTAAAAGAGGCCCCTTATCAGAAGATGGTTGATATTAGGGAGACCTTTCAGTTAAGATAATATGAGACACTCTAACCTTGCCAAGGAAGGCTACCCCAGAGCATTCCATGGATAGGCACTGACAATGATTGCCTCTAGGATTCTTTAAAAAAATATTTTAAGATTCTTCTGAGCCCTCTATATATAGCTCTTGCTCTTAACAAGATACAATATATATATATATTTTTTTTTTTTTGGCTGGGTACAGTATACTTTATTGATGGTACATGACAAGGTAGGGCTCCCCAAGCTCCTCCCCTTCCTCGGGGTCTGGGATGTAAATTGGAGGTCAGGAGATTCTCAGTGTGTTGGGGGATTAAGTTGGGGCAGGGACTCCCCAGCAGCTGAGTGCCTCTCTCTTCCTCTTGTTCTCGCTGGGGCTGGTGGTCCAGGAGACTTACTCCTTGGAGGCCATGTGGACCATGAGGTCCACCACCTAGTTGCTGTAGCCAAATTCATTGTCATACCAGGAAATGAACTTGACGAAGTGGTCATTGAGGGCAATGCCAGCCTCGGCGTCAAAGGTGGAAGAGTGAGTGTCACTGTTGAAGTCGCAGGAGACAGCCTGGTCCTCAGTATAGCCCAGGATGCCTTTGAGGGGGCTCTCTGATGCCTACTTCACCACCTTCTTGATGTTGTCATATTTGGCAGCTTTCTCCAGGCGGCCAGTCAGATCCACAACTGACATGTTGGGGGTGGGGACACGGAAGGCCATACAGTGAACTTCAAGGATGACCTTGCCCATAGCCTTAGCAGTGCCAGTGGAAGCAGGGATGATGTTCTGGGCATCCCCTCAGCTGTCATGCCACAGCTTCCCAGAGGGGCCGTCCACGGTCTTCTGGGTGGCAGTGATGGCATGGACAGTGGTCATGAGGCTCTCCATGATGCCAAAGTGGTCATGGATGACTTTGGCCAGAGGAGCCAAGCAACTGATGGTGCAGGAAGCATTGTGACAATCTTGAGGGAGTTGTCATACCTCTTGTGGTTCACGCCCATCACAAACATGGGGGCATCAGCAGAAGGAGCAGAGATGATGACCCTCTTGGCCCCACCCTTCAAGTGAGCCCCAGCCTTCTCCATGGTGGTGAAGACCCCAGTGGACTCCACAACATACTCAGCACCAGCATCACCCCATTTGATGTTGGAAGGATCTCGCTCCTGGAAGATAGAGATGGACTTCCTATTGATGACAAGTTTCCCGTTCTCAGCCTTGACTGTGCTGTGGAATTTGCCGTGGGTAGAATCATACTGGAACATGTATACCATGTAGTTGAAGTCAATGAAGGGGTCATTGATGGCGACAATATCCATTTTGCCAGAATTAAAAGCAGCCCTGGTGACCAGGCGCCCAATACGGCCAAATCCGTTCACTCTGACCTTCACCATCATGTCTTGGGGATGCAGCTGGCACTGCACCAGAAGCAGCGGCTGTCTGTTTAACGGGGAGGAGCAGAGAGCCCAGGATGCAATATTGTTGATTAGATTATGTCTTATTAACTATGAACCCATCCCTGGTCCATCTTTAAGGAATGCAACCCAAGCCACCTTGACTGAATTTTGGATCTTCTTAAGCCCAATCTCGTTTTCTCCCACAATTAGTCATACATAGTATAGACTTTGTTTCTAAGCTCTCAGAGAAGCAGCTACCTAATTGTCATCTCTATGTACAATCCCTGAGTGAAAAAACTTCTGATGATTCCCACGTAAAGTCAGAGTTTGGAGAACTTTTACTAATATGAATTCATTTCTCCCTTTCTATCTCTAATTAATAAGATATCTTGTAAAATGTTAGGATCACTGATTTCTCTGCAACTGCAGAAATGTCAAGGCAGAAGAGTTGCATCCCAGAGCTATGATTCCTATGCCATTCTACTGAGTGAGTGCTCCACTGTGGGCTACTTACCAAAGTCTGGTCCTCCTTCTTTCTTGCAGACAGAAACTTAAGTTTGTTTAGTGTCTACTCTTCAAGAAATGTGACCACAGCTCAAGGGCAAATCCTTTATTAGTCTAACTCAAGCCTGATAATCTCCTTTCCATTGCCAGTGATTAGTTTAGAAGAAGGCATGTGTCTGAATTTCAGCCAATGCATCTGGAGTGGAAATCTGCTTTGGCTCCTAGAAGTTATGTCCTGTCTTACAAATAGACATAAGAAGAAACGACTCACTTCTTCCAGTGAAAATGAACCTATATTTGTTGGCCTATGAAGGGAACCAGTCTGAAGGCAAAGATGATGTGCTGACATGGGCAAAGGGAAAAGATAGGAAGGACCGGGGCTCTTCATGACAGCCCCAAGCTACTGAGGGGCCAGCCAACTCAAGACTTCTTTAGCATGCAGTACATTTCTTTTTTTTTTTTTTAGATTTTTTTAATGTATTTATTCATGGAAGAGATAGAGAGAGAGAGAGAAAGGCGGAGATGCAGGCTCTGTGCAGGGAGCCTGATGTGGGATTCGATCCCGGGACTCCAGGATCACGCCCTGGGCTGAAGGCAGCGCCAAACCACTGAGCCACCCAGGCTGCCCGATACATTTCCTTTTTTATTACGTGATTTGACATAGGTCCCCATTAAGTGTAGCTAAAAGCAACAGAAACTTTTTTTCCTTGATGAAGAGAGCTACATTTTTCTTTCCTTATGCAACCTGAAACTTTGGTTCCTTCTGTTGTCTTGGACAAGAACTGGGACTTCTACTTTGTTGATTCCATCTCTCTACTTTTCAGATAAATCGCTTGAATAAGTGAATCCAGGAGTTAATGGATACACAAAACAGTACCGGAATTCTCTCAATTATTTTTTTTAAATTTTTTTATTTATGATAGTCACACAGAGAGAGAGAGAGAGGCAGAGACACAGGCAGAGGGAGAAGCAGGCTCCATGCACCGGGAGCCCGACGTGGGATTCAATCCCGGGTCTCCAGGATCATGCCCTGGGCCAAAGGCAGGCGCCAAACCGCTGCGCCACCCAGGGTTCCCCAATTCTCTCAATTATTGTCAGCCACTTCCCTGAAGCTTTCCTTTGTTGGTTCATAGATCCTGAGAAAACTTTCTCTTGAAAATCTGAGTAGAGTGAACTGCTGTTCCCATGTCAGTTCTTTGCTGCAGAGGTCAGGTGAAGGATGCACTTATTTTGGCCAGATGCAAAATCCTCAAGTGCATTGCCAACATTTGGAATTAAGAAAGCCTATTTAACATTTTAACCAAGTTACTTTTCCATATCTCTGCACCTTTGCCGGGTATGGCATTCAAAATGTTAAGCTGATTTGCATATCATTATTTGATTATTTCAAAAAGTACACATTCATGGACTGAATTACCAATATGAGATGTTAACACCAATAAGGGAAATAGCACAAGGTAAATCACAGTATGGTGATAAATAGATCCACAGATTAGAATGCAAATATGCTAATGAAATTTCTAGTAATCTACAGTGAAAACATTTAATATTGAGAGTGTGGTCTCCTATAACCTGGCAGCTGAGGAGATTCTTTTCAGAGGATTGTTTTGAGATCTGATTTCTTCAGGATAGTCTATCCATTAGCTCATCTTGCAGTGAAGTAGCTTAATTTGTCTTTTAATGTTGCATGATTTCAAGTGTGAAATCCTTTCCTTGGGACCTCAGGGAAGCCTGATGTGAGCTTTTGAAAGGTTTCACAAGAGGTTTTGTATAGACACATTCGTGCAACGGTTTTGAACACCTGATGGGTAAGAGGCATCAGGCATCCTGTGAGGTGCTGGGGAGTTTATGAAGATGAGTCAGACTTACATTCTACTCCCAAGAGGATCCCAGATAAGATATTAACTTAAGATAGTGACAGAAAAAGAAAAAAAAAAGACTCCTGAAAGAGAAAAATGACCTGGAGAACTGTGGGGAAGTGATGCTGTGGGGAAATGGAGAAACTGGGAAGGGTTTCTGGTTTTAAACAAGCTTATTTCAGGGTGTTTAATCTCAGTTGTAGGATAGGTTCTATGCTGCTTGGTATCATCAGGCTGATTGAACTTCCATTTCTGTGCAGTTACTCTGATTGCTTTTATTTTAACAAATTTTCCCTGCATTGATAATTAGACCATCCTTCACAGGAAAGCCCTTTGGTTTGGAAATTCATTGTGCTTACACAATAATAAAATATTAGAAGGGGAGGAATGTTTTTCCAATCAAAACTGGAAAGGAGACACCCAGCAGATCATTTTGCTTGACCTTTGGCGAGGGCCAGTCCTGAACACACTGAGAAATATCACATCCCAGTGGAAAGAGCACTGGCCAGGGAATTAGGAGTATGAATTCTATTTCTGACTAACACCCTTGGACAAGTCACTTTCTGCACTTTGGGATTCTCATCTGTAAAAGTAGATTGGTCTAATGAGCTCCAAAGACTCTTTTAGTAATTTCTATAACATCTTAAGGTATTGTTCATATGCCAGTTTGCCCTTGACACTCACCTCCATCAGAGGTGTTAATTACAATCTGTACAGCTTTTTAGCTTCCTAAAGCATAGTCATTTTTTTCACATTTGTTCCTTTCTGAGCCATAATGGAGGCATTATGGGTGATATCTTCAGTCAGATGAGGAAATTAGAGTACAGAGAGATCAAGAGGCTTATCCAAGGTCCCTAGCTGGTGAACGCCAGAGCCAGGACTTGAGACCAGGCTCCCTTCCCTTTCCTCCTCCCTCTACAAATCTCTCCTCCTGACACATTCCAGTCATAGGTTGGTCTGATCTTGAGTGGACTTTAATAGAACTCATAAAGATAGTTCTAGTTTTGAGGATTGTAGATAGAAAGATTTTTTAACCTTTATTTTGAATTTTATATGCGTAAAAAAGTTGCAAAGATAGTACAGAGGGTTCCTAGATACCCCTCACTCAGCTTTTCCTAATCTTTTTTTTAAAGATTTTATTTATTTATTCATAGAGACAGAGACAGAGACAGAGAGAGAGAGAGAGAGGCAGAGACACAGGCAGAGGAAGAAGCAGGCTCCATGCAGGGAGCCCGATGTGGGACTCGATCCCGGGTCTCCAGGATCACACCCCGGGCTGCAGGTGGCGCTAAACCGCTGCATCACTGGGGCTGTCCCCTAATCTTTTTTTTTTTTTTTTTTTTAGATTTTATTTATTTATTTGAGAGAGAGTGAATGAGAGAGAGGGAGAGAGAAGCTGAAGCAGACTCCACACTTAAGCACAGAGCCTGACATGGGGCTTGATCCATATCCACGAGATCATGACCTGAGCCAAAACCAAGAGTTGGATGCCCAACTGACTGAGCCACCCAGGCACCCCAGCTTTTCCTAATCTAATGTCTTTTATTTTTTCCTTTTTTTTTGTTTAATTAATTAATTTATTTATGATAGTCACAGAGAGAGAGAGAGAGAGAGAGAGAGAGAGAGGGGCAGAGAGAGAAGCAGGCTCCATGCACCGGGAGCCCGACGTGGGATTCGATCCCGGGTCTCCAGGATCGCGCCCTGGGCCAAAGGCAGGCGCCAAACCACTGCGCCACCCAGGGATCCCCCTAATCTAATGTCTTATATAACCATGGTACCTTTGTCAAAACTAAGAAATTAACATTGATATAATAATACTATGAACTATACTAGAGACTTAATTTGGATTTCACCAGTTCAGATTTTTAATGGACAACATAAATTGGGAGAGTGAAAATTGAGTTAGGGAGATAAATCCTTCTGGCCCCCATCAGAGAATACCATGTACTACATGTGTGCCACAAGGGCTGACCTTACAGCAGGCATGGATTTCTAACACTGAAGCATCCCACCTTTGACACTGAAGCATCTCACCCTTGATAAAAGGGGCAATGGATATTGTCAGTGGTTAAGATGAGAAAAACGATGGCCACAGGGAGCACTGATATCCCAACGTTCCAAATGCTTAGGTTTGTGAACTATACACCAGTTAACAGACCAAAGACACATCTCAGATCTGGTCTTTTATGGACAAGATGCTCTCAATCACCATCTATCACTTTCTAAGTACAATCCTTTCCTGGAAGATATTGCAGTATTATTCAAAACGTGCCAAAGTGGGCAGGAGATCCCAAGAGTAATTGTGAGTTATGAGGTCATGGGGACCTCATTGCAAACTATTTGCAAAACTTAATTGGGGTAATAAATAAACTAAGCATGTAAATGAGATTGAAGACTACAGTGTGAATTAGAAGGAGACTATTAGCCTGCATAGTCAAAATGCCTTCTTCCTGTTTGTAATATTTGCTGAGTTCAACTATTAATCAAAGAAGCATTAAATTCAAATATCCTAAAATTTCACAACTAAAATAACTTGGAAATAAAAACATTTAATGAGATTCTTTCTGGACAAGACGTGAACTTTATTTTTTATGATTAGGTACTTCAGCACTTTTCAAATAGAGGATGGCCTGGCATTCACATCAGGATCCACCTGCCCGCCTCCCCCCCCCCCCCCCCCCCCAACCCCATGTGAATTCATCTTGACCAGGGTACTTAGAAGCAAATGCAGAAGAAAAAAAATACAGCTCAAAAGGAATGAAATAAAGATGCTATTCCCAATTGTGGAAAACAAACAGATCTGTAAGCTAAAATGGGACTATCCCTCTCTCCCTTTTCTTGTTTTCTTTTTTAAACTAGGTGGTCAAAAATAACTTCAGGCCTGACATTTCTTTTTTCACATATCTGAAGAATGAGTAGAGGGGCCTCTTGCAAATAAATATAAATATAAAAAAAAATAAGAGAAACAAAGCGCCCATACACCGCATCTAATCATCCAGCCCAAGTCAAGTCTTAACAGCAGCTTTTTTTTTTAAGCAGTTGATTGAATGAATACAAATGCCTCTCTGTTGTCACTTGGGATGCCACTTGATATATCCCATTTTCTAGACTCTAATTATTCCATTTGTAGACATGAATGCCATTTAGATGTGAGCTAATTCAGCATGGTAACTCAATTAGATTTGTACCGACTTGGATTTATGAAACATCAATGGGTTCTTGGTGAGACCAATGGGACTGCGGGCGATTCATCCGAAGTCTCACCGACGCAACCTCTCAGGAGCTCAATTAAACATGCCAGCCACGAGGATGTTTTTTAACTGGAATGTTTCACAATTAAAATAAAAAAGATTTCTGTGTTCTTCAGCGCGCACGACCTAGCAGAAAAGAAAGACCTGTAATGACAAGGGCTGAAGCTTTCCTTTAGGTTACATGTTATCTCCATCAAAGAAGACTCCCTGGCTGGCCAAGCTCAGAGCATCTGTCTGACTGCCCTTGGCATGGCTGGCCTCAGTTGCTGACCTATGTGGTGAAGATTGTGAGGCTTTCAGAGGGCCTCCCATTCAAGGGCACTCAATAAGTGTTGGTTGAACTAAATTGTCAAGTTCATCTTGGAGCCTCTGCCTGTACCTTGGTTCTGAGAGCCAAAAGGCAGATGCTGAATGCCAAATTAAATTTGTAAAAAGATAAGAAATCTCAAAGTGCCAAGAATTATGATAACTATATTCTCAGCATAACATTTTTTTAATTAAAAAAAAAACGCAAAAAAAAAAAAAAACGTGGCCCATGGTCAGAAAATGAGGGAAAAGATTTTATTTTATTTTTAATGTTTTATTTATTATTTATGATAGAGAGAGAGAGAGAGAGAGAGAGGCAGAGACACAGGCAGAGGGAGAAGCAGGCTCTATGCACCGGGAGCCCGATGTGGGATTCGATCCCGGGTCTCCGGGATTGCGCCCTGGGCCAAAGGCAGGCGCCAAACTGCTGCGCCACCCAGGGATCCCGAGGGAAAAGATTTTAAACCAGGACTGTCCCCCTAATGGATACCATGTAAAAAAAAAAGACTCTTTTTTTTTAAGATTTTATTTTATTATTTATTCATGAGAGACACAGAGAGAGAGAGAGAGAGAGGCAGAGACATAGGCAGAGGGAGAAGCAGGCTCCATGCAGGGAGCCTGATGTGGGACTCGATCCCAGGACTCCAGGATCATGTCCTGAGCTGAAGGCAGGCACTAAACCACTGAGCCACCCAGGGATCACCCCAAAAAGGACTCTCTTTGAAGAAATTGTGTTACTGTGTGATTCTGCATGGGGCTTAGGAAGGCAGGCAAGCACCTGTGTGCGGAATGCCGTCGCCTGGCAGAGACTTGCCTCACCTGGGTCCTCTTCATGTGGGCATGGGTGATAACCAAAATGCTTCACTGGTTCTCAGCACAGGGCCTGATACAGAGAGTGTACTTGGAAATCTCATGGAATTAATGAAACAACATCATAGGTGTGAGCTCATTTTGTCAATGAAGAGCAACTTTGACCGTGTCTGCCATCATTTTCCTAAATCAAGTCATAGATAATAGAGACAAGTGTGTTTGTGTTTCTAACACCTGGATGAGGTTCAATGTCAAGGGGGAAGAGTCTCAATTTTATTGTATCTTCATCTTTCCAATTCTAATACTCTCATATTTATTTCTGTTATGACCTTATTATTAGTTGTAGAACGGTAGTAGAGGTATAAATAAAGAACATTGCCATGGGGATCCCTGGGTGGCACAGCGGTTTAGCACCTGCCTTTGGCCCAGGGCGCGATCCTGGAGACCCGGGATCAAGTCCCACGTCAGGCTCCCGGTGCATGGAGCCTGCTTCTCCCTCTGCCTATATCTCTGCCTCTCTCTCTCTCTCTCTCTCTCTCTCTCTCTCTCTCTCTGTGACTATCATAAATAAATAAAAAATTTAAAAAAAAAAAGAACATTGCCATGCCATGATTTTCAAACTGCAGTTTCATATAACTTGTGTCATGTATGCCCACAGTGCTCCTATCAAACAGACATTATTTCCCCCGTTCAATGGCTGATTAAACTGGTCCAGAGAGGTTGTGTGTCTTGCCCAAGGCCACAAAGCTAAATCTCAGTGAAGCTGGTATTTCAACCTTATCCTTTCCTGTTAAATCCTTCTCATATGGAGTAGTGAAAAGACTGTGGGTTTTAATTTTTTTTTTGTGGTGTTGGATTGCAATTTATTTATTTATTTATTTTTAATAAATTAATTTTTATTGGTGTTCAATTTACCAACATACAGAATAACACCCAGTGCTCATCCCGTCAAGTGTCCCCCTCAGTGCCCGTCACCCATTCACCCCCACCCCCCGCTCTCCTCCCTTTCCACCACCCCTAGTTCGTTTCCCAGAGTTAGGAGTCTTTATGTTCTGTCTCCCTTTCTGATATCTCCCACACATTTCTTCTCCCTTCCCTTATATTCCGTTTCACTATTATTCATATTCCCCAAATGAATGAGAACATACACTGTTGACTGTGGGTTTTAAATCAGAAGACCCCATTTTACTTTCTAGTTTTGTCATTTGGGATCTTTTAAGCATTGATAGAAAGATGGATTTTGACCCGGCACATGATCAATCTGGGGGGCATTCTTGAGTTTGATTTGGATAAAAGTTCCAAAATTTAATCCTTAAAACTAATCCCTTGGACTGTATGATTGTACTGGCACAGCATCAGCGGGATTAATGTTATCCAGCTAGAAGAGATGCTCCAAGCCTGTACACTGCCCTTTTTTAATCTCATGGGAACCTTGATTTAAATTGGAAAGACAAGCTAGGACTTCCTTTTATTTTTCCTGTAGCAACTTCCTTTCTGGCTTCTGATTTCCTAGGGTAATGGTCTCTGCAAAGATTTTCTGAAGAGCCACCTGAAAAAGAAAGGCCAGGAGTTTATTTGTATTATGTTTGCATCTATTAACATATGTATAATTTGCTGTAATCTTGCTATATCTACACAGACCAACCAACTCTCCTTGGCTCATCTTTATTCCAGGAAATGCCACCTCAGGTAGCAGAGAACACTGGAAAGACCACAGTTCAGGCAATTGGGGGGCTGCCTCACCCCCACCATCGCACTCTGTGGTTGAGCCCTGTGGGGCAAGGTCAGCCATGGTAGGGGATGGGGGCAGGATGGTGTGTGCTGGCAGCCTTGGGCAATCCACCTAAAATCTCTGGCCTTAATTTTCATCACCTACACCAACAGTGATACCCTCCAAAAACATTGGAAGGGTTAAATAAAATCCATGTAAGAACATTTTGTAAACCATTAACCTGTGCTTTTTTCAAGAGACACTGTACCATAAGATGCTATATGATTTTTTAAATCCATGTTTGTAAAACACACCTTAGAAACTTACAGTGTGCTTTGTCATGTTAAAGAATCTAAGAAGTCCTTAGAAGTGAATTCTGTGGAAATTTGTTTAGTGTGGTATTTCACAATCTATTTGGCAACAGAATCCATTTTTCATTTAATACCTAAAATCAAGATGTGCTCTGGTCAGCTCTGAATTAACGCAATAGGTTCTCAGGGCTCTGTGATGGGCAGGTGTTCCACGTTGCTACCTCTCCGGACTTCCATCTGCCTCAGCTTTCTTCTGTGTTGGCAGGCTTCCACAAACATTAGCAAAGACTGCCAGCAGCCCAAGACTCACATGCAACAGCTTAGGAAGCCAGGAGAAGACTGCCTCTTCCCCAGTAGTTCTAGAAATGGACTAATTTTGAGTCATGTGCCCAACCTTGAAGCAATCACGGTGGGCAGGAGGAAGTCATCTCACCAATCAGGCTCAGTGAATGTGCCTACTTCTAGAAGAGCCACTCATATCTAAGCCACATGCACTAAAAATAGGAGAGAATGATTCTTCAAAAGAGTAATATTACAAAATGTCAGTTTTGTCTTTAGTGAAGGAACTGAAGACAGGTTAAAAAAGACAAAACAAAAAAATAGGAGCACCTGTTGTTCGTTCTCCACCATTTCTTTTCCTAGGGCAGAGGTTCAGAAACTTTGGTATACATAAGATTCCCCTGGGAAATTTATTGAAACTATGATTTCAGGGCCTAACCAAGATTCTGATTCCATATTCTCAGGTATTACTCAGAAATCTGTCTTTTCTGCAAATACCAGATGCAGGTGATCCAAGTATGGTATTCTGAGAAACATAGGAAATGGGATAAAGACACTTCTAGCAGTTCTCAATCTTTGCTAGGTATGAAAATTCCTACCAAATCAAAATGTGCAGGCGTTAGGCTGGTGAAGTCTATGTTGACATTGATCCTCAGGCATTTCTGATCTGCCATGAAGTAGTGCTTCTCAACCTTTACTGTGTATATGAATCAGCTGGGGATCTTCTGAAGACATAGATTCTGATTCAGTGGGTTTAGGGGAAGGCCTAAAATTCTGCATTTCTAACAAGGCTTAAGATGTGCTGCTGCTTGCAGACCACATCCCACACTTTAGGCAGCAAGATCCTAAAGACTGAGAACCACCTGTGTATCTGGTTTGCATTTTGAAGGCTGTGTCCTTCAGGTTACCAGCCTGCTGGGTAAGCATGAAAAGAACTTCTGTTTCTCGTAGCATTTGTTCATACTGATATTTCTCACTTTGTTCTGAGCTGTAGAGATCATCTTCAAGAGGCTCAAAGAGAACTCTGCCTAGCCCCTAAAAACAGGAATGTCCATCTACAAGCTTTCTACTTCGATGCTCCAGATCTCATTTAGACTCTGGAAAGACAAAAAACAAAAAAAAAAGCGATACAGGATTCCTTAGGGTGCTTACACTTAGGGTGACCAGTTGTCCTGGTTTGCCGGGCCTGTCCTGGTTATGGCACTGAAGGTGTGATCCTAGCAGTCATACTTTATCAAGGAAGGATAAAGAATATTATAGACCAATATGACACAAGGTAGTGAGTACAGATAGGGAACCAGCAAATTCAGCTTGAGGGTCAGGAAAATCCAGGTTAGAAGTAGCTTTAAAGGCTGATGGGAAGTTCCCTGGGCTGGGGGCTGCAGATGAAGAGGGGAGAGGCATTGAAGGTTGAGGGATAAGCATGGGCAGAAGTACAGAGATACATGCATATGATAATACGCAGAACTGTTCTGAGCCTCATCCATATTGAATACAATCTTGTCTTAATTTGACAGGGTTCAGCAATCTACACATGAATTCCTCCCACTGAGTAAACCCAGGCAAACTTTGGGGAATGAGTAAAGCCCCACCCTGGGGCTCTGCTAACCGCCTGTTTTCTGATAGCCAGTTCCTTTACTTAGCTTGGCTAAAGGATTATTTTCACTTGTTCTTCAACATTTCTCAGGCGGTATTTCTCAAGCCCTGTTTTGGTTCATTCATCTGTTCAACAAATATTTATCCTGCACTTACTGTGTACCAGAACAGTTCTAGGCACTTGCAACATGTCACCCAACATCCCTGCTCTCAGAGAGCATACATTCTAGAAGAAGAAAGAGACAAAAAACAGTAAGCATTTTAAAAGTAGATGATATATACTGGCAGGTCATAAGTACTATGCGGAAAAAATACTAGAAGGTACAGGTTATCAGGAACATACCTTTTTACAGGTGTTCAGGAAAGGCTTTTCTGATTCGGTGGTATTTGAGCAGAGGTCTGGAGGAAATAAAAGAATGATGAATGCTTAGATATCTGTGGAGGCCATTTCGGGTCAAGGGAGCTGCAGTGCAAAGGTCCTGGGGGTGCCTGACATGTGCAAGGACCAATAAGAAAACTAATGAGTTTGGAATGGAGTGAATGAGGCAGTTATGTGTAGGAGGAGAGGGGTTCACACAGGTGGACAGGTGGGCCTGGGGCCAGTGTAAGGATTGATACTAAGTGGGATGAGAGCCCGTGGAGGGGGTCTGAGCAGAGGAGGAATCTGCTCTGACTTATATTTTTAGAGCAGCACTCTGGCCTGCAGTTCAGAAGCAACTGTTTGTGGGGAAGGGTACAAGTAGGGAGTCTGGTTATGCAGCTATTATAAATTATAATACCCCTGGCAAGAGATGACAGTGGCTCTGACAAATGT
Organism: Nyctereutes procyonoides; assembly: GCF_905146905.1. Lineage (NCBI taxonomy): Eukaryota > Metazoa > Chordata > Mammalia > Carnivora > Canidae > Nyctereutes > Nyctereutes procyonoides. The sequence goes on from NW_026575040.1 coordinate 15,823,091, forward strand.
GGATGCAGTGCAGTGGTGACAGGTGGCTTTCTGGGCCCACCAGTTCCCTGCACAATCAGTGGTCTCCCAGAGTCCAGAGAACTTCTCAAAGTACCTAGTGATCTAGGCGGATCTTTCCATTCCCCCAGAGACTTCATTTTAACCATCTGCAAAATGATGCCAGACAGTAATACCTGCCTAACCAAACTCACCAGATTCTTATGAGAATGAAATGAGATCATACCTTGGAAAGCATGGAGCAAAGCAGGAAGAAAAACACAGAAGAATCAGAACCCACCAGCTAGATTATCTGCCAGTACAGAAAAAGAAGTGCTGTTGTCTCGTCATAGGTTCAGCTAATTCACAAAGGGGTGCTACCAAATTCAAAGGTTAAACCCCAAATCACAGATTGAGAAGAGACATTTATGATCAGCTGCTCAAACCCCATATCTCTGACATAAGAAAATGGAGATGCAGAGAAAAAGATGGCTTTCCCAAGACAACTCAGTGAGTGGTGGAGGCACGAAAGAGTCCTAGTTTTGAGTCTCCTTCTACCAAGCGGCCCATTCAAAAGGGGTAACAAAGGTCCATATCTTGAAAGCTAATCAAAGCATAATTACCATCAAAGGACAAGAAAGGGAAGGCTCTCAGTTGGGAGGCCTAAGGCAGCTGCTTTCAAAATAGTCCTTGCATTCAGTCCTCCGGATAACTGCTTGAAGTTCCAAATATCCCCCTTTTAGAGGAGGCTCTGAAAGATCAGCCAAGTTACCCCAACTCACACAGCCAGCAAGTGGCCAGACAAGGACTTCTGCTCATGTCTCTGGCACCTAACCTGGTACTTTTCCCCTCTCATTTAATGAAGGCCCTTGGAAAGAGCAGAAATTGGTTTAATTGGAGCAATAGTATCTCTGTTGTTCTAATTCTTTTCCCCAAATCCTTCAGCAGAGAATTCAGAAGAATGTTTTTATTTGTGAGTGTAGTCTAGTGCTTATTAGAATTTCTGAGCTTTTACATTAGAAGTTTCAACAGGCTTACTGTGATACGTTTGAAGTGCCTAGTGTAAATATAAGCCTAAAAAAATCACCAAGCCCAGTGCAGTGACATTTTTAGATAATGGTTGGAAGAGTTATATAAGTGGTTGCTTTACAGAGATACATGCACTGAGGTTCACAAACTGCAGTTTTCTGAACTGTAAGAGCAAAGAGGGAGAGAGTGAGACTGAGCGAGTGAGAGATCAGGAAAGTACAGGAATTGGTGCAGAGAGACAGACAAAGCGGCCACAGAAAAGTAGACCTAAAAGACTTGTCCTTGCTGTTCACCTGCAATATGTGACATGTTTGGTTTTAACTTTAAATCGAGACATTCTTTTGAATCAGAAGGAAGATTTTAAGAGACAGAATCTTCTGCTAGAACACAAAATACAGGGTATGGAAACCGAAGTTTGAGATGTCAGCATATTCCCTGGAATCCTGGCTAAGGTCGATGTAGACTTTGAATCCACCAAATGAATACAGGTTCCTTCCATTCCCAATTTCCCTTGGTAGTAGATGTGGATGCCCAGGAGCTATTGGCTTAGCTATACCAAATCTCTTGGCAGGATATTGGGCCCCTCAGGCTGTGAATCTGTGGGGTGAGCCCCTAAGGCACTGTGGCCCCAGACCTATGGTCCCTCTGTGACCCCTCGCCATGACCGTGTCATCACCACTGAGCTATCGCTCTGTTTCTGATTTGAACTCTAAGCCCAGAGGACTGCAGTCCCCGCATGAACACAGTAAACCTTCCCAAACCCCTCTCCTCTGTGACTGAGCCATCTTACTGACCCCAGCTAGTGGCTCCAGTGTGCTTCTGGTCAGTCAAGATGCTCCAGGCACCACCACACTGCCACCTTCTGGAACGTCAGAGATGTTCACAGTCAGGCTCTGGCCCCCTCCCCCTCCACTCTGTGGCTAGCCGGGGGAGGGGTATGATGCTTACCTAGGCTATTCTAGCCTGTTGGGATGTGGGTGCTGGTTACAGCCTAAAATGGGGCTGGGCCCTTCGCTCACTCATTCTTCCAGTGGACACCCTGAGGTTTCATTAAGTCTCATGGCTGAAGCTATGTGAATTAAGGCAATCAACAAGATTAGTAGTAATTATGATCATTGCTATTCACTCAGTGAAGGCTTTATAGTCAGACTGGGTTCCAGTCCCTATTCTAACTTACTAGCTGTGTGACCTTAGAGTACTTACTTTACCTCTCTGATTCTCTTTTCTCATCTATAAAATAGAGGTCATAACACTACCTACCATATTCTGAAATTAATTGAGTGGCTACCTGTGTGAGTTACAGCTTTAGGTTTAAGATAATTCATGCAAGGTGCTTTGCAAAGTACCTAGCACACAGGCATTCAATTAATGCTACCTCTGACTATCTGTAGTGGTAGTACGTGCAATTATTAACCAACCAGTAGTAGTATGTGCCAAGTATTCTTCCAGGGGCTTTACATACATGTTATTAATTCTGAAAACTGGCAAGTAAACCATTATACCCATTTTACAGATGAAGAAGCTGAAACGTAGAGCTTCTAAGTAATGCCTCAAGGCCACGCACTTGGTACATGGGTAAATGGCTGGAATTTGAGCTCTGGTGGGTTTGACTCCAAGCCTGAGTTCTTTGGTCTTGAAGATGCTGATGGCAATGAAAGTCTTGAATGACAGCTCATTATTACAATAGAAGGGTTGGTGGTCATGTCCTTTGTGATTAATTACCTCAGGAGTGGAACAAATAGTGAGTGTTGCAAATAGTAAATACTTCAGGAGTGCAGAGAAAGAAACAATTATTGAGGCAGGCTTATTAACAAAAAGATTTAAGAATTTTTCACTGTTTTTTTTTTTTTAAACCTCTTTTTTGGGATCCCTGGGTGGCGCAGCGGTTTGGCGCCTGCCTTTGGCCCAGGGCGCAATCCTGGAGACCCGGGATCGAATCCCACGTCGGGCTCCCGGTACATGGAGCCTGCTTCTCCCTCTGCCTGTGTCTCTGCCTCTCTCTCTCTCCCTCTGTGACTATCATAAATAAATAAAAAATAAAAAAAAATTTAAACCTCTTTTTCCAGCTTATCAAAGCAATGCATGTACATTATGTGAAAATTCAAAGACTTCTCTTACTCTCCTACGTTTTTCTTAATTTGTTTCTATAACTGCATATACACCCTCTGGCCTAGCACTGTTGCTTTTGACTTTATTTTTTCAAAATAAAACACCAATATGTGAGGATATATACACAAGTACATTTTTTGTAAGATTGCTTACAGAGGCCAAACAAATGAGAAACAAGACAAATGTCTTTATTCCTGTGTGTAAGGGGATACTAAATAAACTGTGACTCATTAATTCTAGAGACCATGATGTGGCTATTACAAAGGCTGAATTAGATTTCTCTACAATGACCTGAATGAAACTGTCTGAGAATCTTAACAGCTTACGGATTCATGAGCCAAACCTACTTCAACACAAGATAAAGTAAAACAGGGAAAGTGAGAGTTTATGTTTGCATGTGATCCGGAGAAGACATATGCACAAGCACTAGGGATATATAACTCATTAGTGTCTCGTGTGACATGAGTATAAGGGTTTGTGTAGTCTGTGAACTCAGTATGACCTAGCAGAATGGGGACAAGGAAGCTAGTCGGTATGTTTGGCAGATTTAGAGTATTTAGAAGAGGGGAGGACATAATACTGTTCTTCTCTGGGCTGACCACATCTAAAGAATCATGTTTAGTTTAAAACACATGTGTTCATCAGAATAGGTTGAAATCAAGTCATTGGAGAAATAGCTGAAGGAACTGTAGTTTTTTATTCTGAAGAAGAGCAGACTCAAAGGGTGTACTATGCTTACATGAAATATTAGATTTTCTCTCTGGAGCCTCAAAGCTAAAATAGAATCCATGGGTGGAAGCCAGCAGGAGCCAAGGTTTAGCCCAATATGAGCGAGAGACATTTTCAACCATCAGAGCTGGTCAAAAGTAGTAAAATGGCTTATCCTGGAGGTTCCAGGCACCTATCCTGTCTCTGTTGGTGTTGAAGAGACCTGGTAGGAATAGTGAGAAAGGAGCCAGGTACCTGATGGGAGCAATGTGGTACCTAATCCCATCTCCCAACCCATCCACAACCTTAATCAGAGAATATTCAAGTTAGGCATTTGATCCCGAGATCTGATTTTCCATCATGAGAGACTGGGAGAGGCTATGTGTAACCATGTCTATGAACCCCAGCAGGTATAAATCCTGCCTCCGCCATGTCTGCTGTGTGACTCAGGCAAATTACTAACCTCTCCAAATCTGTTTGCTTATCTGTAAAATAGGAAGAGTACTGGCTCCTTCCTCAAAGAGCTGTTATATAAGGACTGATTGAGATAATAATTCATATATAATGTGTTTAACAGTGGTAGCACATAGTGAATTCTCAATAGGTATTTTAAAGTTAAATTCTGTAAATTATTATCGTTCTTATTATATAGGTTCGTGTTTAACAGAGTATAGTGAGGCTGCTTTCTAATTGATCTTGGAAAGAACCATAGATTTCTCCAAATTAAAATATCTTCTTAAGATTTCTGGTGTTTATAAATGCAGGTTTATCTGGTTCATTTAGTGTATTTGGTTGCTTTCCAGGTAGCTGTATGCCAGCAACAGAACACTGAATCTGCAGTCATTGGATCCAAGTTTGAGGGGTCTGGCTGTCACGTCTTAGGCAGGTAACTCTAAAATTTGTTTCCTCCTTCATAGGGTAAGGATGGGCACTCATAGATTTGTGGAAGAGTAAGTGGTGTAATATGTAGAAGTGCTTTTCAAATTATAAAATATGAGGCAATTGGGAATTATTTTTATGGTTATGAGGTGCAAAATGGGAAAGGGGAATGATTCCTCTGGCCCTGAACAACTAAGACTGCCACAGGCAGAAGCATCCTGAGAATTTAATCCTAAACTTTTAGGGGTACATTTGCAAAATAAAAGGAGATGCCATGTCCTATAAAAGTAGGCATTGTCAACTTTCCAGAAAATCTTATGGAACCTTAATTTATATCTCCAGGTGGGATAAGGAGAAAAGAAATTTGGGTATAATGAAGCACTTACCCATATTTATTTGGTTATTTACTTACTTACTCAGTTACAAGGCATTGAACCTTTTCAATTGCTGATTCTGAAAGCAGAGAGGCAGGCGTGCACCTGAAGGAGCGCTGGGTCTAAGCAGAGTTAAGTGGAGGTTTAGGGATTCAAAGATCTTTTTGCACTGGATGGGATCTTGAGACAGTTTTACCAAAAGAGAGGATCCGGTAAAGATGCAAATTGACTCACCCGGAACTATAGTGCTGAAGCAGCAGCACTGGCATTGTTCTCCTAAGGTGTGTACTTTGGTGTTTCTGGTTTGATTTCTAAGTAGATTCTGAGGGAAAATAAGATAAGGGAGACAAAGCAGGGAAAAGTAGAGAAAATACCCTTTAAGAAGATACTGTTTCTATTACCCCTCACGATAAGAAAATCTAATACATTCAGGAATGTGTGTGAGTTTTAATGGAAGATAAAGCTTTTTTCCCAGGGAAATAAAATATCAAAATCTCTACTATTTGAACTCTATTCTAAGGGAAAAAATAGTAAAAGTTTAAAAAGGTTTCATGCTCCAAAATTTTTTATTATAGTACCATTCCTAACAGTGAAGAATTAGAACAACCCAACTGTTCAACCAATGACAGGATATTTAAGTAAACTATGATAGTCCAAACATCATACAATCATTACAAATGGTATTACCAAAATTATAAAATAAAAGGAGCAAATACTTCTGTTATAGTGAGTAAAGGAAGGAGGACAGCACTGGGTGGACAGGATTGATCAGAGAGAGGATGCAGAGTAGGAATCTTTGTGGGGGGGGCGGAGATAGAAGTAGGTTATATATAAATGAATTAAATCAGTAAATTTCATAACAGGTGTGAATTTCAACAAGGCTTTACAGGGAGACAGACAAATCAAGGAGAGGTGAACCAAGCTGAAATAATACCACATGCAAATGTGTTGAAGGAGGAAGGATGTCAACATTATAGGCTGCATTATAGCCTTTTGGGTTCAGGCAATTCTCAACATCATGACAGACAATTTTATAACTGTGAACAAAAAATTATACACATGTGCCAACTGACTTGGGATACTTAGTGGTTCTTTTAATTAAAATGCAGACAGGAATTTTATATTTGTTACCAAATAACCATTGATAAAGCCAATGAATAGTTCATTCTGAATTGATCCTATCCTGTAGGAAATTGCCATTTGTAACTGAGCAATCACTTTCCTCCCCACCTCTTCCCATCTCTATCTCTACTCTCATCTATTCTCATCTTAGCATGGACTTTCCACCTATTAATTAAAAAAAAAAGAAAAAGAAGAGAAAAAAAAAGCTTTGTTCACTAAATACTCCATTATTGTGAAAAGTGTATTGAAGGTTTATAAATATTATCATGGAATTGCTGTTTGTCACATAAATTCAATGTGATTCAACGAATAATCTGAGGAGTGCCAACATGTGCCTTGTAGTGTACTAGGAACTGGAGGTACAAAGATCATGCACAGAAGATCTTCTCCTACCGGAGAAGTGCAAACAGGTTACCTGTAGTATGGTGTGCAAAGTATAACAGAAGTGTGGGCACACAGACAAGTGACAAGAGAAAAGGAGCTACGAGGGAAGCCTTTGTGGAAGAAGTAAGTGTTTAGCTAGGTTTTGAGGTATGAATAAGAGTTTGATAGGTGGTCAAGTAGAAACAGAAAGTCATTAAAGCAAAGGAAACAGCACTTACAAAGGCATAGAGGTAGGAAATTGCATGCATCTGCCATTTAGTGATAATGAAGTGTATTGAGCAGGTGGAAAGGGTACAAATGAGAATGGATAGGTTTTTAGGGGTTACACTGTTAGAGCGTGGTTTCAAAATGTTTATTTATTCTCACTATATACCAGACACTGTTGTTTCTCAAATATAAACTTTTTTTTAAAGATTGATTGATTGATAGATTGATTTTAGAGACAGAGAGCCTGCACAAGTGAGGGGAGGGGCAAAAGGAGAGGGAGAGAGCAGACTCCCCGCTGAGCACAGAGCCCAGTATGGGACTCCATCCCTGGGATCATGACCTGAGCCAAAATCAAGAATCAGATGCTCAGCAGACTGAGCCACCCCGGTGCCCCCAAATAAAAACTCTTTAATCTTCATAACAATTTAGGCCAACTGTTGGACTGCAGAAATGGACCTCTAAGATCAAGGGATGATTGATTGGGGGGGGGAAGCCCATGGTAAATGTCATATTACAGAACCAGACTCAAGAACTTTAAAATTCATATATAAACCTCCTTCAGCAATGAGTCGTCATTCCCCATAAGGAAATTTTTGGCTTGATTCTGGGATAGGGAAAAGGGATCGTATGAACAGTTACTGTGCACCTGAGCTTTTTCATACATATGTTACTTACCCATCAACATCATCCTGAGGGGTACCTGGTGCTCTCCTCATGTTACACTCAAGGCTTGGAAAGGCCAGCCAAGTTAGCCAGATCACATGGCTAGTAAAGGGAAGGAGCTAGGATTTATCTAACTCAGAATCTGAGGTTTCTCCATTCCATGTCTTCCTAGAAAAGGACCAGAGAGAGCCAGACACCAGAAATTTTTCTCCAGCTACTATACCTGGTATGGCTACAGGTAAACATCTGTGTGGTCCTTTCTTGGACATTTATTATAGAAGCATGAAAAAAAGTGGGAGAAAAGGCTTTATCCTTCAGGCACTTGGTTTTTAAGACAGGTATCTGATGATGCTCATTAAATATTTTCTGAGACAGTGTGCTCCTTTTTTTCTGGAATTCCATCACAAAATGGACCTTTAGGTAGGGACACTTTTTTTAACATAGACTACCTCTTCCCTCTTCCCACAACCAACTGAGTCTTGATAGGCATGAGACAAATTATTTCAAAGGAGTGACTCTCTAATGATAAAATCTCTGACAATCTTGCTTGGAAGAAATAACAATGATAATGATCACTGGCATTCTGTGCAGTCTTTCATGAGCCTGGCACAGTGCTAAGCACTTGTATGTGTGACTAATTCTCCCAACAACATGTCAAGGGGACATGATCATCCCCATTCAGAAAAGAAAACAATGATTTGGCTAGGTGAGGTTATAAAGCTATTCACTAAGGCCTACGGAGATTAGAATCTAGGGGTGTCTGGCTTCCAAGTCCTAACCTTTTCTGGCATTCTGGCTCCTTCCCTGTAAGGAGATGATAAGGTCCTTCTGGTCAGCTGGTCTCTTTAATGCTGGATGGTTTCTTCAACCTACCACACCTGGGAGATAGGTACATTATGGGCTTAGCAATGAAAGGAGAAAGAGGCAGGACTCTGCAAGTTCTTCCCCAAAAAGTACCCCAGAGTTTTGCCAGCAAGCCTAGTCACTTCTGTGATTTTCACCCAGTTTGGAGGACTTTCTGCCACTCAAGTAGGGTTTCTTACATAGAAGGCTTTCCTCAAATGAAGGAGTCAAAAAGCAGGACCAGGGACCCAGGACTTGCTGTGACATCTTTACGCTGACCCGCGCCAGTAAACTATTTCATGGTGAGTGGTCTTTTCAAATTGCCTTCAGGTGTTGGTTTAAGAGAGCAGATTAAAAAAAAAAGTTAAAAAGATTTTTAAGATTTAGTAAAAGGGAGCGATTGATACACATCAGGCCCAGTAATAATGCCCTACAAACCTGTCAGTTTGTAGTAAAGTGACAAGAGTAGCTGAGGGGAATCCTTGCCCCATGGTTTATGGTCATAGACTTGTTTCACTTTGATGAATCAACTAGTTTGAATTATTAGAAAAATGAAATGAAATGTTTGCCCTGGCTCAGAATTTCCAAATGCCCCTGCAGGATATAAAGTTCCCTTTTCTGTGTCTATTTAATTTTATAATATGCATAATGGTCTCCATGAAGCATCTTGTCCGGAATCTATCAGAGCTTGAAACAAATGCCATGATCTGTTTTAATCTAATGATTAATGTTATCCATTTAAATATTGTAAATCTTTTCTCATCCTTGCTAAACTTGCCCACGGATGGGGATTTCTTTGTTGTTAATGCAGACACCTAAATACCATTTAGAAAATGGAAGGAAAAAAATAAGCATGTCTACAATAAATATTGCAGCCCATTAGGCTTCATCATAGCAATTTCTCTGGTTTTGTAATGTTTGTTTACTGGGTTTTGTAGGAAAACTGCTGCCATTTCTGACATCCAGGGTCAGCAAACCTCCATCCTCGAGTTCTCCTGCGATGGAAAGTTGTACATATGGGAAATATCTTCTTCCTTAGCAGACCCCATCTCAGTTATGAATTAGACATTCAAACATCCAGACCCAAACATGTAAATCTGTTTGTGCACACTCAAAGAAAGCACTCATACATTTCCTAAAAACCCACACATTAATATTGCTTACTTTTCAGCGGGGGTAAATGGGGGTCTCAGAGACCTCCTCAGAACAGGCTGGAGTTAAATAATATTGCATGTTTTTCATTTTACTGTGATGAATGCAAAGCTATTAAATAACCTTTTAAAGAGTTGGTGTAATTATCTGTAAACAGTAATGTTACGAAAAAAAAAGGTCAAGTTGTCCTGCCATTAGATGTTTATGGATATAAACTGGATTTATGTTTCCATAAAACAGGCACCGACTAACTAGATTAATTCTCCACAAACTAAACCAACTGTAGTAATATTTAGACACAATAAAATGATACCAATTAAAACAATTTTATTTTTTGTGTCATATTGATTAATGGCGCACTAAAATTAACCAGAGACCTTAAACTCCGAATGGTTGGCAAAAGGCGTCCACATCTCAATATTATTACCAACAAGAAGAGCAGTTAAGTGAGATGGCTGTGCAATAGTATGAATATTTAATTAATAATTAGTCATGTAATTTCTCCTCAGGAATTATTATCCCTCAAACTGGTTTGTGAATTTAATTATTAGCAGCCTTTTTGTTTCCATGTCCCCTCATTACTGTCAGGATTGATGTAACATAAACTTCATTAAAAATTAAAGCAAGAGTCTTAATTACAAGGCTACCCTGACTGAAGTTAGAATTAGCCAAGTCAGTGATGTGCAAATGAGTGCATTATTTAAGAAACATGCTGGAAGTAGTTATGCTAATGTAGAAGGTTCGCAGTAGCAGACCTTTTCACTTGCAGCTGCATATTCATTAAATGCACTATGCAAATTTAATGTAGCAGTCTTAGTAATGCGTTGTTAATTTATTCAGATTTATTGAGTACGACTTGTAAAAAAAAGTACAAATTTAATTACTCTATCTAGTAGGGATGATATTAGGAGATAGCAGAGGTTTAAAATGTGTTGATCTGGATTACTGCAGTTTGATGGAAGACGTGGTATCAAAGGACACAATTTTGATAACTGGGCTTGAAAGAATATTTGATTTACTTATGGAATGATCTAAGAAATCACTAAAATTGCACATGTTCCTTCCCAATAGGAAAGTAAAAAAGTCTCGGTTGTATTAACTTAAGAGCTAAAGCAGTGCTGAGTCCACAGCCTAATGGTCGTAATGACTCTACAGAGACCAGTAAAGGTTATGGATTGGGATCCGGGTGAAGCAAACTGTCTTTGTGGGAAGTTCATCCGTGGCGGGCCGGGCCTCCGCTGCGCGCTGCCGCCTGGCGGCTGGAACCTCGGGGAAGCCGGCGCCCGCCCGGGGCTGGCTCGGGGCTGGCTCGGGGCTGGCTCGCGGCTGGGCGGCTGCTTGCGCCCGACCTTGACCTTCGAGGGAGGCCAGGCGCTGGACGCAGCGGAGAAACTGTGTTCTTTGAAAAAGGCACGCAAACCAACCCCCAACCCCCCCCCCCCCGCCCCCTCCCCCAGATACCCCGGCGTGCACACTTACTGAACTTGACACAGGCGCGCTCGGTTAATTCTCCCGAAACCCTGTGATGTAGGCTTTTTTATCCCATTTTACAGATGAGGAAGCTGAGGCTAAGGTTGGAAGAGTAACTTGTGCAGGTGGCAGCGCTGCGGATTCAACTCCAGGCCGAGGCTGGTGTTCCTCCCCAACCTGGTCCACGGCTGTCTCCATCCTGGCTTCTCCCTCTGCCGCTTCCCTCCTCCCCGCCCTCCCTGCCCTCCTGCCTCTTTTTCTCGCCTCCCTCTATCCTCTCTTCTTTCCCCTTCCTCCCTCCTTTTCTGCCTTTTCACCTGTCCCTTTGTATCATTTCCCTTCACTCCCTGACTCACCCGTATATGGACACGTGGGTTTGTACATAAAATTAAAACCCTGAAAATGGCAGACCTTTTTCTCTTAAACAAGTGCTACAAACAGGTTACTGTTTAAAGTTCAACAAAGCAACCCTGACAACCCCATTACGAATGTGCTGGGGGAGCAAAACGTAGCATCCTCTCCTCCACTAGCAGCTTGGTTGGCTCAGAACTCCTCACTCCTCTTTTAAATTGTTTAAGTTTCTTGGCCTTTATAATCACACAAATGAGTCCAGTGTATTTTTAATACTCTTCATATTTTATCTTGCTTTTGGGGGTTACTGCCTCCAATTGGTAAATCTTTGGCAGAAAAATCAATACACACTTTACTGAGCTCCAGGAATGAACGGGACAAATTACTACTAACCATGGTGACTGCCTGGTTCTCAGCACCCATCTTTGGAGGCATTCCCAGCTCTCTGATGTATTCAAACAGCCTGACCTGTACATATTGATCTTCTGAAAAGGGAGAAAGCTAAGCACCTCGCCTTAAGGGAAGCATATAAATTGATCACAGGCTGAAACTTGGTGCCTACATAAAGATCTTCCTGAAGAATTAATAAGGATGAAAAAAAAAATTAGGTGGCAAAGCAGATGTTCTGGGTCTCCTGCGTGAATCTTTTCATCTTATGTCCCACATTCAAAGGCAAATCAATCAGATCCTAGCCACCCCCTTCCTGGCTGCTGTCCATTGCTCCATTTAATGCATGCCATTCTGCCTTGGATCACACTTAACTGTGTGACAGCATGTGCGAACGCTTGTGCACCACTGGATTGCAAACTTCTGGAAATCAGAACTTTGTTCATCTTTAGTTAGTGGCAGTCATGTGCTGGTAAATGCTTAAAAACAGGCTCCCTAAAAAAATTAATAAGCCTTCTTTTGTATGATTTGCTGATTTCCTTGGCAAATGCTTCCACCATGTTGATTTCAAGCTACCCACGTGATGTCACTAAATGCAGAGTCAGGAAAGGAGAAGTAGGTGCACACCATTATTTGGTATGTTTGCCTATCACACAGATACGATATAAATAACCTCAAGACTTATAGATAGCAGTAAAATGTCTTTAAATAAATAGGGAGTGATGCGTTTTGCATGTTTATTACCTTTGCTTTTAATATAATTTACTTAAGTTTACATTTATATATTTTTTAATAATGTCTGAGTCTAACAATCAGCTCACAAAATTCCCCGAAATTCAGCAGCCATCTCCAGCTCACCAGCAGGTAATGGGGAAAAAAAAGATTTGCTGTTAAAAACTTCACCACAACCAGAGCGCCTGGGTGACTTAGTCTGTTAAGCATCCCAATCTTGATTTTGGCTCAGGGCATGATCTCAGGGTCATCGGCGGGGGGTGTCTGCTTGGGATTCTCTCCCCCTCTCGCCCTTCCCACTTCTCGCACGCACATTTTCTCTCCTCTCAAATAAATAAATATATTTTTTAAATGTCCACCACAACCAATAATATAAAAACGACTGGATATGTTTCTCCTATTAAAGTAGTGCTTTATTATTTCTATTAGAGAAGGCCCAAACACAAATATAAGAATTTGAATTGGCTCGTGCTAAAAGAACATCTGTAATTTCATAGGATCTACTCGGATTTTTGTTGTAAAAGAATGGCATCTTGAAGGAGGTAGAAAAGTTCTTTAAGTGATGGCAGAGGTGTGGATACGTCTGTTGCCTGGACATATGGCACAAGAGAGAGAAGGGAATCAATGATGTATTATTCAATATTTAGCCAAAATATGTGTGTTTCTGGCAGATGCTAGGGATACAAAGATAAATGTGACTGGAAGTCTTCTGGTCTGGGGATTGAGGGTAGTTTCCCTGCAGAAGGGACAGTTAGGGAGTCTAGACAATAGGAGGAGTTGGGTGGGGACAAAGTGTGGTCCGAAACCTGATAAGAATTTGGTCTGTTCACCGAATGGCTAAGAAGCCTAGTAGTTGGCAAGTGGGAGAGGGGTGTGAAATGGAGCTGGTGGGTTTGGCCAGGACTCAAGTGGCCCAGTCCTTTGTGGGCTGTGTTGAGGATTTGAGATGGAACTGGAAAGAATTTTCTGAGCACTCTCAGGTTATCTCTTGTCACACTCACCACCCACTCTTTGTGACCCTTGCTTATTTGTCTGTGTTACCTGTAAGATAGTAAACTCCTGAAGGGCAGGACCAGGTACCCAGAGGGCTAGCACAAGGTCTGATCCATTGCAGGGACTGAATAAAAAAATTTATGGAAGTGAATGAATGGATAAGTCCCTACCCTCACCCCACTTACAGGTCTAGGTCTGGGGTTAGGCTTGAACTGACTTAGAGGTGGTGCTTCTGACCAAGCCAGACCTGAGAGCTGCTAGAGAGGCTCAGACTCAGGGCTTCCCCACTCTTGAGGTTAACAGGACAGGCCAGCCACAAGTGAACACTCCTTCCCAGCTCTCTGCTTTTTGGGACCTGTGGGAGCTCTTTAAAGTCAATGGACTTGACCCAAGTCCTCGTAGGAGCTATGGTCACTGTGACAGGCTCAGATAGGACCTGGAGCTGCAGAGGTGAGCCCTGTGCCCCAGGGAGAAGTGAGAGCCCATGCAGCTTGGAGTTTGGGTGCACTCTTCATTGCTTTATCTGCTCCTAAAGGAGTGTATGGTATGATTTTAGGGGTACCTAAATCTTCCTGATCCCTTCCCCACCAATTGGTTCTTGTACCTACTGCCAAAGGCTGAAATTGCCCTCTGAGAATTGAAGATACTGAATCATCTGGAATGTAAGTTCCTAGACTACTAGAAATAATAATAAAAGATACCCCGCAATTATTGATCCCTGCCTCTGTGACAGGCACTGTGCTAGGTACTTTATATGCTTTATCTCATTTATTCCTTGGAACAATGCTATGAGGTAGATACCATTATTATTTCCATTTTACAGAGAAGAACACTGAGGTATCAAAAAGTTAAATAACTTATTTGAGAATGTATAGTTGGTAAGTAACAGAGCAGTGACCAAATCAAGTGTTTTTTTGTATAAAGCCCATATATTCCAAGCCAGGTCTCTCTGACATTGTGCTGCCATTTAATTTGGGGGCTGAAGGAGGTAGCAAAAGGTCATTTTTATCCAGCATTCCCAAATTTCCCTGAGGGAACAGAATCATATGGGGGTACTTGTTAATGGTGCTTTCTAGGCTGGTTCCATAGGGTTTAGAAATGCTTGAGTATGAGCTGGAGTTCCAGAGTTTGTACTTGTGATTGTGTTTGAGGAAGAATGGGAAATGAGGAGTGACCCATAGGTCTTTTCCTCAGGACTGAATTATACAAAGATGTTGGCCCCCTCACCTGTTCTCTCCACAATGGAAGAACTGGATTAATCTACCCAGAATATGAATTCAGAAACTAATTCAGGAAATCAGTTTGTCAAAGTCACATGTGCAGTCAGTGGGAAGATGGGATGGTGAAGACCATCAGGAGAGAGTGTTGGAAAGCTCTGTAGCAGTAGTATCTGGGGACAGGTTGCCCACAAAAGAGCTGAGGCGTTGATCTTGGGCCAGTTCTTCAACTTTCCTGAGCCTTAGTTTGAATAATGGTGAGAATAATATCACAATGATAAGTATCACGATTCAGTGGGGACTGCTGGCCTCACATTGCCCAGCTTCATGCCTTAGCTCTGCCGTTTATTCTCTGTGTGCCTTTGGATAAGCTGTTTAACTTCTCTGTCCCTCAGTTTCCTCTGTGTGAATAGGGAGTAAGAATAGGACCCTACTCAGAGGGTTGTTGTATAGGCTTATTGTAAAGTACTTAGCACAGTGCTAGGTGAGTAGTGAGTGTTCTAATACACGTGGCTAGATGGCTGTCAGACTGCTTGGTGCATGGGAGGTGCCATGAGTGTGATTTTTCCCTTCAGCTGAAGACACTGGAACTGAAAGCCAGGCTCCACACATCATCCTTCTACCTACTGACTCCAGTCAAAAGTGAAAAGTGCACATTGGCTTTTCGGTAATGATTTAAAAAAACAAAGCAGAGGCCACCCAGAGGTAGTTGTTTCAACTCTTGACTCATTTTGCTCTTGAGGCTGAAGTGGAGAGGAAGCTGGTCAAAGAGCATGCTTGGTTGTTGTCACTGTTGAACAAGTCATTTCTCTGCTCTGAACTTAGCCTCCCTCATTTATAAAAGGTTTATTCTAGCTTTGAAATCCTATGAGTCAATGAAAAATACTCCTTGAACCTAACCTTCAAATGTCGGTTGCCTTACTGGAAATTCGGGGCCTGGGGAGAAATCACCAGGGAGGTTGGATCATTATGACTTTCTTCTCACAAGTAACCTTCTTATTTAAGACCCCTCACTCATACAGATTTTCAAATGTGCGTGGCTTTGCTTAGCTTGTCCCCTGAAATGATGGTCTTAATCATAAATTCTAATTGGAACAGGATCTACCTCAATTTATTCCTAATGCCTCAGAAAAGCAGAACTGTTTCTAGGAATAAATTGAGATGGATCCTGTTCCAATTAACAGTTTGACTCAGTTAAAGGGTTGTTAACCCACTGCTGTCCTCTGATAACCATCCAATTTATGATTGGCCAGTTGCTGGCCTCACTGGAACTAGCAAGGAGATGAAAGCTGCCAACATGCTCACCACTTTAAGTGGTGTGGACTTGGTTCTCTTCTCTCCACCCTACTCCTCCTTAGTGACTTAAAGGGCACTCTCAATGAGCTCACTTTGAGCTGTGATTGGATTGGGCTGCTTTCTCTAAACTGTAATTATGTTCTTCGCATCTTATTCATATGGATTCTATATCAGTCAGGGTTTTTCCAGACAAATAGAACCAATAGGATGCATATATATATATATATATATATATATATATATATATATATATAGAGAGAGAGAGAGAGAGAGAGAGATTTATTTTAAGGAGTTGGCTCAGGCAGCTGTTGGGGCTGGCAAGTCTGAGAAGCGTAGGGTAGGCCAGCTTAAAATCTGGTCTGTAGAATTCCTTCTTCTCCAGGAAACCTCAATTTTTTGCTCCTAAGGTCTTCACTTGATTGGATGAGGCCCACCCACATTATGGAGGGTAATTTCTTCTACTTAAAGCCAATTGATCATAAATGTTTGTGACAATTATAGAATACCTCCACAGCAACATCTAGACTAGCATTTGACCAATTAGGCGCTGTAGCCTAGCCAAACCCAACACATAAAATTAATCATCATAGCTTCCATGGATCATATTCCCAAATCCAGAAAGAGTTTGCCTAAACTGGAGACTAGGTATAAAGAAAGGCAGCAGCCTTGGGATACTGTTACTCTGAGGTCACCTAGTGCCACACAGAGGGCTCAGTGTTGCCCCTTCTCACACCACACCCTTCACCTTATGTCTTCGGGTATGTTTTTTCCAAGGCAGGAATCAAGATGTCTTGTTAGGCAAAGGCAGGGCTGTTTCTCTTCAATGGTTCATTTATGTCAGGTTCATAGCAGTTCCTAAGCCTGCCCAAAAAAGGGAGAGTAGACATTAGCTGCAGATTTCTGTAAACAAGTAGGTAAATATGCATGATTGAATGCACAGCCAGGCAGGCACACTTGGGAGATTTTGACCAAAATAGAGCCTCAGAATTCCCATTTCCACTGGGCAAACAGGAAAATGAGATGATGCAAAATTGATGTGTGTGGAAAGCAGAGAGATTGGGCATTTACATCTATTTAATTAAGGAACACGTTGTAACCTCTATTTACTTCTGTTTAATTAAGGGATTGCTCATTTCGGAAGAGATATCACGCTGGGCCTTCTACTACTTTTGTGATTCAAAGCTCAACTAAGGATGGATGGGAAATAGTTTGGTGATCTTAGCTCAGTCCCTAATGGCAAGAACTTCATGTTACAAAGCCAATAAACTACGCTGCCAGACTTGCAAAAAGAGAGTCAGGGGGCTTATCAAGAAAATGATCTCTTCAAGGCACAGGAGGTCATTTGTGAAAATGTATATTATTCTAGAATAATTCTGATCAAAAGTTAGAACCCCAGTGGATCCCTTGTGGAATAACCAACCATATTTGAGTAGGAAAAGAAAAAGGCAAGGAAACTTACTGTATAGGTTCCTAACTTATATGAAGTTTATTTAGCATGTTGACCAAATAATTAGCTCTTTCTGGGCAGAGGCAGAAAGAGTAAGATGTATCCACATCCACCTCCAAAGCTTCTGACCTCTGGCTCCTCTGTCTTGAGTCATGATGTCCCAGCTGTGCTTAGAATCCTGAGTCTCTCTCCTTCCACTCCTGTGCACTTCTCCATGCCCCACCCACATGTGCCAGTTTTTACTAAAGTATGAAACAGGAAGAAAGGGAGGGAGAGGAGGATGGAAGATTCAAGGTGAAGGGATGTGCTTTTCTGTATACGTGATAGGTTTCAGCTTACTGTAGTGTCGATTACATTTTTCTCCTAGGAGAGGGCATTTCAGAACTAAGGTGACTCATGATTTCATCTGACATTTTATTATCCTTTCTGGCATTGCCCTAAGAAATGCCCCTTGAGTAACTCTCTTCCTTTTTAGGTCCCGTGAGTCATGGTTAAGCAGAAAAGGAGAAGGGAAAGAGAGCTATTCAATACGGAAGGACGGGAAGAGATGGCAAGTAATTCTAGAGAGTATAGAGTGGGGAGATTATCTGTCTGCCTTGCCAGGCCCTGATTATCTAGCTAGATATACTATCTCCGTGGAACATCACCATTTAATGTCTACCAAGGTATTAGTTGGTTAATGAAGAGAGTAATCAGCCTCCCCAGTGTCCTCCTTCCATCACTAGGGCAGCAAAGGTGGTTCCTAATAGTGGTCTCCTAGAGACAATACTCTTCACCTTGTTGAAGTCAAAGCAGAGAATGAGATGACTTCAGGAGATGCAGTGCTGCTTTGATTACTCCTTTTTTGCACATGTTTAGATTGTAACTCCTCTGGAGCAGGGAGGGGGGGTTTGGGAGGGCACCCACGTGATGAGCTTCCAGCACCTTGCCAGTGCTTTGCACATTGTGAATGCTAAATTAATATAAAAAGATTGGGAGAAGGCTTTGCTCCTATAAAGTTGATTTGCTTTTTCTTAAGCTCACTATACATTCTTCTTCCACTTCCTGCAATGCCACCCTTCTCCCTCCTTTCCATTTACCCAAGCCCCACTGTTTGCCAAGGCCCAGAACCAGTCCCTCTAGTTCAACAACGTGTTTCAGACCTACCTGGCCTTAGTAATAAGCAAACCCGACTCCAAAGACCTGCAACCCCTGATGACTACTTTTCTGGTTGGTGAGGAGCATGATAGTTTGATTAACATATATTGTGAAATTATTACCACAATAGGTTGGAGTAACATCCATCTTCTTATATAGATACAGTTAAAAAAAGAAGAAGAAGAAGAAGAAGAAGAAGGAAGGAAGGAAGGAAAAAAAAACCCTTCTTGTGATGAGCACTCTTAAGATTTACTCTCTTAGCAACTTTCTTGTACCTCACACAGCAGGGTTGGCTCTAGTCATCACATCATGTCAGACATTACATCCCTAGTACTTACTTATCTTATAATTGGAAGTTTGTATCTTTTAAACACCTTCCTCCAATTCTGCTTCCTACCACCCTCCTCTGGTAACCACAAATCTGAGTTAAACAATAAATTCACAAGACCAAAAAGTCTGAGAATGACTGCTCTAATTTGGATTATTTGAAAAGAACTGATTATTTTGTTTCTAAGTTCATATGAATGGCTTTGGATGGCTTATAGTCTGTGAAGCAGGGTAAGAAAGAGCTGTTTCTCCAAACAAGCTGGGTGTTGTCGTACCACCTTATCTTTACTCAAGCCCACTCCTCAGTCCAATGTGTCCTTCCAGTTCCCTTCTTTCTTCTCTAGTGAAATTCTGCTCATCTTTAAAGCTTATCTCAAGGGTGACCTCCTAGGAGAAGACTTCCTTGGTCCCCTCCCACTCCCACTCTCTTCCTCTCCTCTGTCCCCACGGTGTTTGGTTCAAAGCACTGGGAAAGCATCTGTCATAGCATATTTCAGTTAGTTGCTGTTCCATGCTAGATCAACCATGAACTACTTAAAAGAAGGATAAGATCTCCATCCTTTTTGGTCCACACCTGACATGAAGCAAGTTGCCCATAAATAGTTGTTGAATTAAAATGAGTGGCCATTTCCAGGTCTGACCCACTCCCTGTACCCAGAGGAGTAGAGCCATGTGGGTGAGGGGAGGGGCAGCCCTGATGGCAGGCTACTCTGTGTAATTATCCTCTTCTGGTGAATAATGGGGCTTCAGCTCTGTCTGATTCTTTGATGAAGATGAAACTATTTAATCAGATTTTGTTGCTCATCTCATCATCTTCCCGTATCACACCCTTCCTGACGAGTTCATTAGCTGGAAGAAAAATTGATGACCTCGTTAGTTCTGCACATTGGTTCACTTAGGACAAATTGGAGCTTTAGAATGTTGCTCAACTCTGACCCATGGTGGGACAAAGTCTCACTCTCAGGACTGTTTGGATACACTGTGCCCTTGATGCCTTTGTGTGACAGGTTGCCCAAGAAATTTCTGTTTGAAATAGTGTCTTTTCCAATATAGATATACCTCTCTTAGGTTTCTTCTCATCCTGCTCAGTGAGAAATATACCACTCGGGGATCCCTGGGTGGCTCAGCGGTTTAGCGCCTGCCTTTGGCCCAGGGCGCGGTCCTGGAGTCCCGCTGGAGTCCCGCATCAGGCTCCCGGCATGGAGCCTGTTTCTCCCTCTGCCTGTGTCTCTGCCTCTCTCTCTCTCTCTCTCTGTCATGAACAAATAAATAAATAAATAAAATCTTTAAAAAAAAAAAAGAAAGAAATATACCACTCTCTTTCAGAGCACACCTTTTCTCTACCTCCCACCTCAAATATTTTTTTCTCTGCCACCCATTGAAATTTTATCACTCTCCAAGGCCTGGTTTGCTTCCTGGTCATGCCCCTAAGCAGGAAACATTCACTTCATCCTCAGGGTCATGACTTAGGTGGATTTAGAAGCAGAACATGTTGGGATCTCAACTGAAGGACCATAGGTAAGGCCTGGAGAAAGGCACACACTAGCAAGGACTCTTAGCCAAGGATCTGAAACACTGAGTGCACAGATGGAAGGTGTGGTCGGTTTCTGGTACTGTCCAGGGGAACTATTTTGGCAAGTAGAGCATAGCAACCAGAGCAGACTGGGTGGTGGGTGATCCTGAGGGACAGGGGCAGAGGTTGAAGGATTATGGCCCTGAGTGGTGCTCTATTCCGTCTTTTTCAAGTGGTTTTCTTTCTCCCCTTCTAACTTTACCCTATTTTCCTGACGAACTCACATTTGGTTTTCAAAAGCGAATTTTTTCTAGAAAGCCTTTCCATTCATCCTCCCTGATGCTGTAGGTTTCTCCCATCTCTGTGTTAGCTCTCCATCTTGAACATATTTTAAAAGCTGCATTTGTCACATAATGTGATGACTCATTAAAGGGCAGGTTTCTTTTGCTTTCCAGAGAACTCTTGAAAGTAGAGATTTTGTTTCTTCTCCCTTGACTCTTCATGCCAACCATGGGTCTACCATATAGCAGCCATTAAATAATTGCCTGTTAAGTAAAATAATGAGTGAATGAGTTGTGGGACACCATCTTGCAGCTGGGAGCTATATCCGTGGAAAAGGGGGTGAGCATGGACCCAATAGAGCCTCTTGCCAAAGTTCAATACTCAGTTTTGCTGATACTGTCAGAGTGTAGTATAATACGGGAAACTAAGGCAGAAGGCCAGTTTCATGGCCTGGAACGGCACTCTGCCTTCTAAAACTGCTGACTTGGGTTTAATGTTTTTGACAGATGATAACATTGTTGACACTGGTTCAGCTGCTTCTTTATACCAGGTGACTGTTTATACTGGATTAGCTCTATTATTAGCTTATTCTTTTACATGTTTTCCATTTTTAAAAATGGCTACAGCTATATACACTGCATTACAGACACATAGGTCATTGTTGGGCTAAACCCAGACATCTGGGACATTGCAGGTTAGACTGAGGCCAGTGCCCAAGAGCCATGCTTGTCTGGGAGAGGATGTCAGACAGATCATTTTCTCACAAGGAACAGAATCTTACTCATACTAAATGTAAATAAAACAGACAGGGCCAGGAGGTCTCCCAGTCAATTAAGGGGAGGGAGGGAAGCTCTGGGGACACACCTGTTGAAGTGATAGATCCTGATTCTGGAGCTTGTTATTCACAGGCCACCCCAGCATATGGTTGCTTCTTTCTATCATTGGATTAAGTTTCACACTCTTGATTTTGGCTCAGGTCATGATCTCAGGGTTGTGAGACTGAGGCCTGAATCAGGCTCCATGCTGGGCACACTGGGTGTGGAACCTGCTTGAGATTCTTCTCCTTTTCCCTCACCTTCTGCTCCTCTCCTCCACTAGCTCTCTCTCTTTCAAAAACAAAAAACAACACATACAAAACAAAACAAAATCCAAATTCCCATTTGGGGCACCTGGATGGTACAGTTGGTTGACTCTGACTCTTGGTTTCAGCTCAGGTCATGGCTCCAGGGTCCATGAGATTTAGCCCACATCAGGCTCTGCGCTCAGCAGAGGTGTGCTTGAGTTTCTCTCTCCCTCTCTCTCTGCCCATCCTGCTCATTCTCTCTCTCTCTCTCTCTCTCTCTCTCTCTCTCTCTCTCTCTCTCAAATAAATAAATCTAAAAAAAAATGGGGAATGTGAGAGAGAACTGTTTGGGAGTGTGTGTGGGGGGTGGGGGGTAATTTTGATGGAATCACCGTTCTGACAAGATGCCATTTAAACTCACCTCAACCCTTATGTGATACTCCTAGAAATTAAGTTGTAAATTTTTATATTAAGTACCTTGTCTTTTTTCTGGGCAAAGGTGTCCTCAAATGTCTGTAAAGTGAAGGTGGAAGCTTAGTTCATTAAAACAAATCTGCTACCCACCTTTCACTGGGCTTGTTACAAAGACACCTCTTTAACACTGAGTGCCAGAGAGTGACATCTGCTTACATAGCTTTCTAGGGAATTTCAAGGATTTTGTTCAGAGCCAATTAAGCCCACCTGTTCTATCTCCCCCGTAGGAGCTGGAACAGGCAAAAGGGTTAATGTGCTTCTCTAAAGCAGTGTTCCCCTAGCACTTATCAAGTGATACACTCACCTCTCCCCTGTCTACACCTATAAATGTTAACTAGGCAGGAAAGGTTTGACGTTGACAGAGAGGGATCAAAATTCCATTTTTGGGTTTTTTTTTAAATTTTTATTTATTTATGATAGTCACACAGAGAGAGAGAGAGAGAGAGAGGCAGAGACACAGGCAGAGGGAGAAGCAGGCTCCATGCACCGGGAGTCCGACGTGGGATTCGATCCTGGGTCTCCAGGATCGTGCCCTGGGCCAAAGGCAGGTGCTAAACCGCTGCGCCACCCAGGGATCCCCAAGATTCCATTTTTGACAAGCTGACAAGTTGGGAAAATTCGTATTCATACAACTGGGAGCCATGTCTTTCTAATATATGATACTGATTCTTACCCAGAGCTTTCTCTCTTTTTTCTTTCTCTGGAGCATACCTAGCTCCCAGGGCAAAGGTAGGTGGTGTGACACACCTTTCCATCCTGCTTCAGCTGCAACATGTTTAACAAGCCACTGTCTCAGAATAAGGGCTGTGTGCTGTTGGATGTCCTGACCTTTTTCCCCTTCCACTCTCCTTGGTATTCTAGTCCATTTTCCTGACCTGGAGAGAGTTTGAAGTTCGCATAGTTGCCTTGGATAGTGTCAAAGCCTGCCTCTGTGTATGCGTCATGTTGTTTGCTGCTGCAAGCATCCATGTGTCCCAAAAACAACATGGAGAATTTACTATTGTGGTTCCCCCTCTGGACTGCTCTGTGACTTAGCCTGTCACCAGAGAGGAGTTGGGACAACCAAAGCTGCTGCTTCTAGGGTGTGGTGAATTTTGTTGCTCTGTGTTAGAGATTTACATTGAAATGACAAACTTTTTAAGAACCTCTTAAAAAAAAGGGGGGTGGTGGTTAATGTGAGGAGTCATGTAGACTAGAACTAGAACCAGAAGCAGACAGCCACCAAGAACAGAGACTACCACAGGAGCAGGGTACTTACCCAGCTTCACAGGATTGGTTTGGTTAATTACTGTTGCCTCCAAGACACCTCAGAGAGTCACCTGCTAGCCTGTAGATGAGCAACTCTGGTGTCATGTGCCCATCTATTCTCCAGATGGCTACCCCTGGGCAGGGATGAGTCTAGTAGTGTTCCCTCTTGGTTAAGGGAGCTGAGAACAGGACACTCCTAGCTATATATGATATTGGCCATGGAAGATACCCTGATTGTCATGATCAGAGCAGACAGCCCAGGACTCATGCAGACAGCCAGTGAGGACAGAGAGGAGGTTGGGACAGAGAGGAGGTTGAAGAAGAAAGTGGCTTTGTTTGCCAGTGGAAGCCATAAAAGACCTGAGACTAGAGTGAACATCACTGCCCCATACTATCACTCTTTTTTGCTGCCACCAAATAGCTGTGAAATGCCCTTTTCTCTTTCATACATCCATGGTATTTTTGGTAATTCGTGTCTCCTTCAAACCTGCCCTTTCTGATCATTTAAAATATATCTTTTGTGCATAACAATTATGATGCATGTCTGTTTTGCCTGTCCAGCTTTTCTTCTCTCGTATTGTGATAACACTTCCCAGTTTTCCTTTAGAGAATCACCCCACTTTCAGTTCATGTGCTTCAGGTGGAGCTGGTCTCGTCACTGTTTCCAACTGATCAATCCCATCCTCTGGGATATGGTGATTGGTTCAGGAATGGCCACATGATCATTGAGAAGCCACTTGCTACATTTGCTTGCATTTTGGAAAAAGGAGTCTGTCTTTTTCAGAGACTGCAAGCTCGAAGGTCCACATAAATATGGAACTCCTAGAGCCATTTTCACTACCATGTGGGCCCAACAGAAGAGAGCCACCAGAGTTAGAGACAAACAGAATCATTTGAGCCCCTTTGTTTAACCAAGCCTAGAGATAAATAATGATATCTCAATGAGATGAAATAGTCTCCTCTCTCCCCCTCCCCAATTTTTGTGGCTAATGTCAGTTTCAGCGAGTTTCTGACATTTGCAACCATAAGAGCTTTGACTGATACAACAGTGTTCCAAGGTGCTGGAGGTTGGGGGGCAGAAGGAAGAGATTTGTCCTTCGTCCAGCCCCAGTGTTACCCCAAGGGGGTCTGTCTGACTCCACAGACCCACTGGAAATCCCAGTCCTGGAGAATGAGTTCTAAGGTTTTGGTGAACATCTGGGATACAAGGGATCAAGAAGCTCTTTTCCCCTCTCTCCACTTCCCACCAAGGTTAGGGGTTAAGTCAAAAACACTGAGGTTGGATTTTTCTGCATAGACTCCTGGAATCTCCCTCTTAAAATTTATCTCTGGATTCTCTGTATTTAGGCTCTGGGAGTCCTCACCCATTGTCTCACACTACTGGATTGTTCCCTATGCTGTAACCAATGTGATGAGATGGCTCTGGGCTGCCCTCTTCTCAGAGTGACTGCATAGGCAGTTTTAGGCATGGGAGAAACACTGCCTCTTGTCTTCTTTTCCTTGGGGATCTCATTTCTCCTGGTCTTCTGAATGGTAAGATCGAGTTAGGGTGTGGGTCAAGGGGAATAAGACCAAAGAGATGACAAGGCCGGCTTGGCATCTAGCTCATGCATCTGCCTACCAGCTCAATTACCTCAGGGCCTCTTTCCCATCCCATTTCACTACTCTAACTTTTCCTTGTCAGTATCCTCCCTGCACAGCTACTTTTGAGGGCCACTCTGCTGACAGCACCCTAGGAAAATACACTGATGCTCCTGAGCCAGCTGTATTTCTCCTCTCCTCACCTCAGCACTGCTGGTGCTCAGAGCCTCACAGTACCTTTCCTGGAGAGAGCTCCTTCCACTTCTGGCCCCACACCTCGCCTCTAGGGCTGCAAGCCAGGCCAGGGGAGTGGGGCCAGGTGGCACATCATCTCCCAGAAGCCCCATCTTTCTTTATACATAATAGCCTACATACACAAACTCACGGAAATAAACCACTGAAAACCAGGTACAACAGCCTGCTCCATGTTACCAAGAACACCTGGACCACAAGAAGCTTAGGAGCTGGAGGGCAATATTTCCCTTGACTTAAATACAGAATCTTCTTTTCAGATGTCAAAATGCTTACATAAGAAAGTTGCTTATTCACTTGGTAGCAAAGGGGCCTCTTCTATAACAAGGGAAGTTTTATTTTTCAGCTGTGATCTAATTTCTCTCTCCCCTAAACAATGATTCCCTCCTCTCTCTCTCTCTCTCTCTCTCTCTCTCTCTCTCTCTCTCTCTTTCTCTCTCTCTCTCTCTCCTGCTTTAGACACTATTAACATCCCACAGGAAGCAGTGTTTGTACAGTGCTCCTTGATTAACGAATCCCCAGGGAATGAACCTTCTTTATAGGATGTGGGACTGAGCTCAAAATCACTTCATAAATCATGCAGCCTTGTTACCGTGCTGGCGACCCCCGGTGCACAGCTCCTGTTTGGTACCACTGTGCTGAGGGTAAGGGGACAAGACTTGTTCCCTGTTCCCAGGCTTTTCTTGTCTGTATCCTTCTACAGAGAGTGGTCCTCACTCTCCATCCTCCTCTCTGCCCTCTCTGTCTTCTACTTCTCTTCTCCTCCCTCAGATCCTCTTGTCTACCCAGCTCCCCATCACCCCCCACACACCTTACAAACAGTGAGAAATGAAACTCATTTACACTGAAGATTTAATTAAAGCAAACATTTGCATTTTTAGCTGAATTGTAGAAAAATAGGTTTCTCTAATCCCAGGCACCTGGTGGTTTCAGCAAGCAGGTAGAAAGATGTGGGAAGGAGGAAGTCTCGGGAATAAACACAAAATCTACTCCACTGGGTGTGAATACCAATACCAAAAATTTAGACCTTTGCCATGATTACTGGGTGGGACCAAGGGACTCATTGAAGGCTTCTTCCCCTCTAACCTTTATCTCTTGTCCAGCAGAGGAAATCCAACCCCAGAAACAGGTTTTGTGGGGCATGATTTTTATATAGTATGGGGGATGAGGTGGAGTCCTTAACAAAAAATACAAAATTACAGATACAAAATTAAGTATGAATAGGTGTATCTGTTTAGATTGATAATAGAAGTCAAGGGGATCCCTGGGTGGCGCAGCAGTTTAGCGCCTGCCTTTGGCCCAGGGCGCGATCCTGGAGACCCAGGATCGAATCCCACGTCGGGCTCCCAGTGCATGGAGCCTGCTTCTCCATCTGCCTGTGTCTCTGCCTCTCTCTCTGTCTCTCTGTGACTATCGTAAATAAATAAAAATTTAAAAAAATAGATAATAGAAGTCAAAATAAATGATAAAATTTAAAATATCACAATCATCTCATAATCTAGCAAGATTAATTAGACCCGTCATTAATTATTTGCATGGCATATTTCTCCAATACTTTCTCACCAATATTTTCTAACTGCAAATACTTTGCCTTCTCAAATGACAATTCTGCAAAGTTTTCAATAGAGGAAAATAATTTCCTCAAAGATAATTCCCTGTAATATGGCTGACAGAAAGTTTTCACTTATTGACCATTTAGAGAAACTTTTTTTTGAGCTTCACAAATTATTATTGGTAATGTCATATATGTTTTTAGGATTGTTTTTAAATTTGGGAGGAACTTTACACAGTGTCTTTCACTGAAGACCTGCAAAACTTCAGAACATTCAAAATTTTCTTGTGCAAGGGCTAGTCTTATATTTTCTTTGAAATAATATCCTGTATTAACCATTTTGTTGTGAAAGCTCTCTTTACAGTATATGAATTGTGTGGTATTCTCATTCATATTGTATTTTATAGGTGCACAAAATGTATGACTTGATTCAGTATTTTTGTGAAAATGTATATAGCATACAACTTGTCACATAGAAAGTCCCAGCTATTTGTAGTACTACTAAAGGTTTATGCCTATAAACACAAGGAGTCTTATATCTTCTAAATCATGTGATTCTTACCAGAATTCCAGAAAATATGTAGTAATTGTGTACCTTGTATTACTGAGTTTATTGTTGATAGGAGATGCAAATTCCGTTTTGACTAGGTGGTGATGAGAGCTGGATCTTCATAATTTTCTATATCTGATGATTGGAAGGATATCCCATGTAACTACTTTCTGGCTCTATTTCAGAATGCATTTCTTCTCCTGTACCAACATATGTCTGGTATCAGTTGGCAAAGGACACATTCCTGTAGCTCTTGCACCTCTTGCTCTGTACCTTTATGAGCCAGCAAAGTGGGTGATAGAAGTATTCCTGGAAGACATTCTTATACCAGGATGATAAGCTGTACTGGCATAACCGTACATGGAAGAGATCTTGAGCAACATAAATATAATACATTAAATGTATCAAAATGGATCCCCAACTCAACTTCCTCTTAGCTGGATCTCCAAGAAGCTCATGACCACTTTAACACCACAAAACAAGGGGCAATATGAAAGAGGCAAAATCAGATTAGAAAGAGACAGCATCATAAACTTAGTAACCAACTATGTATGGCTAATATATCTCAGTTTTGCAAATTTTACAAACACCTATGACCATGTAAGCAAGTTATAAGAGCCCCTCATGAAATCTTTAAAGGGCTTTTTCATGTGGGGGGCACTGAAGCTTAATATCTGTTAGCTTCACAGCTAACCTGCCCCTTATAAGTTGCAGGATATGGGTAAAACAGTGAGCCTCTCCCTCATCACCTGCTTCCTTCTTGACATGAAAGGCCCCTCCACTAACATGAGTCTGACGGCCCCTTCCTTCAGACTGCCTGCCTGGACCTGAGTGCTCTCCACCGCCATCAGCCTTCTCAGCCTGAGCCCCCAGGTCAGGTCTCCCTCTTCCATCTCTCCTGCCCTCAACTCAACACTTTTTTCCTCCACTCCCAGAATACTAGGTGAAATTTTTATTGTCCCATTTGTTTTATTTCATGGGTCATCAGTGATTTATTTTTTACACTGCAAACCCCATTTTATTTCTGCCGATATTTTATTCTATATTCTGCCTAAAGTAGTATGCCTTCTAGGTTTGAGCTTTTCACCAAGAGCTTTCTCAGAATGAATCCTCTCTTTTTCATGACTGCATTTCTTTTCTCAGATTTGGTAGAGCTCTTGGCTTCTGATGCTAGAGATCTCTACTTTGCTGTTATGATCCTAATTGTCATTTAGTTTTATTTTAATGTGTCTTGGGATGATTAATGTAATGAATTAAGACTCCATTAGTTGCAAGTGATGGACATCCCCACTCAACACAGCTAACGAAATGAAGGGGAATATTTTTGGCTTATATAACTGGGTTGTTCAAGGTTCTGACTTCAGGCACTGTTGGATCTAAGGGCATAGACAGTATTGTCCTCTTTATCTCTTCATCTCTTGGCTCTGTTTCTCTTTTTGTGTTGGCCTTATTCTCTTCTACTGTAAGTGGGAGTGGCCACTAGCAGCTCCAGACTTACATTATCATAGCTTATTATATAAGAAGAAGGAGCTTATCTTCTTTGATGTGTACCACTGAATCTCGTGGAATGACTGCTTGGCTCTGCCTTGGTCACATGCCCTTCTCTTGGACTAATCATTTTAGATGATAGATCAGACCAGGGTCACTTGCCTACTCTTGCCTCCAGGGACTTGGGTACCACAGTTGGCACCTGCTCCTCAAATCTCATGGAGTGGAAAGAAGTCCTCCAAGTGAACAAAGAGGCATCCTAGATAAACAGAAACAACATATATTTTTTACTGATATTATTGACAAATGGAAATATTTTTAAATAAAATTTATATATCGTTTTTGCTTCCCTAAATTTTCTTTTTTTTTAAATTTTTTTAAATTAATTATTTATTTATGATAGTCACAGAGAGAGAGAGAGAGGAAGAGACATAGGCAGAGGGAGAAGCAGGCTCCATGCACGGGGAGCCCGATATGGGATTCGATCCCGGGTCTCCAGGATCGTGCCCTGGGCCAAAGGCAGGCGCCAAACCGCTGCGCCACCCAGGGATCCCTTCCCTAAATTTTCAATTTTGTTCCATCAATATGAAAGCCATTTAAAAGTTGCCTGGCATACAGTATATTTGATATTTTCTTATTCTATGTATATTTCAACTTGATCCATGTTATATATCAGTTTCTAGGAAACAGATTCTGTGACTTAGGTACAGAATGGAGAGTGAAGGAGGCAGGATAGGGCAGAGGAAGTATTGAACTGTGAGGTGGTTAGAAGGGAGGCTTCAGGTGATCTCTGGAACTACGATGGCCCTTCTAAGTTGTACCAATTGAAACAAGGGAGGTCAAGACTTTTTATCCTCCTTTGATGAGCTATTGAATGGAAGATGCCCCCAGGAGCAGCTCTGTGGCTTAAGCTAGGTCCTGGAGAGGACTCAGCTGTGAGCCATCAGTAGCCACCACTCTCAGCAGCTGGAGAGAGAATTGCTAGGTCCTGGAGGGGAATGTGAGTAGTGCACTGCTGTGTCCACTTCAGTGGATTTCCGAAGAATAAATAAGAGTCACCTAATTCTAGTATTTAAATGTTAAGGGCCAGGTATGGGGCAGATATATCTTTAAACGTGGTATCACTCAATGTTTTGCTTTCTAATCACAAGTACTGAGTTGTTTGATTTAGAATCTATATTTTTAACTCTTCTTTCCAATGTGATAAATGGTCATTATTGTTTCAAAATGCATGATGCAAGTCCAAATTCTGATGTATTCTATAGAATCTCTATACACATGACTTAAAGATACAAGGCAAGGTACTTCTGAGGGCCCATGGTTTTATTGTAGAACGGCAACCCCTGCCCACCCATGTAAGAACTAATTGGTAAATCCTCAAATCTTAGGCTTTTTTACTTTTTAAAAAAGATTTTATTTATTTGAGAAAGAGCAAACTAGAGAGAGAGAAATCATGAGCCAGGGGGAGGGGCAGAGGAAAAAGCAGACTCCTCACTGAGCAGGGAACTCGACCCTATATGGGGCTTGATCCTAGGACCCCAAGATCATGACCTGACCTGAGGGCAGACAATAACTGAGCTGCCCAGGTGCATCCAATCTTGGGGTCTTCTGGACCAGGGATAGTGAAATCACTGCACTCAAAGTACCACTATCCTTAGCACACTTCCTCTTAGCTTCTCAGCCACCTCAGCAGCCTTTTGGCCGTCTGGAATTGGCCAGTGTGATAAATCCTGCTTAGTGCATGTCTTAACTGGTTTGGGCTGCTATAACAGAATATCATAGACTGGGTGGCTTAAACAATAAACATTTATTTCTCATAGTTTTGAGGCTGGAGGTTTGAGATTAAGGTGACAGCATGGTCAGTTCTTAGTGAGGGCCCTTTTCCTGGTTTACAGGTGTTTGCTTTCTTGTTGCATCCTCACATGGTGGGGAGGTGGGGGAGACACAGGAAGAGGGAGGATGAGCAAGCACGTGCATGCATCCACACCAGCCAATCCCAGGGGGACTGCACCCCCATGAACTCATCCAAACGCAATTAACCCCCAAAAGCCATACCTTCAGATACCATCACATTGGGGATTAGGGCTTCAACACATGAATTTTGAGGGCACACAAACATTCAGTCCATAAAAGCATCCTCATTTGGACCTTGGACTATATGAACTTACAACTCACCTTTCTTAACCTCTTTAGCTATACCTCTTAGTTTTGACCTCTTTTGGCACTGACTACCCCCATATTCCTACTTTTAGAATAAGAGGCTTTTGAACCCATTCCCCTATGTAGAATCCTGGGATTTGCTCAATCTGCAGGCTTGTGTGGACATGCAGGTTGAATTTTGCCCCAACTGGTCCAATTATAGGCAGTTCACATGCTGGCTCTCCACCATTCTTGAACTCCCTAACAGTACTTCAGACGACTCCCCATTTGAGCTGAGCTGTAAATAGATTTAAAGCAGAAATCACAAATGGCATTCCAAGGGTTAGATTTGGTAGGGGGCTGAATTTTGTTTGCCCATACCATGTTTTTAAAAATTTAGCCGATATTTAACCATCTGGAAATTTCACTCCCAATTAAATCCATATTTCTCTTCTCTTAAAAAAAATCAGACAGTTCAGCAATGCAAGGAAACATTTCTATATGGCAACACCTGGCTCAAGCTGAATATGTCACCAGAGGTCCCACCACTCTGTATTATACCTGCTTCCTTCTCTCATTAATGATACCTGCCTGCATTCTGTAGTTTACACCCTGGGTTTAAGCTAGCCTTCCTCCCAGGTGGTACTTGATATCCAGTGCAAGTTATTGGCAGAAAAGAAGGGCCAAAAGCATGATGTAATTAGGAATGAAATGAAGAAAATCAAACTCAGGGTTTTCAGTAACATCATGTTTCCTGATACAGAGACATTAGGCTTGTCTCCTTTTTTGATTTCACAGAACAAATGATATTTCATCTGTGGATGACAGTGGTTTTAGACAAGGACAGTTCCGAGTGATTTGGGGGTGATCTCTGCCACTTGTTACTTTTGCTAAGGAGAGACTCAGGAAAATTACGTGACATGTTCTCTCATCATAGATCATGGATGCTGTCAAGTGAAATGTGAGATACTCTGCCAAAAAGAAGAGTCTGTTGGGGTGTCTGGGTGGCTCAGTCAGTTAAGCGTCCAACTCTTGATTTCAGCCCAGATTGTGATCTCAGCGTTATGGGATGGAGCCTGTGTTGGGCTCTGCACTCAGCGTGAAGCCTGCTTAAGCTTCTCTCTCTCTCTTCGTTTCCCCCTGCCTCTCCCCAGTGTCGTTGTCTCTCTCTAAAAAAAAGAAGAGTCTTTTGTTTAGCATAAGGAGCAACATAACTGTTTTCCTCCATAGACTGGCAAGGCATGCCAAAAGGAACTCACGGCAACCTGTCCCAGGTATACATTTGGTTATTTTAAGGCTAAGAAAGGTTAAATAGAACAGAAAGAAATTAAAAATAGATTATTCCAGGGTAGCAGAAAGACTAATGGTGGCAGATGAATACAGTTTTTCTCAGTAAGATGTGACACTATTACCTGCTTTACATTCAGCCTTGCCAATTTTAAAGAGTAAAATACTTCCATCTGAGTCTTACCAATTTTAAAAACCAAAATACCTTCATCCAGATCCAGGGTAAGTATGCTTTCGAATCAGTTACAGTGTTTTCTTGCTTTAAAAAAAAAAAAAGGTTTAAACTAAAGAGGTGTATTGTGGGGGCAGGAGTGTGTCTCTTTGCAGGGCTGGGATGGAGGGAGTTGATACATTTGCAGACTTCATTATACTGAGTACTCCTTCAAAGGGTGGTTCCATCTCTACTCCCCTGCCCCCACTGCATACCTTCCCTTGGTACATTACTTCCTGTAACATACACACTTCTTAATTTAATGGTTTCATTAGTCTTTTATAGCTTTTCCATGGCTAGAACAGGCCAGAGCAGTGATGAATGGTTTATCAGGAAAGCAGCTCAAGGGTAGGACTTCATAGATACAGTGGCAGCACCTTAATCAGGAAATCCAAAAGAATGTTGGTGGGAGGGGAGAGGGAAGGACATTTGGATCACCAGAGAATTTCTTCCCCTGGGTCTCCTGACTGAGAAACATTAAAAAATCTAATGCAGCTTTATTCTCCATCCTCCTCTAAGCCTTAAATGTCTGCCTTTTGGGCATGGACTGTAATAGACTAGGGCTTTAGGACCAGTTTCTCTGAGAAGCAGCCGGTGTTCAAGAAGGGCCCTTGACACCATTCTGACTTAATGCTAGACACATCTGCAGCTACTTGGACAAAATTGACATTGTCTGGAGTGCAAAGCAATCGCCTAGCGCAGCATTAGGGAGCATTTACTCTTGAGCCGTGCTACCAGACAGCAAATCTTGACCTTTAGGAGTTCAGAGATTAGATTTCGTTGCTGCAGGCGTTGAAGATATTGTTAGGAATTTGTTGCTATTCAAAGCAGATTTCAGGGGTTACCTACGGGTTTAATTCATCGCATCAATCATTTTTTGGAAGGTTCTTTTAAAGCCAAGATAGCTTCAAATAAAAACTAGGATTACTTTTACATTGATTGTCAGTAGTTGGTGAGGAGCAAAGGGGGAACACTCTTGAGATGCTGTTAAAGTTTTCATATTTGTTCCTTCTCTGGCAGGTGTTCTGTGGTATTGGAGAGAAAAGGCATGTTTCTTCAATAGGCATGTAAGGCAGTTGCTGCAACAACAGGCAGGAAATGAGAATAAGGATTTGACTCCCTCTGGTGTAGATTTCTCAAGCCCTTTAA
This sequence comes from Nyctereutes procyonoides, assembly GCF_905146905.1. Classification (NCBI taxonomy): domain Eukaryota; kingdom Metazoa; phylum Chordata; class Mammalia; order Carnivora; family Canidae; genus Nyctereutes; species Nyctereutes procyonoides. The sequence goes on from NW_026575040.1 coordinate 15,856,683, forward strand.
CACATTAGGAGCACAGATCTCCTCCAGGTGATCTCAAAGTGCACTGTTTAAAAAAAATACCTGTTTAAGCCAACAGGGGTTAAATAGGGCTTATTTCTTTGAGCTAGCCAGCATAGGAACCCAATTTCTTCCTCCATTTGTGTATAGGTGTGTATCTGTGTGTGCACTTACGGGTGTGTTTGTGTGTGTATGCATACAGGCAGTTCTCTTATCTGGAGGTCAGTTTCCCAGTTCCCTCAGCCCTCTTGATCTGAGGCTGTATAGAAAAGATTTCTGAGGGTCTCTGGAAAGGAAGTACCACACAGTGGCTGGACTCAAGCCGTGTACTTTCTTTCTTTGAGCAGACTTTTATTTTATCCTTATTGATTCTTATTTGCCATGCAAGTCCTATTAAGCACTTTAACTCAGCTCACCAATCCATAGTCAATTAAACACCATGAAGAAAACTTATCTCCACTGCTTCTCTTCACCTCTCCAAACATGCTTCTTATTTCTGTAAGAGGGAGTTTGTACTGGATAATCCTATAGCCCTGATTTTATTACAACTGGAAAGTACTAAATTTGCTTTGCAAGACAGGTACAATAGCAGTGAAAGAAACAAGAGCTAGAACCAAGGAAGGGAGGGGATAGACACATATTAACTCAGGGGAGAGCTGTCATTCCAGAGCATAATAATGGGGACCTGAGACATCAATGAAAGCTTACACATAGATCACTATATTCAGTTTAAGAAGCCAGGATAATGGATAATTACTGTAAAATATGATTTAGAAAAGTTTTTAACATTGTCAACATTTGACAATTCCATTGTGGAAAGAGGAAGCTTCATTATCAAGATAAAGCACATATTTGGAATTAATTGTTGCTTCATGCTGCTGAACATGTGAGACCCTTTTATGGCAGGTGCATCTCAAGTGAGCCTTGCTCTGATGGTGGACCTTGCTGCTGATGCTCAACATTGTGTGTGTGTGTGTGTGTGTGTGTGTGTGTGTGGCATGCTACAGAACTTCAATGGTGAAATAAAAAAGAACCCAACAACTCTTCTCTTCCATTCAAGTGAAAGGTGCAATTGCCAGGTCATTCTCTCTATCACTTGCAGAAGAGTTCCTGCGTACCAGACATAACACCCCATGAGGAAGGTGTTATTGCCTGTTGGGTAGGGTGAAAAACTGAGGCTCATGAAGTGAAAGAATTTGCCTGAGGTAACACAACCACCAAAGCACATCCCTGGAATTCACACTCAGCTTTGTCTATTTAAAAGTTTGTGCTGGCTCCCACACAAATGAGTAAACAGGCACACACAGCGAAATGGTCTCGAACAAGTTGCAGAAGACGACCAAAAGAAATATTTCCTTCTCAGTGCACTGGCCTTCTACTAAACCATACTTTCATCTCTCCCTGTGAGTTACATATGTATTAATGGCCACCGTGAATTCATAACTTGCCAGGTATAAACACACATGCACACACAAACGTGCATTACAAAGAATAATTACTAATTGCCTTTGCTCTCATGGAAATATATCCATATATGCATTATAAAATAAGGCTGAGCCTCCCTCCCTGGCTTCAAAACCAGCCTGGTGTGAATAGGTTGGTTTAGACTTGTTTATTTACTTAAAAAATCTTTTATTGCAAGGCAACTTATTTTTATTGCAGAAAATTGAAGTACTAGCAAGCAAAATGAAATAATAAAATTCACCCTCAGTTCTACCAACTAGAGATAACCAAAGCAAGGCAAGGACACCTGGGTGGCTCAGCGACTGAGTGCTTGCCTTCAGCCCAGGGCGTGATCCTGGAGTCCTGGGATTGAGTCCCAATCGGGCTTCCTGTGAGGAACATGCTTCTCCCTCTCTCTCATAAATAGATAAATAAAATCTTAAAAAAAAAAAAAAAGCAAACACGGGGTATATTCCCTATGTAAACCTGTAGTGTTTATGGAAAGATCATAGTGTATATTCTGTTTTGTAACCTATTTCACTTAAAAATGTTGTAGCCATGTCATCAAATATTCTAACAATGCTATTTTCTTTGGCTGCGTGATAACTTATTGAATGGATGTCTCATTGGCTATGTTTATTTAATAACTTACCTAATGTGCCTCTGTTGAAACCACAGCCAGATAAATGGAAGTCTTTAGATACTACTGCCCAAAACAATGTCCTCAGGCACTGTCCTCTCCCCAGTTATTACTAAATGGTAAATGAAAGCTGCAGGCCACATCCCTTCAGGTCCTAACACCACCTGAGATGATACACGATGACACGTGCAGAACCTTTGCAGTAAGCCCTAGGCCGTGGCCAGCACCATCACTGGGAATTCCCACCCCCACAGTCTTCTGGTACACAGCCCTTGTGGTTTGTAGCATTTACAGTTCTGCAATGCCTCCTCCTCTCATGTAACTGAAACCTACTGGGTGTGGGTCATTCTAATTCTCCTTATAGAAGTGATGCATCTGAAACCCAAGCTGTGATGACTTGCCACAGGGCACCTAAGCAGTGAGGCTCAAAGCCAGATTCTGAACCCTAACTTTTAGATTCTCAATTCACTGGGATTTCTATTGTAATGTGATGCTATCAGGAGAAAAAGAAAGGGGGAGAGGCAGGAAGGAAGAGAAGAACAAAACAAAAGATTTAAAAAAAGAAGAGGCTAAAGGGACACCTGGGTAGCTCAGTGGTTGAGGAGTAATGCTTCTCTCTCTGTTTCTCATGAATAAATAAATAGAATCTTAAAAATAAAAAAGAGGCTAAAAAGATAGGCCCTGGTATTCTAGGGGCAGGTGGGAGAGGGCATGGGACATCCCCAGTGCATCCTGCATGCACCTGTCTGCTTATCTCTCACCAAGAGGTTGGAGGAACAGAGATGGGCAGCTTTCTTGGCATGGGCCTCAGACTCAGAGGTCTCAAAAGACAAAGCCATTTCTCCTTGTGCTCTTACAGTCACCAAATAATCAACCATATTTACCCATGACTCTGCCCACGCCTCCCTCTCATACCCTCGTCTTTGCAGGCAGGGAAGCACCCACTATGGGCCTGGCCCTGGGATAACAGCTGAAGGCCCTCAGCCTGAGGAGGAGAGTGGACCTGAGATCTGTCTTCATGCATCAGAGGGGCTGGCCTGAGCAAAAGTTATTAGACCTGAGCTCTGAGGCCTCTAAGGGCAGACACAGGGCCACAGGTGAAAGCTCAAGGACAGTGATTTCTGCCCATGCCCAGGAGGAATTAGAATCAGCCCACTGGCAAGAGGTGGGGCCCACAGACAGTGGGAAATGTGTTTAGATCTGACTCTGTATATCACTGTCATATTAGCTGCGGGCTCTGTGAAAGCCTCACGCTGTAGCTGACTTCAGTTTCCTGTCTTTAGAAAGGAGAAGGACTTGGAGTTAAGTAGTTCGAAGGGTATGAAAGAATATAAACAGCATATGTATGTGCACAGAGTGCTGGGCATATGAGAAACTGCATAAACGCTGGCTTCTATGTTCCCTGCACCTGGAGGTTACATCAGAGGGTGTATGAAAACCACACATGCTATTTGTTCACCTGAAACTGAGAGTCTGTGATTTTGTCTGATGGAACTGTTTGCATGTGTGGGGTGGGGAGACATGGTAATAATGTAAACAAAGGTCCAAGGGAAAGCTGCTACTTTGAATAATGATTTCCCTAATCTCTTTGATGGGGTTGGCTTTGTTTCTCTAAAGCAGCGGCCACCCATTTGGCTAGGGAGGCCTTACCAGCCCCTCCAGAGTCCCTGCTGTGTCTCCCAAGACAACCCAAAGAAATCCACAGCCTAAGCACAAATTGCTTACTTGTGGTGGAAGTTCAGCATGAACACAGGCACTCCCCTGCCCCTCACCCCAGTCCCTAAGCTGCTCTGTAGGAGAAAAGTGGGAGCTGCTTTGCCCTCCAACTCGGTGAACTTTTCCAATATGGTATCACCCTGAAGATAAAAATGCATGCTCCGTTCTAGTCTTGCCAGTGGTTAATGATTCCTTGGATGAGAGTCACAGAGTAAGAGGGTATATATTCGGTTTTTAGGACACTAGGGTACCATTCCACACATCCCCAGAATCGGCTCACTTCTCATACTGCCTAATGTTGGCTACCCACAAGGAGAAGCATGTACTTAGAAGAACACACAGAATTTGGGGTAGCATGAGGAGAACCCAAAGGAAAGCATCCTTCCCGTGAAATAATTTTTGATCCTAGGGCAAGGGTTGGTAGTCTGCAAAATGGCAACTATCAAACTACTTTTATTTAGTATTCAACTTATTTGTTCTTTCACCCATTCAGTTAACCAACATGTATTTATTGAAGCTTGCTAGGCCCCAGTATAACATTGATTCACAAGGTTCCTGCCATTAAGAAGTTTGGAGTATAGTGAAAGAGTTGCTCTGTAGTTCAAGGTAATAAGCTGTGGTTTGCCCATAGTCTGTAATAGTCTGGCTGTCGGGGGCATGGCGCCATATCCCCCGGGCCCCTGCTGAGCCAGAGTCCCACTGAGGAGGTAGAAAGATAGGGTCACTCACACAGTGCATCAAAGGTTAGAGAGGAGAGGTAGCAAATCTTTGGCAAGGCTTTATAAACTTCTGCAGGGTAATTCTGAAATATATAGAGAAGCCAGATAAATGATCCTGAACTTACTAATGACCTCAAGTGTTCATTTTTCTGCTGCCTGTGCTTTAGTGCTAGTTTTTTAAGGATATACCCATTTTCCTGAGTTAAAACATTTTGATCCTTTCTTTTCTCCCCACTCCATCCTGAACAGTATTTCTCCCTTAAATTTTCCATTTTACCCTCTTCTCTTTCAGTTTCTCATTCTCATCTAAGCTCAGTAGTGGCAAAGCAAAAAATTCCTGTCCGTCTCCAAGCTTGGTTCACAACGTCAGGGTCTCCTTTGGGAGAGAGAGTCCCTGGGGATGAGACATGGGGAAAAGGGAGACAGAAGTAACAATCACTAAAGCAACTGAAACATCAAAGGCCAGATCATGATGACTGTGATGACAAAATACCCACAACCCCAAATCTCTGCTCCTAACACTCCCAAAGTCTGACAAACCAAGATTTTTCTGAAGTTTGTAGCAAACTCCCTGGGTGGCAAAACTGAGCCTGAACTGACATGAGTCTATTTATAGTCTTGTATTTATCTTTTAGTATGAATATTCATACATTTCATTAAAGAAATATTAATGTGTTTAATTATGAGATGCTGCCACATACCCTGTTGGGGGTGTTATGTAATTTATGGAAAATGCCCCATATTACCTTTCTAAAATTCAAAAGATTCTGAATTCTTAAACACATTGGTCTCATGAATTTCTTTTAAGAGGTTGTGGAGCTATATGTTTTCCTCAGTCTGCCTTATGATCTAATTTTTATCTCTCATAGAGACAATTTTGCTTTAATTTTCTTGAGAGTACAAAGCAGAATCTTTTCTGAAACTCTTTGCTTCTTAACCACATATACTTTCTCTGCAACACCCCAAATTAGGTTTTATTTCATGTGTACTATGCTTAGCACCTTGGGCTTTTTCCATAATAAAAAAAAAAGTCCCTATGTATTTTTTTATCTTGTCTTTAACAGCTTTATTGAGGCATACTTTACATATTATAAAATTTACTTATTTTGAGTCTACAATTCAATACCTTTAGTCAATTTACATAATCTAATTGTAGAACGTTCTCATCCCCCCCAAAAGAAATGTCCCTCTCATTTATAGTTCCTCCCATTCCCACCCCCAGGCAAATACTAACCTACTTTCTATCTACATTTTGAGACCATGCTATATGCCAGCCATAGTGCAATCTTTTTGAGGAAACTGAGGCTCAAGTAACTAGTAATGGAAGAAGTTAGGATTTGATGTAGCTCCTTCTGACTCTAGAGTTCATGATCTTTCCAAAGGTGGCCAGAGAAGGTCAAGAGTGTCCGCTTGCTGGACAGGATCAGAAACCATGGTGGCCCAAACATAGATGTTGGAGACAGGAGTGATCACCAGCAGGGTGGTGAACTGGATGACCTTTAGGCTCCAGCTAGTTCTGAGCTTCTGTGATTCTATAAATCCATAAAATGCCTCCAACTAAGCCAGGGACTTATTTTAATGAATAGATAAGAATGATGTGTCATGAACAGACTAATTGCATATAAAAGGAACGCTTCTGAAGTGTGCAGTGTGTTCCCTTAAGCACTTTAAATGCCCCCCAGAGATGCTGTTTGCAAGTCACAATTTGCATTATCAATGAAGAGGCAGTTTGCCAAGCGAAGAGAAGCATCAGCCTCACCATGATTCAAGTTACCACACATTCCAACATATTGATGGCCAAATTAATGAAACCTTTTGATAGATTTATTTTCTCAGCTTTTAAAATTTTAAGATGGTACTTTGAATGTAATCATAGTGATATGCTGGTGTTGGAGCTACATAAGACTAGTTGATAGATGAAGTACTTGGTACTGTAATTGAGGAAAATTTTATGTTGTTGTTATTATGATTATTAAGAATTAACATCATCTCTGTCCATTAAGAGAAGTCCATTCTCAAAGGCAGCTAGCCTCCAGCCCTCTCAGCCCTCCTTTCTGCCTCAAACTCACTCTGTGATTCAGATATTACTTGCTCCTCCCATTTCCCTACACATTTCAGAGACCATGTGTTCTTTCTGTACCCTCTGCCTGAGCAAAGCCTAGATCTAGGAAAAGACTTATGACCCATTACTTATGCCTTGGTATGATATTTGGATCACTAAAATCTCTAAATAAAGAATTCAGGCCCATGCGTTTTAAACCATGTGACAATTTTGGAATAAAATATAATTTGTTCCCTGGTAAAGATATTTCAGGACACAGACAAGAATTCTGTAATCCATCAACTTTTCTGGGTGCTTCTAAAATTTTATTGCACATTGTTAAAAGATAAACTTGAGGCATATTAAAATTGTTAAGGGTTTATTTGAGGAAAAAATCAATTTGAATTGGCCAGCATCCAATCTAATGGAAGAAGCTCTGAGGAGCTATACAAAATGAAAGACCCTTTAGGCAGAAGGGAGTGGGAATAAAGAAGTAATAACGGACAAAAAAGCAGGTTGGTTATTGTGAAGTTACTTTCCTTTAGGGGATGCCAGAGGTCTATCAGGCAGTTTACCTCACTAGTGCTGATCAGGTGTTTCCTGATTGACTGGTCTCAGATTTCATTTCTGGGAGAGCTGGAACTGTAATTATGTTAAGTCTTGGTTTGGTGACATGGGGCTTAGCATAGACAACAGGCCCCAAATGGAGTTGCTTTTTTTTTTTTTTTTTTTTAACATTTTATTTATTTACTGGAGAGAAAGTGAGAGAGAGCATGGGGGGGGGCGTGGAGTGGCAGAGGGAGAGGGAATAGCAGACTCTCCACTGAGCAGGGAGCTCCATGCTCTATGCAGGACTCAGTCTCAGGACCCTGGGATCATGACCTGAGCCCAAGGCATATGCTTAACTGACTGAGCCTTCCAGGTGCCCCTGTTATCTTATTTTTAACAATTCCCTGTTTGATTAGACTTTTAGCCTGAGAGACATGATCAAAATTTAAGGCATTAGCACTACTCCCAGTCACCACTCTGGAGTTTTTATAGTTTTTTGCTTAATCTCTGTGTGGTATTCATAGGACATGATGTCTTTTTTGGTGAATCTTTTTGTGGCACTCACAGATTACAACACCAAGTTCACAGGCTTTAACTTGGTCATACTCTTTGTTCCTTTTCTGATATTCTAGTATTAGAGACATCATTTGCTTTGTGATTAGTGATTGCAAACCTGCATTTAAAGCTTTTGAGAGAATACAGTGTCCCAGGGAGACTACTATGATTATTATAAACAGGATAATTCCCCAAATCTGAAGAGCACTTCAGAGCCATGGCGCCCAAGACCCAATCCAATCAGAATCATATAAGTCAAAAGAAGACCTCATTGAAGGAGTCACTTTGTTAAGTCAACTGGCTTATTCAGTGATCTAAGTGGAGTCTCAACTTCCTCAGAAATGTCAGTCTAAATGCAGCAAATGGTATTGGCCATAGCACAAACATCAATCTGCTTAAAAAGTAATCAAGCATTATCCTATTATCAAGAACAGCTTTACCCAGACTCAGGATTGTTGTTGGGCAGCTATTGCTTTAGCAGGAGATTCTACAATAACCTTCAAGAGTTAAGAGATTCCTGACCATAGCTTCACTTGTATATACTCCTATCCAGGGCAGTAGGGATTTGCCAAAGGAAGCATATTTTGAATCATGAATGATTCCTGGTAATTCCCAGTTGAGTTTGTGGCTCAGGAATGGAAAGGTGATAGCCACGGAGGTCACTAAAATTCAAGGGTCTATAGACTGCACAGGTGGTTTTATTCTGGTTACCCTTGCCCTGTGTCCCTTTCTTTGTGCAGAGTCTGGATACAAGGTTGTTAACCACAGGTAGGAAAGTTGATCTCCATGGTTTTGGATCCTGACTGGTTTTGGATCCAGCCCCAGAGAAAGGGCTGAGTTTCATTCATTCATTCATTCATTCATTCATTCATTCATTTATTTATTTATGATAGACACAGAGGGAGAGAGAGAGAGAGGCAGAGACACAGGAGGAGGGAGAAGCAGGCTCCATGCCAGGAGCCTGATGCGGGACTCCATCCCGGGACTCCAGGATCGTGCCCTGGACCAAAGGCAGGCGCTAAACTGCTGAACCACCCAGGGACCCCCCAAGGGCTGAGTTTCTTCCAGAGACACTGAAGTATTAGAAATCAGGGAGAAGTTTAAAAAAGGAATAACTACAGAATCACCAGCATTATGACAAATACAACAGTTGTTTGTAGGTTGGATTACTAACTTCCTTGCCATGGGCTGAAATATACGAATATTGGCATTATCTCTCTAGGCCAGAGCAAGACAAAAGGTAAACAAAAGAATCCTAAAGACCTTCATAGTATAAGAATTAGGAAAAGGATGATCAGAGAGAGAAGGAGGAATGGAAACAAATGTTCTAAATCTGACATCTTGGGAAGAAGTAGTCTAGTACCTTGTAATTTGGGAGCAGTGTCAGTCGTCAGGAGTACTTAGTAGGATCCTTTCCATGAATCTCACTTTTGCAAAAACTTCAGACTAAGACAGTAACAATCTGTAAATGACAAAGGGCTTTAAAAAAGGGCCTATGGTTAAAGATCTGATGAGAGTATATTATAAGGAATTGACAAGGAAATCTGGTTCTTTCTGTGACCTACAAAATTTTAAGATACTAACTGGAATTATGACTGATAACATTATACCAAGACATTAGATTCCTAGGAATTTCATGAAATTTTTAGGATTTTTAGGATTAATAACATGCATTCATACAAATATAACCTAAGAAAGTTTATCATCCCTTCTTTGACAATGCTTCTCATGTAATTTAACATACCAAATAAACCTAATTAGTTTAACCTCAATCTCTTACAAGGTGAGAGACAAATCCTTTGAGATTTTCCAAGGACCCTCTGGGAAATCTCCAAGTTAGGTGCATTCAAAAAGACTCCCTTTAGAATTTGTGGAGAAAATGTCAAAAGGTGGGCACCTGGGTGGCACGGTCAGTTGAGCATCCAGCTCTTGGTTTTGTCTCAGGTTGCGATCTCAGGATTGTGAGATCAAGCCCTGTCTCAGGCTCTGTGTTCAGTATAGAGTCTACTTAAGCTTCTCTCTCCCTCTCCCTTTCCCCAACCATGTGTTTTCTCTCAAATAAAGAAATCTTAAAAAAAGGAAATGTCAAAATGTTTGAACATTTGACAAATAGGATCACAGATCATTATGAAATAATACCTAGTTATCTATTTAACCAAGGTGACAATAGAAGTTGTTAAAGGCAAATACAGAAAGTTACAAAGTTGTGAACAAAATTTAGCTCTTTTAAGATTGAGAAGACTGGGTTTTCATAAGTAGTGAAAGACCTGATAAAGACAACATGAAGAACACTTAATTATTTTAGAAAAGCATGAAATCTTTGCTGCCCAGGCAGATTACTTAAAAGATGAAGAAAAACCTTTGGTTACAATTTCATATTAAGAGAAGACCAATAATCTAAGAAAATTTTGTCCTTTAAATAGAAAACCAAGTTCTAATTTTGCATCAGTGTACTTCTGATATTAAACTCATCCTTTTAAAGTGTAAATAAATTTTTTTCCAATCTTAGCCTGACCACACAAAAAGTTCCTTTCCCAGATTTCTTTTCCACAAATATTCTACAACTATTTTACATTCATTCAGATTTTGTCCTAAGTTTTCTTTTTCTTTCCCATTCTGGAACAAGCAATCATTTTACTTTTCTTACCTACTTTTCATACAATTGTTTCCTTTCACTAATATTTTTTCTAAGTGGTTTGATTACACATATTGATTAGAATTTTTGGCCCTTAGATTCTTTAATTTCTAGTGAAAACTAAGAAGTAAGCAATGGTGGACTGTTTGTTACACTAGCATTCTGTGGATTGGCAAATTTATAAAAATATTTTATAACTTCTAGAAGCATATTCTTCTCTGTAGTAAATTTTACAGTGTGGTATAAATGTTTATTAACAGACCCAGAAGTCTTTAGTTCCTCTGTAAAAAGAAAGCCAAAAGCATATAAACCTATGTTCAGTGTTTTATATTATTTGAAAATGTCCTAAAAAAAAAAAGAAAAAAAGAAAATGTCCTAGATACTCAGTGAATATCCATCATTTAACTTGTATCAGTATAACTTTAAGGTTTCGAGTTACCAAAAAAATTTTGAAAACTAGTAGATATAACATAAAACATAATTATTGTTGAAATGTTCACTTACAAACTTTTATCTTACATCTATTTAATTCATTTGTTCTTAATAATTATGTTTAGATTATATGAAAATTTCACAAGACATTAAACAGCTAACCATCATCTTATCTTTTTTGATGACAAATTCTGTAACACAAATAACATGAGCTTATTTCACTTTTAGTGACTATAGATAGAATAAAAATAAATCATATTTAATGCCAATAACTCAAAAGATGTGTGTTTTAATTAAAAGTAACAAACTGAAACTTTCTTTTATTTATCAAAGATTATCCTAAATCATATGAACCTGAAAAACATTTGGGTTAGTTTCTATATTTCTGAGAGTATACTTACTATAAACACTTGTTTATTTTTAAGTCAATTAAACAGAGTTCTTTACAAATTAATTTTGACAATACTGAGCAGGGGTAGAAAAATCACGCATTTATAACATACATACATAGACATATATAAATATACAGACAGATACAAAGAGAGATCTTATAGCTTTCATTTAAAAATTGTAATCACACTGGGGGGCTTTGGTGGCTCAGTCGGTCAAGCATCCTACTCTTAGGTCATGATCTCAGGGTCATGAGATCAAGCCCTGCATTGAGCCTGCTTGACATTCTCTCTCTGCCTCTCCCTCTGCGCCTAAGCACCCTCACCACTTGTGCTCTCTCTCTCTCCTGCTCTTAAAAAACAAACAAACAAACAAACAAACAAAACAGTAGCTACAAGACAGACATTATAATACAAAAGTCACTAGTTTATAAAGAATAGTTGGATCCAAATTGTGTTTCTGGCAGATGGCATAAGTTAAAGTTACCTGTTTAAATTTTTTACCTATATTTGTGAAAGAAACTTAAGATTTTTTATAGGCTGAGTTTTCAAATAGCCTTTTTTTTCCTCCTTCTGATAAGAATCACCTTGTTTCCTGGAGAAGACCACATAGAATACTTATATCTCCAAAGGCACAGAGAAATGCAAATTCCCAAGATGGAGTTCCCTAAATCCAGATCTTTTACAATATCTGCAAACTTTTTGAGATGAATTGGGAAGTTTGGAGGTTGGTAAAAAGGATAGTGGGCTCTGGATTATTTCTAGCACCACATTTCTGTTCTCAGAGACTAAAGTTGTAAGACAAGTACAATTGTCTTTAATTCCTCAAAGAATTGGGTTGCAACCTGAAAGCTATCAAGAGGCTGACACAGCCATCCAATTACATTATCCTCAATTTTTTTTATATCAGAAAATTTTTTAATCAAAAGTTTGCTATGTTCTAGATTCAAAGCTGTATTTCTTCGGGGTGTTTTAGTAAATCATTCCACTAAAGGCTTCAGCTATTTTTATTTCCTTCTGTGTACATAGTTTCATTTTAGCTTAGGGGAGAAGGCCTGAAACAAAAGTTCCTATCAGACTCTTAATATCAGCTTCTAATTTGGCCAACTTTAGACCATAGAGCTATTTCTGAAAAATACTAATCCTTTCAAATATCTTGTCAGGTCAAAAAAAAACACAACACAAAAGAAAACAAAAATATCTTGTTAGGTTCTAGCCAGTACAAATAGTAAGTAGTCCTGTCAGTATTGAATGAACTTGTGGATTGAAGAGGTATCCCCAAAGAGGGGGTAAAAGATACTACCCTCCCAGGATCCAAAACCACTCCCAAAGAGAGCCAAAAGAAACACTTACACAATTTCCCTGAGAGTTGACCAAAGTCAGTAGGACCTCAGCTGCAAATGGAGTGCAACCCGCTTTTCTGTCCAGCCATATTTTGGGTGCCCCAAACCTGACAATTGCGAAACCAAGTTCTCAGGACACATAGACCAACAATAAAGCAATAGCTATCCCTGGGAGAGAAAGGATCAACCCAATGGGCACCTAAAGGTAAATTTATGGGTCACAATTCAAAGATCTAATTGTTTTTGGAGGGTTGCTTTTTTAATTTAAATTCTAGTTAGTTAACATACTGTGTAATATTAGTTTCAGGTGAACAATATAGTGATTCAGCAATTCTGTGCATCCCCCGGTGCTCATCACAAGTGCACTCCCTAATCCGCACCACTTGTTTCACTCATCCCCCACACCCACCTCCCCTCAGGTAACTATCAGTTCTCTGTAGTTGAGTCTGTTTCTCGGTTTGTCTCTTTTTTTCTCTTTGCTCAATTGTTTCTTAAATTCCATATAAGAGTGAAATCACATTTGTCTCCTCTCTCACTGACTTATTTCACTTGGCCTTATGCTCTCCAGCTCCATCCACATTGTCACAAATGGCAAGATTTCATTCTTTTTATGGCCAAATAATATTCCACATCTTCTTTACCCATTCATCGATCTATGTACACTTGGACTGCTTCCATATCTTGGCTAATGTAAATAATGTTGCTGTAAACATACAGATGCATGTATCTCTTTGAATTAGTGTTCTTGTATCCTTTGGGTGAATACCCAGTAATGTGATTGTTAGATCATAACGTAGTTCTATTTTTAACTTTTTTGAGGAGCCTTCATACTGATTTCCAGAGTGGCTGCACCAGTTTGCATTCCTACCAACAATGCAGGAGAGTTCTCTTTTCTCCATAGTCTCATCAACACCTGTTGTCTTGTGTTCATTTTAGCCATTCTGACAGGTGTGAGGTGATATCTCATTGTAGTTTTGATTTGCATTTCCCTGACGGTCAGTGATGTTGAGTATCAAAGATCTTATTCTTATGGATGTTTGGTTTTTTTTTGTTTTTTGTTTTTGTTTTTTTGCCTGCCAATCTGAATTTGGAAAGAAAGAGACAACAAAAAGTTTTACCTTTCTCTCTCAACCAGGCACTACAGATAAGATCTGGGAGAACTGATTTTGGTAAGAATTCTTACCCTTTGCTGGCTCTTGCGAGCTTTCCCAGGATCCTATCTGTAAATTCTGGAACAAGTGTTGTATCCCAGTAATCTCATCCTGGTCACCAGAAACTGTAGTGGAGGAAAAAAGAATTCTTCCTCTAACTTTTATGAGAGTGCTTGGCTGAAACCCCTTTTTCTCTAGGATACCTAATAAATAGATAAGCTTATTTAGGTTAAAAGTTCTCCACTGTGGCCACTTTTTTCAAGATTTTCTCTGGTTAATCTGATTATTCAGCCTTAAGACAATATTTTATTCACCTGAGGCCTCTAATTGGACTCAAGCTTAAGTCAAACCCATTTGGACCCCAGACTTGGTTAGGTTTCTAAGTCAGAAGCAATCTGACCCTGGATCTACTCCTACTCCAGCCAGTTTCTGGACCCAGTCTGGAAAAAGATACTTGGAGATAAAGCCTGAAAGCTCATAATACAAAAGCTGTGGAGCTAGCATCCTAGAGCAACTTGCTCTTGACCTCCAGAGACAGCAGGAAAGCAGTGGGCTGAGGGGAGTGCTCTCTGTGCCTGGGGACCCCGGAGGTTCCCTTTGGTTCCCTCTTCTGATACTAGAACTGTTGGAAGATAAACTGAATCATATTGAAAACTTTAAGTTTATTTGAGCAAAAATTGAGTTGAATTCAGGCAACATCCAATCTAGCAGATAGAAAGGAGCCCCCAAGGAGCTATACAACATAAAAGAGCATTAGAGGGAGATGGGAATGGGAACAAGGAAGTTATACTAGGGCCAAAAAGCAGGTTGGCTATTGCAAAATTCCTTTAAGGGATGGCAGAGGTCTATGGAGCAGTTTACCTCACTAGTGCTGATCAGGTGATTCCTGCTTAAGATTTCGTTCTTAGGAGAGCTGAAACCATGATGAAATCTCAATGTGGTGACATGGGGCTGGACTTAGGATAAGTGACTTCATACGGGGCCTATTATTGTTACTAACAATTTGTTATAATTAACATCTATGTGTATCTTTTTGATTGACAAAGAGCTTTAAACTATTTTTCTATCATTTAATCATGATGATCCTATGAAGATGGTTGGTATTATTGTCCATTGTTATTAATTAACTTTTAAGTTATGTTATCATTAGTAGTTAATAATAAATGAGATAAGGTATGTAATGCATTTAGTATTGAGCTTTCTGACTTAGGTTGTCCATTGAATAAGTTTGCTATTGTGATTTTTTAAATCTTCACCCTCACTTTTAGAGACAAGGAAAAGGAGGCTCAGATATATTAAGGAACTTGTTCAAGGTTCACATAGCTAGTAAGAGTGGGGTGGGGATTGAAATTTCATGTCAGCTTTCTCTGGGACACACCCTCCATAGCAGTGTAAGTAGTATGGCCTTGGCCAAAGTGACCAGTGAAATCCCAGACCTCAGAATCAAGGACCTGAACTGAAGCTTGGACTTGATATCAAATTTCTCAGATCATGGAGCTCTTCTGCTCTTCCTGGTGAACTAGGGAGAAGACACAGCTTCCCTTTCACAAATGGCAGCAGAGTGTTTTTATTTTGACTTAGAAATTTATACCTTTGAGCTATTTTACTGCTAGAATTAATTTATTATACAGTAGTGCCCAGGCAAGGAGATATTTAAAAATATTAGCAACAGACTAGTAACATAGGATTTTCCCAAATGTTCTCTTCTATCTGTGATCTCATTACAGTTCATCCCTTCCACCTCTCAACACAGCACTGTGAGATGTCCCCACATCTGTCTGTGTAAGCCAAAAAAAAAAAAAAAAAAGCATTCTGATGCTTCCGTCTGAGCATATTTTTGTATGAGAGTACTCATCTTGCTAGATGGTAAGGTTGTCTGAAGACATACTTTGGGGTGCATGAGCCAATGTGGCTAGGAGCACCAGATTATGTTTCACTTTCAATTTCCTCATTTGCAAGAAGAAGATTTCAGTAATAAAATGCAGCTGAAATTGGTCTATGTCTGAATCAGTATCCTGAGAAACCAGGTGGTAATGAGGTGGAAAGGAAAAAGGTAAGGGATGTGTGGTGAAAATGTGCTCCCTCTGAAAAACATCGTTTGCCAGGAAATCCTGTGATGAGTGTCTTGTGGGTAGTTGGAATGCAACTCCTGTTAAGCATTTGCTTAATACTGATAGATGCCCTTTTTTTCTTCCACTAATTTTTCTGTTTTGCTAAACTGTGAAATCCCTCTCACCTCTTGCCCACTTTCTTGATCATCGGTTTTGAAATTTTTACATATTTTGATGGAAAATTTGTGATAATCATTTCCTTTTTCCGAATAATAATGTTAGAATGAGAAACACTGCCTCAAATGAACAAGATGTTTCCCCACTGACTGTGTGGTGGGAACAATTAAGCTAAGTCTGTTACTTGTGTGAGAGCTGCTCTGAGGTCCTTCATACCTTATCACCTCTAGCATGGGTATATTATCTAGACCAGAAGTTGCAAAGCAAAGAGCCAAGACCAATAGACATGTTTTATTTGGCCCACATAATTGAAAAAAAAAATGTTTTCTTAATAGTTGCCAACTCTTAAATCCAGATTGCTCACTTGTAAAAATCTTTATTTCTGGCATCTTTTGAAAAATTCAGAGCTCAACACACTAGGCCAACAATTGCCTATGATAAAATTAGGTACTGGTCATGCAGCTCCTTTTTTTTAGAAGTGACATATTCCTTCCAGGATGCCATGGTCCTCACCTCTTCCTGATGTCTTGATAAAAGCTTGGCCCTGTAGGCATTTGAGATTACAGTTGTAGGTCAGTGACTGCCACCTCCTTACCCCCAAAATTTCAATCCCCAAACATGATCAATTTTTAATATTTGTTACAAGAACAATGATATATTGATATTTGGGCTAAGGTGTTACACGGTCAGCCAACACTTGAACAAGTGCATATTAATTTCTTTCTGTGATGGGTATCCACAGTGTGCTGTGTGGCCATTCACTCTCTCCCCTCATCCTGTCCCAGCAAATCCAGAGAGGACAGAGCACAGGCTCTGACAGGAGGCAGACCTACCTTTGGATTCTGGTTGTGCCACTCTCTAATTGCATGATGTTGGACATATCAGTTGACCTGTTTTAGTTCCAGTATCCTCTATAAATGAGGATACTGTGAGGGTAAAATGAATAAATGCCTATTTGCACAGACCTGACCCATTTTAATACCAAACACATGTTCCCTGTTTTTGTTCTCCCCCTTAGAACCAGTCACTAGATCGATTTGGCAAGCTCACTCACTGAAATGGCAGCCAAATGGGTCAAAACAGTTGCTGGAAAACACAGAACCCTTCATTTGTAGAAGTGGTATGATGAGGGTTGCCATTTATGCAGAAAGCCCCTTCTGGAGCAGCCAGGGCACCTGAAGGTTCAGGTGCCCCCAAGTCAGGAGGGTGTCTCAAGGTCGAATCTTCTGTCAGGATGGACTAGACATGTCCTTTGTCATAGTCTTTGCCGAACTACAATTACTTCAAAAGGAAGTATGGAGATGGTGAATTTGAGATCAGATTTCAGAGTGGAGCCCAAAGGCTTCCAGTTAAGTGTGAACACTGTATGAGAAAGAACAAAAGGGAGTGAGATATGCTAAGAGTGTGATTCATGAATTTACATTCAATAAAAAACCCTTCCAGCTATAATTATCACATTTTTGCTAATATTGAGATTCTAGATGTCAGACTTAATATTTGAGTAAACTAATTAAAGAATATTTTTTTCCCTCGCCTTGACAAACCATCTCTTTTATTGAAAGTTTTCAACTGCACTTTTCCCTTCCTGAAACTGACTGAGCTACAGGACCAGCAAGCACTTTCCGGTAGAACCCCCATGTCACCTCTGCTTTCCCTTTTCTCCATCCCTCCTCCTCCCCCATTCCCAGCTCTGTTTTGTGTTCTTTTGTTAAGGGCACAATTTTCCAAAGACACAGTTAATGTGTCTTTTTTATGCATTTGCCAAATAGTTCTAGGTGGAATTGCCTCTTAAGATTTCCTCTTTGGCTGTGGCACATTCAAACTCAAATTGTTGTGCTCAGTAGGGCCATTGTCACATTATAACAGGGAAAATGCTTCATCATGTGTTATAGAGCAAGATGGAATCTCTGCTAAGGAGCTCAGGGATCAAAGCGGAGAGAAAAGATTAATTTTTATACATCAAGTCATTATAGACGGAGAAGGAGATATTAAGATTGCCAGAGAGGAGATTTTCTCATCTAATATCGACGTAGAGAATATGTTGGGAGGACCGCTGGCTCTGTTCTCAGATTTGTTTTTACTTTTAAAGTGCTCAGATCTAGGTCATAAGCTTGTTTACACATATTTCAGGCTTTATAAAGAGCCTCTGTTAAAAAAAAAAAAAAAGATATCATTTTCCCAGGATTTAGATACATCTAAAAATATTTTGATTGTTTTTACTCTATTAAAATGCATAGCTACATTTCAGACAATTTTGAAAATAAAAGACAGGGAAAAAAAGACAAAGAAATAACTCTTCACCCTACTGTCCTAATCTGGCAACTCTGGTGTATGTCATGTTCTTCTTTTAAATGATGCTACTGTTTAACATGCTTGGAGACATACACACATGATTTTATGCCCTGTTTCTTTTGTTCACCTAACATCCTCTATATGATTTTCCACACCCTCACGGAGATTCTCTCAAGCACAAGGGCCCAGTTTATTAAGCTCTTCTATTATTAGACATTTGAATAACTTCTTTCTTGTTTCTACTCTAAAAAATATATTTGCACACCATGATTTTGCCATATTTTGATTTATATTCTTGAAATGAATTCTCAAAGTGGAATTTCTGGATCAAAGGTTATAAATATTAAGATTTTGATGCAAACTGCAAAGTTGCTTCCTAAAAGAATTTTACCGTGAAATGCCCTTTCACCACATCAAATGGACCTTTTGAACTTTTAGGAAAAGATTATTGTTTTCATATTTTGCTTTAATCTTTTTGATAAATCGCGAAGCATCATATATAGTGGCGGTTAATGTTGTTAATAATTATCCTTGGTGAGTAAACACTGCAACATTTAATGACAAAACATTAGGATGGTAGCATGTTTTAAGAGCAGTACAGACTGATGAGGAGTGTGGACTTGGATCAGGCTGCTTGGGCTCAAAGCTGGGATCTAACTTACCAGCTGAGTGATCTTAGCTCAGGATTTTCTCAGCCTCAGCTCTGTTGACATTTGGGACTGGTAGTTTTTTGCTATGGGTGCTGTCCTGTGCAGCATAGGATGTTTAACAATGTCCCTCACCTCTACTTCCCCCTCATCTCTACATTCCCCTGTCCTCAGAGTGACAACCAAAAACGTCTCACAACATTGCCAAATGTTCCTTGGGGACAAAGCCTTCCCCACTTAAGAATCCTTGCCTGAGGCAAATTACCCAACCTCACAGTGCTTGGTTTCTGTGTGTGTAAAATGGGGATAAAAATAATACCTCGAGAGGTTATTGGAAGGGCTAAGCAGACTTGCCCCTGGAGAGCACGAGGGTAGGGGCTGTCACATGCCAGGTGCACAGCCAATGCTAGCCATTATTGTCATCAAATTCCTGATGCCTACTCTTCAGCAAAGTGCTCGCTTGTTATTTTTACTATAAAAATGATTGTATGTAGGGACGCCTGGGTGGCTCAGAGGTTGAGTGTCTGCCTTTGGCTCAGGCCATGATCGAGTCCCACATCAGGCTCCCCATGAGGAGCCTGCTTCTCTCTCTGCCTATGTCTCTACCTCTCTCTGTGTGTGTCTCTCATGAATAAATAAAATGTTTTTTTTTAATTTTTATTTATTTATGATAGTCACAGAGAGAGAGAGAGAGAGAGAGAGCCGCAGAGACATAGGCAGAGGGAGAAGCAGGCTCCATGCACCGGGAGCCCGATGTGGGATTCGATCCTGGGTCTCCAGGATCGCGCCCCGGGCCAAAGGCAGGCGCCAAACCGCTGTGCCACCCAGGGATCCCCCAATAAATAAAATCTTTAAAAAATTATTGTATGTAATTTGAAAATTTTCAAAAAGTATTAGAAGCTAAGAAGAATTTCCTATAGACTGGGATGCCTGGGTAGCTTAGCAATTGAGTGTCTGTCTTGGGCTCAGGGCGTGATCCTGGGGTCCAGGATCGAGTCCCACATCGGGCTCCCTGTGGGGAGCCTGCTTCTTCCTCTGCTTATATCTCTGCCTCTCTGTGTTTCATGAATGGATAAATAAAATCTTTTTAAAAAATTTTCCTATACCTCTAATAGTCAGGAACAACTCTGATAACATTCAGGTGTATCTTCTTATGCAGCTAGAAAAGTCTGTGGCACATTATAATTGCTCAATAAATGTGTTGAACGCCTATAAAAAGTGAGATCAAGCCATATATACCATATATAAAGCCTTGCATCCTATCTATCTCCCTTACTACTGCATTGTATTTGCCCACATGTTTAGAGATTCCTTGAAAAGGTGTTTAATTGGGGCACATGGGTAGCTCAGTTGGTTAAGCATCTGACTCTTGATCTTAGGGTCATGAGTTCAAGCCCATGTTGGGCTCTAGGCCCATATGGATCCTACTTAAATTTTAAAAAAGAAAGAAAGAAAAAAGAAAAGGTGTTTTAATAAGTGCATAAAATCAACTCCATTAATGTACCCTATTTTAGTTAAGCATCATATAATTGTGAGTTAATTTGTACACGATGTCAGTTTTTAAAAATATTTTTCTAATTTTTTATTATGAAAAATTTCAAACATATAAAGTAGAAAGAATAGTACAAAGCATACCTATATTTTAAGTGATTTTTGTTTTATTTATTTTTTTAAAGATTTTTTTTTTTTTAGATTTATATATTCATGAGAGAGAGAGAGAGAGAAAGAGAGGCAGAGACACAGGCAGAGGGAGAGGCAGGCTCCTTGTGGAGAGTCTGATGTGGGACTCGATCCAGATACTCCAGGATCACACCCTGAGCCAAAGGCAGATGCTCAACCGATGAGCCACTCAGGTGTCCATTAAGTGATTTTTAAACATTGTGTCATATTTTCTGTGTGTGTGTGTCTTCCTACAAGATACAGATATGAGTATTGAGTTCTTTTAATTGTTTTGCGAGACCACTTAAAAGTAAGTTGCAAATATCATAGGATTTTATTCTTAGAAACTTAAGCATGCCTCTACTAAAAAGAAAGACATTATCCTACTTAATCACAATACACTTATCACACCTAAGAAAATTAGCAATAGTTCTCTAATACCATGTAATATCTAGTCTATATTCAAATTTTCCCAGTTGTCACTAAAATATTTTTATTTTTATAGTTATCTTTTTTCCTGCCAGAATTCCATGAAGGATTCCATGCTTCATTTGTTTATGATTCTTTAGTCTCTTTTTGTATAGAATAAGGCACTCAGCTTTTTAAAATTTTTATTAATGATTTTTTGAAAATACCTGGCCAGCTGTTTTATAGAACATTCTGCATTCTGAATTTGTCTGATTGTTCCCTTGTAATGTCATTCAACTTGTTCTTCCAGCCTCTTGGTTTCCTGTAAACTGAAAGTTAGGTGTAAAATCTTAATTAGATTTAGGTAAACAGTTTTGGCAAGGATGCTTCATAGGTGACTGCCTCATCAGGGGAAGTGAAGTGAAGTTTGATTACTTGGTTAAAGTGGTAAAGACTAGATTTCTTTACTTAGAGTCATGTTTTTCCTTTTGCAATTATTACATAGTCTATGGGCTGTTGCTTTGGTATCATGACTACTATTCCCCAACAGTTTTTCACCTGACAGTCTTCTTCATCCTTGGTTCAGTTATTTATTATTTTTATTATTTATCATTATTTATTTATTATTTTATTTATTAACTGTAACCAAACCAGTTATTTTATTGGAAGCTTCAAATGGTGATTTATCTAATTCTTCTATTTCACTTACATTTAATAGTGATTAGTCTTCTGGAAAGCAGAGCTTTCTCTCTCCAAAGGCAGGATAAATGCTTCTCATGTTCTAAGTCTTAATTTAATGAGTGGTCTGATAAATGAGTTATGTTGGTTTATCTCTCTATTTTATTTTACTATTTTTTTTGGTATTGCTTATGGATTTGCCTTGGTGTTTTGCAATCATCTATGATAACTTTCTGATGTTCAAGTTCACCTAAATGGCACGCCTCCATGCTGACTTCATATGTTTTGGCCTCTCCATTAGTCTTTTGGTTTCCTTGCTTTTTGGCTCAGTGTACTCCACGCTTACTTTTACATTTCCTGCCTTTGCTCTGGAGCCAGACCTATATATATAATAATATATATTCCTGCTGATGTTTGAGAATGCCTATCTCACTAAATTTATACTGACAACTTTTTTACATAAGTAACTCTCCTTATTACAAATAACATTGAAGAGTTTTGTGCATATTTATAAGGTTATTTTTCTCTTATATTTTGCTTTATTCTATTGTGATATTTATTTGAAAGCTTAAAAATATATAAATACTTTAATACTCTGTCTACTGTATTTGCAAACAATTTTTCTAGAGTGCTTTTGGTGTTTTTTTTTTTTGACTGTTAAATGTCTATTTTTAATTTTTAAGTGATCCAATGTATTTACCTTTCCTTGGTGATTTCATACATTTTTCTTTGGTTAAGCATTCCTTGCCCAACCTAAGAAAAATGAAATATTTCTCTATATTTTCTTCCCATTTAAAAAATTTCAATATTTACACTTAATTTTCAAACAACATAGGATATATTTATACCATAGTATAAATGAGGAACTAACTTAATGTTTTTCCCAAAAGCCAACTTTCCTCATACCAAGGGAGGGATAACTCATCACTTTTTCACTATTAAGTGACTGTTCTTTCATCATGTATGTAGTTCAATATAGATACAGATATATTGATATATATATATATGTATATATCAATTCATATTTAATCTGTCCATTTTTGCACCAGTACCATACTGTTTTCACTATGAAAGCTTTTAAGTACATTTTAAAATACAAGGCCTTCTTTTTCTCTTAGTTCAGTTTTTTGGGTTTTTTACATTTTTTTTCTCCAAGGTGAACTTTATTTTTAAAAAAAGCTTTTTTTCCAAGGTGAACTCTAGAACAATTTTGTCATTTTCAGAAAAGTGTTTATTGGACTTCAGAAAATTTGTTTTTTTAAATAGAACTTTGGGATTTTTGCAATAACTTTAAAAACTGCTTTGGCCTGAGTTAATATACAGTAACATGAAAACATTTGAAGTGATGAGCCTCTGAGATGGAGAATGGTCAATGTCAGTTGAGCTTTATAGCATTTAGGTCTGAAAAGATTTTCAAGATAAAAATAAATGTCCCCTTTTGTGGCCTAAGAAGATCAGTGTGGTTATCTCAACCTGGTTTTCTAATCCAACAATTGAGACATGTGGTCTGATAAGTGGAATGATATTTATGGGAATAGAGGGAAATATTGTTATGAATTTGAGCTGTCCTGGAAACTTTGAGATCCATATGACTATTGGTCATGGAGCCACTAGACTGAGACACTTTATTTAGGATTATGTGTTTCAGTCCAAGTAGTGTTTCTTTTTGATATAGATGAAACTGCCCAAGATACAACTTAAATGGAGAAAGCTATCATGAGTTAAGTCTATGAATATCAAGCTATGTAATAGCTCACATCCTTACAGTACAATATACAGTAGTGAAAAGTATGTTCTTTGGCATCAGACCTTGATTTGGATCTTCACTCTGTTTCTTCCAGCAGAGCAGCCTTGGATAATAGTGGTATATGTGTTTGTAGAATTGAGAAGATTCAAGACATGCAGTATGTAGAGTACTCAGCAGTGCCTGGCACATAGTAAATGCTTAATCACATCAGCTGTATTATCCCTGTGGCTGGAGCAATTACTCCTGCTGCTGTTGTTATGACAGTTGTTTTGGTTATCATTCAGGATGGAGAAAGCTACTTTTGGACCTTTGCTCTGTTGTATTTCCATACAGAATCTCGGTGATAGTCAGATCAAAGATTATACTGACTGCCTCATCCCCCTAAACAGGTGGTGAGTTGATACCAACTACCAGTGCCCTTTATGGGAAAAAGTACAATGCCAGTGTAATACCCATAAAAAATCCAAAGAAGGGAAAATGGCATCATGTCAGAGTTCTAAGGCCAAGGAAACTAAAAAATCAAAGCAAGAATCACCATTTGTTCAATCCAGGTACTTTCAATCTGGGACTAAGTATAACTGGAGTCAAGGCATTAACTTACATGTTTGCCTGTTTTAAGTAGTGCTCTTTTCTTGGCATTAAAAGATATTATTTCTATTCTTTCTCCTGAAAGAAAATTAGGTCTAATTACCATCCTTACAATATAGCCTTTACAACAGAGAACAGCTTTTTAAAGATTCAGCCTCTAATTTAAATGTGACATTATAGAGCTGTCTGGGCATTTGGATAATTCCTTCAGACATCTCAAAGTGGAGCGTATAGGGTCATTAATCAGCCACTCAATATTTTATTCATATACTGGCCAGGAAAATGCAGGAGCAAGATTGGGATCCTAGATGAGGAAGGAATGATTAGTAACACAGTGTGTCAAAATAATCAGGTTTTTAAGTGGACAAGGAAAGTTAAACAAAGAGTTAGCATGGCCAAGACCTCAGACTTCCTGAGAAAAACTAATTATAGATCTAATTAGTGAAAACCACTAAGCTACCATCCAAGTTTTAGTTGGAGAGTCTCCTGTTTCTGGAGCAGGTTAAATCTACAAACTGATCATAAGAAGGTGGTTGGAGTCACTATAAGGCACCACAGGTAGCCCAAGATACCAGGTGGACTGTCTTGAATCTCTTTGCCTCTTTACTCCACCCATTGCCAATACCTTAGTTCAGGTCTTATTTATTTCTCATCTCACACCTGACAAACACCTCAATACCAGTCTCCCTCCATGTTGGCTTCCTCATACCACTTCCCTTCCCTCTAGCTGCAGGAACTCTTTCTAAAACTCAAGAAGACCCTGTCAAGGTCTTCTGTGCCTTTTTATTGCTTAGGATTTGTTAGCTTTTTCTTAAAAGATTTTATTTATCCATGAGAGGCAGAGAATCAGAGACACAGGCAGAGGGAGAAGCAGGCTGCCCACGGAGAGCCTGGTGTGGGACTCGATCTCAGGATCCTGGGATCACGACCTGAGGTGAAGGCAGATGCTCAACTGCTGAGCCATCCAGGAGCTCCCTTTGTTGGCTTTTCTATACTTATGTTCTACCTCCATAAAAAATGATGGGAAGGAAGTAGCCATGTTGAGAGGGTCTGGGGAGCATCCAAGTGGTAGGTACTGCAAGCTCTAAGATCCCAAGTGAGAACTTGTGTGATTATGTTAAGGGGCAGAAGAAGGCCATGTGGCTGAGTCTAGCAAACAACAAAAAGGACACACAGTGAAGAGCACAGAGGTAGGCAGGGTACATGACAGAGAGCTTGTACTTTATTCTCAGTGAAATTGAACCCTGCTGGAGGTTTTTAAGGCAGGGGGATGAACTATAGGGAGCAGAAACGGGACAGGAAGACAGGTTAGGAGGCCACAGCCGGATTCCACATGAGACGTGATGGCACCCTGGACTAGTATTGGATCTGTGGAAATTGCACACATTCACCACAGTGTGTTTCTCCACTGACCTGTTGATGGCTATTAGGTTGTTCCCAGTTGGGAGTTACTGCAAGTCCTGTTCCTAGGCATATTCCTGTACCTGCCATTTGGGGTACAGATAGATGCATTTCTGTCGAATATATACCTTGGAGTGGAATTACTGGGTCAAAGGCTGTAGCAGACACTGACACTAACATTAACTTTATACCCCTGCTCCCTTGACACACTGGAATGGGCTTACTGAAAACATATGCTTCTCTCTACTGGGGAATTTTTATTTAGCCATGGTTGCATATTTGGCCCACATGAACTTGAAGTGACAGAAAATTAATGCCCCTCTGCTGTGGACTGAATGTTTGCATTTCCCCAAAACTCGTATGTCAAAAAACCCTACTCCTCTAAGTGACGGTATTTGTAGGTGGGGCCTTTGGGAGGTTATTTGGTCTGAGGGTAAAGCTCCTTTACCCTTTAGAGAAAATTAATGCCTTTAGAGAAAAAATACAGGATAGATGAGCTCTCTTTTCTCCTAGCCGTGTTAGGATAGAGTGAGAAGATGGCTGTTATAAACCAAGAAGAGTCTTCATCAGAAGCCAGCCATGCTGGCACCCTGGCCTCAGACTTCCAGCCTCCAGCACTGTGAGAAATAAATGTCTGTGGTTTGTTTGTTTGTTTATTTATTTAAAATATTTTATTTATTCATGAGAGACACAGAGAGGCAGAGACACAGGCAGAGGGAGAAGCAGGCTCCCTGTGAGGAGCCTGATACGGAACTCCATTCTAGAACCCCGGGATCACAATCTGAGCCAAAGGCTCAACCACTGAGCCACCCAGGTGCCCCTAAATGTCTGTGGTTTAAGTCACCCAGGCTGGGCACCTCTTCACAGCAGACCAACTGAAACACTCCCAAAAGCAATTCTCAATAGACAGATGGTGGATTCCTTACTGTTATTTGGGAAAACCCTAAGCTTGTTCTACACAGTCTCTCAGAGTTCCCCAGCAAAAGTGATATCTGTAATCACTGTAGTAGCCAATGTAAGTCACCTTATTGACTTTATTACCTTCCCTGTTGTCCCTTTCAAATTCCCTACTGGCATTTTTATGTGCCTTCTAGTCCTGGCCACCTTGGTTGCTCTTGATACTTTAAAATAATTGGTTTTGTTTGTTTCTAATTTTATTCACCCTTTCTAAGGGATAAGGGCTAATCTGGTATATACTACTCAGACATAGTCATAACAGTAGGACCTCTGAACATTTCATGCAAACTATTTCTATTATATGATTCAGTTTGCTTGGGGGACTCTTTAGTCAACAAACTGGATTAGCTATTCCATCTAGAATTGTCCACAGTGAAGGGTGGAGCCAAACTAGAAATGTAAGACAAGAAATTGTCATGGTGTACCACCAAAGGAGTATTGGTGAAGGTCAGCCACTCAAAATTCTATTTACTCTTAAATATGTGGCAATAGGGCTATAATGGCAAGCAGTTAGACAGCTTTTGTCATCAGATTTTCTGTAAAGTATTGATACATTTTTTTATACCTAGTGTCTTGCATAAGAAAAAATCCTCTATATCAACATGCTAAAACTAATTGGTTTACAGACATTTCTTACCTGGACTACACCATTTTTTTTAAAAGAACACACTTCCAAATCCAAGTGTTTTTCCCCATAATTTATTTTTCTTTCCATTGATCTTTAAAAAAAAAACCTACATCTAATACACTGGCATGCTTTCTTTAAATATGTCTTATTTTCTCTACTTTTGCCTTCCTCTTCTCTCTCCAGAAATATTAGAAGGTAAAACCTGGGTGATTTATATTTAAATTAGAAATTTAGCCAAAAAACAGACTATATTATAAAAAGAGGACCTTTAGAAGATGGTGATATTTCTTCACTTCCTTGGTTCTTCAAATAACTTTTAAAAGATATTTTAAAAATTAAAAAGATATTTTAAGCATATATTATATATTGGCAACTGAGGGTACAGTAAAGAACAAAGCAAACAAACAAAAAAAAATCCTACCCTCACAAGATTTATATTTCAGTAGGAGGAGACAGAACAGTAAATAAGTAAAATATATAGTATGTCAAATAAGGGTAACTTCTGTGAAAAGCAGGGAGGAAGGAGATTCTTTCCACTAATCAGGCCATATCCTGCTTAAAGAGGCAGATAATCCCAGTAGGGTCCATTCCAGAGTAGAAGAGTTCTGATATCCAATCCAGGAGAGGTGTTTCTCCAGGGACCTTTAGTTACAGAGCTGAAGAGACCTAGAATGATCTTTGGGAGGAATTACTGTGCTCTGTGTCAGGTCCAAAGAGTAAAGAGAGAATAAAACCAGGAAAGGAAGAGCCAAGTTTGGAACTGAAGAGCTGGAGATGGGACTGAGTGAGGTGTAAGGATTATGTCTTAAGAGCAGATCAGGGGCAGCCTGGGTGGCTCAGCGGTTTAGCTCCACGTTCAGCCCAGGGCCTGATCCTGGAGACCTGGGATCGAGTCCCATGTCAGGCTTCCTGCATGGAGCCTGCTTCTCCCTCTGCCTGTGTCTCTGCTTCGCTTTCTCTCTGTCTCTGTCTCTCATGAATAAATAATCTTAAAAAAAAAAAAAAGATCAGATCAGAACCGAGTTCAGGAAAGATGGAAACAGTGAGTTCCATGGTGCAAGCATAGGGCTCTCCCAGCAGCCTAAAGAAGGCATGCAGGCCTAGCAAAAGGCCAACACTTGCTTCTAGACCATCAACTAAGACAGATACTTGCCAGGACTCCTCTTCATGGCACACATTCCATCCCATGACCTCATTTGCTACTATTTCTTCTCATGGGAGAATGCCACAGAAGTTCTTTTAAAATATATTTTTGCTTTACATTGGAACACAGAGTGGGTCTACAGCCTCAGAAGCACAAGGACTATAGCAGGATAAGGATGCCATAAATTTGAAGTCCTGGTTGAGCGCCCGTTCAGTCTCCTGAGCCCCCTGCACCTATTTGGGTCTTTCTCCTCCCCTCCTCCATGTGGGGACAGACAACAAATTCTGCCAACTTAGAGAAACTCCATCTTCCTTCAGGCAAGCAGAGGAAACCAAAGGAGGGTGTAATCTCAGAAGCCTGCAGAGGGCAGCTTCTGGCTGATTCTGCCAGAGACGTCTGCAGCGAGAGTTATCCCAGTCTGAGGCTGGGGAAATGAGGCTTTCAACTTCTATCAGCTGTTGGCTAAGAGCTGCCAGAAGGGCCTAAATGGGCCTAGATAACTAGACAGTGCTGGCTGTCAGATGTGAAGCAGAGAAGGCTGAGGGCAGTCTCCCCAGACCAGCCGAAGATGCTGGCTGTTGGAAGTGGAAACCTAACACTCAGGAAAGGGCTGGCACACACTCGCTTTCTCTTACTTACTCTCAGACTCACAGTAAATAAGAATCTGAGGCATTCTGGTCAGAGCACCACCGCTTTCTACTACCATTAAGCTTCTGCCTAATAATTGGATTCAGGACATTCTGCTAAAACAAACACACAAGTTGTTTTGATTTGAATACTTCCCTATCATCCTCTGCAAGGGACATAGCATGTCTTTTAGCAGCGGTAGTGATCCTATTAACAGACAATTCAGATAAATAGGTTAGTACTGGACAAGGAAAAGTCACTCTAGATCATATCCCCTGGCAATGGTGAGGAGTTGGCAATATAAATTAACAGGTGATCCTGTAGAAATTACCCCATTGTTACCACCCCATCTTTTTTTCTACTGGAGAGGCCCCAGTATGATTATTTCTAGTGGTACTTTTCACATGTGCCTCTTTCCTATCTCTCTGTGTTGGATTGAGGAAACAGAAGGAATGGGCAGAAATAAAGTTATTTATTCATAGACTTAGGCAGGCCTTACCTTGGTGATAAACCCCTTGAATGTGAGGATAACTGAATATCCCTAGTTCATTCTTGTCCCCATTATCCACTTCATTAGATAGTTTCTACTAGCCATGAGCGTACGAGTAAAAACAGAAACAACCCTATAGCTTATGAACATTCATTCAACAAATGCACATAGTGAAGTCCAGCACAGGCACAGCCAAGATTTTGCCCTGCAGCTATTGGCTCTGACAAATTCTGCCCAGAGACATGTGTGTCTAAACAGCATCTGCTCTAGTTTCTTTGGTATTTGGATTTCATTTTGGACAGTGCCTGTAAGTGCCACTGCATTAGGTACTTTATGATGGATACAGAGCAAGCATCCAGAGAGGGACAGGGCCAATTGTCCAGGCTTGAATAATTGTCTCCATTCTTAGAATCATAGTTTAGCTCTCACAGACCTTTCCCTTTGTTTCCATTTCCAACCAAGCTGATTTTTTCTTTTCTTCACATTTGTAGAGTGATTACCCTACTACACAGACCTGTCCTAACAAAAATGCACTATGAGATATTGAATATCCTTTTTATTTACAGATTTCCTGCTGAAATATCTGTGTGGGCCAGTTGATTTAGCTGGCTAACATATTTAGATCCTTGCTAGAAGTGATTAGCAAACAGATCTTTGCCTTCACTGAGATTTCTCTCACTAATAATTTGATGTAAGAGTCCATTTTTATTTCCAATTCCTGGGCAAATTGAGCCTGATTTTGTAAAGTTGACTGGATACATCTGGGTATGATGAGTTTAACCAGGAAGATAAAATCATTTTATACATGGATGTCAAAGTTTCCAAAAACAAGGGGAGAGGGAGATTAATTGAGATTTGCATCTTGGAATGGCAAAATGCAGCTGTTGTTGACATCTGCAGAGCCAGCTGTTGGTGTTCAACTAGACAACCTCCCTTACTATGCATGGAGAGCCGTGTCTGCTCGCTTCTGATGAAATAAGGGCACAGTCAGCATATGTGCTCAGTGAGCACCAAAGCATTGATTTGAGAGAAAAGTGGTTTAGCTATTATGCAAGTCCTCTTTTTTTCTCAAAATAACAGCCAACTTAATCTGTACTGTGGGCTGAAATACATACAAAAGTATTTTGGAATCCTGCCTCATTTGCTCTTAACATTATCCCATATATGAAGCAACCTCGCCTTCCTTCCTGCTTCCCCATCACTCTGTTGAAACTCAGAGAGCATTCAGTCCTTCACGAATTTTGTAACACCAACCATTGTGACCAGAATGCTTTCTCATTCATGATGCGCCTTCACAGGGATTTTCACATTGGACTCACGTGGTACTTTATGGGGCTCCTTAGGTTAGCATTTCTTCACATATCTGAGGAAACAGACTCAGGGTGGGTACAACAAGTGAGGTGACTTGCCCTCCATCCAGGAGGAAGTGTGGAGCTGAGGCAATGACTCCCCTTCCCCCTAACACATAAGTCTTGCGTGTTGCTTACTTTGTAATTCTCCCATGGACCTGTATGAATACATAGGAGCAGTGAAATAAAAATACGGTATTTTGAGACTTTATTTACTCAGCACCACCTTATCTTGTGGAGGATTGGTCTTTCAGTTCTGCCCAGAAATGACAGGCGTTAATGTGGCAGAAGAAGAGACAGTTGCTTACATGGAAAGGGTTTACATGGGCATTGGAAGGACACCCCCAACACACTGCTCAAAACTACCCCCATCCACCACCCATTGCTTGAAAGTTCACCATTCTTCTGGGTACCTCACTCTTTCAGATCTCTTTTTAAAATGCACATGTCCCTGGGTGAGGGGACATGTTGGTTTAATTTGTGCTGAGGTGTTACTGATTCACCTGATTCCTAGACAGAGAGACCTAGAACAGCCTGGGGAGATACCTGAGCACTAAAACGGGGAAGGGGGACAGTGAAGAAGAGTAAACACAACTGTTTCTGGAAAGATCCCAGTTGGCAGTTCTTGAGATTGAGAACCCAAGAGCCTACACTCCAGCACCTCGTTATGCTGGGAGTTGTGAAAACCTGGTCCCACCTCTGAGGCTCCTAGGAAGTGGGAGAGGATGAGGCCACTGGCAGAAGGTGACCTGGGATCCTTTGGATTTGAGTTCAGCAGTCTCCTAGAGGCTCACCTTGGCCTGCCTGGCACAGATCTAGGAACATAGGGGAAACGGACCAAAACAGGTCCATTCCTGCTAACCAGCACATGGACAGTGACTTCCAGAGTTTTTGGCTGGAAGCCAGAGGTGGTAACCTCCTTTTGGTGTCTGGCAAATCCCCAGGCTGCTCTTAGCACAATGACTGATAGGATCACTCTGACAACTAAGTATAAAAACAGAAACTTTCAGGGAAGTTATTTTTCTTGTGCTAGGAAAGAACAGGTCTTAATAATAAGGAAGTATCCAAATTAAGTTTTAAATTGGGAACTAAGTCCTACCTTGTCTTTTTTGTAGACTGCTCTCCTGAGATGAGGGAATCTGGAATTCCTTGCTTTATGATTAAAGCTATGAAGCCTGGCAGTGCAATGGTCTCACTGCCTGGTTACTCTACAAAAGAAATTACATGTTCTGCATCTTCCAATTTTCCTTTAATTTTTTTTTCACTGGCCAATCCAGTAATGTTGTCTTGGGACATTTTCAGTTTCAAAACAGAGTAATTTTATAGCAGGGCAGCATGTGTTTGATGCAAGTAGCTCCAAAATAAAAGGTGAGAACCTGGGGAATTTGCCTTCCATACTTTACCTTCCTAAGTGAGAGGGTTTCTAGTCTCTCATCACCTGCAGTCAGGCTTGTCTAGGCGAGTTCAGTTGACCTAGATTGCAGAATTTAAGTAGTCTAGTGGGTGGCCCCGACATTTCTGGCTGCCTTCATTCTCTGCTGTGAGTTTTACTGAGAGCCCTAGCTGTGCCT
Organism: Nyctereutes procyonoides; assembly: GCF_905146905.1. Taxonomy (NCBI): domain Eukaryota; kingdom Metazoa; phylum Chordata; class Mammalia; order Carnivora; family Canidae; genus Nyctereutes; species Nyctereutes procyonoides. The sequence continues at coordinate 15,888,707 of NW_026575040.1, forward strand.
TCTTGGTGTGGATTCAGAAATTTTGGTCTCTGGAGTTTACATTCATTATAGAGGGAGGGAAGAAAGTAGGGGAGGGAAAGAGGGAGGGAAATATTGCATAAGCAACTGCAGACATTCTAGAAACACGCAGGATCATTGTAGAGATACCAAATCTTCCTCTTCAAAAGAGTAATTGCCCCTGACTGACCTACTTATCTCTGATTTCCAAGTTAGAGAATGCCAAGGATTGCAAGTCAATCCCCTCAATTCCCCAGAACTAGTCTGTTTTTGAGAAAGCTGATCATCCAGACAAACCATGTTTTTCTATACCAGTAGTTGGGACTCACTGTCATGCGATATTTGAAACTGTATGTCTTCTGAAAATCTAGGAAGCATGGGCCATAACTGTAGAATGTGACTCAGTACACACACACACACACACACACACACAATACATATTCAGTGTACACAGAGACTTCTATGTACTAATCATCTTTCAAAATGCATCCGACAAGTCTAATTCTATCTATGATGATAGAACTTTACACAAAAAGCAAATATATTTTATTCTGAGTTTGCAATTTTGAACTCTTTCATATAAGCCGCCATGTCTACTCCAGTAAAGGGGAGAAGTTGGATGATAATGAAGGTTAATAATAATAAACAGCTACAATTGAGTAGTTTCTGTGTGCTGGGGACTGTGCTCTGAGTTTTTCATGTAGCTCTCATTTAGTCTTCAGAACAACCCTGTATGGTGTCCTCTTTTTTCATCCTTTTTTGTAATTGTGAAAGATACTGAAGTAGGTTCATGAGTGAGGAAAATGAAGCTCAAGGACAGTAAAGAACTTGCCCATAGTGGCACAGTTAGTACATGACAGCACCAGGATTCACTTGGGTCTCTCTGGATTGAGTCAGTCCATCTAACCACTAAACTCAGCTCTCTCAAAAATGGCTTCTGGTACAGTAAATAGGAGAGAAGTATATTTATTCCTCATGGAATGAGGCCCAAGGAGGATGATGGTCTCCCAGTAGAATTTGACCAAGAATTTCATGGCCAATATTGAAACAATGACTGTGAAATTTGTTCAGTATTCTAACAGCAGGACTCCCAGTGAAGTCATTGTTCAAATATCTTCTTCCAAATTAATTGAAAGCTCTCATGAAAGAAATCCCTTTTGCTCCCACTGTTTTTCCTGGCAGCCCCAAGCACATTGGCCAAGTGTATAGCTCGTTGAGGAAACAGCATAGGACTGAGAACAGAATGTTTGTAGGATTCCCAAAGATACCTACTCCTCTTGAATTAGACAAAAATTATTATTGTTTCATAACTCAGCTTTAAAAATGGCAAGTCTGAGGAAAGGTGGCCCTCCCTGGATTGAATGGAGCTCAAGGTTGGGCTCCCTGGAGTCTGCTGAGTAATGATATCTTCATTAATCCTCAACCCCTATGGCCACATCCCATGTCTATTATTTTAGAAAGTATCATGAGCAAAACAGTGGGTGAATTAATTTATCTTAGGGCTGTCGATTATGCTAATTATGGATTTGAGTGATGGGGGGCTGAGAGGAGTCTCCTTGGGTAGATTCCTGGATTTCTGCCTCCCTTTATTCTCACAAACAGATTTGTCTCTCTCCTTTCTAGTTTCTCCCTACCACTTTCCCCACATACTCATTGTTTTTACTGAATGAGAAAAATTTAGATTTGAAATGTGCAAAGAAGAGGATTTTACAGTTGATGTAAAGCTCAATACCCAAAAGTGACTTGGATGAAACCAATGTGTGTTCCAGCCAGAGATATTTGAATTCCTTTTTCAAGTGTCTTTACAGACCACTGGAGCACCCATGTGGGGTTTTTTCAGAGCTGTGTGTGAGTTGATTTGAAAGAAAGAATCCCTGTGTAACTCATGGGCTCATTGTGAAGATCAAGTGACCTAATGCAAGTACAGATGAGGACAGTGCCATCCACACTGCATTTTCTTATGCAGTCACATAAGAAGTGATCAGTCAGTGATAATGTCAACCACCCTATCATCTTTGGTTTACTGATAGGGAAACTGAGGCCCAGAAATATAAAGTGACCTTCTCAAAATCACATAGAAAGCCAGTGGCGGGGTTGGAACTAGAATCCAAGACTTATGGTTTTGTTTGCAAGTTATTCATAAATTCAACAACGGTTTATTAAGTTCTTTTTCTGTGCCAGACGCTGGCTGAGGATACAAAAGTAGAAAAGAAACAAAAAGATGGTAGAAAAACCCAGCAGGAGCTTCTTGTTTATGCAAAGAGAAAATATGACCCACGTATGTCATATGTGTGACAGCCAGCTGGGGTCTAAAAGTGACTTTCAAGTTATCTAGGTAGTTTTGAAATTTCCACTGAGTTAAGTCAATAGTAGTGGCTCCTGATACCAACTTTTTAAAATTTATTTTTAAATATTAAATATTTTAAATTATTTACACATTCTTTGAGTATTTACATAATTCTCATATTCAAGTATTGCTTATTTTAAGGACATTGCACATACTGGGAACATTCTGACCATCCACTCCTCCCTGCAGTATTCCTTGTGGAAAATTCCCCTACATTAATCAGTGTTCCTCCCATATGATCCATTTTGTTTCTCAAAATGCCCCCTGAGGGGATACTGGGGGCCAGCTCTGTGTTCTTGAATAAGAATCCTTTCCCCCATTCCTTCCTCCCTTGTCCCTCCTTTCTTCCTGCCCTGCTTTACTTACCTTTCCTCGCTCCCTCCTCCCTTCTTCCCTTCCTCCCTCCTTCCCTTCCTCCCTTCCTTTATTTCCTTCCTTTCTAGGATTAAAAGCCCCATATAATGAGCCTGGAATTTGATTAATCAGGATCACCTTTGAAACAGGATTATACATTCCATTAAGCAGGACTAGCCAAACACAGATCTGGAAATCTAAATTTCCTTAAAATAGTAACAAGGAAACTTGGTGAGATACTGGAGAGGCTGAGGCATTTGAATTGCACTGTCCTTTCTTTGGAAAGATCCATAAGCTTTCCTGGCATGGGTCTCCCCTGGGGTACCTTGTAGACAACTAGGAAAGATGTCATCTTGACATTGAGAATCTGAAATCAAGGTCATGAGGAAAACATTCTGGCCATAGATGGGAGAGGCAGGATTGAATTTATAGAGAGTGAAGCAGTTGCTAGGAGAGGTTGTGCATGACTGAAGTGAACATGTTCCTCTGGCTTCCTTCATTCTCTGCTGCAAGCTTGCACATGGCTATAGCTCTGCTTGGGTTTAGAAATCCTTTTCTCCAGAGTTTGTCTCCATCAGGCTGAGCTAATAGAAGTAGTTTAATGAGAAGGTATTTAAAGAGAGACCAGTCTTCATTCACTCATTCATTTCTTCATTGAGTACTCACTGGATGTCATGAGTCAGCAGTGTTAGGAACAGCCTGTGGCTCTATTAAAGGGACTCCCCTGAGAGGTGACACAGGGGGAGGGGAGGCTGCAACCCCACCGCAGCTCATCCCACTAAATTCTACCTCTGCACCATGGCTGTATGATTACTTTGCTTACCTGTCACATCATCAGGACATCCGCTCATCCTCAGCCCTTGCTCCTAACAACCCTAGCCATCCTCCTGAATCTTGTTTATTCATATGGTGTTTTGGGTGACAGTCACATGAGCTGACACATGCAGAAAGTGGTCTGTAACTTGGGAAGAGGCCTGTGAGTACAGGAAAGCATGCTCCATTGTGTGAGTGATGGTGTCTCCAGTGTGGGAAATTGAGGGTATGATAATGACAGCCCAAGGCATCCAAGCTCATTTCAGCTTCACCTGTTTATATATTTTAGGTGAAAGTGATAGATGGGTAACTATTTGCATGTGTGGGCAGGGTTCCTGAAAGTGCAAGGAACAGGAGCTTTTAATGCGGCTATGAAGACAGCACTCACTCTCCCAAGCCCTCAACCATGGCAGGTTGAACCCGTAAAAAGCACCTACAGTTCTCAGAAGGAATGGCATTTGCTTCTTTCTATTCCTCTTGTATTTTTTAAATGGAAATGTGTGTTTTAGGTGTCAGTGTGTCCATTGCAGATCTGCCTGCCTGTCACTTAGTGAGAACAGCTTGATGAGTAAGTGAAGGAGCTAGCAGAACCGAAATGTGAGACTTCCTCCTCTGGTTCCTCTGGTCCAGGGTTCTCCTTCCAACGGAGGCACTTCACATCAGGGCATGTGTGGCAGGAAAGGACTAGCAACTCAGGGCATGGAGACACTTTAGTTCCAGACACAGGCATTGAATGCCCACTCTGTCCCAACCATCATGCTAAATGCCGAGGATGCTAAGAAGGAGCCCTGAGGACAGACCTTGGGAGATAAGGTACCTAAACAGACAATTCCAAAATAATGTAGAATGCACTATGTGACGGTGCCTTGCAGGATCCTTCATAGGAGGTGGTTTCCTGGACAGTGACACGTGACACTGGGTCTTAAAGGACTAGCAGGGTTGCTGGTTGAAAGGAGCTTCGGAAGGTCAGTTTGGGTGGAGGACAGGCATGAACACAGACACTAGGAAGGAAGTGTGGGGGAGGGTCAGACCAGAGGAAACCTCCATAGTTTGATATTTCTGCGAGCTTCAATTCAAAGTCTGGGGAGGTTGGTGAGAGCCAAGGAAAGCTACCCAGAAGGAGAGGAGGAAAGATGCAAAATCTAAGGATTTTTAGCCTAAGCAAAGACAAGCAAACAGGTTGTGAAGCTCTAGATAAGCAGGTCCCCCAAGACAGTAGACTGTTTACAAGGGCATCAGTATGGTAGATGCTGGTTCTAGCCCAGGAGCTGTGGCTTTGCACCCTTTGTATGCTCCATGTAGATTGTGGGATATAGGACAAGCAGCCGGAGGGTGAATCCTCTTACAGATTATGGGAGGGTCAGGGATTCTGGGCTAATCAAACTGAAGACTGCTTGGCATGTCCTCAAAAACACTGTCCTTTAGAGATCCCTGATTGTCCCTAAGCCCCTTTCAACCTTATGGCTTTATTTGCTTAATCATGATTTTCATGTTTACTAACAGAATTCAGTAAAACTGTAAGGAATGAGAATCTTTTAAGGTAATTGTTTCACTAGCTAAAAAATAGATATATGATTACTTATAGAACATTCACAGAGTACAGGCAAGTTTGAGAAATAAATTTTAATTGTGTTATCAAATGGTAATCATTGGTAATATCTTATATATAACATGCAGTTTTATTTCGCATTTTTGAACTTATCACAATAAAGTGAATGTTTCCCACACAGAGAAGGTGGGTGTGCCAGTTACTGACTTTTTACCTCTCAGCTTTGAATTTACCTCTCTTTTCCTTGCTTGGTGATGCTGGAACTGGATCCTGTGGACATTTTTCCTTTGCCAGCTGGCTGGGTGTTAGGCTCTGTTAATAGAAGGTGCTGGTATGCCATTTTAAAGCCAAACAGGAGATGGCATTTTCCTTCCTATTGCTGGCCCTGGCGCCTGCGGATCAGTGTTAGGCTGGTAGTGTTAGTCTCAGCATCCTGCATGGACCAGCTCCACTAGCCTGCACTGTCCAGTAAGTTTTCCCACTACCCAGAAACCATTGCTATGGACCAGCTCCCCTTTGCAACCTCTGGCCTGTCTCTCCACGAGCTGGCAGGCTGCTCCTACATTTCTGGCCCACACTTCTGGCAAATGTCTTTGCCACAAACAGGCTGATTCTTACCCCTACACAGAACAAATCCTTAATTCCTTCCTCTCACTGCTCTCTAGATGTATTACTTCTGAACTCCTTAAGGTTTTCTTTTCCCTCTTTTAGTAATTAATCATGCTTACTAGTCTGGACATCTTTATATTAAATATTTCTGTCCAAGCTCTTGGCATTGTTTTTACTCCCTGACTGGCCCCTAAATGATGCAGTGGGAAGAAGAGAAGCATTGTAGATAATATGGAACAAAAGAATGGCTCCCCCCAACCTCACCGCCTTTTTCCTGCAAAATTAAATACATACATACACACACACACACACACACACACACACACACACACACACACTCCTATCCAAAGGCCATTGAGAATCACTAATTTTAAAAATTCTTTTTTTGTGGGCTAGGTCTTCCAGAAAGCAGACTTGGGACAGGCCCTTGTGCTATACTTTATTATTTATTAGTAAGTGCAATCACCAGGAGCAAGAATAAAAGGAAGAGTTGTTAAAGTAGGGAAGAAGAGAAACCTGATATGAAGACATATTAGCAAACTGGCTGCCCCTAGGTGTGGCTGATGGCTCAGCTTGCCAAAATTGAGAGAAGCGGCATAAACTGCTTTCTGCTCCCCACTGGTCCCAGGTGCATCCAAGGGGCTTGATACACATTCCAGTTTTTCACTGTGCAGATATGTCTTCACAATGATACATAAAGCTGCAGTTTCTGTGTACCTCTGATTATTTTTCTTAGAGCAAATCATTTGAAACCTATTTATGGTATCAAGATACAGGGAATGAGAATTTTTAAACAGAATTCTACTGGAAATTTCAGAAAACTAGAATTCCTTATTTCTGAATATTCTGGTTAATAGAAATTTTGTGTTTACTATGTTTTCCCTAGAGAGATGTCTTCATTGTGACATAGATGTGCCATTCACATAATAGCATGGTTTTGTGTGTACATGCATACATATACGCATGCATGTGGTAGGGAGGGATGAGAGAAGGAGGAACCACCAAGATGTATATTCAAACAGAACTTTTTGTAAATTGACATACATTTAATCACAAAATTATTATTCAATATCATAAAGTAAACATCTATTTACCTTCAAATTCTTAAGATTCTTCTGAATAACTTTTGGCTACTGAAATTATGCATACTGTGCCCCCTGGGCACCCCAACCTCACCAGATGGAAGAGCCAGAAAAGAGCAGCTAGAGGGGGAAGCACAATACCACTGTCCTTAAGAAAGTGCACACACTAGAAATTGGCTAAAACTGGACTCGCCTAATTAGTCATCCTCACTAAGAGGCAAGAGGAGAACTGGGAATGGGAAATGAAGCCAAAAAATTCAGAGCCAGGTAGGCCCAGGAAGTAAGGTATGAAGAAATGAAGAAACAACCAGGCAGGGGGACTGGGGCTTTTCAGAGAAGAGAGCCACAACACCCCAATCTCTTACCAGTATTTACAACTAGTGTGGGTAAAAGACCCTGAGTTAAGGGCCTGGGCCAACCAGCTGACCGTGAACAATGCCTGTATTTATTGCCTACCAATTCTACTCCCACCTTGGCATCCAGATTTACCTTCCGGAGGGTTCTCCTAACCCTTAAGAGAAAGTTAGACTGCCCTTTGGTTGAGGGGATATCAGTGTCTGCAACTTTTCCTCAAAAAATCACTATGAATTTCTTTCCCTGATGCATAATTTACAAAAGACGAGAGGTGAATGCACTATTACTTGCATGATTCTGATGACAGTGGGAATTCTGATGGGGCAGCACAGCACGAAATGCAGGAGTTGTGACACCTAGAGTCCTCTGCACGTATGTGCTTGTGGGTCAAGCATGCATGACCACCCTACACAGATCTTCTGGCCTTCATGCTCTAATTGCAGATTTCTTGCCTCCATTTCACTTGCCCAAGATTGGATTCAACAGTTTGGATTCAGTATCTACTTCAACTTCAGCCATCTATGGGACTGGCTCAGGTTTTTCATCCATGGTACTTCACCCAAATCAATCATAAAAATTGGTAAGAAGGAGTTCTGGGCATTCCAGTTTTATTCCCAATAAAAAGTCCTTTTTCCCTGCAGTATTTGAATGAGTATGAGAAATTGGCATTTGCCTGCTTTCTTGGCTTTTCAGCTCACTTGGTGAATTTGAATTTTTGTACATTCAGCTTGACTGCTCTGTTGGAGAAGTCAATGGAGATTCATGGGACTATCCTCCCCAATAAAGATGTCTTCTTGGAATCAAAGTGATTCTTCCCAGGGCTTGTAACATCTGATGGGTGGCGAGTACTTGCCACATATTGGAGTCACAGTTCCCTTTGGAAATCTGTTGAAAGTTATGAACTCTCTCTCAGAAAAATGCTCAGATACATAAAACTTTACACACAATCAATCCTCAGTACTCATGGCCCCCTTTTGGAAACCTGTCTCTGGGCCCAGGTTTTAAAAATCTCCAACTTAAGTAAGACAAATAGAAAAATAGCCCAAGGCAATATTATGATCAGGAGATAAAATTGAATGGTCTGTATGTGACATATAAACTGAATGTGAGAAGGACTTCCAGGAAAGTGGTAGACTCTGCAAATAGGATTAAAAAGTAGGATCAATCGAGGAGTTGTGTGATCCAATGGACATGCCCCAGATCTTTGACTATCAAGGGCTCCAAGAAATGGCTCTCTTGGTACTTGCTTCCTACCCAAACGAAAATTACACATTTGGTGTCTCAACAGGCATCCAGTAAACACTTATTTTGAGATGAATTGAAACTTGAATTCTCCATATGGGCACCATTTCTTTGTTGCTATAGAAAGCCTTACCACCCGTGTGGCAATCATCTGGTTTGGTGAGAAACAGACCATGAAGCCAGTGAATCAACTTAAGGATAGATGTGGAGTTTTATTTGTAAAATGACTCAAAAGCTTCCAAAGTTGTGGAATACAAGAAATCTGAGTTGTGGATAGAAGAAAATTTGAAAAACCTAAAACAATGGGAAACAGTCTTGTCTGTAACAGCAAATATAAGTTTAAAGTATAATTTAACAATACCATCAATTTAAAACCTAGAATTACAACATTCTTAATTTTTTTCCTTCGGCAAATATTCAGAGGGAGCCTGCTGTATTCTAGATATGTTGTAAATCCTGCAGATCTAGACCTTTGCAAAAGTGAGCATGACAGATCTAGACCCTGTCCTTATAGAACTTAATCTAGAAGACTGCAGAGACCACCACCCTGGTCATTCTGTAGATGAAGAGAGCAAGGCCCAATAAGAGGGGAAATGATCTGTCCAGGATCACACAGCGAATTAGGGACTGAATTATGACCAGAGCCCAGGGCTTCTGACGTTCCAAGAGCACAATCATATAAGAATTTGACCTGAAATTGAGGGGATTGTAAAATTTTACAATCAAACATGTATTGAGTTTTCTACTATATTCTGTACCAGTCCTTGGTTAAGGGCCAGATATACTGAAATATATAATTAACAGTTTCACCTTCTAAGATATGGTGGCTAATATAAATTTGCTTGTAAAAGCCAATGATTTTAGTAGGGTGGCTTTTTATATTGACAAGATGCAAACAAACGAGCTTAATTTCGGGGATCACAGTCAATTCTTGGAAAAATAGCAAAAAAGGAAAACAAAAGAGGGAGGAGACAATGGCAGCAATAATAATGTCGAGCAGAAATTGAGTCATGTTTTGGTGGGGGAAGTATTTTACTCAGAGGAGATCGAGTTCTCCTCTGTTACCTCATAAACCACACTGGCAAAAGAGTACCTACAGCCCTGAGAACCCCCACATTTGCACAGCTTGGTCCTCACTGGAAGAGGAGGTGATGGAGATAGCATCTGAGGGGGATAGCATCTGAGTGCAGCTACCTGAGGGGGGAAGAACCCCTGGCCATAAATACTTGGGTGAGATAGAATTTCTAACACACTCTGCGCCCGGGGCATGCAGGTGGGCCTTTGAAATCCTTCCTGTGCTTTGGCAGCAGTGTGGTGCCTCTCTGGCACCTTTATTGATGTATCCATTAGAAAGTGACATGATTTGCTTACTAAGTTTCTGTTTAATTTGCATCCTAATGTTCTATCATTAGGATATAAGTAGAAGCAAAGGGAACTGAGCAATGTAGAAATTCCCTCTGGGGATCTGGTCACTCAGCCTCATGAACTGAGAGGGCTGCAGCCTGCAGAAGCAGGTACCCGAGCAGATCCACCCCATGGAACCCACTGCCGCATTGGATGGGAAAGCCTGAGGTGTGGGAACATGGCCTTCATGGCATGTGTTCCATCTGAATCCAGTCAGTGCTCACTGAGGTTGGTTCTCAGTATCTCCAGGAGGTCCTTGGTGCTTCAGGTTTGGCATTTTTCCTCCCTGGGGTTTGGATCAGCTGAGGTTGGCGTCACAGCTATTGCCTCCTGGCATATGTGTACTGCTTCAGAATCTTCTGTCTTGGGCTTGGCGCCTTAGGAGTGGAATCTTATAAGGAACACCTGGGAGCCAGACATTCCTTAGTTTCCTTAAATCCTGCCATGAGTTAGATAACATGTCTGAATTTCGGGGAGCTTTTATCTGGAGTATGGGTGAATTGTTAATTTGAAAATTGTTGAGAGCCCTAAATGAGATAATATACTTACAGTGTCTGACACAGTGCGTGAGTCAGCAAGTGCCTAAAAACAACACAGTTCCATTCTTTTCTGTGAGTGCCTTGTTTGGTTTCTGAAGTTCTCCAACTCCCAAATGAAGGTTCTGTGGGGACCAAGCACCAGATTCCTGAGTATCCAAACTGCATTTTTCTCTGGCCCACTCTCTAGAATGAAATTTGCCCAGATTGGCTGCTGCTTGCAAATGGGCAAAAGTATTAAATGATTTGTTCAGGAAAAAATTCTGTTCAGGAAAGAATGTGATCCAGCCCTCCTCTTCCCTCTAGCCAGAGCTGAGAGCCCCAGCTGTGTGTACATAACACGAGGGCTGTGAGCACACTAGAGAGCAGCTAGTCCAACCTTCTCAGTTTTAAGATGAAGAAATCAAGGGTGAGGATGTACCCAAAGCTGTAGAGCCACTTAGTTGCAGAATTAAAGAGAAGAACTAATGTCTCCTGTTTTTGTGGAGATTTCATCATCTTCAAAGTACTTTCATGTGTTTTATTTTATTCGATCCTCTCTACAATTTTGAGAAGAAGACAAGGTATTAGCATCCCCATTTTACAGATGAGCAAACTGAGATGCAAAGAGGAAACAGTTCAAAGTCTCAAACCCAGGTTTCTGAATTCTGAGTCTAGTTATCTTTTCTAGGCCCCACTCAGGTGCCAGTACTCTTCTGATTAGTTCTGAAAACCATGTCCATGGCCCAAAGCTGGGATACCTTCTGTATCACTGGTCTGCTCTTTGTCAGGGAGGAAATATTCACGTCACTTTTGTCTGAGAGTTCCAGACAGTCTACCAGAAATACTTAAGTTTGAATGCTTCCTGTTGGAACCCTGGCTTCCCCTTCCCTCCTAGGACCCTCTGTAACTCTCCTCACTGTGCTGCTGAGAGGCCTCGATGTCTGAAATTTGAGGGCTTCACACTTAATCTGCCCCTACTGGTGTGTGTGTATGCTGGCTGGGGAGAAAGCCTTCGAGGACTGGTGGAAAAGCTGCTGCTAGCTGTGCTCACCAGTTCAGGGACCATGGAGTTTCTTGTCTTGTTTTCCTGAAGACCAAAATTGGGCCCAAGGGAGAAACTGCAGCAAAGTGAATTTGGGCAGATGTCTAAGAAGTCCCACAGGGGCACTTGGGTGGCTCAGTCGGTTGGGCATCTGCCTTTGCCTTGGGCCATGATCCCAGGGTCCTGAGATCAAGCCTCTCAGTGGGGGGTCTGCTGCTTCTTCTCCCTCTGCCCCTCTTCCCATGCTATGTCTCTCACTGTCTCTCTGTCTCTCGAGATGAATAAATAAAATCTCAAAAAAAAAAAAAAAGAACTCCCACAAGCAGAGCTGTTCAACCATGGAATTAGCTTTCTGGCCACAGGAGGAAGAAGAGCAGAAACAGAGTCATTTGCTATAAGTCCTGTAGACTAGATTCCTTCATCAGGAGTAGAGTTTGGTCTAGAATTTGAAATCTAAAGTCCTTCAGACTTCCAGGTTTGTGTCATTGCATTGTGATCATCTGTTCTTTCTGCCTGCCCATTTTCGTTTATCCTTCTTTTCTGGACCTCCTTCTACCATCAGCCAGTGTGGTTTGCAACCTTGTGGGCTCATGCTGGACTCCTCTCTTGCTCCAGGATAGATATATGTTCTCATTCTGGCCACTGTAACTAATCCAAGGAGGGGCATGACTCAAGTTCGTGTGATGAGAGAAGTCTCAGAATTTTGGTGGTTCCATTAGGAATAGAAGAGCTCTCTTCTGGCCAGACTTGCCGAGCCAAAAGATGTAGACCTGAGACTTTCAGGGGCCATCTTGCCCTCTTGAGAGAGAAGCCTGAAGAGGAAGCAGAGCAGAGAGATGGTGACTTGCATGTTTGTTGGCAGTGATTGGGAACCTGAACTGAGCCATACCCAAGGCTAGACACCCCCCCCCCGCGCCCCCACCGGACTTTGAGCCAGGGGATTCCTACTTTACTCAGGCTGGTTTGAATTGGACATGACTCAGTAATTCATTAAGACCTAAAATCCATCCCAGAGACCCAACCTCCCTAACTTTTTTGAATAAACACCTTCTAGTGCCTTTTTCCAAGGAGATTAGGGCTAGTTTCATTTATACTACTTACATTAAGTGTTTAAAAGTGTTAGCTTTGCGCAGTGGCAGTATCATAGCCAATGAGGTTTATCCAAGGTGCAGTTATTGCTAAGTGTTTAAAAGTGTTGTTTTATGTGGTTTGTTTTGTTAGCATTTTGAATTTTTAGGCAATTTTTGGCATCACAGTGCTGTTATAAATTAAGGTTCTGGTTTGCAGTTTTCATTCATATGACATCCATAATAGAGTTTTCATATTTTGGGATGTAGGTAATCACACTTTCCCACCTAGAAGACTAAGGTGATATATATGTTTACCTTTGGAAAGTACGTAGAGAATTTTGCTATGGCAAGTATTCCAAGTCTTTTTCATCTTGATCACTAATACAAGATTTATGTTTGCACTCACAGAATATGACAAGCTAATAAATTAGACTTGCTGACAACCCTTCAATAAAGGAACTATTTTTCTACAGTTAACAGTCCTTTTTAGATCTTAATAAGCTTACTTAGTGTTAATCATCTTGTCATTGGCAAAACTGTCTCCTAAAGAATAGAAACTCTAATGAAGATTACCCATATTAAAAATGCTTTTCTTCTTAGGCATAATTCTTTAAGTGAAACACATACACGAAATCAACATACTATACAGGCAGTGCTTACTTTTTATGGCAGCAAAGAAGTATAAAATTAACTGAGCAAGTCATTCTTAATAACCATGAGAAAAAATTACAATTGTTTTTGTGACCTTTAAAAATTTGTGTCAAAACAGTAAAATCTGTCTTACTGTTGCTTGCAAATGTATAGAGTTTAAAAATGTAAAACTAATACTTAGTGTATTATAATTTAAAACATTAGAAACATAGGTAATTAAACCGTTTCCTTGCAAAAAACTGATCAAAAGTATTTAAAACAGTGCTTGCCTTCTTTTTATCATATACCTTATGATGTGGAGCAAACATCTTTTCTATGCATTGGTGAATTGTTAAACTTCTTTCTGAGTTTGGGTCAGCTTCCAGCATTTTCTCCTTCGTACTTTTAATGATATAAAATATCTCCAAGAGTTCCTTATGTGTGAATTTTTGTTGGTGTCACTTCCTCTGGGACTTCATCTTTTTCATCATAAACAAAATGGAAGGGGGGTGTCTGTCGAAATCCTGCCTATAAATGAAGTCTAGGACTCTGCCAGCATTGAATAAATAGACCTACTTAAGCTCCATAGACAGTCATTTTGAAACCTAGCATCAGGATCCAGCTCAGTGTTAGAAATTATAGTGCTTTCCTGCATTTTCAGTATTTCTTATTTAGATCATGTCTTATTTTATTGTATGCTCACATGTTCCTCATTATTCTCTGAGTTAGGCTTGGCAGAAACAATTATCCCCACTTTAGAAATAAAGCAAATGAAGGCCCAAATAATGAAATTGTGGCAGCAATTAACAGGATGTTAACCAGCCCTATTTTCTCTTCTTGGGCTCAGAGCTAAACTACATTTCCCAGCCCCTTATAAGTAAGTAGAGCCATGTGACTAGTTCTTACCAAATGAATGTGAGAGAAGGAATGTGTCATTTATGGGCCAGGACAGTTAAGTGGGGGTGAGGCTTCTGCATTCATTCCTTCCTTCCCCTCCTACAGTGACCTTGGAGACCACCTGTGAGGATGGTGGAACCACAGTGGAAAGAGCCTGGGTCTCCGCCTGGGTCACTTTTTGGAGGAAATCCATCCAACCTACTTTGTACTGTGATATAAGTGACAAATCCTCGTTTGTCATGTTAAGCCCCTGAGATGGTAGCTAGAGCCTTTTGTCATGAGGTCTACCCTGACTAATTCAGAAGTAGTTAAGTGATCTGTTCAAAGTCACACAGCTTGTCAGTAACAAAGGCAGATCATGAAAACAAGCCTCTCAAATCCTGTGGTATGTATAAAGGCCTGACTGTTCTAGTGGTCTAAGGAGTTGACAGATCTTGTGAAGAGGTGGTTGTAAGTTAGCAAAATAAATACAGGCCCTGCTTTTCTAAACCTTCCCATCTAGAGCTCCTCTTGGTGACTATTCTTGGTAGGTGGTGAATGCATCCTTTGTATTTGGTCCACATCAAATACATCAAGAGATTACAACTATAACTGTATTGTAAATTAGCAAAGATACTTAGGGTCTGTTGGATTTCCTCTGTCCATCGGAAGAAAGTGAAGTGTTTTTTTTTTTTAACCAGAAAATGCAATTCAAAGACCAACAAATGAGAGTAAACTTTGTCATTGTAGCCATCCTGTCTTCAAGATCTTCAAGTCTTCAAGATCACATCTCAAGGCTGCTTTTAGGAAGCACTTCTATGTGGATCTTGTTACATTTCATAGGGATGAGGCATGGGTTCTCTATCCTTTAGGACAGTAGAGGAAGGAAAGGAAAAATGCCATTTCAGAAAGGAAGGATCTGGTCATAATGATACTGCCCTTCGTTATTTTTATTTTTCAAAATCAGCTCTTGGTTTACACTGGAACTTATAACAATATGGAATTGGGAGAACTGATTTCAACCAGGATATTAACTTCTCACTGAAAAAAAATTAGAAAAAAAAAGAAAAAAATTAGAAATTTGGAGAAGCTACATTATTTAACATGACACCAATGGCATTAAATAAATTATCGGTTCAGTGTAGTCAGAAGTAGCTTTGGAAAAATATTTATCCTAGTCTTGTGAAGTCTATGGCAGGCTGCACAATGGGAAAGCTGGTCTTTGAAAAGATCATATTTATTGCTTGGCACTTGACTTGCTCACAATCAGCATGATCCAGCATAAGACAGGGCACACACAATCTCAAGTGGTTCACCCTCTCTTTGAAGTGTTAACAGGTCAATAACAATTGTTTGAAAAGTCTAAAGGTGTTTTCCCAAATGCCATTTGTCAATGTTACAGAGTTCTTCTCCCCACTCCCCTGCTAACTCTCCTTTTTCATAATTTCTACCCCAGAGGCAAACTTGTTGGTCATCAATAGTAACATTTTAAAGAGTTGTCAAAAGCACTTTCAGAAGCATTAATTCTAAGTTTGCTAAGTAAGCAATCAACGTTTAACCACTCTCTTCAACCACTTTTTCCCCTTGTTTAAAAAATATGTACTATATATTGAATACTTACATATATTTGTATCAACAACACACAACAACAGTGGAGTGAACACCCATTTATAAACATTACTAGTATCCCCCGAAGTCCCTACTGCCATCCACCTTCCTCCCCACATAAGAAACCTTTATCCTAAATTGGTTTTTATTATTCCCTATGGATGTAGCCCTGAATTTTATATGTATTTATCCCTAAATAATATAATTATATAGTTTGAATTTGCACTTTTTTGCATTTAGTATCAATGTAATTATATTGTATATATTCATTTGCTTCCTCTCCTCCACTATGTTATTTTATGTACCTGAGATTCAACCTATGGATGCATGTAGCTCCTATATTGGTTTGAACTGTATGAATTTGCCACAATTTATTTATCCGTTACTATTGATGTATAATTGGGTAGTCTCTGTTCTTTCTTAAAGCAGTATAGCTATAAACTCTGCTGTGTGCATCTCACTCTACACACATGCAAGAGGTGCCCTGGAGCAGTAGATCTTATACTTCAGTGTGTTTTGCATTGACTGGAGCACCTACAAAAATCCCCAGACTTGATCGCCAAAGGATTCTGACAAAAAATCCTGAGGTGGAGTCCAGGCTTCTGCATCTTTTCAATCTCGCCATTGATTCTGAGACACGTGGTCCACTGACTTTCCCTTTGAGAACCACTGCTTGATGTACATACCTAGAGATAGCTGTATTGTAGAGTAGGCATATGTGTAACTACTTTGAAATTCAAAATTAGCTTCTAAAATGGTTATGCCTCTGATACTCCACCAAAAAAAGTGTAACAGTTTTCACTGTTTCACATCCTTGCCAGCATCTCAGCATTGTTCATGTTTGCTAATCCTGTGGGGTTTCATTGTGGTTTTCATTTATTTCTAATTATTCATGAGATTAGGCATCTATTCATATTGTCTTACTTGACATCCTTGTTTCTTCTTTTCCTAAGTACTGTCCAAAACTTTTTCCTCGTTTTCTGTTGAGTTATCCTTTTCTTATTGATTTATAGGACAGATTTCTCCTCTTAGTCAGAAATGTGATGGAAGAAGGCAGAAGAGATGAGATATGAGGAAGACTCCACCACCATTGCTGGCTTTGAAGATGAAGGGGCCCACAATCCAAAGAACGTAGAGTGACTGGCCTTTCGAAGCTGAGAACAACTCTAGCCCAACAGCCAGCAAAGAAATGGGAACCTCACTCCTGTAATTGCATGGAACTATATGCTGCCAATAACAAGCATGAGCCAGGGATCACATTCTCCCCGAGAGCTTCATAATAAGAATAGCAATCCTGCCACCTTGGTTTTAGCCTGGTAAGACCCATATAGACTTCTGACCTATAAAACTGTAAGATAATAAATTGTGTTTGGTGTAAGCTGCTAAGTTTGTGTTAATTTGTTATGGCAGCAATAGGAAACTAATACAAAAAGAATGTGAGCTTTCCAGTTGAGTGCAGTGTTTCATATTTATCCACCAGATGAAGTTTCTTAATTATGTTTAGATCTACTATACTCTTACTAATTATCTGTCTTATGAATAATTGAGAAAGATACAGGTGGATTTTTCTCAGTTTCTCTTTGTAGCTCTGTCAATTTTTACTTTATGTGTTTGAAAGCCATTTTATTAAGAATATAGTTATTAAAATTGTTGTAGTTAGTAACTTCCATATTTTAATCCACCCAGAAAATCTTTGTAATTTAACTGGACAGTTTAGTCTTTTAAATTTATCCAGATTTGTGAGATGTTTGAGTTCATTTATTGCTCCCTCATTTTGTGTTTTTCTTTGTCCTTCTTATTGTGTTTATCTTTTTTCTCCTTTCCTGCCTTTCTTTCAGGTTTGATTGTATTTGTTTTTCCCTAATTCTCTTTTCCCTTTCTCCAAAGTTGGGAGTTTTATACTTGCTATGTTTTTACTGACTTCCTTAAACATATAAGTAATTAATGTTTTTAAATAAAAAGTAAGTACATTTATACTTTATAGAGTATGTTTTCACCTACTTTTACCTATATATTTATCATTTTCTGTGCTCACATTTTTTCCTGGAACATCCAACTTTCATTTGTGTTCATTTTTCCTCTGTCTGCCTGAAGAATATCACTTAGAATTTCCTTTAATGTTGGTATTTTGATGGAAAACTCTGATTTTGCTCATCTGAAAGTATCTTTGCTCCTGGAAGATAATTTTATTAGGCATAAAATTCTATTTTAAAAATCATCTTTTTCCTCTCAGGACAGTAGGTTGTTTCCTTGTCTTCTGGATTGTATTGTGGCTGTAGAAAAATCAGCTGTCAGCCCCAGTGACATTCCTTTACAGATGAATCGTCTTTTTTCTGTAGCTGCTTTTAGTATCATCTTTTCCTCAGTGTTTTGAGATTTTATTTTGTTGTCCAAAGGTGAATTTCTCCTGCTTGAGGTGTTTTGGGGTCTTGGAATTGAAGATTAGTGTCATTTGTCAGTTCTGAAATTTCTCATCCGTTATCTTCGGAATCTCTCTTACGTTTTCTTTCACCTCTTTCTGTAATCCTGGTGACACATAAGTAAGACATCTTCACTCCATATTCCATATAACTTCTCTGTAATATTTTCATCACTTCTCAATTGTTTTTGATCTGTGTGGCATTGTGAATAATTTCTTCAGCTCTGTCACTGCTTGTTCTCTCTTGAGCTGTGTTTTTTCCATTGAGTTTTTATTCCAGTTATTTGATATCTTATTTGTAGATATTCCATTTGGTTCTTTTTCAAATCTATTTATCATTTTTAAGATTCCAGGTCCTTTATTTGAATTAAATAGTTTAAAACATAATTATTTTTATTTTGCATCTGAAATTCCAGTATTCTCCTGATTGATATTTCAATAGCTATCTGTGACATCTTGTTTCTTTACTGATGATAATGATATCATCATTTTACTATGAACTTCAATTTAATAGATATTTCGAAAGCCTTGGTTCTGAGTATGTTCTTCTCTAGAGGGTTTAGCATTTGCTCATCCAAATTCCTTACACCATGTTAAACTAAATTTTTGGCCTGACTTTTTCAGAATATTCTGAAAGTGTGATTTGTGGTGAAAATCTGTATGTGGGCCTATCTGTGGTTATAAAAAGTTTTGTTTCCCCCCTTCCCATTGCCAAGGTCAGGAAAGGCAATTTTCTTTTAGTCCTCCTCTGTCCCCTTCTGCAGGTGTTTAGTTCACTGTTCCTCTTATGATATAACTCTTAAGAATCCCAGATATATGCAGGGATCTCCTACTCAACTGTTGACCTTGCATGGGCTGTAAGTTTTATCTTCTGTCTCCCTTTGCCTGTACAATTGTTAAAATGGAAGCTCAAAGTCACCAGAATTCATCAGAAGCTCTCCAGAATGAAAGTTGACCTCATTGCTCTGCAGACTCCTACTTCCACTATATTTTTGTCATCTGAGGATTCCTTATTTTATTTCCAGCTCAATAATGGATTTCTAAAGGAGTTTTTTATAGTTTATCCAAGGAGTTCTATTTGGGGTTTCTAGTACACCATATTGTTGGAAGGAAATTTCCTCAAAAAACCTATTATATTCATTTACCCACTTAAGATTTATTGCTAAGCACCCAGCATTTAAAGAATAATAAAACCCAGTCTCTGCTTTGAAAAAGATGGTAGTGTTGGGGGCTGGGTTCTCTGGGATTTCTTATCTGAATTAATAATGTTTCCTGCATTTACTTTATGTGAGAACATATAGCCAGTATATTCTCAGAGAATCTAGTAGTTATGTAATATGAATGCATAAGTGTTTGTTGAATGAATGCACAAATTAAATATTAATTGATTAATGAAACAAGTTAGCCTTAGTTGTGTTTCACTAAAGTCTTTTTTTTTCCTGAGCCTAGTGCAGTTCAGGAAATACAGAAGAGAAGCCTTACCCAGGAGAATGGGTAAGCCATGCTCACAACCCCTGCAGCATTTCCGCTTTGTTTTGTTTTTCTTAGATAGGTTTTGTTAGTTGTCTGTGGCACAGTCCTAATGAGAACTGAGAGGCATCAGTACATAACATATGTTGAACTATTCCAGTTGGATCTAATACATCACGTTCAGTAACAACTCCTTCAGTCTCCTAATCGCTTCCTGATTCTGTCATAGACTTCTCTGCCAAGTGAAGATAACGTCTCATGACAGGCAGACATGCTGTGGCAGGGGGGCTGAGGGGAAGACAAACCTAGCATTTCTAACTCATGCTTGGAAACACAGGTAATCATTCATTTCCATGCAATTGCTTATCGTGTAGAAACATTTTAAATTTAGTCTTGATGATTCTGATGGACAGGAGCTGTTGGAAGGACCTGAGGAATAATTAATCTAATACAATGGTACCAGCAAAATGAATATTTTATATCACTGTCAAGCCACATAGAACCATTCTGTAGCTGATGGGTAATTTGGGTTGGGCACAAGTTGAAACCCTTCTTCACTGAAACAAGAGATTCTTCCTTTATCTCAAATATAATTATCCATTTAAATGTCATGGGTCAATTTATTAACACTTTATTCATTGGGGTATAACCTTTATTAGGCTTTATTGCTACCAGAAATTATATCCTACACAAATACAATAGAGATTTAAATGTTCTGGAGAATGAGCTGATGGTTCCTGCCTTTATGGTGTCGCTCAGTAATGGACCTTGACCAGCAGAAGATTTGATAAGTATAAAATATTACTGCTTGATGCTAATTTGGTTCCTTTTTAATGACTGATAATCCTTGTCGATTTAGTGTGATCGTCACAATCCAGTACTGTTTCCCACCCTGGATGTGACTGTAACAGGAGCCATTAAGTGTGTGTCTGCATAATAAAATTAGTCAGGGAAGCTATGTACATTGTTTCCAGGCCTTTGGATTTCCATTATAGTAGTGAGGCTTGTTGAAGTGAAAAGTCTGCCATCAGCTCAACCAAGTCCCTGGCTCCTTGGATGATATGCAAAGGACTGATGATGACTATGTTAAGAAATCAGTTCTTAGAGTCCTCATAAATTCATCATGTATAAATAGGAGCTGTAGATTTTGAGCTAGCAGAGATGGTTTGGTTGCTGATTTGCCTAACAAAGCTTTACACAGCTCCAAAGCTTAAATACATAATCAGTCTTTCACAGCTAAAATTTTAAAGGGAGAAGCCTCTCTTCAGTTTGGAGATTTATCACTCCTTTGGAAGGTTGCTGTATTATAAAGAAGTTGGAATTGCTCGACATCTTTGAAAATAATTTAAATGTATGATCTGATCCCACTGCGCCCTTGTAGGGATTTCTGAGACTTGAGAGGAAGGCAGAGATAAGGACCTCATCACTATGTAAAGGCGCTGAAATAAATAAGTGCATCTGCCCTGTTCCCCTTCCCAGTCCCCCAGCTTATATGGGATCAAGTTCAGATTCCTTTCTTCTAAAGCTGCTCTCACGTGAGTGCCCAGGAACTACCTCCCTACAGCCTGGAGCCTGCCAGGAGAAAAGTGGAGACTGTATCAAAGAAGGACCTGTTTTGCTTCTGAATTAAGTAGCCCTCCTTTTAACAGGCCAGAAATTTATGTTCTAAATGTTCAGAAAGTCTGGATGGAGAGCAAGAAGGTAATCGAATGTAAAGGCAACATCGGGATCTTCCTAACAGAGGACTTGTTGATGATGTTATTGTGTGGCATTAGCGAAAGGTTTTTTGTTTGCTAAGCCCTCTGGAGTCATTAAAACTTGGGTTATTAGAAATGAGAATGCTTGTTCAGCATTAGAGTATAGAGCAAGCAACCATTCATTTTTTAACACTAAGTGTTATAGTAAACCAACAGTTCATGGTTTAAAAAAGAAAAAAATAAATTAAAAACAAATAGAAAACATAATGTCTGTATAGTAAGTGTCTATTATCATCTCTCCTCTGCAGGGTTGCTTTTTGATTACAGAATATTAAGCAAATCAGAACACGAGGTTTGTTCCATGGTAGAGATGGGACTGCCGTGGACTTGGCACCCTTTGTCCATCGGGAAGCTCCATTCTTCCTGGCTGTATTCCAGCCTCTTTCTTCCTACTTTGACCAGCATTGTCTCCCTAGACAGAGCCAAGAGCTTGTGCCCCTGCCAGCAGCCTCTAGAAAGTAGTAGTGTTGCATGGTCTTTGGGAAAGTATTGTAGAAGGTAACCCAAGAGCAGCCTGCCTCTTCTCTATCCCACCCAGAAATGGGCAGTGGCAGACCTGAGGGGATGATGGGCACTTCTGTGAGGCTTGAAGAGGACACATTTTCCCCAAGCCAGAGTAACCCCTACAAGGGTGACCTTAATTTCTGAACACTGTGTCTTGTAGACTTCTCATGAATATAACAAAGGCTAGACTTTTTAAAAAAATCAAATAAAAATGATGGCTCATCATTTGCCATCTCGATACCTACAGCTGTTCTTTTCTGTTTGTCCATTTCTAGATTATAAACTCCATTAGAGGGATGTCTTGTTCTCTTTTGTGTCTTTAGCCCCTGATTGTGATTAAGCATGCAATATTTGTTGACTGATCAGTTGCTTTCTCCAGCCTATCTGTAATCTGCCCATCCTTAAAATCCCTGATCAAGTCCTCCATAAAGACTTCTCAAATAATGTCACAGTGTAGCAGTGCCTCAGAATGCATAGCACTTATAGTGTACATCACTCATTAGGAAATTGGTCAGGAAATTACTTAGCATCTTTACTATTTGTGTTTGTGTTTTATTTTGCCATTTACAGTTTTGTGGGGGTAGGCATCTCGTCTAACTAGATTGCAAAATTCTTGAGAAGGCCATTATCATTTTGTGGTGCCCCATAGTTATAGTGCTCTCTTAGATCAGTGCTTGGAGCATTATAAATATCTAATAAATGTTAACTATCAGCTAATAGTGCCTAGCCCAACACCTCTCATATAATAAGCATGCACTGATTGTATATTGATTGATGAATGAGCTGATGATGGGAAATCTTAGGAAGACATCATTCAGTATATGCTAACCATTGCCTGTTATATGTGCGCACACACACACACACACCCTTCCTTCTAAGGGATCTGCCCCACCTCCTGTCATTAATGTTTCATTAGTCATTTCTCAAAGTGATCCTACCCTTCTGGTCATAGTTGACCAGACCAGAGTTGGTCATCTAACTCTAGGTTAACCCATTATTGGGCAAGTCCATGATCAAAATGATGAGTCAGGATAATCAGTTCCCTGTCATTTAGATAGGGAAAAAAGAGTCCTAAGTGGGTGTCAGTGGGTATTTTTGTGTGTGTGTGTGTCAGTGGGTATTAAAGCTGAAGAAATGTTTGAGAAGTGACAGCATTTGGGTGGACTAGAGTAGCCATGAGCCATGTGGCTCAAATTGATAAGAGGGCAAAGAAAGCCAGTCAGTACAATAAGGAAAACTAAGCAAGGCTGAGAAAGAAGCAGATGCCAAGGCAGCCAGAAACTGATCCTTTAGAATCCTGTCATTTCTAGTTCCAGTTCCAATTTAATTCCAGAACTCACACTTATTAGTATGGCTGCTATGTTTTGTTTTGATTTTTTTTTAAAAGAAAGAAAGCAACAGATGTTGGGGAGGATATAGGAATATTGGGATGCCGATGTGAATTTAAAATGATAGAACCACTGAGTCACCTGTCTGGCTCTATTGGTAGAGTACATGACTCTTAATCTCAGGGTCATGAGTTCAAGCCCCACATTGGGTATAGAGCCTAATTAAAAAAGAAAAAGAAAGAGAGAGAGAGAAAGAAAGAAAGAAGAAAGAAAGAAAGAAAGAAAGAAAGAAAGAAAGAAAACACTAAAATGGTACAACTAGCATGAAAAATAGTATGTCAGTTTCTCCAAAAATTAAACATAGAATTACTGTATGATCCATCAATTCCACTTCTGAATTTATACACAAAAGAGGTGAAAGCAGAGAAAAGATACTCATACACCCTGTTTATAGCAGCATTATTGACAATAGCCAAAGGTGGAAACAATCCAAGTGTCCTTCTGCAGATGAATGGATCAACAAAATGTGTTCTACACATACATGGAACATTATTACTCAGCTAAAAAGGAAGGAAACTCTGACATATGCTACAACCTTGAAGACATTTTCTAGTTGAAATAGGCCAGTCACAAAGAGATGAATATTATCTGATTCCACCTCTGTGAAGTACCTAGGAGAGTCAAATTTGTAGAGATGGAAAGTAGATTGGTTGTTAGGGCCAGGGGAGTTATTGCTGTAATGGATATAGAGTCTTAGTTAGACTAAGATAAGACCACTGTGGAGATGGATGGTGGTGATGGTTGCACAACAGTGACAATGTGCTTAATGCCACTGAACTGCATCCTTAAGAAGGGGTTAAGGTGATAAATTTTATGGTATGTGTATTTTACCACAGGTTTTTTTAAAGCTTTGGTTTTGGGTAACTTGAGTTAGAATCATAAAATTGTGCCAATTTTATGGATGTGAAGCATCCATTTTCCTGAAGACAAGAACAGAGATTCCCTCAAGCAAGTAACATCAATGGGATGAGGGGATGGAGGGAGATGTAATGAGTATCTGAGAGGAGGAGACCAGGACAGAAATGGTGGAGACTGGAAGTGAACCCAAGATGGCCTTAGCAGTGAGAGGTCGAGGATATTCCCCTCTGGTGCTTTACTATTATCTTCCTTCTCCTCTCCTTTGGTCTCCATCTTGGTGTGCTTGCTTGCCTCTTTTCTATTAGTTTTTTATTCCATCTCAGAGCTTCTGCTCATTCATGGCTTTAGTTTCCTTGTAACTTTGGACCTTCATGGTCCAGAATGACTACTGGCTCTTCTAACCTTTAGACTGGAGAAATAGAGCATTTTAAGCACCAAATTCTTTAATTCCACCTTGGTTAAAATGATAGTAGAATCCATTTGCCATTGCTTATAATGATCTTTAACAGAGTACTTTAAGTGAGGAACTGGTTGACACAAGAGATTTTCAGAATGCAAAGTGCTGCAATAGCCATTATCTTTTGTTTAAAAAATAAGAAGACGGGTCAATATTTATATATTAATTCTCATAAAATTTAAGCTAAATCCATACTGATTTTCTATATTTTGTAATTTTAGAAGTTTTGATCTATATTTTTTAACTGAGAAGACCAAAGGACTTTGTCGTAATATTCAGAGGTTTGCTTTAAGTAGTTCTGAGGAACACCAACTTATAACCTTGAGGCTATAAATATTTGTTAGGAAAAACCACATTTATTAGACTGTTGTACAGAATTGAATTGTTCACTTGAAGTTACAAACTATGTTTACTCACCAAACCTGTGTAATTAACCAATGAACAAGACCTCATTCATTTAACTATAATTAAGTCAAAAACTACAAGTGGCTTTGCAAATTTCTCGAGAGTTAGGAACATTTTTAAAGGCAATTGCCCTTGCAAAAAGTTATTTTGTGAGAAAATTGAAAAGCAACTCTAGTAGATAGCCTTGTAAAATGGTTCCCAGTGACCTCAGCTTCCCCTGTGTAATACCCTTCCTTTGAGTATCGTCTAGACCCAGTGACCTACTTGTAATGAATACAATGTGGCAAAAGTGAAAAGATGTTGTAATAGGATTTTTTGTTGTGTGGACTTGGGTTAGCTACGTACAGTCCCCAATTATTGAATCAGATACTAATCTAGCTGTTGCAGTGAAAGTATTAAACGTGATTAAAGTCCATAACCAGTTGATTTTAAGTAGAAGAGATTACCCTACATAATCTGGAGAGATGAGATTCAATCTGTTGAAAGGCCTTCAGCAGAGCTGAGGCTTCCCTGAAGAAGTTCAGCCTGTGGATTGCAGCTCAGCCCACACCCAAGAGTCCAGCCTATCCATCATGATGCCCTGCCCTATACCTCTTGCATTTCCAGCTCCCACAACCCCATAAGCACTTCCTTGTGATAAGTCTCTTAACATATGTCTTCTACTGGTTCTGCTTCCCTGGTTGAACCCTGACTGACACAGATGCCACTTCAGAGACTAATTTACGAAAACTGACTTTCCTCTTGCTCGCCCTCTGTCCCTGACCCTTCTCACATACTTTTTCTGATGGAAGGGGCCAACTGCAAGGAACTGAGAGTGGTCTCTAGCCGAGAGCCAGCAAGGAGCTGAGGTCCACAGTCCAACAGCCCATAAGAACTGAATCCTGCAAACATGAGTGAGCTGAGAAGCGGATCCTGCCCCAGATGAGCCTTGGGATGACTATGGCCTCCACCAATACCTAGACTGCAATCTCACAAGAGGACCCAGTGAAGTCATGCCTGGAACTATAAGAAAAAGTATTATTGTTGTTTAAAGCCACTGAGTTTGGGGGTAACTTGTTATGCTACAATGAATAACTAAGACAGATAGACTCTAACAAATTAATTTTAAAGCATAGAGACAAATGTCATTCTAGATGAACTTTTAGCCACTGATAGCATCTGATTTATTCCATGTTTCCTAATTCATTAGTCTACAATAGAAAAATTTAATTAGTCCAATGCCTCTAAAGAGGGACCTAGTAACAGGCTACCTAGTAGACCCAAATGTAGCCATTAGCTGTCTTTGGTTCAAGTGCCCATTCATGGTCCAATCAGCTGTGGCCACAGGGGAGAGGGTGGTTGGGATGTGGGGCTTTGTAATTCAACCAAAAGTTTATGTTCTGGCAAAGCTGTGGGGGTGACAATTTCCCTGAGAAGAATTGATGAGCAGATCCAAAATCATAATTTACATGCCTAACTAAGAGCTAAGTCCCAGAACTATAAATATATCCAGTCACTGGTGATATTCAAAATATTTAACTGTTTGGTAAGGGCACCAACCTTTCCAAATGATCACTCAGCCACTTAGAACGGAGGCCAGCTGGATGCCTTCCTGATGTGTGCAAAGGTATATCAAGCCTGATATAAACCCCAAGTACCTTTACATGTATTTATATTCTTTAAGTATTTAGATGCCAGAATTGCTAAAAGAGCAGAATATAGGTCTGTTGAGCAAATGAAGTATACAATATCAAAAGAAGAGACAAATATTAAATGACAGTATCTCAGCCAGGGCCTCCCTTCCTTTCTCCTTACAGGTGAACTTTCACACCATGGAATATTTCACTAAGACTTGCAGAGTCAGAACCAAGCTCTCAAAATCCTCTAGTGAGTCTTTGTGACAGGTCATAGAGGTCACTTCTTTATCATGGTCAAGATTATGTGGTTACTCATCTTTTCATGGTGTTCTTGGCATCTTTCAAAAATGGAACCAACACTGATGGACTCAGTAATCCCACTATCTAGCAAATAGCTGTCCTTTCTTCATTTTATAGACAGGGACATGGTTGTAGATTAGACTATTATTTGGCAAATATTTACTTCCTCCTTCATTTTCAGTTTCCTGGAAAGAATATATTATGCTGCCCCTTTGATGCTGAGCTTGACTCTATGACTTGCTATGGTCTCATGATAAATAGAGTGTACCACTCTGTCTCTTGACTTGGGTTTAGCCATCTATGTGATTTGCCAGTGGGAAATTGGATGAAGAAACAAGACTTGAAACAAGTTGCATTTCACCACAGAAAGAAGGTGCCTTGAGTAACCTCTTGTTTAAGGACAATGAGACACATGGAGCAGAACTTGATCCATCCTACGGCTTTTGATTGTTCATTTTATGTAACTTGGCTAAGGGATGCCCAGGTGCTGGTAAAATGTTATTTCTGGGTGCATCTTTGAGGGTGTTTCTGGAAGAAATTAGCATTTGAACCAGTAAGCTAACTAAAGAATATGGGCCCCCACCAATGTGGGTGGGTAGCCTCCGATCCATTGAGAACGCAAAAAGAACAAAAAGGTGAAGGAAGGATGCATTCAAACTCTCTCTTCTGGATCCAGGATGTCTACCTTTCCTGCCCTCAGTCATCAGAGATCCAGATCCTTGGGCCTTAAGACTTGAAGTGAATTATACCACTGGCTTTCCTGCTTCTCCAGCTTGCAAAACAGACCGTGTATCATGGAACTTCTCAGCCTCCATAAATGCATGAGCCAATTTCCATCGTAATTCTTCTCTCCTATATCTATTCTATCGGTTCTGTTTCTCTGGAGGACCCTAATAGAGACTTAGAGAGAAATCTGCTGAAGCCCAAATGACCCACAGACATAGGAGAAATAAATGTTTTTTAAAAGTTGGGCTTTTTTTCCATTTGTTTTTTAATCAGTGCTTCTCCAGACAAGATTTTTGTTCAGCCTTTGCTAAGTATGTTCCTTCTGGCTGTCACAAGGTTATTATTATCTTTTTTGGCCAAGATGATGTATTTAACTATGGCCTTGCAGCATAACAGAGAAACTCCTCACAGATAAACAGGAGGCAATCACAAAGAAACCCCACGCCAGGCCCACAACGCACAGCAAGCTTCAAGTAACTGCTCCACAGATGTGCCCACAGAAGTTTAAGAGGCAGCTTAACAGATGTACAAAGCTGCAGATCAGAGGGGATATAAAACAGTTAAACTTGCTTAAAGGCACAGTGTGTCACCATCTAACACTTACATGCATCCTAAGCCTTACCTAGGAGGAACATGCGCTGGCCTGTGCTCCTGGCTGTCGGCATGCCAGGAAGATTATAAAAATGCCACGCTGTGATATGTTGCCCTCCTGCCTGAGAAGCTACTATTAAGCTGAGTATTTACTGCACCTATTCAGACAGGAGCGGCAGTGCAGAGTGCTACCTGTCTTCTGGTTGGATAAATTAGTCGTGGATGTCACAAGATGATAGCTGCCTATTGTTCTGGCTGCTGAAGGTGGGAAGAGATGAAAGCCCCTGGTCTGCCCTTGTAATGTTTCGTGTGAAATGCAGGAGGCATCCTCTTTTCTTCCCAAGTTAATGGCCGAACAAGATCTGGGCTGACTATATTAGAGTTTGGGGCATAATTAAAAAGACGACACATGGCAAAGAGCAGGAGGGGGGAAAGGCGTTTATTTATAGCAGGAGCGCATGTATGAAAGGAAAGGGAGGGCAAAGCAAAGGGACCTGGGAAAATCAAATGTGTGTGCCACGAAAGGTGAGCTTCCTGCACTGCTGTCGAAATTGGTGCTGTAATCAGAACAGAAATGCTCGGTAGTCCGTGCAGAAATGGTCTTCAATTTGTTCAACTCCTCTCAAAATATTTTTTATACAAATTGTTTTGCCCTCACGTTTCCATGATATATGGAGCTATGAACTCTAAATTAGTGTTAACAGAAATTGACAAGCTCTGCATTAAAAAATACCAGCCAGCCAGCCCTACAGGCTTAATTATGGAAGGAGAGTATGGTGGGTGCAAAAATCCTGCTTCAAAATTTTACCACATGCAATATAAATAAAAGATTATCTCATCCACTAGTAACCTTACAGATCAAAAGGAAAACAGGAAAGTGACTTTGCTGGCACTTGTAATTATTTATCTTGCCTGAACAGTTCCGTTGTATTTTGACAAATCCAAAATTTGTTAATTTTTGTTGTGGTGCAGAAGGGGTAGTAACACCACTGTGCATCTTAGACATACGTTTAGGAAATCACTTGATTTAAAATGACACATATTTTAAATAGAAACAGTTTCTTCATGTGTCAGATCAGACCGTGTAGATTTATTCTTCAGTGGACATCTGTTGAGTACCTACTATGCACAAGCATTGTATATAACTGCTTTTCTTATAAGTGTCCTTTATAATGCCTCTAGCAGGATTTTTATCCTTTGTATGTCCTGGGTTTTATGCTTATTTTTTCCTTTCTAAAACCAAACCCTAATATAGTGGTGATGGTTTCACACTGGCCTTTTTAATGTCATGGTCTCCTCAACACATAAAGGAGGGATGATCTTAGACCTCAGCCTTGATGCCTAGTTCCAGGGCCCAAACACCATTCTCATTAGCATCATTAGAAATTCCTCCGTGTCTTATTTATTATTTTGGATATTGCATACAGCCATAAAATTAAGGTGACCACATGATCTGATTTACCCAGAACATTCTTGATTTACTCCTATTGTCCAGCATAATTATTAACAAACCTCAATAGTGTCCGAGTTTGGACAATAAATTATTTTTTTACCCTACATATGATATGCTTTTAATTCTATTAAAGCTAGGAAGTGTTGAGTGATGTGTGAATAAATGAATATATGTAGCCATGGTGATGGAGACTTAGAAAATTGAAGCCAGCTCTTTGAAATTTGCCAGCTCAGTTTACCTCCTGAAGGATGCTGCCAAAGGGAAAATTGCCTTGAACAAAAAAAATAACATCTCTTTCAGATTAGAACAAAATTTCTTAATCTCAAAATTATTGACATTTTGACTGAGATAATTCTTTGCTTTTATTTTTGAGTAGGCTCCATGCCCAGGCTCAAATTCATGACCTTGAGATCAAGACCTGAGCCAAGATCAAGAGTTTGGACACACTTAATGGACTGAGCCACCCAGGTGCCCTGATAATTCTTTGTTTTGATAGGCTGTCCATGCACCATAAGGATGTTAACAAGTATCCCCATCCTCCACCAACTAAATGCCAGTGGCACTCCCACCCTATCTGTGACAGCCAAAAATATCCCCAGACATTGCCAAATGCCCTTCAGGGGATGACAAAATTATCCCCAGTTGAGAACCATCAAGTTAGAGATGGCTATAAAAGATTTTCTAAAATTACTAGAGACAATGGAAAAAAGATACATGAAAGTATACGAAGCAGTGTGGCATTCTACATACACCCAGTGTCATGCACTTTCAAAGCCTAAAATGCAAGTTCTTATTTAAATTTATTTTTAAATGCACAAACTGTATGGTACCAGTGAGAATTCAAAGACAATTCAAATTCTGGATTTAATATCTACTCATTTATTTTGCTTTGGGGGTTCATATTTAGTAATTACTTCATTTGCTTATATGCTAATAGACATGATGTAAGTCAAATCATGTTGTTTTGCTGCCTTTTATATGTATTGCCAACCTTATGATAGGGCATAATTTAGGTCTCTTCTAGACTGGACTGAAATGAGAATGGATGAACGTTTGGAAACCATCCTCTTTCCCACCCATTCCTCTCTCCTTTTTGCATTTTTATCTTCTTTCCTTCCTTTCTTCTTCTTTTTTTGATGCTTATGCTTTTTGTTTATTGAAATCATATTTTCCATAAAAAAGAAGTTATGAAAAAGGTAAAGCATATATCTTCCAAATGAGAAAAATGTTAAATTTATGTTATCAAATTGGATATGGCTACTTTATTTCAACTGATATAAAATACTGAAATTAGAAATAGGTTGTATATCTTAAAGAATTTTATCTGTTGGGGCAGTGAGATAGGTAGCTCAGTCTGTTGAGCTTCTGACTCTTGATCTCAGCTCAAGTCTCGATCTTATGATCATGACTTTGGGCCCATGTTGGGCTCTCTGCTGGACATGGAGCCTACATTAAAAAAAAAAAAAGAAGAAGAAAAAGTTTATCTGTTTTAAAAAGAAAACAAATTCTGTTCTTTCAAATAATACTGCAGATACGGCCTTAACCATTAATTTTCTTAGAAGTTCATATTAACCCAAGATAGGTGTATATGAAAGTTTAAGTAGATTTCTCCTTTTTAATCTTGAAAATATTTTCAGATTTGCATGGGGCTTTAAATTTATAGCTGTCAGAGTTATCTTTAATCAAATCACATATGGTAACAATGATTCATATCGAGAATGGCCAAATACTCCTCCCTAATTTCTATATAGGAACCCCTAAAGTGATTTTGAAAACATTTAATTATAGTGCATAGAGTCAGCCTAATCTTTTTTATTTAGAGCAAAAAAATTTATTTATTTATTTTTATTTTTTAAATTTTTTTATTGGAATTCAATTTGTCAGCATATAGCATAACACCCAGTGCTCATCCCACCAAGTGCCCCCCCTCAGTGCCCATCACCCAGTCACCCCAACCCCTGCCCACCTCCCTTTCCACTACCCCTTATTCATTTCCCAGAGTTAGGTGTCTCTCATCTTTGTCACCCTCACTGATATTTTCACTCCTTTCCCTTTTTCCCTTTAACTAATTTTTATATTCCTCAAATGAATGAGACCATATAATGTTTGTCCTTTTCCGATTGACTTATTTCACTCAGCATAATACCCTCCAGTTCCATCCATGTCGAAGCAAATGGTGGGTATTTGTCGTTTCTAATGACTGAGTAATATTCCATTGTATACATAGACCACATCTTCTTTATCCATTCATCTTTTGATGGACATCGAGGCTCCTTCCACAGTTTGGCTACTGTGGACATTGCTGCTATAAACATTGGGGTGCAGGTGTCCCGGCGTTTCACTGCATCTGTATTTTTGTGGTAAATCCCCAGCAGTGCAATTGCTGGGTTGTAGGGCAGTTCTATTTTTAAGTCTTTGAGGAACCTCCACGCAGTTTTCCAGAGTGGCTGCACCAGTTCACATTCCCACCAACAGTACAAGAGGGTTCCCCTTTCTCCACATCCTCTCCAACATTTGTTGTTTCCTGTCTTGTTAATTTCCCCATTCTCACTGGTGTGAGGTGGGATCTCATTGTGGTTTTGATTTGTATTTCCCTGATGGCCAGTGATGCGGAGCATTTTCTCATGTGCTTGTTGGCCATGTCTGTGTCTTCCTCTGTGAGATATCTGTTCATGTCTTTTGCCCATTTCATGATTGGATTGTCTGTTTCTTTGCTGTTGAGTTTAATACGTTCTTTATAGATCTTGAATACTAGCCCTTTATCTGATATGTCATTTGCAAATATCCTCTCCCATTCTGTAGGTTGTCTTTGAGTTTTGTTGACTGTTTCTTTTGCTGTGCAGAAGCTTCTCATCTTCATTGTCCCAATAATTCATTTTGGCTTTTGTTTCCCTGGCCTTCATAGATGTATCTTGCAAGAAGTTGCTGTGGCCAAGTTCAAAAAGGGTGTTGCCTGTGTTCTCCTTTAGGATTTTGATGGAATCTTGTCTCACATTTAGATCTTTCATCCATTTTGAGTTTATCTTTGTGTATGGTGTAAGAGAATGGTCTGGTTTCATTCTTCTGCACGTGGCTGTCCAATTTTCCCAGCACCATTTATTGAAGAGACTGTCTCTTTTCCAGTGGACAGTCTTTCCTGCTTTGTTGAATATTAGTTGAACATACAGTTGAGGGTCCACTTCTGGATTCTCTATTCTGTTCCAATGATCTATGTGTCTGTTTTTGTGTCAGTACCACACTGTCTTGATGACCACAGCTTTGTAGTACAACCTGACAATGCCACAACCTGGCATGGTGATGCCCCTGGCTCTGGTTTTCTTTTTCAATATTCCTCTGGCTATTCAGGGTCTTTTCTGATTCCACACAAATCTTAAGACGATTTGTTCCAACTCTGTGAAGAAAGTCCATGGTATTTTGATAGGGATTGCATTAAATGTGTAAATTGCCCTGGGTAATATTGACATTTTCACAATATTAATTCTTCTAATCCATGAGCATGGAATATTTTTCCATCTCTTTGTGTCTTCCTCAATTTATTTCAGAAGTGTTCTGTAGTTTTTAGGGTATAGATCCTTTACCTCTTTGGTTAGGTTTATTCCTAGGTATCTTACGCTTTTGGGTGCAATTGTAAATGGGATTGACTCCCTTAATTTCTCTTTCTTCAGTCTCATTGTTAGTGTATAGAAATGCCACTCATTTCTGAGCATTGATTTTGTATCCTGCCACACTGCCAAATTGCTGTATGAGTTCTAGCAACTTGGGGTGTAGTCTTTTGGGTTTTCTATGTACAGTATCATGTCATCTGCGAAGAGGGAGAGTTTGACTTCTTCTTTGCCAATTTGAATGCCTTTTATTTCTTTTTGTTGTCTGATTGCTGAGGCTAGCACTTCTAGTACTATATTGAATAGCAGGGATGAGAGTGGACATCCATGTCTTCTTCCTGATCTTAGGGGAAAGGCTCCCAGTGTTTCCCCACTGAGAATGATATTTGCTGTGGGCTTTTCATAGATGGCTTTTAAGATGCTGCGGAATGTTCCCTCTATCCCTACACTCTGAAGAGTTTTGATCAGGAATGGCTGCTGTATTTTGTCAAATGATTTTTCTCTACATCTATTGAGAGGATCATATGGTTCTTGTTTTTTCACTTGTTAATATGATCAATCACATTGATTGCTTTACGAGTGTTGAACCAGCCTTGCATCCCAGGGATAAATCCCACTTGGTCATGGTGAATAATCTTTTCACTGTACTGTTGGATCCTATTGGCTAGTATCTTGTTGAGAATTTTTGCATCTGTGTTCATCAGGGATATTAGTCTATAATTCTCCTTTTTTGGTGGGATCTTTGTCTGGTTTGGGAATTAAGGTGATGCTGGCCTCATAGAACGAATTTGGAAGTACTCCATCTCTTTCTATCTTTCCGAGCAGCTTTAGTAGAATAAGTAAGGTTTCTTCTTTAAATGTTTGATAGAATTCCCCTGGGAAGCCATCTGGACCAGGACCTTTGTGTCTTGGGAGGTTTTTTTTTTTAAAAAAAAGATTTATTTATTCATGAGAGAGAGAGATGCAGAGACACAGGCTCCATGCCGGGAGCCACGCGGGACTCGATCCCGGGACTCCAGGATTGCGCCCTGGGCCAAAGGCAGGTGCCAAACCGCTGAGCCACCCAGGGATCCCCTCTTGGGAGGTTTTTGATGACTGCTTCAATTTCCTCCCTGGTTATTGGCCTGTTTTCTGTTTTTCTCTGTTCAGGTTTTCTGTTTCAGGTTTTCTGTTTCTTCCTATTCCAGTTTGTGGTTTTCCAGAAATGCGTCCATTTCTTCTAGATTGTCTAATTTATTGGCGTATAGCTTCTCATAATAAGTTTTTAAAACCGTTTGTATTTTCTTGGTATTGGTGGTGATCTCTTTTTTCTCATTCCTGATTTTATTAATTTGAGTCTTTTTAATAAGGTTGGCTAACGGTTTATCTATCTTATTAATTCTTTCAAAGAACCAACTCCTGGTTTTGTTGATCACAGTTCTTTGTTGACCACAGTTCTTCTGGTCTCTATTTCATTGAGTTCTGCTCGAATCTTTATTGTCTTCTTCTGCTGGGTGAAGGTTTCATTTGCTGTTCCTTCTCCAGCTCCTTTAGGTGCACGGTTAGCTTTTGTATTTGGTTCTTTCCAGTTTTTGGATGGACGCTTGTATTGCTATGTATTTTCCCCTCATGACTGCTTTTGCTGTATCCCAAAGATTTTGAGTGGTTGTATCTTCAATCTTGTTAGTTTCCATGAATCTTTATAATTCTTCTCTAATTTCCTGGTTGACCCTTTCATCTTTTAGCAGGATGGTCCTTAACCTCCACGTGTTTGAAATGCTTCCAAACTTCTTCTTGTGGTTTAGTTCTAGTTTCAAAGCATTATGGTCTGAAAATATGCAGGGTACGATCCCAGTCTTTTAGTATCGGTTAAGACTTGATTTGTGACCCAGTATGTGGTCTATTCTGGCGAAAGTTCCATGTGCACTTGAGAAGAATGTGTATTCAGTTGCGTTTGGATGTAAAGTTCTGTAAATATCTGTGAAATCCATCTGGTCCGGTGTATCATTTAAAGCTCTTGTTTGTTTGGAGATGTTGTGCTTAGAAGATCTAACGATTGTAGAAAGCGCTGTCTTCAAGTCTCCAAGTATAAGTGTATTATTATCTAAGTATGTCTTAACTTTGGTTATTAATTGATTAATATACTTGGTAGCTCCCACATTCGGGGCATATATATTCATGATTGTTAGGTTCTCTTGTTGGATAGATCCTTTAAGTATGATACAGTGTCCCTCTTCATCTCTTACTAAAGTCTTTGGGATAAACTTTAATTTATCTGACATAAGGATGGCTACCCCTGCTTTCTTTTGAGGACCATTTGAATGGTAAATGGTTCTCCAACCTTATATTTTCAGGCTGTAGGGGTCCCTACATCTAAAATGAGTCTCTTGTAGACAGCAAATAGATGGGTCTTGCTTTTTTATCCAGTCTGAAACCCTGCATCTTTTGATGGGATCATTAAGCCCATTCATGTTAAGAGTTACTATTGAAAGATATGAATTTAGTGTCATCGTGATACCTATTCAGTCCCTGTTTTTGTGGATTGTTTCCTTGGACTTCCTCTTTCTTTTACAGAGTCCCCCTTAATATTTCTTGCAGAGCTGGTTTGGTGGTCACATATTCTTTCAGTTTCTGCCTATCTTGGAAGCTCTTTATCTCTCCTTCTATTCTGAATGAGAGCCTTGCTGGATAAAGTATTCTTGGAGTCAGCCTA
Organism: Nyctereutes procyonoides; assembly: GCF_905146905.1. Lineage (NCBI taxonomy): Eukaryota > Metazoa > Chordata > Mammalia > Carnivora > Canidae > Nyctereutes > Nyctereutes procyonoides. The sequence continues at coordinate 15,924,440 of NW_026575040.1, forward strand.
ATCTTTGAACACAGTGTTGAGTAAAGAAACTCACAGTGAATGTTTTCATTCTATTTCCTTTTGTGACTTTACTGAAAAATATCTTAAGCAATATCTTTACCGATGTACTGTGCCCACTCAATGCCTAATGATTTGAAAGAATTAGTAACTTACTTCTTAACAAAATGTATTTAGCATCTGCAAAATTTTATTGAGTTCTGCTATTGTGGCTTGTTATAGACACAGATGTGTATAGAGCATGACCTCTGCTCTCCCTAAGTTCGTTTGCCCAACAAAAATGTCAAGCATTCCATCTATGCCATTTTAAATTTTCTAGTAGCTACATTTAAAGAGTAAAAATAAATAAGTGAATCTTAAGCAGACTCTGCAATGAGCATGGAGACTGCCATGGAGCTCAATCTCAAAACCCTGAGATCACGACCTAAGCTGAAACCAAGAGTCAGTCGTACACTTAGCCCACTGTGCCACCCAGGTGCCCCATTGAGCTTTCTGATCTTTCCCAAATTATAGGAAAAAATATTTCAATGTAATTTTGTTTCACATAGCTCTCAAGAGTAATGTCTTGCACCTTTTCAAGTATTTATTATTTTCTTTTCTGTTATCCATTCATATCCTTTGTCTATTTTTCTGTTGAGTTGTTGGCCTTCTTCTTACTGATTTGTAGGAAGTCATTTTATACAAGGGAAATCAGTCTTTTGTAATTTGAGTTACAAATACTATTTTACCAGTTTGTCCTTTGACCTTGCTTATGGTAAATTTTAACTTTCAGAAGCTTGTTGGTGGTGTTCTTTTTTTTTTTTATGTTGTCTAATCCAGTATCTTTTATGGCTTTCTGAGTTTGGTGTCATAAAGATCTCCCTTGCTGTTAAATTACAAAATAATTTTCTTGTTCTAGAACTCTTAAACCTTTATTTTTTATATTTACATATTTGATCAATTTTGAGTTTATTCTAATGTAAGGTGTAAGGTATAGATCTAACTTTGCTTCCATATGACAACCTAGTTATTCCTCTATTTACTGAGTAAGCTCTCTTTTCCACACAGATTGGAGGTAGCATTTTTATCATATGCTAGATTTGATTCTATAATGTATGCAAACCTGAATGCATGCAAACCTGAATGTATGTCAGTTTCTGGACCTTCAATTCTGTGCCATTTGTCTTTATTTATGTGATAAACTGTTTAAGTCATTAGAGTATTATGAGACATTTCCTTATTTCTTTGGGTTAGTTTCTCCTTACTCTTACTTAATAGATTTTTCCTAGCTAAACTTGCTAATTAATTTCTACAACAGTGTGGCAGTTTGTCTCATGTCAAGATAAATTCAATTGGTATTTTTACTGGATTCAGGTTAAATTTTAGGCTAACAAAATAAAAAAACCATTTTTGACTCATTTAATATTCTTCATCCTATATCCAGTCTTGTCTGACATTAAGATGATTAACTTGTTTGTGTGTGCGCATTCACGTGGTATATTTTACTCATCCTTTGTTTTCAAACTTTCTGAATTCCTTTCATTAAAGGTGTCTCTCATGTATGACATAAAATTTAGATTTCCTTTGTGATCCATTCTCAAAGTTGTTTTCTTTGTGAAGTGAGTCCATTTATATTTACTGGTGTGATAGATAAATTTCACTTTACTTCTATCATATTTTTATATTGTGTTTTCTATCTTATAGGTCTGTGAAAAATCTTTCAACCTATCTTTTGTTTTCTTACCTATTTCTGCTTTTTTGCATGATAAATAGTAAGTTTTCTATTTTTTTACAAGTTGTTACCCCTAAATTTTAAGTGTTTTCCCAAAAGTTTTATTTATTTATTTTAGAAAGAGTTTAATTAGTCAATATTAAAACAATACTCTTTAACCACATCGCAGGTTTTTGTGTATGAATCTGCATAGCCTTTATTTTCCAGCTTCTTCTGCCCTTACCCTCCCAACATGTATTACTTGTGTCTGCATTTTTGGGGGCAAAGAATTTTTACATTCTGCTCTGTAATCTGAACCACATACTTATTTTGGTGCTAATACATTTGGTGCTTGTGTTGGTCCCTTTTCTGTTCCATCTTGATTGGCTAAAGTTTGTCCACTAAGCTATTCCTCCAAAGGGACTAATGGGAATAATAGTCTCTGAATCCTTGCGTGTTCAGAAGTATTTGCCTGTTGTCCTTAGATCCAAATAACATCCTTAAGTTACAGATTCTTCCTTTTTTTTAAGATTTTATTTATTTATTCATGACAGACACAGAGAGAGAAAGAGAGGCAGAGACACAGGCAGAGGGAGAAGCAGGCTCCATGCAGGGAGCCTGATGTGGGACTCAATTCCAGGTCTCCAGGATCATACCCTGGGCTGAAGGTGGTGCCAAACTGCTGGGCCATCAGGGCTGCCCTACGGATTCTTTCCTTGAGGCTACCACAGGGTTTACTCCTCTGACTTAGAAGTCAGTCTAGCATTGGCTGCTGCTGGGGAGGAGATGGAGGCCAGCACATTCTTTTTCCTTTTATAAATGACCTTTGCCTGGCTGTCCAAGGGATATTGTTGTCTTGAAACCCAGTAACTTTACTAGGATATGTCTAAGTCCATTTCCCCTTGAATATGATGTGAACTTTCTTATGTGGATACAAAATTATTTTATTTCAGGTAAATGTTCTCAAATTATATTTTAAAGGTTTGTTATAATTCACTGCTTTCTTCTTCAGCAGCCCTGATTATGCATATGTTGACTCCCATTCCCCATTCCCCTTTCCTACCCTCTGTATCTCTTTTTATCTTTCAACTCCTTCCTCAGTTGTTACTCATTTATCTTCCTTTCTTCCTTCCTCCACCCCCACCCTCTTTTTCTGTCCTCTGTCCCCCACTGTGTCCTTAGCAGTGTCTATCTAGCCTCCCTGGTGCTTCTTCCAATTTCACTTTCATTTCTGTGTTGGTTTTTTTTTTCCCCCTTCAACCTTTATCCTAAGCTCTGCCAGATCAGATTTCACCTTCCCCTCTGTTGCCTCTTGATGTCTTCTCTGAGCTCTTGCATCTCTGATTTGTGTTCTTCCTTCATAGAACAATTGCTCCACCAAGCTTTTTAAATTTTGGGGAGAGGAAGTTTGCTCATACTTTTCATCTATCCTGTGGCAATATTTTCTGCTGCTTGTTTCATTCTCTTCCTGGGCTTCTGTTAACCCTCTGATTGCTTCTTTTTGACTTTGCAATTATGGGTGTTTTCCTTTACCAGATGTTTGCAAAAGTTCACACTGGGGAAGAAGGGCCAAAGCCAAGTGGAACTTTTTTTTATGTTACAGACTCTTGTGTAAGTTTGTTTTTCTGAAATCAGTGGAATTTAGCAGCTATGAGGTTTTTCCAAAGCAAAGTTACTTTTCTCTCTCTCTGGCACAGATAGACCACTTTCTACAAATATGGCGTGTTTCTGTGATTTCGCTCTTAGCCTCACTTTGTTCTTCTTGGAATAAGACCAGGTAAGAAGGTGCTCCTCTTGCCAGCATATGCACTGTTTCTGTGCTTGCCTATAAGATACTGAGTTTTGCACTTCAGGGTAAACCTCCATCTTTCAAGTGTGTTTTTTTCTTTTTTCAAGATCTGTGCTGCAGTGTCCTCTCTCTTAATGTATTCCTAAATAATCTCCACTCCTTTCAGCACCCCTTCCACTTATTTTATAGTTTGGTTATTTCTAGCTATTTCTTAGTTTTGTTAGAAATGGAATATAACTAGCTATTTCTTAGTTTTGTTAGATATGGAGTATATCTTTTTCTATTGAATAGTTTCCATATACACACACAAAGTCTCTTCCATCCTTTTAAAATTACTGTTATTTGGATATGTTTTCTTAAGGCCCCTAATGTAATAAATCATACAAGACATCCAAATATATTAGGTTGCATGCTTCCTCCATATTTTTTCTATGAGATAACTGACCAAAAAAGCTTAGAGAACACTGAAGTCAAGAAAATCATGTGTATCAAATGCTATTATAAAGGTAAATATGTAAAGCTGTTGGTCCAGAGAGAAGTAACATGTTTCTTTTCTATAAGCCTAATTAGATATCACACACTATGTGGGCAGTCATCTTGTGTTCAGGAATAATATCTGCTCAAAGCATAATAACAATGACATAATTTTGATAGTTGTGCAGTTTAATAGTATATTTTGCAAAGCATCTTCACATACATTATTTCATTGGATCCTCCAAATAACCCATTGAATGGGATATTATTACTTCCTATTTACAAATATGGAAAATGAGGCCCCTAGAGATCAAGTAACTGGTTTATGGTCACATAGTAGAATGTCAAACCCTGGTTGCAGGAGTCCTCAACCACTCCCTGAGATTTAGGAAGTGATAATTTCCCTTGGTAGGATATGGACCCATATAAAAAACAAGACCCAGTGTTTAAGAAGCTACCATGTCACAAGACTCTACTAATCAAAACACATTAATTCTGAATTCCCCCTTTTTTTAAAGATTTATTTATTTTAGAGAGAGAGGAGGAGGAAGGAGGGGCCGAGGGAGATGGAGGAAGAATCTCAAGCAGACTTCCTGCTGAGTGCAGAGTCCAACACAAGGCTGGATCTTAGGACCATGAGATCATGACCTGAGCTGAAATCAAGAGTCAGATACTTAATTAACTGAGCCACCCAGGCATCCATTATTTACTTTTTTTTTTAATGAGGTAAAGCAGAAAGAAATGTCCGTTTGTTCAAATACTCAAAATAACCTTTTCAAAATCTGTTATATTGGCTCCACAGAACAAAAAGAAGAGGAGCTTTATTCATTCTTCAGTTTATTAGATCAATGTATGCATTCAAGTCAGGTAACTGAAACCAACAAGGATTTCAGAATGAGAGTTGGAAAATAGTCTAATAATCTTTGTTACCTTCCACATTTTATTTTCAACTTATTCAGGGTTCAGATGACCAGTGACTTGGTATCAAGTCAATTATAATTTGAGAGTACATCAAATAATCATCAGTTAAAATGTCAGAATAGCTTCATTCTTTTGAAATAAACTGCCTCTTCCATAATTTATTCTGATGCTTCATGGCCAGATGAATGCAATCAAATAATGGAAACTTCTATCAATTCTGAATGTTGCTTAGGCACAGCCAAGTGTGTGGTATTTTATTGATTTACTAGTATAGTCAGACTATGAATAGATTAGCATGCTCAAAGATTTCAAAAAATGTGTAAACATTTTGAATTTGTCATCCTCTGACAATCACACCAGTTGTCACAAATTTATGAACTTATAACTATTTGAATAAGTTTGTTTTTTATTTTTATTTTTTATTTTTTTAAGAATGTTTTTAATGTAATTAAAAGAACTCAAATCACAGATAGCAGAGAGATTTTTCCAATAAATATTTAAAAATAATATTGAGAATTTGGGAATGGTAAAATTTAGTCTTTGGAATAGCTGGCAATCTCTCCTTAACAAATATTTTTGTGTAGAAGTGTTCACTTTTTACCTATTAAAATATAAGTTACAAAGATACAAAAAAGAAAGAAAGTAATACATATTTGTGTATTTAGAATCTCATGTGAACCTGAAAGTTGAGAAGAGACTTTTTTATATGAAATTATCACCCAGCTTTCTGTACCTAATTCTAGGGCCTTAAAATGGCTAATTAAAACCTAACTGTATTTCTTAGTTAATTCAGTTGACAGTTAACCTTAGGGAATATTTTGGCAATTAATTATATACATTGACAATTTTTATATGGTGGATATAAATTTATAGTGATACAGCTATAAAATCTCACCCCAGCAACCAAATTTTTGTTCATACAAAGGTCCAGATTAATCTTAATCAATAGTAAGAAATGTAATTGAGCTAGTCTGATAACTGATTATTTCCATAGTGCTTCAAAAAGCTTGTCATTCTTATGAATTATTTTTCCGCTGCGGTGTAATCTGCAAAAGGGTGTATATTTCTTTTTTTTAAGATTTTATTTATTTATTCAACAGGGAAAGAGCACAAGCAGGGGGAGCAGCAGGGAGAGGGAGAAGCAGACTCCCCACTGTGAAGGGAGCCCATACAGGGAGCCCATGTGGGTCTAAAGGATCATGACCTGAGCTAAAGGCAGATGCTTAACTGATTGAGCCATCCAGCCACCCCAGGATGTATATTTCTAAGTGGCACACATTAGTGAATAAATAAGAATCTCTCACTCTCCCTCTTTCATACACACACATATACACACACATAAACATGACTTAAGTTAAATTTGTACTCACTTGCAAGTTTTACTCTATTTCAGGCTCTTAATAAACAACTATTCTGAGCCTAAGAATTTTCTAGGTTGAAAATATGATAGAAACTCATACCAAAGGAATTTATAGTCTAATTAGGAGATAAGGCTTTGAAGATATAAACTGATTAGAGGAGTAAGAACTAAATCAGGAACCAAAATATTAGAGGTTTGGGGGCAGAGCACTATTGAGTTATTGCATTTCAAGGAGGAGGTGGCTCTGTGTGGTTAGAGGAAGAGATGCATGAGTGATGGCCTGGTGGTGTGATGAAAGCTGCAGTGGCTCTAGGTGTCTTGTGAAAGCCAGGGGAAGATTATAGTAGAGACAGGGAGATGACTTCAGAAGTGTCACCCACAATAGGACCTGAACTGAAGAAATTGTGGGGGAGGTGAAGATTAGCAGATCACCTTGATTGTACCAATATGAAGACTAAAGAATTTTTTTTACTGGTATTGAAAATTGTATTTGGAAGGCAGATTTAGAGATTCTAAGTGGTTGCTTTCTTCAAAGTCCTAGTTACTCCATGCCACCATCTACTTTGTGGGGTCTGTGGTTTCCAAGCCAAATTGACAAATGTTTGTGGAGTGAAGATTCCATGCTCAGCCCTGGGAAGATTCCATTTCTGTGCCTCCCACACTCTACTCCAGCCATTTGGAATGGGTATCAGAAGCCGCCTGCACCAGTAAGCACCCTGCTATATGCAAAAACAGTCATTTATGCAGACAGTGTGGGAGAGAAGAAAAAATTACTGCATTTTCCATTACCCAGTGAATTCCCATCCATCTACCCCTTACCAGTGAATTAAGTGTAAATAAATAAATACAACCAAGTTCACTGGTAACCTTTAGTGCCTTCCATTAATCAGAGTAATAAGGGTCTTTACTAGGGTCTTCACTGATGCTGTAGAAAGAAAAATGGTGACATGAGGTCAGTTGAACCCCAGCCCTGTGACACTTTGTCAATACAATATTGGCAATTCAGTTATGGTGAAAAATAAGTGCATTATTTAGTTGTTAGGAGTTAGTAAATAGATTATTTATTATGTTGTCTGTCATCAATCAGAAGCCCAAGCCAATAAGATACCAGCTGCCTGAGTAATTTTCCTGCAAAGGCCTGAAACAGTTCTCTTAGGCTCCCTCCCTCCCTCCCCACTATGTCCCTCCCTCCCTCCCTCCCTTCCTCCCTCAAGTCTCCCTCCCTCTGTGTGTGTGTGTTAGAAAATGTTATGTGAAGTTGATGAATGTGGGAATTTATTAACAGGAAATGAAAACTGATAGGTATTTAACATTTAATGTGAAATAATCTACTATAACATAAAAAATTCAAAATAATACTAACTGTTTTAATTGTCCATGGTAATTAAACTGTCACTTGTGGTAATTAAAAAGATAGGTGGATAGTAAGGTATTGACACAAGCTCTTCAAATAAAGCAGGCTAATATTAAAACTAAATTTAACTTAAATTGAATGATTGCCTGGTTCTCTTCTGTGTGTGTGTGTGTGTGTGTGTGTGTGTGTGTGTATGCATGTAGCAGCATCAAAATCTATTTTTATCAGTGTTTGCCGGGGATAAACCCCAAGTAACTGAGTCAGCATGTGTTAAAAGTATCTGGTAATAAAAATTTCTGGTAGTAAAATCTCACTTTTACTAAAGGGAAGAGATTATTTACTATATAGTGAGAGAACTATAGGTTGGCTCTTTGGGAAATGTATGTACCTGTGTGTGTGTGTGTGTGTGTGTGTGTGTGTGTGTGTGTTCATCTCATATCACATATCTAAATAAATTCTGGATGAATTCAAGTTAAAATTTTTAAATTAAACAGACAACTTAAAAATATTAAAATAAATATATGTCAAATCTCTTGAAGACAAGGAAAATGTCTGGACTTGAAATTCCATAAAAATCCTATGAATCTTCTATTCTCAGTCTGTCCTTGTCTGGTTTTGGTATAAAGAAGTACAAGCCTTATAAAATATGTTGGGGAGTGTTTCCTTTTTCTGGATTTTCTAAAACAGTTTGTTGAATATTAGTTTGGCCTATTAGAACTTAACTAGTGTTTTCTTTATGGGAAGATTTTTAACTAATGTTTTTCTTTCTTTTATAATTAAGGGACAGTGCAAGCTATTTCTTACTGAATCAGTTTTGCAAAGTTGTATTTTCCTAGGAATTTGTCCATTACATCTACTCGTTTAATCCAGTTGGCATAATCTTGTTTGTAGTATTCCTTAATTACATTTTTAGATTCCAACTCCGTATATAGTTATGTCTCCCTTTTCTTCTTTATGGTGATCATTTCCATTTTCTTTTCTTGATCAGCATTACAAAAAATTTCTCTATTTGATTTGTCTTTTAAGACAAACAACTTTCATTTCTTTTATTCTATTGTTTACTTTTTCATTGATTACTGTTTTGATCTTTGTTATATTCTTCCCTTTACATTTTAAAAAAAATTATTTATTTGTGAGAGACACAGAAAGAGAGACAGAAACAGAGGCAGAGGGAGAAGCAGGCTCCCCACAAGGAGCTCAATGCAGAATTTGATCCTGGGACTCCGGGATCACACCCTGAGCCAAAGGTAAATGCCCAACCACTGAGCCATCCAGGTGTCCCTCCCTTTACATTTTTAAATTTATTCTGTTCTACCTTTTAAAGCGTTTTAGTTGGATACCATTCGTTAATTTTTATCTTTTATTATTTTCTAATTTAAGCACTTAATTGTGCAAAATACTACTTTTGCTATATCCTAGTGAAAGTTTTGACATGTATAATTTTCACAATTCATGCAACAGACATTTTTAAAAAGCCTAATAGAATTTAATCTTTGACCCAGGAGATGCCACTAACCTGACCATTTCAGACTTCTTGAAAATTTAGGCAAATCTGCCCCTAACATGTTTGGTGGCTGGGGCAAGAGTAAAAATGAAATGTCTACATATCTAGATCTAAATGCTTAGAAGTTATAAATCAAGCCTACAAACTTTACTTATATTTCAATCCTCTCACTTTAAAAAATATACCTTCATACAACCAACTAGAAAATTTGGTGTAAAACCAATTGGTTTTTATGTCACTGAAAGTTGGCAAAATTGTAATAACAACTGAAGTTAATATTGCACCTGTCTGGGTATCCTTTTGATAGGTGAGTTTTTTGACTGAGAAAAGTAAGGACTTACTTCATAATTCATAAATTATTATATGCTTATTTCATTGAATGTATTTTTCTTGCCTTCACTTCAGAAAAATCACTTATTTTTTAAAATTTCTTGATGAATTTTTTAAAGTTTTTATTTAAATTCCAGTTAGTTAACATACAATGTAATGATAGTTTTGGGTATACAGTATAGTGATTCAACACTTCCATACAACACCCTGTGCTCATCGCAAGTGCACTCCTTAATCCTCATCACCTATTTCACCCATCTCCCCTCCCACCTACCCTCTGGTAACCATCATTTTGTTCTCTAGAGTTAAGAATTCGTTTCTTGGTTTGCTTCTCTCTCTCTCTCTCTCTCTCTCTCTCTCTCTCTCTCTCTCTCTCTTTATTCCCCTTTGCTCATTTGTGTTGTTTCTTAAGTTTCACATATGAATGAAATCAGATCATATTTGTCTTTCAGAAAAATCACTTAATCACTTATTGTGATTGAGACACTTTTACATAGTTTTCTACTAACGTTAATGATCTAAAAGATCAAAAAATAAATTGCAGTTTCACTCAAAGCATACATGTAAATATTTGCCCATCAAAATACACAGTTCAATATTATTTCAAGAAACTGAAGCTTTCTGATGTAATTTTAGAATTTTTAATTACTGTTATATATTTGTATAACATAAAATCATTTGTAATTCTAGTCCTGATGTCTCTCTAGTTTTTAATATATTGAATCAGTAAGTATCACACCTCATATATGGTGTATTAAACCTGCAAATCTGTGAACACAAGAGTAATATGAGTTATGTAGTACTGGAAAATTTTCTCTACTGTCATGTGCATCTGTCACAAATACTGTGTTAACTTGTGAGACCATCTAGAACCACAAGCTGGACACAAAAAGAAGCCCCCAAAATGGACACTTGAGACTACTGAGCAGTATTTATTGCGTGAGGACCTATTGCATTTACTCAGGAGGAGAGGCTTTCATAAATTCATTTTTTTTCTTTTACCTAAAGGTTTCCACTGCTCAAATCCTCCCTGCTTACTAAAGCAGTATCCATCTCCAACAACCCAAACCTCACCACAGTTAGACTTTATCACTCCGTGTTTAGATGCTATCCTGTACAAGTGTTTGCTTCTCTGGACTCTTAATGGAGTTAGTCATGAGAGCGGTTGTATAGGGTATGGTCATGCTGTGTCAGCACTTATGTATGGGCGTTGTATGTGTGCATTTAGATATGAGAGTCTTCTCCAAAACATGGGCCCACAGCAGATCCTGTCTTGCCCAGCTCTAAGGGTAGTGCCAGTTCAACTTTCCCATCCCAGCTGGCCCATCCCACTGTAATATATAGATATACAGACATATAGACATATAGACATATATCACAGTAGTTGTCAGGTAATCACCCTTCTTGCTGCTAGCTACTCTGGCCCTATCCTGCCATTTTTCCATTTGAAAGGGAGGGATCTTTAGAGACTATCTCTATCTCTAGCAATATCTCCAAAAGTGTGTCCTTTCTAGGGTTTAATTCTAGAACTCTTGTACTGTTCTATAGCCAAAGGTTCCCTTTAAGTACCCAGCGAGCTATCATTCTAGAAGTGGAAGCCCCCCCCCAATCCAAAATGGTGAGATTTTCGATGCCATTGTCTCCTCATAAAATGATTGCAAGTTCTTGGAGACCAGGGCATACATGATACCTGGCACACTGTATGTGCTTAATAAATATTTATTGAAATACAATTGCCAAGGAAGTCAGAAAAGAAAGGACAGGCTTTATTTCATAAAAGCAAAAGCTCTGTATGTCAAGAAAATTCCCAATAGCCTTAAGACAATATCTGCAGCAAATATCGCAGAGAGATATCATCTTTAGTGTATATAGAGTTCATACAAATAGATGAGATAAAAACTAAAACTAATATGGTAAATGGGAAAAATAACCTAAAAGATGATTCTCAAAGAAGAATATAAAACTAGAAATAAACTCCATAACTGACACAATACTTTGGAACCGATCTGGCTCTCAAAAGCTTCAAAATATTCACTTTATTTGACCTAATAATTCCACTGCTAAAAATCTAAGAGAGTCATAAATTTGGGGGGAAGAAAGTTTTATTTACCTAACTCAAGCACAGTAGGCCTTTCTTGTTCTCCCACAGGATGTTCTTCAGCAACTTTGCTAAGGGCTATAGTGGGAGGATAGTCAGGACCCAGAATCCAGTCATTCAGATTCAACAAGATTACTGGAGCATTATAGAACCCTAGATGTTTGCCCACTATTGAGTTTCATGCTGCCCATTGGCTGTGAGTAACCCTGCATCCCTATAACACTATCAACACAGGGGCCTGATGGAAACACAGAAAGAGATTGTCACACAGGTCACACAGGTTGTCACACAGGTCACACAGGTTGGGATGCACAGGTCACACAGGTCACACAGGTTGGGATGCAAAAATCACTCTAATCATATGCAAATTGCAAGTTTTGCTCACATTTTTAACAGTAGCATTACAACTTAGAAATAGTCCTGTAGCATGTTTGCTCCAAGTGGCATTGAGCCCCTTGGAATTGTGGGGCTTCAATTCAAGAGGAATGGCTTCAAAAGCTTATTAACAGAAGGGTCAGAACATCTCAGTTTACCCAACCAGCTTCCCAGGCCACTTTATGGACCAGAAGCTCTCTGCCCAGGTAGCCCCTCCTTGGTGATAGTTAATACAAATGATTTTCTTTGGAACCATGGCAACACAGAACTTAGAAACTGACAGCGGGTCCCTAGCTGTCCATCAGAAAGCACTAAAGCACCATGCTGCTGCCTGCTGTTAGGAGAGCTTTTTACCACCACCAGGCTCCTTGTCATTTCTCTGCAGAATGTACTCAGCTGGATCAGCCTGTAATACACTAACGTGATTTCAACTAAACGACAGAGCAAAATACCAGAGGAGTAGGGTACTTGGAACAGAAAAGAAAGGGAATGAAATAACTATCATTACCTCCCTAAACTTCAACAACTATGAAAGAGCCCTCTTCCTGAGAAGTCCAGATCCCTAATTTCAGACAGTATAATGGCAGCCAGCTTTGCAGAATGGAAGGAGAAACACTTGTCTGCTGATAAGATGTCTTTCCTCTCCCATTAAGCAGGTGGAGATGAGCCTCTGGATCAGTCCCAGCCCAAGGTTTGGGCCCCTGACCTCATAGTCTGTTTGATCCTGAAATAGTGGTTTGTAGACTCCATTTAGAATCTTACTGAAAATTCATAACTCTGGATGCCCGTTCTGGAGAAATGTGCACATGCTACTTTGTACACAGTATTGGTGGAGCACAGACCCCAGAAACCCAGACATGGAGCTCCTTATACCATGAGCTGGTCCCCTCTGCACTCTTGCCCCCACTCCCCATATCTGTGTCTGTAGCATGCCTCCTTGATGGACCATGGGGCTCTATTCTGACCTAAGAAGCAGCATTACAACCTTTCCCAGCACAGAGTTCCAGGAGATCCATGGATAGACTGTCCTCACTGCTTTGTCCTTAATCATTTGTGGTAAAGAATCAGCTCCCCAGAGACCCTTCCCAATAGACTTCCCTCTCAGGGGAGTTATGAGCAGTTCTCTAATAATGTCAAAAACCAGTTTGGTGCTAAGGAAAAACAAAAACAATTATGGTAAGACATTAAGAGCAAAATTACTTAAGGCTTTTTTAAAAAAAATTGGTATTCTAGCTGCATTTTTCAACTTAGAGTCATAAAATCATTTCCCAAGCCAGAAGTATCATTATCCTCATTTCACAGGTGGAAAACCGAGAATTACAGAGAGGTTAATGACTGTGTCTAAAAGCACACAGCACGCCCTCATCAGAAGGAGCTGGAATTACAGGTATAGTCAAGGGCTCATACTGTTCTGTGATAACCCAAACTTTATGAACAAGTTTGGCTTGGCCCTAATTGGCATTCAATTTTAAAAAATGTCTTTCATTAAAAAATATAATTTGAAGAACTGGGTAATTGACTCACATTTGATTAAGGCAGAGTCTATTGGATTAACATGATTAATAGATAAAATTATAATCAAACAGAAAGCAGTACAAAAGGTGACTAAGTCATGGATCACATTAAGATACTAAATTTTTAAAAGATGGATATGCTGGGTTTTTTTTACATTAGTAATATTCATTTCACAGTGGATCTCACACTGTTCAGCTTTTGCTGGTAGTATAATTAGAATGAAGTTTGTGTTCAGGATTAAAAGAAGAAGTACTTGGGAGGTGTTTTGATTTCACAGTAAGGGAAACCCCAGCTGTCCTCTTTCTGATTCTCCCCAAATCGTTTGGTTTTGATGGTAATTTCTCAAACTGATAGTGAAGTAGGCCACTCTGGTGGTTATCTGCTCAGAACTAAATATAGTTAATGCCACACCAAACTCCAGAGTTCTTTTTAGGAACAGTAATATTCACCAGCCTGTATTGGGATAACATATTCTACAGTTTTCTTCTATGAATGCAAAATTTTATTTCCCATAGAAACTAAGTTCACTGATATGAAAGTATTCCAGCATTAGCCACCTCCACGCAGCCAAGCTAGGAAGTAAAATGAAGAACAGGATGCTTGGGCATTTTATTTGTCAGTCTTAAATTCTTTTTACCCAAGAAATGAAAATTGCTGTGGTATAAATATAAGTCAATGTGAATATAACATTGTTTTCACCTCCAAGAATTTCTGTTTCACCCTGTGTTGGTGGGTGACAGCCTCCTTCCCAAAACTTCCATGTCTGCATAAACTGGGAGGACAGAGAGAATTGGGGGAAATTTCAACCTTTCCATAATCTTCATCTGTGTCCCAGGAGCCAAGTCACATAACATATAACATAAAGAGAAACTGGCTTCCAAGGCAAAGACAGCTCCAGTGCAGTCTCCTAGCCATCACCCCACTGGCTTCAGGGTTTTCCTAGATAAAAAAAATCTGGAACCACCACTGCTCTCCCTGTTCTTACCATGTTGTTACTTCTAGGAGCATGCTCTCGTCAGGCAAATGTCTAAAAATAAGGGACCAAAAGGTGGCATTTGAACAATGAGTTAGTTTTCTTTGCCTTTAAGAATGACAAAATGTTTAAGGACCGATCATATTTCCTATTGGTAAGGATTTGAGAAACAAATAATCTCTTATATAACGAGTATAGATCGGAAGGTAGTTTAGTATAAACCTATAAAATATTAATGTACAGCCCACCTGACCAAACCATTCCGCTATAAACCAAATCACAATGATATGGATCTAAGACTGTTTATTATAGCATTTTCTGTATAGCAGAACATTGGAAACAACCTAATTGTTTACAGGTAGGAAAATGGTTAAATAAATCATGGTATAGTTATAACTTGGAATATATCTCTTTTTTAAAAAGTAGATTTAACCATAACATCAAGGAAAGATTTCCATGATATATTTTTCAATGAAAAAAGCAAGTTGTAGAAGTATATACTTATGTAATATGATCCTATTTATATATTTATAAACAGTATGTGTGTATTCTATGATTTTAACTGGATAGAAAAAGATCAAAATGGACACATCTTCAACTGTTAACAGGTGCTAGAGGGGAAGAGAAAGGAGATGAAGGAGGAATTTCACTTTCTACTCAGTATACTTCAGTAATTTGTCTTAGTAAAAATATCATATTTTTATCATGACAAAATAAAAGAAGGATGTCGTTGGCAACTACTCGTAAGGCACTAGGTACCCATCCACCTCAGAGGACCACAATGAAGCTCCCTGGCTCAGATGCACGGAAGATCTGCTTCCAACTTCTGGCTGGGTTCTCTGTCAGACTGCTTTCATTGTCTCAGTACAGTCTGTCAAGGTGTGTGCTGTCTAATTGGACACAAGTAGCCTTTTGATGATCTTCTATCTTTTATCGATTCTGCCTACACCACAGTGGTGTTAATTATCTCTAAGGACCAGAACCCCAAGAATGGTGGCAGATCCAATGAGAGATTTTGCAGTATGCAGACTGCTTCACTGAGGGCCAGACATTTAGAGACACATGTATTAGCTTAAGTAGAAGATGCCATGCAGGGCATATTTATGAGCAGAACCCGGTAGGGCTGAATGATAAGATATGGGAAAAGTTTAGGGAGAATGTTCTCCGTGTTCTTGTTCTGGAGCCCAGTATCATAGGTAATATCACAGACTCTTTGGCATTATTTTCATAAACTGCTTTAAAAAAAAGATTTCTTTATTTATTTGTTCATTATAGAGAGAGAGAGAGAGAGAGAGAGAGAGGCAGAGACACAGGCAGAGGGAGAAGCAAGCTCCATGCCCAGAGCCAGACTCGGGATTCGATCCCAGGATTCCAGGATCATGCCGTGGGCTAAAGGCAGGCACTAAACCGCTGAGCCACCCAGGGATCCCCTCATAAACTGCTTTTAATCCTCCCCAGAACCATGGTAGGGACATATACAAATGAATGAACAAACAAACAAATAGCATTTATCGAGTACTTACTATGTGCCAAGTAACATGGTCAGTGTTTTTCATATAATTGTTTCCTTTAATCCACAGGAAGACTTACTCATTATAAACTCTACCTCTAATGATTTATCATATATTTGCCAGATAGGAGCCATGTGGGTCTTTTTGTTGGGCCTCTGCAGCAGGGAAGACAAAGGGAAGTAGCAGGAGAGAAGGAATAACCCTCGAAGAACCCCTAAAATAAGGTGAAGGATGTGCTTACAAGTGCTCAGGCCACTCCAGTTTGAGAGTTAAGGCTTGACTTTCTCAACTGCCAGAAATACTAAAGAAAAGGCTCTGCTCCTACTTTCTTTCCAGTAGTTTCTGTTCATACTGTAATTGGAAGACATTACTGGAAGGGTAACTGGTTAAACAGGGCAAATATAGAACAAAACAATCACTTTTCTTTTGCTTGTGGACCACATCCTTATTGTGTATCGTTTTCTTTAATTCCCCTACAAGCTTTGAAGAATTTTTTTAAAAATGTTGTGCTTTTAGGATGCAACAGATCTTTCACTGCTATGGGAAGCCCATCTTCATGTGTGGGTATGTGACACAAGTCTAAAATACATTCCAGATGTCTGATCTTTCCCACTGTTCACATGGGAGGTAAGGTTGGGGCTCTGATTTGGTCAGGGGTTCTGAGACTGTGAGCTGCTGGTAGTGGTTGAGAAGTGACCTTCTGAGAGACAACATCCAAATATAAGTGTCGGTCCTGTGCCAAACAGATATTGCAAACAAAGTACAGGTCTAAAGGAGGTGGTTGGAAAGGTAGCAAAAGAGACTCAGAACCAGCCCAAAGAGACTTGAGAGCAAATTCCTCTGCCCTCTGAACAAACACAGATCCATAGGGTTCCGAAGGTGGGTCTTGCGGGCTTTTTTATAGAGCCTGTAGGGTGGGATGGAAGTTGTTAGAAGTACAAAAAACTGTTTCAGGCATGGAGAACCAGGTCTTACTTTGCACAAGGAAAGAACTTCATAAATATTTAGGCAAATGATTTAACTTTTGTTCAAGAAAAGTGGCCTATCTTAATGGTTATTAAAGCAATTTACAGCTGACTGTTCCAGATACAAGCTCTCAGGAAGGCTAGATGTCAGGCTGCTTCTGTTTGTCATGTAAGCAGAGAGAAAGCTTACCTTGCCTGTACATGTGCACACAAGCACCTTGTTCTAATAAGAAACACACAGTAGGCAAACAAGAAATGAATCTGCATTGTCCCAAAACAACCAGTTCTCTCTGATCATTGAATTCACTGGAAAAAAATAGTAATATGCTTGTGGTGCCCTAACTCCCAGACAGCCTGGGAGTTGTCCCAGTTGAGCCTCTCTGACTCTTGATTTCACCTTGGGTCCTGATCTTGGGGTCGTGGAGTCATGCTACACTCAGCAGAATCTGTTTGTCCTTCTCCCTCTCCCACTGTCATGCTCCCTCCTTCCCTCTCTCTCACACTCTCAAATAAATAAAATACTTAAAAAGATAATATGGAATAAATGATTTTCAACCTAACAATTTATGAGCATTTATGTTGTGTCCTACACAGTCTTGGCGCTATAGTATGACAGCAGGAATGCATAACTCATCTTTAATGTTGGGAGATTTACAATCTTTTGTGAAAGGCAGTATTTATTTATTTTTATTTTTTATTTTTTGAAGGGCAATATTTAGACATATCAATCAGGTAACTTCTCAAGACAGGAATAAACTTTCCTAAATACCAAATTCCATTGCCCTAACATTCTACTTCCATTGTTTCATCAAGTGGTCAATTTCATGGCCTAAGAGAGGTCAGGGATTTTAACTGCTACTCTGTGGCAGAGTTTGGCATCCATTATCAAGCTCTGCATAACTCAGTCAATAAAGTTCTAGACAACCAGGGCCCACCAGGGCTTGTGTGGAAAAAGGGATGGAATAGATGAGAAGATTCTATGTAGATGCAAAGATCTTCACAACATGAGGAGAAGCCTGATGTGAGAAGCTGGTTATAAGAAGGAGATTTATTCCACAAAAGGTGCTTATCCTCATTTTATGTGACTGCCCAGGAGATATGGTTGCCCTCACGCCTGCTCTAGGATATGAAAGGAAAGACATTTCTATGTATTAGGTTTGGGGAGATTTTAGGGGACTGGGCAGGTGGGTTATTGTTTTAAAGGAATGAAGTCAAGTGTAGACAACTTTAAAACATTGCTGCTACATCCATGCGTCTAATTGAGACACTTGTAGGTCGTCAGGCTCTAGAGTATAACAATTTGTCAGCATAGGACACAGAGTGGACCAATTTAATAATTGCTGCAGGGGTTAGAATTTCTACAGCCTTTGATCAGATTTTTTTTTAGGTCAGTAACATTTAGAGGTAGATAAAAATATCAAGTAATTGGTGAGAAACTAGATGGTTTGTGGCTAATTTGCAAAAGCACAGATTACATTATTTGAATTTTATTCACTTAATGAAAAAATCTTGAGATTTTTAGGAAGAACGCATTAATGTTGGTAGCATGGTGTGCAGCCCACTCTCTAGTGTGCAGACATCTGCCATCTTTCCTCTTTGACACACCCTCTTGCTTGCTCACTGGGGCCTCTGAGTCTGCTATGACTTCCGTTTTCTGCCAGATAATAAGATTATGTGTGACACCGTTGCTCCTTTACTGCCTCCTTTTACAAAAATGGAAAATGAAACCCTCTGTTCTTTCTTTAACTTAGAATGGGGAAGAATAAAGAAAATTGAAGTCTGATGTATAATCACTAAGATGCCTATCTGTTATTTTACGAGAGTTGCTATGCAACTCTGAGAGGTAGAAGGGAAGGACAAAGGTGTTGGGTGTTACTACTTGAAGGCACTGTACCCTCTCTACCCCACCAGCCTAGACATTGTTTCTGGAAGAGTCTTCACTGATCTAGTTAATCTCTTCTGAGTGGGTTTCTGGGCCAATGACCTTCTTTTTAAAATCAGGCACCAACACTGAAGGCAATAGTTCAGGAGTTAGGGGGATCCCTGGGTGGCTCGGCAGTTTAGCGCCTGCCTTCAGCTCAAGGTGTGATCCGGGAGTCCCGGGATCGAGTCCCACATCGGGCTCCCTGCATGGAGCCTGCTTCTCCCTCTGCCTATGTCTCTGCGTGTCTCTCTCTCTCTCAATCTCTCTCTCTGTCTCTCATGAATAAATAAATAAAATCTTAAAAAAAAATAATAGTTCAGGAGTTAGGGCAGCCACACCCTGGTGGCCCACCTTGAGTTTGTGCTCTGCTAGGAGCAGTTAGGACTTGTGCCCCTGACCCACAGTTCATCACCAGAAAACTCACTATCTTTCTTTTGTGTTTAGAAACAGGAGAGGGAGGTATTCCAGCAGATACCACTGTTTGGAGTTTCCTTCCGCTTTAGAAAGACTGATTTTTTTTTTTTTTTTTTTTGGACCCAGTATATGAGTCTGTTCAGGCTACTCTAGCAAAAGACCAAAGCTTGGGTGGTTTAAACAACAGAGGTTTATTTCTCACAATTCTTGAAACTAGATGTCCAAGATCAAGATTCTGACTGATTTTGTTTCTAGCGAAGTCTCTTTTCCTAGCTGCCTTCTTGTCATGTCCTTTCCTCACCATGTGCTCAGGGAAAGAGAGAGAACAAGATCTCTGGGGTCTTTTCTTGTAAGGACGCTAATCCTATCAGATGAAGCCCCCACTTTTATGACCTCATTTAGCTTAATTCCTCCCAGAGAGACTCCAAATACAACCATACTGGGGGTTAGGGCATCGCAAGCATACAGTCCAGAACATGGAAGGTACCTCTAATTTTGTCTTCTTTTTCCATTCATCACACATAATCTTTATGTTACAGAACAGACCTCATAGCCTTGTTTTCACCTCTCCCAGCTGTATCATTTTCATACATTCTTCCGGCTGAAAGTTTGGATAAATTCAGGAAAGTCTAGTGAAGAAAATTTAAAATCATCAAGGTATAATCACTGTTAAATTTTAGTGCATTCTCTTTCAGTATTTTTCAGTGCATTTCTATATATTATTTATAGAATATTTATAAGATGGATTATGATAGGGAAGTAACATGTTATTTTACATTTAATAAGTGGAAAATCAGTTGAATATCTATATTTAGATGTAAGGTAGAATATTTTTCATCTGTTTATTAGCCAGTTTTACTTTTTTATTAATTACCTGTTAGTGTTCTCTGACCATTTTTCTTTTGGAAATATCTGTTATTCTCTTTTTGATTTGTAGAATCTTCCTATATATTCAAGCAGCATTTCTTAAACTATGTTCCACAGAGAATTAATGTCCCATGAAATGATAATAAATGTTCTACTGATGTTGAAAAAATTTTATACTGGAGGTATTGTTTATGAAACTATATTTTTTAAATTTAAAGAATCATTTTTTAAAGAATTAAGTGTATATGCAAGGAAAATAAATATAAGTAGTGATTATTATTTGATATCTGTTTTTGAGATATAATCAATTATACCTGAGAATGTCAAGAAATGGTATGAGAAAATACATAATGTAAATACATTCAGGGTTGCACTGATCATTCACCAAGCATCACCTGCATGTCACCTACTCAGTGGTCATGATAACATCATGTATCTTATAATATCTGTATATTTGTGATATATTTAATGTTATATAGAAGTTATGAATCAGATTTTAACTTTTTATGTTAATTTGCCTTTGAGACTACCTATTCTTATGTACTTCTTATTGTCATTTGTTGGTCTCATTTATACTTGCAGCTAAGCTTTAGAATGAGACTGTTGAGATTGCCTTCCAAAATTCTCATAGGATTTTTACTGTAATTGCAATAATTATATTGATTTATTTGGAAAGAACTTACCTTTGTACAAGGTGAAACTTTCCCATTCAGCAACCTGGTACTTCTCTCTATAATCTTTCAAGTCTTAATTTAGCTTGTTTTAAAAGTCTTAATTTTTAAAATAAAGTTTTTACAATTTTTATACCTATATGAGTTTTTTTATAAGTAGGAGGTTGTCAACTAATATGGTTGGGCTTTCTTCTACTGTCTTGTGTTATTCTTTTTGTTTGTTTTTTTTTAATTTTCCTTGATGTTTCCTCAATAAATGGTGTTTTTCTGTATGCTTGTTTCTGTAACTACATTGTTAAATTTTCTAAAAATTATTTGAGGCTGTTTCTTTGTCAATATTAGTCATTAAAATATCTGTTAACTTCTTCCTATAAAACTTGTGAAATTTGCCATCATATTACCTCCTTTCTCTCCTTCCATCTTACTTCTTTTCTTGATATAAACAGATTTTAGATCTAGATTCTAAGTATTACTACATTTACATTGTGATCCTTTTAAAGAATGCTTTTTGACATTTCTTTTATCTGTTTTCTACAATTTCTTTTATTCCAAGTCTTATTTATTCTTGAGTTCTTTATTTTGATTTACTTATTTCATCAAAATATTTTTATTTTTCAGGATACTTGGGTGACTCAGTCAGTTAAGTGCTCGGCTCAGGTTATGATCTCAGGATTGTGGGGTCAGGACCAGCTTAGGGCTCTGCGCTGAGTACCTGAGTACATACAGCCTGCTTGGGATTCTCTCTCTCCCTTGCCCTCTGCCCCTCCCCCCCCACTCACATGCTCATGCTCTCTCTCTCTCTCAAATAAATCTTTAAAATATATTTTTTATTTTTAAAAGAGAGATATATCTTTGTTAGTTTCAAAATATCTGCATTTCTGATCATTTTTTTCTGAGGCTTTACACTAGAGATCAGATTCTAAGTTCCCATTCCCTTCCTTTCAACCCTCTGGTAGCTATTACTCTATTGTCTTCTTAAATTTAGTGTAAATTTAGTAAAGAAATTTGATCTTTAAAAAAAATTGATCTTTCATATTGCTTTGTAAATACAGGATTCTTTTTTTTTTTTTTCCAAAAATACAACAAAACCTGCCTAGAGGTGAGTTTCCTCACTAACTTTGCCAGCCACTCAGTTAACCCTTTTGCTCTGAATATTCAAGCTTTCATTAGCTGGTGGAAGTTGTTTTCTTTTATATTTTTGATTATTACTTCTCTTCTGTTTGCTTGGTCTTCTCTTTCTAGAATTCTTAGCATATGTATTTCAAATTTCTGGTAGTTCTCTTCAAAGTCCATCTCCTCTCATAAATCTTCTTTAAGTGAGATAACATCTATAATTCTTAATTTCCCACAACAATCTGTAGTTTGCTGCTTTTGTTTCAGGCACCTCCCCTATATCTCTATAACATCTTTCTTGGGCTGCATTTTCTGCACAGTGCTCTCTTCATGTCCTCTCTAGCTTTATAGATTACAATTCTTCCTGCATCTTGATGAGTACATTTATTTGAAATCTTCTGTAGTTTTATCCTGTTAACTTCAGTAATAAGAAACAATTGATGCTAAGATTTTCCCCCTTCTCTTGAACTGCTCTGTATTTTTAGTAGTTTTCTACAAGGTATGTAGTGGTCTGCTTGTATGAGTTCAGAGGAGTCTGAAAATTGTTGAGATCCCCATTCAAACATTTTAGCCCACAGAAATAGAAAAAGAAAGTTTAAATGTGCTGTAGTTTTCTTATGTGTAGAAGCCAATGGAAAATAATGAACAAGCTATAGCAGGTATAGTTACAGCAGAGAGTGTCACCTCTGTGCCTGTGAGTTTTGACCACATCTTTGTTATGAGAGCCCAAATGACTCCAGGCAGTGTCCCAAGTCCAAGGTTGCCCTCATAAACAGCAGCCACAGCAGTGCCGTATATTTACTTAGCTTGTCTAGTCACATCAAATGTAATAATAACAATGATAATAGCTAGCATTTTTGAATACTTACAATATGCCAGCCACCGTTTTTGACCTATCTAAGTGTAAATTGGGTATAAATACTGCAGAAAGACTCCTATTGTGATCTCTTCTTCTAGGATGATTCCCAGAAAAATTACTGAGAATGAAATTTGATCCTCTAGTCAACCAAGGATAGCTAAAGTGACCATATAATTTCTCGTCTACACTGAGATACTTTTGAAAGCAAAAAAGGAGATTAATAACAAGACAGCAAGGTCACACTGGGACTGTCCTAGGTGAACTGAAGTATATGGTCACTGAAATCATAGCATATACTTGCTTTCAGGTTTTGTTGCTCTCAGATTCAATGCGTGCTGAAATTGCCTTCTTAACCAGGGGGTCTTCAACCACCATTTGTAGTGACTGCTTAATAATCTGTGTGTTTACCATTGTTTATTCATTTCCTTTTTTAAGATTATATTTATTTATTCATGAGAGACACACACAGAGAGAGGGGGCGGGCAGAGGCGAGATTTGATCCTGGATCTCCAGGATCACACCCTGGGCTGAAGGCAGTGCTAAACTGCTGAGCCACCCAGGCTGCCCTATTCATTTCCTTATTGATGGGCAATTAGACTGCTTCCAATTTGCATCTATTAAATGTAATACTGAAATGGGGGGGGGATCCCTGGGTGCCTCAGCGGTTTGGCACCTGCCTTTGGCCCAGGGCGTGATCCTGGAGTCCCAGGTTCGAGTCCCGTGTTGGGCTCCTGGCATGGAGCCTGCTTCTCCCTCCTCCTGTGTCTCTGCCTCTCTCTCTCTCTCTCTCTCTCTCTCTCTCTCTCTCATAAATAAATAAATAAATAAATAAATAAATAAATAAATCTTTAAAAAATACTGAAATGAATATCTTTATGCAATAACTGTATTTTTAATTTAAATTTTTCCTTTGGGTTACAGGTCAGAATTAAAATTACATAGTAAGTGCTTTTTCTTTCTCTTTTTCTATAGCTTTCTCTTTTTCTCTTTTTCTTCCTTTCCTATTCCTATTTTCTCTATTGGATGAAAGAACAGAAAATCTAGATTGTTAGTCTTTGTGTTTATCATTTTGAGCTCAAATCAGTTGGAATTTCATACTCATCAGGAGAGTGAACAGCTCTATGATGTCTGGACCTGTGAGTTTCTGTGTTGCTATTTTACTGTTACCCTTTTAATAAAGTTGTCGAACTGGAAATATATACTCTCTGTATATATGTGTGTCTATGTGTCTGTGATTCACAAAGTCCTTTACCTTTCAGAGTGTAAATGCAAAATGCTTTCCCAACTTTATAATAACTTAGATTATAAAGTCTCTTAAAAGGAACTCTGTTCTGATTGGCTTATGGAGATAAATAAGAGCCTATAAATCAAATATTCCTAAATGTCTTGAAAAATGAGGAAATTTAACTCCAAATATATTAAGTATGATAAAGATAAAAGCTACTGCATGGAGCAAAGCAGTCAGTGTTGTGAGGGAGGTTCTGGAGGCTGAGGGAAGGACAATAAGGTGTCCCCGTGGGGATGAAGGGTAGCAGCAGGGACTGGAGATTACTTACACACAAGTGGACTAATCAGATAAGTAAATATACTAACAATAATGGACATCCAATTTCTCATTGTCAAAGAAGGAAATTACTGAAAAGAAAACTACAAGAAACCAAGTGGTGTCAGATTCAAATTGAAAGTATAAGTTTGTGTTCATAGTTGAATATGTAATATAAACAGCTCTATGCATATCCTACTTGTCTACAGATATATAGAGATATTCATTCTCTAGCTCTGGCCACTGAAGAGCCCTGGGACTCAAGACTCCCAGTGTCACTGTGCAATGAGCACATCTAGTGTCCAGATTTTGGCTTCTAAATATCATTCTCCACTAATGGACACTAAGGCTCCCTGGAGAAATAGAAAATTCCAGTTCTGATACAGGGAAAATACAGGATGAGCCTGAAACATCCTGTGCCAGAAAGAGAAAAAGCACTCAAAGAATAAGAGAAGCACGTCAGAACAATGCAAAAATCAACCTGAAGGAGTTCCCACTAGAGAAATCTTGGATAGCGGGAGCAGCAAAATAATGAGCTAACACACTAAAAGTCACTGAATAAAACAAGAATAGGGGCACCTGTGTGGCTCAGATGGTTAAGTATCTGCCTTCAGCTCAGGTCATGATCCTAGGGTCCTGGGATCGAGCCCCGCATTGGGTTACCCACTTAGTGAGGAGTCTGCTTCTTTCTCTGCCTCTCTCTCCTATTCCTGTTCTCTTTCTCAAATAAATAAATAAAATCTTAAAAAAAAAAAACAAGAATAAAGGAGTTCATACTCATCTAATTAAACAAATGATAGAAATAAATAGTTTAGTGAGATATAAGATGTTTATATCATCGCAAAGTTAATTCTTACCTAATAGATAATAATTGCAAAGGGAAAAAGAATAACTTTACAGCAGAGAAACTGGGTAGATGACACCTAAATGAAGTGATTACAGTTAATATAACCAGTAATGAGACTAATCAAAATTATGTGCCACCTGAGAGGATTCAATGAGAACACACCATCACTTCTGTGATATTCTTACCAAAGTCAAGTAATATGAATCAAATGGTAAAGGAACATCTAATAACTGGCCTGTGACCTTCAAAAGTGGCATGACCATAAAAAACAGGGGCAGAAGGAGAACATGTTCCTCATTGAAGGAAACTAAAGGGCCATGACAACTAAAAGCAATGTGTAATTCTGAATTGGATCCTTTACTAAAGACATTATTAAAACAATTGGCAAAAGTTGAATAGAGTGTGAAGACATGATGATAGTGATGTATCAAGGTTAATTTCCTAATTTTTATGTCGTATTGTGGTCATGGAGGAGAACCTATTCATTTGTAGGACATTCACTTGGAAATGCTCAAGGGTGATAAGGGTATTTTATTAGCAACTTACTCTCAAATGGTATGGGAAAAGTTCTTTTTGCTCCACTTCCAATTTTTGAAAGCTTGATATTGTTGTGAACTAATAGAAAAAGAAAAAAAATTTTTATGTGATAAAAAGGTGTGAATGTTTTCTTGATTCTTGATGCAAATTGCTAAGTTGCTTTCCAAAAGGGATGTACCTCATCTTATAACCATGCCATTCCATTTTTTCCTATTAAATTTTTGTCAGGTAAGCCAGGCACTAACGGCATTCAAAGACCTTATTTTCAGTTCTACCTGTCACACTTTATAACAGAAGTGCTGATTTTCATGAACTCACTTATTATCTCCATGTGGAAGTAATCACTCATTGTATCATTAGCTGATAATGACTAGATGAGTTGATTGAGCTGTAAATGACTATGGTTAGAGATTGCAGCTCTAGCTGATTAGATAAATATGCCACATATTTCATTTTGATCATATCAATTTCACTATCATTTGACTGAAATGTCTTCCTTCAACCTAAAGTTCTCATTAAGGCATGGTAATTTCTCTGAAATATGACTGTATGCATGACTTCTATCAGCCAAAACCAATAGTTACAAAAAAGGAAGGTTATTTTACATTTTAGCAACTGTCTAGCTATCTGATTTTATGCAACTCCCAAAATCTGAATATCCTTGTTAGAAAGTGAATAATATCTTTATTGCACTCAAAGTAGTATATGTGTGTGGTAGGGCAGAGAGTCGAGGGCTTCTTTAATTGAATATCTTGTCTAGTATAAGAATTTTGGTGAAGAAATTTGGGGGTTTTTTCCCCTATAAGTCCTAAATAATGTCTCTCTTTGGCACCTGGTGTCAGGCATCATTTAGACTTTGTAGCCAAGTGCTTTACACACTGTAAAGTGCACATGAATCTTGTTAATATGTGGATTGGTATAGTAGGTCTGGGGTTGGGCCTGAAAGTCTGCATTTCTAACAAGATCCCAAGAGATGCTGCTGCTGCTGCATACAGACCATACAGTGAGAGCAGGAGCCTGGCAGACCGCTTACTTACACTGTTTTGTCAAGAACAGACCTCAGAGGTTGTGTGTGAGGAGAGGCTTGGTACGCTGGCAGATCTACTTCCCTCTGGAGGCCTGGCTCATCTACTTGCTCTAAAGCAGCTTGCCTCTAGCCACCAGCTGGGTAGACCATGACAGATGACCAGAGTGAGCAATTCTATTGGGCCAAGATTGTGTACTTTAGAAAACAGACAACAGTTGCACTGTGGTGCCCACATGATGCTATGGTCTTTATTGGAGTGTGGCCCAGGTCTCTTTTTTACACCTCGAATTCCTTGGATAACCCTGTGGAAAACAAGTCCTTGTCAACCATTAGAAAGGAAGGAGAAAGGAAAGAAGAGCTCGTATGAGCTGCCTTGCTTTCCTCCAGGTAATGGGAATCTTTTCTGGTCTGGTGAGTTACCCACTGACCAGAGGTCTAAGTTTAAGTTCATTCAGTCATTTTCCCTGTGTTGAGATAAGAGAAGAGGCCCCTGTGCAAGTTGTTGAGTCTCAGCGAGACTTTTCTGTGAATAGGATGAATTCAGAATTTTTAGCGATGAAGCTTGCTCTGTGGTAAACAGACACGTTGACATTTCAAAGGCATGATATTTCAGTACTTTCTACTTCAAGTAGTCTCTTAACCTTGGGAAGCTAGGTGATACTGCCCCCATTGTATTGATCTGGAAGTTGAGACTCTGGTAGGTTAATTAACTTACCCCAGGTCATATGTCTAATAAGTAATGGAGACAGGATTTGAATTCTACCTGTATGATTTCAAAGCTCAATGACCTAGAATGCCAGGCTTCTCTAAGAATACTTGGATAAAAGAAGTATTCAAGTTTAAATCAGTGGGAAATTGGTGATATGCTGGGATTTTGTTGCTCAACCAAGAGTATCCAACTGTTAATTGATTAATTCAACCCTGACCTAATCAACTGCACAGGCTTTGCATGACACCCCCTTCCTCTAATGCTAACAGCAGGAACGTGAGTGTCACATCATGTTGTATAGCACTCAGAATTATTTGGATTTCCCGATATTCCCAAGAGGTGAGTAGGGCAGACTTTCCTTGCAGTTCACAAGTTAAGAAACCAACGAGATGGAAGTTAAACCCAAAGGCTCAAAAAAAGGATGGGTAACCTGAAATCTTGGTCTTAGGCAGCAAATTTCCTAAGTCCACAGCCTTCACTGTCATCAAAAAACCTCAGCATGTTTCTGGAGCATTTTTAAATGGATATATCCCCAGCTGTGCACAGAGTTTTCTTTTCATTGTAAAACCACGATTCAGAGGCTATTCAGGGCTACGATCTGCATTTAGACTCCTAAAATAGCAGTAGCTGTCTTAATAGGAATTTATGGACTACCCACAATGCAAAATGCAATACCATACAACTAAAATGAAAATGATATGGACTCTGCCTTCAAGGAGCTTACAGTCTAATAGATATGCATAGAAATAGGTGTAACTGACCTTAATAAGATGAAAAACTCATTTGAGTTTATATGTAAAAAATAACTACAAAGTCAGGTGAGAATATAAGTGAGTAAGGAATATAAATACCCCTTCTGAAAAGGAAGGTGAATTTGCAGGTGAATTTTCCATAAAGGACAAGCACCATTATTTTGGTCCATAGCAATTCGGTTCTTCATTTCTCCTTTCTATGTCCAAGAGCCCAAATAAACCAGTCAGAAATCCTTTAGAATCATATCCTTATTAAGCAATTACTGTTACCTCTATTTAGAGTAATCTCCAATAGCTCTATTGGACTACTCCATTCTAATTATTTAAAAAACAAACAAACACTCTCCCCAAAACATGCTGAATTCTCATCCTGCTCCAAGCCTTTGCATGTACTTTTATTTCTGAAACTGTGTTCCCTTCAATTCTTTACCTGGACAACTCTTATTCATTTTTTAGGCCTCAGCTTAGCTTTGTACACACTGGGAAACTTGTAATTCTCCAAGTCTGGAGTAAAGCA
Organism: Nyctereutes procyonoides; assembly: GCF_905146905.1. NCBI lineage: Eukaryota > Metazoa > Chordata > Mammalia > Carnivora > Canidae > Nyctereutes > Nyctereutes procyonoides. The sequence goes on from NW_026575040.1 coordinate 15,953,076, forward strand.
TGTACTAGTAGTCTGTTGAGGTTAGCCTGTGCTACAATAACAAACATCCTCCAAATCTCAGTGGCTTAAAAAAATTGAAAACAGAAAAATGTATACTTTATGCCCATTGCAGGTTAAGTGGGGGCTCCACTCCATATCATCCTCCCTTGGGGTTCAAGCCCAGTGGAGCCTCTACTATCTATAGTGTACTGCCCGTCATCATTAAGGAAAAAGGCTTCCCACCTAGATGTGGCTTATGTTACTTCCACTCATATTTCATTAGCCAAAATAAGTCATGCCTAAGTTTAAGAAGAGAAGAGATGCAATGCTAGCATGTGTCAAGAAGACCCAAGATATCATGAATGGTCAAAACAGAGCTCTTCCTACTTGTACCCAGAATCCCAGTACTGACCACAATTGCAGTATTTTATTACACTACACTGCAATTGGGTGCCTGAGTGGCTCAGTGGTTGAGTGTCTGCCTTCAGCTCAGGTTGTCATCCTGGGGTCCTGGGATCGAGTCCCACATCAGGCTCCCCGGAGGGAGCCTGCTTCTCCCTCTCCCTGTCTCTGCTTCTCTCTCTGTGTCTCTGATGAATAAACAAAATCTTAAAAACAACAACAATAGCAACAACACTACACTGCAATTAGCAGGTTATAGTTGGTGATCCCCTCACTAGACTCCAAGCTTCTTAAGGACAGGCACCCAACCTTATTTTTGGTTGCCACAAATAAAGTGGCACAGTGTATGGCACATACATACAATCAGTGCAGAAGTTTGAATGAAGAAAACAATGTCCTCTTTCTTTAAAAATGCATGTCTGTATCTTTAAATTTGTGATTTCAAAACAATTACAATTCAAACTGCTATTTATGTCTTATGTTCCTTAGGAAAGATATACATATAGCCTTGAGCTACAATTCTGGCTTTGCTTTTGAATGCAAATATTTTAACAAGTATAACACACAGAAGCTTGAACTATCAATTATTCCTAGCAGCGTATGTAAAATATCTTGTTTATCCCAGAGATCCTAAATTAGACTGAAGAAAAAAACCCTACCTTTAAAAATACATCTCTGAGAGTTTGTATTTGTCTTCAACTCATCTTGAATCAGAAGGTAGAGCTGCTTAATATTTAAGAAAAGTAATAATTATTTAATTTTCTTAGTTATGAGTGGATTTTGATGAATAAAAACAAGTAAATGCAAAAGATAAATTATCCACCATTAGTTTATATGCTTATAGTTAGATACTAATTTTCCTATGTGCTTCAGGACTTTAAAAAAGATCTATTGAATTTCTGCCCAAACAAATTGGTTTAGGAAACAACCTACCAATTTGTTGTTGAATTCAACCAAAGTGGTAAAATCTTTAACATTTGGCTACTAATAAGTAGCTTGAAAAAATTTAATGGCATGTTCCCAGAAAGCTGGTGTGTGTATCAATATAAGCATAAGGTACTTTTGGAGAAAACAGTGTATGTTTGTGATAAGAACTGCAGTCCATGGAAATGTCACATTTCCTTGACTACACCCTTGTTTGCAGAGGTATCATATTGTTTCTTTTTTTTTTTTTATTTTCTATTTTTTTATTTTATTTTTTTTATTTATGACAGTCACAGAGAGAGAGAGAGAGGCAGAGACACAGGCAGAGGGAGAAGCAGGCTCCATGCACCGGGAGCCTGATGTGGGATTCGATCCCGGGTCTCCAGGATCGCGCCCTGGGCCAAAGACCGGCGCTAAACCACTGCGCCACCCAGGGATCCCTTCATATTGTTTCTTAACTGCAAGGATTAGATTTAGCATGAAGATGATGCTTATCAGTTGTAGCTTCTTTAATTCTGAAAACTTTCTATCAGATTAGCCCTAAGGAAAAAATCTATTGGATATTTTACATTTGTATGGTATGTTTATGTCATTAGAACACTTGTATTTTGATCATTGTACTTTCCTGAGGTAGATGAATCTCAGGTACTCTTTGCCCCACATAATGGGGCTATTTTCCCACTGCAATTCCTCCCTCTGTGATTTTCCTTGTTCTCGGTTCACTTTCCAGAAGTCACATTTTACTAGGGAAATTTTCATGAATCCTCTCGGCCACCAGCATTGAGTCCGCCCTCCTCTGATTTGAGTAAGGAAATCCATCTTCTCCAACAAGACCTTCTATCTATAGAATTTTGTCCTTTCCTGGATGAAAAAAAAAAAAACAAAAAACTTGATAATCTATGACATATATCTGGATGTCTATTTAAGAGAAATATGAGTTTCAATATATAGATGTTTATTTTTCAGATGTTGTATCACCTTGCTTTTTACATTAAAAACAACTATGGGACTTGCTTAATGATATTAAAAAGTAACCAAATTGGACGTTATTCTTTAAGACCCCCAAAGTATGATATAGATAATATTATTCTCCCTGAAAAATCTGTAGTGTAATGGGAACTAGGTGAAATAATGAAATAGATATTGATCTTGCTATACCTTTCTCAATATTCAATCTCTTAACAAATACTTACAGAGCACTGATTATATGCCAGGCTCTATCCTTCTAGTTAGTATTAGAATAGTGAGCAAAAACCAAGCCTAGACTATAATAGGAATGATATACTTTAATCAAATAATCCTGTCAAGGAATGCATAGTGACAAACTGAGCTGAGCACCTTTGTCAGGTAGTAGCCATTCTTTGAAAGTGGGTAATAACAAAGAAACTTGACTTAGGAGGGAGAAAGGAGGCGGTCAGGGGAGCTCGCCCTAAGATAACCCTTGATCTGGGATCTGATTGATGAAAAGATACAGGTGGTGACCTGGGAGCAAGAGACAATGAATACAGTTGAAATACATAGGGCAGGGGCCCCTGGGTGACTCAGTTGGTTAAGCATCTGCCTTCGACTCAGGTGGTGATCCCCGGGGTCCTGGGATCAAGCCCCACATCAGGCTCCCTGCTCAGTGAGGAGCCTGCTTCACCCTCTCCCTCTGCCTGCAGCCCTGCCTGCAGCTCTGCCTGGTTGTGCTCTTTCAAATATATAAATAAGGTCCTTTAAAAAAAAAAAAAAGAAAGAAAGAAAAGGAATACATAAGGTAAGTTTAAGTTGGGGATAGGGGCTAAAGGTGTAAGATGAAGCTAGAGGGGTCAAACCACTCAGGACCCTGCAAAACATGCTAAGGATTTTGGTCCTCATCACAAGGGCAAATTGAAAGACACTGCCATGTTTTTAAGCAAGCAATGACCAGATTCATGTTCTGAAAAACAATTACTCTAATTTCATGTTGGAGATTAATTAGAAACTTGGGTGCATAGGGAGAACGATGGGAAGTGTGGACAAGAGGTGGTAGTGGGTTAGGTTTAGTATAGCAGCAGTGGCAAAGATGGAAAGTGGGCATGTTTGAGAGAGATTTAGATAAAACTGAGAAGACTTGGTGGTGGATGGCTATAGCAAAGAGGAAAAGAACAGGGTCCAGGACGAATCTGAGATCTCTGGCTTCACAACATTTCAGATGCTGGCACTATTCACCTAGTTAGGAAACATGAGAGGACCCAGTTTGAGTCTGGGAGGACACGCTGAATTTGAGGTGCCTTTGAGATAGCCAGCAAAGATGTTGTCGAGTAGGTCTGGAGCTCACTGGTGAGGTCAAGGCTGCAGATTTCAATTTGCAAGTCCCTAGCAAGTACCGCAATGGAGGTGTATGGAGTGAAGTAAGGGGAAAGGACAGACGAACTAGAAGAGACCAGGAGGAGCTTGTCCGTGTGATGATTGGGTAAGAGGCAAATAAGCCTGCATGGGAGACTTGAAATGGGCTGGCCAGAAGCTAGGAGGAAAACCAGGGAAGTATCTCAGCATTAGGGGGGGAAGTGTTTTAAGAAGAGAATGATCAATAGCGATAGCTTCTGCTTTGAGATCAAGAGAATTGAGACTTGAAACATGGACGTTGGATTTCATAGCAGAGCAAGGGATGGCAGCGGTTTCAGTATGTTTAAATATCAATGAGAAGCACCTGCCTGGGAGGGAAACACCACATACACAAGGGAGAAGAGGTGACTCTCATTCTGACTCTCTCCAACATCATCCCAGTGGCCTAACTGCTTTGGGTTATTCTGCATGATGTTTGACCATTCAGAGCGTCTCCCAGACCTGCATTTGGTATAGATTGGGCCTGGTGCCATGGCTGCCTCATGCATTATTGTTAAAAAGAGTGAAATAGAGGGGCAAGATGGCGGAAGAGCAGGGTCCCCAAATCACCTGTCCCCACCAAATTACCTAGATAACCTTCAAATCATCCTGAAAATCTACGAATTCGGCCTGAGATTTAAAGAGAGACCAGCTGGAATGCTACAGTGAGAAGAGTTCACGCTTCTATCAAGGTAGGAAGACGGGGGAAAAGAAATAAAGGAACAAAAGGCCTCCGAGGGGGAGGGGCCCCGCGAGGAGCCGGGCTGAGGCCGGGGCGAGTGTCCCCAGGACAGGAGAGCCCCGTCCCAGAGGAGCAGGAGCTGCACCAACCTTCCCGGGCGGGCGGAAAGGGGCTCGCAGGGAGTTGGAGCAGGACCCAGGAGAGCGGGGATGCCCTCGGGCTCCCGGGGACACTAACAGACACCTGCGCCCCCGGGGGAGTGCGCCGAGCTCCCTAAGGGCTGCAGCGCGCACGGAGGGACCGACCGGAGCAGCTCGGAGGGGCTCGGGAGCGGCTCCAGGGAGGGAGCTGCGGGGCGGGAGCGCGAATCCACCAGCGCAGGCCCCGGAGCACAGGGCGCCGGGACACAGCCCAGGATCCGGCCTCCCCCGGGACAGGCAGAGGCCGGGAGGGCCCGAGACAGCGAGGACGCTCCTGCCCCGAGCTGAGCAGATCAGCGGCCCCGCCCCGGAGCCTCCAGGCCCTGCGGACGGAGAGCCGAGAGCCCCGAGCCCCATAGTTCCTGCGGAGGCTGAATCCAGGCTTCCAGAGTTGCCATAGCAACTGCTGCTGTTCCTCCTGGGGCCTGGCGGGGTAAACAACCCCCGCAGAGCCCTGCAGCAGGCAGGGGCAGAGCAGCTCCCCCAAGTGCTAACACCTGAAAATCAACGCAACAGGCCCCTCCCCCAGAAGACCAGCTAGAGGGGCCAGTGATACTCCCCCGTGTTCCAATACAACTTGTTTCTGGCCACTCTGCACTGAGCAAAATGACTAGAAGGAAAACCTCAACTCAAAAGAAAGAATCAGAAACAGCCCTCTCTCCCACAGAGTTACAAAATCTGGATTACACTTCAATGTCAGAAAGCCAATTCAGAAGCACTATTCTACAGCTACTGGTGGCTCTAGAAAAAAGCATTAAGGCCTCACGAGACTTCATGACTGCAGAATTTAGATCCAATCAGGCAGAAATTAAAAATCAATTGAATGAGATGCAATCCAAACTAGAAGTCCTAACGACGAGGGTTAACGAGGTGGAAGAACGAGTGAGTGACATAGAAGACAAGTTAATGGCAAAGAGGGAAACTGAGGAAAAAAGAGATAAACAATTGAAGGACCATGAAGACAGATTAAGGCAAATAAACGACAGCCTGAGGCAGAAAAACCTACGTTTAATTGGGGTTCCCGAGGGCGCCGAAAGGGACAGAGGGCCAGAATATGTATTTGAACAAATCCTAGCTGAAAACTTTCCCAATCTGGGAAGGGAAACAGGCATTCAGATCCAGGAAATAGAGAGATCCCCCCCTAAAATCAATAAAAACCGTTCAACACCTCGACATCTAATAGTGAAGCTTGCAAATTCCAAAGATAAAGAGAAGATCCTTAAAGCAGCAAGAGACAAGAAGTCCCTGACTTTCATGGGGAGGAATATTAGGGTAACAGCAGACCTCTCCACAGAGACGTGGCAGGCCAGAAAGGGCTGGCAGGATATATTCAGGGTCCTAAATGAGAAGAACATGCAACCAAGAATACTTTATCCAGCAAGGCTCTCATTCAAAATGGAAGGAGAGATAAAGAGCTTCCAAGACAGGCAGGAACTGAAAGAATATGTGACCTCCAAACCAGCTCTGCAAGAAATTTTAAGGGGGACTCTTAAAACTCCCCTTTAAGAAGAAGTTCAAGTAACTCTGAACGTGAATGGGCTTAATGACCCCATCAAAAGGCGCAGAGTTTCAGACTGGATAAAAAAACAGGACCCATCTATTTGCTGTCTACAAGAGACTCATTTTAGACAGAAGGACACCTACAACCTGAAAATAAAAGGTTGGAGAACCATTTACCATTCAAATGGTTCTCAAAATATACCCTAAAAACTACAGAACACTTCTGAAAGAAATTGAGGAAGACACAAAGAGATGGAAAAATATTCCATGCTCATGGATTGGCAGAATTAATATTGTGAAAATGTCAATGTTACCCAGGGCAATTTACACGTATAATGCAATCCCTATCAAAATACCATGGACTTTCTTCAGAGACTTAGAACAAATTATTTTAAGATTTGTGTGGAATCAGAAAAGACCCCAAACAGCCAGGGGAATTTTAAAAAAAGAAAACCATATCTGGGGGCATCGCAATGCCAGATTTCAGGTTGTACTACAAAGCTGTGTTCATCAAGGCAGTGTGGTACTGGCACAAAAACAGACATATAGATCAATGGAACAGAACAGAGAACCCAGAAGTGGACCCTGAACTTTATGCTCAACTAATATGCGATAAAGGAGGAAAGACGATCCACTAGAAGAAAGACAGTCTCTTCAATAAATGGTGCTGGGAAAATTGGACATCCACATGCAGAAGAATGAAACTGGACCACTCTCTTGCACCATACACAAAGATAAACTCAAAATAGATGAAAGATCTAAATGTGAGACAAGATTCCATCAAAATCCCAGAGGAGAACTCAGGCAACACCCTTTTTGAACTTGGCCACAGTAACCGGAGAAGGACAAACGGTGTATGTTCTCATTCATTTGGGGAATATGAATAATAGCGAAAGGGAATATAAGGGAAGGGAGAAGAAATGTGTGAGAAATATCAGAAAGGGAGACAGAACATAAAGACTTCTAACTCTGGGAAATGAACTAGGGGTGGTGGAGGGGGAGGAGGGTGGGGGGTGGGGGTGAATGGGTGACGGGCACTGGGGGGTACACTTGACGGGATGAGCACTGGGTGTTATTCTGTATGTTGGTAAATTGAACACCAATAAAAATTAATTTATAAAAAAAAAAAAAAAAAAAAAAAAAATAAAAAGAGTGAAATAAGATAATAGGTGAACAGAAGATCTAACCTATAAAATCAAATAATGAGGTTATCAATGATTATTTCCCCTTGATCTTTCGTTCTGCCAAAGTTTATCTTTTCTGCATCTTCTTCCTTCAGGTCCCTGCTAGATAATTAACACTCCCCCCACTTTCTTATCTGTGTCTGATAATGACTTACTGTGCTGCCTACCGCTCCTGATGTCAACCGGGGTTGGGGGCCTCCTTAGGACCTCAGTGATAATATGTAGAAAGAGGGTCTCAAAATCCCGTTGCATTCAGCATGGCTGGCCAGCAGGCAGAAATCATTGTGAACAAGGAGCTTTTTCTATAGCATACCTAAAATCATATCCGGTAGGCAGCTGCCTTTTCGACCCACTCAACACTGATTATTAAATAATAGAATGTCACTTCTTCCTCTTCCCTCCCAAATCTAGTCACCCAACTTGGTGAGGATTTCAGAGGGTTTTGTTTTGTTTTTTAACCAAAGGAGTCATTTAGAAAAATAAGGCAAGAATGCCATCTTGGGGTTTCCACTGACAGCACAGGCTACCTAAGCAGCAGATGGGGAAAAGTGTGTTCCTAGGGGTTGTTCAGTGTCATTACAGCAACATACTTAGATCCTTAAGGGCTTTTTCTGGTGAACTAAATTTAGCTGTTGGAACCCTATTATTAAACAATGTAAAATTTTAAAGTCAGACTAATTTATGACCTTTAAGTTTGGGGCTTCTCCTATTTGGCTTCTAGCTAGACCACACTCAGCTTTTGCCTACCTGTCGGTGGTCTTACCTAATTATGATCTGTTTGACAGGATGACTTGGAGTTTTGGGGCATCATTTGATAGCTTTCATTCTCACTCATCTTTTCTCCTTATCTCAGGATATATTAAAAAGAAGTGGTAACAGAATTTCTCCGGTTTTTATTTATTTTATTTGGGGAGGCAGAGGGCCAATGGCTTATGGAACTGGCTCCTAAGGTTCAATACTTGTGACTGTAAAATAATAGGATTCCTTGGTGGGGATGAAACTTTATTCCTTCATAGACACCTTTATAATCTTTTATTGAATGATATTGCCTTCATAGTATTATTTTTATAAAGATAGTGGAAAAGGCAATATACTTTGTCTTCCTTCATTAATCTTTCTACATCTCACCCTGATTTCCTAAAGAGAAGTAAATGCAGTCAGAGTTGCAAAGAATCCACCAGCAATTAATTTGCAACCCAATTTTGTATGTTTCCTTTCTTCACAAGTTCTTCCTTTTTAAAGGGAAATCTTTGAATACGGTTGTCTATGGAATTCTATGCGTAAGAGACACAACACAGGGCAGCAAAAAGAACTTTGTGAGATGTAAACACTTGTTTTCATTGTGCCTTCTGTCATAGTCACTTAAATGACTATCTTCCCCCAACCCCAGTAGGTTTTTAAAAATTTCTTAAAATCAGGACACATGCAATTAATTATCTATCTGGCATGGGGCTAGAGATCGGTAGACATTTGTTGAATCCAGCAACATGCGTCTGAAAGGTACAACTTACTCTTTGATCTTCCTTTGCCTTCAGGTTTCAGCATGTACTCTATGTCCCCACAAATTTGGAAGTGGATTTTGTGATTGAGCCTGTGAGACATTGTGGTGAGGATGTGAAAGAGAAAGTGGAGCATCCATCAAGGCAAATGTTGGTTGCTTCTTCCTTTGTCTCTCCTACAAAGAACAGTATGGTAGTTACTTAAAAACAAAGGAATAAAGAGAAATTATGAGGGTTTTTTTTTTTTTAGCCAAATGTGGAAGGGACATAGGATATTGAGAAAGTGAGGGGGTAAGAAACTTCTGATGCGTGTTCAAAGTTTCCTCTTGAGTCCCCAGTGGGGTGGAGTAGGACCGGATGTTGAGTTTGGGCTCCATGTGCGCTGTGACCTTCGGTAAATAACTTAAACTTTGTAAGCCTCTGATTCCCCAACTGTAAAATAGGATTAATAACAATACCTTCTTCGTGAGATTATGATCAGGATTAAATGAGCTAATGAACGTGAAGTGCATGGTAAATGACCATTGCTCTACAAAAGTAGCAGCTGCTGCTAGTAAATTCCAAAGTCCAAAAGACTAGTCACCCCAATTAGCTCTGTGGGGCTCCTGTCCTTGAGCATCAACCACTACAAGCCCATACCGCCTTAGAAGGAGTAAACCCCCTCTGAACATGGATGTATATTATTCCTTGTTGCAGAAAGAATGACCACATGTAAATATGGCTGTTGAGATACACAGTTGACCCTTGAAGAATATGGGAGTTAGGGAACTGACCCCCTGTGCAGTTGAAAATATATATAGCTTTTGACTCCCCCAAAACTTAACTACTAAAAGCCTACTGTTGACCAGAAACCTTACTGATAACGTAAACAGATGATTAGCATCTATTTTGTATGTTATAGGTATATACACTGTATTCTTACAACAAATTAAACTTTTAAAAGTTACCAAGAAAATCATAAGGAAGACAAAGTCTATCTACAGTACTATACTATTCATCAAAAAAAAAAAATCCATCCCACATGATGGACCCCCATGGTTCAAACCCACATGGTTCAAGGGTCAACTGTACTAAAATCTGTATTAAGCAAGGACTGCTAGGTTGAACTTTTGCAAAATTCAACATCAAATAAATGACATGAACAAAGGTTAGAACTCTTTAGGGGAATAGGGTATGCAGGTTGAAGCAGCTTCAAGAGTCTATTAATTATGAGAAGAAAATAAGGAAGAATTGGCAAAGGGACCAGTTACTGATAGGAATGTGCCCAGGCAGAGACAAAGTCCCAGGAGAAAGAAATCAGTTCACAGGCCATACTTGGGGAGAGAGAGAACAGGGCTCGTTGCATATGATGTCATTGTGATGTGAAACAGAGAGAATCTCCCTTCTAGGCAGTCAGGGGAGCTGAGAAACTCACTTCACTGATCCACAAAGGAAGAAAAAAAAAAAAGATATCAGAAGCCTGAGGATTCAGTCTTTGGAAAAGAAACCTCTGAACTCACAGGTGATGGGAATAGAAATTAAACCTCAGGGCTCATGTCATAAAATGTTCTCTGTAGAACTGTTTTGGAGTAACACTGATTCCAATTTTTCTTTCTTGAAAATATGTTTCAAGTAGATAAAGGTTAATATCACTTAACTTTGTTTAAAAACATCCATTTGTTAATTTTTAGAAAGTAAAAAAATTATTTTAGTGCCTAAACAGGCACTCTAATACATTGTGGTTGGTGCTCCAAGGCCAGTGGAGGGCAAAATGTCAATGTACATCAAAACTACAAATGCATGTGACTTTTGATGCAGCATTTCCTCTTCTCAAAAATTTATTCTACAGATATAGTTGCCCACATATATGTGACATTTGTATAAAATTGCTTGTTGCAATATACATACAATGGAATTCTATGTTGGAATGAAAAGATCTCGAACACATATTAAGAGAAAAAAGCAAGATGCATAAAACGTACAAGGTATGCTATCACGTAAAAACACTATTAAAACAGATAGAAAAATAGTGCGTGCACATTGGGTTGCATATGCATAAAAATCCTCTGGAAGAATAAATAAGAAACTAGTAGTTGAAAAAAAAAAGAAACTAGTAGTTGTTTACATCATGAGGAGACTGTGAGCTGTGGGGGAGGGGAGGGAAGCTTGAATTGTGTGATCATATTACATAACAAAAAATCAAATTACAAAAAGTTATATTTATGAGAAACTTAATAACCCTGCATTTGATGCCAAAGGAAAACTTCCAAACCAACAAATTAGTATCAAATAACCATATATTGGGGGTGCCTGGGTGGCTCAGTTGGTTGAACATCTGACTCTTGATCGATCTCAACTCTGGTCTTGATCTCAGTATCATGAGTTCAAGCCCTGTGTTGGGCTCCATGCCCAGCTGGGCTTGGAGCCTACTTAAAAACAAAACAAAACCCAACATACTGGAAAATACCCCTCAAAAAAGCATATGAAAGAAAGGACTTAAAACAATTCACAAAGCTCACATCAGACTCTTTGAGCTGAAAGGGACTCTAGAAAACAGAATTCTCAATTTCTTAAATCAAATTCCATACCAAATAAATACAGGCTTCAACAAGTTGGTTTGCTTCTCTGTGGCTCAGGGTCTCTGATGATGACCTCTAAGTGGCAATGCTAGTTTGTAATGTAAAATCTCAACCGAGATTGGCTGATAGAGGTATCTCTGGAGGACTTCATGAATAGCAAATACCCTACGGCAGTCTGGGAACCTGGCCACCCCAGCTGTGGTCGCAGGAGGGGTGAGTCTGAGGATGCCCGACGTGAAGCACAGGAGGTGTTCAGTATACAGGATATCACACCATAGGAGCTCAGCAAATGTTTGTTCAATGAGAAGCCCCCAGGTGACCAGATCACAGCCTCGGAGATCTAGAAGAACCCTTGCAAGTGAAGTCAGCCCATCCAACCTCCCATCTGGCGCGGGCTTTCTTTTCCAAAGGAGCCTGAGAGATGCTTCCTGACAAGGGGACTGAGCGCACCGCCTGTAGGGAGTCCTTCTCATGTCTAAGTGTTTCCACCTACTGGGACGTTTTCCTCACAAGAACAGAAATCTGTCCTGTGGGGACTTTACCATCAGTTCAGTTTGGCCCTCAGCAGGATACTGTAGCCACTGCCTTTGCCACATAGCACCTGTGCAAAAGGGAAACTGATTCACACCTTATACACATTTGCTCATGTTAAACAGGGAGGAGAAATCCTACATTTGGTTAATTTTGGAAAACTAGAAAGAAGGAAATAAATTGTAGACAGAAGCAAACAAATATGTTATTAATACAAACAAGTTCTTTAAAAAAAAATAAACGTGTTAGCATTTAAATAAAAAGGAAGGAAACAAACAAAAAAAACCCACGGTCTTACATCCTGGAGATTAAGGTTTTTTTTCTTACAATGCATCCTCAGATTTCCCTGGTTGGGGAAAGACACTCAAACTGCTCAGTGGCTGCCCTGCAAGTTGACAACCACTCCCCTAGAGGGACGCTTAATTCACTGGAAGCCCTACTAGTCCTTTCACCCTCCTGATTGCCTCTTCAACTGTTTCCCATATCCTACAATCTATCTTTTCTCCAACTTCCCAAACTGTCTCCCCATGCCCACTCTCAGCTGATTCCTTGCTTACCACTTCAATAAAAACATAGAAGTGCTCAGAAAAGAACCTCTGCCAATTCCCCCTCAGCACATCTGTGCCCGCATCCGCTGACTTCCTTTCTGTTACTATATGTGGTGATTTAAATATATATCCACAAATTCTTTGACATTTAAAGAATTTTCAGAAAGTGGAATCTAAATTCCCTCCCCTTGACTAGGACTTACTGACTCATTTCTAATAAACAGAATGTAGAGACACTGAGGGTATGCGACTTCCAAACTAGATTATAAAATCCTTGAGGCTTCTGCGTGTCCTTGCTCGGATCACTGCCATGTTGTGAGTACACTCGAGCAACCCTATGGGGAGGTCCATCTGGTGAAGAACTGAGGCTTCCTGTCAACAGCCAACATGAACTTGCCAGTCATGTGAATAATCATCTTGGAAGCAGTCTTCAGCCCCCAGTCAAACCTTCCTATGACTACAGCCTTGGTCAACATCTTGACTACAACCTCGTGAGGCACCTTGAGCCAAAACCACCCAGCCTAGGTACTGTTAAGTTCCTAACCTAAGGAAATTGTGTGAGATAATAAATGTGGGTTTTCATGTTGTCTTAAGCCACTGAATTTTGGGACAATTTTTTACACAGCAAAAGATAACTGACAAACTGACAAACTCCATGCTCCCATCTTTGGCCAACTGTGTGCACTAACATCCATCCCTCCTCACTCACTCAAAAATATTGTTCAAGCAAAGGGTCCCCTCTCACTCCTGCATCACTGATACTTTCCTCTGTAGTGGAGCATTCCCATCAGCCTGCCACCATGTCACAGTATCTTCCATCTCAATGCAAACACACATACCTCTTGATCGCACAATCCCCATCCAGTTATAGCCCAATTTCTGTTTCCCTTTATAGCAGAATTCCTCAAAAGAGAGTGTATACCCTATGTCTCTGTTTTCTTTCCTTTCATCTACTGACTCCCCTCAAATCACTTGTTCCTCCAATCCACAGAACAAGCTCTTGTCCCTATCTCCAGTGATCTCTATACTAAAATCCACTGTTTTTGTTTGGTTGACCTCTTGGCACAGCATTAAACACCATCAAAATCCTTGTTTTACTTGCTTTTGGGGCTCCTCTCCCTCTCAGTGTCCCTTCTAGTCTTTGAGTCTAACCATTCCTCCTCAGGTTTCTTTGCTGGTTCTTCCTTATCTTCCTGGCTTCCCATGTCCAGGGCTCTAGGGCTCAGTCCTTGAGGCAGTTTCCTTCTTCAAGAAGTCCATCATTATTATCCCCTTGCCCTCTGAAGACTGCTCACCCTGCTTGGTGTGAGGCTCAGAATTCTGGGAACGCGCAACGCCTGCTTTAACCAACTGGCAGCACTTTATGCTGTGCCTCTACCAATTCGTGTCAGAGTAATTCCCTAATTAAAAAAAAAATCAGTGAAACCAGTTATTTTGATATACTAAGACCAAAGTCACAATAGATGTGGAAATTTACTTTATTACTCTTCAACTAGTTGTGTTGAAGTTAGATAGACTACCTTAGACCAGGACTTCTGGGGTGGGGGGGAGTCTGGGCTGTGCATCATGAGATGTGTAGCAGCATCCCAGGCCTCTAGCGTACCGGCATCCCAGATGCCAGTAGCTACCCCCACTTCAGCTGTGATAGTCAGATGTTTCCAGACACTGCAAATATCCCCTCGGATACAAAACCCACTGCCTTGGACACATGCTATGTGCATATATCAGCAGAGAGGTTGGGGGATTTATTCAACATTGATGTAGGGAGGAAAAGGTTAACAGAGACAGACCCTTCTTAGGGCTATAGTGAATTAAGGCTTGTAGTTTCCATGCTTCTACTGGGGAGGAGGCACTGCTTCAAAGACCTATCAACTGGCAGGTATTCGGGAAGGCTGCTGGAAATGGAGAACTAAAAACAGACAAAGCCAGTAAAGCCCCACCCGGATGAGCAGCACCTTATATGTACCTGCATTATTATACTATGACACTGTTGTGAATTGATTCATTCCCACTTCCCTAGAATGCTATGAGCAAACTGTGAGTGAGGGCTGGCCTCTAGCGCAGTCCCCAGTGCCTCATTGGTGTTCAGTAATTTTTAATTGAAACTACCCGAGGCCCAACGCCCAGGGTTAAGATCACCCACTCTTCCTTCCACTCACAGCTCTCTGATTGCATGGGGCCCCACTCTTTATACTTGCCTTCTGCTTTCATTTTAGCCTGATTCATGCCTTAAGTATGTCCTAGGTATGTGACCAAGTTAGCTGGACAAGGGGCATCTATAGCCTTCCAAGGAACTTGGCCACTGAGACAGTGACATTCTATAGAGGGAGATAGTAGCAAGCCCTTTCACCCAACGTCGGCACTCAGAACACCCTGGTGGCTGACAGAGAAACCTGACACCGTACAGTTTATTTTATTTTTTTTATTTTTGACTTTTTAAGTTTTATTTTAATTCTAATTAGTTAACATACAGTGTTATATTAGTTTTAGGTGTGCAATATAGTGATTCAACAATTCCAAACATTATCTGGTGCTCATCATGACAAACACATTCCTTAATCCCCATCACCTATTTAATCCATCCTCCCCACCCACCCCTCTCTGGTTCTTCCTTATCTTCCTGACTCCCCATGTCCAGGGCTCTAGGGCTCAGTCCTTGGGGCAATTTCTTTCTTCAGGAAGTCCATCATTATTATCCCCATGCCCTCTGAAAACTGCTCGCCTCTGTGGTGACCCCTGGTTGGTATGAGGCTCAGGATTGATATATTAAACATACCAAACATCAGTTTGTTTGGTTTTTTTTTATTTTTTTATTGGAGTTCAATTTGCCAACATATGTCATAACACCCAGTGCCATCTCGCCAAGTGCCCTCCTCAGTGCCCATCACCCAGTCACCCCAACCCCCCATCCACCTCCTCTTCCACTACCCCTTGCTCGTTTCCCAGAGTTAGGTGTCTCTCATGCTTTGTCACCCTCACTGATATTTTCACTCATCCTCTCTCCTTTCCCTTTATTCCCTTTCACTAATTTCTAAAGGATACCTGAGGGGTGAGCAGGGGTGCTGTTGCTGAGCAGGAGAGGGGCGGCTAACACGTTTCTCCAACAGCTCACCAAGAAGAGTCCTAGAAAATCAGGGCTAGAAGGAACCACGGACAGTGTGTTGTCTAGCCCTTCTTCCTACAGAGGACAGCAGCCTCCAGGGCCCACGAAGAAGTGACTGGTCCAAGGCCAACCAGAATCTCAGCAACACGTCTCACCCCAGCGCTAGCTTTCCTGATTCCCACTTCAGGGCTGTTGCCGCCTCACTGTGCTGTTCTGGTGCCAAAAGCAGAAGCTTTAAGAGACAAGCCCCCAAGCCCGCTGCCCTATCACAGAAGGACAAGCTCAACACTGCAGTTGAACTCTGCCCCACCTCAACCACCCCAGCCCCGCTCCCCAACCTTGGCGCACAGCGTGGAAGCTCTTTGCATCCTTGGACAGTTTCTACTTGCATCCGCATCAATTAAACCTTGATCTCATTTATTATCTCAGGAAATGGTCTCAAGGTCACAGGGCTGGAAATTTAATTATGGTAGCAGTATATTAAGTGGCACATTTAAAGATGCTGAATTGTAGTAATTAATTTTTTGGATGGTGGTCTCGGAGGAATGGGTTTTCTCCACACTGGGTGTTCGGCATCCATCATGGCCATTGAGCTTGGCAGCTGTCTTTTAGCTTTAAACTGCCTCGTTATTCATCTTTTATGACTAGCCTTTAAAAACACTAGGCGCCGATATCCCCTTTTATTGTAATATATGTGTGCAGTGGGAACGGAGCCATACTTCACCTTTGCTATAAAACATGAACCAAGGGTGCCAGCAGCTACCTGAGCTGGCCTCTAAATTGAGACAACAATTACCCTTCGCTGACATCTAGTGTCAAGGCATGAGATATAGCCAGAGCGCTGAATCCATTGGCCTGGAAAACTTACGCTTCCCCAGTGATAAAGCCTGTCTCGCCTCCAAGGCTCCGGCCCCAGCTGTAGACGGAAGCAGAGGGATGAACTTGGCTCCGGCTGTTGACTTTGCCAGGGCGCTAGGTTATCGAGTGGGGCACCTGCCTGCCAAGGCCTTAAAGAGCTGTAACGTTTAATGAAGGAACGGTCATTAAATGTGTTTGGTTCAAATATTAGGCTCAATGAGCCTGGGTGGTACTTAAAAGAGAGGTGGGGAAATATGAATTAAATTAGAGAGATTCATTAAAGAAATTGGCCTGGAGCCCAAGAATGACTGATTGTCAGATGGAATTGCCAGTAGCTAGGTGCTCATCCAGTGAGGAAAACTCAAACTAGTTTTAGGTTTTAAATTCCAGAACACCAACTGTAAAATGTTTAAACGTCGGTCTGCTGGTGCTTGTGGAGAAGGAGATAACCACAAAATAAAATGTTTCATAGAACAGAACATGGATAGGATGCTTATAGATGGATATATTTTTTGCCTCTGGAAGATCAGTGGCCTTTGCCTCCTACAGTGAAAGAACACAGTTACTCGTACACATTTAAAGCTGAGATCCCAGGGGATCCCTGGGTGGCTCAGTGGTTTCGCGCCTGCCTTTGGCCTAGGGCATGATCCTGGAGTCCCGGGATCGTGTCCCACTCGGGCTCCCTGCATGGAGCCTGCTGTGTCTCTGCCTCCCTCTGTGTGTGTGTCTCTCATGAATAAATGAATAAAATCTTAAAAAAAAAAAAAAAAGCTGAGATACCAATTTCTCCCCACTTCAGATAGAGTCTGGCCTAATCCAGTGTTTCTCAACTTGGGAACTATTGATATTTTGGCCTGGATAATTCTTTGTTGTGGGTGAAGGGTGGGGCTGTCTAGTGTAGTGTATGATGTTCAGCAGCATCCCTGGCCTCTACTCCCTCTATGCCAGTAGTCCTCCTCCCTTTCATTGTGACAATTAAAAATGTCTCCTGACATTGCCAGAGATCACCCAAGCAGAATCGCCCTGGTTGAGAACCATATCTATTCTCACCTCTCGGGAAGTTGGCTCACACCCCTAAGCTGATCTGCCTGGCAGCTATTTATAGACTGGAATATGCACTGTTAGGGCCAGCAACTCTGAGTTGCCCTTGTAGCTGGCCTGATGACCACTTATGCCAGCTTTTGGACCATGACTTCGTTTTCTGGTTGGAGATTGGATCTTGGTCTGATGAACTCTAACCTGACTTTGGCCATAGTCCTGAGACTTTACCATGAGCATCATTTGATCTTCTGACCTTATTTTGGGAACACTCATCCTGTAACAGAACAGACTCCTAATATCACCTTATGTATCGCTACCTCAGTCAGTCAAACAATATATATTTCCTGCTTGGGGAGTCCACAAAGAAACAAGATAATCGAAAGCACTGCCATCACAGGATCCATATTCCAGTGGTGAGAAATAGCCAATAAGTACATTAATAAATAAGCTATATCCAGACAATAATAAGTGCAATGAAGAAAATTAACCAGGTAATTGGATAGAGTGTGGGGGGGGAGGGTGGGCTGCTCTGGCTATGGGCAGTGCTCTGGCTTCTTCTTTGCTGAAGAAGTGAAGACAGCCAAGATGTAAACAATGAGAGGAAGATGGCCTGAATACAGTGTTCTTCCATTATAGCAGGCTGTATTTTAATAAGAGATTTTATAAGATTGTAGCATATGCAGAGTAAAGTGCATAAATCTTAGGTGTACATCTCCATGAATTCTCTCTTTCTCTTGTGCGCACGCACACACACACACACATCCCTATACATACTTGTGTAACTACCACCCAGATCAAGAACTAAAATCTTTCCATCATTCCCATTTTATTCCTGACTTTCCCTATTAATACACATCTCCAGAGAAAACTGTTCTTTGATCACCATTAATTTCATTTTGCCAGCAGGCTGCACTATATTTTATTTTGTTTTTTTTTTCTAAGAGAGCCAGTCAGTAACTTTTCATAAATTCTTGCAAGCCTCCAGTTACTTATAAAACTGAAGGAGGCTAATTTCCTCTAGGAAACTACAGGAACCAGTGATAATGGGACCCACGTCCTCAAGCCCCTGTCACATTAATCCAGCCCTGGCTAATTCTGTGATATCCAGAAGGAAGAAGAGACATGAGGGGAAGCAGAGTCCCTGAGTTTTCATCCCTCCCCCAATCCTTCTTGTTTGCTGAACAAACATTCCTGCCAGAGAGAACAGCAGGAAAACACTGGGCTTTGTCAGCCCCCCGTTAATCAATGAAGCCATAACAAATCACAGGATGAAGTCTGTGACACATCAATTACACTAAAAACGGAGGGCATCTACGGGAATTGGTAATCAGGTGCAGAACTTTTGGGGTCACCTCCATCCAGCCTGATGAGGCTTGGATGCTCTGATATTTATTGATCCAGCTATGGAGTGCTATGGCTTGGAGGTGGCCAAGTGGTTACAGTGTAAGATATGCTTCATGTGGGCAGTGGTCTGAATGGAGATTCTAAGGTCTAGATGGGCTATGCCCGGTGTATGCTTCTTCAAGCCAGTCCTGGATGATGGTTTTTCACAGAACTTAGTTACAATGAAGAGAAATGGTCCAGTAATTAGAGACTTGCTTCTATCTCTGCCACTGACTAATGAGAAATTTAGGCAACTGAGTTGACTGCTAGATGTCTCAATTTCTTCTGCAGCATGTATTGAACCACTTCATCAAAACATTGTCCTTTAATGGAATGTGTGGTGTGTGTGTGTGTGTGTGTGTGTGTAGTTAAGAAAGGTGTATATTCATGGGTGAATATATTTGTATACGTTGGTATTTACTCATTGTCCACTCCATGACATTAAATGTGTCCACTATGCATCAGTGCTTCATCTCTCTCAAGGAGATTAACAGTGACAAGAGAAGACAGGTTGAGTTGGAAATGAGCAATGCACATGGAGGCATCCAAAAAAAGCTACCTACATTACAGCCCGCCAAGCTGTGAGTGCTCCAAAGAGGAGGCTGGCATTGCATTGTTCTTTGAGTCCTGTGAGGCAGCTGGCACCCGCGAACTGGAGCAGTGATTTCTGAGGATTGCCTGGGCCAGCCTGGTGGGAAGGTGTAGTGGAATTCCTCTGCCCTTACCCCAGCTTAACCCCTTTGCCCTTTCCCATTGCCCCACTGCTCCCTGAATATGGAGGAGAGAAAAAGCACATAAATGGGAAGAGTCATGGAACATGGTGGGGAGAAGTTAAAAATTGGCTGGATTCAGAATAGCACACTGGGACTGGCTTTATCAGAGCCACACTTGCTTGGTCCTTTATCAGGACCAAGCACTTGCTCAAAGTGACACTGCGCAGTAGTGAGCTGATACTAGCTCTCTGGTCTTCCAGTTCCATGCTGTTTCTTACTAATAGGAGGTGGCTTACTAAGTCAGAGTTCTTAGTTGTAAGTAACAGAGGCTAATTTTGTCTGATAAAGGAGAAAAAGAGTTTTTAAGAGTGGTGCCTGGGCACCTAAGTGGCTCAGTCGGTTGAGCGACCAACTCTTGATTTTGGACCAACTCTTCAGGTTGTAATCTCAGGGTCCTGAGATAGAGCCCCACATCCAGCTCCGTGCTCAGCAGGGAGTCTGCTTCTCTCCCTCCCCCCACACAACACACGCAGATGGTCGAGCTTTCTCTCTCTCTCTCTCATGAACAAATCTTTTTTAAAAAGTTTTTAAGAAAAATATTGCCAGGCAAGAATTATCAATAGATACTAAATCATTAATGTGAAAGTTTTCAAGAAGATATTCTTGAGAGGTAAAGTAGATTTCTTACTACAAGATTACTTGCAAAAGGAAAAGACATACATTTACAATGGAGCAATCTGGCAGTAATCATCCTAACCCAAGAGATCACATTTCGTATCACAGAGTGTGGAACACTCTATCAGTGATACACACAGCCCTATTGATGAAATACTCTTCCCAAAAATGTAAACATCAACATAGGGGTGGCTGGGTTGCTCAGTTCGTTCAGCATTGGACTCTTAATTTTGACTCAGGTCATGATCTCAAAGTTTTGAGATCTAACCTCATGTCAGGCTCTGTGCTGGACCTGGAGTCTGCTTAGGATTCTCTCTCTCCCCCTCTTCCTTTTCCCCTCCCCCAACTCTGTTAAAAAAAAAGTCAACCTCATGGGCTTAAAAGTTAGAAATACTCTACACTAAGAGACTAAAGACCAATAACCACTAATTAAAATAATGAACCTAGATGGGATCCTGTTTTGGAAAAAAATAGTTATAAAAGATTTTCTCAGGCTGGATGAATTTAAATATAGACTGTATTCCAGATAGTATTATGAAATTAATATTGATTTTCCTAGGTTTGATAACAGTGTTGTGGTTCTATGGGAGATTATACTTATGCTTAGGAGATGTGTTCTGAAAATGTTTAGGAGTAAAGCATCAGGAGGTGGACAACTTTCAACCGGACAACTTTCAAGTGGTATCACAAAAATAAGAACCACACATACACGGAGAAAGGGATAAAACAAATATAGTAAAAGGTGACTGGCTGTTGAAGCCAGGTGGAGGTAATAAAGGCATTCTTCAGAGAGGGCTGGAGGAGGATACCAGTGATGAGAGAGAGGACAAAAGCATGGGGCTGGGCTTCCTGGAGCAAGGCTTAAACCACCTGAGGCAGGTGGCCAGGTGAGAACTCACCATTGCTGATGATGCCTCCCTAACCACCCGAGGACAGCACTTACGTCTGCCATCGCCACTTCTACACCAGGAATTTACCTTCAAAAAACCCACTAGAGTAAATCCCCCATTGCCTCTGCTGCACCAGAACCTGAGGACCTCAGCCACCCATACCCACCATACAAGCAACTATGGAAACGCTACATGCAGGAGTTTTTTCAGGTGGCTCAGATGAGTCAGTCCTCAGGTGCATCTGACTGGTGGAGCCTGGTTCTAAGGCCTGCATCCTTGTGAGGTAAGCTGGGAATGGGCATATTGATACCTGTCGTGGTGACACTAGCAAAAGATGATAGGCAGCCTTGATCTGTTGGCCACATAGGACGATAATGTACATAAGAGAGCTGAGGGTTCAGGCTCTGTCCAGGGACTTCGCCCGCATGACTGCAGCGCACTCCCAGGTGAGAAAAATCATTCTGAACAACCTTCGCCAATTTCATATATAGCATTTCTTTAGTGTTGAGTCCTGAGTAGAGGAGTTTATGAACCAAATCTGGGATTTATTTATTTGGGCACATTGCCTTGTTTGATTATCAAGTTCCCCTCTTTGTTGTTTCCTGTTAAAATACCGAGAGGCCTTCAGCCATGGATTGTCCTTAAATTATAATGTGTTATGATTATTGTTCACAATGTTTCAAAAATGTATTCTCTCTCACCAGAATGCATAATCAAGACATTGCATACAGGACATTTTTTAAGGCCTTTGTGTTTTGTCCATTGCAAATCTAAGAGAATGGCAGTGAGGTTCTTCGGGCAGTTGGGGACAGATTCAGACACAACTGAATTCATATTTATTATGACCTAATATTAATATCCATTTACACATTTTATATTGATAAATTCAGATAGGGAACTCACAGTGCTCTCTCAGAGACTGCTGGGAAGCAGCTTCCAACCCTTCATTTGTCATCATTACAGGAAGGAGCTATGGTCCACAGCTTATCACTCGTTTATAGTAGTGAGTGCAGCAAAGAAGGCACATGGGGCAGCACGGTGAGGCTGCCAGCCTTCCTTCCCAGTTCTTGGCTCAGGGTTTGGCAATGTCACACATCCAGATCCTCAAGAAGCACACCTAGAAGGTATTACTGATACCTTCCTCTCCCTTACCACACCCCACCACACAATCCCTCCCTAACCCTGTTGACTTCAACTTTGAAATATCTCTCAAATCCATTCACTTCTCTCTGTTCCCCTTCCTGAGCTACCAATATGTCCCCCCAAATGCAACTGCAAACGGACCTCCCAACTCTGCTCTTCATCTGCGACCTGAGGGATCTTTTAAAATCCCAGATTATATATTTCTCTGCTCTCTTCTCTCCACCTCCCAAAACCTAAAAATTGTTTCAGTGGCTTCTGATTGTCTATACAATACAATCCAAAATCCCTGATGCTTTGTTGACTCTGCCCTCCTCCCCACCTCCTCAGAGTCCCAGCCTCATCTGGCACACTGGGCTCCAGTGACACCAACCTCGTCCCAAGCTCCTTCTCTTATGCTCCAAGCTCCTTCTCTCCTCCAAACCTCCACATGGAGTGTTCTCTCTGCTTGATATTTGTTCCTTTCCACCCATTTTCTCTCCTGGGTAATGCTGTTCACAAGCCAACTCTATCCTGCATTCCCACAGCACCCTGTCTTTCCCTTTTTGCATCCATCATTGAAATTACACATATGTTGGGATGATTGTCCGATGACTTCTATTATCCCCACCACACTGGAAGCCCCTTAAAGTCTGAGACAGTGTTTCAGTCTCCTTGCATCCATAGCTCATAGCACAAAGCCTAGGCACAGAAGCCGCTAAGTATATATTTTTGAGTAAGAGAATCTATGAACAAATGAATGAGTGGAAGTGACCACATTCTGGTCAGAGAGTGATGAGAAAGCCCAGACAACACTGAGGTGGCACTGTGAGTTGAACATGGTATTTGAACCAGGATTTAGAAATAAAGGCCATGTAGAAATAAAGGCCATGTAGGCTGACTGGTCTCAAGTCTCCTCCACAGGTGACAGGCTGAACTGGTCAGTTCAGATATAGACAACTCCAGAGATCTGGCAGTATTTGAAGGCAATAAAAGCTGACTCGCAGACCTTGGTAAGATCTCGATCCAACCTTAGGTTCCTGTGATTGAAATTCCCATAGCCACCTCCCCTGAATTGCATTCAACTTTCCTAAATGAGATTTTATGGGAACTGATTGTGATTAGATAAATGGGTGACTCCACTAATGTATAATACAATTTTCCATTACAGCGTATGTACAATAATTTACATTTCTTGTTTCATGGTGTGATATTTATGTGACATATTCTGGATGAGACCCGGCTGCTGTTTACATAATGATCTTGCTTTTTCTCTTAGAGAAGATCTGGCTTTCAATTTTCTTTTTGTGCTGCAAGGTATTATCTTTCCAAGATAAACATTGTATATTATAGGATGTGCAGGTGAGAAACATCAATAAAGTAATAATCTAGATGGGCTTTAATAATTCTTATTTATGCTGCTGGATTAGGTAATAGAATGGTTCACCTTTCACAAAAGGTTGGAATAAAAATGTCCCTAAAATTACAGTAAATTTTTTGTGACCAGCTTACTGTGATCAGTTCTGTGGCCAAGTGCCACTGAATAGCAAAAATGAATGTTTCGCTCAATATATTTGACCATTAATAACATAATGTTCATCACCAGAACACTGTTTCTTTTTTTTTAATTTCTTTTTATTGGAGTTCAATTTGCCAACATATAGCATAACACCCAGTGCTCATCCCATCAAGTGCCCCCCTCAGTGCCCGTCACCCAGTCACCCCAACCCCCCGCCCACCTCCCTTTCCACCATCCCTTGTTCGTTTCCCAGAGTTAGGAGTCTCTCATGCAGAACACTGTTTCGAAGTTGAAACTATATCAAGGGAAAATATCTTTCCTTTTGAACTTTAAGTCTGCTTGAAATAAATGCTTTTATGCATTTAACCCCAAATATGATTCTTCCCCTCCTAGTTGACATGGTTGACAGACAAGGGAGAAAGTAAGTCTCCATCAAATGCCTCTCAGATAGAAAACTCTTCTTAACAGGGAAGGACAGCATAAAGGAGAGACATGTTAAAATTCAAGACACAAGAAAGTTCCAAGATATATAGTCTTGAACCTCGGAGGCCATATCTGGGGACAAAGAGAAGGCCTACTAGGTACCTCCACCCCTCCACCCTGCTTCAGCCAGAGCAGTTCTCCTTTTACCCATGTTATGTATTGGTGTTCCCAGTAAGAGCTTATTCAAACAAACAGGAGAACTGGCTGTGTTTGAAACTTAATAGTGAAAAGAACAAAGACACTTAATAGTTAAAAGGGCGCTGCTCTAGAAGTCAGCTCTCTAAGCTCCATTTTCTAATTTACAAAATGAAGAATTTGTAGGTAACAGTTTCTAGCATTCCCCTATTCCACGGTATGTACTGTTTTATATTCTAGGCCAAAACGCTAGTGTAGATGTGGCTATTATTTGGTATAACAATCTAATTATCCCATGTTATCAAACAGCATGCTTGCCTCCCTTTTAACATAACAAGGGAAGTAAAACATTCAGGCGTGGAATGAGCAATATATCAACAGTACTGGTCTCAGATATAAAATGCTCACTTTAACATGGGTCACTGGAAAGTAGTCAAATAGCCCTCCGAGATTCTGGACTACAGGGTAAAATACTGTACATTCCTCAAGACTCGTCTGCATTCAGATGAGCCCAACATTAGAGTAAGTTGCAAATAGATCTATAATTTTACTCTAATTAAAAAATCTTTATAATTTTGGATAGTGTTTTTTTAGCCGTAACTTACTCTAGCACTAAGCGATTTGTTGAGTTTCTCCTTATTTTTGGCAAAAGAAAAAAGCTAAATGAGTATGGCAAAACTATAAAATCAAATACTATGCAGCCATTAAAAGGATGATATGAATATGTTTGTTGGCATAAAAAATGTTCAAAAAAATATTAAGTAATAAAGGCATAAAACAAAGCAATACATATAATATTATTTCATTGTGGGAAAAAAATATATGTGTTCATATACACTTAGGAAAAAGTTCTGAAGGATGGCCATAGTTATCTCTGGATAGCAAGATTATAAGTCATCATTACTTTCTGCTTTATTATCTTCTTGCATTCTGAAATTTCTTTTTATATTGAAATGCAGGGGAAGCAAATTTGGAAAAAAAAAAAACCTCACTAATTTCTTGCTCCATATTTTATTTGGAAAATGTACAAATGACAGCTCCTTAGACATAGTGGACAATCAAGAATCAGCCAACTTTCTCTGTAAAGAGCCAGATAGTGAATATTTTAGGCTCATGGGCCATGTAGAAATTTTGTAACCATTCGATTTCATCATATTAGCACAAAAGTATCCATAGGCAACAGGTAAATAAATGCACATGACTGTGTTCCAATGAAACTTTACAGAAACTGGGGCTCCTGTGTGGCTCAGTCAGTTAAGGTTCCAACTCTTGGTTTTGGCTCAGGTCACCATCTTGGGGTTGTGAAATTGAGCCCTCGGTGTGGAGTCTGCTTGAGATTCTCATTCCCTCTCCTTCTGCTCCTCCATTCATGCTTTTTCTCCCTCAAGTAAATAAATAAGTCTTTAAAAATAGTTGACAGAAAAAGAAGGTAGGCCATGAGTCATAGTGCGCCACTGCCTGGTCTAGTGGGATGGTTGGTGAAGTAGACAAGGGTTTAAACTCTCACTCCCCCACCGAGGGCTGTCTAACCACAGAAAAATTTGCTTTCCCTGTACGTAAAAAGGAAAGAACAATGACCTCCCTCGAAGATTTTCGTGAGAAAGGGCATCTCACAAAACAGTGCACACAGTTAAGTAATTGTTTCCTACCTTCTTCCTTTTAATAGTACAACTGGGAAAAAAAATAAGTATGTTACAGTAAGATTTTTTTTTAAAGATTTTATTTATTTATTCATGATAGACCTAGAGAGAGAGAGAGAGAGAGAGAGGCAGAGACACAGACAGAGGGAGAAGCAGGCTCCATGCTGGGAGCCTGACGCAGGACTTGATCCCGGGACTCCAGGATCACACCCTAGGCCAAAGGCAGGCGCTGAACAGCTGAGCCACCCGGGGATCCCAAATATTTTATTAAACTAATTCTAACACCAATATTTATCCACAACAAGACCATTTTATAGCAGGGCACCTGGGTGGTGCAGTTGGTTGAGCATCTGACTCTTGATTTCTGCTCGGGTCATGATCTCGGGGACCTGAATCTGCTTGAGATTCTCTCTCTTTCTCCTTCTGCCCCTCCCCAATCTCTTAAAAAAAGAAACACAACAAACCTATTTTATAGCTAAAAGCAGACTTTGTAGGGCAAGCTATGAAATAGGGTAAAGAGAGGCAAAATGACCTGGTTGGAGGCCTTCAATATCCACTCACTTCTCCAGGGTGGCAATGACACAGAATGCTTTGAGTGCACACTCTACGTTTAATTTAAAATAAACACATTATATCTAATAAGCTTTATGTTGGATATACCCTAAGATAAAAATCATTCAGAACTAGAGGTATTGAGCACTTGGGTGGCTCAGTCAGTTAAGCATCTGCCTTTGGCTCAGGTCATGATCTCAGGGTCCTAAGATTGAGGCCCACATCAGGCTCCCTGCTCAACAGAGAGTCTGCGTTTCTCCATCTGCATTTTACAAATGGTCAGAGTGTATCAACCCTTTATGTATTTACCTTCCAAAGAAATAGTTCTTACTTGTGAGTTCAAAACCCTTTGACCACCCACAGTACTTGATTAGTTTTGGTCTCCATATCCAAGGAACATGTTTTCTAAATTTTTTTTTTAATTTTGCTACTCAGGATGTCTGCTGAGTGAAGATATTAGGCTTTATTCAGAGATTCAAAATTCAAAAAAGGAAAGCCTTAGTGGTACTTTACATTCTTGTGACCCCACTGGACCAAAATCATGTTTCATCAAAGCCAGAGACATAGAAATATGGAACTGAAAATCTTCCTTAAGAACTGGATTCTGTTCACAGCAAGGTGGTCATGATTAGCAATTTCCCTCTAGAAAACCCTTTAAAACATGAAAAAAAATGAGATGTTGATACAAAAACGCATATGCCAAACAGCATAACACAATGGCAGCTGGTTAGCAGTCTGAAAGAAAAGCCCACAATGACTCTGGTGCTTAGTGATTAAGCACATGAACACCAGAATTGTAGTGCTTGTTAAATCACTAACCTCACATAGAGCTGTGGTGAAGGAGAAACTTTTACAGCACTTGCCTCCAAGCCTTCCTTCCCTTTCCCTAAGACAAAGAGAAGGAATTAAAAGTAGTGATTAATATAAGTGTCAGGGACAACTCTTACGTTTTGTATTTAGATGCATTGCTTAAATATAATATTCAAATCCAAAATTCAGTCCTTTGTGCTTATTCCTATTCATTTCCAGAGAAATGAAGTCTGTAATAAGCAGCTAGCCATTGTCCCGAAGTGCTTACAGGGAATGCCTGGGTGGCTCACTGGTTGAGCGTCTGCCTTTGGCTCAGGGCCTGATCCCGAGGACCCAAAATTGAGTCTCACATCGGGCTCCCTGCATGGAGCCTGCTTCTCCCTCTGCCTATGTCTCTGCCTCTCTCTCTTTCTCTGTGTGTCTCTCATGAATAAATAAATGAAATCTTTAAAAAAAAAAGTGCCTGCAGGAGCATGAAGTACAGTGGTCTGTACACTGTGTAAGTGCCAGGCCGGGAGAGATTCAGCTGGAATCCAGCGCAAGTTCCTAAAAGGAGTTGTAAGAGCTGTGGGAGCTTGGGCAAATTCATGTGATCCCAGAGAAAGACCTCACTAGAAAACCTGGGTTTCTCCAAGAAATCAAAGCCCAGGATAGGAATCATTCAAGATAAAAGGTGTGGCTGCATTGCAAGGCAATACTGTATAGGAATCTGCCATATGATAGATATCTACCAGATGTTTGGGGAACCAAATGATCTCTAGAAAGGTATACTCTAGTGCAATGTGACATCTAATATAATGACATAGAACAGTTTCAATGAGAGGATGGAGGTTACTGAGAATAGCTCATTGGGGGGGTGATGGTAGGAGAGGAGGGACAGGCAAAGAGGAATGGTTAGGGAAGGCTTTTTAAAGGGAGAAATGTTTGATCTAGACCTTGACATAGTTGGCCAACTAGACAAAGGGAAAAGAGTATTTTCTGTAGAAGGACCAGCATGAGCAAAGTTTGGAGGTACAGAACTTGCCAAATTTAGGGTAGAGCAAATAGTTTTGTGTATCTGGAATGTAGGGGCTGACTGGAGACAAGATTCAGGAACTGGAGTAGTAGAGAGAAGGCATAGAAGTTCTCCGTAGTTGGCCAAGCAGTTCAAATGTAACCCAACAGGCAGTGAGGTTGACTGAAGCTCACTTGTAGTTTTAAAAGATAACTTCACACATGTAGAGTCAGGAGGTGCACTTCATTGCACACAGGCTTTCAGGGAATTGGAGAAGACTCAGGTAAACCTATTTTTCTTAGTTTTTTAAATAAATAAATTGTACCAAATACTATTCAAAGAATTTTTGCATCATCTCATTTAATCCTTGCAATAATGCTCTGAGCTAGGTACTAATATTCTCCCTATTTTACGGAGAAGGGAACTGAGGCATGGAGAGGTCAAGTGACCTGTCTGAGGTCACACAGCAAATAAGTGGTAGAGGCAAGATAAAAGCTCAAGAAGAAGGCTGGCTCCAGTGTTTGCACTCAAAACGAGTCCACTAAGTTACTGTCTTGGGCACAGTCCCAGTATGCAGCTCATGGAAAGTCGTCACAGTTATTGGCACAGACATTGGCATAGACATCACCTTCCACTGCTCTCTCCTCTCTCGATAATGGGCTGCCTTTTTAGTATCATCCCATCATCCCTCTGCCTCGAAGTACCTACTGGGGGTCTTAGAGGAAGACAGGGAGCGCCCATTTTTAACATTCTCTTTCATGGGTATCCACCTCCGGTTTACACTGTGAGAAATGGTCTCAACAATGCAGGTCCAGTGGCTTAGTCAAGAAATTTAAATATACCCATTTTTATATTTATATATAGGTTTTGGTCACAGATTTTTTTTTTTAATTTTGTGAGCTATCCTCTGAAAAAAACCCTTTCAACTACTATTAACACTTTTGACATGAGTCTGTAAAATTGATTCAGACAGTTTGCCAAAGCTGCCAGTCTTAATTAATGACTTACTATAACCTCCTGTTTTATTAGATCTATATTTCTAGTATATTGGCACATATATTAATGACTGACCCGTGAATAAACTGACAGTTTTAAAATGATATAAGATAACTTGTTTTCTTATGGAGAATTCACTTTTGCCTTGAACTTACAGTAAAATGATTATTAGTTCAGTAAATTATGACTCCAATGTTCTCATGATCACCTTAGCAGTAGAAAGACTGTCTGGATTTCATTTCTCGATGAAATTCTACTTTGGATGAGTCTCTGATTAATCTCATGCTCTAGCAAATAGAACTGCTAGCTTCAGAGTCATAAACTTTTCAAGCAGAAAAACATTCACTGAGGGTCTGCTAGTTTCCCGTATTAGTAATATCTAAACCTGGTTTAACAATACTTTACAGTATGTTCCAATATCTTAAAGGATATGTGTATTATATACATATATATATGTATTATATATACACATATATATGCAAAATTAATTGGAATTTTCTTAAGCATTCAATAAAATACATAAAGAACGTTTTAGAGTGAGATAAGATATTGATAAAATAAACAATGTGACTCTCACAACAACAAAAGGAGCTTGATATCTACTGTCTAACGTGAAACAATTTGCATTATCTGCACAAAAGGGGCACCAGATATGCCAGGCTTTATATTTGTGTATTTCACGGACAAAGTTTAGTTGAGATGTGGTAGTAGAAGCAAAAAGTACTAAGTTACTGCTGAATTACAATACATTCCAGCCCTTTCTTCCTGAACGTACTGCCTTTTTGAAAGGTAAACTTTGAAATGAATGTCACAACTCAAATGATAAATGACAAATACAGAGCTGAGATTTTTCATTTAAAATTAACCCACAGTGTGAACCAGGCCTACAGTAAGTTAGTCAAATTCATAGGAGTTACATTGTATTTGAGGGTTATTCCCAAAGGCCTAGCACAATTCAAGACTGATTTTCTCTAGAGCTGACAAAGGAGAGCAGATTGTTTCCTAGTTGGAGTGGCGCCACCACGTGGCAATAACATAAACATGGTTTTACAAGTCAACCGGGAGGCTTCAAAATTATGAGATATTTGACCCTCTTTTTTTCATCCAGGAATATCACATGATTTAAAACTTTCTGCATATGAAAAGCATCAACTTGCATTTTCATATTATGTGATTTCAAATTAGCATATTCCGAATGCACATAAAATGTGGACATGTTGTGTTTTTGTGCAGTCCTATGCAGGGCGATGAAGAGAATGCACTTTGGAGCTAATTGGTCTGGATTGAATTCCATTTCTGCTACTTACTCTCTGCATACCTTGGGCAAATTACTCAGCCCTTCCAAATCTCAGTTTTCTCAGCTATAAAATAGGGACAGTACTAGTACCTATCTTAATGGATTGTTATGAGTATTGAGTTACTGTAAAACCCTAAGAACAGCCTGGCAAAGACTAAGTCATCTAGAAGTTTTTTGTTATTGCTTTCCTATTAGTATCATTAAGCTTGAAGAGACTTTGATAAGTCATCAGATTCACCTTTCTAAATCCTTTCAGGGTGTAGCTTTAACCAACTCATGAGAGATCAACATGAGTGACCAAGCTAAGCTAAGTGACTACCATGAGTAACATGGACCACAGCTACTTTTTGCAGTTTAAAAATTAGTATCATACCAGGAGCTGATTGTTTTAAAACAAATCAAAATAACATCAGTGTCTTTGTGTCAGAGTACATAATTTAAATGCACAATTATAAATGACCAAGCTTCAACATTTTAACAAAATTTATTCTTCTAGACAAAAGCCTCTCAAACTTTAATATATGTGCTAATAACCTGAAACTTATCAAAATGCAGGTTCAGGTTTCATAGATCTGACTGGTTTCTGAGATTTTTGCATTTTTTTACAAGCTCCCAAATGATGCTGATGCTACTGCCTTGCAGAGCACACTTTGAGTAACAACGGCCTAAATCACTGAAATTCATTTCCATTTCCACTTTATTATTGTCTTGCCTTGTCACTCAGGAAAACATGGTGATTTAATAAGTCAGAGAAAAGCCATAAAAACCAAGATAACATCCTGTGTAGTCTTCACTTTCTCTGAGCAACTAACCTTCATCTTTCGTGGTGGCAAATATACAGGAAGGGTAAGTGCCTAACACGAACCAAGTAAGTGTGTAAGGACTGAGGTTCATCACAGTTGTTGACTTCTCCAGGCCAGAATTTCCAGAG
The DNA here is from genome assembly GCF_905146905.1 of Nyctereutes procyonoides. Classification (NCBI taxonomy): domain Eukaryota; kingdom Metazoa; phylum Chordata; class Mammalia; order Carnivora; family Canidae; genus Nyctereutes; species Nyctereutes procyonoides. The sequence continues at coordinate 15,984,568 of NW_026575040.1, forward strand.
AACTGGAACTGGAGTAGCTCACATTTACACAGAACCACCTCCTATGTGAAAAGCAGAGGGGTTAGTCCAGAACCCGATGAAGGCTGAAGCAGGGACCCCACCATCCCGGAGACGACCCAGGGTGTGAGAATCACAAGACATATGTAATCAGCCTTTCTAACCTACTCAAAAGGAAGTTAAGGGCTTTATTACTTGTGAAGCAGTGGCCAAAATAGTGTAACTTTAAAAATTCTTTGGAAATGCGCATAAAGCGTATGTAAAATAAATTAGTTATGACCGAGGCAAACTGGAAATACTGTTATTGTCACAACCAGAGATTAGAAAATGATAGTTCAGGTGTGCCCAGATGGCTTGGCTCAGTCTCTTAAGCATCAGACTCTTGGTTTCAGCTCAGATCATGATCTCAGTGTTGTGAGATCAAGCCTTGCATCAGGCTCTGCTGGTGGGCATGGAGCCTGCTTGGGATTCTCTCTCTCCCTCTCTCCCTCTGCCCCCCCTTCTCTCTCTCTCTATCCCTCTCCAAAAAAAAAAAAAAAAAAAAGAGGAAAAGAAAAGAAAATTACAGTTCAAAAAACAGGAGATCATGAAAAAGATCTGAGAAATTGAGAGCTTCGTGGGGAACCTATTGTAAGGTTTTGGCAGCATTAACTCACACCAACTATGAATAATTTCCAGAAGCTCAAAAAATATCTGTAACAGCATCTATGTGCTTATCCTTTTTACAGATGCAACATTTTATGTTCTGTAAAAATTACATCTTAGCAAAAGAAAATATTATCAATATATGTACATGGAAAAGGACTAGGAAGATATACCATAAAATGCCAAAAATAATTAACTGATGGGTGATTTTTATTTTCTTTTTGTTTACCTGTACCTTATTCATAGTCCATAATCAGAATGTATTATTTTTGTAAAATGGGAGAAAAAAAACAAAATTTACTTTAAAAGAGAAAATCACCTCCTGGATGTGAATACTTTTTTTTTTATTTTAATTTTTTAGAGAGAGAGCATGAGCAAGGGAGAGGGGCAGAGAGAGAGGGAGAGAATCTTTTTATTATTATTATTTTAGGTAGTTAATATATAGTGCAATATTGGTTTCAGGAATAGAATTCAGTGGCCTGTCACTTACATACAACACCCAAAGTTCATCATAACAAGTGCCTTCTTTACTACCCATCACCCATCCAGCCCCTCCCCCACCCATCTCCCTCCATCACCCTTCAGTTTGTTCTCTATCATTAGAGTCTCTTATGACTTGTTTCCCTCTCCTTTTTTTCTTTTCTCCTTTCCCATATGTTCATCTATTTGCTTTCTTAAATTCCACATATGAATGAGATCAAATGATATTCGTCTTTCTCTGACTTATTTCACTTAGCATAATACACTCTAACTCCATCCACATCACTGCACATGGCAAGATTTCATCCTTCTTGATGGCTGAGTGATATTCCCATGTATATATATATTCCCATATATATTCATATTCATATATATACATATATATGCCACATTTTTTAATCCATTCATCATTCAATGGACATTTGGGCTCTCTCCATAGTTTGACCATTGTAGGTAATACTGCTGTAGCATCAGGTTGCATATATCCCTTCAAGTCTGTATTTTTGTATCCTTTGGGTAAATACTTATTTAGTAGTACCTAGTTGTACAATTAGCAGATAGTTCTATTCTTAACATTTTGAGGAACGTCCATAGCGAGGGAGAGAGAGAATCTTAAGCAGACTACATGCTCAGTACTGAGCCCACTGCAGGGCTTCATCTCACCTGAGACCATGACCTGAGCTGAAGAATCCCACACTCAACCCACTGAACCACCCAGGCGCCCTGAATAAAATACTGTAAAAGTTTACTATTTAGCAGTTGACAACTTTGTATGATACAGATATCCCCTGCTCTTTGAAAGTTCATGTCACACATCACATTTTAGAAAGACCAACAATACCTGTGTTCACTAATCAAAAGAAATCCAAACAGGATTTTGCTTTTTCAAAACAAGGAGAAAAGCAAAAATAGCATTCTGTGCTTGTTTTGCAGCCAGCCCTTACCTCTGAGGCAGGGCACACCCCAAGCAGCGAGAGTGGCCACTCAGTAGGCGTCTTCCCTGGGAACTACATTGAGTGTCGCAGCATTAAGCTGTCATAGCTTTCAACTGTGCCAAAACTCGTGCACTTTATCTCGATTTATTTTGTGCATCTGTGAGCAAGATATGTCCTAAGGTATCAGAATACTAAAAGAGGTTATTTTTTGATCTGGAAATGCTGAAGATTTCCATATAAACTAATGGTAATTGCTTCTTCACTTTATGCCAATTTGGCTTGCAAAAGGTTTCATAGGAATGTTCTACTTTCAGGCAGCAAGGTCTGAAAGTGCTATATAACTACAGCATGTGATACACCTTCCTGCACTTATTGCTAATGGCTGAATTCCTGACATATAATTTGATTCATTTCTAAGAAACAAATACCCACATCCGAAGTAGTGCCTAGCTTATTGAGAATTTCCCCTGCTAATAATTAATTCTGCATGCTCTCTGGGTTCTACATTTCTCTGAGGCAAATCTGAAGTTGGAAAAAAAAATCCCATTTTTGTTCATGTCAGGGTTCTTGTGGCTCCTGACTGTGGTTCCATTTCAAGTGCACCTGGGCCCTCAAAACTGAATTTCTTAACTTTCTTGACTATGGATACATTTCCAAGGAGCACTTGCAAGAAAACTGCTTCAAATTGGAATCCTTCCGCTCGGGTACAATCATGCAAACAGCCAGCAGAATTTATTTAACCTTCAGCCAACTGCTCAACCAACTTGAAATTATTGATAGCCCATCAGCAATGATCAAGATGGAGAGGCTAAATGAAGAGGTGCTTTTTTTTTTTTTTTTTTTTTTTTTTTACAAGAGAACCATTGAGCTGGTAACAGGACTTGAAATGCCGTGTCAGCTCAGCTCGCATGGTCAGGGAGCTCAGCTGCTGGAGGGAAATAAAACTGTTCAGTTACAGCCGCCCTCCAATCAGTCACAGGGGTAATGGTGTTTGGCTTCAGTCAGGTTGTATGTCAGCAAATATACATCTCTTAGACAGCCCCTAAGAGTGCCTTAAGATCATGCTTATTGTTTTATATAGATAGGGGTCGGATGCTGATAGATGGTGGTCATAGGCCACCGAAATAAATTTTACCATGTTTAGCAGGTAAAGTTAATCTCAATACTAGAGAATGAGAGAGCCATTTTGATAAAATATTCATTCCATTGACAGTGATGGGACATTTTTCCTCTGTTAATGCATGGTGCAGATCATATGAAAGTAGATATCCTCTACTCCGTGCTCCTCAGCCCCCACTGTGGGAAGTCCAGGTGCAGAAAAGGGACCTCAGGTATAATCCAGGAGATTTACTAAGGTTGAACTTTAAAGACTAAGTTTGTTCGAAGGAGTTCTCCGGGGAACTAAACACACTATAGCACCACCCTGCTGTGGTCAGAGTGACACAGGAATCAGATACAGAATTAAAGAAACACTGGCTGTTACAGTGAATTATTTATGCCCCACCTTTAGTCCAAAAAAAGGATTGGAAACAGCATTATGTAGCACAAGGATAACCACCCCCTTCCCAATCTACTGAACATTAGCAATACGCCCCAGTACCCTTTTACCACTGAGCCTGGATGAAACTCAGAATCTCAATCTAGTGTTTTAGGTTAAAACGAGTTTGCTCCCATCTAAGTCTTTAAAATCCAGAAATCTGCCTTCAAATATGCCTTGAAAGAAATATAGTGAGTCTTCTAAGAGCTTCCTGCAGGGTAGTTAGAGAACAGCTCCCATATGAGAGCCTGTGAAAAGCAGAATATGATAGGGTCCTTCAAAAACAATCTGTCCATCTGCAAAAGATTTTTCTTGGGAATGATAAATGAGGCCAAGCAGAAGCAGGACACTGTGCTCTTCTTTGGAGAAATGAGGAAATTTTTTTCAAGAGATCGAATCCTCTTACCCCCAGGCCAAGAGTCAGTGAGACTCACAGATCTGAGTCAAGGTGCCTGTAAGAGCCCCGCACAGCCAATCTTCATTAGAAACTCTTACAAAGTTTGAAGGCAGAGAAGTGAAAGACGAGGTATTAGCATGTTAACCTTGGACTGGCTTCATGTTTATGTTGTGGTGGATATCCTTAAAGAAACCAACCCTCTGGCAGTGACCTCAGCCCTTATATGAAGTGCTGTAGACGTGAGTCTTGCCTCATCTCCCCAGCCTATTGGTTTATTAGACTGAGTTCTTCAGATCTTATGACTTAGAACTTGCTTGGAAATGAAAAAAAGTAAACTAAATTCCCATTTTCTTAAATTTAGTAAGTAGTAGGTCTTTGTTTTATTGGCTGTTCACCTTTTTGCTCTCCGCTTTCTTTTTTTTTTTAATTTTTTATTTATTTATGATAGTCACGAGAGAGAGAGGCAGAGACACAGGCAGAGGGAGAAGCAGGCTCCATGCACCGGGAGCCCGACGTGGGATTCGATCCCGGGGTCTCCAGGATCGCGCCCTGGGCCAAAGGCAGGCGCCAAACCGCTGCGCCACCCAGGGATCCCCATGCTCTCTGCTTTCTTAAGGGTAGAGTATTGCTCACATACTCAGGGTCTTGGGTAGTGGGCATCCAGTTTAGTAAAACCACTGAATTCATCCTTTAGTACCTCCCTTTCAGAAAGAAGCCCTACATTAGGGTGCTGTCTGAATTTTTAAGCATAGCCTATCTTTACAAAGGCCAATTTCTGCATCTAGGCCAAAGTATGTATTTATTTATTTTTAAATATTTTATTTATTTATATGAGTGACACAGAAAGTGAGGCAGAGACACAGGCAGAGGGAGAGGCAGGCTCCTCTCAGGGAGCTCAATGTGGGACTCAATCCCCAGGCCCCAAGATCACAACCTGAGCCTAAGGCAGATACTCAACCGCTGAGCCCAGGCATCAGGCATCCCACCAAGATATGTATTTATACTAAGTTCATGTTTCCTAAAAAACAACAACAACAACAACAACAAATAAGTGACTAGACTGTTACTAGAATTCGGGAAAAAAATCCATTTTTAATCTTTTGATCCACAATTATTCTGTAAGCACAAGTCCTTTTTTATAATAAAAATGTGCTATATGGTGTTCCAGTAAGAAAATGTACCACAGGATATAAAGGAAAGGCCATTCTGAATTAGTCTCAACTGTAGGCTTTTTTTAAATGCCCTTTAAAAAATATTTTTTAAATAATGAAAATTAATCCTTAATGAAGTCCTGCCAAACAGAAGTCCTAGAGGGCCTTCCTTTGATGAATAAATTAAAGATTTTTAATTCACTAATTTAATGGCTTCCTTGAGGAAGGAATTGGCATCTAATGCAACCTTATGTCACCTGTAGTACTTAGCAAGCTGTCTTGAACAAAGGTGGCACTCAGGAATTAGCTGCTGCGTAGATGAATGTGCTTGTAAGGACTTGGACAACTATTCGCTCTCTTAAGTAAATATTTCTTTCATACATTTCATTTTACAGTGTAATTGCCACTTCAGCCAGTACAAAGTTCAATTTTAGTCCAATTCATGAAAAAGTGATTATAAATCCCATATAAGTGGGATCCAAATTCATATAGTTTTACTTGACTTTAAAATGTGGCACAATAGGGGAACCTGGGTGGCTCAGTGGTTGAGCATCTGGTTTGGCTCAGGTCATGATCTTGGGGTCCTGGGATTGAGTCCTGCATCAGGCTCCCCACAGGGAGCCTTCTTCTCCCTCTGCCTACGTCTCTACTTCTCTCTGTGTGTCTCTCAGGAACAAATAAAATATAATTAAATAAATAAATAAATAAATAAATAAATAAATAAATAAATAAATAAATAAATAAGCAAGCAAATGTGGCACTATAAATTAAGAGTCTTATATGCTTGCCTTTCCCCCAGTAATTTCCCTTCTAGGAATAGTAAATAATAACGGATCATGTAAACATTCTGATAAAAGAATGTCCATCACTTGGAAGCAACCTAAATGTCCACATATACATCCTATGGAATAATAATGAGCCTTTAAAAATAGTCTTGTAGATAATTATGTAGTGACTTTTAAAGATAATAATTATATATTACTTGGGTGTTTGGGGTTTTTTTTAATCAACTTAAAAGTGACCTGGCAGGTATTGGGAGATTGGCTACATAGAAGCAGCTTAAGTAGTGGATTGAGAGAACCAGGTTTCTTGCTGTCAGAGAAAAGAGTTACAAATATTAAAAGAGAAAAAGAGGGCAGCCCTGGTGGCTTAGCAGTTTAGCGCCACCTTCAGCCCGGGGTGTGATCCTGGAGACCTGGGATTGAGTCCCATGTCAGGCTCCCTGCAAGAAGCCCCTGCCTCTCTCTCTCTCTCTGTCTCTCATGAATAAATAAATAAAATCTTTTTTTAAAAAAAAAGAGAAAAGATTAGAATTAACCCTGCAGTGTTGTACTAAAATTGGAAATATCTGGTGTGAACTCATAGTATTCGGTATGCATAAACATAAAACCAAATATAAATGTATAGGTATTATATATGAATATTTCCTGATTTTGTCCACTCTTAAGTATCTGGGCACATCAACATTCCAGGAAAAGAGCATCGGCACTTGAGTAGCAATAAGCACACCACTTCTGACGTCTTGGTACCTATACCACTCTCCATTAAAAAGAACTAGGGCTCCTTCAAGAAATGGCTGATTCCAGGGCTAAGGCAGGGAAAATACACAATGAGCCTGTAACATCTTGTTCCAGAAAGGAAGACAGTGCTCAGAACAATGAGAGTATGTCAGAAGGACTTGTGTAAACTGGCTTGTAGGGGCTCCCACTGGCCAAGTTTGGAATAATTTAATTGTCAGAATAATTAACAATAGTAATAGATTATACCCCCATTGAAAACAGTAGAAATCCATGGATCCACTCTGGTATAAATAAATGAATGAACACATGAAAAAAGAGTCTCTTCCTTACAGTAGAATGTCAACTAACAAATGTAGAAAAAATAATAGACTTAGAAAATTGTCATTTGGTAACTATCATAGTAATAATTAATTTAATTATGAAATATCCAGGAATGCTAGAACTAGTAGAAGAGAGTTCAAGAATGGGGTATATACTCAGTCTCAGAGTATCTGCACCCAAAATACTTATGAATTACAAAGGAAAAATAAGAATTTTATAGTGAGGGGATCCCTGGGTGGCTCAGTGGTTTAGCGCCTGCCTTTGGCCCACGGCGTGATCCTGGAGTCCCGGGATCAAGTCCCGCGTCAGGCTCCTGGCATGGAGCCTGCTTCTCCCTCCTCCTGTGTCTGCCTCTCTCTCTCTCTCTCTATGTCTATCATAAATAATAAATAAATAAATATTTTTTAAAAAAGAATTTTATAGTGGAAAAACCTGTCAGACACCATCTTACTCAAGTAACAAGAGTCAACACCAGCGCTAGTCAGCCAACCATGTGCCATCTTATGAGATGCAGTAAAGAGCCCAAGAGCCCTTTGAGATCTGCCTGCCAAAGATGCATCAGCTGAATCTAAATCATGAGGAAACATCAAAAGTGAGGAGCAGTTGACAAAACAGCTAACAGTCATAATCATAATTCATCATAAGATTAACAACTGTAACCTTCAAATGCATCAAGGTCATAAAAATCAAGTTCAGAATGGGGAACTGTCCCAGACCGAAGACTAAAAAGACATGACAAGAGCAACATCTATTTCTGGATTGGATCTTTTTGTATAAAGAACATTGATAGTTAAGTAGGATCTTTGGATTATGAGTTTAGGGAGTTCTTTGTTCTGTACTTCCAAAATTTCTGTAAGGTTTAAAACATTTCAAAGTAAAAAAAAAACATTGGGAATAAAACAACATACAACTATGATTCCATTTTGTAGAAGTTGTACACCATAATATATGTGATACATAGAGGTCAAAAAATATACATCAAAATATGGTTAACTCTTGAGTAATGGGACTATGTTTGCTTACATTTTTAAAAAATATTTTATTTATTTATTCATAAGAGACACAGAGAGAGAGAGAAAGAGAGAGGCAGAGACACAGGCAGAGGGAGAAGCAGGATCCATACAAGGAGCCCGATGTGGGATTGGAACCCAGGAATCCAGGATCACACCCTGAACCAAAGGCAGGCACTCAATGGCTGAGCCACTCAGGCATCCCACATTTAAATTTTCACTTATGTTTTTGTTCATCTAAATTTTCTAATTGTCAAAAAATTAATATGTATTCTCTTTGCAGTGCAAAAAATTTTTTTGTTTTTTAATGCATATTCATGCACTTTGGTAATTTCCAGCCTTAAACGGGTAAGATTGTATTACAAGGCATAATTGCTTCATCTATAATTCAATTAGCCTCAACAATATATAATGTGCTTTCAAGATACTGCAAGATTGCCTTCCATTTCTAAAATGTGGAAAATAATCATATTTGGGAAACAGTATTTATCTTTTCTCTTTTTTATGTTACCTGTTGCTCATTGATCATATTCCTGAAAAATAATCTTACTATAGTTGAATCACTGCCTTTCACACTTTTATGATAGAAACTTTAAATTAGATTAGAAATTCTAATTACTATTCATCTGGATATAAAAAATACTAAAATAACCATCTTTTGCTATTGTGAGTTTCAACATCTTTACTACTTTTCTTAACTCACTCAGGATCATATTATGATTATAAACTTCACTTTAAAGAATAATTAGAAATACTAATTAACAAGATTGATTAATTAATAATGTTGCCGGGCAGCCCGGGTGGCTCAGTGGTTTGGCGCCATCGCAGCCCAGGACCTGATCCTGGAGACCTGGGATCGAGTCCCGTGTCAGGCTCCCTGCATGGAGCCTGCTTCTCTCTCTGCCTGTGTCTCTGCCTCTCTTTCTCTCTCTGTGTCTCTCATGAATAAATAAATAAGTAAATAAATAAATAAAAATATTAATTAATAGTGTTGCCAGAGTACTCAGTACCTCTTGTTTAGCAAAGTAATGCTAAAAGAATTTGTGATTCTTGTTAAAGCATATACATTGAAATGAAATGTATTCAATATTCTTATCTTTTGCAAAGGCTAAACACTTCTACATTGGCCATGACTTTCAGAACAAGAACCTTGAAAATGAATTTCAAATCATATCTATAAAATGAGATTCTTCGTCAGATTCCAAAGAGTAAGTTCACACTTATGGACATTATTCACTTAATGTACAGAACACAACACTTCAAATGTACACTAAGTGCACTGTTTTTGCTTAAAAACTCTGAAAAACATCTCCTGGGTCAGGTTAGCTGAAAAGAAAATGAATAGTGGGACTTTGTGATCTATTCATACCTGGATGCACACGTGTATCTCCAATTAACTGAAACAGAAATTCCCAGCATGTTTCCAGTGAAAAGGATATTTTTAATCATGTCATGGTATGTTGGCAGGTATTTTTAACCATGCCAAGTCAGAATGTTATACTGTGAATCTAGAAATATTAACAGCAAAACCGAATCAGACACACAGAATTCTAATATTAACTTAGCCCTCCATGGATAGGTCTCTACACATGGTAGTCCGAGTGGCTCAGGGGTTTAGCGCTGCCTTCAGCCCAGGGTGTGATCCTGGGGACCCGGAATCGAGTCTCACGTTGGGCACCCTGTGTGGAGCCTGCTTCTCCCTCTGCCTGTGTCTCTGCCTCTCTCTCTGTGTCTCTCATGAATAAATAAATAAAATCTTTTAAAAAATTAAATTACATAACATATATAAGCTCATACCCCAGCAACACTTCTATTAAGAGCTATTCCTCAAGCCAAAATCTCAATCAGAGGAAGATGCGAGGTGAATTAAATCAGTCTCTTACAAATATCCAGGGCAGTAACGAATTAAGATGGTTAATTTAAAGAGAGTGTTTAAATTTAGGATTTAGGATTAAATTTAAATTTACAATTATTTTAGTTACAAAAGCCTAACTGTAAATGGCTCAAACAAAGATCACTTACTAGAGGCAGCAGCTTCCAGGAGGCTGCAAACAAGGTCAATTCAGTACCTCAACAGTGACTTGAATGACCCAAACTCTTTCTGTCTTAAGGGTCAGTGATCTTCAACATATTGTCTGTCATCCTCAGACTTGTCCCTTTGTTACAGCAAGGTGGCTGCTACTACCCCAGACATCAAGTTAGCAACTATGTCTGACGGCAGAAAGGGCAATGTTTTTCTTTTCATCAGGGAGAAACATTTCACAGAATGTCACCAGCAGACTTCCCCTCAGGTCCATTGGCCAAGGATGATTGTATCACATGCCAATGCCTTCATTGCAAAGAAGGTGGAAAAATACCTTTCTGACATTGCAGCCTCTGAAATGAGGAGCAGCTTTGCCAGCAGGGGGAAAAAAAAAAAAAACACAAGAAAATAGAATGGTTGTTGAGTAGATAACCCATAGTGTCTACTATACTTTGTGTTTTCTGGGGAAAAAAAAGTCTTCTTTTTCTTTACTTTAAAAAAAATTTGGACTTTTTATATATCTTCAAGTAAGCATTAAATAAATCTCTCAGTTCCAATTCATATGCTTCTCAATATGGTGTGTTTATGAGACCATGTTTCTATTTAACTTTTCAGCCATGAAGAGGATGTTTGTTAGTGTTCTGTTTTCAATGCGCCGACCACAGATAACTGTATTCCAATCTCACTGTGCTGATAATGCCCTGCATTTACTAAAAGTAGTAGTAAATTCTGAGATGAATGAGTGAATTTTGATGAATGAATAAGATACCAGACTTATAGCAGAGAGAATTTGTTTTGTTTTAAAGATTTTATTTATTTATTCATGAGAGACACACAGAGAGAGAGGCAGAGACACATAGGCAGAGGGAGAAGCAGGCTCCGTGTAGAAAGCCCAATGTGGAACTCGACCCTGGGACTCCAGAATCACGCCCTGAGCCAAGGTCAGACGCTTAACCACTGAGCCACCCAGGCGTCCCTAGCAGAGAGGATTTGATACTAAGTCGTTGCATGTCCTATTTTTTATGATAATAACTAGAACTTGTATTACACTTTATAGTTAGAAAAGCCACTTATGCATATCTTTCAAACATTACTACCCACATAAAGGTTATATCCATTTACTTAAATGAGTGAGGACAATGAGGAGGCTCTAGAAAGCCAGAAAGCCAGAGACTAGACAGGTCAGCCCTCAGCCTCTGGGAACATTGTCAACAAAGAGCAGGCCCCAGCCACTGGCCTACAGCTCAGAATAGAGCTTCAGCCTCTGAGGAGAAGAAGAGCAAGGACAGGATGAGACTTTAGTCCAAAGGAAAACTTCTCTAATTGGGGGTGAACAGATGAGGACTTGGGAATCAGGACCAAGGGAGAAATCTACAATGAGACCTAAGACTCAGGAGTATACAATAAACCCAACAGATTCTAAGTAATAAATTTTGAGATGAATGGATGAATGAATTTTGATGAATGAATGAAGATACCAGCCTTGTAGCATAGATGATTTGATACTAAGTCACTGCATGTTGATCTAGAACCTAGTATTATTCTTAGGAACTGGGAGCTGACTACATCTATAATTAGGGATCAAGGGGACCATTTGGGAATGAAAGGAGGAATGACGCCATTTTGGGCTTTCATTAATTCAAAGTTTGTTGAGAATATAAGTTATCTGAGGAGCTTCATAACTATGCAGATCGTCAGCCACCTCCTTAGAAACTCTGATTCAGGTCTTGTGTCAGGCACTGACATTTTTAAGGAAAATCCTAAAATGGTGCTACTGCTGTGGTCAATGGAATCATCTTATAATCCTAAGTAAGCATTAAGCTTCTTAGGAACCAACAGCATGCCTTATATTCCTTCTGTATCCCCCATAGATTTTTAACTGTGTGATATAACTGGTCAATATGCATGTCGATTGAAATCTCTGCCAGTTTAAATTAGGTCACTGGAATTGACCACTTAGGTTGATCATAGAGTCACCTGCTGAAGAAGTTAAAAGTACTCACAACTTAATGCTAATTGGTTAACTCCCATCTTCAAGGTACTAGACATTGTAGGGGAACCAGAAGTGAGCATAACACAGAGTCTGCATTCCAGGTAGTTACAAAGCAGTGGGGGTACAGATACAATGCAATACAAAGTAGAATTTGTTGCATATTATGATATGAATAAAAATGCTGGGAGAGAGGAACAGTCAGGGAAGGTCAGCTATGCCTTGAAGAACAAATAAGACTTCAGTAGATGGTGGAAAAAGGAATGGTCATTCCACACAAAGGTCTTCACACATTCATTCATTCAACAAATGTTTACTGAGCCCCTATCGTGTGCCAAGCACTGTTCTAGGAGTTAGAAGTACAGAAATGTACACCACCAAGTCCCTGCTAATATTCTAGGGAGGATGGGAGATAGCCAATAAACTAATTAGTAAGGACATATTATGCTATACTTGATAAATACTGACATTCTATCTCTTGTGTATGGCAGCTATGTGAAAACTGAATTGAAGAGGAGGAGACATAGAAGCAGGAAGACCAGCTAGGAGACCAGGGTAAGAAGAGAGGAAGACATGACAAGAATCCGACATATCACATGTGAGTAGAAATGGAAAAAAATCAGTTTAGTGAAAAAAACTGTAACACTACAAGGATAACAAGAAAAATATGAGAAAGTTACAGTTTTGATGACCTAAAGATCCATATCCTCACACCCTCTGCTGTCATTTTCACCATCCCTAAAATGGTGTCCCCAAGATATCCCTGTCTTCCACATGGCCCTCGAGATGATATGAAAGGATGACAGTGGATACTCCCTTCTCTCCAGTGGGCAGTCTGCTTCTGTGGGGCCAGTCCCCTTTGAGGGACACTTCTTTATCATTTCCCAATTATTTGTCTGTAAGGCAACCTATAGAGTTTAGCCCCAGGTCATTTCAAGAACTCATGTTGTATTAGGAAAATCAATTATAAAACACAATGGCAGGGCACTGTGGAAGCTAAGCAACTGATTAAATTTTTCGGTTTTCAATCCCCAGAATAGGTTTTTGGAAGAAGTATTGAGTCAAGTTGTTTTAATTGAACTATAAATAACTATCACCTTTGTTTTCACTTTTATGCCCTAGATACTAACCATATATGAATGGAAAAAAATGGAAGGAAAGAGAGAAAAGAGTTTTTAGCAATTTAAGTAATTAATTAAGCTGAATTTTTATAAATGGAATCAACTTGAATACTCTAAGAGTGTTTGATATAAACATGTCAGGTGTAAAATAATGAACAAGCTCTAAAAAGACCAGATTATGGTCTTTTATATTATTATAAAAGATTATTATAATTTCCTGCAATTATAAAATCAATGCTATTCAACATTTTACAGATTATAACAGACTTTCACAGATACCTCATATGTCCTGAATTTTAGACTCCCAGCAGCAACCTTATGATGTAGGCATTGTTATTATCCCAATTTTACAAATCAAGAAGTAATTCCATGAGGCTAAGTGACTTGCCCAGGCTGACAGAGCTAGGAGGTGATGGGCACCAACTCTAGGTTCTGCATTTCACTCTTCTGATGAGCCCCTCTTCCCTCCCTATTTATATGAATAATATATCTGAATTTGTATATATTGAGTATTTGCTTAAAGCTAGATATGACTAATTTTTATATGAATAATTATCACTTCACGGGCAGCCCTGGTGGCACAGCGGTTTAGTGCTGCCTGCAGCCGGGGGTATAATCCTGGAGACCTGGGATCGAGTCCCACGCCGGGCTTCCTGCATGGAGCCTGCTTCTCCCACTGCCTGTGTCTCTGCCTCTCTCTCTCTCTCTCTCTCTCTCTCTCTCTCTGTCTCTCATGAATAAATAAATAAAATCTTTTAAAAAATAATTATCACTTTGCAAGTATTAAAGGGCTTTCTTCACAAATATACAGCTTTCTGTGTTAATGAGATGTGATAAGATTATTGACAAGTTAGCCAATAAGCAATTTTTAAATTTTTCAAGTGTATCTTACTTTGTCTATGATTTTCTAAAATGCATGAGAGAATTCTATTATGTAAAGAAATCCTCTTTTCCCTTCTTTCATAAATGATTTTACCTAAAAAAAATCATGGACCAGGCTTACAATTACCATTGCAATCATGAGGATTTTCAGTTGTAAGCAATCAAGACCAATGCTGGCTGTCTCAAGCAAAGAGAGACTGTATTGGAAGAATCTTGAGGATCCACCAAATCAACAGAAGGCTAAGGAATCTTTCTTGAAAGCTAGGCTACAAAAGATCTAGATAAACCAAGGCCACCCCACAGGAACAGGGGCCCTTCACCAGCACACCCCTAAGAATGATCTTGGCCTCCAAAGTTCCCTTTGCCTCTGCCTCCACTCTGTCAGGATCCAAAGTCCTGGGAGCAAATGTCTGATTGACACTACCAGAAAGTGAGTTGAGGAAGAACCGGGTCCCCTTCACTTCTGTTCATGCTCAGAATTGAGGGGGATATGGAGGAAACACTGGCAATTGCCCCCTCACTAATACTAGCTACAATGTTGAATTCCCCCCAAAGGAAAATCCAGACAGGTAGTGAAGGGGGAGGGTGGAGTGATGTGTAATGGACTGAAAAAGAAAAAAAAATCCAATCCAAAAATGTTCATCACAGTATTGTGTATCATACTGAAAGTGGGGAGAGGCATGAGAACAATCTTTTCTGACAATAAGAGATTTAAATTGTAGTTTGATTTATATAGTAGAAACCCTTGAATCTATAAAAATGATGTTAAGAAAAAATACTTAGTGATCTGAGAAGATAGTTATTAAATAGTATTAAGAGAAAAATAGATTATAAAGCAATATTTATAATGGGATCCTATTTTGTAAATAAGAACAATGGAAGGATACATACCCCAAAATTAATAGTAGTTATCTCTGGGTAATAGAATTAGGAATGTTCATTTTCTTTTCAATGCTTATCCCTGTAATACCTCTATATTATAATGTGCATATTTTTCATTAAACATATATATTTTTCATATTAATATTTCATTAAACATATATCTTTTTCATTAAATAGATAAGTGAGTTTCTTTTGTTTAAATATTCATATCTATTATTTGTCTTTAAATTATGTATGTGTATAAATAGATGCATTTATACACATATTCATATATATAGTATGAGGATAGGGGCATATATATACACATATATTCTTTTTATTTTAAGATTTTTTTATTTATCTGTTCATGAGAGACACACAGAGAGAGGTAGAAACATAGGCAGAGGGAGAAGCAGGCTCCCTACAGGGATCCTGATGTGAGACTCGATCCCAGGACCCCAGGATCACGACCTGACCTGAAAGCAGATGCTCAACCACTGGGCCACCAAGGCATCCGTATATATACACATATTCCATTGCTATATCCACTTTCTTCCTTTCAATGTTTTACTAAAACTGCTCAATTGTAAACTTCCTGAGGACAGTGGCCATGTCCTCTACTCCTTGAATCCTATAAAGCACTCACCACACACATTATACATATTAAGTACTCAGTTATTTCTTATTGAGAAAAAAAGTTTATTGGCTCATAAAAGAGCAATGTGGAGATTTTTTAAAAAGCACTAGTTATGTTTAAATCCTGACTTCAGTGTTTAAAAACTGTGTGTCCTTGAATCACTCAACTCCTCAGCCATTGTGTGTGAAACAGTGCTGTGGTCAGAAATAACCTAGAGGTACCTATACTATACTCTTTGACCCAGTTACTCCACTTCTCAGAATTTATCCTCCAGGTAAATTTGCATTCTTAAGAAATAATGTTTGTATAGGTTTATTAATTGTAGCATTGTTTATAATTACCAAAGTTTTTATTTTTATTTTTTTAAGATTTTATTTATTTGAGAGAGAGAAAGAGAGCACAAGGGGGGGGGGGCACAGAAGGAGAGGGAGAAGTAGGCTCCCCAGTGAGTAGGGAGCCTGACTTGGGGGCTGATCCCAGGACCTTGAGCTTAAGGCAGACACTCAATCGACTGAGCCCTCCAGGCGCCCATCACAAAAGTTTTTAAATAACATAAATATCCATTAATAAGGAACTGATAGGATAAATTACAGTACATGTGTATAATGACATCATAAAAAGGATCAGAGAAGGTCTCTTTGTTTTGAAAAATCTCTAAAATCTCTAAGATTGCGATCTCAGGGTCATGAGATGGAGCCCACATCATGTTCTGTGCCTGGTCCTGAGCCTGCTTAAGATCCTCTCTCTCCCTCACCCCCTCCACTCTCCCCTTCTCTCACTAAAATAAATAAAACAAATAAATGAATAAACAAAATTAAAGGGCAGGAAAGAATATATTCATTTACATTTATATGCATAAATTCGCTCTAAAGAAACTGATAACATTAAGTACCTGTGAAATGACATGTCACAAAAAGCTGGTAACAGTTGCATGTGGGATGGTAGCTAAGAGGCTAGAGGACAAATGTGGCGAGCAGAGTTTTCACTCTATACTCTTTTGTACTTTAAAAATTTTGAAACTTTTATATTTTTTATTAGAAAATAAATAATGTAATTTAGACTGAAGGGATTCAAAATAACAAAATAATGTTATAAAATGCCTTGCATGTGGCGGGCACTTAGGTTCAGCCTCTGATAGATAAGCCGCCTACCACCCTGTGAGCTGTGAGTAGTAGTGATGTAAGACTACTTGCTTTTTTTTCCCTCCAAACATTAACCTTGCTCCCTCTGGTGGAGACACCAGGAATTGCAATAAATTGGAGAACAAAAATTGAAACTTCAAGCCACCTGGGTGGCTCAGTCAGTTAAGCTCTGCCTTTGGCTCAGGTCATGATCTGGGGGTGCTGGGATGGAGCCCCATGTGAGGCTCCCTGCTCAGCGGGGAGTCTGCTTCTCCCATTTCTTCTCCCTCTCCCCCAACTCATGCTCTCACTTTCTATCTCTCAAATAAATAAAATATTTAAAAAATAAATAATAAAAATAAAAATTGAAATCTTAAACTCACGATTAACTAAGAAGTAGATTGTACACCTACCTCCATCTCCTTGAACCACTCCAATCTGTACCTTTTCAAGGTAGCTGTCAACTTGAGGAGACCCGAGCTGGAGTGCTTCCCGTGACACACAAAGAGTGAATTATATAGGTGGTCACAATGGCCATGGGATGTAGCTCAGTTTACACAGACCTGTGAATGCATCTTATAAAACTTTAAGGGACACCTGGTGGCTAAGTCAGTTAAGCATCTGCCTTTGGCTCAGGTCATGATCTCAGGGTCCTGGGATCAAGCCCCACATTGGGCTCCCTGCTCAGCGAGGAGTCTGCTTCTCCCTCTCCCTCCCTACCACTCCTACTGCTTCTACTCTCTCTGTGTGTCAAATAAATAAAATCTTATTTAAAAAAATTTAGCATACTATATTTTTAAATAAATAACCTAGAAATAAATATTTCTAATGATATTCCAAATATTGTCCAATGATCAAGATAACTCAACTGCTGCTATTTGGCCATAAGCATGATTTTTAATGAAAAATTCTAATTCTAACAGCATCCACAATGCGAGGTGTCAGAGACAGTTGTACGCTTCTCTGTTGGTTGATATTTATGTTGCTGATATTCCATCTACGTCAGGATTTTTCCTAATGTGGGCCCTAGTGAAACCTCAGGAACGTTTAAATCCCATTAGCACTATCCCCACTGGAGGGGGAACTGATTTAATTGGGAATCAACACACATTTTACACCTCTTTGGGAGGAAAAACATCTCAGGACTTGGGTATGATTAACAGAAAATGCTCTGTATGGTACTATGAGGAATAATTAAGCTATAAATTTTATCTTTGCTTGCCCAAATAAGAAACGCCTTTTCTTTAAAAAAAAAAAAAAATCCACTCTTTCCCCCCCAACCTTATCTGTCTAGGTAAATATAATTAGGTAATGGATGATGATTTGTTAGCATTTTATTTTCTGTGTTTGCAAGAGCATTAACAGTGATCAGAAAGCACACAACAAATATGGTCAGTTTCTGGTTTTCAGAGGCAAGAACGTGACTTTTGAGAATCAGACAGGCCAGAAACAGGCATTCTTGCAAATTAACTCTTCCTGTATTCTGAACAGGATCAGAGAGACTTTTGTCTTAGCTGATTTGCATGCACTAATTGCTAGTGCTGAGTAAATGTGGAGTGATCACCTACACAATTACATTCATAAATTAATATTTTTACTTCACAGTTATTTACACACAGGAAGAAACAGTACAAATAATTTTAAGGCTGTGTCTACACTTACATAATGAAGTGGTTAATTAAAGTAATGAGCTAGTTAATGGCAGGCCTAGAAATTTTTCATGAAATATCCATATAAGGGAGGAAGAAATGTCTTTGCCTGAATAATTCTCTTAATTGCCTCAACATTGATTTCACTTTCTACGCACAGAAACATGCCCTAAATGACACTTTGGTTATGAATCTGAATTATCCTTTGATTTCTTATGGGTGGTGGGGATGCCAAGGCTAACCGCCAAGGTAACAGGATTAAATCAGAGGTGTCATAGAGAAAAGGGCTGCACCCTAGATACACTGGACACAGGCTGATGCAGGCAAGCATATGGCCTTGAATGTTTAGAAAGAAACACTTAGGCTGGGTCTAGAGTACATCAGTCCGCAACTATCAATACCCAGGGGTCACTTTATCACCTCCAATCCAGGGTAATCCACTCCAATTTTAGAGAAGCCCATCCTTTTTTGGGAGCTCTGATCCTTTGCTCCAGTACACCTCTAACCTTATGTTGGAGGCCAAATTACAACTAAATGCTTGCTTTACACCTGTAGTCAGGTGCCCATAACAAACCCTAATCACCTGGGTTTGGGCAACCACCTTACTCACTGGGAAAGAGATGTAGCTTTTCCCCAGTTTTAGTGACTAGCGTCCCACCCACCTGGCTGTTCATAGAACTCTAGCAGTCATCTTTGATTCTTTGCTTTTCCTCCTATTGGTCTAAGCCACCATCATCTCTGACTTGGATCAGTACAGTGGCCTCCTCACTGGTCTCCTTGCCTCCACTCTGGTTTCCTCAACTGCACCACTGATCACCAAAGTCTATTCTCAAGGCAACAGCTAGAATAATTCTCTAGAATGTACATCAAATTATGTCCATCCTCTTCTCAAAACCTTGCAATGACTAGAGCTAAAACTATGGGGTGCACTCTGGGTCTGGAAGCATATAGAAGAGGTCTGTAGTTTGGCTTCTATGGAATACCAGAGAAAGGACCCAAGAAGAGATGGAGGACTAGTGCCCTTCTCACCGTTTGAGGACATGACTGGGGTGGAGCTCCTCCACTCAAGTTCAAAGATGCTTTGGTCCAGGGATACAATTTAAGGAAAAATGAGAAAGGACGTAGACATAATTTCTTGACCTAGATCTAACCCAATATTGTAATTTATTAGTATTCCCCTTCCCTGAGATATACACCTTGTCTAATTCCTGCACTTTAGTGTTAACAAGATATCACAATCATAATTAGTTTATGTTTGGGACACCTGGGTGGCTCAACTGGTTAAGCGTCTGCCTTCAGTTCAGGTCATGATTCCAGGGTCCTGGTATCAAGCCCCACATTAGGCTCCCTGCTCAGCAGGGTGTCTGCTTCTCCGTTTCCATCTGCCACTCCCTTTGGTTATGTTCTCAATCTCTCTCCCTTGCTCTCTTTCTCAAATAAATAAATAAATAAATAAATAAATAA
Organism: Nyctereutes procyonoides; assembly: GCF_905146905.1. NCBI lineage: Eukaryota > Metazoa > Chordata > Mammalia > Carnivora > Canidae > Nyctereutes > Nyctereutes procyonoides. The sequence continues at coordinate 16,004,309 of NW_026575040.1, forward strand.
ATAAATAAATAAAATCTTTTTAAAACATTTGCTATGTTTTATGGAATAGTTCAATCTAAGAAAAGTAGATTATCCTGGGTGGACATGACCTAATCTGCTAAACCCTTAAATAGGATTGAGCTTTGCCTAGAAAGAAAGATTTGAGGCATGAGAAGGATTTAATTAAGGGAGACTTTCCATTGCTATGTTTGAAGATAAAAAGGCCACCTGTCAGGGAATGAAAGTGACTTCGAGGAACCGAGAACATCTCCCAGTTGACAGCCAGTAGGAAATGGGAACCTGAGTCCTACAACCACAAGGAATTGAACACTGACACATAAGCTCAGAAGAAGGCCCCAGATGGGAAAGCAGTTCAACCTTGGCTTTGTGAGCTCTAAGCAGAGAGCCCAATCACACTGTGTCTAGACTTCCCACCTCCAGAACTATGGACTAATAATTAGAGAGTGTTGGTTTAAGTCACTAAGTGTGTGGTGATTTGTTATGAAGGAACAGAATACTGTTTTAGGTAGATTAGTTTAGTAGATATAATTAGGTCTGATTGTAGTAAAAAGAATCCAGAGGACACAAAACCAGTTAGAAATTGCTATAGTAATCTAGGATGAGAGGATAAAGGCCTGTACTGATATGTTAACAGTCAAAATCGGGAAGGAAAAACTAGTAACAGATTGTGAAGGAAGAGTCCATTAGACCTGGCATTCACAAAAACATTCAGGGATGGTAAACTGCTATAGGGATGATTAACTGAACAATTCATTGGAAGTCAGTCATGAACTTCCTTCTGCTATCTTTCTTACAATTCTTTTGGACTACTATTGAACTATTCCATTTGATTTTTGTATGATTTTGTGTTCGGTTCTGACCTGGAAAACAAGCTCCTTGTGGAAAGAATCATTTAAACTTCACTGACTTGATCCATAGAATCAAATGTTGTAAATATGAGATGATTTAATTCAATTACAAGGTACTTCACTATACACCTGTTAAACTGGTTCAAATCAGGACAAACTGACAATATCAAGAAGGATGAAGAGTAGCTATAACTGGCATGAATCGTAGGGGGCATGAGAGGTTGTGTAGCTATTTTGGGAAACATTTGGCAGTTTATCATAAAGTTAAAAATCAACTTACCATACAACTCAGAAACCACTCTTGGGTATTTAGTGCCCCCCACTCCGCAAAATAAAGACATATATACACACAAAGCCTGTACTTAAATGTTTATAGCAGCTTTATTCAAAATCATCAAAAAATGGAAGTAACTCAAGGACCTATCAATTAATGGATAAATTATTGTATACAATGGAATACTACTTAGCAGTAAAACAAAACCAACTCCTAATATATGCAACAACACAGGTAAGTCTCAAAAAGCGTTATGCTAAAAGGCGCCAAACTCAAAAGACTACATGCTGTCTGATTTCATTTGTATGACATTATCAAATGGCAAAACTATAGGGACAAGGCGTAGATCAATGGTTGCCAGGGACTAGGGTAAGGGCGGGTAAAAGGGAACTTCTCAGGATAATACAAATACATTGTATCTTGTTTGTGGTGGTATTTTCTTTTTCTTTTTTTAAAGGCACCCAAACGCACAGTCTAGGAAAGCATGTCAAATGAGAACTTGGTGTCATGGTGGGTCAGGAAGGAGCAATAGTACTAGCATTAGCAAAAGCATTAATGCTAAGAAGATGTTAGAAATAAAAGCAGGAGTGTTTGTTGGCTCAATCGGTAAAGCATGTGACTCTTGATCTTGGGGTTGGGTTGGGGCTCCACGTTGGATATAGAGACTACTTAAAAATAAAATCTTTAAAAGAAATGAAAGCAAAAGAGTTGTATTTTAGCATGATGGCGTTTTACATGTTCAGAGAGGCAGGCATTTCTGTTCTGCTATGTTGGTCGTCTTGAGTTTTGTCTTTAAATTTAAGACAGAGGTATAAATTTTTTAAAATGATTATGCACTGTTCCCTTTGAGAATAAGGAATTTGAATTTAAAATTAACAATATTTCCAATATGTTAAAAATTAACTACATCCCATGTTCAATATTTTCTTAAATAACGATTGTATATAACAGACCATTCTAAAGTATAATAAATGATGTCTTCTAAACTCTACTAATGGCTGGCATTACTTATGACCCTTTCTGTAGCAATAGCCAATAAAAAAGATCATATTTTCAGTATATACATATCATTTTGAAGACTCTAACGTTCAGAAGTGAGTCAATTTATTTAATTTATAGGAAGATGAAAACCATTCTAGGAATAACATTTTATGATTCTACTCTCATCAATATCCGATACTCTAAATTTTCTTTTTAAACATCTCCATTTTCCATTGTCATGTTTGAATTACTTTTATTATTGTATTTTACCTATTTCAATGTCCACTTCTTTTCTTTTATAAATGAATTCACCAGGTGAAGTCAAATGAGCCTAGAAACTCTTAGGATTTAGAATACCTTTAATTACTATACATCATGCCATTAAGAAAAATCAGATACAGCTCTCTCTGATAAGAATTATACTTACATCTTTCTCATCACTAAATCTGACTTATTAAAAATAATCTTTTAACAGCAATAAAAATGGAAGTAACATACTAAAAATGGGCTATTCCTATTTTATCATTTTAAAATGTTTAAACAATGTCAATGGTGGTGCAACTATATGTCCATAATACCTTCTGCTTGTTTTATTTGAGAAGAAAAATAAGTTCAATGGAAATGTACATGTAACAGAACTTATACATAAATATATATAAAATAAAAATCTATATATATGCATAGCATATCAGCAGGCAAAACTTTAAAATAACTCTGTAAGACCTATAGCACTACAGATGCTTCAAATACTAGTGATTAGAAATTTATTAGAGATTTTTTAAATTTAGAGAACTGCATAATTAAGTTCAGATAAGTCTTGTCTGATCAATTAGTCCATGAAAATTTCTGGTTTTTCACTCACTCATCATTTATGCTGCCTCATTTGGCATTTTATAACAAGTTAGAAGAATAAATCCAATTTGTTATGATCCAAGAATTATGTTTACAGTGTTTTACTTAATCCCCAAACTGAAAGACCTACATATTTGCCTTTTTAGTGGATATTGAGAAAAATGAGAGAGAAAAGAGAAATATGGCTTTGTTTCATAAAAACTAAATATCACCTAAAATGTTAGTTTATTATCCATGGTTAAATATTTGACCCTCATAAAGAAATTGCATGATATGCTTTTGAATCACTTTCTATTATTAATTGCATCAAACCTTCAAGCTTTCACCCTCATAATTCTTTTCAATCCTCACCCATCCCTTCAATGACTTTTTTCCCTTTGACTAGTTTAGCTTAATTATCATGTTCAATTTTCCCAAATTAAATCATGTACTCTTCGTTATAAATTTTGTGTTTCCATAGAACAAATAAAATTTTTCTTGTCCTAATAACCTATATATGTTACAAGAGTAGATCTTAAATGTGTTGCAGAATTTTAGAATTAGATATCAAAGACAGGAATTGATACCAAGTTTTAAGAATTTTACTGGGCAGTTTTGTGACACTATATTCTGGTCCCAATTCATGGCTGAGAAACTTAGAGCAAAATAGCCCGACATTCAGATCAATAAGTAACCAAGCCTAACATAAATGCCTTATTTCTCATGAACATGTCTCATCTCCCCTCTAAGATGATCAGCTTTTCTGGGACAGAGCCAAAGTAATGCCCCTAAGCATATGCTTAGTAAATATTAGGGAGTAAATGTTTAAGTTAGTTTTTTTGAAACCAATAGATCTTTGCCATGTGTATTTATGTAGCTCAGAATGAAATGTTCTGTCATTTAAGATGTACAGTTACTAAGTTATGGACACGTCTTATGACTTCTGCATAAGTCTCACCAATCAACTAACTTCAGGGTGCCTGGCTGACTTAGTTGTTAGGGCATGTGACTCTTGATCTTGGGGTTGTGAGTTTGAGCCCCGCAGTGGGTATGGAGATTACTTTTAAAAATTAAAAAATAGAATATTTAAAAATAAATCAACTTCATTTTCTATTGAGTTCCTGAGTTTATTACTTCAATATACCTATCATGGGGGACTGGGAATGCTTTTGCTACTCATTCCTTAGATTTTATGTCAATCTTCACAATATTGTACAAAATAGAACATTTCCTTTAGAAAATTCTTGTTCCTGACTTACTCTTTTTGCTCTTGACATTGTTTCACGTTTTATGCTAGCAGAAAAAATAAAAATTATTTTAAATGTGCGAATGAAATAAAGACCAACAAAAAACTGTTCTCTGCATTGGATAATAGAGTTTTAATGTATTTCCGCTGTCGGGTTGGTGTATTTGTGTGATAATTTTATGTGACAGTGTAATTAAATTGTAAAACAATTCCCATTTCCTATGTATTTTATCTATTTATCATCATTTATTTCTTTACCTTCTTTTCTGCAATAAATATTATTGTAAGGAGAGTTAAATAAGTTAAACCAATGCAATTACTTTTACAGATTGAAATTAACTTCATATATCAATTTGTACACATTTATACAAAGTACCTACAACTTGCCCGATATAAATAAATGTGTTTATTGCAGTATATTTATGATGTCACTGTGGTTTCCATGTTTGCCTTCCTTTTGAGTGATGATCTATATGTTTAAACTTGACATTTTAACAGTATTTTCAAACAATTTCATTCATTATCAAATAACCATTTATTACACTATGGCAATTTCATACAATTTACTGAACCCTTTAGACACTCCTAAACAATGATTTATCAACCAATATACAGATTTTAATGCTTATCACAGCAAATATAGAAAGTAACATTAAATAGTGACTTGACAAGAGATAACTAAATTATCTTTTTTAAAAATCTTGATGAGTCATGTTTAGTAATAGCCTGTATGCTTTTATAGCTGTACTAGAAATTAAGAGAAGTATATTAGATTGTTATATTCTTCATGTGTTAAGATAGTTATTATAAAACCTATGTAGATGTCAATCATATAACCTCAAATGTTGATTTTAGAGGCAAGAGAGAAGGAAGGGTATTTTAGATGTTTTGGATGATGACGGGCTTGGTAGCTTATTGTTATTTGGGCTTCCCCATAGGGACAACATTCCTGCTTAGAAAAGGCATCTCAGGGTGACAAACCCGGGGTGATCCAGATGGATCATGTTGCGTGAAACCAATTGTTATTTACCATAATCCCATCCCCTTGCTGCACACAACAGTATCCAGATCATTCTCATGATGTCTGACCATATCATCCTCTCTGGAGCATCCCACATAAGTTATGCAGTTGTAAAACGTATTAGGGGAAAAACTTTATTTCTCTATCCAAAGGAGCCAAATCAGTGGCAGAATGTTATCTTTGTAGGATCATGCAGTTGATTCAGTGAAGGCTATAGTCCTCAGAGCAGCCAAGAGAAAGTTTAGGTTTCAAAACAAACAATTAACAAGGACAGAAAGGGAGGAGAGAGAAACAAAACAAGCTTCCTTTCAAGTAGGATCATTTACATGAAACATTAAACCTGATAAAGGTTTCTGTCAGTGTGTGGGAGGGTCTGTATTTCTTTAGTTATCCACATCCAGAATGAATTAATTTGGCACTAATTGCAGAAGGATTAAATTTATTCAATCTCTATAGACTACTCCTTGACTATTAAAATTAAATGAAGATAAAAATGAATTAGTCTTTCCTGGATCAAAAATTAAATACCAAATCCATTTATGAGGATGTGGGGGATGATGGGCAGTGAAGACCACAACCTGTGACTTTTTGTTCTGAAGTAAATTAAAATGAGATTATTTTTTTGATAGATTTATTAATTTAACAAAAAGATTCCTTATCTCCAAGGCTCCTGGGACACCTTTAGAAAACATACTCTAGCTATAAGAACCTAAAAATATATCCGTTTCTATGAATACTTTTATTTTTTTTTTAAAGATTTTTTTTGTTTTATTTATCTATGATAGGCACACAGTGAGAGAGAGAGAGAGAGGCAGAGACACAGGCAGAGGGAGAAGCAGGCTCCATGCACCGGGAGCCCGATGTGGGATTCGATCCCGGGTCTCCAGGATCGCGCCCTGGGCCAAAGGCAGGCGCTAAACCGCTGCGCCACCCAGGGATCCCCAAAAATGTCTCTTTTTTAATGGTCAAAACACACACAAAAAAATATTAAAATGAAAAAGAGGAACAAGTTTCAAGTGATTTCATTTCAGCAGGGGTCCTCTGTCCCTCCATGTCAGATAAGAATTGAAGCAAACTCTTATAAAGAGACAGTCTCATAAACTAAATGTGGAAGGAATTCCTCATTTTCAGGGTGGTCCTTAAACAAAAATGATCACTTCAAGGCCATGCCCAAGACTCTCTGAGATTACCATCTCTTTCTTCATTCGCCCTTGCCTTTTCCCAGTCTTAGGGAGTGCATAGTGCATACGGGGTGTGGGGGAGATCCTCCACAGTCAGAGTGGAATTGGAAAGGAAATTTGTTGATTCTGAGTTCAGGGCACTACCTATTGTAGTGTGCAAACCTGCAAACTGTCGAGACCCATATCCCTGGGAAATATTCCAATTATTTAAAGTATATTTCCTATTACATGGCATGGATTTGATGTATGCATTTGATTGGATTTTTTATTCTATTTTTTTAAGTCAAGACAATAATATGAAAGGTGTGTCACTTTCAGGTGTTTGTACTTAAATATCCACGTGACGTTTCTAAAATGTAAGGAAATGATAAGTCCAGCTTTTGGCAAAATGGGGTAAAATGAGTCTTTGGTACCGTATGGATTACTGACAAGGAAGTTGAAAATCTGAGAAAGACCCAGAACTTGCCCAAGGTCACAGAGACTGTAGCCCACCGTAGACTTCCTCCTCAGTTGTACGGACATTCATGAAAAAGAATCATTAGTACCTCTTACCTGCATTGTTACCTGTTTTAAAATGTAAATAATGATCTAGATTCTCTTACTTGTAGTTAACTTTTAGGAAGTAAAGTATTTTGGAAATACATTTATACAACATTTAGCCTCTTGCAATAGTGATTTAGGTGATATCACTTTCTAATTTTTACACTTATATTAAAGAAAAGTGTTCACACAGTGCCTTGTTAGCTCTTGTAAAAGAAAAACGCCTTATGCGTAGAGCCATGTTAACACTTTGTTAAATAGAATGTAGTTCCCAATCCATCCAACAATTGTTTCTGCACTTTGAAATAGATCTGTTTTATTGAAACAAATAAGATTGTTCTTTGACTCTAAAGATGCAGATAAGGGGATCCCTGGGTGGCTCAGCGGTTTAGCACCACTTTCAGCCCAGGGTGTGATCCTGGAGACCCGGGATTGAGTCCCATGTTGGGCTCCCCTGCGTGGAGCCTGCCTCTCTCTCTCTCTGCCTATGTCTCTGCCTTTCTCTCTCTGTGTGTCTCTCATGAATAAATAAATAAAATATTTAAAAAAATAAAATAAAGATGCTGATAAATGATAACTGCTTTGGTGAATGACAGTGTTATATCTAATTTTGTATTAATCTGGATGCAGTTACTGTAACTGACTACAGAACAGTTTGCCTTACTATATTCTCATTTTTATTTACCCAGCTCAGAAAGAATTTAAAAAGCACTATCACTGGAAAAAATCATCATCGTCATCGTCAATCAATCAAACTGCTTTTCTCTAATGGAGGCTATCACTTATTTGTATGTTTCTAAATATCGATGTCATTCTGAGAGAAAAATCTACTTCCTTCTTTAAAAATTAGCCTTTACTCAGTAATAAATCAAGCATGGGATACTATCTCTCAGTACTTTTGCAAGAGCATTAATTAATAAGGGGAGTGGTTTTTCGTAATGACCCTTTCAGAGTAGATGGACTCTGTCCATCTTCTTTCCAAATCTCAGCCATGATCTCCAATTTATTGTTGCTCTGATATGGCCAAATTTTGTTTTTTTATATTATAAAATGCATGCCCTCAGATACTTCTAAACTCATATTTGTTATTTCTTTTGTGACATTGCAGAAATAGCTTCACAGAGGACTTGAATATGGACTCAAAGATTATTAGTTTTAGTGAGTAATCTAAGGTAACTCTAGACTTTTTAAATTTATGTTGAATGAAATACACTTCCTCTCTCATCTTCAACAAACACGGCTCACTCCAGATCTGAGCTCTTGCTCTCACATGAGTTCAACCATAACCTATTTCCCTGAATGAGATGAATACTTAAAGTCCCATGGACTAAAATTCTCTGGCAAATTAGCCTAGTTTTCCTCTTGAATGGCCATAATCTAATTTTGCATATGGAAATATTTCTTAAAAATGTGTGCTGCTGCTTCCGTCTATGTGCTCTGTGAAATGTGGAAGCATCTTGTAACAGTGATGTGTAATATATGTGTGCAATTCAATTTGATTTTTTGAAATAGGGAAGCACAAATTCTCTCTGGAATAATTTCTTTTACTGGTTCATTGTCGACAAGAAACTTGTCACCATGCTAAAGATAAAACTGCTGCTGGGTTTAGTTTAGAATTTTATAAAGTGAATAAGTGAAAAATATATATACATACATTTCAGACTCAAGTTATGAATAATTAAATGAATATATAATTGTATCCAGTTTTACCCTCAAGCTCAACTAGCAAAGACATCTTCAGCCCATGTAAAAAGGATATTTCACATTTTTTTCAAAAACTATGAGTGAGCTGCCCAACATCACTGAATTTATTTGCTCGTAAGCCAGAAGAACAATCTGTCTATAAAATTATACAGTGGGGAGTGCAGCATTATTCAAGAGTTTTGTTTAATATACATTCTGCCTTCTAAAATTTGAATTTACACAAGCATTTTCTTAGTGTTGTCTGGTATACCTTCCTCATCATCTCTCATCCTATCTCTCGGATCCAAGGAGGCAGTAGAGATGAGGAGATAAAGACTCAGCACTCTCTAAGTCTATTTTGGCTAAGTGCTTTTGTTTTGATGTATGAAGTATGGCAAAGTAATGTGAATGAATTAACACACATACTAAAATATATACTCAAAAGAGGGGTGCCTCTTTCAAAGTGGTTCTCTCAGAACTTATACTAATAATGCTGTTATTGTGAGGAACATGTTTCAATCTCTTCTTTTGGAGCACAGTTATAACATAATTGGTTGCTTTTCCATGTTGTTCATCATATTGGCTGTGAATAAACACTTAGCACTAAAAAAAAAAAGCTCCCCCTTTCATCTGGCCTTGAATGACTTATTTTTGATATTGGCCATTCACACCCATTTATCCTCCAACTGCTTGGGCTCCAGTCATGAAGAAAAAGGGGCAGTTTCTTGAAGTCTCTGCACATTTGCATAAGCCATTCCCTCAGTTTGGAAGATCCTCCTTTTATTACTAAGCTCGAGTTGACCCCGTTCAGAAAGTCTTCCTTGACTGGCCCCAACTTCCCCCCTCCCCCGCCATCTGTTTAGCTCCTGTCTATTTAGCTGCACTTTGGAAGTACCCACATCACCTCAATTCACCAAATTGTTTTGCTGCATTTCTTTGCAGGCTCCATGCCGGGAGCCCGACACGGGACTTGATCCCGGGACTCCAGGATCGCGCCCTGGGCCAAAGGCAGGCGCCAAACCGCTGAGCCACCCAGGGATCCTGGGTGTTCTAAAGCCACACTTTTTTTCTTCTAAATTATTTTCCAATTTTAATATTCCAAGTATCTGCCTATTCAAGGAGATAGAAGAAATCAAGTGATCATAAAAATATACTAAAAAGTATCCAAAAAATCTGTAAATACATGGAAAACTGTGGGGTTTTAAAAATTTTTTTATTTATTCATGAGAGACACAGAGAGAAGCAGAGACAAAGGCAGAGGGAGAAGCAGGCTCCCTGCAGGGAGGCTGATGCAGGATTCTATCCCAGGACCCTGGGATTATAACCTGAGCCCAAGACAGATGCTCAACCGCTGAGCCACCCAGGCATCCTGAAAACTGTGTTTTTATTATACTTTTTTCAGGCTAACAATTTGACCCATGGCTTAGAGATATTTCACCTAAAAGCTGAAAAAATATATATTGAGCATATTATTTGAAAATATACCTAGTGTGTTGTTTGAAAAATCAGTTAGTCTTATGTTTTGACCTTTTTTGGACATTCTATAAAGTGTGGCTTTCAACTATTAAAAAAAATGGAGCAACTAAATTTGTTCAATAAAGAATTGTTAATACAAATTTATCCATAATAAAAATGATGGCATTGAGTTCAGTATGTATTTTTATTTTTTATATTTTATTTAATTTTATCTTGTCTTATTTTATTTATTTTAAGTAGGCTCCCCAGCATAGAGCCCAATGCAGGACTTGAATTCATGACCCTGAGATCAAGACCTGGGCTGAGATCAAGAGTTGGAGATTGAGTGACCCAGACACTCCAAGGATATATTTTTAAATGAAAAAAAAAAAAAAAAAAGATTATAAACTGGGGCACTGGGGTGGCTCAGTGGTTGAGCACCCGCCTTCAGCTCAGGTCATCATCCCAGCGTCCTGGGATCCAGTCTCCCATCAGGCTCCCTTCAATGCCTCTGCCAATGCCTCTGTCTCTGCCTATGTCTCTCATGAATAAATAAAATCTTTTTAAAAATATTATCAACTACTAGGTACTTATTTCATTTTTATAGAAACATATGTGCTATTTATATAGTTATATGTATACAAAAATCTGAAAGGATATACCTAGATGTATACCTTCTCTATAGTTTCCAATGTTTCAACAATAAGTATAGCTAATTCATGAGATGAGGATAAGAAGATAAATTGTAGAATGGACTATTCAAAACCAAAGCAAACACCGACCAAACTAACTGAACAATCAAGTCATAGAAATGAAAAAGAAAGATGGCAAAAAAAAAAAAAAAAGAAAAAGAAAGAACCCCCCCACACACACACACACACAACTGTATATAATTTCAAATGACTTGCTGCCACCTTGTGAGGAATGCTCCTCATTGCAGGACTGAAAAAAGCAAAATAGGAAACTACGAAAAAAAAAAAATCTGAAACTTAAGATAAAATCGCTGACGTAAGCACGATCCAAGAAACTGTTTAGCTAAATAAGGCTCTGCTTATCAGCTGATCCGTCTTGTTTTCTCCGCCAGCTAACTTCACAAAACTGCTTGGAGGAAAATATTATCAAACACGTATGATGATAGCATGTCATCATATGTCTAATGAACAGCACTTTATCTCACAAAAGCCCTAGGAAGTAGGTATTATTTTTCCCTGTTTTCAGAGATGAGACAGTGTCGACCCCCCCCCCGCCCCCCTTACCAAGAATGGGCGCATGTTGCCAAAACCCTGTAAACCTGGGAGCCGCATTTCGGGTCAGTGCTGGACATTTTTCGGTTGCCCCCAAGCTCCCTCTTCCCATTCCCAAATGCACCGTCCAATCGGCGGACGGCTGCGCCTTCGTGGGGACTTGGCGGCTGCGGATTCTGAGGACTCCCGCTGCACGTCTGCACGTCTGCACACCTGCGCCGCTGCGCCAGGTGCGATGGGTCCGCAGAGCTGGGCCCTTCCGCCACCTGTGCACGGCCGGACGGGAACAGAAACGGCGTCTGGAAAACGTGACGGTAATCTTACAGCACCTTTATGGCTGCTGAGTCCACTGATAAAATACCTGTACTCTGGTTATTTCACCTTCCCAGAGCACGGGCCACACCCGACTGTTCATTCAAAACAACTAACCCGGCGGCTCCCCGCACAGAGCCCGGCAGCCCCGGTTGTCCTCACGGTAAGGATTCTTCCGAGGTTTGGTTTCCCCTAAATGAGGCCTCGGAGATTCTTCCTTCCCTACTTTCACCCATTCTATGCTATAAAATTATTCTAAGGATCAATAAAGCCCACAGAAGGGATGTAGAAATGTCCCTTTGGGAGTCAAGGGCCGCGTCTCAGCTGCAGGAGAGGAAGCGCGGCCAGCCCGGGCGGAATGCGCATGCGTCAGTCCGCGCGGCCGAGGGGGCGGGGCAAGGGCCAAAGACGCCCCGCCTCCGTCTCCGCCGGCCCCCGCGCCCGAAGGAGGTCGGGATTCCGTCACTTCCGCTCCGGAGGCTGTCTGCGTCCGGGTCAGCTGCTGTCGCTGCAGCTGTAGCCAGGGCACTGGGCCCGGGTCTCCGCTGCAGTCCGAGGGGAGCGGGCTCCTCTCGGCGCTACCTCCTGCGCCCTGGCCGTCAGCCCCGCGTCGCCGGCCTGGAGGGGCGAGGAAGACGAGGGAGCCAAGGCTTCCTCCGGGGTGAGTGCGGCCCGGGAAGGCTGGCCACGGCGGGGCTGGGCTGAGAGCAGGCCTGCGGCGGACGTCTGAGGGGTGCGTGCCCCCCGGACAGCCCGAGAGGGGAAGCGCGGAGGGCTACGGATGGAGGGGGCCGCCAGGGAGCTTGCCCGGGGCGCGCTTCCCGGATCCCCGCCCAGCTTAGGCCCCCGCCCTTGGCTCGGCTCCTGTTTGCCTTCGCTAGGCTTACCCGCCACCCGGCCACCCCTTTTTCGTTTGTGCTGTTGTGTTCGGGGTGGGACTTGCCCCCCCTCCCCCGCTGGGCCCCCCTGCACACACCCTGGTCTGGGTGCGGTGGCCGGGCCGCTTCGGTCGCGTATTTAAGACCAGCGTCAGTCCCGGTGCAGAACAAAGAAACTCGGACGTCTGATGTGCCCAGTACCCTCGGGGAATAGACGCGGAAGCGGCACTTGGTAATGAGGGCTTTAGAGGACCTTCCTACGTATAAAAGCCCAGTTCCTGCGTGGATTCAGACATCACCTTTTGCTTAATGGTTTGCGTTTCCTGGGCGTCTCTCATGCAGCTGGAAATCTCCCAGATCAACTCCAGTTAAATCAGGAATCTGTTCGGATCTGTTAACGTTGCTTTGAAACTTCCCTCGTCTGCCAGTTGGCGGGAGCCCTCGAGAGCACGGCTTTTGCCCAGTTCCTCCTGGTTGACATAGTGCCTGCCTTAGAGTTTAGTTGATTGAAGTGTGTGATTGCACTTTGCAGTTGCCTTTTTTTTTTTCCCCTCCTCCTCACCTGTTTAAATTAGGATCTCTATCTTAATGCCTAGTTACGTTTTCAGCGAAACATATTCCTTCTCTAAAATTTTATAAGAATTTCTGCAACTTGTAAATGGATAACTTCAGTTACCCCGTTTAGTTAGCTTGTATACTATCATCTTGATGATCTTGGACACCTTTTACTTAGTTCTCGTCATTTTACATTTCTCGTAATCTCCTCTATTGCCGCCTAACATTGTTGGGCTAATACAGGAAGTATGACAGGTCCACTTCTGCAGACATGGATCTTGAGCTAGGTGGTCATTAGTCAGTGCTGTTGTAGTCTTTAAGCATTAGAGGACCTTTGAAGTTAAATGTAACCAAGTCTGGCATTACAGGCTTATGCTGTATAAAGATTCCAGTGAACTGGATACAGTGTGCTGTATTAGAAACAGGCTGCATTTAATCTGGGACCCAAAATGTAGGGTCATTTGCCTCATATGTAAACTAAAACGGAGATAAATAACACCCATATTTCGTACCTCACAAAAGTTGTTGATTGGAACATACCAGATGATGAATGTACAAGTGGTTAGTAAATGCCAAAAGGAAAGTGGTTCTTTTCATTGCCTTTGGAGTAACGCCAGTAGGAGCTGTGATGGAGGAAGGCATCTAAAAAAAAGGAAGGCCAGACAGAGCTGGCAGAGGGAGAAGCAGGCTCCCTGCGGGGAGCCTGATGCAGGACTCGATCCTGGGACTCTGGGATCACACCCTGAGCCCAAGGCTAACGCTCAACCACTGCGCTACCCAGGCGCCCCTGTAATACAGTATTATTAACTATAATCAACACAACACGCTATACATCACATCCTTAGGATTTATTTTATAACTGGAGGTTTGACCCCCTTCACCCATTCCTCCAACCCCTCTCCCCTCTGGCATCCACCAGTCTGTTCTTTACATCTTTGAACTTGGTGTGTGTTTGTGTGTGTTTTAAGATTCCACAAGTAAGTGAGACCTTATAGTATTTGTCTTTCTCTAACTTACTTTACATAGCATAATGCCCCCAAGGTCTATCCATGTTGTCCCAACTGGCAAGATTTCATTCTTTTTATGGTTGAATAATATTCCATTGTATATGTATACCACAATTTTTTTTAAAGATTTTATTTATTTATTCATGAGAGACACAGAGAGAGAGAGAGGCAGAGACACAGGCAGAGGGAGAAGCAGGCTCCATGCAGGAGCCCGATGTGGGACTCGATCCCGGGTCTCCAGGATCAGGCCCTGGGCTGAAGGTGGTGCTAAACCGCTGAGCCACCCGGGCTGCCCTGTATACCACAATTTTTTAATCGATTCATTTATCGGTGGAAACAGGTTGCCTCCATATCTTGGCGATTGTAAATAATGCTGCTATGAACATGGGGCTGCATATACCTTATTGAGATAATGATTTTGTTTCCTTCAGATAAATACCCAAAATTGCTGGATCAAATGGTAGTTCCTTTTAATTTTTCGGGGAACCTCCATACTGTTTTCCATAGTGGCTTTACCAATTTACATGCCTATCAACAGTGCACAGGGACTCCTTTTTCTGCACATCCTTGCCAACACTTGCTATTTCTTGTCTATTCAAGAACGGCCATTCTGACAGGTGTAAGGTGACATCTCACTGTCATTTTGGTCTTAGAAACTTGTATGACCCTGCTTTCAAGGAAGCAGTGACAAGCATATAAGATTTTTCTGGAGGTGTTTTGGTGATCTTTGTAAACATAAATATAGACTGGCCTAAAGTATTTTCCAGTAACGCTACCAGTGCTGCCAGCCTCCTAGGGAAAAGTGAACACAAATACTTAGAATGAAGCCCTTCTGTTTAAATGCAGAAGTAAAAGACTTGCCTGGACATTTCCTTCTGCCAACTATAATTGATTTCAGCATAGATGGTATTTACTAGCACCTATTCTAGCAGTGCTGTTAAACTACATAATAGTAAAGTGGCATGTAAGATTATAATTTATAATTCAGACAGTTGTAAATGTGATTTTAATATTTAATTTTTGCTTATATTGCTGAGTTTATAGGGAAGTCCCCTTCTTTATCTTGGTTGAATTTACTGCCACACCTCCCTTCCGGAAGTTGTCTCAGGAGGTAATCCATTTTTCCTTGATTTTTTTTTTTTTAATTTTTCCTTGATTTTTAACCTCACTGATGTCAGCTGGTGTTTTGAATTTATCTGTATGCCTTCTGCTGGTAACTGGCATAAGCAATCATGTGCTCCCGGTACCACCAGTATGTTGAGAAATCAAGTTATTCTTGTTGCATTTGGTTATTTTAACAAATGGCATCTTAAAGTGTAATTTCCTCCATTCTAATTTACCAAATCTATGAACAAAAAATGGGAAACAGCCACAGTTAACTTGTGAGTCAGCGGTGTCCTGATTTCCTTCAAAGTGGTTGTGCTTATATTGCTCCTTTCTTGTTTGTTTCCTGTTCTTACAGCTGCTGATGATTAAGTGCTTCCAAGAACAATACTCTCTCAATTGTTTGAACTTTTTGTCTACCTAGTGTACTTTTCTCTCTACAATTTATGGTGAAATAGGCAAGATTGAGTCTGTCTGCTGTCTCCTACTGGTTCTGTTTAGCTTAAATAATTATCCCCAAACTAAATATCCATGTCCATGTGCTGTATTAACATGACATGCTTCAGTATGATTTTGAAATAAAAATTGAATGAATTGGCTGAAACACTTGAAGGAGTTATTTTCAACTGATAAACTTCTTCAAGTAGTAGGGGAACTAAAGGACATCATTTGTCTTATAGAATTTCACAAGTTACATATTTCTCTTAGAAATAAGGAATAAGGGCAGCCCCGGTGGCGCAGCGGTTTAGCACCACCTGCAGCCCGGGGTGTGATCCTGGAGACCCGGGATCGAGTCCCATATCAGGTTCCCTGCATGGAGCCTGCTTCTCCCTCTGCCTGTGTCTCTGCCTCTCTCTCTCTGTGTCTCCATGAATAAATAAATAAAGTCTTTAAAAAAAAAAAAAGAAAAGAAGGAATAATTTTACCAACAGAAATTGATAATTGCATGTATGTGGGTTGCCCTAAATATTTTCATTACACTTTTTGAGAGTAAAACAACAGGAAGCCTATTTATATAGGTTAATAAGAAAAATAAGCCTAAGAGGTAGAGCAAAACAATGGCTTGCTATCCAGTGTCGTACCTTATAATAGTCTTACTTGTAACTAACATTTACAGGCTTATGTGCCATGCACTGTGCTAGGTGTTGGGAATATAGTGATAGCAACTTTCAGTCTCTGCTTTTATTTATGAGATATTAAATATTTTTCTAAGTATGTGGGATATTTGAAAAAGGCAACAAGAACATCCTGATATTTTTCCAACACGTACAAAAAGGTGAAACAAAATAATGGAAACTTTTTCTGATTATTGACTTTCGGAAGTATATTCGCTTTTAAGTGATTACACAAGACTTCAGAAAAAAATTGAGTACAGTGAATTAAAAACTTCTGAAAGAGATAGTTTTAAACCTTTAGTGATAGTGTTTCAGTCTCACTTGAGAATTAATTTCTAAGTTAATAGGTATTAAGTATTTGGGCTTTATGGCCATAATCTTTTGGTCTTTTATACTAGTTCTGTGTTCTAAATAGAAGAGATTGGTAAGATAGGTATCCTTTTTTTATTTTCTTCTTTACAGAGAGAGTTACCATCAGAGAACAATCTATAAAGTGATCATTGAAGACCTGTGTTAAGGTGTAGTCTATGTATGTATTAGAAACAGAGAACGTGGTAAAGAACTCAAGATTGCTATATTTTAGGTGTGTTTTCCATTAATTTCTCAACATTGCCTGGCTTAGTGTTTTCACAGAGAATTAAAAAAATGATTTACATATGCAAATACTGAGTTTTCCAAGCAAATATGTTGGTGAAGAAAAGAGCGTTTGCCATTTTTTTCTGTGCTTCACAGTGGGTCCTTGAAAATTTAAAACTTTTAAGAATGTGTGAAACCCTTCCTTGAGCATAAGTAAGAATTCAAACTGAGAGCCTCCCAGATATAGTTTACTGTGTGAAATCTAACACTTTAGAAGATTGCCAGTGTGATTTTGTTGTGCTAGAACATAATACTTTTTTGTACAGCTTTGTACATCTTTTGAGTGTTGTAATGACAGCAAATAAAGCAGCTATAAACCACGACCACATCTTTAATTTTTTAATTTTTTTAATTTTTTTTATTCCAGTATAATTAACAGTGTTATACGAGTTATATTAGTTTCAGGTGTACAATATAATGATTCAGCAATTCTGTAGGTTACTCAGTGCTCATGATGATAAGTATACTCTTAATCCTCTTCACCTCTTTCACTCACTTCCCACTCACCTCCCCACCAGTTTTATATACTTGAGTCTTGTTTTTTGGTTGTCTTTTTATTTTGTTCATTTGTTTCTTAAATGCCACATATGAGTGAAATCATAACGATATTTGTCTTTCTCTGACTGACTTTTTTCACTTAGCATTATATCCTCGATCCACCCATATTGTTGCAAATGGCAAAATTTCCCTTCTTTATGGCTGCATAATACACTAGTGTGTGGAGATATCGTGTCTTTGTTTTAGAAAACTAATTGAAGTGAATGGGTGTCACCGTTTGTTTTATTTGAAAGTTTTTTAAAGTTAATATACATGATTTTAAAAGTCAGATAGTTTAGGATTTACTATGAAAAGCATCAGTCATTCTCGCCGTCTCCCCCTCTTTCTTTTTCCACTGGGGCCAACCACTTTTTGCTTAGTTTTTAATACTGTAGTGATACTTTCTATCTCTTAAGAAATACATGTTTTACTGCTTTTTTAAAACAATAACTTTAGGGACACCTTGAGCATCTGCCTTTGGCTCAGGGCATGATCCTGTTCCCGGGATGGAGTCCCACATCGGGCTCCCCACGGGGAGCATGCTTCTCCGTCTGTCTATTTCTCTGCCTCTCTCTGTGTGTCTCTCATGAATAAATAAATAAAATCTTTAAAAATTAAAAAAGAAAACCAATAACTATAGTCATCTAGTGACTTGCTCTAATGCAGTTAACTAAATATTAGCTTATTATCTTATCCCCTAAAGTATCACAGATTTTGTTGCACTCATTAACCAGTTGATTTTTATGACTTCTTAAATAATCTTAAACCTCTAGTTCTTATTCCATCAACCAAACCAATCCCTGCATTCTTCACTTTGTAAAGTGAGGATGTAGGCACCCACACCCTTCCCTGGACAGACTAAAACTAAAACTGAATGGCCTAGGTTAGCACATGTAGTTGCATGAGTAGAAATATTCACTAAGTTCAGTGTCTGAAAACTTATGCTGAACTACATGAGAAAAGTTTAGTATAGATACACATTAGTTTACTGGATAGTTACTGAGTAGCCTTCCTGGATAGTTACTGAGTAGCCTTCCTGGATAGTTACTGAGTAGCCTTCCTTATGTGGCTCTGGAATTATGGTGTTGAAGCTACACAGATGGAAGTATAGAAAACAGCATACATGTTAATTATACTTCAATTTAAAAATGTTAATTATACCTCAGTTTTAAAAAGATACAGGATACATACCATTTGGCTTTACTGAATTATGGATGTAAATGTGATTTATTAGTGTTCAGTTTCTAGGATCAACTTCTATCCAGAGGACAGAAAATTTAATTATGGGTCTAGAATAGAGAATATATTTACTTTTATTCTTTGTACCGCTCACCACCCCCCGCCAGTTGTTTTTACGTAATTCACAAAATTTAATAAAATTTAAATCACAACCTACGACACACATGTATATATGTAACTGAAAACATATTTTCACTGTGTAATACCCTTACAACAAATAGTACTTACTTCACTAGTGTATATATATATATATGTATATGTATATACACACACACACACACACACTCTGAGTTTCATTCTTTCTTTTTTTTTTTTTTAATGGTAGTTGCAGCTCAGTAAATTGATTTCATAACCAGGGTGGAAGTGTGAACTAAGGTATAACTTTGTTGTACCTTTTCAGCAGATAAAAAGTAACATGGTAAATACATTGCTATAAATTTTTCTCTTTTCACAGAACATTGGCTCTCTGGATTATCAGGAGTTTGTAGTTGATATTGAATCTAAGCTGAGGATGGAAGGTGTGGAACTTAAAGAAGAATGGCAAGATGAAGATTTTCCAATGTGAGCAGTACTTTCAAATGAAGACAAATTTAAAACAAAACTTCAAAATGTCTTTATTGAGATACCACTTATTACATGAGTATTAAACTTCTTACAGAAACCCAGTATCAAAAGGTGTTCATTTGATTCTAGAAAATGAAAATTCCAACAGTTAGATGAATTATCTTATACCTTATCTTTCACTAAATATGTATGTGATGTTTCATAATCTTTTATTTTTGTTTCAACATTTAAATTTCAGAATGTTGACTGTTACAAAAAATGCTTAAATATGGTATTTCTTAAGCTGGAGTCTGAGGGGTTCCTGGAAGAAGGGAGTCTTTGGATGTAAGGATTGTTAAATTTTGTGCTTCCATTTTAAGGAAAAACTTATTAAATAAAAAGGATTTTTTAGATCATCTGGCCAGCTACTTTGGTTTGCATTTGTATTTACAATTGTATTTGCACCAGCTAGGTTAAAAGAAAAAGGGCAAAGGCAGACCTTATATTTAAATGGTGCTTCCATACCATCTTGGTCAGAAGACCATCCCAGTGCATAAGAAGGTGAAGGTCCATTAACAGAATATGGACGGCTGGTGGGAGTACTAAGTCATTGCATAGCACATGGTGATAATAGTAGTAATATAGAAATGCTGAGCTCAAAAGAATTGTAGCCATCATTACCATACTCCCATGTGAGGGACAGTTTACCACATATTGTATTATATATCACATTAAACTTGTGCATTTGAGTTCTATGCTTTTTTAGGTTGTTTATAATTTTTAGATTTGTCTTGTAGTTGTATTTAACAGCAGTTACATAAGGAATTTATATCTACTTTTATGTGCTACTTATGTAGATATGTAAATCATCTCTGATAGTCTGAAAATTTTTTCTTTAAAAGTCATTTGTAAATTACCAAAGCTTTAGAAACTATTTTATTCAGTTTTCCACATAATTGGTTCTCTAAGATATTTTTAATAGCTCTTTGAATTTCAAAAAATTTTTTTAATTTGTGAATTAAAAATTATGTCTGTATCTTCTAGACCTTTACCAGAGGATGATGGTATGGAAGCAGATATTTTAGCTGTAACTGGACCAGAGAGCCAGCCTGGTAAGAACTTGGCACTTTGGTTTCAATGAAATGGTAGACTTTGTGCTATTTTTGAACACATTAATTTGTCAAGGAAAAAAAATACTTTTTGTTCTATTATACAGAGTCAAAGGAGAAGTTGAATGTTTTAAGAAAGCATTTTTTTAATGCTTTGGAAATTTAACTTTCCAAAAGCATACCCTTAGGTTTCGGAAATTTCTATAATAAAAGGTTGAGAGGAGATCATTTTTAGCAGTAAAAACTCACTATAATGTCTGCCTCTGTTACTTAAAAAGATATATCCTTGCTGGGATATGTCGTCTTGCCATGATATAGAAGCAATAATGATCAAAATCCAAGGTTTGTAAATTAATACTTTGGGATTGTGTTTGCTTAATGTTACTTTTCTTAAGAATGAAATGGTTAGAATTTTTCCCTTATTTGGGGAGCCTGGGTGGCTCAGTCAGTTAAGCTTCTAACTTTTGATTTCAGCTCAGGTCATGATCCCAAGATCATGAGATCGAACCTTGTGCTGGGTTCTGCACTGGGCATGGAGCCTGCCTATAATTCTCCCTCTTCTTCTGCCCCTTTCCCCACTCACATGCTTACACTCTTACTCTTTCTAAAAAATATATAAACATTTTTTAAAGATTTTATTTATTTATCTGAGAGACAGCGTGAGAGAGAGAAAGAGCACAAGCCAGGGGGAGAGGGAGAAGCAGAAGCAGATTCTTCACTGAGCAGAGAGCCCGACATGGGGCTCGCTTCCAGGACTCTGAGATCATGAGCAGAGGCTTAACCAACTGAGCCACCCTAAAAAATAAATACTTAAAAACGTTTTTTTCCTCTTACTCAAGTTGAACATGTAAACATTTCTTCTAATCTATTGTGCACTTTTTTTTTTAACCCATTCCATACTCACTAGAAGTTAATGGAAATAAAGTAAGAAAGAAACTCATGGCTCCAGACATTAGCCTGACCCTGGATCCTAGCGATGGCTCTGTGCTGTCAGATGATTTGGATGAAAGTGGGGAGATTGACTTAGATGGCTTAGACACACCATCAGAGAACAGTAATGAATTTGAGTGGGAAGGTAAATGTTTCATTGTTTTTATCTGACCTGCATTAATAAATGTTTGTGTCTATATACATATGTGTTTTTTTGAATAGTGGTCTCCTATTAGGATAATTGAAAATTTAAAAGTTGATCATGAAGCTAAAATCAATGGTTAAGGGATTGTGTTGAAACATGAAGTTACTCATTTTAAAGTTCCTACTATATTATTGTTACTAAGATAGGAAATTCTGCTAGCACTCAATATTCTCATGACTTTCAAAACTGTTTTTAGTAGATGACACAAGTGGCTTTATTTTCTTTCCTAATTGCCCAGTGTTGTAAAGTTACTTTTTTTCATGTTGCTTCTAAAATACTCCTAGTAACTATGGCATGTTCTTTTATTCCATCAGTCAGCTAAGAAAAAAGCTTCGAAGAGACATGTACTATAGGGAATATGCTAAAAAGTAGTTAAGGGTTTACAGAGAGAGCTCTGAAGGGTGATTTTTTTTAAACTAGGTTTACCTAGTAGTGCTGTACCATGTAAGCAGCCAGCATGGTTCATGTATCCTCTTGGTCCCCAGACTTTACATTCCTTCTCATCAGTTAGTTTGAATTCAAAAGAATTGGCATGTGTTTTGCTTTGATGCTTTCTTTAGTTAGATAATTGCTGGGTACAGTATCTTTGTATAGTTGTTTGTATATTCCATCTTTAAAATGATTTTTATTTCAAAACAGTGTTTAGCACTATGTGTCTTATCTGCAGTAAAGAGTAAGATCCTTGGTATGCTGTATCTTTGTTCCTTTTTTCTTCCCTGTTTTACTGGTTCAGTAAGCACTCCAGTAATAAGCAATATTTTAAAAAGATACTGAAATAGTTTTCTGCCTATGTGTTTTGTCTCTTCTTTCTTTAATGCTGCTGTAGTCATTTCCTGGAAGGATATTTTCCGTTAACAGCTTTATCTTGGAAACAAAACAACTAACATGCCGTAGGTTCCCCCTTTCCCCATCTTTTGGTAAGGACTATAATACTAAAATTTCAAAAATCATTACTTCATTTAAAATCCACTAAAATGCAATCTGGAAATATAAATTACACCTAATCATTGGTGCTTCTGCTTTGGCTAATGTCAATTTAAAATAGACTTTTGCATGTACACTTCAGAGTATTCTCAGTAAATTTCTGCTCAATAAAACTGATCAATGATAAATAATCACCAACTGGTTAACCACTTTCTATCTGATATTATAGTGTTTGGGGAATAATTTACATGCTTAGTAACAAACAATTAGCTCTCAATTGCTTTAAATAACCTGTAGTGGTAACTACCAAGAACAATGTTGTAAATAGAGTCTGGAATGGCATTATAAGACTGATGTACTAAGATTTTAATGGCTTATGAATTATCTTTTTTGAGCTCATGAATATACATTGCACTGTGATTAGGTACTTTCTGAATTAGGCAATACAATAAAAATTAACCACGATTTCCAAAAATGTAAAATGGCCTCATATCAATAACAAGCCTTTTTCTCTATTATAGAAGAAATACTTAAAATTCCAAAGAAGGTATAATGAAAAATTCTCTGAACAATCTAATTAGATAGTAAAGTGGTTAACATGTTAATTTGATTTTTATTGTATAAAAATTTGTGATTCAAAAACTTTTTATTTTGACAGATGATCTTCCAAAACCCAAAACTACTGAAATTATTAGGAAAGGCTCAATTACTGAATACACAGCAGCAGAGGAAAAAGAAGATGGACGACGCTGGCGTATGTTCAGAATTGGAGAACAGGACCACAGGGTTGATATGAAGGCAATTGAACCCTATAAAAAAGTTATCAGCCATGGAGGTAAGAGCTATCAAAATTGTCCTTATTTTTTAGTGCTGTATCAGAAATGTAAATGCATAAAGAAACTCCCTTGAGTTAAGAAAAATATGTAATAAACATTTATCATTCATTTTATTTTTTTAAATTTTTATCACTCATTTTAGAAACAACAGATTTGAAGTAAAAGGATAAAACCAAATTTAAAAATCATTAGTATATTCAAAAGAGTATATAGTGAAAACTATCTTTCGCCCTATCTCTAGACATCTCCCCCTTCAAAACTGGGACTTTCTCCCCTTTTTATCCAAGCATTCTCCTCTGTATTTCTGTAGTCTTTATTCATCTAAAAGCAAATCACTTGAATATTTGCAGTTACATTATTCCGCCTAATTTAATCCTATTCAGATGAAGAAAACAGGATAATCTGGATCAGGAAGTCCACCGATTTGCATTAATTCAGCTAGTTCTTAAGAAGCAAGTTGTAAGGGCTGCCTCATGGTTTAAACCTAGTGTCTTTCAGAAATAGTGCTTTGTTTGGATTAGTGGGAAATAATTAGGACCATTTTATCCTATTGAATTATCACAGTGTTTTCTGACTAAGAAGTTGATAAAGGTATTGAAGATGCTAATGTTCTTGAAATGTTTAAAGCTTTTCAGTGCACGTTTATAAACAATAGAAATGAAAGTTAAAACAGTCTGTTACTGGATACAGCTTATTATCTAGAGATTATAATAAACATACACATTTTAACACTTTTTCTTCAGTTAAATAGAGATATGATCTTAGTTTTTAATACTCTACAAATAATCTACAAAATGGTAGACATTGTTGAGTGTAAAACTTTTTTTTTTTTTTTTTTGTAAAACTATTTTTTAAAAAGCACCCACTTTGGGACTCCTGGGTGGCTCAGCAGTTGAGCAGCTGCTTTTGGCTTAGGGCGTGATTCTGGGATCTGGGGTCGAGTCCTGCATCAGGCTCCCTTCATGGAGCCTGCTTCTTCTCCTTCTGCCTGTGTCTCTGCTTCTCTCTGTGTCTCTCATGAATAAATAAATAAAATCTTTTTAAAAATTAAATAAAAATAAAAACCACCCACTTAAACCATTACTTGCATAAGATTCTTTTATTGCAGACCTTTTTGTATTAGGCTTGCCTGGATTACATCACTTCATTTGTCTATTTGCTAAAAATAAGGCTGCCTTTCTGATTGTGCCACTTTAAGTGGCTTTCTGGTTTTTATGCCCACTGTTTCCTCTTCAGGGGTTAAAGATCTTTATAAAACTATATAAGGTTAAAAAAGAAACCATGCTTTTTTGATCAAAAAATTTGTGGATCATGAACCACTATAGTCTATCAACTGTACAGATTTCCTCTGAAAAAGTAAAATCATCTGGTGATTTTAAATTTCTTTTTCAGGATATTATGGGGATGGATTAAATGCCATTGTTGTGTTTGCTGTCTGTTTTATGCCTGAAAGTGGTCAACCTAACTATAGATACCTGATGGACAATCTCTTTAAGTAAGTATATCTTCACAAAAAAATTTGGACGGAATTCTGGTTAATTAATCTCCAATTTAAGGAAGTGAATTTTACTGGGAAAAGATTACAATTATCCCCATTCTGCTTCTTTAAGTCTTTATTCTTTGGCATTATGAAACTATTCATTTTCCAACTCAACAGAAAAATTGTCAGTTTAAAACTGGAAGGAATGGGATCCCTGGGTGGCGCAGCGGTTTAGCGCCTGCCTTTGGCCCAGGGCGCAATCCTGGAGACCCGGGATCGAATCCCACATCGGGCTCCCGGTGCATGGAGCCTGCTTCTCCCTCTGCCTATGTCTCTGCCTCTCTCTCTCTCTCTCTCTCTCTATCATAAATAAATAAAAAAAAAAAATTAAAAAAAAAATAAAACTGGAAGGAATATTTTAGTTTATCTGTTCCAACTTCTTTTTTTTTTTTTTTAATTTTTATTTATTTATGATAGTCACACACAGAGAGAGAGAGGCAGAGACATAGGCAGAGGGAGAAGCAGGCTCCATGCACCGGGAGCCCGATGTGGGATTCGATCCCGGGTCTCCAGGATCGCGCCCTGGGCCAAAGGCAGGCGCTAAACCGCTGCGCCACCCAGGGATCCCTGTTCCAACTTCTTTATGTTACATTTGAGGACACATTAAGTGTAAAGAAATTACTTTTATCACCAAATCATATGGCTAAACTGTATTTACTCCCAAAAAGCCAAATGTAACTGAACTGATTTAGTTCTATTCCCACGGAGTCATTCTATTTCTTAAGTTAGGGGTGTTTTTAAAAATCTTACTGAGGAAAATTTCAAACATAAATAAAGGTAAAGAGAAGTATATTGAATTTTTGTGTATGAATCATCTTCCATAATTAATCAGTTTATACTTCATTCTTAGAAGTGCATGTTCTTCCCACTGTAACTTTGAAGCAAGTCCCAGAAATCATGTCGTTTCCAATCTATAAACTTTTAAATATGTATTTATAAAAAAATTACTCTTTTATATATAATCATAGTACTAACTAAGGCAGTTCTGAAGTTTTATTTTTTTATTTTTTTAAAAATTTTTAAAATTTATTATTTATGATAGACATAGAGAGGCAGAGACACAGGAGGAGGGAGAAGCAGGCTCCATGCCAGGAGCCTGACGTGGGACTCGATCCCGGGACTCCAGGATCGCGCCCTGGGCCAAAGGCAGGCGCTAAACTGAGCCACCCAGGGATCCCCCCTTTTTTTTAAAAAATTTTTTTTTTATTTATTATTTATGATAGGCATAGAGAGAGAGGCAGAGACAGGAGGAGGGAGATGTTCTGAAGTTTTAGTTGGCTTTGCTGTCATTAAAGGGGAAGGAAGGGCATTGTATAATTTGGATAATTTTGTTTGGTTTTGCAAAGCAATATTTAAGGATTAAACTTACTTGTTTCTACAGGTATGTTATTGGCACTTTGGAGCTGTTAGTAGCAGAAAACTACATGATAGTTTATTTAAATGGTGCTACAACTCGAAGAAAAATGCCCAGCCTGGGATGGCTGAGGAAATGCTATCAACAAATTGATAGAAGGTATTGTAAATACACATTGAGAACTAGTCTGAATAATTTTTATAATAGCTTTATTAAATTTTATTTCCAGTTGCCGCTTAAAGACACCATAATTGTATTTGTTAATTTCATAACACATTTCTGTTTTTTCAATTCAGTATTTTAGAATATCGTGAAGGAAATTAGTTTTGATCTGTTTTATAAAGAATAATTCCTGGGATGGCTGGGTGGCTCAGCTCAGGGCCTGATCCCGGATTCCCAGGATCGGGTCCCACATCAGGCTTCCTGCATGGAGCTTGCTTCTCCCTCTGCCTGTGTCTCTGCTTCTCTTTCTGTATCTCTCATGAATAAATAAATAGTCTTTTTAAAAAAATAATAATTCCTTAAACCTATAGAATAGTTCTTTATTTCTCCTATTTATACCACGTTTTCCTATAATTTACATTTTGGGAAAGGGTGGAAAACATTTCCTGTTTTAATACATTCTGTTTTGCCTAACTCATAGTGCTTAGCATATTTTATGGTTTTTAAGATGCTTAGTTTTAATCTTACTTTGGAATGAGCTCCAGGGGAGTATATTCTCCTGGGAATTAGTCATCCTCACTGATGGAAGGAACTTTGAATCTCCGATTGGTTTGATTTGATTATAGCTAATTTGAACTTATTTAATGAACTCCGACTCCTTAGTAGTTTTCTCTAAATACCTAGACATGGCATGGGCTAGTTCTTATGATTTAAAACAAAACAAAACAAAACAAAACACCTAATGACCACTTTATTTGTGGAGTATGCATGATAAAACAGCAGTGTTTATTTGGTCTTTTTAACCATCCAGGGTAATCCTTTAATTATTATTCAGAATTTTAGACTCCCTAAGAATGTGTTAGATCTGATTTACATTTCCTGTTCCTGTGGTGATCTGGACTCCCAGCTTTCTGCCTGCACAGTGCTTTTTGTGGTGATTGAAGAAATGAATACCAGTTCCGCTCTTGTCCTGAAGAATGAAAACAGCTTACTTCTGTATTCAGTATTGACAGAATCCTAAAAACAAGTGAATGTATCTAGGAGACATTTAACAACAGGCTGTACCGTGGACAAAAATTTAACCAGATGAAATAAAGTTCATCTCGTAGCAGTAGGAGAGACTGTCAGAATTGAAAAGTGTATTTTCTCGTCTTTAGGCATATCACATCTAAATGAACTTTAGGATGAGGGGGTTTTGTGTAAAGTTGCGCATACTTAGTAATGCCTTACCTTTTCTTCTAGCATTAGACTTTATAGAGCTTTTAAATTTTTATTTCTTTTTCTTTTTTTTTTTAACTCCAGGTTACGGAAAAACCTAAAATCACTAATCATTGTACATCCCTCATGGTTTATCAGAACACTTCTAGCTGTTACAAGACCCTTTATTAGGTAATTTTCTGAGAGCACTTTAAAAAAGAAAACCGTAAACAAAAACACAAAGTCCTTGTATGAATTTCTTGTTACTTTTGTTGATCAGAATATTGAGGTAATTATTTTTATTTTCTTCCATAGCTCAAAATTCAGCCAAAAAATTAGATACGTCTTTAATTTGGCAGAACTAGCGGAACTTGTCCCCATGGAATATGTTGGCATACCAGAATGCATAAAACAGTATGTTTTGTTTTATTTCTTTAATTGTATTGGATCTTTATATTTTGATGTGCAAGAGGTAAATATTTTTCAATATTCATTCTTTTTCACTTCCTATATGATAAATATTTTGTAACTGCTCTTGTTATTATAAACTAAGGAAATGGGAAAGAAAGAAGTCTTTTCTAGCACCTTCCCCATAAGTCACCATTTTCTTCAGTGTATCAACTGAAGAAGCAGGAAGGATTATTTCTGGTTGTGATTAATTTTTATTTTTAAAGACTATTTACAGTCTAAGGTGATTTCCTGGTTTGTCATTAGTAAAGAACATTCTCCAAACTTAAACATGCTGCTCGCCAAATTTGAATAAACCCATCCTGGCATTGAATAATCCCATTACTGAAGAAATACAATATTATTTATATCAGCCTAACTTTGGTTCATTCCATTGGAATTTTGTAGAAGGCTATTAACATAAATCCTTTGGTATCACACTGCTATGATGTAGAAAAAGTTTTTTGGTCTACTAATCTAAGGTTTAGTCTGTTTAATGTGTCAAAGCCAGATTTCTTTGGTCAGTTTTCACTTTCTACATAGTGTGCTAAATATTTTTGGTTTTGCCTGCAGACTTTTATGAGCTTATTGTCGGTGCTTTTTTTTTTTTCTTTTCAAATTTTGTTCATCTTTATAACATGTATATTTACTGAAATAACTCTTCCCTACCAAGGTATGAAGAAGAAAAGTTAAAAAAGAAACAAAAAAGGTATATGCACACCTTGACTGGGTTGCATCTAGACTAGTCCATTTGCATTGCACAGACTAACTCTTCCTTATTGGTTGGTTAGCTTGTAGACAAAGATAATAGCATTTGTAAATATAAACATACCCCAGAATCCAAATACAGAGCGAATCCAAAGTTCTGATGCTGAATATGGCTTGGATTCACCCTGTTCTAACACCATTTTAATGCCAATTAGGAATTAAAGGCCATAACCCCTCCTCACTCCTTCATGTTATATATGCTGATGGCAAAACCAGAGCAATTTTGCTAAGAATGTTATTTGGAAACCCAATTCCCTCTAAGGCTGTATCTGTTTCACCATATTGTTTAAATGTCTATCTAGTGCTTTTGATAAATACATATGTACTTTTTTAAAGAATTGGTGTATTTCCCTGGGGTTTATGATTATATTTGCAATGCACATATTCTTTGGCTAACCAACATTGATTTCCCTATATGCTTAAATGGCCTGCTAACCAGTCAAATTCTACATATGATAAAATACCTAAAATTCAACATACCATTAAATAGTTAAACACTCTGCTTTCCATCTTTGATTTTGAATACTGCTTTGAGCATAACAAACTATTAGCTATTAATATCTCGGCTTAGAAGATGAAAGGCAAGGTATAAAATAGTTACCATTTTATTTTATTTAGTTACCAATTTATATAATAATTTAATTTAGAACTGTAGGATTTGGAGTTGACTTGTTAATGGATTTTTTTTTTAATAATGACAAATTAGCAAAACAGCTTTAAAACAGCCTCTCTTAAGAGTTAAGGTGAAAGATTTGTTATATAGTTATTAACACTAGCTATTCTAAGGAAGTAATTATAAGGAACTGAAACATTCTTTGAACACATTTTGACTCTGTTGATGAGCAAGAATTCAGCTGACCATGTGATGGAATCATTGCTTTACATTTTTTATGACACTTAGTGTAACAAACACTTTAACATAGAGATGTGGACAGTAATTTAAGATACTGTTAATTTTTTTTTCCTTTCTAGGTACTAGTGTATACTTGCCAAAGAGATAACTGAAATCAAAAATATAATCTGTAATTGTATATTGAAGCCAGCTGCTTCATGGATTTCAAAATGAATTGCCTTTGTTGATAAAATCTGTATTTGTGCCTTTTTTTACAAAGTTCTTAGTATTTAATTACCTGGAATTTAGGTATCAGAAAACAGTGGAACAATACTTTTTATTTAAATATATTGCTCGATACCTACCAATACTGTTATATCTTTTTTTTTTCTTTCTTTCTTTTTTTTTTTTTTTTTTTTTTTACTTTTGTTTAACCTTAATAGAATCATTACGTATATGTTTCAGGTACTTCTTAATTTTTGCACAGTTTTTTTGTCTTAAAAAAATAAATCCTTGTCAGCTTGAAAATGGTAACAGTCAAGTTTTAAAAATAAAGGAACACGTTTTTAAAAATTTAACAGAGGCTATATGTGGAGGAGTGTACTTAAGGTGAAATCTCTATAATGAGTACTTAATAAGGAGGCTTCAAAACTGAGCGTGGAAGTATAGTAGTTCTAAATGTTGTAGATAATTTCTTTCAAACAGCTCAGTGCAAGTGTAGCCAGAGAGATCGCAATTGTTAAAATGTTTGTTTAAAAATAGTAGTTTAAAAATAAAACAACTCTGAAATTAGTTCATAAATTTATTTCAGATGTCGAAAAGACTAGATGTACATTGCATGTCTTATCAAGACTATATACCTTTCAAACTTCTGGTACCAGCATAAAAAATGTTTTTAGATGTTATTAATCTGGCTTTACCACAGACCAAGACTTTTAGGCCTCATTTACTAAATGTTCAGGTGATCCTAGTAATGGGTGGTGGTGATCATAGTAATGGAAACAAGTATGAAAAGTATCTTCGTATATTATACCAAATTGTTTTAAACTCCCCTCTATCAGTAATTCAAACAAGTACAAATATAGTAGTAATAGACTGTTGTACATTATCTTTAAAATGTTTGTAATTGTGTTGTAATTAACATAATTCTTCTAATCCCCACTTGCCTAAATTTTGATGTGATCTCTATACAACCCACTACTAATCCAGTCTGATTTTTAACCACTTCTAGATATTTCCAATTATTAAATTTGATGGCTTCTTACTATCAACATAAGTGAAAGGCATTTATATTCTAAGTATACCAATAAATTTTGGAGAATAACTATGGTTTCTATAAATATGCATTTTTATCACTGAATTTAAAAACATTGATCAATTGGTGGCATTAGTGGCATTTTAATATTTCAGTTAAGAAAATCATTTTTGAGGGAGTTGTTTTTCCTGCCACTCTCATCACTTAGATCTATGCCCCACCCATGCTGCAGTGCAAGATTTTAATTACCTGTTGTAATTTGAACTTTTAATAAAGTTAATTTGGGTATTTGTATGTAAAATATTTTATAGCTTTTAGGCAAACCAAGGGTCACATTTCTTGCCAGTGTTCTCTTGTCTTTAAAAATTATCTTTCCTGGTTGGGGAAATGTTTGGTAACCTTTTTACTATGTCTGCTTCTTTGCAAAGCTTTGTTTTTAACAGAATAATATTCTATGCTAAAAGTAGTCACAATTATCAGAAAATTGTCTAGTTCCTGGTGTCTTATTATCTATATTCTTTTTCATTAAACAGAGTTGATCAAGAGCTTAATGGAAAACAAGATGAACCGAAAAGTGAACAGTAAGTTTGGCGTCTAGTCCAAACAAGACTGAAGAATGTGCTGATGAAGCAGTGCTCTTTTTTGCATTTATAATGCATTTATTGGCCCTGATCTTTATGTAACCTGTTACAAAATTGACTTGACTCTTCCTTAATGGACTTTTGTATAAGGGACTGTTCACTGCTGTATTGGTTTGCAAATCTCTTGAATTTAGCTCTTTTCTAGCTAATTATATTGTAATCATTTGTATTTTATATTGCTAAATAGCAGAGAACCACACTTTATATAAAGCAGTTTTTGCATTTGTTTGTTGAATGATGCATCATCTTCTGTAAAATATTTATATGCCTAAATGGTAAAGGAAAGAGATAATATATATTTTTATGTTTCTGAGCAATATTTTTTAATGTATACCTGTCTTGTGGAAGAATATGCAGGTAAATAAGACCATGATTTGTAAAGTGCATGTTCGAAGTTTTGTTTTTGTAAATGGTTAGATACATTTCCTGGGTGACTTAGAAAACAGAGTTGCTCATAAAATGAGGGACAGTTAAACTGGTTCTCATGAATACCCAAAGGTCATGTACATAATCTAAGTAGATTAATACTATCCTAAGCCTTTTTTCTCATTTAATAGTGTTTCTTAATTCAGAAGGGCAAATACAAATGCATTGCACACTTTTTCCTTTTTAAACTTTCAAGACAAGTCAAAAAGCCATTTTTAGAACTAGGGAATTTAAGAGGCTAAGAAGTGGGGTTTGTGTATATATATGTATATATGGGACATTTTATCTTCTGGCCAAAAGTCAGAACTTTATAAAACTTTTAGGTCTGTTCTGTTAACTAATGTGAAATAAGCTGTGTGTCCAGGGTATCACTCTCCAGAATTTGTGAGTGCAGTGTAGTATTCAGAGAATGTGATGAGTTATTCACTGTCACTATTTTCTGTAGAAAATAGGGGCTGCTTTTTCAACTGCTCTCAATGTGGGCACTTTACCAAAATACTTGTGTTTCTCGGTTACTTAAACTTGATGGTAGGTAGTTGTTTGACCTAATCAGATATGTGTGTATTCACATTTTCTGTTGAGTCATTTTGACAGTACTGTAAGTTATTTTGTAAGTCTTAGCGCATCATTATGCTAACATCATTATGCTCTCTTGGACGACATTTAATACAAGCATATAAAGTTTTTGTTTAATTCATTAAGTACCTTGACTTATATTGAAGTACATTGTACTGAGGTGCCCAATTAGAACTTAATTACCCACACAATCATCCTGAAACAACAGATTGGTCTGTCATGTTTTGTGACTCATACACACATGAAGAAATTAGTTTTCCTACAAATGTGAGGGTACTATCACACCCCAGCCCTTCCTATAAGATAATTTACAAAAGAATGTCCTAGGCTAGAAAATTGAAGCAGATGAGAGCTAAGCTTTTAGGATTTATTCTGTCCCAGACTGAACACACATGTGGCGTTTACCATTGCCATTTTTCATATAAAGCTTCTATTAAAAAAGAGAATTTTCCTTTACTTTTTGTCCTCTTCAGTTATAAACTTGGCATGTTAACCTAAGTCCAGTTATGGGAGCTGGAGGATTCCCAGGATGAGATGTTCCTCAGCAGCCTTCTGACTTTCACATGGATCCTAGCAGCCATAGGCAGATTCTAAATTAATGTCGTTATAGCAAATAAAGCCAAAATTATTATTGCTTGCTCATTCCTTAAAAAACAGTTTGTGTTGAAAAAGCGAACTAATAACAACAATTTAGGTATTCCTTCTGAATTTACCATATGAGAATTATGAATAAAGAATCATTGAATTTAATTCTTATTAGAGTCTTTATCTATAGACTTCTTTAAGTAGTCTTTCACCTGTAAGTCTTTATCCTGTTCAAAATTTGCTGAGCTTTTTACATAGGTAGTTTTCCTCCACATAAAGTGCGCAGTTCTTCAGGTTCAGCAGTTTATTGTGTTTATTTTTATTCACTTTTGCTTTTGCAAGCATTGTTCCTAACTATAGATACAACTTGTTGCAAAAGTGGTGCATTTTCCTAAATATTTTTTTTTAAGTACAAGTAGTCTTTAATCTATTAGAACATTAAAATTCAGAAGGAACAGTGTTAATGCCTGGGATATAACAAAAGGAATGTGTTGTGAATTGTTCGATTAAAAGACACCTGCTCTAACCTACACCTTAATGGAATCTGATATAGGGACATGCCCTGTAATAAATGTTTCATTACTATAAGGCTTAAAATCATAACTGATAGGTTAGAGGAAAAACGCACTTAATGAAGTTTGTTATTTATAATGTGTTACTATGTGACATTTCCCCCATATCATTCAATTTTAATTTTCGATTGCTGATTGAAGTGAAAGTACGTAAAATTGTATTATTTTTATCTTTCTGTTGGGATCATGGATCTAACTTAACTGGCTTAATTTGCTTTTTGTCACTATAGTTTGTTATACTTGGGCTCTGAGTGCCTGTTTTTAATCAAAAGTTTCTCTATATAAAGTAATTTGCTTGTGTCCTGCTTGGTTATATTCCTAAGAAGCATCAAGGAAAATGCTATATTGGCCTTACACTTGAAGCTTAATAGCCATTAACTGGGGTGAGGGGGTGAGAAGGATAGGATTTTAAGGAGGGCCTAGGGGGTAGTTTGAAAGGAAGATAACAAAGCAAGGATATAGGAGAAAGAACTTTAAAGGGGTAAAGAGTAGCTCTAACTTCAGATGTCACTGAATGTGTCCCTGTTAAGGGAAATACTGTGTATGGCAGCTCTGTACACCATGTAACAGGCTTTCTTGTATCCAACTGGAAAACCTGCAGGCTTCACACAATATGAGCTACGACTGGAGTGAAGGGGGCAAAGGCTGAGAATATATTTAGATAATGAGAATTTATATTTTCCCCTGCTTTGTCTCTTCATAGAAGCAAGCTTGAACAGAAAGAGTCAACAATTACAGTGCTCAGATTAAAGTTTAAGACTAGGTTATTTTTCATATTTTATGGTTGGTAAACATTAATGTAGTTTTCCAAAATGGGCAGCAATTTAATAACTGCACGGGATACTGAAATTTGCTGATTAACAGGTATATATCAGTGGCTAGAATTTCCTCAACTGCAATTTCAGGATTTAAAAAGGTAAGGGATCTGCTTCTTCATAAGATACTTGTAGATGACTGTAGCATTACTCTTTGACTGTTTTTATGTGAGTGCTCAGGGAATTTGGAAGTGTTTGATTTAGTGCTGAAGGGGCGTTTTTAGATTTCTTCAATTGAGAGGTAAATTAGTATTAGGATATTACTGGATTGAACAGGCCAGTTTCCTGATATCAGTAAAGGTGTATATAAGGTGACAGTAGCTTCGTCCTTTTTTCCGTGTTATATGTGGAAAATTACTAATATTGCTCCATCAGAAGGAAGAAGATAGGCTGAAAATAGAGATTTACTAATCCATTGCATCTTGTTTTCTTGCTTATTTTTTCTCATCCTATTTAGATATTTGAGAAATGGGTAACCTCAAAAAGGAAGGAATAGAGGAGCTTATGTGCATATTAGTTAGACCAACTATTCTTTTAGAGTTTATCCTTGTCACAGGGAACAGGAATTTGTGATTTGAGTTGCTGGGGGAAAGCATGAAGAAGTTTGACTTGCCTGAGAAGGTCAGCTAGTAAGGGAAGTGGGAGATTATCTACTCAGTGTTCTAAATGTACAGAAGAATTATCTAGGGAGCCCTTCACTCGTTTCTTCTCCATCCCAGAATTGTGAATGAATTAGATCAGTGGTGAGTCCCAGTGATGTAACTTTCCTTTAAAGGTCTAAATGGTATTTGAAAACAAGTAATGTGTTGAGCATGAGAAGTGACACTAAAATTTGAACATAGCTGTTACTTTCTTGCAACTATGTATGATAAAGATCTACTCGCTTATGTTTTGAGAATTACTTTTAAGAATACATTGAAAAGGTCACATGAAGCACTTAAACATCCAAAAAAAATCAAGGGTTTAATTAAGCTTTCAGATTGATAAGCAAGTATCCTGAGCTGTTTGCTTCATATAGCTGATTCTATCTTGCAAGACATTCTACAAGAGTTTAAAATATTTACATTTTGAAATCTTTCTGTTTTCACAATCACTATGGCTAAGGAGGAACTTGGAAAATAATACTAATTAGCTATTCCACTGCACTTTTTGTAGGCGAACTTTCTAAAGTTATACCCCTTAAACTGTTTATTTACATAAACCTCGCTAAGTAAATATTGGAGGTGTTCAGAACACTATACACATAGAACACAATTCAGAGTATGTTAGACACCTACACACTTTGATACAGATTTCAAAAATTCAAATATTTATCTTAATGTAAGTTCACATGCTGCCATTTAGACACAGTGTGCTGTGACCATTTCACTACTATTCAGTTGATGTTGCCTAGCTTGGTGCTTTCATTTTACAGTGTGAGAAATTCAGTTCTGATGACGTGTGCAAGATGTTGATATGGTCCCTGTAAGAAATAATAGGGTTGGTCTTGATTTACTAAGGAGATGTGATCTTTTATTTTCCTTTGACTTGTTAGGAATACAGTGTCCTGATTTGTTGCACATCATATTTTTGCAACGTTAATGAACTTAAATAAATTAATTGGAAAGTTTGTTTTTGACTCATTACATTTTTTTGTCTCCCATTATGCGACTAAGTTTTTACAGTGAATTATCTCATAAGCCTTTCAAATAGCTTTCGACCATTTTCTGTAGTCTGGGTGCTACTTCCTATTTTTCAAGGAAGTGAGGGAGGTGTCCATCCCGCTTGAGTTTTGAACATTACCTTAACCGTCACACTTTGTACTTCATAGTTTAGAATCATTTTCGTAGTGGGGAATCCAAGAGTAAAATCAGTTCAATAAGTGGCTGAAAACATGGCATAAATGAGACTGTTTAGCTTATAGATCTGCTCGGGAGATTCCATTTAGTAACACTTGTTTATGTCCTTACTCCGTAATCACTGTTCAGCTGTTTAATGGCAAACGGCTGTCCACATATGTCCACATATTTAATCCACATTTAGGATGCCATTTGGATTTTTGTAAACTCAATGTATATTGAAATGTTTATCTCCCATTAGGTACAAATTTTAAATACGGATTTTTCGCACATTAAAATTCTTCAGGAATCACAAGAGCTTGCTAGGCTAAGTGAAGTGAATATCAGCCCTATTTTGAATGGTAAAGAAATCCTGCTCTAATCTTCGCAATTTGTCTTCAATTTAGTATTGCAGGGTCTTCAACAGTACCACCCCGAACGCACGTCAGGCCTGAGATGTGGCTGCCCTAGCATCCCTAATCGCGTACCTAACAGTGGATAAGATGAGACTCTCTAAACCATAATTCCCTGACGACGATTTAGTAAACCTGGTGAATCACCCGGAAAGGACGGCGGCCAGTCCGCGGGTCCGGGGCTGGAGAGCCGCCGCGCGCGCCCTTCCTTCCCGGGCCGGCCGGAGTGGCGTGTGGGAGCAGCGGCGGGCGCGGCGGGGCGGGGCCTCGGGCCCACCCGCGGGCGGTCACTTCCAGGTTCGGCGAGCACTTCCGGGTCGCCGGCGCAGCTCTGCGGCTCCCGCGGCGGCCGAAGAGGCGGTCGGGAAGTGGCTGCTTCCTGCTGGGCCGCTGGCCGCTCCGCTTCGGTCCGCTCCGCGGCGGGAAGCGCCTTCCCCACAGGTACTGGCTGAGCCGGGCCCGCGCTCCCTGCCGCCCCGCGGGGGCCGGGGGCCGGGGGCCGGGGGCCGGGGTGGGCCGGTCGGCGACCTCGCTGCCGGGAGAGCCCCGCGGCGGGTCCCCGCGAGTGGCAGGTGCGGGAGGCGGAGGGAGGCTTGGGTCCCCGGGCGCCAGCGCCTCGGGCCTGGGGAAGCCCTCCGCCCCGCACGGCGGGTTTAGCCGGGCGCACGTCGTTATGCGCCCAGCCGGACGGGGGGACGCGTTCCCCGGGCGCCCCTTCCCGTGCGGCCTTGCTGGCCGGAGGCCGGCCTCGCGGGTGGTGACGAGTGTCCGCTCGGTGGCCCGCCCGGCGGGGACTGGCGCTCCGGAGCCCCTTGCGAACGTGGGACCCTCGTCGTTTTCTGAGCCGCGGGGTGGAGGAGCCCGAAACTGACGCGGCGCCTGCCAGGTCCATAGATCGGAACATCCCGCGAGGAATTTTCAAGAATCTAAGATCATTAAAACAAGTGACTTCAGCAAATGTTTGAGTAACGTAGAGCTGGTTTTCGAACTAGTATTTATGTATTGAGGTATTATTGACACATAACATTAGCTTCGGGTTAGTGTTTTCGGTTTCTTCGCGTAGATACCAGAAGCGGAATTGCCGGATCGTTCGGTAGTTCTATTTTTATTTATTTATTTTATTTATTTGGAGGAGCCTCCATCCTGCCCCCCCCGCCCCCCGTGTCTGCAGCAGTCCACGGCCCCGCCAACCGCACGCAAGGGCCCCATTTTCTCTTCCTTCTCGCCAGCGCTTCTCTCTCGTCTTCGTGGTAACGGCCGTTATAACAGGTGCGAGGTGATCTCTCAACGTGGTTTTAATTTGCGTTTCTCTGATGATCCGTGGTGTTAATCCGTGGGGTTATCCGTGTGTCTTGCCGATGTGTACGTGTTCTTTGGGAAAAATGTCTATTCAGATCTGCCCCGTTTTTGATCAGGCTGGTTGTTTGCTTTCGAGCTGACTGAATTCTTTATATATTTTGGATCTTAATTTCTTATCAGATACATGACTTGCAGACAGTCTCTCCCGTTCGGTAGGTTGCCTTTTGTTTTTTACGTGCAGCTCTTGTTTGTGTATTACTGCTTCGATCCTCTTCACTTTGGCTGTATGCCTTGTGCTCAACCTTCCAGTTCACTCGTCCTCTCAACTTTTTTTTTTTTTTTTTTTTTTTAATTTATGATAGTCACACACACAGAGAGAGAGGCAGAGACACAGGCAGAGGGAGAAGCAGGCTCCATGCACCGGGAGCCCGACGTGGGATTCGATCCCGGGTCTCCAGGATCGCGCCCTGGGCCAAAGGCAGGCGCTAAACCGCTGCGCCACCCAGGGATCCCTCGTCCTCTCAACTTTAATATTTAACTCTTACATTGTGTATCCAGCAGATATATAAACATATAAAAGTCAGCATTTTGAATGAATCAAACCTGTGTGCCCTGGCCCCTGCAACCACCCATCTGTTCTCTGAATCTACTCGCTTATTTTTTCTTTTTGGTTTTAGATTCCGCACATATCCAGTATCTTAGGATATTTGCCTTTCCCTCTCTCACGTAAATTCATTTAATGATAACACGCATGATGTCTGTCCCTGTTGCTATAAATGGCAAGATTTCATTCTTTTTATGGCTGAATACTATTCCATTGTAATACATCCACAGTTTCTTTATCTCTCGCCTTTACTCTTTGATGGACCCCTTAGGTTGCTCCTGTAGCTTGGCTATTGTAAATAATGCTGCAGTGAACATGGAGTGCAGATAGCTTTTGGAGTTAGTGTTTTTATTTTGGGGGACTAAACACTCAGAAATGGGATTGCTGTATCATACAGAGGTTATGTTTTTAACTTTTTGAAGATCCTCCATACTGTTTTTCCACAGTGGCTGCACCAATTTACATTCCCACCAGTAGTGCACTGGGGTTCCCTTTTCTCCACATCCTCACCAACGCTTGTTATTTCTTGTCTTCTTGATACCAGCCATTTCGGCAGGTATGAGGTGATGTATTACTGGTTTTGATTTCCATGTCCCCGATGATTAGTGATGTTGAGCATCTTTCCGTATGTCTGCTGGTGACTGGTATGTCTTCTTTGGGAAAATGTCTATTCAGATCTTCTGCCAATTTTTTTTCCCCTAGGCAAAGAACTTTATTAACCTTGTTTCAAACTTTATTGCCAGGCTTCTTCAGCTTAATTGGCTGCAAGAATGAATTGTATATAAGCAAAAACTGAAAAGAGCTGCAGTGTCCAAGGGGCTTGGGCTTAAAAATATTAGAGATCTAGATTTTATCAGATCCATGAACAAAATTTTAAAAAGCTGTTGTAATAATATAAAACAGCAGCTCCCAGTAACTTCTTCAAGTTTCAGCTTCTTCAGAAGTTGACTCAGTTCAATCTGTTTCATTCTTGGAAGCTTCATCAAAGTTCTCCACAGGATCTGGAACTTCATCGGCATCATCCTCTCCAGTAGCAAGTGGTGCTTTCCCATCCACAGATTGTTTGGGCAGAGCTTCAGCCAGTCTTCTTAAACTAGGCAGACTGTGTGCACCAAGGCTGGTTTAAGATCCTGGGGTAGCAGCATTTCTGTCCACTGCTTTGTCTCAGCATGGCCTGTAATGGTGAAAGGGTTCGCTGCAAGTGATGCCTGAACTTTAGGGCTGCTAAAGTGGATCACCGTTCCTTGGTTTGTGAACATACTCACTTCTTCAATACCAGAGATATTGTTTACCCCTAAATTCTTTAAGGAGAACTGAAGTTTTTTTATCATCTGCTGTAGTTGTTCTATGAATCACCTTCTGCTTTTGGCGAGCAGTTCCTTTCCCACCAATGCACACTTGTGCTTGCAGTTTGGCGAGTTTCTTTTGGTTCATGATAGTTTCTTTCATCTTGTTGGAGTGGAAATGGGACCGCGCAGGGGAATAAGGGTGGCGCTCAGGCGGTCTCAGGTGGACCAGCTGAGCTCTTTTGCCAATTTTTAAATTGAGTTATTTGTTCTTTTGCTATTGAGTTGTATGAAATCTTTATGTATTTTTTTTAATATTTTTTTATATATGATTTGGAAATATTTTCTTCCATTCAGTGGGTTGCCTTTTTGTTTTGTTGGTTTCCTTTGCTGTGCAGAAGCTTTTTAGTATGATGTAGACCCACTTAAATATTTTTTGCTTTTTCTGATTTTACTTTTCATATCAGATTCAAAAAATAGCACCAGTGTCAAGGAACTTACTGTAGTCTGTGTTTTCTCCTAGGAGTTTTATAGTTTCAGTCTTACATTCAACTGTTTAATCCATTTTGAGTTGATTATTGTGTATAGTGTGTAAGTTGTCCAGTTTCATTCTTTTGCATGTATTTGTGCA
This sequence comes from Nyctereutes procyonoides, assembly GCF_905146905.1. NCBI lineage: Eukaryota > Metazoa > Chordata > Mammalia > Carnivora > Canidae > Nyctereutes > Nyctereutes procyonoides. The sequence goes on from NW_026575040.1 coordinate 16,044,763, forward strand.
GTTTTCTGTTTTCTCAACACCACTTACTGAAGATACAGTCCTTTCCCCCATTAGATAGCCTTGGCTTCTTTCTTGTAAATTCATCGAGCATATATGCATGGGTTCATTTCTTTCTTTCTTTTTTTTTATTTATTTATGATAGTCACAGAGAGAGAGAGAGAGAGAGAGAGAAGCAGGCTCCATGCATCGGGAGCCCGACGTGGGATTCGATCCCGGGTCTCCAGGATCGCGTCCTGGGCCAAAAGCAGGCGCCAAACCGCTGCGCCACCCAGGGATCCCCCATGGGTTCATTTCTGAGCTGTTATGTTCTATTGATGTATCTGTTTTATCCCAGTTCTATACTGTTTTGATTACGATAGCTTTGTTATATTGTGGGATCAGGGAGGATGATTCCTCCAGCTTTGTTCTTCTTTCTCAAGGTTGCTTTGGCTATTTGGGGGTTTGGTGTTTCCATACAAATTTTAAGATTGTTCTGTGTCTTTGAAAAATGCCATTGGAATTTTGATATAGGGATTGCATTGAATCTGTACATTGTTTTGGCTAGTAAGGACATATTAATAATACTGATTCTTCTAATCCATGAGCCTAGAATGCTTTTCCATTTATTTGTGTCTTAAGTTTCTCTTATTATTCCCCCCCCCCCCAAGTTTCTCTTATTAATGTAGTTTTCAACATACATGTCTTTCACCTTCTTGGTTAAATTTATTTCTAGGTATGTTGTTCCTTTTGATGCAGTTGCAAATGTAATTGTTTTATTTTTCAGATAGTTTGTTCTTAGTTTGACTTTTTCCTTTCCAGTTTGGATGGCTTTTATTTCTATCTCTTGTCTAATTGTTCTGAAAGGACTTCCAGGACTTAGTTGAGTATTAGGGTCTTGTTTGTGACCTCAGAGGAAAGGCTTTCAACTTATCACTGCTGACTGTGATGTTAGCTTTGGGCTTGTCCTATATGGCCTTTATTATGTTGAGGTATGTTCTCTCTAAATCTACTTTGTTGAGAGTTATCATAAATGGATGTTGAATTCTGTCAAATGCTTTTTCCGCATGTATTGGAATGATCATATGATTTTATCCTCATTTTGTTAATATGGTGTCTCACATTGGCAGATTTGAGGCTCTCGAACCATTCTTAAATCCCTTGAATAAATCCTCCCTTGATCATGGTGTATTATCCTTTTAATGTATCATTGAATTCAGTTTGCTAATATTAATTGAGAATTTTTGCATGTATATTCATCAGGGATGTTGATCTGCAATTTATTTTCTTGTGGCATCCTTGTCTGGTTTTGGCTTCAGGGTAATGCTGGACTCTAAAAAGTAAGTTTGAAAGAGTTTATTGCTCTTCTGGGTTGTTTTTTATGATTTATTTATTTATTTGAGAGAGAGAGAGTGCACAAGCACACAAGCACATGCCCAAGTTGAGAGAGAGGCAGAGGGAGAGACTCTTCAAGCTGACTCCCTGCTGAGTGAGGAGCCCAGTGAGGGCACAGTCCCATGACCCTCCTCTTCTATTTTTGAAAGAGTTTGAGAAGGATAGGTATTAATTCTTCTTTGAATGTTAGGTAGAATTTATCAGTGAAACTATCTGATCCTGGACTTCTGTTGGAAGTTGTTTGTTTGTTTGTTTACTGGTTAAATCTCCTTATTGAGTAATTGGTGTGTTCAGATTTTCTATTTCATCATTATTCGGTTCTGTGTTTTAAGGAATTGATTTCTTCTAGGTTGTCCAGTTTGTTGGCATATAATTGTTCATAGCAGTCTCTTAAGATCCTTTCTATTTTTGTGATGTCAGTTGTAACATGTCTTTCATTTCTGGTTTTATTTGCATTTTTTTCTAGGTGAGTTTAACTATAGGCTTGTCAATATTGTTTATCTTTCCAAAGAGCCAGCTCTTTGTTTCATTGATAATTGTTAAGTCTTTTAAATCTCTATTTCATTTCAATCTTTTTTCTTCCTTCTGCTAATTCTGTGCTTCATTTATTTTGTGTGGATGTGTGTCCAGTTTCTTGAGGTGTAAAGTCAGGTTATTTGTGAAACTTATTTCTCAAAGTAGACATTTATCAATATGAACTTCCCTCTTACAACTGCTTTTGATGTATCCAACAAACTTTGGTATGTTATATGTTCATTTTCATTTATCTCAAGGCATTTTTTACTTCTCTTTGATTTCTCCTTTGACCCATTGGTTATTCAGTAACATATTGTATAATCTCCACACAGTGTGAGTTTTATAGTTTCTTTATGTAATTAATTTCTAGTTTCATAGCATGGTCATATAAGATGCTTGATATGATTTCAGTCCACCTAAATTCATTGGCTTGTTTTGTGGCCTAACCTATGATCGATCTATGCTGGAGAATGTTGCCTATGCATGTGAGAAGAATGTATATTCTATTGCTTTTGGACAGAATGCTCTGTATATATGTTAAGTCCATCTGGTCTAACATGTTGTTCTAAGACCAATGTTTCCTTACTAATTTTCTTTCTATCTGGATGATGTATGCATTGATGTAAATGTAATATTGAAATCTCCTATTATTGCTATTTCTCCCTTTAGGTCTGTTTTTTAATATTTTCTTTCTATGTCTAGCTATTCCTATGCTGAGTGCACAAGCATTTCCAAATGTTCTGTACTGTGTTGGATAGACCCCTTTATCATTATGTGACACCCATCTTTTATTACAGTCTTCGTGTTTTAAAGTCTATTCTTATATAACTATAGCTACACTAGCTTTCTTTTGGTTTCCATTTGCACGGAATATCTTTTTCTGTCTCTACTTTCCATCTGTTTATGTCTTACATCTAAAGTGAATCTCTTGTAGGCAGCATATAGATGGGCCTTTTTTTTTTTTTAACTCTGCCACTGTGTGTCTTTTGATTGAAGAGTGTAGTGCATTTACAGTTAAAGTTATTATTGATAGGTATGTACTTACTGCCATTTTATTAATTGTTTGCTAGCTGTTTTTGTACTTCCTTCATTTCTTGCTCTCTTCTTTTATGGTTTGATGACTTTCTTTAGTGGTATCCTTTACCTTTTGTGTTTTTACTATAGGTTTTTGCTCTGTAATTACCATAGGCTTATATATAACAACTTATGTCTGTAATCTATTCTTTTTAAGTATAAGTAACATATAGTGTTAATTTCAGGCATACCAATTTGACAATTTTATACTCAGTACTCACCATGATAAGTATAGTTACTATCTGTCACCATATGATGTTATTACAATATTATTAATTGGATTCTCTGTGTTGTACTTTTCATTTCTGTGACTTATTTTATAACTGGAAGTTTGTACTGCTTAATCCCCTTTATCTATTTTGCCCGTTTCCTCCACCTGACTTCCTTCTGGCAACCACCAGTTCCCTGTATTTAAGAGCCTGGTTTTGGTTTGGTTTGGTTTGGTTTGGTTTGGTTTGGTTTTTTCCTAATCCACCTGTAGGTGAAAGAAATCATAAGATATTGTCTTTATCTGAGGCTGTCAGACCATTCTTCCATCCCTCTGGGTTCATCAGTGTCACTAATGGCAAGATACTCTTTTCTATGGATGAGTAATATTTCTTTGTATATATACATCACAGTTTTGTGGGGGGTTTTGAGTCTAGTTGACACACAATGTTACATTAGTTTCAGTTGTACAATTTAGTAATCTGACAAGTTTATACACATTATGCTCTGTTCCCAAGTGTAGGTACCATCTATCCTGTTACATTGCTTTTACAATATCATTGACTGTATTCCTTATGCTGTGCCTTTTATTCCTGTGACTTAGTCATTCCATAATCGGAAGCCTGTATCTCCCTCTCCTTCCCCCATTTTATCCAGCTCCTCACCCCTCTTCCCTCTGGCAACCATTAGTCTCTACTTATACTTATTGACCTGATTTTGCTTCTTGTTTATCCATTTGGTTGGGTTTTTATTTTGGTTCCACTTATGAGTAGAATCATGGTATTTATCTTTCTCAGTCTGACTTATTTCACATAGCATAATATACTCTAGCTCCATCCATGTTGTCTCAAGTGGCATAATGTCATCCTTTTCTGTGGCTCAGTAATAATCCATTGTGTATATATACCACATTTTCCTTATCCATTTGTCTACAGATGGACACATGGGCCACTTCCATATCTTGGCTATTGTAAATAATGCTGCAATAAACATAATTTAGTGACCATATCAGCGTGGGTTTCTTTCTGGCCTCTCTATTCCGTTCCACTGAGTTGTCTGTTTTTATGCCAATATCATAATGTTTTAATTACTATAACTTTGTAGTGTAATTTGCAATCAGGAAGCCTGGTGCCTCAAGCTTTGTTGTTCTTTGTCAGGATTGCTTTGGCTATATGGGTTTTTATTGTTTTGTATAAGTTTTAGGATTGTTTGTGGTTTGTTGGAGTTGTGTGAAAAATGGCATTGGAATTTTGATATGGATTGCATTGAATGTATAGATTGCTTTAGGTAGTGTGGAGATTTTAACAATATTCTTCCAGCCTGTGAGCATGGAATATCTTTCCATTTATTTTTGATGTCTTTGATTTCTTTCATCAGTATCTTACAGTTTTCAGTGTATAGGACTTTCACCTTGGTTAAACTTTTAGGTATTTTATTCTTTTTGATGCAATTGTAAATGGGATTGTTTTCTTAATTTCTCTGATAGTTCATTGTTAACTTATAGCAATTATCTAGATGATTCTTAGACTGTTGTCGAATGAATGTGGCACAGATTTGGTCCTCCTCCTTTGTCAAGTTTATATCTCCATTGGGACCTCTCCTAGCCCTTTTTAACCCTCCCTGATTTGATTAGGGATAGCAATATCCCTAATCACATACTTTGATTTATTGCTCTCATTAATTTACTGAACAAGTATTTATTTGGCTTCCATTACAAGTCAGTTACTGTTTGTTTTAGATACTTGCTTTACTTCAGTGAACAAAACAGACAAAAGTCCCTGTTAGAGGATGCAGAAAATACATAATGTGTTAGAAGGGGATAGTGCCATCAAAAGTACATAGCAGGGAAAGGGAGATTGGGAAGTTCTAGAGTGGAGGTGGAAGTTGGTATTTTAAGTATGGCCATCAGTTTAAGCCTTATTAAGTACATCCTATACTTTAAAGGAGTTAAAACAACCAAGTGGACATCTAGGGGAAGAGTATTCCAGGTAGAAAGAGGAGTCTTTACAAAGGCTTACATAGGGAGGTACGTGTCTGCCATGTTCTAAGAATAACATGGAAGGCAGTGTGTCTGTAGAAAGGTGAGAGCAAGGGAGAGATAGTAGATATGGTTGGAGAGATAATAGATAGCCAGATTTTTTTAAGGATTGAGTGAAATGGAAGCCTTGGGAGGTTTGGAACAGAAAAGAGATATGGGCTGCTGGGTTGGGATTAAAGTATAGCGACAGTGTGGAAGCAGGAAAGCCAATTAGGAAGCTATTTCAATAATCCGATGGCAGGTGATTATAGCACAGACCAGGGTGGTAACAGTGGAAATGGTGAGAAATGGATAGATTCTGCATGCATTTTGAAGATAGAGTTTACAGGGTTTGCTAGGGATTGAATGTAAAGGTGAGATGAGAGGAATGGAGGAGAATTTCAAAGGTTTTTGCATTAGCCTATAGAAGTATGGAGTTATATCAACTAAAATGGGAAAGACAAAAAATAAAGATGTTGAATAGACTGTTGGATCCAGGAGTGAGTTCAAGGGCAAGGTATATGCTAGTGTGTCTGTAGAATTTGGGAATCAGCAGAAGTGATCATTAAAATCCTGAGACTGAGACTGAATGTTATCCTAACAAATGAGTGTAGATGGCAGAAGACCAAGGACAGTAATTTGTGACACAGAGTTCAGGGAGAATAGGATAAACTAACAAGCGATATAGGAAAAGGATGAACAAGTGAGTTTAAGAGAACAACCCAAAAAGTGTGATGTCCCAGAAGCTAAGCCAAGATCCTGTATCAGAGAGGAGTAAGTAGCTGTCTCAAATGATTAAGTCTGGTGAGAACTAACAATTTTGGATTAGCTTTACCAATGCCATTGGTGACCTTCATCATCTGTTTCATTTGAGTGTTGGAGGCAAAAGCCTATGAGAAAGTGAGAGGAAAGAAATGAGAGACGGTGAGTACAGACAACTCTAAGGAGTGTTGCTGCCCAGAGGAACAGAGAAATAGAATGTAGCTAGTGAGAAAAAGGAGTTGAGACTTTTTTTTTTTTTTTTTAAGTTGGGAGAAATAGCCACCTGTTTGCTGATGGCAGTAATCCATAGAGATGGGAAGTCTGATGGTGAGGGAAAGAAGAACTAATTCAGTTGTTGGAACAATATTCTTGTGTGTACTAGAGAGAACAGGCTTGATGAAGAGATGGAATGATTGTATTTGGGTAACAGCATGGATAATTTGGCTATAGTGACAGGTAGGGAGACAGAGTTTGTGCTTATAGATCCTGGTAGGTGGTCTGATGCCATTTTGAGAGTCTGGAAGTTTTCATTGCTTCGTTTTCCTCAGTAAAGTAGAAAACTTTCTATCACACTTAGACAAATTTATAATATTTGATATTAGCATTTAGACATACCAAGCTACTTATTCACTAACAAATATTTATTGAATACATACTATACACTAGGCATTGTTTTAGATAGCAAATATATAACTGTGAACAAAAGTTCCCAGCTTTATGGAACGTCCATTTTAGTGGATGGAAACAATAAGCATGTATTTGTCAACTTCAATTAATGGTATGAATGAAAACAATAGTGTAAGGGGGAAGGGAGATAGTTCCTTTTTATAGGTTGGTCACAGAAGTTCTTTCTAATGAAGTGACATTTGAGCAGATATCTAAATTAAATCAGGTAGTGACCTATGCAAGGCTGTGGGAAGAACATTTGAAGCAAAAAGGACTGACAGTGTAAAGGCCCTAAAGCAAGACTATCTTGCCATATTGAAAACCAGCAAGGAACCAGTAAGGCTGCAACAGAGGAGAATGAAGGAGTAAGTGGAAGGTAAATTGAGAGAAGTAGCAGCCTTGCAAACCACTAAAAGGACTTTATTCTGAAGTAAGATGCTGCTATTGGAGGTTTTGAATAAATGAGTGATGTGGTTTGTTTTAAAAGGCTCAATGTGGCTGCTGTAGGGGCAGGGGTATTATAGGCAATTATAGAAACAGGGAGACCTCTTACGGGGCTATCACAGTGATCTTAGTGGTAGATGATGGGGACTTAGTGGTATTACTGGAAATGGTAAAAGTTGTCAGCTTCTGGCTATACTTAGAAGAGTTGAGAAGACTAATGGATTGGATGCAGAGTGAGAGAGAAGCTAATGTGGAATGTAAAATTTGGGGAGTGTCTTACACTGGACTAGATTTACTGTTCAGTAAGGTGGGCAAGGTGAGGGCAGAAAAGATTTGGAGGGGACAGCATCAGGAATTTGTATTTTGATGCATTTCATTTGAGCTACCTACTTGGTATTTCCATTCAATGGCAAGGAGGCAATTTTATATAGGGCAACAAGGGGAGAAGGACTGGGGATATATATTTGGGAGTCGTCAGCAGATAGCCTAATACTAAGGAAGTAAACCATATAGAGAAGACCTAAGAAGCCTTAGGGTACTCAAGTAGAAGCCAGTACCTGCAGAAGGACCAGCCAAAGAAAAATTATTGTTGTATCCAGTGAGTTGGGAGGAGAGAACAGATCGTGGGGTCCCAAAAGCCAAAGAAAAGGTTTCAAGAAAGCAGAAGTGACCCACTGTGTCAAGTGTCCACAGATATATAATGTGAGGACTGATAACTAGCCATTATTTTTGCTGAGTTTTACCTGATAACTCCCTGAATAGATCTCCTATCCATCTCTAAGCCAAAAGTGCTATGAGGTTAGAGAACTTGTGTATGACTTGTAGCTCAGTATTTGTTGAATCTGTACTACTAGCACCTTCTTCAAGCCCTCCTCTCCTTCTCATCTTTCAGTACACTCACACTGGCATCCCTCCTGTTGGAATAAATACACCCATGCCATCTTATGCAGCTCCATCTCCTACCACTTCCTAGTCATACACCTTAATACTATGGAACAATTCACAGATGTCTCTACAGACTCTGTCATTTCATAGATCTGTGGTTTTACTCATTCTCTTCTTTCAGCCTAAGATGGTCTTCCGCCATTGCTTGGCTGAAGTCTAGCTTGAAGAATCAGGAAGCCTTCATTAACGAGTTCACTCAGTCCACAGATAACCTCCATCATACACTGTGTAGATCTATCATGGTGCTTATTTTCTATTGAGTTAAATACTGTTTTGTACATCTGATACCCTCTGTAGAGTATAAGTTTTTTAGACTCCAGGAGCATATCCTTATTCATCTTCCTCTCCCTCCTGCCATCTTCTTGGTAGGCACTCTATAAAATACCAGTGTTAAGGGGAAAAGAATGAAGCAGAAGGCATGCAGGTGTAAGCAGAAGATTGTGTGGATCAGTGACTTGACAGTAAAGAGAAAGGAATGATAGTACATAGTAAATTCACTCTAGACTAGGTCAAAAGGCAGACTTTTAAAAGAAATGGTAGGGGGATCCCTGGGTGGCTCAGTGGTTTAGTGCCTGCTTTTGGCCCAGGGCGCGATCCTGGAGTCTGGGGATCGAGTCCCACATCGGGCTCCTTGCATGGAGCCTGCTTCTCCTTCTGCCTGTGTCTCTGCCTCTCTCTCTCTCTCTCTCTCTCTCTCTCTCTCTCTGTGTGTGTGTGTGTGTCTTTCATGAATAAATAAAATCTTTAAAAATAAAAATAAAAGAAATGGTAAAGATGTACCTTTTAATAAATATATCTATGCTTTGTATAAAAGAGTATAAATGCCTATGTCAAAATAGAAAAATCATTTTTAACTGTTCTAAGTCTTAATTATATAGCAATTTGCAATTATTAAGCGTTCTGCTAGCATACATTAGAAGGTATAAAGTAGGGTGCCTGGGTGGCTCCATCCATTAAACATCTGCCTTCAGCTCAGGTCATGATCCCAGGATCCTGCTCAGAGGGGAATCTGCTGCTCTCTCAGAAGTGTGCTCTCTCTCTCAAATAAATAAAATCTTTACCAAAAAAAAAAAAAAAAGACTGTATGAAGTAGACTATTCATTAGAATGAAGTAGACTATGTTACATATGGGATTTATAATGTTTAATACTTTAATACTTTCATATTAAATTTTTAGGACATCAATGCAAGCCTGAATAAGAAAAACAATTTCTTCCTCCTAAGCCATGGCATATCAGTTATATAGAAATACTACTTTGGGAAACAGTCTCCAGGAGAGCCTTGATGAGCTCATACAGGTGAGAAACTGAAAACCAATTTTTGAGTCTATAATAAATTTTGTTATATCCCTTCTCTCAGGCATAGAGATATGAGGTTAAGTACCTTAGAATCTTTCACCTAGCAAGTCAGTATTTAGATGAATAAGTGCAAATTCCTCTGCATTATACCATCCTGACTGTGGGGCATATGATACAATGAAGATCAAATGACACAATTTTAACATGTCTAAATTTTCAAAGATTTTTTGTTAAACATAAAAATTGAGATGATTGGTTTTCTTATTTATAAGGCATGTCTGTAGCTTTAAGATAATTTGGGGCAATTTGATAAAGTCTTTTGAGATTTAAATTTGAATTTATATTTCAGTTTTAGGAGAATTGACCTTTTAAAAGAAACTCATCTAAGAACATATTAAGTATTTCCATTTGTTTTCATATGTTTTGTGAGCTCTGGTGAGATAAGATTTTTAAAAAAAATACATTACCTGGTCTGCATTTTTTATTTAAAAGAAACTTTATTCCTTCAGTTTATCAAATGCCTCTTTCCAGACACTGTAAAGGAATGATAGAGTTCTGTCCTTGCAATGTAACATCACTGTGTGTGTTTTCTTTTCAAAATTATGTTTATATCAAGACAGTACAAGAAAATACTGTCAGGCTTTAATTGTCAGTATGGCAAAGAAGAATAAGGGAGTCTAGTTTAAGAGCCTCTGGTTAACCTCAGTTAAATTTTAGATTATAATTTGTATATATTTTGTCTTTAATGTCCTTCCTTAAGAGGACTTATGACCTTTATTTTTTCAGTCTCAACAGATCACCCCCCAACTTGCCCTTCAAGTTCTACTTCAGTTTGATAAAGCTATAAATTCAGCATTGGCGCAGAGGGTTAGGAACAGAGTCAATTTCAGGGTAAGAATATTTTCCTAAATCTAGAAGGTTGCACAGTGGTTGTTAAAACGGTGCTTTTTAGGACCTCTACATATTTGTGAATCATAAAAGGAAGCAGTGGTTTAATCAAATTTTGGAATTTGTTTTATAATAATTATACTTTACTTTTAAATGACCTGTGTACCAAGTTTATCCACTTAATGTGAGATAGAGTTGTTTTTAGATTTTTAATCCATTGTTTCACAAATTAGCCTATATGTTTGGTTGCCTCCCCTGAAGAGTTACTATTTCAAGTGCCCAAACCATTCCTACAGGATTGAAGGTAAGTGACAGACTAGTCCCTGAGGCCCACTTATGTTTTTCAAACTCTGATCTTCACACATTCCAGACAAGTACATTTGTGTTGCCTCCCACCTACTCTTAATGAAGATCTGAACTCGTGGTAGATAATGATCTGTTTTGGTAATCCCAAACTGAACAAAATTGTCTTTCTTAACTTAATGGTAAATTCAAACTAAGGCCTATTGAAAGTATCATGATGAATAGAAAAAAAATTTACCACATTGGTGTTGATGGATTCAAATAAATATAACCAAATATAATTGTACACTGTTCTATTTATGCTTGCATTGTTATAAGGGATACCATAAGGTGACAATTAAGAGATTACAGTATATGAAAAGAATATAGAGGTTAATTTGTTTTTAAGAGAACCATAGTGTTTGGGGGTTTTCTTAAATTAAAAAAAAAAAATTTAATTTATTTAACAAACATTTCAGTGCCCATTACATACCAGGCATTGTTGTGGATATTGGGTTGACAGAGAACGAGTTCAGTGAAGGGATAAAGTCTGGGTGGAAGTTATAAGTCTCTTACCAGTTTCATATACCTAAATGTTATCTAGAGTAAAATGTATCTTTATAAAATTTTACCAGTAGGTTCTTATATTTTCAACAGTAATGATTCTGGCAAAATTAGTTTGCTATTTTGTACAGATCTGCCAGGTTTGTCATTCAAAACCTGATGCTTTAATTTGAAATTGACCCATGTTGATACCTAATAGCCTTCATGTTGTATTATTGTAGGTTTCCAGTTTGGATCTATTTAGCTGAAATTCAACATGATTTACATTACTGTTGCTTGCATAGTGTTTCATAAGTTTGTCTATTTTCCAAAAGCTAGAAATAATTAGTTTTTGAACAGATCTGACTTTACCATCCCTGTTTTTTCTTTTCCTACTGTTCTAGCTCAGGCTTTCATTACCTATCTCTCCGTTAAAACAAACGATCAATTCTGAGATCACACATTGATCATTTCTAATATTCAAAGGCATTTTGCTCAATCACATTTAAATCTATATTGTTTGTAATAATTTTTACTGGCCTGAGGGCCCATTGAAACAATCTTATGCTAAATTTTTGTTTTAAATCCTCATGAATTTCATATAACTGAGATCATTTAAAAGAATGTTATGAGAGGGGAAATTTCCTTGAGTATGAGAATTTTAAAATTAGCAAAAAAACTCAAACATATATGTTATCAAGAACCTTGAACTAATTTTTAGGGAGAAAATCTATATTGAACTAGCCTTTAAAGAGGCAATGTATGCTTTTGATAGACTGTATCCTGGCAGGTGAGAGTAACAATTACTTAGTGTTAAAATACTAAACTTCAAATAGTAATCAAGCATTAAAAGATTAATAGTCAAGAAAAATCACTCTTAAAAATTGACAGTTTCCTTTTCTCGATCTGTTCCATTTTGTATCTTTTTTTTGATGCCTTCTAGTTTTATTTTTTTTTAATAAATTTATTTTTTATTGGTGTTCAATTTACCAACATACAGAATAACACCCAGTGCTCATCCCGTCAAGTGCCCCCCTCAGTTCCCGTCACCCACTCACCCCCACCCCCCCACCCTCCTCCCCTTCCACCACCCCTAGTTTGTTTCCCAGAGTTAGGAGTCTTTATATTCTGTCTCCCTTTCTGATATTTCCCACACATTTCTTCTCCCTTCCCTTATATTCCCTTTCACTATTATTTATATTCCCCAAATGAATGAGAACATATGTTTGTCCTTCTCCAATTGACTTACTTCACTCAGCTCCATTTTGTATCTTAACACGTTTAGTGTAAAATACACACACACGTATTTATTAGAAGTCCATTGAAGATAGTTTGGCCAGATCAGTTACTGTTAAAATCAGTTACTTGACCAAAGCCAAATATCATAATTATTTTTTAATATTCAAAAGTTCCTTCTATGTTCTTTGAAATAAAATTTTTTATCAAGTCCCTATTGAGATATTCAAGTATGACTTTCGTGAAGACAGTGAAAAAGATATTTAAATAACTGAAAATAGAGTAATAAAGGTTTTATATTTATTAGGGATTCTAGCTCACTAAATTATATTATCTAATCTTGTGTTCACATTTTATTAAGCTTTTGTTGACCAAAAGTCACGTAGCCAATGAGCTCTCTTATTTATGTTGTCTATTTTAATCTAAATATTTAAGAAAGCATTTAATACAGCAATTTTACAATAAAGTAAGTGAAGCATATATATTTATATAACAGCTAACAGAATTTCAACATATTTGAATGTTACAGAATGTGTTAATTGACTATGTATTGGTAAAGTTTCTGGTCAACAGTAGGCTATTAAAGTTGGGCAGAATCAATAGCTGTATGTGGCTTTTCTACTGCAAGAGGTTTAGTGTCTACAGAACAATTCAAGTGAACTTCCGTCATGGTGCCACAAGAGAGCAGTAGAAGTACAAATTTCCTTTCACCTTTTTTCAGGTCAGTACTTTGTGAATCTTCATCTTAACAATGCTGAAAATAGTCTGCTAACTACAGACTATTAGTTCTTAGAGAATTTAGGATTTTTTTTTTAAGTGATAGGATGAAAATTAAGGAAAATCTTAAGGTAAGCATTAAATAGTCCTACTGTTTTAAGAATTAGGTGGTTGGTAGCTGAGTTCTCAAAGTGCTTTGAGGAAAAAAATGACTTCATGGTATATCTAAATGTTTTGTTTTAAAGGGCTCTCTAAATACATACAGATTCTGCGATAACGTGTGGACTTTTGTTTTGAATGATGTTGAATTCAGAGAGGTGACAGAACTTATTAAAGTGGATAAAGTGAAAATTGTAGCCTGTGATGGTAAAAGTAAGTGTTTACCTAATTACTGTGAAAGCAAAGCTACTTAAAATCTTGTTTTTGTGAGTCTCCAGAAAGTCTCCCATGACATGTAGACTACGTCCACAGGTTGAATTTATGTGGTTTAAAAATAAGCAAATTAAGGGAATCCCCCCCCCTCCCATTTCAGGTACAAATTTGAAGTATTTAAGTTTAATTTTGACAGTTTATCCTAGTTTTGGTGTTGTTGGATGCCTATACATTTTATATTTTAAAAGTAATCAATTGAAAGGTTTTTAAATAACCATAAGAACCTTATCAGGTCTATTGGTAAAAATCCATTCCCTAATCTGTGCAGATATATTTTCCATGTCAGACCTAAGACCTTGTTTAAGTCGTATCTTTTTCTTCCATGGTTATCTCCTTTCTGCTAATTATGTCTAAAACAGCTGTTCCTGTAATTAAATAGAGAAGACTATTATTATAAAAGAAAAGGAAAAGAAAATGTAGAAATACCTTAAATTTCTCAGGTTATTTTGTTTTATAGATTTTGCGTTTCAAAAGAAATGAGCTAATCACTGAAAAAATGTAGAGAAGACAAAAAAACACACTTTGTACCACCGTCTGGGGATAACATCACTTAAATATTTTATTATATATCTGTTAAATACATCATTTTTCAGGGCTACATAAAGTTATACCTTTGGCTCTTTTTTCTGGATATCAAGAAAGTCTCTGAAACTAGCAATACTACACTGACTTGTACTAGCAAAGATGACTTTTTAATATAGTTATCAAATACTTTGTCTTCTTGCTGTAATGACAGAAAAGATATATAACATTTCTGTATGTCAGATAATGTATACTTTTTTCATATTTTTCTTAACCCTGAGATTAACATCCAAATTCCACAGTCTAGTAAAACTCATTTTGATAGAGCTACAGAAGCTATAAATTATTGATGTAGACCAGTACTATTGAGTAAAAACTTTTGTACCTATGGAAACATTCTCCATCTGTACTCTCCAAAAGCCACATATAACTATTAAGCATTCAAAATGTGTTAGAGCAACTAAGAAATTTAGTGTTTTTTTATTTAATTTTATCAGCTAATTTAAATAACCACAACTAGCTAGCCAGTGGCTACCATGTTGGACAGCACAGATGAAGACTAGTATGTCCATTTCAGTCATTTGAGCCATAGTTATGTAAAGCCAAAAAGTCAGTAAAGGAGGCCCCTGAGCAAATTATTAATATCAAAGAGTCCATGTAAATATATTTTACTTACAGGAGCTCCTGTCTGGTAGTTCTTCGAGTGTCATACTCTTGCCTAAAGATGTAAGATTAGCTTTTTTTTTTCAAAAATCAGTAGATGCAAAGTAGTAAATTAGCCTTAACCTATTAACTTCTAAGAAGTTTGCCCCACTTCCAGCACACTGTGGTAACTGATCATCGAAGAAAAAACTGTTGAGATTTCAAAGAAAGCTTCGATTATGTTCCATGTATTCGGTCAGCAGAAAAGTTTTCTCTCCAAAATTAAAATACAAAAAGTTTGACATTTAAAAGGAGAAGTTTCAGTAATTGAGAAACTACTGAAATTCCTTAGTGACCAGATAAATGGAGTGCTGCTCTGAAGCCCATTTTTCCTATAAGTCAGCTTTCTGAAATAGGAAGAGTGATAGTGGCTAGAATTTAGGTCTGTTTCTCACCAGTAATTAAAGTACAATTTTCTTCTGATACGTATGTTATGGTCCTTTGTGGTTTAAAATTTTGGGACAGTAGAGGACCTGAGGGGAAAAATGGTCATGTAACAGCTGTATGAACCAAACCAGGTTAACTTACATAATGAACCAAGTAATATAATTTGGTTTTTCTCCAGCATAAATATGAAGAGCTAAGAATTATCTCTTATAAAGGAAAGTTAAGTTCTTGGGGCAGTTCCTTGATCAGCTTCCCTCAGCCTTACCTTCTCTTCTTCCCCACTCTTACATCAGCACCACCATTAGTTCCTGTTTTAGTCGTTAAAGATATTGTCAAAATATTTAAATTTTAATTTACTCTGTCTCTCCTCTGTTTCCTAGATACTGGCTCCAATACTACAGAATGAATAGAAAAAAAAATCGCTTTTTTATGCCATCTTCTGTTATAATTCATCAAGTTTTTGAAGAGAAGCATAGAAGAGACTTTTATTTATTCTAGCATCGCAGAAATGACTACACTGTGCTATATATACTACCAGAATTCCAATAGAAAGAAGCTTATAACTGTAGCCTCTTACATTACCTTTTCAGCATGAAGAAACAGTTTTTTTTAATGACAAACATTGTTGCCTTCCTAAGAACATTCTTGAATAAACTCATTTTAAAACTGCATGTGATTAATGAGTAGTAGACCTATTAAATTAGCAATGTGAAGAGATTAGCTAGGCATTTTAGAAGAGCACCATCTGCCATACAAAGGAAATTAGGAAATGCATTCATGTCAGTAGAGGGTAGTTTCATCGGTAGGGCAAAACCATATTCTGGATTGGAATATATTTCTCTTTTAAAAGTACAAAACCAATCATTGTTGTGAAAACCCTAAGTACAACTCAATTAGGAAAAGTTAGACAATCTTTACACAGCTCCCATAATCAAAACAAAACTAAAAAACCTAGCAACATAAACTAGTCTCTATATGACATGTAAATTATTTAAGCTGGCCATATTTCATACATTTTAAAATTATCTACACCTTTTATAGGCTTCCATTAAAAAGTCCTACTGAATATATGCCATATCTTTGTGTACTTGAAGGAGAAAAATTTTCCTTGTTTTGTCAATCTAGGTATACATAATGAAGAATATGGCCTTTTTAAAATATCAGAGGGAGAAGAGCAAGCACCAGAGAGAGTGAAGTAACTGAAATTCAGCAGCTGACTCTAGATGGCTCAAGACCAACTATTATTAACAAGCATCTGACACTGTTTATCATTTAGAGAGGGTAGGCTGTCAACAATCCCATCCTATGGTCAATGGCAGTTCCACCTTACTGCACTGGGAGGAAAAATTTCTCTCTTTCTCTCTCTCTCTCTCTCTCTCAGAGAGTAGAGTTCACAGTGAGCTTAAGCAAAATAGCTTTCTTATAAACCTATTAAAATGTTAAGTAGGGGGATCCCTGGGTGGCGCAGCGGTTTGGCGCCTGTCTTTGGCCCGGGGCGCAATCCTGGAGACCCGGGATCAAATCCCACATCGGGCTCCCGGTGCATGGAGCCTGCTTCTCCCTCTGCCTGTGTCTCTGCCTCTCTGTGACTATCATAAGTAAATAAAACAAAAAAAAAATTAAAAATAAAATAAAATGTTAAGTAGGTCTTTATATTACACATAGTCCCCCTTTTTTCATTTGTAGAAGCACCTTATATAACAAGTGTCATTTTTAGGCAACTAGTGCTCAAGTGTGATCTACTTAGCACAGACTTTGTAACATAATAGCAAGCAATAACTGACTTTATGAGTGAGACCAAGTGCTATATGTGTTGCATAGATTCTCCTGGATGATCTTCATAACAACCTCAGAAGAACTTTGTTCCCTTTTTACAGATTAAGAAACAAAGTCAACCTTTATTACCAAAGGTTACAGAATTAGGATTTTTCTTAATTGCAATTAATCCAAACCAATTTTTTTTTTTTTGGAGGTTCAACATAATGTTTAGGAGAGAAGTACATTGATAGTAAACAGGAGTTGTAGAAATTTCTGGTTCTTAAAGAGTAAGTCAAAATTTAAATTTTTTCTTCTGCTAGTAATAGTCACTGAGATCTTAGAGAAAGATGAATAGGGCTGAAGTTATATACTTGTTTGGGAATTTAAGATCCTGTAAATGGTATCAGTAGATTGCGTTTCCAAGAAATGCAGAAGCATTTCTCCTCACTGGGTGAGGAATTTGTTATAATTGACTGGCCTGACCTAACTGGATAATAATGACCTATGCCATTCTCTGAGTGCTTCTATAGTCTTACCTCTGCATATTAGTGTAATTCTTGACTTTCACATTAACACTTAACTTTGCAGTCTATTCTAGTAATCTGTTCCAGGGTTCTCTTCCTAACATTCCCTACCAGCCATCACATAATCTGCTCCAGTCAAGTTAGGTTATGTTTTCTTCCATTTCTCAGGGCTTTCCTTTTATTTTATTATTATTATTTTAAGATTTATTTTTTCATGAGAGACAGAGAGAGGCAGAGACACAGGCAAAGAGAGAAGCAGGCTCCCTGCAGGGAGCCCACTGTGGGACTCATATCCCAGGACTCCAGGATCACGCCCTGAGCCCGAGGCAGATGCTCAACCCCTGAGCTACCCAGGCATCCCAGGACTTTCCTTTTAAAAATCAAAATCCTACCCAGCCTTCAAAACTTAACCCCAGTTTTGTCTCTGCATGTAACTAATATTGATATACTCTTACAAAGGAGTCTTTAAGTACATGAAAGACAGCTCAAGAGACTGGAAGAACATGGTCCATTTCATTACTCACTCAGGTACTCAATCCAGGTAACTTCATTGGAATTTCATTCCATCGGTTGAAGTCCATTCTCGTACTTACTAGGTTAGTTACCGTATACACTTCTGCTTTTGCTTGGGCAAGACTGCAGTAATCCTAGCTAACATTTCCTCCTGTCAGTTCTACTTACTTCCCTAAACATCACATAGCTGACACTTCATTGCAGTAGGTGTTCTAATAGTCCCATAATAGTACTCATACTTCACTGGAATTACAAAAGGGTCACAGCAAGAACTCACGCCACTTTGTGCTTTCCCAACTGGCCACAGGCTTCAATGATAGTTTACTTGCCTGTTAATGTGGAAGAAGAACAAATCCCATTAGTTTTTCTACTGTTAGGACTAAGAGTAAAAGCTGGACTTTTGTAATAATATCGAATCAATCAACTATTGATGCATTACTAATGCTATTTTAACACTCAAGTAGTAGGCAAACAGTTCTCTCTTTGAGTTTGGTGGATTGGTCATTGTCCAACTTTATTTTGATCTTCAGCTAATTTTGAAAAAAAATGAATAATTTTTCTTTTGGTAGGCATATTACAATGTGAAGGTAGATTGCCTTCAGTTTTGAGTCGGTTGTAATTAAATTCTTAAGAGTAAAATTTTCAGTTTTATATTTTATATTTATACACACATATATATCAACTGGAGAAACCATTATTTGTAGGCTAGTAATGAAATTTGGACTCAATAAAATTGAGCACATGGTAAGGGAAACTGGACATGAAAGAATGAGAGCAGATTACCAGAGGTCTTAAAGCTGGGCAGGGAAATTATTAGCCTTTATTGGTCTTTGGGGAGAGGACACACCTGAAACAAAGCTGAAATATGCAGGAATGATAGAATATCTATGCAGGAGTTAACATTTGGCCTAGAGGAATAATTGTGGGAAGGCAAGACCCCCAAATCAGGGAAATTTCACTAAAAAAGTCAACAGAACTGGGAATTCAGGCCGTCAACAAATATATGGACATCTGTCCAGACCTACTGGCCATGCATGATGCTTGTTCTTGGTCATGTGATGAGGTTCACAGAAAAGCTTCAAAGCTGATGAAACTTTGAAGATCAACCAATAAATCCAACCTCATTCAGTGCACAAGAATGTTAAGATCCAGCTTAACTTAATTTCAGCTTTTCCAAGCTGAAAAAGCCAGTCAGGAGAGTTAAGTGTAAAACCCCAAAAGCTGTAAAGTTAGAGTACATAAAACTTCAAGCTGTCCTTCATAGCATCACTAATAAGTCCTTGGTTCTATTCATGTAGAAGCATACTACATGGAGTTGTCCAATTGAGAACCTTGCCAATCAAAATCTATGCTTGCTACTGAATATTTTTGAATGAAATTATATGATGCCTGACACTTATATCAAAAACAAATTAGTGAAGTGATGGGGGGTGGATATTAATAAAATTAACCATGGATTGATAAAGTTTAGTAATAAATGAGACTCCTTATACTCATCTATTTGAATATGTGTTAGAAAATTTCTTAAAGGGGTTATTTTTCCCTTAAATCAATGCCCATAATATGCAACATTTGGCCTAAGATATTATATATAGGACTTTTTTAAACTATCATTTTCTCTGTCCACATTATCTTACCATCATGGCATATGGGACCTACATAGCAATCTCATAACTCACTTCCAGCAATTCTAGACAATAACTGCCATCTCTTTATGGAGCCTTCCAGGACCCTCCAGTAGATTTTAAAGCCTTTGTCAATCCATTCTATAAATGCCCTCTAATTTGGTGAAAATTCACCCAGCTTTTTTTTTTTTTTACATGCTGTGGTAATAATAGAATCTTAATTTCCAAGTATAGATAGGTAGAATTTTCATGGGGTTTGGAACAAGGCATTTCACTTTATAACAGGTACAGGAACATGGCAATATGCAACAAAGAATTTAATGCAATCAGCTCAAGAACACTATGCAGAAAGACTGTCAATAGTATTCTATCTGGAATGTCCCAACTCTTATTTTCTGATTGTGAACCTCTCAAAGTTCTATTCCAGGAGAAACTGGCTTCAAACAGATTAGAGATTCTTTCCACTTCTGGAAATACATAGACAAGTACCAAACCTTTGCCTAAGTTAAGGGGATGGACATTCATGTCGTATGTTTTTCTCTCTATGATTTTATTCATTCTGTTTTCCAAGATGAAGGGCCATAGACACCTCAGATACCCAAAACAATCTTAAGAACGAAGCTACAGACAGCATGTTCCCTAATTTCAAACTATATTAACAAAGCTATAGTAGTCAAACCAATATGGTATCAAAATACACACCTGGATCAGTGAAACAGCCCAGAAATAAACCCCCTGCAGATAACGTTTAATTTATGACCAAAAAGTCAAGAATATACTCATGGGGAAATGGTAGTCTCTTTAATACATCATGTTGAGAAAACTGAACAGCCATGTGCAAAACAAGAAACTCAACCACTGTCTTCTACAATACACAAAAATAAGCTCAGGGGTACCTGGCTGGCTCAGTCAGTAGAACATACAACTCTTGATCTCAAGACTGAATTCAAGCCCCACATTGGGTATAGGGATTACTTAAAAACAAAACAAGAAACCTCAAAATGAATTAAAGACTTAAATATAAGACCTAAAACCATGAAATTCCTAGAAGAAAACAGGTGGTAAGCTCCTTGACATCAGTCTTGGCAGTGATTGTTTTGGATCTAACTCAAAGAGCAAAGGCCCAGTTGATTAAGAGTCTATCTCTTGGTTTCAGCTCCAGTCATGATCTCAAGGTCCTGAGATCAAGCTCCTGTTCAGTCTGCACTTAACGCAGAGTCTGTTTAAGATGGGGGTTTCTCCCTCTGCTTCTCCCCTGCTCATTCATTCTCTTTCTCTAATAAATAAAATTTTTTAAAAATTAAACTAAAGGCAAAAACAGGTATCCAACTAAATGAAAAGGCAATTTAGTAAATGGAAGAAAACTATTTGCAAATCTTATCTGATAAGGTGTTAATACTCAAAATATATAAGAACTCCTACAACTCAATAGAAAGTAGACCAATTAAAAAATGAGGATTTAGAATAGACCTGAAAGAAGACATACAAATGGTTAACAGGTATGTGAAAGGGTCCTCATTACTAATATCAGGGAAATGCAAATCAAAACCACAATGAGATATTATTATACCATTAGAATGGCTTTTATAAAAAAAAAAGCGTTAGGATATGAAGAACTCTTGTGCACTATTGGTGATAATGTAGATTGGTATAGCCATTATGGAAAACCATATGGAAATTCCTCAAAACATTTAAAATAGAATTCCCATATGACCCAGCAGTTCAACTTTTGGGCATTTACCCGATGTTCATTGCCACATGATTTACAATAACCAAGACATAGAGCTAGCCTAAGTGTCTGTCAACAGATGAATAAAGAAAATGTGATATATGTGTATATACATATATACACAATGTATATGTATACATACATACATACACAATGGAATCTTCAGGCATAAAAAGGAAATCCTGCCATTCATAACAAGATGGACAGATGGATCTTGAGAGCTACACTAAGTGGGGGGAAAAAGACAAATTCTGTATGATTTCACTTGTATGTGGAATCTTAAAAAAAAATTCATAAATAATAGATCAATGGTTGCCAAAGGCAGGAAGTAGGGGTGGGTAGGCAAAATGTACAAAGATAGTCAAAAGGTACAAATTTTGGTTATAACTAAATCCTAGGGATGTAATGTACAGCATGGTGACCATAATTAACAATACTGTAAAAAAAATACTGTATTGCATATTTGAAAATTACTAAAAGAAAAATCATAAAAGTTCTAATCACAACAAATGTGTAACTGCGGTGATGGATAGTAGAGATCTGAGTTTAGGGACACTCAGGTAATTGAAGTTAGCAGAATTCCAGAAAGGAATCAATACAGTGGTCCCCTGTAGTCTTCACTGAGTACTCTCTATATAAGTAGAGTGACACTCTAAAAGATCAGGAAGTGACTGGGGGCCGAGGGGCAGGGGTGGGTATTAGTTGTAAACCGCAATTCCTAGAGCTCACATAGGACAAGGAGCCAGAGTGAAGAGTCTTCAGTAATCACCCAGAGTATTAGAGACCCCAGAGTGGTCATGCCTTAGTAGTAGCCATAAAATATCCCTGGAGTGAAAAAAAAAAAAAAATATCCCTGGAGTGAAGGCTACTTTAGCTTAGACCCACCCTAGCAAAGATGCTTTAAATACAAGATTCAAAGGCATGAAACTGGTCTACAGATACCTGCTAAAACAAAGCCCGACACTTAAGTAAACAAAATCCATATTCTCAATAATGTAACAGTCATAATGCCCTGTACCTAATTACTAGACTTGTCAAGAAGCAGAAAAATGTGACTCCTAACTAGAAGAAACAGTAGTCTATAGGAAAAGACCCAGAAATGGCAGGGATGACAGGGATGACATCAGACAAGGATGTTAAAACAGTGGATTTTGTACAAGCATTGAAAACATGAGAAAAATTAAAAATATGTTTTAAGTCAAATGGAATAGAAGTATATGGAATAAAACATTGGACAAATTAATTGATTAGACACTATAGGAGAAAAGGTCAGTGAAATTGACCTAGCAATAAAACCTATCCAGAATTTTCTTTTTGTCATAAAGGGAGAAAAATAAATAATGGCCAATTTTTTTTTCAAATTTGATGAAAACCATAAACTGTTGTGACAGTAAAGAAGCTTGATCAACTTCAAACGAGATAACCAAGCACAGCACAATCTAATTGCTGAAAACCAGTGATAGACTTTTTTTTAAAGTAATAGGAATAAAAGACACATTACCACAGAAACAGATAATTTCTACAGACAAGTGCAGATCTTGTGCACTTGTTGGTGTGATGAAAAATGGTATAGCTACTATGGAAAACAGTATGGCAGTTCCTCAAACATTTTAAAATAGAATTAGCATATGAGCCAGCATTTCTGCTTCTTGGTAACCACCAAATTAACTGAAAGCCGAGACTGAAGAAATACTTATAGACCAGTATCATGACAGCATTATTCATAAGAGTCAAAAGATGGAAGCAACCCAAGGGCTTATCAGTGAATGGGTGGATAAACAAAAGGTTATACATACATACAATACAGTATCACTCAGCCTTCATAAAATTCTCACACATGCCACAGCATGGATGCCCTTGAGGACTTTATACTAAGTATAAGAACAAATACTGTGTGGTCCCACCTAGATGAGGTACCTAGAACAGTCAAATTTGGAATGGTGGTTACCAGAGGTTTGGGCTGGGAGGATTTAGTTGTTGTTTGATGGGTGCAGAGTTTTGTTTTGCAAGATGAAAAATGTTCTGGGAGAACAGTTAACGTGAACCACGGTGAACTATACACTTTAAAATAGCTAAGGTGGTAAATTTAATGGGATGTAGGGGCACCTGGGTGGTATAGTCAGTTAAGCTTCCGACTCTTGATTTTGGTTCAGGCCATGATCTCAGGGTGGTGAGATCAAGCCCTGTATTGGGCTCCATGCTCAGTAGAGTCTGCTTAAGACTCTCTCTCCCCCTGCACTCCCACACCACCCGTGTGCAAGTGGACACGGTCTTCGTTCTCATATCTTTTTTAAAAATTTATGTAATGTATATTTTGCTGCAATTATTTTAACTCTTTTTTTTTTTAAGATTTTAATAATTTGACACAGCACAAGCAGGGGGAGCAGCAGGCAGAGGGAGAGGGAGAAACAGGCTCCCTGCAGCAGAGAGCCAGATGCGGGGCTCCATCCTAGAACCCAGGAACACAACCTGAGCAAGAAGCAGACTTTTAACCAACTGAGCTACCCAGGTGCCCTCCCCCTTTTATTAACCTTTAAAAAAATAATGCTTAGGGTGAAACCTGCTGTTTCTTCTCCCTGCTTTTCCCAGCTCTGTTCTACTTGAGCCCCACCACTTTAAAAAAAAAAAAAAACGATTTTATTTATTCATGAGAGACACAGGCAGAGGGAGAAGCAGGTTCCTTCCAGGCAGGAAGTCCAATGCAGGACTTGATCCCAGGACTCCGAGATCATGCCCTAAGCCAAAGGCATATGCTCAACCGCTAAGCCACCCAGGTGTCCCAAGCCCTACCACTTCTAAGAGGCTTTCCCTCACCTTTTTGTTTCTCAACTTTCCCTGAATTCCTGTACCACTGTATTTAGTATTGAATTATCTACTTGTTTTGACAATCTGTAGGACCCCTGAAGAAAAATACTATGTCTTCAGCTGGTTTGGATGTCCCAAGAGCACCTGTCTTAGAGGAAGTGTATCAGTCAGTCTCCAATCCATGAAATAGAAAGCACATTAAGTATTCCAAACAGAAGGAACATAATACAGAGAGTTTGTTTCAAAGACGTTCAAAGGGCTAGAGGAGCATAAGAGGAAAGGTAAGTGTATCTAAAGAAGACTAAGGAACAGCATACCATCCCCACTGCTGGAAGGAGCAAAAGGGGAAACAGGAAGACCCATAGTCACTCCACTGAAGCTGCTGCTGTGACACCAACTGCCTCACCAGCAGCCAGCAGGCCTACCCTGTCAGCCACAGCTGCCACCGTGCTGGTGCTGCATCCCAGCTCCCACAGCTGCCATGACCATGGCTTGTGACACTACTGAAGGGTTAGACTAAACAGAAATCCAGCTGCAGGGAGTCTGGAGAAATGTGGCTTGTGGATCTCCTACCACAACAGTGAAGAGGAAAATACAGAAGAGTTGCAGAACTGAAGGAACAGACCGTATCCAGCACCCTCCTTGAACTACTCAGCATATACACCCATCCTTTTGCCTCTTTTGTGATTTACACAAACAAAAATGTTCTTGAACAACATATACTTAATCTGTCCCCCAAAAGAAAGTTGAAAAGTCCCAAAAGTCACTATGAACATCTGGGTGATGATAATTCTAGTTAAGTCAACCCCCCTGGATATGTTGAAATCTTAAGACTCTTTGTAGATCAGTCACCATCAAAATTTTTACACTTGACAGAAGAGAGGGGGATGGTGATTAACATGTAAAAATCTGAGAAACAGCTGGCATAATCTTCCTTTTTATAAATCAAATGGTTATTTTTGGCCTTTTTTTTCCACAGCCCATATCATTTTCCTATTGCCCTCAGTCAGTTAGCTGGCTGGGCTTTCTTTCCTGGGTGGGGAGACCCTACACCTCATTCCTGCAGTGTCTAAGTCCTTATTCATTCTGCTGTTGGTGAGGTACTGCAGCCTTCTGTTAACTACTGAACATGGAAGCACTACAGGGGCATCCACACAGCCCAGCCCCCTCCATTGTTTAGCAACAGCCATATTTCCCTTGATAACTGAGATCAAGCACCCCAGTCCATACAATAAACCCCCTTTCCCTTTGGTTCAGTGGCACAAGAACCCTAGATGCTCAAATGGTAATCTCAATTTCCAGTTGTTTGAGAGTACTGTTCATTTCCTTGTGGACATATTTCTTCCTTTGGGACCCAACCAGCAGATCCTGAAGTTGTAGGTACAGAAGCCAAAATTCTGTGAGTAGGTTATTAGGTGTAATATTGAGAAGAATCATTCTCACTCTCCACCATCCCGATTCCTGGACCTTTGATTCAGTGGACAACTCACTAGGCAAAGAGCATTCCTAATGCTCAAATTGTGGTTTATAAAAACTATTCACACTTTAAAACAAAACCTCCTTGGAGAGTGGCTGATTAAAGGTAAGAGATGAGGAATATATAAAGAACCTGGAAAGGCTTTTGTATCAGGAAGTAGGGCAGTTACCAAAAATCACTGGAGTCATGTCAAAAAGACAGCTCTGGGGATTTTAAAGCCCAACTTTAAAAGGCTCTCACTAGCTTTAGTAGGCTGTATAATGGCCTCCAGTGATATCAGATACTAAACATTGGAATATGTGTTTCCTTATACAGAGAAGATTTCACAAATGTGATTATGGATTTTGGGATGGGGAGAATATAGGATAGAGTATGTCCTAAATGTAATACTATATACTTTTCTAAGAGAAATGTCTAAGATTTGACAGAAGAGAAAGCCATGTGACCATGGAGGTTGAGATTCGTGTGATGTGGCTATAAGCCGAGGACTGCTGGCAGCTACCAGAATGTAGAAGAGGCAAGGAACAGGCTCTCCCCTATGGCCTTCAAAGGGAGCATAGCCTTCCCAACCCCTTGATTTTAGCCCAGTGAAACTGATTTTGGGTTTCTGGCCTCCAGGACTGTGAAACAATAAAATTTCTGTTGTTTTAAGCTACCAAATTTGTGATAATTTGGTACAGTAACCATAGGAAAATAATGGCCAAAGATGGAACATTTTGAGCATCATCAAAATAATTGCAGTAAATCACAGTATATAAGTTACATTTTTAAGCCATGAGTTCAAAATGATACCAATACCCTCTGGGGTACCGGGGTGGTTCAGTCAGTTAAGCATCTGACTCTTGATTTCAGCTCAGGTCATGATCTCAGGATCATGAGACAGACCCCCCTTCATCAGGCTCCCCATTCAGCGGGGAAGTCTACTTGAGGCTCTCCCTCTCCTTCTGCCCCTACCCACCCCTGCAGTGTGCTCTATCTCTCTAAAATAAAATAAATATTTTTTTTAGATGATACCAATACCCTCTCTATGTACACAAATTTGTCACTAGGTAAATTACTCAGTGTCCTAAAAGCTGATAATGGGAAATAACTCTACTGAAGTGGAATGATAGGAAAAGTTTTGCTTTACAGAAAAATGTAAGAAGGATTTGTGGAATTAAAAGGTCTCCAAAAAAATAAAAAATAAAAAATAAAAGGTCTCCATTTTGCAACCTGTTATGAAATAATAGCAGTGATCTTCAGTGGCTACTGAAATGATTAGGTGAGGGAAGGTTATGGGCAATTCATAATCAGGCTGACAATTTTCAAAACCCACAGTTCAATCCCATCATTTAAAAAAAAGGGGGTGTAAGTGCCTTTTGATGGGATGCAACAGGAAATATAAAGTACCAACTATGACTTTTTTTTGACAAAATTTCAATCCTGAATCTGCTGAAGCCTTCTAGATCTAAGTACCAGTTTACAAGAAATATTTGGGACAAGAATATGTTCAATGACAAAAACTAATGGAATCCTATCAGCAGAATCCAAAATATAGGGAACTATAGAGGAAAAGACCTAACTTGTTCAACAAATTGCCAAAAATAAAAAAAAAAAAGTGGAAGAAATCTCTAAAGATTTAAGAGTTCAAGTCACCATTTCTGTAGACCTTAAGAGACTCCTTGAAGTAGAATCCATCACACTTCAAAGTGGTCCCAAAACATGAAGAACATGACATTCCACTATACCCCTTAAATCATTCCAGCACCCTCCCCTCCCCTCCCACCTTATTCAGATAAATTTCATGGTCCATTATTATGATCACTCCCTTGCACATAACATCAACTCCTTTGGCTCTCTCTCATACTTGCTTGGGTAAGTCGCAAACCTGGGTAAATCCTGCCCTATATGCCTGTACTCTTGCAGCCGAATGTGGATGAATGGCCGATTTCTTTTTAGACTTGCTCACCTTAATGTCACTGGATGACATTAATCCTTAATGCTCCCAGCATCATTTATTCCCCCTTGGTCTAGCTTCTTTTCCAGTTTCCAATTTGATACAATTGGACCTTCTCCTCTTCCCAACACTTTGATTATCTCCTCCATCTTCATTTGTTAAAATCATTTTGCTTTTTATTTCACTGAACAAAGATAATAATTGGAAGAAAACTAGTAAGACTACCAAATGGCTAATAAAGATATGAAAGGCTACTTAACATCATTAGTCACCAAATGCAAATTAAAACCACAATCTGATACCACTACCACTCACCAGAATGGTTAAAATGACAAAGCCAGATAATAATACAGTGACTCCTCAGAGATACTGTGGGTTGGGTTCCAGACCACTGCCATGTAGCAAATATCACAATAAAGCAAGTCAAATTAATTTTTTGGTTTCCCTGTGCATATAAAAGTTACCATTATGCTACACTGTGGTCTCTTGAGTGTGCAATAGCATTATGTCCAAAAAAAAAAAAAAGTTTGTACCTTAATTTGAAAATACCTTATTGCTTAAAAAAAAAAAAGTGCCAATAATCTTCTGAGCTTTCAGGAAATTGTGATTAATTTGCCGGCAGAGGGTCTTTGTTTTAATGACGGCTGCTGACTGATCAGGGTGGTGGTTGCTGAGGTTGGGGTGACTGTGGCAGTTTCTTAAAAATAAGACAATGATGAAGTTACCTCATCAGTTGATTCTTCCACAAACAATCTCTCTGTAGCATGCGATGCAGTTTGACAGCACTTTACTCACAGAACCTCTTTCAAAATTGCAGTCCTCTGCTGCTTTATCAACTAAATTTATGTAATATTCTAAATCCTTTGTTGTCATTTCAACAATCTTAGCAGCATCTTCACCAGTAGATTCCATCTCAAGAAACCACTGATGAGCAAAACAAATATAATAATGAAAATTTTGAAGTACTGCAAGAATTACCAAAATGTGACACAGACATAAAGTAAGCAAATGCTGTTGGAAAAATGGCACCAAAAGATTCCTTCAACATAGGATTGCCACAAACCTTCAATTTGTGGGGGGAAAAAAAGACGCACAATTCAGTAAAATGCAATAAAGCAATGTATGCCTATAATAACGAGGAAGCACGTGGAACTTTCACACCTTGCTAGTGGAAGTTAAATTGGTTGGCCATGTTGTAAAATTACATGACATTATTCACTAAACTCAAACATATGCATACTTGAGTTTCTCCCCTTGATGGATACCCAGTTGAAACGTATACATGTTGTCTATAAAACAAGTTCCAGGAGGTGTACAGGAGCATAACTCAGACAAAAGCTGGACCCAAACCATCATCAACACGAGAATGGATAAACTATGGGCTATTGGTATAATGGAACATTACATAACAGGAGGAGCAACTGAACTACGGCTACACACAGGAACATAGATAAGACATAATATCGAGTTGAAGGAGCTATAAGCAAAAGAGAATAGAGTACTTACAACAAACTTACAGACCAACTCATCTGTGGTGTCAGGGCTGTACTTATCTTTGCAGCAGCGGGGGTAGTAACTGGAAAGGGATACAGGGGCACTCTGGGTTGCTGGTAATGTTCTGTTTCTGACCTAGGTTCTAGTTACACAGGTGTGTTCACTTTGTAAAAATTATTGAGCTATAGATTTGGGATTTTTGTACTTTCTTGTGTATTATACCTCAGATAAAATGTTAGTGAAAGAGAAAGACATTCCACAAACTCACAGTACCACATGGACCCATCCATGTGCATCTGACAACCTGTCAGCAAATCCTCAAACAACTTTCAAAGCATTTCTAGAATTTGACCACTCTCATCGTATCTACTTCTGTAACCCTGGTCTAACTCACTTTCGCTAGTGCCAGGATTATTGCCATAACCTCCTAACTGGCCTCCTGCTCCCTACCACCCCGCCCCCATCCCTCTCCCAACCAGTCTGTTCTCAGTGGAGCACTAAAATGTTAACCAGATCAGGCCAGTCCTCTATTCAAAACCTTCCAGTCGCCTGTCTCACACAAAGACAAATTCCATGTAACAGGTTACAAGGGCCTTCACGGTATACCCTTCTCCCCTGTCCTGGTACCTCTGCTCCATTTACGCTAGCCTCCTTGCTGTCCTCAAATGTGGCAGATGAGCTCCTGCTTTGGGACCTTGCAAGTCTCCTCTTGGCCTAGAATGCTCTTTCCTCATTTATCCTCATGGATCATGCCCTTTAGTTTCTTCAGATCTTGACTCAAATGTTGCTTTTTCATCAAGGGCCTCCCTGCCCACAGTATTTACAAGGTTAATCACTCTCCCTCTCTACCCCACTCTCTTAAGGTCTCTATCACTTACTTCAATTTCTCTCTAGCACCATCTCCTTCCAACATACATATATTTTACTTATCTGTTTACAGTAGTTTCCTGCTAGTATGTGAACAACGGGAGCATGAGGATTTCTGTTGACTGCTATATCCCCAGTGTCAAGAACAATGCCTAGTAAATAGTAAGAGCTTAGTTAATGTTTGTGGAATAAACACAGGAGTTATGTCAGTCCTTGTCATACACTCAAGCTTTATAGAGATGGGAACGATATCTTAATCATCTTTGTAATAAATGACTGAATGGAAGAAAGATCTTTGGTCCAATTAAGGTACTTAATTAAGGCAGTGTGTATAATTGTTCTATTTTTAATGCAAATACTTGACCTCTCCAAATAAGTCAGGCCATCTGTTCCAAACAGTATTATCAACTGCCTTTTCTTCCTTAATGAAATTTTCACTCAATCAAGAGCAAAGATACATAGGCAGGGCATACAACAGAAATATAGTTGTTAAAGCAACGCTTACCAAATCAAAAAGAGGAAACACTCAAACCTTGAGAGGTAATACAAACATCATTGCTCAACTCACAATTTTTCTTGATCAGAGGAAGGTTAAAGAAACAGGTATGACTCAGAGGAAAGGAAAAATCAACAGATATGATGGTTTAATTGTATGAATTCTAAAATACACTAAACAAATGGGGGAATAATTTGACCCTTCTGATATGAAGACCTCGTGTTATTAAATAGAGAGCACCTCCTATTCACCTGAATGTACTTCTAGAGAAAATTTCAGTGCTTGGAAAATTCCAACAACTTATCCCCCCAAAATGACAAGTGCACATTTTTATCTTTAAGAATTATAATTTATTTCACATGATAACTTACAGAGGAAGTTGACCATGAGACCAAAGACCCGAGTTCTTTTTCACATGCGCTAAGGGGGGCTTTTCTGCCCACATCCCACAGCCCCCTCAGAGGAGGAACAAGGACAGTCATAAAGGCTAATAGAGAGGTCCATGATCAGCACTGCTGGGAACAGACCTCACAGGGCCCATCTGCTGGGCACATGGCTACTCATCGGTCATCTCTGGTGGGGCTGGGAGCAAGGTGAAGAGGACTCAATATTGCAATGTAGGTAAGGTGGGGTGGTCAAGGCCCATTACCAAAGGAGTACAACCCTACAAAAAAGTAACTTATAATTAGAAAATTCACTGTGTCAGTGAGTTGCAGGAAAAGTTGATTGTGAGAGAGAACTTAAATGAATCAGAGAGGGACACATTAGTGACATCATGACATCACAGGATCATTCAAGTTACATTAACTTGTGTATAAATCCCTTTTCCACAGCATACCATACGCAGAAGGATAGCTGCACTATGTATAAGATATGCCTCTCTTTTTATATAACATCCCTTGCCCATCACAGAGGAGTACGACGAATAGCCAATTGCCTTCCAATTGTTTAACATTCATCTCTGGAGCTTCAGAAAGAAATCTTTCACTGGGCAACATTTATTGGGGGTGGGTGGGAATACACACACACAATTGTCTCCCCACAAGGAAATGTATAAATCGCAGAACTACAAATAGCGACCGTTCCATTCATATACTTAAATAAGAGTTTTGACTAACAAGGTCTAACCTGGAATACCCAGACTTCCTGATTTTGCGAGGCAGTCCAAGTTCATGCTTGTTTCCCAACATAATTATTAATAGTGTGGTACCCCTCTTCCCCATTAAAATGTGTTCCAGTTTGGACAATAAATTCTATGATGGCCTTGCCTAAATCGCTATTATCTTTCTAATGTGACATTAAGCTTTGGCTGTGAAGCTGGCAAAATTAATGCTGTAACTGACCCATGAGGATATGGTGGTCAAATTGGTTAAATTGTCCTGCCTTTTCCCTTATGGGGAAGTCATGAATCTGTCAGTGTAAACAAAATGAGGAGGGCTTTTAATAATGAAAGATTCAATTCTGTTCCTCTATATTCTTTTGAATCTATTTGCATACCCTGCCGTGATCACTTTGGAATAATGGAGATTCTCTTGCCAGCCACCAGGGATTTTAAATGTCACAAATAGTTACTTTTATCTTATTTCTGGCTTGCTAGACAAAAAATAGAAGTAAGGACTTTGAATCAAGAGCTATTTATTTTTAAGTTAATAGTACAAAAAGGCCCTCTTTCCACTAAAGTCCCACCCCATCCCCACTACCAAAGCCTAGAATTATTAGAACCAGCGTTCACACAGAGTGGAAAAGCAGACACCAAGCATTCAACTGAAATCCAGGGTCCCCTGCCACACTACCCTCCCCTTAGTCTCCCAAATCGTTGGTTTGATTCTGACTCTCACTCTGTGAGAACATCAGTGGGAGAGCTATTAGGAGTGAGGTGAGTGCACACCCAGTGTTCACCCAGGACAGCAAGTAATAAGGCAGGAGATCTACTTACCTGCACTCCCATAGCAGCCCCCTGACTTGGGGATCCCAAAGATTTTAGAGCCCCACCGCACCCCCTGGGCATGTCTGCATATGTTCCTGCCCCACAGGTAGCAATATTATGATGGGATATCTCAGAGTTCAGTCCCATAGATGGCCTTATAACGTAAGTACTCTTCTAAGCACTGAAGAACATTGTCATCCACCTTTGGGTCAAACTTGTTGGCCAACAGGTGATGGTTTTGAAGAATCCAGTGCAGGTCCCCAATCCCATAAATACAGATAGACCGCTGGTGGATTCCAGAGCAAGGGGCATAAGGTGCCCCCATACTGATGTCTCCTTCATGGCTTTGCCACTTGACCAGCCTGGCAATGGCTATCATGTCTGAGATGTGAAACTTGGGATGGTAAGGAATAGAACCAGGCATCCATGGTGCACGCTGAAGGGTAGCCCATAGATGCTCATCGGGGCTATAGGTGTCCTTTACCCATTCAATCAGTCTTCGAGACTTGGGATTCTCTAAGACATGTCGGACGAAGTCTCGAGAAGCCACAATATAGGCATTCCCTGTGAATATAGGT